>NC_084471.1:81657034-84157034 GCF_027409185.1 Cynocephalus volans
GTAGAGGGGTCTGTCTAAAGCAGACTGCCCAACTGAACTTTCTGTGGTGATAGAAAGTTTCTGTATCTGTGCTACTTAAGGTAGCCATGTGAGTAGTTCAAACATGGCTTGTGTGACCAAGGAATTAAGATTTATTTTATTTTAGTTCAAATTTAAATTTTGAAAGCAACCGGTGGACAGGCCGGGTCTAAAGTCTGGGTATATCTTTCTTTTATAATATTTTGAAATAATTATGCACTCATAAGAAATTACAAAAATAGTACAGAGAGGTCCAGTGTACATTCACCCAGTTTCCTCCAATGATTACATCTCATATAACTATAGTACCTTAACAAAACCAAGATGTCAACTCTGGCTTGTTTGGTTCTATACCACTTTTTTTTTTTTTTTAAAGATGACTGGTAAGGGGATCTTAACCCTTGACTTGGTGTTGTTAGCACCATGCTCACCCAGTGAGCGAACCGGCCATCCCTATACGGGATCCGAACCCGTGGCCTTGGTGTTATCAGCACCACTCTCTCCCGAGTGAGCCATGGGCCGGCCCGGTTCTATACCACTTTATCGCTTGTATAGATTTGTGTAACTACCACCACAATCAAGATGCAGAACGATCCCTTCCCACAAAGAGCTCCCTCATGCTACCCCTTTAGTCATACCCAGCATCCTTCTCCTGCTGCATAGAATTCCATTACGTGGAGGTACCACAGTCAGTTCAGCCATTCATGTTTTAAAGAACATTTGGTTGTTCACAGTTTTTGCTATCACAACTTGGTATGAACATTCATGCACAGGTTTTTGTGTGGCTCTAACTTTTAATATCTCTGGGATAAATGCCCAAAGTACAACTACTAAGTACAATGATAAATGTCCACATGTGCTTATTCTCATTTGTCATATGTATATCTTTTGTGGTGAAATGTGTCTTTATGTTGTTTGCCTGTTTTCTATTTTTTTTTTTTTTTTACCGTTGAGTTTTGAGATTTCTTTATGTCTTCTAGATAGAATTCTTTGTCAAATGTCAAATATAGGGTTTCCAATTTTTTTTTCCTGTTTATACCTTGTCTTTTCCCCTTTTCAGTCTTTTACAAAGTGAAAGTTTTTAATTTTGACATAAAATTAAACATCAGTTTTTTTCTTTTATGAACTTTTCGCTAAGCCATAAGTTCTGAAGGTTTGCTCCTTTGTCTTCTTTTAAAAGTTTTATGTTGGGCCGAGCCCGTGGCGCACTTGGTAGAGTGCTGCGCTGGCAGCGCGGCGACGCTCCCGCCGCGGGTTCGGATCCTATATAGGACTGACCGCTGCACTCACTGGCTGAGTGCCGGTCACGAAAAAACGACAAAAAAAAAATAAAAATAAAATAAAAAATTAAAAAATTAAAAAAATAAAAGTTTTATGTTTACATTTAAATCAATGATCCATTTTGAGCTAATTTTTATATAAGGCCTGAGGTTTAGGTTGAGGTCCATTTTTTTGTCCATGGGTATACAACTGTCTTACAACCATCCGTTGAAAATACCGCCCTTTGTTAATTGTAATACTATAATACTTTTGCACCTTTGTCAAAGATCCACTGTACTTGTGTGTGGCTGTGTCTGGATTCTATATTCTCTTTCTTTGTGTCTATCTCTCTCCTAATAACAGTCTGGATGACTAACTACATAATAGTAGTAAAATACGGTAGACGGATTTCTCCTTCCTTACTCTTCTTTTTCAAAACTGTCAGCTGTTCTAGTTACTTGCCTTTCCATGTAAACTTTAGAATAATCTTATCTATAGCTAAAAAAATCTTGCCAGAATTTTTATAGCAATTACGTTAAACCTATATATCGATTTAGCAGAATTAACATATTTATTATACTGAGTCTTCTAATCCATGAGTAAAATATGTCTATTTAGATTTTTTGTTTTTTTATCAGCACTCGGTAGTTTTTATGGGTATATAATTTTTTAAAAGTAATTTGAATGATGAACTAGAAATAGCTTGTAAATGCTACCAAAATAAAAAGTGATATTCCAAACAAATTTTGGAAGTCAAAAGTAAAAAAAAAAAATCAAGAAAAACACAAATATACCCATTTGGGGTAAATAAGCAGAATATGTTGAAAGACAGGCTTTACACAATTTATGAGGAAATGAAATAGGGCACAAGGAATTTTGTCATTAAAATAGTATACAGGGCAGATGGAGTATAAAGAAAGACAGAGGAAGTATTTACATGCATACTATTTTCCCCCTTTTCTGAATTACTTTACTTATTCTATGTATCAAGCCTATCCATTAACATGTGCAATAATTGTGCAAATAGATACTTGCAAGATGAAAGCTCTAAATTACATAATTTCAAAAATCCCTTCCAACTATATTATTTCATGAATTATATTTTTGAAGAGTTAGTGGTAGAAAATAATGCTTTATAAATTTTGCTGCTTAGATATCTACAGAGAGGTCAAGTGGAAAAAATAATTTTGTTTAATGATAAATATATGTAACTATTTGAACAATTTACTAAAGCTATGAGAGTCAGATGTATGAGAAAAATCTTTAGAAGATTAATATTATGTAGCGCAGAAATGAGAATTTTGTGAAAATATCTGGAAGGTAATCAGAAAGTTATATACCCACCCAAGGGAAATAACAGATAATTTTAAATTATATATAACAATACACTGTTAAGAGGAATTTAAAACAGTAAGAACACAGTAGGGGGTACATACCCTGAAATAAGGTCCTATTAACGATGACTAAGTGTACTTATAAAGGCCAGAGAACAGAGACCCCCTAATATTCTACAAGTGTATCATCTGAGCCTTCAGAAAACCATGCCCAGCTTTCAAATCTGACTATGAAAGACGAACAGGGAGACTGGAGACCAATGAGCAAATAACAGGAACCATTTCCTTCTCACCTCTGTGTCTCCTAGAATGCATTTTTGTTCACACACAATAACTGTTTGATGGATTAATGAGTGCCTAGCATATCCCAAAGCAAATGGAATTATAATTTGCAGAGACACAAAAGGAGATCATTTCTGAAAACCAAAGGCGTGGGCATTATTTTTGAAAGTGTTGGTAATGATGTCGTGCCAGGGAAAGTTTGACACTGGGAAAGTATCAAGAAGAAGCCAGAAGGATTCCTCATACAGAATCACATATACACGTTCCATAATCATCGTTGCCTCATCCACACTACCCATAATCTCATCCCTAAGCATGTCACTCCACTTGGCAGGGTATGAGATAGAAAAGAAAAATATAAATAGAAGAACCAAGGAGAGAGATGAAGAGAAAAAGGTGGAAGGAGGAAACACATTATCCATTCCACACCTGACAACTACCCAGGTTTGGGAGAGTAAAACTAAAGGAAACCAGTGTTGCCCCAAACTTTTTTTTTTTTGGCAGCTGGCCAGTACACAGATCCAAACTGTTGACCTTGGAGTTACAACACCATGCTCTAACCAACTGAGCTAACCAACCAGCCCTGCCCCAAACATTTTTACAACCAATCAAATTGAAGAAAAAATATTCAAGTTATGTCAATACTTAACAACTTATTGGTGTTATCAAGAAAATGCATAACCAAAACCAAAACTATTAAATCAAAATTACAACAATAATAAGCTAAGAATGGAACTGAAGGTCAAAGATTTAATACCAGTCGAAGTCTATGAATTTTAAAACTACAAGATGGATATAAACTCTGTTGAATCGCTATTGTAATAGAGCAGTAATTTCATTTAAAAAAAAAAATAGAACTCTAAATTGGATAGGGGGAAATTTACTAACCTAAATGCTTAACAAATTCAGGAAGCCACTTACTATCCTGTACAAGCAAACCTAACAGATGGCTCGGATGAATGAGCAAAAGCAGAGGCAACGTCTGCCATCTGTGGCATCCTCTCCTACCAGTCTAGAAACAGCTGCACACAAAAGTTCCAAGTGATGGAAAGCCCAGGGATTCTTTCATCTCGGTATTCACTCTCTTGCTTTACCACAATCATCTCTACAATGCATTCAGATTCTGCTTTTCATTATTTACAACTCTTAAAACAGCATTTAGTCACTATTTTGAGAAGGGAAGGCTGTGGAAGATGAAATATTTCTCTACATTTAATAGTATTGTGTATATGGCAACTTTTATTAAAAATTAAAAATTCAGTCCTAAAATCAAATAAGATGTATCAATGCATACACACTTCCCTGACATATACAAATCCTGATACAACCAAAGATGCTGGAAGGTATTATTCTGTTTATGAGGAAGCTTAAAATTTAATTCTACAAAAAAACAACTTCTGTTCATCGGTGAAATATAACATTTAAAATTTCTATAAACAAATATCAAGAGAGGCTCTTTATATGTAAAGGTTTTCTTTAAACTCTTTCCAGATCTTAAAACCTTTCTTCAAGTAATAAATGACTTTCTACCAACTCATAACCTTAAGTCAAAAGTATCTTTTCAGGACAATTGAAAAGAGACTTACGGACTGTAGTGGATATTGACAGCCACAAATTCTCTGTCACTACCCACACCAAGAAGTGGAGTTTATTTCTTGACCTCCTTGAATTTGAGCTGGGTCAACAGAAAAGAGCAGAAACATCATTGTGCCAATTCTGAGCTTAATCTTTAAGAGGCCTGACAACTTCTACTTCCTACTTTTTGGAGTCCCCTGCCATGGTGTGAGAAATCCAAGCAAACATATACAGCAGAAAGGCCTACCTGGAAGATAATCAAAGCCTCATCTGACAACCCCAGCCAAAGTCCCAGCCAACAGTCAGCACCCAGTTGCCAGTCATATTAGTGAGGTATCATGGAAATAAATCTATAAACCCCAATCAAGCCACCAGTGTTGAACTGTCCTCACCAAACTCTGGCCTAATTGCAAAATCATGAGAAAGAGAATGTTATTTAAGCCACTAAATTTTGGGGTAATTTGTTATGCAGCAATAGATAACCAAAATAAAATTTTGTACCAGAAGTGGGGGCTCTGCTGTAACAAAAACCCAAAACATACAATGCCTTTGGGTCCAGGTGGTAGAAAAAAGCTGTAAGAATCTTGAGGAGACTGTTGGTAAAGATTTGAAAAACAGTGTAGAAATGTTATTTGGTGGCTAAAGAAATGGGGACCTAAGAATAATTAGCAAACTCATTTCATGTGGTAATGTAGAAGATACAAAGGGTACCTAATGAACTCATGGCTCTGACTAAGGAGAATTCCAGGAAGAGTGTCGCAAGTCCCAAATGGCTTGTTTTAGCTGCCTACAATAAAATACAGGAATGGTGTGATTAACTAAAAAAGAAACTGTTTGGTTCCTTTTAAAGCAGAATTAAGAGGAAATATAAAGGAGCTGGACTTGATGGGTTCAAAAATAAAACTATTCCTCATTTCGGCATCTTAGCAAAAGACGCTCAAAGCAAAAAACAGCCTCAGGGCAAAGATCAAATCCTTTGTTACCAGTAAAATGCAGCTTCAAGGACCTGGTTATTAAGACCCTTTTTTGAGACCTTATGAAGATTTTAGGTGGTGGCTCATAGATTCAGACCAGTCAAAACTTTGCATGCAGTAGGCTCAGCTGGGAAGTTTATTAAAACCCAGACTGCTGGGCCCGACCCTGATAGTTTCTGATTCAGCAGGTCCAGGGATGTGGTCTGACCGCTAGAGTGAGTTCCCAGGTGATACTAATGCTGCCGATACGGGCACCATGCAGTTTTGAATCAGAGCTAGACTAAAAGGCTTTGAAGAATTTTAAAGGTGTGTCTTAAGGAACATCTTAACCAGAGAGGAGAGCTTTGAAGACTCTTAAAGGTATTTTTCACACAACACCTTGACAAAAAGCAATCCAAGGTAAAGATAGCCCTGTTGGGACTGGGCGGGGGGTTAAGTCCTGGAGCCCAGAGGGCAGAGAGCCTGGAGTTGTGGTGTTCAAGGGCAGAAGGAGAAGACTGTCCCAACTCCAGAAGAGAAATGGAGAGGAAATCACCTTTTCTCTGCCACCTTTGTCTCTACCACCCTCGTCAATCAGGTGGTATGGCCCACATTGAGGGCAGATCTTCCCTGCTCAATTCATCAACCCACCTACTATTCTCCTCTGGAAACCCTCACAGATGCACCCAGAAGTAATACTTTACCAATTCTCTAGGTATTCCTGAAGCCAGCCAAGGTGACAACTGAAATCACACGTCACAGAGTTTAAGCAATCAATAGTGGCAAAAAGTGTTTCCATTTTCAGCAGAAAACAGTGAGCAGCTACACAGGTCATCAGGGAGGACCAGCCAAGGATGAGAGATCTCAGCATAAGGTGACACCTCTTGGTGCTTGCTAAGGCACACCAGGAGCCAGACAAACCTGAGGAAAGCCCTGTGGATCAGGTACATTCACAACAGAATTAGGAAGTCAGCAATGGATACACAGACACAAGATAATCTATGGAAATAGCCAAGGGAATCTTCCAGGCAGTCGGAAGGGGCAAGGTGGCAGGTCTTAAGAGGACAACCTGCAGAGATTTTTAACATCAGGAAGTACAACAAGAATTTGTAAAGCTCTCCTTTCTCTTGTACTGAGGCAGCTGCTGCCCTTCTGCTTGCTCCTTTGGATTTAAGGGGCCCTCACATGTCTGAAGCAGTCACCCCATCTTTTGGTCCATCCTATGGATGGCCAGGATGGCATACAGGAAGCTTAGAGGCTTTCTGTACCTCTAGAATAGGAACAGTAATAGTAACTCCCTCATACAATTGAAGAATTCTTCTAATTTTCACAGGACGATTCTTCAGAAAGTTCCAGACACATAGTAACTCAATATATAACACTTCTAACATATTACATTTGGTAAATTTGTTCAATGACAAGTGCATCTGCTATAAAAACAGTGACTTGCAAGGAAAAAAAGTGTTTTGAAATAAAAGGGTATAAACTCACCAGTCTATTAATAGGGAACTGTTTAAATACATTGTAGTACAGCTATAGAGTAAAATACTATGCCGTCTCAGAAAAAGATAGTAAATAAAATAAAGGAAGAGGATTTCGAAAGATTGATGTGCACCATTTCTACTAATATCTATAATGAAAAATGAACTTGAAAAAACCGAACAATTCTATTTTAAAGATAAGGATATATGCTTAGAAAAAAATCTGGTAGAAACCACCAGAGTAAATAAACACCACAATCTGGGTGAGAGCTTCACTTCTTATGTAATATATATACCAATAATTTTTTTAATAGGATGCTCACATGACTTTTATAATCAGAAAAACATTAATGTAAAGGCACATGGATCCTTCTTACAACACAGCATGCTTTTACCTGAATTTGTTCACACCGTTTTTCAGATTCATTCCTCTCTAGCACTCCAGCAGCTCAAGTCTGTTTTTAGAACAGTGTCAGAAGCTGCTACATGAGCTGTTTCCTGAATTGGGCAGCTATTTTTAATTAATGAACATTTTGCTGTAAGAGATCACCTCTTTTGCAAGTTAAACTAATACTCTCTAAAATAAAATGAAAAATCTAAGTTATAAAAAAGTATTTTACATTAAAAGACATTAGATGGTATTTTGTATTAAGCAATTTATTTCCACTCTTATATGGAGATAAATTAATCTCAGTTAAAAATTCCTCAAGGAACAGATCTAAACTCTATTTACTTAATTTCTCTTTAAAAATAATACAGCAGTCTTCACATAGTAGGCAAACATTTTACAGAGGGAAAGAGAGAGAAAAGAGAACACATACAGAAACAGAAGAAGATTTCTTTTAAATCAAATATTTGTTAAGCACCCGTGAGCAAACACTCCTACCCCTTTTTAGAAGTGGTAAATTAGAAGACGTAAAACTGCACTTGCACCACCATTAGCAACACAACCAGCCTTCACTTTATTAGATCCTCCCAACGTTTATCTGAGATAACATCGATGATAGCTGCTACGTAAACTTCAATTAACTTCATCTATCCAATTCCGCCACAAGGAAGTCCTCTAATGGGCAGCCACAGTGAGAGGTGGAGAACTCTTCAACGGTGAGGAAGGTGAGGGAGTCGGGGACCTCAGGCCCCACCAAGCCACTCTCCCCTACAATGAAGACAGGAGTTTCCTGCAGAGCTGTGAGGAGATTCTAAGAAGGCCCCCAAAACACACTGTGTATAGTAACACGCATCCCAGGCACAAAAAGAAAAAAGAGTTTATTGTTCTCTGGCCAAACTGTAATCCCTGCAACAGGTGACCATCCACACAATTATACTGAACTCTACCCACACCCTCTTCGCACACCACTCCCCGAAATTCCTTGCATTTGTAATTGCTTCACAATATTTAAAGTGCCTTCTACTCATTTATTTGATCCAAATAGTTTTTAGGATTTCTACCTAATAAAATACACTTTGCTAAAAATGCTGAGCTTTGAGAGAAGTTCTGTGGGGTGGGATGATGAGAGCTGATATCCTCTAAGGAGGCCTTGCCTGTAGCACACTGTGGGGGGTGGGAGGGGAGGATTAATTTTATGTTTAGTTGGCGGGTGTCTGGGTTAGATTAACATTAAATCAGGGAAGTTTGAGTAAAGTACATTGCCCTCCGTAATGTGGGTGGGCCTCATCTAATCAGGTAAAGGCCTGAATAGAACAAAAAGACCAGCCTCCCAAGCAGGAGGCCTTTGGACTTCATGTGCATTATCTGCTCTCCTGGGTTCTGAGTCTGCCAGCACACACTGCAGATTCGGACTTGCCAGCTTCCATGATTCCACGAGCTGATTCCTTGTAATAAATCTCTTTACACACATGCACACCTAATTAGTTCTGTTTCTATGGAGAATTCTAATACAGGGGGGTTTCTCCCTTGGGAAGTCATAGCCCAGCTACCAGCAGTTTTATTAAGTCACTCAATGAGGCACAAATGGCCTCTCCTGCCTAGGATGTGCCTAACCTTTCTTCCTATCGTGATGCTCTCAAGCAAACCACGCTGTTTGGGAATGCATGACTATCACTGGAATGGATGTAGCTAGGGACACCTTATTATCCCTTACTTATTAGATTCTCTGAGTTTTAAAAAAAAAAAAAAAAAAAAAACCATAAACAGCCAAGTGCTTCTCCTTGTACTCTTACTCAGCAACAATCATCAGCAGAGAAAACTGACTTCTGGAACAAAATGTGGGGCATTTCTCCCCAACAGCCATCACACAAGCAATTCTACAGCAGACACCAGTTTGGTGTCCTCCAATTCAATTCCAACGCTATCTGCCTGGAGGTAGACTCAGATCCTGCAGGTTGAGGACTCAGTCTCCAAGACTGCCCCTTCCTACTTCTGATGGCAATCGCAAGTTATGGGTTGTTTCACCTGCGCTTCTGACTGGCTGGCTGGCTATAAATCAGGGCTCCCATGACCCCTCCTTGGGTTTGATTGCTAAGTGTCTCACGGAACTCAGGGAAACACTTACTTACATCTACTGGTTTATTACAAAGAATACAGATGAGGAGATGCACAGGTCAGTAAGGGGATCCGAACCCTTGACCTTGGTGTTATCAGCACCAGGCTCTCCCAAGTGAGCTAACCAACCAGCCCCCTCCACACATTCAGCCATCTGGAAGCTCCCTGTACCCTGTCATCTTGGGTCTTTTATGAAGACTTCATTGGACAGACACAACTGATAACGATGTACAAATGTGACTAGACAAAAAGGGAATGACCTAATGCTAACACACTGGGCAGGGAAACCCAGCGAGGCCCATTTGTTCAGATTCCTCTTGGCCTCTCTGTGCAGCATTTCTTCTCCCAGCAGGACCCTTTCTTGAATCAGAGTCTTAGGTCCTACTGATCTGATAAGGTAGGTCAGAGAGAATTTCTTTTTTGGCAGCTGGCTGGTATAGGGATCAAACCCTGGACCTTGGTGTTATTGGCACCACACTCTAACCAACTGAGCTAACAGGCCAGCCTCCAGAGGGTTTCTTTATGGCCAGCTCCAAGACAGAAGAGTGGGGGAAAGTTAGAACAAACCAGGAACCGTGGACAAAAACCAAAATATCCCTATCATAGTATCACAGATTCCTAAGAAGAGAAATGCAACCTGAAAGCAATTCATATTCTTCTCTTAAAGCTTAAAAACACAAATATAAAACCCCATAAAATTAGTTAGATAAGCCTCAGCAATGATCTGTTGAGGTCACTGTGGAAACAAGAGGGAAACAAGAAGGGAGGTAAAGACAATGGACAGTGGTAGAAAGTAGAAGGCACCTGGTTTGGTGCATCGTGCAATAACGTTCCACTATGGATGACTGAATTATTCATGCTTACCCCCAAATGCCTCAATGTTCCAAATATTAACCTAAATAGTTATGGAACTTCTCTCTCTAGTTATCGCCCCCTTCGCCAAACATTCTGGCTACGCAAACGGCCCCTCCTGGTGAGGCTTCATCCCAGCTTCCCCGGCCATGCAGCCCCACCTCACCTGCCGCTCCACCTGTCCCGCCGTCCTGTGCAGCAGCACCACGGGCCGCTGCCATCCTCGTCCTCAGTGTGGACATAGTGCTGCCCCTCTGAGTTCTGTCTCTGGCCCCTCCCACTCACCGGTCCATGGGTGGCAATTCACATACTTGGAATCATTCATTTTCCTCTCACTAAGATAACACTTTGAAGAATTCCCTGTATGTAAATATTTTTTAAATATATTTTCTAACATTTTCTATCTTCTTTAATCCCATTTCCTCGTGTTTCCACAAGGGATGCTACCCTACAGTCACTTCTCTTCCCTGGCCTTAATCCCTAGCACGAATTGAAGTTTTAGGTAGAACAGATACTACCGTTATTCACAATTTAGGATGAGGAAACAGAGGCCAAAAGAGACGAAGTGAATACTCAGACCGTAAAGTAATGATGAAAACTACCATTGGGATGCCTTTTCTAGTAACTCTTAGTTTAACATAGGTTATATAGGGAGGCAGTATAACAGTTAATAAAAGCATGGGATGTCAAATCAGATTGCACTTGCTCCACCACTTAGAAACCATGACCCTCAGTATTAAGTTAAACTCTCTGTGCCCTGGTTTCCTCATCTGTAAAAACTGGAAAAGCAGTAGTATCTAATTCATTGGGGTTTCACAAGATTGTATGAGATAAAATGATAAAACACTTTGAACACTACCTGGTATATAGGAAGCTCTCAATAAACTTTATCCATTCCTATCCTTCTATTATTATTTAATCAGCCTTTGAATGATCATGTAATATAAATGCCCTACTAGCATCTGCCCTTTTTCTTTAACCTCTTACAGAATCATAATTTCAGCTGGATGAGGCTATTACACTCAAAAACCATGACTAATCCAGTGTTTATATATATAGATAGATAGATAGATCGTTTAGATAGATAGATAGATAGATAGATCATATATATAGATAGATAGATAGATAGATAGATAGATAGATAGATAGATAGATAGATAGATAGATAGATAGATCATGCTTCATTGGGTCACATGCAAATAAGTGCTTAGCAAAACTTAAAAGAAACTTGTTACCAAAAGGAAATCAGAACTTAAAGAATATTTCTACTGTTGTTGAGTTGGCTACTAATTGGCTGTGTGAAATAAGTGTCTTATGAGTGCAGAACTTTACTGAATTTTTCCTTCATGGGATCACTTTATGCAACACCAACAAAACGGTCTTTGCATGGCTACATTCTAAACCCAAGTAGCGAATACACTGTGCGGCCCGCTTCCTCTGCCATCTTTGGCCTCCAGTCTTTACCTTCAACATTCAATTATTCTGCCCACATGACTAATGCTTCTGGCAAAGAAATGGACAGATGGTCAGACGGCCTGAGGTCTTATTTCAATTCCCACACAACATTTTCAGACCTCAGTGATAGCAACAAAGATACCACCTGCCTCCCCCACCCGCCCTAAGGTTTTCAGAACAAAAACAGTAATAACAAAGACAGATCATAAAAGAGGGACATTTACACAGGCTTCCAGGTTTGCGACATGGAGAAAGAAAACATTTGTGGAGACCGTATCAATGTTCCTCCAAATGAAGGCACCTTAGATACCTGAAGTGCAAAGTCAAGAAGAATGGGTTATTTACCTTTAAACAATGACACTCGAATGATACTTTCTTGTGCTGTCCTCTTTAAAATATTTTTTCCCCAAAGAGTTAATATTAATCCACAGCAAAGGTTACTCTTGACACTGACATTCTTAATTACAAAGTAAGGCAGGTTTTGTTTCAAGTAAGAAGGCAAACCTGGGTTGAAGCTTTACTCTTTCCTACTAGCCAGGTGACTTAGAACAAGCTATCAAAGCTCTTGGGTTTTTTACTTGTTTTTCAGGAGTCTTGGTGGTTTTGAATGAAGAAGACAAGTCTATCCTCTCTCCCACAGAGATGGGTACGAGGAGCAAATGAGATCATAAGCACCAAATTATGAACAAGATGGCACCAAGTCAACACTGTCTGCCCTCTTCAGTCAGCATCTGGGACAGCAGTCTAAGCTTCAGTCAAGAGTTCACACTAGAGTTTCTAAAGGTGTCTCAAGTGCGTTCTCTAAGTGAGGTGAGTTAACACAAGCCCAATGATCCAAGAGTTGCAAGAAATTAGGTCGAAATCTCCCCACAAAAGAAATACAGGGTGAGTAAAAGTTTCAGCAAAAGCGTTGGCTGTGATTCACAGTGCTTATGTTGCGTTTTCTTTCCGTTCTCACTGCCTTATACATAGGCATGGCACAAGTAAGGGTGCAGTGAGCTGACGCAAACTTCAATGCCCTCAAAGCGCTATTTGAAGCACCAAGGTCTAAGATTCAACCTTACATATTTCAAGAGGTATAACTTTCTCATTTTGAATTTGGCCCTTAGATGCTGCCAACCTGAACGGTCTTCAGTCAAGATAGAAAAATAAACCAAAAAAAAAAAAAGAGAGAGAGAGAGAGAGAAAGCAAGCAATCTCTTATTATCTTTTTCTCTAAGGCAGAAGGTTTTTCAAACTATGGTCTCATCCCATTAGTGGATGTGATTTTAAAATATCAGTTTATAAGCACACAGAAAGGATAGACTTTATTTCAGATACACATTCACACATATGCACACACCCAGTGTTGTACCGGGCTGTGGTCAGAAAGTTTGAAAGCCACTGCTCTAAAGTATACTTACTGACTGCTGTCCTGAAAATAAATGGAAAAGCATTATATAGCTAGTTTCCACGGTAACAGGACTTTTTAAAAGTCCATTGCTGTGACAAAGAAAAGGAAGACAGTTAAAAAGTCTGGACCGTTGAGAAGAAAGTTTTTTCTCCCACTTCAGCACTTTGGCTCCAACTGATCACTAATAAACCCAGATCACTAATGTATTTTCAAGACAAGAGACAAACATTCTGAAAATAACCATTAGGAAGAAGGAAGGCGCAGAGGGTAAAACATTTATTAATTCCAGGTATGGTGGTAACTTATATGCCAGGTACATGCATAGGCTTCGTCCCTTAATATTCATACTCCAATGTGGTAGGTGCTATGACTTTATCCTTTTGCATTTTAAGTGATAACCTAATTAAGGTCATTTACTTATAAACACAGAGCTGGCAAATATGGTCATTAGCACTTGTTGACCAGTAGTGTCTGGTTTTGGCTGTATATGGTCTATATTCAGAATTATGGGTAACCAGAAGGTGGAATCTAGACTATCTTCCAGTCTCTCAACTTTTTTCCATAAATAGATTACACCTAAAACAACAGCTTAATTGGCACAGAACTGGAAGGCAGCTATGCTCACCACTATACCACCAACGCCTACCTTAATTGGCACAGAACTGGAACTCAAAGAGCAAGATCAGCCAGTAATTAGTTGTGAGATCCCAGGAAAGTCAACTTCTATGGACCTCTATTTGTACACCTAAAAAATAAGGATATAACAGTGCCCTGCTTTATCGATGGCAGAGCTTTGCAGTTTCCAACAGCTAAGATTTTATGATTCATGCCTTTTATATGACACAGCCTAAGTAATACATTTCATCAGCAGGGGTAGAATTAAAAACAAGCGGCACAGAAATACACTCCAGGGCATAAATTCTTTCACTGTGGCACCCTGACTGGCCACACTCAACCTCTCATCCCTGAAGGGAGAGCTGACCAGGCTCCCTGATCATACAGGTCTGCCTAGAATTCTTGCCTCTCTCTTGCCACCTAGTGGCAGCAGGATTCACATGACTGTGGATCAAATGTCCTGTCCTTGAGTTCAAGTGGCAGAAAGTAGGAGCCATTCATTTCCTGAGCCAACAAAGTTCTTTCTTTCCACAGCCACCAGGCAGGAGCCAAGAGACTAGAACCCTCACCCTGGAGTCCATCCTTAGGATACGTCCTTCCTCCCAAAGCTTGTCTTCGTGAAGAGAAGCTTCATTTCCAGGAGCCGTCAATTGAGAAACCACTGTAATTGCTAACAATTTTTTAAATGATAAAATAGAACATAGACAGATGGGACTTTAAAGAGACTTAAAGATGCATGCAAGTAGATCTCTCCTTTGACTTTATATGACTCAAGGTCATGGGGCTGTATAACTGGGGGTGGGGGGAGGTTTGGAAATGCAGGGGCATTCATGACCTAGGACATATGAATGACACCCCACATAGACGTGCAACACCAGGAACCTGGTCACACTCATTTCTACTTAAAGTATCTCTGAGTTTGCTGTCCAAAACCTGTCAGAACTCCCCCTTACTGTTTGCTTGGAGTCAGAAGCCTCTGGGTCTTATGCAAAGCTGAGTTCCAGAAATGCTTGCTTACTTATAGAAATACCAATTTAAAAAAAAAAAAAAAAAACCTTCAAACAAACATTTAACAACCCTTGTTATTAAGAAAGTATCAGATTGACTCCCTAGCTTTCGAAAGCTTTCTGTTGGCTCCCACTCACATTCAAAATAGAAAAGCTCTCAGTGAGTAGTCCCCTCATGGTTAGCCAAAACAGGGACAAAAGAGCAGTTATGTAACCCATTTCAAGTTGCTCCTTCTCCCAAAGAGGGGAAACACTGCAGCTAACTCCCTTTACATCTTTTTATTTTTAATTAATTGCTTCATTGAGAGGCAGAAAAATTCAGAAAGAGAAAGAGAGATGGCAATCTACACTTGATTAAACACCTACTCCGTGATAGATGCTGAGCTAGGCTTTACATATATATGCAGGCCTTATATTTATATATGTAGATCATCTCTTATATATACATGTAGGTCATCTCTTTCAGGAAAAATTTAAGCAACAATACCAGACTCAGAGATCATGGTATGGAATCCCCACTTTGACAGTTATTAGAAGTACAACCTTGGAGAGCCTGTTACTTAAGTTCTCTGAAGCCGTTTCCTCCAGTGTGAAAATGGGGGTAACACATTCTATGATGTTTACTAAACAGCCAAGCACAGTGGCCAGCCAATGTTGCTTGCATTCTCCTTTACTGTCACCTGCTTCTACTTTCCTGCAACAATGGGGGAGGGAGTGAGCAGCTAAGTGGGCTCCCAAGCATTTTTGCACTTATTAACTGCCTCCAGTCACAATATTTGGAAACCTATTTGGACAACAATTAAGATTAGCTTTAAATAAAAGTATATAAGGGCTTCCTCATAGATGAAAAAGAAATAGGAGAAAGCAAATGCTAGTGCACTGTAGGGTAGCAATGTTGCAAAAGGTGAATAAACCCTGGAGAGAATGTAGAAATAAATGATTCTAACAAAAGTTAACAGCCTTGAACCGGGAAAGAGAGAGTCAAATATAGAGGATAATAGAATAATACCAATTAATTATTGAGCACTTAACTGTGAACCCAACATTGGGTTACAAGTTTTGCAGGTACCATTGTGTTTAACACGCACCAGAAAAGGCAAACAACGGCATAAGTGGTGATGGCATTTAAGGCTGCCACAGAGAGAAAGGAAAAGTAATTTTTCTACCAACTTTCCTATCATGGATATGCAGGGTTTACTTGTTATAAACCACCTGATATTATACAGAAACCAAACTAAATCTATAACTAAAAAGGTCACAGTTAGAACCTTTTCAAAGACGAAAAGAAGGGACAGTAGTCACAAAGCAAAGGGCATAAACTGTGGAAACAGAGGCACAGCATATATTTCCATTTTTAAAATGCACAACATTCTTGAAATTCCCCAGGAAGGTCTGTTTGCTTTACAGAATTCTCAGTGCTTTGTGCAAATATGTGGACTCAAATTCCATTTCTGCTAAATTCACAGCAGATAAATAAACTACCTGGCAAAAAGAAGTCAAAAGAAGTAGAGAAACAGATGAATAAATGGGACTGTTGCTACTAAGCTAATCATAAGCACTGTGGCTTTTTTCTTCAACTTGTGAGCTTCTAAGACTGAAGAAATCATTTGAAAGCTTTTGTGACTAGCCTGAAGAGATCATAAATTATAAAGGGCCATAAAAATCTGAAAAGGACAAAAAATAAAATTAGTAAATTTTGTATTTATACCAGTTTTAATTGCTTGAATTGTTATTATGGTTTTTTCCACATACTCCTAAATCAAAACATGATAATTTCCCAAAGGAAAAATATTTTTTTTCTAACTGAATACTCTGTTATCATATACAAACTTAGAAGAATCACTGTTACCTTTGCACACGATGAATAAGTTACAGACTCCAGACAGGAACAAATAACACACATCATATATGTATTAGATGTCTCGGGTAGGGTTAATATAAATAAAAACTTATAAAAAATTTAACTATTAATCTACTAGAGAAAATCAATTACTTATATTCTTTATCTCAACTAATGGCATTTTCAAATGCCCCATTAATTTGCTACATACAATATATTCAATGCAAACAATAAGAAAGAGCTAGGATAAGAGACTTAGGCTGAAAAATTGAATCTGCAATACAGTAATTATAATCTTGGGCTGGTTATTACACTTCTCTCAGCCTCAGTTTGCCAACTATAAAATAACAGGATTACTGTTAACATTATATCACATAACATATGCAAAGGAAACTACTTAATCAATGGCACCTACTAGAATCTAAATAGATCCCCACATGACCAACCCCTCTTTTCTTAGTTTTCAGCATCTTTCTCTAAACCAGTCTCAAATTTTTTTCAACATGCAACCCATCGAAATTTTTGCACTCCAGGATATGTACATTTATGAATTCTAGACATGTACTACTATACTAATATATTATAAAATACACAAAAATAGAATGATATGAAGATAAAATGAAAAGGCAGTTTTAAAGACTGGCTTCATGATATTAGTTAATATCTCAAGGCAATATAAAACTTAAGGGAAAGTTCATATTTAACAACAGTGGATGTTAAGTTCAGACTTCAAAAAATCTTTGTGATAATTCTGATTTTATTTTTTGGCCATTTGATTGTCCTGTCCGGTTTGACAATCATTGCTTTTGCCTCGTGTGACTCAGAGATGCTAGAAGGGTAGGCCCAACCAATTCACTTGTTACCTTATATTGTCAGCCTTTTCTTCAAACTGTGTGGTTTCTTTAAGAGAGTATTTTTATGCTCACATATTTTCTGAGAGTTTAAATCTAGACAACGTAAATTCACTAAACCAAGCACATGTGAACTGCAATGTTTAACAATATGTTAAAATCAAAGGATGAAAAAGCACTGCTGTCTCCTCGGAGCTGTGGAATTTTCACTCTCTTTCAGGAAGCCTTACCTACCCCATGGGATATGACAATGTGACGTTCAGACTAGGAAGTTACCATAAACACATATAAAAGTGTTAGTAAGACTTAAGTTTCCAACATATATAATAAATGTTGGTATGGCTTTTTTTTTTAAAGAATAAATAGAAGTTCTAATATTTTCTCCCAACACCTGAACTGTCTTACCCACCCAGTGTGCACATGCCCCACACCCTACTTGGCCTTAAACTCAAAACAGCCTCTCCTCTCCTCCAGTCTACCTTCTGCATCGCTTACAACTGTTACCTTTCTAAATTATAATCATTTTGTCATAATATTCCCTACAGAGTAAATATAAACTCTTCAGCACTACATAAAAAAAAATCTAGCTCCAAACTCATATATATGCAGCTTATCTCTTACTAATGCCCACTCTATGCCTTGTTCTGGAGCCCCACCAAATTGCTAGATGTTTTCCACACATGATCTTTCATACCTACATTCCATTCAGCAAGCATTTATTAGCTTCCTATTACAGACCAAGCATAGGGGAAAATAAGTAAGACCTGGTCCTTGCCCTTCAAGGCTCAATCTCCCAAAACAATAATTATCAAGTAAATAAAACTATAGCATAATGTGGGAAGTGTAAGAACCCAAATGCCCCAAGGGATCACACCCTGATCACATAAGCCCTTCTCGGCCGCACCCCATCATGGCGCTGGTTGCCCTTCTCTTCCGCATTCTCCTTCCCGCCCGCGCAAATCGCACGCCAATCAGCTCCCCCCCAAGCCCCATGCGGTATGCTAAATAGGGATTGTAGGGCCGGCCCGGCCCGTGGCTCACTCGGTAGAGTGCGGTGCTGATAACACCAAGGCCACGGGTTCGGATCCTATATAGGGATGGCCGGTTCGCTCACTGGCTGAGCGTGGTGCTGACAACACCAAGCCAAGGGTTGAGATCCCCTTACAGGTCATCTTTTTAAAAAAAAAAAAAAAAAAAAAAGGAAAAAATAAATAAATAAATAGGGATTGTATTTTAAACCAATCAGCTTTCCCTTAAAACCCTATATATATGTGTGTGCTGCCTAATAAAAAGAGCTCTCTCCCGTGGATCGTCAACTGGTGTCAACTTGTCCTTTCAGGAAGTACTCTAATGGAGATTTACACAACATATTAAGAAAGACTGGGGTGAGGGAAGGTTTCTTAGCTCTTTGTATCATGAAGGTCCTATTCTCTTCACCCAGAATATACTTACCTCCTTAGTCATGGTTTGACACCCTCTTACTGATCCTTCAGAAATCCAGTTCAAACTTTGTCATTTCTACTTCATAAACTGCTCTGGAAAGACTTAGTTGCTTCTCCCCAGAGGCTTTTATATCACTTTATACGTATTGTCACAACACTTGCTGCTATTTCACAGTGTCATTTTCAATACAAATTTTGTACAAAGGTAAATCTTCAAATGTTGAACAGGAAGAGTTGAGAAAAATTGCAAAATAATTATTCCACCTAATGCCAACTATCAAATTTTTAAAGTTAAGATTAATCATTCAAGAAACATAGCTACTCCTTCAAACATTTAATAGAAGTAAAATATATGTAAAGAAAAGTGTACATGCTCAATGAATTTTCACACACTGAACACACTCCAGTAATCCACGCCCATCCTTAGGCCTTTATAAGCCCCAGCAATTATCTAACCATCGGTATTCAGACAATATGAGAGTAATAATCTAGTTTTTAACCACTGGAGCTTTTTTCTTTTAAGTAATACCAAATTGAGAACTCAAAGAACTAAAAGTTATGGCAGGAAAATATTTTGTAAATAAATAAAACACTTTAAATTGAGATAGCTGCATAATAGATTTTTTTGTTTCTCATGTTGACCTGATAGTGTAAATTATTTTAAAACAAATACCTATTTTTAATTACTTTTAGATTTTAAATGCATTTGCTTTCTTTTTCAAATCTTTATTTTTAAAGAAGATAAATCCAAATGCAAATGCATCTTTAAGTGATTTAAGTTTATGTTTTACAATCCTTATATATAAGCAATAGTCAAACATACCCAAATGACCACAATTTACCAACCAAATCCAAATAAGTATCTGCTGGCTCAACTCTTCCTACTGTTTAAATCCTTGAAAATGTTAATTTTAATAAGTTGGTTACTCAAGAGATTTCTGAAGATATCATCAGTCCTATTAATAATTTCCCTCCTACCAATAGGAGGGTAGGATCAGTACTTCATCAGTAATTTCAGTATAAGACCAGGCATCTTCTCTATCTAGTAAAGAGAGAAACTTTTGGCAAGTCCCTTAATCTCTAAGAGCCTGTTTCTTCATCTGTGAAAATAAGAATTATATTACTAAAGAATGGGTGAATGTGTCCCCCCAAAAAAGCTCTCTCCCAAATTCAGTCATAACTGTGAAGCATTACTGTTAAATCTGAAACAATGAATAGGAGACATATAACACATCCTGACCCTACCATTAGTGTGTCTGGTGACCTTAAGAAAGTCATTAAATCTCTCTCGGCTTCAATGGCAAGTGAGAATACTGGACTAAATCACTAGCTCCAATAATTATTTGGGTGATGGAGCACTTAAAACTCATGATGCTCTTTGCAGAACATGTTCCTGTAGGATAAAATAAAATGCTGATTTATCAACTAAGTTCAGTTCTATCACACATGGGGAAACTTACAAGTGGAAAATATAATCATATTCTACACATTAGAAATAAAAAATCACAGCCACAAGCATACAAGGCCACCAAAAAAAGGGATGTTTGCGTTTTCCCTGTTAATTTGTATTCTTTTATACCTGTTATTTCACTTTGAATTCAGTTAGCACTCCCGAGCAGACAACTGGTTAAGAAGTAAAGAATGTTTTTTAAAAAAAAAAAAAAAATTGAGTTAAAAAAAATTTTAAATGAGGAAATTCTGTTCATTATCTAATTAACAGAAAGGAAAGCAATCCTGCTATTATTTCATTATTAATCATTTCATTTCAGTAGCAGAACTTTCACCGCAGTTCCTGGGAGCAGAGCTGCAAGACAGAGACACTAGACACTGTCCAAGGTCCCTTTTAGACTCTGTGTCTGGTTTCCACTGCAATTTACATTCCATTTATATATGCTATAAATCTGTTCCAATGACAAATAACAATGTAATTTTTTTAATTGTGCCTAATAAACTGATCATTTTAATAAAAGAGCTCAGGAAACATGTATGCACATACTCGCACATAAAACACATACGCACAAAACATGCCCTTTGAGTGTTGTGTCCACTGAAGATATCCCAGAAGCTCATTAAATGCTGTAATGGTACCTGTTATTCCGTGTTAGACAAAACAAGCATAGACCGTTTTTCCTGCAAAAGACCCTAGCAATTAGATATTTAAAACGTCCCTCCACACTCTAGATACACTACAATGTATTTGTGATGTACACAACTCCATGTGGTGTGCACTGAATAGATTAGTTCCAAAATGAGGACAGTTGTAAGCAGAAAGAAAAAATCATCTAGTTACAATACTACACTTCCCCATATTAAGAGGATCATGACATCTTTAGGCATTATTTCAGGTGTAACAATCCTGAATTAAAGTACAAAAATAAGCCCAGGCACACAATGTCTCACAATGATTCTCCGTCGTGTAACTCTTATTTCTAATTTTTAAAAAAACTATAAACAATGTTAAAATGGAACACTTAAAACTAAGCTATTTTCTTGGTAGAAATTATATATTTATATGTAAGTAAATTTCTAATGACATAATGTAGAAATACATGAAAAGCAGAAGATGGAAGCTTTGTTTTGCTTTTTAAGATCTAAAAGTTTCCAAATAATTCAATTCCTTCATCAAGTACACTCTTGCTCATTAAAGAGCTTAGGACAGGTTATATCAGTTCACGTTATCCTATTTTCATTTTGTCCCTGTCAATGCAGAAACGATGCATATTTGAATAGGCATTTACCAAAAAAGCACAAGAAGCACAGCTCATGAGCTGACTAAAGACCTTTGTGTGTCAAATATAAGAGGTGGGGGGAGTCTTAGACTGCTCAAGACCACTCAAGTGAGAAAATTCCAGATTTTCTGTTTACAGAGACTTTCTTTTTAAAAAACTGCATCCCTTTGTGGAAAAAGATCTTATATATATCTTTGTGGGAAAAGACCTTATTCAGAATAAGTTCTAAAAGAACTTATTTAAAATATGTAGAAGCTCGAATTTTTCTGAACATTTATCAGTTCTTTCAGTATATCTTTAGATTACTTTGGATACTTCTTTCTAGATTAAGTACACGCAAGCATATAAGAGCAGGACCTGAACTTCAGGATGTTTTGGTTGAAACAGATCCAAAATTAAATTAATGACAATAACAGCAATATTAATCTTACTAATGAGATAAACCCTCCCACCAGTTTCTTTGCCTTCTGAAGCTACCTGTGAGTTCTTTTGTTTGTTTTGGGTCTTTTGAGGAAAATTGTTACTTGTAAACACCTATATTAAAAATGAGAAAAATCTCAAATCAGTAATGTAAACTTCTACCTTAGGAAAATAGAAAACGAGCAAAATAAACCAAAAGCAAATATAAGCAGGAAATAACAAAGGTTACAACAGAAATATATGAAATAGGGTATTAAAAAACAACAGAGAAAATCAAGAAAACCAGAAATTGATTCTTTAGAAAGATCAATAAAATTTGCAAACCTTTATCTAGATTGACCATGAAAAAAAGAGAGAAAACCAAAATTAATAAAATCAGGAATAAATCAAGGGCATTATTACATTGTCATTACGGTTTTTTGTGGTGGTAAGATTTAGTTTCTTTCTAGTTCTTGTTTGCAATTTTGTTCTACCAGTGGGTTTTGTTCTTCCTTGTTTATTCGTGGTAATGATTAGCATTCTTGGGATTCCAGTGTGGTGGTGAACTCCCACAGTTTTTCTTTGTCTGGAAAATTCACTATTTTTCCCTCATTTCTGAGCGATAGCCTTGCTGGGTATAGTATTCTTGGCTGGTAGGTTTTTTTTGTTTTTGTTTTTGTTTTTTTAGTATTTTGAATATATCATACCATTTTCTTCTAGCCTGTAGAGTTTCTGTTGAGAAGTCTGCTGTTAGTCTGATAGGGGACTTGATGCTTTTCTCTTGCTTCTTTTAAGATTTTCTCTATGTCTTTGAGCTTTGCCAGTTTGACTATAATGTGTCTTGGAGAAGATCTTTTGGGGTTGAATCTGTTTGGGGATCTTTAAGCCTGCTGGACCTGAAGGTCTGTGTCTCACCCTGTACCCAGGAAGTTTTCCACTATTATTTTATTGAACAGGTTTTCCACGCCTTTTCCTTTCTGCTCCCCTTCTGGAACATCCATGATTTGAATGTTTCTGTACTTAAGGCTCTCTTAGACTTTCTTCATTTTTAAAAATTCTTTTTTCTTTTTTTTTGGCCTGGATTATTTTGAAAAGACTATCTTCAAGATCAGAAATTCTTTCTTCTGCTTGTTTTAGCCTGATGCTTCAGCTATGACTTGTGGTGGTTTTTTTTTTTTTTTTTTTTAATTTCATTGAGTGCATCTTTCAGTTCCATGAGTTCTGCTACATTCTTTGTTAAGGTATTAATCTCTTTGTAAATTTCCTTCTTCATATCTTAGGTTTCTTCTCATTTCATTGTGTTGTCTAACTAAATCTTCTTGCATCTCAGTGAGTTTCCTTAAGATTGTTGCTCAGAATTCTTTTTCAGTCATTTCAAGGGTTTCTTGCTCTATAGGGTCTGGCATTTGAGAATGACTATATTCTTTTGGTGGTGTCACATTTTCTTGGGTTTTCATATTTCTAGTATCTCTACATTGATGTTTGGTCATCTGGTAGAGGAGTTGCTTCTTCTATTACTCTGGAGTGGACTTTGAGGAGAGAGATGTCCTCTTCTTTTTCTAGTCTCTGTTGGTGACTCTCCTTGTGTCAGTGCAGTCAAGTGTCTGGGGAGGCACCTGCACAGCAGACGTGGTGCCAGCTGTGGTGCCGAGCTGCTTTTGTGGCAGCTGTGGCTGTGGTGGTGACTATGGTGGGCCACCTGTGCAAAAGTGGTGTATTTGGTGTGCTCTTTGCCTGCTTCCAGGTGGGAGCTACTGCCCTCAGTTCCTGCCTAGGACCCTGGGTGTGCTCTGTTTCTTCCCTGCTTCCAGGCAGAGGGGGCAGCTGCCCTCAACTCCTGCCTCGGACCCAGGTGTACTCCGTTCCTTGCTCGCTTCCAGGTGGAAGGGAAGGCTGCCCTCAGCTCCTGTTTCTTGCCTCTCTACCTTTGAGTTTTGAGAACAATAAATTCTCCTAAGACTGACAATTCCAAGAAGCAGTAACCTTTCACTATAATACTCTAATGCAAGTAACTAAATAGCAATTATTCAGATGCAATAAAAACTGAAAAAAGGAAGGAAAATAGATAAACTGCTCACCCATTTTCCCCTTATAACACATTCCAAACCCTGTTCTCCTGAAGCCACAAGTTACAGTAATATTCACATGGAAGCATTCTAATTACATAGCAAAAGTATATGATAAAAAAAACTGGCATAATGTATCTCCCAAATTTCAACCAATTTTAGATAGCTTTTAATAATAGCCCTAAGAGAGCTATAACATTCACTCAGATTTTATTCAAAATATATTTAAATAAACACAACACAGTATTTTAGCAAAACCACCTAGAAACAGCTAGAAATAGGGAGTTCCAAGTTGACTGTTAATGACAGTAATGCTTGCACAGCATTTACACAAGAGCTGAGAGGGTCAAATGGAGAATGGTGGTCTGCAAACAGAAAAAGCACCCATGCATTGAAATTATTAATTCCTTTACTTTATTGTTATGCTTCTGCTATCTGCTATGCAGTCACATTAATTCCTTTTGCTTTTTAAGTACTCATAAAGAGAATAACATGATCCCAAAATCTCTGACCTAGTACTTTGTGACTGCCAGCTGTTATTCATTCCTAAAGTAACTTTATGATTTAGGGGGCAAGTATGTTCATACCTGAAAGTTCATAAAATGACAAAGGACTAAGTTTCCTTATTTAGGATATAGAAAATTTTAGACTAGCTCATGCTGCCTCCTAGAGGTCAAAAGCACATAAAAACTTCTGTATATTCACAAAAAGTCTAACTTTAACAATCATCACATATTCTCAAAATCAAGTCTTAATAACGACCACAGAGAACATGCCCTGCTTATTTTATTAAGTGATTCTTTTAAAAATTTCTGTACTAAAGATACTGAAATGGCTAGGGAAAAATTTACTGCAAATGACCCAACCCTGAAGATATAGAGCAAATGGCATGGATATTCCGCTGTGAGTCACAAAAATAGAATACAGGCATACCCCAGAGATACTGCAGGTTCAGTTTCAAACCACTACAAAAACGCAAGTCACAAATTTTTTGGTTTCCCAGTGCATATAAAAGTTATGTTTACACCACACTGTAGTATTAAGTGTGCAGTAACATTATGTCTACAAAAACAATGTACATACCTTCATTAAAAATATTTTATTGCTAAAAAACACCAACAATCACCTGAGCCTTCAGCAAATCATAATCTTTTTGCTGGTGGAGGGTCTTGCCTCGATGTTGGTGGCTGCTGACTGATCAGGATGGCAGCTGCTGAAGGTTTAGGTGGCTATGACCATTTTTTAAAATAAGACAACTGAGGTTTGCCACATCCATTGACGCTTCATTTCACAAAAGATTTCTCTGTAGCATGTGATACCATTTGATAGCATTTTACCCACAGTAGAACTTCTTTCAAAATTGGAGCCAATCCTCTCAAACCCTGCCACTGCTTTATTGCTAAATTTGTGTAATTTCTAAATCCTTTGTTGTCATTTCAACAATATCCCCAGCATCTTCATCAGGAGTAGATTCCATCTCAAGAAACCACTTTCTTTCTTCATCCATAAGAAGCAACTCCTCATCCATTAAAGTTTTATCATGAGATTATAGCAATTCAGTTACATCTTCAGGCTCCACTTCTAACTTTAGTTCTCTTGCTATTTCCACCACATCTGTGCTTATTTCCTCCACTGAAGTCTTGAACCCCTCAAAATCATTCATGAGGGTTGGAATCAACTTCTTCCAAACTCCCATTAATGTTGAGATTTTTACCTTCTCCCATGAATCAAAAACGTTCTTAATGGCACCGAGAATGGTGATTTTTTTTCCAGAAGATTTTCAATTTACTTTGCCCAGATCCATCAGAGAATTGCTATCTATGGGAGCAAAAGCCTTATGAAATGTATTTCTTAAATAATAAGATTTGGAAGTCAAAATTACTCCTTGATCCATGGACTGCAGAATGGATGTTGTGTTAGCAAGCGTGAAAACTATCAATCTCCACGTACATCTCCATCAAAACTCTTGCGTGACTAGATACATTGTCAATGAGCAGTAATATTTTGAAAGGAATCTTTTTTATTAGGTGATAGGTCTCGAGAGTGGGCTTAAAATATTTGGTAATCCACGCTGCAAACAGATGTGCTGCCACCCAGGCTTTGTCATTCCATTTACAGACCACAAGCAGAATAGATGTAGGGCCCTAGGGTTTTCAGAATGGTAAATGAGCTTAACTTAAAGTCATCAGTTACCATTAGCCCCTAACAAAAGTCAGCCTGTCCTTTGAAGTTTTGAAGCTAAGCACTGACTTCTCCTCTGTAGTTAGAAAAGTCCTAGATGGCATCTTCTTCCAATAAAAGGCTGTTTTGTCTACACTGAAAATCTGTTGTTTAGTGTGGCCATCTTCATCAATGATCTTAGCTAGATCTTCTGGATAACTTGCCGCAGCTTCTACATCAGCACTTGCTGCTTCACCTTGACTTTTACACTATGGAGGCAGCTTCTTTCCTTAAACTTCACAAACCAACGTCTGCTACCTTCAAACTTTTCTTCCGTGCCTTCATAGAACTGAACAGTTAGAGCCTTGCTCTGGATCAGCCTTTGGCTTAAGGGAAAGTTGTGGCTCGTTTGATCTTCTATCCAGACCACTCAAACTTTCTCCGTATCAGCAATAGACTGTTTCACTTTTTTTTATCATTCATGTGTTCACTAGAGTAGCACTTTCAATTTCCTTCAAGAATTTCTCCTTTGCACTCACAACTTGGCTAACTGATGCAAGAGGACTGGTTTTAAGCATAACTTGGCTTTTGACACACCTTCCTCACTTAATCATATCTAACTTTTGACTTAAAGTGAGACACCTGCTACTTACTCTTCCTTTTACTTGAATACTTAGAGGTCAGTCTAGGATTACTAATTGACTTAACTTTGATATTGTTGTGTCTCAGGGGATAGGGAAGCCTGATGAGAGGGAGAGAAACGGGGAACAGCTGGTTGCTGGTACAGTGAGAACACACACAGCATTTATTAAGTTTACCATCTTACACAGGCACAGTTCATGGTGCCCCAAAACAATTACAGTAGTAACACCAAAGACCACTGATTACAGATCATCATAACAGATATAATAATAATGAAAAAGTTGGAAATATTG
The DNA here is from genome assembly GCF_027409185.1 of Cynocephalus volans. NCBI lineage: Eukaryota > Metazoa > Chordata > Mammalia > Dermoptera > Cynocephalidae > Cynocephalus > Cynocephalus volans. The sequence goes on from NC_084471.1 coordinate 81,684,185, forward strand.
TGAGAATTACCAAATGTGACACAGAGACACGAAGTGAACACATGCTGCTGGAAAAATAGTGTTGACTGACTTGCTCAACATAGGGTTGCCACAAATTTTCAGTTTGTAAAAAAGGCAGTATTTGCAAAGTGCAACAAAACAAGGTATGCCTGTATTTATAAATGCAAATATTTCAAAATGTATTCCATGAGTTTAAATACAATTATCCTGATAAGTTTATCTTTAAATAGCTAAAAGGACTACACCGTTCTACCTCATGATAGAGCCATAAAAAAAGCCCTAAGTTTAAAGAAAAAATTTTATGTGTTAATGTAATTTCCTATTAAACAAAATGTATAAAAGTGTTTCTCGACACAGGAGAAAATGAACATGCATGCAATCAACTGTTGCTGATAAATCTGTGTTCACAATATTATTGTTAAAGAATCTTTAGAAAACACTGAGAAGAAATAAAACTTCTTAACTCAAGGAAGTACAGTACAATGCAACCTTTCTCACTTTTTGGCTGCCTGCTGCTTCATTGTGTTTGTGTAATAAAGGATCCAGCAAGTGGCAAGTTTCAATGCACTCACATGGGGCGACTCTGTGGCAGTTACCTTGGGAATAAACATGCTCTCCAGCACAAAGAACCGAGTTAAATAGGCCAAAACTCCCCAAACAGTATTTAGATCACCAGAACCTTCCAAAAAAACTTTAAAACGCTGTCTCTTCACCCAGAAAGGAAGAAAAAGAATCACAAGGTACATCACCAGAAATCACAATGTTGAGGATGAAAAAGGACAACTATTAAAAAGATAATCTTCTGAGATTCTAAATTAGAGTCCAGTCCATTTAACATACACACCAGCAAAATATCTGGGCTTGAAAGCATGCTTTATGATCCTCTTGAAGTAAATTTTTTAAAAGTAAAACAAAACTACTAGATTAGAGACACAGACAAATAGGAATCAAAACTCATCTAAAACAATTATTTGGTATGAAGGGATCAGAGTCTAAGATCTCTTCCATTGATAGTACTTTAAAATACTAGTGATTTTTTTAAGAAATGAAAGCTTATAAAAGACTAGTGATTAATGAAAGGACAAACTCAAAGATTCTTTATCTAACAACAACCAGAACAGAGGGGCATCTTGTGAAGAATGCTGAAAAAGCAAATAGTACATATATAACCCCCTAATTTTTGCTGGACTCAAACCAGCACTGAGAGGCACCTGCCACTGTTTTCCTCATCAGTTTCCGGCTGCCTGGGCACTAGTCTCAAAGGGAACTAACTTTAAAAGCTGTAGCATCTTTTTGCTCCACGACTGAACAGAAATTAAAGGCCTTAAAGTTCACCTAGAAAACTGAAGTCTCCCAGAGACGATGGGCCTCGAAAGGCTAAATTCTCAAAACTGTTCTATCTGTTCTTCTATCTAGATATGACAAACCCAGCATAATTATTTACACTAAAACAAACAAGGAAGAAAATTCAAAACTAGTGTGCGTGTGCGTGTGCGTGTGTGTGTGTGACAAGTATCTAAGAGCATCTAGAGCTAGCTTAAGAAGAGGTGAGTTTATTGTAAAGATGGAATGGTTTCTCCCAGAGTCCAAATGCAGGGCTGCAACTTAGTCTCAGGAAGGACTAGACCTGGAAGTTGAAGTCCATCAGAAACCAAAGGAGTGTCTGTTTCTCACCTCTCTGCCTCATTTCATGGCCTGTTCTGCTTTCTCTGTTCACAGTCTTCTCTGTTATTCAGTCCCCACATGTAGGCTCCAATTTCACATACTAACATGATTCTCTCTAGTCCAAATTCCGTATTCCTAGGGATTCTGATTGGTCCAGGTAAGAACTGCCTATTTATGGCTAATCCTCTATGCTCATCAAATAAGGTACCTGAAAGACAACCCATGTGGTGATGAATTCTTTCAGCTTTCAAATGTCTGAAAACATCTTTATTTCATCTTTGTTTTTGAAAGACATTTTTAGCAGGTATAGAATTCCAGGTTTTATAAGTTGTCTTTTTTTTTTTTTCTATAATTTAAAATTGTTGCTTTGTTTTCTCACTGGTACTGTTCAAATGAGAAATCTGCTGTCAAGGATCCTTATCTTTATGTCTCTAATATAATGAATTTTTCTCTGGCTGCTTTTAAGATTTCTCAGCAATCAGATTATGACGTGTTTGGTATAGCTTTCCTAGTGTTCCTTACGCTTGTGGCTTATTGAGCTTCTTGGATATGTGGATTTACTTTTCATCAAATTTGGAAAAATTTTGTCCATTATATCTTAAAATACTTTTTTTTCTGTCCTCCACCCCTTTCTTCTATCCTTCAGGGATTCCAGGTATATCACGCCACTTGAAATTGTCCACAGGTTACCGATCCTCTTTTCATTTCTTTTTCATTTTTTTTTCCTGTGTTTCATTTTAGATCATTTCTATTATGCCTTCAATTCAGTCATCTTTTCTTCTGCAATGTCTAATCTGCCATTAATCCCATCTGGTGTATTTTTCAGCTCCAATATTGCAGTTTCCACCTCTAGTTCTATTTGGGCCTTTTTTTTTTTTTTTTAAATGTCTTCCATCACCATATTTAATTTTTTAAAAAACTTATGGAATACAGTTATAACAATTTGTTTTAATGACCTCTGATAATTCTAAAACCTATGTTATTTCTGGGTTGGTTTCAAGTGATTATTCTATTTTGGGTCATGTTTTTCTGTTTCTTTGCATTCCTGGTAATCTTCAATTGGATGCCAGCCATTGTAAATTTTACTTTGCTGCCTGTTGGATATTTTTGTACTCCTAAAAATATTTTTGAATTTTGTCCTGAGTTGCAGTTCAAAATTACTTGGAAACGCTTATGCCTTACAGGTCTTGCTTTTATGATTTGTCAGACAGATCCAGAACATTAATTGGTAGGATTAATGACTCCCCACTCTTGAGGCAAAACCATCCTGAGTCTTCTACCCAATGCCTTGTGGCTGAGAACATGCACTCTTCACTGTGAGCACTGGGCATTGTTTCTCATGATCTACATTGGGCGGTTTATCCCTGGACTCAGGCAATTTCCTTACAGGCATGCACTGGTAAGTATTCTGCAGAGGATCCCTCTACAGAGTTCTGAGATCTCTCTCTTTGCAGCTTTTTCCTCTCTGGTATTCCATCCTGCAAATTCTGGCCACCATGGTCTCGTGGATTCTCAGCTCAGACAGTCCACTGGGCTCCTCCTCAGATCTTCCCCTCCCTGTGCTGTGGCCTGCAAGCACTCCCTAGGGAGTCAGATGGAAAGTTTTAGGCTCACTTCATTTATTTACTATGTCTCAGGGATCTCTGTACTGTTTCTCAGGATCATTATCCTTTGTAACCTAATGCTGTGCATTTTATCTGTTATTGTTTGGGGTTTCAGATGGGAAGATAAATTCAGTTATTCTATCTTAGGTAGAAGCGGGAATTCAAACCTATTTGGAAATTTCCAACTATGTGGAAAAAAAAAAGGAGACAACAGAGTTGTGAAAAATAAAGGAGCTATCCTCATAAAGTAAGAACAAAAAAAAGAAGAAAGGGAAACAAGAAGGAATTAAGAGTTTGGCAGATATCCCCAAAGTATCAACCACATGGATTCTATAATAGAGAATATTCAAGATCACATGGAATTTATTATGTCAGTGATAGAGTTTGGATGTGTTGTCCCCCCAAAACTCATGTGGAAATCTGATCCCCAATGTGGCAGTGCTGGAAGCTGTTTGAACCATGGGGACAGATCCCTCATGAATGGATTAATGCTCTCCCTGGGGGAGGAGGGGTAGTGAGTACATTATTTTTAATGTAATAAAATAATTAATAATTACATTATTTTTAATTATGTTATTTTTACATACTTGGTAAACAAACACTACTCTCTAAGTATGACTTTCTCATTTTCTTGTTAGAATATATCTGTTTGAATGCCAATATTTTAGAGGACCACTCTATTCTCCTAACCTCAGATACAGTATCCACGTGCTATAAATTTCATGTTAATGCAATCTGCAGTATCACATAAAACTCTAACAATACTGCTAACAGCACTCAAACAATATAAGTTAACATTTTATTATAATAAAAACCTCAGCAGAGAACAGATTCAATCTATATACATATCACTATGTACACCAATAGGTTAGTTAGGTAAATCTGGAAGGAAGACAAGCAAAAGCAGATGATAATAGGATTCCAAACATCAATGAAAAGGAAAATAGGAACAAAATCTGGAATTTTGTAATATTATGATTTTATGACTTGCTAATGTCATCACTAAACTGGCTTAGACAAGAACTTCCATATCCTAGATTATTTTTAGGGTTCATTCTGTTTTTCCTAGCAGCCCTCTACACTCAAGATTATGAGATAGGGCCACGCCCACTTTTATAACATACGCGCAAGTCGCTTCTGTGAAACTGCTTGCTGTGTGACAAGATAGATTAAGTTTAAGTGGTGTTTGAATTGCTTAAAAAATACTATTGTTTAAAAATCCCCTTTGGCTCTTTAGTCCTGCCTTGATAGAAGTTAAAAGCTAAATATTAGCCTGCACTTAGAGAAGTTTGAATTTTGTTTGACGATCCCCACCCAAGCTGCCCCTGAGCGATTCCAGGCTTGTCTCAGCTTCTGTTATCAGCTTGTGCTAAGGCCTCCCCCTCTCTCTAGCCCTAACCCTAACTATCTGATAACTTTAACTGTGTGACTGATGTAAAAACGTACCTTTTAAAAATCCCTCTAGGGCCGAGCCCGTGGCGCACTTGGTAGAGTGCTGCGCTGGGAGCGCGGCAACGCTCCCGCCGCGGGTTCGGATCCTATATAGGACTGACCAGTGCACTCACTGGCTGAGTGCCGGTCACGAAAAACGACAAAAAAATAAATAAATAAATAAATAAATAAATAAAAAATAAAAATCCCTCTAAACTTCAGTTCAGGGCTGCTCCCTTCCCAGACTTTTCTTGGAGGGACAGTCCCCGGGCGGCCAATAAAAACCCCCTTTTAAATTCTCAATTGGGTGTTCTGGCTTCTTTTCCATACAGCAGCCTCACAACAATTAGTGTCATAATTTTGACAATTTTCTGAAATTGCTGAATATTATTGCTAAATAAATTCTGAATAAGAAATGCTGAATATTATTGCTCCGATACAATAAAGATCAGTTTTTTGTTTCTATATCTTAAGTTCAGAATATGCCTTTTTTTAGTCAAACAGTTGAGTGACTTAAAAATTCTTGGTGATATAATTTGGAAAACTAATGAGAAAAAGCCCAAAGACTATGCTGATTCCTTGTTATGTGTGATACACTAGTTTAAATTTAATGACAAACTTCAAAGGGAAATATGACCCTGAGTAACCGTAGGTCCCTATGAAATTAAAAACATTAGAAATACATATTTAACCAATAACACAAAGTTACTATGAAATCCTCTACTACAGGAAAAAGCCTTTGAGTCTTAATACAAACTGACAGAAGAAAGAGGGCTTCTTCCAAAAATCAAAGGAAGCTGCTCATTTCCACTCAATGCTATTTGGGCAACTGAGATTTTGCATTTCAAAGTCCTAACGGGAGGCTAATGCTTTAATGAAAATAACAGAAAAATGCAAAAACGTTTGCATGGGGTACAATTGTTCATTCCCTCGTCACTACCATATTACTCATTCACAGTGTAAATTATGTTAGAGAAAAGCACAGACAACACATTGCTCTGCTCATGGAACACAGAGAACTTGGCTCTCACTTCTAGCCATCAATGTGCCTATTTTTCCTCAATGCCACTAAGAATTTAATAACTGGTGGACAGGTTAGGAAATAATTTTTGTCATTTCACATTTTACCTTGAACAGGTTTTTTTTTATTAACAGCTAAATGTGAACAGAAATCAAGTCTGTAATATCTCTCATGTGGCAATAGTCTATTAATGAGGAAAAATTAGGAATTATTCTTGATGGGAAGGAAATAATGCCACCTAAAATATTTTTTTAAATACAAACCAAACTCCTACTGTAAAGACAGTTTTGATTCACTCATTCAACAAATATTTGTTGGACATTATATATCAGTTGTCCTGTTAGGTACTGGGTGTGTGGTAGTAAATACAACAGGTGTGATCCTGCCCTCTGGATCTTACAGTCTAGAGAATGAGGCAGATAATAAGCACATAAACAAATATCCAAAAAATAAAGTGTGACAGTACTATGGGGAAAATGAACAGTTGTTGAAAGACATTGTTATAATCTGAAATGATAAGCTCAAGTCTGGCTCTTTCTAAGCAAGTGGGCAGGTTGATTAATCTGTCTGAACACCATTTTGCATCTCTGTAGGATGAGAGAAAATTTATCAACCAAACTGGGACACTTAGCCAGGACCAATGTTAAACAAGAAGAGATGCCAGTACAAAACCCAGGAGAGTCCCAGGAAGGCTAGTGCTATATGGAAAACGGGGATACAATAACCTCTTAAGGTTATCGTTGAATTATTTTAAAGGACCTAACATAATAAGACTATTTTTATCATATTGGATATGGCCATGTACTTACCAGAGAATTGGAGTATATCCTTCCTAACTACCATCCTACCTTCCCCAATCTCAATTTTACCAATCCTTCAAAATTAAGCTAAAATCCTATGTTGAGGTATTTATTTCATGATGTCTTCTGTGACTACCAAAACCTAACAGCCAATTAGCAAAAAAGTAATATGACCTAAAAGGTCAGACTCTAGAATGAGCTGATCACAATGGGAGGATGAGAAGCAAATTTTAAAGCAGGTCAAGTGGAAATGAGTACTTGTATCAGTACCTAATCTGTATGTGCCCCAACAGGAAGATCTTGTGCTGTGCAGACAGCTCTCTGTGCATATGCTGAGTTAACAGGGAAGCGATGGGGAAGAAATCTTGTTACACAAAAGATCTCCTTGAACTCCTTTAGTTCATTCAAGGAATTAACAATCATCAGTGTAATAAGGTTTTTTGTTTGTTTGGTTTTGGTTTTTGGGGGAGTGACTAGCCAGTATGGGGATCCAAACTCTTGACCTTGCTCTAAGCAACTGAGCAAACTGGCCAGCCCCTGGTATAATAGGGATTTTTGTTATACTTACTGTTGGTTAGACCTAGGGGAAGTTTTTTCCAGAAAATAGTCCTAATGATTTCACAAAACAAAGTTCCCTAGTGCTACAGGGAATAAACAGTACCTAAGGCGATGATGAAATGGAATCCAAGGGAAATTTCTCATTTGCCATAATATTATAGACAGACAAGATTTACATATGAACGATTGCTTTAAGTATAAATTATTTTCTTTCTTTCTTTTTTTTTTTTTTAAAGATGACCGGTAAGGGGATCTTAACCCTTGACTTGGTGTTGTCAGCACCACACTCACCCAGTGAGCAAACCGGCCATCCCTATATGGGATCCAAACCCGTGGCCTTGGTGTTATCAGCACCACACTCTCCCGAGTGAGCCACAGGCTGGCCCATAAATTATTTTATTTCTATGAGACTATAGTAGACTGAAAATTATAAATAAGTCCCATTTCATTAAAATTATTCTTTTTTAAAAAAAAATCTTTATAACTTAAAATTATTTGGCTATGTGCTGACAATTATCAAAGCTGAGTGATGAGTAAATGAAGGTCATACTCTTCTCTACTCTGCATGTTTAAAATTTTCCATAATAAAAAGTTAAAAATAAAATTGTGTATCTAATACATTCTTTACCATAAAGTGCTAATACATTTTTGGCTATTAAGAATCATGTGGTTCAAAGGGCAGCAATGGACTAGAATTCAAAGCAAGGAGTATGTTCAAATGAAATTATTCAGCTACGATGTGATCACTGAAGTTCTATTCTTTGCTTCAGGATCCCAGAAAAGAGCAGAAAATCTAACCAATTCAGCCACTTGTGTTACTTTGTAGTGTAACTGTACTTCTCAAACTGATATACCTAAACAAGTACTGCTGACTTCTTCAACAGCTTCCCACTTGTCTCACCAACACTTCATTCTTTGACAAAAGAATGCATTAACTTGTTTTTGAATAAGCAGTTATCTGCCCACTGATGGCTGCAACAATGTTCTCTAGATTCATTATGAAGAACTGTATTTGGTACATATTGGCACTGGGAATTCCACAAGAGTTACTTGCAAAGATATAAACCCTTTTCCACATGTAAGGATATAATAAACCCTTTCCTATAAAACTCCTCCACAAGTCACTGAAATGTAATAGTCAAATAGGATGGCTTCCCAGAAGAGTTATATTAGGACAGACTTAATAATAGAAAATGTAAAGAAAAAGAGCTTTAAAGTTAGCATGCTTTTGAATCAGTCAGAACCATGGGGAAAAGTGAATACCTGTTCACACAGTGCCCATATTTACAGTTTCCTATAAAATACATTACGTGCACACAAGAAAAGAACATCCAGGAAACTCTATTTTCCAACAAATTGACTTGTTTGTGAAAAAGGATCTCCAAAGGAACATACTTCAGGAAGGTAAGACACCCTGCCATTGTTATCTTCAGAATATCAGCATGATCTTAAGCAGTAACTTCCTCCTTATGCACTTTGGGGAAGAAAAAAAAAACTTTCTAAGGAATAATACAAACACAAAAGAAGCTAATACACTAAAGGTGTTGTCTTTGGTATAATTTTAAAATCAGAGAATCACAAATTTATGCAATATTCTAGTTTGTATCAGGTACTTTCATATAATTATACAGGTTCAATGCATTCACTAATAATGAGGACTACAGGTAGAAATGTGGGATTTTTAAGCCAGTCCTAACATTATTTTATGTTGATATACAAGCATATGGCTTTACTATTTATACCTAAAAATATATCATCACATATAACACATAACATATCACAAGCTATCCAATAATTATGCACATAAGCATTGATATGAGAAACATAACAGGTAAATATATTCACCACTACTGTAGATAAGCACAAAGCAGACAATAAGAAATGCAATTAGACTGAAAGGTTAATCAAAAAAAAAAAAAAAAATGCAATTCAAGATTCAAGGAGTGCAAGCAAGACCTCAATTACCCCTTCACAAAGATTTACCTAACTAAACTTTAAGAGAAATAAATCCAGTCCTTTTAGACTTGCCACACTTTAAAAATATAACAAAGTACAAGGCAAGTGAAAAGGGCGTCCACATGTGCGGGTCAATGTGGCACAGGGTAGCAGGGTCCAGGTGGTGGAAGACACCTGTATGAAGGGAGAGGGGGCAGCAGCAATGGGAGACTGGTTACACAGAACAGGACTGACCAAGTCAGGAAACATTTTAAGGATAATGGGAGCCAGGTTTCTCATTTTCAGCAAAGGAAGTTACAACTATGGCAAGAGAGAAAACTGGAATGAGTCCTGTGGTGTCAGATTAGAACCGGATGTATTTGAATGAACAACTCATGATTTTTAGATAGACAGACAGACAACGTGTTAATGTTTAGATGTATGTATAACATATAGGTACGTACATCCCCTAGCTCTGTCCACTGAAGCCTGGTAGTAGCAGTACCCCAGCAGCATCGATCATGCCTAGCAGCCCGATCTTGGTTTCTAAGTACCATTCTCCACTAAAAGGAACCAGGCTCCCTGGAGAAATGGCTGATTCTAGAACCAGAGTAGGAAAGAACAAGATGTGCCTGGAACATCCTGTGTGTTCAAAGAATTACGGGAACTTGTCAAAAGGGAACAAAAGCCAGCTTGAAAGGGGAGTAATAGATTTTAACTTACTAGGAAATGATAATGTGCATAAGCATTGATATGAGAATCACAGCATCCACAGGTAAATATATTCACCACTATTTGCAGATAAGCACAAGACAGACAAAAAGAAACCTAATTAGGGCCGAGCCAGTGGCGCACTCAGTAGAGTGCTACGCTGGGAGCGCGGTGACGCTCCTGCCGCGGGTTCGGATCCTATATAGGAATGACCAGTGCACTCACTGGCTGAGTGCCGGTCACGAAAAAACGACAAAAAAAAAAAAAAAAAAAGAAACCTAATTAGATGAAATAAGTGAATAAATCGAACATGTGATGAGAAATGAGATTCTCATAGGCACTTTCAAAGTGTACTTCCCACAAAATACTTTTTAATTATAAAGAAAGAAAGAAATTTTACAGCAGAGACACCAGGCAGACATCCCCTTAATCAAATGATCAAAAGGAACAGCATCAATAATGGGACAAATGGAAATCGTAGTCACCTGATAAGATAGAATTAGAAAACCACAGCAGCAGCAGTTCTATGATACTCCTACCAAAGATGCCTACTCTCAATCTAATCACAGGGAAACCTCAGAGAAACCCAAGGATGTTGAAGAGCATTCCACAAAAGAGCTGGCCTTTAATCTTTAGAAATATCAAAGGTAATGAAGGTCAAGGAAAGGCTAAGCATCTGTCCCAGACTGAAGGAAACTAAACAGATAGGACAACTAAAAGCAATGCATAATTCTGAACTGGATCTTTTTGCCATAAGGGCATTGGGACAACTGGTGAAACTTAACTGTGGCCTGAAGATTCTGATGGCTGTATTATGGCAAAGTAGGTGAACGTACTTGTTTGCTTAAAAAAAAAAAAAAAAAAAGTACTAAATATTCAGAGACAATCAGGCTTTGGGAAAGTCAATCAAGGGAAAAAAAGTTCTATGTACTATATTTGCAAATGTTTTGTATACATTTGAAATGGTTTTTAAAATTAAAAAAACAAAAAACAGAAAATCAAAAAATAAATACAGGATGCACACCTGGTGTAATTACCTTAAGCAAATTACCTGACATTGACTTATCTACCTCAGTTTCTCAGTCTACAAATAGAAATAATAGTGTCTACACCTCAAAGAGTATTACAAACATTAAATGGCATAAAAATATAATGTTTAGTACACTTACTGGAATGTTTTATTTAATACTAATATATTCATTTATAACCATACTTTAGGAATATTCTAATGTGTCTCAGGAGATGTTTATGGTTTCAGGTTTTCCCCAGTTTTACCTTGCATCCCTCCCACACGTTTCCTACAATGCAGCCTACAGGACTTGATTAGGCTGCTCCAGTATTGCCAGGGCGTTTCCCTTCCATTTCCTTCTCTTCCTTTCCCCCTGCTGAACACACATTTGTATTTCAAGACCAAGTCCAAGCACCCCTTTTTCTATGAGCCCATGACTCTGCTCCATCAGCTCAGACAGAATGATGGCTCAATCTGCAGCACCTGAAGATTTGGGGACAGATCAGGCATTCACATCTAAGCTGTGATCAGTTCCTTGTCTTCTACCAATGTTCTTTCTCTCTGTGATGGGTAAAGGTTTTCGGTTTGGTTTTCTCCCCACCACACAAACACAAAAACAACCTATGAGGAACTGTACCAGGTGCTAAGGATTACGAGATGAAAGAATCAGACACAGTGTACTGAGGGAAGAGCCGCATTTTTGTTTGTATGTTCCAAACCTCGCCCTATCAAGTATTTAGCCAGGTTACACTTTTCTACACAACTGGAGAAAAATAAAGCGAATCATTCAAGGTAAGTGGTTTGCCCTGTGCAAGTTAATGAATGACCCAGGCCTAGAACACTAAGCCTTCCCATTGTACATTTAACTCTTAGTTATGTCATATTATCTCCCATATTTCAAATGGGCAGTCTCATTTAATACAATGCAACAGTGTAAATATCACAATGGTGACACCTTGAGTCATACAAATCTAATGTTTAGGAAAGGGCAATAAATCTTAACTCTGTAAAGGTAAAAGAATAACATTAATAGCCTCTATTTGAGTCATCCAATCACACCCCACAGAAACCACTCACTGAAAAATAAAAAAGTGGTTCTAAACTATGACAGTCTAGTGAAGGCACAACAAAATCTAAGGAACCAAAGACTTAAACTGTTCCAGTACTGGGTCAATATCCTCTTTAAAGTAAAACGTTCCATTTTCAGCCCCAAGACTCCGCACATGAAATGGGACAGTGGGAGAAACTAGACAGAAAGGTTTTTAAGGATCAACAGTCTGGTTGGGCCAGGGGGCTTGTCTTAAAGCTGATTTTTCATAGTTTGACATTTTCCTACTCTCCTCTAATCTACAGTTCTCCTCTAATCTACTCCACAGTTCTTTTGCAGAGGTTTTGGGGGGGGGGGGGGGCTCATGCAAATCACAGGGAGGGCTTCACCTCACCCTTTTCTCACTTGGAATATTTCCACACCCCAAGGCTGGTAACAGGCTGAACTGCCTGCTACTCGCAATAACGGCCGATGCTTCCCCACTCCAGGCAGGATGCAGATCCCTCATGGGCCCACCTGCACTCCAGGGGCCAGATCAGTGCCACTTCCTCTGTGCACTGTTCCTCAGTGCCACACTGCAGGTCTTCGGCTCCTCTGCACACTCTAGGCGTTGTCACTTTCTAGCTTGTATGGGTATTGATGTTCTCTCTCTCCACAGAATCATGCCAACACTGCTGACGGGGTTCAGGACATGCTACCCCAAAATATGGCACCCTGGCGTATGAGGAAACAGCAGAAGCAGGAAGGTCACTCTCACCTTCCCCTGGCCTCTTCTCCCCCAAAGCAGGTTTAAAAACTTAGCTGACTTTCCCTAAAGAAGGTCCTAAGACCCTCATTCCAGAAGTGCCCTTCCTATATCTGGAGGAAAGAAATGACCTTATCGCTAAAGACAAAGGGACACAGAAAAGAACCTGAACAAACAGGCCTTGCTACCTTCCTCCCAGTGTATTACTACTAGATCATACCCCCTTTATTCAGTCATACATAAGGCCCCACCTCTTAATAGAATTGCATTGGGTTCAATACATAAATTTGGGGGATGGACACAAACATTCAGATCCTAGCAGTAGGGCCGACCCCGTGGCGCACTCAGGAGAGTGCAGCGCTGGGAGCACAGATCCTAGCAGTGCCTTGGCCATGAACCTTGCCACGGGTGAGGAAAAGTTATTACTTTTTCCCCTACACCATCTAGGCCAGAGAATGCACACTGGACCTAGCCCACGGGCATGTTGTATTTGGCACACAAAACGACATAACATTTTTTAATTAGCTGCAAACATTGAGAAATTTTACATAAAGTTCCAACCAGGAGGTCCTTATAGGAGCTACTTTGAATTTGTGATTAACAAAGAAATTTTTAGACCCTTGGAAATAGGTGTATCTTTCTCACAGCTCACAGTTTAACCCAATTCCCACTCTCAAATGATGCTTCATTCTCAGAAAGATTGCTTAAATGACCATATGAGATGTGTAAGTTCAGTTCCAAAATAGCCGAGGCATAGAGACCTATTGATGAAATGCAATAAATATTTCAGACTACCATTTTCAGCACTCACAAAACAAGAGATTTCATTCATAAATCTCATCATGAGATGTGTTCTTCAGTCCTTACCCAAATAAAAAGCCATTGTCCTAGAAACAATCCCCAATTTGCAACCTAATCATTCCTAAGCAATAGTCAAAAATTTACGTAAGTCAAAGTCGAATTTCCTAAAAAACCTATTTTACACCACAGAAATAGCAAAATAAAATGAAAAGAAGAAAACTTCAATACAGACTGACATAGTTTGAATGTTTGTCCCCTCCAAAGATGCTGAAGCTTAATCACCAATATGTTATTTGAAAGGTTGGGCCTTTAAGAAGTAATTGGGTCATAAGGAGCATGCCCTCATGAATGGATTAATGCATTAATGGATTAATTTGTTAACATGGGAGCAGACTGGTGGCTTTATAAGGAGGAAGAGAGCATGTGGACATGCTCGGCCCTCTTGCCATGCGATACCCTGCACAGCCTTGGGACTCTGCAGAGTCCCCACCAGGGAAAAAGCCCTTACCAGATGTGCCCCCTCAACCTTGGACTTCCCAGTCTCCAGAATTATGAGAAATAAACCTTTTCTTTATAAATTACCCAGTTTCAAGTATTCTGCTATAAGTGACAGAAAATGAACTAAGACACAGGCTTTTACAAATATCAAGCATATAAAAACTTACTTTTAAAGAGCCATATTACGAATATTTTATTACTTTCAGAGGATTTCGTTCTTGCAGGGAACAGACAGACAGACTTCATTAAATACTTTACTAGGAGCCAACTTCTTTTTCTAACAAATCTTATTTCGGCACATGCAGGCTTTCCCATCTCTTTAAGGACCTGTGAACTATCTTCACACTTCATTTGTCTCACATTCTTTCATGGCCAATCCATGAACACAACCAAAAGTCTTCAACTGGTAAACGTTAGAGGAAGGTACATATTTGCATGAGGACTTCCTCAGCAGCGACCCATGCTCTTCTATCTCAATTTGCTAAGCCGTGAACAATAAAGTCAAGCATAGCTATTGATAATATCAACCACCATTTCAAATATATTTGATACACAATTTGGTAGAAAGCATTTAAATTGTTACTAATTTGGGACAGAGTGTCTTCTTAGAGGTTGACAAAACTTTCGGCTGAATTCTGAAGAAATGCCACCTATCCTCTGTTTGATCTCCGCCTTGCCACAATTAAGCACTTTTGAAGAGAAATTTCTTGTCAAAAATCACTGCTTAATTCAGAGCTCCATGGAACTGTATCAAAACAAGCGAAAGTTTTCTACCTCAAAAGGCAGCTGACTGTTGACTTTACATGGATGAATTGTATGGTATATATCTCAACAAATATGCTTCAAAGAAAAAGTCAGCTTGTCAATTTTTTAAAAATCACAATGTATTACTTTAGTTTGGTTTTAGGACCTTTCAAATATTTTTCTTCTTCAAAATTGTCGTCTTAATCAAATACAAAAACCTGAATGTGAGACTGTGCCATTCACTTACTTCCTGGCTTTATGAAGACTACCAGTACTATGTTCTTCTAGAAAAACAGATTTTCTTGACTTGACATTCAGTTTCTCACAAAGCCTTTCCTTGTTGTAATAAAGAGGAATGTGACAATTTACAAAACAAGGGCCAAGCTCTCAAGATAAATAAAACTTAACTCGAAGAATAACTGGAGACAAGGAATGGGCTGAACCACTGGGACCAGATCTCAAGGCTAATGGTTCAGGGAGCTTTGCTAGTAGATGGGGCAGAGGAATGAATGTTACCATAAAACATACCATAAAAACAGAGGGCTTTTAGCCTACTGCTTGTAAATTGTGGCACACCTGAAGTAAATGTAAGAAAAGAGCTGATCTAGAGATATATGCAGATGCAAGCTGGAACAATGGGCTTGTGATATGGCTGAGTGGCTTAATACATTTATCTTACCATAAAGTAACAGGTATCAGCACGTAATCTCCCTATCCTTCAATATATACATCCCTCCTACCCCCGACCCCATGGCTGGCCAGTTTAGGGATCCAAACCCTTGACTTTGGTGTTGTAACACCGTGCTCTAACCAACTGAGCAAACCGGCCAGCCCCCAAAATATCTATCTTAAGGAAAAAAAACCTCTACCTAAACATCCACCTAGACTAACCAAAACCAGAAAGCCATATGCACAAGCCTGAACAGGAAAGGAGTAAGAGCAGAGTTCTGCTAGAAGACATGAGCTCGCACAGGCCAGAGAGCACTGTATTTCCCTGCTTCCCAGTGGTCCAACATATTTTTGTCCCTTCTTGTTTAATTAGGAGAAACTATTTTGTATCTCTAAAACCCACAATCTAGCAATGTAATTTCTAGCAGCATATTAACTGAACAATGCTATGGTTAAGACTGCAGACTTTAGACCTGGGCTTGTCTCGATGCACCCCAGTTCTACGATTTATTAGCTCTGAGACCTTGGGCAAGTCAGTCACCCTTCTGAGGCCTTGGTTCCCCCATCTGTAAAATGCATATGACAGTACATGCCTCAGCAAATTGGTGGGAAGATTACATGAAGCCAGGTATCTAAAGCTGTTTGCTCGGTGCCTGGCACATAGAAAGCCCTGAAACACTGCGAAGGAAGCGTCCACTCCATAGCAACATCTCCTAAACCCCCTCTACTCCCTCATGTGCTTTTCCTTACACCTACATTTGTTGCTGGACCTCTTTAAAACTCTTCCTAAAAGCTTTCTCCACAACCTTAGCCCCCCTCCTGCTCTTCTGCTCATCTCTTCCTCAAATTCATGCCCCCAGAAAACCAATATGGAAATGCAGAACTGGATGGAGTGCAGAGGAAGAGGAGAGAGTGGCAAGGCCTGCAGCACCCTCTGTGGCTGGCAATCCTTACCATCCTGATAGGTTCTTGGCACTCTGCCCCACTGATCCACACAGTATACTGTACCCATAGAGACTGGTTGCAAGAGCACCAGCTATGTGGGGGCACCAGGCACAAATTAGGCAAGTTCCTTCTCTTCAACCAGCACTTGGCACTCTGCTAGCCAATATATGGCCTGCTAAAAAGTCTGGAAGCTTCCATAATGTAAAGCTAACACAATGACATATACTTCCCTGAGTGAGTCATAGAAATCTTTTTCAGTGAACTTTAAAGTCACAATATAGACAATGTGAAACAAGTAGGAAACAAATCCAAACACAGTTTTCTCTATGGCTCAAAAGTGAGAACAAATGGTACCCCAAATGACCAAGCAGACTAGAGATAAGTGGATGTTTTGCATAGCTAAAGGGATATTAGCAATACACTTGGTTTTAAATTCATGCTTAATTTAAATATATTTCCACTAAACCAATGATTCTCAACCTGGGGCAATTTTTGCCCTCAGGGGATATTTGGCAATGTCTAGAGCTACTGGCATCTAGAAGCCAGGGTACTGCTGAAAAGCCTACAATGAATGCACAGGACAGCCCTCACAACCAAGAATTAATCAGCCCAGAATGTCCATAGTGCTGAAGATGAGAAACCCTGCAGTAACCAAATAACTTATTGATAGTCATCTTCTGGAAACATCATAGTGTCAATAAAGAAAATCCTCTATTTACCAACCACTTTCCATTTAGAGAATTTTACAAGTCTTCATTTACATTGTTTATTTTGATCTCACAAAGATCTAAGAGGTAGGGCCAATGAAAACCAAAGGCTGTGGCTTTTGTAAGACACAGCTAGAGATAGGAGGAAAAAAAAGTAACCCAGGGTGTGATTTTAACTTCCAGAATACTATTTTTGTGTTACAGTATACATATACCTAATCAAGTAATTTTTTTTTGACAAGCACATAATTGTGAATACCCATTACTAAAATGTTCAAAGAGTATAATTGTAATTTTTCTATTCTTGATGCTAGATTGTCACACATAACTCTTGTTGGCAGGCCTGCATCTAAAACCACCCTGCTCTGGGCTTAAACCAAAAGAAAAAGCACCTGTACAGCCAAGAGACAACCTATGGAATGGAGAAAATATTTGCAAACTGTACATCTGATAAGGGATTAATATCCAAAATATATAAGGAACACAACTCAAGAGCAAGAAAATAACCCAATTAAAAAATGAGCAAAGAACCTGGATAGGCATTTCTCAAAGACAAATGGCCAACAGGTGTATGAAAAAAGGCTCAACATCACTAATCATCAGAATAATGCAAATTAAAATTGCAATGAGCTATCACCTCACACTTGTTAGAATGGCCATTAACAAAAAGATGAAAGATAAGTTCTGGAGAGTAGGTGAAGAAAAGGAAACTTTTGCAATTACTGGTGGCAATGTAAATTAACTCAGCCATTGTGGAAAAACAGTATGGAGCTTCCTCAAAAACATTAAAATATAACTACCATATGACTCAGAAATCCCACTACTAGGTACACATTCAAAGGAAATGAAATCAGTATGTTGAAGAAACATCTGCACTCCCATATCCATTGCAGCATTATTCACAACAATCAAGATACAGAATCAACCTACGTGTCCAACAGCCGATGAACGGATAAAGAAAATGTGGTATATGTACACAATGGAATACTATTCAGCCATAAGAAAAAATAAAATCCTGTCATTTATGACAACATGGATAAAGCTAGAGGACATTATGTTAAGTGAAATAAGCCAGGCACAGAAAGACCAATACTGCATGATCTCACTTATATTTGGAATTTAAAAAGTCAAACTCACAGAAGTAAAGAGTAGAATGGTGATTACCAGGGAGAGAGGGATGGGCGGGGCTGGGAAGATTTTGGTCAAAAGATACAAAATTTCATTTAGGAGGAATAAGTTCAAGAGATCTATTAGACAATATGGTGACTATAGTTAAATATATACAATTTTTATTTGTCAATTGAAAAAATAAAATAAAATAAAAAATAAAAGCACCCTCCTGCGGCCACTTCCCTCCAGATGCACTCACTTGCCTCTCCTAATCATCTGCCTTGAGCAGTGGAAAACTTAAAAGCAAGCGTATTAAACAATTTGCTAAGGGAAGGTTAACATTTTGAATAAAGTATGGAGTTTTTAACACATTATTTAAACAGCAAATACTTTTTCCTTTGTCAACTTGGGCTGGTGTCTCAGGAATTACTGTTATCCCAAGACTGACCCATAGAAGTGCAGTGTTATTAGAGGCTATATGTTTCCAAACCATTTCTATTAAAAAAGTGAGAATTTTATAGTGTTATCTAAGATGGGAAGAAATGACTCAATGACCATTCCTGCCTTTTTCTACCCACACTAGACAGCAATAACAATGTAAAAAAAAAAAAGGTTCCAGTCAAGATGGTGGAACAGACAGTCCCCAGCGTCACTGTCTCCCCCATATTAACCAATTTACAACTATAAAAATGTAACAGTCAAGCTGGGGCCACTGGAGCTCAGGAGAAGAGGAGGAGAGACCTACAGAGTTTATGAAGCGGGAGAAGCCACGATCAGAGAAAAAAAACTGCTCGGAGCATTTTGGGCTGTGACAGCTTTAAGGCTGGAGCTGCTGAGTACATGGAGCAGGAGTCGGCAGAAGACACAGCTGTGCCCTTCAGATGCAGTTACTTAGAGGCGCCTTGGTGGCCCCCAGGACAGCAAGATCACTAATAGGATTCCTGTGAACCCACACAGGAGAGAGGAGCCAGAACAGCTAAAAAAGGGGAGCCATTCAGAGGCCAGTGAGTCATCGCAAGGGACCAGCACAGGGCCCATCCCATGGGAAGTGTTTGGAGCATGGGCAGTGAGAGAGATAGGAACACCAGGAGAACACTGGGACACAGTCAGTGCGGGACCACTCAGAGGAGACTGGTCAGGAATGCAGAATTGCATGGGGTGCAATTTGATGAAAAGATTCAGGCCCAGATCAGAGTTACTACACAACCCAGGTGCACCAGGTCTCTGGAGAGCTGGAAGTACCTATAAAGTCAACCATTAAACCCTGAGCTGCACAAAAAGCCTTCCTTAGGGAAACAGCAGCAAAGCAGCAATTTAGCTCAACCACACAGCTCAAGTACTGGTTCCCACAGGAAGCTCCCCAATTTTAGAAGTAAATAAAGGACAAAAAATTAGTTCTGGCCAGGCATACCACCAGCGCCTTGGAGCCCACCAGGGGACCTGAGATATAGAGCCAGGGACCTGAGACATGGAGCCAGGGACCAGACCCCCGTCCACAACCATGCACACCACCAGCACCAAGGAGCATGCCAAAAACATCACCTCCATGTAGATGGCCCACAACAGTAACCATGGCTGCCACAAAAGTGGCTAGACATCAAAACCACCAGGCAGATGGTCTGCCAGCAGCTGGAGTGCATTGACACAAGGAGCGTCACCAGCAGAAACCAAAGAAAAGAACTGGCTGTCTCTCTCCACAAAGCCCATTCCAGAGTGACAGAAGAAGCGTCTGCTCTATGATCATACTGGGGGACCTGATCACACCTCTTAGCATTGGACAGATCATCTAGGCAACAAATCAACAGAGTAACCATTACTCTTTCAGAAGAAGAGAAGAAATCTAGGGTTATCAGTGGTGGGAGGCGGAGGGAAGGGGGGTTAGGGAGAGACTGGACAAGGGGCATAAAGAATAAGTACGACTTGTAACAACATATGCTATTAATATTGATTTGATCAACATATTTCAACACTGAATCCCAAAAATACGTATAATCAATTAATTATGATTCAATAATAATAATTTTCACAGTGACAAAGAATGGATCAGTGATATGCAGAATGTACATGCAGTACGGAGGATGATACAGTGAAGCAGAGTGCAATATTAATAGCAGGACGATGTCTAGAGAAGATATTTCATTTGTACTGAAAGTGAAGACACTGGTCAAATGCAGAACATTCAAAGAACAACAGGCAATTTGTACATGTTAATAGAACCTCACTTGCTAAGATTTTAGGAACAAATAAACACATCTGGTTATGCAAAATCTACTGGCTGTACTCCAATACATACCACAGATATCTACTTACTGAAGTTCTGGTAGTTGCTGCATTAGTTTCATCAAACTAATAAAGGCCTTTAAAGAGTCCTGGGCCAATTCCAATTTAGTCATTTAAAATACACAAACAAAATATATACACACATACATACACATCTATCTACATATATACGCATATTTTTTAACTTGTAGCTAGCATGTATAAGTACTGAATATGTAAGTACACCAAGCTTTATATGCATTACTCTATTTAATCCTTCATAACTTTATGAAATGAGTACTTTCATTATCCTGATTTTACAAATAAACAGCCTTAGAGAAATTAATTGACTCACCCAAATCTGTGAAGTGGCAGAGGCAGGATTTGAACCCAGGCCTGTCTACCTACTGAACCAGACCACTCCACCAGTTTTATCCCACTTTCAAGAAATGAAGCTACTCCTCTCAGAACAGAAGTTTCTACCATTCGCCGTTATATTTTATTTCTATCATCTTGTGATTTATATACAGTGCGCAAACAGAATTTGGTCAGAACACCATATGGTGCCTCATCACATTATATAAATTTTTGCATCAGCATAAATGTGAACCCAGTTCACAAGTTCATCATATTCTAAATGTCAATATCTACGAAACTTTAAAGTACATTCCCATTTTTCTAGCATAAACCACTGAGAAGGCAATTAAGTTAAAACCACAGAGTGGGCCCAGAGGCTCAAAAATCCTAATTTACATGAAGGAAATGACCTTCCTGAAGAGGACAGTGTAATTAAAGCTTTCTTTTTTAAAAAGGCCAGACTATTTCCAAGGAACTAAGAAATGAATTAAGCCTACGAATTTAAAATTATTTTCATGTGCATGAAATTTACCCATTTGGAAGGGGGAAAAGAAACTATTTCCAATATTCCAGGTGTAGAGAGATGATTGAACTTAAACTATAACTGTTCACCTGAGCCTCCTTCTTTTAGTTACAGGATAACCAACTTTTCTGTGAATTAGAAGCATCTAACGCAAGCTAACACAGTACAAACAAATTACATTAAGGCTCTCCTCCATTTTATAAATGTAGACAAAGTTTTAAAATATCTTGTCAATGAAAACAGCTAGAAAGGGATGGAATATGTGAGAAACTTAGAAAACCAAGGGAAAAGAACCAGCTTGTTGTATAATTCGGGTTTAATCAGACAAGCAACCCCTTTGCTTCACCAAAGGATTTTTTCACTGCATCCCATCCCCACTCCATGATAGAAATTCTCAAAGATGTAACTTTGTCTCAAAGAAACAATTAACAGTGATATGATGAACTTCAATAGCTACAATTAGAGGACATTTTGTTATATAAAACATATACTTTTGAAAGTTATAGTTAATGCACTTTTAAATCAAATCATCTCTCAAATGTACCAAGGAAATTTATTTAAAGGAATCCTATTTTGGAAAAATAAAGAAACTAAAGAGAAACTTAAAGAGGTAAAAGTGATAAGCCTTCTGTGTAAACCAGATTTGTACATATTGGGCTAGCATAAAATATGTACTTCCAACATGTAGCACTCAACAGGATTTCATTTACTCTCTCAATTAGAATTTAACAAGCATTTAATATGACCCAGGAACTCTCCTAGGTGTTAGAAAAACAGCAAGGAACAAGACAGGTATAGTCACTGCTCTCATGACACTGATATGAGGGTTCACCTTCACATTAAGGTGAATGTCCAAGTTGCTAAAAGAGCTGATGAAAAACACTTCTTGTTTATGCGGCTCTCAACTTGATGAAACGAAGGCCTTACGCCAACTCCTTTCACTACTTTATTCCTAAACTAGCTTGATTCCATGCTCTGCCTCCACCTGTTCCTGTCCAAACAGCAGCCCACAGGGACTCAGTTGATATAGCCACTGGTGCTCTGGTGCAAAAGGCTTAGGTCTAGCACCGTTCGCCTGACATCCAATGCTCACCTTCATCACCACCCCTAAACACACACAGCCGTCACCTTCTTCCCCATCCCACAGACCAGCCCTCAGCGAGGCAGGCTCCACACTGGGAATCCTTGCTGCACCATGCCTTTGGAAAAGAGAACACAACAGACAAAACCCCCTGCTCTCATGTACTTTGGTGTGTGTTTTGGGGCAGAGTGGGGGGCTAGAGAACAGAAAATAAACAAGATAAATAAAATACAGAGTTAGAGAGTAGTTAAGTGCTATAGAGCAAAATAAAACAAGGAAAGGCACATTGGGCACCAATGTTAAATAAGGTGCCTGGGGAAGGCCAGAACAGGCATTTAAGCAAACTCTTGAAGGAGATGAGCTTAATAAATACTTTTTAAAAAATAAAAGATTTCAAGTGCTTGGAATTTCGTATTAGTCAAGCCTTTCAGGTCTACAACAAAAGATGTGTCGACTAACACATTAGCAAAAAGAAAATATTAGAAGAAAAAATTAGTAAAGTGAAATTATTTCCAGAATCTATTCTGGGGGGAGGGGTGTCACTTTGGGATGAAAACCAGCAGACAGACATAAACTATTAAACTTTCCTAAAAGTCCATAAGCAGCCTATTTTCTGAATGAGCCGTGATAGCATTTGCAGGAACTGATTGTAAGGAACTGGCTTTGAGACTCAAAACAAGGAGTGAGAATAAAAAAAACCTTTTTACAGGTGAAAAAGTATAAATTGCAGTGGGACCCAGATCTATGCCAGAAATGGACAATTGACAAAAGATCTGAAGGAATGAATACTCTGAAACAAGGACTTTTAATGCATCAGTGATACATGCAATTGCCAATACAATTTTCTTTATTTTATGGAAACAGGGCACCATCAAGAATACCGTAAGGCGGGCCGAGCCCGTGGCGCACTTGGTAGAGTGCGGCGCTGGGAGCGCTGCAACGCTCCCGCCGCGGGTTCGGATCCTATATAGGACTGGCCGGTGCACTCACTGGCTGAGTGCCGGTCACGAAAAGGACAAAAAAAAAAAAAAAAAAAAAAAAAAAAAAGAAAAAAAAAAGAATACCGTAAGGCAAAGGAGCAACTGACGCACCATGGCAAAAAATGAAGACAGCCGCCCCCTGAAGGTGGAGGTCACATGAACATCTTTTAATTTTCTTTTTTTCTACCTCCCAATGCCCCTTACATGGCTAAAGCAAATCTCCAAAGTTAACAAAAACATGCAAGTTGGTCACTCACTTGCAAAACTTAGAAATGGGCATTAGCTGTTAATGAAAATGAGCTTATACCGGGCACCACGCTGCCTTCAGAACAATGGTCGCCACCACTGGCACTTTCTTCCTTGCTTCCTCCAGAACACTTCTCTTCCTTTCTTTTCACTGTTTTCAGAGGCAGTGGTCTGAGGTTACCACTTTCTATAAAAGGACTATAGAGGGCCTCTAATTAGCACCCTAGTCAGTTCGCAGGCCTGCAGCTAGTTCTTCCACTTTGGACATCTCTGGGCGTGAATACTTTCAACCCAATTTTTTATTACACTACGATGTTAAGAGTTGGGGGGTAGAAATAATTTTCTTAAAAAAATTAGTCTGCCAATATATACCAGTAGAATCATGATACTGATATATTTTATACACACACAATTATATATCCACCCATTACAGTTCTTCTTTTTAACACAGTTTTTTAAAAGAAGAAATTCTATTCACAAAACTTCAAAGTTTAGTAGGTAACTATCACTCTGCTAATGAGATATTATATAATCTAGTCAAACAAGTTCCTAGAAAGCAATAGAGGGCTTGAGTTAGGTGAATATTCCCCCAAATTTGGTTGCCCAGCAAAGATCAGAAAGCTATTTCTTGTTTCCATCTCCAGAATGTTTTCCAAGAATATGTTTCTGTTACTATTTGACATGTCATTTTTTTTTCCCTGCTCCATTAGCTACAGTAGACCAGAGAGTTGTTTTGCTTTTAGACTTTGGATAAACTGAATAAAGCAGATTAGGGAAAAATGTTTTTTCCACTACTAAAGATCAATAATTAATATTCTATGTTCAGAGATATTAAAAACTGGCAATTTATGAAAGATAGAAAAGTACAGGGGTTGAGAGCATGAGTTAAATCCTGGCTCCCCCACCTACCAGCTACGTGAACTTGGACAAATATTTAATCTGGCTGGGCTTCTGGTTACTCTTCTGTATAATGGGGATAATAGTTCCCACTCATAATGACTGAGCAAGTTCATACATGAAAAGAAATTAGAACAGTATCTGACAAAGTAAATGCTCAGTAAGTAATGACAGCTATTATTATGTCTCAGGATTATAATTAAGAAAGCTCAAAAAAGCAGCAAGAAATATGGAGATGATATTCACACATAGTACATTTGATTTAGAGGAGGGAGAAGGGAAGCTGTTAGTCAATTTTCTCAGTTATATAATCTGGGAGCATATTTAATATTCTATATTATTCAGAGGCAGTAAATATTGTGAAAATATGTTTTAAAATTTAGGCCAATTTACATTTTGATGTCATGTGATTTTTTTAATACCATCAATTTTAGGAGACATCCCAATTTCAAAGATGTTAAAATGTAAAAAAGTATACATTTCAATTTGATGAAATAAATTAAAAGGGATGAAAAACAACACAGTGATATTCCAAGTATAAGACGTTTCATGTCTCATCTTTTTCTATAAGAGCTATGAACTAAATTCCAGCTTCTGATCCTGCCTACTTGCTGCATCTCAGAGTTTTTCTTTTTAAAAGCAAGCTCATTATAGATGGTACCATGCATATGACTGGTTGGTCAACAAGCAGAAGAAAGGAGTACTTTTGTTAGGAATCTTGACCTCAAAAGCCAAGTCCTCAAAGTAAAAACAATGGACAAAGAAGAAAGGAGAAAAAGACTGTAAAAGGACAAGAGAGGATAGGAGGAATGGGAAATGATAGATAAATCTGTAAGATGAAGGCACTGACACTCCTGACATCATAAAGGATTCTGAGGGCTGGCCGGTTAGCCCTGTTACAGGCCAGCTGCCAAAAAAAAACCATTCTGGGAGCTTTAAAAGGAGAAGCAACCAGGTCTTACAAACCCCAATAAGCTCTTGAGGTCAAGACCTACCACAGCATCAGAAAGGATGCCAGGACAATCAGAACTGTTAAACTAAAAGAGACATAGAGATCATCTAATCCATGAGTTCTCAGAACAAAGTACTATTCCCACACCTTCTCTTATACACCCCTGCACAAAACTGGTACTCATTGCTGATGGGAGTATATGAATGTACGGACACAGAAGGAAATCTGAGTACCACTGATGTTAGATATCTCATTTGCAAACTGGAATTACAGACCAAAAGGGTTCCAACTGACATTCTGTTTCCTCTTCAGCACAGCCACTAAATCATCTAGCCAATCTCTGAATATCCTCAATAATTAAAAATTCACAACCACAGCAGAACCCTAATCCTATTTTCTGTTAGTAAATTCTTCTGTTGAACCCAAATGCACTAATCTAGTTTGGAATCCTTCTGTTTATTCAATATCTACTGAGTCCTGAATAGACTTTGGGGGGCCCTTGAGGAGCAGTGGTTGACTAGAGAGTCAGGACTGCTAGGACAGGAGGTGCAGTAGACAAACAAGAAGAGATGGAGGTGATTTGCAAGAGTGAACGCAGGAGGATTCTGCTCCAGGAGGGGAGGAGACAGGCAGGGAAAGCTAGGAGAGGGCTGACCTCTGGTCCTGACCAGGAGATACGAGTCCCCAGGGGATCAGCATTATAGGGAGAAGGCCTTCAGAAAACAGGGGCTGGCCAGTTGCTCAGCAGGTTAGAGTGTGGTGCTGATAACCAAAGTCCAGGGTTCAATGCTTGTACTGGCCAGCTAACAGGAAAATAAAGGGGGTGAGGAGGGCAGAAAACAGAGCCATGGGCAGTATTGAAATTCAGGTTTTAGGGAAGTTTTTTGACGTAAAACTGGGGCTCCAGACTGCACAGAAAGAAAGACTGAGGAGAGAGGTCAGCGGCAAAAGGCAATTTTAGCAGGGACTGAGGAGAGGAGAGGACGAAACAGAAGGGGATGAAGGAGACTACAAGACCCAGGCCTAGAAGAGCTTGTCCCCAGGGCAGTACCTTGCACTCAGTAGGTGCCAGGTACCCTGTAAACAACCAAGCACAATCCAGTGAGAAAAGCGCTAGACCAGAGATACACGTGAGCTGGCAATTGCAGCCAGGCTCTGAGGGCAGTGCCTGTGTTGTTCTCACAATGATACTGAAAAAGAGTTATCGCTTGAACACCTCCCAGGCACTGTTGTAAGCCCTTTCAAAACATGAACTCATTTTATTCTCACAACTCTACAGTGTAGGTAATATTAATATCCCCATTTTAGAGATAAGGAAGTTGAGTCAAACGAGCCCCAAATCACCCAGCTAATCAGTAATACAGAACGGCATCTGGAAAGCAGGCAGTCTAACTCCACCCACACTCTAAGCCATGACGGTGTATTTCTCTCACCTTGACTTCTGGACCCTAACACAATGCCTCGTCCACAGCAGACACCAAATGCTTGTTGAAGGAATGGATGATCCCTGACTTAGTGGGATCAGAAAAATGTATCATAGGAGGCAAAGTCTGCAATGAAGGATACAGGGATTTGAAGAGAACACAGAGATACTGATGGAATAAATTGGCTCAGGGCTCTGAATAGAACTTGGGGTGAAATTGTTTTTTCCAGCCTGGTATGGATTTCCAGATTGTGTCAGCAGGATGCTGCCCCAACCAGATGCACAAACCAGCAGACACAGGCTCAGGGTGACCTTGACGGCCCAAGTTCAGTCTTCCCAGAAGCTGGATGCAGCACAGTCCAAAGTGTGCCTTCCTCTGAACTACAACCTCTCCCATTGTTTCTCTTACACACGGCAATGGTTATTTATTATGTATCCTATTCCCCCTTCTAGAATGGAAATTACTTAAGGTCAGGGCATTTGTCTTATTCATCTCTGGACACCCAATACCACTTAACGTATTGATAATTCGTCAATATGACAGTACTAAGGTAGCATGTTTCAGGAAAAAAATGTTATATTTTAGTAAATTTTCTGCAGAGGAAACAAAGATCATTTTGTTTAAAAGCTTTATTTTTCTATAGAGGATTTTTAATAATTACTTTTAAGCAAACTTGGCTATAACATAATTTGATAACTTCCCATGGATTATACTACATTGTACTTGAAATTATAAGCAATGACAGCCCCCCTCCCAGTATTCTTCACTTGGGATGTCATAAGTTATTTGGTTCTACATGCTGACTTTTCACCTTGTAGCATATATTTATTTTAAAAATACAAGTAAGCTTATTGTAAAGTCAGGCTCTAGGCACCTTTTACGGCTATTGTTAACATGTGGCCTAACACATAATCCTGCCAGAGGCCCCAGAGAACAACCTCAGCCTTCCAGAGCAGGCTGGCATCTTGTCTGCAGCAAAGGTGCACCAGGGCCGGCGCAGTTCCCAGAAAGGTGGCAGCTCTCTACCTTCTGCAGACACTGCAGTTGGTGAAGTTGACAGTTTAATTCCAGTGACTGGATGTGCATATGAGAGAGGCCCAGCAGCGGGTGTGTTTTCACTCTGTTCCCACATAAGTGAGGCAATAATACAAAGTTGATTCTGGGCTCCCAGAACACTTGCTGGTGCTAATGTCCATGCTGCAACCTGAGAACGGGTAATTGACTAATTCAAGACAATGTTCTGCAAATACTACCAAATTTATTCCTGAAAATAAACGCAAACACACAATTCCTAAAGTGTGATCACAGCATGACTAGTCCAGCTTTAATAGTTCAAATAAGATTAAATATTTGTAGAAATCTTATATCTCTACACCAGTGGGTTACTGGTAAAAGTTTACCAACAAACACTAAGGTGATCATTTCAGGATATAAAGCATCCCATGACAGACATCAGTAACAGGCAGCTGGGGAGTCATGGAAGGTTTTCGACCATGGGAAGGATATGATCCATTCCTAGATTTAAGAAAATTAATGGGGAGGGGGGTGTATTATGAACAGCAACACTACTGTTGAGAGAAGTGGGCCAGAAATGAGGCAAAATCTACCATCGTGAAATGAAGGAAAACTGATAAGAACTGGTGGCTGACTGGGTGGCAGATAACAGAGAAGAGCAAATTTAAAGTAAATTTTGAAGCCAAACAAGAGCAAGTTGGGTAAAATCTCCAAGGCAAATCAGGAGAAGAGGCTGGATTGCAATAGAAAAAAAAAGTTGTAATTTGGTTCCTTTGTGACATTTACATTCATTAAGCAGGCCCCACAGGGCAAAATAAGCCCAGGAGGTAGATAGGACCACCAACAGTAAGGGATGGCAGGAAAGGAAGGGGAAAGGAGAAAAGGGGGAGGTTGGAAGGAAGAAAGGAGAGGAGGAGAAAAACGGGCAAGTCAGAGGCAGAAACTTGAAGAAGCAGTGAAGTAGGAAAATCAGGAGATCTCAAGGATCAATCAGGACCAAGAAAAGAGATTTTAAAAGGTGCAAATACCACAAAGAAATTAATACGGGTTGAAAATGAGCTACTGGGTGAAACTTGAGAATTCACTGCTGACCTAGAGTGCTGGTCCAGCGTTGGGAACACAGTCGGTCTAGAAGAAGGAAAGGAAGTGGGGAGAAGGGTGGTCAGGAGATGAAGAACTGGCGGCAGCGAGGGAGGCACATGCAGTAGCTGAAGGATCAAAGTCACTGGCCACTCTCTCCAGAGAATGTCAAGGTTAGATAGAGTTCAGGAAGACCTCACTGGGGGAAGCAGGCGGGGTGAGGTGGTAAAAGAAGCCTGTGAAGTGACAAGGTAAAGATGCAAACCATGGCAAGTAACAGAGAACTGTCTCTGAGGACTGGGCTCATCCTCCAGATTAGGAAAGAGAAGACTACAATAAAGAAGACTAGAAACCAAATGCTATGGGTGAAATGTGTTCCCCACAACTTTATGTGTTGGAAACTTAATCTCCATTGTAACTGTGATAAGAGGGTGGGAAGTCCTATTATGTTATTTGGAAGGTGGAGCCTTTAAAAGGTGATTAGATTGTGAGGACTGTCCCTGTGAATGGATAGATCTATTCATGGAGTAATGGGTGTAGTTCTGATGGCTATATAGGGAGAGCAAGTGAGAACATTAACTCACTCTTGCTCAGCCCATTCCCACCATGTTATACCAGCAGCACTGTGGAAAGTCACCACCGGGAACTTGGCCCTCACTAGGTATGTTCCCTAGACCCTGGACTTCCCAACCTCCAAAACTGTAAGAAATAAATTTCATTCCTTTACAAATTACCCAGTTTTGTCTGATATAAACTGTTTCATCTGATAGAAACAGACTAATACACCAAGTCTGAAGTGAAAAATTAGTTGCACTCACTTCAAATATTTCAGTCTGATATAAACTGTATATCAGCACAAATTAAGGTCTACTTCAAGAGGGACAGGGTGAGATTGAAACACAAAAGTAAAAAAGACCTATCACAAATGCAAATGGTGCAATTAGGGATCAACCAGAAATGGGCAAAAAGTTTGCCAAAAAAGTGAGCAATTGAAGGACAATCTACATAGCATTCCTTCCTTGTTCCTGAAAATCTTGGTAGCTTGTGCTCAGGACCAAAGGTGTGGTTTACCCACATTTGGGAATGCACAGTAGTTCATAAACCTGGTTGTGCATCAGGATCATCTAGGGCACTTGTTAAAAAATACAGCTTCTCTAACCCTACCCCTGGAGATTCTGAGTCGTTATGTCTAGGGTGTGGTTGTGAATTTTCAATTAGTGCTCCGTGTAATTCTCACACAGCCAGTACAGTGGCATTTGGAAACCAAGCAGATTATTAGGATTATCTGATGTAGTTTTTTAAAAATACAGATTCATAAGCTCCAGTCCAAACCTTCTGAATCTCATGCCATCTTTCACCTCCAATAAATTAAACACATCATGTTTGAACCCTTTTTCAAACAGCTTTCCAGCAAATGTATATAGAAAATATTAGTGCAATCCTGACTATACCATGACTGAATCCAGGTGCAGGTACCCTGGAAGTCCAGAGGCAGCGGCCCTGAGTAGACCCCCAATCCCTATCCCAACAAGTTCAAGTTCCTCTTCTCTGTCACCAGTTGAGTCCTCAAAAGAGAAAAGGAATGGGCCGAGCCCGTGGCGCACTTGGTAGAGTGCTGCGCTGGGAGCGCGGCGACGCTCCCGCCACGGGTTCGGATCCTGTATGGGACTGACCGGTGAACTCACTGGCTGAGTGCCGGTCACGAAAAAAAAAAAACGACAAAAAAAAAAAAAAAAAAAAAGAGAAAAGGAATGCAAGTGAGTAGGTGAACAAGGAAGAAGGGTCTCTCATGTTCTTAGGTGCACAAGTTTACATGGCTATTCATTAAAAGACCCCTGACTGCTCTTTAAACTGCTCCTGAAGGGAAATCTTGGCAGAAACCTTTCCTGGTTCCTGTGCCTCTGAAGGACTTTCCAATTTCAGAAGCCTTTTTTTGTTTTTGTTTTTGGCAGTGGGCCAGTATGGAGAGTTCATCTTTAAAGAGCTTCTAATAAGCATTAACGATATGGATGTACACCATTATTTTATTATAAATTATTAGATAAATTACTTGTTTAGAGCGATGTTTAAAAATGATTCTAATAATATTAAAGATAGTTTTATTTTAAAATATAATACACAAATAACATTACCCCTCACAAAATGAACACATATGACCTACTGTTAATTGTTTTACACTTGGCCATTCAAAGTCTTGGAAAACCTTAAGAACTAGTGTTACAAGCAGGCAGACATGAAGCCAGAGAGAGAAGTTTGAACCCTGCCTCTGAAGCTTACTATTTTTAGAGCACTACAATTAAGACTTCCTGAAACTTGCTTTTTTTCTTCTCTAAAATGGTGATAACACCACATATTCTTGACATAAGAATAAGAATTGGAGGTAATACACATATAGTCCTGGTTCAAAACCAAAATTCAATAAATAGAAATTCTTATTGCTCTTACCCAATTCTCCATCCCTCTTCCAAAAAAGGTGAAATTAGTCCTCTAAAAATGCTCAGGATATTGGAGTATGTGTTGAAAATTTCACTATTCCAGCCATGGTGAGAACTAGAAAAGAAACTCTACATAGAAACTTCCAAAGTATATAATGTGAAAAGTCCCTTACCACAAAGCACCCAGGTGCTGAATACATTACTCCAGGTACACTTTTAAATGTATTGCTGAGCTCACATGAAAATAAAAGAGGTATCCAAGGGAAAGAGAAAAAAGAAAAAGAACTGCAAACCTTAATTGGAGTAACTAACTCCTAAGACTATCCTGCCTTGGGGCAGTGCCATTGCCAGGAACCTAGACCCTAGAGGACTGAAAGCCTTGCTGGGAAACGGGAGAATTGGCCTTGGGATTTTGCAATGGTAAAAGACTGAACCTGAGACCTGGGACCAATGCTCCATACAGTTAGGAGCCACACGTTCCATAAAAGGGTGGCCTGGGAAAAATCTGCCTTCCACTGAAGCAAACTGATGAGAAAATCTGTAGACTTATATCAAGTCTTAAGTAGAAAAATTAATGATGATGACAATGACAGGGATCTTCCCTGAGCAAGCCTGAGAGAAAGCCTGGCTAATAAAATTAAAGCAGTCCTGGGTTGAAAACAGAAAAAAACAAATATTTTCTACAGAAAGGCATTTTCAATACCGACCTTTCAGGATTCCCATAAAACTAAAAAATATTTAAGGAAATAAGCCACCTTGAATGAGAGTCAGAAGAAACAACACTCAATAGGTAGACTCTTCCTACTCCCCACCACGGCTTCAGATACTCAACGATGTGGAAGAAAAGGGGGGAAAGTAAAGAAAAATCTGGACAAAATGAAGAACAAAATAAGGTAGTAGAAATAAATCCAAGCATATTACTAATTATAATATAAACAGACTAAACTCAACTGTTTTTACATTGTCAGGTTAAACAAAAATTTTTAATCCCACTGTGTATGTGTGTGCATATTCCTTTGAATGCATGAATTTTTCATAAAAGAAAAGATGATTTTGAGAGAGAGTAACCAAGTAACTTCTGGATCTTTAAACTTTAATTTATGGGGCCACAACAGTCAAAATGTTCCCCTCCACGTCTAAAACCCACCTGGTGTCTTTTAGTCTCTTTACTGTCACAGCATCTGTCAGCCACTTGCTTAGGACTAGGACTAATGAAAATACCTCATCTCCCCAAAAGGCTGCTTTATGTGATGTGTGGTAATAGCTGCCTCTTATGCCAGACGCACAAGTTTGAATACTGCCTAATCAGTTACCAGCTAATGATTCCAAGCAAGTTAGTAAAACTCTCTGTGCCCCAATTTCTTCAGCTGTAAGACAGGCATAATACTACCTACCTAGCAGGATTTTTGTGAAGTAAATTTATACACATGTGTATTTGTATGTACTACAGCCCAGTTCTTAGAAAATGCATTCAATAAATAGTAGCTATTATGGACATTATAGGGGTTGAGCATTAATTCATTCACTAATTCATTCAGCAAGTACTTATAGGATGTCTCCTATGTGCCAGTCCTAGTGCCAGACTTTTTGGGACACAATGATGAATAACTCCTTGTTATGATACTATTTAGCATGTTTGTTTTGTGCCAGACATTCACCTATATAATTTTACTTAATCCTCCTAGCAATCTTATAAAGTACTATTGCCTCCATTGCCCAAATGAAGAAACTTAAAAATTAAAAGATTTGGTCCAATTCACACAGCTAATGATGGAAGAGAGACTAAAACTTAGACCAAAGCCTGCGTCTTAACTGCTTTACCTCTCTGCATCACTTAAACGAGGAGCTTCACATTCAGATATACACATAGAATGAGGTTGGTAGACTTTATTTTCATTATCTTCGGCCAAAAAGCAGAGAACTCTAAAAATAGTGGGTTTCATAACCATAGAGCATGGCACAACGCTGCTAAACTGAATTCTCTGCCAAGTTCTTGACCTCTCAGTTTTTGTTCCTTTTTCCTTAAGAGGGAAAGTAACATTTCAAATGAGTAATGTCCATTCTGAAACACATCTAAATTTTGTGGTTTTAATGTATTTTTTTCTAGGCTAGCGTGAACCGGCACTTCTCAGGAACTTAAATTTGCTTTTCTTTTTGACGGGGGAGGGGAGAGAAGCTGCAGTCATCCCTCCCTATCCTATGGGATGTTCCAGAATCCTCCCCGCTCCCCACGGATACAAAATCGGCCAGTGCTCAAGTCTCTGATACAAAACGGCATAGTATTTGCATATAACCTAGGCACATCCTCCCCTATACTTTAAAACATCTCTAGATTACTTATAATACCTAATATAATGTAAATGCTATGTAAATAATTGCCATACAATTACTGTACTGTTTTTATTTGTATCAGTTTTTATTGTTGTACTATTTTTTTTTTTAATATTTTCTATCTGAGGTTGGCTGAATCCATGAAAACAAACTTGGGAATATGTAAGGCCAACTGTACTTACATATTGATAAGACAGTTCAATGAGACTTAATAGGGAGGCAGATTTGATTCAAAGAAGGAAGCACTGGGCCGAGCCTGTGGCGCACTAGGGAGAGTGCGGCGCTGGGAGCGCAGCGACGCTCCCGCCGCGGGTTCGGATCCTATATAGGAATGGCCGGTGCACTCACTGGCTGAGTGCCGGTCACAAAAAAAGACAAAAAAAAAAAAAAGAAGGAAGCACTTTTTAAAGGGTTTTTACACTCCCAAAATTGAACAGGCTGTGGTCGCCCAGTCGCTTAAGACTGCCTGTCAGAACACTGTATCATTCTCTCAGATGCCACGGATTATATTATGGGAAGGGGAAGAGTTGTATCTATGAAGATACAATAATTACTTTTCAATCCTAAAATAATAGCTGCAAGAACTTCGAGTTTCAGGCTCGTATTTGTTACATATTGAGACAATGTAACAAACCTAGAAAAGTTATTACTATGTTCTCCGTTTTAAAAATACCTGCTTTTCTTAATCATAACGAAATGTGTGTAAGTAAATAAAAGTATTTGTATTTCTGCTGCTTAAATAAGGATTTTGCCTCATAAACGGCTCTCCATACCAGACAAATCGGGGGTGGGGTGGGGGGCGAGTGTTAAACAGTTTTGCAAATCAACAAAAAAATCTTTAGTGTGTTCTAGATCGTTTCAAGCTCGCCTTGAGGGAAGGGAAAGCATTTACAAGATGGAGATGATGTGGGTCGTCCAGAGGATTTCTTCAAGATTTCCCATACTAACATTCCATGAGAATTCAGAAATCAAAATCCCGCATCTGGATTGATCAATATGATAACAGCAATAAGAATGCAGTTTCCTGATATTAGCAACAACATGTTTCCTCATGAGAGACGCAGCTTTTCACACTCAGGGTGGAATCAAGCGTCTCTTTCCAAAGGGAAACCCGGGGCAAGAAGGACGTGTGGCCCGGGATCACTCCACACGGCCAGGCTGCTGGGGCAGGACGCACACCAGTCTCCCGCTCTCCGTCCGCGGCCTCCGCTAGGTCTGCCGAAAGCAGGAATTCAGCGAAGAAGCTTAAACTGCGGTAGTTGGGAAATGGGCCTTATGAATTTCTAACTTTTCAAAAAGAGGCATACCTTTACTTCCGGAATCTCCCAGAAGTGACCTCCAGAGCAAGCTCGGAGCTAGGCGCGTCCTGCCCAAGGTCCTTTGGGGGAAGGGACCGAAGAGCCAAGGGAGTGGGTGGCTGAGCGCAGCCCTCTAGGACTAGAGCCTCCCCGGCCAGCGCGTTGTGCGGCGGGAGGAAGGGGCGACGCCGCAGGGCGCCGGGCGTGTCCCTCCCCTGCAGCAAGGCGCCCGCCCGACCCTCCCCCACCCCGAGGCGCTCACCTGGGGCGTCCGCGGTTGCCCGGCTCTTGAAGGCAGCCATCTCAACCCGTCCCAGGTGCGACGAGGGCTTACTCCAGGGCCGGGGGATCCCGAGCTGCAGGTAGGAGGGGTTGGACTTGCGCCGGATCGCCACCCGCCTGAAGTTGTGGCCGCCCTCGCCGCTCATGGTGGCCCGCGACTCCGCGCTGTCTCCGTCCCTCGTGCAGCCGCAAGTGCGCGCTCCGCCGGCTGCTCTGCGGCGAGCGGAGCCCGGGGGGTGGGCGTCACCTGCGAGCCCGGGTTGGCCGAGACTCCAGAAGGGGGCCCCGAGGCTGCTCCGCGCCTGCGCCCCTCAGCAAGTGTCACCTGGTCCTTTGCCTCCCGGGACTGGCCGGGCCTCGCGGGGAGTTTGGCTCCGACTCGCTCTGCGGCAGCCGCGACGCCTCGGCTCTGCGGCTCCGGCACTCACCTGCTGCGCCCACCGCGGCGGCCGGCCTGGGCCGCCTCCACCCCCTGCTCTCTGGAGCCAATCGCCGGCGGAGAGCGCGGGAGTTCAGCCAGTTGGCACCGCCGCTGCCGCCTCCTCCGGCCGGGGCAGCAGCCAAGGCCGCGCTGTGCCGAGCGGAGCGCCCCGCCCACCGCGCCGCGGGCTCGCCCATTGGCCGAGGGCAACCGCGCGAGCGCACCTGGCCGCACACCTGGCGCGCTGGGAAGGGCGGCCGCGCTCACCTGCGTGCGGGCCGCGCACTGGATTCGGGAAGAAAACAAAGTCCTAGTAGGCCGACCTCTGTCCCGGGTGCTTGCATTCCTTCAGAGCCACACTCTGAGGGCACCTGTGTGTCTCAAGTCGCTGTGCTGAGCTCTTGATAATTATCTTAGTTAGGACCTGGAACTACCCAGTGAGTTAAGTATTTCAGATAAGGAAATCAAGGTGCGGAAACTACAATGGGTTATGTAGCACTGCAGAGCCAGAATCCCTATCCGAGTCTCTGCACCAGTCTGTCTTTATCCCATTGAACCAAACTATCTTGCCAGGAGCGGAGGGACAGAGAATTCTTCAAGGAGTGTGTGTGTCAAGGAGTGTGTGGAAGTGAAAGAAGAGCTGGAGCCGTCAATCCACAAGTGTCCAGAGGAGCATCAGACCTTCCATCGTCATGACCACTTGCAGGACTTTATTAGTAATACACGTTAGAGGGCTTTTAATTCGTCGAGTTATACTTTAACACCACCTAAATACCAAATTGGAGAAAATGTTTAAATTGGCTTGCTTACCTGCATTTTAAAATTCACGACTCTCTCTAATAATGAAGACGCTGTGCTCCAAAACTGTAGAGTAGGAGGAGAAAGGGCAACATTTCAAATACCCCAGCTCAAGCAAGCAGAGTTCCCCAGCCATCACTTCCATCTTGGAAGCCACCCCACGATTCTTCAAGTTCTTCTTTCACACAGGTAACATCTCCAGCTTTCTGAAGTGTAGCCCAGGACTCCACCTTCCTCAAGAAACCTTTGGGGAGGGCAGTTCAGGTGTCTCAGTCTCCTTGGCTGCTACTCCAATAAACACACCCTTGAAGAGAAGGAACTTACCCCCCATTTTGATGCAGCCATTCAGACCTTATTAAAGGGAGTTTTGCTCAGTTAGGGTTATCCTTGTATTATTGTATTGCATCTAATTATTGGTTCTCTTTCTGTGTAATTTCAGTGTTATCTACTGCGCTATACAATATCAAAAGTAACTTACTAGTTTCAAATATAAATTAATACAGAAAGTGTTTTTACCTCCATATACATAAGTTAACTATAATTAAAACGCAAATTTCTAACACAATTTATTTGCTTCAATAAAAAGGTGGAGTTGCAATCAATAATACTGTACTGGCCTTTTTCTTTCTTTTTTCTTTTTTGCCAGCTGGCCAGTATGGGGATCTGAACCCTTGACCTTGGTGTTAAAACACCAGGCTCTATCAACCTAGCTTACGGTAACCTATTTTTAAGTGAGAAGATGCTGGCAATCTTCTCTTTTAGAGAACTAGTTACTATATAGGCTTAAAGAACCCCTCCCTTCTACCCACCCCCACAGCAAAATATGAGGGTACTTCAAAAAGTTCATGGAAAAATAGAATTAAAGGATAATATAGATTGGCTGTTTAGCTCAGTTGGTTAAAGTACAGCCTATAACACCAAGTTCACAGATTCAGATCCCCATACTGGCCAGCAGCCAAATAATAATAATAATGATAATATAAATATTTCTATGAACTTTTTGAAGTATCCCCAGAGGATACTCTTTCTGTAGAGAGCTGCAGCAAACACACCAGTATGGGGCAAAAAGGTATCTTTCCGCAAGTATTTTGGACAGCAGTTTTATGTTTCCTCAAGTGAATATTTTGAGTTGTTTACATTACACATACATTATTTATGTTTTTTTCTTGGTTCAAGTTGTTTGCATGTGCCTAATAATATAATATTTGTTCACATCAGTGTATGTCTGTTTCCAGATGGAATGTTTTATAATGTGTATATCATCTGTCATTACCTTTATCAGTGTTGCTGATTATTATTTTATGATAGAAACCATTTCTAAGGGACTTTGCAGTTGATGGCTACGGTTTGTATCACTAAACGGAGTTGATAGAACTTTACTTGATCTTAAGTTATTTTAGTTAGGATAGAACAATATATTGAATACCAACTTGTACATATAGTCTTAATTTACTATTTTATTTATTAACATAGCTAATAGGAAGCCACTAATTCATCAACACATATTGAATGAGGACTGTGCTGGGTCCTGGAATACAGGGAGGATTAAAATAAACAGGTGCTTTTACCCTGTATCTCTGTGGCTGAACTGATCAAACCCTGTATCATTTTCCTTGGACACACACAAAGAGACTGCATTTAAACCTTCTCTTGCAGTTAGGTGGAGCCATGTAATTGAATTATGGTCAAAATTTTGTGGGAAAAAAGGATATGTGGTCCAGGTCTATTTCTGAAACTTCATGATGAAACTCTCTGCTTCACTTTTTTGGCTGCCAGTTGGAGTGCAGAAGAGCCAGTTGAGGACCCTGGAGCCCTAGACCATGGTGGAAACACTCTGTAGAGAGGAACTGGAAGCTTGGAATCATCCATCTCTCTAGGAATTAAGATATAAGATCAGTCTGGAAGAATTCATAGGAAGACTATGAATTGATTCACGTTCCTTAAGTTTTATCTTTATATTTTCCAATGTAGCATAAATTATATGAATATTGATACATATCTTTTCATTCTAATTAAAATATTTTAAACCAATGTTCAATTTAATTTTAACACCATAATCTATCTCAGATTAATCTAGTCCTTAATAGGCAGGATGAAATTAAAGAATACTTAGCAGAAAAATTATGAATCAGTAAGCTGATTCAACTAATGATAGAACATCACTTCCAAAACTAGAGTTTAAGAGAAATCTTAACTGTACAGCAGATTCATGCTTATGTTAATCTTACTAAAGAAAGATAAAACTTCTTTCACTTTGGTAATATGTTATTTCCTCAGTAAAATGAATTATAAGTTTATTAGTTATTCACTTTGATGCTGTCACAGGGTAGTTTATCTAAACGTCATTAAAGTAATTAAGGTCACTAAAAGATGTGAATCATGCTGACTTTATGTAGTAGTATTAGGGGGTTGACATACAGAAGATAATTTCATGAGGACCTAATTGAAGAAGATGGTACGTTTATTTAACAGGAACTTGGTAAACAGTATGATATTTATAGTTGGTACAATTTGAGATTTCAGTAGTTTTATATATATATATGTATATAACTTTATATGTATGACTGTATGATTTCTAGCATGTTAATTTAATTTCCATATCTATATTTGACCATGTATATATAAAAACACCTCTTAGAAGGTTTGCACAAATTTGAGGTGCCACCCGAAACTGTCATTGTACAAGTTTGGCCTTGTACTTCAACTGACCATGATTTCTTCCAGTCAATATCTGGAAAGAAAACAGGTACTTTCTAAAGCATGGAGTCCCTGGCACCACAGTGCCTATAGCTCCATGAGATCAGGAAGGGGACACCTAACTTGAACCTGGTCTATCAGAAGAAGCTTCCTACAGGAAGTGAAAACTAAGGGAGCCCTGAAATATGAGAAGTTGGCCTGATAGAGGGGATAAAGAGATAGCCAAGTGGAAGGAACACAGAATATATAAAGGGTAGGTGAGGCTGGGGGAGGGAGGGAGAGACAGAGGCACTTGCAGGGCATGGGAAGAGAGAAATGGAGCCAGAGAGAAAGTAGAGTTAGATCATTAAGGACCTTATAAGTTATGGTAAAGAGTTAGGACTTCATTCTGATGACAAGGGAATGATTTTTAAGAGTTTTA
The DNA here is from genome assembly GCF_027409185.1 of Cynocephalus volans. Lineage (NCBI taxonomy): Eukaryota > Metazoa > Chordata > Mammalia > Dermoptera > Cynocephalidae > Cynocephalus > Cynocephalus volans. Next base: position 81,723,682 of record NC_084471.1, read on the forward strand.
AGAAAGAGGTGCTATTGTCAGGTTTGCATATTAGCAATCACATTAGCTATTCATTATTTTTAATTAAATCAAAAAATTAAATCAAAAAATACTGATCAATCCTGAAATGTTTCATCTCAAAGGATACACCCCTTCCACGAATGAGTGAATGAATTATATATTAGGGAAATTTGCTTAGATTAGGAATATATAGAAAGTTTTAGGAAACTTTACGTCTGTGGAATAGCTCTTCCACACCTACATCATACTTTTTTAGTTTAGTTTTGTTGCAGTACTTTTGTTGTAATTCATTTTGTTAGACATTGCTGTGGATTTACCAAATTGTGTCCCCCAGAGTTCATATGTTAAAAGCTTAATTCTCACTGTAACCATTGAAGGTATTAAATCCCAATATGGTCATCGAAAGGTGGGGCCTTGAAGAGGTGATTAGATTGTAGGACCATGCCATAGTGAATGGATTAAAATTGGTAGTCAGGGGCGTGGTTCCAAGGGCTTTAAAAGGAGAACACATGAAGAGCTATCTCTCACACTGCTCCTCCATTTTCTGCATGTGAGACCCCTGGGTCACTGTCGCCACCACCAAGGCCTTCACCAGCTGTGTTCCCTGTACTTTGGACTTCCCAGCCTCAGAAACTGTAAGCAAAAAATTTCATTTTGTTATAAATTACCCAGTTCCAAGTATTTTGTTGTAAGTAACAGAAATGGACTAATATAGTATCTCATACATAAATGCTGCTGAACTATCACATCATTGCTAGGTTGCCAGGACATTAGAGCATAGAATGATGGAATGTAATTCTATATTTCTGCACTCTTCTTTCCTGATCAGGAAACACAAAGACTAAATACTTAAGCTTTCTACATGTTATTATTTTGGTTATTTGATTAGCAGTGGGTATTGATTTACTAAGACCACCAATACTTTCCATAGACCACATCAATGCTGTAAAATGGTAACCTGTGAAGTGAAAAGGTCCAGAATATAAAGATAAGTTTGTTAGTCCCTGGGGCCACATTTATGGGTTCTCTGAATTCTAAGACATGCACTCTTATTTCATCAGCTCTAAAATGCCATAAATTGGAAGAGGCACTAAGAAAGAAAGAAACTCTGCCAATTTAAACCAGGACAAATGTTTTATTGGTCATTCAGTGAATCTTGTTACTAAGAAATTTCTTGTATCTATTCTGAGTAATTTGGCAACTTCTCCTGCCCCTATTTGTACTGCTTGGTATGTGATAGAAAATTGTTTAGCACTTATTAGAAGATGTAATACAGTTTTGTCTATTTATAGGTATCTTCTTTTCTTGGGTCCTGTAAAAAAAATAGGTTTTTTTCAAGGAAATATGGAAATACAATTATTCCTCCAGTGACAAATATTTGTTTTACTAGTATATTTAACCCCATTGCTCTGTTTCTGTGACTTTCTGTATATGCTCGGACTTTTGTTTTAATTCCACTTTATAGTGAAATCTCTTTGAAGACATGTTAAATAACATTTAATCCCACAATATGTACATCTACAATGCACAAATCTCAATGACCATGATATATCTAAAGTAGTCAATCTCTTAGGAACAGAAGGTGGAATGAGGGCTGGTGAGGTAGAACACGGTGACACCAAAGTCAAGGGTTCGGATCCCCACACCAGCCAGCTGCTCAAAACAGAGAGAAGGAAGAATGGTGTTTGTTAGGCGCTGGGAGAGTGAGTAAAGGAGAGTTGCTGTTCAATGGAGAGTTTCAGTTTTGCAAGATGAAAAAGTTCTAAAGATCTCTTGTGCTACAATGTGCATATATTTAACACGATGATACTGAACATTTAAAAATAGTTAAGATGGTAAATTTTATGTTATGAGTTTTTTAGCACAATTCAAAAAAAAAAAACTCAATGACCAAGTTTACACATGTACAGAAAATGATATATTTTATCAGGAGCTATCTGGCCTTTGGCAATTATATGATGTCATTGATTATAAAATGTAACCCAATTTCAGAGATGTTCAAATGTAAAAAAAAAGCATCATAGAATGGATGAAATATGGTATACAAGTTTGTATATATGTAAATGTATATATTGACATATACATTTTTTCCACTTTAAAAAAATTGGAATAACATTCTGATAGGCTTTTTTTCTAAAGCTTTCCATATGTACTTTATTTAAGTAAATTTCCTTTTTTTCTTTTTCAAATATTTTATTTATTTACTTTCTTATTACTGGAAGGGGTATATTCTTTGGCCTGAAATATTCCAGGATTGATCAAGTATGAAGTAGTGGTGGTGTATATCAAAATCTCAGTAAACTTATTTTGGAGTTACAAAAGCCCCAGACCCCATTCAGTATAAAGTAGTTTTTTATATTAATTTAGTTTTATACACCCTAAATACATCATATCACTTCATAGTTAAAAATGAAGAGAATGTGGCAAGCAACCCACTTTTTCTTGCTAACAAAATCCAGTGTCATTCACATGTAGGCAGGAATGTGGTCAGACAAGTTGTACTCCACCAGGTCTGGATGGATGCGGAAGCTGGACGCAGTCGTGCGCTCAAGGTAACTCCTGCTGTCTTTTGCCACTTACTGGTTTAGGTGGAGCATGTGACCTCGTGCTGCTCAGTGGGCCTAGAGGAGAAATCTGCTGTGGGCTTCTGGGAAGGATTTTTCTCCTCAATAACAGAAGGACCTATTAAAAGGAACCCAATTCCTACCCACCACCTCCCTAGTCCTGCTTTGGATGTGGTTTTGTAAGGACACTGATGTCAGTTCTGAGCGGCTGTCGCCATCTTGTGACCGGGAGGGGAGATGTGGGAGATGGAAGATGGCAGAGCAGAATGACGGCCACTGCTGAGTTCCACAAGCTCCTGAACCAACCCTGAAACTGTAACAGCCTGAACAGAAGTGACTCCATTTTGTTAAACTTCTAAATTAAAAAGTGATGGGGTTTTTTTTCTTCCTTACTCTTGTAACCCAAACTGCATAGCTTACAGCTGGACATTAGAATATAGTGACTCTTGTTCACATGATTGCTAGAACATAATGACTTTTGCTCACACTGTACACAGAATAATTACAGAAGAAATTATTAACCCAGGTGGCCATTCTTTACTAGCTTAAACTAGATCTTTTTGAGGTTAACAGGAACTGAATCCGTGACTTGACTTCATGGAGGGTGGTCACCATGAATCAGCTCCCACCCGAGAAGTTCTTTGATGTTTATCTGTGATTTTATGATTATGCCTGCACGTCCCTACTTAGGTCACCGTGAATCAGCCCCCTTCCACCTGCCCCTATGGCAAGTCTGGGAAAAGTGGAGATGGTCTTTGAGACACGAGTCCACCGTTTCCCAGGCTGCCGGCTTCCTGATTAAAGGCTGCCTTTCCTTCCACCAACACTTGTCTCTCAATTGCTGGCTTTTGAGCAGCAAGCAAATGGACCTTTGTGGGGTCTTGGTGACAAAACTCCCTCCCTAGTGAATCTTTAAGTGACAAGATAAACTGTCCTATTGTTTTTTGTTTGTGCAGCTGGCCGGTTCAGAGATGCCATGACCTTGGCATTATAATGTTGCACTCTAACCAGCTGAGCTAACCAGACAGCCCCTAAATGGTCCTATTGTTAAGACACTGCTAGTAAGGTTTTTTGTTACCAGTAGCCAAAAGCATACTGACAAAGGAAAAATCATTTATTGAAATTTCAGTACTTGAAGCTGTGAAATTATAAAGCCTTGTTTTTAATGTTTTATTATTACTTCTTAGCGAGGTTCTATATTAGCACTATGCAAATCCCTTTGTTGCTTTTTAATGAGATCATCTAGACAAGGGGTCAACTCTGACCTGTGGGCCAAATCCAGCCCACTGCCTATTTTTGTACATCTTGTGAACTAGGAATGGTTTTTAATTTTTTAAATGATTGGAAGAAAATAAAAAGAATATTTTGTGACACATGAAAATTATGTAAAATACAAATTTGTGTCCATAAATTTTACCGAACCCAGCCAGTTTATAGCTGCGACAACAGTAGAGTTGAGGAGCTATGACAGAGACAAGATGGCCAGAAAATCTGAAAATATTTACTGTCTGGCCCTTTACAGAGAAAATAGCTGACCCCTGATCTAGACACAAATAAGAAACTTATATAAAAGTTTCATTTAATTTTGAAAAATGATTAAAGTGTTATAAAAAAAACTATAATGTAAGCTCTGTTATATTATGCTTTTGTACACACTGTTATGTCAACAGGTGACACACTGAGGTTATAAGATGATAATGCCAATCTATAATTGTAAACTTACCTCTTTCTCCAATGCCACACATCAATAGGCATTGACAGTAGCCCACAGAGCTCTGCAGGGTTCAAATTCAAAATACCCTGGAAGTTTCCATGAGAAGAGACATATTATACCTCTGAAGTCAGTGATATTATGTATGCAGTACTTCCAATAGAATTTTTTTCAAAGTAGGCACAAATAGCTGATAAATGTTTGAATAAGAATACTGGCAATAAAAAATATTTTAAAAACAAGGCTATAAACATTTGTTATAAGAAAACAGTCTCCTAATTTTTGGATCTCCAAAGTGCAGATAAAAAACTTTGTTCATGGAATGTATCACTTTCCACCACGTATTATAGCTATGTATACATTTATCTGATTTTCCTTTCTAGATGGTAAGCTCCTTGATAGCCAATTCTGTCTAATTCATATTTGTATTCTCTGTAGCATCTTGTACAGTGGCTCCCATATGGTAAAATACATAATGAAGATTACTGAACAAAAAACACCACAAGGAAAAGTATTCATGAACATTAACGGTAATTCCTCTTCAAGTAAAGGATACTGAGTCAGAAATTTAGATGACAATTATTGTAAAAGATTTTAATGGCATCATTATTTATAATAGTAAAAATCTGAAAGCAACATAAATATACAATAGTAGGAAAAGTATTTTCTTTTTTAAAAAAGTATAATTATCCATCCTATAGAATACTATACCAGGGCTAGCTGGTTAGCTCAGTTGGTAAGAGCACAGTGTTATAACACCAAGGTCAAGGGTTCAGATCCCCATTCCGGCCAGCCCCCAAAAAGACTTTTTAAAAAAAGAGCATTGTGCCAGCCTTAAAAATAATGTAGTTAAGGCTGGTCCCAGTGCAGTAGTGTTTACAACTAATTATCACAACCAATTACAGATTTCTTCATTCCTTCTCCACTCCCACTGCTTCACTTGACTAGCCTAAAAATAAATGAAAATAAATAATGTAGTTGAAAACTTTTAATAACCTAGAAAAAATATTCACCATAAAATGTTAGAGAAAAAATATAGCAGGATTCAAAACTGTATATTCAGTATGATTAAAGGTAAGGCACCAAAATGTTAACAACAGTTTTCATTGAGAAATGAGATTATGGGTGAATTGTGTTGTCTTCTTTCTGCTTTTCCATGTCTTCCAAATTTGCTACAATAAATATGTTCTGCTTTTATTATCAGGAAAAGAGAAACAAACATTTGGGAAATGAATGAATGGGGTTGGTAGGTCCTCACTGTGACCAATCTGAAGGAAAATAACCTGATTTACTCCAGGTGAAATGAATGCTTTAAATTCTGAACTGAGCAGGTGTCTCCCAAACTTCCCAGCTGTGAGGGACAGATATAAATCCTGTCCAAGGACAAGAAGAAGTTCTGCCCGGGACAAGTATAACAAGCAAGACTTGGCTGTTAATAGGATCTTGAACTTAAAAAGCTGACACTGCCTCCGCAGCCTCACTGGTGTGATCTTCACTTACCCAGCCAATTATCACTCTGTGTTTCTGCTGATCAGAGGATACTTAAGAACACAATCAGTTCTTGAATAATTTGTTCAATACTTTAGGCACAGTTTTTCCATCTGAAAATAGACATAGTCATAGACCTTCTGTGTCTGTTTTCAAACTTTACCAGATGTAGTCTGGAATATATTTGAACTATATTATACTGAATTTTTATATCCTAAATATGGAACTGCTTTAGAAGCATCAATATTGTTCAGTATAGGGTTGTGTCAGGAGAATGCTATTACTTCAGCACATATTCCACTTTTTCATGTTTGCTAGTTTTAATTTGGTTCAACTGGTTTATCATAAAGGGATTTTTGAGATTCCATTGGTGAATGCAGTATGTGGTTAATAAATGTTCATCTACTGACTGCCTCAAGAATTGTCAGTAGTAACTAGATTGTTTATAAGAGAATATTGCAGTTTAGTCAGGTGCAACATCATTATTGAGAGAACAAGAGAAGAACAGGTTGATACCTATACGATGTACTCACTTGGTTTTCAACAATACAAGAAACATGGTTATTCCATTTCCCTGATCTGATCTCACTTTCAAAGTTCTAACAAAGTATATAGAGCAAGAAAATATGCTTTTTAATGTAAGGTATGTATCTTTTTAAAAATATAGAAACTATACAGTAATGTGCACAATACACTCAAACGTGAATTTTGGAATATTCAATATCCATTAAAAATATGTTTCTTTGAAACATCTCGAAAAATTTTATTTTTCCCATCAATTGTTAGATGTGGAAATCAAATATTACAGATGATGGTAGGCTGCCATTGTCCAGCCCAAACAATGGCTATTTTCCAGATAAAGCACACTTTAAAGGACAACCTTTTACTGGTGTGGTGTGTGTAGTTAAAATTATATTATCATAATTATACCTGAATTCAGGTCAGCTTTACTTTTGTACATGCTGGACATGAAAGAACTCTTACCAAGAAATAATTAAATAGACTTTTAATAAGTAAGACTTTCATCAGTGATATTTTATTTTCATCTTTGATATTTTAAGTATGCATAGTACTTACCTAAGGCATTAAATTTGATGAGGCCCTTTCCATATTACATAAATATATTTAGTAATATGGACTTACTTTCTAATAAAGTAACTCCGAATTAGGACAACTATTCGTGTAAATAAAGCAAAGGCTGACTTTTAAATATAATACTAATTGCTGTTGATTCTACTGAAATAGCCAAGCTTGAAGACTGAACCTATACAAACCAAAGAAAAATGGCAATACTTGAGAGAAAGCTAAAGCAAAGCTTAGCAATGTGATAATATCTTTCTTACTTTTGTATGAGGAAGTTTGTAAAAAAAAATATTTTCAAAGATGCCCTTAATTTTATAGAAAATTTGAATGGAAGGGTCATCAAAGCAGGAGAGAGTTGGAATTAAAAAACTAGAAGAAAGAATAGCTTAGTCTCTGACTATATATTGAAAAACATGAGTTATCTTGAGGATTATTTATAGGGTCAATTACAAGGTCATTAGAATTGACCATTATCAATAAGCCTGTTGAATAAAATGATTTTACACAAAAGTTTTTAGGAGAAGTATAAATGGGCAATTCCTGAAGCTTTAACAAGGCATGGGATTTTAAAGAAATATTGTCATGAAATAAAATGTATACATATTTTGTAATGATTATTCCAAATTATTAGACAATTTAAAGAGATTTATTTTTGAAAATGCTACTGCTTAATGTTAATTATTTGATGATATTTTTAGACAGATAATAACTTTTAAAAAATTGGAAAAAAATATATACGTAATTTAATATTTTTAAAAACTGAAGTAATCATGATGTAAAAAAAGATGATTTTTCTTACTTCATATTTTCTTTTTTTTGGCAGCTGGCCAGCATGGAGATCTGAGCCCTTGACCTTGGTGTTACAAGGCTGTGCTCTAACCAAATGAACTAATCTGCCAGGCTCTGTTTTGTTCTCTAATATATCTTAATCCCATAGAGCAAAATCTGGTACAAAATAAGTTCTCAATAAATATTTGCTGTATTAATCCATGTGTAAGTGAATGAATGAATTTCATCCATGTCAATATATAGGACTCTAGTAGTCTAAGCACTGTGTTATTAGAAATAATATTAGCTGCCAAAGGCTAAACACCATTTAGAAAGATGTCATGTATGTTATTTCATTTACTCTTCACAATTACCTTGTCAGGTAAGCATTTTTATCCTCATTTTAAAAATGAGACAACTGAGTCTTAGAGAGGTTAAGTACCTTTCCAAAGTTACAAAACTAGTAGGTGCCAGGACTAGAATCTGAACAAAAATTTCATGATTTTATAAATTCTTCTACTGATGTAGCCTGCTTTGGAACAAATATTTCTCTAGAATTCATGCTTTTATTTCTGACTTCATTTTTTAAAAAAAATTGGGGTGGGGGGGTTGGCCAGGATGGAGATCTGAACCCTTGACCTTGGTGTCATCAACACCACACATTAACCAACTGAGCTAACCCCAGCCAGCCTTCACTGTAAAATTTTTGAGCGCCCATATTTTCCTTATTTTTTAAATTTTTGAATAAATACTATATTTCTATGATTGAAATAGCAAAACAATATAAAAAGGCATCTGCCTACTGAGAGTCTGGCATCCATCAGGTCCCCTTCCATCATACCCTTTGCTTTTTTACAGATAGCCGTTTGTATGTTTCCACTGTTACTTTACCAAAAACAAGAAAAAATTAATATATATTCTTATTTTCTTACATAAAGCACAGCTTACTGTACACGAGAGCCCATATTTTCAAAGTCAATGGATTTCAATGAGGTAAATAATTTCTTTCCCCTTTGTCTTGTTTGGAAAAAAAGTTATGAGTGACTTATTAATCTTGGGCTAATTACTCTTTTAAATCTCCCTGTGACATTTGACTGACATTATTAATAATTTATATCTTCAAAGGAAGTCAAATTATAAAGGCAATATCAGTAGGGTTCTTAAATTCGTTTTCCTTTAATATACGCTAATTAAAATGTCTACTGCTGCTATTTTGAAGACTTCTTTTAAAGATTTTTATAATCTTAGTGCAACTTGGTACGTATGTCAGAGTTTAGAAATTGTGAGTTGAAATGTTACGGCTGCATTGGAATATGGAAGTATTACACGATTCGACTTTATAACTCTTTGATGTATTACCGCTAATTTTTTCCCCCCAGAACATGAACGTTATTTTTTCTTCCAAGTCCAGAAACTGAGAAATCCATTCTGTTAAAAAATAAAGCCCAGTTTCTGGATAGCTACATCCTGTGTTGAGGTCCTCTTATTTCAGCATATTCTGGGGCAAAGCTGGCTCCACGGGCGTGTGGACCCCTCCAGTCACACAGGGCCCAGTGCTTAGAGGGCCCTCATGCTTGGTTTAGTACTTCTGCTGTCACTGTTTTGAAATTCTGAGTAAGTTTTGAAGGAGTCCCACATTTTCATTTTGCACTGGGTCTCACAAATTACGTAGACAGTCCTGTGGTGGGGTCTGAAACAGACATGCAGCCTGATATTTACCTGGTTTTAGTAGTAACAGAAGTTCAGTTATTGAATTATCCTTTTCTCCCCCAGTTACACAAATAAAGAAAATGAGGTATTCTTACTGTGACATTTTACTATTTAACAAGATGCCACTATAATTATGATTTATCTTTATGTTACCTTGCTTTCTATATTTAAATTGTATAAATTATGTTTACTTTTAATCTTTTTTTTTTTTTTTTTTTTTTGACCAGTAAGGGGACTGCAACCCTCAGCACAGCGTTGTCCGCACCACGCTCAGCCAGTGAGTGCACCGGCCATCCCTATATAGGATCCGAACTCACGGCCTCGGTGCTCCCAGCGCCGCACTCTCCCGAGTGAGCCACGGGGCCGGCCCAAATTATGTTTACTTTTGACACTGGCAATATTTTTCCCGGTGAGATTTATCTTCCTTGACAGTTATATTGTGGACTAATTATTTTCTGAGGCTGTTCTAAAAGCACTTAAGTGTAGTTGATTCATAAATTCTGTAAGAAGCAACTCAGATGATTTCATTGTACACATTAAGGCTCCTTCTAATACAATGTGAGAGATCTAGTTTTTAGACTCACCAAGAGAATGATAACCATTCACGTAACGGTCATTTCCCCCAATTAGTTGGTATTTAGTACCTGCTGAAATTATAGTAGGTGACATTAGGTTCTATAAACTCAATTCCCTATGTCATATGAGAAAAGCTAGATGTCAAGGAGCCAAGGAACCCACTTCTCAGGAACTATTATGTTCCTACAATGTACTGTAGCCTACAACCAAAAAGTAAGAAAATCCTTTCCACAAGTTTCCATCAATTGTGGCTTTTTTCTTACACCCGCGGGGTTGCAGGAAAAGTCCATATTGCCTTCACAATGATAGAGTGCTACCCAAGTTGCCCGCAAAATGTAAGGATAAGAAGAGACCTTCTTGACACTTCTGGAGGCTGATCCAGTTGTTTTAGCTTTTGAATGTGACAACTTACCAGCTTTATTGTGTAAGAGAAGATCAAGTATTAAATAGATTTATAGACCCAACTTTTCCTAAAAACAAAAGTTTACACTATTATTTCTGGCATTGTATTTGTACAACAGGTAAGCAGGCAACTTCAGCCGGGCTTGTCGGGTGCCCACGGTGGGTGAATTTGGTTAGTTATAGTGAAGACTGCATTGGAGGTTTCAACTCATTAGAATCTCACCCAAGTCCATATTCTGTGAGGTTTTCTCCCTCTCCCACAATCAAATCAAATCAAAGCAAAGCAGATGACTCCCAAAGCAGCTGATGTACTACAAGACATATGTGTAGGAGCTGGTAAATTAACTTCCCTCAAAGTTTTGGGACTCTGCTGTTCCTTCATATGAAAGAGAACAAAGAATTGTCTCCCAAAATAAAACATGTAAACTTCATTCTTCTTTCATTAAAATAATGTTTCCTTTTTTAGAACAGACATTTTCTTTGTGTTGGTACATTTCTAATTAAATTCAGGTTAGTGTATACTCCTGCCCAAATACCCCTTTAGAAGAGATTACAAGTAGGAGAGATGATACATGGAGAGAACCAGCAAAGTTGATACACATTACTTAACAGAAATGTGCAGAAATGTTAAAGCAAAGCGTTCCCCTACCTCAAATAAGTTCTCACTTTGAATAAATATATGGATCATATAGAGATTCCTATACTTTTTCTTTTTTGTAAGTATAAATCAAAATGATGTACAGAAAAATTGTTCAAGCTGATAAAAAGGTAGAATTGATGATAGGAACAAAAGATCACCAGTTTATTTACTGGAAAAAGTTATGCATTACACCATATTCAGTCGGTAACATAAACCAAGATATAAGAATGGATATATTGGCTTCTGGTTATTTTCTTAGCACTGGAGTGCCTTTTCCAACCATTGAGTGCATGATCAGTTTACACAAATGCAAGCACATAGCATATGGATTGTCCCATGAGACATTCACTTAGGATTGTCTACAACCAAAAAATTAAAATGAACAAGCAATAATAAGTTCATAAGGATTTTCTTGAATTTAAAATTAATGCATGTGTCTTTGAGAACATTTCCTTTGAAATCTGGATTTTTAAAAATAATTAGCAACAAAAAGGTTTCTTAGATCAGTCTTTTAGTCATGTTTTCATATGGTATTATCATTAGGTGGAAACACTTCACATCATTTAACCCCAAATGACATAATAATAAGACTGCAAGTAAATGTAGGAATAGCTGAATCATTACAATAATAATCATACATTGTACAAATCAGGGATGGCCACCCATGACACAAATGCTAATACTGGAAAGAAATACAATATTGGAATCATGTATGGTTCATCACATATGCATAATCATGCAAATAAAAACACTGAGTAGATTATAAAAATGTCATAAAAGATTTTCAAAAAGTTGTTTAATTGACACTAACAGTCAAACCATTGAGCTAAAAAGTTTTGTGGCAATGATGTTGTTTTTCTTTTTTTGGTGTGGCTGGCCAGTATAGGGATTGAAACCTGAACCTTGGTGTTATCAACACCAAGCTCTAACCAACTGAGCAAACTGGCCAGCCCAGCAATAATGTTAAAATGATGTAGTTTCCTCTAAAATATGCTGCACAATCATATCTATAAACCAAATGATTCGTTCTGTATCTCCATTATCACTGAATAAGGATTTTTCAACAAAATGATACTTCTCCTTACGTTACATTTTCTAATCTTTTTACAATGACTTTTTAGAAAGAAAAACATCCATTCACTCTAAGAAGCATCAGATTTACTTCTCAGTGTTTTCTTTAGGGAACCATAATGATCAGAGAATAATTCTGGAAGGAAAAAAAGTTAAAATAAAAATATGTTCCCAACAAGTGTTCTACAGCAATTAAATTCCAATCACAGAAACAATCTGGCTCAGCAGTTTATCCAGGCTTCAGTTTATATATGGCAAATTTTAAATATCTCCAGAGGAAAGGGATAAAAATACATTGAGGATTAAAGCCATGCATTTCAATATGGAAAGGAGACCAGCTATAGGTAACAATCTCCTTACATTCCTAATGGAGAGACAATCACAAGAGAAATAAGACTTCTATAGTATTCATATTATGAATATGGGAAAGCTTAGATGATGTGAAATATCTCATGCAAACATTTTATACTGCATACTCTCGCCCTTACACTAATGGCAGTTAATTGCTCCTTGTATTCCTCTTAAATAGAATATTACTTCTGGAATATCCTCAATTGGGGAACACACCTTAATATACTAAACACCTGTTTCAATTACACTTTGAGTAATAAGGACCAATGAAATGTCTAGATGAATCTTTCAGATGTTAATCTAATAGGATCAGGCTACAAATGCAATACACCAGGGACTATGGCAGTGTAGTTGGCATTTAAATAAAAATGAATTTAATTTCAGACACAACTCATCTGGGGGTATTACTACAGACACTGGAAAAGGTCACTCCAGAGCTAGATTGGTCTTGTATATCCACTGAAATTGATTTTAAGATAAAAAGTCACTTGTCAGTTTCAGCACTGATCGCACTATCTTAACTCCAGTTCAACACCTTTTTGAAGAACTATGTTCCCTTTATTTGAAAACATATTTTTGCAAATTTTTTGTAATCTTAAAAACAAGAGTTATTTCAAATCACCGTGGTTTATAAATAAACAAAGAAACTGGAGGGCAAGCTCTTTAAAATTGTGAACTTTATCCTTAGAGTTTCTTTCAAATCTAGTCCTACTTTATACCTACAATATGAAAGCATTTGTGGCATCCTTGGGTTGACCCAGCACAGTTCCTTACTGGACATCCATCGGCTTCCCCTGATGTGTCTTTCCGAGAGACAGATGATATATTTTGGCTGATTGATTATGACCATTATATCTTAGATTTGACATTCTTATACCAGCAGAAAACACATTTCATTTCTTCCTTTTCATGTTTTGTAATCTCCACTTGAGAACTGCAGAGGATTTTATTCAATATAGGATATTAGGAAATTTTCACATTCTTAGTTTATTGGATCAATGTTGCACACTTGTTTGAAACAGAGGAGTTATCTGTATAAGAATATTTCCCAAAGCATGGAAAAAACACATGCTGTAGATTGAAGATCCTTTTAAATAAAGATAAATGTTGAGAGGCATTTGCCCCATCTCTCATAGAAGGGATGGCATACCTTCTATTTCCAAAGTATTCCTGAGGACATTTGTTTTTTTAGATTCTGACAAGTGAGGGGTTTTTTAAATAGTAAAATTAGAACATTCTGGACAGCTTTAAAGATCCAGTGAAACAGGAGGAAAAACAATGCCAACAATCTTTTAAAGAAAAGTTTTTTACCAATATCTTGAAAAAATTAAGATTGTTATTCTATTCTCAGAGGATAAAATATTTTATGACTAACCAGTAGAACTTTAATGTATTTTAAAATTTAACATAAATAAAAGAATCATAGGGTTATGAGCTCCCAGAATTATAATACATTATTTTAAGATATCTTGCCACTTAACTTAATCCTTACTAGACCACCAATAATATCCAATTTTTAAAAAACAAATCTTCCTCCTCATTATCAGTTCCAATGACTAATTTCCCAGTGTTAAAAATCTCCTCTCTAGAGTTAAGATAAATCCTTCACACTGAAGACCTTCTTATTCTAGTCTTAGCTTATCTACAGCTGGTATCTATCATTTGTTGAATTCTCTCTTCTTGAAAATCACTGTTGTACCTTTCCTTCCCTTTGCTAAAGTATAATTTCTAAATAAGTCTTTTCTTCATTATTTAATAACTTTCTGTTTTTTCAAAATTCTCTAAATTCCTTTTACTGGAATCCAGAATGGGATATATGAAAGGGATTTGAAATCATGAGTTGATTAAGGATTCATCCAAGATCCTTTATGTCTCTGAGCACTCAGACCAAAAGCAATTTATTGCCTCTTTTTATTTTATTTTTTAATTAAGAAAAATCCTCAGAAGGAAAGCATTTCTGTATACTAACTATTCTTTTCAGTATTTTAATTGTGCTTACTTTTTGAAATCTACCTGGTTACTTTGCTAACCGCCCTTGCTAGTTACCTTTAATCTTTGCTCACTGTGTCTCCAATAATTAACCAGTATTTTTAGGGTATTCCTGCAGTTTATTTTTCTTCCCTATGGAGGAAATATGTCTTACTGAGATTCCTTCTTTTTGGTTCTCACTAGTTCTATAATTTTTCAACTGCCTTTCAAATCCTGATGTTATCTTTACAGGTACTGATTTTTAGCAATACTGCACATATTTATTCATTTTAAATTCCTATAAACAAATATAGATATGGCTCAGCTTAAACTATACTAAAGATGCCACAGTGTAAATGCATGGTATTCTCTCTTACTGCTTAGGGACTATCATCTAATTTTGTGCTGGAAAAAAGAAATTTATTTCCAAGTTTCTATATCTTCTTGGCAAAGTTTCACTAAAATTAATATTTTCATAGAATTAACATTTCAAAATAAGCATTTCCCACTCTATTAAGATAAAGAACTGAAATAAAACTAGTTTATAATAGACAATGATAACCTTTGTATTGGAAGAAATAAGTGTTTTGTATATGACATAGATTTTCACTGGGGTCATAAATCTAGAGTAAGGGATTAAAAACGCAGCACAGCACTGTGAATAGGCAGTACTGCCCTTAATTACATGCAGACAATACTTACTGCTGAATTCCCAGTTCCACCAAACAAAACTGACGAGGCAATATAGGAACATGTTCTGAGGTACTTTTTTAAAAAGGCATATTTCCCTCAGGCACAAACAGTTTTTTATTAAAAGTCAACTTAGCAGCTACGCCACTTCTCAGGTCCAAACACATGATGCTTGAAAAAGGAGGAGGAAAAAAGAAAAGAAAAAGAGAAAGCAGGGTGTGGGTAAGATTTCTTTAATTGAACTCTACTAAAATCCACGCTGTCTCAGGAATAGTGGAACCAGGCAGAGACAACAGCAATAAAATGAAGAAAACATGTAGGAACAGCAAGGCAATGCAGGTGGGAAAGAGCAGAAAGTTAGGCTGCTAGGAATAGGACTTTAGGAAGATTTGTTTTGCTTCTATTTCTGTATTAAAACCTGAATTGCTATTTTGGTGAAGATTTCAGTATCTACTCCAAGTTGCATAATAAATGACACTGTTGGAAGATAGCACTCAAATGAGGAACACAGAAACTCTGAGTTGCTTTGGTAATAATGACCACTACTTAAAAGGTGTATGACTGACAAGCTCCTGCAGTGTGCTTTATGACTTACTGTTTGGTCTTTGATGGATCACTCCACTAATGTGCCACCCACTGCCACTCAATAAGCTGGGTGGTTCCCAGATCTCCATTGTTAGTGCCCTACACTGTTAACTATCCTTTGTGTTAACAGTGAAGATCGTTTTTGTTTTGAAGAGAACTTATAGATATCATTACATGAAAAGGTCAAACCCTTATGGTTTTAAATAAGTTAAGGCTACCTGATGAAGACAAGGAATAAGGGCTAGGAGCAGTGTGTGGGCAGCACTTGATAGTTAAGGAGCCCAAGAGTGTTAGACCTTTCAGCTCATTTAGCTGTTTTCCTTGTCTATCAGATTATGTGCAAAACAAATTTTGCTATGAAATCCACTGCCTAAATCAAGTTGCAAAAGTCATCCAGCAGAATCTGTAAATGAACTACGACCATGTGTTATCTCAATACAATATAATGATTGTAGGCACCTGAGTGTTTGTCAAAGTAGACAATGAGCTAAGGTTTACTATCTGTTGTTTTTTGGCAAGGAAGATTCTTTATGAAAAAAACCTAACAACAACAAAACACACAATTGTAATCAAAATTTGAACACTTTCTGGGTAAATTAAATAACCAAAGGCTACCTTACACCTTACACCTATGTTATGTATATATGTTCCCATTTGTACTTGCTAACTGTAAGCAAGAAAGACTCATAGTAGGACCCTGAATGTGGGAGAAGTAAAAAAAAATTCTGATCATTAAATAGACACACCATTTTTTCCTTTCAAGTTATTCAGCCTTCTTTAACGTTGTCACACACACACACACATACAAAGAAGCAGCACCAGTACATCTACTCAACTGCAATTTAAAAAAAAATTAAAGATGCCATCAAAACTTGACTAAGTCAATGGATTATAACTTAGTTTCTTTCTTAGATTTACTTAATAATGTCCAGTGAAGAAAAAACTCTAGTTAAAAAAACAAAAACAAAAACCAGCAGTTAATGAGCTACTGATTAGAAAATAAGTGCATAAACAATATCAGTGTAGCAGCAAAATACAGTTATTGTTAACATTCTGATGCACCTCATTTATTATTTTGTGCAAGAAAAATGACCACAGTCTGGCCAATTCCAGATTTCAAACTAAATTAAAAGTTATACTTAACTGAGCAAACTATGCATATTTGAAAATAAATGAGTTAAATTCACCTCTTGCACATTATAGACATAAATCATGTAGCAAATAAAGTACAAAATAAATATTAATGACAAAAAATATCAAAATCAACTTCTATAGCTGAATTTGGAGGGTGAGGAAAGGTAATTTTACAATATATGAATTTTATATTGTCTTAGGTCTCTCTTATGCTATCGAGGTAAAGCCAGCCATCTGAGATACATGTTTCCTGCTTTTTTTTTTTTTAATTTAATTGAACTGTAGCCATTTGATTGCAGAAGTTTATCTGTGACTTAGAGAAACCATAAAATGTTTTATCACACCAGGGTCTGTGCTTTGTGTTATTCTTCTCAGCTTCTCTCAGCTTCCAAAATGACAGACATTAATCCAACTGTACATCTAATAACGGAGAAGAAACACCCGCTGGATCTTGGGCAGTATCCTGTGTGTGGCTACAAAATTCCACCCAGATGTTCGTCCACGGGAGATGAAGACTAGGGGTAAGGAGGCTTGGAGAGACAGTGGAGAGGGGCGCACTGCGAGCTGGAATGTGGCTGCTCCTCAGGGAGAGCTAGGTCAGGACTGAAAAGGAGAAACAAGCATGTCAGCAAGAAATGCATTTGCAAAGGGCCAGGCAAACGTGGACGGGTGAGACAAATGACTTTCACATGCATTTGAAAAACATGAACAGAAATTTTGCACACTAAATGGTTTAAATCTAAAGCATGCCAAGACAAGTGCAGCTTTTCAAAACAAGGCATAAAAAAGAAAAATGAAATGCGTTAGGGAAATGGTATATGAATTCTTCTCCCTGGGAGTCACCCTTTTCAGTTTTTGCACGCAGTCTTGTTCTCCTAGGTCTCTGGGTTAGCTGTGAGATTTAATTAGATCAGTTCTCTTCAAACTACAATGTGTATACAAATCATCCAGGGATCTTGGAAAAGGCAGATTCTGATTCAGTAGGTCTGGGGTGGGCCCTGAGATTCTGCATTTCTGTGATGCCGACAGTGCTGGTAGGTGCACCAAGGCTTAGCGTTTAGAGGATTCTATATTCTCTAGTGGATTCCAGATTCAACAGAATGATCAGGGCTGGCGGTTGGCTCAGCTACTTAGAGTGCAGTGTTGCTAACACCAAGGTCAAGGTTTCAAATCCCCATACTCGCCAGGTGCCAAAAATGGGGGGGGGGGGGATATTTTCTCTAAGGGTTCCCCGTACCTGCTTTAGCTTAATGGTATTAAAATGACTGAAGAATTTTTATAACATTTCCTATTTAAGTATATAATGTGGCCTTCCAAAGGACAGCCTCTGAGAGCCTCCAGTTTAAATAAACCTGTGCTCAGGCTCATCAATGTCTTGATGGATAATCATGAAGAGAAAGAAAAATCATTGAGTTTCCTAGAGTAAAACTACAAAACACATTTGGCTTCAGATCTTTTAAAATGTGACTAGCAGTGGTAAAATCATACCACTGGTATTTTTTTTTTAAACTGGAAAAGATTGGTATTTTTCTTTTTTTTTCTTTTTTGGGTGGCTGACCAGCAAAGGGATCTGAACCCTTGACCTTGGTGATACAAGGAGGTACTCTAACCAACTGAGCTAACCAGCCAACTGTATATTCAACTTTATTTATTAATTAACTTATTTTGGCAGCTGGCTGGTATGGGGATCCAAACCCCTAACCTTGGTGTGATACACTGTGCCCTAACCAAAAGAGCTAATGGGCCAGCCCGGGTATTTTTCTAAAAATAGATATTTAGAAATAGAGAAAACTCTATTTTCCCTTTATTAAGAAATTCACTACCATATAATTCCTTCCTCCCAGGAGTGATATTTGAGAGAACTATTCAAGGTTTATTATTATTTATTAATCTAAGCAGTTTTTTAAAGGTAATATCATGGGCCGAGCCCGTGGCACACTCGGGAGAGTGCGGCGCTGGGAGCGCGGTGGTGCTCCCGCCGCAGGTTCGGATCCTATATAGGACTGGCCGGTGCACTCACTGGCTGAGTGCTGGTCATGAAAAAGACAAAAAAAATAAAAATAAAAATAAAAAAAATAATAAAGGTAATATCATCATTGAAGTCAATGAAGATTAGTGTTAAATAATTTTAAATCTTTAATACTGAAATTAACCTTCATGAATAGCTCCTGAATTTTAATATAAAATTATGTAAAATATCTGATCTGCTTGAAGTTGTTTTTACTTCCCAAACTCTCTGAACTGTTGTAAATTTAGTTTCTTTCTTCTTCTTTTTTTTTTTTTTTTTTGGCAGGTGGCTGGTACTAGGATTGAACCCTGGGCCATACATAGTGTTACCAGCACCATGCTCTAACCAACTGAGCTAACCAGCCAGCCCTATAAATTAGCTTAAAAGGAGATTTGCTGTTCTGTACTGGTTAGGACAACATTTTTCCTACCTATTTTTAAAATGTGGCAAATAAATATGAGAGAACTGGAGTCTCAACAAAAGGACTAATAGTGCATGGTTTTATTTGTCAATTAAAAAATAAATGATAGAGGCTGGCCAGTTTGCTCAGTTGTTAGAGCACAGCCTTGTAACACCAAGGCCAAGGATTTGGATCCTTGTACTGGCCAGCACCCCCCCAAAAACAAAACAAAACAAAAACAAAACCAACTAAAAAATAAATAAATAAATGAGTAAGAAATCTTTAAAAAGAAAGAAAAAAGAAAATAATGGAAAGATTCATCCTTGACCCTCCAAACAGATTCAGATGGCCCAGGAAACAGTAGTTTATAGCTTAATCAGACAGACTTTCCCATGAATCCAAAAGTTTCTGTAAATCGTCACAATTTAGAAAGAATTTCTTTTTAGGGAACTAAACACATTATGCAACATATATTATGGCAAGTAATGCGGGTGGTCACATTATATAAGAATGTTGAAGACCTTATGCAATTCAATATTCTTCTTGATAAAAGGAAGACAGGTATTTTTGCTTGACCAGCATGTAGCAACAGCTTAAACATGGGTTACAGCTCACTTGGCCCAACACCTTGACATTATGTCAATCATGATGATTTAATTTTTTTCATTATTTCAGATTTCTTACAAAAAGCGAATTATAAATATTTTATAGTATTACTATTTTAAATTTGCATAAAATGAAATCATGCTGTGTATGTGTATTTTAACCTGCAAGAAACATATTCTTGGCTCACAGATTAAGAAATTATTTCTTATATATGAATATTTGATAAGTTCTAATCATTAAAGGTACAGAATAAATTCAGTTTCAGTTCTGATTGCTAAATATCTTCAGGAGCCCATGTATTATTCAACCCTTACCACTGAAGAGTTCACTTTTCAAGGTAGATCAAATTGTAAACAGTAAACTTAGGAAATATTACTAACATATAAAATTGGATATATCTTCAGAAAGTTTTTTTCTTTCTGTTTTCCAAGCAACCAACCACTAGAGAGAAGAAGAGACATGCTAAATACCAAACATCTCTATATATTGAAATTTTAGATCCAAGGTTGCAATACCTTGGGCATTCCTTTCAGATTATGATATCTATTTTCTATAAACAATTTTGATGATAAAGCTCTACAATAGAATCAGTCTGTAAAAAGTGTGTAAAAAGTTAAATGTGAGAAACGCTCTTTTATTAAAAAACCATACACCTTAAAAGTTATTTGAGTATATGAATAAACTGAGGGAAGAACAAAAAATTTTTTTCAAAACGAGAAACAGAGATAGAGAATACCTGACCTGAAATCACTCAACATTCTTAGCAAATTTTCTCATGTTTCTCAATTCAGAGAAAAAGAGTCAATGCAGGTGATTTAAACACTCTCTTACTTTGCTCTTCTCAGTGTAATTAAAATGAGGGGGGCCCTCTCCTCTGCAGTGTAGCCATGTAAGGTAGCAGATAGGACAAAGGGTGTTGGAGTCATTGGGCTCTGCTGTGTTTAGGACATGTGACCCCGGATGAGTCATTTCACCTCCCTAATCCTCAGTTTCCTCATTTAAAAATGGGTGTAGTAACTGTGCTTACCTTATGGGAGATTGTAAAGATTAATGTGTGCAGTTAACTTAACCCTTCTCTGGTACATAGCACAAATTCACATGTTGGCCATATGTCAGCTTTTCTGCCAGGAAGGAACATAGTGGGCATGAAGGCATTGACTTCAATGATTTTGGCAGTGGGACTGGGGGGACAGGAAGCCAGTCATAATCCCAGCAACTTTGAAAAGGACAGTCTTTTCAGGTCTATGTGCATTCAGTCATTTCTTTGTGGGGACCACAATGAGGAACCACGGAACTCTGCCCTGGACCACGCTGTGTGTGTGTGAGTAGAAACTAGAAACAATTGTAATTCATTAAACTGGTCTTCTTTAAAGTGAATCATCCCTGTGGAGGTAGCCAACAACTTAAATTCCATAATCTCAGAAGAGATGGAACTGGGCCACGTAACCGTTTAGTCGAACTGGTTCTCAAAAAAAGCAAGGTGAAATAAAATTAAAATTAAAACATTCTCCTCCCAGTCTTTGCATTTCCTATCTAATCAAAACACTTAAAACAGTAACCTCCTCCACTTTTTGCCCAAGCAAATTAGAGAGGTTATGGAAGAGACTGTCACTCTTTGTCTTGGGGAACGGTCAGGTACTAAGAGCAGTTAGTACTGATAGCAGATATTGAACAGACACTACAGGCCAGGCCTGTGCCTCACTGAATTCCCCCAATACCTGTTCTCAGCCTCACTTTACAAGTGAAGAAACAGAATCTTAGCCAGCAAAAGCAGCTTTCCGAGATTACACAACTTGCAGGTATTCGAGGTGGGATTCAAACCCAAGCAATCTGACTCCAGAGCTCATTCACTCATTCACATGATCAATATTTATTGAACGTCTGTCGTGAACCCAGCACTGTCCCAGGCCCTGGGGGAGGGTGGGGAACGTTTTGTAGAGAATGGACTGTAAGTTAAGAGCCCATGTTCTTAACTGCTACACATGTAGAATCCCACTGAGATGGGTTTGAACATTTATAGTTAGATTCAGTTACATAATTGAAATTATTCTATTATTATTACATAATCATTATCATCGATTATTATTTCTAATTGAAATTACTGCTGTTATAAAATGGTATTAGTATGTTAGCCAAGAATATTTCTGAAATAAAAGCCCTGTTGCTGGAAGTGGTGGTAACAGCCAACTAAGAGACCTCAATTGGGAGACCTTGGCTGGCGACCTATTTAATAATGTACCTTTTTCTGCTAACTCCATGTTCCACTTGCACAGCTGGCTGCACAACTGGCTTGGAGACCACATCACATATGGGCTTTAGTTGCCACTGTGTTTCTTTACTTGGGGTCCACAGCTCCCCTGCCTTGAACCCATGACCACATGTAGCCTGCTACTGACGTCTATTTCCAAGAAACACATGGAAATATGTTTGGGCCTGCCCCTCCTCAAAAGAAGCCTTCCCCTGGTAGGAGAGCAACAAATATGTTTTTAAAAAGGAGAAAACAATGAGCAGACTATAAAAACCACAGCCAGAATACAAAAGCTTGGCACTATCAGAGGCCACGTAACTGGAGATCGTGTAGCCCATGAAGATGAGGTCTGAAAGGGACACTGTGATGCTGTGTGGAAGTTCACCCAGGACGAGGGTAAATTCATGACTGATTTAGAAAGCTTTCATCTGGAAGAGGAATTGTCAGCAAACCTGCCAGTTCAGTGTCCAGGGAGTGTGCAAACCTGCCTTTAAAATTCTTCAGTTAATTTCACATAAAAGGCACTACCACTGCAAATATTCTCTTTTGAATGCCAATTACAAGGTTTTTCTCCACCTTTCAAATTCAGTTTTTTGTTTTCATTTGTATTCATTTATTTATTTATTTATTTTGGTGGCTGGCTAGTATGTCAAATTCAGTTTTAATGAGGGTACTGAGTAGACAGAAAATAGAAAAACCTTTACAAAGCTGTTCTGGAATAAATGTTAAATATATTTTATATCTAATTCTTTATATTCTTCCTCTTTGTTTGCCTGAGAAATATATTTTAGGACAAAAGACAATTAAGAGAAAAAGAAAAGTAGTACAAACATCCTAACAATTCCACATTTTACATTTTGGAAGGTAATGAAACACTGAACTAATCCAAGTATTTACTCACACAAGGCAGCTGAAGGCAGCCTTTAGTCTACCAGCTAGTGGCCAGTAAAATAAACTTTAGCTCTCTTGTATTCCCAGTGGAAACAAATAAACTTCAGGTATTCAAGGTGTGTTTATGTAGCCCATATTTGAAATAAAATATAGCAAAATATAATTGTGTACAAGCAGTTGGAAAGGGGAGCTTGGGGGGCCTGTGGATGTGACATGCAGCTGGGTGGGAGGAGAAAGGACGTCTGAATTTACCTGACAGTCGGGCAGTCTTGCCTCCCGGCTAGTTGTGAGCACTGTGGCGGTACGGAGGCAGCAGGCTGCTGACAATCTACAAGAAACTGATAAATTAGACATGTATACAAAGAGATGACACAGTAAGGTGTTAGTAACAGCAACTAAAGCAGCTGTCTGAGAGATTTAGTGAGGAATGTGCATTCACACAGAAATATCTTCATTAAGCTTTTTTCTCCCTGAATGGTGCCAATAGAAAAGATAGGCCTTTTTTCCTAATTAAATACAGTATTAAAAATTAGCGACACAAAATTAGTAGCAAGATTTCTCAAGTACATTAGGACATATGTGGCTATTCATATTTGTTATTTTGAAACACCTAAAAATAAAGGCTCTATTAATATAATGAAAGATCTATAAGTTCTGAACTTGGACATGATGGTGGGTCCTTGCTTATTAGCACTTAGATCTGCTATTCCAAAATGGAATATATTGTGATAATTGACTTTATTGTCAGGACACGTGGGCACACTGAGGAACACTGAGAAAAGCATGCAATACACTCTTTCCCATGATTAATAGACTGCTGTTGGACAAGGAAATCATCATTACAATTTTCTTAAAATTGATCTTATATATTAAAAATAAGAATCGTTAGCAGAAATCAGAATGTTTATTATATAGTAAATTGTTAGAAATTTGGACTGATGAAGAAAGGTAACCTGAATTAATGGGAACTTCACTTCTTTTTTTTTTTTTTACTACTTTAAAGTCACATAATATAACTCAGAGTTAACAAAGTGCTAGCTAGTAAAAGCCATGCTTTAGGTGATCGGTTATGTTAATCATATACTCCAAGAAAGACCTTGTACTTGGTATTCTAAAACATCAAAGACTGGGTCTGTTTACTGATACCAGGTTGATTGTACTAGAATCACCCAAGAAGCTGGTTAAAATTCCATACGTTATATTTCTGCCTAAAGATTTTTGCAAATAAGTTAAAATTAGAGTTAGACTTAAAAAGTATTCTTAAATAATTGAAATGTTTCCTCTTGCTAACTGCTTAGATTAAGTATTTGCTTAGCAAACCCTTTCCCTATGTTACATAGATAATATTTAAGCCAAATTATCACACATTCTGGATTTATAGATTTGAATCAATGAGGCTCTACCAAAATTTACATTTAAAAGCTTGTATATAAATATCACTAAAGGCAGTTTATTCTGTTATAACAAAACCTGCCTGTATAACTCCAGAACACCAAAATTCATGAAAATTGCTAATGCTTTTGTATAGGACATTAGAAACACACTAACCCTGTCTGTGATGCAAAGTAGAATATATTATAAGGCAAGCTTGGTTTGAGTTCATTCAAAAGAACATCACTATTGAAGGAACCCTTTTATACAGTGGTCTTCATTGTAAGAGTAACTTGTTAATTATTGCTTATTAATAGGAATGAGGAGACCTGATTCTTGATGAGTACCTGGTGTTCAGATTATCATACTCAGTAAAAGTCTTTCAAATGTAACATTCTGTTTTCTCAGATTTGGGAGATTTTTTTTTTTTTTTTTAACTCTGTTTTCCTATTTTGCAGCTTGATTAGCTCCAATGATTCCCTTTTGTAGAAACTCAGAGCCTCAAAGATGCATTCCTATGCCTTTTTAAATCTTGTCTACTCCTTTTATCTCTTCCAACAGCTTTCCAACCTGAGTGGTAATTTAGGAATGTTTTTCACTAATTTAGATAACCATTTTAATGAAACCACAAGACATGCAAGTTTTATGTTAACCAAGTGTGTGCTGCCCTCCTATGGTGTATTGAGTAAGTGCAATGGTTGCAAATAAACACTTGGAAAACCACTCTGGAATCTTTTTCTTACATTGCCAGGTAGGTATAAATGAAGCTCTTCTAAAGCAGAGTTTTGGCCTCTGTGGAATGGCAATCTTAGAATTACAGTAATTAGAGTTTTAAATTGGCTTAAATCTTTTTTCATATCTCATTTACAGCAGAAATAAGTTTTGCCCATGCAGTTATGGATTATTATTCATCCAAAATATACTTTGTGATAAAATTTAGGAGCCAGATAATAAGGACTACAATGTAGACCCTTGTTTTAAAAAAAATTTTTTTAAAGATGACCGGTAAGGGGATCTTAACCCTTGACTTCAGTGTTGTCAGCACCACGCTCTCCCAAGTGAGCAAACCGGCCATCCCTATACAGGGATCCGAACCCGTGGCCTTGGTGTTGTCAGCACCACACTTTCCCAAGTGAGCCACGGGCCAGTCCTTACAATGTAGACCCTTAATGAATCGCTTCATATGTAGTAGATATTTTTTACATTTGTAGTGAATATCACTTTTTCCTTCTTTAGAAGTAACATCACCTTTAGCTTATTATTTCGCATTGCTTACTTATAAGAAGCACTTAGCTAAGTGTTATCCTTAAAGAATAAAAAGTAAATTCTATAGAGAAGATAGTAATAGATGAAAAAAACAGACTAAAAAATAGCTATATTGCTCTGACACTTTCTTCTAAATCCCTTTTTTTGGGTCTACAGCCCTCCAGTCACGTTCACTTCTAGCCCAGCTGTGCAGCGATGTGCCTGCCTGTACTTTGTATGATGAAGGGGGGTGGGTTGGGAGACAGAGAAAATCCCAGCTCTGAGATGCTGTGGGCTCTGCTGGATCTCTCCTGCTCTGTCTAGGATCTGCTCTGCTAGACTCACTCTTAGAGGAAGTAGGCTTCATCTCATTGCTTTAGAGGGCATAAAAGATGACGATTATGTGACCTGAGGAGCAGGCACTGTAGAACTCCCACAGCCACTGCTGTTATTTGGCCACCAGGATCTGTCTCGGCCATTCAACAATCAAGTCACTAAATTCCTATTATGTGTCAGAAACTGTGAGAGGCAGTGGGGACAAAAGATAAACAAAGAAAATATGGTCCCTTCTTGATTGAGGAAGTCAAGCACACTCAGTGAGCAATCACAACAGAATGTCATGACGATGGTGATGGTGATGATAACAGCACTAATATCATCACAATGATGATAACCTAGCACTAATTTATTGCTTACCATGTGTCAGGTGCTGTGTAGGCACTTAATATGCATGCTTTCCTTTAATCCTGTTTTATTAATCCCAATTTACGGATGAGGAAAGACGGACTTAGGTTAAGTCACTTGACAAAGTCCACTAAGAGGTGGAGATGGGATTTGAATCCTGGATTGTATGATTCAAGGAATGAACTGAACTTGCAGATATATCACTGTAATGCTTCCTATGACAGGGGAAGTGTAGGGTATTATGGGATCTCATAGCAAAGACTAACTAAATGAAATTAGACAAAATCTAACTAACTAAACCTAAAATCTGAGTAGTTAAGCAATGCTTCCTAGAGACTGTGGCATCTAGGCTGACACCTAACAAAATGAGTTAGCCAAATAACTTAGCAACTACAAACTGTTTATGGCCACTCCTAAAAGTGATAAGATATTTTATCATAAAATTAAAGTGTTTACTTGAAATGATCAGAACTGAATTAGTTAATAGGACAGAGGCCTGAGAAAGGTCACAGTGTACTCAAGAGATTGTCAGTGGCTCAAGGGCAGGAATGAATAAGAAATATTACAGCTCAAAGCATCTGTAGTTTGTCTTGATATGCAAAGCAAGAGTACCCTGTTGTGACGTTCCTCCATAAACAAAGGCCTCAAGTAGAAAGGAAGGTGAAAGAGAAAGGAGGGTAAAAGGAAAAGAAAGGAGGCAAATATTTGCTGACTCAACATGATGCAATCTTTCCTATGAACTTTACGATCATTATCTCTTTTAAGTCTTAGCAACACTCTGGAGTTTTTTATTTTCACTATTCCTACAATAAGGAAGGTAAGTATTTTTGATATATGGGTCTATATCAAAGTCTCATATATTTTGATACTATTTTTTTCTATATGATTTTTCATGATCTCTCCCACCAGAAACAAACACAGAGCTCGGCATTACAGTGGATGCTCCAAAAACTTCCACTGGTGCAATTAATCCGTGGCCACTATATATATATTAACCCGAGGTCACACAGCTAGGAAGTGACTGAACAAGGATTTAAATTGGACTTTTCTGATGCTAAGGCCTGTTTTCTACTCACTACTCTGGTTGCCTTTCAAATTGACTCTCGCAACCTCCAGAAAATATCAGGGTCATAGAGTCAAAGAAACATAAGAACTTCACCAGACAGTTAAGATACTGATTT
This sequence comes from Cynocephalus volans, assembly GCF_027409185.1. Lineage (NCBI taxonomy): Eukaryota > Metazoa > Chordata > Mammalia > Dermoptera > Cynocephalidae > Cynocephalus > Cynocephalus volans. The sequence continues at coordinate 81,751,057 of NC_084471.1, forward strand.
GAAGGAAACCAATTAGCTCAAAAACAGAAAGCAAGATGAAGGATACAGGAATGGGGATAATATCCAGTCTTTAAAAAGAGGTGGCAGGGAGAGGAAGTCTTGCCATATGGCATCCCTCAGGCTTCTACTATTTTTATACTTTTCAGTGTAGCTTAGAAAATTAACCAGTTTTCTAAAAGTCAATGCCTTAGGGAGTCCAGGAGCCCACTGGTGGCTGTTATGGGAGGGAGAGCCTCATGTGGAAGGCGAGAGGGACCATTTCTATGTTTTGCTCTACACCTGGTCCACACAGCAGTAGTGACAGCTGCTCTGTGGACACCACACGCAGGCAGGATGGGCAGTGGGCTGCAGAGGTGGCTTCCTTAGTTCCCAGATGCTCTGCAGGAGGCACAGCAGCAGCTCCTCGTGGCAAACAGTGTCCTACAGCAAGGCTTGCCCCCCACTCCCTTGTTTTCCTAACTTGAGAACCAACACCTCCCTAGCTCTTCATCAGACTGCATTTTCTATACCACTTCTCCTCCCTTCATGATCATGGACTCTGCCAGGTGCTGCACACAGTCCCAAGAAAACAATTTCTGTCCACTGAGTGTTCCTCAGGCCAAATGATCCAAGTTCTTCTTTATAAGCCACAACGTCAACTTCCCTTACTCTCCTCCTTGCCCTCTGAGCTTGTCCCAGATTGTGTACCTCCTTCTAAAAATGAGGTGTTCAGAAAGGACATTATGTCTGATAAGACATGACTGGTGAAGAGTAGAATGGCACAGTGTGGTCTTATCTGAGACATCCCAATTCTCTGAAAGCAGCAGAAACCTGAATGGCCTTTTGGGGCAGCCACATCACACTATTTCATATGGAGCTTACTTTGTTTACAGATGGTGCTATCAAGTTATGTTTTCTCCAAACTGTGTTTACGGTGTTTGGAATTTCAATGTAATATTTCATATACTTTTAACTTTATTTTTATCCCTAATACATTTCACCCTTTCCTACCCAATGCCTCTTTTGGATCCTATTCTGTCATCTAGCATGTTTGCTTCCTTTCCTATTTGTTTCTCTCTCAAATTGAAAAATGTGATAATCATGACCTTGATATCTTTATTGAAGATTAGCAACTAATAATAGGGCTGGGCTAAGTACAGACCATGTGTCATAAATATCAATCTATGAATTTGGACCATTTACATATCATGCAACCAGGTATGAATCCAAACAATCATTTTATCACCATTGATTTCTCTATCTGTCTCAAAAATATTACAAAATACCTGGTTGTTTGCCAATGTTTAGATATGTTATGTTACTACTTTCCCTAGTTTTACGAGATAGAGAACCAGGGTAGCTTGGCATTAGTCATTCTTGATGAGCTCATGCTGGCTTTTAGCAATCATCATTACACACTGAGCATTTGAAACTCATCCATTTCAAGAAATTTGCCAAGGATCAGCCTCATGTTTGTTGATCTACAGTGTAGAGAAACTTCTTTCTTTTCCACTGGATGAAAACTGTGTTTCCACATCTCCTCTTCTGACACACCTAGGTATTCATCCTCTTACTTCCATATTCTCTTTCTCTCTGGGTACCTCTTCCTTTATCTTTCATAAACCCATGATTTTTTAAGTACCTTTCCATGAACAAGAAAAGTGAAAAGAAAAGGGATGTGTGATTTTTTCTCTTTTCCTTTCTCCTTTTGAAAATGGCAACTCATATACTCATGTTCTCAAAAATAGGTGGGAGAAATGGAGGTTCATGATAAAAGAGCACAGTGTCTCCTGGTGAGGCACTTAGTCATTATCTTTGTAAACTTGTGTACTGTTTCCAAGACTTTTTAAAAAACATTTCATAAATCTACTTGAATAATTGCCAAATATGACATTGCTATTTTCAAACAGATACCACGCTGGACTCAAAATCCTACATACTTGAGGCAAACATTCAATATTCATTAAAGACTTTTCAATAAGGACACAATTAACAGTAGAAATGCAAAAATGTTTAATGATGAAAGCTATTAGGTAAAAAGTTGAGAGTTATGAATTGCTTCTAAGATTAACACTCCATAGTTAATGATCAAAGCGTAGAGACATTCTCTTTCATGTCCTTATCAGAGGGGAAAGGATATTCCTCTTCTTTCTGCTAACCTGGCCATGTTCTTCCAAACTATTCATTGACTGGAATTTTGGACAATGACAGATAATGAAGAAGAGGCAGAAGGAATGTAGAAGGAAGAGAAAAGGATGAGAAATAATGGTAATATGTAATATTTATAAATTGATATATACATATGTGGACACTGGGCTAAGTACTTTGCATGCAAAGGCTCTTTAATCCTTGTAAAAACTCAATGTGATAGCTATTACTTTTATTTAGAAATGAGAAACTGAGGCTTAGAGAGGTTAAGGAGTTTATGCATGGTCGCTTTCTCTATGACTTTTATAGTGAGCAAAACCTTTTTAGTACTCGGAAAACTCAAGTGAGGTTGCTTGTCATAATCCCCATTTCATAGGTTAGAACACCAAGGATTAAAAGGGTTAAGTGATTTTCTTTGGGACCATGCCGAGTAGCAGGTGAGAACTCGAGCCCAGGTTTCTGACTGTCCACTCCATGCTCATTCAATGGAATGCCCCATGGAGTCTGTCATGGACTGAATTACATCTTCCACTAGTTCATATGCTGAAGCCCTAACCCAGTAACCTCAGAATGTGACTGTATTTGGAAGGGCCTTTAAAGAGGTGATTAGATTAAAATGAGCCATCAGGACTAGCCCTAATCCAATCTGACTTGTGTCCTTATAAAAAGAAGAGATTAGAACATAGAGAGAGACACCAGGCATCCAGTGCATATAGCAAAGACCGTGTGAGGACACAGCAAGAAGGTGGCCATCTGCAAGCCAAAGAGGCCTCAGGAGAAGCCAAACCTGCCAACACCTTGATCTTCGACTTCAAGCCTCCAGAACTGTGAGAATATAAATGTCTGGTGTTTAATGTACCCAGTCTGTGGTATTTTGTGGTGGTAGCCTGAGCAAACTGAAAAAGAGCCTTTGATCCTTGTTCCAATGCGGAAGCAGTGATTACTCCCTTTCACCTGCCAAGAGTCCTTCTACAATCTAAATAAACCAAGAATAGCCAAAGTTCTCTTAAATTCTTCTCAGCTCTAAGCAGACCAAGGGTTGAAATAAATAAATATGTTTTAATTCAAGGAAACTCAAAGCAAAAAGATGTATGCAAAAAGCCAGAAGCACAATTTGTGAATGAAAATCTACACTAGAATTTCAGCAGACTTCCTTCTTAGCATAAGGCATTTTAGAAAGAAGTGAAAATGGCCAAATCAGTGGTACTGGGGAAAACTAAACTGATGATAGAATGTGAAATTTGAGTAATTATGATGGTAGAAACTATCAATTTCTATTTTTACTGTGTAACTTACTATCAATTTACTGTGCACTGAGGTAGAGATTGAAAAACTGCATAGTTATAAAAAAAAAAATAAAGTCCCCAAACTCAGGGATTCTGAATATTTGTGGATAATAGCACAAAGGTGCTCTCCGTTGATCAACTGTAAACACACTTGTGGACATGCTCAGGGCTTTTTTGTTTGTTTTTTGGGCTTTTTAGGAAGGGCGTCTGGTTGACACAGGATCAAACCCTGGAGCTTGGTGTGAACAGCACCGTACTCTGACCAACTGGCCAGCCTGGATGCACTCAGGTCTTAAGTGAGGGTTTTACACCAAGAGCCGTAGGAGGGATAATCGGTATATCACAATAATGTTCTTCCACTTGCAAGGGCTGCGTCCACAGCAATTTCCTACAGTCTCTTAGCCTTCCTCTCCATATTCTCTATTTTCTTCCCTCTGTGCTCCTCAGCTCTCCTCCATTTCAGCATGGGATTTAGAGACCATCAGACAGATCTTTGTGTTTAGATCCCAGCTCCACCAACCAGCAGCTCAAGGACCCTGAAGAAGTGACTCAACCATTTCAAGCTTCAGTTTTTCTGTTAAGTGGGGACATTAAATACCAATCTTGCAGGGTTTGAGTGAAGATCAGGTGAGAGAATGTTTGTGAAAGCACGTAACCCAGAGTCCACAGGTTAGACATGAGGGACACAGTGAAGGCAGGAGTTGATATGACCCTGAGGTTTTCAGCCTCAAGAAACAATGTAAATGCTATTAACAACAATGAAATAAGAAAGGTCAAAACAGGCCATACGGTGAACTCATTTTGACAAGCCTTTGCTCCTATCGTTATATTCAGTGGAAATGCTCTTCTCCTCTCAGACTATTCAGAGCCAACAAATTCCAGTCCTAATTCAGGACCTCCCAGAAGGAAGCATCTGCTTCCTCTAAACTCCTTCAGCATTTATCTCTCCTCCTTCAGTGGTTCTTGTACAGCTTTCAACCACTGTTTCCCTTGTAGCACACCTAATGTCCCTAGCCACGCTATGTGCCATGTGGTTCCCTGAGAACAGGCAGGTCCCTGCCTCATAATTTTGTTCCCCACGGTAGTTTGCTTAGGGAATTTGCAGGTGCTGCAAAACATGTGCTAATGCCCTGACTTTATCTTCCTTAAAGAATCCTTGGATTTGTTTCTTTATTAATGCCATTGTTTAATCAATCCACTTGAAGGGAGAGTTTACAATTTAGACATTCCTGTCATCATAATAACATCTTTCTAACAAAATAAATAAGAAGGAGGAAGTACTATCTGATAAAAAATTTAGAGTTCATTTAGTGATATCAGATAATCGATTGTTATTCCTTGATAATTGTAAGATTTTGCCGCATAAATCTTGAAAATAACTTTTAATTGCCATTATTTAAGATGTGTCAAATAGCATTACTACTAAATCATTCCTCACTAAATCTACAAAATGATTCATAGTGTGTTAGTGAATTAACAGAAAATTGATGGAAAGAAACATCAAAATTCTCCTTGTAGTAACAACTTGAACATTTAAGTAGTCCTATGGACTCCTGAACACATAAACTGGAAAACAAAACAAAACAAAAAAGACATATAGAGAATTTAGGAAAAAATAAGAAAAATTTGAGATACACATTATGCAAAGAAAAATAAGAAAAGCATGAGATAGAAACATTTACATAAATATTAACAGTAGTTAGGAAAAGTTGAAATATTTTTTAAAATAATGATGAATTTAATAGTACACTGACACTAATAAAAGTGGATAGCTGTGAACAATTTTTAGCATTTTATAAGCAAACACATAGGGGTGGCTATCTCATCCTTTTTCACAAACATATCACATGCCCTGTTAATACATTAGTTTCTCTAAAAGAACCCATAGATAGCAAAATTTCCAACTTCTCAGGGGTGGAATCTGATAATTTATATCACCAGACACTTCAGATTTATATTTACATCAGTGTTTAACACAGAAAATTCCATTATATGTTTATACCCTTCATAGATACAATCATTATTCATTAAAAATTTCTAGAGAATAAAAAGAATTGCTGAAATACATCAAAAAATTTCTATATAGACAATGCAAAAATAAAGTTATCTGGCTCTGCCTTCATGCAAATGACAAGTGCACATAGTCTATCATACTTTGGTGACAAGCTTTAAAATAGTCAACAACGTAGAATCAGAGCATGACTTGCAAAGAAGTACAGAAGAAGCATTTTTAAACTTTTTGGTGATTATAGATTAGAGAAAAACTTTCACCCAGATTTCCATTTGCTCTCCTGATGAATATCATATGACTCGCTGATAAAACAAAGCAGTATTCATAAAAAAATCTATTTTTATTTCAAATCTTTCAAAAGAGAAATACGAAAATGCCCTTCAGTATAGTCAACTTTCTGCTTCTGAACTACTTACAATTAAACCAGGAGCATGTGTGTTATCAACAGCCTGTGGTAGGAATGACATGGAGGATAAAGGGGGAGAGGGTAATTAAATACAGTGGCACCAAGAGGTAAAAGTACATTTTGCTGCCAGATTCTTACATCAATTAAATACCTTTTTAAAAAATAAAGGTTTGTTTAGAAATGAGCTTCTCAAGAGCAATGCCGGCAGGCACAGGGTTAACTCAAGGTGGCATGGTGGTCTGTTCTTGTTAGGCAAAGTCAGTGGTAGCATGTGCCAAATGAAGACCTGCTATTCTTTTGAAGCATCAAAATTAATTCATCACCAAAAAGAAACAAGAGAAATAAGTTAAAAAACTATAACCAAGACCCCACTAAAAAGATCAATTGTAAAAACAGATCCCAAACAAGAAAATATGAGACACTACTCAATAACATGTGTTTGATTTTCTTATTTAATATTGTCTTCATTTATTTTTTATCATTTCAAAAGAATCACACTAGAAAATATTCTGAGAGGTTCAGGGCATCCTCTTCTGTAAATTGACGGATCTGAAAATTATAGACTTTCACCAATATCAGTTGTTTCTTGGCTTGCTTTTCTCATTTTTAAGAAAAGAAGAAACACTTATAACATGTAACCCACCTTTTTGGGGGGAAACAATTCAGAAATCCCAAACTAAACCAAGTGTTTCAAAATGCCCTATATTCTCACAAGCAAATTAAACTATAGCATAAGTCAGTTAAAGGAAATGCAATATGTTTAAATACTAGATATTTTTAAAATCCAAGTTTACAGAAGGTGCTTATTCATTTTCCAAAGAAAAAAAATAAGGATTTACAATGACGAGCTTCCTAATGCAAAAGTATTTGATTCATAGAAGTTTAATTAAAGCAAAGCTATTCTGGAATAAATCTATCAAGAAAAATAAGGTTCACCTACAGGTTTATAGTCAACTTACCTCTTTTTGCTTTTGATGTCAAGTAGTGCATAAAAAGAGAAAAAAATTTATGTTTAACTGATTCTAATGTCATTACATAATGACTTATTTCATAAATACCTACTCAGTGTAAAGGACTATACTACTCTTTAAAGGATCTTATGAATAGGGGTGAAGTCAGGACTGCCTAGAAAGCCACAAACAGGTATTTAAGACTAACTAGGCAGCATACTCATAGGGATATCTGTGCCAGGGACCTGGGGACCATCTGACCAGATGCAAATGGTTCTCCCTCCTACTCCAAATGTCTATTTCTAGTTCTTATGATCCAAACTGATCACAGACTGATTTTCAATTTGCAGTAAGACATAATTTTAAGTGCAATGAAGAACTGGGAGGCAAGTCTCAGTTTAGAGCAAAAAAAAAAAATTAATGGAGCAGCAAAATCCTTTGAAGAAATCTATCTCCTCAAACTAAAAAAAAACCAAAAAACAAAAAATACACAATTTTTACATTGACTAAAAATAAATTTAGTTAAAACAATAGTCCTACTCTAGATTATTACTCTGCAAATGTATGTAATTTCATATAAATCTTTAAATGAAAGAATTTTGAATTATAGAAGTTGTTTCTTTTAAACTATTTTAAGAATAACAACGAAGTTTAGTCCATCTCCTGAGAACACACATTGACTAATGCAATTACATGAGAGGCCAGCTCTAGAAGAAGTCCCACAGAAGATGATCGGATTTGTAGACTGGCATACTGAAGTGACATAAATAATGTATAGGCTAAAAAAGAAAAAGAAAATCTCTGGGGTCCAGTAATGACTAAAGCCAAAACAAACCAGGCTTTTACATGTACAGTGCACAAAAACTTTAAATTTGTGATATCGAGTATATCAATGACTTCATTTTTGGCTGAGAGGTGGCAATTAAAGGAGAACGAATTTAAGGGTTATATGACATCCTTTTGAATTTACACTTTCTAAAGTAAACAAAGAAAGGAATAAAGTCGACCATATTGAGTTGTGCTTTTCCTTTTTCCTTTCATACCTTTCAGTTGTCATACACTGGGGAAACAGCCAAGAAAATGGAATGAGATCAACAGATGGCTAAGGACATGCATATGTGGAAGAAAGAACACAGCTGGGCAAGGGAAATCCAGAGGGTGGCAGGATGCTTTGTGTCCTGTAATGAATACAGTGCACTGCGAAGCTTTTCTGGTTGATGAGTTGTACAGGTTTCATTACTAGGTCACTTGAAGTAGTCTAAGCATAAGTGCTGTAGAACTACATTTTCGCTACATCATTTTAAACAAAGGAGCAAGAAGTAGCAAGCATGGGTCTTCCATGAGCATTATAACTCCACACCATGTGCACTGTGCTCACAGCCAGAGCACAGATTGCTCCTTCAGATCCCACCCAACTCACTCAGTGCACAGGAGAGGCCCTGAATCCGGGTTTAAGATGTAGAAAGGTCCATTCTCCAAGCTGTTTATAATGCCTCAGAGGAGTTTGGGTGGCTGCCATGTTGATGGGCACCAAGAAAACATTCCTAATTAAGTCGGTGGCCCTCATATCCAGAGTCACAATAGAGACATACTTTTATATACTGAATCCCATCCATAGTGAAAAGGAAATCAGTGTCAGCACACTGCAAGAATTCAGCGAGAACTTGGGAACACAGCTCCTTCCTGCTTTGTATGGAAGGTTCATAACACATACATACTTTAAACCGTCAGAAAAGTTTTGTTTTATTTGTTAGATAATGGAGAGTTTCTCTTTTCTTGGAAAAAAAATTTCAGTTTTCCTGGAAACTATATGGTGCTGAGATATTTTAATATATTTATTTATGTATCTATTTAGAAACATGGATTTTACACAACGAGCCCCCGACCCGATCATGGAGAAAATAACTTGAATTTGTACAGTCAGAGAGTCTCAGAACTGAGAGAAGCCCCTATAGGATTTCTTAACTATAGGCTCTCATTTACATTTATGAGAATAGATGGACAGCAGAAATAGCTGGTTAAGCTAGAGATTGGCTTCCCTGGGTATCTATTGTGGATTTCTCTTAATATGTTTTCTTAGTATTCTCTGCAGATAGAAAAGTCCCTTTGCAAGGTATAGTTTGCATATAACATCTCAGGTAATGCCTTATAATCAGAGGGTTTGTTATAATAGAGGCTGTTATGTAGTTACAATGAGGGCAAACAATAGAATACAACACTCTAATGCCAGCAGATCGGATTAAACAGTCTGAGAATAGAATAGAAAACACTGATGGCCATTTCCCCCTGAAATAGAATGAGGAGTGGCCCTTGCTGCCCATGAGAACCCTTCTTTGCATGTGAGGCTTTGGGATATAAAGGCAAGGCAACATCAAAGGCTGACTCTTGTAGTACCCAGCTCCCTGGCACAAAGGATAGCAAAGAAACGAAGGATTAGGGCTCTCAGTAAGTAACTGATTGCAGGTTGGTGGAATAAAGGCTGCTCTCTGACTCGAGGGTGAAGGGCACACACAGGCAGAAGGTGGTGAGATAAAATGTGCAATTGTTTTTTTCTTTATTAGGACTAGTTTGTTTTTATTGGGCAGAGGCTGGTCAGTTCAGTGAGTGTGAAGCTGTAGCTATGATCTAGGAACCAACCCTAGAAGTGCCTTGAGTTTTGTATCTGCCTGTTATATTTTTTTAGTGAGCCAGAAAGCATCATTTAGGCAGGGTCAGGAGAGGAAGGTAGTTATTGCCTGGAATGCCCTGGGATTTACATGTGTCTTAGCCCACCTTTCCTCCCCAGTACCCTTCTAGACACAGCCACCTCTGGAGGCCTTGATCTTCAGCACCGTGTAGGTGAACTCGGATGGACACAAGTACTACCTAATCACTTTTGCCCGGAATATATAATAATTAATAATACCAAATAAGCATATTTTCTTTCACCATATCCATTAAGGATAATCAGAGAAAGATTGTAGTTTTTTTCTAAAGGATTTAAATAAAGAAATATCAGTTTCCATGGGTTTAATAAAATTTTGATAAAACTTAAAAGACTTTAAAAGTACCTAACACTAAAATAGTCAGCATGGATCAAAAACTATGGTCTAATCTAATATGTACATTCCTGTTGCAGAGGTGATTTTCATGGTGATCCCTTTAGTAATTAAAGAATTCCATCCTTTTATTACTGCTTATTTTGCTTATAGTGCTCATGTTTTGAATATGAAATCTTTTACAAAAATGCAAGTTATGGACAGCAATACCTGACAGAGAAGAGAGTAGAAAACAAAAACAGAAATAAAACAAAATAAAAATGCTGATAGAACTGTGGTCATCAGATGTTCCATTAATCATTGCATTATTTGTTGAATGGCTCCAATTTGTAGCATGGAACCATGGAATGGTTTGCTCAGTATTGTCTTTATCTTCCCTCTTATTCTGAGAAGAAGGAAAACACATGGAACTCACTTTGAAAGATTTTGGTGTATTTTCACACTGAGATACCATCTCACCCCAGTTAGGATGGCTAAAATCCAAAAGACTCTGAACGATAAATGCTGGCGAGGTTGCGGAGAAAAAGGAACTCTCATACATTGTTGGTGGGACTGCAAAATGGTGCAGCCTCTATGGAAAATGGTATGGAGGTTCCTCAAACAATTGCAGATAGATCTGCCATATGACCCAGCTATCCCACTGTAGGGAATATACCCAGAGGAATGGAAATCATCAAGTCAAAGATTCCCCAATGTTCATTGCAGCACTCTTTACAATAGCCAAGAGTTGGAACCAGACCAAATGTCCATCACCAGATGAGTGGATACGGAAAATGTGGTACATCTACACAACGGAATACTACTCTGCTATAAAAATGAATGAAATACTGCCATTTGCAACAACATGGATGGACCTCGAGAGAATTATATTAAGTGAAACGAGTCAGGCACAGAAAGAGAAATACCACATGTTCTCACTTATTGGTGGGAGCTAAAAATTAATATAAAAAACTCACAAACACACACACACACACACAAAAAAAAAAAAACGGAGGAGGGGGGGAGAAGACATAACAACTACAATTCCTTGAAATTGATGCGACAAGCAAACAGAAAGGACATTGTTGGGGGGGAGGGAGGAGAGGGAGGAGGCAGGGAGGTTTTGGTAAGGGGCAACAATAATCAACCACAATGTATATCGACAAAATAAAATTTAAAAAAAAAAAAAAGAAAGATTTTGGTGTATTTTCAGTCTATGTATGGTGTCATTAAATTCTGCCATTTAAAATTGGCAAGATGCATTTTAAACATTTTCAGGACACTCCCTGCTTAAAATAAGAACTGTCGGCTTTCACAGCTTGATGATACCAATTAAAAATCATTAAGTTGTTTTATTGTTTTAAGAATATTTAAGAAATATGTTTTATTATGATATATCTAAATAATAAGAATTAAGTTATTATACTGACAAGGAGATCTAGTTGCAAGTACAAGAGATGTATAAAAAAAGGCTATAAAAACACTTAATAAGTATTTAAAAGAACATTGCTACCAATCAGAGACAAACAAAGCAGAATCAATTTGCAACAGCAAACATTTAGTCCAATATTTCAGTAGTTTAAAAGAAAAAAACCTAAATATGTGCCACCTCAAGTGTCATTTTAATATCAGATGTTAATTATTAAGATTTGATTTCTGTGCAGAAATTATATCTAATTAAAACCATTGGTAGGTAAGAAGGTCTAGAACTGCAGTGTCCAATACAGTAGCCACGAGTCAATGTGGCTATTGAGCATTTGAAATGTAGCTGGTCCAAACTGGGATGTGCTGCAAGTACATAATACACACTGAATACCTAAGACTGAGTGAGAAAAACAACATAAAATATCTCTTTAATAATTGCTTCTATGGATTGCATGTTGAAATGATAACATTATGGATATACTGTGCTAAATAAAATATTTAAATTAAATTCACCTGTTTCTTTTCACTTTTTTTTGGTGGCTGACCAGTATGGGGATCCAATCCCATGACCTTGGTGTTATAAGGCCGCACTCTAACCAAATGAGCTAACTGGCCAGCCCCTCTTTTTCTAATGTGGCTACTAGAGAATTTAAAATTATATATGTGGCTTACATTGTATTTCTTGTAGCCTTTATTCTATCACTTGGCAACATATATTTCTAGTCTCCACAAAGAAACATTTCAAACATTTCAACCTTTCTTAAAGGATTCAAGCATATCTTCCTTCCCCTCCATAACTTCTTCGAATTAAAAATAAACAAAAAAATGAATTTATATGAAGAAAGAGCCAAGATATATTAAGTGAAGAAAAAAACATGCGAAACAATGTTTGTGATTGTGCCAATGTTATTGTTAATACATATATAAAATACATACTGTGTTTATATATATATATATTTATATGCATTTGCTTGTATATGTATAGAATGTTTCTGGAAGGATACATAGGTTGGCTGGGCACAGTTGTGGCAGAGATCTACCTTTCTGTTGCATACCCTTTTGTACCTTTTGAATTTTGAACTATCATTATCTATTGAAAAAATATACTTAAAAACTTTAACAAACATACAAAAAAGGAATTAAAAAGTTTTAAAAAGGAAAGCCTATATATTTATATGTAACTCTCTGTACTGTACAGTCATAATTTTGCCTCTAAAGAGAAGTGAATAACAACTTGGAAAATTTCCAGATGCAATTGTTATGTAGATTTTACTACATCACCTACATTAAACCATATCTGAAGTATACTATTTATAATTCTATATATCAGGAGAACTATGTGTTTAGATGACAAACCACAATAAAGCTGTTTATTTTGAGATACAGTAGAAAATTTGGACTGATTACCAATTATCCAACAAATTGGAGGTCGACTATGTGGCAAGGGGGTACTGTGCAAGATCCTGGAGACTCAAAGACAAAGAGACAAGGTTCCTGCCCACAAAGAACTTACAGATTTGCAGGGGATTCAGATTTTAAAAGAAACTCTGTGCTGTGTGCAGTGGGGCATAGAAGAGGAAGTGGCTAATTCTACATAGTGGAGACAGGGGACCAGAAAAGACTTCATAATGTCTTCACATTTATGTATGCAATGGTAAAACTGGTATATATGATTCATATAGCTTAAACCCTTTGCAAGAGAAAATAAGAAAGGTGGGGTTAGAAATCTTAGAATTCCAAAATATTTGTATATGAAACTAGTTATCTGGATGAAAATCAAAACACTGAGCTAAATTTGAAGATATCTGGTATTTATGTAAACAAAGAAAATATAAAGCTATTTGAAAAAGATTATATAAATTCCTGTATTTTTCAGTTTTCAATTAAGTGTCTGTCATTACAGTGACAGAATCTAATGAAGAAATACATCTCTCAGATGACATCCTTAACATTACACATTCCAACTCAAGATCATTCAATATTAAAAGATTTCCTATAAAAATTACCACTTGAAAAAATACTGAAAGAAACAAAAAGAAATTTGGGGGTGCTGAATATTTCAACTATAAAATGAACCATGACTAACTCAGGAAAAGACTCTTACAGCATGCATCACTCACTAAAATTTGGAAATCTGAAGCAATTTCCAATTGCATACTACATTGGAGTAATAAAAAGAAATGTATTTTTCAACATGTGGTTGGTAATTTTGTGAATTAATATTTTTGAATTATCTTTTGTTTTGGCAGACTCCAAACTAAAGACAACATGCTCTAGCATCAGGAAGTTACCTAGCCTTCCTCTACAGGGAAGAAGTTTTGGAGAGCTACGTTAAAAGAAAATAAAAGCCTAAAAGATCACAGGTTTCAACAAACTATTGTTCACTGCTACTATTTTAAGAATTGAATCCTATGGAAAAAGAAAGTACAGAGATATGGGGAAGTGGAGCATACATAAATAGAAAGGCCTGTATTAGGAAGAAAACATAATTTATAAAAAACAAAACACTGAGACCTTTAGTTCAGGAAGTAAGTTCAGATGGCATTCATTGAGCTCCTTCCATGTACAAAACATGGGAGGATGAAGAAGCAAAGGCAGTAAGAGCAGGTAGTGTGTACACAGGACATGCTGGATTTCATACTCGGATTGCTCTATATATGACCCATGTGAACATCCTCACAGTTTTGATTCCGGTCTCCACCCCCTCTCATCTGCATATTTCATTAGTCTCTAAATCTGCTTCTTTATCTTAGGGGTTATAGCATCTACTCCATTCTCCACCTTTTTGTCAGGGTGGTTTTATATAACGAAAATCTGATCCTATTCTTAAACTGTTGGCTATGCCCATGTAATAAAGTCTGCTCTCACTAATTTGGCCTCTGTTTTCAGGTCCCTCCCCACCTTTCCAGTCTCTTTTCCTGTCACCTCCAAGTCCTGTCCCAGGTCGTAGCCCCAATCTTATGGCCTTTGTAAAAGTTGGCTTCCTTTCCTACGAAGTGCTCCTCATTACACATCTGCACCCCTCCCTTCTGCCTGTTGAGGTCTACTCACCTTCCACGGCCAGCACTACCATCTCTTCTGGGAGGATGTTCCTCACTTCCCTAACTACTTTATTTACTCCAGGAATGTCTATTAATGTCATAACTTATTTGCCTAGCTACCTCCCCTATCAGACTGAGTTTCTTGAAAGAACAGGGGTGGTGTTTTATTTGAATATCACTGTATACTAAGAGCCAAGAAAAGTGCCTGACACATAGTAAGTGTTCAATAAATTTTGTTAAATTTTGGTGAATGAGTGAATGAGCAAATGGGTTGATAAAAGAATGTAGTTTTGGGACATGTTTAAGAACATAGGCTTTGCAATACAACAAACAGACAAATAAACATCAACTTGTTTGAATGTAATGAAATGTAAAGGCACTTTTCACTGTGAATATGTTTGTATGTATTGTTGACTATATATCTAAAGGGGTAATTATATATCTAAAGGTTTAATTATATATCTAAGGTTAACACATTTCTGTGAGCTGTTTAAAAAATCAGTAAAATATAAAATATCACAGAAAAGATTTCAGATTTCAGAACAATTCTCTCATACTGGTTCAGTGATGGCATCAGAGAGAGAGAATGAAAGAGGGACAGAGGGAACGAGGGAGGGACAGAGGGAATAAGGGAGGGACAGAGGAAAGGAGGGAATTAAAATAATATGTAGAAGCAAAACATCCAGGAGGAGAAGCTCCTACGTGGAAAACACAGTATAAGGAGCAAATCACTTAGGCAACTACTTTAAGAAGTTCAAACTGGCTTTTTCAAGTATGAAATTTCTTATCCTGTACAAATGCAAATGCTTTTGCAGGTCTTTAGTACAGAAATAACATCTCTTGCCTGTGAATTACATGGATTCCTTTTACATATTCTGGTAGACTGATTTTAATTATTGATTAAATGATATATTATTATTATTATTATTATTACTTTATAGGTCTAGGTAGTTAAGGCATCAAGATAAAATGTTGGCTATAAAACAACCAACAGTTTTATGAAGATATATAATCTGCTGCTTTATTACAAAATCCTTGATGACAACAGAGTCCCTTTAGATACAAGTTCATCAAAGCTCATAGGCCCTTCTCAGATTAGCTGGTAATCAAGACTGGAAAAACTAAGATAAGCATGTGGAAGGACCCTGAAGTTTGTATGCCAGGATAAGGATAAAATCAGGAAAAACAAAGTCAACAAGCTATGGCCAGAAACTATGGAATTTCAGGGGCTGAGTTAGCAGAAGATGAGCCAAAGTCAGAGGCCCAGAATGTTTCCCCACAGGGTTTTACCAACATAGCAAATCAATTAGTACAAAACATTCTACTACTGTTGAAAATCAATGCCAGAATTGAGAAATTATACCTTTAGGTAGATGGGGTTTTCTGCTGACCATCTCATAGAAATGAAATCTATTTGAAAGTATCTCTTATACAGGGTAAATAACATTTTATATTCTGTGTTTTAAATTTTTTTTTTTTTTTCATTTTTTTTCCCCTTGGCAACTGGCTGGTACAGGGATCCAAACCCGTCTTGGTGTTAGAAGGCTTTGTTCTAACCAACCAAGCTCTCCAGCCAGCCACTTGTGCGTTAAATTTTAAAATGAGGTTTGTGTCTCTTACAATTCCTCAACCAAAGAACAAAAAAAAACTAATTTCATTTTTTATTGATATAATTACTTCAATGATACTCAACAGAAAAAAAATGCTGTATCTGCTTACCAGAATAATTAAAATCACCTAAAAATAATTAAAAATATATTTTAGAAAACAATTCTTATCAAAAAACATTCTGATAAATTAACTGAGAATTATCCTTTAAAAATGACTAATATATATTGTTACCAGCCAGCAAATTTTATAATAATCAATAATTTATATTAAACTCATGAGTAAAAAAATACCCATAAAATCTACTATTTCCCATGGGTTTAAGATATTTCTTGTATAGAACATAGAACTGGTTACAAATGGCATATTTTCTCTTTTTCAGCTTAATGAAAATATTCTATATAGTAAAAGCATCATAAATGTTTAATATGTTCTTACCCAATATAGTTCAGCCACAAAAAATACAACATTGTCAATAATACAGATATTTCTATTTATTTATTTTTTGGGGGGTGGCTGGCCAGTACAGGTATCAAACCATGGACCTTGGTGTTATCAGCACCACACTCTAACCAACTGAGCTAACTGGCCAGCATGCAGATATTTTTATTTTTAAAAAATTGTTTATTTATATATTTTTAATTTATTTATTGAAACATAATTGATTGTACATATCTGGGGGTACAGCATTGAATATCCATACCTGTGTGCAATATGTGATGCTCAAGTCCGGATAATTAGTATATTCAACATTACACAATGTAATCATTTTTTGTGGCCCTTTACCAATTTCTTGCTACCCACCCCCCACCCACAGATATTTTTACAAGCTATAATTTGTTTGGTATGGATGATGAGTCAGTTTCTATAGTAATTCATTTAACCAGGACCTTTTAGAAAATGTTGCTGGATTGATCTGATAGGAATTTATTAAGGATTAATCTGATTGTTTTCATGATATATAATTGGAAATTCCTCAGGCTATCATAACAGTTTTACTTCCTTTTCCCGTTTAGTATTTTAACTTCAAATAAATGGTGAGAAATATAAAGTTTATCAATATACTAAAATGCCATTAAAGTGATTTTCTGGCTTACTGATGATGATTCTGAATTCTACATTATTTATAGTTCTAATCTTGTATAGTAATCATTTCTAAGGTCAACAAAATTTTCTGGTTATTCCAAACTAAAAAAATTTAGGACAACATACTGGTACTCTTAATCATGTATGCTAACTAGCTTTAGAGTTGCAAGATGTCTATAGTGTGTATAAAGAAATACAAAGATTCAGAATGTGTGAAAATGGGAAAAATGTTTTGTGGGGATTTAGCACATTGATGTACCTTTTTTGACAGCAGCATCAAAATGGAGCAAAGCACATAAAGATGTTCAATTTTTAACTCAGTGGCCCCACTCTTGAGAAAAAACTGAGTGGATAAGAATTTGAGTGCATAAAGATATCCCCAGCAGCATTCTATAGTATAACAATTAATGGAAAACTGTCTCAGTGGACAACAAGAGGGGAAGTAGTGATTAATGTGGTAACAACATCCGAAACAAAATCATGATATGATAACCTTTAAAAATAAAAATAAGACTAGGTAGCAACATGGAAAAGTTTATGACATAATGTTAATGGTTTCCACAATGTAATGATGATATAAAATATATATTCATGTAAACAAGAAGCAAACAGTCACAGAAAAATGAAAATAGTTATTGTTGTCAATATTTATTATTAATTTTTAATCTGATGTCACCTTTTAATTAAAATACAATAGGAGCTATTTATTAATCATACTAATTTCTTTTCCAAGTTATAGTACACAGTGCTACTAAACCCATTTGGAACACTAAAAAGACCTGTGGGTTTTATGCAAGTTAGGTATCCTGATAAATCATTACCATTTCGGTGATTCACAGCATACTTCAAGCTACCTTCCAACGGGCTCTAAAACAATAGGAAATGAAAGTAGAAACACCCAGCAGTTGTTACTTCTTTTTTTAGGCATATATTTTGACTATTATGCCATTCCAACTCATTATCACTATTGATTTCTTCACACATTCTTAGAAATGCTCAACATGTGCTGTAAATTTCTACACCACATCTTTTAATCTCAATCAGTAGGCTGATTACATGAATCAGATAAGGAAAATACGAGTATTAGAGATCCAAAGGCTGAGGTTTCCAAAAAGGAATTAAGGTAAAATCAAAGTAAATAAAATAAATTCTATGGCAAAGGTGGCAAACTCAAAGGTTACAGGTGGGGTCAGAAGATAATAGAAATGGTCACAGCAGGCTGGGTATAAGTAATAGGGAGGGATCTCTATCTGTGGCTCTTACAGCAGCCGCCACTACACAGCTCCAACAGATTGTTGACATGCATGAATACAGACCTAGTGCTGCCAGATATCCAAAATCTCTCAAAAAGGCCAGAAATACATATGTTCATGTGAAATCTGAGTTTTTAACTGTTGACAACTAACTCGAATTAGTTTTAATTTTTCATTCCTTCTAGTAGCCAAATAATAGCTGCCCTTGGTTTATTTTGTTTCATGGGCTTCCTGTTGGTCACCTCTGACCCATACTTAACATACAAGGATTTCTCAAAAGGATGATCTTTATTTGCCAGAAGCTACATTTTTGACTTAGGCCTCTTCATAGGAAAAGTTTTTTAAAAAAAGGAAAGAAAGAAGCACAACTTTAGTGAAGCTAAAGTAAATTGTGAGCATATTGTAAGCATAAATCAACAAAGATTTGCAAACTACAAAAACATTATACCAGGACCTGAATGTTCCTGAGGAGAAAACCTGAGGCTTTTACTTTTATTTTCTATATAATGATTGAGGAGACATTCTGAGTCACTACAAAAGGAAATTAGCTCAAAGGCTTGTTATAAATATGGCTCCTTTTACTGAAATTATATTAAAAATGGTAAGATAAAAACAACAAAATCTGACCAAGATGGACTCGTCATGAGCTACCAAATTGCAAATAGGATCCAGGTGTGTGTCTTTCATTGCACCTGTTGCTAATTTCCCTTTACCTATCCCATTCCTTCCAACTCTCATTTTCTCTCCTTGGCTGCTAAAAGGAAGTCCCTGGAGACTTCTAAGGGATGATGTCTGGCTATGAGTAAGAGAGGAAACAGGAAGCTAAGTGTAAAGGAATTTTTACTTTAACTGTAGAAATGTTTACATCATCAACGTTAGACTCTGCAGATGGGTGGGCATGAGTGGGTGGAAGGAAGGGGACAGTTGGCCATACAACTAATCATTTGCATCACATGCACCCAAGGAAAAAATGTTTACCTGGTGGAGCCACGGTTAACCTTTTTTCCTTGCTGAGCCGGTGCCCTTGGATGAATTCACTCATGGAAGGGGGGCCCTTCAGAAGAAATGATTCTGTGGAGGTGGGATCAGGGGGAACTCTTAATAAACTCTGTAGGTAGGAAGCCCCTGAAGTCCTGGGACGGCTCTGATCACAAAGGGAAGGTGAAAATTGTCTTGCAGGAGATCCAAGAAAAATACATATAGGAAACAAAAAAGTTTTACTTTAATTACCTTTCAACGCCTCACCAGTGATAACATTATTTATATTGGCATTTAATTTGTTAAAATATGTAAATCAAGATTTTTGCTAATTTTTTAGTTTCCACATCAGGATACAACCCTATTTGGAAACTGTTCTGGATACTGGAAAAGAGATTTAGTACAGTTAGTTTGAACCTTTTATAGAAAATATATGTATTACTTGATTCTTCTCCTAAAATAAAAATTTTACCATTAGCTGAAAATACAAGGTAAGTAACTCAACAGCCAGGACTCTGGAAAAAGGTCACAAAATCAAGCCACTAAAAACCTTACAAGTGATTTCTCTGGGCAATATTCACATGCCAAATGAAAAAGCACAAAAACCTGCTTTTAAGAAAAGGACTATTATGTACTTCATTCCATTTTATCTAAATATAGACACTCTCTTTCAGTCAGTCATCAGTTTTGGTTATATGCACAGAAGTTCCCCTAAGAGAACATAGTCATATCTTTACCCCATTAAAGAGAAGCTGGTCAATAGCACCATTTCCACAGGTACAATGATTTTTAAAATTATAACCCATGTAGAACACAGCTTCATTTTTAACATCCACCTTTACCAATTTTTAGGTCGGAGGTAAGGAAGAGGCATATTACATATAAAAGGAGCAGCAAAAATTTGAGCAGACACTTGATAATTATATTATGGTTAATCAAAAGGTGGGGTTGGGCAGGTCGGGTTGGGGACAGAAAGGAATATATAAACACAATTATCACAAGGTTTTGATCTGCAAAGGCCAAAATTTGAAACACCCCCTAATATACCATCTCCCAATTTTTCTCTTCCTTTCCCTCCTCCGTCCTGCACAACAAGAGCACAGTAATTCCTGCAGTTAACTTAAATCTGGCCACTGCACCATACTATGAAGATTGCTGCATGCATACCTTTTCCTCTGAGTGCCACTGCTGACCCGAATGTTGGGTGTCTGTGGGCCCTGACTATGCAGGAGGTAAGTGTCTATGGTGGGCACGGTGACTGATGCCTCCCCACTTACTTTAGGGCTGCCGATCTTGCTCTTTCCAAGTTTGCCTTTGCTGCGTCGGGACTGCTCATGGTCAAACTCTAAGTCCTCCAGCCGCTGGGTCAGGGCGAGTTTTTGCTGGATAGCCATTCGTAACAAAGTGTTTAGAGTCTTCTTCTCGTCTTCTGCAGCTGCTAACTGTCTCTGCATCTCATCCAGCTGTGTGACATATTCATCGCATCTGGAACCAAAACAGAAAAGTAGTCAGGGGGAAATCTTGGTGAAATTGAATTTGGAACTTAAGTTGAAAAGTAATAAATTTGACTGGAATTTCGATATTTAGAACACTGGTCTCCCTAGCAAAAGAATGGAGATAACCTATAATAGTAGAAATTGGAAACAGTAGAGCAATTTCAGTAACTGAAAGTTCATCCATACAATGGAGTACATATAAGGACATTCTTAATAGGCAGCATTTTAAACCCCAGGGAAAGCGTTATTGTGGAGCTGCTCTGTGGTGGCAGAATAGCAAGCAGTCAAATCTCACATAATGGCCACAGTACCATAAATGTGTGACAATGGCTCTTTCTATTGTATAACACTGTATTCTTTGGAAGAATGTGACAAGTTTGTTATAGGCTCTGCCCATAACATCTAAAAGAATAATAATGTTTATAACAAAAACATTTTCTTTATCTATATTTATATGTTTTATTTTAATTTAGTACAGATTGCAAATGCTTCTGTTTTTAGGATGTCAGATTTGTCTGAATTAGAAAACTGAATATTTTCAATGATTTCTCAACCAGATGATAAAGAATTGAGTTAGTGAAAACCAAGATTTGCACAGGGTTTGATACAGATATAGAAAGCTGTCAAGAACAGTTTATTCAGGTTTCCTACTTTTTCTACAGCAGGAAGATAAGCTCAGTGATCTTTTTTCCCCACCAAAGGTAAAACCTGAGCACATATACATTTGGAAGGAAGAAGTGGGTGGGAGAAAAGCTCATTCTGAGTTTCTTCTGAGTCTATTTATCTACTAACATATTAATAACATGGAGCTGGCCAGTTAGCTCAGTTGGTTAGAGCACGGTGTTATAACACCAAAGTCAAGGGTGTGAGTCCTCACACCAGCCAGCTGCCAAAAAAACCCCAAAAAACTTAAACTCTTCATGTACCAGCAGATAGTTAATGACTTCATAATGTTATCCAAAATGTATTGTACAATCTTTGAAATTAGCACAAGCCTGAGGCATTTTAAGGAAAAGGCAGGCTCTGTAGTCAAAGAGCTTGAGCTCCAGGTGAGTCCCCATTTTCTCTAACCTTGAATATCAGGAAGCATAGTGGAGATACATAGATCATGAGAAAAATGAGAGCGTAGTAAAATACAATGTGAATTTCAGGACCTGGGATTTATCCTAATTGGTCAGATAACAATATTTCTTAAACACTGTGGAGTAAGGCAGTTACTATAACTGAAGAAACCAAATACCTGTGAATATGGACTATTTGGGGATAATAATTCTTATATAAAACAGATGGAGACTTTGTCGCTTTAATTTTAATTTTTTTTTTTAATTTCCTTCTCAAAGAGTAAATTTATGTATTCTTGATTCTAAATGTAATCATGATTTCTTTTGTCACAAAGAGGGACATGGTGTCCCATTCCCATTCTCGATCCTGCCCCCACATAGTGGCCATAGGTAAATATATTCTACTCCCCAAAGGCCACTGTGCTCTGAGATCCAGAGGCCAGTCCTTTCAGTTCCTTTGCACCCTGCGATCCCTTGAGCACTCTGCCTTCTTCTCACTGCCACCTCTGAGAGATTCAATCACAAAGTATGAACTTGAGCTCTGTTTCTCCTTACGTACAAAGAAAGCTGGACAGATTCTGAGGGACTCCTATAAAGCCCCAACTCTTTTTTCACACATACATCAGTTACATTTAAATTATTTACTGAATCTGCAAATAAAGCCATAGTAATGCTTTGTGAATTTTACAACAGTTTTGCATCATATAAGATATATAATTGGTGGGGTTTTTTTTGTTTTGTTTTGGCACTGTACTGCAAGAGCAAAAAAAGTTATTTCAACAGTATACTGAAAATCTCAGGATTCAAATCAAAACATTCTTAACAATCAGTTAAAGTTTAAAAACTATATACATTGGGGCCTCATAATGAAAACTGGTGAGGGAGGTAGAAGCTAACATTTGTGTAATTAGTTATGCGATGTGAAAATTTAGTGATATATATAATTACATTTTAGAAATTATAATTTAACCCACAGTGTTTTAAATTCTAAGTAATTAGCTGATATGATGGATATTAATCTTCATTATGAAGGTATCTTCTCATACAATACTAATAGTAAGCACTTTTATATACTTTTATGTACTTTAGTCACAAAAATGTATTTCAATGTTGATAACATAATATTTGGGTATTTTAAGAAGCAGTGCTTTTTCCTTACTGGTAACTTTTTTTTTGGTCCAATTCTTTTGGGCCTATAAATTCTAGAAAAAAATCTATTATATTAATTAAAAAATATTTTTATGTAATAGAATTGCTTGATCCAGTGTGTCCAGTAGAGGGCCCCTGAAAAAAGCATAGGTTTTATCTTAGATTTGTCAGAATGGAATCTTGTATCTTTTCTTCATACTTTTACCATCCTAAATGACACACCAAACACATTCAAGATGCATAATGATGTACTTGTGAATTTTAACGTCTTTTCCCCATGTACCACACCCAATCATAGGAAGAAAAAACTGTTACCTTGTTGCAAACATTGCTCTCAGGGATGAGAAAGTTGCAGCATCTTCTTTCAAAGCCTTCAGCTCATTTCTGAGCTTCGTCATAGTTTCAGTCACCATCGCTTTTTCATTTTCATACTTGTTCTTGAGATTAGCTAGTGCCACCTCGGCTGTCTAAAGCAGAAAAAAATCACAATGCTTATAATTTTTATAGCAGGAAAAATCTATCACAGACACTTCTTCATGCTGGGTCTACTGTTTTCTTTCATATATGGAAAGCCAAACTGATTTGGTTAAATTTTATATAAACATATATATGTACTTTGAACATAGGGAAGTTTTTCTTTAATGTCAAAATGTGTTGTGAATTCATAATGTGGTTAAATTGCCCTAGAACTTAGCTGTAAGCCAGAGTCAGTATCAGGAGCTAAGGGGCTGATAGGAGATCAATTTAATGCAGAATGTTGAAGGTGTGGGATTTTAAGACAAGGAGAGAACCAAAATAAAACTTTATACAAGAAGAATTTTATCAAGAAGTTAGTAGGCTGGCTGGTTAGCACAGTTGGTTAGAGCGTGGTGTTAAAATGTGAAGGTCAAAGGTAGGATCACCCTACAGGCTAGCTGCCAAAAAAAATTTAAAAAAAAAAAAAAAAAAAAGAATTAAAAAGGAATTTAGTAGAAAAGAGAAGCTTCCTATTGATATATGTCAGAACTCAACATTTCTGTCTCACCTGCACTCTGTGGGCCTGAAACACAGAATAAAAGATATAGACCACAGTAATATACATGAGTACACGATAAACTATAAATCCTGCTATTATATGTTTAAGGAAAAGAACCAACAACCAATCATTTTCTAAGTTTTTGCATACAATTTATTCAAAACAATGAATTACAGTGGAATTTAATTCTTCATAATCTCCATAAAAGCAGAGATTCCAAAATGCTGAATGATTTAAATATTTGTTTGAATTTGGGATTTGGGCATGTCTAAACTTTCTGGAATTAATAGTGTTTTAAATCAAGAGCTGGCCTGGCATATGGTAGGAAGTAAAAAACACATTGAATGAATCTATGCATAAAATCAACATATATTTAGGGACTGCCTGTTTGATGCATAGCACATGGTATGCATATTGAATCCAAGCAGGAAACACACTATTTTTACAAGCTGTAAAGTAGAACTTTTCAGAGTATGTAAAAATATCCAATATTAATGAAAAAGCCCATTACTAGTGAAAAAATCCATTACTAATGGGATTTCCCAGGAACACTACCCTGGTTTTTAGCATTTCTTTTTATGCTTGAAACAGACAACTTCAACTCAAAGTGCCAACTTCTACAGAGCTAGATGGATTCTTTCAAGATTAAACCATTGTTGGAGTGGGGTAGTTTGATAATGCTTTGGTTCCAAAGTAGTTTCTTACTAGTTTTGTTGAATTTAAATTCAGATTAAAATGAGAAGTTACTCATAAAACACTTGTTTTGTACTGCTAACACTCAATGGAATCTTCAGAAATATTATAAATTCAGAAAATTATCTAGAATGCAGAAATTGACCTAGGAAAAAATGTGAGTTGCTTTGTGTTTAAAAATTTTAGACACATATTCATTTAGAACAGATAATTAAGTTTAAATTGTGAAAACATAGATGTAACAAATTTGTAAGCACATAGTCACATAGGCAGTATCTAAAGGGAGGAGAGCAGGAGACGACAGAAGAGCTAGATCTGAAATAGATGTACAAACCCATTTATTACTTGTGATAAATGCCCCAAAGGACTCAGCTTTGTTTATAGATTTGTTTGCCCATGAAAAAGCTTTTTCAGAATTAAGTAATTTTAGGGGCCGGGCTCGTGGCTCACTCGGGAGAGTGTGGTGCTGATAACACCAAGGCCACAGGTTCGGATCCCTATATAGGGATGGCCGGTTCACTCACTGGCTGAGCGTGGTGCTGACAACACCAAGTCAAGGGTTAAGATCCCCTTACCGGTCATCTTTAAAAAAAAAAAAAAAAAGAATTAAGTAATTTTAAATATCTATAACCTATTAGATTTTCTGACATCTGTATTCACATTTTCCACACACTACAAAGTTGACTTTGTAAATATAAAAAAAAAAAATCTTATCTCCAGCCACAGAGACCCTCACAAGGTCCCCCCTGTGCCTCTCAATCTACTGTTCTTTCTATCTGGAATTATTTCCTCCTCTGGAAAACAATTCCTTATCCTTTAAGAACAAACTCAACTATAATTGCTTCTGTGGAGTCTTTTCCCACTCCTCTAGGAAACATTACTTGCCTCCTCTGCAATGTTTCCATAACTTGGATCACAGCATGTATAATATCAAACTGTAATTATCTGTATTCTAACATCCCCAGTAGGGTGTGAGTCCTCTTCTGGAAGGTGGAGACCATTTATTAGTCTTTGAATCTTCAGTATCTCGCACAGCTTAGTACTGTGAAAGTTGTCAGAATAAAAATGGAGCTGTTTATATGGAAAAAAAAAAAAAAAAAAAACCTGACAAGTAGAGCCAGGAAAGGCAAAAAGGCGGGGATGGAGGGGTGCTTCTCATGCACGCATGCCTGATAATGAGAACCATCACGAAAGACTCTGCAAAAACCAGAACCCTGCACAGAGGTCATCACAACCTTACACACAAATACTTCTGCCCAGCAACTGCCTGTCCAACCTCAAGCTGGCATCAACCTTGTTATTGATCCTTGTAGCCAAGGGTAACTATCCTCAAACAATTATATAATCCTCCATCATTTTTCCTTTAAAAACCTCTATCTTCCTTGAACTCCCTGAATAAGTGCATAGTTTACTATGGCATGCTATTCCCATTGCAATGCTCTATCCCTGACTAAACTGATTATTCTTTCAGAGAACCTCTCTGTTATTTAGGTTAACAGTAAATAGATGGTGCTTCATGAACATTTATTTATTTCATCAGAAGACACCATGCCTATGAAAATATCCCAAAGTATATTAGATTAGTAGAGAATGTAGACTATCTATTTTAAAACAGGAAGATACCCTTTTTTCCCTAACCACAGAATTCTTACCGTAGCTTTAACATTAACATTCCACAATATCTAAATATAATGGATGTCATCTGTTGATACTTGAGCCTATTTATGGCACATAAGCATCACAGCAATAAGCCCAACATCATTAAATTGTATACCAAATGTATGGCTAGAATTGTGTTTTCATTTAATTTACTGACTCAACACATGCTGTAACTCTAACATAATGCAACTGGTACCACAAAGCACTGTGAAAAGAAAATTTCATCTAGGAATGCTTTGTTCTGCTCTGAATTCCTATGGCACTGTTTATACCACTCTAAAATGCTTGATATGTCCTATCCTATAAATCGTTATAGGCATGTGTTGAATTCCTGCTAGATTATCAGTAACATCTTTTTGCATCCCTACTTACTACCTCCCATGAAATACGTTATCAATTAATGCTGGTTCACAAATTAGTCTCTCTTGGCTAATCGGCTACATTTATCTGTTTCAGTTAAGCATCTTGACATTTTTATAGATCTATGTTTCTAGGTAGTTAATATTCAACCTTCAGGAAGAAGGCAGAGAAATTATCTGAATGGCTTCACCAAGAATGCCCCAGGATATTTTGTCCTTGAAAAAAGTTGTATAAACCTTATCTAACATGGTATTGGTTATTTATGGCCACTCAATCATTGGGTCTTTGGATTATAGCAGAGTTGCGGTAATAAATTCCGTCATTCTGATCTCAAATTGGAGTAAGATCTCACAAATTCTTATTTGTCCTAATCTTTTCTATTTCCCCAAAGTGATGGCACAAAAATAAAGTTCTATTTTGCCCTTAGATTTATATAAAACATGTTTATAGTGCAAACAATATTATTGCTTTTGGTACAGATGTCCAATTTATACCAATGGATTTATGGGCACTGAAGATGAAGTAAAAAGCTGTGCTGCAGATGACATCATAACAGGTGGTTTCCCCCAGATGAAGGCAAAAGGAGCAGGCACCCTGAATCTGAAATTAACACTCATTCTTCAAAGAGCAGGAACTCTGATGCTGTACTACTCACTGGCACTGCTTGCATTTGCAAGAAGGTATCTGATGCCTTGATGCTCCTCTTCTACCAACACCAACATTTATTCAGCACCCTTCTCAAATAAGTATCCTTCAAGGTTCTCTTTTCAGATAAACTAAACAGAGGTTAAAAGTGTTTTCCTGTCTATATTTCACAGCATTCCCACTTAAGTAAAACTCAAGAGTGGAAAACAAATTCAGTCATCAAGATCTAGGAATTAGTCAGGTAGGTTCATGTTGTAGCATTCCTATTTATTCCAGAAAGACAAGATGTATGGTTAGGTAAAACTCCCTATTGCTTAAGCTCTGACCCAAGTGAATTAACATCCCAAATGAACCTAAATTTCAGATATGTGGTCACTGGTAGAGCAAGAGCTCATTCTTATTCTCTCTCTCTCTCTCTCTCTCTCTCTCATTTGCTTGCTGATGTGGCTCCAAACTATTTAATTAGTTGATAACAATCTGTCTGGCTTTGTTTATACCGCTCAGTTCCCCACAGCTGTCTTGTCTTTCATCCCTGAGTCCCTGACTTGATCATTTATCTAGTACTCTTGTTTTTCTAAGTCTGGGAGGAAGGATAAGACACGTCTTCTCTATCTTGCTACACCCTTAGAAATCAAGTATTGAATCTGAACCCCCAGCTCCAAAGTTGGGGTCTGGTTATGGGCTGTCAGAGCTCCTTCATCCTGTCTGCACCCAGGTTCCCCTCTGCTTGCTCCAGCTGCCTACCAGAGTGTCTGTCTTTCTTGCTGTGTCTCCCTGGTTGGTGTACACTGCCATGCCAGGCTACTCTGCCCACCTCCATCTCCTGTGTCCACATTCACCAACTGCCAGGCTTCAGCTTAGCACCACCTGAACTGCCCTTCTACATCTGCGACTGGATCCTCTCCTCTGTTCCTGCTTTCACTTCCTTACCTCTTCCTCCACTGAGCTGGGCACAGCTACTCTCCTATTTCATCTGTTCACTTACTGAAAAATAATTATTACATTCTGATATGGCCCTGGAACACAGTTTGTTTTACTCTTCCACTGACCAGGAATCTGAACTCTGATCTTGATGATACTGGATACTCAACAAAATTAAGGAATAAGTTAGTTAAGAAAGCATCCACTAGAATGCTTTCGTCAGTAGAATGAGATTACCTGTTTGTTGGCTTTCAACACGGCCCTCAATGTGGCGATCTGCTCCCGTTTGGTGCTCAGCAGGGACTTCAGCTTGAGGATCTCTTCCATTAAGGCTTCCTTGTCTTTATCGATCATGGGGGCCAGCTCCCGTGCCGCTGCTCTTTGACGCGAAAGTTGCAAGGACCGGTCCACAGCTTTCTGCAGATGCTTGATTTGGTCCCGGATTATGGCATTAAGGTTGTAGATATTCATTGGTTCTTTGCGGATGTCACTCGTATCCAATACTGGAGATGACGGTGGGGCAGTAATAACAGGAGAGATTGTGGGGGTCTTAGTGGGACTTGGTTCTTTGCTGGCCTCTGTGTTTTCTTTTGAAACTGGTTCAGATGAGGTCCTTGTTTCTACTGGGGATGATGCACCCCGCCTGGCTAATCGTGGAGACAAAAGTCCCCTGGGATCATCGGGCCCTTTCAGACTGCCACTGCGGGTGACTCTGCTCTGTCTGTAGTAGTCCAGCATGACCCTGTTGGGAGTTTCATTATTACACAGACATACATGGTGGTAGAGCTGAGCTAGCTCCTCACTAAATGTCACTAACTCATCCTGAGCCGTATTAAGGGTGTTGTGATTTTCGTTGGCTATGCTGGTCATCTTCTGCAACTCCTTTTCCATGTGGGCCATCTTCTCACCACTCTCTTTGGTGGTCTTCTCAAGGCTCGTCACCTGCTCATCATACATTTGGATCTTACTCTCATACTTGGCCTTCTCGTCAGTATAGTTTTCTACAGATTTGTTATATTTCTCTTTTAAGGTCTTGATTTCAGCTTTCAAATCGATCACCTCAGTTACTGCCACCCTGTATTTGCATTCAAGGATCTCTAAGCCATTGATGTCCACCTCATAGTCATGGGCCTCCTCCCCTGAGTCCCGGCCTTTCTCCCCGTCCAGCTCAGCCTTGAGCTCCTTACTATTCTGCAGGCCCCTCATGGCGTTGACGTGCTCCGTGAGCCGGTGCACCCGCTCATGCTGCTCCGTCAGTGCCCCCTTGGTGTGTTCCAGCTGTGTCTGTGACTCCTGAAGATTAGCCAGAAGAATGGCCTTTTCCCTCTCTACCTGCAATGGCAAAAGAAAGTCTCTGAATGCCTTCCATGCAGTGCAAACAATAAACTTAATCCACTCACAGTCTAGCATGTATACATTTAAAGTAACTGCAGCAGAGCTGAGATTCTCATTATTTCAAACTAAACTGTTTTCTTATTGCAGAAACTCTGGTAAGTCAACCTAAAAGTACATAACTCTGAAGAATTACACTGCAAGTAGTTACCCATCCAAACTCTCTTGCATTATGTACATACACTAATGAAACTTGAATGTTATTCTATCTTATTTATATCTTCTAACACAGAAAACATGACTTCAAGAGCTAAGGATAGTACTTGGCTTTGTCTTTATTTTGAGAGCCTTTCAGTACATCTGTTTCTTAGTCCATGTGGGATAAATGACCATCTCAGGGTGCCTACAAATCATCCTTTCCTTCCCAGAGCTCAACCCAAAATAAGGTTTAAAACCTAAGGCTTTAACTTACTAAAAATGCTGAGTACCTTAACTATCCCCTTAAAAATAAGCATTTAGTCTCAAAATAAACATGCATTAAATTTGATAGTTTTTAATACAAAAGTCAGAGAACAGAGTTTCACAGCTAAAAGAACAATTTACAAGTCATTCCAATTCCTTCAATCCAACACAGGAATTTTTGAAATCAGTAATTAATTTGAATAATGAGACCATTTTATTATTGTACAGGTGGTAAGTACTATTGTGTAATGAAAAATACTCAGGTGTCCATATAAAATAGTCTCATTAGACATAGATATATAAGAAATTGTAATCTGAGAAAGTTTAAAAGCATTTTCTCTCCCTCCATATGGGTAATGACTGTTATGAATAAGAAGTTTTTACATTTTTATAATGTAAATGTTTTTCAATAAGCAAATAACATTGTTTTTATTTTTAAAGCATTATATAAGAGATATCATGCTGTGCAAATCCTCTGCACTTGCTTTTTCTTTTCTTCCTTCTTGTTTTTTTTAAATAAACCATGCATTAAATCCTCCTGGATCATACATCAAATCCTCCAAACTCTTAATTCCTAGAAGGCAAGTAAAATTATTATAACTACAATGTAATAAGTATTAATTAGAATATAATTCATGTTTTTAGACTGGCATAATACTTCATGATACAGATATATGTAAATTTATAATGTAGTAGAAGCAGTATTTTAATGCTCCCTTATGGAACTTGATGTTTGTCATATAATTATCATGTACAGTCAATCCTCACTTGGCAAGATTCTAATATGCATGTTATAGTTACCATGCTTTAGTTAAAACACCAATCTCCTGAAAACATGGTTCAAATTTCAATTACCAGGTATGTTAACTGTTGAGCAATGCTTAAAGTACAAACATTGCTGCTAGCTTGTTAGTCTGTAAAATGACAACATAATAACATCATGACCAGTGACCAATCCCATCACTTCATTCAATCTGTCAGTGACTGGTCACTGTGGAACTGTTACTCAGTTCATTCACAGAAAGCGAAGTGTGGAGTTGTGTTATCTTCCTGTGATAAACCCATGTTAAAAGTGTAGCAAAGAAATAAGTGACAATGTTGGAAGTAAAATTTGAATGAAATGTAGGTGGAGTTACAAGAGAAATAGCTGAAGTGGGAACGATGACACACCTACTGTTTGAAGGATTTAGATATGAGCCAAAGGAACTTAATGAAGGCACATTTATCAACGTAAATAAAAAAGTAGTTGTTACAAAAAAGATGAAAATGTCCCAGAGGAAGTGACACTGGCACATTAAAGATACCCGCAGAGATATTTCCAGATATTGAGACTGCAAAGGACAAAATGTTGAAAGCTGATCCAAACTTAGAAAGGGGGCTGGCCGGTTAGCTCAGTTGATTAGAGCATGGTGCTGATAACACCAAGGTCCAGGGTTCGATCCCTGTACCGGTCAGCTGCAGGAAAAAAAAAAAAAAAAAGAAGAGGGAAAAAAAAACTCTAGAAATGAGTATGACTATTTGCCATGGTATAGAAAAGACTTGTTCAATATCATTAGTTATATGATGGCAAGATCAAAACTACTCTTAAGTTTTTTACAAAGAAATGAAACTCTCAGTGTTTCCAATATTTTAGATTACAGTGTACTAAGTAGTTTTACTACTTTTTTCATTTCTCCATACATTTATAACCAATACAAGAGTTTTTAATGCTTTGACAAACTTTTTTTTTTAAATCATAGAATTGTAATTTTCTCTCCATTAATTATTAAGTTTGTTTTGCAAGGTTTCAGGTTGCATGATTGTTCTTACTGTCCTGCATTACTATCGCCTGCCTGTAGAGTATGATCATGCATGTTAGAACTTAAAATATAGTTTTGTTATTTTAAATTATTATTTAGAGGCTTTTAACTTGTAGCTTTGATTTTATGACATAGTCCTTGCCCATATCTATGACAGAAACAATCCCTAAATTACATACTATGGCTGCAGAAACCAAAATATTCTCAGAGAATAGTATTTTAGGTAAAGCACGGGACTGATGCAACAGAGAGCTCTGGAGTCAAATCTTGACGCCAACATTTGCTTAGCTATGTGACTGTGGGTAAGCTTCAGTTCAGTAATCTATAAAAGAAGCATAATAATGCCTGCCTCATAGGGACATTCTGATGATTAAGTGAGATAGCGAATTTAATGCTCAAGGTATTATAATGTTAGCTATTGTTAACACTTGGTTAGCTGTGATCCAATTCCCATGACCAAAATGTTTTAACGTGTCAAACACATCTGTTTTCACAAATCTGTATCTGAATGTCTAAAAGCAACTCTTTTACTTCAGAGTGAGAATGTATTTGAATACAAATCCTTTTAGTTGGGTTTCATTAGATATAACAGATTGTATCTCCATAGCTGAAAGATGAATTTATTTACCCAGATCATTGGGCAATAATTTTTAATGAAAAACCCAGGTAATTATGTAATATGGTATCTGATCAATAGCCAAGTCATTTGAATTTTTTAAAAAGAAGATGGAAAATCTTCTAAATATTGTATTCTTAGCATGATATATAATCTCGGTGAAAATGGATTATTTCAGGAGTGTTTTTTTTTTTGTTTTCCTTTTTCCCACGAAAATTAAATGAGTTTCCTCTGAAAAGTTTAAACATTGTATGACTAATATACATGATTAAAGATAAAACTGTTTCCAAAAAACCTCTCAATAGGAAAAGGCTTTGAATAAAATAAAAACTGGATCAAAACACAATGTAGTGTCACAAGCTTGTTTTAGAGGCAAAAATGTTATGATGAAAGAGGTAATGCTTTTAGAACAGTATTCAGTCTGTACTCTGCCAGTTCATATTTAACATAAACATTTTCTAAGCCTAAAAGGATAAGTCTACCAGTTTCTTCATGATAACATCACCAGTAATACATCAAATAGGACATTTGTTTTTCGTGTATGTATGTTCTACATATAATACTGTTTCCACATTCCATATATTTCTGATGAAATCAGTTGAATAGGGAATGGTATCCAAACTATACATATATATATCACCCCCTCCCCCAGACAATTAAGGTTGATCTGATCAAAAAAAAAAAAAAAAGGCAGATCTTTTTGTAAAACTCCAGTACTATAATTTCACTCAACTATTAAGGCTTAGAGTACCTTAAATTGTATTTGGAATTCAAAGAGCAGGTGCTTAAACTATTTAAGATTCATTGTGCTTTGAATTAATAAAGGCAAAGTACTTTAAAGCTTTAAATTACCATTCATTTTAAGTGTTACTATTTTAATCTCCATTTGTGAAGAATTTATCCAAGAGAGACTTGCTGAATTACTTATAATCTTCTATAGTGACTAATAATTGTTGCCTTATTTTTCTTCCTACAATCTTCACCTTCCGACTGGAACTGGGGATTTTATTTTTTCATGGTAGGGCTGGTTGTTTTGTCAGAAAACCTGAATGCAGTATTTGTAAACTGTATAGTGTATGTTAACTATTATTATTATATCCCGTATAAATTATTTTTAATTTCACTGAGTGTTTACCTTTTAAATAAATACACTTACATGTATTGAGGACTAAGATTCTTTTGTGAAGGAACAAAGAAAAGATAATCATAATTCACATTAGGACTTCTACAGGAAAAGGACCTCAAAGTTGTTTTATAAGCTATCAATTGCCATAAAATCTTTTTTACCATTTAAAAGGATGAATTTAATTGTAGGCAAACTATATCTCAATAAACATGCTATTTTTACATTGACAAATAATAACTATATATATTTTTTGAAGTACAATGTGATATTATAATACATGTACACACTATAGGATGATTAAATCCAGCTAATTAACATATCCATCAACATCTCACACTTTTCTTTGTGGTGAGAACATTTAAAATATAATCCTTTAGCACTTTTGAAATATACGTTATTATTAACTATGGTTACCACGCTGTGCAATAGATCACTAGAACTCATTCCTCCTGTTTAACTAAAACTTTGTACCCTTTGACTACCCTTTCCTCTTTTCTTATCCTCTGCCTGCCCTGGTCCCCCCCAACTTCCCACCCAAGCCTCTGGTAACCACCATTTACTCTATACGTCTATGAGTTCAACTTTTTTAGATTCCACATGTAAGTGAGATCATATGGTATTTGTCTTTCTGTGCCTGGCTTATTTCACTTAGCATTATGTCCTCTAGATTCACATATGTTGTTGCAAATGACAGAACTTCCTCCCCTTTTAAGGCTGAATAGTATTCCACTGTATATATATATATATACATATATACCACATTTTCTTTATTCATCTGTTGATGGACACTTAGTTTGTTTCCATATCTTGGCTATTGTGAATAATGCTGCAATGAACATGGGAGTGTAGATAACTCTTTGACATACTGATTTCAATTTCTTCTGATAAGGGATTTATATCCAGAATATAAAGAACACTTACAAGTCAGTAATAGAAAGACAAATAACCCAATCAAAAAATGGGCAAAGAACCTGAATAAATTTTTTTAAAGAAGATAAACAAATGCTCAATAAGCACATGAAAAAATGCTCAACATTATTAGCCATGAAGGAAATGCAAATCAAAACCATAACGAGATACCACTTCACACCCACTAGGGTGGCTATGATCAAAAAATGCAGATAATAACAAGTGTTGGTGAGAATGTGGGGAAATCAGAACCCTCATACACTGCTGGTGGGGATATAAAATGGTGTGCCCACTTTGGAAAAGTCTGGCAGTTCCTCAGAAGGTGAAGCAGAGTGACCATATAACCCAGCAATTCCACTCCTAGAATTCCACCCAAGAGGATTAAAACATATGTGCACACAAAAACTCACACATGAATGTTCACAGCAGCATTATTCATAATAGCTAAAAAGTAGAAACAACTCAAATATCCACCAACTAATTACTGGAAAAATAAAATGTAGTATATCCATATAATAAAATATTGTTTGGCAACAAAAAGGAATGAAGTGCTAACATACATTACAACGTGGATGAACCTTAAAAATATTATGCTAAGTGACAGAAGCCAGTCACAAATGACCACATATGAGATACTTCAAAAAGTTCATGAAAAAATAGAATTAAAAGATAATATGAACTTTTCCGTGAACTTTTTGAAATATCCTTGTATGATTCCATTTATATGAAATGTCTGCAATAGACAAATCAATAGAGACAGAAAGCAGATTAATGGTTGCCTAGGGCTAGAGGATTCCAGGAAGGTGGGAAATGGCTGCCAGATGCGTATGTGGTTTCCTTCTGGTGTGCAAAAATGTTCCAAAACTGACTGTGGTGATGGTTGTCCAACTCTGTGACTATATCAAAAACTACATTAAACAGGTGAATTGTATGGCACGTGAATTATAACTCCATAAAGCTGTTCTTAAAAAATAAAGAAAACAACAACAAAAAAGCTGCTTAGGCTCTTCCCCTGGTTGTTGTGATTACAGATGTTCTTTTTATGTTTACTGATATGTATTAGAAAAAGTAAGGCTTCTGTGAAATGTATTTGCCTATACAGTATATAAAGGTAATCTTTAACTATAAAGTCTGTAATAGTTTAACCACTTAAGATGTCAATTTTGTACTAGAAAATTGTTATTTTTCACTTTAAGTTTTAAAACCAGGAACTGACCATACTGTGAGTCTTTGTTTGTTTGTTTTTTTTTGTCTTTTTCGTGACCGGCACTCAGCCAGTGAGTGCACCAGCCATTCCTATATAGGATCCAAAACCGCGGCGGGAGCGTTGCCGCGCTCCCAGAGCCGCACTCTCCCAAGTGCGCCACGGGCTCGGCCCCTGTGAGTCTTTGTTAAACAGAGACAATATTTGATTTGTTTGATTCTCTTAGTGTATTAACTCCACATTAGATTTTTGACTGTGAGCAAATGACATAACATAGTCATACCTCAGTTTCCCCACCTGCCCAATGGGAAAAATAATACTATCTACCCTATACAGTCATTATAAGACCAACAAATTAAGCAAATATGTATAAATTATTTTTAACTTTTATGGGACATATAACAAATTACCATCACCATTTACCACCATTACAGGAAAAGTTAAAATTACCTTTAATAAAGTGAATCCAAACATAATATGAATCTATTTTTTCAACATCCATGAAGATATAACAAAACATATTAACTTCAATTTTATAGGAACATTACTGTTTTCTCACACTACATGTGAAACTAGATATCCAGTATGAAACTGAAAAAAAATCCAGACCTTTTACCTGCTTACTTTGACTCTATGTGGATGTAAAGTTAAACAGAGGCTGTTTATCAAAAGCAAAAATTTTAGTTCAAGCATAGAGAACTCCTTTAAATAGATTACATAATTTAGTTAGTTTTTCCAGACAGGATCTACTTATTTTCATTCTAATAAAAACTAATTAAGGTACTTGACTGTCACTGGAAAATGTCAATTATAATCTATTTGAAATAACAAGGCCTGGAGGGCACCAAAAAGCTAAAACAATTTATCCAATAATACCCTGAAAAGTTTCTCTTAGTGAATAAAAGACACTAATTGAGCTGTTCATTATCATGGCCCATGTCAAGTTTACAGGTGCTTTTAGAAGAATAAAATATGTTTTCTTACTATATTTTTTGTGCATATGTTTCTGTGTTATGTGAAGGTTAATATGACAGGCTAAATTTGAAATATTCTTGTAATTTATTTCATAACCTAGGAAGAAATACAGTTCAGTAAAATATTCACTCCAATTTGCTCTGGGAAAAAAAATCACCCCTTAATTTAGATGTAGGCTTACTGTCACGTGCCTTTTCCCATACTTTCTATGGTTCATGAACTGACTGTTTACATGAAGCAGAAGTGGGGATCTTCCTAGCACCTCAAAAATGGATGGCAGTTTCCAGTACAATAATAATATACAATTTTATGACATACATAATTTCATATTTACCATCCCATTTGGTCTTCACAACAACTCTACAAAAAGCATGACATTATCATCAGGGCTCCAATGCATAACTCTGCAGGTTGTACACAGTACAACTTTAGTACGCACTACTTAAATTGTAGTCCATGTAGATTTTTATATTTATTGTTATCATTTCCCAGCAGATGGCAGTATGATACCTTGAAGAAGGGGACCTTTTTTTGTGTGTTTTTCCTAATTCCAACAAAGGTTATCTTAGAGACTTAGGTGGGGCTAAGTTATTACCTTCCCCTTTTTGAATGAGACTCAGAAGTGAAGCAACTCACCCAACATTCCTGATACCCAAGGCAGAAAGCAAAGATTTTTTTTCTTTTCCCCTGGAATCAGGTTAAATAAACACCTATAGATGGGAAAACATAATTTATGGACATAATGGTGCCTTGTAAGATAAGAAAAGGCAAATAAGGTATGGCATAGGTATGCTGTCTCAAAGAGGTTTTTTAAAAAATTAATTTTTAGTTAAATGGGCAAATAAAAATTGTATATACAGTGGCACTTTTAAAAGTTCATGGAAAGATTCACATTACTCTTCAATTTTATTTTTCCACGAAATTTTTGAAATATCCATGCATTTATCATGCACAACAAATTGTTTCAAAATATGTATGAACTGTGAAATGGCTAAATGGAGCTAATTAACATATGCATTACCTCACATACTTATCATTTAAAAAAATCTACTCCTCTTAGTGATTTTTAAGGATAAATTACATTAATAACTATACTCTCCATGTTGTACAATAGAGCTCTTGAACTTATTACTCCTAACTATGAAAGGGGATTTTACTCATTAGGAAGAAAATCTTAAAAGCTGCATATTGCCTGCTTCAGGGTGTTATACCCCTGCCTGTGCCCTTCTACTTCATCATAAACTGTCAACATTAAAGCAGGGCAGGTGTTGGATTTTGGAGGCACAGAGCTTTCTCCCTGATATGGTGTTTTGGACCCTGGCCAGAAGAAGTTCTAAGAGACAAGGGGACAATGAAAACACAAACTGTCACATCCAAGTATACTGATGCTATACAAAATTGAGAGCTACCCAGCAGTATAGCAAGTGCTCTTCTTATGACAGCCACAATTTCAAAATCCACAAAGTTCCAAATAAAAATTTTGTTATAACTCACCTGGTGGCAATCTTCAGACAGTCCTAAACTCCTGGGCAACACAATTGCACCTGACTGATGTGAGGCCTTTTATGGCGCTCCTTTTTTACTCTTAGTGAAAATACTTACATTTCACTACAGAAATGTTAATATTATTTGATGCTGCATCTGACCCCACTGGGGATATCACAATATATGTGGTATATATTGCATAGTACCTGTCTATATTGTGGGGAAAAAAATTTTTTTTTTTTTTTTTTGGTGGCTGGCCAGTGCAGGGATCAAACCCTGGTGTTATCAGCACTATGCTCTAACCAACTGAGTTAACCAGTCAGCCCTACATTCTGAAAATTTAATTTCAAAACACATCTGGCCCCATACATTTCAGATAGCATTTTACTGGCTCCTCTTCAGAATGTCCACAACAGGGTACTGACACAGTATATGCTTCACAGTGCTTAAGTACTGTTGTTTATCTGAATTGCCATATTATTTTCAAGCGTCATTAACATCAAAGCTAATTACAATGAATTCTAGACAATGTATCTTGTAATGTTTTTATAATTGTTTAGATAAATTAAACCCAAGGGTTTGATTTAATAGCTAAGAAAAAACTATCAGATTATAAAGAAATAATTCATGAGAAGATATTCTGTTACACTTGTACTCAACAGTTTGAATAAAATATATTCCTAGAAAAAGTTGATATGCTTTTTTAAAAATGCTGACTAAGCAAAGATAAATGGTTACTTTGCTTAAAAAAAAAAATTCAAAGTTAGTGTTGTTGATGTGAGACTGGAAGCTGCAAATCCCTTCCTGTGTTGAGCCTGGTTTTCACAACTAAATTTGGAGCAAACTTTGGGATATAAGGCCCTGCCTGCGCCCCTCCACATCTTGGCAAACTGTCAGCATTAATCAAGAACTGATGAAAGATCTGAAGGTACACAGCTTTCCAGTATACTGAGCGAGGCTTTATCCAGCAGAGTTTTTCTCACCCCCACATTTTGTCTAATGAACATCCCTTTTCAGACCATCTCGGATCATGAGATTTAACTGTTACCTTTCTATATTCCTACCAGTACCCATATCAGTTCCTTCTGAGATGACTATCTTTTAGTTAATAGTCCCAAAATAACAGTTAATAATAATAGCAAGAATAATAACAATTAAATAAATGGAGTGCTTAATAAATTAAAGGCACTATATAGTTGGTATAAGGATAACAGTTCACAATTACTGAGCATTTACTGTGTTGCCAAGGCCCTGTTTTATCCACTCTTACATACATTAACTCATAAACCTTCATGACTCTCTAATGAGGAAGGAACAAGAGTGCTTCAAAAAGTTTGTGGAAAAATAGAATTGAAAGATCATATGAATCTTTCCACAAACTTTTTGAAGTCCCCTCATATTAGGTAAACCCATTTTATGGGACAGTAAAGTGCTTGATTCTCAACTAGAGCATCT
Source organism: Cynocephalus volans (assembly GCF_027409185.1). NCBI lineage: Eukaryota > Metazoa > Chordata > Mammalia > Dermoptera > Cynocephalidae > Cynocephalus > Cynocephalus volans. Next base: position 81,790,607 of record NC_084471.1, read on the forward strand.
GAAATGTGTGGGGGAGCATTTTTGGTCATCACAGTGACTGAGGAGATGTATCTAGCATTTAATGGATTGGGACCAGAGATGCTAAACCTCCTGTAACTTAGGAGACAGTCTCAGACGATGAGGAGCTGTCCCACCCCAAATGCAAATGGCACTCTGTTGAGAACACTCTCCTGCTAAGAACTTATTTGTTCTCCACCATTCTTTTTACCAAATTATTCATCTTTTTTAGACTTCTGTATTACCCAATTCAGGTCATGTTTAGGATTAAATCTGAGAACAGTTCTAAGCTTTCTAACAATAGATGACCTGGTTGGAAACTGTTGAGCTGTTTTATGTAATAAAAGCCCTTCTTACTAATATCTTCTACACTACCACCAAAATAAAAAGAAAAAAAAGCCTCAACCCAACTAACTTTTTATTCCAAAGCCATCAACATAATATGTTTTTTTTTAAAAATTAATTCTATTTAATGCTACTTAATGTGGGGGCTAATGGAGTTTGGATGTGCTATCCCCTCCAAAACTCATGTCAGAATTTGATCCCCAATGTGGCAGTGTTGGAAACTGATTAAGTCATGGGGGCAGATCCCTCATGAATCAATTAGTGCTCTCCCTTGGTGAGGGGAGTAATGAGTGAGTTCTTGCTCTATTAGTTCCCGTGAGAGCTGGTTGTTTATAGGACCCTAACACCTTCTCTCTCTCTCTCTCTCTCTCCCTCTTGCCATGTGATCTGCTTGCCCGCAGGCTGCCTGCTGCTTTCTGCCATGAGTAGAAGCAGCCTAAGGCCTGTGCCAGATGCAGCTGTCCCAGAACTGTAAGCCAAATAAATCTCTGCTTTTTATAAATTACCCGGTCTCAGGTATTCTGTTATAGCAACACAAATGGACTAATACAGGGGCATAAATTCTTATGAATATAGCTGTCATGTAAAACTTTTTCAACAGGAAATATGGTTTCTATTTCTATCTACCTAGTTGTATTAGTGTAAACTGAGCAAAAAGATATAGAAAGTATTACCTATACAGAACCGGACTTTGAAGTCAGGTGAAAGTGTATATGAAATTCATTTTCTTCCAATGGTCATGCCCTCTTATCTTGGCTCAAATTAAATACCACAAAGATGAATTCTCTATTCGCAGCCACAAGCACTGGGCAGGTAAAGTACAGGATATGTTAACTCTTGATGTAATGTTAAAAATAAAGCTACTAACAAATTCACTTCATTGGCTCTATGGTCTCATTTATTTCTGCTAATTTCATTTTTCCGTAATGATTTCTACAGAGGCAGCAAATTATAGGCTGTGTTTGCTGTAAAAATAAGTGATACTACCACCCAGCCACCAAAAACAAACAAAAAAAGGGATTGATGGACTGAGCCTGCAAAGACTCAGAAAACACAGGCAAACCTAAGGTCCCCAGAATGATGGGCACAGGTTTAATGGCTGAAGAGGTTGGGGTAGATGTGCTGCCGTATTTTGATCAGGTGATGAAGCTCCTGTGTGCGGGAAGCGGCTGCAGCGCTGATGCAGGAAGAAACTGGCAGATACCGACCTGCTAAGAACTACCTGAGCAACCTGACAGTCCTGAATTAATCTGCTTTTGAAACTGACATAATGAAAGCCAACAACCAATTGAATTATTCAGTATTAAATGATTCACTCTTCCAGCTCCTTCCTCGGGTCAGAAAAATGACATTGTTGCATGGCAAGATTGTGTAAACAATTCTATGGCCCAATGAGAGCATTAAGCAGTTCAAATTGAGTATCTGGAACTAATGTCACAGCATGGGTGTAATGCCTGGGAAGTATATAATGAAAATCTAGTTCATATGATTGAACATGCAGAGAGAGAGCTTCAAAAATTAAGGAATCATATTCAAGATTTAAACTGGCAGGGAAAGAACATGCAACTCACTGCTGGATCTGAATGGAAAGAAATGAAGGCAAGTGGGCATCCCTGGTTAGTAAGAATTATGAGACCGAACGGTCTATTGTGCTACTAAAAAATGAAATTAAGCAGCAACATGGAGAGGCAAACAAAGAAAACATCCAGCAAGACTTCTGAAAAGACAAATTAATTTTGTGGGTAGAAAGGAAAAAAAGTTGGGCTTTCACAGAGTATCAGTCATCTGAACTTTTTCTGAACTATGAAGGACAAGAGCACCGCATGGACACCACGGGTGGTTAAATGTTTAGAAATTATAGAATTGTGGACTGTTTTACTTATTCTATTTGTATATCTTAACAAAATAAAAATTTTCAACTTGGTGGTTGTAGGGAAAATATAGGAAAATGGTCAGGGCCCCTCAGATGTTCAGAATCTTGCCGAGCATTTGATGTAAATACGCACGTGCACCCAGGTGTTCCTTCGTCATTGTCTAATGTAATTGTGTATGTGCACCCAGGTGTCCTGGCTCATGGACTTAAGTATAAAGGAGGAGCAGATCTGATCCACAGCCCCCCCACCCACTGGGGAACTAGGGGGTGGCTGCTACTGCTGCTGGAGGCTGTTGCTGCCAGTGTCCCTGGGATGCCCCAAGAGGCCGCTGCCACTTCTGCTGCTACTGCTGCTGTAAGCTGCTGCTAAAGAAGCTGAGGACTGAGCTTGTGTCATATGCCAACGGTTCCTGGGATCTTTCCCAATTACCCAGCATAGAGCTGTGTGTGAGGGATATGATGACCCAGTCTGTTCAATGGGTTTGAAGGCTATGTGGGCCCTAACCCCTAGCCCGGACAATACAAATGGAAAACTCCACATAACTAAAATAATGAAATGTTTTGGCTTTAGTTATGAAATGCCTAGCCATACAATTAGCATAGCTATTGTTGTAACCCGACAGTGGTTAAAAAAAAGAAAGTGATTACCAGAGTCTTAGCCTCTAATTATCAGCTACACCTGAAAAACTGTGGCGGGATAAACCTGGGATTGAAGATTAAGTCTCAAATTCATCACCTAACAAATCTGTCAAACCAGATTCCTGGTGCAGTAGATCTATGGAGCCCAGCAATTTGTAGTTCAATAAGCTCCCAGATGATGCTGATGTCGCTGTTCCTCAAACATTTCCATTATCATTGAACTAAGGTGTGGCAGGGAGGCAAGTCTAAACTAGAAAGTTAGGCTGTCTGGTTAGCTCACTTGGTTAGAGCATGGTGCTAACAGAAGTCGAGTTTACCATCCAGGTGCCAAAACAAAACAAAAACAGACAAGAAAGCTATTTCACAATGAAGTAAGGTTAAAGGCAAGGACTTCACAAGACATGATTTGAACGTGCTAAAAATTTAAGGACTATCATTTTGGAATAAGAAACCTTTGGTTTCAGATTTATACCTACTCTGTATTTTTAATTGTCAGGCTGGATCACAGGCCCTTCAAACCCATTGTCGGGCTGGGTCACAGACCCTTCAAGCCCATTGTGCAGACTGGGTCACAGACCCCTCACATGCAGGTCACGACCTAGGTAATTGGAAAGATCCTAGGAGCCATTGGCAAGGTTGACATGCTTTATTTGGACGTGAGCCCAGCCCCCAGCCTCCACAGCAGCAGCAGCGGTCTCCAGCAGCCTTAGTGGATTCCTGGTGGCCTCCCAGGGGCATCCCGGGGGCACTGTGGATCAGAGCTGTTTGTCCTTTATACTTAAGTCAGATAACCCAGGGACACCTGGATGCAAGTCAGATAACCAAGGAACACTTGGGCACACATGTGCAATTACATCAGACAACAGCCAAGGAACACCTGGGTACACGTATACAGTTAACGTATTTACATCAAACAGGCTAGGTCCTGCTCAGCAAGATTCTGAACATCTGATGGAGCCTGACCATCTGCCTTCATTTTCCTTATATTAATCATATGGTATCCTAACTAATTTGTTTATAGGAAGTCCTTTATGTCTTTTAAGGCTTAAAGTATTCCTGTGAAATGTAACCATTAATCTGGAAGCTATGTATACAGTTGCTTGTGATGGAAAACTGCATTTTCTGTCATTTCACTTGTGTATAAAGCTTCTGAATTCTTTTGTCAGAAACGCATCAAGACTCTGTCATTTCTCAGACCTGACTGGAATCTAATTTGTGGCTCTAAGAAATTCATTTCTTAAAGTGTCGCAAATGAGAGATTTCTCTTCAAGACCCCTTCTGTCATGTCTTTCTAAAATATTGTCCTTTCTATTGTTAGTTGAAAAAGCAGCATTTTGAAAATCCTTCTGGAAGTAAAATGGGAGAATCAGAAATCCCACAACGTGCTACACACAGTCTACAAGAAATTGACTCGAGCTGCCCTAACGAAAGTCCTTACCTGCATAAGCTGCTGCTTCAATTTCTGTATTTCAGAAATGTTCAGCTCACTGAATAAGTCAGAAACAGGGTGCAGAGACTCCCCTTTCCTTAAGGTGGGAGTCCGATAGTCTCCATTCAGTTTCACAAGAGGCCCATGGATATGACCATTCATTTTGTCATCATTGTTTGGTTCACTCCCATCCTCGGCAAACTTGAGTCCATCTACTGAGATGCTGATATGGTTATCGTTGAGGGTGATGTACTGGGAGAGCTCCTTCCGCAGGTTGTTCTTTTGTTCCCTTTCATTTTTTAAGGTCTCCAGGGCTTCTTCCAGCTGGTGCTCAGCGATCTCTTTCAATCGGATGGCATCTTCCAGCTGGCTGTTCAGCAGCACTGTCTCCTCCTCAAAACGCTTGATCTCATGCTTTAAGCCTTCGTATTCAACCTGAATCAGATAGGATAAAGAAGATTCATAAAACTAAAATTTGGGTCTTACAAAACTGCCATTAAACGCTCCAGTGGATTTAATTATTTAAGAAAATTATAGCATTAGTCTACAAAATAAATCATAAAAAAACTCAGTATACCCTTAAGGTAACACAGGATGATTTCTTTAGAAATTATATATATATATATATAATATAATTAGATATTATAATAAATATGTAATTAAATATTAATATATGTAATTATACATATATAATTTAATTAGCAGAGATGAAAATAGTGTCTTAGAATTTTTTTATAGGATTCAATGGTCAAAAGGGGGCGCTGTTTGCCCAATAAATCAAGAATATTTTTGTAATAATTTATCAGAATATTCACAATCCAAGAAAAGATTTTATCATCATTATTACTTTATTTCATTATTAATGAGGAAATTTTATACCTAGAGATAAATTAGTTAAAAGATCACAATGAGAACATAATCTCAGTAAAATATGTTTGAGAGTAAGATGAGAAAGCAAAGAAAAATTTTATGTGCTTAAGGACAGAATCTGGAAGAATAGTTACAAATTATCCAATAACAAAAATATCTATGCTGTTATCAATGTAATACTGTTTTGAACTGTAATCAAAGGAGAGACTGTTCACACATCCTCTTAGTCATGAAAGCCCACAGGTGACAGGGGTCACTGCTCTGAGCCAGCCTGCCTTCCTTGGGACCTTTTCAATGGCACTTATCAAACGCCAGCTTTTAGTAAACATTTTGTCTCCACAAATACACTGTTTTTATTTTACATACTTTTTATTCACCTAAGTGTCCCTCATAGCACTTCAATGTTCCTTCATAGTGTTTAAAACAGAATTCCACTCTTCAAGAAGCATTTGCTGAATAAACAACTACTGTGAATGATTAAAAAACCAGAAAAATTAACTAAAGTCACATAACATTAGATGCTAATATGAACGTGTTTAGTATTGTATTTATTTTAGTATTTATATTAGTTTGGACTTGAAATTTTAAAAAGATTTTAAAAACTGAAGAAAAGCAATCATAGACTTATCATTTTCACATATTTCTATTTCTCCCCCTGCCATTTCATAAAAATCTCAATACAATGGCTTGTCTTACAAAGGTTAGGATATAGGTTTAGTTGAGATGTAGGTCTGGCTCATTTAACAGAGACCTGAATGAGAGTGACTTAGTCAAGATAGAAGTTTGTTTCTCTCTCGTGTAACAGTTTGGAGGTAGAAAGTCAAGGGCCAGTATGAAATTTCTGCTCCATGAAGTCATCCAGGAGCCAGGCTTCCTCTCTCTCGTTGCACTGCCTTCTACTCCAGTCCACATGATCTAGAGTGGCTTGCCATCTTGATCATGTTCCAAGCAGTGGGATGAAGAAAGGGGCACACCCACCCCTTTAAGGACATGTCTCAAAGTTGCCCATATCACTTCTCCTCATTTGCTATTTTCCAGTACTAGTCATCTGACACTTAGCTGCAAGGGAGGTGAAGAATGTAGTCTTTACTCTGGGCAGCCTTCTGCCCAGTTAAAAATTGGGAAATACACTGGGAAATGGGAACAATAGATACTGATGGAAAGCCAGCACTCACTGCTATGAAAGACCATTGGAACACTGTAGTACATCAAATACACAATGTAGAGACACATGTATAAAAGATGTTTCTAAGAATGCTAGTTGCGTATGTGACTAAGGATAGAGTTATTTCATTAAAGAATGTGTTCACCACACTGAGAGCATGTGAGACACGTGTAGAAGATGTTTCTAAAAATGGTAGTTGCATATGCAAATAAGAATAGTGTTAGTTTAGTGAAAGAATGTATTTACCACACTGTGGTGCACGGAACACACTATGTAAAAACACATTATAAAAGATGTTTTCCTAAAGGGGAAAAAAAAAGGGTCATTGGAATTTTAACCTGTGGATAGAATCACATGAAAGAGTCAATCATGGAGACATGTTTATTATTTACAATGACAATTATAAAGTGCTAATTGTTCCACCTCAAATATACCTTTGAATAAATATGAAAGAATATAACAAGGGAAAATAACAAATATATCCATGGCATACTACCAGTAACATTTAGTCATCTAAATATTTAAAAGGGAATCTCTGGGTTACATATTAAGAATGCGAGTACTCCATGGGACAGTAAATTGCTCTTTGGAGAAAATGCCTAACTGGGCAGGTTAAACAGCATGCTATAGCCATGAGGACATGGAAATAAAATATACTTTCCAAACTTCAAAGGAGTTGTTACCTAATCTGGGACATCCAATAACTTGACAGCCCCTGGCTACCAACCACCTTCCCAAATTGATGTGTTCCTGTGTTTGCATTCTGCACTCTAGTGGGCTGCCCGGGAAGGTACATGCTCCAGTGTCCCTTCCATCAATTCAGACATCAAATGCTTTCAAAGCAGAGATCACAAAGTGGTGGACCATGGACAATCCAGCCTGTAGATGTGTTTTGTTTGGCCTGCAAAATGTTATAAAACAACTAGTTTTTGAATTGGTTGCCAATATTTAGAAATCATTTAGTGATGATTTCACAAACATTTTAAAACCTCTAACCTCTCTTTTAAAAAAATCAGAAATCAAGGAAACACTGGGCCCACCTTCCCAGAGGACCAGAATCATCCCTAGTTGAGTAATGACTGGTTTTTTGTGTCTAATTTTCCTTACGTCCTTATAGTTATTAATGCTATTTACAAGCCCCTTGTGGTTGAATTTGCTGCTCCTGCCCTGGGAATCTCTTCAGCTTGTCCTACCTAACCAAACTAAAGGATCCAACCACCTTTCCTCTACACTTGCTGACTGACCGCACTCCAACTAGGTTGTTACCTCAACCAAGAAAGAGCATTTTTTCACTTTATGTGTGGTAGTGCAATAGAAGGCTCATTCCCCCATCACAAACATCTCAGTTGTTAGCAAGGAAGCAAGGGAAATTGAGAATGAAGTGGTGAGGGAGAGAAATCCATAAAACCATCCTCAGCATGACTTAGTGCTCTGCAAGTGACCTGGGTCTAATGGAGTTTGGAAATAAGAAAGGCCTTTACCCCCTTATAGAAGGAGAAGCCAGGGTTGCCCTCAATGTGGCTATGAAAAAGCTAGGCTGGAAATTGATTGGGACAACAGAGTCTGTGTCCTTGTGTCATGGTTTCTTCAGGGCCTGCTTATAAACTGTAAAGTCATCTTCCTCCTGACCTCTTCCTTTTCTTCCCCTGGACAACACAGGATACCCTCTTGACAACCTTTTCCAGTATTTCAACCAACCAGATTACATGATAGCTTACATTTGCAGACATTGATTTAGTTTGCATTGTAGACCTTTTAGCTGCACTCTTTGTTAAAACTGATAGCTTAGACTAGTGGGTGACAAATGTTACTATGTCTCTAGACCAAATGCACTCCACCACCTATTTTTATAAATAAAGTTTCATTGGAACACAGTCACACTGATTTCTTTACACATTGTCTATGGCTGCTTTTCACATTGTCTATGGCTGCTTTTCACACTGCAAGAGCGGACTGGGGTAGTTGCAAGAGAGCCGTATGGCTTACAAAACCTAAAATATTTACTATCTGGCCCTTTATAGAAAAAATTTGCTAACTCAGGGCTAGACTTGAAGACATTATTAATTTAGTTGACATTGCAGATCTTTTATTCTGCAATCTTTATTCAACTGATGGCTTGGGCTTCCTGTAAGACCTGCTCTCTTTCTATCTGGGCAGCTTCACTCTTACCACTGTCTCAAATGTGGTGTAAGCTCCTACTATTCACCCAGTCATTTTGTGTTTCTTTGCCTGAGCAAAGTCTGTCATCTGAAAAACTCATTCATCCTTTAAGACCTAAGTCAAGAATCTGATCCTAACTCTGAAGTCTTTGTTGACCCACGCAGGCAAACTGATCATTCTTTTCTGGTGTCATTGTTATAAAGCTGCATCATAATCAGAGCCACAGCAAGTGCAGAATCCAAGAAACAGAATGAGAAGGCCCTAAAAATTGGTGTTCAATATTTTAAAGATGTCATCAAGGTAGTCATCTTGAGAAAAATCAATACTTTGTTAGGATTCCTTATAGCAACTTTGTAGTTTAGTAACTATTTTTAACTATAGGAGGGTAGTGGGTAGGTACCATAATTATTTAATAGTTAAGGAACTCTAAAAGATCTTAATCTGGCCTATATTGCTGAACCTAACACATAGCTTTAATATTTATTTACATGGATTGCCAGGAGTTTATTACCTGCCTCCCATACTAGGACTATAAGCTCTTTGAGCAGAGACCATCATTTTTGTTTTTTAAAAAGTGTGTAGCCTCGTAGAAAGATACCACTAAAATCTGATTAATGAAATAAAATTGAATGTAACACATTCTCTAAGTCTGTTATGATATTACCTGATATAGAAATATATCCCTGGAGGAAATGTTCTTCATAATCGAGGTATGATTAAATTGTTAATTTGAACAAGGTTTTCAATGCTTAGATAACAAATACTGAGTGTGTCAGTTGAGTATTGGAAAGGAGTTTATTATTTCTCGCCTTCTCTTCCCTTCATATCTCTCAAAATTGATACTAATAATTTCCTGCCCTATGTTGAGTAATACTGGAACAAGGCAAATTTTTCTCTTCCCATATTAAACAATATTGAGACCAGACGTAAAAAACCTTAGCTGCTTGAGGGAAAGATGTGCTCCTGGAAGATAAGACAGACCCAACTGAAACAGCTTCCGCAGAATCACTTCAAGACCCTCACTTTGCTCTGTCTCCCAACTCCAGGCTCTGCCGTAAACTCTGTCTGTCCCAGCCAGTTTCCCACCATGCAAAACCCACCTTAAAATCACCCAGTTCAGGACCTAAAACCATATGAACACCCTTCCCCCAAATCTCCCTTTCTGAGACATTACTAAGGCTCTGTCAAGGTGGTCTCTCTTACTGCAAGCTGTCTAATAAACAGTTTTGCTTTATCAATTAATTTTTCTGGTGGTCTGCTGGGGAACTGACAGTTGACTTCTACGGCTGTTGCTTCTTCCTACACTTCCTTTAGATATTTTGGCTTGAAAAAGTACAGAGGTGTAAAATGTGTTTATAAGGTTCGACTTCATTTAATTTTGGACACAGAATCAGATCCACACACAGTCGGACGTGGCTAAAGTTTCAGAGTCAACTCTTTAGTGTCCTCATATATTTCATATTTAGCATCCCAAATAAAAATTGGTATGATTAATTATAATAATCTTAGTTTAGTTTCCTCTCTAAGTGGAAGGGTAAACATAAGAGAAAGAAAAAAGTTTTTTCATTCTTTCAGTAAGTATTTATTTAATGTCTTCTATGGGCCAGACACTGTTCTAGGCATTATATCTTAGTGGAAGTAGATGAAAAATAAACAAATAAGTAAATAGACTCTATGGAGAAAGAGGTGCTATTTAAATAATAATTATTTAGGAAATAATCAATAAATAGCTAAAAGAAGAATGAAACTTCAGAAGAAAAAAATCTTCTTTGAACTAAGCATTTAACAATGCCAGTAGCTTTGCTCTTTAGAGAAACATCAAACCAGGATGAAGGACTATAGGATGTATAAGGAGCTTCAGTACAAAGTAACATTCAGACCAATTTTGTGATTGAATGCCAGTCACTGACATCTCTTCAAAAAAATATATGGTATTTGTACATAAAATATTATGCTTAATATTTCATTAATTAGAAAGAACTTACGATAAATGCTAACTTCTGTAAATAAGACCAATGGTAGGAGAAAACAGCATTTCCTTAATTGGGAAAGGCTTGTAGTACCACAGTGCACCCAGTTGTCACGGAATAAGCCAGAATGACCCTCTGTATATGGAAAATTATTTTAATTAATTAGACACCTAATTGGGAAAATTACCATATGGCATCTAGAAAATAAAATTAAAGAGATGTATAAATCCTGCCCTTCCCTTTTTTTAAACTTCTGCGTTAACCATTGGATTCCCATTTTTCAATTACTGTGGAAGGGCATGGGTAAACTGTAAACAGTAATCAGCCAGACTGACAGTACAAATTCCCACAGAAACAGCATCTGGGTTAATGAATACTCACAGGATACCTTGGCAGTCTTTCAAGAATACGTAATTCTGGTAGTAATTAATCTCCTGAGTAAATTAGTCTACCGCATGCACTCACAGAGGACTCTACAGGGAGGCTGTCTGTTTGTGCTCCTGCCTGTGCAGACAGCACTGAGGGTTGTAGGAACCAGGAAGGAATGACCACATGCATATTTGTACTTCCAGTAAATTTGTTTCAAGCCCTCTATGTTCTTCATCAGCGACCAAAAAAGAAGAATCATTAAAAATACCCTTCTTATTTTGAGAAGTATTTGAGAAGCATTTTTTTTTTTTTAATTGGGTTAAGTCTAAATTTCTCCACTGTGAACTCGTTTACCCCAGCCAAATCAAGACTGGGGAATGCCCATGAAACCGCCAGCCCTCAGCACACACATGGTGCTTGCCTAGGAAAGAACAAGGTAAAAACACATGGGGATATCCTGGCAACCTTTTTGATGGACTAAAACTGCCCCCTGCACTCCACAGTAAACATCTTGTTCCTCCAACTCTCCAAAGCTGGAGGAAAGTGGCAATGATCAGAAATCAAATTTCAATTGTTTCAATACATGGATTTTTTTTTCTCTTCTAAATTTTTCCTTTCCCCTCTTAACCCTAATTTCTCTTAAAACATATAATATTTTGAACATACTTGTAGATACCACCTTGGGTAGAAGTAGAAGCATGCATCTAAGCTGGCTTCTAAATTCACTGAGGGCAAGAATCATGCCCTATGGATTCTTCTCTCTCTCCAGCCTCGCACAGTGCCTGGCACATAGTTTGCTGACCTGAACTAAGAGGTTACCATAGCATTTAGACAAAAAGGGGGTTGTGGTTGAGGAAGCACCTTGAAAAGAATCTGAACATCCAATCCACCTTTGCTTAACTACCTGATACAACTGTATCCATAAATAAATACTTCTAAAATTAAGATTTAAGAATGCAATTACTAGTAACTATGAAAAACCACAACTATGCAAACCAATCAGGAAAATTAAGCTATCTAAGCCTCACTACAGAAAAAAAAATTGATGTACACATGTAATCTCTATAGTCAGGTTACAGCTGAAAAAGAAATGAAGAATTTTCTTTTTCTTATGATTTTGTTCTTATTGATTTATACTTCATAATCCTTTACCCTCTATGATTTGAAAGCAATTTATTTTTTTTTTAAAAAGTGAGAGAAAAATGACTGTAGGGAGACCTTAAGGTTGTAGTATAAAACAAGCTTATAGACCGATGCTTTTAATAAAACATCAACAGGTAAAATTTATTAAGATACAATACGCCTGAAATAAATTAACGCAGAGCTGATGTATAAACTAAAATTCTTATACTTATCCAATAAAGCATTATTGTAAGGTATACTACTTACACATGTATTTTTTCCTTCTACATTTTAGCTGAAATAGGGGGGCTGGGAAATTTCAGCACATAAATATCATAGGGAGAAGATTAAGGGGTTACAACAAATTTTTGACAAGTTTCTTCCTGAGAAAAAAAGAGGAGATTTAACCCTGGCTGTCAGAAGATGAGGGCCCATCTGTGGTATATCTCAAAAAACTTCTGAAGCTTTACCTGGTTCTGCTTTAACGTGGACACCAGTTTTTGCAATGTGATATTTTCTTCTTCCAGTTCAGTATAATCCTGAAGGAGTCGAGCTTCCCGGAATTTATATTCTCGGATTTCATCCTTCATCCGTATTCTCTGCAGCTCCACCATCTCATTGTTCTGAAACAACAGAATAAACTGTCAATACAGAACTTCCTATTTCTATAGTTTATGAAGTGTAGACAAAGTCCTGGCAGTTAAAAATAATAATAAAAACACCTCATGAGGTGTAAATTGGCACTGCCTTTTTTCTTTTATTTTTTTTGGCGGCTGGCCAGTATGGGGATCTGAACCCTTGACCTTGGTGTTACCAGCACCACGCTCTCCCAAGTGAGCTAACTGGCCAACCCAGCACCACTTTTTTTTTAATGGCAATTTAGTGAAATAGAGGTAGGGGAATTCTTGCTCAACTGGACTAACCATACTCTTGCTAAAGGCAGTCCAAGGACTTAAACATCAAAAAGGTGGAGGATGAAGAAAACTTGCTCAGATATCAAGGGTAATCAGATATCCAAGGTCAGGAAATTACTTAGCAGGATTCTTTGCTAAGGCTGAGCTGGGCATGCCAAAGACAGGAAGGGGAGTGTGGTGGGAGGGGGACCAAGGTCAAGGCTTAGTCCAAAAGAGGGATCGAGCAGAGCCTGACCAAAGTTTGGTCAAGGAGACAGTCTTTGTCACAGGCGGTCATGAACTGCAGTCTGATAAGGATGAAAACTAAGAGAATTTGCAAGACATTTGATTTGGTGATATTATGAATATAAATCCTAACTTGGGCAAGGCCATTCTTTGGCATCAGATTTTATCTGTTCCTTATCTTGTCATCATACAAACTCACCGGCTAGATTGTAAGGGGTTCCCTGGAGATATCCAGACTTCATCATTTAATGTAATATCCTGTGAAAAATAATCAATCCTGGGGCTGTACAAACTAATTAATTGTGCTAGAAACCTGCATTCAGCCTACTATCTGTAACATCATTTGAATATAATATTAGTGCATGGATTAGTGTATAGATTATAGATTAGTGCATTGGTTGTGTTATGTCCTCATTAGTCAGAATGCTTCCAGACTGTCTGGATTTTCTGTCTTTAGCTCTCATTTCTTCAACACTTTAATAATTCACTTATGCACATCCATAAGAACTGCGCAGTTGAGCTCAACCCACAGAGTCATGGGTTATTGTTTTAAGCCCCTAAATTTTGAGGTCATCTATTACATGGTAATATGTAAGAGATACAGTAATATACATGCTTCTTTATTAACACAATATTTTATCAAATCTAATGGCAGATTTAAGGAATAACATAATTTCAAAGCAATGATATTTCAACATACCTACAAAAACTGAGATGTCGTAAGAAAATATCCATACTTTTTATTGATCACAAAGTAAGACGTGCTGCTAATACTACTGAGTTTTGCTGAGTACATTCAAATGGAAGAAAATGCTAAATTTCAATCTGAGTTCAGTGAAAATAAAGATGTAATTATTTTTCCCATCCAAGTTTACAGGCCTCCTGAATTCTATCCACAGATTCCCAGAAGCTCAGTTAGGCACTCCTTGTCTTTTAAGTCTCAGTTCAAATGTCATTCCCCAAACAGCTCGTATAAAACAGCTCCCCTCACCCTCACTCTTCATCGTTCCATTATCTACTTTATGGATCAGTATTTAGCATGAAGAATGTATTCAAAAATAATTTTTGAAAGAGTAGAACTAATCATTACTTGAGATTAGCTATTTACTTACTTTTTATACTTTTCACATTTATTACATTTCCTTTCACATCTGAATATAATTGAGCTTTCCTGTCTTGTTCATAGCTGTGTCCCTAATACCTGGCACAGTTAAGGCCCTTATAATCACAGAATGAATAATAAACAGGTATACAAATGATTAAACACAAAATAAAAAACAATATAACTGAATAGATTATGGGTTTTTGTTCTGTGTTATTTTAGAAGAAGGAACAAAGGGAGAACAATGTGCTTCGAAATAAAATATACCCAAATCTGTGAAATTACTAGACTTATAATTCTTCTTCAATATACTGTCAAGCTACTTGGAGGCAGAAACATCACTTTATTCCCTGCTCTTTGGACAATACTTGGAGCACATGTACTGAATAAGTGTAGAATGAAAAATAGTAGAACTCCCCTAATTTGGCTATAAAGTCAAATTACAATTTATCATTAATTTTTTTTATTTTGCAAAAATATGAAATCTTAATATTTTTTCTATTACTTGAAAGATCTATCATTAACTGAATGAGTGATATTTACTTACTTTTCCTCAATATGTATAAAGATATCAGGAAGCCTAATAAATTGGATGTCAGCCATTTATATAAAATTATTTTTAAACTTGTTAAGATACAAGAGATTATGTAAATGAGACTATCTACATTGTAAAAAATGTAATTGCCAGAAACCTGGCTTGTATACACTGGAAATTAACCATAAAATCTTATACAGTAAAGTAGTAAATGTCAAGACCAATTTAAGACCACAGCAGAGCTAATGACGATCGCTAACAAACAACTCATGAAATAACTAATGAAAACTCCAGGCTACTAATTAAGGAAAAGGAAGACCTGGGCTTGGGAGACTGCTTAAGGTGAGACTCCCTAGTGATAAAATTGACACAAGGCCCAGAGGAAGAAAACCGGTCTTATTTATGTTACTAAAAATTCTTGCTTTTGGGGCCGACCCCCATGGCACACTTGGGAGAGTGCGGCGCTGGGAGCGCAGCAGCGCTCCCGCCGCGGGTTCAGATCCTATATAGGGAAGGCCGGTGCGCTCACTGGCTGAGCGCGGTGCGGACGACACCAAGCCAAGGGTTGCAATCCCCTTACCTGTCACAAAAAAGGCAAAAAAAAAAAAAAAAAAAAAAATCCTCGCTTTTGAATTGCCAAAGACAAATTCTATGGGCAACATTCTTTAATTCCACAATAAATTTAAAAGACTGTGAATGTTGTTTTTTGTATCATTCATCATACATTTATCTCCTACATTTTTTTTTCTTCCTAGGGGAAGATGGTGTTGAGCTCTGCTAAAAACTCCTATGGACAATAATGAGAGTGAGAAAAATCCAGCATGAGAGAAGGGAGGAAATGGCTCAACAGTGGAATGCTTTAGCCTTTCACCTCCAGAGTCCTGAGCCCAGCTTCTCCGGGGAGCAGGGATTAACCTGAACGGAGAGAAGTAGACTATCTTCATTATTTGCATTGCTCCTGAGAAAGGGAGCATTCTTTGAGTTTAATTTTAATTAACATTAAAAAGACTTCTTCATGTAGGAATCATAAATTCCATTCACTATTGGCAAAAAGTAAGAAAATATAAACATGAACACAAAGAGTAATATATACAAAATCATAATGCCTTCTAGTTATAATGCTCTTAGTCTTTCAGAAATTAATTATAGTCACTGTCACACTGGATCTTAATAATAGCTGTGTGAAGTGGGTGGCGGACTCTTCAGTTTGCTTATCTGTGAAATAGATGGAAGGTAGTAGCTGAAAGGAAAAAAACCCAGCCCCAGCGCAAATGAAACACACCAGGAGACAGGGACTCAACCAAAGTTAGGTTATTAGGCAGGCAAAAAGAAGAAGCAGGCTGCCCTCTTGGAAGTGGGAGCAGCAGCAGGGAGAGTCGGGGTGGGCTTTTTATATCCAGTTAGGCTCAGCTGGACTGTTCCTATTGGCTAAGAAGGAAGGGGCGGGAAGTGAGTGGGGTTTAAGCTGAGCTGGGACTTTTCTATAGGTGGAGAAATTCGCATGCGTGGGAAGGGATGTGGTGGTGAAGAATAAGGGGGAGGGTTTTTTTTGTGATTCTCGGAAAACGTGCTGTGCTCGGAAAACTCTCCATAGCCATTCTGGGTGTTCCTCCCATCTGCCGGCCGCTGTCTTAGACATTGACTAAAACATAATTGCCTAACAGTAGCCCCTTTCCTTCCCTGCCCAAGGGAAGGAAAGGGGCTACCCGCTTCAACCCAAGTGAGTCCACTGACACTGCTGCCTGCACTTCCCCTACTGTCTAGACACTTCAAACACTTACCATAAGCAAAATCTTGGCAGTGATACAAAATCTGCCCTTTTATTTTGAACAGTTAAAATGGTGTAAAATATGACTATATTCTGATTCACAGTTTTTCTTCTTATATTTTGATTTATCGTTTTTTTCCTACTTGTATAAAAGGACATTAAAAGAACACAGATATTGTTTTAAGCAATAAAATAGATTAATAAACATTTACATTGCACCTCATTGAACAGAACATATATTTTACAGGAAAGCTTTTCGTGTGAGATTTTTTTTTTCTGGTACTAACTTTATTGAGATAGATGACTACAATTCACTCATTTAAAGTGTACAATTTGGGCTGGCCAGTTAGCTCAGCTGGTTACCATGGTGTCATAACACCAAGGTCAAGGGTTTGGATACCCATACCAGCCAGCCGCCAGTAAATAAATAAACCGTAAAATTCAATGGTTTTTAATATTGCCACATAATTGTGACCATCACTGCAACCAATTTTAGGACATTTTTATCACCTCAAAAATAAATTCCATACCTTTTAGCTATGCTGCTGACCCCACCCCACAGCACCCCCATCTCCTCCAGCTCTGGGCAGCCACTAATCTACTTTTTGTCTCTATATGAGATAGGAGATACTCAGTTCCCCCCTGGCATAGGGTTTCAGGCCACTCCTCTGGGTCTCAAACCACTTTCCTAAGACTTAAGCCCCATCTCTGAGTCCTAAACTACAGTGGTCTGTAGCACCTATTTTCAGCACCAGCACATGGAGATTGAGACCACAGCGGGCAGACTCACGTAATCTCAATGTCCAAGCATGCTCAGTAAAAAGCAAATGACCTTCCACTAGAGGCTCTAGAGAGGTGTGTTACGGAATTTGACGAATGAGCATGATCTAAAAGAGATCAACTGAGTATGTACAAATTTGTTACATAACTGGGAACCACCCCCTTACTTGAATATTCATTAGATAGCAAAACTATAATAGTCAAATCCAGGAGGAAGGCAGGGTTGTTGCTCACTTTCCTTGGGGCCAGCCTGCACTTCACCTGTGAGGTTTGTATGCTTTGCTTCCACGTTAAACTTACTTTTAGTGGACGGTTGCTCACTCTCTTGAGCCAGCCTGCACTTTGTACTAAACCTTAAGTATGTATTTCTTACTTCTGTATTAAACTTGGCACGGCAGCAGCTCAGTCTCTGGAGCTAGACCACACTTGCCCTGTAAAGTCCGTATTTCATATTCTCTGTATTAAATCCATTTTCACTCTCTACCATGACTCTGCTCTTGAATTCTTCCTTGTGGTGGAGTCAAGAACATGGTAGAGGACAGGGTGAGTTAAGGCCTGCTACCAGGCCTCCCCAGACCTTCTCCTGTGGTATCATATAGATTTGTCTATCTTGGACTTTTCATATAAATGGAATCATATCATAAGTGGTCCTTTGAAACTGCAAGATTTTAAACAGTTTGGTTAATGCTGATAAAATCTCTGTTTTTTGAAACCGATAGATAATTTTACTGCAGCAGGAAATATACTTCACACTATAGCAGCAAAGTACTGCATTGTGCTGGCATTCGTCCAGCATACAGCAGCTATGTTTCAGAAGGTGGCATGATCGTTTAAAGTTCATTCAGTGTGCTGCAAGTTATTTTTTTGTTAATAAAAATGTGACTTTGTGATCTGGGTATTATAACCTGAGTACACTGATTTGTTTTAGGATGAGATTTTGCAGTTGTAAAACACTGGAATCTTTTCTCTTTTCTATAATCTATCTTGAAGTCAGAAAACCGTAAATCATTTCCCAAAGTAGACTGGTTAACTCTTGCATTTGCTTGACTTTTCTTTCTCTCTCTTTTTTTTTTTTTTTAACTTAAAGATGCAAAGCATCATAATGAACGATGGCTTCAGTTTTCTTGCTTAAAAGTATATTCTCATAATTATTGACTATGTATGCTGCCCTGATACAACAATCACTGTAATAAAATAATTTGTTAAACGAAAAAGGGAAATTTTGGTAATAAACTAAACAGATCTGATATCTAGATTCTAAAATAAAGGTGAAGGTTGGATTCATAAATATTCCAGAAATAGTTCAATCTCTGGCAAATATTCCTTTATTTCAGCTTCACAGACTTTACTGTGACCTTACTGTAAAGAATGATCTAACCCAAAAGACAAATAGCAACAGCAGTACAAAAATCATCACTGATGATAAGTAATTTTAGTTCCCATCACCATGGGAACACACTATATATAAATTCTTATCGAGACGAGACACTATGAAACGAAAAGGAGTGAAATGGAGGTAAAGATGTGTATTAAAGTAGTTTGTTAAAATGGTGAATACTGAAAAAAGAAAGAAAAAAAAGAAAGCTATAGAGGGATAGGAAAGGAGAAGGTTGAAATAGTAAAATGTGGGATAAGTATCATCAGGAAGGAAAGGTTGTACAGAAAGCGGGGTATTAATATAATTTATAACTTGATTTAAAAGCACAAGTTTACCCTTCAAGAGACTGAAAGCTATTAACAACACTATTTTTGTTTATTCTTTAGGGATGTGTGTATAACAGAGACTGATTGGTCATTCCGATCCAGATAGTTTCTGAAGCTTTAACAGGGTACCTGCCTGGTCTGACTTAGCTGTTTATTTTTGTTGCTATAAAACACATTCACTGTCCAGGAAGAAAAGCTTAGCCCAAATATTGCTAATGAAGGAGAAAGTTTAAAAATAATAGCGAATATAGTTGGTCAAATAAAGACTTCAATATATGGAATAGTATCAAAAATAACAGCCTCAGAGAGATAACTGTTTTGTAAAGAGGTGGGTGGGAGAGTAAACAGTTCTGGACATAGACCTGCGTTCAAACACTGGCTTACACCGAAACATTTCTGGGACTGTCAGTTTTCTTACATCTAAAAGTGGAAAAATAGTTTTTCTACTCAACTCCAGAGCTGTCAGAAAAAAATGATAAAGAATGTCTAAAACCACTCTGTAAATAGTAATGAGCTACTCTGTATCTTTACAAAGAGATAGTTTTTAAAAAGTTAAAAGCTTTGTAGGAAATAACTGCACTGGAGATCCTTCAGAATGTTCTTTAATATCAGTAATCATTTGAAGATTCTTTGAAGAAACTAACAGCATGTGGCTATGACTCTAACTCATCATATGAAAAAGATGAGAAGATACTGAGTCCAAAACCAGAAATTATAAAAATTTATACAGTGAGTAAAAATCTCACTTCCACCTTGCCTCACATCGGCCCAGTTTCCACCCACTCCCCCCAAACCTACTGTTGCTAGTATCTTATGTATCCTTCCAGGATTCCTTTATATCGTGTTTATTTTCAAACTTTATTTATAGAGCCAACTTATTCCCACATGAAAATAAACATGGTTAACATACTTTTATAATGGACTCATCATTGCAGAGGTCTTTTATTTATACATATATATGCACATATGTACATATATATATATATATACACAGATATATACTACATATATCATATATGAGCGTACTTCAAAAAGTTCATGGAAAAACAGAATTAAAAGATAATATGAATCTTTCCATGAATTTTTTGAAGAACCCTCGTACATCACATATATATCTTATGGTATCCATATATATCACTAGAATCTATAGCCCAGATGGCATTCTTCAATTACAAGCCAGAATTTATTTATTTAGCACTTATATGATGCTTTCAATGTGCCAAGGCTCTTCTAAGTACTTTAAAAATATGAAACTCTTTTAACCTTTTAACTCACATAACAACCCTATGAGATGGATACCAATATTAATCCCATTTTACAGCTGTGCTGAGTCATGGGTAGATTATGTAATAATGTTCCCAAAGTTCCATAATAAATGAACGACAGAAAAAATCCAGACCGTCTAGTTCTAGAACACAAGTTATTAACCACTGTGCTCTACAACCTCTAAAAATGACTTAAGGAAACTTGTTGCTTAAATGGCACAGGTAATGCTAACCAGAATACTGTTACCACTGTCTTTAGGTCATAGTTTCCCTCTCTATATAAAATAATGAATAAAGAGAAATATAAATGTCTCAAAGTTACCTCAGATTATAATGCTTTAGTGGATCCTATTTCTGAAAAATATTATTTCAAGATGACTTCCTGCAAAATCTCCTCAGAACGGATTCTGGAGCTAATGGTGTAATTGTAGCAACAGCCGCTCATGTTCTAAACACTCACTGCCTATCAAATGACTTTCAAAGGCAGAAATTCTGGTTGCCGAAAAGCAGCAATACCTGTGACCCTGACTGTCAAAATGTGTTTCCAAAATCTTTCCCCTATGAAGGCTTTCAATATGTCAGGAACATGAGGACTACAGGATTACTTATTTAGAAATCCAGCTGTGATGTGCTTATTAAAATATAAGTTACAAACTTTTAAGTATTGATCTGTCTCAAGTTAGCAGGCATTCCAATTTTTGACAATTATACTGGAAGTTACTGGAAGTTACCAGAAGTCAGATTATACAACTCAGTTGTCAAAGCTGCGAACTGCATCTGAAATTTTTTGCCTTCCTAAGAGAATATTCTTAGGCATTTTCTTCATACACTCCAGAGCAATAAGAAACATTTGGTATAGAATATTTTTCTAGAAACTATATCTTCGTAATTAGACTTCTAAAACCAAATAAAGTATTATAGGCAAGATGCACTGAAAGAAACATTTGGACACTACTGTCTTGACAGAAATTCAGTTTATATTTGAAATATTTAAGAAATACACTATGTATGCATGCAGGTATCTCAAAAGTCCATGGAAAGATTCATATTATCCTTTAATTCTATTTTTCCACAATTTTTTTTAAGTACCTGCATATGTATTTAAAAATATTATTCAACAACATTTTTCTTTCTTGGCAAGTAAAGGGAAATAGATTCCAAGTCTTATGGTTTTGTCTTTCATTTATACTAAAATAGCAATTGCTTTATTATCATTACATATTTTAAAATCACTCAAAATTAACTTTTCAATCAATTATAATGCCATTGAAGTGGGAAACCTTGATATTTTAATATTTTAATAAAAGTTGTTTTAACCACATACATCTGACTTAGACATAGGAAAGAAATTCCTCCGGCATAAAAAAGACAGCAAGAGAACATTATGATTCAGTCATATAGGAGGGTACTTCAAAAAGATCATGGAGATATTTGTATTATCTTTTGATTCTATTTTTCCATGAACTTTTTAAAGTACCTCAAATAACTAATATGTAACATTAGTAGTTGGTAATTAAACATGGCATAAGTATTTAAATTAAAATAACTTGCAGTGTATATCTTACTATAATAATGAGTAAACGGAGGCCCAGAGAGATTAAGGAAATTGGGACAGGTCAGAGCTGGGATACGATCTAGGATTTGATCAGGTCGCCCTGATACCTAAATCTGAGCTCCTTTCTTTAAGACACCCTGACTTAGGCTCTCGGCTTTAGGCAGAAAGCCAGAGAAAAACAGAAAGGAAACAAAATAAAATACAGAGGGAGAAAATGAAGGGTTCTCTGCAAATCAGAGATGAATTACGTATTTGGGGGGCTTCCAAAGTGGGGACGAAGCTGGGAACACAGTGAGAACAAAGAACTAAGGGCACATAGCCTCAAGCTCTCAGTCAAGTCTTGTTTGGCTCAGAAAGAAAGGGCACCAATTCAGGGAGAAAATGGAATGTTCGCAGGATGAGAACACGCTCTACCTCCTTAGAGACACAGTCCACACGGGGACTCCGAGGCTGGCGCCCTCCCCCCAGCCCTGGGAAAGAGCGCTGGAGAGCGCCCCGTGCCGCCTGCCAGCCGCGCCGCCCAGGAGCGCGCCCGACGGCTCCCGGCTGGCGAGCGGCTGCGCGCTGGGCCCTTCCTTGAAGACCCCACTGGACACGTCCCACACATAGCGTCCCTCTCAGTCTGCAGAGAAGAGAGGCTTTTATACTGAGCAGGGTCCACTGAGAAGGCCTTTCATGATTCACAAAGGCCAGTGATGTATTTTTCCCTGCCCTGAATTTCAATTAGCATCTTGGGCAACAAACCTGAAACTGACTAATTGAGAAATACACATTTAGTTTGCGAGCCAATGCTCAGGAAATATTATAAAATATAGTTTAAGAATTAATAGCAGCCAAATGAACTCTCACTGTGTATGGCGGGAGTATTTCATAAGACTGTTCTGTTAGCCTTTCATATTTTTTTATAACGTCATAGTTTTACCTAAAAACTCCTAATTACCTTTTTGCTTTACCTGTTTAATATTTTAGTAAGTTAAACAGTGAGATAAAATATGTTGCCATCCACCATTTAATTAATCAAAATATATGTGAGATATCTTTGATTCTTTGGTGATACCTCATTTATTCAATTCTACCTCTATCAAACTTTTATACTTTCAGTAAAGCCCACATTCTCCAGAAACAGTTAAACTGATAGGCTTTTAAAATGTAAATTTTCCATGAAGCCAGAACTGCTTTTTGTAAAGAATCAGCTATAATACAAATATATTACCAATTATATTCAGATTTTGAAGATACATTGCATTATTTTATTACTATTCATATATTAAAATGTTTTATTCATCATTAATAAATTGAGAATATAAAACTAAATAATGATATTTTGGATTAATCATAATAGTGAATTAACATATGTCTGGGGCCCAAGATATGTCCAAACAAGTCAATTTTAAAACAAATCAATTTTAAGCAAACATAAAATTAAATAGCATTTAAAAGAATCAAAGCCAACAATTTTAGCATATATTCCTAATGGATTACTGACCAGTGTCTCAGCCATCAGATTTATGATGACATCAGAAAGCAAGTTAAAAGTGTTATAACACAGAGAATTTAAAATTAATCTGTAAAACTATTAGAAATACTAAAATGATTCCTTAACTATTTACCTCTCTTTGTCTGAAACATTTCCTCTATAATTCGTTTCTTTTTGGATAAAACTAAATTAGAAAACTAAGTACAAAATATTAAAAATGCTTTTTTGTGTAGGAGAATTACTGTTACATTACTCATAGTTCCTACATAGTACTCAGGTCTGAAGAGGAATATGCTCTAAGTTCACACAGTTTAAGAAAATAATATACATTTAAAAAAAAAATCCCTACTATCAAAGATTTGGAAGATAGTATTCATATTTATATTCCTTTAAAAAATCATAGCAATATATTTTTAAGTTCAAAATAGTATGTATTCATGTGCCTATTTCCAATATTATTTAAATAATATTGACTGACTTATTATTTAAATAATATTATCTGACTTTCTAATATGATGCTTAGTATTAATGCATATTACTATTTAAATCTGATGACATATTAATTCCGGGGAAAAAGAAATAAGTCACGACCATTTGAGTTGTGGACATATTATTGGCAAAATTGAATCTCAAATTGTGGTCCCAGAACCAACAGCATCAACATCACATGGGTACTTGTTAAAAATGCAAATTCTCAAGCCCCACCCCAGACCCACTGAATCAGAAACTCCAGCTATCTATGTTAACAAGCTCTTCTGAAGCACATTAAAGTTTGGCAACCAGAAGTCCAAATAAGAAAAATCCACTCACAGCAGCTTAAGCTCATCCAGAAAACAGATGCTCATGGTAGGTTGGCTTATTAGCTATTCAGTGACACCAACTGTCCAGCAATTAAAACTAAATAGGATAGACAAACAGACAATGGAACAAAATAGAGAGCCTAGGAACAGACTCACACTTAATAAACTCACATTTAATAAACTTTAATTTATTAATCACTCAATAAACAACAGAGATCACTGCAGATCAGTGAGGGAAAGATGGGCTAGAAGAAAATTTAGGAGAGTATATTCATTACTTTGCAGTAGAGAATTTCATAAATAAGAAACAAAAATGGCTTATAGGGAAATACTGATAACTTTAATTACATTAGAATTCAGTTATTTCTTTCTGTTCATCCAAACATTACTTACAATAAAGTAAATGAAAACACAAGCCTCTAACTAGGAACAGATATTTTTTGACATTAAAAAATGGACAGATTTGTATTTATTACTTATTCATCCAACAAGTATTTATTGAATACTTATTATGTGCCAGGCACTACTATAAAAGCTAGGGATATAGTAGTGACAAAACAAAAGAAAAAACAAAAACTATGAAGATCTCTGCTTTCTCAAACTTACATGCCTAGCTTAAAACAGACCTAATCAATAAGTAAATTGTGTAGTCTATTTACTTATATTATGGGTAATTTATATATACTATGTATATATACAGGGATTTACAAGGAGAAAGTTTGGAAGACGGGGGACAAGGAGGTCTGGAGAAGAGGCATATGGCTGGACACAGTAGTGTCATGAAGTGTTAAGATCTTTGTATTGCATGTTAACATGTCAGAGAGCATTCACCACAGAAGAGACACTGAACAGCGAAGTAGACAGGATGACTTAATTGACATCTGTCAGTCTCTGTCATTAGCCACTCCTGTGCTGGCACAATGGAACCATGAATGTACTGGTGACTCCTGTCAGTACCTAACAGAATTCAAGTCTCAGAGCCCGGGTTCTGGGGAAGGGCTCTAATTTCCATGAGGAATCCTAGAAGAAATGGTTTCTTACCAGTAAGTGACTGAAGTATTATTCATTATCCTCACGCTCATCCTAAATTCTATGTTAGCTGTTATTATCCTGAATATTTGGGACTATAGGTGTTCCCAAAATATCTTTTAAATGATGTGTTTCAACTGCTGTTGTGGCAGCTCACATGAAGGAGCTTTTAAGAGGTAGGTCACAATTAACTAAGAAATACATTTTTCGAATGTAGCCCAATTGTTACAGCACTACTATTGGTAACCCCGTTATGAAATTGACAATGACCACATTTCAGTAAAATTTGAAATTTACAGAAAATATAATTTCAGATGTGTTTCTAGGACAAGAGAAATCTTCAGGAGATATAACACACTTTTCTGGTGAAATGACTCACATTCCCCTCCTCTCACCACTACTGCAGGGTTCTATTAAAATAGATGTTTTATGTATGATAGAGCTATAGGGCTATGACCTCGGAAGGGGAAATGACTGGCTGCCCAGAAATGACCTAAACAGAAATAGTCTGTGTGCTTAGATGAGGAAATCTGGATATATCAACACTAAAAGTGTAAACCAATTTGTGAAAAGCAACGAAGATCCTATAGACTATGGTTCTAAGGATAGTGCACGAATAAATGGAGAGAGATGATACACTTGGTCACCATCCTGCCTAACAAGCTATGAGTGATGAGATGGGGGGGGGGTCAGGCAGCAGCGTGTTCTTCATACTTTAAAATTCCATTCTCCATTCTAATTCACTTAAGCTGGGAGTGCAGACAGAAGAGTCTGTTCCTGAAGGACATTGCTGACTGAGACTGAACATGTGCCCAGCAGAATGGCTTCAGACCTGAGGAATGACACTGGAATTCTTCATCAACAAAAGAACCAACTGAATGAATTTAGAAGTCTTAGTTTATAGTTACGTTATACTCTTTTCTCTTTTAACCAAGACACTTGCATGAGAACTTCTGCTTCTAGCCATGATGAAGAAATAAAGAGAGGACTTAACTTTTCATTGTGAACAATTAGAAAACTGAACAAAATACATCAAACAGCTGTTTCCAGACACTAAACAACAGGCCCTGTAGGACTGATCTCTGGAAGTAGGGAAACAGATGAGCTGACCAGCCGGAACACCCCAACTTTCTGCATGGAGGCAATGTACGAACTGCAGGTACAAGGAGGAAAAACCCAGAGTACCCAGAGGCCTGGCCGAATGAGGAGATAGAGTTCAGAGTTCAGGAAGCTGAGGTAGCTGGAAGTTAGTTGCAGGGTAGAATTCTGGAATGGGGAGAGCTGTGCAGAAAAAGAACTCCAGAAATCTGCAAAGGGTTTCCTTGAACCCTTTCTGTATACAAGGCTGCACATGCCTATTCTGGGCAAAACATTATGCAAAACTCTGGAATTACAAAGAAACTGCCATCCGGGAGCTAAAATACAGTTAGGAATTTCACACTGGTAGTAATTTCCTTTTCTTTTCTCCTCTTACTTATATTTGTAATTATTTGACAATTTAAAATTTCTGTTTAATTTCTGAAAACATTTTTTACTGTAACAAATGTTAGAACTTTATCAATTCTGTATATATTTGATTTTTTATGAAGGAAGGAATTGTAAACACACAACCATCCATTCATTCATTTCTTTTATTAGTTCAAACAAATACTCATTGAGTGTATACAATACACAAGAAATTGTATAGGTGCCAGGATCATTAGAAGTGTAGGACATTGCTCCTGCCTCAAAGAGTTTATAATTTAGTTGGGGAGGTGTGCTTAAGAGATAATAACAATGTTTGACATATATTGAATCCTTACATGCAAGTATTGTTCTAAGTATTTAGTATGTAATAATTCATTAATAGAACAGCATTATGAGATAGACATCATCCCAATTTTATAGACAAATAAACTGAGGCACAGAGAGATTACATAATTTTCTTAATGATTTACATTCCATGAGTGCCAGAGCCAGGATTTTAAGCCTTGGAATCTGACTCTGAAACAGCTGCTATCGAACATTTGTGTATGGTGCTAAAAAACAAACTATTCACCAAGTGTTTATCGGAGGCCTGCCATATGCAAAGCACTCTCCTAGGTAGTGAGATTTAAATAGGAACAGGACAATCCCCAGCTTCAAGAAATTTATAGCCTACATATGATTAATATTAAAATGATTATTATGAATTAATATCTGAAAACATCCATAATATAGCACATGACTCCTGCAGGGAAAAAAATGCATTATGTGTCACAAACAATTTGTGTGTGAGTTAACTTTAGGAACACATGACTGCCAAGTGAGAACTGGCTCTGTAATGTGTAACAAATATTTAGCATACATTCTTTTATTTATTAATAATTGAAAAATGCTTTCATATTCTCTTCTGGAATAATTTTCTTATTTTAAAATATTCACCAATCATGAAATAAAAGGCCTTGGTGCTATGTGATCTCCCACCTTCTGAATTTCACAGGGCTGCTGTAACAAATTAACACAAGCTTGGCTTCGATAACAGAATTTACTCTCTTACAGTTCTACAGAAGTTTGAAATGAAGGTTATGGCAGGGCCATACTCCTTCCAAAGGCTCTAGGGGAGAATCTTTACTTGCCTTTTCCAGCTTCTGGTGGCTCCTGGCATTCCTGGGCTTCTGGTGGCCCCTGGCATTCACTGGTTTGTGGCTACAGAACTCCAATCTCTGTTTCCGTCTTTGCATGGCCTTCTTTCCAGGGTCTCTGTCTTCTTTTCTGTCCTTTATAAGGACATTTGTCATTGGATTTAGGGCCCACTCTAATCCGAGATGTTTTCACCTCTAGATCCTTACCTTAATTACATCTGCAAATATGCTTATTCCAAGTTAGGTCACATTCTGAGCTACCAAGGGTTAGTGCGTATTGAGCTATGTGACTTAACTTTTGGGGGCCACTATGCAGTCCACTATATACACCTTATTCTCATTTTTGCTATTTTGCTAATGTTAAAGGTGGTAGGAGGCTGAAAGGAGTGGATGGCAGGGACGTTAGGGAGGGACTTGCTAGTACAAGGATGGGGTGGAGAAGGAAGTAGCAGAATGAGTAGGGAGAGATGAAGAAATAGAAGACACAGACAACAGATCAGCCAAGGAGATCATGACTTTGCTCTTCTCAGGCACAGGTGTAGACACAAGAGATCAAGAGCAGAGTAGCCAGAGAAGGAGACATAATTAAAAAAAAAAAAAGACAAAAAACAAATGTCAAGGCAATGGGGGAGACTTGGGGACAATGCTCAAGGATACTTGGTAATGAGCTACATTTGCACTGTTATAAAAGCTAAAGGACATTTATATAGGTAAAGCACATACCCAGGCAAGCATAAATAACCTTGTTATACAAGCCCAGGACATAAAACAGGGTCACATTTAATAGTAACAACCCATATATTACTGAATCTTGCCCCTATCGGCTACTGCAACTTCTCTAACCAAGTATAAACTCAACTCACCTCCATAATTATTTCTGAGTGTGGAGTATGCATAAAGCAAATGTACTTCACAGGGCCTGGTTTCCCAAAGCCTTGCAGTTTCAAATATTGACCTTGCAAAGGACAGGAAATTTTCCCCAGGCTATAGTCTCTGTTATAAGATAAGGAATTGTAACACAGCAAGGTTGCTGGCTCACAGACAGACAGGTTACTGATTGATATGTAAAGAAACTGGGAAATTGCTGTAAGAAGAGAATGTTTGCTAAAATCAAGCTTTTGTTGGTGGATCAACTTAACTTCTTGAAAATTGCATTATGGAATGTCACCTTGCCTGTCTTACTGAATGTTACCAGTTTCTATTGTTAAACTATACTTAGCAAAAACCCCACCTATGTTCTCTTCCTGAAACTTCCTGGTCTGGAGAATAAATGTGGGAAGAGAACCCCAATTCATGGTTAACTTCCCAAATGGAAGGAATGCCTCTATCTTGAGGGTTCTGGGAGATTAACCCCTTTTCGGGGCTTCTCACTGCTCAGAAGAGATGGGCTTTGAGTAATCTTTGGTGGCTCTGTCACCCAGGGGAAAAGGGGTGACAAATCCGTGGGAGGCAAAGCAACACTTAGAATCCCCAAGAGTTGATCTCTGGAGCTCACGAACATGCCCTGGGGGAGTATTAGCCATTTCACTCCTCTCCTGCACCAGCCCCTTCCAGGAATGTGCTCTGTTGGGCCTCTGCTACCTCCCAAATGGCATGAGGGGCTTCACCACTATCTCTAATGACCCTGTTTGGCCCTCCCTGCCATATTCCACCAGGCCTTGCTGCTGGATTATGCCAGGTATGCCTGGGGCCAATACCATGGAGATGGTGGAATCTCTTCCAGGCACCAACACCACAGAGGTGGTGGAATCCTCCAATATCAAAAGGCAACGGTCCTCAAAAAGCAAAGACTCACTGAATTCATGAAAATGGGGCAACACTATTTTCCTTCCCTGTATTATTACCCTTTCCCCTGGGTTTACAGCAACATTGCTTGTGTCTCAGCAAGTGGCAGACTTTTACTTAGTGTCCTCACACCCCCTTAGGCTCTCCCTACGAGCCATGCACCGACAAGCACTGAGCCAGAATCACTCTCTGACAGTGGATGAATTTCTGAGTCCAGGGAAGAAAACAAGAAATAGTAAGGGACAAAACATAGAAAAAAAATGATTACTATCTATATCCTGCTTCTAGGAGATCTCTGTAAAGTTTTGGATGAGTTCTCTAGCACAGGGCCTGACATATAGATAATCAATAAGTATTTGTGAAATGAATCAATGAGGTGGAGGAATCAGTCCTATTAAACCATGTGCTTGGGCCTCCTTAGGAAATAAAGTCCCCATTCACAGTCATCTTCTGAGAACTCTCCTTCCTGTACCTACTACAAGACTCGTTTATATTTGTCCCTCATTCCCCAGCCTCGCCAGGAAATTATGACTTTTTGAATCAGTGGTATATGTGCCTAAAAGGCAACTTTTATTGAAATAAAAGTCAGATAAGAGAAGAGTAAGCAAAGAAACTGCCAGGTACCCAAGCAGTTTAAGTTTTAAGGCCCTTGGACAAAAGCAGTAATTGCACAGGTTTAAATCAGTGAGGGGAGGCAGATGCTGCTCACCCACACAAAAAATTGCCCTGGGAATCCTAAAGGGCGTAGACAGAAATTCAGTCTAGAAAACTAACCAACAGCATTAGAGGAGCAGCAGACAAGTAACATGATTTAGAGCAATGTTTTCAACTTGCAGGCTGTGACCCAGACGTATTTGTGAAATCAATTTAGGGAGTTGATTCCAGCATTAAAAAATAAAATAATAGAATAAGATACAGCAGGATAGAACAGATATTAAGAGTATACACTGCAGAGAGTAATGGTAAACACTGTTTCAAAAAAGTATCTTGCTTTGAAATGTATGTGTACATGCATTTCTATACATATGCATGCATGTGTGTCCTGGGTAGCAATGTAAAATGTACTGTTTATTGTGGGCTATGTAAAAAATGTTTGAAGGGCACCACTGCAGAGAAGCCAGGCAGATACAATCATGAAGAACCGGAGAGTGCATATCCCACCTAGAAGGGCAGCTGCCACTGAGCTCCAAATGATCATTGCTATAGCTATGCTTTCCAAAGCCAGAAACTGTATCTTTGTGAAATGTCATGATTTTTAAATGTTGGCAACTAATTCAACTATATGAAACAGAACAAAAAAAGTTCAGTACATGAACATGTGTTGAAAACAGTCCATAGACATACACTTTGGTTTCTCCATCCTAGAGTAATATTCTTATAAGCCTACTCTGCGGAAAGAGGTGTCATTGGTCACTCTCACTCTCTTGTTCATAAATATTTATTGGCTCTTTCTTTGAGCTCCTCCCTTTTAGAAGATTACACAATCCACTCACTTACATCAGTCCTGGACGTATGATTTGCTGTGGCAAATGCAATGTGAGTGGGAGAACAATTTAAACGTCAAACAACGATAAAATGAAAAAATAAACTGTGGTATATTCATACAATTAAATATATATATATATACACACACATTTATCATTGATATATATTATATATCACATATATATTATTAATATATATATGTTAATGTGTATATATTGTATAATGTATATATATTATAAATTATATAATAATAAATATATTATTAATGAGAACTAACGAAATGTGACCACATGCAACTACTTGAATAAACTGTACAAACGTAAAGTTCTATTTTATAACTACTATAATTTATTCATTTTACTGTGGGTGGGCATTTGGGTTGTTTTTACTTTTCTCTATTTTAAACAGTGCAGCTGTGAATTTTATAGTATATGTCTTCTGATTCAAAAGTGTAAAGTGTTCTAAGGTACATACCTAGGGTTGGAATTGCTAGATCTTAGGATCTATACATCTTTAGCTTTACCAGATAAGGCCAAATAGTTTTCCAATATGGTTGTACCCAATTACGTGCCTACTCTCAATGTTTGAGAGCTCCTGTTGACCCCATCTTCATCAATATTTGAAATTATCCATATCTTTTTGAGGTCTTTGAAGTCTGTAACAAGATATAGGGGCTTGATAAAATGCTACACAAGTTCTTATGATCACTGAATCTATAGTGAGCAGTATAACATATTTTATATTCTAGAAAAAATAAAATAATTTTATGTATACATAATTGTATATATTTCTACTTCCCTAACAGAATATCTGATCTTTTCTCCACAGTTTTAAAATTTCTAAAAAATTTGAATTTCTAAGCCCAGTAATGTTTAGAAAAGATTTTATATTATTAAAGAGAAATTGTTAAATGCTTATTTGTACCTGATGCTGAACTACACAAAGTAATCAGATAATGAATTTTGTTAATATTATTTAAGAAAATCAAACTAACATTACCAAGGTCCAGGGTTTGATCCCTATGCCAGCCAGCTGCCAAAAAACAAAAAAAAGATACAAGCATAGCACTCCAAACAGGCAAAACCAATCAACTGGAGCTGGCAAATTAAATAAAACCCATTTGTCAACTGTGGTATATTAATAAAAATATTAAAACGACAATAACAAAAACTAACAGTGAATGAGAATCTGTTAGTGCCAATGTTTCTTATCTCCTTTTAACAGTTAAGAAACAAAAAAAAATAAGAGAAGTCTTTAATCCTCAGTGACAGAGCTAATCGGTGGCTGGGTCAGAATTCAAAGCCAGGTCCGTCTGATTACAGAATACCTTTACCTTCATTAATCATCACTGTCTTTTTAAAATTTTCCTTCTGATCTATTATTTCTTCAATTTTTCAAAATAAGGATACTCTGTCCTGTTGTGTCGGGCCTTAAAAACTAACGCCACCTTAAGTGACATTGCAAGCGGCACCATTATAGGCCCACAAGGGCATATTAATGTGGCAGCCTAAGGCGCCAGGAGGAAGTAGGGTGGGGGTGTCTGCGGGAACCTTGCCTTAGCCCTTATTGGCCAAATACGTGCTTCTGTGCTCATGACCACTGCGTGGTTGCAATAGCTAGGCATTGAGACAGGATGCATGCCCTTGACCTTTAAGCTGATAGAATTATGTTAAAACCTCCCCTCCCCATCTGCCTATAAAAGCAAGTGCTTGTGTGATAATAAACGGAACTGCTCGACACAACCCCCAGCAGTGTCTGAGTGTCCTTTAACTGGGCTGTTTTTGGGGGGGCCGGCAGTGTGCTCACCTCTCTTCACGGCTCTCTTCCCCCCTCTCCTTCCAAAGGGGACAGGAGGGAAAGAGGAATCCCGGGCCGTTTGCTCGCCCACCGAAAGGAACGAGGCTAGGGCTGTTCGGGTCGGCCGGAGGCGGACCCGACACTGTTGATTTTTCTTTATCATTTGGCAAAAGGGAAATCCTACTGTCTTTAAAACCTGAAGCTCAATGAAACTGGGTAAATCCCAGCTCTATCATTTTCTCCTGTGTGGCCTTTGGCAAGTGAGTTGACCTCCTAAAGTTAAAAGTTTTATGATCTGATCTAAAGTAGGGATAATAATCATATATATATATATATATATATATATATATATATATATATATATATCTCACAGGATAGCTGTGAGTATTGAATTAGATAAATAATGGCAAAGCCTTGACATAGTCCCTCACAAATGGCAAGTGTTCATTATATGCTCTATTATTAATAATGCAGACACACATGCCAATATTTATCAAGGATAACACTTTAATAAGCCTGGCTTCACTACTGATGTTTGTTGTCTTCAAATCCAGCAAAGCATCTGCCACAGACCAGCTGGCCCAGGGAGTAATTTTGATAGGGTGTCAGGAAGGTCCACTGAAGGATGACAATTAGCTGAAACCCTGAATAATGAGAATGAGCCAGCCATCTGGGGCAAAGCATTGCAGAAACAGTGTACCAAGAGAAAAGGTCCTAAGGCAGAAAGGAGCAGCAAAAGGAGGCCAGTGTGGCTGAAGAAGCGTCAGGGACGCAGCGTGATCTCTCACATTTGGAAGGTAAGCAGGTGCCTGATCATGGCCTTGCAAAAAATGGTAAAAAGTATGGAAACTTTCTCAAAGTTCAGTGCCTCATCACAGAGTTTGAAGCCAATGAGTAATATGGCACAAATAAGGAATATCTGCAGAATAAATGGGCATTAGAAGGGTCACATTAGCAGTTATGCCTCTATTACTTTAAAAAGATAGAAGGCTTTGTTTGGCATGAACAGTTTCTCAAACTCTATCCAGATGACTGGCACATTGTGGCTATAATGGACTGAATGTTTGTGCCCCCCCATCCCCTGCCACAATTCCTATGGTGAAGCCCTAATCCCCAGTATGATGGTATCTTGAGATGTGGCCGTCGGGAGCTAATTAGGTTTAGATGAAGTCATGAGGCTGGGGCCTTGCGACAATTGGATTAATGCCTGATAGAGTTTGGATGTGTTGTCGCCCACCAAAAGTCATGTGGAAATCTGATCCCCCTGTGTGGCAGTGTTGGGAGCTGAGTCATGGGGACGGATCCCTCATGAATGGATTAATGCTCTACCTGGGGGGGGTGGGTCCTGAGTGAGTTCTCACTCTATTAGTTCCCGCAAGAACTGGTTGTTTAAAAGACTTTGGTACCTCCTCTCTCTCTCTCTCTCTCTCTCTCTCGCTTCCTCTTGCCATGTGATCTGCTTGTACCTGCCGGCTGCCTGCCACTTTCCTCCATGAGTAGAAGCAGCCTGAGGCCCGTGCCAGATGCAGCTGTCCCAGAATCATAAGCTAAATAAACCTCTGTTCTTTATAAATTACCCAGTTGCAGGTGTTCTCTTGTAGCAACACAAAACGTACTAAGACAATGCCCTTATAAGAAGAAACACCATAGAGCTCATGCACTCGTGTGCATGCACACACGTTCTCTCTCCCTCCCTTCCCCTTCCTTGCAAGTACAGAGGAAAAGCTGTGTGAGGACACAGAGAGAGAAGGTGGCTGTCACAAGCAGGAAGCGGGCCCTCACCAGGAACCAAATCAGCAGGCACCTTGATTTGTACTTCCCAGCCTCCAGAACTGTGAGAAATAAATTTTTGTTATTTACACCACCTGGTCTGTGATATTTAGTTACCCGAACAGATTAATATAGTGGCCAAGATCTAGTCTAAGGAAGAATGAATGAGTCTCAGTCAAAGCCCTGAATGCATTTTACTTAATGTTTCTGCTCTGGGGTAATACCAAAAAAAAAAAAAAAAAAAAAAAAGCCTCTCAAGAGCTCAGGAAGAAAAAAACAGACTAATTGAAAAAGGAGAACAGTGAAGGAAATTTCTTTTTAAGCTATGTTATCTATTGGTTCATTGCTCCTTTCTAATCGCACCAGAGAGAAACTAAATAATAGTATTCACTGAATTCCAGAAGACTGGGCCCAAATTTCACTCATCTGATTCAAAAGCTCAGTTTAGCAAGAAGCAGATGATGTGAGTGTCCTAATTGTATGAGGCAATGACACACAAAATGTACTGCTTTTGATAGCACACTCAACAACGGAGTAAAGATCTTGGGAGAGGTCAGTGTTCTGTTTATTTGTTTCTGCTGCTTATGGATTTCCAAATAAATGTTACAAATGAGTATGTCAAAATATGATACTGTTAAGAGGTTTAAATTTCCTATTTTATTTATTCAGCAAATATTTCCCTCAGCAAATATTCACTGAGCACTTATGAGTGCCAGACACTATTCTGGATGCCCAGGATACGACAGTGAATGGAACAGGTGTGATTTCCGACCATGAAGAGCTTGTATTGCAGTTGGCAGGAAACAGAAAACAAAACAAAGCCCAGAAAATTTCACATGGTGAAAAATGCTAAGAATAAAACAAAACAGAAATGTGCTAGAGACTGACTAGGAAACTATTTCTGTCATTATTCACCTATTACTTGCTACAAATAACCATAAACTGAAAGCTTAATATTCACTCTGCTTTCTTTTTGTCCTTGAAAGAGGAAAACATTGTAATCACTTTTATTATAAAAGCAATAAAATAATAATTCATGGTCCTTCATGGTCTATTATCATTCAATTAACTTTGTATATATTGAGTCCTTTTGAAAGGGAAAATGGAAAGTGCTGTTGGATAAGTCCAGTGGGTCATTAAAGGGAAACAAATGAGTTCAGATTTAGAATGTAAGCAGTTTGAAAGTAGGGACCAGGTTTTCCTCAACTCTGCATCTTGCATAGAAACTAGCATAATTCCTGTCATTATTTATAATGTGTTCAATGGAACAGAAAAAAGGGGGCAAATATATCAATAAGCACTTCAAAGAAAAAGAAATCCAAATGGCCAACAAACTTGTTAAGATGCTAAAACCAATCCCAGAGCATACTACAAGAGACAAATCATGGTGGTAAGATTAATGATAGCCATATGGCCCACACGAGCTTCACGCAGGGCCAACATGTGTCACTGGGCAGCACGAGGTGACCTGGCCCACGAGTTTCCAAGAGACAAGGCCGCCTCAGCATGGATACAACTTTCATAAACCTTAACACAGAGCTTACCCTTACAAGAACAGCTTCATCTCTCTGCATGAAAGAAACACCTGGCTACTGACCTGGCCTGAACACATGTATAAGAAAGGGGGAAGAATCTCCCAATCTCTGAGAATGGTCTCCAGATGGAGATGCTCTTGGGCAGGCAGTCACCTGACACCTGACTGTCTCTGACCCAAGCCACCATCTGCTCCCAGTATCCATTTTGTAAGAGCGCCAGAATAAACTGCTTGAACATTGAGCTGTGTCAAGATTCACCTTTGATGTGAATCAGACCAAAGGAGAGAAGTCACCCCTGGGCAAGCTGGTTAACCAAGATCACCTGAATCCGTCGAACACAACAAATTCATAATTTAAGAAAAACAAAGCAAAAAGAGAAGTGTTGTTTAAAAACCCGTCATAGTAATAAAGTTTTAAAACTTTCATAACAACAAATCCCTATCACCCCTGAAACTGTGTAGAAACATGAACTCTTATCTTTGGAGGGACGGTTATCGATGTAGTCTTTTGGGAAGTCAATTTGGAAAGAAATATCAAAAATGTAAATATATATCCTGCTTTACCTGAAATTACATCATGAACAACTTACCCCATGAATTTATTTGCCAAAATTCATAAATATGACATTACGAAGATATTCTTTATGGTATAATTTATTAAAAAACCTGAAAATAAATCAAGTATCCATCAACACAGAGACTGGTTACATAATTTATGGTATATCCATACAATAGAATAGTATGTAACTGTTTAAAAAGGATGGAGAGTTCTGCAAAATACATAATTAAGTGAAAAAGTCAAGAAGCATTTAACATTTCTGAAACAATATATAAGTAAGTGTTAATAGTGGGGTGGCAGGCAGCACAATAGCCCTCCAAAGATGTCCATGTCCCAATCCCTGGAACCTATGCACACGGTAGGCTACAGAGCAAGGGGAATTAAGGGTGCAGAGGAATTAAAGTTGTTAATCAGCTGATCATGTGATAGGGTTTGTATAAAGGGTTATCCAGATGGGCACAGTATAATCACAGGGTCCTTAAAAGTGAAAAAGAGAAAACCAGAAGAGCAGTGTAAAGACACAGCTGGAGGTTGCTGCCTTTGAAGATGGAAGAGGAGGCAATGAACCAAGGAATGTGAGCAGCCTTGCTAACTCCTTGATTTTAACCTAGTAAGATGCATTTCAGACTTCTTCTTTTTTTTTTTTTTTTTTTTTTTTTTTTAAAGATGACCAGTAAGGGGATCTTAACCCTTGACTTGGTGTTGTCGGCACCACGCTCTCCCAAGTGAGCTAACCGGCCATCCCTATATAGGGATCTGAACCCGTGGCCTTGGTGTTATCAGCACCACACTCTCCCGAGTGAGCCACGGGCCAGCCCTGCATTCCAGACTTCTGAACTGTGGAACTATAAGATAATAAATTGGTGCTGTTTTAAGCCATGAAGTTTGTGGTAATTTGTTATAGCACACTAATTTAAGTGATTACTTCCACAGAGTGGGTCTGGAGGTTGGGACAGAGTGAAGGAAGACTTCATTTTTATGTCATTCCACTTCATTTAAATATTTTAACATATGCATATACAAATTTTAAAATATATTAACAGCAACAATAAAGGGTTGTTTTTAATTGGCATTTTAAGAAGTATAATTCCCTTTGTAATGAAAATAACTTTAAGGATAATTTTCTATTACAGCCAGAAAATAAGGAGGTAGATATAAGAAAAATAAAATTAAAAGAGGGGAAAATTTTGTATAGGTTCTACTTCACTCAAAAGGACTAGGAATGAATTCTGCAATTTCATACTTATGATTACATATAAAGGCCTAGACTTACTGAGAATATGCCTGTATGTAAGAAAGATTAAAATAGCTCAATTTTGAAAAGTAGGTGAATACCTGGTAAAAACCTCTCTTTTCTCATCCCTGAGTATCCAATCAGTCTGCTGTCCCATTGTTTCACTATCTCTTTAAATTAACTAAATGATGAATATGCATTGCAAATTACACAATGTTTTCTAGACAGTCATCTTATCCTAATATTACAAATGCAATAATAATAAAGATATCTAACATTTAATGTACACTACCTGTGTTCCAGGCATCACTCTAATTGTTTTATATGTATTGCATTTTATCCTCACAATAAGTCCATTGAGGTAGATACTATCTATCATCATCCCCATTTCTTTGAGGCACAAAGGAGATCCTTGCCCATGGTACACACAGCTCATAAGACAAAACCCAGATCTGAACATAAATAGGGTAATTGCAGAGTGCACAATATAGTCAAGAAAGTTTGACTCAGTGTCAAAACAGAAATTTCCTTGCGATTAATGTAGAATAGGACAAGCTTTAGTTTTAGCAGTGCTTTTAGCATCATAGATCTAGGTCTATGGAATTAACATAATAATGCACTTTTTGGTCTTTTCATTCCAGTAGCTCAGATGCTCATACGGGTTCTCCCAGCATCCTTTCCCGTGTCTCCTATTTGATCTTAAGGAATGGGTCATTAACCAAAATGGTCTGCTATACCAATCTCAACAGCATTTATTATCAAATCCCTTCTATTTCCTCTTGAAGTCTCTGTTCTAGGACCCATACTTCATCATTTCTGGGAACCAAAGTTGTGCTGCAATAAAATCACTTGCAAATTACTGATATTATCAAATCACTTAGAAAGACACTTGTTCATAAGAATGAACAAAATATAATAATGGAACAACCTAGGTATGGTGCTGTTGATAACCCAAATACATTTTAAAATACTAAAAAAATGAAAAATCCATCTGCAGAGCTCCTGAACTCCTTAATGATCTCTAGGAAAACACTCCCAAACCCACAGCATTTTAAGCTAGACTACACTGGAAGTTATCAGAGACACTAGGGAAACAGGAATCCTCCCTCCCCAGCCATAATAATGTGTATCCTCTTCCTGCATGAAAATCAAATCAGAAATTCTCTTCTCTTTTGTTTAAATTCTAGGTGAGAGGGGAAAAGAGAAGAGGAAAGACACATTCACAGACAAACCAATAAATTACTTTAAAGTAGATTTATATATTTTTAACGAAAGTACAGTAGTATAATTTAACTATTTCAAAGAACCCACATGTTTTAAAGAGATCTCTGGCAAGAGCCCAAGGTTCACTTTCCCATCTCAGGTCTGTTGCCCAGATATATATAAAGGATATATTATATTTATAATATATAAAATATATATGTAAAATATACATGTAATCAGCACAAGACTTTTTTTCATTTTAAGGTTTCCATCTGTATGCATAATAAGAAAGCATATCTCAGCTGCTCAAGGACTTCACTCTTGCAATTATCCCTCTTACCTCTCTCCATCATCCATTTCTCCTTTAAGGATCACCAATTTTCAAACACACATCTCCCATTAACAGAAACTACCACTACTGCGAAACTAACAACAAAACAAAACAAAGTTAATGATATCCCCATTCCTCCGCTGTCTTTCGCAGCAAAGTCCTGATGCGAATGGCTGACGCCGCCATCTCCACCCCTCACATTCACTCTTCACCTGCTCTCATCAGGTGGGTTCCCACCCCCCAGAAAGCTCTCTGCCAAGGGCATCCTCCATCTTGCCAAATCCAATAATCACTCCTTAGCTTCATTTTACTCACACGCTTCTTTATTTCTTCCTTTTGGAAACACACTTATCTCTGGGATTCTAAGTGGCTGCTCCAGGAGATGTAGGTCTCCTTTACTGACTCCTTTTCTTTACCTACTTCTGTATATTGACGTGTTTGAGGCTGGATTCCTGGATGTCTTCTCTTGTCACTCCAGAAGTGATCTCATCTGAGCCCATGGTTTAAATGTCATCTATTCACGGATGACTCCCAAATCTCTCTAGTCTCAAGCTCTACCCTGAGCTCCAGACTTGTACATCCAATTGTCTACTTGTCTTCTCCACTTGCGTGTCTAGTGGGCATCTTGAACCCAACAAAAACAGAACAGATCAAAACAGAACTCTTGATGTCTCCCCTCCCACCCCCACACACAAACCCAGTCCCTCCCATGATGATTTCCAGTTTACATAATGATGCTTATTGTTCATCTCACTCACTTGAAAGCAAGTTTCATGACAGCAAGAGTTTTGTCTTGTTTCCTGCTGTATCTCTTGTGCCTAGACCAGTATCTGGAAAAAGACAGGGTTCAATAAATATTTGATGAATGTACAATAGTGGGAGAAGGAGAGTAAAAACAATAAAGACTGGAAATGTGTTTATTAAAGTGTTTATTAAGTATAAAGGTGCTTCCTAAACAGTTCTTCCTAATCAGTAAAAAAATGTAAATGAACTGCTCTATTTTTAGGGCTTAGTAGAAATCTGCCATATTATTATAATGTTATCTCTGGAGGTAGAAATAATCAATTCTTCTCCTCTTTAATGACTAGTCCCTCCCATCATTCTCCTAGTTATCAAGTGATCCTGTGAAAGAGGAGAGATAACTAGGAACTAACAAGCCATTCGAGTATTCTAGATTCAAAGGTATTATTTACATCTCTACAGATCAATGGAAGTTGTTTTTCAATCTAAACATTTCCTCCATTTTATACTGGAAAGTCAACTTTGGCAACATTCAATAATTTTTCTTTCCGACTTAAAAATAAAATCAGACCACTGGGTATATTTTTAATACTCTTTTTCCATACATGCCACTCAGTTGGCAAAAATCTTTACATTTACTGGAGAGAGAATTGGAAGCAATGTTGGCTGGTCCTTGGTTCTAGTTTGAAATCCAGTGATTACTACATCCATTTCCAGAACTGGAGAATGGAATTTGGAATTATTTTCAGAGAATTTAACCAAACCAGGCCTTTGTGATATTCTTTAAATAATTCTTAAACTTAACAGGAACCGTGTTAAAACGAGGTGCTTTTTATCTAGTATAATTCATGTTTTTTTTTTTTTTTTTTTTTTTTTTAAAGATGACCGGTAAGGGGATCTTAACCCTTGATTTGGTGTTGTTAGCACCACGCTCACCCAGTGAGCTAACCGGCCATCCCTATATGGGATCCGAACCCGGGGCCTTGGTGTTATCAGCACCACACTCTCCCGAGTGAGCCACGGGCCGGCCCATAATTCATGTTTCTTTATAAGAAAAGCAGAGGAATACTTTTCCTTTCCAGATGTCAATTATGCTTCAACTCAATATTTAAATCCTTAAAAATGCCTGTGGCTCCAAGTCATAATTTCATCCTTTTTTCTTAAACTACTGTTTGTTGAGCACTTATCCTAGTAATTGCCCTAAGAGCTTTGCATTATCTCACTTAATCCTTAAAGTAACATTATAGGACATTATTATGCTCATCTAGCAGATGAAGAAACTGAGGCCGAGAGAGGTAAGTGACTTGCTCAGGGCCATGATTCAAACCTAGGTCTGTTTGACTCCAGATCCTAGGCTTTAACCACTATGCCACATGTCTTCCTCTGTTTTCTCTGTCCCTGTGATGACTTGGGTTATATTATGTTTTATACTTTATTGTTATTATTATTTATACTCTATATGCTTAAATATTTTGAGGCCATTTACAATAAAGTATGTATGCATACTTTATAATACAGTAGTTAATAATAATTATAATTATAATTATTAATAATACAGTAGTTAAAATAAAACAAAAAAAATTCCAGTGAAAGAAATATCCTTGAGAAGTGATATCCTTGAGCAGTATGACCAGAAGCATTAACATGATGTAGCTATGAGGACTAAGAGCCGAGACCCCTTGTGTCAACATGCCTTAGTTGTTTGTTCCAGGGAAACTTTGCCCAGGACAGATAAGATTATAAACCAATAATTCAATTCACCATTTGCTTTAGGAAAACCAATTGATCTCAGAGGACAGACTGCTCACCTGGGCAAATAACAGCAGATATCCTGACCAGGTTTCAAGTAGTTACTTGAACTGAGCTTTAAACTCAGCTCTTTGATTCCCAGCAAACAAGCAAAATAAGAAACACATGGATTTACACAACTCTAGTTATCTGATTAAAAAATACTGTTAGATATTCAAGAGAAAGACATTTGTTCACTATCTTTTTCATCCCTATTATACAGATAAGAAACTGAGGCTTGGAAAGATTACAAGATTAAGACAATATTCCATTGAAAATAAGTGATGGGGCGTGAATTTGCACTCAAATCTTATCTGACTTCAGAGTCCATATTTTAAAACATCATACTGCTTATAGGAGTGTGCGGCTTTCTAGAATCCAATGCAAGAGGAAGCTGGAACTTAAGAAAAATAGAGGCGCTGATGGATGCCTGTCACTTGGGCTATGCCCCCCCACCCAGACGGTCAGCTGGATTTCTGACAGAAATAGAATAGCAAGTAGGCAACCGAAGGTAACTTTCTCTGATGACAACCCCAACTATTGTGTGTTGCTGATTGAATGGATATGTGTACGTTTTGAGCATGAGGCAAGCAGGTGGCAAGGCTGACATGCCATTAAAAATGATGAAAGCCTGCTGTGATGATTTGACTGGAAACAGGGGTCATCTTATTTTCATAAGGGGGAAGGGCAAAGAAAGACACAGGGTCAAATGGTTGCAGAAGAGCTCTTTCATACTGAGCACCTACTAGCAGAAAAAGAATTAGACTGGAAATTTTTAGGAGTATTACGAGCTCGCTATTTCAAATACAGAAGAGCCTTACTATCAATTTTTTAAATGTATGGTTATAAAAATCACTGGTTTCCATATTGCATTTTAGAGAATATCTTTGAAAAGCAATTACTTCTTTAATT
Source organism: Cynocephalus volans (assembly GCF_027409185.1). Classification (NCBI taxonomy): domain Eukaryota; kingdom Metazoa; phylum Chordata; class Mammalia; order Dermoptera; family Cynocephalidae; genus Cynocephalus; species Cynocephalus volans. The sequence goes on from NC_084471.1 coordinate 81,833,442, forward strand.
TTGGAACACTTGTGAAGAATGATTCTTCTTACCTACAGAAATCTGAACTATAATTTTTTAAAGCCACTCCTAGAAGAGACACTAAATTAGGACAGTTTAAAAAAAAAAAAAAAGGAAGCCTGAGCCGGTCTTTCAAACTGCTCTATCAAGAATGCAGGCATACTGATAATCTAAAAACTGAATCAACAATTTAGATATAAATTAAAAGTGAAAAGGCCATCAAAATAATTGAAACAGTAGAAAAAAATAAGATAAATAGTATTTGTAAATTTTAAACATATTACATGGTAATAATTTAAAAGTGTATCCCTGGCATAAGACTAGGTAGAGAAGATAATAAGATAAGACAGAAAAAAGAACAGAATTGAAACAGAACAGACAAGGATGGAAAAATCACAAAACAGTGGAGACAATAATGCAGGCTTCCTCTTGGACAAGAAACACAAGTGTCTTTAAGGAAGAAATCAATTTAATTAAGGGAAATTATTAAGAAAACCATTCAGACCAAAAAATACTTTATTTATCCATGAATGATATATGTATATAAGTACCTTCTTGGACCTGATAAGAAATCTGAAGGCTACTGAATATTTAGGACGTGGGAAGCTAATCAAAACATACTGCAGACCAATCAGGCTGGAGGAAATAAGATTAAATTTGACTATGTTGTGTTTTTCTGATAGTCAAAGTCAAAATATTGAGACTCTTATCAAAAATGTAAATCCTGAACCCCAGGATGTATGCCATTTCTAAAAGCTTATAAATAATGTGTTAAAGAACTATGTCAAATCATAAAAGTTGCATATTGTAGGTGTAGTGGATTGAATTATGTTCCCCCAAAACTCACTGAAGCTTGAATTGTGCCTCCCAACTTTTGTATATTAGAAACTTGGCCCCCACTGTGACTGTTAAGAGGATGAGAAATCCTATTATGGTAATTGAAAGGTGGGGCCCTGAAGAGGTGGTTAGATTGTAGGACCACGTGGTAGTGAATGAATTTAAAATGATGGTTGGGGTGTGGTTCTAAAGGCTTTTAAAAGAAGAGAAAGTCTGTCTCTCTCTCTCTCTGCTCTCTCTGCTTCTACCATCTTGCAATTTGAGACCCCTGGGTCACTGTCACCACCACCAGATAGACTTTTGTCTTCCCAGCCTCAGAAACTGTAGGCAATAAATTTCATTTTCTTTATAAATCACCCAGTTTCAAGTATTGTGTTATAAGCAACAGAAACAGACTAATACAGTAAAAAAAAGGCAATAATGTATTAAATATGCCTATTTTTCTTCACTTGAATTGAAAATGACTTACTAACAATTCTTTCATTTCTTTTGTTCTCCAACATTATAAACATATTTTTTTGAGCCTGTAATTTACTGATTTGCCCAGTTTAAACTGTTTCTGAGAACTCTGAATAAAAAACAGTTAGTACAGGGCCAACCCTGTGGCTCACTCGGGAGAGTGCAGCACTGGGAGCGCCGAGGCCGCAGGTTCGGATCCTATATAGGGTTGGCTGGTGCGCTCACTGGCTGAGCGCAGTGTGGACAACACCAAGCCAAGGGTTATGATCCCCTTACCGGTCACAAAAAAAAAAAAAAAAAAAAAAAAACAATTAGTATAGACAAGAATTTAATATTTTTCTTTCTTTTATTTTTCTTTTTGGCAGCTGGCCTATAAGGGGATCCGAACCATTGACCTTTGTAACCTTGGTGTTATAACACTGTGCTCTAACCAACTGAGCTAACCAGCCAGCCCTAGAATTTAATGTTCTTATTAAAAGAGGGCACCATACGATAAATTGTGTTGGGACATTTAGCCATTTAGTGAAAGATTTTGAATTTAAATTCTCACATTGTTCCACACAAACTAAATCTCACATAGACTAAAGCATTAAAAATAAAAATTAAACCATAAAAACTGATAGATATGAGTATTAAATTTTTATAGTTTTGAGAAGGGTAAAAAGGAAGGAGAAAGAAAAACATTCTATGCTTAAAAGCACTAAAAGGAATCTCATAGGAAACAATCAATAGACTTATAAACACCAAAACTTCAGTGTGCCAAGAGTAAAATAAAATCAAAAGGCAAATGACAAGCTGGGGGTAATACTCACATCAAAGGATTAAGAAAAATCAATAATTTCTTAGCACACGAATAGTAGAAACACTAAAACCTAATAAATAAATGTAAAAGTTAAGAAATATAAATTATTCTTAAAAATAATGATTAATTTATGCATTAATTACTCTACAAATTAATGAAATTTCTCATTCACCCATTTTTTTTTTTCTAGGTGCCTATTATTTGCTAAGCTCTGTGCTAGGATATATGGACGGATAAGATAAATCATGTCCCTACCCTCGATGATCTTATAAACTAACACTAAAATATCATTATTCACCTACCAAATAAGCAACCTGAAAAAAAATTTAAAGTTTAATGCTTACCAGGGCTCAGTGAAACGGGGATTATTTTCTATCACTAATGGGAGCATAAATTGGTTTAATCTTTTAGAAAGGTAATATAGGTTTTAGTATGACCTTTAAAAAAAGTTTTATACCATTTGACCCAGTAATTCTACTACTGGAATGCTATCGTTAAGAAATAGTCCTAAATATATTATTAAAATATACACAGACAGCAATGAAATAATAATACAATAGCTAGCACTGACTCCATGCTAACTCTGTTTCAACCGTTTTAACTATTTCAAGTGTGTCACATGTACTGATTCATTTAATACTCACAACAGCCCTAAGAGGTAGGTATTGTCATTATTCCTACTTAATAGAAAACAATAGTCAACCTCAGAAGGGATAATTCACTTGCCTAAGGTTACTCAGATATGTGCATAACCATTGTTAAACACTGGCAAATATGGAGTTGAATACATTTGCAAAATCTGCACTTAGCTCTAAAAACAAAACCCAAAACTTCTAACTTCAATTATTTGCATAGTTTTAAGTAATAAACGTGTAAGGAATTCTATTTAGTACAATTTTTCTTTTGAGCATTTTCTTTATCCAACATGAAATGTTATACTGCTAGGCTTCCTAGCAATAAAATTTCCTGGCAATCTACTTTTTAAAAAAAGAAAAAAAGATTAAGGTACACAGGGCAAATAGTACCTAAGAGTAAGGGCAAACAGGACTGGTTTTAGCCTGAGACTTGGTGAACGTGTTGGGCAAAGTCTCTATGCAAAAGTAGTCAAAACAGAACATTAACAATTAGCCACACTTCATAAGTAATAGATCTGCAACATAACCAGTGCCATTTTAGACAAGCCCAAGTACAAAACGGCGCTGCCCACCTCCTCCCCTCTCCTCTCCCCTTCCCTTTACGAGAAGCCTCCTGACTTAAACAGAAACCCCTTTCGCTTCCGCAGGGACACAGTTCTCCACCCCGATCCACACTGGCATAATGACCCTCCCTGATGGTATCAGCCAGCCCTTGGCGCACTGTATAAGCTCTACCACCCCCACACCTGGTGTTGTCCCCCATTTTCAGCGCAGCCCTGGGCTGCCTGCCACTCTGAGCACAGCCCGGCAGATTTCTTTCTTTAATAAAGTTTGAACAGTACCGGCATCTCCGCTCACTTTCTTTCAATAAGAATTCTTGTTGAATTCAACCTCCATAACGCTGACCTCTATTCATTTCAGACAGGAATACAACTGACAGCTTGCTAATAGAGAACTGATCAATCTCAAGGCCATATAAGACACGAATTACAATAAACAAAGAGTTTGGCATTAAGTCTTTAATAAGACTTCCCTTAGGCTGGAGAGTCAACTGGCGTCCACCTAGATGTTTTCCAGAGGGCACTAAGCAGGCTGTGTACTTGGAGGATGTCAGCCAGCTGTGTCCTGCTCTGATTCAAGCAACTTTCCTGGGAGGAGCAGCCCATAGGGACAGAAGTGCCTTCTAGTAGTAGATGAACTGTACGTTCATTTTATTCCCCTGAACAGTCTAATAAAGGCAGAAGCTGCCTTACGCATGCTGCTATTTCCGGTGGTATTTAGCCCAGCATTTGCACAGAGTAGTGCTTAATGGAATGGTCATTCCTGAAGGATGCATTTTGTAGCAAATTAAAATACAGCACAGAATTTCCATTTCTCTTTCCCACAGAGTCTGGAAATTTGTGGTTACATATGACTCTCTGCACGTACACATCAAAAGCATTTGCCAACTCAATAGTATTTCTCTCAATCTGAAGCTTAATGGTGGATTTGCTCATCACAATAAGAGGGTAATAACACTGTCTGACCTTGGAGTGACTCATTGCTCTCCTCTGCTGACTGGGCCCAGGCAGAAAGAGTAACGCAAAAAAATGAATGGGTAAGAACACTGAAACGAGATGGGCATCCCCAACTCTACTCTTCTGAATCCTATTAATTTTAGACAAATCTTCTCTCTTTGTTCTAACGACAAGTGCCCCAAATAAATCAAGATATGCCAAAGAATAGATTAGTAGCCAAAGTTACATATTTAGTATCTTTCATTCTTCTTTCTTTTCTTCTTTCTTACTGGTATAGAACATGCATTTCCAACTGGTGGGGGTAGCCTAATCCTGTGGTAGGCTAAGTAATGGCTCCCAAAGATATCCAGGTCCTAATCCCTGGAAGCCATGAATGCTACCCTATATGGTAACAGCGACGTTGCAGAGGAGATTAAATTAAAGATTTTGAGATGGCGAGATCAGTCTGGATTAGCTGAGTAGACCCTAAATGTAATCACAGTGTCCTCCTACAAGATTTGACCCAGAGGAAGGCAATGTGACACTGAAACAAGACGCTGCAGTACTGCTGGCTGTGAAAGATGGAAGAAGTGGCCACGAGCCAGTGAGTACAAAGTACGCAGGTCTAGAAGCAGGAAAAGTACAGAAGCTGGGAGAGGAAACGGATGCCTCCCTAGCGCCTCCAGAGGGTGCCCTGCCAACACCTTGACTTTAGCCCAGTAAATTGAAGATTTCTGGCCTCCAGAACTACAGAGAATACATTTGTATCGTTTTAAGCCACAATATTTGCATACTTTGTTACAGCAGCCATAGAAAATTAACACAGCCCCCAAAGGGGTGAAAATGGGTGCTTGGGGAAGCAAAAAACTCTTAGATATTACAATGGTTTGCAGTCCTCCCAAACTCAAATCCTACCTTACAAAATCTTACTCCTCAGTATTTAATTTTATGGCAATTAGGAACAAGACGTCCCAAAAGGCTCCTTAAAGAGAAAATAATGAGAGAAAGGTTGTCATCAGCAAGTGCTGCCAATGAAGGATGGATTCAAATATGATACAAGATTCTTACTCTCAAGGCCCAGTTTTGTTAACATTAATTGTTGGGGACAAGAGGGGAGTTGTTATGCCAATAGGTTCTTTTATATCCTTCCTTCTAATTACTGAGTTGGCTATCCAGCTTTTTGTACTGATAGCCAAACCTCTACCTCATTTTTAAACAGACACCCTCTCGCATATGCTACAATAAGACACAAGAGTAATTTTGCCTATAAATATTGTTGATCTATTAATCGCATGTTTAAAAACAATTGGAGGGATATATTGCGTGTCAAAGCCTATCCAAGAATATATTATTATATTCTAGATTTCTATAATCTAATGCAGGCTGTGAGGCTTTTGTATATTGTGGTAGACTCAGAAGAGATGTTTAGTTACCATCTCGCTTTTTGAAAAATTGTTTTAGTGAAACCAAAACTCTGTCAGAGAACTATTTCTAAATAAGTACTTTCAGTGTTACTGAACAAGTGAGGATATGGAAGCTAAGTAGGTAATCAATGAGTAACCTTTCTTATGGAATGCACAGTGTTCTACTTTAATTCAGTTAAAGTTAAAGTTTGGGTCCATTAATACATCTAGTATGATTTGGTCTACAATATTTGCTTTTAGAAATAGCTTTGTTTACTAAGCATTAAAAAGTACAATTTGAAATATGTATCAAAATTTATTATGATATCACTAAGCTCACTCATTTGGTTGCTTAAGTACAAATATATGCTTCCTATAACCTTCAAGAAATTAAGTCCTGGGTAGATTCTGGTATCCTTGATTGTTAGATTAAGCTGTAAATTCCCTTAGGAGAATTAAATGCCTGAACAGAATCTTAATCAGGCTAGAACTGCCAACCAGAATGTTCTTTGGAAATAAAGGTCAAGATGTAAGAAAAGATTTAAATTGTCCACTAAGCATTCCAGCTGCAATGCTGACTGTGCACTTCTTCTCCATCTACCCAGGCGGCACCTCAGGGAACAACACCTGAGCTTTGGGTGGGAGAAAAAGGTTGAAACTGAATCAAGCTATTTTTAGTCCAAGAATCAGTGTGTGCAAAATGGATTGTGCACAGATCTCTATTCTTACAATCCAAGAGATAGAAAACTGGTGTTTGACCCTATTCACAAATAGGAAGGGGAAGGAGAGAGGGGAGGAATGAAGAAGGGTGGGAGAGAGGAAGGGAAGAAAGATTAAAGAAATCCTCATACAAGTAGATAGGCTAAGTAAATATACGTGCCAAGTATATACCATGCCAGTTCTACCTTTTAAAAAATAGGCTGCTTTTTACTGTTATTTTAAAATGGTAAGTGATAACTGATAAAAACTTAATGACTTTGAAGAAAAGTAAAGAGACTGCACAACTTTTTAAACCTATGTCAGCTCCAGAGGTGCCATTTCTACAGCACGGCCTAAGCAACGCTCTCTCACCGTCTCTAACTTTAGCTTGACCTTGCCTGCAGTTTCCTATTTAATTCCCCATTTGGCACTGGTTTAATGACTGGCTATTACACAGGAAGCTGACGTCACTGTCATATCAGGCCAGAAGTTCATGCCTCTTCTCTTTCATTGTCTAATGCAGAAATAAAACACAGCCACAAACAAAAATGGGACCATTTCAAAGCTGTGTCTAAATGATGTACAATGTCTGGATGTTGGGAATAGTTAAATATGCTTTAATTTTTGAAGTTTTCCCCTAAATGTTTGGGATTATGAAGATGCACATCCTTATTACCTCCCCAAAATAACCTCAAAAAGGCAAACGATATTTTTGAATAAAGATCAACTGACATCGTTTTGAGAACTACTAAGAAGCTGCTGTATTATTTCTCACCGACAAATGTAATAACCCAACTTTCCAAAGCATGAAAAAAATATTTCCACTCCTTAAAAAGAGAAATTCAATGTGTATGCACCTTACAACAATGCCTGCATTTTATGACCAATCGATAGCCACTGACTCCAAGAGCATATGGGATTACAGGAGGCATCATGATGAAGTTCACAGACGTGTATAATGCACACCTTACCTTGCTTTAGTGGGAACCTGACTCTCCCTTGGGGGCACTGTTTCTTCTGCAGCCCTTGCAAATGCTGACTGCTTTACTCCCATAGCCACTACCATCGGTCCTGGAGGCGGGATAGGTGGTCCTTGTATTCCACATGGCTGCTCTCAGAGTATCCTCCTTCCTGCCTCCCTAAAACCCCTGTGCTTTAAATCCATCAGCAGACTGTACTGCCCACCATCCAGCACTGTTACCGTTACCTACCAAACACCAACTCATCCTTCCCCCTCATTTCACCAAGCCTGGAGTTCCTGGCTCACTGCCATCATCTCTAGATCTTCTGGCCTTAATTCCTAGTATTTGCAATATGCACACAGAAGATCTCAATCCCTGGAATTCCTCTTTTTGAGGAATCTTTTCCTCCCACTGCAGCCACTCATTTCCATGCTCATACCTTACGGGTTCACCCTCTCACTTCTGTCTCTTTAAATCCCAACACATCCTTCACCCTCCCTCCTAGCTGCTGGCCTTTCTTCCATTTCAGGGAGCAAACAGAAGCAGACTGAAGAGGACTCACACAGACTTCCTTCACTCACGTCTACCCGTGTGCTGGCATCTGCATCTACATGTTCTGCTTTTCCAAGCATTACCACATGTGAAATTTCCATGCTCCTTTCTAAAGGCAGTCTCTCTACTTTTGTGTCAGATTCCATGCCTTTCTCCTTCATTCAAGGAAATCAACTGCTCTGGGCATTCTTCCCTTTTCCTCTTTACCATTAAAATTTCCCCCTCTGCTGGGTCACACCCATCGGCATCACGTGCTGTGACTTCTTCCATTTGAAAAAGGAGCAAAAACCAATGACTTGCACTTGAGCCCATTTCATCTCCTCGCTACCTCCTCACGTCTTTGATCCTCTTTGCAAACAAACTCCAAGAAAAAGTTGGCTCTGTCCTCTGTCTCTGATTCCTCTCTTTTATTCTCTCTTAAACCTACACTAATCAGGCTTTGGCTCCCATTGCTCTATGGACACTTCTCTCATGGAGGTGACCAATGACCTCCTGTTGCTAAATCCAATGATCAATTCAGTTTCCTCATCTTGTGTGACCTATTGGCCGCACTGGCACTGTTGATCACTTGCTTCCTAGACACCATGTTCTTTGTTTGGTCTCCAGGAACCACTCTTTCTTTTCCTTCTACTTCACTATTATTTTTCAGTCTCCTTTACTAGTTCTCCATCTTGTGCCCAACCTCTCAATGCTAAGGCAGCCTAGGCCCACTACCTGGAATCTTTCTCTTTTCTATGCACACTTCTGCCCTTGGTGATCTCACTAATATCCTTGCCTTGAATAGCATCTATTTGCTGATAACTCCAAAATTTATATCTCTATCCCCACACCTCTCTCCCAAACTCTAGGCCTTTATCTCCCATTACCCACTCAACATCTACCTTTGGAGATTGTAAAGGTTAATTCTAGTTGTCAACTTGATTAGATTAAGGAATGCTAAGAAACCTAGTAAAGCTGTCCTTTTAGGTGTGTCAATGAGGGTGTTTCCAGAAGAGATTAGCATGACAGCCTGAGTGGATTTGGGCAGGAAAGATCCACCCTCAATGTGGGCAGGAACTATCCATTCTGCTGGGGGCCTGGAGAGAACAAAAAATGGAAGAAAAAAGTGAACCTCTGTCTCTATCTGCTGGAGCTGGGATAAACTCTTCCTTCCTGTCTGTGGACATCAGAGCTCGAAACTCTTCAGCTTTGACTTCCAGGACTTACACCAAGGACACCATCAGCTTCCCTGGTTCTGATGCCTTCAGACCTGGACTGCGCCAGGCTACCAGCATCCAGTTTGCAGATGCCCTATCATGGGACTTCTCTTCACAATCACATAAGCTAATTCCCCTAATAAATCCCCTCTCTTGTATTTATAACATATCCTATTGATTCTGTCTCTCTGGAGAACCCTGACTGACACAGGGGTCTAACAGAAATTTAAAACTTAACATGTTCAAACTGAACTTCTGATCTTCTCTTCTAAAACTTGGTCCATTTGAAGACTTCCCCATCTCAATTGATGATAATTCCATTTTCCAAGATAGTCAAGCTAAAAACCTGACTCAAGTTAGCTTTTCTCTTCCCCATCTCTCATTCTGTACATCCAGCTCATTAGAAAGTCATGTTGGTGCCACTCTCAAAACATACTCAGAATATGATCACTTTCACCACCTCCACCATCATCCTGGTCCAAACGAGCATCTTCTCTTATCTGGATGACTGAAATAACCTCATATTCCTATAGTTACCCCAATAAAATTGTGTCACTCCTTTGCTCAGCACCTTCCAGTAGTTCCCCATTTCACTCAAAGTAAAAGCCAAAATCATTTCAATGGTCTACAAGGCTCTACGTGATCTGGCTTCCTGTTAACCTGACTTCATCATGACAGTGTATAATGGTGAACAGACAGAAATATAGATGAATATTCACAGAACAGAATATGGAGCCTAAAAATAGAACCACAGAAATATAGCCAATTAATTGCAACAAAGGTGAAAGGCAATTCAAGGGAGAAAGAATAGTCTTTTCAACAAATGGTGCTGGGACAACTGGACATTTATGTGCCAAAAAACGAACATCAATCTACATTGAACCTCACTCCTTAAACAAAAATTAACTCAAGGCATTGTGCTGTGATTCTCAGGACACCTTTCCAAGAGACTGTGGCACACAACAAGAATCACTTAGACAGAGTGATCATCAACAACACTGAGAGCATCCTAATGTCCTACGACCATGTAGAACTTGTGTCAATTGAAATGAAGGAAGTGCCAGAGGCCTTTGAAGAGACCAAGAGAGGTACCATCTACCTTACCCCTTAACCTGTCATCTTTTTGTCCAAGGAGAAGAATGCCAGGCAGTCCCTCATGATGCCTTTTTATCAGATGAAGGAATGTCAGATCAAGCTGCCTGTGCTGGTGCAAATCACATCAAGGGAACATTGGAGGCCAAAGCAGGACGTGGCTAGGAAGGCCCTGCTATGTACAAGTTAACATTTACAGCAGGGGACACCACTGAGTTTGACAGCATTTCAAGCCTCTGGAGGTGAAGCCTCCAATGGAGCTAATAGGTCCTCCTACATACCTAGCAGGGCCTATGTCTGTCACCCACCAGTCGTCAATGGAATGCATCCCTGCCCTCCTAACTACCCCTATCCACTGCCCCACTTGAGTTCTATTCAAGGCCTCCCATGATGGATGGGGTGGTGGGATATGTGCAGCCCCTACCACTGCCCTGTTCTGGGCACATGGAACCTCTGGTCAGTGGCCCTGATGTCTCCTTCACTCCTGCAAATGAAGCCAAGGCCGCAGAAGCAGTTGCCAGCTCCTATTATATCCCAGGCAACCCACACATCTACCTGCCCAGGAACCAGCGTCTCCCACCATCCCGCCTCCCACCCTCATCACTCTTTCCTACCCCTCCCCTTGGGGCAGCATCTGGGACTGGCAGAGGAGATGGGAGGGCCTTGTTCTTCCTCCAGGTCTGATTATAAATAGTTACCAGCAACTGGCATTGCAGAAAAATAGGGGACCCTCGCCTCTGGAGAGGTGGCTCCCAGCTTTCCACACTAGTGCAGAGTCCACAGGCACTGCTCAGCTGCATTCCCTCTCGACATCTTGGGCTTGCCTGAGACAGCTTGTCCCCCCTTGTTCCTTTTTCACTTCAGTAGCTTCTCCCCAAGGAGAGGCTCTCTGGCCATCTTCACCACACTCCCGTCCCCTTGATCTGGAAGCCTCTTTACACTCACCCTCACGAGCTCCATCAGACCAGCCACATGTCTTCCCCACAGGCCCTTTCAGGCCCTACTCATACTCCCTCTGCTGTCTGTGCCATCTCCAGCCAGGCATCAGTCCCAGTCACACTAGCCCTCCCTTCCCTTCCCTGTCCTTGGTCATTCTGCTGCCACCTGTATGTGACTTCTGGAGCATTAACATGAGCTTCCAGGGGTTGCGTGACATCAGGAGTAACGCTGCTGTGGTTGGGGAGAAAGCCCCTCTGCTTCCTGCTAGTGTTTCTGGAATGTGTTTCCGTTTACCATCTCTCCTCTCTCTTCTCTCTAGAAGGGGCAGCTTCTCAACTGGAACAGGAGAATGCGTGTCTGTCCCGTTATGCCATTTGGGGGCTGCTGGGTAGGCTGAGAACAAGAACCCCTAATTCCTGGGGCCCGGCCTGCCCTATGTGCTGACCATGACTTACTGCCAGCCCCTTATCCACCCTCTTCCCTTTAAGCTTCATGTCTGGTTGGCAATATGCCCGTGGATGCACTAAAACTTGCTCTCATTGGTTCCTGAACTGGCTGTAAAGTGAGGATATGGTTATTTAAAGAGAATTCCCTATTTATTTGACAAAAAAATTCCATTAATATATTAATGTGAAATTTAAAAAATTAACTCAAAGTGAATCATACATCTAAATGTGAAATATAAAGCATTCTGATAAAAACACAGGAGAAAGTCTTCATGACCTGGAGATAGGGAAGGGTTCTTAAAACTGACACCTAAAGCATAATACATAAAAAAATTTTTTTTGATACATTAGACTTCATCAAAATGAAAAACTTTATGCTCTTCAAAAGATACTTTTAAGACAATGAAAACAGAAGCTGCATACTAGAAGGAAATATTTGCAGATCACATATCCAAAGAACTTGTATCTAGAATATATAAAGAATTCTTGAAACTTACCTAAGAAAAGAAACAACCCGATTAAAAATGGACAAAAGCCTTGAATAGACCCTCTACCAAAGAGAATATATGGAAGGCAAATAAGCACATGAGAAGATATTCAATACTCTTAGCCATTAGGAAATGCAAATTCAAACCAGAAGAGACACCACCATGCACCTATTAGAGTGGCTAAAATAAAAAAATACTTTCAATACCAAATTCTGAAAAGAATGAGGAACAACAGGAACATTGCTACTAGGAATGCAAAATGGCATGGCTACTCTGAAAAGATAAATATACACTTACCATATGATGCAGAATTCCCACTCTCCTAAGTATTTACCTTAGAGAATTGAAAACTATGTTCACACAAAAACATAAGTGTACAAGTTTGTATAAGCTGTATTCATAATCACCAAAGAATGAAAATAACCCATATGTTCTTCAATAGGTGAACTGATTAAAACAACCTCAGTATATCCATACAGTGAAATAATACTCAGCAACAAAAAGGAACAAACTACTGATAGATGCTGCAATTTAGACAAATCTCAAAGGCATTATGCTGAGAGAAAGGACCCGATCTCAAAAGATTACATATGGTTTGATTCCATTTATATGATATTCCTGAAAAGAAAAAACGATTGTGATAGAGAACAGATCATCAGTTATCAGAGTTTGGGGGGAAGGTACGACTACAAAGAGTAGCACAACGGAAGGGAGATTTTGGGGGTGATGAGACTGCTTTGCATCCTGACTGTGGTGGTGATTATATGAATCTACATATGTGTTAAAATTCATAGAACTGTACACACAAAAAAAATTTCTATGAGCCTATAGTTCTAAACTAATCCTTACAAACAAACCCATTTATGTACAGCATTTTTCACAAAGGCATACTCAAATCACAATTATTCAAAATTGAATTGTCTATATTTTGCTAACATTTGCTTTCAAATTTCTAACATTAATAGAAATATTTTTTTACTGTAACTCAGTGAGTGTTAGAAAGAACTTTTCTACCCAAAGAAATATAGCTCTGTCCTGTGGAATCAGTAAACCAGGAAGTAGGCACTAACACGGGTAAGAGCGGGCCCTCCAGAGTCAGATTGCCTGGTTCTGGATTCCAGCTTGACTACTTGCTGGACAAGTAGTTTAGTCTCTCCCTGCCTCACCTGTAAAAAGGGGATAGAAAAAGTACATGCCTTGCAAGCTTGTTGAGAGAATTAAATGAGATAAAGAACACAGTTAAGTGCTGAGAATCATACTTGTTACGTGGTAAGCTCTCAATAAAAGTTGGCTATGATACTATTACCAGTTAGTTATAAAAATCGGTTAAAAACAATGACAATTCTTCACTGTTTGGTGCATTGTATTATTCCAGAGAGGTGTGAGGTCCATTCCCAACACTGATGGAGAAGCAAAGAAACTGGGACATGCCAGGGACATAGATAACTTTCCAGGTATACCAAGCCAGGCCTGCATAGAATTGTGAAATCATCACTTATTGGGAAGTGTCAGTTTCATCCAGCTCTGTATAAACACAGCTCCCAATGACCAAATATTCAGCCAGAAACATCAGAGACCATAAGGGATGCAGTTATTTATCGGATGCATTACATAATTCAATATTTTCCCTATGATTCAGGCACCAGTAAGCACATTAGATGTTGCAGTGAGTACTAACACAGTGTCTCTTTCAAGGACTAGCCAGGTATGAAAGGCTGTTTAGACTTACAGTAAGAGCACCCAGATGTTCTCCTCTTTCCACCTACTGGCTTTTAAATATGTGTTTGCGTTCCTCTTTTGGTGTCAAGATGTCAATCAGTACTTCTTGCTATTGTCAGACGGTGTGGGGGCCTCTCCCTCTTCTCCAGTGCATCTTCCTAATGTATTGTTTCTGTCTTGCTATGTGTGAATAAGCCTGATAACCAAACTTGGAAACAATAAATGACATTTACACAGTCCTCCATTTCTTATAAAGTAATTCTATGAAAAATATCTCACTTTATCCCATAAAAATCATGGGGAGTAGGACAAGCATTATTATTATAATGTTTATATGGTAAAAGAGAGAAAAGTATAATCACACAACTGGTAAAATAGTTGAACTAGGACCTGAACTCAGATTTCCTGATTTCTAATTCCACCCGTTTACAAAACTATCTATATACCAAATAGAAGCAAAAAGATTTTAAAAGAGCAGCAGAGGGATTCTCCTTTGAATAAAGTGACTATGTGCTGAAGGCTGAGGTCCATGCATCTAATCTGGTTGTTTAGATGTTTTCTGCTTACTTAGTCACAGTAGGTACCACCTATTCATAGTTTCTAAAGAGAGATATCTATGTGAGTGTAACATTACTATACAAAATGTTACATATTGTCTAAAACACACATCACTCTAATTCTACATATATGAAAGTGGAAGGAAACAGTGTCTAAACACATTTAGTTGTTTTTTTATTTTTATTTTATTAATATTTTTTTTACATTCTACAATGTTGTAGAGCAGTTGGGAGGGAGAGGGAAAGTGGAAGGAAATGCGATGGAAGGAGGAGGAAAGAGGAGGGGTGGGATTGAGGCCTGCAGCACCCCCTACATTCCCACAGGGGAGACTGGGGGGCTTCCAGCAGTGGCTTGGTCATTGCCAGGCTGGGAGCAGATGTCAGGGAGGTGTGGCAAAAGCCCTTGCCCCCCACCTCCCCAGCTCAGGAACCTGGGGTTCTTCTTGCTGAGGCTCAGTGGTCGTCTCTGGGCTGGTTGCTCCTGTTGGGGGGGGGGGGGCCGAGGCCCCCATCCTCAAGACTGGTTGAGGGTGTCAGGGGGCATGGCTGAGGCCCCTGGCCCTCCTCCTTTTCTGGCTTGTTAGCCCAGGGGACTTCCAGTCCTTCTAGGTGTTATAGGTGCTCTTTGGTGAAATGAGGCCTTTACTAGTTATCAAACTATGTCTCTGGTTGTGGGTACTTTGTTTTCTCTTTCAGATTTGTGTTGGATTTTATGCTGTTCCCACCACTTAAACTCTGCACTGGAACTAATTTGTTGTCCTTTGCTTACTTCTAAAATGGGGGAACTTCCTCTAGGGACCAGTACTTGAGCTCTGTGGTTGGGCTAAATTGCTGCTTTGCCACTGATTCCCTAGGGAAAGCTTTTTGTGCAGCTCAGGTTTTAATGGCTGACTTTATAGGTACTTCCGGAGCTGGTGAAATCTGGTGCACCTGGGTTGTACAGAAACACTGGTCTGGGCCTGAGTCTTTTCATCAAACTGTACTCCATGCAATTCTATATTCCTGACCAGTCTCTTCTGAGTGGTCCTGTGCTGACTGCGGGGCAGATCAGCTGTGCCCCAGTGTTCCCCCAGTGGGCCCATCTCCCCTACCGCCCATCCTCCAAACACTTTCCATGGCACGGGCTGTGCTCCAGTTCCTCTGATGACTCACTGGCCTCTGAGTGGCTCCTTCTTTCAGTTGTTTTGGCTCCATGCTCCGATGTGCGTCCACAGGAACCCTGTTGGTGGTACTGCTGGCCTGGGGGCCCCCAAGGCCCTCTTCTCTCCTGCCTCCTCCAAGTAATTTCATCCAAAGGGCACAGCTGTGGCTTTTGCCAGCTCCTGCTCCAGGCACTCAGCAGCTCCAGTCTTAAAGCAGCCACAGCATGAAATGGTCAAAGCAGTTTTTTCTTCCTCTCATCATGGCTTCTCCCACCTTCATGCACTCCACAGATCTCTCCTCCTCTTTCCCTGAGCTCTAGTGGCCCCAGCTTGGCTGTCGTTGCTTTTTAATAGTTGTAAATTGGTTGATTTATGAGAGAGAGTGACACTGGGGACTGTCTATTCTGCCATCTTGACCAGAAGCCTAGTTGTTTTAACACTGAAAACAACTACTTGTTCAATTTTTGTTCATTGATGTTTCCTAGGAAGTTAAATAGCATCTGGCTCCTAGTAAGTACTACAGAGGTCTTTGCTGAACAAATAAATGTGTGACTGCAAAGTTGAAAATCCAAAAAGATCAAAACCCTAAGATGAATGCTTAGTGAGAAACTCAAAAACCTAGATCCAATGTTTCAAATTTTCAAGGATATCCAACAGGGGTAAAGACAGTCAACAGTGTCAGTGTTTTTAAAAACTAAACACACACTTTTAAGAGATACCAGATGTCAGTCTATGAAGGATAACCAGGATTGCATCCTGAAACCACGTCACATGAAAAAGTGCTAATGGATCTAGGTATGTTTAATCTGAAAAAGATAAGACAAGAGAGCTCTTTTTAAATATTTGAAGTTGTTGGGCATGGGCTAAGATTGTCAAGTGGAAGAGAACACTAAAAAAAATTATTCTCTGAAAATCCAGAGGCTAGAAATATGGCCAGTTGGTAAAAATTACAGGAAACTAACTTTTCATTTAACAAAAAAGAGTAGTTTAACAATTAGAGCTGCCAAGTGGCAGGATGGGCAGCCTTGGGAGGGAGTTGGAAGTGAGAGAATGAACAAGAACTTAGCACATTTAGTAACTGCTGCAGGCATTTTCCATAGGACCTGTAAGTTAGTATTAACATCTCCATGTTGGGAGTAGGGAAACTGAAGCTTAGAGAACAAATGTAACTTGTTCAACATCACATAGCTGGTAAGTGGCAGAGTTGAAATTGAAACCAGGGTATAGCTAACTCCCAAAGCATGTTCTTTCAGTTCAGTCTGGTTCAACTCAACTCAATAAAAATTAATTTTTAATGTCTGTTTTTGGCAAGGCACCATGCTGAGTGCTGGGAATACCAAGATAAACTACAGACAAAACACAGTCCCTTCCTTGAAAGGACTCACAGTTTGCCTTCTCCATAATGCTAAAAGTGTCTGAGTAAAGGCTACATGGCCAGGTAGGGATACCGGAGAAAATTTGGGGGAACTCTTTACCAAATAATCCCTGAGGTGCATTCCTATCCTAAGATTTTATGGATGTGGATTCCTTATGGTGGCATAGCTGTATCCCTAAAATCTTGACATAATAATAGATTTAAGGAAATTGTATCACTGGTATATTATGAAAATTGGTTGTATATTCCAATGAAGGAAAAATTGTAGTTTCAAATGTAATAAAAATCATATGGACTAAGCAGCTTTTAAAATATAAAATGGTCACATCCTAATAAAATGTGAATAATGTTCTAACAAGTAGCAAATTTAGTTATTGTCTTAGCTCGTTCCTGCTACTGTAACAAAATATCTGAGACTGGGTAATTTATAAAGAACAGAAATTTATTTCTCACATTTCTGGAGGGTAGAAGTCTAAGATCAAGGCACCTGCAGGTTCAGTGTCTGGTGAAAGCCTGGTCTCTCTTTCTGAGACAGCACCTTGTTGCTGTGTCCTCTAGAGGGGACCAATGCTGTGTCCTTGCATGGTGGAAAGGAAGGAAGGGCAGAAAGGCCTAGCTAGTTCCCTCCTTTTAAGGTTACTAATTCCATTCACCTCCTAAAGATTCCACCTCTTAAAACTATCACATTGACAATTAACTTTCCACATGAATTTGGAGGAGACACATTCAGACCATAGCAGCTATTGTACTAAAGCTTCATATATTTTGCCAGAAATTTCATTAGCTTGAGGCAAGATTCAGAAGAGGGAAATGTGCTCTTGGCAGCTACAGTGACATGGCTGAGAACATGTACATCAGAGACAGTTTTCCTGAGTTCAGATTCTGGCCTGTCACTTAGTACCCATGTATGTGCTTTGGACAAGTGACTTTACCTCTCCTTGCTTCATCTGTCCCATCAGTAAACAGGATGATATAATAATAAGACCTACCTCAATAGGGTTGTTACAAAGATCCAGCAGGTTAATGCATGCAAAGAATTTAGAACAGTGTCTGGCACTAAAATATTAAGTTATGTGCACTTTAAAGTATAGGCTTAATCTCTACTAAGGTCAGTAATTCATTCCATAACTCCAATCTTCTGCATTCCACCCAAAGGGGTCTATCTTATGGGACCTCTCCTTATTACTTACATACCAGTTCTGGCTAGGAATACTGGTATAATTGCTTTGTATGCTTTGTAAATATTACAGTAAATTCTGACATTTTTTACATTTGAGACACTGGCTTACAATTAAGAGCATTAAGTAGTATTAAGTTTCATTATCTTATTTTATAATTTCATCAGTGTGAATTTTAGCTTAATTTAGTACAAAGTAAGTATTCAATAAATATTGTCCAAATAAATCTATTTAGGCTATCTTCTAGCATGTTCGACCTATAAGTTGGAGATAGAAAAATCAAATTCAAACTTGTTTTCTAAATACCTGCTTAGGTACTATAGTAATCTGTCTTAATGTCCTCATGAAAATGATGCTAGCTATCTGGCTAGGCTAAGGCCTGGAATCCTCACAGTGCCAATTGTCTAGCTCTTAATCCTGTTCCTGATGCCAATTGTCAAGCTACTCAACCACGCCAGTTGTTGGGCTCTTTTACCTGCCAGTAATCCTGCACCAACTGGGCTGATTGTCAAGCTAAGGCTGGGTCTGGAGCCCACAGACCCCTCAAGACTGTTCACAGACTGGGTCACAAACCCTTCACATGCCAGGCTGGGTCCCCAGACCCCTTCACCTAGGTCTACGAACTAGGTAACCAGCCAAAAGGTCCTTGGAAGCTGTAGGTTGGAAAGCATGGCTGCGCTGGGCGGAAGATACATTGGTGCACATGCGCACTAACTCTCCACACCCACCCACACACACACACACACACACACACACACACACACACACACAGTTTGCTTACAATGGATGTGCTAAACCACACCCAATGGGACCCAAGGCAAGGGCGCTGACCAAACTATTCTATTTTCCCAACACTAGTCAAGAGAACTCAAGGATTCCTCCCTCCCCATCCCCCCACCCCATCTATTACTGGCCCAGTAGGATTAACTCTTAATTTGGTTCTTTGACTCAGATGATAATTTTTTCTTTATACTCTCTGTATTTTAAAAAATTATTTAAAGCAGTTTACCATTAAAGACACATGTAAAATAAGGCTGATAAAAATGTTTAAAAGTGAGAAGAATTATATAAAAATCTGAGTTAGCTTTTTACAGTTAAACATAATCCTGGAGCTTCTTAACAAAAAAGTCAAAAACATACTATAATGTCTACTGCCTGATTCATATCACAATAGAAAGAATTTTAAGGTGATAAATTCAAAGAGATATTTATCCAATTTGTTTTTAACCTGAGAATATAGACCTAAATAACGAGTGATATCTTCAGCAATATTTTTATGGCAGATTCAGAAAATTATTAATGCAATACTGTAGCTTATGTTTATTATGTATTTACTCTATACCAATACAGTCTTAGAATACATTTAACAAGTACCATGAATCTAATACTAAAACTTTTAGCAGAGCTGAGATCAGAATATTGATTTTCTAATACCTAATTCAACAATTTTTCTATTTTCCACTGTACTATCCTATAACTAGCATATATGGAAGATAATTTGACCTTGGAATTACACACACACACACACACACACACACACAAATACTGCACACAACACATATAAATACACGTACATCTTTGCCAGGACCAAAAGTCCTACTGAATCAAGAAATAAGTCCTTTCAGTAAATAAAAATGTTTCCATTAATTAGATTATTAAATTCTCCCAGTATCTGTCAAGCTGATGATTTACTAAATTTGGGGTTAGTCATACTTGATCATGTCATGATTTTTCTAAGTTACATGATGTCTCTTCCAATCATATTAGTCAATGCACAGAGAAAAAATAAAGAAATTCAACCTAGAATAAAAACAAATCTGAGATTTCAATTTAATATCATCCTCAAAAGTCTATATCAATATACCAAAAAATGGAATTCATGCTTGTTCTCCTTTTACAACATGTATTCAGCTCTAAATGCTAATGATAGTTCTATTTGGTACATCAAAACAGGAAGCCTGGATAAAAACAGCAGGCTATAGGGGTATCACTGGCTTTCGGCCCATCAGAAAGAACATCAACAAATACATTGTCAGTACACTTAGAAGATAAAAAACACACATCCTTTCTTCTTTTACTTACCTGACAAATCCAAATGAATACACTTGCAAGCTAAACTGCCTTGAGCTGTTTTAGATCAAAAATACATTAATTTGGATGTAACAAGTAATTTTATTACTGCAAATCAATTATTCAAAATGTATAGAAATTGAAGGATTATAACCAAATGATTTACTTAGGAGATCATGGTGCTTTATAGCAATTACCCAAATAGTGAGCCTATAATCCTCCCATGCTTAGTTTCAGGCAGGCCAAAAAATGCAGCAGACCCAGCACCACTTGGGAACTTGTTAGAAATGCAAATTCTTGGGTCCCACCTAGACCTACTGAATCAGAATCTCTGGGAGTGGGGCCCAGGATTCATGTTTTGATGAGTTCTCCAGGTGATTCTGATGGTCACTAAAGTTTGAGAACTGATCTACATGAAGGGCTTCACAAAAATTTTTTTTGATGCCTCAGTTCATTCCTAACCTATACCCTCATTCTTAATTAATTAACTCCTGCTGCCTATTGTAAATCTGCCCATTGGAAACTGCACTCAAACATGGCACATATAAGTGAGAATGCTCCATCAATCATCACTGCCTTGACTCACATAGAAAAACATCTGTGGATTCCTGCCCTTCCTCAACCTTTGCTGCCCCTTCATCAGCTGCAGCTGCCACACACAGTGAGGGTGCGCAGCTTTCAGAGGATCCATCCAGTTGGTCATCAAGACTGCTTGACTCATTGGTTGGAGATCTCCATAAACCGCCCACATGTGTGCACACATGGTCCTCGTGTTGCCTACGTCACACCCTCTCTGCCAGCTTGCACATAAACCTGCTGCTCATGGCTGCTGAGGTTGCCCCCTCAGGAAACTCAGTGCCTTGCTTAATCCAGGATGGTGGGCTATGGCTCTACGTGAACTTCAGTCCTCTTCTGCAGTGGATGTTGGTCTCACAGGGAAGCCTGGAGTCTTAGGACTTAGGATCTAAGGAAGAGGAGGGTCTAGTACCCCAAATAGTAAGTGAAACTGGAGAACAGACTCCAATCCCTCCTTGCTATTCCCCTGACCCCAGTCAGAGCAGGTCTTGGCTGGGGGTGAGGATGGGGGAAAGTGGGATTAGCAAAATAAAATCAGCTTGACCAAGCAAGAGGGGTTGGATTCCTAGGAGTAGCAAATTCAGTTAATAATAAGAGTAGAGTTGAATTAACATAAATTTCCTTAGGCTAAAACTTAATTTAGAGGTAAGGGTGTTTGTTCCTTAAATAAATGCCTTATCTTATGGCTTAGGATAACATCTGTAACACTAGTCTCAAGTTGTCTTTGCAGATGACAAACAACTACAAGACTGCTTTGAATTTTGTGCACCTCCAGACTTGAAGGAGCCAAGGAGGACCTTAGCCAAGATGCCAGAAATAATTACACTGACCTCACTGCAATCAGATACACACATGACTCCTAGGACCCCCCCACTCATGATTTTGCTCTATAAATGCTTATGATTCTAAGCTATTGGGGAGTTTAGGATCTTAAAAAGCTCCTTTTGGTTATCATGGGCTCCTTTGAATGGCATTCGAATAAATTCTAATCTTTAACACTGCAAACTTTGGTGCGAGAGATTTGGGCAGCAGATGACAACTGAGAGCAGATGAGCTCTCAGTTAGGTAACATAAGTAAGTGATGGCCAAAAAAAACAGCATAGAAAGATGCATCATGTAAAGAACTGGAGAGCAGCTTAGTTTTTAACAATGGTTTGCATTCCAGGGAAATGGAGCAGAGTATCCTGAAAACTGATATTCTCCCTAGTACCCAACACTAACTTCCACTTGGCTGGCTCATTTCCCTGTCTCCAACTGCTATATTTGGGCATATGCAAAGATAATGAGACAGGTAAAGCAGAAACTTTACTGTCAATATTCATTTAGTTCATTGCAGTATGGACATGTGTAAATGTAAATTATTTATTAAATTTCAATAAATTTTGGATAACTTATCTCATAATAATGGAATCCTATTTGTAATATGTCACTAATTTCACGGGAAAGATATTAGTGAATTACTTCTCTTACCATTTGAACATTTTTTACCAATATTGAACATTTTTTTCATGCTACATTTTTTCATTACTAAAATGCTCAATTAATAAGCCCACTTAGTTGTGGACCTGTGGTACCTGTTTGTCAATCATGGTTGCATTGGTGTAGGAGTTAGAAGACCTCTTCTATAGCTTTCATATAAAAAATGGGGTGAAAGATATAATATGAAGTTTCCAAAAATGCTCTTAAAGGGGTATGATGGATGAAGCTGCTTTTGGCTATCTCTGTTCCCAACATCACCCCTTCAACTAAAGAACAACCCTGTCAGTCTGAAAATGATGGCACATTATACAGCTGCCTTAGAAAAGCAAACTAGAAATAGGGAGTTTGGTGGAGATTCAGGGACTGATGGAGATTCCTTGACCTAATTCATAACAGCTATAATTTGCTGCCTTCTCTATAACCAGAAAAGCAGCTTAGGGTTCTGCATCGCCAGACTCACCTCTCAGAACACTCCCCTGGGCTCTCATTCCTGAACTAACACTACTGTCATTTTCAATTAGTGCTGATACAGAATATTACAGTCGACTATTCTCCACACTCTATTAAACAGATAATGGGGGGAGGAAGAGCTAAGGTCACTACCTTTTTTAAACACCTTTGCAGACATAGCAAAACTCAATACACAAAAACTTTAATTCTTAAAAAAACAATAAAAGAGAAAAGCTCATCTCAGAACAAGCCGTCGTTTCACTAAAAAGGCAGAAAAATTGCCAGCATCTGTATTATGTGCTTCTTACTTAATACAGCTCCTCTGATTACAGCAAAAGTTTTATTCCTCTCTCCTACAGAGAGAACGCTATCTCATTTCTCCCTCCCACACAGCTCTCACAGGGAATTTGTCTGTTTACCTCCTTCAGATCCTGCACGACAGCCGTGAGCCTCTCATTTTCTGCCTGTACATTAGTGACCACAGCCCGGCTCTGTTTCAGTTCATTCTGCATCTCCAAGATCTTCCCCAGATAGTAAGCTTCCTTCGATGCTGACTCCTGCAGAAGTGTTTCCTCCCGAGTCTCCCCATCCTCAGCAACTTTCCGGTGGATGGAGAAGGACTGCCCAAATGCCTGCACAGTATCAGGAAAGAAAAGGAGTGCACGATGAAATGCACCATAGCACTATTAAGCAGACCCAAAAAAATGTTTTGTTTTGCTTTGTAAGAAAAGCTACTCAGCAAGACCTCCAGAAGCAAGAAATACAAATTTTACATAACAGTCTAGCAGCAACCGTTGATGCCTGAAATAATTCAAATTCAGTTAATGAGAAAGAACTTTTAAAAATATCTTAACAAAAAAAGATAAGCTAAAGAAAACTTGAAAAACATCACCACTTGCTTTATGTTATCGTTGTTTAGACAAATCCTATTAAGAAATAGTTCAGTACTAATAAGCCCATCAAAATTCATGTTGTCATCTTCAATCTAGAAATAAAATCCCACAAGTATTTTCCAAGAAAGAAAATAATAATTTCATTAGTTTTCTAATACATTAGCAATAAGACAAGACCAGTTATGAACAGTACCCTTAAGAGATTAAAACTACCAAACAGCCTTCAAATTGCCCAGTACCACAAAAAGAGAATGGCGCTGATAATACCAAGGTTGAGGGTTCGGATCCCTGCACCAGCCAGCTGCCAAAACAACAGCAACAAATTCAAGGAAGATACATAAACATATTTCCTAGCTCTGTCAGCTGCAAGAGCCTGGAAACAATGATATAACAGTAGTAATGAGCATACCTAGCACCCAAATTTTGTTTCTAAATGTCAATCTCCAATAAAAAGAACTAGGGCTTTTTGGAGAAATGACTGATTCTAGAACTAGAGCAGAATGAACTTGGTACATCTTGTAGTGCCAAAGAGTAACAAAATACTTTTTAAAAAATGATGGGGATATGTCAAAAGGACACAGGAGCTCACCCAAAGGGGCTCCCAATGGCCAAATCTGGGATAATTGGAACAACAAAGTTATTATAGTAAGGAATTATAAAAATAATAGAATAAAATAAGTATTCATGAGTCCACATTGATATAATAACTGATAAACTAGAGAAAAAGAAGCAGCTCTTTCTTACAATAGAATTCTAATAATATAGAAGAAATGATGGAAATAAAATATGTCAGCATTTATTTACCAAACACCATGCAGGAATTGTTGCAGATAAGAATCATCAATGTTCTCAAATCTTCTATAAAATGTAATGGAGGATGAATAAATACATATTAGAAAAAGAATCATCAGTGGATTCTAAAATCAATGGGTAAAAGTATGATGATAAACAGGATATTTGTGTAGTTTAAAAGTATCTCCCCCCAAGATACTTATTAATCCCAACAGGAAAAACAGTAACGTACTTTTTTTTGCAGTGAGAAACCTGGTCAACGCTATCTTGTCTAAATGACCAAAAGTTAGAGCAATAGCAATGAGACATTATCAACATCGTGTACTCTCCAATATAATACACTGAGAAGGGCACAACATTGCTTTGGTGGAATTCCTTCCAAAAATGCATACATCAATTCTTTTTTTTTTTTTTCAATAAAAAGAGGTTTATTTAGATGTTAGAATCATCTAGTGATTGAACAAGATTGGACATTAAACGCTCCAGGCTTTAGGGCTGAGCTGCAGAGCACCTGCCGCTGAGGCCTCACTTGGATTTCCACATGCAATAGGGAGCAACTCAGTCAGTTTGCGTGTTGGCCATTGTGCATAAGCCAATTCTTATCATAAGAAAACATCAGACAAACCCAAACTGGGGGACATTCTACAAAATTATTGACCAGGACTCTTCAAAAGTATTAAGGTCATAAAAATTAGAGAAAGACTCTCCCAGACTAGATGAGACTAAAGGAGACATGACAATCAGATGCTATGTGGGATCCTGTATTGGATTCTGGATCTGAAATAAGACACTAGTAGGACAACTGGCAAAGTTGGAGTAAGTTCTTTAGATTGGCTAGTAATACTGTATCGATGTCAATTTCTGGTTTCCATAATTGTACTGTGTGGTTAGATAAGATGGTAACATATGGGGTACATGAAAATCAGTGCAGTATTTTTGCAGCTTTTTTTCTAAGTCTAAAGTTGTTTCAAAATGAAAAGCTAAAAAATAAACAAATGCAGTCTCTGCCCCAAAGGAGTTGACAGATCTGAAAAAATACTGGCACACAGGATTATGGAGGAACATATGGACACGAACACCAAAGAGATAGTATATTCAATGAGAAGTACTGTGGCTTCCTGATATGACTTGTGGTTTTATCACATTTTGAAATTTAAAATGTCATAACATAGTGCTCTGGGCAATGCTACAGTCCATGAAAAGATCAGGCTGTAATTAACCTGTGAACTCAGTTTCACATTTGTTATAAACCCGAAGGCAGAAAAGATTATATGTTAGTCATTATAAGAGACACCTTATAATAGGAGGAGAGAGCATGATTTAGTGATTTTAAAGACAATCTGTGGAGGTTGGCTGGTTAGTTCAGTTGGTTAGAGCTCAGCCTTATAACATGAAGGTCATGGATTTGGATCCCCTTACTGGCCAGCCCCCCCCCCCAAAAAAGACATTCTGGTACTCCTCCCCAAATTATACTCACAGAAACAGAAATTTTTAAAAAATACCCTGAAAACTCAGTCTTAGTAAACTACCTCTCTTAGAATCTTGATATGGATCAAAATCAAAAGATGGTACCTAAGCATCAACGAGAAAGAAATATTCCAATATAGATGTTCATCTGCATAGAGTGGAATGTTCCTGGTGCTTAGCTCATATGGTCTCTGGACAGAAAGAAATTCTTACTTGAGTACCCAGATTTCCACATGTGGTAGTAATCATATAAATTCATGGATGGATGAAAAATTATCTTTGGAGGTCATGTTTTTCTGCCCTTCCATCAATAATGGTCAGATTCTGTGAGTTCGATTCTGAATTCATTACCCATTAAAAAGCCTTTGGAGGGGGAGGGTTCTGGTAGCACCCCTACGCACAGTGGCCCTCAGCAGCCCCTCACCCTGATGAAGGATGCCTGACTATGTAGTCAAGCATTAGTAAAATTTAAAATTAGCATGAACTGTGTGTCAGGAACCTCAGCTAGCTTCTCTTACACAACTATTTCTCCACTTCCACGCACAGAAAACTGGAAACATCTGCCACAGGTCCATTTTCTTCACTCAGTAAAAGCAACAGACTTGGGCATTCTATGGCTCTTGTAGTATTCACAGCACATGGGCAATGCTCTCTTAGTGGCTAAAACAACCCCTAAGTTCTCAACAGAAGGTGAGTTTATCTTTCTAACATTAATATAGTGTTTTCAAAAATTGTACTTTGGATCCAGCACCAAAGGAGATTAAAAATTTCAGAAATACACGTATACATAGAATAGATTTTCAAAAAAGAATTAAGAATTGAAATTTCAAATCTAAAAATCTTGATAAATCCTTAATTTGTATTTATTCCAGCTGAGAAACCTTAACTGAACATATAAGTTTCAAAAATCAGTCATAATTTTTATGAAGAACTTGGCCCTTCACTGGACCTGATTTGGAAAACAGTGAAAGTATATGAGGTTATCCAAGGACAATAACCATGATTTTTTTACTTGAAATATCAAAATAACACTAATCCTGCAAAGGCTAAAGATGCCCCATGATCTGCATTTGTAAATCCATTTGAAAACTAACACTACTCAGAAAATATCTGCTTTTAAGAAAGGAAGTTAAGGAGAAACACTCCTATTTTACCTAATTCATAATTGTTGGTAACTGGAATTGGGTATAACAGCCACCTGACACATATTCTAGTTACTTGTTAAAGTTGATTTACCAGACCTGCCTGGCTCTACCAGGTACAGCTGAGATGGGAGATGCTTGGTTTCCATGGGCTTGGGTTACAGGACACACCTCTGGGTTTTAAGCCATTCCCCAAGCTCTCAGGCCCCTCCTCTAGGCCCTCCCCTATAGGAAAGTTCCTTTTGCTAGTTAGACCTATTTTCAGCACCAACACAGGGAAATTGAGACCTCAGGAAGCTGGTTTATGCAAATCCAGTGGCTGGGCATGCTCAGTAGAGAAGGATTCTATAACCATGGTAGCCAAGCATGCTCAGTGGAAGGGAGTTTAATTCTTTGATCTTCCACTAGGAGTGCTAAAGAGCACAGTATATTCTTGACTAGGTCTGGTACCTTTGATAGGATATGACCAATGAACATGCTCCAAAAAGATAAACTGAGCATGTGCAAGACTATGCTACATAACTGGGAACCACCCCCTTAATGGGATAGGCGTTAGATAGCATGAATATGCATTAGGCAGCGAAACTATAAGAGCTGAACCCAGCAGAAGTCAGGGTAGTTGCTCACTTTCCTGGCGTCAACTCGTAGTGTGCTGGCTGAGGTGCATATGCTTTACTTTGTATCAAACTTATTTTAAGCAAGTGGCTGCTCACTCTCTTGAGCCGGCCTGCTACTCTGTACTAAACTGTGTGCGTATTTCTTACTTTTATGTTAAACTTGGAGTGGGCCCTGCTCAGTCTCTGGAGCTAAGCCACACTTTCTCTGCAAAGTCTGTATCTCTTATTTGTTGCATTAAACCTGTTCTCACTTTGTACTGTGACTCCGCTCTTGAATCCTTCCTGTGGCAGTCAAGAACCTGGTAAGAGGACAGAGTGGGTTGAAGCCAGCTACAAGTCCTCCCCAGACCCTTCCTCCAGCATCACCTCCTTCATCACAATTCCAAGTGTCTCCTGACAAGGCTGAGCTCAATAGAAAAGAAACAATCTTTATCAAGGCTATTGAAGCTGTATACTTGGCTGAAATCATAACACTAGCTTCAGTGTCTATTTATAGGCAAACCTAGGGTAGCCATGCTTCTAATTATATTTTGCTCAGATGACAAGTTTCTTTAAGATAATGCAATCATTTCATGGGTAGTTTTTATTTGAAATTAATTGAGGTAAATTGACATTTCTATACAATTTTAGAATGTATTATGATTTCTTATTACCTCTGCAGCTACAATTGTCCAGTATTATTTTTTTAAAAAATTTTATCATTACACAATGTAAACATTTTTTGTGACCCTTTACCAATTTCCCTCTAACCTTCTTCCCCCTACCCCTTTTCCATCTCTGGTGGTCTCAGTTCCATTCTCTCCTTTTGAAAGTTCAAGGAACTATTGTGATTGTTGTACCTTTCTCTCTCTCTCTCTCCCCCCCCCCCAACTTATGAGTGAGGACATGTAGTATTTCTCTTTCTGTACCTGGCTTATTTCACTTAAAATAATTTTCTGTAAGTTCGTCTATGTTGCTGTGAATGGGAGAATTCCATTCGTTTTTATGGCAGAGTAGTATTCCACTGTGTATATATACTACATTTTCCTTATCCAGTCATCTGCTGATGGACATTTAGGTTGGTCCAATATTACTTTAATATATTCCATTGCAGTGGAGTAGAGTTGCTTTAAATTACATATCAGTGTAAGTCCAATCAGCTATATAAGTACTTTGTTTTCTCCTTCTAGGTATATGACTTCTTAATTCAAAGAAAATTGATATTTTATGTCTTCATGTTCAGGACACTATGTTAACTGTTAAACAGAATTTTCATACCCATTATTCTGCAAAATGTGAAAAAGATTTTTTAAAAGTTTGGCTAGTATATTTAAAAAATATATTATCTCCAAAATGTTATCACTGGTTACATAATTTTTCATCTTTTCATCTTAAAAATTGTGGCAGAAAGTATACTACATCACCCAAGGACATTAGGCAAAATACTTTTTATTTGAAACTACAAAAGCACTGTACTATGTCACGCACTGCTTTAGGCACTGAGGATTCAGCAATGTTCTAGGGAAAAAAAAAATCCCTGTCATCCAGAGCACACATTCTAGCGGAACATAAAAAAATAAATCAGTAAATGTGTGGCATAACATTGGAAAAGTTCTAAGAAAACGAAAGGCAAGA
The DNA here is from genome assembly GCF_027409185.1 of Cynocephalus volans. NCBI lineage: Eukaryota > Metazoa > Chordata > Mammalia > Dermoptera > Cynocephalidae > Cynocephalus > Cynocephalus volans. Next base: position 81,862,519 of record NC_084471.1, read on the forward strand.
AAAGAGAACAGACTAGTGGCACTGCCCAGTGGAACTTTCTGCAGTGATATATCTGTCCGGTCCAATATGGTGACTATTAGCCACTGAGGTCTTGAAATGGGATAGTATGATGAAAGTACTTGATTTTTACTTTTATGTAACTTAATTAATTTGAATTGTCACATACAGCTAGTGGCTACTGAGTTGGACAGTGCAGGGATAGAGGGTAACACAGATGAGGAGAGAGGGAGCCTCATAGGGAGCGTGGTCAGGGAAGGTGACCTTTGAGCAGAGAGACATGAACAAAGCCAGGGAGTGACCTTTCCCCAGAGCAGTAAGCCTAAATGTAAGTGTTTCTAAATAAGAATTACAGTATTGCCATGGCACCTCTTTAAAGACTATCAGTGGCAGTTCTTTAAAGTTTCTACTAGAGCACTATCTACAGAGCTGAGTGCTACAGTGAATATTTAGACTTGATTTAACTTGTAGGAAGAAAAGGGTTGGCAAGTGGCCTGTCATTGTAACCCACCCTGAACTAGTTTACCTCCTTTGAATATATAACAAAAATTATTTAACCAACTATATTTCTGTTGCTTCAGCTGCCAGGAAATTCAGCATTAAATGCTCAATAGCAATAACTAAAATACCTTAAGTTTTTGGTATAATTATCTCTTGTTTTCTCTATACTATTTTGGTTTTATTGTATTTATCCCATTTCATTGGTTTCTTTTAATCTACTTCAAATATTTTTGGAGTAGAAAGGATATGAGTTATAATCCCATCAAATGATTAAAATGATGTTTACTGTTTGTTTTAAACTGAGTCTTAATAAAAGTTCATGTTAAAGAGTGGAGCTTGAGAGTTTAAGAGGAATGAAAGCTCTTCTAAGGATTCATTCTCATTCCACAGAAAACAATGAGCCCAAAAGATCCAATAAAGCACAGAAAATAGGAAGAATCTAGCTAAACTTGCAGAACTGGATGAGAAACATTTCCCAAACCACTACGTTCTAGCAGCAGAATCTTACAGATCCAATTAGAAAGAAGGGCTCACTGGAGATTATGCAACCCAGAGGTGTCCTGCTAGGCTAAGAAATCCGTTTCCTTGACTCATGGCTCAAAGTCATTAGGAGACATAAGGTTTCCCTGAAAGTTACAGTAAAGCCTAATCCTTGAAGGGATAGATATAAGAGGCCATAAGAGGTTAAGAACAGGGGCTTCCGAGCTGGATCAATTCTGCCACTTGCTGTGTGACACTGGGCAAGTCAGTTAACAGTCTGTGCCTCGGTTTTCTCATCTATAAAATGGGGATAATGGCTTCTATCTCACACTGTTGTTGTTAGGCTTAAAAGAGAAAATCTGTGTATCTCTTGGAACAGTCCTTGGTACAAATATAGTAAGTGCTCAATAACTATTGGCCATTATTAGCAGAAAGAAGATGTGCCTTGGAATCAAGTGCATTTGAATTTAATGCAAATACATTTGGGTTTAAATCTGCCTCCTCTGAAGTCTTTGGAAAGGTTTTTAATTTCTATGTCTCAGTTACCTCATGTGTAAAATGAGAATAATAACGTCCACCTTAAAGGTAAGAATAGCTTAGCCCTAGAAGGTAAGGATATCAGATACGAGGTATAAAATCCATGACAAAATGCCTTGGATACAGTAAATGCTTATTAAATATCAGTCCCCATCTTCTCTTCTGCCCTTTGTAAATCTCAGATCTGATACTGGCAGGATGTTACTTTCTCTGGTGTAAAGGTTTTCCTAGGACTTCTGCAAGACTCAGGAGGTTATTCACCTCCCTATGGAGAGTAGCTCTCCACACATTTCTGAAACATCAAACCTTTTACTGGAAAGGGAGCTCTCATGTATCTTTTTTCCCATGAAGCCATTAAAAATGTAAAAAAGGCAAATTTCTGAAGGCATAGACTCTCAAAGCTTATTTTCTCCATGCTCTTTAGCTTTTAACCTAATTCCTACACAATTCCTTCCTTCTGGGAAACACAGGATATCTGACTACCAATTTTTGATTCTTATTCTGTATTCTGTAAACCATTTTTCAATTATCCTAAAAATAAGAGATATGCATTTTAACTTGATGAGACTATGGGGTATTTTGGGTTTTTTTTAAACAATATCACATAGTCTTTACTCATTTAATCATCACATTATGTGCTACAAGGCATCATTCTAATGAAACATACACTTTCTATATTTCTTAACTAAATATTCTATAATAACCCATCTTAAGGCCCCTGATTTTTGCTCAGTGTAATACCTAATAGCCTATCATTCAAATATATATTTACTTACAGCCTGAATTTTTTGTCTGTCTTTGATGGTTTATGTTTGGTACTTCTGTCTTGCTTAATAAACTCCCTTTCCAACTGTTCAGAGATTTCTCTAAATTTTGTTATTTTATATTCAGCACACACAAAATAAAATCTGTAATAAAATGTAAACACAAACTACAACATAAAAATGAATTTCTGTAGTTTAAGATATAGACCATGACCAATTAGCCTCAAAAGCTTCTATCTGCCTTCCTTAGTCCTATCTCCCCATCATTGCACCCCAAACCTTCCCCAAGTAAGCGCTACCCAGAATTTTGTATTTACCATTTTCTTTATATGCTTTCCTATATATCTTTAAACAATATTTGTTTAATATCATTTGTTTTTAAAATTCATAGAATGAAATCCTTCCATATGCATACTTTTGCAATTTGCTTTTGTAACTCAACTTCAAATTCTGACAATTTATCCATTTTGACTAGTGCAGCCATAGTTAATCTATTTTCATTGTTATAAAGTAGTCTACTGAATATATACCTTATTTTAATAATCCATTCTCCTGACAATGGATGACTGGATAGTTTCCAGTTTTTTGCTATTACAAACAATGTAGCTATGAACATTTTGTGCACGTCTCCTAGGTTAGTACTTTTCAAAATACGTTTGGTGAAGGACAAGTTTTATTTCCAATCCTTGGCAGACTAATGATTTTGTAAGTTACAATGAAAATAAATTACTATAAACATACACCTACCATGTGACCCAGCCATTTCACTCCTAGGTATTTATTTCCCCACAGTAAGGAAAAGCATGTGACGACTTAAAGATCTGTGCACAAATGTTCACAGCTTTATTTATGAGAGATAAAAACTGGAAACTCAAATGTCCATTGATAGGTGAATGAATAAATTGTGGCATATCCACACAATGGAATAAAAAGCAATAAAATACACTAAAAAGGAATGAGCTACTGATACATGCAGCAACATGGCTGAATTGCAAAATAATTACACTAAAGAAGCCAGACAATATAAGAATAGATCTTGTAAAATTCCATTTATATGAAATTTTAGAGAATGTGAGCTAATCTATAGTGACAGAAAGCAGGTCAGCTGTTGCCTGGGGAGGGTACAGGAGTGAGGCGCAAAAGGAAGGGATTACACAGGACCAGAAAAATCTTTTAGGGAGTGATGAATATGTTCATTATCTTGGTTGTGGTGATAATTTCACAGATGTATGCATGTGTCAAAATTTATATGCAGTTTATTGTATGTCAATTATACCTCAGTAAAGTCATAAAATAGTAAATTACTAGAAAATATGAGAAAAATACACAAACTACAAGACCTAATTTTTATTATTAAATTCAACATAAAATTATATTTCCATAAGTTTAATCAGAAAAAAAGGAAAAAGATTGTTAAAAGTGTACCATTATTCACTGAAACTATGATTAACATGAACTGTTCTTATCTTGATGCAGACCCATAGGAAATAATTTACAAACCCATGCTCATCTCCTGATACAGTCTGAATAGTATTATACTAAGCCACATGTGCAACACTTTCTTTAGCAGTGGTACTCAGCCTTAGTTGGTCTCTTAGAATCAGTTGGGGAGCTTTTTAAAAACATAAACATACAGACTCCATCTCCAAATATGCTGAGTTAACTGATTTGGGGCAGAGATTGCAAAATATTTTTGGTTTGAGGCATATTTGGTGTCTCAATTTTTTAATGGCACCCCTAGAATAAATACCTAACAATATCCATGAAGTAGTTAGGTCCAGACAACTTGTAAGTCTTTATATCCTAATAAAAATGGTAGCTATTTTTAACAGCTGTATGAAAAACTGAAAGAAAAAAGTAGTATTTTTATTTTATTCTTAAATAACTACAATTACTTATTAATGGGATGTGTATACCTACTGGGCACTGCACAACTTGTCAAAGCCCAAAATCAGATTGGACCTTGCACCCTCATTTTCTGTTCCACATTGATTTTCACGAGGCATCTGCTTTTTATTACAGCAACCACTGAAATCCCAGCTTTGCATAATAGAAAGGAATGCAGCACGTTTTAACATTAAAACTAAACTGAACTGTCTTGAGCTAGCAGTTCACATAGTGTCCAACAGATGCCAAGCATCACTATGTTCCCCTTCAATATTTAAAATATCCCACGGTCCTCTGTGGGTTGGCTGTGGTGCCCACGGTACCTTGGCACACAATTTGGGAACCACAGGTCTGGGGTAAGGCCCAGGTGTTAAGTATTTCTGAGATTCTCATATATGGCAGGGTGAAAACCACTGCTGCACGGTATGGGCTGGGAACTGAACAGCATGGTTGCAGATTACACACAATTTCAACTCTTCTTGACTAAGCTGCAGAGTTCTCCAACGTGGCTGTACTAATTCACACCACTGCCAGCCCTGTCTAAGAGTTCCTGTTGCTCCACATCCTTAGTGTTGATTTTTAGACTTTAAAATTTTTGCCACCTTGGAAAGTGTGAAATAGTATCACATGGTGGTTTTTCCTTGGCATTTCTCTGATTACCAATGAGGTCAAGCATTTTCACATCTTTAGTAACCATCCGCATTTCCACTTCTATGTAGTTTCTATTCAAGGCTTTTATTCATTTTTCTCCAGAGTGCTTTTTTTTTTATTTTACTAATTTGTCAGTTATACATATGGAAAATATCTTCGCCCAGTATTTATGGTTTCTTTTCTCTCTTATTTACGGTGCTTTTGATGTTGTAAATTCCCGTTTTCTAAAGGACATGTTTCTGCTTCCTAATTATTTGTCAGTTACATGTATGGCAAATATTTTCTCCCAGTGTGTGGCTTCCTCCCCCCACTCTTCTAGCAATGTCTTTTGATGAAGTAATGTCCTTGATTTTAAGGTAATCCAATCACCAATCCTTTGCCTTACAGCTAACACTATTTGTGTGTCATTTAAGAAACCCTTCCTCCTCCAAGGTCATAAAGCTATGCTCCTATATTTTCTTCCAAAAGTTTAAAAGTTTTGCCTTTTACATTTAAGTGCCTTAATCCACCTGAAATTGATTTTTGTGTATGGAATGAAGTACAGATCTATTTTAATTATTTTCTATATGAGTAAATCAATTTCCCTTGCATCATTTAATGCATTGGCCCTACACTGACATCAGGTGCCAAGTCAGCCATAAACCATATTGACATAAGGGTGTCTGTTTCTAAGCTATCTCATAATGTTCCACTGATGTTCATAAAGTATTGTTGCAAGGAGCGGTTCCCCTGATGAAGAAAGTGTATCTTACATCATCTAAACCTTATTCATTAAGTTATTTAAACTTTGAAATATCTGCATTAAACTGAATGTCATTACTAATGGCAATCTACAAATGAATACACCATACTTTGTACAAAAGGAGCAAATCCATATTGATGTTGAAATTTAGTGAATATACATAACCTAGAGTTTTTTCCTCTAAGTAATATATATGATTACTGAAGAAAATATAGATAATACCAAAACATAGAAAAAGAAATTACACCTGTATCACCTTCCTCCCCTACCCTAACAATTTAGGCAAGTTCAGGACCTCTAAATCTTTGCTCACCATTGCATACTGGGCTCCTTGAGGTCCAAAACACTTTTTCTTACTCACCAAGGTTTGGGACTCAAACTAGCATCTGGTCTTCTACCCTGGTGAACTTGGCTCAACCAAAAGGACTCCACTGCCTAAGGTGGCCGCCATGCATACTTGCTCTCCGTAAGTCCACCCCAGGTTCCTAGTTTTTCTTTTTGTTGGCAGGGTGATACATGTCAAGAAATCTTGAGACCAAAAATGTTGGACAACCACTGTCCCATATAATTATTGTATATGGTCAATGTCATTTTGGATGGAAACATCAGCTTCTTTTGGCTGGGTTAGAAGCTTAGTCTCTTATTACTACAGCCACCAACCAGATACAGAACCTGAAGAGTCAGCATAAGGAAAAATACATGTGGTCAACAAGAAATCTCAGAAGAGATTCTTGCTTAGCAGAATATGTCTATCCGGGAGCAAAACTGAAATGCACATATTTTCTGAATATTACAACCAGAAAGAAATTCTCCAGATTGTCCAGATTTTGTTTTTTGAACAAACATGTATAAAATGTAGGTACACTATTTTTCTGGGTCTTGTCCAATGAGTGTCTTTATCACTAAAATGTAGATAAAAGGAAAATACGAGGGTACTTCAAAACGTTCATGGAAAGATTCATATTATCTTTCAATTCTATTTTTCCAAAAACGTTTTGAAGTACCCTCATACTTAAAAAAAAAAAAATTTTTTTTTTCTTTTTATCTCTTTCTTCCCAGTACTTCTTAAATCATCCTAAGTTATATTCTGGGTTCCCAAGTATAAGAAGAAATAACTTTCACATTTTTTTTTCCCCAATTAAAAACCAAATCTATCCCCAGTAAAAAAAAAAAAAAGAAAGAAAGAAAGAAAGAAAGAAAATGTTTTCTCAATGCTAATTTTCCCTCCTTTCTACCTTTCTGCCATTCTCCTTCCTTCCAAAAAACATTCATTGAGCACCTATGCCTTTAAGTGCCAAACTGTCAAGGCTTCATTACATTGTATGAAGAAATCTGGTGGTTTTATTTATATGCAAGTTTGTATAAAGACAAGTCTATCCCTTTAAAGGACAACTTGCTAAGCTATTTATTCAATTCAGCACAAGAAAATTAACTGAGATCAGCTGAGGCACAGTGACCTCACTACAATCCTCCTAGATAAGAGAAGTGTCTCAGAGGAAATTATTCTAGCTGGAAGCTCAGAGAAAAAAAGCCTTGTTTCAAAAGAAAGAACCATAGAAAAGAGGTTTTCTTTCAGGAAAAAGGTTATTTCATACTATTCCAAAAGAGAAAATACAGTAGGCTCTTTGGAAAGACAAAGAAGAAAGTAATGAGAGGCCATTCATGATCTTGAAGTTATTAACAATAAGCAGTACTAACACGGAATTATTAATATGACCAAGATTTTCTTAAAATTCAGTTGTGACTAGGATGTAGGATAATAGACCAAGTACCTTTTATTATTAATAAAAAAAAAAAGTCTCAAACACATTGTTTCCTTTGCTCTGTATTTGGGCACTTACATACTTAACAGGTTAACAAAGTAAATTAACCATGTTTTTTTCCTTTTTCTTGTTTTTAATTGACACGTATTGATTGTACATATTTTATGGGGTACAGTTATATTTCACTACAGGTATATGATGTGTGATGATCAAAACCAGTAATCAGCATATTTGTCATCAAAAAGTTTATCATTTCTTTGTGGTGAAAGCATTTGAGCTCCTCACTTTCTCACTAACTGAAAACATAAATTGTTAATTATCGATGCCTGTACTACTGTAGACCACTAGAATTCGTCCTATCTAGCTGTGATTTTGTATACATTAACCAGCCTCTCCCATCCCCTTTCCCCCTTCCCAGCCTCTAGTAACTACAATTCTATTCTCTACTTCCATAAGCTCATTTTTTTTCCTTTAGCTCCCATGTATGAGTGAGAACATGTGGTACTTATCTTTCTGTGACTGACTTATCTCAATATTATGTCTTCCAGGCTCATCCATATTGCCACAAATGAAAGGATTTCATTATGTTTTATGTCTAAGTAGTATTCCATTTTGAATGTATACCACATTTTCTTTATCCATTTATCTGTTGATGGACTCCTAGTCAATTCCACATCTTGTCTATTGTGAATAGTGCTGCAGTAAACATGGGGTGCAGACATCTCTTTGGCATGCTACTTTCCTTTCCTTTGGATAAATACCCAGTAGTGAAGTGAGATTACTGGATCACATTAACTATAGGTTTTGAGAGTGGCTTGTATTTTAACGTATTTATTTATTATTATTTTACATTCTAAGATGTTGTAGAGCAGCTGGGAGGGAGGGGGAGAGGAGAAAAGGGAAGAAGATCGGGTGGGAATAGGGAGGAGCATGGTCAAGGCCTGTGGCACCCCCTAAAGAGGGGAGCCCAGGGGGCTTCTGGCGGCGGCTTGGTTGTGTCTGGGTTGGATGTGGACTTTGGGGGGCATTGCTGATGCCCTCAGCCCCCAACTGCCCCAGCTTGGGAGTCCAGGGAGCTCCTGGCAGCGGCCTGGTAGTTATCGCTGGGCTGGGTGCGGATGTTAGGGGTGGCATGGCTGAGGCCCTTGGTCCCCCAGTGCCCCTGCTTGGGAGCCAGGGGAGCTCCCGGCAGCAGCCTGGTACTCATCGCTGGGCTGGATGCGGATGTCAGGGGGGTGTGTCTTTTCCTGACCTTTGAGGAAAAACTTTCAGCTTTCACTGAGTATGATGTTAGCTGTGGGCTTTTCATATTGGGCCTCTATTATGTTGAGGTACACTCCTTCTATACTTAATTTGTTGAGAGTTTTTATGGTGAAATAATGTTGAATTTTGTCAAGTACTTTTTCTGCATCTATTGAGATGATCATATGGTTTTTATCCTTCATTCTGTTAATGTGGTGTATCATATTTACTAATTTTCATATATTGAGCTATCCTTGAATCCTAGGAATAAATCCCACTTGATTATGGTATATGATCCTCTTAATGTAAGTTTGCTAGTATTTGGTTGAGGTTTTTTGCATCTTCGTTCATCAGGAATTTTCTTTTCTTGTGGTGTCCTTATCTGGCTTTGGTATGAGGGTAATGCTGGCTTCATAAAATGAATTTGGAAGTGTTTCCTCCTCTTCAATTTTTTGTAAGAGTTTGAGAAGGATTGGTGTTAATTCTTTAAATGCTTGTTAGAATTCACCACTGAAGCCATCTGGTCCTGGAATTTTCTTTGTTGTGAGGTTTTTGATTACTGACAATCTCCTTACTCATTTTTGGTCTGTTCAGATTTAGATTTCTTCATGATACACTCTTGGTAGGTTGTATGTTTCTAGGTATTGATTCATTTCTTCCAGTTTATCCATTTTGTTTGCATATAATTGTTACAAGTAGTCTCTTATGATCTCTTCCATTTCTGTGATATCAGTTGTAATGTCTCCTCTTTCATTTCACTCTTAGTTTTGTTGATCTTTTCCATTGCATTTTTAGTCTCTAGTTTATTTCTGCTCTAATCTTTATTTCCTTCCTTCTGCTTTCTTTGGGCTTAGTTTGTTCTTCTTTTCCCGGTTCATTGAGGTATAAAGTTAGGTTGTTTACTTGAGATATTTCTTCTTTCTTAATGTAGGTATTTATTGCTACAAAATTCCCTCTTAGAACTGCTTTTGCTGAATCCCATAAGTTTTGATATGCTGTGAATCCACTTTCATTTGTCTCCAGATACTTTTTGATTTCCTTTTTAATTTCTTTGACCCAATGGTTGTTCAGGAGTGTTTTGCTTAATTTCTACATAGAACAGTATTTCAAAAAGTTCACAGAAAAATAGAATTGAAAGATAAAATAAATCTTTCCATATACTTTTAAAAATACACTCATATTTGTGAATTTTCCTAAATTCCTCTTGTTTTAAATTCCTTTCTAGTTTTATACCACTGTGGTCAGAAAAGATACTTGAGATTATTTCAGTCTTCTTAAATGTATTAAGACTTGTTTTGTGGCCCAACATATGACCTGTCCTGGAGAATGCTCCATGTGTGCTTGAGAAGAATGTGTATTCCACTGATGTTGGACAGAACATTCTTTATGTCTATTTGGTCCATTTGGCCTATAGTGTTATTCAAGTCTGCTGATTCCTTATTAATTTCCCATCTAGATGATCTATCCATTGTTGAAAGTGGGGTATTGAAGTCCCCTAACATTATGTATTACTATCTATTTTTCCTTCAGTTCTGTTAATATTTGCCTTATATACTTAGGAGCTCCAATATTAGGTGCATATATATTTATACATATGGTCCCCAACTTACAACAGTTTATGATTTTTTACTTTACTATGGTGTGAAAGCAATATGCATGCAGTAGAAAACTGTACTTTGAGTACCCACACAACCATTCTGTTTTTCACTTTCAGTAATCAATAAATCACATGAGATATTCAACACTTTTATAAAATAAGCTTTGTGTAAGATGATTTTACTTAACTGTAGGCTAACGTAAGTGTTCTGAGTATATATATGGTAGGCTAGGCTAAGCTATAATGTTTGGTAGGTAAGGGTATATTAAATGCATTTTCAACTTAATATTTTCAATTTACAATGGGTTTATCGGGATGTGACCCAATTGTAAATCAAGTAGCATCTGTAATTGTTATATCTTCTTGATAAATTGACCTCTATTGTATATAGTCATTTTCTTTGTCTCTTGTAACAGATTTTGACTATAAATCAATTTGGTCTGATATAAGTAAAGCCAGCCTGTTCTCTGTTGGTTACCATTTGCATGGAATATCTTTTTCTGTCCCTTCACTTTTAGCCTACGTGTGTCCTTAAGGCTAATGTGAATTTCCTATACAGAGCATATGGTTGGACTTTGGGTTTTCTTCATCCATTTGGTCAATCTTTGTCTTCTGATTGTGGAACTTAATCCATTTATATTTAAAGTAATCATTGATAATTGAGGACTTACTATTGTCATTTTGTTAATAATTTTCGGGGTGTTTTATAGTTCCTTTGTTCCTTTCTTCCTCCTTTGCTATCTTTGTGATTTCTAAATTTTTTGGTAGTTAAATGCCTTGATTCCTTTCTCTATCTTTTGTGTATCTCTTAGAGGTATTTTCTTTGTGGTTACCATGGATCTTACATAAAACATCTATGGGTATAACACTTTATTTTAACCACATAATGACTTAACTTCAATCACATATAAAACCTCTATACTTTTACTTCTCTTCTCCCCCCCAACATTTTATGCTATTAATGTCACACTTTACATCTTTTTATATTGTTTATTAACAAATTATTGTAGTTATAGTTATTTTTAATACTTGTGTTTAACTTTTATACTAAAGTTAAAGTAAACTCCTAATGTCTAGTTATATTAATGTCTGGTTGGTCTGCCAGGTGTTATTTAACCCTCAACCTGTTGCACACTTCTCTTTGACTTTACCTTATGCCTCACTACATCTCTGATCTGCCATTATATCCAATATTGACAGGGCAGGTGTAGGAAGTAGAGGGGAAAAGGAGAGAAGAAAAAGAGAATACAAGAGACTAACCAACACTGGGGTGAAGCTCAGGAGATGGTGAGGTGGTCTATTCTGCAAACTATCTGGTAATTTCTTTTAACTGAAAGTCTAAGTACTTTTTTTTTAACTACTTCAAATGTCTCCACATCAAAATGGCTTTGTGAAATCAGCAAAAGAATTTAAATGTCATGGGACTTTTTCATAGGGTTATTCCTCCTTAAAGACACATTCTAACTCCACATCCTCTACAAGCTGCCTTCAGATCCATGGTTGAATTTCCTAAAGTAAAACTGGGAACCCAAGGACAAAGCTTTTCCCATCAGGCTTCATGAGGAAATAAAAATAATAAACTTGAAAATACTTTAATTCAGCCTTAGTTAAAAGTAAAGAGAGAACTCATATGTGATGAAGAAAATTAGTGAGAGGGTTCAAGAAAAATGACTTTAATATAGATTATTTAAGAATTCAGGATGTAGGGTCAAAAATATGACAAGTTAAGAAGTATTTTCATTTGGTGGTCCTAAGAGCATGATCAGTTAAGAACATTAAGCAACAGACACAAATTTCTGCTTTAAGTTTAAATTTGTACATGCTCTGTCTCTTGTCAAACTAATAAGTAGCTCTTAAATGTTTAATGTCAGGGAACCTCTGTGGTATGCAATTTCAAACAACAAAGGCTTTCACCTGTAACCTTAAAGACTATGTATGTTTGTTATAGAATATTGAATTTCTTTGAATGTATATTATAAACAAATGTTGTTTACATAAAGTTATAAACTATGTTTGACATAAAAAATTGATTTTGCCCACCCATCTTATTACAATTAACCCTAATGTCTATGACCTCACTAATCTTGTTATAGTTAACCTCGTCAATATATAAACTACGTAGAGTCTTATGCTAGTCAGGAAAAACACCTAGCCTCACATACTAAGATATTTTACTCCTAGTTAGATAGTAAACTAAAATGGCATTCACAGCAGATTTGTTTTCAAAACAAAATGCACAATGTCATTCTTCCACATACTTATCAAGCTGTTTGCCTCAGGTGAACAATATATTCTGCTAATAAGAAAGCTATTTGCCCAGACAAGCAAACCGTTTGTCTTGATAAATTAGTTTGCAGGAATTTCCTAAAGCAAACAGTGAAATCATTTATTAATTTACTGTCTTATCTTCCTGGGCAAGGATTTCCTGGAACAAAGAGTTGTCTTATTGACACATGCAAGCTACATTCTAATACCTCACATTGCACATGTGAATAACAAATAGTAAAGGAGAAGAAACCTGACTGAAATAGAGGGATTTTTCAACCATAGAATTTTAGACATGGGTGATTAGTCTAGGCCTGTAAAATTAACTAAAGAAGAAACTGAGACCCAGAGAATTCAAATAACCTGCCCAAATTCACATAACCAGTTAGTTAGAGAGTAGACAACATAACCCAGTTGTATTGATTCCTAATCCAATGTTTTTTCCATTCCATCACTCAGCTCCTGCTTTGAAATAATCTTATAAGCATATAAAAGACTATTTATCTATGTTTTTCTAACACCTTTAAGCAGTTCCTAGGATCTCAAGCATCTCCATAAGTATAATACAGAGATTTAAGCAAAGGCACAACACTGGCAAAGTTGACTACTCTAACACATTTCACATACTTCACAATAAAAAAAATCCAGGAGTAAATGTATTATTCATTTAATATTTTTCTTTTATGTCATTAAAGAACACAATTATACTTTGTCAAAAATGTCCACTCCATCAGTTGTTCTTCTGCACTCTCTACTTGGAAGCTACTGACATGGCACCTCATATGTCAACTTGTATTAGTAAGGAACTTTGCCTAGCACTCCAGTGTCACAACTGTCAGCAATGAAACCCTATATAAATATATGTAAGTAAAGGCAAATGGTCAAGGTCCCTCAGATGTTCAGAATCTTGCTGAGCATGACCTAGCCTGTTTAATGTAAATATGTTAATTGTGCACGTGGGCCCAGGTGTTCCTTGGTTATTGTCTGATGTAATTGTGCATGTGCACCCAGGTGTCCCTGGGTTATCCGACTTAAGTATAAAGGACAAACAGCTCTGATCCACTGTGCCCCCAGCATGCCCCAGGGAGGCCACCAGGCCACTGCTGCTGGCTCTACTGTAAGCGGCTGCTGCTAAGGAGGCTCACGGCCGAGCTTGCATCTGAATTAAAGCATGTCAACCTTGCCAACGGCTCCCAGGATCTTTTCAATTACCTAGCTCATGACCTGCATATGAGAGGTCTGTGACCCAGTCTACATGGCATATGAGAGGTCTGTGACCCAGTCTGCATGGCATATGAGGGGTCTGTGACCCAGCATAGGATAGTTTTGAAGGGTCTTTGACCCAGCCTGACAATGAGTTTGAAGGGTCTATGTGATTACTTTTTGTTCATTTTATGACTTTTAATTATCTAGGAAGTGTGAAATTTAGAGAATATCTTGGTTTATGTTTAGATTACTGAAATAGTGGAAAGATTTATAATACATCATGTAGTGAAAAAGCTGCCCACTGTCTAAGGCTCTGTGTCCAATATGGCAGCCACTAGCCACATGTGACCATTTAAATTAAGTACAAAATTTAAAAATCAGTTCAGTCACATATTTGTATTTTTACAGTAGAAACGTACGTGTACTTTCAGCAATTTTTTTTTTTTTTTTAAGAGGAATGTGGTATTTGGCTGTTTCGCTATCAAATGTACATTAGTAAATATGCATCATTAAATAAACCACAAAGCAAGGTTATATCGGTCAGGATACAGTAACACAATTACAAAGAACCACAAAAATCTCAGTGTTTTAATGCAACAAATGTTCGTGTGTTCTAACCCATGCTCAAGGTAGATGTTTCTGGTCAAGTGAGGTTCTCCTGGATACCCCTCCAGGCAGAATTCACTCTGCCAATGAACTGAGAGAGAGAGAGGGAGAGGAAGAGGATTTTGCCAGATGTTTGAGAGCTGGGTCTGGAGTATACACATCTCTCCTCCCCACAATCCATTCACCATAAGAGGTCTTCTAGTTCCACCTAGATGCGAAGGGGTTGAGAAGGCTGTCTCCCTACACAAACCCAGGAAGAAGATGAAATGACACGGTGAATAGAGTCCTGTCTGTTACAAAAGTCAGCTGACATTCAGACCTCATCACGCAAACAGATGACTATTTGTTTACAGCAAGTCTCAAGAATTCGTAACTGTGGTAGATTGTATTATTCAAAATATTCACCATCCTTCACCATGGTACATTTATACATCCCTGCCACACTGATGCCAGGCTTGACTGTGTGACTCATATCCCCTTCTCCTGTAGGACTGCACATGCCCAGAGCAGCCATCCAACTTGATTTGTAAAATGTGGGTGGCATGACATGTGCAAAGCAGAAGTCTTAAGAACCACTGCATGTTCCCATGGTGTTCTTTTTCCCTCTGCTGAAAGACTAGCAAAGCCTCAGAGAGGGGCTGCTCCTTCAGCTCATGTCTCAGAAAAACCATGACATGGAATAGTGTCTTAAGTCACCTGCAATAGATGACAGTGTGCGATAAACCCTTGTTGTTACAAGTCCCTGAAGTTTTGGGGGTTGTGTGTTACTGCACTATAACTTAGCCTATGCTGACTAATAAGGTATCAAAACGACAGCAGTGAATGTTGCTCTTTAGAAGCATTATAAATCAAGAATTGGAATTGCTTATGGTT
Source organism: Cynocephalus volans (assembly GCF_027409185.1). Classification (NCBI taxonomy): domain Eukaryota; kingdom Metazoa; phylum Chordata; class Mammalia; order Dermoptera; family Cynocephalidae; genus Cynocephalus; species Cynocephalus volans. The sequence continues at coordinate 81,877,630 of NC_084471.1, forward strand.
TGTGATTAATAATAAAACCTTCCTGTGAGTGGTAGATAATGTGACAAAAGCAGTAATCCAAATTAGGTATAATTTTTCCCTTGGACTTGTGAAATTACCTCCCAGGTTATGGGGAAGGGACTCTTACCAGTAGCTTGGAGATGGCAGAGTTTGCTTCCCCTGCCAGACAGTGAAAGTTGTGGAAGGGCTGGAGTTCCTGAGGGGTGGTTATGCTCCTGTGTTCTCTGGTACCGTTAGTCCAGGCACCAAAAAGGGTAAAGAGACTTCCACCTGGACAGAACTTATACATCATAACATGTTCCTGACAACAGATTTAGAAATAACCTTCTGCAACTGAACAAATAATACTGAAAACCACAAAGGTGGTACTGAAGGGATATAGCTAATAGAAATTAATTTGACATGTGCTTACAGCTTTTCTATTAAACCAGAAAGCACATTTTTAGTTGAAGAAAATTTAGGTGTCATTAACTTTGAACATACAATGAAAAGCAAGAAATCAAAAGCTGAAAGAAAATTTAGCCATAATTCACTTACCTATTTCCAAAGGAGTCTATCATCCTCACTTTGCTCTTCTGAAGAGTCTAAGTTCCTTTGCTGCTATAATAAGTGAATTTTCACTAGGACTTCACTATGGATGGAAAACAATCATTTTCCTTATAACATTTTAGCTATAGTCAATTCCTGACTATTCAAGGCCATATAGCAGCAAGAAGTTGGTGTAGCATGAAATTAAATCAATCAACACCATGTTTTTTCCTTGGAAGGCATTGTGTTAGATACCATCACAGCTGATTAAACATCCTAAAATGTCAGCTTTCTTCAACAGTCCTGACTATGAGTTTTAGAACAGGAATATAGATGCTAATAGTAGAATGGCCTAAAGGTCTGTAGAAACACAGAGAAATAAGAAAATGAAGAGACATGAAACTTCCAATGGGTTGGGTAAATAAAGCTCTGTGGATAATATTCATCAAACTTCATAATAATATTCAAACTTCATTATAAATTATAATAATGCTTTTAATTAGCCTTCACTTCCAACTCTTTGATTTTCTCAAAACAATTTCTACAATTTTTATGAATAAAAATATCATAAATCTCCGTATGTCAGTATTTATTATGCACAATGCCAGACAGTGGGGACTGCAAAGAGCCTTTTTGAGGGGAGTGAATCATCTGCTCAGAACAGAAATTTACATATAAGAAAAAACTATAAAACTACTATATAATACAGAATGTAATGGTCTATGCTGTGGGAAATCAGGCTTTTTTCCTTCACATAAAATCAAAAGGATCCATTCAGATATTTACTACCACCTTTCTGAACTTGGTTCACAATGAGCAGTTTCCTGTTTTACAATCATATTCTTAAATTCTCCTTTATTTGAAATGGAATAAATTCAGGTAGACCTAACAAGCATACTCTGTCAGTTTTTTCATTTCTAGCAGCTAATTAAAAGCAGCTGCAACATTAGACAGTGTAAACAGAATGCATCTTAGAGCAACTGCCATCACAATTCTGCTAGACACCCTGGTCTCACAGCCCAAATGGATCAGCAGATCACTACTTCTTCCCTACAATCTGCTGCACAGGGATTTCTAGATCAGGTTTTGCTTTTGCTGAATTGATGAGGTGCCCAGAGACTCAAGGAGAAAAATTTAATTACACTAAAATTGCACAGGTCAGTGTTTTTCTCTGTTAGAATTATTTAACAGTTGTAAAGCTACATGACTACGCCAGTTGTCTGGTTAAGGCCATAGCTACACTAATTGTATGGCTAGGCAACAGTATTGTTAAAGCAATTCATAACTAAAGCCAAAATTTTTCATTATTTTACTAAGCTTCCATTTGTATTGTCAGGGCTAGGGCTCAGATCTTGCAAACCCATTGTACAGACTGGGTCACCAGACCCCTCACACACAGGTCCACGCTAGGTAATTGGGAAAGATCCCAGGAGCCATTGGCAGACGACACGAGCCCAGTCCTCAGCAACAGCAACTCACATGTCCAGCAGCTTACAGGTCTGGTGGTGGCGGCGGCCTCTCAGAGGGTCCCGGGGACCCTGGCAGCAACAGCCTCCAGCAGCAGTAGTGGCCTCCCCATGGCCCCCCTGGGGACATCCTGGGGGTAGGGGGCGCTGTGGATCAAAGCCACTTGTCCTTTATACTTAAGACATAACCCAGGACACCTGGGCGCACAAGCGCAATTACATTAGACAATAACCAAGGAACACCTGGGCACACGTGCCTATTTACATCAAATGCTCAACAAGATTCTGAACATCTGAAGGATCCTGACCATTTTCCTTTTCCCTACACAAGTAAATTCTAATTATAAGCAACAGTTGCTAAGGAAATCTAATTATGTTTCAAAGGCCAGTGAGGGAGAAATAATATTTTCTGATAGAATCATTAACTTAGCTGAATTGGAAAATGCACTTAACATATAATGCTTCATGTAGCACAAAAGATAACCAGCTATCTTATTGCATTTATATGCATAAAATGAAGGGCTCCTTATAAGTTTTGATGATTTCAAATGTTAGTTAGGAAAAAAATCAAGTCTAAAAATAAATTGTTTTCATTTTGTAGCCAAGACTACTATACACCATGGCAGTAAATATGACAAACTAGTAAGAAGTGGAATTTTCTATAAACACTTCTTTAGTACATTTACACATCTCTCCAAATGCCAAAAAATATTCCAAATTCATTTCTGATTTCACTGTAAAAAGTAACATTTCAACTTCTGGATTAAAAATATATTTATTTTTACTTCCTCCCAAAACTCTTCTAAAGCTACAGTAAAATAAATTTTTTAAAAACATTCCCACAAAAGAAAGCAGTAACAAACAATAGAAACAAACTGTTAAAAGCTGGGATACAGATGGATGAGTGACTGATGTCACAGACCTGAGAAAGCAAATGCTCTTTAATTAATAGCACCATTGTAAGGATTAAATGAGTTACCATATGCTACAGAATTAGTATCCAATAAATGCTAGCTTTTATTATTAATAAAATGTTTACAAAGAGAGATCTTTTGAAAGACGGTGTCTGGCTACTGCTAAGCTACGCTAAGGCCTGGAATCCTCACAGAGCCAATTGTCTAGCTCTTAATCCTGTTCATGACGCCGGTAAAGCTAGGAGACCACACTAGTTGTCGCAGCTCTTACCTGCTGGTAATCCTGCACTGACTGGGCCAATAGTTGAGCTAGGGCTGGGTCTGGAGCTCCCAGACCCCTCAAGCCCATTCACAGACTGAGTCACAAACCCTTCACACACCAGGCTGGGTCACCAGACCCCTCCATGCGAGGCTGGGTCACCAGACCCCTTCACACAGGTCTATAAGCTAGGCAACCAGCCACACAGTCCTTGGAAGCTGCAGGTCTGGAAAAAACATGGCCGTGCAGGGTGGGTGCCTGAGGCAGTAAAAACCAGCCAAAGTGGTGCCAGGCACACGTACTCCACCCACACACACAATGTTTACTGAACTGCCCTGAACCGGCTCCAGGTGAGGGGAGACTGACCATATTGTTCCATTTTCCCAACAGACGGCATAACATGTTTGAATTAGTGGTCGAGGACTAGTGAGGAAGGAGTTGTTGACCTAAAAAAGAAACTGAGACCAAATACACATAGCGAGGATTTATTGAGCCATTATGATGATTTCAACCAGAAAGATACTTAGATCAGGTAGCCCGGAATTGTGTTCCAAAGAGTGTCATCAGAGTTTAACGTTTTACAATCACTAAAAGAGGGAAAGGTCAAAGAGAGAAAGACAGCCCTGCCTAATTATTTCATCAGGCTTTCTATTGGTGTATATGACATATACATTTGGGATTGTTACTAGGTTGCATTCTACATGCAGGGGATACAGGGTAAGGATAATAAGAAGTATTTTAGGTTATTTTATGGCTGTCTGGCACCATTATGGCTGCTTCTAAGTAAAATGGTCTTATGAGAATGTCTTCTAGGACAAGTGACATGATAACTGACATCCCAAATCTCCCAAGGTACTATAATGTAACTGACCTAATCAAAGAAGGTTCTGTTGGTTACCAATATTTAGGAGGAAAAGGTAACCTGCTGAGACCAGTGCTGTGAGTTACTAAAGGAAAAGGCTCTACAGTATTTTAGACTCTGCAAGGGAACCACGTACTTTTGGCAGGACTAGAGTAACCTTGCCAAGGCAATCCTTTGCAAAAGAATGAAGAGACCCAAGGGAGAGCATATTTGGAAATCTGATAAAATAAAGAAATAAAAAATCTGACCACTGGAAGCACCAAGATAAGCATCTAACTCCAGAATCAAATAGGATGTGTATCTGAGTCCCCCTTTAGATAGGTTAAGTGCAGCTGAGACTCTTCCAGAGAACATTAGAGAAAACATCATTGTAAGGAAGGTGGAAGGGCAGATAGGAAACATGTCCTGGGTAGGTGATTGCAAGGTCCAGGCAGGAATCCTCTGGATTCTTTGAGAGGAGCACTAGAGCCAATTATTGGACCCAAAAGCTCAGAGGCATGGAAGTCTACATCTAGACTTCACTGGCTTTGACACTTCATATGGGGAGAGAACAAGTGTCTAAGAAAGAAATTCAGCTCTGGGCTTGGGCTGTGAATAAGTAGGGCTTTGCTTTTTTACCTAGTGCAAGGGGGAAACTTCCACGTTAAATCCTCTTGAGTCCCAATACAAAGATATGAATTACCTCAGCTTGGTACAAAATGGTCACATAATTTAAAAAAAATCAGTATTATTGCCATGAAAAATATTTTGCTTAGTTCCACAGTTTTAGTAAAGTGGGAAATCAAAGTAGAAATTTAGATTCCTTTACTATTCAACCCATTGCATAACTAGATTTTAAGTGCTGGCTAGCACAAAGAGAAAGAAAAAACAATTTACCTCAAAATGTGTTTTATCTGTTTTAAGGAGGAATCAATATTTTTCTGTCAGGTTGAAGTTTAGTTAATATAGATTAATAAATATATCAGTAATACAAAGTTCCTACTTGGTAACGTACACTTCATCTAGAAATTGATTTTATCATTTATTTAAATTATAAATAGGTTCTTGGAATTGTTACTTGTGGAGATGGCATCCGGAATCTGGTGTAAATGGGTTTCTCCACAGAATTGCTGTATCATTTGAGGCGTGGCCTGCTCTTTCTTCAGAGTCACGGTCACATTACTTCACACAGCAAAATGGAAAGCAGGGTCCCTTCACTATGTGAAATAACCCCTCTTAAAGGATATCTTCTTACAGATTTACTTACACTTCAGAGGCCTTTAAAGACCCATGAAATATATCCTGTTCTTGTGGGTTAATATTTTACATGCCCAAAGCCTGTCCTACCTAACACATGGAAAAAGTGGCTGCTCTCTGTTAAGAGTGGAGTGCTGTTTTAATGAAGGAAGAGCTATTTTCCCTAAAATGAATTGTGGACCCTTTAAATGAAAATGTGATGTAAGAGCCTCACTCATCACAGCAGAGGGTGCTGGATTGAGAGGCCCCCCAGAAATGATGCCCAGTCTGCAGCGGACCAGGACAGCCTGCAGCAGTAACAAAGAGTAACCCCTACATCGGCATGGGGAGAGTTGCCATTCACCTGCCCAGCCAGTCACCAGGCTTCTGTACAAATTTAGACTATTCAGAACCAACAACCAGCCACCTGCCTGAGTTTTAAATATTGCTAAGTCATAATTCCTGCTTCTATGGTCCATCCACAACATAGAGTGTCTGGAGTAGAGACTCCAACTTGAATCACACCAAAGGTAATCAAATTCTAACCAAGTCAAATCCTAAATTTAGTTCTGTAAACAGGGGACTGATTTGCTGATCTAACGAACAGGTCAGTCCCCTTTAACCCCAATCCCATCCTAGCTTGGCTTTCTGCCTTTTCCTTGAAACTAGCTTAAGTCCCAGAAAGAACTGTGGTCAAGCCTGTTTAGTTGCAACAGGAAGGCACCAAGCACTGAAGTCAAGTGGAGAATACTTTGACCAGGGCCTGCTGTTTTAAATGACCATACCCTGGGAAGGGGTCAAGATGGCCGAGTAGTCGGTTCCTGGTGTCGCTCTCTCCCACAGAACGACCAATTTGCAGCTTTTGGAGGAGGAGAAACAGAGGACCCGAGGTCTGTGCTGGAACAGACAGGAGCCACCCGCAGCGGGACACCAGTTCAGGTTGCTCCCCATTTCCTAAAGAGACTTTTGAGCTTTCGAGCATTTGGGCCCACACGCCCCGACCCTACTGGCCAGGGAAGGCAGGTGGGGCTGGGGTGGGACTTCCGGCCCAGGCCATCCATCTCTGTGAGCAACCTGGGAGGCATGGGTTCCCAAGCCCCGAGCTCGCTGAGCCGGTGAAGGCTGATGGGGTGGGACTTTCGGCCCAGGTCGTCCCGTCTCCGTGAGCAACCTGAGAAACTCTGGGATTCTAAGCCGCGAGTCAGACCATCTGGTGAACGCAGGCAAGGCGAGACTTCCGCCACAGGCCATCCATCTCCGTGAACAAGGGCTTTCAAGCCCTCAGCCTGACAAACTAGTGAAGGCAGGTGGGGCGGGACTTCCGGTCCAGGGTGGTTTCTGCTGTCCAGAAGCAGCAGACCCTTCAGGTTCCAAGCCAGACATCAGGGTGAAACGAGTGAACTGTGATACCCCCTGGCCACAATGACAAAACACAAAAGGAAAGAAACCAGAAATATGAAAAATCAAGAAAAGTACATCACCACCAAAGGAAATTAGTAACTTACAAGTGCTAGATCCTATAGAACAGGAAATCTTTGAAATGACAGACAAGGAATTTAGAGTAACTATTCTAAGGAAACTAAATGATACAAGAAAACTCAGTGAGACAACACAAATAAATGAGAAAAACATATAGGATCTGAAAGAAGAAATGTACAAAGAAATCAATGCCTTGAAAAAGAAATGTAGCTGAGCTCGTGGAGCTGAAAGATTCATTTAACAAAATAAAAAATACAACAGAGAGTTTAACCAGCAGACTTGAACAAGCAGAAGAGAGAATTTCTGACCTCGAAGACAGGCAGTTTGAATTATCACAGGCAGACCAGAAAAAAATAAAAAAGAATGAAAAAAATTGAAGAAAATTTAAGAGAGACAACTGACAACCTTAAGCGCTCAAATATCCAAATCTTGGGTATTCCAGAAGGGGAGGAAAAAGGAAACGGCATTGAAAACATACTCAGTGAGATAATAGCAGAAAACTTCCCAGGTATAGGGAAAGTCACAGATCCCCAGATTCAGGAAGCCCAAAGATCACCAAACACATTCAACCCAAAAATGTTCTGTCCAAGACATGTGATAATCAAACCGACGAAAATCAAAGACAAAGAGAGAATCTTAAAAGCTGCAAGAGAGAAGCGGCAAGTCACTTATAAGGGAGCCCCAATCAGAATAACATCAGACTTTTCATGAGAAACTCTAAAAGCCAGAAAAGAATGGGATGATATATTCAAAACATTGAAGTACAAAAATTGCCAGCCAAGAATACTTTACCCAGCAAGGCAATACTTCCGAAATGAAGGACAAATAGTATATTTCTCAGACAAACAAAAACTGTGGGAGTTCACTACCACAAGACCAGCCCTACAAGAAATTCTCTAGGAAGTACACTGGGTTTGATACCACAAAAACAACCATCACTACCATGAATACACAAGAAAGAACAATACCTACCAGCAAAACAATAATGCTAACAAAAGAGAAAAAATATTTTATCTATCACCCCAAGAAACCAACAAATACAGAAGACAAAATTTGAAAGAAAGGAACAAGATACTTAAGACATCTAAACAAATATCAGTATAATGCTAGGAGTAAATCAATACCTTTAAATAATAACTCTGAATGTAAAGGGACTAAATTCCACATTTGAAAGTCAAAGACTGATCGACTGGATTAAAAAGATGGACCCAACAATATACTGTCTTCAAGAGACTCACTTGACTCGTAAAGACACACATAGACTAAGAGGATGGAAAAAGACATATCATGCAAATAGAAATGAAAAATGAGCTGGAGTAGCTATTCTTATATCAGATAAAATAGACTTTAAAGCAAAAACCATTAAAAGACATAAAGATGGCCAATATATAATGATAAAAGGATCTATCCATCAAGAAGACATAACAATCATAAATATGTACACACCTAATATCGGAGCAGCCAGATTTACAAAGCAAACACTATTAGATCTAAAGAAAGAAGTAGACACTAACATCATAATAGTGGGGAACTAAACACCCCACTCTCATCATTGGACAGATCATCTAGGCAAAAAATCAATAGAGAAACACAAGATCTAAACAATACTTTAGACCAACTGGATTTGGCAGATATCTACAGAACATTCCACCCAACAACCTCAGAATATTCATTCTTCTCATCAGCACAAGGAACATTCTCCAGGATAGAGCACACGTTAGGTCACAAAGCAAGTCTTAACAAATTCAAAAAAATTGGAATTATTCCATGTATTTTTTCTGATCACAATGGATTAAAATTAGAAATCAATAATAAATGAAACTCTGAAAACTATACAAACTCATGGAAATTAAACAACATTCTACTTAATGACATGTGGGTCCAAGAAGAAATTAAACAAGAAATCAAAAAGTTTCTTGAAACCAATTAAAATAATGACACATCATACCAAAACCTGTGGGATAGTGCAATAGCAGTATTAACGGGGAAATTTATTGCATTAAATGTTTACTTCATAAGAATGGATAAGATGGCAAATAAATAACCTCACACTTCACCTTAAAGAACTAGAAAAACAAGAACAATCCAAACCTAAAGTTAGTAGACAGAAAGAAATAATTAAAATCTGAGCAGAACTAAATGAAATAGAAACCCCCCAAACAATACAAAAGATCAATGAAACAAAAAGCTGGTTCTTTGAAAAGATTAATAAAATCGACAAACCTTTAGCAAGACTAAGTAAGAAGAGAGAAGACCCAAATAACAAAAATTAGAAATAAAAAAGGTGAAATTACAACTGACACGTCAGAAATACAAGAAATCATTAGAGACTACTATACACAATTATGTGCCAACAAATTTGAAAATCTGGAGGAAATGGATAAATCTCTGGATGCATACAAGCTACCAAAATTGAGGCAAGAAGGTATAGAAAATCTGAACAGACCAATAACAATAAAAGAGATTGAGGCTGTTATCAGAAGGCTCCCAACAAAGAGAAGCCCAGGACTGGACGGGTTTACTGCAGAGTTCTACCAAATCTTCAAAGAGGAACTGATACCAATTCTCTACAAACTGTTCCAAAGGATTGAAACAGAGGCCATTCTCTCAAACTCATTCTATGAGGCAAATATCACCCTGATTCCAAAACCAAAGATGCATCAAAAATAGAAAACTACAGGGCAATATCCTTGATGAATATAGATGCAAAAATCCTCAATAAAATACTAGCTAACAGAATATAGCAACACATACAGAAAATTATACACCACGATCAAGTGGGATTCACCCCAGGGATGCAAGGTTGGTTCAACATATGCAAATCAATAAATGTGATACACCATGTTAATGAAAGCAAATACAAAAACCACATGATCATCTCTATTGATGCTGAAAAAGCATTTGACAAAATTCAACATCCTTTCATGATAAAGATTCTCTACAAGTTAGGCATAGACAGAAAGTATCTCAACATAAGTAAAGCCATATACAATAAGCCCACTGCCAATATCATCCAAACAGGAACTAGACAAGGATGCCCACTCTCACCACTCCTATTCAACATAGTGTTGGAAGTACTAGCCAGAGCACTCAGAGAAGAGAAGGAAATAAAGGGCATCCAAAATAGAAAGGATGACGTCAAGCTGTCCCTTTTTGCAGATGATATGAACCTATATATCAAACAGCCTAAAGCTTCTATAAAATAAACTCCTACAGTTGATAAACGATTTCAGCAAAGTTGCAGGGTACAAAATCAACACACAAAAATCAGTAGCATTTCTATACTCCACCAGTGAACATGCAGAAAAAGACATCAAGAAAGCTAGCCCATTTACAGTAGTCACTAAAAAAATAAAATATTTAGGAATAAAGCTGACCAAGGATGTGAAAAATATCTACGAAGAGAACTACAAACCACTGTTGAGAGAAATTAAACAGGACATAAGAAGATGGAAAGATATCCCATGCTCTTGGATTGGAAGAGTCACCATTGTGAAAATATCCATATTACCCAAAGTGATCTACAAATTCAATGCAATCCCCATCAAAATTCCAATGACATTTTTCTCTGCGATGGAAAAAGCTATCCAGACATTTCTATGGAACAACAAAAGACTATGCATAGCCAAAGCAATCCTGAGCAAAAAAAATAAAGCTGTTGGCATAACACTACCTGACTTTAAACTATATTACAAAGCTATAATAACCAAAACAGCATGGTACTGGCATAAAAACAGACACAGGAATCAATGGAACAGAAAAGAGGACCCAGAAATTAACCCATATGCCTATGGCCATCTGATCTTTGACAAAGGCAGCAAGTCTACATACTGGGGAAGAGACTGCTTTTTCAACAAATGGTGCTGGGAAAACTGGATAATCATATGTAGGAAAATGAAACTAGACCTATATCTGTCACCATATACCAAAATCAACTTAAAATGGATTAAGGATTTAAATATATCTCCTGAAAGAATAAAACTCCTTAAGGAAAACATAGGGGGAACACTCCAGGAAGTAGGAGTAGGTACAGAATTCATGAATAGGACCCAAAAAGCACAGGCAACTAAAGATAAAATAAACAAATGGGATTATATCAAACTAAAAAGCTTCTGCACAGCAAAACAATCAATCAACAGAGTAAAAAAACAACCAACAGAGTGGGAGAAAATATTTGCAAAATATACATCTGACAAAGGATTAATAACCAGAATATACAAGGAACTCAAACAACTTTACAACAAAAAAACAAATAACCCAATTAAAAAATGTGCAAAGGAGCTGAACAGACATTTTTCAAAGAAAGATATACAAATGGCCAACAGACACATGAAAAAGTGCTCAATATCACTCAACATCTAGGAAATGCAAATCACAGCCACACTGTGATACCATCTCACTCCAGTTAGGATAGCTAACATCCAAAAGACTGAGCACAATAAGTGCTGAAGATGTTGCGGAGAAAAAGGAACTCTCATTCACTGTTGGTGGAGCTGCAAAATTGTGCAGCCTTTATGGAAAATGATATGGATGTTCATCAAACAATTACAGATAGATCTACTATATGACCCAGCGATCCCAAGGAATGGGAATATACCCAAGGAATGGAAATCATCATGCCAAAGGGATGCCCGTACTCCAATTTTTATTGCAGCTCTATATACAATAGCCAAGAGCTGGAACCAGCTCAAATGTCCATCATCTGATGAGTGGATAAGGAAACTGTGGTATATCTACACAATGGAATACTACTCTGATATAAAAAAGAACGAAATACTACCATTCACCACAACATGGATGGACTTAGAAAAAATTATATTAAAAAAAAAAAAAAAAAAAAAAGGGCCGAGCCCGTGGCGCACTTGGTAGAGTGCGGCGCTGGGAGCGCTGCAACGCTCCCGCCGCGGGTTCGGATCCTATATAGGACTGGCTGGTGCACTCACTGGCTGAGTGCCGGTCACGAAAAGGACAAAAAAAAAAAAAAAAAAAAAAGAAAAAGAAAAAATTATATTAAGTGAAACGAGTCAGGCACAGAAAGAGAAATACCACATGTTCTCACTTATTTGTGGGAGCTAAAAATTTATGAATAAATAAACACAAAAACAAATAAAGGGTGGGGGGAAGAAGACAGAATAACCATAAAAGTTCCTGGAACTATTTAAGCCAAGTGCACAGATACCGACGCAGGTGGGGCAGTAGGGGGACAGGGTGGAGAGGAACAGGTAAAGGGGCATGAAGATCAAGTACGATGTATTTTTTGTGTGTGTGTGTGTGACCGGTAAGGGGATCGCAACCCTTGGCGCGGTGTCGTCCGCACAGCGCTCAGCCAGTGAGCGCACCGGCCATCCCTATATAGGATCCGCGCCTCTGCGCTCCCAGCGCCACACTCTCCCGAGTGAGCCACAGGGTCCGCCCTAGGTACGATGTATTTTGAGAAGGAAGATTAAATTTAATTTAATTTTTAAAACAGAAGGAAATGAAAACAAATAAATAAAAAATAAAATGACCACAGCCTGATCTCTTCAATGCTGTGCCCTTTCATATGGGCTGTGTTCAATGGTGATCTCTTGTTATTATGAATCAAAATTGTTCTGAGGGTGACACATATAATCTTAAGGGATTCCTACCCTAAATCAGCCTGCCATCTAATTAAAGATATGACTAAATCTCATGAAATTACAGCTATCCCAGGGAAAGTATAATTTAGGGAATATGAGTATGTGTTTTAGTGATTCATACTGCTAGAATTAACTTCTGCTCTTTTTCCCCATAAGGTTTAAAAAAAAAAAAAAAAAAGCCCGTAGTCATACAACCATATTAGCACAAAATAGGGTCATAGCATGATGCATACTCCTTTGCAATCTGAATAGTCATTTAATACACATTTGAAACACATGTACACCACTATTTTTAACAGCTGCAAATGTTATAAAGCTAATATCTATGCTGTTTCCAATTTTTTTCACTATAAAGTTTTTGCAATAAATTACATAAATATTTATACTCTTAAAATAATTATCTTTTCAATATATGTATTTTCTTTATCCTTGCTTCCTTTTTTTTTTTTTTTTTAAAAAAAAACTCAACTCTTCCACCTCTCCTTAGCCATCCCCACTCCTCTGGCCAGGAAGCCAAGGTTAGCATCCCAGTGGACACCTTTCAAATCCTTTCCTTTGTCTATAGGATTGCAAACAGATACATACGAGGGCACTTCAAAAAGGTCACGGAAAGATTCGTGTTATCTTTAAATTCTAGTTTTCCATAAACTTTTTGGAGTACCTTTGTACACGTTACTGTTTGTCTTACAAAATCTGAATTATACTATGTACATTTTTATTTCACTGAAAAAAAAAAAGCCCAGCAACTCCTACAGATCAAAAGATAAAGATCTAACTCATTCTTTTTATTACTTGTATAAATTTCATTGTATGAATACATGACATGGATTTTATCCAATCATTCCCCTCCTAATGGGCTTCAGGTTTTTCTAGTTCTTGTCATTACAAAAAATAATACAAAATCTTTGTATACATACACTTGAATCTTTGTTATTTTCTTTAAAATAGGTTCTAAGATATGAGATTGATGATCTAACAATTATATATATTAATAGTTTAAAAGTATTTGGCCAGGTAGCTTTCCCAAAAGGCTATAATAATTCCCATTCCTTCTGGTCAATCAATGTTCTCTTTTCTTAAATTCTCAGCACTGGAGATCATCACTCTTTTTGCTAATCTGATGAATAAAAAGTGGTATATCAATGTTACTTTAGTATACATTTTCCTGACTAAAACTAAAGTTGAGCATCTTTTCATGTTTGTTGTCCATTTCAATTTCCTCCTCTGTAAAACCCCACTCCTATTTTTTTGTTTTCTGTAAGATGTATTTCAGATATGCTAAAAGAGTTCATTTTCAGGAAATCCATAAATATAATTTATTATATCAGCAAATAAAGGAGGGAAAGCAAATGAAACAATTAAAAGATTCCCACAATATTTGGTAAAATTCAGCAGCTAAGTAAAAGAGGGAAAGCTTAAAACTATTTAAATATGATAAAGACTATCAAAAGCAAACATCATACTAAATGATAATGCTCCAAAACCATTTCCATCAGAACTAGAAACAAGAGTGCCAAATATCCCCATCATTATTGAAACATTATTGAATGCTTTTGAGGTTCTATACAAGAAAAATAAGAATATCATAAAAGACAAAATTATATATATCAGCAAATGGTACATTTATTTAGAAAATCGAAGATACAATGCTTTATAAACTATAATTCTAATAGAATTGTGGAAGGTGACCTAATATCAGATAGAAATCAGTAGATAGCATACAACTACCCTATGACCTAGCAATTACACTCTTAGGTATTTACACAAGAAAAAATGAAATCATGTCTAAAAAAGACTTGTATAAGACTGTTTAAATAACACCTTTATTCTTTATAACCATAAACTAAAAATAATTCAAATGTCCATCAACAGGTAAATGGATAAATAAAATGTGGTACATTCATACACTGGAATAGGGCCGGCCCGTGGCTCACTCGGGAGAGTGCGGTGTTGAGAACACCAAGGCCCCGGGTTCGGATCCCATATACGGATGGCCGGTTGGCTCGCTGGCTGAGCGTGGTGGTGCTGACGACATACACTGGAATAGTCTCAGCAATAAAAAAAAGCAAAATACGGGCCGAGCCTGTGGCGCACTTGGTAGAGTGCTGCGCTGGCAGCGCGGCGACGCTCCCGCCGCGGGTTCGGATCCTATATAGGACTGACCGGTGCATTCACTGGCTGAGTGCCGGTCACGAAAAAACGACAAAAAAAAAAAAAAAAAAAAAAAAAAAAGCAAAATACTGAGATAAACATAATAATGCTGATGAAACTCAAAACCTTACATTGAGTGAAAGAAGCCAACACAAAAGAGTACATACTGTACAATTTGGCTTATATGAAATTCTAGAATAACAATACTAATATACAGTGATAGAAATGAAAACCTTAGTTGTCTCTGAGGGACAAGGAACAGAGCACTTCCTGGAGTGATGAAAATGTTCCATATCTTGATTGACTTAGTGGTTGGGTACATACATGTATGACAAAACTCATTGAATTGTACACTTAAGATCTGAGCATTTTATCACATGCAAATTGTACATCAATGTAAATGATACCTCAATCACACGTTAATAAATTGAGAGAAAAAAGTTAAGGAAGAAGAAACAGGAACACTCCTACAATGCTGCTACAAATATAAAATGATGCAGTCACTTTGGAAAAGTTTGGCAGTTTCTCTCAAAAACCATAAAATGAACCACCATTTCCACTCCTAGGTACCTACTGAAGAGAAATAAAAACATATGTCCACACAAAGATTTACAAGTGACGTTCAAGGCAGCATTACTCATAATAACCAAAAAGTGGAAACAACAACAATGTCTAACAGCTAATGAACAGATAGGCAAAATGTGGTATATCCATACAACGGAATATTTTTCGGCAGTGAAGGAAAGAAGTACTGATACATGGATGAACCTTGAAAACATTATGCTAAGTAAAAGAAGCCAGTCACAAAAGGCCAAATATTGTACAATCCCATTTATATGAAATGTCAAATAGGCAAATCCACTGAAAGAAAAAGTAAATTAATGGTTGCTGGGGCTGGGGGTGAAGATGGGAACAGGGA
Organism: Cynocephalus volans; assembly: GCF_027409185.1. Taxonomy (NCBI): domain Eukaryota; kingdom Metazoa; phylum Chordata; class Mammalia; order Dermoptera; family Cynocephalidae; genus Cynocephalus; species Cynocephalus volans. The sequence goes on from NC_084471.1 coordinate 81,893,041, forward strand.
TCAAATATAAACAGGTTTGAGGGATCTTATTAGAAGGATGAAATGCTCTAAATCTGATTTATAGTTACGGTTGCACTACTCAGTAAAGTTAATAAAATTATTGAATTGTGCACTTGAAATGGGTGATTTTTATCATACATAAAATATATTTCAATAAATTTGTTTTTAAAAAGTTAAGGAATAAACTGGAGAACCTTCAGACTTATTTGGGACAGTAATCTAAGGATGTTAAAAGCTTGGTATTTGTTAGAAACACGAGGGAAAAGGTAGGAAAGGAAAATTAGAGTAGATTATTGAATCTCCTCTTAAACTTAAACTCTTTTTAGGATATCCACTCATTCATTCATTCATTCAATCTGATGGAATGCTAGGGACAAATTAGTAGGCAAGGTAAACACGATGCACCTTGTGCTTACACACGAAAGAGAAAACAGACCCAAAATAAGTCAACTAATAAATGCTTGCAAATAATAAATGCTATAAAATAAATAAAAGGCTAGGAAAAACCAATAGCTTTTCTTTATAATAACCATAACCAGGTAAAAAGGGAAATTTTAAAAAGTCTATTTACAGAAAACTATGAAATGTTTAGGAAAGGTATTCATCCCACATGAAGAAAACTATAAACTCATGTTAAAAAACCATTAAAGAAGATTTGAGTAAATGGAAATACATTCCATGCTTGTGAATCAGGAGATTCATTCCACTTAGACTCCCAATGAGACTTTGGAGCTGAATGATTTAAATGATTTATAATTACAGATATTGAAAAATAAAAATCTGGAAATAACCAAGAAAACTATGAAAAGCAACAATAATGAAAGGAATATTTACTATTTTAAAATTTCCATTAAAGACAATGCTTTCAAATCTTATAGTACTGGCCTGTAAATAGATCAGTGAAGCAGAACAGAAAATCTGGTGAAAAATGTGAACACAGACAGAGAAGGCAATTCATTTCATAAGGCGGGATAGCTTAATTATGCTGACACAATTGGTTATCCAACTGGGAAAAAATAAAGAAGAATAATTCCAGTAGATTAAACTTTCACTGGATAATATAATTTAAAAGCTTTAGAAGAAATTTAAGAATACTTATATAACTTAGAGATCTGGCAGACATTTTTTGTGTGAAACAGAAAATAAAGAAACTAGAAAGGAAAAAAACAGATACATTTGACTGTGCAGACATCTTACATTTTTGTGAAGCAAAAGATACATCAATAAAGCCAATAGAGAAAGCTCAGAAGGAAAAACCACTTTCAAGACAGACAAGTGATGACATTCATAACGGACAAAGAACTCCTGTGAATTCATGGGGAAAAACAATGAACTACCCAGAAGAAAAATGTGATGATGGCTTTTTATTTCTGCCATCAACAAGATTAAAAAATGTTCAAGATCACTATATAAAAGCTGTTTTAAAATCTTGTGGGAAGAAGCAGACTGTTTTTTTGTTTTGGGGTTTTTTTGTTTGTTTGTTTTAATATGAAAATGGTTTCTGGAAATCTTGAGACCATTTGTGGAATAAGAAATTGCTAAAGAATTTACATTCATTTATCCAACCAATATTTCTTGAATTCCAAAAATATGCAAGTTTCTTGAAGAAGTATTTGATGAATGCACCTGGCAGTATACATAAGTTCAAATAATTTTTCAGAGATGGCAATCTAAGTTAAGTAAGTAGCTAATAATTTATAAAAGGCTGAAAAGAATCAGGTTTGGAGCAAAGGATTCCTGTCTTCTGGGTGTTTTATCTGTATTTGAGCTTCTGTACTTGTAAAGGTAAAACTCAAAAGAAATTAAAACTGCTGAGCATGACTCTAGCAGTTATTTTTCCTTTCATTTTTAGAGAACACTTATCAGAGTGATCATGTAACCTAAAGTTTTCATAGACAGCTTAGAGATAAGTGGATTCCAATCTCATCTCAGCTACTCAGCAGTGAGCATCAAGAAAACTAATAAGGTAAGCAGGGTATAGCCTTAAGGAATCCAAGTGGAAGTTAGTGTCTAGGACTCGGGCAGTTGAAGGTGGTCAGTTAAAGCTCTGCCTGAACAGGGCAGGACCCCTGGCCAGGCAGCAGGGAGCAGAGGGGGGTGGTGCAGAGGGGGGTGGTGAAATCAGGTATTTTATATGGTTTATATTAGTTGGGTTATGCTGTCAACCTGGTGATGTTGGTTTAATAACTGAACAATGCCTAGTTAAAGATGAGAAATAGAAGATAGGATGTCTTGGCCTAGGGCATACATAATACGGAATGCAGTTTAATATAATTAATGTCTAGAATGTTAGCACTTCAAGAGCAAGGACCTTATCAGTCTTATTTAACAGTGGATCTGCAATTCTGAAACTGGGCTTGACATATGAAAAGCACACAAAGGAATGAACAAATATCCCGTCTTATCTATGTCAGAATCTTCTAAGGGTAACACCAACCATTCATTAAAACTCTGGAGAATTAAACACTTTGTACTTCCCTACACAGGAAAGAGATAAGAGTGCCTGAAGCCTGTGGAGTTCTCCATTCCTTTAAAAGACCTAGTTGTGGGAATGGCCAATGGACGATAGGGGTCGAGAGGAGAAGATGAATTCAGCCAGATCTACTTTAAGCCTCAGGGAGAAGACTCTGGACTCTGGATCTCTTACTGCCTCTTCTCTGGAAGGGCTTTTTCTTCACCATTAAAATATTAAGATCAAAGATTCAAGTGTGAGTTTAGTGGTCAAGAGACAAAGCAGCTTGCTTACAAGTCTATTTCTCTGCAAGACTGAGGTTTTTGAGTGAAGGAAGCTTGTCTTTTCATTTCTATGTAATTAGTACCTAGGATAAAACCAAACTAGCCACTCCACATGCTTTCCTAGCCACCTACTCCCTCCTCTTTGGGAAACTGATCATTCTAGACTTACCACATACAGGTAGATAAAAACCAGCTGGCAATGTGTGCACTCGTGCCCAGTCCTGAGTAGAAGCAAACATAAAAGGGGAAGGAGGGAGGAGAAAAAGTGGATGCAAAGAAGGGAGAAGGAAGGAAAAATGTCTCACTGCCTAGTGCTCAGTTTCGGCAGTTTTAGTATTATAATTTTTAAAATATAAGTACAAAAACCACAAAAAAAGAAAATCATTCATATTGCTATCACAGTCACAGCAGGACTGTGGCACAGGCCTTACTATGTACTGCAGATGGCTGTGAACAGAGAGGGCCCTGATTGAGGCACACAGAAGAGGAAGGGAGTATGGAAGGCTATGTATGCAGACCTGAAGTTATAGAGGAAAGGGAAGCTTGCTCTGCATGGCGATACTGTATGTCACAATCCCTGGGATCCTTGTTTATAATGTGATTACATTTTTAAAACAACAGTAAAGGTGTATCTTCAGTTGCCACCACATTCCCGTCTTGGGTTAGCTGCAGCTCTGAGACTGAGTCTGCCATGCCTGCCTCTCCCTGGCACACTTCTCGCCACGCCGGCAGAGGGAAAAGAGAACTTGGTACATGCATGTGCTCCCCACTCCCACCAGAAAGGAACATATGTCACTTCTGCTCACATTTCATGGGCCCAAAAACGTCAAGCGGCCATGACTGACTTCAGCAGGGTGAGAATGCACAATTTTCCCATAGAGAGATACCCCCAGGAAGAGTGCTAAACTTTTGAGAACAGTCTACCATAGCAGATGTCTTTGTCTTGTTCTCAGTCTCAAAGGGAAATGTCTCATCATTTCACTATTTTAAGAATGAATTTGGGTAATTATATTTTAAATCTTACATTTGAAAGACAGGTCACTTAAACTCTCTGGGCCTCAGTTTGTCTGAAAAATTATAGGATTGGCCTAGATCAGGGTTTCTCAACCTTGGCAGTATTGCCATTTTGGTGTGGGGACTGTCCTGTGCATTATAGGATGTTTAGCAGTATCCCTGGCCTTCATCCCAAGATGCTAGTAGCACCCACCCCAGTTGTGACAACAAAAAATGTCTCCAGACATTACCAAATATCTCCCTGGTTGAGACTCACTGAACTAGTGATATCTCTAATATCACTTCAAATTCTAAAATTCAATGCTCCACTAATTTCTATTCAAACTGGTCTTGCCAAATTTTGATCACATGAAATTATGCCAACCAAAGTAAGTAATAACTCTATAATCGTAAACTGACACTTTCTAAATAAGGCTTCGCCTGCTGCAAATACAGAACCTAGATCTATGATCCTTCTAATATGCTAAGCAAAATTCTATAACCTTTAATAAGTAAAGTACAATACAAGGAAATGAGCACACAATATTCCTGTAGAAGGTGGGGAACCAGATCTTATTTTATATAAGTAATGTTTAGGCTCTGTCCCAAGAAGGTTTTGTTCATAAGTGGTTTAGACATATTTTATTTATTGAATTTATATCCTGCCTCATTCCAAAAAGCATTTGAGGCAGCTTACAAAGAGGCATATGTAATAAAATGGAAAGAAAATAATAAAAATAGGAGGAAATAGGTAAGGAACAGAGAAAACAAACATTCTAAACCTAAAAGTCAATACCATTTCTGCAATGAGCATAAAACTTAGCTCAGAATTTCAGGATGTCTAAGGAAAAGCTACATAATTTGCAATGTTAGAGAAGGGAAATTGTACTCACTCTCTAGTAAAACAAGATTAGGATTAAACTCAAAGTTATGTTTCATGTGGAGCCTGTGTGGGGAACATGTATTAAAAGCACCCATGTTCTACAGTTTCACAGCAAAAACCTGCTGTCATAATTTAAAAGCATAATTTTAAAACACAGTTTGGTGAAGGTGTTTTTGTTTGTTTGGTTGGTTGTGGGGTTTTTTTTGGCAGCTGGCCAGTAAAGGGATCCAAAACCTTCACTTGGCCAGCCCCAAGATGTTTCTTTTGGAAGCTAAAGCAACATGAGTAACTTTCCGATGAAAGCTGTCCAATGACCCGAATGACCCAAGGGTAAGATGTCATTCATCTGTAGTAGTGGTTTTCAAAGAGTGGTTAGCAGAGAAAACTTTTCTTCAGAGAGAACCCTTTAGAAAAGTCTATTATAAAAACACAGGTCAAGGCAAATCTGCTCCTTTCCTTCCTTCCACTTTCTCCCCAACTCAGAAGACTCAAAGGCTCCGGTGGCAGAGTTCAAAAGCCACTAACCTAGATAATAAAACTTCACATACCTAGAATAGATCCAACAATTCCACAAATATTTATTGTACTCCTGCTAAGTATCAGATAAATATTGTTTTATATATTCTTTTTCTTAAAAATAATTTTTTTCCGTCTTTTTATGAGAAAATTGACAATTCCAGGTATAATTCCCTGTTAGAGCCTGGAGTGCTGATTAAGCCCAGATCCTTGGCAGAGTTCATCACTGAACCCACTTCTACTATGGAAATGAAAGCTCCTGACCAGGATTCACATCAAGGTGCAAGGCTGTCCCATCTCCTCACAGCAGATGGGCAAAAAGTGAGGATTTTTCTCAGGAATGCATTTTGAACCCATGCAGGACTTGACTGAGAGTTTGGTTCACATCCAGAGTTTGTAGATTGCTGAGCATCGCTGAGGCAGTTTGGGCCTGCAGAGTTTTTAGCAAAAACATTACCACTGATGGACCACTGTTAAGGACTTTCTGGCTCCTGTCAGCTAAATGCCAGGTAACTGTTCTCACCTCAGTCTCAAGGACTCCCACACACTACCTCCCATTCTCTTCCCTCAAAGCCCAGGATAGAACCATCTGAGCAGTCAGCTTCCATTCCCTGCCTCCAGACTCTCACCTGGCCTTGCTCCACAGTCCTGAACTGAGGTCCTTCAAGGCAAAAGGCTCACCTAGGCCAAGTCTCACCATGTGAGTAGACGACAAGGAAGAGGAAACTGCACCAGGAGAAGGGGGAATCCGAATCCTTCACTCTTCCACCAGGAGCTCCACAAAAGTGTGCTTTCCCAAACCTTCTCTCATGATTCAAACATAAATGGGAGACCCTCCTTGAAAAAGAGCGGGAGGTGAGACGAGTATGTGACCAAGAACCACAACTTGCAAAAGCTTTAGTCATGCATTAGTAGGTAGTTCTAAACAACATGATCTGACATAACTGATATCATGAATAAAACATAGACTGCAATCTGATGGAATCCAACAAATTAATATGGAGCAGTCTGATATTTCCAAGTTTACGTGAGCAGTTTACATGTTGAAGAATGTCTACCAAAATGACCTTGTTTTATCAAAGTTAGTGTTGTGTCTCCTTTGCAATAGGTTAAAAAAATAGAAATTAAAAAATATATACAACTTTCAATATCAGTAGCAAGTACTTAAACAGTAGCAAGAACTTACGTAAGACCTACTATGAGCCGAGCATTGTTCAGTGATTTTATATATGTACACACACATTATGTATATCATATACATACTATATACACACACACAAATACATATATACACACATACACACACATATACACATATACACACCATCTCCTTTTAACCTTTACATTACTTAAAAGGACATTATTATTCCTTTTTCAAAGATGAGGAAACTAAATCAGAAGGAAGTTAAGTAAATTCCCCAGGGTCAAAAAGTTAGTGAGTGGTAGGGCTGGGATTTGATGCAAGGAAGCCCGGCTCCAGAGTCTGTGCCCTTAACCGCTATACAAGACTGTTTCTGGGTTTCCCTTAATCCCATACAACCTGGTAATAGGAAAATCCCTGTCAAAGAAGAATGATTCTCAGCTACTTCTCTGTAATTGCTATGTGCCCTCAAAAAGAGAAATAATTTTAAAGTCTAAGCAAAACACAAATATTTGTGAATAACTGCGGCAAAACGAAATCCCATAATCCATTCTTCAGTCTGTCATAAATGAAACACTGCTCTGCTATTTCAGAATGCTGGCAACCATTTATTCCTCCTTTGCATTTCATTACAATAACAGACAGCCACAGCCTTCCACACTCACGAATTAGGAAGTAGCTGAAAATACCTGATTATTTTATGACTTAGATAATCTATACTTGACTGGAAAAGAGAAGAGAGAACATGTAGAATTGATGATATGGAAATGTACAACTTCCTTTTGAAGTGATTTAAAACAAGTTTATTATTTTCTTATTATAAAAGTAACATGTTATAGTAGAAAATTTTTAAATACAATCTAGGAAATAGAAAGTTAAAACCCATCTCCCAGTGATAACCAATGTAAACATTTTGGTGTACATCTTTTCAATTTTATTTCTACGTTGACAGTAGCTACTATTTATTGGGCATTTAAAGATTGTCAGGCACCATGCCTGACATGTTTTCTTATCTGATTTTTCACAAAAAAACTACAAGGCAAATACTATTATTGTTCCCACTTTTTTGTAACTAAGGCATAGAGAGGTCTAGAACGTGCCTTCAGTCAAGGGTTTCAATCTAGGACTTCTGATCCTGTGATATGACTGATCTCATGATCTCTGTGAGGCAGGCACCCTGTCTATAATGCCACCTCAGGTACTGTGTTTGGTAGGGGCTTAATAAACATGGTTAGCTTTATTTTCCTCCAGTCTTATCCCCACCCTCCCCTTTTTTTCCATTTAAATATAGATTCCCTGGTTTACTTTAACTCAAGGTTTCTCAACCTTGGCACTATTGACATTTGAGGCTGAGTGATTCTTTGTTGTGGAGATTGTCCTGTGCCATGTGGATGTTCAGAAGCACCCCTGGCCTCTACCCACTAGATGCCAGTACTGTTCCCCCAGTGGTGACAATGAAAAATGTCTTTAGGACTGGCCAAATGCCTCTCGGAGGGAGGCAAGCCAGCTCCTGATTAAGAACAACTGCAGCTTAAAAAAATTTGTAACAATCTTTGGAACCTCATAGTCTAATCAACATAGTCTGTTCACTAAGACCTTTTTCATAATTCACAGAAGTGTCTCAATAAAGATTATTTACAATTTTCTGTTTATTAAAAAAAAAACCCTTCAGGACTCCTGAATTGGTTCATGTGCACTGTACTTCTCTATACTTTCAAGGTGTTTTGCATTGTTTTATTGTGTTTTGTTTTTGAATAGATGAATCCTTGCACATCTTCAAACCAGTCAAGTTGTAAATTAGTTTGAGGTAGAGCTTAGGTTGCCCTATCAATTATCAAAATCCTCTTGACCAATGAATTTTGATAGAGCATCAACTCAAATACTTTTATACAAATCTGAACAGCACATCCTGGAATATCTTTTCAAATATTTCTTCCAGTAATTTTCGTCTTTTGTAAGAACCTAATTCATGAACCTAATTCATCTATATTACAATTCCTCTGAGTGCTGATGTGAACTTCAGGCTCTCAAGAAATACTTTATCCAACTTATCATGGTCACTTCTGGATCTTTCTCAAGAGACCTCCCTCTGCTTCAGCAAAAGGAGGGCAGTGTCAGCTAATGAAGGCAGAGTCACACGCTGGCATGACCCTGGAACATGCCATTTCACCTACACTGTCAGGATGTGGAGTTGTCAGGGAACTCCTTAAAAATAATTTTGATGAAGAGCACAAATATTGCCAGTTGGCTCAGGTGACCTTCTAAAATCCATTTTACCTCTTGAATTCTCCCCCCAGTAGTCATATTGTTTCTTAGCATGTTAATGGATTCACTTTTGTCATCTGAGACCCTTTAAGAACAATCTGTCTTTCTCTTAACTATCAACATGCTATTGAAAGGGACTTCTGAATCCAGACTGCAATGTTGCCTTTTGACCCTCACAATAAGGAAAAGATACAGAGGGACAGACTATATTTGTCTTTCTCTAATTACCCTAACTGCCTCTGTAACAAATACCATTAAGTTTCATTTAACAGCAGGGAATTCTCCCAATCCAGATACTTTCTCCCATGCAGTGAAAATTCTGCAATCTAAAATATTGACCAGTTCAATGTCAGTAAAAAAGAGAAAAGAAAGAAAGATAAGATTATGTGGTAATGACCTTTCTTTATTTTTATTTGTTTATTTATATTAATATTATTATTTATTATTTTTTTTACATTCTATGATGTTGTTGTGGAGCAGTTGGGAAGGAAGGGGAGAGGGGAAGGGGAAGGAAATGGGATGGAAAAAGGAGGAAGGTGGAGGGGTGGGATTGAGGCCTGGGGCACCCCCCTCATCCCAGAGGGGAGACCAGGGGTCTTCCAGCAGTGGCTTGGTCATTGCCAGGCTGGGTGCAGATGTCAGAGGGGTGTGGCAAAAGCCCTTGCCCCCCACTACCCCAGCTCGGGAACCTGGGGGCCCTTCTTGCTGCAGCTTGGTGGTCATCACTGGGCTGGTTGCTCATGTCAGTGGGGTTTGGCCAAGGCCCTCAGACCCCCACCGCCCTGGCTTGGGCAAGCCCAGGGCACTTCCTGCAGCAGCTCAGTGGTCCTCTCTGAGGTGGTTGCGCATGTAGGTGGGGTGTGGCCAAGGCCTGAGGCCTCCACCCTCGGGATTGGTTGTGGGTGTCAGGGACATGGCTGAGCCCCTGGCCCTCCCCCCTTTCTGGCTTGGTAGCCCAGAGGACTTCTGGTCCCTCTAGGTGTTATAGGTGTTCTTTGGTGAAATGAGACATTTACTAGTTAATATCAAATTTTGTCTCTGGTTGTGAGTACTTTGCTTTTTCTTTCAGTTCTGTGTTGGATTATTTGCTGTTCCACCACTTAAACTCTGTGCTGGAACTAATTTGTTGTCCTTTGCTTACTTCTAAAATGGGGGGACTTCCTGTGGGGACCAGCACTTGAGCTCTGTGGTTATGCTAAGCTGCTGCTTTGCTGCTGATTCCCTAGGGAGGGCTTTTGGTGCAGCTCAGGTTTTGATGGTTGACTTTATAGGTACTTCCAGAGCTGGTGAGATCCGGTGCACCTGGGTTGTGTAGAAACTCCAGTCTGGGGCTGAGTCTTTTCAGCAAACTGCACCCCATGCAATTCTACATTCCTGACCAGTCTCCACTGAGTGGTCCTATGCTGATTGGGGGGCAGATCAGCTGTCCTTACTGTGCCCCAGTGTTCCCCCAGTGGGCCCATCTCCCCCACCACCCATGCTCCAAACACTTCCCATGGGACGGGCTGTGCTCCAGTCCTTTGTGGTGACTCATCAGCCTCCGAGTGGCTTCTTTTTCTCAGTTGTTCTGGCTCCTCACTCCTATGTGGGTCCATGGGAACCCTATTAGTGGTCTTGCTGGCCTGGGGGCCACCAAGGCCCTCTTCTCCCTGCCACCTCCATGCAACTTCATCCAAAGGGCACAACTGCAGTTTTTGCCAGCTCCTGCTCCGTGTGCTCACCAGCTCCAGCCTGGAAGCGGCAGGGATTCTAAACTGTACGAGCAGTTTTTTCTTTCTCTCATCATGGCTTCTCCCACCTTCATGCACTCCGTAGGTCTCTCCTCCTCTTCCCCTTAGCTCCAGTGGCCCCGGCTTGGCTGTTGTTGCTTTTTTATAGTTGTGTATTGGTTGGTTTGTGGGAGAGAGTGATGTTGAGGAATGTCTATCCTGCCATCATGACTGGAAGTCAATAACTTTTCTTTAGTCTTTCACTTTTGACCATATATTCCGATTTATCTTCAATTTACAGTAGAAAGAACTGATTGTTAAGTGCACTAATGAGATCTGGGGCATAATAGCCTGGCTATTAAAACTGCAAAGATTTCTTTGAAAGTACAATAGTAAATCAATAACATCAGTAAAACAGATAAATACCATAAATTTTCAAGATAATTCCAGATGCTGCAACAGACTAATCCATAAATATCAATGATTTAACTCAACAAATGTTTATTTCTCACTAAGGTAAAGTTGAAAGTACACTGGCAGCCCTCCTGTATCTTACAGCTATGCCATCTGGAATATACACCACCAAGTTCATTTTAGTTGTGGAAGAAAGAGATAAACAAAACGCAACAGCTCTTACCTGTCTTGGAAGTGGCACTAGTGAATTCTGTTCATGGGTCACTGTCTAACACTAGCCTCGTGATTCTAACTCAGTAAAAAGGCAAAATAGGAAATGTGAGGGGACACACATGGAGTATTTGGTGAGCACTAGAATCCATGTTAAAAACATATGACTACAACTGAAAAACTGGAAAAAGCAATTTTTACATTTCTATATTTCATATAATAAAACATTATCAATTAGATCCCTATACTGGCCAGCAGCACTATATAACTATTAGCCAGGCATTGTGCTAAGCATATCATCTTCTCTATCTTATTTATTCCTCAAAGTCACATTTTGAGGAAAGATTATGTCCATTTTACAGATATGGAAACTGGTTCACATAGAGGTGGAAGAGGATTTGACTTCGGATAGTATGATTCTGGAGTCCATACTCTTAACCACTCTCCCACATCATTTATACATGTCGATTATTTTTTGGCATTAAAAAATCTTTGCTTACATTATATTCTTCCAAAGATTGTTAATGAAATGTAAACTTTTAAGGAGGTAAATGGATACAGCAGATTGGTGCCCAACATTCATTCCAACTGCTTTCTAAGGAGTCTTCTTTCCAGCAGAGGCTGGAATATTAAAAATTATATGTTCCAGATTCCTTTGCAACTAGGTTTCTGAGAATGGGTTAGCATCCATCAATCAGATACACTCATATGGGACTAAAAGGGAGAAATGAGACTGAGGTGTGGCTGTGTCTGCCATCAAGCATGGCCACGGAGGTCCTTTCCTTCGCTGTAACAGTGCTACCAGAAGTTGCAGGTTCCATTCCCTCATTTCATAGATATTTAATGGTATGCTGAGGGGCATTCATTTGCTGGTACATATGATAGCAGACCTGGCATGGTTCTGGAACCAACAATAATATCTACAGTTTCCTGATCATGGTGGCTTTTTTACCATGGCAGTGATAGTATAACTTTGAAGCTGGTAGCTTCCCAATATGAGAAAATTGAAAAAAAATTCATCAAAAGCTACAAACTCATTCAAAATGTACTTATCCAGTGCCTTCTATTTACCAGGCACTCTACTGTACTAGGTGATAGTAATACAATGACCAATCCCTGCACTTTAAGAGCTTATAATCTAATTAGGGGAGCAAAAATTAAAATAATTACACAAATTCAATTTCTGATTATTTTTACAATCTCTGATTACTCTTCAAGTAATCTTCAAGTCTGCTCTCATTTCATCTTATTCCCTGGGCAGTGGATACTATCAGGAATTTTTAGAATTAAGAATTTACTAAATATTTAGTCCAGTTTATTAATCTTAACCTTCAAACTAAGGTAAGTTATGATCGGGAGTTTAGATATCAAATAACACAAATTGAAACCATTAATGATAAAAATGCAAAATGTCCAAGACGACCTTCTTCTGGCAATGGCTACAATTCAAAGATTATGGTAAGCAAAACTATTCTCTCTAAAGATGAAGAAAAAAAATACTGTTAATGGAGTCCATGTCTCTGGGTGAATCATATTGATTTCACTGACGTTCTTTCTAGTGTCAGCCCCCTCTCATGGCTCTGACAACACGATATCTTTCATCTTGGAAGGATTACTACTCAGCATTATGATGGGTAATGATTTGGCAAGGCGAGTTTTCAGGCTCAAATCTTTTTATAGTGTGGGAGCTCAGTAAGTCATATTGAAGACTGGATTTAGATGAATCTAAAGACATAATGACATTTAAATCATCTTTCTTTCTGGACCTGAACAGATTATGGGCAGTATTAGATATTGTTCTGTCATTGAGTCTTCCAGACAAAAGATAAAGATACTGCTCATTGAGCCAGAGTTAACCTACTCTGAAAAATGTTTTAAAAATAAAAAAATAATGCTAGATGTTTATAAGGTTTTGTCATAGTCTTGCTGCAAATAAAGCAAATTTAGATAGCACTTAAGCACAATTAAAATATTACCTACTTTCATTTGCCTTTTAATATAAGCAGAAAAAAGGAAAATACATACAAGGTACTTCAAAAGTTTGTGGAAAAACAGTTAAAAGATAGTACGATTCTTTCCATGAGCCTTTTGAACTACCCTCGCATATATACAAGTATATATGTATGTGTTTGTGTATGATACCCAAAACTTAATAATACAAAAATATGTTTCAACATTAACAGGAGCCTCCACCCACCTCAGTTCCTTGTACATAATAAACCCTAAATTGTTGCATGAATTAATGAATATGATACAAAAAAAAGCAATTTTAAGTGGTATAACTGTATTTCAAGAAGATACAGACTTTCATTAAAAGTAATTTCAGTAAACTAGCTCTTATTCCCCACACTTGATATTGAAAAACTCACTCTTTCTACCTGATTTTCCAGAATCTGTACTGAGGCTCAATTCATAAAAAAAAAAAAAAAAAAAAGGGAAGTACATTCATTTTCAAGATAAATGAATATTTTCTCTCCAAGAGTAGTTACTTTTATTTTAACCATTTTTAAGGAAATATTTTTAAAGTATACAAGAGATTTTTTCAGCTAGCTTACTTACAATAGCTTAGCTTTTTAAAGATAAAACCTTTCCTTTCCAACACAGAGAATTATAAACATCTTGTCAAAAGAGGCAGTGTAAGGCATGAGGGGTGACAGTCTCCTTCCTGTGAGTTCATCTCTAAGGGATTTGCCAAAGCTGCCCAGTAAAGGTGGGCTTGGTTCCAGAAGAGGATAATACCCAGAGTGAGCTAATCCAGTAGTTGGGACATGGCCGTGGGAGGGACAGTAGCTACCGCTTGTTGAATACTAAGTACATGCTAGACTAACCCATATGCTACATATGTGTTAGATGCCATATATGTTACCTAGACTTATAACAACGAAACATTATTATCCCAATTTTCTGGGTGAAAAATCTGAGGCTCAGAGAGTTAAACACTTGTCAAGAGTGACACAACTAGGAAATGGTGGGGACTGGATTTGAACTTCAGGCTAAGTCCATCCTAAATAAGAAACGCTGTGTCCAAAGCAGGCATTTTTGTGACTCCTCCTAAAGGAGACCCTTAACTACAGGTGGAAATTAACTGCTCTGTTTCCTCTCCAGGAAGGATGGCCACTTAAAATGGGCAGAATGTCAAAGCACCAGGTAAACAGGTGGGATTCAAGCCAGGGCCCCAATCAAGGGATGGTTAACATGGTGACTTTGGCTTGGGGACACAAAAAGGAAGATACATAAAATAATGGGTCTTTGCAGCAAGATAATTCCAGAATCCCACTTGCTAGTGGACTGATTCTCCCTGGACACTCCTTGCCAGGCAACTGGCTCCAGAACCCATGGGCTTAGTTGTCACACTGCGGTGAATGTGTGAAAATGTTAAAGATATACGAATAGGTGAAAAGGAAATTTCTAAGGTGGAATTCACTAAGCTTTGGCCAATGAAAAACAGAAAAACATGGGGAGAGACAGAAGGAATATAGGAAATCAGGTGTCACATTGAGAGGAAGAAGAAAATGGTACAAGGAGGAATCCAGGTTGCTTCCAGAAGAAGCAGAAAGGGTGGGAGCAGCCTTGATTTATCACTTTTAATATTTAGACATAGAATTTGTGGGCCTCCATTTGTCCATTTGGCCTCTCTCCCAGTCCCCCAAAACATTTAGGAGTGGGTCTGAAAACCTGTTAATATAAACTACCCCAAAATAACAGTAATAATACACCTGCGTTTACTCCTACCAACATTTCATCCCTTCAAGAGGACGTAAACTCCTTAGCATTCATATGAGTGGAACAGGGTCCCTACCTTAACATCTGCATATCTATATAAAGAGTTCTATAAAAATGCATATGCATAAAAAATGAAATTCAAACTGGCACACAAAGGTAGGGATCAATACTTATCTCTGAAGACAAGACAACTCAAAATAACTATGACAGACGAGTGATTTCTAAAGAATTTCGTCTGCTGAATCAGTATTTAATATTTTCAAAACTTGTGCCAATTAACATCCACCTTTATTATATTTTAAGTCCGTGAAAACCAGACCTTCAGTTTAGAAAAAATAATAATTAATAATAATAATTAAAATAGTTAGCTCAGTTGGTTAGAGTGCAGCCTTATAACATCAAGGTCACAGGTTCGGATCCCTGTACCAGCCAGCTGCCAAAAAAAAAAGAAATAATAATAATTATAACTAACACACATATACCAAGCAACAGTTCAGTGTTTTATATTTAATAACTCATTTAGTGTGTATATGTGTGTCTGTCTCTGTGTGTATGTGCGTAGATACACATATATCTATATACACACATATGTATTCACATTGATAACAGCTGATTTATACTAATCCAGGGCTAATCAATCTCAGCACTATTGACATGTGGGCCAGGTAATTCTTTGTTTTAGAGGGGCTGTCCTGTGCATTGTAGGACATTCAGCAACATCCCTGGCCTGTACGCACTGGATCCAGTAGCAATTCTCCATTGTAACAACCAAAAATATCTCCAAACATTGCCAAATGACCCCCCTCCCCCAGGGATGGAAAGTGGGAAGGAGATGCCAAAATCATTTCCAGTTAAGAACAACTGATATATGCTAACTCATTTTGTATACGTATATACGTGTACAGGGGTGGGTGGGTGGGTGGGTGGGTGGGTGTGTGTGTGTGTGTGCGCGCGTGCGCGCACGTGCGCACCTAAAGTCCCCCTGGGTATCCATAGAGGATTGGTTCCAGGACCCAAAATCTACAGATGTTCAAGTCCCTGATATACAATGAAGTATTTTCTTATAACCTATACACACCCTCCCATATACTTTAAATCATCTCTAGATTACTTATACCTAATACAATGAAATTGCTATGTAAATAGTCATTATACTGTATTGCTTAGGGAATAATGACAAGAAAAAAATCTGAACACGTTCAGTATAGATGTAATTTTTTTTCAAATATTTTTGATCCATGGTTGGTTAAATCCACAGATGTGGAACCCACAGATATAGAGGGCTGACTGTACATGTGTGTATGTACATGTGTGTGTACATAAACACACACATTTCTATTACACATTTCTAGAGTGAGAGGGAAAATTATGTATAAATATGTATAGGTAGAGAGTTAGACAAATACATAAAACCCTGAGGTAGGTACTATTATTAACATACACATTTTACAAATGAGAAATCAGAGGCAAAGAGATGGTAAGTAATTTGCCCAAGTTCAGACAGCTTAGCAAATAATAGATTCAGAAATTAAACCAATAGATTTTTACTCTAGAAGCCATGCTCTTAAATACTGAACATGATATAGTATAAACTATTTCAAGAATAAATAATTTTAAAGTCTAAACTAGAGTCCACTCAACTCTTTCTTGTAAAACAACATACTAAGAAAGATTATAGTATGTGATGTTTGAGAATCTGAGTTTGGGTCCTACCTTCACACCCTTGCTGGCTGTGACCCTTAGGAAAATTATTTATAATTATTTACAATTTTATTAACACAGATATAACAATTACGCCACAAGATAATTGTGAGGATTAAATAATATAATGATTGTGAAAAGTGATCTGCAAGTCAGAGAACTGGCTTAACTACAAAAATATCTCTTGGTGTGTAAATATTAAAATTATTGTTTCTATAATAGAGAGTAGCATTTACAATGTATAAACTAGTATCAACATTTTTGAAAAACTGTTTTGAGAGTTAAAGTTTTTCAATTTCCTGAGCTTTATTCTTAGGTCACAATGTCTAAATACTGTCAAATGGGTACTAATCTTAAGATACAAGATATAACTACCCAAACATTAGTAAACACAGTGCCTCACACTGTATCACAAAACAGTATCACACACTACATAACACTAAACAAAATGTCTCACACACACGTGTGTGTGTATATGTATTATATATTTATGTGTGTGTGTTTTATTTATACTTGCATATATGAGTATATAAAAAACAATTTTACGGGCCGAGCCCGTGGCGCACTTGGTAGAGTGCGGCGCTAGGAGCGCTGCGACGCTCCCGCCGCAGGTTCGGATCCTATATAGGAATGGCCGGTGCACTCACTGGCTGAGTGCCGGTCACGAAAAAGACAAAAAAAAAAAAAAAACAATTTTACATAATTTTCCCTCTTTGTAAAGTTCAAATAGTTGGAAGGTTTTTTTGACCACAACTTTATGAAGAATATAAAAAACAGCCTTGATCGCTTCTGGGACTGTGTCAAAAGCAATTCTCCTGGTTGATCTAAACATGAGTGTTCTCAGTGGTGCATTGGACTTGCAGAGGGAGAGAACATACCTAGGGATACAAAGTGGAGTGGGGAAAGGGGCATGGGAAGGGAGGTTGGGGATAACTGAAAATAAAAGAAAAAGCATTTTCTTTTTTCTCTGATGGGATAATTGGGTGGGGGACATGGGGTATAATCACAATTTGTGGTAATGGACATGGGACATGCTGCCGGTATGGATCTGGCCATCACATCTTAGGCACGAGTGGTGACAATTTGCTTTGTACGCCATGAATATTCATAATCAATAAAAACAAAACAAAACAAAATAAACATGAGTGTTCTGCAATGCATACATCTCCTGCTTGTGGTAAATAATAAAGACAAGCTTAGGGGTGCTTCACAGGCAGTTAACAGCTCTTTAGAATAGAATAAGTATCTGGAGACTAAAACACCAAAAAAAAGAAAAAAAAAATTGAAATTTTAGGGGACATGATCTCGGTGTTCAGTCCAAATAGCTCCCAAAATACTGTTCACAGTGATCTCCCAGAGTGTCCCACCTCAACCCAGTTTAACCCTGGGGCGCTTTCCTTCAATTACTGTAAGCACATCCTTAGATTTTAGCAAAGTGATAGCTGCGAACCGGAGCCCCAACTAAGGCTGCCCTCGGCTATCTCTCTTTATTAATTTCATCCCCTGAGCTGGGATTGAGCCATGCTGAGGAGCAGAAAAGATGGCATTGTGGCCTCCTGGCTGAGACAGGACAAGTACAGGCACATCACACACAGAGATATGCTTGTCCTGCCATTCAAAGAGAGCGGTGTGTGCCTGCTGCTTGAATTTCAGTGTGCATCAATACCGCATACAAAAACCCTGGAGGAGTAGTCATTTTTAAGAGCAATTTTATTGCAAAAAGGCCTGAGTCAGCTGTCGTCTCTTCAATGTCTGATCATCCGCTTCTGTCACATACTGACAGGAGCTGCTATTTAATTTCAAGCCATTGGGGTAGACCTCAGGGGAATAGTTATCTCTCAGTAGGCAGCAAAACAGCATGCCTATTTCAAGACCTCACTACATTTTAAAGGTACTGTTTGTCCACACAGACTCATAAATCACCATGCAACATTTTTTCTGAAGTGTGTGCTAGTCTGCAGGATTGCTAGATATTTCCAGGTGGGCTGGAATCACTGGGAAGGCTTGGTACTCTCACCAGACAGCAATTTAAATAAATAGGAAGAAAATTTTAAAAGAATTTAAGTCTCTTATAAAACCCACTCAATGTAAGTGAATATATCTTAATATCTTAACAAATATTACTCCCAATGTTGTTTCTTTTGTTTTAATGCAGCTGAAATATTAAAATAAAGCATTTTCTTTTTTCTCTCTCAGGGATTCTGAGGTGCAAGCAAATGCACAAACAAGGGAGATGTACTGCTGTTTTGCTACGCTGTAGCAACAGTAGCAATCTCCTTGCATTTTACAAGAACTTTGTAGAGTTTAAATTTTTTACCATAAACACATATTAAAGATGATACTTTGACTTTGAGATGTTCTTAACTCCATGGAGTGTTATATTTCTGTCTTTGAAAATACTAAAGCAATGAGTTCTTGAACTAGATATTATAATAAAAAAATTAGCTGAAACCCTCAGCCTACTAAAGGTTGAATTTTAATCTCTGTAACTGGACAGTTAAAATTCTTCTTGCATATCAATTAGATTTAATCTCTCTTCCTTATGGCGTTAGCCTTCACAGATGGTTACTCCAGGGATGGATGCATTTCAGTAACAGTTTGAAATGCCCCTGGGTAATAAAGAGTGTAAATGATTGCTCGTGCCTTTGAAATAATGCAATGAGACTATTAGTGGCCAATAGAGTACAGCTGCAGACAAAGTCCACCTTTGCTTCCAGGGCCTTATTTGTACTGTGGATTAAAGAAATTTTAAAATGGTTGATAAACTGGAAAAAATAATAACTGTCATTCAAGATAATGGATTTTTTTAAAAACCACAGCTTATTGAAAAAATAGCAGCCTTTCAGAGTAAGAAGAGCAAAAAGATTGACTTCACAGATGCTCATTTCTCTGCCTAATTGCAAAATGCTTAAATTCAAGGAAAACCTGAAATAGGATCATTTTAATTAGATACAGGATAAAGTAGGAGGCTTATCCACAATCCATCAGTCCAGATATTACTTAGTATATGATTAAGTTGACTTGGAGTACCAGACTATGATACACTGTATACAGGATACCAAAGACTTTCCTAAGCTTAAGAAACTGAAAATCTCCTTTGATGGAAAATAATTCATTCCTACAAGACAGTATATAATCAAGGATTGGGTTATAAGCAGTACAGATGGTAAGAGCACAGGAAATTGGGCAGGAAAGAACAACATGAGCTACATTCACTGAGAACGCTTGGTGGAGAAGGTGGTTCTCAAAGGATGTTAAGGAAGAACTACTTTAATGAGACCAGCAAAGTCATAAAAATAAGTATAAATGTGGCAGATAAAGGAAACACTGGCTACCCAGAGGTCAGGGCTCACACAGTGCAATGGTGAGCAATGCCTGCCAGGCTGAAGAACTTGACCTGCCAGGCATGAGAAGGCTACTGGCAAAAGGATTTCAGAGGTATTTCAAGAATGGATCCTAGAGTCCCTGCAAAGGAAAACTCAACTTGGTCATGGGACCTGATGAAGGACAAGGTGTCAAAGCCTAGGTAAATAGAAGAATTTGGCTGACACTGACAAAATTATGGAAATGTTATTAATTGTGCAGCATGTAGCCACGGAGTTGTCATTCAATTGGCAATTGTGTCTACAAAGAAGCGGTTATGTGAAAGGTCAAGGCTAGAAACATGCTTCCTCAGCACCAAGACACTGGAAAACTTATGAAAATGAGTTAAAAAGAAGAACAGGGCAAAGACTGAACTTCAACTCCTATTCACAGAGTAGGCAGAGAGCCCATTCGGGGAACTTTGGAGGGAGAGAGGTAAGAGGAGATTGAGAAGAGTGGCATGGAAGCTAAGAGAAGGAGAAGTCATAAGAAAGCATTAGGTCCAGAATATTTAGTACCAGAAAAAATATATTATTGACTTTATTTAAGATAATGTCCATAATGAACTTGAAGAAGTCCATCAAAAAATCTTGGAGTTGGGTGAGTCTTGATTTTGCCCCCAGATTTCAATCATTGGAGATCTGATAAACATTTTAATTGATTTAATGTTCTTGGACTTCCTCTTCTGTCAGGTGGGTCTTACTGACTCACTAAATAACAGCAGTTTTGCTACTGAAGCTCCTGGCATGCAATTGAATAAATCCTCTCTCAGATCAAGAAGTTAGCTGAGAAATCAAATCTAGCTGTGTATTATTTCTTTGACTATATTACGACCATATTAAGTAGGTTTGATTTCTTTAAAAGAAATATAAATAAATAAAAAGTTATAACATATGCCCACAGAAATAACTCCATGTACAGGAGAACTTATTCTAATGTTGCTCAAATCACTGTTTTTCAGAGTTGGGCCTCAGCAGCCATATTTATACAGACAAATCTGTCTCCCTGGTTATAGCAGAATGGTCCAGCAGCAAACACCAAATCCCAGGTGGGCCCATCAATTTCTCTCTCCCTGGCAGCTGGAAGTGAAATTTAAAAATACTAGTCTCGGGGCCGGCCCGTGGCTCACTCGGGAGAGTGCGGTGCTAATAACACCAAGGCCCCGGGTTCGGATCCCATATACGGATGGCCAGTTCGCTCACTGGGTGAGCGTGGTGCTGACAACACCAAGTCAAGGGTTAAGATCCCCTTACCGGTCATCTTTAAAAAAAAAAAAAAAAAAGAAAGAAAGATAAAAATACTAGTCTCTGTTGACTGCTTAAAGACATGTAGTCTCACAAAACGTGGAACATCCATCTTCCACCATGGCCATTAAGGTAGGAGAAAAAGGCAAACCAGAGGCAGGGAGGAAGAAGCAGACGTGCACAGGGTAAGGATGGCACTCAACCTCAGACTATTCAGATATTGCTCCTTCTGTGGCTCGGTGTGCTCTGACTCAGTTGCTCTCAGTCTCTGCTCCTCTTCCTTTCTGTCTCAGCTGTCACCACTGGCATTTCTGTCCCTTTCTCTCTGCATCTCACAAATTCCCAGAAGGAGGATCTGATCAAGTTTGGTCATCACCCAATATGAAATAACCATAATGAACACTTATAAGCCTAGGGATGCCTGGGAACGTGACTTTCAATGCATCTAGTCTTGCAATAAATACTGTGCAATTTATTGTGCTTTGGTTGGCATGTGCATGTTTCCAAATTAATAAGAATGAAATCTCTAAGTGATTTAGGCAAAGCTGTACCATAATCCAATAATCATATTGCGTACAAGTAATTAATGAGTTGCACCTGGTAAGCAGGCAGGCATACAGTCAGAGGCACCAGAACAGTCAGAAGGGCTGTCAGGGTAAGCAGACTGCCTAAGAAAGAAGGAAAGTGACTCTACTGATGGAATCTGTGCAGGATCCATCACTGGCAGCTGCAGCTCTGTATGGGGGGACTCTGAGAGAGCTGAGAGCCTGCACTTCTGTCTGGGAACGGGCTACACTGCCTCCTGCTTTGCACAGAAATTTCTCGTCACATAAATCTCAGTATTCTTTGACATCAAGGAAGTCTTACAGATTTGCTTAAAGATTTAAACAACTGTGTCTGCTACCACCTTTCCAACAATCCCACCACCATCTGTTATGATGCCTACACAGCAGACCTAAACCAATGGATCCAACATTTTTTGAGTATTTGCTGAAATATTAAGATTTACCAAATTCGCTGAGAAGCACAGTACAGTTTATGTTCAGATTACAAGGAAGGGCTATAATAAAAATGACAGGAAAATGCTCGCACAGAGTCAATGAATTTGCCATGAGTCTTGTATGCCTTCTTTTTTTTTTATTTAAAATTTTTATTTATTATTGGCATATTCATTTTTACATTTTTATTTTAAATCGTGATATTTCTTTATGTCCTTTGTCTGACCTATCACTTCCCAAACCCCTCCCTCTCCCCTCCACCATCTCTAGTATCCTTAGGTTTGTTCTCTCCTTCTGAAAGCTCAATGTACTGTTGTGGTCTTTTCTGTCTTTCTTCCTTCCTTCCTTTCCTTCCTTTCCTTCCTTCCTTCCTCCCTCCCTCCCTACCCACCCCCCCATTCCTTCTTTACCTATGGAAGGGGTTCTCCTCTTTAGACTACTATCTTTGAACAATAGCCTACATATTCTTATCTGTTTTATAAGATACCAGAGTGAGATATCAGAGTACCCTATGCTTACCACTGTCATGGACCAAACTAAGGCACCAGTGTGAGGCTATGCAAACCTTCACTGAATAACTTCAGGGGTACTATTTCCATCACTATTACTCAAAGTTATGCAACACTGCAACCCTATAAATTGCCTACCTACAGCATGTAAAAAGCAAATATGTGAATTCATGGATGTTAACAAGCAAGTATGTGAATTTGTGCATTTGTACAGCTACAGCGAAGCATCTTACTTAGGTGTCCTTTCAGATCATCATTCTCTCTGTTCAGCTCCCAAACCCAGTTCTTTTAATCCCTATCTTCATCCACTTGCCTGTCTAAAGTTAATTGGTCAATATCCTAGGATTTTCCTGTGTTAGCCCAGGATAAATTCTCAAGGTCACAGAAAAAATATATGCTTTTTTTTATTGTAACATAGTTGATTGTACATATCTGTGGGGTACAGAGGTGAATATCATTACCTGTATATGCCTTTTGTCTTATTTCCTTAGATAAAACCTTTAGACAGGTCAAAATAATTGTCTGAATGTTCATTTTGCCCCAGAATTCATATATTGGAACTAATACTCAATGTGATAGTTTTAAGATGTGTAATAACAGTAGCCTCCAGAAAGCTGAGCAATACATTTCTGTTATTTATAAGTTACCCACTTTAAGGTATTTTGTTACAGGAGCCTGAATGGACTAACATAAGCACTATCAGGGAATCCCAAACTGGTTACTCTCTCGTCCTAGGATCACATGACCAGAATTCCCCCAAGTCGGATAGGGCCAACGTTTTGCCTTAATTCTTGTTTAACATATTTTTAACTCTGACACTAACCTTCTTTTTCTTGGTTAACCTAAAACATCTAAAGCCCCAACTTTATTGTTCTACATTTCAGATCTCTTTCTAGCAACGCATCTCTGACACAGCATACAAATTTAGCAACATAAAACAATATATATTTCTTGACTTCAGAAAAATATGACTCCTCCTATAATACATATAGAAACCTATAAAAGTCAGGCTGGATTATTACACTGTGTGACATAACTTTTCACAAAATTATGTGCAAAGTTATGTGAATTATTAAGTTATATACAACATATAAGAAGGTACGGTTGTAATTAAATTCATAAGAGACAAGCCCAGCACCACAGAGAAAATCTTTATCAATGACCAACACTAATTCCAATATTACCCAAGAGCTATATCTAATACATGATTAGGAGGATCATGGTTCCTTATTCGGAGAATCTGGCTATACAGAAATAGCCTGTCTGATATAGCTCAGCACAAGGAGACCAAATGCAACATGGGAACAATGCTTACAAATGGTCAGTTATTCATTGCACATTAGATAATACCTGCTTCACATTTTTATAATTACAGAATTGTTACCACATTAAATGTTATCATTTTTAGAAAAATAACAGCAACCTGTAGAAGTTCCCAGTAGAAGGCTTCATGATCATGCAAAGGGGTTTCACCAGGAAAGCTCCTTCCTACCTGCCTGCCTGCCACATGACCTTAACAAGGAGCATAACTTGGTGAATTTGATCTGATCCAGGTCGTAATCTATGAACTGGGAAACTTTATCCCATTCCAGGCTCATTTGGGCTTGAGAATGCTCTTGCACATGAATCAGACTCACAGGAGACTGATGCACAAAACCAGACTAGACATTTATTTTACAAGAATTATATAACTGCCAAAAGGTCAGGGAAGAATATGAGTGAGAAAATCATATTTTCTCCTAAGAAGGCAGTCTCTTCAGCAAGTCAGTTTACCAGGTTTCTGTTGGAGGAAGCATGGAATCATAACAAAGACAAGGTTCGCCTGATTTGAATATAATAGCATCAGGCCCTGAAAACCCAGCAAGTCTGTCTCCACGATACAGGCCTGTTGGAACTGACCTCTACAGGGGTGAGGCAGGGTGCCCACCCTACTCAGTGCTTAGGTGGACATGGCCAATATCTGCTTCTCAGATTCTCTTCCTTCTCTACTTCCATTTTTAAAAACTCTGATTGCTGCAGTTTGCTATGGATATGACTAGTTGGCTGACCGAGAGCCATTCTGCCTCTTTGAGAGTTTCTGTGTCTACTTTGTCCCTTTATTTATTTTACTCCTTATATCCAAATTCATAAAAGACACTTCACTGTCACAACTGTGTACTTATGGTCAACGTGAACTAAGTTATTTTGTACTTAGTCACATTTCTAGAAAACTTGAAAAAGCTTTTTTAAAATTATCAACATCAAGACTCTGAAGAGGATAGCCTTGAAGCAGACATAAAAAACAAACAAAAAAAATTGAGTGAGCTGTAAGGTAAATCACGAAGTTGAATGATTTTATTCACAGATCATTTACCTTAAATAACATAAAAATTCTTCTTGGTAAATCTTAACTACCAAGGAGAAGGAAGTTTAACTGTCTGATAATTAATCAAATATCCAAAATGATGGCTAAGAGGGAAAAACCCCACCACCCAAATGGCCTTTTAGTGAAATGCAGGCTGTGGATTTCAGAATTCAGAATTCTCTGTTCTTGTCCCTGTGAATCTTCCAATCCAGCTGCTTTCCGGACCTAATCTTATGTGGGCTCTGCAGCCATTGGTCCCTTCGGTTCTTGAAAGCTTCACACGTTGGTTTCCATGGGGCACTCTCTCCTGATCCTCCTCATAGCTGTCTGACCACTGTCGACACTCTTTCCCTGCGTCCTTCTCCTCTGCCTGCCCTGAAGGGTTGGTGCTCCCCAGGACTCCACCAGCACCTCTTTTCCGTCTTCCTCTGCTTAATCTCATTCACTCCTATGACTTCAAGAACTATTTATATACAATGATTTGAAACCAAAGTGCATACCCACAGAAAGACACAATTAATGGCTCCTCACTGTTAATTGTCTTCTTTTTCATTGGTCAGTACTGAGATTCAGAAGTGTATTTGCACCTGCCTACACAGTGCCTCCACTTATTAGTTCCCTTTTCTCCATCGGTTCAAATCATGTTTTAAAAAATCTCAAATCTTTTCTCCCATGCTCTCTATCTGAGTTCATGGTATTACCATCCACCTGCTTTCCCAAGTTGAAAATTTGGAAGCTATCATGGGTGTGAGGCACTATTGGCCAATATATACTAGTGACTATGTAACAGTAATAGTTAATAACGTGCAATAGAAAATTTCAAGGTTGATTGCTAAATAAGCCTGACAAATGTTAACTTATGCTGGTGTTATAATTAGGAAGAAGAGTGAAAGAGAAGAATGAATGAGTTATGAGTAAAGCTTTATTTGTATGTGTATGTTATTTGTAATTATAAATATGGAAATCTGATTATCTATTTTTCCCATTCAACTCTATGTTCTATGAGGGCAGGACCCATACCTGTTTTGCTCATCACTGTATGCCTGTCACCTAGTAGTGTCTCACATATAGTAGGTATTCAGCAAACACTTGCTGGATACATAGCTGCTAACACAATTAGTTGAAAACACAATTGATTTCTACTTTGATTTGTCTATCAAGATCAAAGTAGACTTACAGAATGCCAGTAAACAATATCAATCTAATATGACCACAAAAACTAAAAAATGTCTAGTAGGGGCCGAGCCCGTGGCGCACTTGGGAGAGTGCGGCGCTGGAAGCGCAGCGACGCTCCCACCACGGGTTCGGATCCTATATAGGAATGACCAGTGCACTCACTGGCTGAGTGCCAGTCACGAAAAAGACAAAAAAAAAAAAAAAAAAAAAAAAATGTCTTGTAGAACAAATAAAACTTTCTCAGCTTATCTGTTGAGTCTTCTGTTCATCATTTGGCCAGAAATTTCTCTATCTCACTAGATCAAAGACTCTGATTATGATAATGACTTTCACCTTAGCAAAACTAAAACTGGCCTTGAGGGCCATTTATTATTTTAAAAGCCCCTTCCAAAGATTAAACACATCTAAAATGTCTCTGATATCAAATTTCCTGGGCATCAATTGATCAGAAACTATGAGATGAGAGGTCCAATCAAGATCTTTGAATTCAATAAATAAAAAAGAACAAACAGGAGAAAGGAACTTCTCTGAAAGCATTCCAAACATCCACTGAAAGAGAAGCTGGCACCCAATTTTCTATGACCAAAACTGACAATTCACACTGGGTAAAATAACTATTATATGAATTACTTATGTACGAGTGTCTGTATTTATATATGTATTGTCATTATATATAAACATACAGAAAATAGAAACCTGCTGTCTTCTAGCTCTTCATCCTAAGCCTTTCTCCTTAAGACCCTGCATTTATAGAAATAATATTCACTCCAGCCCTAAAACAAATGACAAAAAATATCCCTCTCCCTAACCCCTCCAATCTAACAAATCACCGAATTCTATCAACTTGGTCCTCTAGATCCAGCTCAAAAACTGCTATCTCTGTGTAAAGTTACTGGCTCTCTACGTTCAAAATCCATTCTGCATCTTATCATGTATTACAATAATGTATTATAATTATTTGAGCATCTCCCTCCTTCTTCCCTCTTCCAAGACCAGGAGCTAATTAAAGATTTTCAAGATCTCCTGTTTAATATCTGGGCTTAACACAGTACCCGATAACTTAATTGGTACTCGATAAATCATAAGTCAAAAGAAAAAAGAAATGAGATTTGGGGACATTAACAGAATTTTGATAGCAAAGATGAGTCCTTTCATCCCTCCTACTATGCACTCTCCACAGCCTTTTCCTCTACTGTGTTTGGTCAAATCCACATCACCTTGTGTCAGGGAACCTTCCTCACGATTTCAATGATGTGTAGCTGCGGGCAATGTATGGATGTACTTAACATTCTGGCTCTTTTATTTCCTCATTCCTCCCTTACTCTGTCCCTTATTAGAAGCTATGAGCACAACATGTAGGAGTCCAACACAAAGTGCTAAAATATGCAGAGATAATATAAACATAGTGGTGTTGATAAAACGTTGACAAGAATTAAAGAATACTGCTTTGAAGAAACTCAGACCTCCTTATACGTCTCACCTCAACCATCAGGGAAGAGCCAACTCTTTCCTGGATAACAGACAATGGCACTTGCCCCCACCCATACTAATGCCATTGGCATCTGCCCATCAAAGTAAATGGATGACAGACAATGGCACTTGCCCCCACCCATACTAATGCCATTGGCATCTGCCCATCAAAGTAAATGGATGACCTTGTATTTGAATATAAAAGAGGAGAACTTTGAACTCTGGGGTGACTGGTAATGCAGTTTTGATCTCCTGTGGAGGCACAGGGTATGGGTATCAGAAAAGGGAGGGAGAGAAAGTGATCCTGAGTAGTCTGGATTAGTATTTGGATTTCCTTTATGAAGGAAACAGGAGCTTAACTTGCTATATAAAAGGCCTCAGGAGATAATAGATTTTTTGACATTACTGTGCAAGTAGATAGTATATTAACCTGCCTTGATTAATGAAAGCAATTACCAAAGTACCATAAGTAGAATAATTTCACTATATAACACCTCCTGGTAATTCTTCATTTAGCCCAGATGAAGTCAGGGCTATTTGATAAAATGTTTCTTGTACCTAAGAAGGTATATTTTGCTGGTTTATACCATAATCTTTGGCATTTACCCCCACTACGGATTTATACCTGTTGTACATTCATTACTACTTAAGCAAAAACATTTCCATGAGTGGGAAAAGGAAAACTTTAGATTCCACTAGCAAAAAAAGCCAATGTCCTATTGTGATACATTAATATTCACCTTGAGAAGAATAATTTATGAACTCAAGCTTCTATACTCATATATGCTACTGTGGATTCAAAATGGTGACAACAAATACTTACATTTAAAAATATAAAGGATTAAAGAAATAATTATGAAAGACAAAAATTATGTATAGTAGGGAAAAATTTATTTTTCTTTTGTTTTTTTTTTTGGTGGCTGGCCAGTACAGGGAATGGAACCCTTGACCTTGATGTTACAAGACTGCACTCTAACCAACTAAGCTAACCAGCCAGCGGTAGAGAACAATTTCTTAAAGACACAAAAATACATGAAGAACAAATAGAAAATTGATAAATTCAATTATCAATATAAAATTGATAAATTATATAACTGATAAATTCAATTATATAAACTACATTAAAATTGGGAATTTTATCAAAGGACACCACAAAAAGAGTGAAAAGACAAGACACTATGTAGGCCAAGATATCTGAAATACATACAGATGATAAAGAACTAGGATCCAGAATATATACAAAGAACTCCTAAACTGCATTTTTAAAAAGATAGATAACCTAATACTTAAAATGGCTAAAGACTTACATAGGTATTTCAGAAAACAGGAAATCCAAATAAACATAAGAAAACTTGCTCAACCTTCATAATCACAGAAATATAAACTATAACAACAACAGGATACAACTATACACCCACCTGAGCAGCAAAACTTTAAAATCTGGCAATATCCAACAATGAAGGGGTTGAGAATTCTCATACACTGCTGGTAGGTATATAAATTGGTATGACCATTTTGGAAAACGTGATAAGGCTGAAGATAGGCATATTCTATACCACAGTGATTAGACGAAGAGAAATTCATGAACATGTGCACCAGGTTACACACATAAACAAAATGTTCATGGCAGCACTGTTCATAATAACCCAAACAATGAAAGCAACCCAAAAGTTCATCAACCAAAGAATGGATAAATAAGTGTGGTACAGTCATACAATGGGATATACTACACAATGATGAAATGATTAGAGCACGGTGTTATAACACGAAGGTCCAGGGTTTGGAGAATGCTGCAAGAGTCAGATGTGAAGTCTGTTGTAATGAGCCCTTTTTATCAAAAAAAATCATGTCATAAATAACAATAAAACATTTTTAATTTGAAGAATTAGTTGTAATTTTTATCAACATATTTTTATATGTTCATAACAGTTTCAGTCATTTTTTCTCACTACTTACTATGAAGTGTTAGTCCCCACTTCAAATGAATTTATTTCAGTTTGACTTTTTCTGCAGGTCAGTTGTTCTCAAGACAGATTAGCTTTTAATCTCTCACATTACACCTCTTTTTTGTTTAATATATTAGGTTGAACCATGTGGAATTGCAATATTCTATAATTTTTGACCCACAAAAATAGCAATTTTACATGATTCATCATAATATGTGATCTCTGAAGTCTAAGCTGTGCTGCTCCTGCCTGATAGAGCTTAAAGAGCTGAGCGTTGCGCACAGCAGTAAAGAGCCCTGTTTTTCACTGTAACTTCTCCCTATTTAAAGAATCCACTATCTCCTCTTTTATTCAGTAAAATGTAAAACACTGATAAGATTTATAACTTTTTTTTTTAACCAGACTATGATTTAGCTTATACATTCAACAAACATTTGTTGATAGCCTACCACATGCTAGGCCTCAGGGAGAGACAAAAATAAATAAAACAAGGATCACTCACACACAAAGCTTACAAAGAAAGGGGAATAAAAATGGTAAGAAAAACAATATGTACAGGATACTGTGGCAAGTGCTACTCAAAATGTTTATCCAAAAGAGGGGCCTGTAAATCAGATTTCTCGCTGGGCATCAGAAATACAGGATTTTGTTTTTCTCATATTTTTTCATACATTTTTAGCTTAATAACAAAAACACAACAAATCAGTCAAAAGCAAACAAAAATACGAAAAAATCAGAAATAAAAATTCTGAATAAGTTACAAACTACATAACAAGACCTCAAATAATTACATTTTGTGAAATTTAAACTGGTCTCTTACAAAACAGGAGCACCACACCAAAATGTTGTCTTGTTTGAATTGTGAATCTTCACTTTAAAACGGCAGATGGAGTGCCTTATGTTCACAGAAGGAAAGCCGAGGGCTCAGAAAAGGTAACCACTTGGCCAAAGGAAAGAAACAAAACAGAAAACGATGGTTCTGAACTTTTATCCCCTCAAATGGTTGACAGATGAATGAATCTGGATGGTAACTAGTGTAAAGTTCTCCGATGTGTTTTCCTTTCTGCGTCATGCAAGCATGTACATTCTAAGGAAGATTTCAACTACACAGAAAAATTTTGAATTTCCAATTGCAGAATTTAAGTTGCCACATTTCTACATATACCACGTTGTTGATGCAGTTATTAATGTCTTTTTTTTAGTTCTGCTTCCTTAAATGCCAAAACTGTACACACTTAAGTAGGTAACATGAATGCTTAGAGAATGAGAAAATGTAAGTAGCATTTTACTCATCCAAAGAAACTAAAACCCAAGATTTTGCTTTTCATTTGTAGATGTAGTTCCTATAAACTTATAATCAAATGAACAGTCCATTTAGAAAACAAAAGATCCTCTAACACTAAGGCACTTCCTTCAATGAAGGCATTGGCATTCGGTTTAATAGGAAGGCAGAGACCACACACCCCAAAAACAACCTGACAGAGAGGAATTTTAAGTCATTATACAATGTAAAAAATTGTTCAACCTTTATAATAGTAAAGATTGAATAATTTTAAAATTTGTTTTTTTTTTTTTGTTTTTTTTTTTTTTGTCTTTTTCGTGACCGGCACTCAACCACTGAGTGCACCGGCCATTCCTATATAGGATCCGAACCCGTGGCGGGAGCGTTGCTGCGCTCCCAGCGCCACACTCTCCCGAGTGCACCACGGGCTCGGCCCTAAAAATTTGTTTAATAATTTAAAAAAAAATTTTTTTTGACCGGTAAGGGGATCGCAACCCTCGGCACCACGCTCAGCCAGTGAGCGCACCGGCCACCCCTACATAGGATCCGAACCCGTGGCCTCAGCACTACCAGCGCCGGACTCTCCCGAGTGAGCCATGGAGCCAGCCCAATAATTTAAATTTTTTAAAAAATTTAAAAATTTAAAATAGTACGGCATGCCATGTTTTACCTATTCAGTAAGTAAGGGTATGTTTAATAAAAAGGCAGTAGACTTCTATTTGCTGTGTGTACAAGCCAGTAACACTTAACAGCACAAGCAAATTCCAGCCTTTTTCATAATTTATATTTCTAATCATATGTTGCTCCTATTAAAACACTGTCAGAGCAACAACAGACTTCAAAAGGTCAGCTCTGGGAAGATCTCCAGCAAGAAATGAAAGTGCCACGAAATACATCTTGGAAAACTGAGGACCATTTTGATTTGACTTACCATACATTTCATGATGAAATTATGCATCTCACCAAAGGGACAATATTATTTCTACCCTTGAATTAAATATCCAAACCTTATGTTATCATTCTTGGTGCTGCCTTGTACTCAGTTTTGTAGTCAGAATCAAGAGCTTATGAATGCAGTCATTAAGTTTTCATAAAGAAGTAAAATCATCATACCACAAACATATTTGCTGATGAACTGCCCACTTGTGACTCCCAACTTAGCTTTTTCTGGAATCTATTCTTTTTCACTGATTTATTCAGTCAGAATAGACTAGAGGCAAAGATGCCCAGCATAAGTAGAGGCAAAGTAGAGGCAATGCTAGAGGAATGATGGTTTGGAGGTTGCAATAGGGAAAAGGAAAAAAAAAAAAAAAAAAAGAATATGCCACCATCTCTGTATTCATAGATTTGTGGGGGATGTGAAAAAATGAGCAGTATCTTCCACACAGGACTTCAGGGAAAGCCACATAACCTAAGCTGAGGATATGGAAAGAATACTCCAGAAGAGATTTCAATGCAGGAAAGGATGCTTACCATGGAGAAAGGATACTTACCATGGAGAAAGGAAGGATACCAGACAAACAAGTAGAATTTTTAGAGAAAAGCCCAGTGTGGGGAGGGAGGGAAATGGATGTGCTGAGAAAGGTTTGGCTGGAGGAGGAAACACAAGCTTCTATGAAGGTAAAAATAAAAGGAAGGAAGAATAAAGGATATTCAAATTCAATTCTAAGAGTCTCATTATACCCTCTTTCATCAGGCCACAGTGAGAGTCTTAGAAAAATGCTGTATTCTTTTTTGTTCTTCTTGTTTTATTTTTAATTCACAATAATTGTATATATTTGAGTGGTACGATGTGATATTTTCACATATGTATACATAATAGAATGATTAAATCGAGCTAATTAACATCCATCACCTCACATTTGTGTGTGTGTGTGTGTGTGTGTGTGTGGTGCAAACATTTAAAACCATCTCTCAGCAATTTTAAAATATATATTACATTATCATTAACTATAGTTAACATGCTGTGCAATAGATCTCAAAAACATCTTCCTCCTGTGTAACTGAAACTTCATACTCTTTGACCAACATAAAAATACAAAATGCTTCATGTATTTATGTTTCATCCTTGCACAGGGGCCGTGCTAATCGTCTCTGTATCCTTCCAATTTTAGTATATGTGCTGCCCAAGCAAGCACAAGATGCTGTATTCTTACTCATGGAACATTTTCTAAAATATTACATTTTTTATAAAGTTTCTGTGCCATGGGAAAAATATCCATCTTTGCCAGAGCAAAGAAAGCTGGTGAAACAAGTAATTCATTGGGAGTATAATTATAAACATTTAGCATTGTTTTGAACATGAGAAAAAGAAAAGCTTTCATCTAATAGTTTTTCATAATCTCAAAAAAGAATTCATCTGCCCTTTATTTTCAGGGAAACATGGTGGTTCTTGGAAGTAGCCCAGAGGATCCTGCTGTTAAATCAAGACCCATGCAGGAAAAAAAATTATCCACGCCACAATAACGGGGCATGTAACACAAAGGCAGCAGTACTTATCCAGCAGGGAGAGGTCCCCTTCAAACAGGGCCTCCTGCCGGCTGACTTAATTACAGCGCAGGAAGGGAATCTACTACAAAGATCCATCCTAGATACAGGGACAGATGGTTCTGCTGCTTCTCCTTTGGTGTAAGAACCTCTAGAAAACTCTGAAAAGGGATTAATGCCAACGAGTTTTCTGCCATCAGTATTTTTTAAAAGCTCTGTGCCCACCATAGGCTACTGTAAAAGCCTAATTTGAAACCCAGTCAGCACGTACTTATGGAGCCTCGACTATTTGTAAAGGATTTGGATTAAGTTTTGATTTAATTTAAGGGCTTTTGGTTTTTTTCATCATGCTGCACACATACACACACGCACACAAATGTAGAGGAGAGGCCATAAAACCACTTGCTTGAAAATTCTCAAAGATTTGATAAACACAAATTTACAGAAACAGAGTGAGCCCACATAAGAAACCTGGCCTTATACACAGTGACGCTGTGCTGAAACTGAATTCAGTAGCCAAGGTAACTGAAAGTTGTTACAGCAATCAGTGTAGCATCCACATTAACCAGGCACAAAAAACAGATAATTAGCCCCCCAAATTGTGAAGTCATAACACAGTTGCCAAAGAATAGCACTCAGTAAATTCTATCTTGTAAAGAATTTCAAAGAAGATGAAAATTTAACTGCAAACTTACTAAAGAAGGACCAAGCTATTAGCAGCACACTAATAATAATAAAAATACTTGCAGCTTTTCTGCATACAAACCCTACCTTTCTGGTCATGTTAAAAGGTATGAATTCATCAAAATCACAAAATTCTTCATTCATGCCTGAATGTACAATAATGCCACCTAAGAAATTTAAAGTTAATTTACAATTTCCATAGCATGTATATATATAAACATATTATATTTATATTTAGTACTCATAACTGCATGAACTAAGAAAGCACACCTTAGTCAGTTTAAATGAGTTAATACATGTAAAGCCCTTGGAGCACTGCATGACACAGAGCCAGCACTATGTAAGTCCAAGCTATAACTTCTACCATTACAGTATTATTATTGTTGTTGTTGATATGATGATGATGATGATGATTAAAAAATACAAGTTTTCAAACAACACTGCCTGACTCAAATTTTGGTCCCATCACTAGACAAATGATCTAATCTGTGCTTTGATTTTCTCATCTATAAAAATGGAAATAATAACAAAAAATCTGAATTAAAACCCAGGTCTCTTGATAAAGTTTAGAACACTTTCTACACCCATGTGGCTAGGAAACAAACAAAAGAGGCCATTTAATAAAATTGATACAACTAAGTATTATTATGATACAGTAACAAAAAGTAACATTTGTTGCACATGCTGACAACAAACTCCAAAGGCTTCACATGATGTCAGATAATAAATAAGGTCAGGTGTTCCAGCAGAACATACACCGTAAAACATACTCCCTTGTTCTCTTTCTTCTGTTATGACATTTTCCTTCTTGAAAAGTTATACATCTAAGTCATGAATTATAATAAATATTTGCATGTATTACTTTGGGTCACAAAAGCAAAATAATTTGTGAATAAAATAACTTTAAAATACTAAATATTCAGTGAAAACTAGAGCATGCTAAAGCAAAACAGTGTTTTAGCTCTAGATATTAATTGCTACTTCTGGAGCCATAAGCAAAGCTCATAATAAAGCTCTTAAATAAAGAACTGAGATATGGCTGCTGGCAAAGAACTACCACCTTAATTTCTTAAGAATGCTCAACCCGGGCACAAAGTGGCCCAGGTGAGTATGGATGACAATCCTTCTAGAGAGTTATACGAGGAGGCAGAGGATCTGTGGGAAGGGAAGTAAGATGCCCAGTCATCTCCCTTTTCTCTCTAGTCTCTCTCCTCCTACTCTAGAAATTCGTTCAATTCATTTATTCATCAAAATGTCATGCTAGGTGCTTGGTAATATAAAGCTGAATAAGACACAAAGAATCTGGTGCAGAAAAAAGACACAAAAATCAACAATCACAGAACAGTGGAACATTACAGAAGCCTCGGATTTCACAGGAGAACGTAGACGGACACCTCTCTGCTAACCAGAACTGAATGTGCACTTTGGGCAAGATTATATACCAGGTGCTCCAGTAGATACTATCTCACTCAAAAATAAACATCAGTTCTGTTTACTACTCCTATTCAGTAGATGAAGAAATAGAAGTTTTGAGATATAAGAGGTAGAACCAAGAATGAAAGTTGGGTTCTCTTAATCCAAGTCCAGGCTCTTTGTTGTGCACTATGATCCTCCTCCAATTCCTCCTTTCTCAGTCTCCACTTTGCTTTCTCCTTTATTTTTCTTCCCTAGAAAGGCAAGAGAGGGTCAGCATCTCAATCAGAAGTCAAAACTCCAATGTCAGCAGATAAGTGACGGATGATGTAAATGAGGGAAGCAGACAGACGTAAGACAATGTGGATGAGATGGGATGATGGGAGCTAAAGTGAATTAGAGACTCATACTCTTTCTGAAGAAAAAAGACTCACTCAGCTCCAGCCCTCTGATGCCAGGTAGAAGTGTGGGCCCAGGGCTTTATGAAATCTTCCAATTTTTCAAGAGAGGCCTGAAATCCAGATTTTTATATGAGTCTTCCTATTGAAAAAGCTCCCTAAATCAAATGCTTCTAAATCCCTGGGCCTAATTATGGCCATGGGATGCCAGTGTGCAATTTCTGCTCCAGCTTGCTGGCTCTGCTCTCATTACTACGGTATTTTACCTGCAGAGTTTAGCACAAACCTCAGGACTGTTGTTATCAGGACTTTATCCAATTCTGAGGTATTAAGGAGACAGGCACCCTTTATGACAGAGTCACGGTGCTGAAAACAATTTAGACATCATCTGTCCCAAAATCCATCAAGAGTCTGACTCACTTCCTCAACATCTCTACCAAGAAGCTTTTTGGCTTCTGCTTAAACATCCTCATTAGCCAACAGGGAAGTCTCTCTCCTCAGATGGCTTGCTAACTTTCAGTCTGTGCTTAGTCTTTAAAGAAGGTTCTTCTTCATATTAAGTTGAGTTCTATATCCTTGGATCTGCCACCCATTGGATCATTGTATCTAAAATACAATATTCCAGGAGCAACGTTTATCATCACATTCCAGCCAGTGTCTCTGTTAATGCAGACAAAGATCACATCAGCTTTTAACTGTCTGGCACATGTGCCTCCCTGACCCTCAGAGACTACAGCATGATCTAGCAGTGCAAGTCAACAAAGACTTACCAAGCCCCATGATAGAGTAGAGAGAGAGAGAGCTGTTATTTCTAACAGTCACGCTGTACAGTTTAAGGATATATTTATGCCCCTGTCTCCATGTTCCTAATCTAGAGTGCACAAATTACTTATAAATAATTATTTTAACTCTTTGGTCTAAAAAATGCTGACATCCATTTTAGTAACTCCCTTTAGTAACTGGATGGGGTTAGTCTCACACAATGTTAAAAGAGTACACACAGCTAGTTTGTTTGACTTCATAGGAAGAAAAAATGACAACATTTTATCTTTGTAATTGAAACTAAGAAATATGGCCACATACTCAATGTGTCTCACAAATTATAGCCAACTTACATCTACTAAATTACATCATAGAGCATTATAACTTGAGAATGATAATTGTTTTCTGTCAAAATCATGAATCCTTTCCAAATGACAAATGTTTTGGCAGACTCACTTTTAAATTAATTTTGATAAATTAAGATCCATAATAATTTTCAAATTCAAGTAAATATGCAATATCCCATCTCCTAAATTTAATTGTGAAATATTATTTTATTCCTTCATTCTTATACCTCCTCTTCATATGATTTCTTTACATTCTTCTTAGCTCCTTATAAGGAAACTGAGGAACCATCCTGATTTCTCCCTTTCTTTTGCCTCCCACACCCAACTAATTAGCAAATCCTTCAACATACCTCCTGAATCGCATCATTTCTGACCCCCAAGTAGATTCTCCCTCAGATCAAGCCACCGTCATCTCTTACCTGAACTACTGCCACAGCCTCCTAATCTGGCTCACTCCTTCCAGTCTGCAAGGAATTGCCAGAGCGATCTTTTTAAAACATTTATCAGATCACATCACTCCAGTGGCTGCCCGTTATGCTTAAAATAAAATCCAGACTTCTTGCCAGGGCTCAAAGCCCTGGTTGCTGTCCACCCCTTCACCATCCTCTCTCACATCCCACCCCCTCCACCCCAGACACACCGGACTGTTCTTTGAAGTTCTCAGTCAGAAGCAGTACTTCCCCCCGCCACCGAGAGCAGGAAGGGGATTCAGAACGTGTGACAGTGTTTTTGTAATCACAGTGACTTGGGAGGGGGGATGCCACTGGCACTTTGAGGGCAGGGCCAGGGATGCTAATCATCCCACACTGAGCCGCACCATCCCACAAAGCCCAGCACACTTCTGCACTACAAACGATCACTGCACCCAAAATGCCAGTAACACGCATGCCATTTTCACAAACACCAAGCTCATTCCCACCTCAAGGTCCACACTTGCTGTTACTTTCAGCCCCAACACTGAAATCCCTTCCTGGCTTGTTCCTTCTCACCACTTGTGATTCAGCTCAAATGTCATCTCCTCTGAAAGGCCACCACCCCTGGCTCTCATTTCTAAAACAGCCTCCCCCGCTGGTACCCCTGCCAGTCATTATTTTTTTACTCTGCTTTATTTATTCTTTACACACATCGCTATGCAAAATTATTTATTTATTCACTTGCTCTTTTGTTGCTTTCCTCCCCCACTAGTATGTCAGCCCGCTGAGGGCAGGAACTTTGTACCCCTAGCACCTAACAATGCCCAGGGCAGCGGGCATTCAGTAGTC
This sequence comes from Cynocephalus volans, assembly GCF_027409185.1. Taxonomy (NCBI): domain Eukaryota; kingdom Metazoa; phylum Chordata; class Mammalia; order Dermoptera; family Cynocephalidae; genus Cynocephalus; species Cynocephalus volans. The sequence goes on from NC_084471.1 coordinate 81,931,017, forward strand.
ATGTGTGAAATGAATAAATGTCTATAATAATTTTTCTTATTTAGAACTAGAAATTTTTTAAAGTCTTCAGTTTGGGAGTATAGTATCACCTAACCATTATTTCTAGTTATTTCTTCCTAGGTCTAGTTTCCCTTTTTGCAATAAACTTTTACTTTTACATAGCACAGAGAGGTAGCGGTAAATTTAAAATGTCCTAAGTCACCATCTAACTCTCACAAAATGTGAAAGAGTGTTTTTTATGAACACAGTATTTTTGTAAATCTCCGAGTAAATGGGGACCTCCTGGCTAGTATAGTCAGTACAGCAACGGCAGGACTGCTTCTGAGGGCAGCAGGAAGCACGTGTGACAGCAGCCGGTTTTCCTGTGAGAGGAGCAATGTCTGAACCCACCAGAAGAGGCAATGAGCATCACCTTTGTCAAAAATGCTCGCAAACATTTTTAAGATCAAGAAGAGTTAAAAATAATACAACATAAAAATGTTTTTTTAAAAAAAAAAAATCACACTTTGAGAGCGCTAAATCAAAAGTCCCAACCAGGTCTAGGAAGTGGGCTAAGAGTATAGGATTACATCTAGATTTTAAAACATGATTTATTTAAATGTCTAGAAGCATTATTTTTGAAAATGGTATAGAAGCCTGGAAAGATATGTTAAAGAAGAATGAGTAGATGTTAATTCCTTTTATGTTCCACACATATATGCTCTATGCTCAAATAGGTTCTAGATTAAATACTAAATACTAAACAGTGCTTTCCCTTTGATGAGTGGTATTTGGGGACAGGTATACAATTACTTATGGTTTGTGTGAGACTGTTGGGCCCGTGTTATATGCATTTTATATCTTAAACAGACTGCAGATCATATTCTCAAAGTTTGTAGCAATTCACACTTTCATTTCCACACTTGCCAACACTCTGTAAATCTAATGGACAAAAGAGTGAAAATTCACAATTTACATTCACTAAGATTGAGCATCTTTTCACATGTTTATTGATTATTTGCAAATCGTCCTCTGTTGAGTTATTGTCTTTGCGCTTTTTTCTCGTCTATTATTATTTTCAGTCAACTCCTAGGAGCTATATACTAGGGATAATAATACTTTATAAGTCATCCTTTTGACAAAGGTGATGCTCATTGCCTATTCCAGTGGGTTCAGACATTGCTCCTCTCACAGGAAAGCCAGTTGCTGTCACACGTGCTTTCTGCTGCCCTCAGAAGCAGTCCTGCCGTTGCTGTACTGACTATATTAGCCAGGAGGTCCCCATTTACTCGGAGATTTACAAAAATAACCGTGCTCATAAAAAACACTCTTTCACATTTTGTGAGAGTTAGACGGTGACTTAGGACATTTTAAATTTACCACTACTTCTCTGTGCTATTTTTTCCACACTGTTGTTTATATTTAATATGGAGTCTATCACATTTTTAAAAAAATTCTGTTTAACCAAATGTGTCATTCTTGCCTTTTGATTCTAAGTTTTATATCTTGCTTAGGAAGATGTCCTCCACACTGACATTTAGTGAATGTTCTCCTGATTAGAATTCATGCTTTAACAATCTATTAAGTTCTTGGTACTCTAGTTGTAAAGTTAATGGAGGGAGGGGATAAAAAAAAGGTGAGAAAGAAAAGAGTACAAGGATAAAAAAGACTGGAGAGGTCTTATTTTTAAATGTTAAAGAGGGAGTTTTAAATATGACACTGGGTTGCTAAATTTTTTCTTCTCATATTATTAATATTGTAAAGGGAAAAAGCCCTCAAATACTTTGGCTTGAAAATATATTTAAGCTATAAACATAAGGGAAAAATTATTGGTTTAAAATTATCTGAGCACAAATTGCACTATAATTTTTTTTTTAAAAAGAAGAGGAATAATTATATTTTTCATAATAATAAAAATAAAATAATGTAAAGTGGTAAAAAGCAATTAATTCCTATTTCAGTAATAGTTAATCTGAACTTTTAAACTTTTACATAAAAGTTTTAAATTTTATGTGATCATAATGTTATTTATACCTAAATAAACCAGTTAATAGGGAATTAGTGTAGAAATTTATTTTTCTATGACTGATAAGAGGAAAATAACCAAATGAAGAATTTTACAGAGCTATAGGTAATAAGCTACTTCAGATGCTTAAATTGGAAATATGCATGTGCTTGCTCAAAAACCACAAAGGGACTGTCGAATTCAAGCTTGCATTTTTTTTTAATACTTTATGAAAAGTCCTTAAATAATATATTTCTCCAAAGTGACTTCTTAAGAATTAGATTATAAACTCCAATAAGATTCCTGGTAACATGTAATTACACAACTGAGTTCCCTTGCTGGAGCTTGTCTGCTTTGTTTATAAAAATGTACACAAAGTCTAGGACAACCACAACCAGACCCTAACTTCCCTAACCTTAATGCTTACTGGAGAGATGGAAATAAACACTGTGATCGCCCTCATTCACACTTGTCACTTCCTTGTCAATGTTGAAAGCATTCCAAAGCAAAGAGCCCATGACAGCAAAGAAGACTACTAAAGGCAATAACTACTCAAGAAGACCAAAATAAGAATCATTCCATCAGCTATCAAGAACTTATTATAAAGCTATAATAGTGAGACTGTTTGGTATTTACACAGGAATAGATGAACAAATCAATGGACCAGAATAGTACAAAAATAGACCTGTACATATATAGAAACTTGATTTATGACAAAGCAGACATTGAAGATTAGTGGAGGAAAGTACTGTTTAGTAACTGGTGGTGTTGAGATAACTGACTATGCAACTTTGTGGGGGGGGGGAATTGTGGGGAAAAATTATGAAAAAAAATTAAATTAGTTTGTACCTCACACCAAATGCACAAATCAAGTCCAGGGAGAATTAAAGATTTAAATATAAAAGGCAAACCATAAGATATTCAGAAGACAACATAAGTGAATGTTTTTATGACCTCATAGAAAGAAAGGATTTCTTAAATAAGAACTGAAAAACACAATCTATAAACACAATAGAGTGATAAATCAACTAAACTGAAATTATAGACTTCTCTTTATCAAAGGACACCAGAGAAAGAGTAAAAAGGCAAGACACAGACAAAGAAAAGATATTTCAAACATATATATAAACAACCCAATGGAAAAATGGACAAAAGACATGGAAAAGCATCTCAATGAAGGGGAGCCATAAATGTCCATAAAAATAGAAGATGCTTAATCACATTAGTAGTCATAAAAATGCAAACTAAAGCTACAATGAGATACCCTTTCACATCTACCAGTGAGGCAGTACAAAGTTGGACAGTACAAAGTTATGACAAGGATATGGAAATGATGCCTTGTTCATTGTATATTTTGCAATTTTTTTTAACTATAGGCTAATTTTTTTAGACTATTATCGTTGTTGACTTTCTAGCCCACCATGACAGTGGGTTTCTTCAAAGCAGGTCCACATTTGCTTCTGACAGATGGCTACAGGCATGACCAACCTGGGATCACTCTAAACTAAATTCTGACCTTAAGATTCTAGGGATTGTATTCCCTACAGACACACAGACGTGCGCTCTCACTCTCTCTGGGTGAATAGTCTGCAAACCTCAGTGAGAGTCCAAGGGGGGTTGGGGAGAAGGAGGTATGAAGTCTGAGGAGAGACAATTTCTCATGTAGTCCCCCGGTCCCGATGGAAGAGGGCAGTATATCCAATTCTCCCTTACGTTAGGTATGTGGTCCTTTGGGGACCAAACTTGGGGGGATTTCAGGCTTTGTCTCCTATTGCCTCTACTCTAAGTGGCCCATAAAACCAAGGTTCAGTTTTGCCTCATTCTGCAAATGCCATAAGGCAAAAGTCAGATTTGATGCACTGCTTGCTTCTAAGGGTTTCTGCTTGAATTCAGTTTAGCCTCTGAGCATCCTTACTGAGTAGTCAATTCATTTGTGCATTTTAAGGGCTAATTTTTATATGTCATTCATCATGTTTAAATGTTGCTTGCAGGAAGGTTAATCAGAAGTCCTAGACTACTGTACTGCCAGAATCAAAAGTCAAAAATCACAGTTTTAAAACATAAAGCTAATCATATCATTCTGCTTTAAAATTTTCAATGCATTTCCCATGGTATATAGAATAAAGTTTAAGCTCCCAGCACTCCCGTAAGTGGCCCAACTCTGTTCAAGAAACATAGAGAAACTCTTCAGAGAAGAAGCAAAACAGAGGCTGAACTTGAATCAGCAGCAACTGAGAGAAAAGACAAGAGAGCAGGAAAGCAGCAATGAATCCTACTTAGCAAATCCAACGGGGTAAGGGAATATTCAATTGTAATTTGGACAGAGCTCCACATCCAAGGGTCTGATTAACAATTCAGAAGCAGGTCAAGACCGTGGCGTATTAGCAGCTCTTGAAGCCAAGAGAGTCAAGAATCAGTGAGGTCTGTGAGAGATCAGGGTCACAAGAGCAGCACCAGCCTAACTATGTGGAAGGACAGTGGGCACTGAGGACCCAAACTGAAGGGCCAATTAGGTAACCTGGTCACAAAAGGGATAAGACTGGGAAGCTGCTGCTCTCTAATTCACAGGAGCCCGCGGAGCTCAAGCAAAACTATGACATACCAGAGGGCACTGCAGCAATGATATTTCCAGACCCCTTGATAGTGGGAGGTACTTCTCACGGTGTCACCAGGTCTGGCTCACACTGGCAAAGCCTTCCCATGGCCGACTTCACTACAGGCAGCTATGCTGAGGCCATGGCTGTCCGGGACTGACAAGCCTCATCACAAGGCATTCACCATTTGACCCAAACTATCTCTCGAGGTTCACCTCCCCCCTCTCATCCCAGCTCATCCACAACCTACTGCAACCACACAGATGCTACAAGCAGCTCTCTCTCCAGGCTTCCCTTCTTTGCAGGCAGTTTCCTCTTCCTGAATGCCTCTGCCCCTCTTTTCCCTGGGAAACCCCTACTCATTTTTCAAAGCTCTCTCAAATATTGCGTTGATCAGAAGTTTTCTCTGATTCCTTCAAGGTGAGTGTGCTGCCCTCCACTGTGGTGTCCTATCAAGCACAGCCAACACATTACTGTTCTTCTTTTTGTTTTTATTATTATGCTCACCATCACATCATTTATCAGGTGCTTATCATGTGTCAGGCCCTGTATTAAAATGCTCTACATGGATTCTTCTTTACCACCCATAATTATTATCTTCCTTCTTTTGAAAAAGAAGAAAACTGAGGTTCACAGAGTTTTAAGTATGAACCTAATATCACATTGCTGCTAAAGGGATTCCAACACACTTGGTTCTGTCTCAAAAGCCCATGATCTTCCCAGTAATATATCACAATCACATTCGTTATCTCTGTTGCCTCCAACAATCCATAACTTAAAAATAAAGACCAGGGGGCTGGCTGGTTAGCTCAGTTGGTTAGATAGTGGTGTTATAACAATAAGATCAAGGATTCAGATCCCCACATTGGCCAGCTACCAAAGTAAATAAATAAAGAGCATGTCTTCCTCATTTTTGTATACCCTGCATAATGCTTGGCACACAGCTGATGCTCTATAAATATTTAATACATGAGTGAATGAGGGACAGTCATTCCACTTCCTCAGGAACTAGAATATCAACTGCTGCACAGAACCAGTGATACAGTGTTGACACTGTCTTTATGTCACCTTCGACTAGGGTCTACTGGATGACTCATATATCCAGAATAAGGAACAGAAAGTAGAAGACAATCTTACCTAACGGTAAAGATTCAGGTACAAGAAACCAGGCAAGTCAGCACACTGTCTTTTTAATAAATTGGTTTAGTCTAGTCAAACAAATGGTTATTTTAGAACTGGTCTGTTCCAACCTCTTTTCAAAATAACTGGCTATCTTAATAACGTCATCTTTTTTTTTCCCCCAGCCTAAATTAATGTAATACCATAAACATCTATTAAACAACTTGCTATGGAGGGAGAAGGGAGGATGATACATACCTCATGGGCTACTGGGTTAATTAAAACTCCTTTTCCCTGGAGGAGGTTATAGACTTGCTTGAATATATGCAGAGATTATCTCAATGTGGAGAAAAGGTATAGAACATTGTGACTCCTTTGCTCAAAACCCCCCAAAAGTTTCTCAGCTCAGTCAGAGCAATAGCCAAAATCCTAATAACAACCTAAAAGCTGCTACATAATTTGACCCCCATTCCCTCTCTAGTCTCATCTACTACTCACTCCCTGGCTCAATCCCCACCTGCCACATGACCTCCTTGCTGTTCCTTCTCAATGAGGCGAGTCTCTAACCACCCTATTAAAAATAACCTTTTCCGGGGGGAGGGAGAAGGGAGGGAGGTTTTGGTGACGGGGAGCAATAATCAGCCACAATGTATATCGACAAAATAAAAATTTTAAAAATAAATAAATAAATAAATAAAATTAAATAAAAAAAATAATAATAACCTTTTCCCACTTCACATGCCATCTTCCTGTTGCCAGTTTTATTCTTCTCTATGGCATTAGGGCCATCTAACATTCTATCTATTTTATACATTTTGCTATTGTCTCTCTTCCCCCATGGAAGATAAGCTCTGACTAACACACAGCAAGCATTAAATACATCATTATTGTAGGGAAAAAATGAATGATCCATTATTTATTTTTATACTATGACCTATCTTTTCACAGCATTTACTTTGGTGTCCATTTTCCAAATTTCTGATTACACTGGCATCATAAACTTAAATTCATCTTCAATAATTTTCCCTAGGAATTAATCAATGATGACTAAAATCCCATTGGTATAGAGTTTTTGTCATTTTTTTTTTTCCTGAAATGATTTAGCGTGACCATATTCTAAAAATGTGATTGTGGTTTGAGATTCTGGTCTAAATTTTAGCAAATAATAGGTATTTATTATTTATGAAGTGCTTGTATTATCCTAAGCACTTCCATGTGATTTGCAAAGATATATTATTTATCTTCCTATAATGAATAAAAGCACTTGTTTATAAAACTTGATTCAAAATAACTACAGTGATTAAGGCAGACGACCTGAGAATTTTTTTAAGAAAGAATTCCAGTTATAAATTATTTAAAAATACTGACAAAAAGGGATCTTCTTGTTGTTCAGATCACTGGAATTAGATCATTAAACCATTGAGAACAGCTAGTTCTCAATTACCAACATTAATTAAGAACCTGTATCAATTTAAAAAAAAAAATCCAAGGAGCCAACAGTTCAAAAGCTATTTATAATTGGTTTTGGAGTGCATTATATTATTTCTTCTCTCTCTCTCTCTCTCTCCCTCTCTCTCTAATGATTGATTTTCCTTCCTAATTATATTTTCTTGAGATTTTTGAGCTTAAAGGCTCTGAGCACACCAGCCTTAGCAGAAAGAAAGTCAGTTTGTGATTTAAAGGGGAAAAAATAGTCATGCGTGCCAAAGAGATAATCTGCAGGATGATAGTATCTCCAGCTCAACAAAAGAAGTCATGTACAAGATTAAACTCATCCTGTCTCCATCTAGTTACCTCACACCAAAGTCAACCACAAAAAAATCTCCTAAAACCATCTAGAAAATAGCAATTGGTGAGGTTTATCAACAGGCCCATCCATGTTCCAATATAAACTTCTTTCAGTCTCAAAAACTGATGGCTAAGGGCTCTTCAGCAGTGGCATTTGATCCCACATTAGTCTGCAGTATGCAGGAGAAAAACAAAGACCCATCATTCTGAACCTTCTATTACGGACCCACGCCAAACTGCATAACTAAACATTCTTAAGGAAATTGCTACTGTTATTGTATGCTTCCCATAAATGTAAACAGGTTTGTTATTTTCAATTCTAAATTTAAAGATAGAAACACAGCAGTTAGATATTACAGTTGAGAGTAGTGCTTCTTCTTAAAATGTTTGAAAACAGCAAACTTGTATAAACAAAAGAACAATTAAAAATTACCCAGAAGTTAAACATCAATCCCTCAAAGTAAATTTTTTATTATCCTATTTATAAATTTGTAAAGTTGACATAACACCTACAAATAGAATAAAGCAAACAAAATAGATATAACAAAGGAGACAATATTTAAAAGAAATTTTAAAAGAACATTCAAGAATAGAAAATTAAATGCAGTCAAGTTTAACATATATTTCTGTATAATGCAGTTAAATTTTTGATAATATTTGTTGATTTTCTGAAAAATGGCTTTGCAGTGTCTTCATTTCCATAAAATAGAGAAGATAAGTTTTAAAAGACTGTGCAATTGAGGTTATACATTAGCTCATAATTTCCCAGCTTTTCTTATGAAACACTTCTGCTCCTATGGAGTCATTTAATACTAGAATTGGAAAAACTGTATGTAGAAGAGAGGCTCTCAGCCCTGGCTGCACCTAGAAGGGGAAGGTGATTAATATACTGAAGCCAGGCCCCTCCAATGTCTGATTTAACTGTCCCAGAGTGGGGTCCAGGCAGCAGTATTTTATAAATCCCCCAGGTGATACTAATGTATAGTCTGTACTAAAAGTTACAAGTTCCCACCCACCTCTTCTGAAAGAAGACTTCAGGGGGATATCCAGGCTCTGTTCAAACACTTCCAGTGTTGAGACCCAATACTTCACTAGAAAAATCCAAAGGCAATACACAACTTTACAGAATGATCATTTTTCAAATACGAATGGTTTTTACAGAGCATGTTAACCCACCGTTTCCCCTAATGACTACAACAGAGTTCCAAGACATTTGTACTCGTCCCTCTTCCTAAAAATCATTTCCCTCAATCCCCATATGACTGGCTGAAATTCAGGTCTGGGCTCAAATGTCACCTCCTGGGGGAAACTGCCTGATCATGCTCTCCCCAGCTTGTCTCTGTCTCTCATTCACGGCACTTCTCACATCTGAAATATGTGTGTATGTTTGTTGACTCTCTTTCTGGTCTGAAACACAAGCTGCATTCAGGCTGCTCCATCATGTCTGTCTTGTTCAACACTGTATCTTCAGCAAGTGGCACAGTGCCCACCACGATATCCACTCCACACAAATTTTTGAATGAATAAATCAAATAAAATAAAGAGGTAAGAGGCAATCTAAAGCAAAAAGAAAAACTCAGATTGGTATATAAAGTAAATAGTTGGCAAAGCAGACTATAAAGGTCTAAGTGTAAATGACAAAATATATAATCACGTGAGTGTATGTATTTGTGCCTGTGTGTGTGTGTGTGTCCACCACGTGTGCAAAAGAAAGATTCTGGAGGCTACTGACCTCCCTCAATGCAACCTTATAGCTTCAAAACGTATAAAGTTTCACTGAAACATCCCAAAATCTACAGATATACTCATCTTAAACTTTTATAATACCCACCAGTTTTCTTCTGAAAATCAAGGAAAACATAAATCAAAATTAAGAAAAACTTCTGATAAACTTGAAAACATTTCAAATGTTCAAAAGTCACGAAATACTGTGAAACGCCAAACATTAAAGCAGAAAATTTAACCATGTCGGAAACAGTCTGATCTAGTGCTGGGGAAGGGAGTATAAAAAATATAACTCATGAAATTACTTGGAACACCTGGAATGATAAAATCAAAGAAACTCAGAATAGGAAGGGGCTTTGAGATCATTCTACATAAACCCCTTTCTAACACATGGACCCTCCATGAACCACTAGCAAATGGTTGGCTATTTTCTCCTTAACCTTCTTTCATGACAGGTTACTTACTACTTCCTAAGAAGGCTGCCTTATTCCATTACTGGACACCTAAACTTGTTAGAAAGTTCTTTACTCTGAACCAAAATCTGGCTCTCAGTGACCCATAGCACCTTGTTCTGAAGCCAAGTCAATGAAAGTCAATGAAGCTAAGTCAATGAAAACAAACTCAATGAATCAGTTCTATAACATAATAGGTGAGATTAGAAAAGTGAAGTGAATCAACAAGGGAAATGAGTTTGGGCCAGATGTTCAAAGAAGAGAACTATGGGACTGGCCAGTTAAATCAGAGTGTGGTTTTAACACCACCCAAGGTCAAGAGTTAGGGTCCCAGTACTGACCAATTGCCAAAAAAGAGAGAGAGCAAGAGTGAGCAAGAGAGAGAGAGAGAACTACGAATTGGTTATTTAAAAAAATGTGGAGAGACCGAGTCCAAGTGTTAAATCAAGTAGATTATCCTAGCTGGAACTGAGTGACCAGAGTAGAAACGGATAGGAGGAAAAATACAAAAAACACGTGAAGGCAGATCCCTGGAGGCTAGGTGAAATTTACTGCAATTAGGCAAGATTATTCTGTGCTTTGAAAAAAATAGAATGGATTTGAAAAGTAAAGGACAGGAAGATGAATAAGGAAAACAGGTAAAAAACAACATCTCAGAGTTTTAGAGATTGTAAAAAATCATAGAGATAATCTATTGCAATAACTTAATTTTATAGGCAAAGTAATTAAATCCCAGGAGGAGAAGGTATCGCTTGTCATTTTAATATTCTCCTACACTGTAATAAGAACACTTCTGCAGAACATTTTCCTGTTTTGTAACCTCTTTTCCCCGTCTCCTGCACAACATGCTAAATTTGAGATGCTCTATAAGAGCCTAACTGACTCTCTCAAAACTCAACTATCAGAGGGCAAAGATGGGACAGCATAATAAGTGCCAATTGCCTGAATCATCCTGGCTTCTCACCAAGACCCAGGATGGACAGGATGTGGTCACACTGCAGGACCGGCTCTTGCTGGCTGTGGACACCAGCCATGTATTATGCTGATACATGTATCTCCAACAGCAGCCAAGACAAGGAATCAAAATCACAGCTAATTCACCCACAAAACTGCCTATCTTTTCCCCTGGCATCATCACACACATCTGCATGGGGCAACCAAAAAAATTCCATCAGTTTTACACACACCTACACTTTTTCTCTCTCACTTACCACCCACGCTATCCTCAAAGCAGAGCCTGGGCTATCCTCCTTCTATCCCCTATACCCAGTGTCACCCACCTCCCTAACGCTCTCTGGTTTTCTTACCTGATCAGTCCCATTTTCTTCAGACTTAAAACATCAGTGTCTTAAAAATGCAGCCCAGGGGAGTGATAAAAAGAATTATGGTGGAAGTAGCCACAAAGGACTCCTCTTCCTTCTAATGAACCAATTGCATTAGAGCTTAAAAGGGAGTTAGGGGTGGAGATATTGTTTTAGTTTAGACCCTCGTAATCAAGCAAGTGGATTACAACAACATCTTAACTAAAAGTTCTATCATATCCTATTTTTTATAGCTTAAAAAATCTTGCTGCACCATTTCTTATGTGAAATAATACAAATGTCCTTCTTTCTGGTCCCTCTACATATTTATTGGAGACTTAACTATGAACGGTTTAGAAAAAATGGCAACTCTAGAATGTGGAACCAACACCCTGAGAAATTGGGAAGAGTTTTCTTGGACAGGCTAAGATTCTGCTATCCTGGGATCTAGCATGAGATCCCACAATTTTCCCCACAGCTTTTCTGGAATATAAAAGTCTGCTGAGTAGAAACCTAGCCCCACTTGCCCCAGAAATACCTGCATTTTAAAAGGACATACTATTACATGAAAAAACACCAGGTTGCAGAGTAATATCTATGGCAAGATCCTGTTTTCATAAAAACAAAGGAACAAGAACAAAAAATCTTGCAATATAGCTTAGTATACAATAATACTCACTAAAATATTAACGATATTAATTTGTATATGCTTTTATCTAACTTGAAGTTTGCAATAAACTGTCATAACTGCACAACTGTAGTTCTTAAAGAACAATCAAACTCTTGTGACCAAAAATAGAAAAAAAAAACCCACTTAAATTAAAAGTGCTAGTGCTACTTCAAAAATCTGTCAGTGAGTGGTAGTGAGGACTGTTGCTCCCAGCCCCTTAAACCCAAAGAGTAAGGCCTCATTTTCCACTAAGGCTGCCCTCTTGATCCTCACTGTGCCCAACCAGCTTCTTAGCCCATCAGTTATTAGTTTGCATTTCTCCTAATTCACAATGCAATCAAACTAACTGGTGAAAACATTGTTAAATTGTTCATGTTCTATATTCTAGAAACTAGGTTTGAATAAAATGACAACAAATTGCACGAATTATTGTTTTATTAAGTCGAGAGTTGAGTATTTGAATTTATCATGTAATTTATGTCCCTTCGCAAAGAAAACATTAATTAAAAGGACTCATATAACTTGGGCATCATCAGCTTTGCCATCTAAAACTACTCTTCCCCATAGTACTTTTCTTTGTAAATGGAACCACTTTCTCTCCATCCTGAGAAGATTCTCAACTCTACCCTCCTCTTCACTTTCCACATCCAATGACATCCAACACCGTGTCCCACCCTACCTCTTAAATAGCTCTTAGATGTGTCCCCCTTCACCATCCCTACTGCCCCACCACACAGCTCCAATGCACCCTCTCTGCCCATCACCATAACCTTCTAAACTGCACATATGGCCTTCGAGATGCTTCACACTCTGAGGTAGTATGGTGCAGTGAAAAGAAAGTAGGCTTCTTCCTAAACCAGGTTTTACCAGGTTTTACTTAGTTTTCTGGCCTTGAGAAAGATTCTTAACCTCTCTAAGATCCAATATGAGCAATATCTACATTGTATAAGAATAGTTAAAAGAATTACAGAAAAGCCATGCAAAGCACTTAGTCCTAAATGAAGCCTAGTACACGGTTCAATGCTTTATTATTTTTATTATGTTCTTATCTGTAAAAATGGGCAATAAGCCTCTGAATTATTTTGAAGATTAAATGAGATAAGATGTAAGCCACCAAACACAGTCACTGTTTCACTTCCTTTCAATGGTTCCCCATCTCCAAGACAGAATGTGACCACTGCCCTTTTCCAATTGCATCTCCCGTCAATCGCCTTCACATACATTCTCCTTTTGCATAATGAATGATTTAACAGTAACACTATGCATCTCTTCATGCCCTCCTCTCCTTCAGAGCTGTAATTACAGGTCTAACCTTATATGTGAGAAAGTCCTTTACCATATATTTCCATATGCAGGTAATTACCATATTTTCAAATTTGGCATTGTGTAATATTGAATATACTAATTATCTTGATTTGAGCATCACGTATTGCACACAGGTAATGATATTCAATGCTGTACCTCACGGATACGTACAGTCAATTATGTTTCCATAAATTAAAAAAATAAAAAGTAGAAAAATTTAAAAAAAAACAAATTTGAAATGCAATATCAAAAAATACAAGTGTATTTAAGGGGATCAACGGTAAAATAGTCTATAAGCAAGAAATCCTGAAAAAAATCATTAAACCATAGCTGCTAAACATGTTCATGTAAGCATGGTCAATGTAACAGAAGATTATAAAATCTTGCTAAGTGACATCTGAAAAATAACTTTGCCAGAGATGAAGTCTCTTGAGTTGAAATAAAAAGGGATGGTGCAAGTTTGGGCAACTAGGTCCAAAAATAAGAGGTGACTGAAAGCGATTATGTTTGATGAGGTTTTTTGTAATGTTTCCAAAAGTCTATGTTGATATAGTTTAGGTTTTTAAATTAATTTGATAATATAAACATTTCTTCTTTAAGAACAATAAGAGAGAAGTTAAAATAATTGTTTAGGTAGATCAAATAAGTGTTAACTTCCTCTTCATGTTTATTCATAGATTGGAAAAGAAATCTGGGGGCTTTTTTCCCCATATGATTTTGTGATTTAGAATTTACAGATCTAAAAGAAGCTAACAATCTTTCTAAGCATACAAGGAAAAAATTCATTCTGTTTAAAGATGAATCCAGGTAAATTAAATGGCTTTCATCAGGTCACAATGTGATAATCTCTAAAACTGTATAAGTAAATGTTTTATCTTTTGAATGGTTTAACTATAGTCCTGAAAAAGCATAAAGTTGGCTCTAAGAGGAATAAGCTGCTCAATGCCCAGAAAGTGCTTCTTCAGCAGCTGTTAACTATCCCTGGTGTCAGGGCTGAGAAAATGAGTGAGAAAACGAGTTGAAGATTCTTCGTACAGAGTCTACCGTAACCTAGCTGCAAAACTTTTCTAAAGCTGTCACACAGATATGTTTTCTAAACTGCTACCATTAATGCTGAATCATTCCATTCTAAGGGGATCTTTTTAAACTTTACTACTTTTTAAACTTCAACCATTTCATATACAGAAACAAACAAACCTTAAGTCTAAAATCTAGGGTATTTTTATATAAGTATATTTTAAGTTTTCTAGTTATTTTAGAACCATGACTCTTCTTCAAACACTATTTTGGCCTAGTTGACACATAGTGTTGATTTACACACATCCCAAACATACAATCAGCTAGGCCCTGAACATAACTGGGCATGGGTGCCTGCCTCTCAGGTCATTGAAGAGTAAACATTTTTTGTGAAATCATAAAACCACGGTCAGATATTCTAGTAGACACACTGCTTTGTTCAGCTGCCCAAAGTATAACAAAAAGGAGAACATTATGATGATGTCAGAAGTCATCCTTTTTTTCAGATCCTTCCTACTTTTCTTTCAAGTATGTTCTTTTGTGAACAGAATTACAGCAGTGCATGTATCTATGGACAGGCAGATCACTGAACAATATCAGGCCAGGACAAAAACAATCAGGTTGAGAGAAGAAATAACTAGAAAAAATAATTAATGAATTCATCTTCCCGATTTTGCCTATCTTCAGATACCACTGCTCACCTGCATTACTGTCATATAGAAGCAATATTGTTGGGTGCTGACCCTGGAAAACAAAATGACCTGCAAAGACTGAACCATGTTGTTACCCCGCAAATTACTAATGTCCAACTTGGACTTAGTATTTCTGTTGACATTCCCATAAACTGGTCCAATTATTTTTAAATAAATTATATTTGTTGAAAGAGCCTAGAAATAAGCCAAAGATTTCTTTTATACTTGGCTTTACAGATATAATACAACAACACAGTTTACTATATTTAGCTGATAATGAACAAAACTTCCTTTTGAAAAATCAGAGCACTCACATAACACATTTTTCAAAAATGGCTTCTATATGATATCATCATTGGAATACCTCAGTTTGCACAATTATTCCTCAAACAAAACATTACTTGAGACTGATTTAGCTCATTTAAGCAATACTCCCAACTAAAGCGTATCCCATGTTCAAAGGATAAAAATAACAGGGTCTCACTATCAATTAATCAAGTATAATAATTATTTTATTACCCTAAAATACATTTTTATATAACTGTATAAGCAAGTTTATCAGGAACCTTAAATTGAATTTTATTTATGCTAAATGGAACTCAAAATACATATATGAAAAAGTATCGTTTGGTAAAAATAGTCATTTCAGTAAAAATAATCTTGATAAATTTCTACCAACCTCCTGCTATACAGAACAAAATATGCTTCAAATTTTTATATAAAAAAATTATAATTGGTATTTACATTACTCTGTACTAAGAAACTACTATCACATTATTCCTACAAAACATTTTTCTCATTTATCTCAATACCAATGAAACTGATACTGGCAGTTTTTTAATACTCCACATTTCCTACACTTCCTAATTTTCTTAAGTCTTTCTCTGATAGTAACCAACATTGACGAGTGAATGCTTAATAAAGGTATATCTTCTTCTAGGACAAATTGTTTCTTTTATAAAATATTTATTGCATATCCACTATGTGCTAGGCTTTGTGTTAAAGGCTTTGGATGCAATGTAAATTAAGGCAAATTCCTTGCCTTAAGAGCTCAGGGTCTAGTAAACGCAAAAGACAATTGCATTAAGGCTTACTACACAGGGTGAATGCAATGACACAGGAATATCCCTAGAAGGGTTGTTGAAATCAAGCAGAGAGTTAAACTCCATTTCATTTAATTAAGTCCACCTCCTTTATCAAGAACGTGATGGCTTAACACTGTCTGGTTTGCACTTCTCTTTCTTGGCAAAGCAGTGTTGATGGGTATAGACAACATCAAAACATCTCTGGGAATTACAATCATCATCCTGTTTACTCACTTCACAGAGGTTTAGCATCACTGCATTTAAACATGTCAGCCTAAAACCAAATCTAAGTTGGAAAAAATAAACAAATCTAGCTGTTGTTAAGACCAGGCATGAACGTGGTAAGAAAAGCATGAATTAGAAATTTACAGGCTGATACACAAAAATCAGATTTCTAGTTGGGTTTTTAACCATATGACCTACATTTATTTTTTAGTATTTAGGTATCCGAATAAAAATAAGATATATCTGAAAGTATAAATGCCTACCGTATTATGTACAAAATTAGAAGGCAGGTTGATTAGATATGTCATTAATCATGTCTTTTAACTGTAACAACACAAAACAAGACCCGCCAAACAAACTTATAAGAAAAGGTCTTTGACATTAAATGCTAAATGAGAGTCAACATTTAAAATCCCAACATACACCTAAAAATAAAGACTTGCCACACAGAAAGTAGTGTGTATGTACATTTAAATTTATAACTGGTTACCTGCTACCCATAGTGCCTCAAGAATCTGGTAAAGCAGACTGAGTTCCTTAAACAATATGTATGTTCTTAGGAGTGCTTGATAGGAAATCAAAGCACTTTCATTATTTTCTTCCAATAAATTAAACAGTCTTTAAAAGAAGCCAAATACCAAAAGACCAAAGAGAACAAATGTTATACATGGCCCATTTTGTGATATTCCGGTTTTATAAATACAGTCAAGTCAACCAGAAGAGCCTCATTTGAAATGCAGGGCTTCCCACCTATTTGATATATACCATTTTTTCAGACCATCTGTAGGTGAGTTCAATTTTCCCTTGTCAGGGTGACCTCATAAGACTTGGGCATGGCCCAGCCTGGCTCAGAGGTGAAATCAAGGCAGGAGGACCACCCAGCAAAGTTGTTTTCTTCCTGCAACCCAATGACAAGAATGACTAAAGCCAAGGAGAATGAAGATTGCCCAGCCTTTGTCAATGGGATTGGCGAGGAGTTTTCCTAACAGCATGTTCCTTCTCTCACCAAGGAGTGATTACATTCAGCAGACAGCTGAGGGACGATAGATTCTACATCCTGAAATTGTGGGTCCTCAGACACAAACCTCACCACCTTTGTGGATTATGATTGTCACTGAAACCTGGGTTTGAAATAACAGCAGTTTTGAGAAGTTTGATTTATACATTCCAACCCAATTGAATGTCGCCTTCGAGTGTTGATACTTAACGACTCTTATGAATCTCCCTCCCCCACAGGCTGCCTCCCAAATCCCAGCTTATACGTTCATTTTGGGGGCAATTTTTCTCTTGAGGGGAAAACAATGGACTCTTTCGATCTTCTCTTATCAACAAAGGGCCCTAAGATGAAGAAACAGTGCTTTCAATCACGTCCTTTCCGACTTCTTTGCAAGAAGAGGGGGCCTTGGGGTGGCCCAGGGAGTGGGGGCCGAGGAGGGAAGGCAGAGGTGACAGGCAACTCACCTCTTTCAGCTGCTCCAGCTCCTGCTTGAGGCTGTCGTACTCAGCCTCCAGCTCGTCATACTGCTGCTTGAGGGTCAGCTTCTCTTCCAGCACCACCAGCCCGTACTCGGCAGCCTGGATCTTCTCGTGGGTCGTCTCTGTGAGCTCCTTGGTCAGCCTCTCTATCTCGGTCTTGTAATGGTCCACCGTCTGCAATACCTCTTCTGCGGCCATAGCCCCGCTGGATGGAGGCAGGAGGGGCGACGGGGTGGGGGAGATGGATGCAAAGCAGGCGGGGAAAGGAAGAAGCAAATGGGGAGGGAGGAGTAAAAATGGAAAAGAAAAGTGGGGCTGGGTGAACGAGCACAGCGATGCCCTGACGGCTCTTCTGGCAGCGGCAGCTACACCGCCCGAGAAACTGAGAAGAAATGCAACATGGAGAACGCAGGGGCGAGGATCAGGGGCGAGGCGGCAGCTGCTGCCGCATGTGTCCTCCGGGCCGGCCCCTGCGTGCGCTCAGCAGCCGTGCGGCATGGCCTGGGCTGCGGCGGCCGGGGGCGACCAGGGGCTCCGGATTCTGCTTATTCAGAGGCGCCGGCCGCCATGTCTCCCGGGCCGCGTCACTGCAGTCTCCCCCGGCTCCGGCGCGCCCCGGCTCGCGGCTCGCTCGCTCGCTCCACCTGCTCCCTCTGGCCCTGCGGCAGCCGGTGCGGAATGATGCAGTCTCGGGCCGGCGCCCTCCCTTCCCGCCTGGCCGCGGCTCGGAGCCGGGGGCGGGGAGCGGATGGAGTCAGCGCGGGGGGAGGAGTGAAGGAGCAGACATCCCGAGGCGCCTCCCGCCGGGCGCGCGGGCCGCCACTGGCCGCTGCACCGCGAGGCGCGCGAGGCGGAGGCGGCGGGACGCGGCCGGGGAGCGCCGGGACGCGCGCGGGGAGGGGGCGGCGCTTCCTCCCAGGGCTTAGTCCCTGCGCACGTCCAAGACCCCGAGGGGGCGCGGGCACCTGGGCTCTCTCGCCGCGACGCGGGCCGAAGCGCAGGAAACTGCCTGGAGTCGGCGACCTCTCCAGAGAAAAGCAAACGGAACTGACGCGGTCAGGGGTCGCGCATCCTTCTCTTCGCCGCGCCCCACCCGGGCTCTCGGCAGCCGTTCCTGGCCTCCCACAGCCTTCCAGACACGCCCCTGGGCGCCCCCAGCCTTTCCTGTCCGTCCGCGCCTCTCCCTGGTCTGGCCTGGTGCGCCTAAACACTTTCACCAAGTAACCTTACTATTTCCTCTGGACAGTCTTCGCCGAAGATTCGCCCTTGTCCAAGCTCTTCTGTGCTTAGCTTACAAGATCGCTACCTGCTCAGGAAAATCTCTATAATGCACGCACCCAGTGAGCCTCTAGGTACTGTATTTCTTGCTCCAGTAGTTCTTCTACCAAAGCGCCTCCGTGGATTCTTCAATAAAGAAAAACGGCATGAAATTTCCTATATAAGGTATCAACGATACCCTACAACAAACATTTTTTAAATAGTAAGACTCAGTTCTTGTGACCACGTGCCAAGCATTCCTTCTGAGTATGTTACATGCATTCTCTCCAACCCTAACAAAAACGCTTTGAGCCGCTAGGGCTCCGGAGTTATGATTCACATTCCTTCCAAATGCTGACAATGACAACAAAATTTTCTCTGATCTAAAAATAAATAAATGAAAGGAGAAAACACTCCAAATGTGCAGCCACCATGAATTCAACCTCGTAGAGAAGTAGGGCTGGTAATAACAACATCATTCCACCTCAACTTCCTTGATCTCACACTCCAGTTGAGAAGCCCCGCCTGTGTGCTCCTGTAGCACCTGTCCTGTATCACACTGACAAATGATCATGAACTGCTGAAGGGAAAAGGGATGAAACCTGCAATTGCAGGTACCTAACCTTTCTTCTTCCCAGTGTGTCCCTGGCCATTCTTCAGCGCACAGACAGTAAGAATAGCTCTTCCGAAGGGATCATGATACTCGGAGTAGACTTTCTGTATCTCCCTCTCCTTTAGGTAGAGCTAAGAATGGGTTTGCCTCTGTGACTCACCCAAGTTCCCACTGCTGCTGATTCTCTGTGCTCTATCCTACCCCATTTTTCTGATGGAGACACTTTCGTTAATGCCTCCAGTCCTACTTCATTCAGGCACCGACACTATTCTAACACTTTAAGATTTTGCTTATGTCCACTTTGATCCTTTATATGTTGGTATTTAACTTGAAGAAAGTAAACTTATTTCCCTATACAACATACTTTTCTAGTACTGCATACTTAAAGCTCCCTCTTTTTTCATGTATGTCGTGTGTGTGTGTGTGTGTGTGTGTGTGTGTGTGTGTGTGTGTGTGTGTGTGTGTGTATCAATGACAGAAACAGTCATCCCTTGGTATCCATTGGGGACTGGTTTCAGGACCACCCCACATGGATACCAAAATCCATGGATGTTCAAGTCCCTTATGTAAAATGGGGTAGTATTTGCATGTAATCTATGCATATTCTCCCATATACTTTAAATCATCTCTAGATTACTTATAATACCTAGTATAATGTTAAGTATATTACTATACTTAAGCTATATACTGTATAGTGTTATACTGTATTTTTTATTTATATTACTTTTGTTTTTTTGTATTGTTATTTCTTACTGGGTTTTTTCCCAAATACTCATCTTTTCAATCAACTGGTTGAATCTGCAGATGCAGAACCTGCAGTCAGGGAAGAACAACTGCATATAGAAAATAATTTTTAAAACCATTCCTAGAAGCAGGGTTTCCTCATATTTCTTTATCCTAGCAGCCTCCAAAGACTTACAGAACTTTCTTAATTACAAATGTTAAGGAAAAATAATATTTTGTTACCTAGTACCTCAAACCCACCTCTCATCAGCTTTGTCAGGATGAATATTGCTTTCTGTGGCCATCAGTCATTCGTTTATTTATTCATTAAACAAATGTTTATTAGCACCCATTATGTACTAAGTACAATAGTAGGCATCGTGAAATCAATGACCAATAAGATGTCAGTGGTCAATGGTTCACGATGTCATGAAGTTTATGTTCTGGGAGGGACAGACAAAACAAAATGAAACAAACAAAAAACAAACAAACAAGAACAAAAATATAAATTCATATGATAATTCCAACCTGTGACACTGACAGGCAGGATATAGCATAGTGGCTAAAGGTACAAGCTAGTCTACTTGAATTAAATTCAACTTTGCCACTTATTAGCTGTGTGTGCCTCAGTTGCCTCATCCATAAAAAGGGGACAATAATATAACCTGCTAATGAGAATGTTGTGAATAGAATAGTATCTGACACCTAATAAGCAGCATATATGTATTTTTTAAAAGTTTTTGATGACAAAGGATAAGCTTAAGGTAGGGAGAAGAAATAACAGGATGACCAGTGGAGATCTCTCTGAAGAAGTGATATTTATCAATAGAGTTTGCATATGTTGTACCCCCTGAAGCTCATGTCAAAATCTGATTCCCAATATGGCAGTATGGGGAGCTGTTTAGGTCATGGTGGGGTGGATCTCTCATGAATAGATTAATGCCCTTGGGGGTGAGTAGTGAGTGATTTCTCTCTGTATTTGTTCCTGCAAGAGCTGGTTGTTTAAAGGACCCTGGCTCCTCCTCTCTCTCTCTCTTCCTCTCACCACATGGGCTGGCCTGCTGTTTTCCCTGATAAATAGAAGCAGCCTGAGGCCTGCACCAGATGTAGCTGTCCCAGGATCATAAGCCAAATAAACCTCTGTTCCTTAGAAATTACACAGTTTCAGGTATTCTGTTGTAAGCAACAGAAATGGACTAATACAGAAAATTGGTACTGTTGCTATACAGATACCTGAAGATGTGGAAGCAACTTTGGAACTGGGTAATGGGCAAAGGTTGGAGTTTGGAGGACTCAGAAGACAAAAAGACCAGAGAAAGTTTAGAACATCTTAGAGAGTGGTTAAATGGTTATGACCAGAATACTGGTAGAAATGTGGACAGTAAAGGCCATGATGATGAGATCTCAGATAGAAATGAGGAATTTATTGGGAATTGGACAAAAGATCACCCTTTTTACACCATAGGAAGGAACTTGGCTGCATTGTGTCCATGCCCTAGGACTTTGTGGAAGGTGGGACTTAAGAGTTGTGAACCAGAATGTTTGGTGGAAGAAATTTCCAAGCAGCAAAGCATTCAGACAGCTGCATAGCTACTTGCAACAGCCTATACTCAGTTATGGTGGCAAAGGCATGACATAAAGCCAGAATTTATAATTAAAAGGAAAGCAGAGTATAAAGATGTGGAAATTTTGGAGCCTGGCCATGTGGTAGAGAATGAAAGAGCATTTGCAGGAGAAAAATGTAGTGGTGCAACAGAAGGACTGGTTGCTAAAGACATTAACATGGCTGTGAGGCTGCCAGATACTAATAGCTAAGACAATGGGAGAAAGTCCCTGAAGACATTTCAGAAGTGTGAAGAGCACCCCTCCCATCACAGACCCAGAGGCTTAAGAGGACTGAGTCGTTCCAGAGGACAGACCTTGGATACTACTGCCCTTGGGAAGATGCTCCCTGCATCCTGGCTGCTCTGACTGAAGTAGCCCCACCTTAAGCAGCCCCAAGTGAGGTTAGTGCAGCAGCTCTTGAACGCAAGAGCCAGAAAACTTAGTAGCGTCCATGTGGTGTTAAATCTGCATGCTGGTAGAACTTGAGAGCAATGGAGGCATGGCAGCCTCCACCCAGATTTCGAAGGATGTATGGAAAAGCCCGGGAGCCCAGGCAGAGACCTGTCTTCAGGTGGAGCTGCTGCAGAGGCTATCTACTAGAGCAATGCAGAGCAGAAATGTGGGATTGGAGCTCCAACAGAGAGCCCCCACCAGGGCAATGTCTAATAGAGGCAAGGGAGTGGTGCCACCATGAGAACCCCAGAATTGTAGGGCCACTGGCCACGTGCAGCACTGGCCTGGAAAACCCACAGGCGCCAATGCAGTCCAGTGGGCTGCTCCCCGCAGAGTTGTACGGGCAGGGCTGCTCAAAGCTTTGGGGGCCCAAACCCCCCATTGTGCCCAGGATGCAGGACTTGGAGTCAAAAAAGATTATTTTGGAGCTTTAAGTTTTAGTGTCTACCCTACTGGGTTTCGGACATGTTTGGGGCCTGTTTTTCTTTTCTTCTGGCCTATTCCTCCCTTTTGGAATGGGAATGTGCACCCAATGTCTGTTCCACCACTGTATCTTGGAAAAAGATAAATTTGTTTTTGATTTTTACAGGTTCACAGCTGGAAGGAGTTTTGCCTTTGGTCTCAGGTGAGACTTTAGACTTTTAAGTTGGTGCTGGAATAAGCTAAGGCTTTTGGGACTATTGGGATGGAATGATTGTATTTTGTACATGTGAGGGATATGGATTTTGGGAAGCCAGGAGTGCAGTGATAGGGTTTGGATATGTTGTTCCCCCCACCCCTAGAGTTCATGTCAAAATCTGATCCCCAACGTGGAAGTATTTGAAGCTGTTTAGGTCATGGAGGGCAGATCTCTCATGAATAGATTAATGCCTGGGGGGGGCGGGGGTAGTGAATGAGTTTCCTCTGTATTAGCTCCTGTGAGAGCCAGTTGTTTAAAGGACCCTGGCATCTTCCTCCTCTCTTGCTTCCTCTTGCCATGTGATATCCTTGCACCCCCAGGCTGCCCTTCTATTTTTCACCATGAGTAGAAGCAGCCGAGGACTGTGCCAGATTCAGCTGACCCAGGATCATAAGCCAAATAAACCTCTGTTCTTTATAAATTACCCAGTTCCAGGTATTATAAGCAACAGAAATGGACTAATACATTTATCCTGTTATCTAAATAACAAGAAGGAGTTAGAAAATGTGGAGGAAGAGCTTTCCAGGAAGAGGAAACATGTAAAAGTCAGAAAAGAGCTCGGTGAGTACAAATAATAAAAGTCAGAGTGGCTGAGGATTAATAAGCAAAAGGGAGATTGCCTGCGACTGTACCAGAGGGACAGGCAACACTGGAGAGATAGGGAGGGATTATGCCTGGCTTGAAGGTCAGAATGAGGAATTTGAGTTTTATTCTCAGTGCAGTGGAAGACTTTTGATTATTCTTTAGTTAGGAAGTGAAATGATTTGATTTGTATTTTTTTATGCACAAAAAAAGATTGGAGGTATCAGAAGACAGAAGTGGAGTCATTAGTTAGGATGCTGTCGTGGTTGTCCAGGACAAAGGAAATGGGGGCCTGGACTGAGTTGATGGCAGTGGGGAAGAGAAGTGGACAGATTCAGCGTATATTGTGGTGGGGGGCGAGGTGGGTGGAATGGAAGGGTAGAACTCTCAATACCTGATTGAAAATTGGATGTGGGATAGGAAGCAAAAAGACATCATGAGTAAATTCTAATTTTCTGACTTGGGCAACTGGGAAGATGGTTTTCCATTTGGTTAGATGGTTTTCGATTTGGTTAGATGGAACAGTTTCAGGAAATCAAGAGTTCTATTTTGGACATATTAGGTTTAAGACACTTTTGAGATATTTGAATAGAAATGTTAAGTAGACAATTTGATGTAAGAGCAGAATTTTTTTTTTCTTTTTTTTTTTTTTTTTTGACTGGTAAGGGGATTGTAATCCTCGGCATGTTGTTATCCGCACCACACTTAGTCAGTGAGTGCACCGGCCATCCCTATACAGGATCCAAACCCGCAGCCTCAGCGCTACCAGTGCCGCCCTCTCCCAAGTGAACCACGGGGCCAGCCGAGAGCAGAATTTTAAAAAGACTTTCTGGAAGGTATAACAATTTTCCTCTGGAAATCATTAGCATCAGTTGGTATTTAAATCCATGGAAATGGATGGAATTATCTAGGAAAAAGCATAGAGGAAAGAAGGGGGTCCAGGACAGCTCTGAGGTACCCCTATTAAAGGTTGAGTTGAAGAGGAAAAGCCAACAAAGAAAAGAGAGGGACCAAATCATGTGACAGGAGGAAAATCAGGAGAGAAACATTTAAGAGGGAACAGAAAAGGAGAGAGTTGAAGAGTGAGGGAAGAAAGACCAAGTCAGTGCCACTAAGAGGTCAAGGCCAAGTAAAATAAGAACACAAAAATCACTGGATTTGGCAACATGGAGGTGGGTGCCCTTGATAAGAGTAGTTCATGTGGAACAGAGAGGGCAGAGACCAAGAATGTAGTGGATGGAAGCACGAATAGAAATTTAAGATGTGGAGAGAGCCTGAACAGACAACTCCATACCTCCAGAAATGGAGGGGAGACCATGTGATGAGAAGGTGGGTCTGTGATGCACTGGGGCGCTCTGCTATAGATGGTAGGTAGGCAATCCGCCCTTCATGAACCCTCACACACTGAGACCTCCAGAAGTCTCAAGGTGGGTGTGTGGTTTCCTCATCTGTGCCTTCTGGGCCAGGACTTTCTCTTCAAACTGCTGAGACACCAGCCTTTGCAGCAGCTGCCCCAGCCCAAATCATGGAGCATCTCTGGGGCCTGGCCAGCTCCTGGAGTTTGCTGCCTTCCTCTGCTCAGACAGCTTCCTGAGCCCTGTCTGCCTCTGTTTCTTTGTATTTGTTCAGGAAACTCTCCAGCTCTGCTACCTCATCTGGCTTTTGTCTCTTCTCTTTTATGATGCTAATTAATAAAAGTAGGAACATTTTGCACCAGGAAAAACAAAAAACAGCCAAATAGCTGCTCTCCCTTCATTTTACATCTCTAAAATCAGTGGCCAGCAGTCTCTGAGATTGCTGGGGCTGTTTCTTAGCCACAGATGCATCCCCGTTTTCTCCCCACTAGAAAAGTGCGGTGTTCTCCACGTACTCAATTTTAGTTGGAATTGCATCTCCCTTCCTGGTTTTTATTTTACTTTCTAAATGATGTCTTCAAAATTCTTAATGATCCCATTTTTGTCATCAGCATTTACTTATTCTGGGGCAATCTCATATCATTCATTCTTTCTTCAATATTAAATCCATCCTCCATCAATTTTGCCTGAAAACAACCAGAAGAATTTGCAGCACATTACAATAGACAGTTTACTATAACTTAATCTTTCTTTAAAAGAAGACTAAAAAATTCTGACTACCAGGTATTGTCTCTTTAGAATTTGTCCACTGACCAGCCTTGATTTTCTTGTTCTAAATCACCTGTTTCAGAATTCCAGTTCCTCTTCTTTATAAAACTTATTTTGAGGACTACTATAGTGATCAAAACTATATGCTAGCATCTAATGTGATAAATGCATCTAATGTCTTACAAGGTGCTATGGTCAAAGACTATAAAGAATGTTTTGAATAAATGTTTGTCACCAGCTGAGACATAAAGCCTAGCTGAAGTTTAAAAATCATAAATTTATATAGGTAGTAAAGGCCACATAGTTATGTACCTTCTTCCAGAGGATCAAGTGTAAGAGTAGAAATGATGGGTAGTTGCATCAATCCAGAATTGCGGTTTTGTCAGTGAGTGGGCAAGAAGACTGGTTGACAAGGAAATTGAGGATATTGATGAGAAAATAACTGATGAATTAAATCGTGGAATATGGCACATTGCTAAGTGTCTCTCAGCATCTATTTCCTTCTTCTTCCATAGTAATAGGACCTCCAATTTCTTGCTGTGCACATGGTCATGTAATAAATGTGACAACTTATTTAAGTTAGGAAGTTAAGTAACTTGCCATGTGACTAGGACCTGGCTAATTGGATTTATGCAGAAGTAGTGTGTACAACTCCCAGTAAGTGTTCTTAACATGAGCAGGTATGACCTTCTCCTCTTCTTTTCTACTGGCTGGAATGCAGATAGAATAACTGGAAGTCCAAGAACCATCCTGACTAATGAAAAAATTTTGATAATGAAAGTCATGTAGACTGAATAACAAGACAGAAGGATCCTGGGTCCTTGAACCTTGGCGGGAGGTCTAGTGGAACCAGCCTTAAGGTTCCACTCAACACCCATGTAAGGTGACTTTTTAAAAATTAGATGTAATACAGAGCTGAGAAAATCAGTTCAGTCCTTATTTCCCCATCCTGACCACAGGGAATACCTAAGGCTGGGAGTGACATTAGAGATCATCAGCTCTGGTCACTTTTTAAAAAAATAACTTTATTGAAATACAATTAACATACTTTAGAATTGACCCATTTAAAGTGTACAACTCTCCCTGTACTGACCAGCTGCCAAAAAAAAGTGTACTACTCAATGTTTTTTAATTGTACAACCATCACTGCCGTCAATTTCAGAACATTTTTATTAACTCAAAAAGAAACCCTGTACCCTTTAACTATCACACCCCATTCCATTCTCCCATCTTCCACTCCCCACCCCAGTTCTAAAGAACCACTAAAATATTTTCTGTTTCTAGATTTCCCTACTCCTGACATTTCATATAAATAGAATCACACAATATGTAGTCTTTTGCAACTGGCTTCTTTCACTTCCATAATATTTTCAAGAATTATCTATGTTGTAGCATATATTGGCACTACTTTCCTTTTTTTATTGCTGAGTAATACTTGATTGCATGATATACCACATTTTTATTCATTCATTAGTTCATGAACATTTGGGGTGTTTCCATTTTTTGACTATTATAAATAATGCTGCTATAAACATTGGGCACAAGTTTTCGTGTGGACATACATTTTCATTTCTCTTGGGTATAGCTAGGTGTAGAATTGCTGAGTCGTATGCCATTTCTAAGTTTAACATTTTGACAAACTTCCAGATCGTTTTTCAAAGTGGCTGAACCATTTTTCATTCCCGATACTAGTGTATGAGGGGTCCAATTTCTCCACATCCTCAACAACCTTGTTATTATCTGACTTTTTGATTCTAGCCACCCTAGTAGATTAGATGTAAGCCATCTTGTTATGGATTTGATTTGCATGTCCCTGATGGCTAACCAAAAACTGGTGCTCTTTCTAAGATATTCCAACCCATCCAGAAAATGTCTTTCACTTTTTTATTGCAGTAAATAAAAGAAAAAATAGTAATAAAATTCTACATTAAGAAAAACTGAAGACTCATATCTTGCTACATATGTATTTGTAAACATTGCTGAGATCATATTTTATATGTAGTTTTGTATCCTGCTTTATTTATTTGATATTATAGTTTGAGAAATTTTTCATATCAAAATACTTTCTAAGCATCTTGTTTATCAGCTGCATAATTGACCATTTCATATTATGATTTTTTTTACCACTCCTATCTTCAACCCTTAATGCATATGACTATCTGTTAAAATAGAAAAAAATGAATTCTAGGTAATTGTTGAAAAGCACAATCTCCATCTCATGCCCCATAACATCTTTCAGAGGGAGACTATTTAAAGACTATCAGTCCACTCTCTCAGGTACTCAATACTCTCCCGACCCAGTACAGAGCTGGGTGCCAGGGCCACATCCTGTGGGACTGTTACCATGTTTTAGTGTTGAACCATAAGGCCCTATGAGAAAAGGTGGAAGACTCAACCAGGTGGAAGTGGTTGTCTTGTCTGTACAAGGCTGCTATTGAGGTAATTATCCGTTAGCTCATACAGTGGATCTTTTTATGAGAACCCTCTGTGTTCCATGGAATAAATCTGTGTCTGGTCTTACTACCAAGAATAGCTGGTCTTCTCCTGAGTAATTGGTCTGCTTTTATCTCATGAGTATTATGAATTGTATAACTGGTCAGATATCCCTTTATCCCCAGGCTGCTGGAAAGCTACTAGCCAAATCTGTGACCTTTTTTAGCAAACACATTTTTATGTCTGTCTGCACCATTGTTTTTCTTTCTCCTACAAAATACTTGAGATTACCTGGTGTTTTATATAGTTCCACCTGCTGCCTTTGCTAAGTCTTTGCTGGAACAGTAGAGCATAGTGGTTTACAGCCAGGCCTCCTGCCTGTGTGCCCTTGGGTAAGTTACTTATCTTCTCTGTACCTCAATTTCCTCCTCTGTAAATATATTTACCTCAGAGAGTTTTGATGAGGGTTAAATGACAAAATATATATGTAAAGGCCTCAAACTTCAGGCTAGCTAGTAGTAAAGTGCTTAAAATAAATTTTAAAATACTTAAAACGAAATCATTTTAATCATTCTCTTATTGGAGTTAAACCTTATATGGGATTTACTCCAAGTGGAATTACTGGGTCAAAGAATATGAATGTTTTGAAGGCTGTTTACTAATTTCCATATCAGTTGGAGCAGAAATGAGCTTCAGTTTTACCATGCCTTTATCAGTGCTGAATGCTATTAATTTTTAACTCCTTGCTAATTTGGCAAGTAAAAAAGGAGTATTGCCTTATTGTCACATCAATGTAGATTTTTGTTGATAGCTAAAAAGATTGAAACTTTTGACCAAAACTATATATTTATTAATTTATTATTTATATGTCTTCTCTCCCTTTCCATCTTTTACAGTTTTCCTATTGAGGTCTTTGTGTTTTGCTTTAACCTATTTAAATAAAATAATGGACTCATTTTCTGTCTCCAGTCATCTGCTGAGAGGAAATCGGAGTACCAGGGCTTGAGAGGAGTAATAGTCACAGGGTGGAATGGAAAAGAGGTGACCAAGAACACATAAATGGACGGCAGAGTGAGCCGTATCTTATTAACTGAGAATGGATGCATAGTACTAAAAGCAAGACACACTAAACACAGTTAATAAAACATCACCATAATATCATTCTCTCCAATTATCCTTTCAAAACATGACCAATTCCAGAAAAAAAGTTAATCATTAAAGTTTTGTTCTTTAAATGGAAATAAAACTCCTTGAATTACAAAGTAATTTTAAGATCATGATCAAACACTTCTCTGTTGCAAAGACTGTTTGCAGAAGAGTAACTATTTTTGTAGCCGTGGAAACCTAGGTCATGCCATGGCTGCATAACCAGCTTGCCCAGGTAATTTTTAGTAAACCAAGTCAAACCAAAATGTATATTTACTAAAATCATTTCATTGCTGGTGGAGGGAAGGTAAGTGGTTTGGGACTGTGTAGCACACTCAGCTCAGCTTCTTGGCTTCTCTTCTTTGATATTTTAGCTGTTTCTTTTCTTTTTTAAAAATTTCTTAATAAGTGCAAAGCACATGCCATAATCGTTCTTTAATTTCTCCTCTAATCTCTCCTAATAAAGTCCCTGGGTATTCCAGCCTACTTTCATGAAGATACTGAGACACCAAAAGATGCTATGGCCAGCTCATGGTCACAAGCTAGACAGAGCTACACAAACCTCATACACAACTCATTTAATGTGCAACTAGTGTCTTGGGGGATTAAAGAGAACCCTGATACAATTGGTGTTCAATTTGATAAACAGATTTGAAGGTTGTTCCCTTGCCCTTTTCTTCAACTTGTTTTTTTTTTTTTTTTTTTGTCGTTTTTTTGTGACCGGCACTCAGCCAGTGAGTGCACCGGTCATTCCTATATAGGATCCGAACCCACGGCGGGAGCGTCGCCGCGCTCCCAGCGCAGCACTCTACCGAGTGCGCCACGGGCTCAGCCCTTCAACTTGTTTTTTTAAATAACATGACTTGAATGTTACTCTGTGCCAGACCCTGTTCTAAGTTTTTACATATATTAATTAATTTAACCCTTACAACAACCCCAAGATACAGAGGGTAATAACAGTAATAAAAGTTATTATTATTATTATTATTCCCATTTAACAGATGAGAAATAGAGGCACAGAGAAGTGATGTACCTTGCGCAGGAGGCCTCACAGCTGGTAAGTGATGTTTGTCAATGGTTAATATAGCCTTCTTCCCTAGGCCGTGTACTCCTATCTCACTCTACTTCCTACCATTCCTCCTCCATTGTTGCTTTGCCTCCCACGGATTTGTCACCCCTTTTCCCCTGGGTGATGTAGCCGCCAAAGATTACTCAAGGCCCATCTCTTCTGAGCAGTGAGAAGCCTCAAAAGGGGTTAATCTCCTGGAAACCTCAAGAGGGAGGCATTCCTTCCGTTTGGAAAACTAACCAGGAATTGGGGTTCTCTTCCCACATTTATTCTCCAGACCAGGAAGTTACAGGAAGAGAACATAGGTGGAGTTTTTGCTAAGTATAGTTTAACAAGTTTAACAATAGAAGCTGGTACCATTCAGTAAAACAAACAGGATGACATTCCATAATGCAATTTGCAAGAAGTTAAGCCGATCCACCAACAAAGGCTTGATCTTAGCAAACACTGTTTTTCCCTACAGCAATTTCCCAGTATCTTTACATATCAATAAAGTAACTTGTCCGTCCTTGAGCCAGCAACCTTGCTGTGTTACAATTCTTTATCTTACAACAGAGACTTTTAGCCTGGGGAAAATTTCCTGTCTTTTTTAAGGTTAACATTTTATATGTACTTTTAAGAAACTAGGCCAAACCTGAAACTGCAGAGCTTGGGAAAACCAGGCCCTGTGAAATACATTTACTTTATGTATACTCCACACTCCATCCCCAGTGAGTGTGTAGAATTACAAGTCATGTTCTCCACCAAAATGCTGTAGGGGACAGAACAGTGGACTAGTAGTCACAAGACCTGGATTCATGTCCCAAGGAGCCTCACTAACCTGTCTTAACCCCATTGGGTTTCAGTTTTATCATCTGTCAGATGGGAATAATAATGGTACTTATATAACATCACAGAGCAGTCATAAAAATCAGGTGAGATGATGTAGAAGTTTTGAGTGTCTGAGCAACTCCAATTGCTTTTTATATCTGTGCTAGGGGGAGTTGTCAGGGAGGTTTCACAGAAGAGGTGATATTGGAGCTAAGTTTTGAAGGGGATTGTATGTTCTCATACAATCACAACTAATATTAACTGAACGATTACTATGTTCCAGGCTCTGTGCTAAGAGCTTTGTATACTTCTACTTAAAACATTATCTTACTTAATGTTTACCACAACTCCGTGAAGACATTCAGGGAGGCCCTACCTACTCTTCTCATGTAAAGGCCTGTTAGCATGATTCAAGAATGGGTTGGTCATGTTGGTTCTACTAATCACAGCCCAAAAAGGGAAGGGCTGGTGATAGGACATATCCCCAAAATGAGGATATCTCCAAGAGACCAAGCCACGCACTGGTGAGCTCAAGGAAGACATAAGAAGATGAATTCCCTTTGGTCAGTGGCGACATCTTGAGAGGATATAGCCTGGAACATAACTTTACAGATATAACATAGGGCTTTTCCCATGGCACGAGGAGACATGGGAGGCTTTTCTTAACTGGTTTTGACATTTATTCTGGTTTAAGCATTGTCTGCCCTTAGTCAGACCAAGACCACAGCAGAGACCTCAATAAAAAGACTAGAAACCTGGATTTTCTCCAAGACAGACCCCCAAATTATATAACAACAAATTAGGGAATGTCATTTAAGGCATAAGCAATGCAGAATGAGCCAAGCGAAAGAAACATCATTGGTGATTTTTTTTTTCATGTTTCCAAATATCATTCCTGAGGCAGTTTGTACAACCAAAAATTGGAATGGACTATTGAAGCAATTGCTAAGCCCGACAGAAAATGGCAAGGACATGAGGGCAGGCTTTCCAGACTATGGCAGGATATAATGAAGCTGAACATGGAAGGCTCCAAAGGAGGACAACTGGTTGAGGGATGTGGATAGGGTAGGGGTGAAGGACAGAATTTATATTACAACATACCCAACTAATTTTTAAAAACTACCCTTTCACTTGAGGATCAGAAATTCTATTATTCATTCCCAAGACAAAAATAAAGAAATTCTGGCCCCTTTTGATTGTTTACATGAATGCAACAGGTATGATTCTGATGAGACAGAGTGAGGTTGGCCCCATCTCACAGGTAGCTAAGGCAAGACTGATGCTATCAGTATCCGTCTTACTTCGTGGAAAGTATTCTCCATGATATACAGTCATCCCTCAGTATCCATGGGGCATTGGCTGCAGGAACTCCTGCAGATATCAAAATCCATGGATGCTCAAGTCCCTGATATGAAATGGTGTAGTATTTGCATATACCCTACACACATACTCCCATACACTTTAAATCATTTCTAGACTACTTATAATATCTAATGCAATGTAAATGCTATGTAAATGGTCGTTATGCTGTATTTTAAAATTTGTATTCTTTTTTATTGTTTTTATTCCAAATACATGTGTGTGGGGGGGAGTTTTGTTTGTTTTAGTTTTTTGCTGCTGGCCTGCATGGGAATTTTTTCTGAATATTTTTGGTTGATTCCATGGATGCGGAGCCTTCAAATATGGAGAGCCAACTGTACATGTTGCACCCTTCAAATGTGGCCCAAAATAGATAGAAGTGGAGGAGCACTGAAAGCCACTTCCTTCTATGTGGACTAACACGGACTCCTCTGGAGAACCAGGGAGGTGGGCAGAAGAAACTTGAGTCACCAAGAGGGTCTCTATATCAAGCTACACTTACTCTTTTACCCTAAAGAGAATGCTGTCTTAGCAGTCTTTCCAAATACGTACCCAGCCTGTGACAAAGGCTGTTGAGTGAGGGCTCCATTATTAATCCACCAAACTATGTCTACAGCTGTTGAGTTCACAGTATTGGGTGCACACCATACTTGATTCTTCCGGATAGATGCTGAAAAATGAACTTTGAGATGCAAACAATCCCTAATGGAACACCTCTGAGACCAAAGGGAATTACTTCCTTGTGTCTTCATTGACCTCACCAGTGCATGGATTGGATTCTTGTTGGTTCATTCATTTTGGGGAACACAGGTTGCCACCTTCAAAGCCTATGCAAAATGCTATGATTTTTTGAAAGAGATGGAACATAGAATAATTTGGGTTAGGGGTCCTCATGAAATGATGGTTACAGTAATGTTGATATCTAACCAAGCCTACAGTGAAAAATCGAACTATGGCTACCACTGGGCCTGAGGAAAAATTACAAAATGTGGACATGAGAGGGGGATAGGGATGGGGGAATTGGGTAAATTCTGAATCATTCAACTAACAACATATAGTAAGAAACATGTTCAATATCGAAAGAGAAGGCAAAGAGAACAATAAAATGGATAATCAAACAGTAAATGGAAAATATTTAGTTGTCATAAATTTTATGCCTTCTCTTCATTGGAATTAAAATATGTGTGGAAACAGGAAATTTGTTATCATGTTTCTCTTGTATATATGGGTGTGTAAAATGGTTATAAGCTTTAATAACTGAGACTGCAAAGATATTCATTTGCCATTGCAGAGGCTATGTGCTCTGTAGTACGAGTGGGTCTTTGAAAAGTTCATGGAAAGATTTATATTATCTTTTAATTCTATTTTCCACGAACTTTTTGAAGTACCCTTGTATGTGTAATGCAAGTGGGTCACATGCTCTTCTTAGCAATTCCTCCATTCCCTCAGGAGGCTGGCCAGCATGCTAATCAGAAAGCCCACCCTAGGGCTACAAATGCTTTATCTTTATTTTTTTATTTTTAGGAGGCTGGCAGGTAAAGGGATCGAACCCTGGATGGACCTTGGTGTTATCAGCCCCAGCTCTAACCACCTGAGCTAACCAGCCAGCCCCAAGTGCTTTATCTTTAGTGAGCATCAGAGACTTTGTTAATTAGCATCACTATGTTAGAAATGAGTTCTCAGTGGTAAAATTGGTGGTGGTCCAGATATATGAATTGGCTAAAGTATTTTAGCTACCCTTGCAGGAACGGAATATAAGAATCAAGGATGCGCTGGGGCCTGCTCCCTAAGGGATGGCACCCAGATCATGGTCCCTTAGCCTCCTGTGTCCAACCATTGATTCAGAAGATTCAGTTGATGTGCTCTAGCACCTAAGCGACACAAACTGGGCCTTCATCTAAACAAATAGAACAGGTTGTGTAAATATTGTGTCTGTATGCTGATGAGTGCATGCTCAGTAAATATCTTTATAGGTGGCCTAATTTTGTCAGACACTTGCTTTCATAATGACCTGGCAGTGAGGGGTACAGAGTAGCTAACTCTGACTCACCTCTAACTGACAGTTACTGATATCTGTCAAAAAAATAACCTAATATTTATTTAAGTCCAAAGTATGTCAGTTTACAACTGTGTTCAATATTCATTTCATTCCTCTTTCTTTATGTAAAAGTTGTGGTATTTGAGTGGGATTGACTATTCCAGGAGGTGGCTCTTGATTCACTTTAAGGGGGACCCATAAACAGTGCCTGTCTTTCCAGCTGGATCCTGGGCCAGTTGAGAAATAATACAAAGGAATAAGGCAAATGGAGACAAATGTTACTTTTATTACTGATACAGCATAGTTTGGAAGAGGAAGCTTTGTAGAAAGACCAAATGATAGTGTTAGCTCCCCAGACCTCAGAACAGCTCACCTGAGGGCAAGCTTAGGACTGTAGAGCAGATACGTACACCCATGACTGCCTACATTGGGATGGAAGAGAGGGAAGGAGAAACAGGCCAAAGTCTTCATGCTTGGGACCTTTGGCAATTTAGCTTTAATCAAGGAATAAGGCCCAATGGCTATCACTCAACAGCCAGGCAACATACCCAATCTACAGAGAGAACAGTAAGGAATGAAGTAAGTGGCCTTATCTTGAAATACCTAGTATTAAGAAAAAAATGCATCAATGAATACATTACATACTGTTCCAACGTAAGATCATCATCCCTTCTGGTCCTTAGACCACAGTCAGGCAAAAGGCAGGAATCAGCTGCTCTCCAGCAGCCTGCCCACCTGGGTTCAGTTAGTCCCCCACCAGCCACATCTGAGGGGCAGGAACTAAAGGATGTCCATGATGTGCTTGTGAGTATGAGACTCCCCCATAGTCCCATGCCATGGCACCCAAGGTACAGTGTCCAGCAACCCATGACCAGCCCCATCAGAAACCCTGCCACTTCCAGGCTACTGTTTGGGAACCTATCAATGAAAGTTCTGCACCAGCTCATGAAGGAATTCTCACTCTGCTCCTTCCAAACTTGAAGAGCTTCTGCCCTTAACTCTCCCCTTATCTGAACAAAAACACAGGAACATGAAACTAAAGTCATCCCCACTTTAGAGATGATGAAAAAGCAAAGCTTGTCTTAATTGCTAAACCCTGGATTTGAAACCAGGTCTGACACTATTTAGCAAAAACTCTAAACTTTTCCAAAATTCAATATTCACCTCTAGAGATCAAGTAGGAAAAGAAGCATTAAAAAAACCGTACAGCTCATGCTTTAAATAAATATAAATGGTAATTGTATTTTAAGTGAATATTCTTCTCAAAAAAAGGAACCAGATTGATAATTTTATGCACTGTTGGTTCATTAGATTATGACATAAATATGGCTTAGCTGTTGTCTATTTTAGCAAAATCAACTCACACTTCTTGGAATGAAGTGAATCATCACTGTGGCTTCTATCCAGACCAGAAACAAAGTTGGGATATAACCATAATCATGGAAAGCATTTTAAGTACTAGAACTTTGCTGGATACCTCTATTTTACGTAGAAGAAAATAGTAACATTAAAACCACAGCCAGTTGTTTAGTGTTTGCAGTTCATCTTTAATAGCATACAGTATTTGATAAAAAATGTATAGGGATTGGGTGGATCTTCTTGTTGTATGGAGGATTACAACAAGAAAAGAAATACTATGAGATAATGAGATGCATTATAAGCATAAATCTTGACATATAATGTTTATTAAAACTAGAGCTGCATGGAAATGAAAGCAAAGTTGAAAAACTTCAATAAAATGATGAAGTCACATATAAGCAGAGATCCTTTATATCAGCCCACAGTATTACTCTACAAGGTGGGCCTCCTCAGACCCCAGGCTGAAGGTACACCAATGAGGTCCTGAGAAGAATTCCACTTATGCCAGGGAAGGTTGCTCGAAATCCCCCCATCGGGAGAGAAACCAGAGAAAAAACCTGCTCCACTTAAGATGTTCTTTGTCCCCAAACCTTCTCTATCCCTACGAATGTAGGCAAACCAGCACAAATACAGAGCA
Source organism: Cynocephalus volans (assembly GCF_027409185.1). Lineage (NCBI taxonomy): Eukaryota > Metazoa > Chordata > Mammalia > Dermoptera > Cynocephalidae > Cynocephalus > Cynocephalus volans. The sequence goes on from NC_084471.1 coordinate 81,967,336, forward strand.
TTGCTTCTTAGAAAATTGTAAAGAAAGCTAGCATGTACTGAGAAGATAGTGTTTATTAGGCATTGTCTGTATTCAACTCTTTTCAACTCCACACCACACATCTATGAAGTATTGTCCCTATTTTACAGATGACAAAATGGATGCACATTAAGTTATTATAGGGTTCAAGGGAAAGTTTCCCTTTGTCCCCTGAAAGTTTGCTGAAAATCAACTGACAAAAGGCAGATAATAGGAGAAAAGACATTCGGAATTTATTACATATGCACCTGTGCATGGGAGGCAATACAAGTATGAAAACTCAAAGAAAGGACCAGACGGCTGAAGTTTTTATACTGTCCTGAAGTTACAGAAAGAATAGCGGCTTTGATCCTGGCAAGACAGGTTACGGGAGGGAGAGAAAAGGAAAGGCTTGGAGCAAAGGCAGTCTTGTTATGCAGAGCAAACCTCACAGGTAGCAGCTCTTAGAAAGAACAGATAGGAGCCTGTGATAAAAGTTTCTTTATCAAACCTTTATTTATTTATTTTGGCAGCTGGCCCCTGACCTTGGCACTATCCACTCTGAGCTCTAACCAACTGAACAACCAATCAGCTCTCTCTATCAGACCTTTAGTCTCCTTTCCCTGTGAGATAATTTTTCTTAGATGTGGGGACGGGGTGGGAGCGCTCAGAGAAAGCTTGTTTGCATTCACCATTTACTTCACATTGTTTCCTCTACAAATGCAAATACCCCCCACAGCCACCTTGAAATATACCAAAGAAGTGAATTTTGGAGTGAACTATTTTTGGTTTCCTTTAATATACAACCAGTAGAGACAGAGTTCAATCCAAGTTGGTCTTCTATAGACTTCTCTGCTCTTTCTGGGCCTATTCTGCTTCAGAGTTAGGTATAAACCAAGTTTCTCACTTTAACCAGACATCACTCTGAGCTCAGATGACAAGATGTACATAGAAAAGGAGGGATATAGGAAAAGAGAAGTAAGGAAGAGAGAAGTATCAAAATTTAAACTCAGAAACCTTTGCTGTAAAAGGCCAGATAGTAAATAATTGTAGGTTTCACAGGCTATACGATCTGTGTCACAACTACTCAATTTGGCTGTTATAGTGTAAGCAACCATAGATGATACTTAAGTAAATGCAGCAGCTGTGTTCCAATAAAACTTTATGGGCACTGAAATTTGAATGTCTTATAATTTTCACTTGCCACAAAATATTAGTGTTCTTTTGATCTTTACTAAGCCATTTAAAAATGCAAAAACCACTCTTGGTTCATGAGCTATACAGAAGCAGGTATCAGCCAGATTTGGTCAATGATCCACAGTTTGTCAACCCTCTCTGTTTTAGTCTATTTTGTGTTGCTATAACAGAATACCTGAGACTGGGTAATTTATAAAGAAGAGAGGTTTATTTGGCTTACAATTCTGGGACAGCTGCACCTAGCATGGGCCTCAGGCTGCTTCTACTCATGATGGAAAGTGACAGGGCAGCTGGCAGGTACAAGCAGATCATACGGCAAGAGGAAGCAAGAGAGAGAGAGGGAGGTGCCAGGATCTTTTAAACAACCAGCTCTTGGAGTTTCAAGATGGCGGCAGCTGCGGCGGCTGGCGCGGAGTAGCTGAGGTGGAAAAGGTGGCCACTGGGCCTCAGGCAGCCGGGAAACTTGTGGACCTTCCTCTGGCCATCTCTTAAGGGAGGACTGCTGCTGCTGGCCGGTCGTGGGGGCTCAACGCCACTTTGCCCCCGGCAGGAGAGGCTGCCTCATTTACAGGCAACAGCTTTGAAGTATGGAGCAGGAAAAGAACTGATTCTTAGCTGCAAAAGTGAGTCTTGAAACAGGGAACACGGCGCCAGGGCTGCTGTGGATGCAGCCAGGATCCCGGAGGCTGGGGCCGCACTGAAGGCGGCCAGCTGCCCTATCCAGGATTCGAGGTTTCAGGCCGGCATTAAAGAAGACTCCTGGGAGCGCCCGAGCGGCGCCGCGACTGAACAGCCCGAGGCGGCAGCGCCGAGAACACGGAAGGCAACAAACCAGAGACAGAGCGAGCGCCCGACATGGCACAGCACTGTGAGTGATCCCTGGCACAGCTCTGTTCAGGGGGTGGATGCCCACGCGGCTCCCCGCCTGCACCACCAGGCCACTCACTGCCCCTGTGCTGCCTCCATTTTCCCAGGTGCGGGCAGCTCCGCCCTGCTCGGCCATCACTGAGCCCATTTGCTTGGCCTGGCGCGGGGCTTTCTGGACCCTGCGGGCCAACCTCCTCTCCCACTCCCTCCACGGTTCTCTGGCAGGGCTGGGGGTGTGGGGCGTCCCGACCAGTTTTGGGAGGGCTAGGAAGTACGGGCGGGCCGACTGTCACTCCACCACACCCTGGACTCCGGCCCCGGTAAACTTCCTGTTACTGGGAGGCAGATACCATCTCTGCGACCACCAGTTTGGAAAAAAGCCTAACGAATTTCTGGTTGGGAATAGTGTGGTAGGAGAGTTCCCAGGTCCGCTTGAACCTGCCGGAGAGCAGGCCGCAGGCGGGCACTAGACTCGGTTTATACCGGGGGGATACAAAGGTGAACAAGACCCGAGAAAGATCTACACAGTGCTACAAAGGCACCCAGAGAGACCGGTCGTCTGTGCCTAGCAGAAACCTGGTAGACTTCCTGGGCGAGGCGGTGCTGAGCAGGGTCTTGAAGGCCCAGCTGATAGACGAGGGGTGCAGAAGACACGCCCCAACCCAGCACAGTGTGCACAGAGTGGGGAGACGTGCGGCCAGGGAGGCGGAGACTCGACAGAAACCATACACCCGGTGGGGTCGCCACTGCACGATCTAACAGCCTGGGCCAGAGCACACGGAACGGGGAGAAGTCCTGTACAGAAAGTGAAAGCTCAACAGAGATCACACACCCTGTGGTACGTGATCCACCAGCCCAGCAGAGTACAAGCTGACCAGAAAGGTGGATCCCCGGAGAAGCCCAAGACCCGAGGCAACCACACACACAAGACACTAGAGGCCAACTGAGCAGTCACGGCGGGAGCCATACCAAATTGGCAACCACAGCAACATCCTAGTTAGTCATTAGTCTTAAACCGGTGGACTGTGAAACCCCCTGCCACAATGAATAAACACCAAAAAAAAGACACCAGAAATACAAAAAATCAAGAAAGTACACCACCAAAAGTTAATAGATCTCATACTCTAGATCCTATAGAACAAGAAGCCCTTGAAATAACTGACAAGGAATTTCGAGTGATAATTCTAAGGAAACTGAATGAGATACAAGAAAACTCAGCTAGACATCATGATGAAATGAGGAAAAGTATACAGGATCTGAAAGAGGAAATATACAAGGAAATCAATGTCCTGAAAAAAAATGTAGCAGAACTTGCTGAACTGAAGAAGTTATTCAGTGAAATAAAAAACACAACGGAGAGTTTAACCAGCAGGCTTGTCGAAGTTGAAGAGAGAACCTCTGAACTTGAAGATGGGCTGTTTGAAATAACACAAGCAGACAAAAAGAAAGAAAAAAGAATCAAGGACATGGAAGAAAATCTGAGAGAGATATCAGACAACCTTAAGCGCTCAAATATCCGAGTCATGGGTATTCCAGAAGGGGAGGAAAATGGAGATTCCATTGAAAACATATTCAACAAAATAGTGGCAGAAAACTTCCCAGGTATAGGAAAAATCACAGATCTTCAGATTCAGGAAGCTCAACGATCTCCAAATGTATTCAACCCAAAAAGGCCTTCTCCAAGACATGTCATAGTCAAATTGGCAAAACTCAGAGACAAAGAGAGAATCTTAAAAGCTGCAAGAGAGAAGCGTCAAATCACCTATAAGGGAGCCCCAATCAGGTTAACATCAGACTTTTCATCACAAACCCTAAAAGCTAGAAAGGAATGGGATGATATTTTCAAAATACTAAAAGACAAAGATTGCCAGCCAAGAATACTCTACCCTGCAAGGCTATCCTTCCGAAATGAGGGGCAAATAGTATATTTCTCAGACAAACAAAAACTGCGGGAGTTCACTACCACACGACCACCCTTACAAGAAATCCTCAAGGGAGTACTGGGTTTGGTTCCTGAAAAATAACTACCACTGCCATAAAAACCTAAGAAAAATCTAAACCCGCTAGTACAATAAAAATGGCATTCATGAAGAGAAAACAAGCTAACAAAAACACTATCTACAACCTAAGGAACCAACAAACAAAGAAACCAAACAGTAAATCAGAAAGCAAGGAACAAAAGACACCTAAGACAACCAAACAACCAATAAAATGCTAAGAATAAATCAACACCTTTCAATAACAACTCTTAATGTTAAAGGCTTAAATTCCCCAATTAAAAGACACAGACTGGCTGACTGGATCAAAAAGCAGGACCCAACTATATGCTGCCTACAAGAGACCCACCTCACCCATAAAGATTCACATAGACTAAGAGTGAAAGGATGGAAAAAGATTTACCATGCAAACAGAAAAGAAAAACGAGCTGGAGTGGCTATTCTTATATCTGACAAAATAGACTTTAAACTAAAAACCATAAAAAGAGACAATGAGGGACACTACTTAATGATAAAAGGACTGATCCATCAAGAAGACATAACAATCATAAATATGTACGCACCCAATGTTGGAGCAGCCAGATTTATAAAACAAACTCTATTAGACCTAAAGAAGGAAATAGACACTAATACCATAATAGCAGGGGACCTGAACACCCCACTGTCAATATTAGACAGATCATCTAGGCAAAGAATCAGTAGAGAAACACAAGATCTAAACAAGACTCTAGACCAATTGGAATTGGCAGATATCTACAGAACATTCCACCCAACAACCTCAGAATATTCATTCTTCTCATCAGCACATGGATCATTCTCCAAGATAGATCACATATTAGGTCACAAATCAAGTCTCAATAAATTCAAAAAAATTGGAATTATCCCATGTATCTTCTCAGACCACAATGGATTAAAACTAGAAATTAATAACAAACAAAACTCTGGAAACTATACAAACACATGGAAATTAAACACCATTCTACTTAATGACATATGGGTCCAAGAAGAAATCAAGCAGGAAATCAAAAAGTTTATTGAAACTAATGAAAACAATGATACATCATACCAAAACCTGTGGGATACTGCAAAAGCAGTATTGAGGGGAAAATTTATTGCATTAAATGCTCACTTCAGAAGAATGGAAAGATGGCAAGTGAACAACCTAACACTTCACCTTAAAGAACTAGAAAAACAATGGGCCGAGCCCGTGGCGCACTTGGTAGAGTGCTGCGCTGGCAGCGCAGCAACGCTCCCGGCCGCGGGTTCGGATCCCATATAGGAATGGCCAGTGTGCTCACTGGCTGAGTGCTGGTCACGAAAAAGACAAAAAAAAAAAAAAAAAAAAAAAAAAAGAACTAGAAAAACAAGAACAATCCAATCCTAAAGTTAGCATACGGAAAGAAATCATTAAGATCAGAGCAGAACTGAATGAAATTGAAAACCAAAAAACAATTCAAAAGATCAACGAATCAAAAAGTTGGTTTTTTGAAAAGATAAATAAAATTGACAAACCATTAGCATGGCTAACAAAAAAAAGAAGAGAGAAGACTCAAATAACAAAAATTAGAAATGAAAAAGGCGATATTACAACTGATTCATCTGAAATACAAGGAATCATTCGAGACTACTATAAACAACTATACGCCAACAAATTTGAAAATCTGGAGGAAATGGATAAATTTCTGGACACACACAAGCTCCCAAAACTGAACCGTGAAGACGTAGAAAATTTGAACAGACCAATAACAATAAAGGAGATTGAAGCTGTTATCAGAAGGCTCCCAACAAAGAAAAGCCCAGGACCAGATGGATTCACAGCAGAATTTTACCAAACATTCAAAGAGGAATTGACACCGATTCTTTACAAACTATTCCAAAAGATTGAAATGGACGCAAATCTCCCAAACTCATTCTATGAAGCAAACATCATCCTGATACCAAAACCAGGTAAAGATATAACCAAAAAAGAAAACTACAGGCCGATATCCTTGATGAATATAGATGCAAAAATCCTCACTAAAATACTAGCAAACAGAATACAGCAACACATACGAAAAATTATTCATCACGATCAAGTGGGATTCATCCCAGGGATGCAAGGTTGGTTCAACAAACGCAAATCAATAAATGTGATACACCATATTAATAAACTCAAACACAAGGACCATATGATCATCTCTATAGATGCTGAAAAAGCATTTGATAAAGTTCAGCACTCATTCATGACAAAGACCCTCTATAAGTTAGGTATAGAGGGAAAGTATCTCAACATAATTAAAGCCATATATGCCAAACCCACTGCCAATATCATCCTGAATGGGGAAAAGCTGAAAGCTTTTCCTTTAAGAACAGGCACTAGACAAGGATGCCCACTCTCACCACTCCTATTCAACATAGTGTTGGAAGTACTAGCCAGAGCAATCAGAGAAGAGAAGGAAATAAAGGGCATCCAGATTGGAAAAGATGAAGTCAAACTGTCCCTGTTTGCAGATGACATGATCCTATATATCGAACAGCCTAAAACCTCTACAAAAAAACTGTTGGAATTGATAAATGATTTCAGCACAGTAGCAGGATACAAAATCAACACACAAAAATCAGTAGCATTTCTTTTCTCCAATAGTGAACATGCAGAAGGAGAAATCAAGAAAGCCTGCCCATTTACAATAGCCACCCAAAAAATAAAATACTTAGGAATTGAGTTAACCAAGGAGGTGAAAAATCTCTATAATGAGAACTACAAACCACTGCTGAGAGAAATTAGAGAGGATACAAGAAGATGGAAAGATATTCCATGCTCTTGGATTGGAAGAATCAACATAGTGAAAATGTCCATACTACCCAAAGTGATATACAAATTCAATGCAATCCCCATCAAAATTCCAAAGACATTTTTCTCAGAAATGGAAAAAACTATTCATACATTTATATGGAACAATAAAAGACCACGAATAGCCAAAGCAATGCTCAGCAAAAAAAATAAAGCTGGAGGCATAACACTACCTGACTTTAAGCTATACTACAAAGCTATAATAACCAAAACAGTATGGTACTGGCATAAAAACAGACACACTGACCAATGGAATAGAATAGAGAACCCAGAAATCAACCCTCACACTTACTGCCATCTGATCTTTGACAAAGGCACCAAGCCTATTCACTGGGGAAGGGACTGCCTCTTCAGCAAGTGGTGCTGGGATAACTGGATATCGATATGCAGGAGAATGAAACTAGATCCATACCTCTCACCGTATACTAAAATCAACTCAAAATGGATTAAGGATTTAAATATACACCCTGAGACAATAAAACTTCTTAAAGAAAACATAGGGGAAACACTTCAGGAAATAGGACTGGGCACAGACTTCATGAATACAACCCCAAAAGCACGGGCAACCAAAGGAAAAATAAACAAATGGGATTATATCAAACTAAAAAGCTTCTGCACAGCAAAAGAAACAATTAAAAGAGTTAAAAGACAACCAACAGAGTGGGAGAAAATATTTGCAAAATATACATCTGACAAAGGATTAATATCCAGAATATATAAGGAACTCAAACAACTTTACAAGAAGAAAACAAGCAACCCAATTAAAAAATGGGCAAAAGAGCTAACTAGGCATTTCTCTAAGGAAGATATCCAAATGGCCAACAGACATATGAAAAAATGCTCAACATCACTCAGCATCCGGGAAATGCAAATCAAAACCACATTGAGATACCATCTAACCCCAGTTAGGATGTCTAAAATCCAAAAGACTATGAACGATAAATGCTGGCGAGGCTGCGGAGAAAAAGGAACTCTCATACATTGTTGGTGGGACTGCAAAATGGTGCAGCCTCTATGGAAAATGGTATGGAGGTTCCTTAAACAATTGCAAATAGATCTACCATACGACCCAGCCATCCCACTGTTGGGAATATACCCAGAGGAATGGAAATCATCAAGTCGAAGGTATACCTGTTCCCCAATGTTCATCGCAGCACTCTTTACAATAGCCAAGAGTTGGAACCAGCCCAAATGCCCATCATCAGATGAGTGGATATGGAAAATGTGGTACATCTACACAATGGAATACTACTCAGCTATAAAAACGAATGAAATACTGCCATTTGCAACAACATGGATGGACCTCGAGAGAATTATATTAAGTGAAACAAGTCAGGCACAGAAAGAGAAATACCACATGTTCTCACTTATTGGTGGGAGCTAAAAATTAATATATAAATTCACACACACACATACACACATACACACACAAACGGCGGGGGGGGAAGAAGATATAACAACCACAATTATTTGAAGTTGATACAACAAGCAAACAGAAAGGACATTGTTGGGGGGGAGGGGGGGAGGGAGAAGGGAGGGAGGTTTTGGTGATGGGGAGCATTAATCAGCTACAATGTATATCGACAAAATAAAATTTAAAAAAAAAAACAAAACAAAAAAAAAACAACCAGCTCTTGCGGGAACTAATAGAGCGAGAACTCACTCAGGCCCCTCCTTCCCCAGGGAGAGCATTAATCCATTCATGAGGGATCCACCCCCATGAATCAAACAGCTCCCAACACTGCCACATTGGGGATCAGATTTCCATATGAGTTTTAGCAGGGACAACACATCCAAAGACCATCACCCACTCTGGGCTAAACCAGTCTTCAACTAGCAATTATTCAATAAAACATTCTTGTTATCCAGTCTTCTACAAGTTTCTTTCTTCTCAATGATCTGCTTTCTTTTTTTCCTTACTTTTGCATCACCTTTTACCATTAACTACTACATATTACCTGTATTTAAATAAAACCTCCCATACTGACATGCAAACTTATGGAACTTTAAAAAATAGAGAAGTGACTGCAAGTAGGGAGGTCAATGGGTCAGGCAGTAGACCTGATTATGGAGATAAGCTTTAGTCCCAGGCTTACAACAATAGTATAAAATTCTTATGGAAGACACCAATCAAGCATTTTATCTATCAGATATTCTGAAAGTAGTAAGACGTATGGTACCAACAGAAATATTTAACAAAATAAGCCAAATTGATGAGCAAAGAGAAAAAAACAAACTCCCTTGCAATAGCTAAAAGCAATAGCTCTGAGATTTTAAGAGGGTTTACCTAAGTAGGCTTATAATGTTCCAATAACATAATATTAGTCCAAAGCAGACACTGAATCTGATATATATGCTGAAATGTACTAAAATTGTTATTACTGGTATTCTTTTTCTTCTTTAAAAAATTTTTTAATTTGCTGAATTCCCTTGAGTGTACATATTGAGACTAGTTTTTTTAATGAGCGTAAAATTCCTGTTTAATAAGATGATGTTAAGAAGAAAAGCATGATTTGGTTTAAAGTAACTTCACAGCCAACTTTATGAAAGCCATGCAAGTGCTGTAGAGAGAGATACATTTCATCTTTTGGGATATTCATTAATGAAAATTGGATTCAATAACGCCCAGCCTAGCTACCATGATGAATACATGAAGAAAATGAACCAGAATCTCCTGTGTTTGAGAATTTAAGACATGTTGTTGTACTGAAAAGTAGAGATAGACAGTTCATTTGTACACTTGTCACAGTTCTCTCTGAGAAGTGCTGTCAAAAGAAAAACAGTCTCTGAAAATGAATGAACAGGGCAGGTGCTGAATGCAAAGAGAACCTTCACTCTATGGTATTTGGTTTCTGGCAGCAGCAGGAAACGTTCAGTCTGCCACTTGGAGACTTCCTATCCATGGATTGACATTCTCTGCTGTCAGTAACCTGTGAGTGGGGGGTGAAAAGCCCCCGGAATCCTTCAAGAAAAGCAATATCCTTGTCTTTTGTCAATGCCCTTGACAGCCTATAGGACAACCTGTCAGCTTAGCTGGTGGTATTAATTAATGAACATGGCCCTTAAAAGGAAAAGAATCTAACAGTTAAGCACAGAATCATCAAGGAAGAAACTTACAGGGTTTTTTCAAGGTGTTAAAATGTGCCAGTTACTAAGGTGCTGAGGGCGGGAGCAGTTAGAAAGCATTCACCCACACTTTCAGTTCAACATGACCCCCAAAACCTGTTAGGATTCCTTTTGTTTAACATCTCTTATAAGATCACAGCAACATAGAAAGGATATCCCACAGGTTGGCTTTTCCATACACTCATGGAGAAGCAGAGAGAAGGCTTCATCTGGCCATATTTCTCCAGAAGTAATCTTAAAATAGGTTAAAAAATTTAGCAAAGTATTTAATTTCTCTGAAGTAGATTACCATATTATTAAAAAAAAAAAAAGACGTATGTGAGTATTTTAATATACTGAGCTACCTGAAAGAAATTTCAGGAGTAACTCCTTAACCTATAGCGAGGTGTCACCATTTCCTCCTTCTCAGCCTGTGGAAGGCATCATTTACTCATCATGGCCCTTATTCCCAAAATTCCACCACAAACCCATTCAAACAATACCAGTTTTTTGGAGATGATGCTGACTAGCAATTCTTTTTGCTCTCTCTGCCTCATAGTAGTACAGTAGACCCCCTTATCCACAGGGGATATGTTCTAAGACCCCCAGTGGACACCTGAAACCATGAGCAGTACCAAGCATTATATATGCTATGGTTTTTTTTGTTTGTTTGATAACCAAGATGGCTACTAAGTGACTAACTAACTAGTAGATAGTGAATACAGTATGGATAAGCTGGACAAAGGGATGATTCGAGTTCTGGACAGGACAGAGCAGGATGGTGAGAGATTGCATCATGCTGTTCAGGACAGTGTGTAATTGAACACTTATGAATTGTTTATTTCTGGAATTTTTCATTTATTATTTTCAGACTGCAAAAGACCATGGATAACTGAAACCACAGAAAGTGAAACCGTGGATAAAGGAGGACTACTACAAGCAAATAAGTAGCTCTCCTTTCTTCAGGGAAGCCTGTGGCAGATCCTCCTATTGGCTCATTCAATGCCAATTCCAACCCCTTCTAGCTAGCCATCTTGCACTCTGGATGCTGAAAACAAAGAACTCTGCTTTCTAGTCTCCCTTGCAGCCACAGTTACATATATGACCCAGGGTCTTCCATGCACAGCTGGGAGACATAGAAAGTGAAGAAAGTCCCATGAGGAGACAGCTACAAAACAGCCAATTGGCCTTTGTGGCACAGGCACTTGGTTCTTCCAGAGCTGCTATGGCAGAGGTTCTACTGACCAAGCCCTAGTACCACAGGCACCCAATGCTTCTGTGCACAAGTAGCAGTGGGGTTTCTATGTTAATCGATCCATGGCGTGGTTGGGTTTTTCTTCAAGCTGTACAGCATTCAAGCTTGATCCCTGACACTCTTGGAAATTCTGTAAGCTACTCTAAACTATGAAATAAATCCTGATCTTGGACTTCCTAGCCTCTAGAACTGTGAGAAAATAAATTTCTGTTCTTTATAAATTTCCCAGTCTCAGGTATTTGGTTATAGCAGTACAAAATAGACTGAGACAGAACTCGGTCTTGTTAGTGATTATCTGGCCCACGGTGCCTGTGGGACCTCAAGGCTTGCTGCCCAAGGCCACCTTGGGTTTCTGCTCCTGGGATTCTAGCACTCCTTGACTGCCCCCCAGATGTGGCTCAGATCACCACTCTGGAAGGTATAGGTCATAAATCTTGACTGTGTGCACACGGTGCTAATTCTGTAGGAGCAGAGTGTGAGAGCATTCAAAGAATGTCTTGGAGAGCCTTTGGGCCCATGCAGAGACTTGTCACAGGGGCAGAGCCACTGCACAGAACCCCCACTAGGGCAATGCCCAGTGCAATTGTGGAGTCAGGGCAACCGCAGAGAGCCCTAAATAGGGCAATGTGCAGTGGAGCTGTGGGGGCAGGGTTGCCCCCAAGACACCAGAACTGTAGAGCTTCCAGCATGCAACTGGGACAGCCACAGGCATGAGACTCCAATCCATGACAACCAAAGAGCTACAGCCAGCAAAGTCATGGGGGTGGGGCCAGCAGGAACCATGAGAGCCCAACCCCACCCCAGTGTGTCCAGACAATGGACATGGAACCAAAAAAGATTATTTTTAAGCCTGAAGACGTATGTTTTTGCCCTGTTGAGTCTTATTTATTTATTTTGGGGAGAGGGAGTAGACTGGCCAGTGTGGGGAACCAAACCTTTGACCTTGGTATTATAAGGCTGTGCTCTAACAAATTGAGCTAACCAGCCAGGCCCCCCCCCCTTTTTTTTTCTGGTGGCTGGCCAGTAAGGGGATCCAAACTCTTGACCTTGGTGTTATTAGCACCTTGCTCTCCCAAGTAAGCCACTGGCCAACCCCCCTGTTGAGTTTTAGACTTGCTTAGGACCTTTTATCCCTTTCTTCTTTCTTATTTCTCCCTTTGGAATATGAATGCCTTCCTATGCCTGTCCCACCATTGTATTTTGGAAGCACATAGCTTGATTTCACAGGCTTACAGCTGGAGGGAAATTTGCCTCAGGGTGAATCATTCCTTGAGTCTCACCCATATCTGATTTAGAGGAGACTCTGGATTTTGAACTTTTGAGCTGAGCAAGGCTATGACACTCAGCTGTTGAAGGAAAAATTAGTTCCTTCAGCAAATTGAGCTTACATTAGGTGCCAAGCACTGTTCTAAGTGCTGGAGATAAAACAGCAGGCAAAACAGATGTTATCCCTGCCATGGTGGAGTTCAGTGGTTTCTCCTGAAAAACTGGGAGAGGAAAAAAAAAAAAAAAAAACTACTGGCTAAGGCTTCAGCTTACCAAGGCTTCAGCATGCCCTGATCTAGGAGGAAATGTGAGTCCCAGATTAAAGGTGTGTGTAGGGATTAAAGGTGTGTAAAACACAGTGCACCCCTGTCTTCAAGGACCTGTCAGTTTAAAGGAAAAGTTTCAGTAAGGAGACTCTTCCAGGAGACTATAAAAAGGTATAACTATTAACACTTGACCATGACAGTTTCAGGAAACCGGCACCCCTGCCTCTCAGGGCACGTTCCCACTCTTTCCCATAGGGCAGGCTGCATCTAGAGCTAGCAGGGGTGCATCCTGCCCATACCACCCACCACCTCTTTTGGTTCTTGCCAGTTAGGTTTTCAGAGTCTGATGATCCCTCTGGAAAACAGTCGATGTTATCTGGGGATCAATATACCTCAAGAACAAGGGAGCTGGTGACATATGTCAATAATAGAACTGTTGTTGGGGCTCATAGGCTCTTACCCCAAAATACATTGCTTTGACATGCTGGAATAAAGAAGCAACCTCAAGGTCTCTGTGACCTTCCCCACACCCCCTCCTGTCTCTGAATCCTCCACCACTCTCTAAAGCACAGGATGAAACCGTTCTCGAATCTGCCTAGAATCTGGACCCATGAAAGGAAAAGACAATTACCTTTGGTCCTTTCCCTGAGTTTTCATTAACTTAGCTCATAACACAGGAGGGAAGACTGGAATCTGTCAGTACATCTGGACAGACTTCTGTCACAGACCACTGTCTTGTATTTCGGTCCCATTCAGTATTTTGAAGAGAATCACTCACCAGTCATTGCTCTGGGGACCGAATAGGCTTTGTACCAGGCCATCGCATGCTCTCCAGGCCCATTGAGTCCCCCTAAGAATCCTTTACTCCTACACCCCCACTTCCCCTTTCTCTGTGAAGATGGGCATATTAGCTCTGTACTCCACTGGAAAATTGGGAAATTACTCTCTTGTGATCCCCCATTTATTGCCCCCTCCCAGCACATTAAAATAATAAAATTTGTTATGCCTTTTCTTCATATTAATCTGAATTTGTCAGTGATTTTTTTAAGTGAAACTTCAGGGGTGAATAAGAAGTTTCCCCTTGGCCCCTACACTGTCATGCAAAAGCCTACACTTCTAACAGCTGTGACCAGGGCTTCGCTCTCTATCAGTTACCTGCCATGTGCCTGAAAATGCTTTCCTGTCAGTGATTGCTTGCTTTCCTAACTCAATGACCTCAATTACAAATATGAACAGAGTTCAGAAATGCAAAGTTACTCTTGCAAACCTCCACTTTCTCATCCCATTCACCAGAGAGTCTGTTAAAGCATATGTCATATGTTAAAGCACATGTAACTTTCAGATATTGTTTTCCAAGGTGGTGGAAAATTAATGTGCATTTTTTTTTCCTGCCGTAGTGGTGGTGGGGGATGGGGGTGTTGGCCAGTAAGGGGATCTGAACCTTTGACCTTGGTGTTATAACACCACATCTAATCAACTGTGCTAACCGGCCAGCCCAATATGCATTATTAAAATCAACAATTCAGTCTTTACAACAAATAGTGCAGAAACAACTGCATATCTATATAGGAAAAAATTAACCTCTATCTTTACTTCACAGCACACACACAAATTAATTCAGAGTGGCTCGTAGACTCAAAGATAATAGTTAAAACCACACAACTTCTAAAATCATGGTGGGGGGGGTCTTTACAACTTGTAGTAGCTAAAGATATCTCAGGACATAAAAAAACAGAATCCATAAAAGAAATAATTGATAAGTTGGACTTCATCAAAATGTAAAACTTCTGCTCTTTGAAAGACACAATTGAAGAAATTAAAAGGCAAGCCACAGACTGGGAAAAATATTCACAGTACATATCTTTTTTTTTTTTTTTTTTTTTTTTTGTCTTTTTATGTGACCGGCCGCATCGCGCTCAGCCAGTGAGCGCACCGGCCACCCCTATATAGGATCCGAACCCACGGAAGGAGCGCCACTGCGCTCCCAGCGCCGCACTCTCCCGAGTGCGCCACGGGGTCAGCCCGGCCCCACAGTACATATCTTTGACAGAGGACCTGTATCCAGAATATATACAAAACACTTAAAACCTAATAAAAAGACAATCTTATTTTTTTTAAAATGGGTGAAAGATTTGAACAGACACTTTTTCCAGAGAAGACATATGATCAATCAGCACGTGAAAAGATACTCATAATCATAAGTCATCAAGGAAACACGTATTAAAACCACACTGAAATACCACTCTCCACCCATTAGAATAGCTAAAATTAAATATCATTCCTCAGTAAAAAGCACCAAGCCTAATCCAAGACCAGGGCAGAAAATGTACAAGATGAGCTTGGAACAGCTTACTGTGCCAGAAAGCAAAGATGTTATCAAAGGCTAATAACAGAGACATATCCAAAAAAATAATTAAAAAAATAAAACTAACCCCATAAGCCAGCTTTGGTCAAAGGTGAGATGATATGAGCGTCAAAAAGAATTATGATTCCAACTGATTAAAATAAGTAATACCGGCCAGCAAAAATTATTAAATAAATAAATAATACAAAAAGCCATAATATAGTTTTTAAAAGAAGAGGAATGGGGTGGCCAGTTAGCTCAGTTGGTTAGAGTGCAGCTTTATAACACCAGGGTCATGGGTTTGGATCCCCATATTGGCCAGCTGCAAAAAAATTAAAAAGTAAAAGAAGACGAAGGAAAAAACAAATCAGACTGAATGGACACAATTGAAGTTTGCTGTGCACTAACTCATTACTCTAAAAATTGATAATTAAAGGGAAAGAACTGTGATTTTATATTGCCTTTTGAGTATGAACAGTATTTCCTAGAAATCAAACAGCCCTAGTAGATAAGAGATCTATAGAATTCCAGATAATAAATGTAGAATTGCAAAATCAATATTTCACAAATTCTAACAAATGATTCTAACAATGGTTATCAATGGATTATAAAATCATTAGGTAAAAGATTAATGGGAAAGTTTACAATAAAGGGGTCATGTTGCCACCACTTGAACTTGCTGATGAATCTTAGTATGCACTAAAAGAGAATCAACCAGATGTTAAGTGCTTTTGAATAAGATGGAATATGAAATATACAGCGCCACCTATAAAGTAGTCTTAAACAAAACAAAAGAAAACCCAACCTTGAACCTCAATCTATTCAGGCCTACAGCATACAGGAAGTGCAGAGGATAGAAGAAAAAGTTAAGTAACACTGGAAGGACATATCCCGTCAAAACGATAATTTAGGACATTTTGTGGAACAACTAACCTGGCTTTGTAATCAAGTCAAAAGCATTTTTAAAAAAAGTGGGGCTATAATAGATTATAGCTGTGGAGGGGCTGGCTGGTTAGCTCAGTTGGTTAGCATGCAGTGTTACAACACCAAGGTCAGGGGTTTGGATCCCTGAACTGCCCATCCACAAAAAAAATAAATAAATAAAAACAATCAGTAAACTTAATGTAAGTTGAATAACTACTGACTGCTCATCAAAAGCAGGAATGATGTATAACAAGTGTAGCTTTAATTCAGGATTAAACAGAGCTGAAAAACAACCATAGCTTTGTAATCACTTGTGGGCTACCTTGTGGGTTTATTTTTATTTTTATTTATTTTCTTTTCAATAATAAATTAGCTAATTCTATATGTATGAACTGGCATTTCCCTTTGGCTTAATTTCTTGTTCTCCAAGATTTTAAAAATCTTTAAGAGACAAAAAACAAATGTGATAAGTGAACTTTTTTGTGGTTTTTTTGTTTGTTTTTGGTATCCTGATATAAACAAACCAATAATATAAAGAAAATTTTAGATACTTGGAAAAATTTGATTACAGACTTACTATTAGAAATTTGTTTTTTTTTTTGTTTGTTTGTTTTAAATTTTATTTTGTTGATATACATTGTGGCTGATTATTGCTCCCCATCACCAAAACCTCCCTCCCTTCTCCCTCCCCCCTACCCCCCAACAATGTCCTTTCTGTTTACTATTAGAAATTTGAATATGTGTATTGGATAATATTAAAAGAATATTGTCAATTTTGGCTCGAGAACTCCTCAAAGGCTTTGCTGAATGGTTGCTAGGCTGCAGGCTAACATGCTTCCATCCAACTTTCTCTCTCTCTCTCTCTCCCTCTCTCTGGGTGACACTTGTATGCATCTAATGAGTCTGGTTGCTTTTTCAGTCTTCCCTGGCTTTCTCCCTATTTCCTTGCACCCTAGCATTTCCCCTAATAAAATACTTCATGTTTAATCCCCTCTTGACATCTGCTTCTCAGAAGAGTCAGACTAATAGTTCTTATGTGCTTAATCTTGCTTCACATGCCCGTGTTGGTTTCTTTCTACCATTTTTATATCTTCTGCCACTTGTGTCTGGCTGGGGTGAATGGATTTGAGATGTGAAGCATCTTTAAATGTACAAGCATCCCTCTCCAAAACTGATGGGTACATGAGGCACCCCAGTATACATTGAATTGGTTCTTTGAGTATCAGTAGAAAAGATTTAGGTTGGAACAAATTCAAGCCATGGAGATGGCTTATTCAAGGACATTGCTTCTGCATATGCCAAAATCTTATCCTAGCTGTGCCTGGAAGAGCCAGGCCTCAGGCACCCAAGATATGTATCTGACTTTAGCCCTGGACTTTCGGATTCAATTAATCCATTTGTTTTTAATTTAACCAGCCTTTCTAGCATAAGCAGGCGCCTCAAGCCAATGCTGCTCTTTTCCCACACTGATCACACAAATATTAAGTACAGCAGAGTATAGCATAATACAGGAAGATTATGTCTAAAGCCCAGCAAAGTACATCAACATATTTCTTACTGTTCTTATGGCCATATTCTGGCCCCTCTCAGTACAGACCATAGCAAGTTACCTCAGTACAGCCTATTTTTTACATATGATTTCTCTCTTCATATCAGCCTGGTAAAAATCTCCATAAACCATACTGTCATACTCTTTTCGAGGCTGTCAGGTTTGAAATTAAGTTCAACAGGTTCCAGAAATATACAATTTGAATTGAAATCCTAGTCACATCTCTTCTTACTTTATAAACCTTAATTTCCTGGTCTGTAATTTAGGGTCTCTAAATAAGGTTCCTGCCTCACAATCTTGTGAGAGTTAATGAGAACAGTGGTTGATACTGGCTGGCCTATGCTGACAGCACCATACGCGTTTGCTCCATTATTTTTATTTGACACAGTGAACCAAGCATCCCCACTCTTTCTCCTGCTCTCTACTGTTGACTCTGTTCTCAGAGACTTTTCCATGGGAGAAACAGTACACAGGAGTGTCAAGCAAACACTACAACCTGTAAGGAAATTTAAACAAGGCTTTTATTTAGATTTGCAAACCGGGGAGACCACCTCTCAGCGTGAGCAGTAAATTTGTCCAACAAGCAGAAAAAGCAAGGAGGTTTTATAGTGTAAGTTCAGGAAAGTCCAAGCAGTAAAAAAATTCCAAACATTGTATAAAGACTGAATGGATAGCTGACTATAACATATTGAACAATGGTTTCTCAGGTCTTTTACAATATTTATGGCTACTCTGATCTAGACTACTCAGCACATAAGTAATTCTCATTTGTTTAAAAATACAAGTTAACAACCATCCCATTTTCCCAGGATTTCTGTAAACAATGTCATCTACATTTGTCTAAGTAATGGATATCTTGTTGATAACAAATTCCCTGTAAAGAGTTTATTTGTCAAGCAATACATTCTAATGGAAGGTCAGCTTCTTGGGCTAGGAGTTAAGAAAAATGGAGTCACTGTGGTTCTTTTACTCTTCCTTCCTGGCCTCTTTTCTTCTTCATCAGAGAAGCCCCCGGCTGAACAAAGAGGGAAAGAGATTTTCTCGATAAGAGATTGTTGATGGCTCCAAGGTCACCTTGGTATTCCATTCTAGAGAGAGTTTCTGTTCACCCAGCATTCCATTTGCAAGCTACAGTAGTCAACTCTGACCAGTTTAAGCAGAAAAAAGAATTAATTCAACAGACAGCAGGTTTCACAGAGACTCGTTTGGAGGACTAGAGAACCATGCTCAAGTCTGAGCAGCCTGCAGGTGCCAGAGAGAAAGTTCATCATCCTTGTGTCTTCCATCACTAGCTCTAAAGTCAAAAGTCAGACAGGAACATCGCCAGAGCTTAATCACACGTCTGCATACTAGAGGTAACACAGACTAGGAAAATCTAGTCTCTGGAATATTTTTGTGGAAAGCAACGTCTGCCTCCAACTAAGACTTTTAATAGTTAATTTACCCAAACCTGTTAAGGAGTCAATTGCTGGTTGGACAAAAAAATTGACAAACATCCACCACCCAGAGCCTCCTTGCAAACATCCAGTCAGAAGAATCAAAGAAGTGATCACAGCTACAAGTGGCAGCTGAATGGTAAAACGGGTTACATGAAAGGTTTTCTTCAGGATCTTTCTGCATTAATCATTCCCATTCATTCTTATTTTCAACTTCTCCATGTCTATTGGTCCTGTCCCCCCAGTTAATCAAAAATGTTTAATTTCCTCCAGTAATTAAAAACACTCCTTTCCACCCACTATCCCCACCTTAGTTCAAGGCCACATTATCTCTTACCTAGAAAATAGCCATAGGCTGATGGCTGATCTCTCTGCTTCTCCTCGTCCTCCTTAAGCCCATCTGTCACACCTATCAGACTGACCTACCTAAAGTGGACATTTTCACCATATTACTTCTTTGCCTCAAACCTTTTAGACACACCCACTGTTTATTCATGAAAATTCATACTCCTCCGTTGGTCTGCAAAGCCTTCAATGAACAGCACTCCCCAGATCCCCAGTTCCATTTTCCTCTTCTTTCTATAATAAACCCTACTCTCGGGTAATACTTAACTGCTCATGGTCCCTGCCCACAGCTCCCACTCTCCCAACATTCCACTTTAAGCTCCAGATTCATGTTGTTGCTTGTGATTGTTCTCACCTTGAAATGTCTTTCCAGCTTTCTTTGCTCATCAACTCATGCTCTTCTAAACCCAGCTCATTCACTGAACAGCAGCTCAGGCTTCATCTGTCCTAGAAAAACTTCCCTAATCTCCCCGGCTGGGTTTAATATCCTCCCTCATTGCTCTATGGCACCATGTACACACCTTTACCTTAGCACTTGCAGGTGCTCAACAAAGATTTTGTTTTGTGTGTGTGTGTGTGTGTGTGTGTGTGTGTGTGTGTGTGTGTGCATGTGGCTGGGCTAGTATGGGGATCCAAACCCGTGACTTTGGTGTTTAAAGGCTGCACTCTAACCAACTGAGCTACCCGGCCAGCCCACTCAACTAATGTTTGCTGAACTGCATTGAATTTGTTACAGCAAATTCTGCGGGAAGATGTAAGTATTAATCAATCAGTGGTTAATTAATATATGTTGATATAGGCACTGTGAAATTCTTAAGTGATTTGCCCCTCAAATAAAAAGAATTGGAGAGTTGAGTGGTTTGAGCAGTGTGTTTTCCAATCTATTTAATTGCTCTCTTAGCTAAAAACTATAGTTTCTTCTTCTGAAGTGATTGATACGAGTGGAACTCTCATGTAAATTCAAGGGTAGTTATTATAACATTAAAAGTGCAAACCAAGCGAGCCGGTTAGCTCAGTTGGTTAGAGCGTCTGGCTGATAACACCAAGGTCCAGGGTTGGATCTCTGTACTGGACAGCCACCCCCTTCCACCTGCCCCCCAAATGCAAGCCATTACCTATTGAAGATTGTCCTACTAGCAATATCAAATTCAGAGCACTCAGAGATTTTGTCAAAGTCTAACATAAATGCGATGGTGAACCAGGTAAACTAATGATCCCTTCTAGGAAGCTGCTAAGAGAATATTAACTTGACCGTTCTCACTGCTGCCATCTTTTGGCTGAACGACAGTAAGAAATCTTAAGAAGCAAGTGAGGGAAAAAAACACTTAACATATTTCATGCCAGGCACTAGCTTAGGCGATTTCACATACATTATTTCATCTTCTACTCATAGCGACCTTCCATAATAGACATTGTCATCCTCCTTCGGTAAGAGAGAAAAGTGAGTGCAGCAGACACTGATGGTCATCACTCCAAACCAGAGTTTGTTCATCAGCAGACAAGCCCTTCAGAGGATCTGAACCCCACCCCAGACTAGGAGATGAATGCAGAGTGGTCGTGGAGCTGTCTGTTGTCCAGCTCACCAGGAGACTGGTTTGTGCCCGGGCACGGAATGAAATCCAGCCAGGGGAATCTGCCGGGGAGGACATGCAGGAAGGGTTTCCAGGTCTTCCAGACAGTCCAGGCGGCTCCGCGCTCTGCTCGGGTCGCGTGGGGGCGCCGGCTGCGCCTGCGGAGAAGCGGTGGCCGCCAGCGGGATCTGTGCCCGGGGCGGAAGGGGTTGGGGACCACGTCTGTGCGGCGGCTGGGGCTCAGCCGAGCCGACTGGAGGAGACTCAGGGCCCTCGGATTCCCAGAACCTGTAGGCTGCGATGTGGGCTTATTCTTAACCGAGGGGGTGCTGGGGGAACCCTGATGTGGCACCGGATGAAATGAACAAAGCTCCACAGCCCACAGTCCCCCCTCCTGCCCCATCCCCTGGACTCCCATAACACTTCTACCCTAGCCCGGCCCAGACACCCTGCTGGATCCCAAGTAATGATAATTCCTTCCCAGATCTCCTGCCCAGCCTCCCAGGGGGCTTTCTACATCCCCGGACAGGGGCCTTCCACGTATGCTGTCCCGGCACAGCAGTACCCTGTGCAGCCAGGAGCCCCAGGCTTCCATCCAGGTGCAAGCCCTACACGGTTTGGGACCTATGCTGGCGCTTACTACCCAGCCCAAAGGGTGCAACAGTTTCCCATTGGGGTGGCACCTGCCCCAATTTTGATGAACCAGCCACCCCAGATTGCTCCCAAGATGGAGAGTAAGATGATTTGAATTCAAGATCCAAACCAAGGAAGAAAGGATATCATGGAGGAGATCACGTCTGGGGCTTGTACTTCCTCCCCACCCACCCTTCCCTAGGCAGAGCTAAAGTAGAAATGGCTCTAGTAAAGAAGAGTTGTGGGACTTGGTAACCCTCTGTGTCCTGCAGACAGGACGTGGTCTGGAGCCTCAAGCTAATGGGGAGATGCCCCAGGTTGCTGTGATTGTCCAGCCGGATGACACGTTGCAGGGAGAAATCATTGGGGGCGGGTCAGGACTGCCTGGCCCAGAGCACAGCCCTTCAGAATCCCAGCCTTGGTCACCTTCTCCGACGCCATCACTACCCCCAATCTTGGAACCGGGGTCTGAGCCTAATCTTGCGATCCTCTCTATTCCTCTCTGTGACAACAGGGATGATACAAATGTCTGTAGAAGAATCAATCCCCTTCCCTTGTGAAACTGGGGAGCCATATTGCCTCTCTCCAGAACGCACTCTACTTGCTGAACCCATATTGGAAACAGAAGTGACATTAGCAAACTAGTTCCAGAATCCAAGTTCTCTTCCAGTCCTCTCCAGGTTCCCACCCCTCTGGCATCTCACACAGTAGAAATTCATGAGCCTAATGGCATGGTTCCATCCAAGGATCTGGAGGGGGAGTCAAGCCCAGAGCTGGCCCCTCTCTGTCCCCAGGCTTGTCCCTGTGCTCATTACTCCAACTGCCCAACCTGAGGGAATTGCTCAGTGGAACCCCCTCTCCACCAGCTGGACTTAAGCCCAATCAGTGAGCCAGAGGAGCAGGCCAAGGAGGTTACAGCGTCAGTGGCCCCCTCCACTGTCTTCTCTGCCACTCCAGCTGTGGCCCCTCCAGCTACTTCCCCTGCTCAGGAAGAGGAAGTGGAGGAAGGGGAAGAGGAAAAAGCAGGAGAAGCCGAGAGTGAGAAGGGAGGAGAGGATCTGCTCCCCCAGACAGCAATCCTATCCCAGCCCACTCGTCTCAGAATTTGGTGGCAGCAACAGCCACCCAAGTGGCAGTATCTGTGCCAAAGAGGAGATGGAAAATTAAGGAGCTAAATAAGAAGGAGTCTGTGGATGCCTAGATGCCTTCAAAGAGGTGAACCCCGCAGTACCAGATGTGGAAAATCAGTCTCCTGCAGGCAACAGTCCAGGTCCAGAGACTGAGGGCAGCAGTGTGCCCCACAGCCTGACGAAGCAGGTGAGACCTGGGACTCAAAGAAAGGCAAAATTCACAATGCTAAGAACATCCCTAGGGAACAGAAGTATGAATATAAGTCGGATCAGCAGGAAGTCTCTAAACCTTGAGGAGAAAAAGTGCTATGATGGTGAGTTCTTGCTTGGCTTTCAGTTCATCTTTGCCAGGATGCAGAAGCCAGAGGGATTGCCCTGTATCAGTGATGTGGTACCAGACAAGGCCAATAGGACACCACTGTGGCCACTGGATCCCACCAGGCTATAATGCATAAGTTGTGGCCCAGACTTCACTCCATCCTTTGCCAACCTTGGCCAACCAGCCCTTAGCAACCATGGGCCCTCAGGGGGTAGGCCAAGTGGGGAGCTGCCCCAAGGGCCAGCTGGCCTTGGACCCTGGCACTCACAGCAGGGCCCCCAGAAGGAACCATGGAAGATCACTGCTACACTATTAATGACTGAAGA
This sequence comes from Cynocephalus volans, assembly GCF_027409185.1. Classification (NCBI taxonomy): domain Eukaryota; kingdom Metazoa; phylum Chordata; class Mammalia; order Dermoptera; family Cynocephalidae; genus Cynocephalus; species Cynocephalus volans. Next base: position 81,990,693 of record NC_084471.1, read on the forward strand.
CATAAAACTGAACAAAACAGAGAAGGCCTGGAAACCCAGCAGCAAGCAGATGGCAGCTGATAAGGACCAAGAGGAAGAGGATGCAGATAGTAGCAAAACCCAGGACCTGTTCTGCAGAGTTCAGTCAACCCTGAATAAGCTGACACCCCAGATGTTCCAGCAGCTGACGAAGCAGTGACGCAGCTGGCCAGCGACACTGAGGAATGCCTCAAAGGGGTCATTAACCTCACCATTTCAGAGCCCAACTTCTCTGTGGCCGTGTCAACATGTGCCCGCTGCCTCGTGGCACCTAAAGTGCCCACGACAGAAAAGCCAACCATGACTATGAACTTCCGAAAACTGTTGTTAAATCGATGTCAGAAGGAGTTTGAAATAGACAAAGACGATGATGAGGTTTTTGAGAAGAAGCAAAAAGAGATGGATGAAGCTGCTGCGGTGGAGTTTTGGGGCCGCCTGAAGGAAGAGCTGGAAGAGGCTGGAGACACAGCCCAGTGGCGCTCTTCAGAGAATATCAAGTTTACTGGGGAATCGTTCAAGCTGAAGATGTCAACAGAGGCAATAACGCATGACTGTGTGGCCCAACTACTTAAAAAACCACAATGAAGAGTCCCTCGAATGCCTTTGCCTTCTGCTCGCCACCATTGGGAAAGACCTGGACTTTGAAAAAGCCAAGCCCCAAATGGATCAATATCTCACCCAGATGGAAAAAATGATTAAAGAAAAGAAGACATCATCCTGCATCCACTTTATGCTGCAGGATGTGCTGGATCTGCGATGGAGCAATTGGGTGCCACGCAGAGGGGATCGGGGTCCCAAGACTATTGACCAGATCCACAAGGAGGCTGAGATGGAGGAGCATTGAGAGCACATTAAAGCGCAGCAGCTCATGGCCAAGGGCAGAGACAAGTGTCAGGGTGTCCCTGCAGGCCCACCCATCAGCGGTGGCCTTCCACTTGTGGATGATGGTGGCTGGAACACAGTCTCCATCAGCAAAGGTAGACACCCCATTGTCACCTCATGACTCACCAAGATCATGAAGCCTGGCTCCATTGATTCTAACAACCATTGCTCGTGAGCATGACGGACAACTGCTGCACCAGCTGTCTGTACCGGACACCTCTCCTTTCATACCAAGGGCTGTATGAAATTCTGGAACTGGCTGAGGATATGGAAGTTGACATCCCCCACGTGTGGCCACACCTAGCAGAACTGGTAACACCCATTCTGCAGGAAGGTGGGGTGCCCGTGGATGAGCTGTTCAGGAAGATTACAAAGCCTTTGAGACCCCTGGGCAAAGCTACTTCCCTGTTGCTGGAGGTTCTGGGATTCCTGTGTAAAAGCATGGGTCCCAAAAAGATGGGGACACTGTGACGACAGGCTGGGCTCAGCTGGAAGGAACTTCTAATGCATTCGCCGCTGAGCAGAAGGTGGAATCCACCCTGGGAGTGGGGTCAGGAGCCCAAGGCCAGGGGCACTCCCCTCTGAGGCGCTGAGCAGGCAGCTGGAGAAGCTGCCAAAGGAAGGCGGCAGTAGCCAGCAGGTGTCTGACTGGTGGCAGCCAACTGGAGTGAGCAGCAGATAGCATCCAGTACATAAGTTTGAGCCCTTGTGACAACTGTCTGCTACTCTGCAGTTATTTTGAGACTTCCCTCCAAGTGGATGTTGTGGTGCTGAAAGCGCGAGCGAAACTGCTGCAGAAATACCTGTGTGAGGAGCAGGAGGAGCTGCAGGCACTCCATGCCCTCCAGGCCCTTACAGTGGAATTAGAACAGCCCAACAAACTGCTTCGGATGTTCTTTGATGCCCTGTGTGACGAGGACGTGGTGAAGGAGGACGCCTTCTACAGCTGGGAGAGTAGCAAGGACCTTGCTGAGCAGCAGCGCTGGGGCATAGCCTTCAGTCTGTCACTGCCTTCTTTGAGTGGCTTTGTGAGGTGGAGGAGGAGGAGGAGTCCGACCACGACTGAGGTCAGGTGGGGCCAGGGACCTGGAGCCCCATGGATATGCGGATGGCCCAGCCAGATACCTGGACTGCAAGGTGGCGGCAGCAGCAGCAGTGACATTGGGTGACTATAGTGCGATGTGTCTGAGCTAATAGAGTGGCTGAAGAGGCAGGATGGCTTGGGGCTGTCTGGGGCCCCTCCAGGATGGTGCCAGATGTCTCTCTCCTCCCCCTGGGGCATAGAGATATATTATATATAAAGTCTTGAAATTTGGTGTGTCTGGTGGGGGAGGCTCCATCACCTGCCCCTGGGATCCTCTTTTATTTTCTGAAAATCACTCTTGGGACTGCTGTCCTCACTGCTGGGGACGTATGCCCTAGCACCTGCCTGACCCCTGCTGCTGCCTGGGCCGGGGAAGGGGGGAGGCACAGTGCCTGTAATTATTCAAACATGAATTCAATTAAAAAAAAAAAAAAAAAAGAGCCAAGCAGAGATATATATTTTTTCTGCCTCTGAACATTATTATTCATATATAATCATGAAACTGGCAGTCATCTTGGCACCCTGAGGCGGGGCCAGCCTAAACCAACAAACCAGTATGCTGAGAATGGCACAATGGACAGATGGAGAAAACCTTGTTTCTTGAGGACATCACTGAGCAGCTGCTCTAATGCTAGACTTCTTTTTATGTGAGATATTAAGTGTAATTGTGGAAGTCATTTTTGTCTTGGATTTTCTGTTACTTGAAAGCAAAGCATCCTAACCATTTCACTGAAGCTGAGTAAAATTAGTCTGCAAGTACAAAGATTTGAGTCCAGTATGATATGCCATTATCTACCTGCTTCTTTCTTACATACAGAAAAGAAGTAGAAACTCTGTGTAAAGAAAGGTTAAAAAATATCAGCTCATACCTGGCCAATGGAGAGTTCAAATTCTTAGGAAAGGAATATGCAATTCTTGACTGGATCTTGAAGCAAAAAAAAAAAAAAGAAAGAAAAGATATAAAGAGGGCCAGCCCGTGGCTCACTTGGGAGAGTGTGGTGCTGATAACACCAAGGCCATGGGTTCTGATCCTGTATAGGGATGGCCGGTTCTCTCACTTGGGAGAGCGTGGTGCTGACACCACCAAGTCAAGGGTTAAGATCCCCTTACTGGTCATCTTTTAGAAAAGAAAAGAAAAGCTATAAAGGACATTATTGGGACTATTGGAGAAACAGGAATGTGGACTATAGAGTAAATAATAGGGTAGCTTACAGTGTGAATCCTAAACTTTCTGAGTGAGATCATTTTATTTGGATGTATAGGAAAATGCCCTTGTACTTAACATCTAAAGTGAAATGTTTTTGTTTTGTTTTGTTTTTTTAAAAGAGGTTTAGAGAAAGAATTCACAAGCACTAAGTTTTCTCATAGAAATGCTATAAGAAGGGGAGAAGGGAAATATTTCTTTCCTCCTTGACAATTGGGAAAATTCATTGTTCAAATTTACTCTTAGATAGATGGATGATTGGGGTTGGGGAGAAAATAAGTTAAAGCAAACATGGCAAAACTTTAATGATTGAATCTAGGTAAATGGCATAAGGGTGTTTGTTCATTGTAGTATTCTTTAAACTTTTCTAAAGGCTTGAAAATTTTCAAGATAAAAAGTTGAGAAATATAAAAATGTAACTTTCAGTTACTTAAAAACATGACTCTCACATAAATATAAAGTAAGAAAATGCCAAAGGTGAATCTAGGTTAAAGATTTATTTAACTCATTAATAAAGGGGACCAGCTGGATGGAAAAACTGGTTCCAAGGAGAATTTTAGAGACTGGATATGTATATAATCACTGGGGTAATCTAGGGCCCAGATCCCTGTACTGGCCAGCTGCCAAAAAAAAATCATCACTGGTAAATGATTGCTAAATTAGATATAAAACTGGTTAATTTAAAATAAAAACTGTAGCCTTTAGAATTATATTTTCTATTAGACAGAAATTATTTACATCTGTACAGGAAAAAATATTATTTGCAAATATCAATCTGTTTAACATTTAACTACACGGACTCTGGGTCCTAAATGTACATTCCCCCAGAGTAGGGGCTCTCAAAGTGGTGTCCAGTGACAGTTGGTGGGGAGTGTCCTAAAATCCTTTCAAGAAGACTGCAAGGTCAAATTATTTTTATAGTAATACTAAGACATTATTTATCTTTTTAAAAAAAATTTTATTGAATCTAAATTGAATATACATATTTTGGGGGTTCAACATTGAGATATGGTGATCAAATCAATATTACTGGCATATATATTGTTACAAATTGTACTTATTCTTTATGCCCCTTGTCCAATCTCTCCCCATCCCCCTCTCCCTCTCCCCTGCCCCCTCTAATTACCCTAGATTTCTTCTCTCCTCTGAAAGAATATGGTTACTCTGTTGATTTGTTCCCTAGATGATCTGTCCAATGCTGAGAGGTGTGGTCAGGTCCCCCAATATTATCATAAAGTGGATGCTTCTTCTGTCACTCTGAAATGGGCTTTGTGGAGAGAGACATCCTCTTCTTTTCTTTATCTCTGCTGGTGACTCTCCTTGTGTCAATGTACTCCAGTGGCTGGCGGACCATCTGCATGGTGGTTGTGGTGTCTAGCTGCTTTCGTGGCAGCCATGGTTATTGTGGTGGCTGTGGTGGGCCACCCACATGGAGGTAATGTTCTTGGCATACTCTTTGGCACTGGTGGTATGCCTGGTTGTGGGGACTGTCTGGTCCCCAGCTCCAGACCATGGGACCTCAGTCAGGCCCCAAGGTGTTGGTGCAGTGTGCCTGGTTGTGGGAGGGGGGTGCAGCCCGCAGATCCATGCCTCAGGTCCCCAGGCAGGCCCCAAGGTGCTGGTGGTGTGCCTGAGCTGGAACTAATTTTTTGTCCTTTGCTTACTTCTAAAATGGGGGAATTTCCTGCAGGAACCAGTACTTGAGCTCTGTGATTTAGCTAAATTGCTGCTTTGCTGCTATTTCCCTAAAGAAGGCTTTTTGTGCAGCTCAGGGTTTAATGATTGACCTTATAGGCACTGCCAGCTCTCCAGAGACCCGGTGCAGCTGGGTTGTTAGAAGTTCTGATCTGGGCCTGAGTTTCTTCATTAAACTGCATCCCGTGCAATTCTGCATTCCCAAGCAGTCTCTCTGAGTGGTCCTGCACTGACTAGGGAGTAGACTGGCTGTCCTTGCTGTGTCCCAGTGTTCCCCCAGTGGGCCCGTCTCCCCCACCGCCCGTGCTCCAAACACTTCCCATGGGATAGCCCTGCCCTGGTCCCTTGAGCTGACTCACCGGCCTCTGAGTGGCTCTCCTTTTTCAGCTGTTCTGGCTCCTCGCTCCTGCGTGGGTCCACAGGAACCCTATTAGTGGTCTTGCTGTCCTGAGGGCCACCAAGGCCCTCTTCTCCCCTGCTGCCTCCAAGTAACTTCATCTGAAGGGCACAGCTGCGGCTTCTGCTGGTTCCTACTCTGTGCGCTCAGCAGCTCGAGACTTAAAATGGCTGCGGCCCGAAATGCTCCAAGCAGTTTTTTCTTTCTCTCATCGTGGTGTCTCTCACTTTCAGGCACTCAGTAGGTCTCTCCTCCTCTTCCCCTGAGCCCCAGCTTGGCTGATGTTACATTTTCACAGTTGTAAATTGGTTGATTTGTGAGAGAGAGTGACTCTAGGGACCATCTATTCTGCCATCTTGACTGTAACCCAGACATTATTTATCTCTTTCACTCTCCTTTTCTCATCTGTGTACAGGGGAGTTTTCCAGAGCCTACACGTGACATTGCAGCAGATTGAAAACAGAAGCCAATGAGAGAATCCACCCATCTTTGAGTAGGACAAACATTTAAAGAAATTTGCAAAAATGTAAAACAATGCCATCCTGTCATTAATTTTTTATTTTTGAAAAATGCCATTTTTAAAACATGTTAATGTGAAGTTTATTGTTGCTATTTTAAAATGAGCTAATAAATATTTTTAAATCTTGTCAGAATTTCTAATACAGTAAATATTTGTTGCAATAACCCATCTAAACAAAAGCTCTTTGAAGCTCTCAATAATTTTTAGAACGTGTGAGATTCCAAAGCCAGCATGTTTGAGAACTATTGAGGCAGGACAGAGGAGGGACACGTCCCAGGGAGGCCACTCAAAATATTCAGACGGGATCAGCCAGGGACTGTGCACCAGGCAGGACAGGAGGGGCAGAGGCAGGTCATTAGGAGTTTCCACATGGGATGGAGAGGATGGAGAAGGTCGGGGGCAGCCTTCTCTGTCTCTGGTGGAGATGCTTGTGCACTTGGCAGGTACCTTCGCTTGGAAATAAAGCGAATACGTGTTCTGTTTCTCTGTCTCTCTCTTCCTTTCCTTTTGCTGGTCCATGAAAGATTCTTCTTTCATGAATCAAGAACCTGGATATGCCTTCTGGTAACACCACTGCCCCAGAAAATCAGATAATCGATGCCAGAGCTTCCTCCAGTATGACTTTGAAAAGATACATAGTCATATTTTGGCTTTATTTCCAAGTTATATATAATTTTTCTTAATAGAAAAACAAGTTGTTAAATAAAATAGAAGTTAATTGAGTTTATTTCCACTGTAAAAAAGTAAAAACTGATCAAATGGTATCAGATTGAAACCTGGATATCTCACATGGCTTTCTGTGACTTGCAGTCATGACTTAGGAGGTCATTCTACTGCAAAATTCCTAACAACCTCTGCTTTTTTAAGATTCTGGAATAACCACTAGTAATATTTTAGTTTATATCCTTTCAATCCTATTTCTATGCCCATCAAATTTATAGTTTTGTTGCCATCTAGGGTATCCTTCAAGACTGGTGAACTGATCTACCTCATTTTTAAAAAAATAGCTACGATGATATTTCATCTTATGGATGTGCCACAGGTTTTTTTCTTTGTTTTTTAAATCTACACTCCCATTCATGGACATTTAGATTCCACTTTTTCTACAATACAAAGACATGATGATTGTGTGTGTGTGTGTGTATACACATAAAATATACAAATATGTATACACACACATATATAAATATATATTCCTGCATCTATTCCATTATTTTTTATGGGGAAAGGTTTTTTACTCCAGCTTTCTATGCCAGACCAATTGATCAAAGAAAAATATGCATGAGAAAGGTGTCAAGTGGTAGCCATTTGTGTATGTAAAAGCCCCAGAACCCCAGCTTCCCAGGGTGCTAGCAATAGGGAAAAGACATTCCTTCGCCCCCACTTCTCACTCCTCCCCCATGCCAGGCAACAGAATAGTGTTGCCCTACTCCATCCACACAAGAAATGGCAAGTTTATTCTACAGCAGATCTTTTCAGTTCAGTGATTCTTCACAAGGATGGTACTGCCCCCTAGAGGGAAATTTGGAAATTTTTGGAAGTCTCTGTCTCAATGATTGAGATTGGGGGTGGAGGGATTTGCATAGGCATCACTGTCATTTAGTGGGTGGGGGCCAGGGACACTAGACAATGTGCAGAACAATCTTACAATGCAAAAGTGTTTCTCACCTCATGTGAACTTCTAGTGTTCCTCCCACACATTCACGGAGGATAAAAACCTGTTTACAGTTATTTCCGAGCTTAAACCTAACTTTGTTGTTGGTTACAGCATGGCCTTGTAACGCTAAGGTCAAGAGTTCGGTTCCCCAGGCCAGTCAGCCACCAAAGCAAAAACAAAAACAAAAACAAAACAAAAAAACCTTTGTTTTCCATATTAACAAAATATTTTTGCATGGTTTTACTAGACGCTGAATTTTCTGGGTATGTACTTTTCAAATATAGGAAAGATTGGACTTTACTTGGTCCAAGATTTTATTTAGTTACTCACCACTTTGGAAGACCCTTTCTCTGAAGGAAAGTCCAGTTACAGTATTGAGTCTGTGGTAAACCCTAACAGTTTCTGTATACATCTGTATCCATCACTATTCTACATAAAGGCCTGAGTATCTCACTATTCCTTACACTTTCTAGTGTTACCATGTTAACTTATACTATTTTTATTGTCAACCGAAATTAAGGCTGTTGAGGCAAAGGATTTTTAGAGAAGTTTATTGGGAACCAAATGTGAGGATCCAGCAGGGAAACACAAACCAACAGAGTTGGAAAGTGCTCCAGAGTCTGCTACAGGGAAAGGCATTTTATAGGGGAGCTTGGAAAGAGAAGAAGCTTTGGATAGAGTTGTCCTTTTCCCATGGAATACAGGAATCACAGTCATGGGTTACTGATTACAGCACGGGAACTATAAGCATCTACAGGCAACCTCAAGCAGAAGCTTCACGCGCCAGCTATTCCTCACAATATCCAACTGGCTTATTTAGAATCAACAAGTTATACATTAGTCAACAAATCAGCAGTTCACTACATACATGGTTTATATTAACAAGATGTCAATGTTGAGTCCAAGAGACATCCCAAGACAGTAAGTTTTGGAAAACCTGCTTCATTTTGATCTTTTCCTTTGATAACTAAAAGAATCTGCTCTGACCAGGTCAGTTAAATTAGAGTACCTTCCAAGATCTGGGATAAGTCAGTAATCACACCCACCTTTCCTGGAAAATGTTATCATAAGAGTATTTTACTTAGAAGCAGCCATAATGGTGCCAGAAAGCCATAAAATAACTTAGAATACTTCTTATGACCCCTACCCTAGATTCCTGCATGTAGGATGTAACCAAGTAACAATCACAAATCTATGATCAACCTGTAGAAAGCCTGATGAAGTAATTAGGCAGGGCTGTCTTTCTCTCTCTCCTTTTACCCTTCCCTCTTCTTGTGATTATAAAATGCTAAGCTCTGTTGGCCCTCTTTAGAACATATTTTTCTGGGTTACCTGATCTACGTGTCTCCTCACTTGCAATCATTATAGTAGCTCAATAAATTCAATAAAACTTTATTTATGACATAAATTTTTAAATTTGGATTTAGCCAGAGGGTCATAGTAATAAAAAGTTTATCCCATTATGTACTATTGGCTCAATAAATTTATGTATTTGGTCTCAATCTATTTTTAGGTCAACACCTTCATCATTATCATAAATTATTTCTTCTCTTACTGCTCCTGTATCATTCAATTTGAGCATTATACTGATTTTTAAAATTGTGTGTGTAGTAAATAGAGTGTTACAACATATTTATCACTGAAAGGAGGCTCAATAAGAAGACAGTATTTTATGATACTGAACAAAATATCCTACCTTAACCTAGCCTAGCCTGAGACATCTCTCTTCCAAAACACAGCTTTGGTTTTGCTTTTCCATAATCAAAAGACTCATTGAAGTGGTTTTCCTGAATCCAAAGAAATCCCAAAGTCAATTCAAATTTCTCCCTCTAACAATTATTACCGTGTCTCATCTCCCTTTCTCCTCCTGCCTCCAGTTTTCAAATATCTATGACACCTTTCCCAGACTGGACTCAGAGTTTCCTTCTAAGAGAAAACCCTTTTACTCTTACACATTAGACTTCCTCACGGAATGTGAAAGTGATAGGGCTGGATTCTATTCATCACAGTATGTTCTGGTACATAGAATGTGTTCGATAATCATTGGTTGAATGAAAACTTATGGAATTTGAACATAAAAACCTAACTGAAGGCAATGGAAACAGATATGTTAAGGATTCTGAAGTATTGGTTAGAAAAATTATCCAAAACTTGGAAATAAGACAAAAAAGATGAATAGCACATCCTTTCAATATCACGCAGGAGACACTGGCCAGTTGGCTCAGTTGGTTAGACCACAGTGTTACAACACCAAGGTCAAGGGTTTGGAACCCTGTACTGGCTGGCTGCTAAGTCCACCCAAAGATCGTCTGGGGCAGGGGCCAATAAACTTTATCTTGTCTAGATGTTACTGAGACCCCAAAGGCACGTTTGCTCACTGCTCAATAGCCAGTAATCAAGAGACAAGTGTTAATGTAAGGAAAGGCAGCCTTTAATCAAGAAGCAGCAGCCTTGGGAAATGGTGGACTTACGTCTCAAAGACCGTCTCCACCTCTCCCAGGTTTGCCAAAGGGTTTTATAGGGGTCTGTGGTGGAAAGCTGACTCATGGTGACCGAGCAGGGATGTGCAGACGTGCTTGAGTGTTTCAGATAATCATCAAGGAACTTCCCGGGTGGGAGCTGACCAGCGTCATACTTCACTCTCCATGGGTTCAGTAAGATCAGGTTAGTAAGCGAGTAAGGAATGACCATCTGAGTTAATAATCTTTTTTCTAATTATTTTGTGTACAATGTGAGTAAGAGTCATTCTGTTCTGTCAGTCAGCTTCAGGCTATGTGGTTTGGGTTACAGGAAAGAACAAGCTTTTAAATTCAAAGGTTTAACAAAATGGTGTCACTTCTGTTCAGGCTGTTACAAACTTCACTTCTGTTCAGCGTGTTACACAGATAGTAAATATTTTAGATTCTAAATCTGTGTGCTTTCAGATTTCTGTTGTGACTACTCAGGTCTGCTATTGTAGTGCAAAAGCAGTCATAGACAATAAGGATGGGAACAAACACAGCTAAGTTCCAATAAAACTTTATTTACAACATAAATTTTTTAATTTGGATTTAGCCAGGGGGTCATAGTAAAGTTTATCCCATTATTTGCTATTCATTAAAGGATCCAGAATTAGTGAACTTACTTGGTAACTTGAGGATTTTTATCTGGAAGAGATGCAAATGACTTCTGTCGGTGGAACAGAAAACTCCACAGGTTTGTGGCTGATTGTACATTAATCAGTTCTACATTTAACTCACCAACCTTATCATATAAATATCCTTGCTTCTTGGATGCTCTTTGAATTGGTCATTGCATCTTTCCTGATCCTCTTTTCATTTGATGAGTTAGGTGAAATCTCTGACACATATTCATTTTATATTTGCTGGAGAGTCAAGATTTGACCTTTTTGAAAACTACAACATATCTCATAAGTACAAAAACATAGACTCTAGTCACAGGTCTTCCCCATTACAATGGACTGGTGTTATACATGTTGCATTTCACTAATTCTGAAAGGCTGGGTTAATAGATGAAATGGTGATGTAAAGAACTGGTTCTAAGTTCAATTTATTTCAAATTTTGGTGGGTAAGTGGCTGTAATAACCAAAACATATCTCATGAAATCCCTTCCTGAGATGAAACTCCTTCACAATAAGGGTGAGGCTCACATTAATAGTTAAAGTAAATCCATATTTCAAACAGTGTTGACAATTTTGAATGTTTTGAACAACTTCTTATAAACTATGTTAGACTTTTATTATCTTTTCCTTGTCAAGTAGCTTCTCCTCCTGTGAGAATTTGTGTCAGTGCTGTCAAACAGCTCCTTGTCTGCCAGCACATACACTATTAGAGTTATCTTGATAGAGATAAAACAGTGGTTACCAGTGACTGAGAGTAAATAGGGAGATGTAGGTCAGAGGATACAAAGTAGCAGATATGTAGGATAAACAAGTCTAGAGATCTAATGTACAACAGGAAGGCTATACTTAATATTGTACTTTACTCAGGATTTTTGCTAAAAGAGTAGATTTTAGGTGCTCTTGCCACCCACACAAAAAAGGCTAACTATGTGAGATGACAGATGTTTTTTTTTTTTTTTTTTTTTTTTAAATTTTATTTTGTCGATATACATTGTGGCTGATTATTGCTCCCCATCACCAAAACCTCCCTCCCTTCTCCCACCCCCCTCCCCCACAACAATGTCCTTTCTGTTTGCTTGTCGTATCAACTTCAAATAATTGTGGTTGTTATATCTTCTTCCCCCCCCTCGGTTTGTGTGTGTGTGTGTGTGTGTGTGTGTGTGTGAATTTATATATTAATTTTTAGCTCCCACCAATAAGTGAGAACATGTGGTATTTCTCTTTCTGTGCCTGACTTGTTTCACTTAATATAATTCTCTCAAGGTCCATCCATGTTGTTGCAAATGGCAGTATTTCATTCGTTTTTATAGCTGAGTAGTATTCCATTGTGTAGATGTACCACATTTTCCGTATCCACTCATCCGATGATGGGCATTTGGGCTGGTTCCAACCCTTGGCTATTGTAAAGAGTGCTGCGATAAACATTGGGAAACAGGTATACCTTCGACTTGATGATTTCCATTCCTCTGGGTATATACCCAACAGTGGGATAGCTGGGTCGTATGGTAGATCTATCTGCAATTGTTTGAGGAACCTCCATACCATTTTCCATAGAGGCTGCACCATTTTGCAGTCCCACCAACAATGTATGAGAGTTCCTTTTTCTCCGCAGCCTCGCCAGCATTTATCGTTCAGAGTCTTTTGGATTTTAGCCATCCTAACTGGGGTTAGATGGTATCTCAGTGTGGTTTTGATTTGCATTTCCCGGATGCTGAGTGATGTTGAGCATTTTTTCATATGTCTGTTGGCCATTTGTATATCTTCCTTAGAGAAATGCCTACTTAGCTCTTTTGCCCATTTTTTAATTGGGTTGCTTGTTTTCTTCTTGTACAGTTGTTTGAGTTCCTTATATATTCTGGATATTAATCCTTTGTCAGATATATATTTTGCAAATATTTTCTCCCACTCTGTTGGTTGTCTTTTAACTCTTTTAATTGTTTCTTTTGCTGTGCAGAAGCTTTTTAGTTTGATATAATCCCATTTGTTTATTTTTCCTTTGGTTGCCCGTGCTTTTGGGGTCATATTCATGAAGTCTGTGCCCAGTCCTATTTCCTGAAGTGTTTCTCCTATGTTTTCTTTAAGAAGTTTTATTGTTTCAGGGTGTATATTTAAATCCTTAATCCATTTTGAGTTGATTTTAGTATACGGCGAGAGGTATGGATCTAGTTTCATTCTCCTGCATATGGATATCCAGTTATCCCAGCACCATTTGCTGAAGAGGCAGTCCCTTCGCCACTGAATAGGCTTGGTGCCTTTGTCAAAGATCAGCTGACAGTAAGTGTATGGGTTGATTTCTGGATTCTCTATTCTATTCCATTGGTCAGTGTGTCTGTTTTTACACCAGTACCATACTGTTTTGGTTATTATAGCTTTGTAGTATAGCTTAAAGTCAGGTAGTGTTATGCCTCCAGCTTTATTTTTTTTGCTCAGCATTGCTTTGGCTATGCGTGGTCTTTTATTGTTCCATATAAATGTCTGGATAGTTTTTTCCATTTCTGAGAAAAATGTCTTTGGAATTTTGATGGGGATTGCATTGAATTTGTATATCACTTTGGGTAGTATGGACATTTTCACTATGTTGATTCTTCCAATCCAAGAGCATGGGATATCTTTCCATCTTCTTGTATCCTCTCTAATTTCTCTCAGCAGTGGTTTGTAGTTCTCATTATAGAGATTTTTCACCTCCTTGGTTAACTCAATTCCTAAGTATTTTATTTTTTGGTGGCTATTGTAAATGGGCAGGCTTTCTTGATTTCTCTTTCTGCATGTTCACTATTGGAGAAAAGAAATGCTACTGATTTTTGTGTGTTGATTTTGTATCCTGCTACTGTGCTGAAATCATTTATCAATTCCAACAGTTTTTTTGTAGAGGTTTTAGGCTGTTCGATATATAGGATCATGTCATCTGCAAACAGGGACAGTTTGACTTCATCTTTTCCAATCTGGATGCCCTTTATTTCCTTCTCTTCTCTGATTGCTCTGGCTAGTACTTCCAACACTATGCTGAATAAGAGTGGTGAGAGTGGGCATCCTTGTCTAGTTCCTGTTCTTAAAGGAAAAGCTTTCAGCTTTTCCCCATTCAGGATGATATTGGCTGTGGGTTTGGCATATATGGCTTTAATTATGTTGAGATACTTTCCCTCTATACCTAACTTATAGAGGGTCTTTGTCATGAATGAGTGCTGAACTTTATCAAATGCTTTTTCAGCATCTATAGAGATGATCATATGGTCCTTGTGTTTGAGTTTATTAATATGGTGTATCACATTTATTGATTTGCGTATGTTGAACCAACCTTGCCTCCCTGGGATGAATCCCACTTGATCGTGATGAATAATTTTACGTATGTGTTGCTGTATTCTGTTTGCTAGTAATTTAGTGAGGATTTTTGCATCTATATTCATCAAGGATATTGGCCTGTAGTTTTCTTTTTTGGTTATATCTTTACCTGGTTTTGGTATCAGGATGATGTTTGCTTCATAGAATGAGTTTGGGAGATTTGCGTCCGTTTCAATCTTTTGGAATAGTTTGTAAAGAATCGGTGTCAATTCCTCTTTGAATGTTTGGTAAAATTCTGCTGTGAATCCATCTGGTCCTGGGCTTTTCTTTGTTGGGAGCCTACTGATAACAGCTTCAATCTCCTTTATTGTTATTGGTCTGTTCAAATTTTCTACATCTTCACGGTTCAGTTTTGGGAGCTTGTGTGTGTCCAGAAATTTATCCATTTCCTCCAGATTTTCAAATTTGTTGGCGTATAGTTGTTTATAGTAGTCTCGAATGATTCCTTGTATTTCGGATGAATCAGTTGTAATATCGCCTTTTTCATTTCTAATTTTTGTTATTTGGGTCTTCTCTCTTCTTTTTTTTGTTAGCCATGCTAATGGTTTGTCAATTTTATTTATCTTTTCAAAAAACCAACTTTTTGATTCCTTGATCTTTTGAATTGTTTTTTGGTTTTCAATTTCATTCAGTTCTGCTCTGATCTTAATGATTTCTTTCCGTCTGCTAACTTTAGGTTTGGATTGTTCTTGTTTTTCTAGTTCTTTAAGGTGAAGTGTTAGGTTGTTCACTTGCCATCTTTCTATTCTTCTGAAGTGAGCATTTAATGCGATAAATTTTCCCCTCAATACTGCTTTTGCAGTATCCCACAGGTTTTGGTATGATGTATCATTGTTTTCATTAGTTTCAATAAATTTTTTGATTTCCTGCTTGATTTCTTCTTGGACCCATATGTCATTAAGTAGAATGCTGTTTAATTTCCACGTGTTTGTATAGTTTCCAGAGTTTCGTTTGTTATTAATTTCTAGTTTTAATCCATTGTGGTCTGAGAAGATACATGGGATAATTGCAATTTTTTTGAATTTATTGAGACTTGATTTGTGACCTAATATGTGATCTATCCTGGAGAATGACCCATGTGCTGCTGAGAAGAATGAATATTCTGAGGTTGTTGGGTGGAATGTTCTGTAGATATCTGCCAATTCCAATTGGTCTAGAGTCTTGTTTAGATCTTGTGTTTCTCTACTGATTCTTTGCCTAGATGATCTGTCTAATATTGATAGTGGGGTGTTCAGGTCCCCTGCTATTATGGTATTAGTGTCTATTTCCTTCTTTAGGTCTAATAGAGTTTGTTTGATAAATCTGGCTGCTCCAACATTGGGTGCGTACATATTTATGATTGTTATGTCTTCTTGATGGATCAGTCCTTTTATCATTAAGTATTGTCCCTCATTGTCTCTTTTTATGGTTTTTAGTTTAAAGTCTATTTTGTCAGATATAAGAATAGGTACTCCAGCTCGTTTTTCTTTTCTGTTTGCATGGTAAATCTTTTTCCATCCTTTCACTCTTAGTCTGTGTGAATCCTTATGGGTGAGGTGGGTCTCTTGTAGGCAGCATATAGTTGGGTCCTGCTTTTTGATCCAGTCAGCCAGTCTGTGTCTTTTAATTGGGGAATTTAAGCCTTTTACATTAAGAGTTGTTATTGAAAGGTGTTGATTTATTCCTAGCATTTTATTGGTTGTTTGGTTGTCTTAGGTGTCTTTTGTTCCTTGCTTTCTGATTTACTGTTTGTTTTCTGTGTTTGTTGGTTCCTTAGGTTGTAGATAGTGTTTTTGTTAGCTTGTTTTCTCTTCATGAATGCCATTTTTATTATACTAGCGGGTTTAGATTTTTCTTGGGTTTTTATGGCAGTGGTAGTTATTTTTCAGGAACCAAACCCAATACTCCCTTGAGGATTTCTTGTAAGGGTGGTCTTGTGGTAGTGAACTCCCGCAGTTTTTGTTTGTCTGAGAAATATACTATTTGCCCCTCATTTCGGAAGGATAGCCTTGCAGGGTAGAATATTCTTGGCTGGCAATCTTTGTCTTTTAGTATTTTGAAAATATCATCCCATTCCTTTCTAGCTTTTAGGGTTTGTGTTGAAAAGTCTGATGTTAACCTGATTGGGGCTCCCTTATAGGTGATTTGACGCTTCTCTCTTGCAGCTTTTAAGATTCTCTCTTTATCTCTGAGTTTTGCCAATTTGACTATGACATGTCTTGGAGAAGGTCTTTTTGGGTTGAATACATTTGGAGATCGTTGAGCTTCCTGGATCTGAAGATCTGTGATTTTTCCTATACCTGGGAAGTTTTCCGCCACTATTTTGTTGAATATGTTTTCAATGGAATCTCCATTTTCCTCCCCTTCTGGAATACCCATGACTCGGATATTTGATCGCTTATGGTTGTCTGATATCTCTCTCAGATTTTCTTCAATGTCCTTGATTCTTTTTTCTTTCTTTTTGTCTGCTTGTGTTATTTCAAACAGCCCATCTTCAAGTTCAGAGGTTCTCTCTTCAACTTCGACAAGCCTGCTGGTTAAACTCTCCGTTGTGTTTTTTATTTCGCTGAATAACTTCTTCAGTTCAGCAAGTTCTGCTACATTTTTTTTCAGGACATTGATTTCCTTGTATATTTCCTCTTTCAGATCCTGTATACTTTTCCTCATTTCATCATGATGTCTAGCTGAGTTTTCTTGTATCTCATTCAGTTTCCTTAGAATTATCACTCGAAATTCCTTGTCAGTTATTTCAAGGGCTTCTTGTTCTATAGGATCTAGAGTATGAGATTTATTAACTTTTGGTGGTGTACTTTCTTGATTTTTTGTATTTCTGGTGTCTTTTTTTTGGTGTTTATTCATTGTGGCAGGGGGTTTCACAGTCCACTGGTTTGAGACTAATGACTAACTAGGATGTTGCTGTGGTTGCCAATTTGGTATGGCTCCCGCCGTGACTGCTCAGTTGGCCTCTAGTGCCTTGTGTGTGTGGTTGCCTCGGGTCTTGGGCTTCTCCGGGGATCCACCTTTCTGGTCAGCTTGTACTCTGCTGGGCTGGTGGATCACGTACCACAGGGTGTGTGATCTCTGTTGAGCTTTCACTTCCCGTGCAGGACTTCTCCCTGTTCCGTGTGCTCTGGCCCAGGCTGTTAGATCATGCAGTGGCGACCCCACCGGGTGTGTGGTTTCTGTCGAGTCTCCGCCTCCCTGGCCGCACGTCTCCCCACTCTGTGCGCACTGTGCTGGGCTGGGGCTTGTCTTCTGCACCCCTCGTCTATCAGCAGGGCCTTCAAGACCCTGCTCGGCACCGCCTCGCCCAGGAAGTCTGCCAGGTTTCTGCTGGGCATGGACGACCGGTCTCTCTGTGTGCCTTTGTAGCACTATGTAGATCTTTCTCGGGTCTTGTTCACCTTTGTATCCCCCCAGTATAAATCGAGTCTAGCGCCCACCTGCAGCCTGGTCTCCGGCCGGTTCAAGCGGACCTGGGAACTCTCCTACCACACTATTCCCAACCAGAAATTCGTTAGGCTTTTTTCCAAACTGGTGGCCGCAGAGATGGTGTCTGCCTCCCAGTAACAGGGAGTTTACCTGGGGCCGGAGTCCAGGGTATGGTGGAGTGACGGGTACTACCTTGCCCTCCCGACTCTGGCCCGGGACACCCCTGCCACCAGCCCCGCCAGAGAACCACTGAGGGAGTTGGAGCCGAGGCCGGTCCGCAGGCCCCGGAAAGCCCGGCACCAGGCCAAGCAAGTGGGAGGGCTCAGTTATGGCCGAGCAGGGCGGAGCTGCCCGCACCTAGGAAAATGGAGGCAGCACCGGGCGGTGAGTGGCCTGGTGGTGCAGGCGGGAGCCGCGTGGGCATGCACCCCCCGAACAGAGCTATGCCAGGGATCACTCACAGTGCTGTGCCAGGTCGGGTGCTCGCTCTCTGTCTCTGGTTTGCCGCCTTTCCCAGTTCTCGGGGCCGCTGCCGCCTCGGGCTATTCAGTCGCGGCACGGCTCGGGCGCTCCCAGGAATCTTCTTTAATGCCGGCCTGAAACCTCGAATCCTGAATAGGGCAGCTGGCCGCCTTCAGCGCGGCCCCAGCCTCCGGGATCCTGGCTGCATCCACAGCAGCCCTGGCGCCGTGTTCCCTGTTCGAGACTCGCTTTTGCAGCTAAGAAACAGTTCTTTTCCTGCTCCACACTTCAAAGCTGTTGCCTGTAAATGAGGCAGCCTCTCCTGCCGGGGGGTAAAGTGGCGGTCACCCCCCACGACCGGTCAGCAGCAGCAGTCCTCCCTTAAGAGATGGCGAGAGGAAGGTCCACAGGTTTCCCGGCTGCCCCACCTTTTTCACCTCAGGTACTCCGCGCCAGCCGCCGCAGCCGCCGCCATCTTGAAAACCTTCCGAGATGACAGATGTTAATTTGCTTGATGATAGTAACTTTTCACTACCTATATTTACATAAAAACATCCAGTTGTACACCTTAATATATAAAATAAATAAAAATTAAAGTAAAGTTATCTTGAAAACCAGCATTTTCTCTGTAGGAGCCTTTTAAGGCCATTTGTCCATCTTATAAGGATAGGTTTAGTTGAAACTAAATGATGTCATCTGGTTTAACCAGGCACTCATAATCCACGATATGTTACTGCACTCTGAAGGGGCTCAGAGAGGAAAGTAACCATGATGCAAAGCTTCTGCTGTTCCCTGAGATGTTGACACATGACAGTGACATAGATTCAGAGGAACCCAGTGCAAATTGGTATATTAAATATTAGTAACATTTAGGGTGGCTGGTTAGGTCAGTTGGTTACAGTGTGGTATTACAACACCAATGCCAAGGGTTTGTGTTAAACTTGTTAAAATATACTTAGCAAAAACCCTACCTATGTTCTCTTCCTGTAACTTCCTGGTCTGGAGAATAAATGCAGGAAGAGAGCCCCAATTCATGGTTAATTTCCCAAATGGAAGGAATGTCTCACTCTTGAGGGTTCCAGGAGATTAACCCCTTTTCGGGGCTTCTTGCTGCTCAGAAGAGATTGGCTTTGAGTAATCTTTGGTGGCTCCATCACCCAGGGGAAAAGGGGTGACAAATCCATGGGAGGCAAAGCAACAAATGGTGACCCCGATGTGATAAATTCTGGGCCCACGGGTTGGAGACCGACCTGCCAAGCTTTGGAAAGGAAAAGGAGGACATCCGCCACTCATCCCGATAAAAGGGAGGCCCTGACAAAAGAGGGGAAAAGAAAAAAGACGTCCAGAAAAAGGAAGAGGAAATCTACTCATCCCGTCAAGAGGGAAATCCAGGTAAGGGGGACTCACCCCAGTAAAGGGGATCACAGAGGTGGCTTTCGATTAAGCGATTGCACGCCTGCTGCAGTGTCTAGCTAGGGCTTTGCCCGGACGTTTTGCTTTCTTACTCTCTCAATTCTCTATCTATTCTTGCGATTATGGGTAGTTTACTGTCTAAGAGGGAAGTTCAACATAGTTCAGTCCTTCTATCTCTCCTTAAGGCAGTAGGTTATAAAGTAATGAACTGTCATCTACCTAAATTATTATTGATTATAGTGGTTTGGAAATTTTGTCAAATTGCTTTAAAAATTATTCAGAACCTTAACAAAAGGAAAAAATGTGTTTATGCCATTAAAGAGGATGAAAAGCAATCCTCGCCCCCTCCTCCTTTTCCTCTCCCCCCACCTCCACCTTTGGAGGCAAACAATTCATTTGTTCCCTTGATGGAGTCCTGTCTTAAGGACAGACATAACATGGGACTTGATGCTCAGCATGTCTTTCCTGTTGTAAGAACTGGGACTCAGTTGAGACATGAAAACCTCCCATTCTCCTTGTTTGAAAGGTTTAAAAAGAGCATAACAGAAAGTGGCTTACATAGCACTTTTACTAAGGAATGCTTAGAATCAATTGCTAATGGGTATAATATGACCCCTTGGGATTGGAAACACTTGGAAAAACTGTTTTAACTCCTGCTCAATATACTGTATAAGAATATTGGGAAGCCTTACATGGTATTTCATTTGAAAATTTATGAAATGAGGTTCAAATTAGTAAGGACATATTACTTGAACAAACAACTAGAGCAGCCATAAAGGCTTGGGACAAAATTCCTGAAACAAAATCTAAACCTCAACCTCTTGCTTCCCCTGATGCGTTTTGGTTACAAAGATTAGATAAGACTCAGCCACTGTTGACATTATCTGTTGAACAAAAATCAATTACAGATTTGGGGGCTGATGTTACCACAATTGCTAAAAGGATTAGACTCCATTATGGAAAGTAACTTCTTCACCAGTTACATTTAATGGATTAGGAGGGTTCAAAATTCCTTATCAAAGTAAAAATCCTTTGTTGTGTACTGGCCCCGAGGGACAAACTGCTTCCGTTATGCCTTATGTTCCAGATCTACCTCAAACCCTATGGAGCTGAGATCTCCCTGCTCAGTGGGATATTTATATTTAGACATCTCCTTCAAAATTTATCATGATGGCCACAGCCACACTCACACCAGTCAAACTGCAATGGACCCCTGGTCCTCTGGTTTGGGTGGAACAGTGGCCTCTTAAAGTGGAGAAATTAAATCAAGCTACTTTACTTGTTAAACAACAGTTAAAAATGGGACATTTAGGGCATTGCATAGTCCCTGGAATACTCCCACTAAATCTTTTGCTACTGTTAGACAGGGACCCACTGAGCCTTATATAGATTTTAGTAATAGTCTTCAAGATGCTATAAATAGACAAATTGACAATGCTCATGACAATCCAGAACTGCTATCACAAGTTTATTTACATTTAATCAAACAAGTTAATAATGCTGGTTTACAAGTAGCTCCAGATAAAATTCAAAAAAGGAGCCTTGGAAATAACTTTGTTTTTAATCACTCAGAGAAGTATACAGCCACAAAATACATCTTTCCATATTCAGTAGACTTTTACTCTAAATGACTTACAAAAATTACTTGGCCACATTAACTGGCTCTGCCCTTCTATGGGTGTTCCAACTTATCAATTACAACATTTGTTTAATACGCTGAAAAGAGATCCTGATCGGTCCTCCCCTCATTACTTATCTGAAGGAGCAAAATTAGAATTAAAACAGATTGAATCCTCTTTACATTTCAGACCATTAACACATATTGTTAAATCTCAAGTCATTCATTTCATTATTTTAAACACCCCACATAGTCCCACAGGTTTGCTCTGCCAATTTCTTCCTCAAATAGGAGTCACTGAATGGATTTTCTTACCTCATCAACAAAAAATGAAATTATATACTAAATTAGAACAATGTATTCATTTACTCACTAGGGGAAGACACTGTTGTCAAGTACTTGCTGGGTGTGACCCTAATGTTGTTAATCCTGGTCTTTCCGGGGCTGATTTTTGCACTGCCCTGGAATGATCAGAGTCTTTGTGGATGGCTATGGTTGATTTTGTTGGTGGGATGCAGTTCTCATTATCCCACGTACAGTGTTGCAGGGACTCTGAATGCTGCCCATACAGTTGGAATCCTGTTTGTCCCCTGTTCCCCTCCCTCAAGTGCTAACTGTGTTTATTGGTGGCTTTGGCAGATCAGGAAAGGAATCTATAACATGGCAGGAACAGAGAATCTTGAAACATTTTGTTACTATCGGTCATAAGTCCACTTAAAGGGCTGAATTGGCAGCTGCCATTGCAGCTTTGCAACATTTTTACAATCAGCCACTTAGTTTAGTAGCTGACTCTGCCTACGTAGCTGGAGTCTTACAGGCAACTCAAGATGCATCTATCCATGAGGGAAATGATTTTCTTTTATTTGAAATGTTTCGACATTTACAAAAACTTATTCAAAAAAGACATCATCCTTTCTATGTAACTCACATGTATTGTCATCCTGGTATTCCTGGCCCTTTATCAATTGGAAATGATATGGCTGATCACTTTGTTATGTATAATAATGTTTTACAGAAAGCGATGGATTCTCATCAGTTTTTTTCATCATGGTGCATGAGCTTTGGCTAACACGCATCAGATCTCTTACAGGCAAGGTCAAGATATTGTTCATGCTTGTCCCAATTGTCAGAGGTTTTCTAAATCTAATTCCCCTGGAGGAGTTAATCCTCAAGGAATAGAAGGTAATGAAATTTGGCAAGTGGAAGTCACTCATTATCCCACTTTCAGATGTCTTAAATATTTACATGTTACTGTTGATACTCACTCTGGTCTTATTCATGCCACTGCCCAAACATGAGAAACTGCTAAACATGTTAAAAAACATTGTCTTTCTGCCTTTGCCACCATGGGGATTCCAAATCAAATTAAAACAGATAGTGGACCGGCATACACCTCCAAGGTCTTTCAAGTATTCTGTGACAACTGGAACATTAAATACGTCACAGGAATCCCATTTAATCCCACTGGCCAGGCAATTGTTGAAAGAACTAATCGGCTTCTTAAATCTCAAACAAGTAAACAAAGGAGGGGTAATACAGGTATAGGACTGGCCCCTCATGAACAAGTCTTTAAAGCTCTGTGTACACTAAATTTTTTAAACTGTAATTCCCAAAAATTAACAGCCACAGAACAACACTTTCTACCTCCTAAAAAGAGACCTAGTCCCTTGGTTTTATTCTGCCACCTGCCAACGGGACCACAATGGTTGAGACTTATTGAATTGTCAACATGCGGGAGAGGGTATGTGTCTGTTCTCTCACCCACAGGCCCGCTATGGATTCCTGCTAAGGCTGTTAAAACTTATGTGGACCCCCAAGCCAGACAAGGAATTGAATCTGATGCCCAAATCTCAACGCCTCACCATCACACTTCAATCCACCTCACCAGGGATGGTACACATCAGACCACCAGTGATGATGCTGCCAACAACCACTTCCACTCTGACCTGCATCAGACCACCAGTAATGAAAATAATAAGCTCCAAACTGACCCAGGGTGAATTTAAAAACTTCAACAGTCAAATAGCTTTCAGTAGCTCAGTCCTTAAGCTCAGTAACTCACTAGAGAAACAAAAACTAACCTAAAATCTACCTGTTTAACTAGATGGTCTCAAATTTTCTGACATTCACCTGGTTATCTTAAACAGACTTCTAAATTCTCTTCTAGTCTCATAGTATTTCTTCACAAAATCCTATGATAGAATTCCATGCTATTTTCTTAAAAGGAAGACAATCTTCTCTGAATCTTCTTGAAAAGTCTTGCATACTTTGCTTTACAATGTAAATTTGTTATCTTGCTTTCTTTAAGGCAGGGTGAGGCCTCACAAATATCTTTAAAAAAAAAACACACAATCTAAACCTGACTGTCCTTTTTACTGGTGAGCTTTTTTTACATCTTGAAGAAAACCTTGTTTGTTCTTGTTGTTTATGTCTGCATATATGTGTGTGTAAGCTGTATGTTATGTCTGTACGTTCATGTCTGTATGTGTAATTGTGTTATGTGCAAAGTACCAAATTGGCTTATAATTAATGCATGTTCATTAAATAAATAAGTATACTTTTCAAGTTCACATGACTTAAATTTTCTAAAGTTTTGATAAATATATTTTCAAAATTTAATTTAAACCTTTTACTTAAATTTGTCTCTAGGTCAATATGTCTCCTTGTTATCTCAGCTCTGCCTCCTGGCCATGCTGGGAGAAACAATATCTTTTAGACAATATCTTTGTAAATACTACCCTCTGTATTAAGCTCCACATGGCTCCAAATGCCACGTGGAAACCTGGGACCCAAAATGGCTAGTGAAAGGAGACCTATGCCCAATATCGCATAGGCCCTAGTTAACATTAACTGAAAAGGGTATAGATCTAATTCACCAAGTTTTTGGCTGGAAAACCATAAATATGTATTTGGTAAAAATAGCTAAAACTCAAATTGAGCTTTGTATAATTTCCTCTGATAAATGGACACCTATTTACTAACCTGAATTTATAAAAATATTCTTATCAGCACACATCATTGCGTGGGTTTACTAATCAAACAGGATTACTAGAGGTCTTTTCACTTGACTGCTCTTAATACAAAATTGTAAAAGGTTTTCTTTGTCCCTTAGATAACTGGTTTAAGAAAACTTATTTCATGATAATTTCTTGTGCTCTCTGCCTTCGAAACCCTCTGTCACTTTAGTTTTACTTTTTGTAATAATTTGTGATTTTATTCAACTAAATGTTTTAAGCCTTTTGTTATTTGACAAAGCTTTCCAACACTAAATTCTGAATGCTTAAACTAACTTTAAGGAGTTCCAAGGGCTTCTGGAGCTTCTCAAAGGATATATAAAAGATGTACCAAAACTAATGGGCTTATTGATAAATTAGACTATATGGGAAAGCATTGTCAGTACTGAGGGTGTTATGGATATGTGTTCCAAAATCTTGTAAGGTTCTTAAATATCTGTGTCTTGATATAAATGCTACCAGTCATAATTTTGGTTTAATTATAATTTTTAAATGTTATGTCTTCAAATATTTCATAAAAAAACTCTGATAGGTACAGTTTCCCAACAAACTTTGAGTTCATAGCTTTAAACTAAAGTTCTAAAATTTTAATGAAGAAAATGATGGGTTTGTGAAATTGTTCACAAAGGTCAAAACAACAAAAGAATTAGTGAGCTAATTAAAAAGAATAATGGGTTTTTATAATTTCCTTATTTTGAAACACTGCTGGATCTCTTAATGTTTTGTTTTCCAAATGTAAGAAAACTCTCTCTCTCTCTTAAGCTATTTATAACTAAAAACAGTTTGGTAAAATATCATTTAAAACAGAGATAAAAGTATTTGTTTTCTCCCTATTTGATCCCCCCCAAATTTAATAGCTTTAAGTATCCTTATGATTATTATGGCAATGTGGCTATTTTTATAAGTTGAATGAAAATTAACTCTCTCTTTATAACAGTATATAATTTAAAACTTTGGATATAAAATGGCATGTCTCACTTATAAATTGCTGACCCTTCTTTTATGTTGCCTTAATTTGGTCTAACTGCTGCTTCATCCTGGTGTTCATCTTTCCCCACAACGTGGGACAGCTCACCACCTGGGAAAGGTCCTTCCCAGCAGTGTGGGATTTATACAAAGAAAAGCAAGACCTTTTCAATCAAGATATTGATCATCAATGCTTTTGTGAGGAATGCCTTGATCATAAAGGGGGAAATAACGTCTTTTCTACAAAAGCAGTTCTCTAAATTTTCCTGGCCTTAAAGAGGGTGTTTGTAACTTGAATGAGACATCTTGTTCCTAAACAAAAGACTTGTAATTGATCAAAAATTTTACAAAAGAGTAGATGCTTTAAAAACAGTAATGTCCTGGACAGGTGAACATTAACAAACTCTCTGGCTTCAGAATCAACTATTATATGCAGCAGAATCCCATTCTGGAGTTTCAACAATTGGCAATTACACCCAACTCAAAGCACCTGGAATGACACCAATGCAGCCACTCTGAGATGATGACATCATCAGTCCTCACCTGAAGTAAATTAAAAGGAGTTGCCATGCTAAATGATATGAACTTTGCTTTAAATGCTTTTGTCTTAACTGTGAAAACCTGATCTATAGCTTTTGCTTTTTCTTTTAAATAAATAAAATGGGGAGGAGATGTGGAATATGCATAAAGCAAATGTATTTCACAGGGCCTGGTTTTCCAAAGCCTTTCAGTTTCAAATATTGACCTTGCAAAGGACAGGAAATTTTCCCCAGGCGAAAGTCTCTGTTGTAAGATAAAGAATTGTAACACAGCAAGGTTGCTGGCTCAAAGACAGACAGGTTACTGATTGATATGTAAAGATACTGGGAAATTGCTGTAAGAAGAGAATGTTTGCTAAGATCAAGCTTTTGTTGGTGGATCAACTTAACTTCTTGAAAATTGCATTATGGAATTCTTATTGTTAAACTTGTTAAACTATACTTAGCAAAAACCTCACCTATGTTCTCTTCCTGTAACTTCCTGGTCTGGAGAATAAATGCGGGAAGAGAACCCCAATTCATGGTTAATTTCCCAAATAGAAGGAATGCCTTGCTCTTGAGGGTTCCAGGAGACTAACCTCTTTTGGGGGCTTCTCAGGACTCAGAAGAAATGGGCTTTGAGTACTCTTTGGCAGCTCCGTCACCCAGGGGAAAAGAGGTGACAAATCCATGGGAGGCAAAGCAACAGTTTGTATTCAAACAACAACAACAACATAAAAAAAACAGTGAAGTTTAAAGTCTTTTCTGATCAAAATAAAATGAAGCAGAAAATCTGATGTTTTCTTCCTGCATCCCATTGGTTTTCCTTGTGTAAGACTGGCCCGAAAGCACGAATCTTACTTGTTGGGAAGGCTCATCTCACAAAGACCAGGAGACAGAGATTGCTGCAATCAAGCAAGAGGTTTTTTTATTTCCAGCATGCTGGGGTCGCTCCGTCTTCAGGACAGAAACAGCCCCGATCTCTTACCATAAGCACTTTTTATACAGTTTGGTAGGCAGACTTAGGCAACAGGATGGGTTATACGCCGTCTATTGGCTACTTTAAGCAACCTTTAAAACCATTGGTGGCTTTTAGCTTTTGGCAGACAAAGGAGGGACTGAGGTATTGACCAATGGTCCACCCCCCTTCTTCCCTCCCTTGGTGTCCAAAGATAAGGAACTGGTCATGCTGTTCCTGAAATCAGTTGAGCATACTCCCTTCCTGGAACTGGGTGAACTTTGGGCGGTTTGGGAAAGTCCCACCCGCAGGGGCTTGTAAAACCTTGCGCAAGCTAATTACAGAAGCAGAAAAGCTAGTCAGTTAATATTCAAGGGTCGGGGAAGGGGTTCAGGTCCTCACTTGCACACTCCTGAGGTACACACAGCCTACTAGAATCTTACAAAAGGATGTCCTTTCTTTTCATGTCTGAAGTTTGGCAGTCACCAAGTGGGCACCACCAGCTGGTGGCAGCAGTGTCCACAACTGTGAGATCCATTTTGCAAAGATAAATAAATCACTTCCAAAAAGAGTAACTGTAAATATAAAGGCAGGAAGTGACAACACACAGTCAGGGACACACAGGACCTTTCCCCTCATGACCATTGTTCAGTGTTGACCTTTATCTGAGCTCTGTGCTTCTGAAAAGCAGCAATGGTAAATAGCCCACCCCAGCCTTTCATTTTTGAAAATCTCCCATTCTTTTGTGTTCTAAGAACTGGCTTGCTCTAAGAACTACCCGTCCCCATAGGACTTAAATAAAACTCACTGTCCACTCTTTCTCATGACTCCCATGAATCTTCGGGATGACTCCCTTGTTTACCCATGACAAGGCCAAACACAGATCCTCCAGCTTCCCATTTCATAATAATTGGCAAGCTAAGATTAGAACTATTGTTTCCCTGAAACCAGCTAACTGAAGAGAAAAACACTTCCTGTTCAGCAAGCTGGCTGAGACTTCTGTTTGCAAAACAACCTCAACTGTAAGTCACCCCACCTCCAGCTTGTTTGTTCCTCCCTATATAAATCTAAGGCAAAAGCACCCTGCTGCAGCATTGTGATCTTTGGATCTGGGGTGCACTCATAGCCTGAATAAAATCAATCTCCTTGCTTGTCTGATTTCTGTCTTTGACACATCCCTTGATTCCTCTTTGAACAAACTTCCCCTTCACCAAACCCAAGTGTGCCATCCAGACAGACAGATTACTATTCACCCTGCAGGAAGTCTTGCAGGTAAACCTTCTTCCTCCCAAAAGAAATACCTCTTTATGTTTAATACTGAAACTTCAGAGAACATATGTATCTCTGAATATAACATTTCCACCTAACGATTCTTTAGAAAAATCTTGTATTTCCATCCCAAGTATAATACAATATTTTTAACAAAATGAAATGCAAAAAAAGTTTTTCATTCCAAATACCATGAATATTTCTTCAGAGTCTGCTGTGGGTTGCATTGTATCCCCATGTAGAACTAGGCTAATGTTGGAATGCTCCCAATGTTGCCAATTGTAAATCTACATGACTATGCCAGTTGTAGTGCTTTTTTACCTGCCTGTAATCCTGCCAACTGGGCCAATTGTTGAGCTAGGGTTGGGTCTGGAGCTCACAGACCCCTCAAGCCTGTTCACAGTCCTTTACACACCAGGCTGGGTCCCCAGACCCCTCACATGCCGGGATGGGTCACAGACCCCTCACACACAGGTCTATGAGCTAGGCAACCGGCAAACAGATCCCTAGAAGCCACAGGTTGGAAAGCATGGCAGAGCAGAGTGGCCACCCAAGGCAGATGCCATCCAGGGTGGCAGTGCCATACAGGTGCACAAACTCCACCTACAATACACAAACAACCTGCCCACAAAGGATGCGCCGCACCACCCCTAACCTGCCCTGAGGTGAGGAAGTCTGACAAAACCATTCCATCTTCCCAACACCCCCCAAAAAGATATGTTGAAGTTCTAATTCCTGGTACCTGTGAATGTGAAATTATTTGGAAATCAGGTCTTTGCAGACGTAATTAAGATATAAGTTAAGACGAGGTCATACCCGAGTAGTGTGGACTCAATCCAATGTGCATCTTTATAAGAAGCAGAGAAGAGACAGAGACATACACAAAAAGAATGGCATGGAATGATAGAGGCAGCAACCGGAGTGATGCATCTACAAGCCAAGGAATGCCAAGGATTTACTGGCAATATCAGAAGCTAAAAGAAAGGCATGGAATAGACTCCTCCCTACAGACTTCAGAAAGAGCACTGCCCCGACAAAACCTTGATTTTGGACTTCTGGCTTCCAGAACTGTGAGAGAATAAATTTTTATTTCTTGAAGCCCCCCCCTAGTTTGTAGTACTTTGTTATGTTAGCCCTAGTAAATTAATATAGAGTCCCTATTAAATTTTTGGAAAATTGTGGAGCTATTGACAAAAGGGGTAAAATACAGGACTATTGTTGGTATCAAAATATAACAGCCTGATCAGAAGTGACTCCATTTTGTTAAACTTCTAAATTAAAAGGTTTTTTTTCTTACTCTTGTAACCTGAACTGCATACAGCTGGACATTAGAATACAGTGACTCTTGTTCACATGATTGCTAGAACTTAATGACTTTTGCTCACACTGTACACAGAATAATTATAGAAGAAATTATTAACCAAGATGGCCATTCCTTACTAGCTTACTAACTAGATCTTTTTGAGGTTAACAGGCACTGGATCCATGACTTGACTTCACAGAGCATGGTCACCATGAATCAGCTCCCACCCAAGTTCTTTGATGTTTACCTGCAACTTTATGATGATGCCTGCATATCCCTGCTTAGATCATCGTGAATCAGCCCCCTACCACTTGTCCCTATAAAACCCTTTGGCAAGTCTGGGGAAAGTGGCGATGGTCTTTGAGACATAAGCCCACCATTTCCTCAGGCTGCTGGCTTCCTGATTAAAGGCTACATTTCCTTACACCAACACTTGTCTCTCAACTACTGGCTATTGAGCAGCAAGCAAATGGACCTTTGGGGTTTTGGTAACAAAAACAAAAATTGCATCAAAGTTAAACAAAGAAAACTTTATCCAAGGCTACTGCAATAGGGGAGAGAGGTCAGAACTAAGTCTGTACTAAACTCGGCTGTAACCTAAAGGGTAAAGTTTTAAAAGGGCTGCAGTGAGCTAGTGGATAAGTACTAGAGGATGTTAGGGAAAAGTCATAGGCCATCTTTGTTTGCAGTTGGCTTTTTAAAAAATTGTATGTTTATGGGGAACAAAGTGATGTTATGATATATGTATTAGTATACAGTATGGAATGATTAAATCAAGTTAATTAACATACAATCACCTCAAATACTTGCCATTTTTTATATTGAGAACAATCAAAATTTACTCATTGCAATTTTGAAATACACTGTAGCCGCCAAAGGAAAACTTTTTCATCTCTAAATTTTCATTAATTAAAATCACCGACAAATTTGGACCAATAGGAAGAAAAGGTGATTACAAATTTTATTATTTAACGTGCTGGGAGAAGGCAAAGCATGGGGGGGATCACAAGAAAGTAATGTCTCAAATTCCGATGCGAGTAACAAAGCTTATACACCAGTGTGCATGAGAGAGAGAAGGCGGGGGAAGGTAGAAGCTCCAGAACAATGGCCTGAGACCAGGTTTCTCTGAAGTTCTGGGGTGAGGCATTTTTTGCAGGTGAAAGAGGAAGTCAGAAGTTAAAGTTAAGCAGAGACATCTTGTACGCAAATGAAAAGACTTCAGGTTGTCTCACAGCTGCCCTCAAAGAATAGCTAGCACCCAAAGGAGGAGCCTTCAGAGGAAGCAGTTTACATTTACAGATGTAAATTTCTTTTCACAAAGGAACAGTCTTCTAGCTAATCTTGTTTTTCCAGTCTCTCCAAATTAGCCATCTTGAAATATGTCAAAGAAATGTATTTGGGAGCTAAAATATTTTTCTTGATTATAGTCAACATGTTGTGCAATAGATCTCAAAAACTTATTTCTCCTGTCTAACTGAAACTTTATATCCTTTGACCAACATCTCCCCTTTTCCCCCAACCCTCAGCCTCTGGTAATCACCATTCTACTCTCTGCTTGGATGGGTTCAATTGTTTTAGATTCCACATATAAGTGAGAACACTTGGTGTAGAGCTCTTTGACCTGTCTGTAATCCTGCCTACTGGGCCAATTGTCAAGCTAGGGCTGGGTCTGGAACTCACAGACCCCTCAAGCCCATTCACAGACTGGGTCACAAACCCTTCACAGGCCAGGCTGGGTCCCCAGACTTCTCACACACCAGGCTGGGTCACCAGACCCCTCACATGCATGTCTAGGAGCTAGGTAACCAGCAAACAGGTCCTTGGAAGCTGTAGGTTGGAGAGCATGGCTGTGCAGGGCAGACACCTGAGGCAGATGCCAGTCAAACCGTGCCACCATGCATGTGCACTAACTTCACCCACACACAACTTATTTACAAAGAATGCGCCATACCACTCCCCACCATGCCTAAGGCAAGTGAATCTGATTAAATTATTCTATTTTCCCAACAATCCAGCCCTTCAGGGTCCCTCACTGTACAATCTTCCCAGGTGTTCCCTTAGTGAGGATAAATGACCCTCATATTTACATAACCTATTGTACATTCAATATGCCTTAAGGCTTGTAGTTCTGTCCTCTTAACTATTAGCCCCATATGTCCGGTTAGTAGTCACCATTGGTGTGATCCTCCATGCGAATCCTGCAGTCCTACTGATGGGCAGTTCAATGCATATTAAGTAGATGATCATGCCAATGTATGTATGTACCCAGTTGACTCTGGTGCAGTGCCTGCAGCCAGAACACTATGGGCAAAAAGACAGAAGGGTTATTGGTACCAACAGGGGAAGTTCTTGTCCCTCTGGTAAGATACATGCCAGTTTGCCATCCTGAGAAAGGATGGTTGCAGGAATAGGTATCTTACCTGGTTTATGATAGCATACTTTATCTGCCAACACTGTTGGATCTGTAGGTTCTACATGTAACAGTATAGGGGAACTCATAATTGGCCATAATGATAATACAAATGTGCCCTTTGGAATAGAGCACTTATCTGTTCCAGGCCATGTTACCTTTATTTGAGGAGGCCAGGTACTTTTCACCAAAGGCCCTATTAAACCTGCCCAGCATATATGGGGGACTTTTATTCTCCAAGACCATTCCCATTGTACTGTCTGTCCTTGCTGCAAACAGGTTGGGGCCAATAAGAGAATATTTCCATTCTTGCCATATCCTGGCTTCAAATGCTTATCTTTAGTAAGATAAGCACTTGCAGCTGTATAGGTGCTGTAGCTCTATGCAACAGAGCTTCCACTGGAGAGCGTCCACCCTTACTGTGTCTCTCATTTAGAATTCTGACTGACAGCCATAATCGCCATGCCCCCCCCCCCTTCAGGGATGGGGGTTGGGTAGATAGCCTTAGTCCCTTTTTTAAAAGGCCATTGTACCATTCAATCATTCCCACTGCCCAGGGATGATATGGCACATGTAACTTCCACTGAATGGACAACTGGGAGGCCCACCTCTGAACCCCATGTCCAGTAAAGTGGGTTCCATTATCACTCTCTATGACCTACAGGCTGACCAGACATAGCCGTAAGGCTATTCAGTGCCTTCACAGTGTTTACCTGGTCTGAGGCCTTACAAGGCCATACAAACAGAAGGTGAGTAGCCGTATCAACAGCTGTGAAGATGTATCTGAAATTCTCTGACCTTGGCAGTGGTCTGACAAAGTGCATTTGCCATTGAGTCAGGGGCACCCTTCTTCAAGTTATTTGCCCATCTGTATGGGGCACCCACTGGGGGTGCGGACTCTTGAGCACATACTGGACAAGCATGACAGGCATTCACTACATCTTTCCATTTTATAGGCAGGGCCCACCTTTGAGCTGCCATCCACATGGTTTTACTGCCAGCATGCTGCATTCGTCAATGTAACCACTGGGCTACATCAGTAGCTGGGGCTCTCTCCAGACATCTTAGCCAAAGCATCGGCTTCATCATTTCCTAGACTGGCTAAGGGGAAGTGTCCTGCGACATGGAAAAGTGTTACTTATTTCTCATGCCCCAGTTCCCATAATTCTTGCCACATGGCTTGTCCCCACAGGGGTTGGTGGCCTACCATCCACCATTGATATTTCCTAGTAGAGATCCAAAGGGTTAAACCTTTGTACACAGCCTACCTGTCAGTACAGATGGTTAATGGCCCAGGCTCATTTTTTATCACCATCCATATGCTCTCAATTCAGCCCATTGACTGCTTTGCCCTGTGCCATTTTCATACCACATGGTATCTGTTAAGGACTGGACAGCAGCAACTGTCCATGATGCTGAAGTTCCCATGCTAGAGCCATCTGTATACCAAGCTTGCTCTGTGATAGGTCCCTGTCCCTCATGAAAAGGTGTAGCCTCCACCTCCATGGGTAATGGTTGTGTCAAAGTTTCCTCCACGACTTCTATTGGGCCTAGCACAGTTTGCAACTCTTTGGACAGAGGACTTGTTGACACAGTGCTCCTTTGTTCTATATACACTCCCCATTTAGACAGAGTAGGAGTCTGAGCAATGCCTATTTTAGGGTTGGTTGCCCATGTGCACAGCCAACCTATTGTGGGGTATGTCGTCCTTACTAGGACTTTGGCAGTTCCTGTGATAGCTTCAGTGGCTATCAAGGCAGAATACACAGCTGCTAACTGCTTTTTTATTAGGATGTAGCACACTTCAGCATCCTTCCAGAGCAGAGGCCAGAATCCTACAGGTGTTCAGAATCAGTCTTTTCTCTGCCACAAACCCCACCCTAACCCCTCCGGGGTTATATGTACATCTAACTCAAACAGTTTAGTGGGCTCGGCCATCTGTAAAGCCTGTACTTGCTGTATGGTCCTTTTTGTAGCCTGATAAGCTTGTTCTACTTCCACAGTCCAAACCCAGAGGGCTCCTTTCTTTGTCAATGCATACAGTGGGTGTGCTATTTGGGCCACATGAGGTACAAAAGCTCTCCAATACCCCCAAATCCCAAATATGTCTGTAGCTGAGCTACCATTGTGGGTCGAGGGTATTCCTGTATCTTATCTATAATAGCTTCTGGGATGACTCTTGTCTTACCCAGACCACTCCCAGGAAATTGACTGACAGCCCAGGTCCTTGCATTTTGGCTTTGCTCACAGCCCACCCACATTGTTCTAAATGACCTAACAGTGTTGGACCTGCCTGGGTTAAATCTGCAAGAGAATCAGAGGTTAGTAACACATCATCAATGTAGTAAAACATTATAACTGTGCTGGGCCTAGTCCACTTGGCTAGGTCCCCAGCCACGAAACCATGACAGATGGTTGGGCTATGCAGATAATCCTGGAGCAGTACTTGAAAAGTCCACTGTCTTTCTTCCCAAGTGAAGGTGAACTGATCTTGGCTATCATCTGAGATTGGAATAGAGAAAAAAGCATTTGAAAGGTCTGATACATAATGATAAGTTCCCAGCTGAGTCATCAGCTGATCCATCAAGTCATGAACTGAAGGAACAGCTGCATGCAAAGGAAGCACTACTTTGTTCAGTTCTCAATAATCTACAGTCATTCTTCAGGTACCATCAGGCTTTTTCACTGGCCATACTGGAGCATTAAATGGGCTATGAGCTCAACGAATAATGCCAATTTTCTCTAATTCCAATATAGTGGCACTTACCCCTACATGTCCTCCTGGTAGGCGATACTGCTTTACATTAACTACACATCTTGGCTTGGGTAACACCTGTGGGTCATGTTTAGTATATCCTTGTAACACAGGCTTTACTGTCCAAAATTCACAGCTGAAACTCTCCAACTGTTGTTTGTAGGTTCAAACCATGAAGTACATCCATACCCAAGATTCATTCAGCTATGGGAGATGTATATACAGTATATGAGGAGGTAATCTTCCTATGCCCGATGGCAATGACACAGCTTTGACCTCAGTAGCATGTCCTCCATTGCCATCTATATGAACTGTGGCCCCTGGAAACTTATCTGGATTGCCATATGTCAGGCTGCATTCTGCACCTGTATCCACGAATGCCAAAACACACTGCACATTTGTCCTTGACCAATGTATTGCCAATTCAATATGAGGCCTCCAGTCCTCACCTGCCCCAAAAGACAAATACCTTGGCCTGCTCCCTAATTGAAATGGAACAGTTCATCCACCTCCTTGGGAGCAACCAAAAAGTCCTTTAAATCCGCTGAGTGTTCCTTGCTACCTGTTTCCGGACGTTTGAGGAAACGCTGTTCAGGACACAATTGCTGCCACAAGGCAAACAGGACTACATTTGGCTGCTGGTCAGTTTTCTTTTTATCAACTCCTGCTGCAAGCAAGTCAAGCCACATCTGCTTATGGCTAGTCTTGCTTGGTCCCTTTGGGATAAAATCCCAAGCATTTCTTGGGATTTTGGTCTTAGCCACCTTTTGGACCCCTTTGCTTATCTGCTATCCTCTACTTCACCCAAGCTGGCTATCATGGTTGTTACCTCATATATAGGACAACCAATGTATGGAGCCAGTATGACCATCAGTGACCCAAAGGATGTTGAGGGGGCATTTTGCAGCACTATATCTCTCATACTGCCTGTAAAATTTTCATTGTCCAGGCCATGAGTGTTCACATTAAACATGGACTGTCGCATCCCCAGCTCCCAAATGATTTGGACCAAGTCACCATATGTTTGCCATTTACTAATGATCTTGGTCAGCTGCATTCCATACCCAGTCCATCAAGGAGTGATTTCCTTGCCCTTGTGCATATTTGCAGTTATTCTGTAGCTGCTGCCTCAGGGACAGATGTATGGTAATGGAGGCCAATTTCTCCATCTCCTCACCTGAGTGTACCACATTATCCACCCCTAGGTCCCATAACCACAACAGCCAAGCAGCCAGGGTCCTCCCATGGTTCTGCCTGAACTGTCTCCCCAAGTCAACCAGTTCAACCTGGGTATACGGGACATAGGTGGTGAACTGGGTCACCTGTGGATCACCCACTGGTTGTCTGTCTGGTCCCATAGGCTGCTTGTGCTTCAATTTCTCATGCACAACAGGTTGTACCTGGAGACATACGGTTTCCCGCAACTCACCACTGGGTTGGTTGTCTTCCCTGGTGTGAGGGGCAGGAGTGACCAATTGCTGCATGTCACCCTCCAGGATAATCATTTGTGCTTCCAACAACTCTGCTTTCTTCTGCAAATCTCAATCAGTTTGCAGCATAGTTAACAGCATCCATGCTTTGGTCAGCAGAAAAGTGGCCACCGGGCACCACATGCTCAGGGATAGCCACATTTCCTTCCCCTCCCAAGGGGTTTTGCATTGTAGTACCTGGTCTATGCTGCCTTGCAGTACAGTGAGCAGCAACCAGATCCCAGTCAACAGGAAGGGGGCCACAGGGCAAAGCACATTCAAAAGTAGCTACATTTCCTCCTTCTTCCAAGGGCTTTTGGCTCCTGTACCTGCTCAGAATCCTGTCACAGACTATGCCAATTGTCGAGCTCTTTTACCTGCCCATAATTCTGCCAACTGGGCCAATTGTCAAGCTAGGGCTAGGTCTGGAGTTCACAGACCCCTGGAACCCATTCACAGTCTGTGTCACAAACCCTTCACATGCCAGGCTGAGTCCCCAGACCCCTCACATGTCAGGCTGGGTCATCAGAGCACTCACATGCAGGTTTATGAGCTAGGTAACTGGCAAACAGGTCCTTGGAAGTCTGGCCTTAGGTTGGAGAGGATGGCCATGCAGGCAAATGCCAGCCAGATTGCGGTGCTGCACATAGGCACTAACACCCACAAACTTATTTACAAAGAATGTGCTGCACCACCCCCAACTGTGCCTAAGGCAAGGGGATCTGATTAAGTTATTCTATTTTCCCAACACTTGGTATTTGTCTTTGGGTGCCTCCTTTTTCACATAACATAATATTCTCCAGTTTCATCCATGTTGTTGCAAATGACAGAATATCCTTCTTTTTAAAGGCTGGGTAGTATTCCACTGTGTATGTGCTAGTTGGCTTTATTCAAAGAAAAAATAGTCTCTGCTGTCCTCCACGTAAGGATATTCCAAAAAGTCAGCAGTCTGCAACTGAGAAAAGGGCCCTCACCAGAACCCGACTGTGCTGGCACCTGATCTTGGACTTCCAGACTTCACAACTGTAAGAAATAAACTTCTGTTCTTTAAAAAGAAAAAGAAAAAGAAACCAGAAAAAATTTCTCATATCTTTAGGACAAGCAGTAGTTTTGTAGCTTAGAGCCAGGCAACTTGGAGTCAGGCTTCTGCCCACCCACAGAACTGAAAGCTGGGGGTGCTATGTACCGTGCTGATTGTATTTAAAAGACATGGTTCCCAAGCTCTTGAGAAAGACTTTCTTGAGTTGTGCTATTGAAAAATTATAAATAGATTTACATCTCAAAGGGGCAGAGAGAAAATTTACAATGACAAGTCTTCTAAAGTAAATGCTCTCAAACATGGGAGGTCAGGGGCCCAGAGACATCTAAAGTTTAGTCCAGCTAAGGAGAACATTAGGGGGGCTCGGCCAGCAGCCTTCTGCACCAAAGACCCTGATTTTTATTGACCATATTAATTATTTGGTGATGAAGATGCAATTTGAAAAATATTTCACAACTAACAAGATAGTTTGATTTTATAAAAATTATATTTAGGTGTATTACCATGCTTTATTACCTTTTAAGAAATGGATTAAAGGCTTTGGATTAACAAAATATAATTTTTCTGGTTTAAAATAAAATGAGGGACTGGCTGTTTAGCTCACTTGGGAGAGCCTCACGCTGGTAATACCAAGGTCACAGGTTTGGATTCTAGTACTGGCCAGCTGACAATAAATAAAAAAATTTTAAAAATTTAAAAAATAAGTTAAATGAGGAATAAGTTCAAGGTTAGTATTTTCATAAAGAACTGATTTTCAGTAACAGATTACTGATGTAAAGCAGGAGATGATTACATGTCTAAGTTGTTTAATTTTTTTTTAATTTAGACCCAAAATTATTTCAAAGAACGACCTCTCTGACAGGGTGATTCAATGTAGACCCACCACATTCTGAGTCTTAGGACAAGGCCGTGTTTAATGAGCTTTCTCTCCATGTCCCCCACTTCTACTCCCACTTTCACCAAGATCCAGGGATGAGAAGCCATCAGCTCAAAGACCAACAGCAAGACAAAAAAAAAAAAAAAATGGCAGATTGCCTAGGAGCCTGGAGTGCATAACAAACATCTGGTTCTACAGCTGCTAGCCATACTTTCTCTGGCCCAAGACAGTTCTTCTACACTGCTATTGGAAGCCAAGGATTAAAAAACAAACAAAACAATGAAATAAAAAATTCCAGAGTGCAATGGTGTAAAGCCAAGTATTAATTTAGTCATGTGTATGCACATGTGTATGTGTCCTAGGTCATAACATGAGATGCATTCCTTCGAGAGCTGTCCTAGGGAAATCTGTAGTACGTACTTGAAGGTAAGGGTGAAAGAACTCAGTTAATATGAAATGTCTTAGATATCAACAGACCAGGTTTTGAGATCTAGTCCCACCCCTTCAACTAATCTACCGATTGATATTAATAGTAGTTCAAATCACCTGAGGAGTTTCTGGCTGTCCCAAGTTTGGCATTGAAA
Organism: Cynocephalus volans; assembly: GCF_027409185.1. Lineage (NCBI taxonomy): Eukaryota > Metazoa > Chordata > Mammalia > Dermoptera > Cynocephalidae > Cynocephalus > Cynocephalus volans. The sequence goes on from NC_084471.1 coordinate 82,028,677, forward strand.
CCCAAAACTTATTCCATTACCACTCTCTTCTGATTTCTCTCACCTCCTGGCAAGAAGCGTCCTTTGTTCATTTCAAGTGGGCTAGTAAGGAATAAAGGGAGTAGATATGAATAAAGAAAAAACAGCATCTTGTTTCTGTGAATAGATAGATATGGAAAAACAAACAAAAATAATCTCAAGGGACTATAGAGAATGTCTTAAACCAAGCTCGATTATTTTTACAAATGAGGAAAAGTTAATGCCATTGACATTTAGTGATTTACTTGAGGTCTCACAGCAATTTAGGGATAGATTTAGAGCAAGAAATTTGGTCTTCAAATTTACCGACCAGGGTTCTCCCTCTAACACCACGCCCCCTGGTGGAGAGGTGTGTGAGCGGTACTTAAATGTGAATACGTTTTCATTCAGTCTTCTAGAGCCTGCACACCATGCTGCCAGGGCATCTGGATTTTGTGCAACATAGTGAGGGACAGTGCCTGGCAGTAGGGAGTGAAGCTGCCATTCCTCTCCATTCTGCCTGAATTTACCTGGACTTGAAGCATCTTGAGAAGAGACACTGAGTCCAAGTTGGCTTCACTAATCACATAGCAATTGTCTAAGTGGAGGTGGGGGCTGGTGACTCCCAGGGGTGTTCTAAGCAGGGTGTTTCCCTATCTGCAGCTTAGTGACACCTAGTGGAGAATTTACCTACAGTTTATTAAAACACACAAAAAAGGGCTGGCTGGTTAACTCAGTTGGGTAGACCTGTAAGACCCATGCACTAAGCACAAATCCCACACGCCGGGGGTGGCTCACTTCACCAAGACCACGAGACAAGAGATCGCTGCAATCAAGCAAGAGGAGTTTTATTTCAGCATGCTGGGTCGCTTTGTCTTCTGGACATAAGCGGCCCCGAGTTCTTTAACATCAAGGTTTTTATACAGTTTTTTAGACAGTTTTTTATAACAGGAATAGCTGCTAATTAAGTGAGGCGCCTTAGGATTTATGGTTAGGCTCAACAGGCTTGCACCTCCATAAGAGATGATACATTTTTCAATCGTTTATCTTCCCTGGTCCAGCCAGGTGTCTTGAAGATAAGGGGGGGCTGGTTTAGTCCTTGGGACCAACTGGTTCCTGGAATGTGTGTTTAAGTCTGCCTGACCTCTTCTTGAACTCTTAGAAGCTGCTTTACTTAAAATGCCTTTAGATATGTTTCCCCGTTTTAGCAAGCGTTTGCAGAATTGTGCAGGTTAAAGCTATACTAGTAAATTGTGCAGGTTAGAGCTATATTTTTTTCATTTCTACAATCCTACTACAATCTTACAGAACATGATGCTGATAACACCAAGGTCCAGGGTTCAATCTCTGTTCTGGCCAGCCACCTAAAGAATAAAAAAATAAAACAAAGATAAAACAAAAGTGCAAGTGGTTTGAAACAAGAAGGCAAAATTCTACCAGGTGAAAGTCCTAAAGAAAGGCTGGAAATGTTTCTACCTTTTTTTTTTAATCATAACACACATTCTTTATTGTCCAGTAGATGCAATCTTAACTCATTTTAAATGAGCTGTACACACCATTCTCAACACTTCTTTTCCTTGATCCACATTGAAGCTTTTCTAAATTCTCTCTACAAGAGAGAAATTTTGTGTAGCATGACCAAACAGAGTCTAGGTTCGAATAGTTATGGCCAACCCAATGTAAAGTTGGCAGGTGGCCCCTATTCCTCTCCTTCACTTAAGAAATTAATGTTAGTGCTTTCTCTTACACATGGAGCAGTTAAGGTAAGACGTAAAGTTCCTTCCCACTAGGAGCATACACTTTGAAGCATAAGCAGACAGCTTTTAAAATTAAAAGTTAATTTTGAACGATATGATGCTGAAACAGAAATCATCTCAAAGAGCATTGCATCCTAACTTCATTTAAGGATGAAACTTTTTTAGTTAATAAAAGAGCCTGAATGAGAACTTCAGTTGCTTCATTCTATTGCAGTCATTGACTCACCAAATATTTATCAAGCATCGACTTTGTGCGAGACACTATACTAGTGCTGGGCAGACAAAGTGAACAAGACTATCGAGGTCCCAGCCCTCCCCAAGCTTACAGTACAGTGGGGAAACAGTCCACAAAAACAGAGCAAAGAGAATGTATCTGTGGAGTATACTAACATTTATAAAGCAAACGTATTTCACAGGGCCTAGCTTCCAACCTGTAGTTTCAGGTTTAGCCTAACTTTTTAAAATTACACATAGAAATTTTAAGCTTGAAAAAGACAGGAAAATTTCCCCAGGCTAAAGTCTCTGTTGTAGATAAAGAATTGTAACACAGCAAAATTGTTGGCTCAAGGACAGATGCCCTTGGAGCAGGTTAACCTGAAGTTACTTGATTGTTATGTAAACATACTGAGGAAACTGCTGTAGGAAATGACAGTATTTGCTAAGAACAAGCTTTTGTTGGTGGATCGACTTAACCTTTTGCAAACTGCATTATGGAATGTCACTTTGTTATTTCACTGATATTACCAGCTTCTATTGTTAAACTATACTTAGCCATAATCCACCTATGTTCTTTTTCTGTAACTTTCTGGCCTGGGGAATATATACTGAGAGAGAACCCCAGTTCGGTATTATTTTTTCAAGGAGGAATGCTTCTCTCTTGAGGATTCCTGGAAAATTAATCCCTTCGGGGCTTCTCACTGCTCAGAAGAAATGGGCTTTGAGTAATCTTTTGCATCTCTGTCACCTGGGGGAGAGAGGTGACAAAAAGAGTGTAACATGTATCAAAACAAGTTGTATTAAATGCTATTAAGAAAAAAATAACTGGGTGCTTTGAGAGGACAAAAGGAGAAGGCTGCCTAAATAGGCTGGGTGATTAAGAAAGGCCTCTTTAATAGAGGTGACATTTCAGAAGAAAACTAAAGGATGAGAAAGGATCTGCCATGGTTGGTTGGGGAAGAAGCTTCAGGAAGAAAGAAGAACATGTGGAAGCTTGGGACAGGAATGAGCTGTGTACTCCAGGAACGGCAAGAAGGCCTGGGAACTCAGAGCTCAGAGAGTAAAAGGTGCAGCTTGTTTTGTCTTTAGCTTCAATCCTCTTTCTTAAAAGGAAAGCTTATGCTGCACCCAGTCAGTAAACCAGGTGAGAACACGACTGCTCTGATCAAAAATAGGGGCAGAATGCCACGCACCTACATGAGCAGCTCAGCATGTGTGGAGCTCAGAACTGTGCCTGGCTCATGCTGAGTGCTCAAAAAATGTTGGCTTTAAACAAAGGCAAGTATAGGAAGCCTTCTGCCTCAGACTCTCACCTTCCAGGCATCCCCTTAGAGGGTTCCATGGAACAGAGCTTGATAATCATTGCACTATTGCTGCTGCCTTAAGAAGGAGCATGAATTTCTGAAATGGTGGTGTTTGTAAAATCTACTTAATATGAAGAGTCTTTCTGGAGGAGACTTGATTAGTAGTCATAACCAGTGATTTTGTTTGTTTGTTTTGGTGGCTAGCTGGTACAGGGATCCAAACCCTTGACTTTGGCGTTATAACAAGTAATTAGTAATTTTGATTGAAAGTTATATGTGGGTCTTGATATGAACCATGTGAATAGTCTCAGGTAACATACAATTGACAGGAGTAAATGAAGTAGAAAAGGAAGGTAAACAAGAGAAGACTAATAGATGGCAAAATGTGACTGGGTCCAGTGCTTCTCCTCATGCATAAGAATCACGTAAGAACTTGTTAAAACAGCCCCAGAACTTCTGATTCAGTCATGTCCAAGGTGGGTCTTGAGAATTTGTATTTCCAGCAAGTTCCTAGATAATGCCAATGCTGCTAGCCTGGAAACCATACTTGGAGAACCACTGGTCTAGATCCTGGAAACTGGCAAAAAAATATAAATAAATAAATAAACACCTAAATGGGAGCAGATTGAAGGGCAGGCCATACCCAACTCTGAGGTTTTTTCTGGCAGAATGAGTCATCTCTGACAGAGGTGGGTGAGGGTTAGCCACTCACCTGTGCCCTCCCTACCAAGTTATAATGAAACCAAGTCTGTAGTATGCTGACATACTTGCATGCAGATACAAAACAATTCAGAAACCCTGCTCTGTAAGTTCAACCAAGTCCTGCTATCTGTCACTTCAGTTGCTGCAAGCACACCTTGCCTAAAAACTTACTCAGTTAATCAGGGTGAGAGTCAGCCTCAGGGATCCCAAACCCTCTGAACCAATGACTGGACACAAGATGTTTAGGAATCAAGATATAGATGCCATCCTTAGGGCTAAGGCTTCCAGAACTCTAAATTCTTATAACCCGCTCATGCAAGGATAGAAGCATTTCTAAAATATTTCAGCCAATCACTAATTTTATCAATAAAAAACCATTTCTAATATTCACTTTGATAGTTAGTAAATCCTTTGAGATTATTCAGAAGTAAAGATAACTCAAGCTTTGTTGTGGCCATTTCTGGATCTTTGTAAGGCTAAAGGACTACACCAATTGCCTGGTTGGGGTAATAGCTACACTAATTGTATGGCTAAAACAATTCATCAGGTCCATGCTAGGTAATTGGGAAAGATTCTGGGAGCCATTGGCAGATGACACGAGCTCAGTCCTCAGCAGTAGCAGCAGCAGCAGCAGCAGCTTACAGCAGCAGTAGCAGCAGAAGTGGCTGTGGCCTCTTGGTGCATCTGGGGTCACTGGCAGCAACAGCTTACAGCAACAGCCCCCAGCAGCAGCAGCAGCCTCCCTGTGGCCCCTCTGGGGGCATGCTGGGGTGGGGGAGTCCTGTAGATCAGAGCCACTCATCCTTTATACTTAAGTCCATAAACCAGGACACCTGGGTGCACATGCACAATTGCATTAGACAATAACCAAGGAACACCTGGGTGCACGTGCATATTTACCTCAAATGCTCAGCAAGATTCTGTACATCTGAGGGGCCCTGACCATTTTCCTTCACTTTCCCTACAGCCTTCCTGATTAAAATGTTATATAAGCTCCTTCGGTACACCCCTGTGTTACCCTATAAAGGTCACCCACTTGATATCACATTGTTTATGCTAATGTGTTTGAATGACAATTACATCATAGAAGACACAAGATATAGTAAAACTTAAAAAATGAAGAATGGTGTTTAATAAAATTGAAGAAAAACATAATATTCACAGATTTACTAGAAAGTAGAGTATACTCTGATTTAGCTTAGCACGCTGCTTGTAGCTGCTTGGACTGGATGTGTCTCTCCCTCCCCCACCATGTGTTCATTTGTTGAAGTCCTAACCCACAATGTGATGGTGTTAGGAGGTAGAACTTTCGGGAGGTAATTAGGTCAAGAAGGCAGAGCCCAGAGAGCTGCATTGCCCCCTCCACCATGTGAGGACACAGCCAGATGTCACCATCTGTGAACCATGGGCCTCACCAGAAAATCTGCCAGAGCCTTGATCTGGACTTCCAGCCTTAAGAACTGTGAGAAATAAATTTCTGCTGTCTTTAAGCCACCCACACTATGGTATATTTTTATAGCAGCCCCAATGGACTGAGACAATGGCCTAAAAATGACCTGAGGAAGAGGATCTCTTAAAATTCTTTGATAAAGTTTATATTGTAGTAGTGACTGTTCTTCCCTCCTTTCTTATCCTCCTTGCTCCTTCTTTGCAAACATTTTAAAATAACTTGTGATGTGACTTATCTGTTTGTGCTATTTTCAGAGCTTTATCCTGAGCCAGCTAGAGCAAAGGGCCAGGTAGGCAGAGGCCCAGAGTATGAATCTATGAGTATGGGGGATTACCATATAATTTATCTTCCAAACAGTACAATTTTGAGATTAGAAGGGGGTATCAAAAATCATCATAATTCTCTAATTTTTTTTCTTTTTAAAATTTTTATTGAATCATAATTGGTTATACATATTTCGGGTTGATCAAATCGATATTACCAGCATATATATTGTTACAAATTGTACTTATTCTTTATGCCCCTTGTCCAATCTCTCCCCATCCCCCTCTACCTCCCCCTGCCCCCCTCTAATTACCCTAGATTTCTTCCTCCTTCTGAAAGAATATGGCTACTCTGTTGATGTTGCCTAGATGATCTGTCCAATGCTGAGAGGTGTGGTCAGGTCCCCCAATATTATCATAGAGCAGGTGCTTCTTCTGTCATTCTAGAATGGGCTTTGTGGAGAGAGACATCCTCTTCTTGTCTTTGGTCTCTGCTGGTGACTCTCCTTGTGTCAATGCACTCCAGTGGCTGGCAGACCATCTGTGTGGTGGTTGTGGCATCTAGCCACTTTCACGGCAGCTGTGGTCATTGTGGTGGCTGTGTGGACCACCCACATGGAGGTGATGTTTTAGGCATGCTCCTTGGTGCTGGTGGTGTGCCTGGCTGTGAGGGGGTCTAGTGCCCAGGTCCATGCCTCAGGTTCCTGTGTAGGCACTGAGGTGCTGGCAGTGTGCCTGGTTTTGGGAGTGGGTTCTGGTCCCTGGCTCCATACCTCAGGTCCCCAGGCGGGCCCTAAGGCGCTGACGGTATACCCGGGCTGGAACTAATATTTATCCTTTGTTCACTTCTAAAATGCGGAAACTTCCTGTGGGGACCAGCACTTGAGCTGTGTGGTTGAGCTAAATTGCTGCTTTGCTGCTGATTCCCTAGGGAAGGCTTTTTGTGCAGCTCAGGTTTTAATGGTTGACTTTATAGGTACTTCCAGCTTTCCAGAGACCTGGTGCACATGGGTTGTGTTGAAACTCTGGTCTGGGTCTGAGTCTTTTCAGCAGACTGCACCCCATGCAATTCTATATTCCTGACCAGTCTCTTCTTAGAGGTCCTACGCTGATTGGGGGGCAGATCAGCTGTCCTTGCTGTGCTCCAGTGTTCCCCCAGTGGGCCCATCCCCCCTCTTCCACTGGGGGAATGCCGGGGCACAGCAAGGACAGCTGATGTGCCCCCCAATCAGCACAGGACCACTCAGAGGAGACAGGTCAGGAATATAGAATTGCATGGAGTGAAGTTTGATGAAAAGACTCAGGCCCAGACCAGTGTTTCTATACAATGTAGGTGCTCCAGATTTCACCAGATCTGGAAGTATCTATAAAGTCAACCATTAAAACCTGAGCTGCACAAAAAGCCTTCCCTAGGCACTCAGCAGCAAAGCAGCAATTTAGCCCAACCACAGAGCGCAAGTACTGGTCCCCACAGGAAGTTCCCCCATTTTAGAAGTAAAGGACAACAAATTAGTTCCAGTGCAGCGTTTAAGTGGTGGGAACAGCAAATAATCTAACACAGAACTGAAAGAGAAAACAAAGTACCCACAACCAGAGACAAAGTTTGGTAACTAGTGAAGGTCTCATTTCACTATAGAACACCTATAACACCTGAAGGACCAGAAGTCCCCAGGCTACCAAGTCAGAAAGGGGGGAGGGCCAGGGGCCTCAGCCATGCCCCCAACACTTGCAACCAGTCCTGAGGACTGGGGCTGAGGGCCTCAGCCACACCCTCCGACAAGAGCCACTACCCCAGTGACAACCACTGAGCCACTGCAGGAAGGCCCCAGGCTCTCCTGAGCCAGGGCAGTGGGGGGCCCAAGAGCTTCAACCATGCCCCCTCCTCATAAGCCACCAGCCCAGCTGTGACCACCCTTCCACTGCAGGAGGAGCCACAGGCTCTCCCAAGCTAGGGCAGTAGGGGACTGAGGGTCTTGGCCACACCCACCCCCCAGGCTCAACCAGCGCAGTGATGACCAGCAAGTCACAGCAAGAAGGGCCCTGGGTTCCTGAGCTGGGGTGGTGGGGCGCAAGGGCTATTGCCACATCTCCTTGACATCTGCACCCAGCCTAGCAATAACCAAGCCACTGCTGAAAGCCCACAGGTCTCCCCTGTGGGAATGAGGGGGGTGCCACAGGCCTCAATCCCACCCCTCCTCCTTCCTCCTTATTCCATCCCATCCCCTTCCCCTTTCCCCTCTCCCTCTCCCTCCCAACCTCTCTACAACATCGTAGAATGTAAAAAAAATATTAATAAAATGTTTTTTTAAAAAGTGTTCTCTCTCATTTTAAACAATGCAATCATAGAGAATTCATTCATCAAAAGGTTCAGTGCCATTATAGGACACTTGGGCTTATTTAAAAAGTAATTTTTGTCAGGCTAAAATGTTTTTAAATTTTGACAAATGACCCTTCTTATTTGAATTCAAATCAGCCTCAACAAAATTTTGTAGTTTATTTATTTACTTATTTATTTTGGCAGCTGGCTGGTATAGGGAGAGCCCTTGACCTTGGTGTTATGAGGCTATGCTCCAAATTTTGTAGCTTATTAAACTTTGGATATATAAAAGTATTTGTAAACTTTTACAATTATAGCTTCTATTTCCATTGGTAGACTATTGCCGTTTTTAAAACAATTATGAATTTTGTGTGCACCTCAATCAATTCCAAGAATATTTCTGATCCGTGGGTTTCTTAATTTAATAAGAATACTGTTCTACCATAAAGCTGTACCCTATCAAAATTTACTTTTGTATTATCAGTGAAAACCAAATCATTTTATCTTCAAAGCTTGAAATTTTAAACTGAAACTATAGTAGCATTCATAATGGAGTTAGACGTTCCACGTTTGATAGAATAAGCTTTTGAAAACTTGACTTGATTCCATGAATTGGATGAAAAAAAATCAAACTATTATTGGAATTAAATATCCAATGACACCAAAATGAAACAGACCGAATTGAACTTGTTGCAAAGTTCTTCCTGCTAAGAAAGCCAATGCATTAAGTATCATTTTACTTTTCATATATGCACAAGAAAACAAACTTGAAAGTGAGCAACATTACTTTAGAAGAGCTGTCATTTGATCTACGAGGGTACTTCAAAATTTCACGGAAAGATTCATCTTGTCTTTCAATTCTATTTTTCCACAAGCTTTTTAAACTACCCTCCGATAGGAGAAGCATGTTTCACAGAGTGATAAGTAAATTCATCTCTGTATCTGCCTATGTTACATTGTCATCTTTAGGCACACTCTTAAAAGAACTAAAAACTAACATTTGAAGTAGATGCTGATTCTTTAGCAAATTTGGGTCTTCTACTTCTCATGTGGTATTACTATAGTGCTATTACTACAGTCTCCACTGGGGATGGTTAAGTGTTGATAAATATTTTGTGCAATTTACATATTCATCCTTAGCTTTCTTGAGAAAACAAAGTTCAGACTTAATTTTTCATTCATTAAGAACTTTTAAAAAAAGCTTATTCTTTTTTTTTTTTTTTAAGCTAGTCAAGCATGATTGTGGGGGGGAGACAATATAAAAAAGTTTATTCTTGCTGAAAGAGTTTATTGGAAAAAATTACCATAAGTACAATAAATAAATGGTTGCAGATTTACACAATACATATATATTTACACAATAATTAATAAGCCACAAAAGCAAGAGTGTCCAGACCTCTCTCTATATACAGTATGGAAGGACTGCTCAGCCTATTTTCCCCACTAATGTCATATCCGATTAACCTAAAATTAATTGGTCTGGAGGCTTTGTGCAACTCTTAGATGAAAGGATGGGCACCACTGGTAGATGTACCAAGTGGTTGGCAGCTGCATAGTCTGGGACTTTTCCCACCGTCGCCTGAGACCTGAGTGAGTTCATTGACTATTGGTAGCCACCAGTGTTGGAATGCACTGCCCTCTGCCATCCTTGAAGAGGGAGGTATTAGTTACAAAATGTCTGGTGAGGACTGGGGAAAGGAAGACAGATTGTCTTTCCCATCTAAAATAAGAGCTGTTAAGATTTGAATCCAAGCAACACTAATGCCCTTGTCTAGGCTTTTTTCTTTATTGTTGGCATTTCAAATTTTCACTGATTTTCTTTTTTTCTTTATATAATTCCATCTATTTTTACTAGCTTTTGAAGAATCAAAAAATTTCTGGTCCACCAAGGATTCATTTTCTCACTTGCTATCAGGGATACATTTTTTTTTTTTTTTCATTTTAAGATCTCTTTCAAAAATCAGTCCAAGATCAGATTCTAAGGGGAATTTCAACATTCCAACAGGAAATCCCATCTATTTAGATTTGTGTTTATCTTTCGTTCTCAATTTTTGCAGGTAAATAACCACTTTCACCCCAGTTAATATATTTGATAATGCAAAAGGCTCTGTTCTATTGGTAACACTGAACAGCTAGACTTAGGTACTATAACCCACAAAAAATTAATAAGTGAATATTATATTGTTTCCATTACATATTATAGATTCAATCTTTATATGCTTTTGAGTTAATGTTCTATTGCTATACATTCATACCTAGAAATAGTACACCTCACTGTTCCATCAGAATCAAGAACCTACTGCCCAGATTGGGAAAAACCCAGAAACAGAGTACCTATCAAATTCAATTTTGAGAAACTTCTTTATGTTTAAATATGCTACACATTACCATAACAAGAGAACATGAGACAAATAAATAGTTTTTAATTCTAGCCTGAATTTCTTTTCAAAATCTTTGCCTTTTTTTCAGATCCTGGGTATCTAAATGTGACAAATTAGAAGGGAATCTGCATGATTGTTTATCTCTGTATATTCTTCCTTCAAAAATTTTTTTGTATGTCTTTTAATGTTCTCAATGACTATAAAAATATATAAGATGAGCTTCATGGGCATAAGTGATTCTGCTTAAATTGACCAACTAAAACAAATAGAATGAGAGCTCTGCTCACAGCTCAGATGCCTCCCACACTACCAAATGAGAGCACAGCAGAAGCTGGAAGTACAAAGCACAAGCCTTCTAAACCCATCTCAGCTGATTTGAATAAAACTCTTAATAACAACACTTTGTTTAAGTGTGTTTTTAAAAATGAGACAAGGGTAAGGTGTGGCTGTCCAAAAAAACTTCTAGGAACCTGGATATGTAAGGGATCATGCAGGAAATGGTGTTTATCAGTCCTCTTAAGGGATGTCCTGTTGGGATTAGAAGAGATCTTCATTGAACTGCTTGAGACAGTAGGGTAGGGAGATCCCCAAAGAGTCATACTTAAGTGACCGTAACTAGTCTCTAAGGAGTAATGATTTGGTAACAGTGAGCCATCTGTTTGACCAAGTGAGCTTGGGCTCTCCATGTAATGATTTTGTAGGGGAGTCCAAAGATCACCTCCACCCATCTTAGTTCTTAATTGGGATCTTCAGCTGGGTCTAGAAGCCAAATTAACACAAGACAGATAAACAGGAGAAAAGCATATAAGTTTTATTAATTTTTATGTGTACACTGGGACCCTCACAAGAGAGCGAAGACCCCAAGAAATGGCCAAAGCAGAAAGCTTTTATACTTTTTAGATGAAGAATGATAAATTTTGTGAAGAAATGAAAAGACAAAGGGGTGTGGGCTGGGGTAGTAAATTCCAGTGGAGTCCCTAGGAGATATCTGGAGGGGTGTAGTGAAGCTAGTGGGGGCTAAGGGTTATTTTAATAAGCTTATTTATACAGATCCATTGAAGCATCAATTCTGTCACTGGTGACAAGGGTTATCTTCTGCAACTGCTGCTTCTCAAGTGCCTTCAACTCAAAAATATTTATCTCAGAGATATATTTGGGGGTGACATTCTGTTTTCCTTCACTTAGCATCTCTTCTTTAAAAAAAAAAAAGATGACTGGTAAGGGGATCTTAACCCTCAACTTGGTGTTGTCAGCACCACGCTCTCCCAAGTGAGCCATGGGCTAACCCAACTTAGCATCTCTTCTAAACAAATGTTGAACACATATTTAAGCAGCATTAATTCGAAGGGAAACCAGATAATAAGAGTTCTTTCCTCCTTCCCTGTTATTAATGCTAAGAGTTGTAGACCTGAAGAGAAACTGAGGCATGGCTTAAACAACAAAGAGTTTATTTGAGCCAAATATGAGTGACTGCAGCCCATGAAAATGCTCCAGGTTGCCTTGGAAAGAACTCTGGAAAACAAAGAAGGGGTTTGTGTTTATAAAGAAAAAGGGACCAATCAGAAGAGGAGGTAGTTATAAAAGTTGTTTGTCAAACATTACAATTAGTGCTAGCATATTTTAAGTAGTTTTGGCAGTCTGTGAAGTGGTCCTCAGCTAAAGATTCTTCAGTTTGATAGGAGACATGCAGAATAACAGTCAACAGATGGTTGACAGATGTGTCAGCTATTATTCTTCCAAAAGGTTGTAACCCTTGTGTCTGATTGCAAGAGTTCAAAAGTTCAGGGTGTCTTTGGACAAAACGTGCCTGAAGCTCAAGCTGAAATGGCCTCCTGACTCTATTTTAGGTGCCTTGGTGCCATTTTCTTTCATCAGAGTGATTTTCAAAATATTTACCTCTCCCCTTGGCAACTCTAGTAATTTCTTCCTGTAATACATCAGTCATGAGAGGGAAAGTAGCTGATTTTCACAAGTATTCTTTGTGTTATTTTTTTGTTTTGTTTTGTTTGGAGGCTAGCTGGTATGGGGATCTGAATCCTCAACCTTGGTTCACAAGCTGCACTCTAACCAACTGAGCTAATCGGCCAGCCCAGTACAAGTATCCTTTTAAAATTAAAAACGACCTGGAAACAGAGGCAGATGGCAATGCCAGATTTATTGAACTTGTGTAAGCTTTCAAATGAGATAGATTCAAGACTAAATAAAACATATTTTGAGGCTCAAAATAACTGTTTAGCCAGTATAATTAATTAGACAACAATCAATCCTCCCCTTCATCTTCAGCTATATAGAATATAACAAAAATAAGGCTTGGGAGTAAGGATTTAATGCAACTTTATTTCACAAACATTTACTGAGCATTTTCTAAGAGTCCAGAGTGGAATAAAGAGATAAACTAAGGCACCCTGTCCTAAAGGAGTTCACATTTCCTCAGGGGATGCAGACGCTGCCTGAAAAACTATGATAGGGTTGCCAGGTTATGCTAACTGCATGAATAAAGTGTAATCGGATCTGAGAGGTCGGGCCCAATTAATTCTCTCTGGAAGGGTTAGGAAATGCTTCACAGATGAGGTGATGTTTGAGCTGGGCTTTGTTGTAAAATGAGTAGGATTTGTTCCATCAGCTGGAGAAGAAGAAAAAGGGTTTTCTAGATAGAGGAGACATACAGCATGAGTATCCACAGGCAGCTCATCTAAACTGGCTGGTGTGTTTATTTGAGGGCAAGTGAGACATTTAATATGGCTGGCACAAAGAAACTATATGATAAGAGCAAGGGGATGAAAGTAAAAATAGTTTGATCTATGGAAATACATAAAGACCAACCAAATGAGGACAGGTAAAGGCTTTTTATCCAGAGCTTGCTATAGCAAGGGAGTCAGCCACCGTCACTTGTGTTTTGGCAGAGACTCAAAGGCAGGCAAGGGAGTGGGAAAGTTTTGGAATGGAAAAAAGAGAAGGTTTCAAGTATGCTCTAATGCCCAGGACTTGGTCAATAACTTCCAGCTTTTCTAATTTTGTCCTGGCTTCCAACTAGGACCCACTAGAGAAAGCCAGATATGCACCCTAACCAATCACATAGGACGCTCCACCTCTAGTTAGCCACATCCAGCTTCCGCAGGCCAGCGGCCTCCAGTCAGGGCATACCTGAAACCTTCCCTTTCTTTCCACTGTGAAGTTTTCCCACTCCTCCAACTCTGAGTCTTTACCAAATATAAGTGATGGTGGCTGACTCGTTTGCTATAGCAAACTCAGAACAAATAGCCTTTGTTCACATTTGGGTGGCCTTTGTTTATTTCCACATGATCAAACCTAATCTGCCACCTGGACCACCTCAAGCCTTCTAAATGGTCTCTCTCTTCAACTCTTACCTTTTCCTATAATATAAGTTGATACCAATTATCTGATTTTACAAAACATACAAAACAATAGAGTTTATGATGAAAAGCTTCGCATTGTGTTGTAGCTGCCACCGTCGGTGCCCCCATCCATACTCCTGACACTGTAGTGTGCCTGGCTGATTTCCAACTGTCAAGGTATTCTCTGACAGCCTAAATTTAAACACTCCCCCAGCAGTTCATAACCAGTGACCAAAGGAGGTTGGTGTATAAATATCCCAGCTCTCTCCCCTACCTCGTGGGATAACTCTGAGGCATGCTTTCTACACTGATTTCCAGAGTTCCCTGGCAGGATTAAGCAACAGTTGCTCACAGTAGTAGCTGGCTTGAAATCTCACCCTTTTCTTAACCACCTTCCCTTCCATCCTTCTCTCACTTTGCCATCCACCTACCGGTGTTTCCTGAGATCACCTCCCATGTAAATTACAGCTTTCAAGTACTTTCCTTAGGGTCTGCATCTGCGGGAACCCAGAAGAATACAATGTTAAAATTAGGAATAAACCAAATCACCTTTATTTAAACAACTAACAACTGCAGGAAGAAGAGGAGACCAAATTGTCATTCTCCCCACCGCCCCACTTCTCCCCCCCAGTGGGTTTTCACTGATAAATACGTCTGGGAAAAATAAAGAGGAAAAATTCGTAATGCTATTTACAATTTCAAGAACAATAGGTATCTGGTTCGTTAACAAACATTTTCTAATAATAAATAAGTTGTATCAGTGTATGCAATCATTTAAGGCTTTTGAATTAACACAGAACCAGAGGGAGGAGATTACGAAGCAAATGGTTGAAGACAGAATCAGTAGTAGGACAATGTGATAGAAGAACCTAATCTCTTCATATGGAATGGAAGAAGACTCAGCAGGAAATGTGTCATTTATGGTAGATGGGGACACCAAGGTCCAGGGTTCAGATCCCCAAACAAACAAAAAACAGCAACAAAAAAACATGGTAGATGGGGCAGTGTGGTACCATTAGTGAAACAAAAAAGCAAACGTTTCTTTAGCCGTACTTCTGAAACATTTTGTGCTCAGTCCATAATTTATACTCTTAAAAATTCTTGAGGACTCCAATGAATTTTTATTTATAGTTTATATTTTTCTACATTTACTGTATTGCAAATTAAAGCTAAGAACTTAAAACTATTTTTTTTAAAATAGCAACAATAAACACAACTAACACATTTTTATTTTTTAAAAAACTACACTTTCCTAACCCTCTCCCCCAAATTGTCAGTGAATAAAGAGGCACTGTTTTATACTTTTGCAAATCTCTTTGTCACCTAGCCAACTAGAAGACATAATATCTGTTATAGGTTCAACCTGGTATGATACCCTAGCCTATGGAGTCTGGAAAACTTCATTTTATATTCATAAGAGAATAAAAGCAAAACAAGCAAACAACAACTCAGTATTATTATGAAAATAGTTTTGACCTATGGAACCCCTGAAAGGATCTTGGGGATTCCCACGGTCCCTGGACTGTACTGGAACAACTGTCACGTTAAAGGATAAACAAGTCAGGGAAGCAGAGAGCACATATTTCCATTGAACATGGTGACACCATAGGAGGTAGATGTTGAAGCACCCACCGTTTTTCTGGTCTTGATCTCTTGCATCTTCCTAACCTGGGGAGCCATGTCGTTATATCCTTACATGGAAGTAACACTCTCCTGTTAATTGACAAGTCACCAAAACCTGTTGCTCTTATTCTTTCTGTTGCTATTTATTGCCACTGCATCTGCATCCCATGCCCAGGGGTAGGGACTTCAGCATCTGAAGGACAGAGGCTTGTGGAAAGAGAGCAGGAAAGACATCACAGCAACCAGCAGAGAGGTGCACCAAGGCCCGGTCCTCAGAGCATGATGAGTTTTTAGCAACTTAGGACTTTGCTGCACCTTGATCGCTGTATTTCTTTGGGTCACTGAGGAGAGTCAAGCTTCCTTTTCTGTTCAGGCCTAGAGCTTTGACACAACATACATACAAAGCACAGTCCTGTTAGATCCAGGGAGATTTCTTCCTCTTTGCAAGGCATTTCATCTATGGTTCCCTTTCCAATCTAGGCTGGGCAAAAGGGAAGTTATGTACCACTTGTAATTTTTATAACAAAAGAGAGATATTTTCTAATTCCAAAATTGTAAAAGTAAACAAATCACAACGACCACCACCACAACTGGAAGAACCACAATCAACTTTAGGACAGTGGTGGCTTCGAAGGAGAGAGTAAGAGAGACTGAGGTTGGAGAAGACACAAAAGGAATTTTGACTTCAGAATTTTTTTTATTAAAAAAACTTTAAGGGGTTGGCAGATTAGCTCAATTGGTTAGACAGCACCACCTGTAACACTGAGATCAAGGGTTCAGATCCCTGGACTGGCCAGCCACCAAAAAAAGAAAAACAAAACAAAAGCCAGTCTTTACCAAAACAACTTTAAGCAAACGTAACTGAATGTTTATGTTTGGTAATTCTGGGTGATAGGTATGTGGGTGTGTCAGGGCAATACAAATTTAAAGTAAGAAGCTTAATTCTCACTGTTAAAAATAAGGGAAGAGACTATCCTCTCCCTTCTCTTAAAGCATTTTCTTTAGAAAACTTGTCATCGTAAATTCTTTCTCTGCCCCTTCGAGATGGAATTTTTTTTAAAAAGCCACTGGACAGTTTTATAACCCAGGAATGTCTTTCTCAGAGACCTGAGATCTCACTGAAACATGAACATGAAGGATGACAGTGCCTCTATCTCCCAGTTCCTGTGGGAGAGGAAAGCCTGATGAAGAGGCGTGTGTTGCTCCAAATACAGGAATCTCCTCTCATAAAGATAGGAGAAGTTTATTTTGACTCTGTATAAAACCAGTTAACACAGATGGTCACCTTCAAACACCAGGTAAATTTAGGATGAACTATGTGTGACAAATAGTGCTGACAAGTCCTCTTACTTGAGGACTAGTTACTGATAGATCTTGAACACAACCAGCAGCATTTTAGGCAAGGCCAAGCACAAAACGGCCACCAACCCCTCCTCCCTTTCCTTTATAAGAACCTCATGACTTCTGTGAAATAGAAACCCTTTTGCTTCCGCATGGGTGCAATGCCCCTCCCTCACAATGCCCTCCTTGGCTGCTTCAGCCAGCCCTTGGCACCCTACAGCCCATATAAGCTCTCCCACCCCAATGACGGTTGCTACTCTCCATTTTGAGTGCAGCCCAGCAGATTTTTCCTTTAATAAAGCTTGATCGGTTCCCGGTATTTTGGCTCACTTTCTTTCATTTTGATGCTGAAACCTGGGAAGGGTCATGGCTGGGACCTTCAGACAATCCCCTCTCTTGGGTTGATTGGCCCCTGGCTGCCCTTCCAGACCTGCCTAACCAGGTACCCCTGGGACTCTCTCCTATTGCCATTTCAGACCAATGCATACACCATTGGTCTCAACTCAGGGTGAGTCAGGGGGTCTCTCCTACTTCTATGAGTTCCCCTGACTACTTTCTATGACTACTGTCTACTTCCTGAAGACCAGGTGCCTGGCCGAGGGAACCCCTCTCATGCCCCCCAGCTATTGGAGGATGCTCCTCTTGCCAGTCAGTGGCTTCTCTCTCAAAAAGAAGGTGCACACCAATGAGGACGCTCCTTGGTGTCACCCTTCTTCTACTGGGACTGATCACCTCCTTTCTCACCCTCTAAATGGGATCCTCACAATCCAGACCTCCACGTTCTATGCCTCTGGGCTGTCTACAATCTCTCAGCCTCCAGGCAGACCTTAAAACCTGAATGCCTCGTTTTCTACCGCAATCAGGTTTGGCCTAAATACAAACTAGACAATGGATCCCAGTGGCCAGAAAATGGCACTTTAGATTTGGATACTCTCAGAGACCTAGACATCTTTTGTCACTGAAGTGACAAAGCCAGAAAGATTAATTATGTTCAAGCCTTCTTCTATCTCCAATTGTATCCTTCTCTCTGTCAAAACTGTCCTATGTCTCAAATTCGCCGAGCTCATGCCCGACATCCCCTTTAGGACTTGGATCAATCTTTTGGTCCACCAGACCACTCTGCTCCCCAACCACCTCCTTACACTCCAGATCCTCTACCAGCCCCTTCACCTTTTCCCTCTCTTCGTCCTCAGCCACCCAACCCCTCTCCTTTTTCCCCTTCATCAGGTGATGACCCTACCTCAGCTCTGGCTCCTTTATATCCCATCCATGAAGTGGCTGGGACAGAGGGAATTGACTAGGTCCATATCCCCTTTTCTCTTCCAATCTCTCCCAAATCAAAAAATGACTGGGATCTTTCCAGTCCAACCTGGACACATATCTTAAGGAACTCAGATATCTCACCCAGTCTTATGATCTCACCTGGCATGATATTTTTATGATTCTCACTACTACTCTGTCCCCCAAGCACAGGGAGCAGGTCTGATAATGACCCAACAACAGACAGATGAGGTACATGCCCAAAATAATAGGTGGCCTGTGGGAGCTGTTGCCATCCTTCACATGGACCAGAATTGGGACTACCAGGCCAGCCACAGGGACTGAGATCTCTGGAATAATATGATCACACACCTACTTCACAGCCTCCAGAAGGCTACTCACAAGTCAGTCAATTATGGTAAGCTTAGAGAAATCCGACAGAGATCCACCGAAAATCCCAGCGAGGTCCTAACCTGCCTCTCTAAGGCTTTACATAAATACACATGTATAGACCCAAACTCCCCTACAGGCATGGCCCTCTTACACTCTCATTTTATTACCCAATCAGCCCCTGACATTTGAAAAAATCTAAAAAACTTGAGGATGGTCCAAATACAACCCAAAGAGACCTCCTCAATGCCGCTTTCAAGGTTTTTAACAATAGGGAGGAGGAGGAAGAGAAGGATTGATACAAAAGAAATCAGGCCAAATACCAGCTCCTGGCTAATACCATCCAAGGCTCACATACCCCTAAGTGGTTGCCCCCACAAGCAAGCCACCTGATAACTGCTTCAAATGTGGTCATCCAGACCACTGGGCATGGGCCTATTCTAACCCCAGGCTTCCTTCCAGGCCCTGTCCTCACTGCAAACAGCCAGGTCACTGGGGGATTGACCATTCCACTCATCAGAGAGGGAGTGGCCCAGTCCCCAACCCATGGCCTTTGGCTTCACAGCCATCCTTACCAGAACTTCTTGGATTTCCAAGAGGAGGACCGACAATTCCCAGGGCCCAAGGCCCCCATGGAGATCACCACACATGAGCCCAGGGTAACTCTCCTTGTAGCAGGTAAGCTGATCTCTTTTGTCATCGATACAGGGACCACTTACTCTACCCTTCCTGGATATGTAGGACCAACAACCCTGTCTCTATTACAACAGCAGGGGTCATGGGATCAGAACACCACCCACGGATCACTCAACCCCTTTCCTGTACCCTACATCACACCCAATTCACACACAAATTTCTAATAATGCCTCAATGCCCAGACCCCTTACTGGGACAGGACATCCCTTCCAAATTCAAAGCTACCCTTACCCTAAACACTTTAACTCCAGCTACAATACTCCTGCTACAGGCTGCCCCAGATATGGCCCCTGAGGCTTCCACCTTCCCCTTCCCCTCAGACAAGGTTAATCCCATAGTATGGGACACTTCTTCTCCCTCCATTGCTATGCCCCCTTCCCCTATCCTTGTTCCCTAATGTCCCACAATACCCCACCACTAACAAACACCTAATAGGCTTAAAACCCATCATACACAAACTCCTTTCTTCTCATCTCTTATGGCCTACCCACTCACCTTTTAATACACCCGTCCTTCCAGTTATAAAGCCTAATGGCTCATACCATTTAGTTCAAGACCTGAGGTCCATTCATGCAGCCATATTACCCATAATGCCAATCGCTTCTAAACCCTATACTCTTCAATCCACAATCCCAACAACAACCTGTTTCTTCTCTGTACTTGACATCAAGGATGACTTTTTTTCTATCCCCTTACCCCTTCTGCCAAAACCTGTTCACCTTCACTTGGACTGATCCTGATATGCATCATTCCCCACAACTCACCTGCACAGTACTACCTCAGGGGTTTTGGGATAGCCCCCACTTCTTCAGCCAGGCCTTAGCTCAAGACTTATCTGAACTTCCTCCAACGTCTAGCACTTTAATACAATACATGGATGACCTCCTCCTTTGTAGCCCCTCCTGTGAGGATTCACAGGCCTACACTGTTGCTCTCCTTCATTTCCTGGCCTCCAGGGGATATCAAGTGTCCACCAGCAAGGCCCAAATTTCTTCTCCTTCAGTCAGCTATTTGGGAGTCCACCTCACCCCCAACAACAGAGAAATAATGGTGGATTGCAAGAGTTTAATTTCTGAACTCCCTACTCCTACCACAAAGGGTGAAATCCTTTCTTTCTTGGGGCTTGCAGGGTATCTTCACCTATGGACTCCTAACTTTGGTGTGCTAGCAAACCACTTTATGAGGCAGCCAAAGGGGATACTCCCATTCCTTTAAATCCCACAAAGCCCATTCATTCTCCCTTCCAGAGATTACAAGATGCTTTCCCTGCAGCCCCAGCTCTATCCCTCCCAAACCTATCTCATCCTTTTATCTTATACGTCACCAAAACCCAAGGATTGGTGGTTGGGGTTTTGAGACAAGAGGCAGGAGATATCTTCTTCCCTGTTGCATACCTTTCCAAACAATTGGACACTACAGCTCAAGGATGGGCTCCCTGTTTACGGGCCTTGGTGGCAGCTGCCCTTTTAGCACAAGAAAGCTCTAAACTAACCTTTAGACAACAAACAGTCATTTGTTCCCCCCATCATCTTCAAGACCTTCTCAGCTGTTAAGGCCATGTCAATTCTTTCCCCTTCCTGCCTACAACTTATCCATCTTACCTTCATTGAAAATTCCCAGTTCTCCTTTAAACTTTGCCCTCCCTTAAATCTGGCCACTCTCATCCCAAAACAATCATGACCCTTAGAACATAATTGCATGGAAGCTTTAGACCTCTTTCTCAATCCCTTTCCACACATCTCCCCACATCCCATTATGCGGCCCCAACATACATTGTTTGTAGATGGGAGTGCCACCTCCACGCCCACCTCCCAGGCAGGTTATGCCATAGTAAATCTAACACAAGCTATTGAGGCTGCCTCCCTCCCCACTAACACCACTTTTCAACAGGCAGAACTCATTGCCCTCACCCATGCTCTCACTCTAGCAAGTAACAAACGAGTCAATATATACACTGACTCTAAGTATGCTTACTGCATCCTACACTCCTGCTCAGCCATATGGAAAGAGAGAGGATACATGACCACTCAGGGAGGGCCCATAAAAAACAGACATCTTATCAAGATTCTTCTTGAGGCTGCACAACTCCCAAAGGAGACTGGGGTTATACACTGCAGAGGACACCAAACCTCTAATAACCCCACAGCCCAGGGAAACAAACTGGTGGATCTAACTGCAAAGCAGGCTGCTCAATCACCGGGCTCCCACTCTTCCTCTCCTGCTCAGGTCCTTCTCATGGCCCCTACACCTTTACCCCAATACACACCTCAAGAAATACAACACCTCCAACAGTTGGGAGCACAGAGGAAGGACAGTTGGTATATTCTCTCTGGTCACTATGTCCTCCCTACCACACAAGCTGAGCAAATCCTTTTAGATTTCCATAATTCAGTTCATATAGCCTATGAACCCCTACTATGCCTTCTTCAGCCCTTATATTACTCTCCCCACATGGCCAAGTTACTTAAACAAATCACTCAAAATTGTCCTTTGTGTACTCATTGCTCCAATCATGGTGGTCTCCAAGTTCACTCCTTTCCCACCCAACAAGCCAGAGGATACACTCTTGGCCAGGACTGGCAAATTGACTTTACTCACATGACTCCCCAAAAAAGGACACACTATCTTCTAACCTTAGTAGATCCCTTTTCAGGTTGGGTTGAGGCCTTTCCCTGCATTTCAGAGGATGCTACAGCAGTAATGCATGCTCTCACCTCAGAAATCACCCCTTGTTTTGGCTTGCTTACCTGCCTCCAGTCTGATAATGGCCTGGCATTCATTTCCCAGATTACACAACTCACAGCACAGGCCTTACATATCAAATGGAACTTACATATACCATATCGGCCTCAGTCATCAGGCAAAGTAGAAAAAGCCAATCACCTCATAAAAACACACCTCACCAAACTGTCCATGGAACTTCACCTCCCTTGGACCCAACTTCTCCCTCTAGCACTCACTTGCTTGCGAGCTGCCCCTCGCAAACCCACTGGCCTCAGGCCCCTTGAACTTATGTGTGGTAGAGCCTTCACCCTCACACCTCTCCCTCCCAGCTCATCGCCTTTAGGCCAGTATCTCCCTACTCTTTTGCTCATTTGGGATCTTCTTTGGGAAAAGGCCAACCTTCTATTACCTCATCCTTTCCCCACCACCCCCTCAAGACTTTAAACTGAGCCTGGGACAGCAAGTGTATATTAAAACCCAAATCCCAAAGCCCCTCTCGCCATGTTGGGAAGGGCCTTATACAGTATTTCTCACCACCTCCATGTCAGTAAATGTACTAGGAAAGGCCCCTTGGTATGGGACCACGCCCTTTTTCGAAGCAAAAACAACAGATGGCCTAAACGGATAAAAGGTGGTGCCCAAGGGAAGTTAAGGGGGAGGGCTAAGCATAGAGAGGCAAGGCACGTGCACATTTGACCTTTTCAAGGATTGGCCTAAGCTTGGAAATCCCTGCCTGCTAAGCATATAAATATTATCTTCTGTGTTACAATAAACGGAACTGCCTGACAGAACCCCCGCTGCGTGTGTGAGTTTGTTCCCTATCTGGGAGAGCAGCGGCATGCTCACCCATCTCTTGGAATCTCTTTCGCCCCACATACTGGGGGGGAGAAAAGGGCAATCCCTTTGGCCCCAACCCTCTAGGGAAAGGAAAAACCTGTTGGGGTCCCGTGCGGCCGCTGGAGATGCCCAACACCTTGGTATCACTTATCGTTGGTAAAACTAGAACCTGAGACTTTACCCAAAGAATCTGTTAACACCAAGACAGAAGGGTCCCTCTGCTCAACCCCCAACCCAACACCTCCTTACACTTTGTCCCTTTTAGGACCCCCAAAATTGAAAGTCTCCAGGACCTCCACTCTTCCCCCAATCCCAGAAGGATGATCTTTCCCCCGGTGATTATCCTCTCACTCCTGCAGGCCCGCTTCATGTCCTTCACACAGGAGTTGCTCCAAGACGTGTCCTGACCCGCCACCTACAGTGTTGAAGACATCCTTGAGTGGGTAACTGAATTAGCCTGGCAGGGCGCCATCTGCGATTACAGCCCCAACGAGGTTACCCTCTGCTCCATTTTCCTACTATGCACCCTCTCAACCTCTCAGCCCTGAACGCTTGCCTCTTCTCTTCCTCTTGCTTCTTTTCCTAACAGAGACATATGCCACACCCTGTTCACAATGTGTAACCAAGGTCTTGGTGGGTGGAAGGACACTTTCCAACCTCCTGGGTCAGCCACCCAGAATCTTTGGGGGAGCCCTACAAGACACATTCACCTGCCTGACATATGTTCCCACAACATGCAATGACAAGACAACTGCCACATCGTGTTCTTATGGAGGTAAAAACTACTGGACAGCTCTTTCCAAAGGGGATTCTGCTGGAGTCCAGTGCCCCCTGACAAAAACATTTCTGCTTCACCCAAACTGCTCACCTAGGACTTCAGGACAAAGCATGTTGGACCCCTGATCATGATGGGACTTGTTCTTCTTCTTGGTCCCTGCCTCTTTGGGTGTTTTTCTACTTTCTCACAGGAATGTATGCAGGCTTCCACCAACGAAAAGGTCACTGAATTGTTGCTGGGAGGAGGATATTATTAGCCCCTGAGAACCGTCGACCCTTCCTCAGAAGAATACAGCCTCCCACACGGAACCAATACCCCGCCTCCTAATTGTTTTATTTTATTTTATTTTTTCATATCTTCACCCATCTCCAGCAGGAAGTAGCTTCAGAAGAATGAGACCTTTGCCCCCTTTCCCTTCTCCCTATACTTAAAAGGCAGGAATGACAGATCTTGAATATAACCAGAGTCATTTTAGGCAAGGCCAAGCACGCAAAGTGGCCACCAACCCCTACCCCTTCCCTTTATGAGAAGCCTCATGACTTCTGTGAAATAGAAGCCCTTTGCTTCCACATGGGTGCAATGCCCCTCCCTCACAATGCCCTCCTTGACTGCTTCAGCCAGCCCTTGGTGCCCTACAGCCCATAGAATCTCTGCCACCCCAATGACGGCTGCTGCTGTCCATTTTGAGTGCAGCCCGGCAGATTCTTTTCCTTTAATAAAGCTTGATCAGTACCCAGTATTTTGGCTCACTTTCTTTTAGTTATTATGTACCTTAAGAACATGTATGTAATGGGTTGCGTCTGCCTAGCTATATAAAAGGGAAAGATTTCTTTTGGTTTTGCAATCTCTTAGTGGACCGCCTGTGATGCCTATTACATTCCAGATTAATGTTTATTCAATAATGAAATTGTTTTCTCTTTCTACTATCTTTGCAGAGAGGTTTACTGGGTTGGGAGAAGATTTTGTTTTTAATTCTACTTCTCAAACAGGTGTTTGTAATATTATTCTCTGTACCTTTCTGTATTTTTTACAAATTACAAAGAAAAAATATATTCACAGACAATTTCTGAAAAGTGTTGTCTACTTTTCTATAGTGCTGTTTCCTATAAATAAACGTCATCTTGTTCAGCAACTAAGCCTTTTTCCCCCTGGGTGCTAATTTATTAAAGCCGTACTTTAATACACTTAAAAACATGTTTTATTACATTCTTTAAAGATATTTTGCATTTAAATATCTGAGAAACTATCTACATTGGGACCTTAGCATTAAACACATTTTCAAAAATTAAAAGACTTTAAAGAAGAGTTTTAAATGTAAAACAATACAATCGAATTCATTATTTTTTTCTTGTTAAAATGTGTTTTAAAAATACAGTGTGATTTAAATTTTAGAAAACAGTACCTGTCTCTCCTGCCTAGTTTTAACTTCTCTGAGATCAGAGACATTGTCTCTGTTGTACCCTCTGCTCCTAACACAGTGATGTGTGTGGAGAAAATGTCCAATATTTTTTTAGTTGAATAAATGAGAAGATGGATATGTAAACTCTTACGACAAAGCCAGAACACTGGCTGACTTACATGATGAAAAGGACTTCAGTAAATGACACTGTAAACCATGCTTCTTGATAGTTGACACTAACAAGTGTCATGTCCTTTCTTACTAACAATTATCTAAATTATGAATAAGCTTTTTTTTTCTTATTTTTAAAATTTTATTTATTTATTTTTTTTGAAGATGACCGGTAAGGGGATCTTAACCCTTGACTTGGTGTTGTCAGCACCACACTCTCCCAAGTGAGCCACGGACGGGCCCTGAATAAGCTTTTTAAAACAGCTTTATGGAGGTATAATTCACATATTATCCAATTCACTAATTTAAAGTATACAGCTCAATGATTTTTAGTATTTTCACAGAGTTGGGCATCTATTATCACAGTCAATTTTAGAACATTTTCATCATCCTTGAAGGAAACCATGTGCTTTTCAGCTGTCACCCCCCAATCCTTCCACCCACTCTCCTTCCCCCCAAGCCCTAGGAAGTCACCAATCTACTTTCTGTGTCTAAGTTTCCCTATTCTGGACACTTCATATAAATGGAATCAGACAATATGTCATACTTTGTGACTGCTTTTTTTACTTATAGTGTTTTCAAGGTTCACCCAGGCTGTGTCAGTACTTCATTTCTTTTTATTACTGAAGAATATTCCATTGTATGGTTATGTCATATTTTGTTTATTTATTCACTGGCTGATGGACATGTGGCTTGTTCCTCTTGTTATTTTCAACTCATCAAGGCCCAGCCCTCTCTAAGATGGCCTTTTGATTCTCAACCTTTTTTTTTTTTTTGAGGAGAGACATTTTTTCCTTATCATTTTTATCACAGCTCCAAGTTATTTCTTGGTTTGCTCCTGAAAGTAATCCCTGATAAAACATTGTATTCTGAGTACCCATAACAAAATTAAAGAATTTTGTGGTAGTTTTTCTTGTTTTTGTTTTTGGTTTGTTTTTTTGCAGTTTATAATACCTTCCAGAAGAAATGGTTCTGACAATTTCTCTTTTCTTTTCTTCTGTGGAATTATGTTGTAGGGGATCAGAATATGCCACCCCCAAATAAGAATTATTCTGAGCTAAAGATGGTTGAAAAACAGCACAAGCCAAAAGAAAAAAGAAAAGAAAGCTCCTGCCCTACCCCCATTTGACTAAAAACAGGCTTAGACTCTTAACCACCAGAGGAAACTAGATTCTTATCAGTTCAGGGAGAAGAATCTACATAACAAACCTTACTAAAACAACCCTTATCTTCTATTAGTTTCTTGCATACATTTACCTTCCCACAGTTTGCTGTCTTTGGAAGCCTAAAACCTTTACCTTTACCTTTGTCTTGTCACTTCTTTACAAATTTATTGTCCTTTTATTAAAATGCTGTATAAACCACTCCTTTGAGTTACCACTGAGTTTCTCCTGTGTGAATGCATGCTGCACATATACATGTGAATCTGTTTTTTGTCAGTCTAATTTGCAGGGCCCCAGTCAGAGAACCTAGGAGCACAGAGGAAAAGTTTGTTTTTCCCTCCCCTACAATAAGAGATTTTTAGCATCAAGAGCAAACTGCCTCACCAGAGGGGCAAAAATTTTATCAAAAGCCATACTCAAATGAAAAGAAACCATCCCAATGAACACACACATAAAAAAAAAAAAAAAGAAGAAGAAGAAGAAAAAAAAGAAAAGAAACTTTTCCAGGAGACTTCTTAGGATGGGAGCAGATAGAATTAGAACCTTCTTACCCTTTTTTCAGTTGCTGTCATCAGTGCACAACTGCTGAAGAGTGGGCAGAAAGTTAATCAGGTCTCAGAAGTATACAACGTAGCAGTGGGGGACAGTGTCAGTCTGGTTGCCTGGGCTCATAGTCTGACTCCACCACTTACCATCCATGTGTCTTGGAGCAAATTATACAACCCTTCTTGGTCTTAGTGTTTTCATCTACAAGAGAGAATTATATGCTAGTTGTGAGAATCATATTATATAATGCAGTGTTTCAGAAAATAAAGGCAAGTATAAGAAAAAAGCATGAAGTCACATGAGAAAGTATCTTTCAACGGTCTTCTGTTTCATGCAATTAAATCAAGAAGAGTCTTAGTGTCTCCCTGAAACATTACAGAGACATAGAGAACAGGTAATCTTCTGCCTAAATTTTAAAAATATTGTTTGCTTTAGCATTTATTAGTTTGAATTCACTTATTATTCACTCCACCCACTTGAGCCTCCTTAGTCCTGAATTCTGTTCCACTGCCAGTCTTCATGTCAGGCTCAAGGACAAGAAGTCATTTAGAATTTTTTTCTATTTTCTGCTTCTTTAACCATTGATGGAATTGTCCTTGGCCCCGCGTAAATAAAATCAAGCTATAAAGTGAACACTCCTCTCCAGTCAGAGCGTCCCACTGACTTAAACAGAAAATTGAAAGAGGGAATAGGAAAAAGGATAGGAAATACAAATATCCAAATGTCTTTCATTTTGTAGAAGAAGGAAATCACCTAAAAAGGTGCAAACATTCGGGTGAGTGTTTACATTTTCGTCTCTATTGCTTATTTTGTGGAACTGAGAACATGCTAAGACTGATACTATGGAACTGTGGATCTGCGACAGCCAAAGCTCACGGCTTTCTGTGGCTCGGGTTGTTTGCTCTTGCTTCCTCCTTCCTCCTTGCCCAGCCCCTACAGATGCTCTGTCTTCCCGTTTTCCTGGTGAAGTAGCTTCTCCTTAGAGCCCTTCTTCTAGGAGAGTGGATGCGCTTACCTGTTGACCAGAGGGGGTGTTATTAACGGGGTGCACCAAAGGCAAAATATTTTTTTACATGCTCCAGTTTTTTCTTAAATTTTTGTGTAGATTTGCATTTTGTTCTAACATACAGTTGTATTTGTTTTCATCTTAAATTTATTTACCTTCTGGAGAAAAACATTTTCCTCAACTTTATTAAGGTATAATTGACAAATAAAAACTGTGCAAGTTTAAGCTGTCAACATCATGATCTGATATATGTATACAGTGTGAAATGATCACTGCCATCAACGGGCACATCCACCGCCTCACATGGTTACGTGTGTGTGCGTGTGCGTGTGCGTGTGCGTGTGCATGCACGTGTGTATGTGTTGAGAACACTTAAGATCACTTTTGAATGAGTCCATTTTTGTTGCTTATAACAGAATACCTGATACTGGGTAATGTATAAAGAAATGAAATTTATTTCTTACAGTTTGGGAGGCTGAGAAGTCCAAGGGCCAAAGGGCACATCTGGTCAGGGCCTTCTTCTTGGGACTTTCTACAGAGTCCCATGGCCATGCAGGGAATAACACAATGAGGCTGAGCAACAGCCTGTTGGGCGCTCTCCTGCACGCTGGTGCATGGGCTTGGGCCTCCAAGGCCTTGGGCAGCCCTGCCCCTGTGGCTGTCCTGGGCTCAGCCCATGCTGTAGCTCTCCCAGGCTGGTGTTGCACACTGGAATCTCTACAGTTTTGGGGTCTTGGTGGCAGTCCTGCTCCCACAGCTCTACTAGGCACGGCCCCAGTGGGGTTTCTCTGCTGCATCTCTGACCCCACATTTACACTTGGCATTGCTGTAATGGAGGCTCTCTGAGGTGACTCTGCTCTTGCAACAAATCTCTTCCTGGGCCCCCGCACTTTTCCATATACATCCTTTGAAATTTGGGTGGGGGCTTCTATGCCTCCACAGCTCCTGCATTCTGTGAGCCTGCAGACTTAACACCACATGGATGCCACCAAAGCTTCTGGCTTGTATCTTCCAAAGTGGTGGGTCCAGGGCTGGCCCATGGCTCACTTGGGAGAGTGTGGTGCTGATAACACCAAGGCCATGGGTTTGGATCCCTATATAGGGATGGTTGGTTAGTTCACTTGGGAGAGCATGGTGCTGACAACACCAAGTCAAGGGTTAAGATCCCTTTACTGTTCATCTTTAAAAAAAAAAAAAAAGTGGTGGGTCCCACTCTTTCAGCAAATTTCAAGTATACAATGCAATATTATTAACTGTAGTTCCCAAACTATACCTTAGATCCCCAGAACTTATTCATTTTATAACCCTTTGACCAACATCTCCCCTATTCCCCCACCCCCAATCCCTGGCAACCGCCATTTTACTCTCTTCTTCTAAGATTCTTTTTTAGATTCCACATATGTGAGATCACACGGTATTTGTTTTTCTGTCTGGTTTATTTCACTTAGCATAATGTCCTCCAGGTTTATCCATGTTGTCACAGATGTCAGGATTTCCTTCTTTTTTATGGCTGAATAATACTCCATTTTATAGATATACCATGTTTTGTTTATTCATTCATCAGCTGACAAATTCTTAGGTTGTTTCCATATCTTGGTTTTGTGAATAATGCTGCAATGAACATGGGAGTGCAGATATCACTTCAACATACTGATTTTCTTTCCTTTGGATATATATCCAGTAGTGGAATAGCTAGATCATATGGTAGTATTATTTTTAATTTTTTGAAGAACCTCCGTATTTTTTTCCATATGTCTGTACCAATTTACATTCCCACCAACAGCATATAAGGGCTCCCTTTTCTCCACACCCTGGCCAACACTTGTTATCTCTTGTCTTTTTAATAATAGCCATCCTAACTGGTATGAAGTGATATCTCTTTGTAGTTTTGATTTGCGTTTCCCTGATGATTAGTGATGTTGAGCACGTTTCATACACCTGTTGGCCATTAGCATGTTTTCTTTGGAAATATGTGTCTTCAGGTCCTTTGCCATTTTTTAATTGGGTTATTTGTTGTTTTGCTATTGAGCTGTATGAGTTTCTTATACTCATATATTTGGGATATTAACCACTTATCAGATAAAAGGGTACTTCAAAAAGTTCATGGAAAGATTCATATTATGTTTTAATTCTAATTTTTCATGAACTTTTTGAAGAACCCTTGTATATGGTTTGCAAATTTTTCTCTCCTTCTATAGGTTGCCTTTTCATTGTATTTATTGTTTCCTTTGTTGTACAGAGGATTTTTAGTTTGATGTAGACCTAGAAAAAGATCTAAACTTTTTTTTTCAAATTTTTCAAATCTGATTCATGCACTGGAAAGATGACACCCACCCCCAGTCCCCAATGGTCAGTGATCCCAGGCCTTGGCAGGAATCAAAGACTACACTAGGATCTAAAGTCGGATAGTCATGATTTCATCCTGACTTTCCTACCTTGAAAAGAAGACAATGATTGGACATTTTGTTAGGCACCAATATATAGAATTCAAAGATGCAGTGCCTGCCTTGAAATCAAATGCTAGCTAGAACTTGGTCAAAGAAAGATCACATGAAAACACTTTTTAATCCAACTAGCATTTATTGAGCACCTCCTGTGTGCCAGGCACTATTCTATACAGCACAGAATCATAGTCAAAAGTATGGATTCTGGAAGCAGTCTTCCTGAGTTCAAATCCCAGCTCTGCCATTTACTAGCTATGTGACCTTGGACAATGTATTTTACCTCAAAACTGTGCCTCAGTTTTGTCATCTGTAAAGGGATAATAGTAGTAGTACCTATCTCAGAGGGTTATGATGAGGACAAAAATTAGTTCCTATTTGTAAAGCATTTAAGGCAGTGCCTTATGTTTTTGTGAAATAAATAAAAATAGGCACTGGGAAACAAAGCAAAGTTCCTGTTCTCATAGTTTTAAATTCTAGGGCTAGCTAGTTAGCTCACATGGTTAAAGCTTAGAGTGTGGTGCTGATAACACCACGGTCAAAGGTTTGGATCCCCTTATCAGTCAGCCACCAAAAAGAAAAAAAGGGAGGGGGGCAGAGAAGATAAACTTAAATTCTAGTAGGAGAGAAACAATAAACTAATAAACATACTATATAATGGAAGACTTTGATAGACACTGTGAGAAAAAATAAATCAGCCCTAAGGGTGAGAGTTAGTTTGGATAATATGGCCAAGGAAGGCATCTCAGAAAAGTGACATTTGAGTGCCTTTATGAAGGGAGAGAGTGCCCCATGTAGCTATCTAGGCAGATATTGTTCCAGACAGAGAGAATAGTAGGTGCAAAGGCCCTGGGGTACAGTGTGCTTAGAACACTTGAGGAACTTCAAAAAAGCCAGTGTATCTGGAGTGAAGTAAACTTATACAAGTATCTATTGAATCCAAAATCAGGAACTTAGGGCTCTGCAAGGGGCCCTAGACACAAGCTATTTGAAATATAGCCAGGTGTTAATCATTGTTACCTCTAGCTGGTGGGATTTTGGGTGATTTTTTAATTTCTTTTTAACTTTCCAAATATTCTTCTACAGGCCCAATCCCCTCAGAATTAGGGGATAAAACAAACTTTAAATATTGTGAAGTTACACTGGCCAGCCTCAAAAAAAAAAAAAAAAAATTATGAGGTAAAACTCTATTTTTTTTTTTAATAGGTGAAGAAACTGAAGGAAGAGAATTTATACCTCTAGATGTTGCAGAAGCTTAAATCCTGGCCGGCTTATGCCTGCTCGAGGGAGTCTTGGCACCAGCAGGATGAGACTGATAAATGACACACCTCCTGAAGGTGCTAACTGATTAAGTACCAGGACTCTCTTATCACAAACAAGCATGCAGCTTGTTTGACGGTTAGGAGAACAGGTCATCAAAAGGGAGAAGCCAAAAAAAACAAGAAGCAACCCAAGGAATCTCTTTGCCCAAAGGGGCTTTTGGAACTTGATCTTGTATAAGAGGTCCAGAAAAATGGAGCTCCTTGAAGTCATTCTACCTAAATGCAGGTGTGGCTGAGCCTTCTAAAAGTTTGTATTAAAACTTACCTATATCATCAGGACCCTAGCATGGAAAAGGAATAAGTCATTTTATTTAACACACTTTCCTACATTGAGAGAATGATTCTGAAGAACAGCACTGGATTAAAAGTGAGTTTTAGGAATGCATTCGTCTGCTCCACAGGTATCTGTGGAGTGCCTCTTGAGACGCAGGCGCACTGCTGTGCTGTCAACAAAGTGGCTCAAAGAACTCAGAGCCCAGTGGGAAAGACAGCCAAGAAATTATGCCAATAGGTGCCACGAAGGAAAAGGAAAGGCAGTGTGCAAAGGAAGCGTCGGAGGGAGACGTAACTAGCCTGGGAAACTTGGAGACATGTCCCAGGAAGTGCTATTTAAGCTGAAATCAAAAGGATGAGGATTAAAGGAGTGGAAAAGAGTATAGGAGGTGGGAAGAGGGAAAAATATTCCTGGAAACAGAATGGCAACTGTGAAGGCCTTGAATGTCAGAGAAATTTGGGAAGAGAGGGAAGACTTCAGCATTAGGAAACACTGAGAGAGACATGAAAGCTGACACCCAGGCAGGACAGAGGGTCTGGTGCCTTTTAACAGCATTAAGGATGTTGAAATCACCTTCAGAGCAATGAAAACCATTAAAGATCTTATGTGGAGGGCTGACAATCATATTTGTACTCTAAAGACATCACTCTGAATCGCTACACGAAGAATCAAAGTGTCACAAACCCAACCATATTCTACTTTCCATGGATTACCATGTTAAGTTAAAGAAACTAGGTAAATTGTAGATGCAAAGGCAGGGGTAAAAGTAATTACCCAGCTTCTCCATTTGAAAGATACAAGTCCTAATAAAGAAAAAAATAAAAATAAAAAATAAAAGGTGCAAGTCCTAATTTTGATTCACCATATTTACATTATTTTATTTTTTTGTTTTATTGGTGGTTGACTGGTATGAGGATCTGAACCCTTGATCTTGATGTTACAACACTGTGCTCTAACCAACCATATTTACTTTTTTATATTGAGAGTATACTAATAATTACACGGCAAAATAAAAACTCGTCCTTAAGAATGTTAACAAACACATTTTTATTATTTTGGTTGACTGGAAATGCCAAACAAGTACTGCATTTTATTCTGACTTAGACAAGTGATCAGTAGGAAAAAATGAAAATAAGATATAAAAGATTACAATGTTGATTCTGTTTGACAGATAATTTTATTTGCCTAAAAATTGTGAAAAAATGACCCATTAATTTGCTTTTAAAATTTTGCTAACTTCCCATAAGACCACCAGAGAAATCTACTCAATCGAAATTGAGTTTATTAAGGGCTGGCCCATGGCTCACTTGGGAGAGCGTGGTGCTGACAACACCAAGTCAAAAATCCACGGATTAGGGAAGGATTATGGATTTGGGGGTCTAGGATTAAGGGTTTGGGGGACCCTTCTTGAAAAAGGTCCTTTAAGGCAGGGAACTGGTTGGAACTGGGCCAAGTTTATAACAGCAAAATAAGGATTTTGTAGTAAGTTTTGATAAGCAATCTGCTGTCAGATAGGCAAGCACTTTGTTCAGGTGAGCAAGCTGTTATCTTAGAAGAAAAGTTGTTCCTGCAGATGATCTGCTCAGATACACTGATTGGTAACCATATTGTGAGATAAACAGTCTTATCTTATGTGCCAGAATTTCCTGGCACAAAGAATTAAGGTTAGTAATCTCAATTTCCACCTTCCTTTCAAAAATTCTCTTTTTTAAATTCACGAAAGCAAGGAATTAATGAAATGTCATTCGGAAAAATAATTGCAGCAAGCAAGCCAAAGGATTAATATTGTTAATACTTAAAGAAAAATATTGCTATTAAATATATGTATGCTGTTTTGTGTTGTTCATATGCTATGTCTTTAAACATGAAGGCTCAAATATGTTAAAAGTAAAAGCATAAAAAAAAATCTATAGCGTGCAAACACCAGTCATAGGAAAGCTGGAGTGACTATGTATATCAGATAAGTAGGCTTCAGGACAAGGACTACTAGCAGAGATAGAGACATATTTCATGATGATAAAAGGATCAATCCATCAGAAGATGTAACAATCCTAGATATATATGCAGCTAATAACAGAGTTGTTTTTGTTGGCTGGCCAGTAAGGGGATCCAAACCCTTGATCTTGGTGTTATTAACACCATGCTCTAACCAACTGAGCTAACCAGCCCTAATAATAGAGTTTTAAAACAGACTGTTACATGAAAAAAAGGGACCAAATTCAGAGGAGAATTTGACTATTTCTCTATTATTGTTGATTACTTTTTCACTCCTCTCCTATTAACTAATACAACAATAGACAGAAAACCAAAAAGGAAATGAAAGACTTAAAGAAAGAACCAATAAGTCAGGAGTCCTTTTTCATCCTCCATCCCTACATCTCATCAATCACAAAGTCTTGGCAATACAATCACCTATACATTTCTCAATCTCTTAAATCATTCAAATTCTTTGAATTTCTTTTTTTTTTTTTTTTGTCTTTTTCGTGACCGGTACTCAGCCAGTGAGTGCACCAGCCATTCCTATACAGGATCCGAACCCGCGGCGGGAGCGTCGCTGCGCTCCCAGCTCTGTACTCTCCCGAGTGCGCCACGGGCTTGGCCCCTTTGAATTTCTTAAATCATGGAAATGGGGGGTTCCCTCGACCCCATTTCTATGAGTTGCAGAGACTGATCTCCTTCCCGCATTAGCTAGCAGCAACCCAATTTCCCCTCGGTAATCAGGATCAATCACACAGCCAGTATACTGACCCCTTTCCCCCTGCTTGTTCAGGGGCATGAGGAACCCCAGAGTGGAGGGGGGACAACCAGCTTCCAAATTAACACAACTCTGTTAGGGCTCGCTAGTGGAAACATTCTTTCACTGGGCACTAGAACTTCTAAACCCAGTGAGCCCAATGATTATGGAATGGGAAGAAATTTTCCTTAAGTGGATTCCTATCTTTAAAAGTCTATACAATGGAATATTATTCAGCATAAAAAGGAATGAAGTATTGATACATGCAGTAACATGGATGAACCTTGAAAACATTATGCAAAGTGAAAGGAGCCAGCTACAGAAGGCCACGTATTATATCCTTTCACTCATACTCAAGCCCAGAATATGTATATCCGTAGAGATGGAAAGTAGATTAGTGATTGCCAGGGGCTGGGGCTGTGGGAGGGTGAATAGAGTGAACTGCTCATGGATCTGGGGTTTCTTTTGGAGGTAGTGAAAATGTTCTGGAATTAGATAGTGGTGACAGACATACAACTTTGTGAATATACTAAAAAATTCACTAAATTGTGTACTTTATAGATATGAATTATATATCAATTAAAAAAATGGTTCTTGGGCTTATCTATTTGGCTTTATAGTCACGAAGCTTTTAGAAGCCCATTCTACCATTCTGTCAGGTATTTCGTCTGGATTGTTGGGGCTAGTGTTAATGCTAGTAAGTTCTGTGAGTGTAATTCCATTCCGTATGTCCTTCACTGTAAACAAGTTCTTGGTCTGAGATGATTTGTACGGAATATCATGGCAATAAATAAGGCCTCTGTTTAGTGTTGGCAGAAGTATTTTAGGCAGGAAAGGCAAATTCATATCTGAAATGTGTTTCTATTGTAATGGAACCAAACTTGGGTCAGCTCACTCAACACACAGCTAAAGCCAAAACACTGAGGCCAGGCGAGGGAAATTAAGCTTTAATGACAAAGCCAAGGAATGGAGGTCGGGCAGGTAATGCTGAGGAAAAGACCTGAGCTCTCAGAAAGCTTGCAGGCAAGGATTTTTAAAGGAGAAAGTTGTGGGGTGGAGTTGGGATGTGTGAGTAGCCTGAGAATGTTTCCGACTGGCCGAATCTCCAAAGACAAAGAAGCAGAATCTCTGGGAACGAAGAGGCAGCTCTCGGTCTCTGTTCATCATTTCTCCAGCTCCAGTCTGGGGTCCTAGCAGTCCACCTCTGGTCAGCACATTCCAAGGGCTGAGAAAATTTTGGTCTCTTTCCTGTAAAAACATCTCAAGGGTACATGTTAAGATAATGTATTTGAGCCTGGGAACTTAGTGATTCTGATTTATGGCTTTCCTTATTGCTTAGGTAGCATCCCATTTTGCCCAGCTGCTTTCTTTGTACTCCTTTTCTCAATTGCTAGTTGTAAATCTTAACTCCTCAATTGAACAGCCCAGTTCCTAGATCCTAAATGACTATTAACTTTTGGGGGATCAAGGCCACACAGCTCACTTTTATCAAAACATTTGAGGGGGCTTCATCTGAATAGGGTACCCACTCAGTTTCACTATTCCCAAGAGGACAAATTGCTGCTCCTTCCATAATGGGAAGGGTCCAATGTATCAATTTGCCAGGAAGTGGCTCATTAGTTCCCTGGAGAATGGTGTGATCTATCAGGGGCTCAGCATAGCCTTGACGCTTGGTCCGTGGGTACCCAGCCAAGGCAAAAACGACATAAGCCCCAGTGAGGGGAAGTCCATGCAGTCTCCTTCTCTGTTGCCAGGCTGCTGTGTAAATGGGCCTATTAAGCACCAGGGTGGATGGGGAAAGAGGCTGGCTGACACTCATAGGACTGGACATCTTGTCCATTTGATTATTGAGAGCCTAGTCTGCAGCAGATGCCAGAGGGCTTTCTCTACATATGTTCTGGTAGTTATACAATGCTGGTTTTTGCCTGTCTGCACTATGCCAGTTCATAGCTGCTACAAAGGTGAATGAACCAATACTCTATGCCTCTTCTTCTCATTTGATCACACCCAAGAATTTGCTCTTATAAAGCCTGTGGGGTATTGATGTATAGGCAACTCAAAAGCTATTTAGAAAAATTATTCTCATCTGCTTCTGGCAGCAGGCTAAAACAAGGTTGGCTTTATCACTGTCTTTTAAGATCATCTCTAAGTGGGACCATATAATACTGCTGGCTGGAGTCAGCATGCTGTGCAAATCAGTTCATAAACCAGGGCCGTACCTTCTCTTCTTCTGTTAACTCTCCATGAAATCACATGTGTGGGTTAAGGGAAAGCCAGTGAAACAGAAGGAACAAGTATCATGGAACACTGAGCTAGCTACTTACTTGTATGTTTTAATTATGCTTTCTAGACCTGCTTGGGCTAGTCCTGTATATACTATTTTCATTTAACAATGAAATGCTGCTACACCAGTTCAATTTTATAGTTTTGTGACTCAGATAACATTCCATTCATAATGGACAGTTCAGGTTGCACCATGTCTGTCCTAAGAACAGGGCCCAGTAGCAATCTAGAAGCTGCTTTTCAAATGAAGAATACTTAGCAGAAGAGGGCATGGTTATGGGGATTTTGCTAGGATTCTCCTAAAAGAGGTTTGCAAGAGGCTTTGTAGAGCTTAAAAACTCCCCATACCATTCAGCCTGCTCGGCCATTAGGCCTGAGGGCCAGGGCAGCTTGCACCACCACCTGGGCCTGCTGTGTGGTGGTGCAAGCTGCCACCTCAAGCCTTCTCTTGCATGAGGCCTCACATATAATTGGAGTCACGTGAGTTACTTGATAAATTGCTTAGAGCAGCATTCCGTATGTGGTGTATGTTGCCTCCAAACTTCACAGAGGCCTATCAAACATTGTGCCTTTTTCTTCGTGCTGGTGCCGCAATATGCACCTGGCTGTAATCAAACCCTAGAGACCTCACTGATGTGGTTGGTCCTTGAATCTTTACAAGGTTTATTTCCCATCCTTTGGCATTTTTTAAAGTCTTATGGGATACTTATTATTTTCTGCTTGTCAGGTCCAACGAGCATAATATAATCAAAGAAGTGGACCGATGTTCTGTGGGATATCAAGATGACAAATTTCACTCTCTATTGTAACAGAAAGAATGCTTTAAGGCAGATGTCTAAGTTCAAAGTTACTAATTGTTATAGGTCCATGTCTTACAGGTTGAAAGAATTATGATCAGGAGGGTAGATGACAGCCAGGTGCTGAGTCAGCCCACAGGGAAATCCAGATAGGGCCTCAGATAGGCTTTACCAGTGTCTTAATGATAAAATAACTCTCCAATCTGGGCACAAACCTGTAAGGATCCCAATGACTGAGAGATATCTTTGTGGAAATATTCCACCCATCCTATAAGGTACATATAGCCAAATAGCCACAGGTAGTTATTTAAGTTTAAATTAATTAAAATTAAATGAAATTAAAAATTCAGTTCCTCAATAGTCACATGTGGCTAGAAGCTACAGTGTTAGATAATGCGCATATAGAACTGCTGAACAGTGATGCTATAGAAACTCAGAGTGGGAACAGCCCAGTGATTTTCCCCTAAATAGCCAAATGGACAAGGTTTGTAAAGGCCTGCCAAACCAGATAGGACATTCCCTATCCATGTTCTGCTAGTCGCTTAATGTTGGTTTTTGCCTGTCTACCCTGTGCCAGTTTGTAGCTGCTTTATAGGTGAATGAACAAGTACAGCACTTTCTGCCTGTTCTTCACATTTAATTACATGCAAGAATTTGCTCATAAAAGGGCTATGGAGTATTGCAATATACATAACTTAAAAGCTATTTAAAAGAGTTATTCTCATTTGTTCCTGGTGGATATACTCTGGTTGACTGCAATAAGAATTTATTTTTTATGGTCACATACCATGATATCACAAGTGCCTCAATGTGTATTTTCCTAATAATGCCAATCACTTTTAAACATTTTCTGACATATATGTAGTTATTCAATAACTGCTTCACATAGTGATTAATGATGAATTCTCCTATCTTTGTTAGGGTTTAATGTCCTCATTAATGGGCTAATTATTAATTAACCTGTCACTTCTTCCATTGTTCATAGAGGAGGTGAGCACAATACAGTCTAGCCCGAGTCAGTCAGAGAGCTGGTTTTGAATCCTGGCTCTATCACTCACTTGGACAAGTTATTTAACCTTTTAAAGCCCAAACGTTCATTTCTCGTCATTCATTTATTCATAAAAGAAATATTAATTTTTAAAAAAGCCAAGAATCGGGTATACAATGATGAAGAAAACAAATGGTTTTCTTTTTTACACCAGGGATAATGATTCCTGCGTGTGAAGATTCTGTTTATCTAATGAGATACTATATGCCAAGGATCAAGCAATAAATTGGCATAGCACTTGGCAAATGCTCAAAAAATGAGTACTGCTTGTATCCTCCAGATCCTTGAGCGTTTTATGTGCTAGCTTGTGCTGTCCAATCTAGTAGCCACTAGCCACATGTAGCTACTGAGTATTTGAAATGCTAATCCAAATTAGCATGTAAAATGTAAAATACACTCCAGAATTCAAAGCCTCAGTATCAAAAAAAGAAAAAGGAATGTAAAATATCTCATTGATAATTTTTAATATTAATTACATGTTGACAGTATATTTTAAGTATTATTGGGGCTCAGAAG
The DNA here is from genome assembly GCF_027409185.1 of Cynocephalus volans. NCBI lineage: Eukaryota > Metazoa > Chordata > Mammalia > Dermoptera > Cynocephalidae > Cynocephalus > Cynocephalus volans. The sequence goes on from NC_084471.1 coordinate 82,067,769, forward strand.
CTGTTACTCCAAAATATGGTGCTTTGACATGCTAGAATAAAGAAGCAGCCGCAAGGTTTCTCTGACCTATCCCTCCACGCCCCTCCTGTCTCTGAATCCTCCGCCACTCTCTAAAGCACAAGATGAACAGTTTCAGCTGGTTCTCTTATCTTCTAAAAGTCCAGACCCGCCAAAGAAGACAATTAATTACCTCTGGTCCTTTCCCTGAGTTTTCTTTACCTAACTCATATCACAGGAGGGAAGACTGGAGTCTGTCATCACACCTGGACTAACTTTTGTCACAGATCATTATCTTCTATTTCCTCCCATTCAGAATTTTTTTTTTTTTTTAAAGATGACCGATAAGGGGATCTTAACCCTTGACTTGGTGTTGTCAGCACCACGCTCTCCCAAGTGAGCCAACCGGCCATCCATATATAGAGATCCGAACCTGTGGCCTTGGTGTTATCAGCACCGCACTCTCCCAAGTGAGCCACGGGCCGGCCCCTCCATTCAGTATTTTGAAGAGAATCATTTACCAGCCATTGTCTGCTCTGTAGACCAAATAGACTTTGTCTCAAGCCATTGTGTATTCTCCAGGCCCATTGAGCCCCCCTAAAAATAATTCAGTCGTACACTCCCCATCTCCCCTTTCCCTATGAAAATTGTTATATAGGCTTCTGAACCCCACTGGGAAACTGGAAAATTACTCTCTTGTGATTCCCCTGTGCATTATCCCCTTCCAGCACCTTAAAATAATAAAATCTGTTATGCCTTTTCTTCATGTTAATCTAAATTTATCAGTAATGAAACTTCGGGGGTGAAGAGGAAGTTTTCCCTTGTCTTGGGTTAGATAAAATGTATTATTAAAATTAATTTCATCTGTTTTTATTTTTTGCGGCTGGCTGGTATAATTTTACCTATTTCTTTTTACTCTTTTTGAGAGCTAGAAAATTTATGATTATGTAAATGGCTCAAATTTCATTTCTACTGGACAGAACTGGGCTAGAAAATTGGTACTGTGAATACAAGTATATGGGGTGCCAGCTCTCAAGGACCTGCTAACTTGTCTAGAAATTGAGATTCATTGTAATATGATGATATAATGTGATAAGCACTCCTATGGAAGTGTAAAAAATCAAGCTCCTGCCATACAAAGAAACGATGGGGCAGAGGGGCATGGAGACAGGGCAGAAAGACAGGTCTTCCCCTAATGAGAAAACTGATTTTAAGGGAAGGGGTTTTTTTACCCCCTCCCCTGGACAGGCATTTGATGACGTTCTTGGTAGCCCTGTGGGATTATTTGATGCTGGAAGAGTTTCCAAAGCTACTTGATGCTGTTGGAATTTATATACAATGCCCATATCTGAAGTGCACACAGAGCGGGTCTAGTAGGAATCGCAGCAGTCACACAGGACTGGATCACTGGAAGGGCTCATGCGACTCCACAGGATATACTGAGATAAGGTTTTAATAAAAGTAAAGGATACACGGGCCAGCCACCATCCTCCCACCGCCCACGCCCCAAAAAGTAAACGATACAGTACAGCCGGAGAAAACACGCCCGGGCAGGCAGAGAACGATCTGAGTCTCCTGAGCACAGGGCCCTTTCTCTGTCACACTGGACATAGTTTGAAGTGTGAGCAACCAACATAGGTGCAAGTTTCTGTGGTCGCAAGGAGGCCAAGTCACAAGTTTACTGAGTGGGTCTTTTATACTCCATATCCTTAGCTACATCTAGGCTAGGTACTGGTTAAACCAAGTACATCTTTGAATATATTTCAACATATGATGTAGACAAGTTAGCACGGGATGACTCCCGGAACTTTTAAACAGCACGTCATAAGTGGCTAGCTGGTACATTTCACATTTCATCCTTATCTTAGCCAAGGGGCCAGACTTCCAGGCTTCTCTAGGATAAGCACTGGGCTACTTCAGTCCAATAGAAAGGTCACACTTCCATTCAGGCCTTCTGTTTCCATACAAAGATGGAATATAGGGTGAAGTTAGGAAAGGACTGTGTAGGGAGCCTCTAGGATGGTCCCTAGTTATCCCTACCTTTCCCAGTTATTTATGTCCTTGGATGACCCCCTCACCTTGAGTGTGAGCTGGAGCTTTGTGACTCACTTCTCACAAATAGAACATAGCAGAAATGATAGATGTTACTTCTGAAATTAAGTTACAAAAAGAGGGTGACTTTTGTCTTGCCTGCTTTTTCTCACACAGGTGTTTTACTCCTTTGAGGCAAGGCTGCTACTGTGTTGTGGTCTGCCTTATGAAGAGGCCAGCATGACAAGGAATTGAAAGAGGCCCCTGGCCAATGGCAGCAGGGAACTGAGGTCCTCAGTCTAACAGCCTGTGAGACCTGAATCCTGCCAACAATCACGAGGGAGATTGGATGAAGATCCTGCCCCAATCAAGCCTTCAGATGAGACCATACTCCTGAGGCCAACACCTTGACTGCATCCTTGTGAGATCTTAAAGAGGAGGCACCCAATTAAGCCACATCCACATTTCTGACCCATAGGAACTCTGAAATGTTTCTTTTTTTTAGCCTTACATGATGACAAACAACTAATACAGGGACCTAACAATGAGCTTCATTCTGCAAAAACTAGAAGCACATGATGACAGTGTTACTGGGGATGAAGGTCCCATTTGGCTCGGTTCTTTTTTGGACCAATGAAGAATCAGAAACGCAAACCAATAGCGATAGCAAAGCTTTAATGAGTACAGGAAATATAGGAAGAAACACTGCAAGAGAGAAGTGGGCCATTCCCTTGAGCAGTAAATGGCCCTTACATGCAAGTTCATATGTTTTATTCCACTAAATTTGCATATGCATTTGTAAGCTTGATCGACACCTTTGACATTTGGGGTTATATAATCTCTTTTCTAATGCACATGTTCTTACCCATAATTCAGTTTGTTATAATAATATGTATTTATGGATTGCATATGTATTTAAAGATAATAAGCATCAACATGTTGTGAGGTTACTTAACATCTCAAAATATCCTTTCTGTGCATATCTCTCCACCTGGAAAGCTCCTGGTGAGCCCCTGTGGTCAGATTGTGGGTTCTTTTTCCATTATGTTGTCTGCAAAGGGGTGGGTTTGGACAGAGTTATGGGCGAAGTCAGTTTTCCATTCCCCAGCCTGCTCATGACTGACTGCCTAACAATAGTATTTTCCAAATATATGAAGTTGAAATGTGGCATTGTCACAAATGAAGAAAAAGGAGGCAGTAAGGGGAGTTAAGGCCATGCTAACAGAAGAAGAGAAGTTAGGACAGAAAGAAAACCACAAGGTCACTGGAAATTGTAAGTGCTAAACCAAATATAGGTCGAAGCTGAAGGATAGTCTGAATACTGTGCCGGATTACTTTAGCAGATATATTCTGGCCAATTAGTCCAGCACTTTTAATCATGGAGAAATGGCAAGTGTTGATATCTATCATATAATTGAAATATTTCTTTGTAAGAAATAGATTGCAATCGCTGATTTTAGTGTTTTGGACCAAATTAAAAGTTGTTTGAGGATTACATTAATTCTTAGGTGTGCTTTTATTCTCAACTTGGGGATACAGAGACTAGAAATTAGAAAACAGGACAGAGACAACTGAGAGGAATTAGAAAAGGAAATGCTAAATTTTCTTCCCTGACCCTTCCAACTCTTTCAATTCCTCTCAAGTCTAGATTGTTTTTTAAAAAAATCTCTTATCTCAGACAAACCCACTCACACAAAGCAAAAGTTAGGAAAAATTTTAAAGATAATGAATTAAACTTCAGACGTTTCATTAAAATTTACCCTGAAATATCAGCTATGAAAATAATGCTCTGGGCCAGCCCATGGCTCACTTGGGAGAGTGTGGTGCTGATAACACCAAGGCCAAGGGTTCAGATCCCTATATAGGGATGGCTGGTTAGCTCACTTGGGAGAGTGTGGTGCTGACAACACCAAGTCAAGGGTTAAGATCCCTTTACTGGTCATCTTTTAAAAAAAAAAGAAAATAATGCTCTATTTGAGAAGACGGTGGCCTGAGTATAGGACCATGACTCCATTCCTCTATTGAATCCATACTGGGTTGACTCAACCAGTAAGAGGAGTGGGTTAACTTGTCCAAGACTGTTGCCTTCCTTGCTGGCCTCCAGGAAAAGGAGTTGGCACCCTGCAAAGCTCCATGGAAACCAGCCATGGCCACATGTTGAAGGTGGTCAATCCTGGTCAGCCATAAGACTGGGACTCCCGAATCATACAGGCAAGGCAGGCGGTGATGGTTCTCTCCATACTATGAACACTGAGCTGGCAATTTAGGACTGGAGCCAGAATTCTGTCACTTCATACTGTAAATATACCCCAACTCCTGAACGCATCAGGAAAGAGGCTGTTTCTCACTATTCATGCAGCTTAAAAACCCTATAGCCTAGAAAAACTGGCACTCACACATTGCTGGTAGGAAGTGTAGTGATATCTAACATAACGACATGGGCATTTATCTTTTGACCAGCAATTTTCTAGAAATTTCCCTTGAAGGTATACATCCATAAATATGAAAAAAAGAAATGCACAAATTTATTCATGAAGCCATTATGGAAATGAAAATATTGGAAGCAACCTAAATGCCTATCCATGGGAGACTGGATAAAGTATGGGACCTATAATGAAGCTATATAAACAAAAATAAGAAAGATCTTTTTGATTTGATATAGAGTACTTCCTAGAACATACTGGTAAGTGAAAAAAGCAAAGTTCCAAGGAGTGTAAATAGAATTGTGTAAGAAATAAGGGAATTTACATACACAGTAGTATGTTTGGGAAAAAAGCAGGAAGCATGAACAGTCAACTAAAGAAAACGATTATCTGTAGGGTGTGTGTATGTGGGGTGGTGGTAAAAAAGAGGGTGTAGATTAGGATGCGAGCAAGAGTTCTCTAGCTATATATTTTTATATATTTTTTGCATTCAACCCTTATATTTTTACACAAAAAATTAAATTTTAAAACGATTTTTCACTTTTTAGGTTTAATATATTTATATTCAGAAGGTAATTCAACAGACTAAAGCCCTTTTGGCATTATAAAATCCAATGTTTTGATCTTTTTTCTCAGCAATTCTGTTTATTACAACTTTTATAATCCTGAAGAGATTCTTTTATCTGAAGTTTTTCATGCACTCAAGTATTTTGCATGATGTCTGATGTGATTAGTAATAAACATTGAAATGAAGTAGTAGCTATGATCACAACCCTCTTGTAATCTAAAAACAATGGGGATTTTTTTCTGTACAAGCAACTATGAAGTTAGGGAGTAACTGTCCATCTGAAAGGAACTGATCATCTTTTTCTTAATCAATCAGGTTCAGGACTTCACAAGATGGGTGGCAGCATAAACCTTCCATGTACTTTATCTGTTCCTGAATTTCCACTGAAGTCTTTTTTGCCCCAGTGACAAAGCACTGGGTTGGCAAATTGGTTCAAATGCTGACACAGACTTGTATTTTCCAGGATATCCCAAAGCACAAATCAGAGCTCCATAGCCTCCCATGAAGTGGACAAAAATAGACATCCTTTGAGGGTCCACTGGAAAATTGGCATGTGAGTTGGGGAAGCTCCACCATTACATAAGAGTACATTCTGTAGTTAAGTTTTCCAAGGTTCTTCAGAGGCATCCATACAAAACCCAGCACCAATGACAAAGTCCCATCTCTCATCTTCTTCTTTAATATTCCAGCCACGAGGGCGGGTATCTGGAGCAATGACAAGGAGGCCAAGCTCTGAGGCAGCTTGATGATAACCAGATTCTGACACGGAATTTTGTTCTCTGCAAGTTAGACCAGACAGCCAGTAGTATATACTGCAGGGCACTTTCCAGTTTCTGCCTGTGGTGGTAAGTAGAGGGCAAATTTCATTCTGCAGTTCAGTTCCACACTGTCATGTTCAAACTTTCTAAAATCCCCCAAAGCACTTGTTGCTGGAAATGTTTCAATGCCATTCTTCTCTTGTCCATTGCGACTTTTTTATTTATCTGCACCATGGTGCAGATAACCCTCTAGCAGTGGCTGCAGGGCCAAAAAAGATTTTTAAAAGATGACCATTTTATCCATAACGAGTATTGTAGTAAAGGAAGAATCTGTCAGGCTTTTTATTGCCGTGACAGAAAATTTAAAAAATGTTTTTAATTGCATTTTTTTTTCTTTGACTAAAAGTAAAAATATATCTTCAGGCAAATGTCTCAAAAAAACAAACAAACAAACAAAAAACCCAAACTCTTTTGTACCTTCAGGAAATGACCTATAGTAGTAGAATGCTGTCAGTATGAGTATATTCTTCCTTCACAAACTGAAAGAGCCTACATATTTTAAGATGTTGATTTTAGGAATATTAAAATTTAGAATTTATGTGTAAATTTCTTTTCATAATTTATTTTATTACACATCTTGTCTTTCTGATCATACTATTTATAGGAAAAAGCACAAGTTTGAGACAATCCATGAGGTCTTTTGGCTCCTATTCTCAATCACATTGACTCTGCCAAGTAATCCTCCTTCCTAGTTGAATCAAGACTCCTTACCTGACAATTCCACTTGGGTGTCACATAAACATCTCAAACGTAATGTGTCCAGAATAGAACATTCCTCCTTCAGTCATCACGTCAATAAAGCCTATGTCCATCCACTCAGTGAAACAATCCAGAAACAAGATTCCTCCTTCTCTTCTCCTGTATCTGATTTACCAAGTTTTATTGGCTCTCTCCACAGCATACATTGAAACTATCCAACATATTTCACACTCAGAGCACATCTGAATTTGGACCAGATTGCATTTCAAGTGCTCAACAGTCCACATGTGGCTAATGGCTACCATATTGGACCGTTAAGCTCTACTTGATAACTTTTTAGTCAACCTATGTTTATAGGATATTTCCTGATTACGGGGCTGTCAAATACATATCATCTTGTGTCATTCTTAATCTTCCCTAGTAACATTTTCCTATAGGCAAATTCACTCCCTTATTAGGGCACTTTCCCAATCTTGAAGTAAAAAAATCTGTTCAGTCCCATGTTTCCTTCACTCTGAGGCCTTCTGGGTACTGATGGCCTCATGGCTATTTTGATGTGATGGTCTTCGTGTAAGTACGTAGTTTAGGTACAATCCTGAGTCACACTCTGTAATCTCTGTCCTGTTGTCTAAACATAACATATAGGAGCTTTGAATACTTCTCCAATTTCTACCATTAAATATCTAGAGTCGGAAGAAAATCAACCTTGAATGTCTTTCTTTAGAAATGTAGATGGTAATAAAGCAAGATTATGTGTGCTTAGAAGCACTAAATTTACCCTTGAAGAGAAGCTCAAATGAAAATTACTTGGTCAGACCAGTAGTTAGTCTTGAGTTCTTTCATCTAGACATACACAAGCAAGAGAAGGCACTAACCTGGCTTGTAGTAATATAAAGTATTAAGTCAGTAAGAAAATTTCTAATGTAATTCATCGTTTTTCATATCCCTAATACGAATTCCCACAGCATTTTGTGCCTCTAATATCAACTGACATTTGTACACGTGCTTTTTCTCATCTTCTACACTTGAGGCTCCTGAGGAAGAACTTGTTTTACTCATCTTGGAGGCCTCTGTACTATCACTGTGCTTTCCACAAAGCTTCATCGTTATACATATGTAATAAATATTTGCAAATTTAATCCCAGAAAAAAAAAAGCATGTAAAATATGGAAATCGATGACACTATTCACAATGATTTTTCATTCTATTTTCCTCGAATTATTCTTAGAGGAAATTTATTATTGCTTTCTTTCTGTACTGTTCTTTGCTTTATGCAATTTAAGAAAAGTATTTGGCTCTCCGTGTGCTCCTCTGTGACTGTGCACAGCTGCAGCGCCATTCATTTCTCCATCAGCCAGAAAAGACACTGGAATTTAGGGATAACTACCGTGGCTTCCAGTGTTTTGATGAAACCTCAGATGTGTGGCCTTCTGGCTGGGAGTCTACAAATGGTTGGATCATTTGTTGTATGCCTGGGGACTACTGCTCTAAGTTTGCTGTGGCTGAACCAAGAAAGGAGGTATATGCAGATTTGTACAGATTATGATTCCATGAAAGATTCTGAGGACATGAGGAAGGCTGGTTTTTTTCAGAGTGCAAAGTGATTTTGGAATGTAAAGAATTTCTTTGGATTCGGTTTCACAGAAGATTATCACTGGCCTTTGTTCCTGAAATATGAAACATGAATAGGTAGGCTAAGGAATAGTTTCTCTTGACAAATAACAAATTTAAAAAAATATATATTTGAAGGTTAATAAGTTTCCAGCAATGATGGAAGACTGAACGCATCCACCTAGTTGTGCTTCTTCCTGAAACACCACTGTAACCACTGTAAAAGTTTGTTTTGGTACAATCTTTAAAACAGGAATACCAAGGGATATTTATCAATATAAATTTCATGAGAACTTGAAGCAAATTCTGAAGATATTTTAAAATAATAAGCCCATTACACGGTTACATAACATTTTTATGAAAAGTACTTACCAAAACAAAATTTAGAAGGGCACTATTTTAACATTTTTGATAATCTGTTTGACTTCCAGACAACTGAATTCTCTCATCTGCTTGTGTTGTCTATTGTTGTGGTGTTTTGGTTGATGTGAAGAAAATCTGGTTTCACATACACAAATAGCTTTTTAAGTGGACAAGTGTGTTCCAATAGCTTTTTCAAATAACCATACATATTTTTTGATACTGCACCAAAAGCTGACAAGCAGTTGTTTCCTAAAGGTTGCTTGCAAGATGGAGGCTGAAACCACAAGTAATTTTCTGCATTGTTCTATTAAAATCCATCAGTCTGCTTAACCCTTCCACCCCCCCGCCCCCAAATCAATAAAGGTCTTTTATTCCATCATTAGAATTCACAAGCATGTCTTGGGAATCATCCTGTAGCTTGTTTCTGTAGCTGGACAACTCTTAGATGTCATTTGTCAGCCTGCCGAACTGTTCCTTTTTCAGAGACAGATACCATCCAAAAGTTTTCTGAAATCCTTGTTTTTAACTGCTGTGGCTTGCTGGATCAAAGCAGCTGAATTAGAAATAAGTTCAGTGCTTTCTTCAGGGATTAACTCATCTTTCTGGGCTTAATAGCAAGCAACACCTGGCTTCATTCAAACCCTGAGGATGTATTTTTCACCCATGAAGTTTCGGATTTCAACAAGAGACCCATTCTCCTGAATAACAACGTTGACGGGGAAGTGAGCACACACAGACCTCATCTTGTAAGGGAAGCCCAGCGAAATGCCCTCGATCACGTTCTGTACGTGACTACTGACAGCATGAACAGTAGCCAGTGCCCTTCTATTTCCCCTTGTTTGTCAACCCGGAGCCTCTTCTTTTTCTTTCCAAGGAGACTGAGCTCTGCATTGATGAGAATGAAATCCTTCCACAGCGTTCCTCTGGGGACCTTCACTATAATAAGTGTGTGTCCCTTCAGAGTGATATTGACATTTTCTGGAATGTGGACAGTCTGACTGCTAGGAATGGTCTTCATTCTCACAGTAGATAAGGCAAAGAGAGCTACTTAGCACTTTAAATGTAGCTTTTAAATGAAAATTAATTACATAATATTTATAGCATTAAGGTTTTATTAAAATAACAACACTTTTCTAGTAGTCATAAAGTAAAAACCAGGAACACTTTTTTTTTTTTTTTAAGATGACGGTAAGGGGATCTTAACCCTTGACTTGGTGTTGTCAGCACCACGCTCTCCCAAGTGAGCGAACCGGCCATCCCTATACAGGGATCCAAACGTGTGGCCTTGGTTTTATCAGCACCACATGCTCCCAAGTGAGTCATGAGCTGGCCCTAAAATCCAGGAACATTTAAATGGCTACAGCCTGCCTTCTGCAATCTCCTGCAACCTAGTGCAATTTTTGTCCTCTCATCTGAATGTAATCTGAAAATGCCTACTCTAACGTCATAACTGACATTTCCACTTTTAAAATGCCTTTTCAAAGTGTGCCCTGTTGTGAGGATAGGAAACCAAAAAGAAGTCGAACCATGAAGATTTCAAATGTAGTTTTTTAAAAAATAAATGTTTATTTCAAGTACGAAAAGTAATGTCAAAACATTACTGAAAAATTGTGTTGGTTTAACAAGTATAAAACAAAACTTCTAAAAAAAGTTTGCAATTAGGTATAAAATACTTAAGAATATACTTTGACACTGACAGTGGACATTTCTGAAAAATAAGATTTGCTAATGTAGCTTAGAAACAAAAATATAGAGTCCAAGTTAAATACACAAATCCTTAATTGAGAAACCATTCTCCCTCAGGATGGATAGTTAGCATTTCAAATTTAGATTCGTTAGAAGCATTCCTTTTAAAATAATGGTAAACTTGGTTCAACAAAGTAGAAATTCAAATACCTTATGGTCTCCCTGACAAACACCATCTTATTATGTCTTCTTACACCCACAAAGTTTCTAGGCCATTTTAATTAAGCAATTTCAATGAAATACATAATCTAAGTGGTAACCAAACTCCGACCAAGGAATCTTTACTGCAGCAATTCTGAGTATTTCCAGCAAAATATTCTGAAAAGAAAACAGAAATTTCGAGGTGGCAATTACAGAACCACCGCTTCTAATTACTTTACAGGACTGCTACCAAGGCTTCTGCTTCTCTTCTCCAGGTACATCTGTTTGTAGGTTTGAAACATTGCTTTTGAATCTTTTACTTGGTTTTGTAATGCCTCAAATCCATCTGCACTGAAGCTTCTCTTGCAGAGTCTTGAACTGCCACTGTTATCTAAGGAAACAAAAATTTTACTTATTGCTCTTAATGTTAGGTATGACCAATATATAATCAATCAAAACTGAGAGAAAATATGTATTTATCTGTTGGATAAATAATTAGGGCAAGAAGTTAAGTGAAAGTTTGACAAACTACAGCTCTTTACCTACAGAATTATAAATTATATGCATATGACATCTCACCTTTTCTTTGGTGGCTGTTTTCTACTCTCACCCCCATCTTCACTGCCCAGAGCTGTTCTCTTCTACCTTCACCCTTGCTCAATAAAACCTCCTATCATTTTCAAACTTTAATATGAACATGACCTACCTATAAACTAGCAATACAAAGAACACAAGTATGAGCCAGTCCCAAACAGTGAATGAAAAGGAGTTGTAATATTCTGGTCTTGCTGAGCATTCGATGTTTTAAAACATGTCTTTACTTTTCTGTTTCTTTAGACCATTTCAGCATGGCATAGCCTCACTTATCCTTTCTTTTGACGGGCCTCGCTTTCCCTACTTCTGTGTGTTTTTAGGTGTGCCTCTTAACCTCAGGAGCCTCCTTCCCCTAATCAGAATACCTGTACAGATGCTCAACTTACAATGGGGCTACATCTCAATAAACCCAGTGGAAGTTAAAAATATTGTAAGTCAAAAAATGCATTTAATACACCTGACCTACCGAACCTCATAGCTTAGCCCAGCTTACCTGAAACATGCCCAGAACACTTACATGAGCCTACATTTGGGCAAAATCATCTAACACAAAGTCTGTTTAATAACTAAGTGTTGAATATCTCATGTAATTTATTGAATACTGTATTGAAAGTGAAAAATAGATTGTGTGGATACTCCAAGTATGGTAGCTACCGAAAGCAGATCACTTTTGCACCACTGTCATTAAGTGGAACCGTCGTAAGCCAGGGACCGTCTGTACTTTTCATGCTTGCTCTAGCTATCTCTTTCTGGATATCGCAGTCTTGTTTTGCCTCTTGCTGCCTAGGTAAATCAAGCATTCTGTCCTCTTAATTCTTCATATCTGTTTCAAATTCTTCTACTTCCTTGTTTGCTTTCTTTCAGGACTGATAATGCTGATGCCCAAGGTGGGTCTCTAAGTTGCTTCCCCTGGGATTCTGTCATATCCTCTTCATATCTTTCCCTTTCCTAAACTGATGATTTCACCACTTCCTACATGTACACTTCAACCTATGCCACCAAATTTAGATTTATATTTGTCTTAAATGTTTCTTTATAGCTGTTTGGGAGCTCATGACATTTGTTTTTCTCACTTTATGGCTGGTCCACTGTTCTCTGGCCTCCTCATCTCAGGTAAAGGTGTATGTTTCACTCTTTCCCAGAGATATGTTCTTCACAGCCCCTTCCACTTGCCCCCAATAGGCCTCTGAATGCCCAGGTGGCACCATCTGAGCTGCTTCTCTGGTAAGAAATCAGTTTTCATCTATTTGAGTCTCACCATACTCTGAACTCTGACAAGGCTGCAGGGCTTGTTTCTGGGCTTGCCTCACCCTGCTTCAGACCTTACTGTATTTATGCCCTTGTCGCTGTTTCTTTTTCATCATGATTTTGAGTATTTCTGTCCCATGCTCACTGTGTATTGTTCATCCAGCTTGTGGCTCTCTTTATGACTGTCACTTAGCTCCTGCTTATCTATGAGCCTCTTTGATCCATCTATATATAGTTGTCTTTTGAATATTTTCAGCTTTGGATTCCAAATATATACCTCTCACTTTGTCTTTGAGATGTTTCTCTCTCCTGTTTCCAAGGGTCGTTCTTAGCCCAATCTCCACACCCATTTCAATCTTTCTCATTTCTGGCTGTCTGTATTCCAACCTGAGAGAAATTATTTCTACTCTCAGTGCTCTTCTTATTTTCCCCTTTTTAGGTCATTTTCCTGTTCTGATTAAGAGTGTATTTCTTCTTTCTTTGATTAAACTTAGCCTTTTTCTACATGTACATCCTTTAAATCATACTTTAAATCATCTCCAAATTACTTATAATACCCAATACAATGTAAATGCTACACAAATAGTTGTTATACTGTATTTCAAAAATTTGTATTTTTTTATTGTTTCACTGTTCTTTAAATTTTTTTTTCTGAATATTTCAATCCTCAGTTGGTTGAATCATGGATATGAAACCTGTGAATATGGAGGGCCGACTATACCTCAAATACCACACATAATAATCTCTGAAGAGAGAAGACTGGGTTCAAGTCCTATTCAGTTACTAGCAACGTAACATTAAGTCAATTGATATAACCTCTCCTCTGTAAATAGGAATGTCCTTGCCTACCTTGTTTTAAGGATTAAACAAATTAACACTCGAATCATCTAACTGAGGGGTTGGCAAACTAAGGTGTCCAGGCAAAGTCCAGCCTGCTGCATATTTTGGTAAATTAAGTTTAATTATAACACAGCCAACACCTAGTCATCAGCATATTATCTACGACCATTTTTTTGGATACAATGTCAGAGTTGAGTAGTCAGGACAAAGACCTTATGACCTGGAAAACCTAAGATATTTACTATCTAGTCCTACAAAGGAAAAAATATGTGAACCCCTTATATAACTCCCTGTGATAAGGATTATTTTCTTGTTCAAGGGAAATAGATCACAGCTTGCCAGTCCACAGCATAACAGAGAATGTCCTCCTACCATTAATAAACACAAACGTCAAATGACTGAAGAATGTGGATAAAATCATACTTTATAATAGTATCCTATTGTAATTCAATTTACATAAAAGATTGGCAGGTAAGCAAAATAATTTAAATAGATGATGACCTTACCTATTTCTTGGCTGGCTTCACGCATCCTTTTCTTTGCTTTTGTCCATTTTAACCAGTCTTCTTTTGTACTCTTAATTCCTGAAACTATAAATACTCATTTTCAGATCTCTAGATATTGGTATTCATCTCTTTTAGTCCTATAACAAAGGAAAATAATATAGGCCTAAAATAGACTTTGGAAGGCACCGGACATGTCCATATATAACATAACCCTAAAAAAGGGTCTAGAAAAATGATTTCTCTTTTTGAAGTGCTTGAATATCTCATTATTGAAAAAAAATGAGTTGCTTTTAAAGTTTATCCTCACTACGTAATTATGTGTCCCCAACTTGGGCTGAACACCAACACATCTCTAGGTATTTAAGGGCACATAACATAGAAAGTCACTCACATTGCCCCCACTTACTTCTAATGCTACTGTTACACCCATGTCTCAGATTCTAAGTAAAGTTCCTACTGAAATCACCAAGTTTTTGCAAAATGAATTTTGTGCTGTATTTAATCATATATCCCTATCACTTTCCAAGAAAATGTACTGTTTTTATGCTATATCTTTACATACCAAACAGATATAGCTGGAAAAGCAGAGCAAGGACAATTTCCATTCAAATACTTCATTTAGTTTTCCAATCTGAGTGAGTGTCTCAGCACAATGTTCTATATATAACATCCACAACCCCTAAATTTTCCCTTACTACCAAAAACAATTAGTTATCTATTTTCTCCTTCCTCCCAGCACTACATTGAGAAGTCTGCCATTACGCTACCTAATCCTCATGGTTGTCATTCTGGCTTTAGAGACATAATTTAACATAGGACAATACTGCTTCCACAGTCCTTCCATTATGTGAATAGGGCAGACACGTTACCACTTTAACTTTAGTAATAACTTGGTCATTAACTGTCTCAAAGATGACAAAGATGACATATGAACAAAAATATTTCACTCCTAATCCCTACATATTCCCTAATATTTAGAACAAAATTTTAAACTCATAGGGCTTTAAAATGACAAGTCCAAAGAATAATTAACAAAACCAAGCTCTAAGCATAACATACAGTCATGCACCACATAATAATGTTTTGGTCATCAACGAACCACATATATGATGGTGGTCCGATAAGATTATAATAGCTACACCACACAGCCTAGGTGTGCAGTGGCCTAGTCCATCTAGTCTGTGTGAGTATACTCTGACGTTCGCACAAAAATGAATCACACATTTCTCAGAAAGTACTCCCATCTTTAAGCAATGCACAACTGTTCTTGACACTTTTCTAACTTACCACAGGGAATGTGGAGTGTTTTTCACAATACAGTGTTCTTGGTACTAAATAAAGTATTTGTATTTGGTAAACCTTAAGATTTTATACAGCTCTTGTCATTACTTACTACAATTTACAATAAGATGGCAATAAATGGAAAACAAGTATTGCCCAATGAAATATTGATTTACTGAGGAAAAACAAATACTAGGTAATGGTGTAACACATTAAAGTCTTTCCCAGCCTCCTGGATAGCATGAGGGTTTAACCCACATCTCGACCTACAGCTCTTTACGATGTCGTGGACATGATCAAGAAAATCATACTGGACCTTGCACAGGGGCTCGTTCCTTCCTAGGATGAGGCTTTAGGTCCTTCAGTTCTTCAGCAGAGTTTGTGTTCTTCAACAGGGCATCTGGACATAATTTAAACTCCAGCATGCTTGGTTCTTCAGTGGTATCTTTCACAGGTAAAACGATCTTAGATTTACGTTCCTGTCTCTTTTCTTTATCTTCATTAAGCCTCCTGGATGAATTTTCTAATTTGGTGAGACAAATGCTTTCACGTTCAGTGCATTTAAATGCAACTCTGTTCAGATAGGATTTCTTTTGATCCTTTGCTTGGGAAGGCACTTGGCTGAATTCAACTTCATTATTCATACTGGTTAATTTTTTGCCTAATTTGCTTTTATCAATACACATTTTGTCAGGCTGCCTTCCACCAACTTTTCCTTGAATATTCCTTGAAATATATGTTCTAGATTCCTCAGAATGATGGATTTTGAAGTTTTTACCATGGCTTGTGAAATTGTTTAATGATTCCTTAGAGGTCTGTATACTACTACTGTGTCTCTCATTTGATTTCCCACAATTCCCTGGTTGCACAGAAAGTTTGCTGGACCTCTTATATTCAGAATCACATGGTACCTTTTTCACACGGATTTTCTTAAATTCTTTATTACCCATCGCTTCTTTATGCTTCTGCCTTTGTAAGTACTCCTTCACAGTTAGAGTTCTATTAAATTTAGATGAACTCTCCTTCAAGTCCAAGGACTTAGTATTTGACAGTGTCTTTTCTCTAACTCTGGTTCTTTCACTTGGGTTTGACAAAGAATTACAAAATTTAAGCGTACCATCTGCATTTTTATTCTGCTCTTGTTTCTCATATTTCTTCTTTATCTCCATATCTAGTATGCTCCCTTGGTCTAACTTCCTTTTTTCCAAATGTTTTTGTTTGGAGCCATCCGCTTTGAATTTCAATTTTTTTTCAGGTGATACTGACTGTACCAAAGAACCATTCTTCTTACACGAATCTTTATTCGTCAGAAAAACCGTCTTTGCTTTTAGTGGACGTGAGTTTTGTGCTATGTGTCTCTTCTGCAAGCTTTCTTGAGGAGCTTGTTTATAAAATCCTGCAGTTTTATTACTGGGGTGAAAGGTTACCTCATGAAATTTCAGTTTTTTTCCTTTATGGCCTTGCAAAGAATCTAGTTTTTTATCACATTTAGAAGAAAACTGATCAGTTAATTCTTGTTCCATCCTTAGTGAGCTATCATCCTTTGTTTTGGGTGTATCTTTTATATTGTCCTGAATTTCATGAAAATGATTTTTCCCATCTGGAAGAGTCAGAGGAGTCTTTGGATTATTTGGAAGACTGTCACATTCAACAATAGGGACACCTCTGTCAGAGGCCCTTTCGCTTTGTGTACAGCTATTAGTCTCCAAAGGATAACACTGATCTTTCCCCTTCTCTTCCTCTGAAGTAGATTTCTTGATGGAATTACATTGACACTGGGGTACACTTTCATAAACCTTAGTGAGCCAACCCAATGCACAGCAATAAACAACATCATCTTTCTCTGAGTTCAGTACTACAGAATTACAACCTTCTCCTTCTGGAGGCGCTTGTGGGTCACACTGGTTCTCTAATTCTGTGACAGAATTTTCTTTCTGAGGTCCTGCCAATTTGTCTACATCACAGGACTGATTGTCCTGTTCAGGAAACAATTCTTTCATTTGCTCTGAGCTTAATATTGTGATTTGTATTTGGTCTGTTGACTCTTTGGAGTCACCACCGCTTTTATCACCAGTTTCATCTGCTGAGATTTGGGCTGCCATCTGTTGGCCCACAGCACCTTCACGCATGTTCACAGCTTCAATACCATAGGGAAACTCTTCTAAGAGTTCCAACAGCTGGTCATGTAGGTAAAAGACGGATGTCTTATCATTTTGAATCTCATTACTTGTAGGATCTTGGGCAGTGTAATTGCCACACGCATCAGTTTCCTGAGGGTAAATATCCTGCTGAATAGCAGCTGATGAACAACATGTATCATTAGCAGTGCTTTCTTTTTCAGTGGTGTGCTCCAAATTGCTCTCCTTTAGAATTCCTCTATTTGTTTCAATATATTTAAAAGACGACGATTCTGGAGGCTGCTGTGTCTTTGATTCATCCATTATTTTATGTGAAACATCTGTGCACTGTACAAATTTATCTTTTTCCAAACCAAAGTCTTTATTTTCAGTAATGTTATCTAATTGTTCTGTTTGTTGTCTACTACTAATTACTTGCTGATTGGGTAGACAAATTATCTGTGGCTCCACCTTTTTCAAAGGCAGAGAGTTGAAGATCTTTGCTATTTGGGAATTATAAGATGTATCGCCTTCAACAAGAGAACAAATATTGTCGATCTGTAACATACCATCACTCATAATAATACTATCCCTAGACTGAGAGGTGGCCTGATCACTCACAGGAAAGTACTTATCTGGTTCTGATACGTTATGCTGCCCTTTACTGGTAAGAGGTGTGCCTTCTGAATTACCATTGGCTGATGCATTCTGCTTTTCCTTCTGAATTAGTGGGAAAACCTTTGATGTTGTAGTACTTGCTACTGACCCATTATCATCAACTTTCAAAGCAGCAGTTGTATCTTCTGCCAACTGATTTTGTAAGCTACAAACACTGCCTTCTTTAATAATTGGATACACTGTTTCATGTAAAGCTTCAGGTGTTACTCCTTTGACAGACAACGTTTTGACATCTGAAAGAACCAAGGGCGACACTACAGCAACCTGAAGTTCTGTTCCCTTTGTTATATTAACACCTGAAGACTCACAACTCTGCACTACCATTGACAAAGTTGGTTTTTGTGAAGGGCTAACCATTTTATTCTGAGAATTTCCCACAACTGAACAAGGACTTTTAACACAGACTTCCACGGGCTTTGAAATTCCAACTGCCATTCCATTTGTTCGCGATTCATTACACTGTTTTTCTTCTGTAGTTTCCGAAGGTTGCTTTTTCCACAGTGAAAGACATGTTGCTAGCAATTCCGTGGAACAGAGACTGTCACTTTTAGCAGACATTTCTTTCACTGAGGATTTATGCTCAAGGCAAGAAGAGTTGTCTGAAATCTTGGTATTTGCATTAGAAGAACTTGGAGTTTCCACAGTTTTCAATTTCAATTGGTTACCAGTGATTTGGGTATTTGGATTCATTTCACAACTGTTTGGTTTAGAATCCTGAATAGTTTGACTAGCATCTTTTAATAAATTCTTCTGAGTTTTGTCTGTCTGTGTAAGCAAACTGCGAAGTAGATTTTTATTTAAAAATTTTGAAACACATTCCTCAATTGACGCAGACTGGGGAATAGAAATTGTTTCACAAATTGCTGGCAGATTTTGTTCAACATGGACAAAATTTTCTGATGAAAGCTGGGTTTTATCCAATGTTGCCTGGATATCTTCAACAACTGATGTCTTTAAAGAAGTCAGAACTTTCAAATCATTAAACTGATCAGGCACTGGCAACTTTTCTGAAAAAACTGAATTAAGTAAAACAGGATTGACTTGGTTGAATTTTCTGCAATTGATTTCCTGAATGCTGGAATTCAACATAGAGTGTGTTTTATTTGTTTCTTCTGCAAATTTCATTACTGTTGGTGGCTGACCCTCTGGAGTTACTGGGGGTACCTGTGGTCCAGACACGATTTTGGCAGTTTGTTTCAGAGACAAATCAGAATTCTGAGCTGGTTCACTGTAAGAGGTATTCATTATTTTACTACAACCTGCTGCCATTAAAAGTTCTTTATTAATTTTAATTTTCCTTGCAAGCTCTGAAAACTTCTTTTTCATTTCTATTAATGTTTTAAAATCCCTTACTAACTTTTCCTTTGTGACACTTGTGTCCAGTTCTTGATTTGAAGTTGGACTGCAAAAATCCATTCTTTTCTCTAGATTATTTTGAGCAAGAGCCTGAACACCATCCACAGAAGATCTAACTGGTTCATTTAAAGGCTGACTGAAACTGGTATTTACCTTCAAGTTACAGAAATTTCCAATTGTGCTGACATTTTCATTAGGGTTTTGCCACTGCTGTTGAAAGCCTCTACAAAAGTCTTTCCTTATCTCAGATGAGTGCATTTCTTGACTCTGAGGAACTTCCATAGACAAATGTTTTGTAACATGCTGAGTGCTCTGCAAAGGATGTCTTCTATACCTACAGTCATAAGGAGGAGGAAGAGGAGGCAGTGGTGGCGGAAGTCTTTTGTCAGTTTGAGTAGCATATTGATGTGACGGTACAGCTGCAAACTGCTTTGGCTGTAAACTCAGTGAAGAATTTGGAAGCTGACTATTTTTAACCTGTGATGATGTAGATGGCATAAGATTTTGTTTCTGAATAGTAGGATCTTGCAAAAAGCTTTGTTCTGTATAACAGTATGGCTTTGGAAGTGGTCTGTAATTTGGATGAGTCAGTCCATTCGATGTATAGTGTTGTGCCCAGTCAACCTGTTGCTCTGATAGAGACTGATTAAGTCCCTGATTTCCTTGATAGGTTATGGGAACTCTTAGAGAATTAGAAGGGATCATTTGTACTTGCATAGAATAGGTATCTGATGTTACAAGCTGACTCTGTAGTCCATGTGCATTGGATATATTAGTTCCAAAGTCAGTCTGATGAGATACTGTTGTCTCTGTATGAGAAAGCATAGAATTCCTCATTGGTGGGTTCAACCACATACTTTGTGTAACTCCTGAAGACATTTGCAAATTGTGGTTTAGTTGTTTGGGTCCTTTAACATTTGCATACGTTATTCTTTCTACAGAAGTCTGTGAGGCCACAAATGTCCCATTATGCATATCAGAAACAGGGATTTGTGGAGGAGTTTTATAATTTTTTACATTCTGCAGTGGCTGTGAAACTGGATTTGAATTACCGGGATACATGCATGCTTCTTGGTTACTTCCAGGATAGCTGAAAGAATTTTGAGATGTTGTGGTAAGTTGGTTCATTAAAGACAAATGCAAAAAAGATGATTGGCTTGTAGGATACTGTGGTGATAATGTAGTACTCTCTGGTTTTGCATTCCAATTCATTGTTGATTTGATATAATAGCAATGTATTAAAAGTCAGTTGTTTTGAATGTCAGGAATCTGTAAGAAATAAAGATCTTTTATTAAAATGCTGTTTTGCCTGGATAGAATTTCTAAGAAAATTAGTAGCTGACTATGTCATAATTACTGAAACTTCAGATGAGACAAGCCTCACCTCTAATTTGGG
The DNA here is from genome assembly GCF_027409185.1 of Cynocephalus volans. Lineage (NCBI taxonomy): Eukaryota > Metazoa > Chordata > Mammalia > Dermoptera > Cynocephalidae > Cynocephalus > Cynocephalus volans. The sequence continues at coordinate 82,088,182 of NC_084471.1, forward strand.
AAGGGAACTAGCAATGCAGGATGCAACAATAAATAAGGCAAATACCAATACAGTTTCTGGAGTGTTTAACAGGCATTCATTCTACACAATACGGCAACATTCTTTTTGTTACATTTAAGTGGCAATCACTTTCTGCTTTTATTTATTTTAACAAGCTCTTTATTCTAGTAATCCAAACTCACTGTCAGAAAAAAAAAAAGCTAACTCCTCAGCGGTATGCAATGATAACCTTAACTTCTCAGATAACTTCTAGGCATAAACAAACACTAATTCGTAAATAAAACATCTTTTAAAACAAATGGAATTCTACCAAACACACTGTCTACAATTTGCCTGTTTTTATTATATCTAGACTTTTCATTATACATATACACATCTACCTCATTGCTTGCATAGCATTCAACTTTATGGGTATACCACCTACAGTATACTAAGAAATATATTTAGTTTTTATCCCTTATTTCTGGCACAAAGCTCTTAATACCCTTGGAATTTTCCCAGTGATAGGAGTACCTTTTGTTATTCATAATAAGCCCCTTTTCCTCACACCTTAGTCTATGGTATTGAGGTGAATTAAAGTACAGCCCCTAGATAGCCTCAAGATGGGGCTGGCCACCTGAAAGACCAAGCTATAAGGGGGATGGAACTTTTAGCCCCACCCACTGACCTTCAGAAACAGGGGAAGGGTGACTAGAAATCAAGGTTTATAAAAACTCTTGAACAATGAGATTTGATGAGCTTCTGGGTTGGTGCTGGGAGGGTGGTGTGCTGAGAGAGGGCAAGGAAACTTCACAAAACACACCTCCCACCCCAGTACCTTGTCCTATGTATATCTTCCATCTGGCAGTTCTTGCGTTGTAGCCTTTATCGTAAACCCACAGATATACATAAAGTGTTTCCCTGAGTTCCATGAGCCATTCTAGCTAATTATCAAACCAAAGGAGGGGCTCACAGAACCCCCAATTTATAGCCATCCGGTTGCAACTGGCATGAAGTAGGGGCAGTCTTGTGGGGCTGAGCCCTTTAACTTGTGGAATCTGATGCTAGCTCCAGGTAAATAGACTCTGAATTGAATTAGTGGACACCCAGTTCGGTGTCTGAAGAGAACTGTAGAATGGGTCAGTAGGGGGGAAAAATCCTACACATCTGGTGTTAGCAGAATTGCACAAGTGTAGAAGAAGCGTTTTTGCAGAACACCATTTAATATCTGGTTTACCTAAGTTTTGCTCTTATAAACTATCCTACACTAAACATCCTTACATATATGCTCTTATATTTGTGCTAAATATTTCTGGAAGTTCATAGAAGTGAAATCAATATGTCAAAAGGCATTAAAATTATTTTGATAAACAGTGACAAACTGTCTTCTAAATAGGTTGAAATAATTTACACTTCACCAACAGTATACTGACATGTCTAAAAATGGACAATCCACACGACAGCAGGAGATTTTAAAAGCCCTTTTCAGTAAAATGGTAGGAGGGAAAACAGATTAAAAGAACTGAAATTAAACAAAAACTTGACTTAAACATACAAGTGTGTTCCCAACAACTGCAGAATATACATTCTATACAAGTACACATGGAATTTTCACCAATATTGACCATATGGCTGGGCCATAAGCAAATCTCAAATTTCAAAAGATTAAAATAATTCAGATTAAAATTCAGTGGAATTAATCTAGAAATTATAGAAAAAATTGCTATAAAATTGCCAAATAATTGAGAAATAAGCAGTGCACCTGGATACTTTCCAGCACTAAATAGATGACCTGAAAATAATCTCCACATTTAGCACAAAAATAACAAGTAAGCCCCCAAAAAGGAAGGAAATTAAGTGAAATAAATAATGAACAAAAATACAGATTCAACAAGTCACAAGTTGGATCTTTAAAAAGAAGAATAAAAATCAGTAAGCCTCTGACAACACTGATTATGGAAAAATCCACAATGTTGGGAAAAGAGCCCTAGACATTAAAATGGTTAAGTAAGTATTTTGAATATCTTTGTACGAATACATTTGAAATTTAGGTCAGATGGAGAAATTCCTTGGGGAAAAACACCAAACCAGGACTGACATAAGAAAAGGAGCACCACATTTAATTAAACCTTTTCAGAAAGAAAATTCCATGCCTATACAGGCTTTTCTGGAGTATTCTACGAATCATTTAAGGATGAAATAATCCATTATAACCTCCTCTAAAGGATAAAAAAGGGAACACTTCACAGCTCATTTACTCTGGCTGTCACACCTTTGATACCAAAAACCTGAAAAGGAAGATTAAACATCATGATCATTTCAGCAGATGCAAGATAAGAATTTTTTTTTTTTTTTTTTTCCGTGACCGGCACTCAGCCAGTGAGTGCACCGGTCAGTCCTATATAGGATCCGAACCCGCAGCGGGAGCGTCGCCGTGCTCCCAGCGCAGCACTCTACCGAGTGCGCCACGGGCTCGGCCCAAGATAAGAATTTTTGATAAAATCCAACACCCCATGTATTAAAAGAACAATTGTATCAAAGAATAAAGAAACTTCCTTAATTTTGATAAATGGTAGCTACAAAATTTAGACTGTGACAATAAGATAAAATATACCAGTATCGTCCCTTCTATTCACCACTGTACTGAAGATCCTAGCTGGTATAAGAAAAGGAAAGATTAGAAAGTATAAAATTGGAGAGGAAAACATAAAACTGAGTATCAGGTGTTATACAAAAAATCCAAAACTATCTATAGATCTTTTTGTTCTACTAAGTTATAATTTATTAAAATCCCTAAAAACAAGATCAATATAACAGAAAAAAATACCATTTTCTTTTTTTTTTTTTTAAAGATGACCGGTAAGGGGATCTTAACCTTTGACTTGGTGTTGTCAGCACCACGCTCACCCAGTGAGCTAACTGGCCATCCCTATATGGGATCCAAACCCGTGGCCTTGGTGTTATCAGCACCACACTCTCCCGAGTGAGCCACAGGCCGGCCCCCAAAATACCATTTTCAATACCATAAAAAATCAAATACTTAGAAAATGAAAGATGTGCAAAATTTCTGATTAAAATTAAGACCTAAGTGTAAGGATATACCATGTCCAAATATTTGAAGGCAATACTAAAGATGCCAATTATCTCAAAATTTATCTACAGAGTCAATGCAATTCCAGTAAAAATCCTGACAGGTTTTTTGGTAGAAATTCACCAGCTGATTCTAAAATTTACATGGAAATGCAAAAATGGCAAGGATAGCAAAGACATACACTCTCATATATGTGGCCATTTGATTTATGACGAAGGTAGGAAAAAAATCTTTTAAATAAATGATGCTGGGTCAACTGGATATCCATATGCCAAGAAATAAAATAAGCCCTATCCTATTACACACCTAGAGAGACACACACACACAAATCAATCCCAAGTAGATTGTAATTTGTAAAATGTAAAAGTTAAAACAAAGTTTCTAGAAAATAGCAGAAGAGAATATCTTCAGACCCTCCCAATAGGGGAGGATTTGTGAAACGGCACAAAATTCATAAGGTAGACTGCATCAAAATTAATGATATCTGTTTATCAGAAAAAACCATTAAAGGAGTAAAAAAGAATGTCACTGACTGGGAAAATATACTTGTAATACATACAATCAAGAGCTCCTATCCAGGCTATATAAATTACCTAAAAAAAAAAAATAAATACAGACATACAACCCAATAAAAAATAAGCATGATCTTTAAATAGACACTTCCTAAAAAAAGACTATGCAAATGACAAAATTTTTGCAAAGTGCTAAATCTTATTCATATCAAAGAAATGGAAATAAAAATCACAATAAGATAATATTACACTCCCAGCAGACTGACTAAAATCTTTAAAACTGACTACTAAATGTTAGTAAGAAAGTAGAGCAAGTCAAACTCTCATACAATTATGACAGGAGTGTAAATTGGTCTGTAAACTGGTGTAACCACTTTGGAAAGCTGTTTGGCATTACCTACTAAAGGTTAATAAATGCATGCCCTGAGACCTAAAAATTCTCACTCTTAGGTATATATCAAACAGAATGCATGATTAATAACATTGCCGGTAACATAATGTGCAGTTAATGAAAACTGAAAACAACCTAAGTTAACAAAATAGAAATATATTCATATAATGAAACGCGGCAGTATTGAAAATGAACTCAGCTACATGTAACAACATACATGAATCAACAAACCACTAAGCGAAAAAAGCTAGACAAAAATAATGCATGATTACATTTATATAGAGATTCAAATACAGGCAAAACCAATCACCTACGAACTATATAATTTTATGGACTACAGGGGTCACTTTTGATGAAGTGGGAGGGAACAGCGGTTGGTAGGAAGTGGCATGAAAGATTTTGACCTGGGTGGTGCTTACACAAAAGTGGGTTCCCTACATAATAACCCATTGAGCTATATACACTTACCGTTGTGCCCTTTCTTAGGTATGCTTTGCTTTCGTAAAGTTTTTATTTAAAAAAAACCCTCTTGCTATAGTGGATACTATGCATTTATCAAAACCTAAAGCCAGAGTACAACAGAGTAAACCCTAATGTAAGCTATGAACTTTAGTCAATAACACAACAATCAGTTCATTAATTGTAGCAAGTGTACTACACTAATACAAGATGCTATTAACAGGGGAAACAAAGCCTCAGAGATAGGAGAACACGGGAACACTGTGCTTTGTGCTTAATTTTCTGTAAACCTTATAGCTGCTCTAAAAAAATAGTCTATCAGTTTTAAAAAATCAACCATATGCTAACACTCATGGTACCAATAAGAACTATATATTTGGTCTCTGCCCCTGGTTCCAGACACAGAGCTTTTAAACCCTTTTTAGGGGTGCTAGGAGAATCTCTGACTCTAATATTTGGTCTTTGACCTTGATTCCTGATACAGAGCACCTAAATCTCTTGGAACTTCCTGGGTGATAGGAGCATCTTCTGTTCTAATGAGGCCCCTATTGAGCTCCTGGACAGTTTGTCTCAGGATGAAGTCTGAGTGCCAGGGAAACCAACTATGTGCTTAGAAGGTTGGAACTTCCAGGGCTGGCCGGTTAGCTCTGCTGGTTAGAGTGTAGCCTTGTTTTTTTTTTCTTTCTTTTTTTTTTGTTTCAAAAAGATGACCGGTAAGGGGATCTTAACCGTTGGCTTGGTGTTGTCAGCACCACGCTCACACAGTGAGCTAACCGGCCATCCCTATATAGGATCCCTACCTGTGGCCTTGGTGTTATCAGCACCGCACTCTCCCAAGTGAGCCACGGCCGGCCCTAGAGTGCAGCCTTGTAATACCAAGGTCAAGGGTTCTGTTCCCCATACTTTCCCTGATCTGGGGAAGAGGAAGGGGGCTGAAAGTTAACTTACTCACCAATGGCCAGTGGGGTAACGGCTACATAATGAAGACTCCATAAAAACCCCGAAGGGCAGGGTTTGGAGAGCTTCCAGACTGCTCAACATGTGGAGGTACCTGGAGGGTGGAGCATCTGGAGAGAGCACAGAAGCTCCACACCCTTTCCCATATACGTATTGCCTGTGTGTCTCTTCCATCTGGCTGTTCATCTAACATTTTCTATAATAAATGGGTAAACGTAAATAATGTTTCTCTGAGTTCTGTGAGCTGCTCTAGCAAATTAATCAAACCTGAGGAGAGGGAAATTAATTGAACCTGAGGAGAGGGTAGTGGGAATGCCCAATTTATCAGAAGCACAGGTCACAACCTGAAACTTGTGACTGGCATCTGAAGTGAAGGTACAGTCTTGTGGGACTGAGCCCTCAACCTGTGGGATCACCCAAGTAGATAGAATCGGGCTGGATCTCAGATCCTTCTGCCCCTTCCTATGCAGGTTGTAAGTCAGGTAACTGAAAGAAGATTCTGGCAGCTTTATACAAGGTAGACATACTTTATTCTTTAGATGTGTGCTTCACAGACACGGTCTCTTCTTCCAAGGCAAGCTCAGGCTCTGCCAGCCAGCAGTTCAGAGCAGTTACTTTTGTATTCTCTATACACAAATAGTGGCCACAAGGCAAACGCATAACATAATTACAACAAACGTGCTGAATCAGTAAATGGGCACACATGTGCAATTACACTACTTTATTTTAACTTGTTTCTAATGAATGTGCTGAATCTTGCCCAATTGTAACAGACATGAGGCAAGAGAGCCTACCTTTTTTTTTTTTTTAATTTTACACTGGTTTTACTTTCCTTACAGATAGTATCAGAATTTAACTGAATTGTACGCCACACGGCTGGTATGTGGTGAATTGATTGGTTGTGATGAGGAGAAATGCATACACATTTTGTTGACCAGAGGTGAAGTGGCAGAAGAGCAGTTTTTTCCTACTCAAACACTGCCTTAGCAAACTAAGAGTCTATGGGTAGGAAGAGAAATAATTTGTATGTGTAATTTGGTGTTATTTCTTTCTCTCTCCCTCTTTGCTGACATGGAAGAAAACTGAAACCTAAAAAAGCACCCCTGAACTACCTAAATTAGAGGGAGGGAGTTAAAAGTTTTCTAAAAAACACCTGATAGCTGCACAATTACAGACTGTGAAAGATAAGGACCACAAATCTGTAGACTGCAGAATCTATACTTTCGGATAAAATCTATTCTTAGAACTTTTGCGAATATATTGTAACGGAGATTATCATAAAAAGGATTTCCACAGTCCATCATTATAACTTCTCCCTGAAAAAATAAACTTTTGCCCTGCAATCTCTGCCCCACTCCCATCACCCCACACCAGTGGCAGCCGCAGCAGTCACCTGACAAAACCCAACTGTGGCAGGACTTAATCTCCTCCTCTGGGGCTGGCTGGTTGGTTAGAGCGTGGTGCTGATAACACCAAGGTCCAGGGTTTGATCCCTGTGCCTCCAAAATAATTCTCTTTCTCTGCATAGCAGCAACTGAAGTTTTCTGGAGAAAGATCACACAAGTGGGCAGACTAATTCTACTTCATGAACACACACAAACTCAACACTGCCCCTACTCAGCTTATTTTTCTTACGGGGAAAAAACAGCACCATCTGTCACCACAAAATCTATAAAACATGCATCCTTCTAAATGCAATTTTCATTTACAGTGAGTGACAGCTCACCTGCCTCTTATCACATCTCTGCACTTAAAATCCCACTCCCTGGTGGACTAACAGGTACAAAACTATGCTATGTACCTTATGTGAACCATTGTGCAGTACATGTATGTACTGAAACACACTGTATCCCACAAAAATAAATACCAAGTTGAAAAATAAAAAATAAAATCCCATTCCTCTCTCCTTTATTCCTGATAACAACCAGTCTCTGCTAGATTAGATCATTCACACATACACAGGCACATATGTGCACACAGACTCTAGGACTGCCAGTATTCAACAAGAACCATAAATAACCTGTCCAGGCACTACATTTTCCACCTCTCTACCAGCACCTCTCCACTGGCACTATCACTAGCACCAGTGATAGTCTCAACTCTTCTATGACACTTCAGCAAATTACTTAAGAGGGGATCTATATTTGGTGCTTGAATTGCCCCTCATCCTGGTCATCATAAGGTACAAAAATATGACAGGACAGTTATGTAGCCACCACCCAGAAACCCGTGACCTTGGTGTTATAAGGCAGAAACAAAATATTATGTAAGATTTAAAATATATATATATATATATATATATATATATATATATATATATTATGTAAGATTAAATTTCCTGTAACATCTATTCTCATTCTTTCTCACCTCCCAGGCAATATAATAAATTCAATGTGTATTCTTGCAGTATGGTTTAAAGTACTTTCACTTCCACATATATCTAGAACTGAATCATGTATCATTTGTACTTTTCGTTTACAATAGTGTATTATACCTATACTAGAATGTCAGCTCCAAAAGGGTTAGGACTTTGTTTTTGTTCAACTGTGTATTCCCAGCACCTGCCCGATGGTTAAATATTTGTTTGGTGAAGTAAATTCTGCAATTTTCTATTTCCATTTAGCTTTTTGAGGTCTACCCATTTTGATCTACAGAGACCTAGATCTAAGCCAGCAGAAGGATGGCAGCATTTCGACTATATGGGATGTATGCTGAGAGGCTTTTTGCATGGAAAATACACTAATTATACTTTTGAGATAGTACTGTTAATGATTAAGGTTAATCTTAAAACCAATAAATATTTTTCTAAACAGTTAAAGATGCCTTACATAAAACCTAATATGTAAATTTTATGTTCTTTAATAAGTATTAACTACTTTAATATGTAAACTTTAAAGTTCTACTAAAGACATAAATTAGAATCATAAAAGCTTAATTACAATCACAAGTGTAACAGAGACAGAAAGCAAAAGGTAAAACCGCAAATGTAAACCCAACTACATAAAAAATAACATTAAATGTGAACTGAAGAAACTATTCTGAGCATATTCGAATAACTAAGTTTCTCCCACTATATTCTCAAAACTCACTTCTGGCACCAGATGAGTAAGGGTTTTCCCCTAACAATCAAGCAAGCAATCAATTCTGCAACAAACTCCAGCTGGGTGTCCTCAAAATCAGTTTCTGACACTTTCTGCCTGGAGGGCTCAGTCCCACAAGACTGTCCCCCACTTCTGATGCCAATCTCAGGTCCCAGGTTATTTTACCTGTGTTCTGAACCACTGGCTATAAATTAGGGTTCCCATGGCCCCCTCCTTGGTTCATCTAATTTTCTAGAGCGGATTACACAACTCAGGGAAACACATTTACTGGTTTACTATAAAGGGTGTTACAAAGGACACAGATGAAGAGATGCGTAGGGCAAGGTTATGTGGGAAAGGGCATGAAGCCTGCATGCCCCTTTTCGGCATGCCACTCTCCAAGAACCTCCATGTTGTCTGTTATCTGAACCCCATCGTTATAGAGGCTTTATGACATAGGCATGATTGATTATATATCATTGGCCCTACGGTGACAAATTTAAACTTCAGCCCCTCTCCCCTCCATGGTCGTTGGCAAGTGGGGTAAAAGTCCCAAATCTCTAATCTTAGTCTTTCTGGTGACCAGCCCCCATCCTGAAGCTACCTAGGGTCTGCGAGCCGTCAGTCACCATTAGCATACAAAAAGACATTTATCACTTTGGAGATTCCATGGATTTTAGGAGTTGTACGCCAGGAAACAGGGAAGATCACCAGAGATATATTTCATAATATCACAACAATCCAAAAGATAGAGAACAGACTGGATTTTAACAAAACTATCCAACTGTATGCTATCTCCAGTAGACACATCTCAGATCCAAAGATACAAATAGACTGAAAGTAAAAGGATGGAAGAAGATATACAAACAGCAGCCACAAGAAAGGTGGAACAGCCGTACTAATAACAGATAAAATAGACTAACACAAAAAATGTTACTAAAGAGAAGTATTTTATGATAAAAGCATCAGTCCATCAAGATAACAATTATAAACATATATGTATCTAACAGAGCACCAAAATATAAGCAGCAAAAACACAAACAAGGAAGAAATAGACAATAAGAATCAACTTCCATTCCCTACTTTCAATAAGGAATAGAACAAACAGGCAGAAAATCAACAAAGAAATAGAAATCTTGAACACATAATACACACCCACATTCCTTTCCAGTGAAGGTTAAAAAGAACAGAGTGCCTTAACTTGTAGATGGGTGACTATTTGTCCATCAGTTGTCATATAGGTATAATGCTGTCTCTCTTTAGCAGTTTCTGTAGATTTGATCCAACAGTCTGTGTATTCTTGTCAAGTTGTAAAAGGGTCAGCAAGCAGCCCTGTAATGGAAGCAGGTACCATCAAGCCATCAAAGCATGGGATTCTTATACTCTATTGTGGGGAATTTCCCTAGGAACACCCTTCTTGTGACTGGCAAACCCTAAGCTTTGAGCCTAGATAGTTAGCACATGGTTTGGTTCTATCCCTCCCATCTGGTCTCTGAGCTTAGCAGTGTTCCAGGCTTGACATCAGTGACTCCATCTCAGGCTACTGACTCCCATGTTGAACTGCTGATCAACTTTGAGACCCACAAAGGAATGAGAACCAAGTTCCTTCACAAATATCTGTACTCTCAACAATATATACAATGCAAGGAAACCAATCTAATTTTTAAGGATACTCTATATATAGCTTTTCCTTGCCAGCTGATACAAATGAACCATTCTATCAATGATTAAAGACTTCTTTAATCAACCGATGAAATAATCTGGCAAAAAAAAATCTATGTAATCTGAATAATTTCTTATAAATATAAACCCTCTTGCCCATCCTGAGTGGTAAAGTCTGACTGCGCCAGCCCATGGCTCACTTGGGAGAGTGTGGTGCTGATAACACCAAGGCCACGGGTTCAGATCCCATATAGGGATGGCCGGTTCGCTCACTGGCTGAGCATGGTGCTGACAACACCAAGCCAAGTGTTGAGATCCCCTTACTGATCATCTTTAAAAAAACAAAAATAATAATAAATAAATAAAAATAAAAATAAAAAAAATAAAGTCTGACTGCTACCTGGATTGCAACTCCTGTTCCTGAATAAACCTTTTATTTGCCTCTGACCTGTTCAATTCTCCTTTTAGAGTTGACAGGTGATAGGTTTTACAGTTACTAAAATAGGCAATTCTAAAAAAAAAAAAAAAAAAAAAAATAGGCAATTCTAACATTGTAGATGCTGATCAGATGTGTAGGTCCTCACTGGGAGGCAAGCAGCCCTGTGTGCTGATGCTGACAAAGTGCGACAGCCCAAAGTGGGGGATTCAGAGTCATAAATTCACATACTCCTATTCTACAGAGAATCTGTAGAGGCTTCCCTTGTGTAATGAAAATATGACTGAAAACTCTTTTTACTTAAGTACTGTGGTAATCAGTTGTTTCTGGTAGAGTTGATGGGAAGAGAACCAAATCTAAGTCTAATTTTTATTGTCTTTTAAGTTTTTATTAAAAAACTTACATCCTGGAAATAGGCAAAGTCTATCTTTAGGTTTGACAGTTCTTGGATTTAAATCTTATATAGTATTATTGCAAGACTCGTGCACTGTGCACAAATCCCACACATCGGGATGGCTCACCTCACAAAAACCACGAGACAGAGACCGTTGCAAGCAAGAGGAGTTTATTCCAGCATGCTGGGGTCGCTCAGTCTTCAAACAGAAGCGGCCCCAAGCCCTTAACACAGGCACTTTTTATACTATTTTTTAGACAGACTTTTGCAACAGGATGAGTTGTATACTGCTTACGGGTTATCTGAAGTGACCTTTAGATTTACTGGTGGTCTTTAGTGGGCTTGCATACCGATAAGGAACAGTGTATTTCCCAATCATTTATTTTCCTTGTGGTCAGGCCAGACCTCTAGATAAGGAACTGGTTCCTGGAACCGGGTGGTGGTTACTCCCTTCCTGGAATCTAGCATGCCTGGGCCCGCCCTGACTATGCTTGGCCTCTACATAACCCCTTAGAAGCTGCCTTACTTAAAATGGCATTAGTTATGTTTTCTCGTTTTTAGCAAGCATTAGTACAGAAGCAAATTGCGTATGTTAAAGTTATATTTTTCTCTACATTATTGCTATTACTTCCTGCAAAAGAAACTTGGAAGAAAGCCAGTCACTAAAAATCCAAAGTATAGGGAGTTGTGAATAGCAAGTTGTGAATTGCAAAATTAATTTGTGAAGCAGGAAAAAAGTGGAAGTGAATGGCTGCAAGAAAGTTTAAATATAACTATGGATGTGGATTTTCACATTAGAATTTCTCTAAAATCTCACAAAGCCTGGCAAAAAATAACCTAAAATCAAACCTATGAGGAATAATCAATATTAAATCTATGTTAAACACACAGGCACAAGCACACATACACACAAATACAAAGAACTACAAAAAACAGACCTATTATAGTGTGGTATACCATGGCCAAGCCTGCAATAGGCCAGATGAAATAGCAAGAAATAGAATATGAAAGTACAATCTAAGCCACAGCAAGAACTGTTTCATACATGAGGATGACAATTAATTTAGCAAAGATAACTGGGTCAGTATTGGTGTGAATAAAAGTGCTATTATTAATAGCCAAGATGACAGGCATAAAAAAGACTGTCTCAGGGCAACCTGATACATGCACATCTAGAAATTGTCTAGCAAGTCTCAATGTGTTTGCTGAATGAACACTATCTGAAATTTCTGAACACCAAGTTAAAGAGAAATTTCTACTTCTGGATAAGAAAATATCCTGACTGCCTCCCTTCTATCTATGCCAACCAGACATCACACAATTTCATCTGTAAGCATTTCAGTGCCTCAAAAATATAGAGCTTCTTAAGAAATACATAAAATACAATTCTCATAACTGAAAAAAACCATAAATCTGTTCTGATATTTTAAATTGGAACTTTTCCTTACAGCTTTTTAAGTTCCATCTCTAATGTTCCACAAAGCAAAGTTTATTTGGAGAGTGTCTACTGATGTGATTAAACTGAATAATTTTTCATTGGAAAACTGATTTGCAACATAAGCAGAATAAACTATAGATAATTCTGTAAAATCAACAAAACCACAAACACCAGTAATTCAGTGTAAAGCCATTTTTCAGGAATTCCAAAAATACAATTTATTCAACCTATACTAGTTCTGGCTTTCTGTATCCTTGGTCACAGAAGAGATCAGGCTATCAGTCCTTGATACAGGCTTTCCAGAATTAATTGTTCTAAATTGTACATAATATAACTCTAGTTCAGCTCCCAACTTATGATTTTTCAACCAAATGATTTTTTCAACTTTAAGGTGGCATGAAAGTGGTTTGCATTCAGCAGCAACCGTACTTTGAATTTTGATCTTTTCCTGGGTTAGAGACATGTGATAGGATACCCCCTTGTGATGCTGAGCAGCGGCAGTGAGGCTCAGCTCCCAGTCAGCCATGGGATGTTGAAGACAATCAACCAACACTCTACAGTGTACTGTGGTGTGGCCAGTGTTTTTTGGATACTGTGTTTTGTGTTTTCACATCTTGTCATGTCTACAAAACACCCATTTTTGACTTACAGTATTTTCAGCTTATGATACATTTATCAGGACTTGATTCCATTGTAAGTCAAGGAGCGTCTGTTACTGTAGTAACAGCTAACATCTGAGAACCTACCATATGTCAAGGACTGTCCTGAACGCTTCAAATACATTATCTCATTTAATTGTCACAACAAACTGATGAAGTCAAGGAGTCCTCCCTCAGCAGTAGCACAATGGCTAGCAGGGTCAAAACAATTCTCTACACTTTCACAGATACAGTCAGCAAGCAAGATGACAAGGAGACTAAATGGATTCATATATTTTATTACTAACTTATACAGTAAAAGCAATATCAGTATCCCTAGTTCCACATGGCAGATGAGACCACAGGCTGCTGAGAAACCAACTTGAAACTGTAGCTATACCTCAAGGGAAAGGGAGGTGGTAAAGTCCTGGATCAAATAAAATTAGGGAGGCAGATAAGAAACAAATTTGTGGCTGTTTCTCACAAGGCTGCTCATCTCCCTTTGTTCCTGGAGGACCTGCACGGTGTCCTGCCAAAGCATGGATCAGACTGTGATGAGGATTAAGCTTTGCTTGTGTGGTCTATGAGAAGAGCGAGTTGTTAGGGCACCACAGTAAAGCTGTTCAGCTGCAGCTCTACTTATCCATCTTTACTGTATCTAGCCCCAAATTCTATCCAGAAGCACTCGCCACTCAATTGGATACCCTAATTAATTGCATTTTGCCTTAGGCAACACTGGCAAAAAGTGAGTGTCACTCTAAGAAGGATGATCAAGCCTGTTGTGGAAGATGGGCCACAACCAGCCTCCCCATATGAAGCCAAGCCAACCAAACAGGTCTCAGATACCATCAAGGCCCACCAGTGAGAATCACACTGCTTTCTCCTCAGGAGAGTGGGAAATAGATTGTTCTACTCTTCCTGACTGATTAATACAGGTGCAGCATGAGGTGTTGGCAAGAGTATGGTATACAGTATATACCCTGATAGAGACCACCTTAACCCATGCTCTTTTTGCTTCTGTAAAACGCTGCCTAGAGAAATCGTGTGAACAAATAGGGTAACATGATCAACGCCATTTTAGATCGTGCCGCCATGTTACAACATGAGTTCCATTTCTCAGAAATAAGCTTACTTATGTGGAAAGACTCGCTGATTTATGTGGAAAGATTAGCTGACTTACGTGGAAAGATTGAGAAATTCCCGCGGAAAGTCCGGGAATGAGGAAGGGCTGCATGGCTAACTGCAAATTAGCTTATGTACCGCTGGCTTGCTTGCATTGGCTAGATTGTGTCAGGCATGAAAAATTCCCGCCTAGCTAAAAATAAAAGCTGCGAGAGGTTTCAATTCGGGGCTGTGCACCGCGATTGGCCTGCGTAGCACTGGCTGCCAGAAATAAATTCTTTTCCTTTTACCTGGTTCTTGTGGGCAAATTTCTTTTACCCGTCGGACGTTGGCCATAACAACCCCATATCTCAACTGGCCAGCAGGAAGTTTTGAGCCATGTGACTGTCATCATTCAGGCTAGAATGTTTACAATAGTTTGTTGTGCCTGCAGAGCAGTCAGAGATAAATTTCAGGACATCTTTTCTAGTTGTATTATTCCCTAAAATGGGAATTGAAGATCAGAGGACACATGACGAGGAAGCCAGTTATCCTTCCTTAGAATTCCACCTAGTAGGGCCGGCTCGTGGCTCACTTGGGAGAGTGCAGTGCTGATAATACCAAGGCCACGGGTTTGGATCCCTATATGGGGATGGCTGCTTAGCTCACTTTGGAGAGCGTGGTGCTGACACCACCAAGTCAAGGGTTAAGATCCCCTTACTGGTCATCTTTTAAACAAAGAAAAAAAGAATTCCGCCTAGTAACTCATTTTGGAGCTCTCTAGGTATCCTCCTCAAGGAAACATGATCCACTAGAGAGGGGTGGTGGGTCTTAAATATCTGGAAAGCCCTGACAACTGCCACCAAGTACAAGAGGTCTTCAAAAAGTTCACAGAAAGATTCATATTATCTTTTAACTATTTTTGCATGAACACCCCCTCTAAACTTTTTGAAGAACCCTCATATACATGATCATTTAGTGCACAGCAGGCAAGTATAAGCCATATCAGATGCAATATTCTGCTGGAGTCCAAGCTGTAGTAGGAGTACAAGTATCACTTCTTATGACAGGAATGAGCCAATTTTGTGCCTCTTAAGGTGGACAAAACTCCGAGTGGAACTGAACAATTCCTACAAAACAGGTTGAAATCCTCTGAAGAGAAATCTAATAAAATTACTCCCTGTTACTTACCCCAGTCACCTTAGCCCACATTCCACTGTCTACTCTGGTTAAGAGGGTTACAAGAACTTCAACAGAGGACTTCTGTCAGCATGGGAGTAAAATCCAAATACTACAAAACTGAAGGTAGGGATTAATGATTTAACAATGCAAGGGGACCTCAGGATACCAGAACAGACCTGTAGGACAGAATCTACCTTCTTGTCAGCAGTGTCAGGTAGGGGATTAAAACCCCAGCAAACTGTTAAATTCAGAGTCATAGCTGTAGTCTAGAAAACAAACATGAGAGTTCTGCTTTTCTTTAATCAGAAGACTATGGGAAAGCAGGACTAATCAGGTAAGGCATTCAGATCTTTACCCAAGGACATCCACTCCAAAGTCAGCAGTTGCTCGGAGTTTTAAACAGTCCTTAGATTCTAAGATCTTCTGTTGGCCAACAGCTACATCAATGGTGGTGGCTGCAGAATGGGATAAATTAGATTAATGGTTGTATTAGTCCATTTATGTTGCTATAACAGAAATACCTGAAACTGGCCTCAGGCTGCTTCTACTCATGGCGGAAAGTGGCAGGCAGCCGGTGGGTACAAGCAGATCACATGGCAAGAGAAATCAAGAGAAAGGAATCAAGAGAGAGAAGAGAGAGAGGGGAGGTGCCAGGGTCTTTTTAAACAACCAGCTCTCACGGGAACTAATAGAGCAAGAACTCACTCAGGCTGCCGCCCCCAGGATCCCTCATTAATCCATTCACGAGGGATCCACCCCCATGACTCAAACAGTTTCCAACACTGCCACATTGGGGATCAAATTTCCACATGAGTTTTGGAGGGGACAACACATCCAAACTCCATCCATGGTCTTCCCCCCACCCTCCTCCAGCCCCTCAACCTTGACGTCCCTGGGTCTAAGATCTTACTTCCCCATAAGCATAAGGGAGCTATGCAAGTTTTTCTGGGTGAGAAGGAATGGGAATTATTCAGTTGTGTGACTAGCCAATACCATGCTCCAATACTTTGCCAATGACATGGACATGTGGAAGGAAAATGTAAAAACTGATCAGAATTTATGGCAGTAAGTCTCTAAGGCCATAATGAAGCAGTGGCCAGCCTGAGATAAATTTCAGTCATTCAATAAACAACCTTCAAGTACTTCAACTAAAACAACATGTGGCAAAAAAATTCAATGCAGAAGCAGGTAAGAATCCAACTATATTCTATTAAACCAGACATTCTAAAGAGATTTGCAAAAATATACAACAGCTGCCAGTATTTTTATATAGTTTTTCCTTGTTTTGGGAAAATAATTTATAACATGTAAGAATTTACTGTCACTTTTAAATGAAAGAATTTGGGGCTGGCCAGTTAGCTCAGTTGGTTACAGTTACCCCAAGGTCAATGAATCAGATCCCCATGCAGGCCAGCTGCAAAAAGAGGGGGAAAAAAAAGAAAAAACCCTAAATTAAATAATTTTATTTCCATCACCTACCAAATAAATGTTCTTTGGGGTCCTGAACAATTTCTAATGTGTATAAATACTTCCTTAGACCATGTGTCCCTGCAGTCTGCTGTCAGGCCTTAAAAACTAACACCACCTTCTTTTCAATAAAAATTCTTAATGTAAAACACTTAAATTCCCCAATGAAAAGACACAGACTGGCTGACTGGATTAAAAAGGAGGACCCAACTATATGCTGCCTTCAAGAGACCCACCTCACCCATAAAGACTCACATAGACTAAGAGTGAAAGGATGGAAAAAGATTTACCATGCAAACAGAAAAGAAAAACGAGCTGGAGTAGCTATTCTTATATAGGACAAAGTAGACTTTAAACTAAAAACCATAAAAAGAGACAAGGGACACTACATAATGATAAAAGGACTGATCCATCAAGAAGACATAACAATCATAAATATGTACGCACCCAATGTTGGAACAGCCAGATTTATAAAACAAACTCTATTAGACAAAACAAACTCTATAGACCTAAAGAAGGAAACAAACTCTATTAGACCTAAAGAAGGAAATAGACACTAATACCATAATAGCAGGGGACCTGAACACCCCACTGTCAATATTGGACAGATCATCTAGGCAAAGAATCAGCAGAGAAACACAAGATCTAAACAATACTCTAGACCAATTGGACATGGCAGATATCTACAGAACATTCCATCCAATGACCTCAGAATATTCATTATTCTCATCAGCACATGGATCATTCTCCAGGATAAATCACATATTAGGTCACAAATCAAGTCTCAATAAATTCAAAAAAATTGGAATTGTCCCATATATTTTCTCAGACCACAATGGATTAAAACTAGAAATCAATAACGAAATTCTGGAAACTATACAAACACATGGAAATTAAACAGCATTCTACTTAATGACATATGGGTCCAAGAAGAAATCAAGCAGGAAATCAAAAAATTTATTGAAACTAATGAAAATAATGATACATCATACCAAAACCTGTGGGATACGGCAAAAGCAGTGTTAAGGGGGAAATTTATTGCATTAAATGCTCACCTCAGAAGAAAGGAAAGATGGAAAGTAAACAACCTAACACTTCACCTTAAAGATCTAGAAAAACAAGAACAATCCAAACCTAAAGTTAGCAGATAGAAAGAAATCATTAAGATCAGAGCAGAACTGAATGAATTGAAACCCAAAAAACAATACAAATCATCAATGAATCAAAAAGCTGGTTTTTTGAAAAGATAAATAAAAATGACAAACCATTACCATGGCTAACAAAAAAAAGAAGAGAGAAGATTCAAATAACAAAAATTAGAAATGAAAAAGGTGATATTACAACTGATTCATCTGAAATACAAGGAATCATTCGAGACTACTATAAACAACTATACGCCAAGAAGTTTGAAAATCTGAAGGAAATGGATAAATTTCTGGACACACACAAGCTCCCAAAACTGAGCCATGAAGATGTAGAAAATCTGAACAGACCAATAACAATAAAGGAGATTGAAGCTGTTATCAGAAGGCTCCCAACAAAGAAAAGCCCAGGACCAGATGGATTCACAGCAGAATTTTACCAAACATTCAAAGAGGAATTGACACCGATTCTTTACAAACTATTCCAAAAGATTGACACAGACACAAATCTTCCAAACTCTTTCTATGAAGAAAACATCATCCTGATACCAAAACCAGGTAAAGATATAACCAAAAAAGAAAACTACAGGCCGATATCCTTGATGAATATAGATGCAAAAATCCTCACTAAAATACTAGCAAACAGAATACAGCAACACATACATAAAATTATTCACCACGATCAAGTGGGATTCATCTCAGGGATGCAAGGTTGGTTCAACATATGCAAATCAATAAATGTGATACACCATATTAATAAAATCAAACACAAGGACCATATGATCATCTCTATAGATGCTGAAAAAGCATTTGATAAAATTCAACACTCATTCATGACAAAGACCCTCTATAAGTTAGGTATAGAGGGAAAGTATCTCAACATAATCAAAGCCATATATGATAAACCCACTGCCAATATCATCCTGAATGGGGAAAAGCTGAAAGCTTTTCCTTTAAGAACAGGAACTAGACAAGGATGCCCACTCTCACCACTCCTATTCAACATAGGAGTGATTGTAAGTACTAGCCAGAGCAATCAGAGAAGAGTTGGAAGTACTAGCCAGAGCAATCAGAGAAGAGAAGGAAATAAAGGGCATCCAGATTGGAAAAGATGAAGTCAAACTGTCCCTGTTTGCAGATGACATGATCCTATATATCGAACAGCCGAAAGCCTCTACAAAAAAACTCTTGGAGGTGATAAATGATTTCAGCACAGTAGCAGGATACAAAATCAACACACAAAAATCAGTAGCATTTCTATTCTCCAATAGTGAACATGCAGAAAGAGAAATCAAGAAAGCCTGCCCATATACAATAGCCACCAAAAAAATAAAATACTTAGGAATTGAGTTAACCAAGGATGTGAAAAATCTCTATCATGAGAACTACAAACCACTGCTGAGAGAAATTAGAGAGGATACAAGAAGATGGAAAGATATCCCATGCTCTTGGATTGGAAGAATCAACATGGTGAAAATGTCCATACTACCCAAAGTGATATACAAATTCAATGCAATCCCCATCAAAATTCCAATGACATTTTTCTCAGAAATGGAAAGAATTATCCAGACATTTATATGGAATAACAAAAGACTACGCATAGCCAAAGCAACGCTGAGCAAAAAAAATAAAGCTGGAGGCATAACACTACCTGACTTTAAACTATACTACAAAGCTATAATAACCAAAACAATATGGTACTGGCATAAAAACAGACACACTGACCAATGGAATAGAATAGAGAATCCAGAAATCAACCCACACACGTTCAGCCATCTGGTCTTTGACAAAGGCACCAAGCCTATACACTGGGGAAGAGACTGCCTCTTCAGCAAATGGTGCTGGGAGAACTGGATATCAATATGCAGGAGAATGAAACTAGACCCATACCTTTCACCATACACTAAACTCAACTCAAAATGGATTAAAGAATTAAATATACACCCTGAAACAATAAAACTTCTTAAAGAAAACACAGGAGAAACACTTCAGGAAATAGGACTGGACACAGACTTCATGAATACGACCCCAAAAGCATGGGAAACCAAAGGAAAAATAAACAAATGGGATTATATCAAACTAAAGAGCTTCTGCACAGCAAAAGAAACAATTAACAGAGTTAAAAGACAACCAACAGAGTGGGAGAAAATATTTGCAAAATATACATCTGACAAAGGATTAATATCCAGAATATACAAGGAACTGAAACAACTTTACAAGAAAAAAACAAGCAACCCAATTGAAAAATGGGCAAAAGAGCTAAGCAGGCATTTCTCTAAGAAAGATATACAAATGGCCAACAGACATATGAAAAAATGCTCAACATCACTCAGCATCTGGGAAATGCAAATCAAAACTACACTGAGATACCATCTCACCCCAGTTAGGATAGCTAAAACCCAAAAGACTCTGAACTATAAATGCTGGCGAGGTTGCGGAGAAAAAGGAACTCTCATACACTGTTGGTGGGACTGCAAAATGGTGCAGCCTCTATGGAAAATGGTATGGAGGTTCCTCAAACAATTGCAGATAGATCTGCCATATGACCCAGCTATCCCAGTGCTGGGAATATAACCAGAGGAATGAAAATCATCAAGTTGAAGGTATACCTGTTCCCCAATGTTCATCGCAGCACTCTTTACAATAGCCAAGAGTTGGAACCAGCCCAAATGTCCATCATCGGATGAGTGGATACAGAAAATGTGGTACATCTACACAATGGAATACTACTCAGCTATAAAAACAAATGAAATACTGCCATTTGCAACAACATGGATGGACCTTGAGAGAATTATGTTAAGTGAAACAAGTCAGGCACAGAAAGAGAAATACCACATGTTCTCACTTATTGGTGGGAGCTAAAAATAAATAAATAAATTCACACACACACACACACACACACACACATACACAAAACTGGGGGGGGGGGCGGGGAGAAGAAGACATAACTACAATTCCTTGAAGTTGATACGACAAGCAAACAGAAAGGACATTGTTGGGTGGCAGGGGGGAGAGGGAGGAGGGAGGGGGTTTCAGTAAAGGGCCACAATAATCAACCACATTGTATATCGACAAAATAAAATTAAGGAAAAAAAATTTTTTAAAAAATGATTAGACAGGAAAAAGAAAAACAAAAAACTAACGCCCCCTAAGTGACATTACAAGCGGCGCCATTATGGGCCCACAAGGGCGTATTAATGTGGCAGCCAAAGATGGCGCCAGGAGGAAGTAGGGTGGGAGTGTCCGCGGGAACCTTGCCTTAGCCCTTATTGGCCAAATATGCACTTCCGCGCTCACGAACCCTGCGTGATTGCAATAGCTAGACATTGGGACAGGATGCATGCTCTTGTAACCATTAAGCTGACTGGAAGATGTAAAAACCTCCCTTCCCCATTTGCCTTTAAAAGCAAGTGCTTGTGTGATAATAAACAGAACTGCTCGACAGAACCCCCGCCACGTCTGAGTGTCCTTTAACGGGCCTGTTGGGGCTGGCAGCTGTGCTCACCTCTCTTCACAGCTCTCTTCCCCATCTCCTTCCAACAGGGACCTGAGGGAAAGAGGAATCTGGGCCATCCGTCCGCCCACCAGAAGGAACACCAAGGGAGAGACTGATAGCGAGGCAAGGGCTGTTCGGGTCGGCCGCTGGCCGACCCGACAGTCTGCAACTGCAGAAAAAACATGTTGATGCAGCTCTCATGGAGGGAGAACCTGGAAACATGCTTGATCTCCTTGGACTTTGCCTGTACATATCTTTTTCCTGTTGGTTCTATATTGTATCCTTTGCTGTTGTAAACTTTAATAGTGAGAATACAAAAATAGAAAAAAAGCGACAAAACCACAAGTTAGGTCTTTAAAAATATCAAAATTGATAAACCTTTAGCTGGACTGACCAATAAAAAAGAATATTCAAATAATAAGGAAATAGGCACATAACTACAAAGCTTGCAACCATTAAAAAAAGATCATAAGGAAATACTATGAACCTGTACGCCAATATATTAGATGAAATAGACAAATACCCCAAAGACACAATGACCAAAACTAACTCAAGAAGAAATGGGAAATCACAATCACCTATAGAGATTGAATTAGTAGCCAAAAAGCTACCCACAAGGAAATGCTTAGGCTCAGATGACTTCACTGGAGAGTCATACTAAAAATTTAAATTTAAAACCAATTCTACACAAACTCTTCCAAAACACAGATGAATGAACACTACCCAACTGAATTCTGTGAAGCCAATATTACCCTAATGCCAAATCAAATGAAAGGAAATCAAATGAAACTACAGACCAATCTCTTATAAATACAGATGCAAAAATACTAGCAAATAAAATCCAACAGCATATTAAAATACTTATATGCCATGACCAAGTGGAATTTATCCCAGGAATGCAAGGTTGGTTCAACATCCAAAAAATTAACATAGTATAACCTATCAATAGAATAAAGGACAAAAACCACAATGATCATCTCAACTGACATAGAAAAAGCATGACAAAATCCACCAACTTTTATTATTAAAAAAAACTAGCAACATAAGTGAATTTCCTTAACTTGATAAAACGCATCTAGAAAAACCACGGCTATCATCATACTTTATGGTGAAAGCCTGAAATGTTTTCCCTCTAAGACATCAGGAACAAGACAAGCACGTCCACTCTATTCGACGATGTAAATAGAGATTCTAGCAATGGCAGGCAAAAAAATGAAATAACACATCCAGACTGGAAATGAACTAAAACTATATTTGCAGATGACATGATTTTTATACACAGAAAATCATAAAGAATCCACTAAAATGCATGGACTTGTATCACCAAGGTCAAGGGTTTGGTTTCCCATACAGGCCAGCTGCCAAGAAGAAAAAAAAAAAAAAAGAATCCATTAAAAACTAACAGAACTAATAGCTGGTTTGGCTAGAGTGCAGAGTACAAGATCGATATACAAAACAGCTAATATTTCTATGCAATATTTAATCCAGAAAATTAAGAAAACAATTGCATTTAAAATAACATTAAAGCGCTGGCAGGTTAGCTCAGTTGGTTAGAGCATGGTGCTGATAACACTATTAACACCAAGGTGCAGGGTTCAATCTCTGTACTAGCCAGCCACCAGAAAAAGTAACATTAAAAAAAAAATACTTCACGATAAATTTAACAAAAGTGAAAAATCTATACTCTGAATATACAAAACATTGCTAAAATAAATTAAAGACCTAAATAAATGGAAAACAATCCCACATTCATGGACTGGAAGAGAATATCGCTAAAGTGGCAATACTCCCCAAATGATCTATAGATTCAAATGCAACGCTTACCAAAAATCTCATATGGCTTCTTTTGCAGACATTGAGAATTTGATACTAACATACGTATGACAATGCAGTGGACTGAGAAGAGCCAAAACAATCTTTAAAAAGCTGGAGGACTCACCTTTCCCAAATTCAAAACTTACTCCAAAACTACAGTAAACAAGACCGTTTGGTACTGACATAGGACAGACATTAATCTAAGGAATAGAACCCAGAAATAAATGCTCAAATTTATGGTCACTGGTAAGGAAGGAGAACCCAGAATATTTAAAACAAACAAACAAATCTCTTACAACTTCACAATACAAAGGCAACTCAAATTTAAAGTCCAAGGTTTTTTGTTTGTTTTTATTTTTTATCTTTGTTTTTTATTTTAAAAGTCAAAGATTTTGAATACATACTTCTCCACAGAAGATAGACAAATGACTGATATGCATATAAAAAGATGATAACATCATTAACCATCAGGGAAATTCAAATGACATCCACAATGATACCACTTTTCGATTATAATTTACCAACACCTAACAATGACTATAATCAAAAACATAAGTGTCGGTAAACTAGAACTCTTATACATTGCTGTATAAATGGTGCATCTACTTCGGGTAACAGTCTGACAGTACATCAAAAGGATAAACATAGTTACCATAAAGAAGAAATTCCATTCCTAGGTATTTACCAAAGAACTAAGAATTAAATACTTGCATAAGAATGACCACAGCAACATTGTTCATAGCAGTCAAAAAGTGGAAACAACTCAAAGGTCTGTTAACTGATGGGAGAATAAACAAAATGTGACATATCCATATAATGGAATATTACTTGGAAATAGAAAGTAGTGACATACATACATGTTTCAACATAAACCCTGAAAACATCATGTTGGGTTGAAAGTCACAGAAGAGCATATAGTACAATTTCAGTTATATATATGAAAGGTTCAGAATATGCAAACTTATAGAAGTAGAAACTAGATTAATGATTGCCTAGAGATGGGTGGGTTGGGGAAGAACAAGGAGTTACTGAGTTCGGAAGTTCTTCCTGGGGTCAAGAAAATGTTCATAAATTGTTAGTGGTAATGGTTGCACAACTCTGACTATACTAAAACCACCGAATTGTACACTGGATGTGAATAAGTGAATAAAGTTTGTGAAAGTTGATGAAATCACTTTCTGTCAGACCCAGACAAAACAGGTCAGGGAAAGGCAAGGAGGAAGGTGGTGGGAGGAGGGGAGGGCTCACGCTTACTTGTCTGAGTTAAGAACTGTTTCTAAAAACCATCAGAAATCCTTCACGTCCTTCAGGCATCTCCTGCTTTGCAAGTATGCACATATTCCTGCCACAAGGTTTATCATGACATGCTTTAGAATTGCAGTAACTCAGATATGATGCTCGAAAGAATTGGCCAAGTAATGGTATATCAACCAATGAACTGATGACAAATCTGGCCTTGAACCTCCAAAACCAATGAACCATTTCCAAGTTTACGTGCACCTCTCTCTTTCTGCCAATAAATGCTTTCCCTTGCCCTTCTACTGAATGCACTTGTGGCTTGCCATGTTGTCCATTCTGGATTATAATCCTTTTTTCTATTCCCGAATAAACTCAACGTATTTGGAGATACTTTTATTTTTTATTTATTTATTTTTTTTAGGTTAACATGGTATCTGAATTCTATCTCTAAACTAGTTAAAAAACCCAGCACTTTCCTGTTATTAGCAGATGTGGACACATGACCCAACGAGTCAACAAAATTTAGTTACAGAATTTGCTGTAAAGCAACCAGACAAAAGGCATGCTCTGTGCAACTTGAAACTGATTGGATATGTACCTGGAGATGTCAGGGCCACCCACTGGAGGGAGGGCTGTCTGAGAACCAATGCAGAGAACAGCAGAGATCAAAGACACAGTGTCCCAAGTTTAAAACTTCCTTTCAGATTCAGATGTTGGGTCCATCCAAACCTAAAGGTGTTGCTACATAAACTTTAAAATTATGTGAACTAATAAATTCTCCTTTGGGGCTTAAAAAATCATCTGTTTATGTTTTTTTCTGTTTCTTACAACTTATTTGGACAATACAATTTTAACACACTTTGCAATTTTAATTACAAGACTTTATTTACAAAATGAAGCCTTGTAATTTCATACATCTCAAAAGAATGTAAGTTATTGTCATTCAATCTGTGCAACTGTTATAACTTAGCAGAAAATATATAATTCTAATCTCACGTGAGACATTTACCTCAATAGGCCAGCCTCCAACTTTGCCCTTCATTTACAAGCACACTTAGGTTCTCAAGAACAGAAGCACTGCATAGCTGCCTGCCAACAAAGTATTTAGAATTCTTCAAGGTCCACAAGATTACTTCTTTACAAGGTCTCTTCTGAAGTAAACTTTAACTTGCATTTCTATAGCCAAGGCTGGTAACCTGTGCTTCCACTATCTCCAATTGAATGCTTTCCCTATCTGTTTTACATAGTGGAGAATGCCTCCGATGGGGGTGGGGTAGGGGGGAAAAGACTGCTTAGACAGAACAAAGATTCTTGAAATTCACTTTATAAACACATTTTAAACACTGTTAGATCAACTCCCTAAATATCTGAGCTCCTACTGTGTCCAAGACACTGATAATCTAGAAGGGAAGAGAGATTTTCTGTACAGTCACAGAGGTAACCTGGAAGAACAAAGCTTTGAGATAAGTTTGCCTTGCTATGGAATTTAATGGAGGGTTCCCCCCTCCCCCCCAAACAAGCCTGAAGGTAAAACCAGATGTGGATCAGTAATGACCAGTACTTCTTAACAGAGGGAATCTACAAAAAAGAGAACCTACAGGATCTACAGTGATGGGTTTAATCAACACAAAGCTCATGAATTTATTTACCACTTGAGTGAACAAACTGAATTTCTATAAGGCATGATGTTAAATGTCTTAGACCATAAAATATGTCCTCTCTAACGTGACAATAGTTAAAATTTACTGAGCACTTTCCATGTGCCAGGAGGTGTTCAAAGTGTGTATACGTATAAAACTCATGTAACTAATCACAACAATCCTTTGAGGTGGGCACTATGGTTATCCCCACTTTACAGATAAGAAAACTGAGGCAGAGGTTAATTTTCCCAAGTTTGCTAGTGAGTGAGTTGGTAGAGCCAAGATTCTAACCAAAGCAGTGTGGTTACAGGGACTATAGTTTTTAATCATTAAGAGAATGCTTCCTAACACAAGTTTTGTGGCTACAGGATGAAAGCCCTGGAGATGATCACTTTGGTTGTTTAGGAACAGTTCTCACAGAGTGGTGATCTGTGCTACATTCCCCCCATCCCTAACCCCATGTGCCAGAAATAATAATAAAAAGAACCAAATAAGAAATAGAGCATGTAGAGAATAAGTAGACTTCTGCATGGGTGACTTCAACCATGGTCACCTCACCATAACAACTCCTTCCTTATTTTGCTAAGATGAACAATTGAATAATCAGTACTATACCAACCACATTATTTCTTCTCAAGCTTTGTAGTCATATCCATTATGTTCAATTTTTAACCACACTGATTCGCTGAGTTAATAACTTTATTCCATAATAAATTACTCCATAGCAGAGTGTAAATAATCACCTGCTTAAATCAGGGAAGTCTTCTTTAAGGTGACATACTTAGCTTTAAGTATAATTTTACTCTTGAATTACTGTATATGTTCTCATCTCTGCAGACATGTCAGTCCTCTTCCAGTGTTTACTACTTTCGTCCTAGAGACAGCAAGAAACATTTTATAAATAATAAGAAGCACATGCTAATGTGTTTCACTTGATATGACATTGCTTTGCAAAAGTGTTTTCCTTAAGGTTGCATTGAAAGCATACTAAGTTTACCGAATTCTTATTAAGAGTGCTAAGTAACAGAAACTAGACTGGGGACTCAAAATACCATTCACTTTAGTTAGAATTCACGTGCGTTCCCCCAGGTCCACTATTGTCCCATCATTCCAAACAAAAATACTTTATCATAGCAGTTTTCTTTACAGGTTTAGTAAAACAGAATCTGTACTTAAACAAACAGTAACTAAAACCTTAACATACGTGCATGTTAACACTGAATAAGAAGTAAACATGATTTACAGCTAACACATTTAGCAGAAAAATACAATCCCCAAACAAGCTCCTCGGCCCGCCTATCAAAAGGCATTCCAAGCTCTTGCTTCTCTATTTTGAAGGTAGGCGCTCACAGCACTGCAAGTAAATGGGTTTCACGGATACGATTCTCCGAAGGCTTGCTGCTAAACTCAAGACCCCAAGGATGTCTGCTTACGGAATCCGTGTCCCTCGAGAACACCTAAAATCGGCATGCATTTGTGCATTTAGGAATACCTCGAGGAACTAACTACTGCAGAGGAACAGAAAGCATCCCCTGCACAGATGCGTTCGCGGGCCACTTGGACATGCGACAAAACAGTTCTGTTCCAGGAGGCTCCGACTTCACGGGGGCGGGGAGGAGGGGAACACTCAGGAAATAGTTAAAGCAAAACAAAGACTTTTTTTCTTCACTCCAGCGACAGGAAAGAATTAAAAACACAGGCAGCTCGCACATCCACCCGACTAACCCACCAATCGCCTGGCAGATTAACCAAACGCGTTCTCGCCGCGGCCACCGCAAACGGTACGGCGACTGAAGGCAGCCAGCCAGCGAGGCGCCGCCCTCCGGGCCGAGGGCTCGGCGTCCGCGGCGGGCCAGGGCCGGCCCCGGCAACGCAAGCCGGCAGAGCCCGGACGGCAGGGCGCGCGAGCCTGCGGGCCCGAGGCCCGGAGCCGCCCGCGGCCCGCGACTCCGAGCTCGCCGCAGAACAAAAGCGCTCCGCCGCCGCGCGCCGCCCCTGCCCGCCCCTGCCCACCCCGGCCCGGAAGGCGAGCGAGGGGCGGCGGGGTACTCGGCCTCACACTTACCGGCGGGGGCAGAGGACAACCCGGCTAGCGGGGAGGACGCCGCCGACCTCCCGGGCCCCAGAGTTTAAGTCAAGTCGGGTCCGCCTCCAGGGGCGGGTCGAGAAGGGAGGCCCGGGCTCCCGGAACAGCTGGGCCCCGCCTCGGGCTCCCGGCCGCGGCTGCAAGACCCGCGCCGCGGCGGTCCTAGTGCCTTCCAGATGAGCCGCGGCCGCCGCCAGGCCCGCCAGTCGCACCTGGGCTTGCAAAGCCCTTTCACGTGTCTGATGGGAAAACTTCTGCAGTGGTCCTCTGCCTTTACCTGGCATCAGAATCACCTGGAGGGCTTGTTAAAAAGGGATCAAAGAGCACTACTGTTGTGAGGCACTCTCCCGCAAGAAGACACACGCCACTCCTGCGGCAAAGGGCAGTTTATTCAGTCCAGCTGGCCAGCGACCGTCTCCCAAGGAGCAACCAAGGGAGAACGGCCTTGGGCCTTGGTCTTGTGGGGTTTTAAGGACAAAAACCACACACGGATTTGTCCAGGTGCACAAAGCAAGCCAGGTAGCTAGGTTACAGAAGCCAAAAATGAGCCATTAGAGCAATCAAGCATACAGATTTTCATTGTGTATGGTTCCTGTTCCTATGTAATAGTTCATTGTGTATGGCTCCTGTTTCTATGCAATCAGCGTTTTTTGTTTCTATGAGGTCAATGGTTTCTCACGCAGAAGGGGGTGGGTAGTCTGACAATGGGAATGGAGCAGTGCCTTCCCCAGATGGTGTTGGTATTGCTCAGGATTCTCTGTTATTGAATCAAAAGCAGTCACAGCCAGGGGCGTCATCCAGGATGGGGTGAGGCAGGTGGTGTGGTAAATTCCAGGAACTAGGCCATTGTGTCAGGTCAGACAGGGGGTAAAATGGAGTTACTTAGGTTAAGCAAGCAATTCTACAGAAGCAGATAGCGTATGTTATGAGGGTGTAGGGAGCTCTATTTCACTACCTGAAAAATTGCCGATTCAGAAGGCCTGGGTTGGGGCTCAAAATTAGCATTTCTAACAAGTTCCCCCAGAGGGGCTGTTGCTGCTAGCCTCAGAACCAATGATCCAAAGTAGGGGTTGGCCAACTTTTTCTGTAAAGCATGTGAAACACAAAGTGCACCCAAGAGATGCATAAGGAGATGATTTTTTCCCAGGCTATTGCAGTAGGGAGAACATCCATTAATGCAGAGAAATCTACTCAAAGGAAAGGAAATAGATGTAGGGTTTCTATAGGAGAAAGTAAACAAGGGAATCCTGTCTCTGTTAAGGAATGAGAAAGGGTGGGGGTGATTAGTTTTTGCCATATGCAAGGGCAGGATATTCCTTTGCCTTTGAGGTTCAGACCTTGGCTCTGCTACTCACTGGTCATACCACCTATGGGGAAAATCATTTAATCTCTCTGCTCAGTTTTGTTATCTGTGTACTAGGGATAACAGTAACACTTACTTCATAGAATTTTTGAGGTAGTTACATGAGTTAATACACATACATCACTTGCAGCAGCTCCTGGAACATAGGGTGGTTCACTTGGCTCAGATAAGGCGTTTTCCAGCACCTAACCACACAGATCAGCATGCAAAAACAAACCCAAAGGAGGAGGAGTTTTGCTGTGAGAAAGTCTGCTGTGATCCCACTCCTACACAGACTAAGGAAGTGTCAGGCTGGGTCACAGACCTTTCACACCCATCCTGTGCAGGTTGTGAGCTAGGTAGTTCAAAAAAGATTCTGTGAGCCATTGGCAAAGTTGATATGCTTTATTCAGACCCGAGCTCAGCCATCCAGTGGATGAGAGCCATTGTCTTTTATACCAGGGTACACAATAGTGGCAGATAGCCAAGAAGTATACATGGGTGCACATGCACATTTATGCCACTGTTACATAACATATTTACAACAGACATGCTGAGCCATGTTCAGCTGGATATGAGGTGAGGGAGCCTGGCCAGTCTGTCTCCATTTTCCTCACAGGACGTCTTAATGCCCAGCGAAGTTTAATGCCCAGGAAGCTACAATGCCATTTGGGATGAAATTGCTGATCTCTCTGCTATGTATCCTTGTCTGTACTTCTGCCGACTTTCTCCTGTCTTCTTTAGGTAAGGCTAATTTTCCAAAAGTGTTTGGTCTTCGCACCAGTCCTAAAGTATAAGTAACATTCTTCAATATAGTAGCCCTTGAAACCACCTAAATTCAGTTGAAACTGGTTTATTTTCTCTATCTCAAGTTGTTTTATGAGTTGTCTTGCAGGGGGATGTAAGCTGAGCACACAGAGAAGGACCTTACCCTCCAGATGATGTCAAGTGCCACAGGAACTGAAGATCTCCCCTCTGCCAAACTCAAAAGCCAGTAGTTGAAACACTTCTGGAAGTGAGAGGTCCTTCAGCAAAGAAGACCCAGAATCCAGAAGTTTCATCACTATGGATGGCTGATTCAGAGCTAGCCAATCAGGTTTGCCTCATTATCATATATACTCCAACTTGGAGCTAGCCAATCCACTTTTGTTCCATCATATGGCCTGACTTCAGGCTAGCCAATCAATCTTGCCCGTACCCCTTAAAACCTGTGTAGCCCCTGATCAGAGCACCTCATGTTTTAGTCTGTTTTTGTGTTGCTGTAACAGAAATACCTGAGACTGGGTAACTTATAAAGAGCAGAGGTTTATTTGGCTTACGATTCTGGGACAGCTGCATCTGGCACAGTCCTCAGGCTGCTTCTGCTCATGGCGGAAAGTGGCAGGCAGCCGGTGGGTACAAGCAGATCACACTGCGAGAGGAAGCAAGAGAGAGAGAGAGAGAGGAGGTGCCAGGGTCTTTTTAAACAAACAGCTCTCATGGGAACTAATCAAGCGAGAACTCACTCATTAATCCCCCCTCCCCCAGGGAGAGCATTAATCCATTCACAAGGGATCCACCCCCATGACTCAATCAGTTTCCAACACTGCCACATTGGGGATCAAATTTCCACATGAGTTTTGGAAGGGACAACACATCCGACAACACATCCGCACTCCATCACCTTGCCTCCTGTTGCCTCTCTGGTTGACCTCACAAAGTAAAGCCTATTCTCAAAAATTAGTGCCATAACTATTGGCTTTTGTGTGTGCCAGGCATGAACCCTTGCTCGGTAACACCCTGATGGGTCACCAGCAAAGAGACTTGCAAAGGGGAAACACAGTCTCTTGGACCTGAAAATATGTTTACTCAAGAGCTGAGTTTTTACGTTGTCTTTTTTTGGTGCCTGGCCAGTGCAGGGATCTGAACCCTTGAAATTGATTTTATCAGTACATTGTCTTCTCTTTAAGAGATTTACAACCCAGTGTGCCCAACAATGAACCTTGTTATCCAATTGGTCAGCTGGGAAAAGATTCTCCCAAAAGATTAGACTGCTCTCTATTCTGTCCCCTACTGTAAATTACAGGTCCTCACTCTCTGTTTCCCAACATTCAAAAGCAAAGCCTCTCTTAGATGCTATCTCAATCTTTCAAGAGCATAATACTTAGCCTTAAGAGTTGACATCATTAGCATGTCTACAGTAAGAAATTATGTTGGTTTACAAAAGATGCCTATTTTTCACTTAAGTTATAAATGAGGTCATCAGTTCTCTTTTTCTTTTTTTGATTGTCTCCTATAACATTCCCCATTCTTGTTAGTGATATTCAGCTGGATACAAAGTCACTTTGTATGTAGTCACTTCAAATGTAACTAGAGATTACATTACATTCCCCAAGCCTCCCTTGCAACTAAGGTTGCCAAGTTTCAGTTCTCACAATGACTTATGAGCAAAAATACTGTATGCACTTCTGCTTAAGGGAATTGCTTAGCCAGAAACTCCTTTTACATTCACGTGTATTAGAATGTAGAAATTCTGGCAGTAACCTAATTTTTTTTTTCTTTTGGCAGCTGGTTAGTAAGGGAATCCAGATCCTTGACCTTGGTGAGCAGTAACCTAATTTGAACCACACAAGCAAAGGTAACTCCTGAGGGCAGGTATTCTTTTCTATTTTTGTGCCATAAGCCTCTTTAGCAGTTTAGTAGAGCCTGTAGACACCTTCTTAGAATAATGTTTTTGAATGCATAAAATATGTAACATTACAAAGGAAATTAATTCAATATGAAAGTTATCAAGTTGGCCAGTTACCTCAGTTGGTTACAGGGCAGCCTTGTAACACCAAGGTCATGGGTTTGGATCCCCATACTGGCCAGTTGTCAAAATAAATAAATAAATAAATAAGATCTAGTAGCAGATGTAATAACTGTGATTTTGAAAGTGGTGAACATAAATGATATATTTCAAGATTAACCGTATTAACTCTGACATGAATGAGAATACCTATGATTTTTATGGTGACAGTGCTACTGTTGATACTGATATTATTGCTGTGTATTTGTTGGCAACATTCAGAATACAAGAAAATGGTACATTTCAGTAAATGTTTGCAAAAATGAAGAGGTAATTGTTTTGCCATCCAAATTCATGGTATTCCTGAATTGTATCTACAATGTGGTAGGCACAATTTTGGACCCTGTGACCTAAACTTCCTGGTGTTACTCCATGGTTATGTTACTTACATACAAAAGGGACTGTGTAGCTATAACTAAGGTTACCAGTCAGTTGACCTTAACACTGGGCGATTATCCTGGATTATCTGGGTGTGCCTGGTGTAATCATATGAGCCTTTAAAAGAGGAAGTCACAGAAATGTGGCAGAGTGGGGGTCTGAGGGACTGAGCCACATTTCTCTGGACCCCACCCACTGTTGCTGGCTTGGATATGGAGGGGGTCATATGGAAAACTTGAGAAGGAAATAAATTTTGCCAACAATCTGAATGAACTTGGAATTGTACTCCTCTCCAGAGCCTTCAGAAAGGAAGACGCATTAGAGGACACCTTGATTTCAGCCTTGTGATTTCAAGACTTACTATATGTAATGAAGTGTGATACTGGCATAAGGCTAAACCAACTGCTTCCACTAACCCACGTACACCTCAGTACTTTTATCCATACTCATTTAACCATATATTAATAAATATATATTGAGAGATTTTAGTGACCATTTTATTCAGTAGCCTATGGTACACACTTCTCTGATTCTTGCTTTATTCAAGTCATCATTATCGCTCCAAGTTATAGTAATAGCTCTAAGTCATTATTAATAATCACCTAATATTTACTATTACCCTATTGAAACTCACTTTGTTTCCAATTTTTGTGACTGTGAATAATCTATAAGTGCTGGAAGGATTCCAGGAGGGGGATTCCTGGGCTAAAGATATTGCCAGATTAACTCTCTCTTTTTTTTTTTTTGACCAGTAAGGGGATCGCAACCCTCGGCACGGTGTTGTCTACACCATGCTCAGCCAGTGAGCGCACCGGCCATCCCTATATAGGATCCGAACCCGCGGCCTCAGCTCTCCCAGTGCCGCACTTTCCGGAGTGAGCCACGGGGCCAGCCCAAGATTAATTCTCCTTTAAAGCTGTAACAATTTTCATTAACACCCAGAAAGTTACTCTGTTTTTGTCATGGTCAATAGGTTTTAACTTCTCCATCTATGTAATGTGATTTCACTGCTGTGTTTATTTTATTTTTTTATTTTTATTTTTGTGACCAGTAAGGGGATCGCAACCCTTGGCTGGGGATCGCAACCCTTGGCTTGGTATCGCCCACACCAGCTCAGCCAGTGAGCGCACCGACCATCCCTATATAGGATCCGAACCTGCGGCCTCTGCGCTCCCAGCACCGCACTCTCCCGAGTGAGCCACGGGCCGGCCCCCTGTTGTGTTTATTTGAACAGTTGAAGGAGCAGTCATAAGCAACTGCATCTTAAAGTAGCAGCCGCCATTTTAGAATCAGGTTTCTGTTTCTCAGAAATGAAAACCTTTACAAGAACTAGCTCTGGAAAATCCCACCGAAAAGTCCCCAAGTGGGAGGGATGCAAGGCTAACCGCAAAATGAGCTTATGTACTCCTGGCTTGCTTGCATTGGCTAAATCCATAGAACAATGAACCCACCCTCGCTAAGCCATTATAAAAGCTAAAAGCAAAAACTGTCTGGGGCTGCACTCCCTGAGTTGGTATGTGTGGCCCTGGCTGCCGGTAAATAAATTTTTCCTTTTTATCCATCTCTAGTGGGGTACATTCTGTTTCTTTCCCAGACGACCATAACAGTTGGGGGCTCGTCTGGGATCCTTTTTACCCCACAGAGATTGATTTTCTCTCAATTCGGACACCCGAACCTCGAGGGGACCTCCTGAGAAGATGTTCCTCAGCCCCAGAGTTCGCCCCCTGGCCCGTGGAGAGCCAAATTTCTACCCCAGGTGCAGTTCCCCATTTTTGGT
Source organism: Cynocephalus volans (assembly GCF_027409185.1). Classification (NCBI taxonomy): domain Eukaryota; kingdom Metazoa; phylum Chordata; class Mammalia; order Dermoptera; family Cynocephalidae; genus Cynocephalus; species Cynocephalus volans. The sequence goes on from NC_084471.1 coordinate 82,122,711, forward strand.
GGAACTCCTGGGACACTGACCAGTTCGCCCTTCTTACAGTGCCTGCAGGCGATTTTGGTAAGTTGACGTTTCTCTTGTCGGGGATGCTGGCCAGACTGGATGCAGTCGAATACGCCGATCCCCCGGACCCAGCGAGACGTCACTGAGGTCCATTAAGTGGCCTCCCTTGGTGGCCAAATTTGGTTGTTGTCTCTGTCTTCGTCTTCGTTTTCAGTTTGTGGCTGTGCTTTATTGTAACTGCTTCTGTCTTGAGTGTTTGGCCCTCCCTCATCCAACAGGTCAACAATGGGACAGGGAGCCTCGAAGCCAACGGTTCATCAATGTTTTCTAACTAACTTTAAAATTTTTCAGGAAAAAGCGGCAGATTTCGGAGCTTCAGTCGACCCTGAAATCTTGTGTACTGTATGTGAAATTGACTGGCCTGCTTTCGACGTGGGATGGCCCTCTGAGGGCTCAACCCACTTGGCTCTAGCTCAAGCAGTCAGGAGAGTCATTTTTGGAAAGCATGGCCACCCAGATCAAGTCCCATACATCTTGATCTGGACTGAAATCCTCACTTATCCACCCCCATGGTTAAAGAAATAGAAAATTCAATAGTTGCCCTCCAAATCTCCTTATCCTCACTGTCAGAAATTGTTCTTCAAAACCGCCGAGGCCTTGACCTATTGTTCCTACAACAAGGAGGTTTATGTGTAGCACTTAAAGAAGAATGCTAAGTCTACACGGATCATACAGGAGTCGTTAAAGACTCCATGAAAAGACTAAGGGAATGTATTAAACAAAGAGAACAAGAACAAGAAAATTCAGGATGGTTTGAATCTTGGTTTAATTTCTCCCCTTGGTTAACAACCCTAGCTTCTAGCCTTATGGGGCCCTTAATTATCTTGTTTTTATTGTTGACTCTAGGGCCTTGCCTTTTTACCAGACTTGTTAAAATGATCCAGTTTAAGTTACAAGAAGTAAAGCTCCTCGTCCTCCCAGCTCGATATGAACAAGTCCCCTTACAAGGAGACCCTTAGCAAGGATTTGCTAATAGTTACAAGAAAAGGGAGGAATGAAGGAGCAGTCATTCTCTCACAGTCAGAGAGATCTTGACAGTGAGTTGAATTACCACCTGGAAAACAAAACTCAAGGCCAATTTGGAAAACAAAGAATAGAAAGTACAGAAGGCAGTAAATACCAATTCAAGTGCTAAGAGCACTGAATTTAGGAGACATTCAGTTCAAGGTTACTCTGATTTAATCAATTCGTTCTTTGTTGTAACTTCTGTTCAGATTGGTCGAGGGGGATAAATTCTACCTCTAAAGAGAACTGGTTTTTAAAGACTGTACTACAGCCCTGTTGGGTTCATTCTCAGTGGCGATGTCCCAGCTGATACTGAATACTGTGAGAGACACTGAAGAAGGACTGAGAATTTTCCTCAGTGGCCTTCTCATGTCTCTGTCCTCCACCATCACCCCCCCAGCTGTTCCTCCTCATCCCTTCTTGCACATGACCTTAGCCCCCACCAATCAGCTCCTACACCTCTTGGCCAAACAATCGCTACCAACCCGTAGGAACAATTCTCTTTTCCAAGGACCCATCTTTGATCAGCTATAGGGGTTAGCACCTTGTTTATTTGTCACTTGGAATTCCTGTTTTATGTAATGCCTGCTTAAGACTTCAGCACATTTGGGGAGGGGAGGTCTACCTTTTTCTTGTTTTCATTACGGTTTTACCATTTTACAAAAAGTTTGCATTTTTGATCAATCTGGAATTAGTTTTGGTGTAAGGTAAGTTGTAGGTCACTTTCTAGATGGCTACTCAGTTGTCACAGTATCTACTTATTGAATAATGCATTCCAGACAAATATAGAATCAATTTTTTTGCCTGTGTATGGTTTGTATCTATCCATCTATCTATTTATCTACCTATCTATTGTATGTGTGTGTGTGTATAAATTCTATTGAGGCTTCCTTTGTATTGCATAGATACATAGATAACTTGAAGGAAATTTTCCTTTTTTCATTTCTTAATATTTTTAAATTTTTAACTTTTTTTGGTGGCTGCTGTGCAGGGAATTGAACCGTGGACCTTGGTACTTTCATCCTTTTTAAAATTTTATATTGAGTCCTCCAATCCAGAGCTTGGTATGTCTCTCCATCTATCTAGATGTTCCTTTACGTCTTTTTATAAAGTCACAATTTTTCTTCCTAGTCTAGTTTTTCTAAAGATTTTTCTATTATTTTTTTGATTTCTTTCCTATTCATTTAGTTGTGGTAAGATATATAATATAAAAATTTACCATTTTAACAATTTTTAATTGTACCATTTAGCATTAACTACATTTACAGCATTGTGCAACCATTGCCCCATCCTCTGATTTGTTTCTATATTTATCTTCCCCTACTCGCAAAACAACCTCAACTGTAAATCATCCCAACTTCTTTACCCCTTCATATGAAAGGTCGCCCTGGTGAGGTACTCTGATCTGAATGAAATCAACCTTCTTCCTTTCTAGTTGTCATGTTTTTCTTTTCTTTTCTTTCTTTTTTTTTTTTGCCAGCTGGCAGGTTGCGGGGGCGGGGGGGGGGGGGAGCGGTAATCAAAACCCTTGACCTTGGTGTTATCACACCATGCTCTAACCTAACCACTCTAACCAACTGGATTGAATGCCCAGCCCCCAAGTTTTCATCTTTGACTGCTGCAAATAAATAGTATGTCCAAGCAGGAAAAGTCATGCCTAACCAAAGTAAATCCATCTTTCCTTAAAAACTTTATTTGCTATACCCATTTATTATTTTGCAAGTTGTAGGAAGCAAAGGATATATTTATCAGAGCCAGACATAAGTGATTTATCTTCTTAGTGTGCAGCAAACCCTGATCATGTGCATAAGGAGTTGAGAAATTGACTTTAGTTCTCCTGGGAAATATTAATTACCTCCTCAGGAATTCATCCAGAGAAATCATCTTATCCAGAATCATGAAGATGTAGCCGATCATTTTTGTTTAGCATCTGAGTTTGTGCTTTCTCACTCGCTGGCTGTTGACCTAAGCGACTAAGAGGCAGAAGCTGGCATGTGTGATGAGGCATATGGTAAAGTATATACCATTAGTCTATAAATCAGAAGACTAAATTATGGTTCTAACTCTAGTTCTAACTAACTTGAGCAAGTAATTGAACCTCTGTGAGCCTTTGATTTTTTTTCTTTAAAAAATCAAGAGGTTGAACTGGGCCACTTCTAAATACCTTTGTGTCCCAAAACTACAACATTATACAAGTAGACCCTCAAGGAAACCCAGAGTCTATGCCTCCTTCCTTCACACTTGTCAGGTCACTGAATATGACTTTTCATTGCTATGCTACTTGCTTTTTTCTTTTTTCTTCTCCTTTCTTCTTTCCCTCCATCCTTCCTTCCTTCCTCCTGCCTTCCTTCCTTCCTCCTTCCTTCCTTTGATCTCTTTCATCATCATGAGGAAATTTATTATCTCACATAATAAGAAGTCCAGATGTAGGCTATGCTGCCTTTTAACTTAATATGATATGCACAAAATTTTTTGAAGATCTTTTGAGGAAAGGAAAATGCCTTGTGATTTGTTTTTTTTTTTAAAGATGACCAGTAAGGGGACCTTAACCCTTGGCTCGGTGTTGTCAGCACCATGCTCAGCCAGTGAGCGAACCAGCCATCCCTATATAGGATCAGAACCCATGGCCTTGGTGTTATCAGCACCTCGCTCTCCCGAGTGAGCCATGGGCTGGCCCTAATACCTTGTGATTTTGATTACCCTTAGGATGTCCTCGATATGGCTTGGGGATTTATGTATCTTTAGGGACCACCCTAGAGTAGGCTCACTAATTATGGCTACTTTTGTCACTAAATTCAGAAGTAGCCATTTAAATAAAGCTGCCACCTGAGTCCTCAGAATTCTAGTCCTCCCTTGGGATTTATTAAGTTCACTTGTTAGGGACTCTTTTTTTATGACCAGTCTTTATGCTTCAACCCTTTCTCTTTAATAAAAATCCCACAAGAAGATGCCATTATTTCCAATCCACTGAATTAATACCAAATAAGAGCAGAATTATTTAAATAAACTATGATAGAAATTTGTGTTGCCCAAGAGAATTAGTTTTGTCAAAAAGTTCAGTTCTGGCCGAGCCCGTGGCACACTTGGGAGAGTGCGGCGCTGGGAGCGCGGCGACGCTCCCGCCGCGGGTTCGGATCCATATAGGAATGGCCGGTGCACTCACTGGCTGAGCGCCGGTCATGAAAAAGACAAAAAAAAAAAAAAAAAAAAGTTCAGTTCTATCAAGTTTGGATCCTCAATGAACTCTTCTTGAATCTTTTCCCACATCCAACTTGTCCTTGGCTTAGATCAACACTTCCTAACTCTTACCCCACTAGACAGTGGTAAACATCTGCTCTGACCAAGGTCAGCTAAATTTTTGAGACCTTGGGAAGCTTGGGACCTTGGTAAATCACGCCTCCCTAGCCTGAGAATACTATCAGAAGGCCATTTCAACTTAGAAAACAATACATGCTGGCACCAGAAGAAGTAATAAATTAACTCAAGGATGCTGAAATTGCTTTTTGTAACTCTTATCCCAAAATTTATGTATGTACAATGTAACCTAATCTCAATCCCTTTTCCATAAAGTATGTATTGACCAATAGGAGCACTGATATGTTAATCAAGGGGATGCTCTCTCCTTTTCTTTGTTCTACCCTTTCCAGAGGTTATAAAAATGTCAACTCTGCTGGTCCCCTTCAGTGCACTTCCCGAGGTATCTTGGCTATGCTGCCCAGGCTGCAGTTTGAAACACTCTAGCTCAGAATAAACTCTTTGTTTACATATTTGGCCTCAGTTTCTCTGGTCAACACTAGTCTATTTTTTCTCAGTCTTAACTATTCCTGTTCTAATCCAGGCTTCACACTGCAGCCTCACACACCTCACCATAATACATGCCGTGGGAAGTAAAAAGTGATGCAAACCCTGATCTCATGGAGCTTGGAATCTTTGAGGAAGCAAGATACATAGACACGAAGCTATTACGAATCAATATAAAGAGTGTATGGTTGCTCTGAAAATGAAATTCAATGATACAGAGTGGAAAGCTCCTCGTCATAGGAGTGCAAGATTTTAAATGGAAAAGATAGAAAGCATGAAGAAGGTGTAGGGATGGAAAGGAGCAATCCCTTTCCTCCATAATAAGGGTCACAGCTGACACCCCTATAACGAAAGATTAGCAAGGGAAGAGCATAACAACTTATTTGATCATAGTTTTATGTGACACTGGAGCCTTCAGAACAAAGACCTAAAGATACAGGGAAAACTGTCCATTTTTATGCTTAGGTTCTGTGAAGCAGAGACAGTCATGTAGAAATGTGATTGGACAAAAAGGTATGATGTAATGCTCATAGACTAGGTGGGGAAACCCAGCAAGTCCTATCTGTTCAGATTCTTCTTGGCCTGTCCGTGTAGCGTTCATTCCTCCCAGGCAGGAGGCAGGACCTCCCTGGATTGAAGGTCTTAATTTCTTTATGGCCAGCTGTTACTCAGAAAGGTAGCAAAGGTTAGAGTAATCATTTTAGGCTTTATGGCTGGCTTTGGGGAAAAGAGGTTCTGGTTTCTGTGACCTGCCTTGGGGAAGATGGATTCTAGTTTTTATGGCTAGCCTCGGGGGAGAAGAAGGGGTGAGGCAGGAGGGCAGGAGAAAGTCGGAGAGATACGCCTTCACTTTGGGGTGTCGTTTTCTGAGCCCTAACAAAGTGAGAAGATTTGACAAGCTATAGATTTTATTTAAAGAATCCCCAAATTAAAAGACAAATAGAGGACAAAAAATGTAAACAACATAACAAAAGCTTAATATCCTTAATTAATATAGAGAGCTGAGTATTAAAAAGTCCCTGTAATGTTATAACACCAAGGTCAAGTGTTTGGATCTCTGATCCAGACAGCCGTCAAAAAAAAAAAAAAAAATAATAATAATAAGTTCTTATGCTCTCAGGAAAAGACTGACAGTTCTATAGCCATAGTAACAAGTAAAGAGTAGAACTGGATATAGTTGCTGCTGAAATCCATGGCAACTTGCTTTTGTGAAAATGCCTTTGAAAGCCAGTGACAGAGACAGCCCATGACTGAGAGTCAGATAATCAGCAAGACTTGCCTGAATAACCCACTCTAGTCTCTGTAGCTAACATAAGCCACATTTCCAAGGCTGATGTAAACCCACTCTATGATCAATACAGCCACTAAACAAGTGCTTTCTCAAAACCTCCGCAGTTTGTTCTCATCAAGGATACTGTGCCTGATGAGCACAGTTCTCTCTTTATAAGTAAATCATAAATTCATCTTTTTAGTTTCAGATACTGAGTGGTAGTCCCCTCCTTTGACAAAGCCAGAGAGAAACAAGCAAAGATGTCATTAGATAAATGTGCAAAGGATGAGAGACAATAATTCACAAAGGAAGAAATTCACATGCCTAAAGAAAAGATAAATGTTCAATCTTTCAAGAAATCATAGAAATACAAATTAAAACATTGAGGTACTTTTAAATTTTTTTCAAAAAGACAAATGCTGGTAAGGGTTTATCGAAATAAACAATTAAATTTAAAGCCTTGAAAAATCTTTATCTCTTTGGGGCCTGCCTGTGGCTCACTCGGGAGAGTGCGGTGCTGATAACACCAAGGCCACGGGTTCGGATCCCATATAGGGATGGCCGGTTCACTCACTGGGTGAGCGTGATGCTGACAACACCAAGTCAAGGGTTAAGATCCCCTTACCGGTCATCTTTAAAAAAAGAAGAAAAGAAAAAAAGAAAGAAAAATCTTTATCTCAGTAGCTTTAATTTTATTCCCTCCCCCACCGCAGAGAGAGAGAGGGAGGGAGAGAAAGAGAGAGAAGGGGAGAGAGAAGACAAGGAAGGGGGATGAGGGAGGAAAGCAAGAAAAAGGAGAAGCCGTATAAACAAATTTGTGCTGTTTCAGAAACAAAATCAAATCAAATTAGGAAAAATTTAAAAGCTTATTGACATACAATAAGAGAAAGTACAAACGATGGTCCTGAAGGCTTCAAACCAAGTGGTAAGAAGCTCACCCTACAGCAGCCACAGCACAGTGTATACAACATAACGGAGGAAATACTTTGGCCTTTTTCGTGATTGACTGTAGGGCAAGTAGGGCTGCCTGTGCTGATTTGTCTATAGCTGATCAGTTTAATTTCACTGAATTGTGCTGATGAAGATGTAAAGCTTAGGTTTTGTGTTTTGTTTATGTTCCTAGCATTTCAAGGAAATCAGATGATTCAAGAACTGGTTATCTGGTTATAGGTGGGTGGCCTTGGGGTATATGTTATTGGTGGCCTCCAATTTTATTTTTCTTTAACTACGGTGCTAATGGAAGACAGTAAAAAGAATAAATAGAGCAGACAATTCACATAGGAAATTTAAAAGTCTAATAAACACTTTAAAAACCCAACCTTGCTAGTCATCAGATATGAGTTAAAATAAGATATACCACCATGTTTTAATGACAAAATTTAAAGTAAAAAGAGTGAGTAGTAACAGTCTTCTGTTCTTATCTCTCTCACTTCTGTCACTGGTGGCCTTCTTTCCTTCCTTTTTGGCAGATGGCCAGTACAGGGATCAAACCTGTGACCTTTGTGTTATAAGGCTGTGCTCTAACCAACTGAGTTAACCAGCCAGTCTCACTGTTTTCTGATTTGAATGTAGCTATGCTGGTTTTCTTTTTGCCTGGCATACTTTTTCCATCTACTTACTTTCTATTCTATTCTTTCCTAAGGACTTAATTTCAAACTTTCTAAGGTTGAAAGACTAAGACTAAGTCTTAGGTCTAAGACTTAAGTCTTTAGAGGTCTAAGACTTCTAAAGTTTTCCAAGCAGCCTATAGAATGTATTTTTAAAATTCGATCTATCTTTGTCTTACTACTATGGACAGAACCTTTGTTCACATGTTGAAATCCTAATCCCCCAGGTGATGGCATTAGGAGGTGGGGCCTTTAGGAGACAATTGGGTCATGAGGGTAGAGTCCTCATGATGGAATCACGGCATGATAAGAAACACACAGAGCTTTCTCTCCAGCCCCCTGCTCTCCACCATGTGAGGATGTGGCAAGAGAATGGCCATCTACAAAGCCAGGAAGAGGGCCCTCACCAAGCACTCGACCTTGCTAGCACCCTCATCTCAGACATGCAGAACTATGAGAAATACATTTCTGTTGTTGAGCTAACCCGGTCTAAGGTATTTGTATTAAAGCAGCCCAAACTGACTGAGACAATACTAAAGCAGGAAGTTCATTTACCTTTAGAAAAGTTAGTTACAAAAGAATCTACCATCCTAGTTTCTGCTATCTTTTATTTCTTATTCTTTTTTTTTTTTTTTTTTTACCTTCTTTTGTATTAGTTATTCTTTTTTTTTCCTGCTACTTTGGAAATTATATACTCTATTTGGGTTTGGGTGCTTTTTATGTTTGCTTGCTTTTGTTTTATGGAGTTTCTCTCTCTCTCTCTCTCTCTTTTTTTTTTTGGTGGTTACCCTATAAATTGCAATGTGATTACTTAAATTACAAATAGTCAATTTCTTTATCTCCTCCAGAATATGGACCTGTCATATATTTTAATATCATCTTGGGTTTTTTTCTTTTAATTAAATTTAAATATTAATACACATTATCATTGTTTTGTAGTTGATATTATAGACTTATCCAAATATTTACTATCTTTTTTCCCCTTTGTTTCTTTTTGTAGCTTCCATCTGAGATCACTTTCCTTCTGGCTAAAGTATATGTACTTTAGATTTTTCTATAGTGAGGATTTGCTGGTGGGAGACTCAATATTTTTTTTTAGTGGCTAGCTGGTACAGGGATTGAACCCTGAACCTTGGCGTTATCAGCAACATGCTCTAACTAACTGAGCTAACAGACCAGTCCTGGGAGATGCAATTTTATTTATCTGAAAACAATTTTATTTCACCTTCATTTCTGAAAGATACTTCCATTGGGTGTAGAATTTCAGGTTGTCAGTTACTTTTTCTCAGTACTTTGAAGATAACATTAACTGTCTTTTGGGTTACACTGTTCCTAAGCCAGCTGTCACTAACTCTGCTACCTTGTAGATGATCTATTTTCTCTCCTGCTATTTTATGGTAATCTCTTTGTCGCTGTTATGCAATTTCACTATTTTACGTCTAGGTGTGGGTTTGTTTTATATGTCCCTAAAAACATAGCCTGAAAAAAAGTTTACAGCAAGGACTGACAGAATCACGAAGAAACACACAAATGTATATAATCAATCAGAATGAAGGATTTTAATATAACTTTCTAATGATTGACAGAAAATGTTCAACAAGAATATAGACGATTTGATATATGTGATCTACAAAATTTGCTATAATGGCAACATAGAACATGGCACTAACAACTGCAAAAAGCACTCTCTTTAAGCACGCATGAAACCCTTATTAACTGAATATGTTATATATTTGGCCATAAAGCCAATCTCAACAAAGTTCATAGGCTTGAAATCATGACATTCTCTGACTACATAATGCTATTAAGATATAAATAGACAGTAAAAAGATAATTAGAAAATCTCTTCCCTGTGCTAGGAAATTAAGAATTTAGAGTGCAGTCCTGTAACACTAAGGTCAAGGGTTTGGATCCCCATACTGCCCAGACACACACACACACACACACACACACACACACACACACACACACACACACACACACACACACACACACACACACACACACACAAAGAATTCAGAATGGGGGCTGGCTGGCTAGCTCACTTAAGCGAGCGTGGTTCTGGTAATGCCAAGGTCAAGGGTTCAGGTCTCCTTACCAGCCAGCCATGAAAAAAAAATTTTTTGAATGGAAATTATAATAGGTCAAACCAAATTATTATAAAAATATTACAGATGACAACTGTAGGATCCAGCTAAGTAGTATGTAGAGAAATGTATAAACTTAAAAGATTTGTATGAGTATTAATAATTAAACATCTACAATGAGTAGAAAAACAGAAAAATAAATCCAAGATAGAAGGAACAAAACAGTTATTTTAAAAGAATACACAAAAACTAGCAAGAATAAACAAGAGAGAAGTGTGAACAAATACTTAACCAAAGTTATGTGAATGGCAAATAAAAACATGAAATGATGCTTAAAATCATTTAGTCATTTGGGAAATACAAATTAAAACCACAGTGAAATACACTTCACACCCACTACAAAGATTGAAATTAAAAATAACAATACTAAGTGATGGTGAGAATGTGGAGCACTTGAAACATTGTTGATGAGAATGCAAAATGGTATAAATACTTTGAAAATAGTTTGATGGTTTCTTATTACATGAAACATACACATACCACATGTTGTGGATTGAACGGTCCCCCCCTTCCACCCCCGCAAGCACATTGAAACTTAATCCCCACTGTGACAGTGTTAAAAGGGTGGGAAATTCTATTATGGTAATTGAGAGGTGGGCCTTGAAGAGGTGATTAGATTGTGAGGACCATGTCCTAGTGAATGGATTGATCCATTCATGGAGTAATAAGTTGATGGTTTAGTGGGTGGTCATGAGTGTGGTTATGATGGCTTTATAAGAAGAGCCAATAAGTATGTTAGCTCTCTCTTGCTCAGCTATTTCACCATGTGACACCCTGCATCACTATACAGTCAGCATCAATAGGCCCTCACCAGATGTGTTCCCTGGACTTTGGACTTCCCAGACTCCAAAACTGTAAGCAGTAAATATTGTTTCTTTACAAATTACCCAGTTTCAGGTATTCTGTTATAAGCAACAGAAACAGATTAATACACCACATGATCCATGTAGAGCTAGGGCTAGGGTCTGGAGCTCACAGACTCCTTGAGCCCATTCACAAATCCTTCACACACAGGTTTATGAGCTAGGTAACCAGCAAAAAGGTCCTTGGAGCCTTGGTTGAAGAAGGAATAGTCTTTATTCAGCACACACAACACTATGAGCTTAGACAGTACAAAGAGAAACTCAGAAACTCAACTGCAAAAAAAAAAAAAAGAAAGAAAAGAAACTGAACTGCTACTGCAAAGTAAAAAAAAAAAAAACTGAGCAGCTGCCAGCAGAGTACACATGCTCTATTTTTGGACTGGAGCTCTGCCCTCAGCTCTGCTTCACAAACTGAAGAACACACAATAGCCACAAAACAAAAAAGATTCATTGGTGCACGTGTGCAGTAACTCCACCTACACACAACTTGTTTACAAGAAATGTGCTGCTCTACCCCCAAGCTGACCTGAGCTGAGGGAGCCTGACTAAATTATCCTATTTTCCCCACAATCCAGCAATTCAACTCCTAGATATTCACCCAAAAGAAATGAAAACATGTCCATACGAAGACCTGTATGCAGCTGTTCATTGTAGTATTATTCATAATGTCCCCAAACTAGAAACAACCAACTGATGAATGGATAAACTGTGGTACATTCACATAATGCAATATTACTGGCCAATAAAAAGGAACTACCAATACACATCACATCATGCACAGATCTCAAAAGTATTATGCTGAATACAAGAAGCCGGACACAAATGACTATACTATATGACTCCACATATACCAAATTCTAGAAAAGGCAAACTATATAGTGTTTGAAAGCAGATTCACAGTTAGGTTAATGTGAAATAGTAACGACTGAATTAACCATCAAATTGTATTTTTCTCTTGAGAGGTCACATAATGCAATGGAAATAACATAAATAAATATAAACAAAAAAATGAGAAAATTTAGATTTAAAATTCACAACAACCACCACCGGACAGTGTCTATCAATAAAGATATCTTCCAAAGAAGCTCCTATTAACATTTAATACTGTCTATATCAAAGGCTATTTTATTTGAGGTGACTTTCTGGAGAGGCTAATGGAGATTAGAGCCCCACCAAATTACTACTCCTTTACAAGCTCATTTGTAGTCACTTACTTGTTACATGGAGAAAATTCTGCTGAGACTGGAAATTCTTTAAGGTCAGGGATGGTTGCTGTCTCATTCTTCTTTATTTTCCCAGCAGATATTCAATATTGACTTGAAGTAACTCTTACCTGAGGAATAGCAGTACAGTAGCACTGTGTTGACACAGAGGAAAGACGATTAATGTTGTATCCTGAAGGATGCTGGAGTCAAAGTGTGGAGAATGAGTCGGTTGCTGTGGAAACCCTGATGAGACAGACCAAAATGAGAGAGGTCCAGAGCAGTGAAAACTTTAGCAATCTGGCCCAGACGACCGCAGAAAAACTAGGCATCCTGGATTTATATAGAAACTCTATAATGAGGTTACCAAACCTTATAATGGGATTAATTTGTCATTTCCCTGGGATCACTCAGGAATTTCCCTTAAAGTATGATTTAGGAAAATGCTTTTGACTACTCCTTTAACTCTATCAATACTAGGCCACACCTCTTACCCTATTTTTTTTATTGACTACATCAGCCTGCAGCCTGTTTTTGTATGACCTATAGGCTAAGAATGGCTTTACCTTTTTACCTTTTTTTTTTTTTTTTGGCTTTATCTTTTTAAATGGTAAAAAAAAAAAAAAAGAAAAAGAAAAGAAGAAAAATATTTAATGGCCCATGAAAATCATGATACCAGCCAGCTGCAAAAAATAAATAAATAAAACGACAGCAACAACAACTAAAAGATATTCAAACTTTAGTGTCTATAGATGGTTATATTTGGATGAAGCCATGCTCATTCATTTATGTATTGTCTATGGCTGCTTTTGTACTACAATGGCAGCAAAGAATAATTGCAACAGACACTGTATGGCCCACAGAGCCAAAAATATTTACTATCTGGCCCTGTACAGAAAAAAATTTATTATCCCCTGGACCAGATTAACCCACCCACCGAAAGGTCAGTCTGAAGGTGGTGGGGCAGTCAGAAAAACATTGCAAAAGATAAAGTTTACAAGTTCTCCTTAGTGCCCTCACTGTGAGAAGCTTTTTTCTGCCCTTTTCTTGAGGGCTGGCTGGTACCACAGATCTTGGTGTTACCAATGATCTTGGTGTTACCAATACTGTGTGCTTCCAAGTGAGCTAACCAGACGGCCCCTGTAAGAAGAGGCTTTAAACCACAGACTTCAAGAATCCAGTTCTCTTTAACAAGTCTCTGTTTCAGCCTGATAACCGCTAAATACTTGATCATTTAGCTACCTTTTTATTTTGATTGTGGCTTGGCTTTGTAGGTAGGTCAGCTTGTGGAGACAATGTTCACATTATAAGTTCTCTTAGTACAGTATTTATTCTTCCTGTCACAGTCATTTTGCCTTGTAAATTAGCGACTGGGTCTCTCTGATTTGTCATCCTGTATAGCGTACTGCTGGAAGAGAATGTGCTCCACACATAGAACTGAGCGTTCTGAGCTCCGTGTAACTAACTGTGAATTAAACCATAGACATTCCGGTCTTTTATGGCAGTCTCAATAGCCTACACAACACTGGTTCATTCTCAAGAGGTGGACTTGTTGGAGTGAGCAGCACTGAAGCCATGTTGGACCTAAAACCACATGGGATCTAAAAGACTTTAAAAGGACACAGGTTTTTTTCTTGGCATGCGTTTCTCTGAGTTTCCCATAGTTATTTGATATTTTGAACCTTGGTTATGGGCGAGATGACATTATTTACATGAATGCAAAGTTGTTTTCCACCCAGCCTGCAGTGGCAGACTCACATGTACTACACAGACCCTGAGATAACAGCAAAGATGGGAGCAGAAACCAGACGGAGTCTTGGTGAGACTTTGCCCCTGGCTCCTTGCATGAAGCCCTTACTGTTCACATGTCCCTCCCTCCTGCTTTTCATTTTCTCACGTTCCGTTCCCTCAACCCCCTGTTTAAAAACCCCTCAGTAAACCTGAGTCTTGTAGATGGCTTTAGCCTGCCCGTTCTCCTTCAGGTTTACCAGAAAAGTGGGTTAGCCTAACATCTCTCCTCTGGTCACTGGTATCCCTGAATAAAAGCTGACTTCCATTTTCACCGAGATTTGACATTTGGGTTATTTGTTTTTGTCTGGGGGCAGACAGCTGGACCTATGAGTTTGATGTCAAATTTTGGGGAGCCTTGGATACCATCTGAAAGAGTTTAACTTTTTAAGGATACTGCTAGAGATCTATTGAAACTAACACTAACAAATATTTAGGAGCACAGGATTAAGTGTTTTACACTCTTTAACTCATTTTATCTCAGTGACACTGCGCATAAATACTATTTGTTATGGATTAAACGTGTCCCGCAGAAGCTTGCGTGTTGAAAATTAATCTCCATTGTGACATTGTTAACAGGGTGGGGAATCCAATTATAGTATTTGAAAGGTGGGGCCCTTTAAGAGTTGATTAGATTGTAAGGACTGTGCCCTAGCGAATAGAATGATCCATTCATAGAGTAATAGGTTGATAGTTTAATGGCTGGTTATGGGTGTGGTTCTGATGGCTTTATAAGGAGATTGAGTGAGCAGGTTTATTCCCTTGCTTAGCCCATTTTCGCCACATGACATCTCATCTCTATGGGACCCCATAGAGTTCTCACTAAGAAGAGGGCCCTCACCAGATGTTTTTCACGGACTTTGGGCTTCCCAGCCTCTAAAACGTAAGAAATAAATTTTATTTCTTTACCAATTACTCAGTTTCAGGTATTCTGTTATAAGCAATAGGAATGGACTAATACACTATTATTATCTCCATTTGTCGAATGGAAAAATTAAGGTTCAGACCGTTAAGTAATTGTCCCAAGACCAAGCAGAAACTAAATAGTAGAACAGAGATTTGAACTTTGGACCTGGAAAGAAATGGAGGCATGGCTTAAACAACAAAGGGTTTATTTGAGCCAAATTTGAGTGCTGCAGCCTGGGGACATGCTCCATGTTACCTTGGGAAGTTCTCTGGTGAAACAAAGAAGGAGTTTGGGCATATAAAGGAAAAAAGACCAATCAGAAGAGAAGATGGTTATAAAAGTTGTTTGTCTAACATTACATTTGGTGCTAGCATCTTTAAATAGTCTTAGCATAAGGGATTGGCTATACCAGTCTGTGATGGTACTCAGCTAGAAATTTTTCAGTTTGACAGAAGGTATGTGGAATAACAGTCAACAGATGGTTAGCAGATGTGTTGGTCATTGTTATTCCAGGAGGCTGTGACTCTTGTGATTGGAAAAGTAAAAAAGTTCTGGTGTCTTTGGGTTGGTCAATTAGCTCACTTGGTTAGAGTACCACCTTGTAACAACAAGGTTAAGGGTTTGGATCCCCTACCTGGCCAGCCATCTCAAAAAAAGAGAAAAAAGTTCAGGGTGTCTTTGGACGTGATTACAAGAGTTCTAGAGTTCAGGATGTCTTCAGATGAGACATTCCTGAAGCTTAAGCTGAAATGAGCTTCCTGACTCCATTTTAGGTGTCTTGACCAGACTGATGCCATTTTCTTAATCAGAACCAAGGTCTTTGTAACTCTAGAGGCCATGTTCAATTGAAGCACTGTGGAATAATGCTGTGCCCCTAAGTTTTGAAGGAAAGTCACCCAAACAACTGCCACCCATACTTTCTGCCTTGATTTTCAAGTCAGACTTTGAAGAGTCAAGAAAACAAAACTAAACTAAAAAGAAATTTTAAATTTAAAAAATTTTTTAAAAAGAAAGAAACAAAAAGACTTTGAAGAATTATTCTCTATGCCCTGACCTTGAAAACAGCACAGCACCCAAAGTTAATAACTACTTGAAACATATATGGGAATAGCACAAATGCTAAGTATATGATGGAGTTTGTTGTTGTTTGTGTTGTCCCCTCCAAAACTCGTGCAGAAATTTGATCCCCAGTGTGGCAGTGTTGGAAACTGACTGAGTCATGGGGGTGGATCCCTCATGAATGGATTAATGCTCTCCCTGGGGGAGTGGGGAGTAATGAGTGAGTTCTCGCTCTATTAGTTCCCATGAGAGCTGATTGTTTAAAAGACCCTGGCACCTCCTCTCTCTCTTGCTTCTTGCTTCCTCTCACCATGTGCTTTGCTCGTACCCACTGGCTGCCTGCTACTTTCCACTATGAGTAGAAACAGCCTGAGGACTGTGCCAGATGCAGCTGTCCCAGAATCGTAAGCCAAATAAACCTCTTTTCCTTATAAATTACCCAGTCTCAGGCATTTCTGTTATAGCAACACAAAATGGACAAAAACAGTATGGATAAACTGTGTTTTACAAATTTTGTTTCTATTCTGCCCTTTGATTGAAGATAACCTCAAGGATGGCAAATGTTTCATCATTTAGCTTTTGCCTTTCACTTATTCCTTCACCAAGCCCTACCCAAAAGAGTTCCACCCTCAAATACGTTTAAGCTTTGAGGGCTTTAAAATAGAAAGGAAATACAGTAGATACTTGGGCCGACCCCGTGGTGCACTTGGGAGAGTGCGGCGCTGGGAGCGCAGCAGCGCTCCCGCCGCGGGTTCGGATCCTATATAGGGATGGCCGGTGCACTCACTGGGCGGCCGGTCACAAAAACGACAAAAAAAAAAAAAAATACAGTAGATACTTTAAGTGGCTTAAAGGGATCAATTTTCATTTTGAAGGACTAGATAACATACAGTTTACTAGCTCATAAATTCCTCTGTTAAAATTCTGTCTAGGAGGGCATTTATTTAAAGTATAAAAGCCTTTCTGGATCTGGATTAACATTCCTGGTCTGAAAAATTCATCAGAAATGTTCTTTTAGCAATTTTTAATTTTTCTCAGTCACAGATTGCAGTCGTAAGCGATCAGGCAGGTCTCAAAATTCTGAGTTAAGTGTTAGATCAAAAACTATACCTCAGGAAATTAATTGCCACATTTTTCTTTTTAGTATTTTTTTTTTTTTAAAGATTACCGGTAAGGGGATCTCAACCCCTGGCTTGGTGTTGTCAGCACCACGCTCAGCCAGTGAGCTAACCGGCCATCCCTATATAGGATCCGAACCCATGGCCTTGGTGTTATCAGCACCGCACTCTACCAAGAGAGCCACTGGCCGGCCCTTCTTTTTAGTATTAAATCACAACAAACAAGGCAGGACTTGGGTTTGCATGTTCTAATGGGCATTCAGAAGCCTCATTGTCTGTGGTAGACTACCAAATGCCAAGAATATACGGACTCCCAAAACAAATTGCAAAATGTATTCTTTTCTAGGATTCTTATTGTTCTTTAACTTACATTAAACTCTCTTATGATCTTTATGTTATTTCTTTATTTTTTTGGCTGCTGGCCAGTAGAGTATCTGAACCTGTGACCTTGGTGTTATAAGGCTGCACTGTAACCAACTGAGTTAACCAGCCAGCTCTAGTCTTATGACCTTACATAACGAAAAGTTGCATCTGGTGGGCAGCCACCACCCCAACCACCACCTGGAACGCCTTGTCCTGGACTCCTCCAGTGGTCATACCTCCCCTTCACGCCAGGGCCTCCATTTGCATCTCCCATGGGTCACCCAGGTTCTAAGCTTCTACTATGTGTGGACTTCTCCACTGATGCCACCTCATGGATACACTGGTCTCCCATAACCCCCAGCCCATGTCTACCAGCAGGGGCCCTTCCTTCCACCCAGACCCACTCCCAGCCCTCCAGTGACCCCTCATGGCCCACTTCAAGGTCTTCTCTCACAGCAAATTCTGATTCTCCTTCCTCTTGTTATTGCCTCCAAATAGTTTTCAATTCCTTGGGCTAATCAGAGTTGCTGTAGCTCCTTATAACTAAGGCACTAATTCCTCTCTGGTCCTCCCCCTGATGAGGAAGAAAAGAGGCCAGGAAAGGATAATAAAAGAGAAAAACCGCAATGACTCCATTTTTTTAACTTAACTGACTTGTTTTCTCCTAGCCTAAGAAGTAGACCCTTCATTAGAATGCACTGCTTGACAAACACACTATTGTGTAGATAAGCACAGATAACATTATTTAGAGAAATCCTGGGAAGACAGGATGTGCCAACCTATTAAACCTCTGGGAATAACTTACAAATCAAATAGCCTAGATTAGAGTAGCTATAAATATTGCAAAAGGCCTGAGAAACCATTTATTTAATATTTCATAGTCAGTTATCTATTCTGTCTTCACACAATGTTTGGAATTTGTTTACTGCTTAGACCTTCCTGAACCTATAATATAAAACCTGGCCTTTTCTGCTGGGGGTGTAAACTTACTTCTCAGGCTAAGAAGTGGTCTCCCTGGTTTGCAAACCTAAATAAAAGCCTCACTTAAATTACCTTATGGACTGAAGTTTTTTACTTTGACACCCCCACCCATTGTCTTAAAGTAATTTTTTTCACAGGAGATTTTTTTCTTTTCTATTTTGGTCCTAAGTATTTTGCAAATGCACAGAGAAAGTAAATTAACTGTTTAAAAAAAAAGTTGCAGGCCCTAGGTTAAAGCATTTCCTTTTCCGGTTAAAATGAAAACCAAGGAATGTATTCTCCAGGACTAGCTTAAATTGTAGGTTTTTGCTAAACTTGAACCTGGCTAACACTTAAGCCATGTACCTCAGATAACTGGAAATAGAACATTTGCTTCACTTTGTGCATCACATTTCTGTTTTCTTCTTCCTTTATCTGCTGACCAAACTATGAACCTTATAACTCATAAAATTTCTGTCAACTACCAGAAAGAGGGAGGAAGGCAAGCCATCTCAACTTCCAACTGAACCTCCAGCTGGGAGTCAATAAAGCTTTCTCTTTTCTCACCTGTATTTTTGTGATCTCACTTTAAGACCATGGACAAACTGTTTATCATTCTATTGATAAATTGAAAATTGATCTGGCATCAATAACTAAGGGCAGCTAAATTCCTAAGGCCTTGGGAGGTCCAGTAGGTGGCAGTAGTCATGTCCCCCAACATTGCTAAACAGTTTATTTTAAGCCTAGGGTACAGACAAGATGTTGCCTCATAGAGCTATAAATTAACCTAATGAATGTTGAAATAGACAATGTGACCCTTACTCACAAATTTAACAGCTGTTTAAAGAGCAAGATGTAACCAATAATCAATCACTAACTCATGTCATGCTAGACGACCGATGTAAAGCCTTATGTACTAATTAAGTGGTTGTCTCTTCTCTCCCTTTTCTGTTCCTTTTATGACTATAAAAATGCTGAAGCTTTGTTTGTACTTTGGAGCACATTCCCAAGGCAACTTGGCTGGTGTTTCCCAGGCTGCAGTCCTCATATTGGCTCAAATAAACTGATATTTTCTCAGTGCCTCAGTTTCTTTCCTCAGGTTGACAGTATATTGGCTAATAAGATTGTCAAAGGACAAAATTACAACAATTTTAGTTAAATATCTCAATTGGCTTTATATCAGTTCTAGAATTGGGCAAGATTTCATTCCATAAAATAGAGTAAATGTTTCAATAAGCCAAGCAGAGAAGGTTGGTTTTATAGACAGAAAAGGCTGAAGAAAGCAGAAACAAAGCACAAAATCTGATTGGTCATTTCAAAGTTACTTTCCTTGTAAGGTAGGGCAGGGAGAACATCAGAAAAATAACTGATTAGTTAACCTCAGGTTACTTCAGGCTATCTATTCTGTGTTGAGATTAAAGCAGAGGGAACTTGGGGCCGGCCCGTGGCTCAGTGGGTGAGCATGGTGCTGACAGCACCAAGTCAAGGGTTAAGATCCCCTTACTGGTCATCTTTTTTTTAAAAGAAATAAATAAATAATAAAGCAGAGGGAACTTTATTATCATGCCAACTGAAGATTTAAACTGGCCTCTTGGCTGTTATCATTCTCTCGTGAGTTCTTGGAAGGTCAGACCACAACTTAGTTTTAGTACGGTGACTGGAATTTAGCAGGAGTGACTCCATTTTGGTTTTTAGTCTGGTCTATTGGGGCCTAGTGTAGGAGCTTAGTACAAAACAATGGTCTCCTATAATTTTATTTAACAATATCAAGGAGGGGGCTTTCTTGAATTAGAATTGACACTATTGTAGAAAATATGGTGATGTGTGCAGGAACACATCTAGAAAAATATTCCTAAGTGTTTCTGATTTTGAGTCAGACTTGAGATTGGATACAGTCTCTTTTCATAGTGCCAGTGGGAATTATAAAGTCAATCAAAAAATATCAACTTTTTTTTTTTTTTGAAAGATGACCAGTAAGGGGATCTTAACCCTTGGCCTGGTGCTGTCAGCACCACGCTCAGCCAGTGAGTGAACCAGCCATCCCTATATGGGATCCGAACCCATGGCCTTGGTGTTATCAACACCACACTCTCCTGAGTGAGCCACGGGCTGGCCCAACATTCTTTTTTTTTTTTTTTACACTCTAACCAAGCAAGCTAATTGGCCAGCCCACCAACATTCTTTAATCTCTATCTTCTTTGGATCTTAACAGATACTAGTTATGCTAACTGAGGGCTGGCTGGTTAGCCCAGTTGGTTAGAGTACAGTCTTATAGCACCAAGGTCACAGGTTCAGAACCCCATACTGGCTAGCTGCCAAAAAAAGAAAAAGTTATGATAATTAGAACTAACACATTCTTGTCTTTGTGTTAACTAATTCTGGAATGATGTGCCCTTTCCTTTTTTTGTGCTAAACAATAGTAGGATCAATCAAAAATAACTTAGCAACTCTCTGCAAGAAATACTTGCTCATAGAAAATAAAAGTATGAACCAACTAAAATAGCTTATTTTCAAGTTTACTCATCAATACTCATCTAAAGACCCTCACTCATCTGGCTTTCCTAAACAATCCAAAGCTATTATGGATTACACTTGCTCTGATCCCATTCAATTCCTTGCTTTGCAAGACCCACCATAATATCACCCTACCTTGGCCCTAAAACCCTATAAATATTATCTCCTGACTTCCACCTTAGAGATAGTACTAGACTGTCGAAGTGGTGTCATCCCTTACTGTAGTAAGCCTAATAAACTAAGCTTTGCTTGATCAATGATGCTTTTTGCTGGTCTTGTAGGAAGCAGACAGACAACAATTACAAATTAAGGAGGAAAGTCCTGAGTTTACCAAAGTAATTTGCCTCAACTCCTTCCCTTCCTTCCGAAGGAAACTGTCCTGGTCCTTCTCTCCTAATTTTCATGTTAATCATTCCTTTGCCTTTCTTATATTTTCAACTTGCTTATGTATCTCTAAACAGTATAAGAGAAAAAAATCTTTTAACGAGAATTCTGATATAAAGTAACTGGCAATTGCTTCCTTGGTCCCCAGAATTCCCTGTAATCTAACTGTGGAAGACTCGTTTGGTCATTTAATTATTCTGACAATAACAAGACCACAAATTTTCTGCAATTCAATTTTTTTTTTATCATTTGTCATACACTATAAAGAGATTAGTGCACTTTTTGGTTGAGAAACACTGAGTAGCAAGAACAAAACTATCTGGAAAAGAATAATGCAATATTACAACTGTGTGGTGGAAACTCCTGAGACAGAACTGAGTGTCTTCTGAGAGCTTATAAGAACCTCATCTGGAGAAGTCTGAGGACAAGGTCATGAGTCCTGAAAAATACAAGTTGTGGTATAGGCCCAGGAATATGGTCAAGGAACATGGAATGTCCTGTATTTATTTTTACTTTTTGGTGGCTGGCCAGTACAGAGATCCAAACTCGATCTTGATGTTGTAACACTGTGTTCTAACCAACTGAGCTAACTGGCCAGTCCCATGTATTTTCTTTCTTTTTTTTTTTTAAAGATGACCAGTAAGGGGATCTCAACCCTTGGCTTGGTGTTGTCAGCACCACGCTCAGCCAGTGAGCTAACCGGCCATCCCTATATAGGATCCAAACCTGTGGCCTTGGTGTTATCAGCACCTCACTCTCCTGAGTGAGCCACGGGCCGGCCCTTAGTCCCATGTATTTTCTATTTCTAGGTAACTGTGGCCTACGTCTAGGTCTCAGGAGTGGATCAAAGCAGAACCATTCTGTGAGATAAAATGAGTATTCTCAGGTGATCCAGGCAGCTAGAGAGAATGGGCAAGCAATACACACAAGCCAAGTCCAGACAAGATTCTAATCTCAGCTTAAAAATGGCAGTAGAGGGCTGGCTGGTTAGCTCAGTTGATCAGAGCATGGTGCTATAACACCAAGGTCAAGGGTTCTGATCTTCATAACTGCCAGCCACCAAAAAAAAAGGAGGGATAACATCTCCAACATGTCTTCTCTTGAGTTACATCTCTCTTGATCTGGACTAATTGTCTTCTACACTTGGTACCTGGTTCTCATCCTGTGATTTTCCTTCACCATCATCATGGGCATTCCCTTTTCCTCCCTCCTGTTTCCTATGTTCTTACCTTCCTCTTTCATAGTTTGTTTTCTCATTTTGATGGTACATATCCTCTAGTAGTGGTTTCTTTAGGAAGGATATATGAAAAGTTTTTTGTTTTTTTTGTTTTTGTTTTTTGCTCTTTGCAAGTCTTTACATACATCCACACTTGTTTGATAATTTGGCAACAGAGTTCTTCATTGGAATAAATTTTCCTTCAGAATTTTTCTTTTCTTTTCTTTTTTTTTTGGCAGCTAGCCAGTAAATGGATCAAACCCTGGACCTTGGTGTTATCAGGGCTACACCATAACCAACTGAGCTAACCAGGCAGCTCCCTTCAAAATTTTGAAAGAATTGCTGTACTGTGTTCTAGTTTCCTGTGTTACTGTTGAGAAATCCAAAGCAATTCTGATTCCTGTTCCTCCTTTTTGTGTCTCTCACCCCATCTCCACCCTCACACTTTCTGAAAGTCTAAAACTCTCCTCTTTGTCCTAGATGTTTTAATTTCACAATCATATGCTGTTTTTGTTTGTTTGTTTTTATTTCACAATCACATGCTCTGGAGTAGGACAATTTTAACTTTTTTTTTTTTTTTTGGCCCTGTTCGGTACAGGGATCCAAACCCTTGACCTTAGTGTTATAACATCACACTCTACCCAACTGAGCTAACGAGCCAGTCCTGATTTTACTGTTATGACAGGCTCTTTCAATTTGGAAATTTGTGTCCTTCAGTTCTGTAAATTTTTCTTGAATTATTTCATTGTTGATTTCCTCTCCTGTTTATTTCTTCCTGGCAATCCCATTATTCAGCTGCTGAACTTCAGACTTCATAGATTTTCTTATCATTTTTCCTCCTATTTTGTATCTCCTTGCCTTTTTTTTTTTAAATGACCGGTAAGGGGATCTTCACCCTTGACTTGGTGTTGTCAGCACCACGCTCTCCCAAGTGAGCTAACTGGCCATCCCTGTATAGGGATCCAAACCCTTGGCCTTGGTGTTATCAGTATCATACTCTCCCAAGTGAGCCATGGGCCAGCCCTCTCCTTGTCTTTTTACTGTACTTTGTATGTGATTTCCTCAATTTTATCTTTCAATTCTTCATCAAATTTTCTGTTTATCATGTCTTTAATTTCTAAAAGCTTTTTATTGTTCTCTGAATGTTCCTTTTTTTAAAAAGAGAAACAGCGCCACTTTATTAAAATACTGAGTTTTTTTCACACGTATATTTTTGTCTCCCCACCATCTCCATGTCTGACCACCACTACCACTATGTCCTATAACATTTCATGCATACTTAAAACCAAGCAAAGGGTGGAGTTCCATCTTAAAAACTAAACAGGTATTTGGGCAATGGAACCTGGACAAACACAGTAGGAAAAGTACTCACTCTGCATTATAAAAAGGACAGTCAAACATCAACTGATATGGAAATAATAAGGCAGAAAATTTTAACAGACTGTTTAAACACTTTTCTTAAAGAGACTTCCTCCACTGCCAGAGATCTTGAGAAGCCTCATGGTCAGTCATCCAGAAACAATTCTTCACATAATTGATGAACTTGGTGTCCACTTTGGGAAGAGAACCACCTTTTTCTATACTTGCTTGCATTTTTGCTTTAATGTCTTCTACAGAACTAGGTCTCTTTGGTGTTTTAAGAATTTTTTCCTGTTTTTTGAAGGATTCTTGACCTTTTGATCTTGGTGTTGATGGTTTTGAGTCTTCCATTCTGGTTTGATTTTTGTGCATTTTTGGCTGGAGTATCTCATACAGATTTCTTCACTGGAGCTTTTTATTCAGTTTCCTCATCAAAATCATCATCATCATCATTATCACTGTCCTCATCATCCTCATTTGCAGCAAGTTTGACCTTTTTCTGTGGAAGCTTGCTACCACTTCCAGGGGCAGATCACTTTCTGGACATACTTAAGAGTTTCACGTCCTCCTCCTCTTTCTCTTCTGATTCTGCATCTTCCTCCATAGCTACTAAGTGCTATTCACTAATATGCACAGACGCTGAGTCCCACTTCCACTGTAAGACCACAGGTGGTGTTATCTCAAAGCACCCAAGGGAAACCATAGGCTGTACAGACATTTTCAAAGTTGCCAGTGTTACTTTCATTGGACTGCCCCCATAATTCATTGCCTCTGTTTCAACACTGTGCAATTGATCATTTGCACCAGCCCCTAAACTAACTGTTCTTAAAGACAACTGGTGCTCATTTTCATCATTATCCACCTTAAAGTGATAGTCTTTGTCCATCTTTATTTCATGTGGGGAAAATAGGATAATTTAGTCAGAATCCCTTGGCTCAGGTCTGGTTGGGGGTTGAGCACACATTTTTTGTAAACAAGTTGTGTGTGGGTGGAGTTAGTGTGCATGTGCACCCATGTATCTTTTTAGTTTGTTGCTATTGTGTGTTCTTGAGTTTGTGAAGCAGAGCTGGTGGCAGAGCTTGCATCTAAAAATAGAGCATGTTTACTCTGCTGACAGCTGCTCAGTTTCCTCTTTGGACTTTGCCAGTAGCAGTTGAGTTTCTGAGTTTCTCCTTTGGACTGTTTAGCTCTCAGACATGTGTGTGCTGACTAAAGATTATTCCTTCTTCATCCAAGGCTCCAAGGACCTTTTTGCCAGTTACCTAGCTCATAGACCTGCGTGTGAAGGGTTTGTGAACAGGCTGAGGGGTCTGTGAGCACCAGACCCAGCCCTAGCTCTACAGTTCATAACTGAAAATATAGTTCTGGGTTCTCAGGGGGCTCATGTCCATGTCCATCGAATCTTCCATGGGGTAGTGCCACACACTTAAGTGGCACAGTGTCCAAGAAAGTGGACAGAGAGAAAAAGCTACTGCTCTGCAGAACAGCCGTGCAGGAAGGAATTGCACCAGGGCTCCTCTTTTAAAATAATAATATTCTGTTCCTGTCTTAAGGATGTAATATCTTTTTTCATCTCTCTAAGCATGGAGAAATGGAAACTACAGAAACCTCAACTTGAAAAACAGCACAGAAACCACAATTTTCAAAACACGATTTCAGCAACAGCTCAGCTTGAACCCAGGTGTTCAGGAAAGATAAAAACACAGACTTTTTCACAAAGCTTTGTCTAGCCTACTGATGCAGCCAGAAACTCAACTCTGCAAATTCTGACCAACTCTTTCCTGCCCTAACCCCACCCTGCCTTCCTGCCCCTCCCCCACTCTTGCTAACACTCGCCTTAAAACCATCCTTTGGCTAACTCCTCTCCAACAAAACTTTATTAAACTCAAGTGCTAAAGCTACTTAGAGTCCATCTGACTGATTTCATTTAGTCATTGTCTCCCTTGCCTGGCACATTTCTAATAAACTAAGTTTGGTTTTTGTTGTTGTTTGCTTATTCTTTGTTTTAATCATAAAAAATTATTTGGTGCTTTCTAATATGAAGCTTCGACTGATCACGAATAATTTAAAGTTTTCTTTCACCTACATATTCTGCTTTTCCCAGGTGCTTTTTCTGCTTATTTGATTTTTTTTTTTTTTTAGATGACCAGTAAGGGGACCTTAACCCTTGACTTGGTGTTGTCAGCATCACGCTCTCCCAGTGAGCAAACCGGCCATCCCTATATGGGATCTGAACTCGTGGCCTTGGTGTTATCAGCACCACACTCTCCCTAGTGAGCCATGGGCCAGCCCTGCTTATTTGATCTTTATCTTGTGTGACAGAGGTCTGATAATCTTTGGTTTCTTGCTCTTAATTAAGAGTGAAGGACTGAGTACATGGAGAGCTCTTGTATTTTTGAGTTTACTGGAGGGCCATTTACTTTTTGGGTAACCTCAAATGTCAGTTACACTACTTTCCCCTTCGGCTGTTCAGATTCCTCAGAGAAAGGTGTGCCTATCTCCTGCCCAGAAGATAAAGATCTGGCTGCCCTGGTTTGAAGACTAACTAATTGATGAGGGCTGTGGGGCAGGAGGTGCAGCCTTAGCACTCAGCATGCAAGTGATTATGCAAACCTCCATTTTGTATGGTATCAAAGCCTTCAGTGTGCCTTCCTTTCCCAGTCCAGAGACTTTCATTTTTTTTTTTTAAAGATGACCAGTAAAGGGATCTTAACCCTTGACTTGGTGTTGTCAGCACCACACTCACCCAGTGAGCTAACCGGCCATCCCTATATAGGATCTGAACCTGTGGCCTTGGTCTTATCAGCACCACACTCTCCCAGTGAGCTAACCGGCCATCCCTATAGAGGATCTGAACCTGTGGCCTTGGTCTTATCAGCACCACACTCACCCAGTGAGCTAACCGGCCATCCCTATAGAGGATCTGAACCTGTGGCCTTGGTCTTATCAGCACCACACTCTCCCAGGTGAGCCATGGGCTGGCCCCTCAGAGACTTTCATTTTTATCTCCTCCACATACTCTACTTTCTGCTGGAGTCAGGGGAAGACCGTCATCCAGCAACATGGAGCTGGGGAGAGGATCTGGGTCTGTTGGTGATTTTACAATACGAGAATAATCATATCTGTTTTCAATTTTCTCCACTGTTGCCATAGAATTCAGCTTTCTCAGATCTTCTAAGTTAGTTTGCAATCATCTGTCTGCTTTCCAGCTTTCAAGGATTTATTATTGTTGTTGTCGTCCCCATCTTTGTGCTTTCATGTCTTTTTTCTTTTAATCCCACTATTGCAGTTTTAGTACAGACAGTCCCTGATTTATGATGATTTAACTCACAATTTTTCAGCTTTACAATGGTGTGAAAGTGATATGCATTCAGTAGCCACTGCATTTTGAAATTTGATTTTTTTCCCAGGATACAGTGTTTTTTTTTTTTTTTTTTTCTTAGCATGCATTTCTCTGAGTTCCCTCTTTTCCTGTGGTTATCTGATATTTTGAAACTTGGTTATGGGCCAAGATGGCATTATTTACATAAATGTAAAGTTGTTTTCCAGTTAGCCTGAAGCTGCAAACTTGCCATGAGACGCAAACTATCCTGACCCTGAGAAACCAAAGAAGACATCAATAAAGTTACGCTGATTCCACCCTGAAGCAAATCAGAATCCTGCAGGACCCTAAAATAACATCAAGGATGAGAACAGAAGACTGGCCACTTAGCTCAGTCGGGGAGAGTGCAGTGTTATAACAACAAGATCAAGGGTTCAGATTCCTGTACCAGCCAGAGCCAAAAAAACAAAACAAAAATAAAATAAATAAAAAGTTTTAAAAGGATGGAAACAGAAACCAGATGGAGCCTTGGTGAGACCTTGTACCTGACTCCTTGCATGAAGCCCCCACAGTTCACATGCCTCTCTCTTCTGCTTTTCACTTTCCACGTTCCATTCCTTCAATTTCTTCTTTAAATAACCCTCGGTAAACCTCAGTCTTTGAGCTGGCTTTAGCCTGGCCACCTTCAGGTTTACCAGAGAGATGGGTTAGCCTAACATCTCTCCTCTGGTCACCTGACTTCTATTTTCACCAACATTTGACTTTTGGGTCATTTCTTTTGTTTGGGGCAGGCAGCCAGACTTGGGTTCAGTAACAGTTTTAGGTAGGGAACAAGATTAGATGGGTATATTGTATCCATCATCTTAACCCAGAATTCCTCTAATGCTTTTTTCATGAGCCATGTAGCTTCCCATGACATTCCATCTACAAAGTCAACAATTTTGTAAGGGCTCATTCACTAATAACCAAAACTGTTTTAGGAAAATTTAAGTAGGTCGCAAGACCAAGCAGTAAAATGGTTTGCCTACTGCACACAGAAGTCTTTTTCAATATACAAAGTTAAAACAATGAATAGTTTAGGAAATGGATACAGCAGCTTTCTCTTTCAAACTTCTCCTCCTTTGTAGTTTCTGAATTACAAGTCAAAAGTGTTGTAGTTTAAAGCATGCACTTGGGGCTGGCTGGTTAGCTCAGTTGGTTAGAGCATGGTTCTGCTAACACCAAGATAAAGAGTTTGAATCCCTATGCTGGCCAGCTGCCAGAAAAATAAAGAATGCACTGGGTTTGAGGGCGGGCAGAGGAAAGGAGTAAAGAAGCAGAGAGAGAGAAGAGTGAACTTTTGCCTGCAGGAGGCAAGCTGGCTTGTTCACAGACTTCTCATGCTATTTTGGCAGCATCATTCATTCTAACTAAGATCTGGTCCTTAGTTTAGAAATTAACATGTTAGAGGTACCCAAAGTTGATTGAACATCAAACTCAAGATATTAATCGATACATTCTTTCATTAAATAACTGGTGCTCATTATGTGTCAGTCTTGGTGCTGTGTGTTGAGAATGCAGAGGTGAATAAAACATACACAGTCCTAGCCCCTATGGTACACATTATGTACGTATGGAGATTTCTACTTTTATATTTTTTACTTCATAGTGATAAGTATCACTAACAATGAGCATGCCAGATGTTACTCTGAAAGGACCTTACTTGGTTCTTGATCAAGTCAAACAGGTATAGAATTGTCTCCCCTGAATACCTTCCAGATTCAATGAGAATTTCTTGCTTTTCAGCCTCCCTTTTATAGATGCCCTACAAATCAACTCAAGACTGTTAAAAATAGGGCCGGCCCATGGCTCACTCAGGAGAGTGTGGTGCTGATAACACCAAGGCCATGGGTTCAGATCCTATATAGGGATGGCAGGTTTGCTCACTGGCTAAGCATGGTGCTGGCAACACCAAGTCAAGGGTTAAGATCCCCTTACTGGTCATCTTTAAAAAAAAAAAAAAAGACTGTTAAAAACATTCCTTCTGTAGAGAGAATGAAAGACCATTCATTAGATCTCTGCTTTCTAGTTACAATAACATTCCAATAATGCTTTTCTGAGATTACCTCCTGTTGATTTTGATTGGATTTGGCTGTTCCTTTTTTTCCCCAATATTTAAGACATGCAAAATATGTAAAGAGCAGCTCAGCAAGCACAGAAACACCCACTATTCAGCTAAAGAAATAAATGATTGCCAATGTACTTAAATCCATAGTTAATATGCCTCCCCACCTTTCTGTCCAGAATTAAGCCCTAACTTTGTATTGTAGTAATCTCTTCCTTAAAGGTGTAATACAACTCACATGTAAAATCTTAAGGGTCTGATATTTTTCTCATGAGAATATGTTTTTCTCTCTGTCTCTCTTTTCTTCTCATGAGAATATTTTAATTTAGTATTGTGCTCTGGCTGGTTAGCTCATTTGGTTAGCGTGTGATGCTGATAACACCAAGGTCCAGGGTTCAGATCCCCAACTGGCCAGCCACCAAAAAAAAACCCCTAACTACCTAAATTTATTACTGAATTACCTTACTGGTGATAGAATGATTTAGGCTTTTTATTTCTTCTTGTGTCAGTTTTAGTAAGCTATTTTTTCCAAAAATTTGACCTTTTGATTTAAATTTTCAAGTTTATTGGCATAAAATTATTTGTACAATTGTATTTAATCATTGTCTAAATATTTCTTGAATCTGCAATTATACCCCTGCCTCTTAAATCTTAATATTAATTATGTGTGGCTTTCCTCTTTTTTCCTTCATTATTCTTACCTGAAGTTTGCTATTTTGTTAGTCTTTTTAAATAACCAACTTTTGGTGCTGTAAATCTTCTTTATAGTGTCTTCGCTTTCTAGTTTGTTATTTTCTGCCCCTATTTACTTTCTTCTATTGTTGTTTACTCAATTGTTCTTTCTTTAACTCCTTAAGCTTATTAATTTCCAGACTTTCTTATTTCCTGATATAAACATTAACCACTAAAAAATTTTCTCTACGTGCTGCTTTAGATGCATCGCATAAATTCTGATATTTGGTATTTTTAAATCACTCAGTTTAAGTATTTCTTAATTTCTATCATGATTTCTGCTTGATCTCATGAGTTATTTAATGGTGCACTTTCAAATTTCCAAATAAATTTTAAGGTTTTTAAAAATTTTTTTTAAATTTAATTGCATTAAAATCAGAGATTTAGGCCAGTAGAATATTCTGAGTAGTGTGCATTTTTTCCTTCCCTTCTAACTTTCCTATCCCTGGACCTTGGTGTTACCAGCACCATGCTCTAACCAGATGAGCTAAGTTTTCAGAAGATCCTTATCTTTTTCTTACACCTGACCACTAGTCCAATTGAAATGCAACAAATTCCTGAATCCTAAAGTGATTGGGACATAGGCTCAAACTGCAGCCAATGCCATTTGTGTAATTTTCAACCCACTATAATGTGTATTGCACATAGTACTAGTAGATGGCATTTTTCGAAGGCTAACCTTGTTCCAGGAATAGTACTAAGAATCTTATGTACATTATCTTATTTAATCATCACAACACTATTGTTATCGCTCATTTTTCAAACAAGAAAATTGAGGGACTGAGTAAGTGAATAACTTTTCCCAAGTCACACAGCTCTGAGTGTTAGCACTAAGAGCAAAGTCAGTGTTTGTGTGACCTCAGAGGCCATGCTATGGAAGCACTGTAATAAGGTTTGTTGAGCAAAGAATTCCCCTTTTCAGTAGTTCATGACCAAAATGCAATTTGTTGCCACTGGGTCATGCATTCACACAATACTCTTCATTATTACCTTATATAACACACATAACCCTTGTTGAAAATCCTCAGAAATTTGGAATTATCTTCCTTTTGGACCATTTTCAAGACATCTACAGAACAACAATGTGAAGAATTACAAGACTGGTCTATTAGTCTGCTTTTGTTGTTCATAATGAAATACCTGGAGTTGTGTATTTTATAAAGAAAACAAAATTTATTGCTTGGAAGTCCAAAGTCCAGGGAACATAGCTGGTGAAGGCTTTCTTAGGTGGTGACTTCAGTGATGTCAGGGTATCACATTGCAAAAATGGTGGAACAGAGAGAGAAGAGAGAGCAGGAAGACAGACTCTCCGCTCTCTCTTTTAAAGCCCTCAAACCACACCCCTGACCACTATTTTTAGTCCATTCACTATGGCATGATCCTACAATCTAATCACCTCTTCAAGGTCCAGTCTTCCAATTTACCGTAATAGGATTTGCCACCCTCCTAACAGTCACGGGAGAGGCCAAGTTTCTAATACATAAAACCTGGGGAACACAATTCAAGCTTCAGTGAGTTTGGAGGGGACATAATTCAACCCATTACAACTGGTAAATTCTTATAGCCGCTACCTATTTTTTAATACCAGCTGTTTTGGTGTTACATGTTTTTCTGACAAACCAACAGACACCTTTTAACCACATCCTTGTTCTTAATGCTTCCTGTCAATGCTATTAAAACTCAGGAAATTGTGAAGTTTCTAAATTACTTAAGATAATTTGCAATGTTGCTCAAAAGTCACTTTTTGTTGCTGCTTCTTGTTGCATAACTTTGCATTTTCCTCATGACAGATCTCACTTTCCACAATTATTTACATATGTTTTAAAATCTTATTGTTGCATAACTTTGCATTTTCCTCATGACAGATCTCATTTTCTACAATTATTTACATACACGTTTTAAAATCTTATTGTATACTTATGTTCATACATACAAAAATTAAAAAATAAGAAAACAATGAATACATATCATGGGGTGCACTTTATCATTCATTTTAAAAAGTTTAGCATGGTACTGATAACAGCAAGGCCAAGGGTTCAGATCACCATACTGGCCAGTGGCAAAAATAAATAAAAATAAAAATAAAAGTTTGTGTGTTTTTTCTTTTTTGGTGCTTCCTTCTTTCTTTCTTTCTTTATTTATTTTGCAGTTGGCTGGTATGGGGATCCAAATTCTTGATCTTGGTTTACCAACAACTTCTTGAATTTAATGACAGCCAGCAATACATGAAATTATCTTTTGATCTGAAATCTTTGATAGAAACATACTGTTTCTACCTTAAAATAAAAGTAAAACTTATAATATATGTAGGTTAGAATAATAGAGCTGGGCTGGCCCGTGGCTCACTTGGGAGAGTGTGGTGCTGATAACACCAAGGCCATGGGTCGGATCCCTATATAGATAGGGATGGCCAGTTAGCTCACTTGGGAGAGCGTGGTGCTGACAACACCAAGTCAAGGGTTAAGATCCCCTTACCAGTCATCTTTTAAAAAGAAAGAAAAAGAAAAAGGAGAGAGCTGGTAATGATTAATCATTTACTTTTTTTTTTTTTAATTGAGTAAAATACACATAACACAAAATTTACCATTTTTAAGTGTAAAATCAGTGGCATTAAATAATTCACTGTGTTATACACCATCACCTCTGTCCATTTCCAGAACTTTTTCATCATCACGAACATCACAATTTTTTTTATCTTTCAAATCTATGTTGGTAGCACAAACCTTAGGGAGCGCATGGTGCTGACAACGCCAAGTCAAGGGTTAAGATCCCCTTACCGGTCATCTTTTTAAAAAAAACAAAACAAAAAAACCCAAAGAACAGTTGCTGAAAATAACTTTTCCCACCACCCACTGAGACTAGGGAAGTCAGCACTGAATGGCTCCATCATGCCACTGGACTCACTGTGAAACTGACTTGGTCAAGACTCCATCTATCACCTGACCTCCATAAACTCCCATTCTGGTGGACTACAGTGGATTTTTTAACTTATTTGTTTTTGTTTTATTTTGCTCTATCTTATTTTATTTTGTTCATTTTGTGTGTCTGTGGATTAACTTCAGTTCAGAACCAATATCAATTAAACCCCCAAAGATATTTATTTACCTTTCTCCCATTTATAGTCACACTAAAAAATGACCTTACTTCTCTCTGGGTAAAGTTTTACTGAAGATTCGTAAAACACCTGTGGTCACATTGCAGTGTCCTTTGGGGCTCCAAGTCTGTGAATTAACTTAGTTCTAGAAACTGGATAAGAGGCTGTGACCAGTTAAGCCCCACTACAGTGGTGTAAATTAGGTTTCTGCTCACTAGATCTAGAATCATTGCCTAAATATTGAATTCCTAAGGTCTTGTGAACAATTATACATTGTCACATACCCCTACAGGTCATACACTCTGATTACTACTTCATCCCTGTGGGTTATCTGGTAATTGTACTCACCTCATATTATGGAAATTGTATCTTCCTGAAATGCATAAGTTGAAACCCTAAACTCCAATGAGATGGTATAAGGAGGTGGGAACTTTGGGATATAATTAGGTTTAGAAGAATTCACGAGGTGCACCTCCATGATGGTATTAGTGCCCTTAGAAGAAGAAAGAGACTAGACTCACTTTCTCTGCCATGTGAAGATACAGCCTTCTGTGAACCAGGATGTGGGCTTTTACCAAGAACCCAACCATGATGGCATCCTAATCTTGGAATTCCAGTCTCCAGAACTTTGAGAAGTAATTTTCTTTTATGCCACTTAATCTATGGTATTCTGTTTTTAGCAGCCCAAACTGACTAAGACATCTGGACTTTGAGGCCTAAAGATTGCCACTGGCCTCTATCACTCCTAGATCCCTTTATTCAATTTGAGATCAGAGAACTCAATTCCATGGCAGCATCCTTCATCATCATCTCCTGGTGGCAAAGAGCTTCATAAGGATGCTAGTATCCCCTTACTAATTCTTTCTGTAATGTCTTGCTGTAGGGATTGTCTCCAGGTTCTCCCATGGGAGAGTGTGGGTCATAGTGGAATAGCAGGTTGATTATAATAGATCATGCCAGTATCCTTGTTTCCTTGAGCCTTTAGACACCTTCCTCTACGCTATGTCCATGGAGTTCAGGCATCTCAAGTTAATGAGCAATGAATTGGGCCCAGGATTCTATTAGCTAACTTAGTAGAACATTCATGCTTCTTCCAGGCACTTGAGTGAACACATTAAATTCTGATTCCCAGGGAAGTGCACCCAACTGCTAACTGTAGCCCAATCAAATCTTACATTTATCATCATTGGTCTAGCATGTTTGGAATCCAATCCCATATTGTTCCCCAGATTCCTGCCAATACAATTTACTGAGATCCTGCAACTTTTTTTGTGTATAAGAATCCCCTCCTTCTCACATTTCCCTATCTGGGTTATTGTGATAGGTTGAATTATGTCTTCCCAAAATTTCATATGTTGAAATCCTGACCCCTGGTACCTCAGAGTGAAGCATTAGTTAGAGATAGGGTCTGTATAGAGGTAATCAAGTCAACGTGAGGTCATCGGGGTGGGCTTTAATCCAATATGACTGGAGTCCTTATAAAAAGGGGGTATTTATAACTCAAGGAGAATCCCATGTGAAGCTGAAAGCAGACATTGAGGTGATGCTTCTACAAGCCAAGGAACTCCAAATATTGCCAGCAAACCACCAGAACTTAAGCAAAAGGCATGAGACAGATTCTCCCTCACAGCCCTCAGAAGGAACCAACCCTGTTATTACCTTGACCTTGGACTTCTAGCCCCTAGAACTGTGAGAAAATGTGTCCATTGTTTAAGCTGCCCAATTTTTTTGGTGTTTTGTTACAGCAGCCCCAACAGGCTAAGGCATTTATGTTGGATCTTGCTCTCATTTGGGGGCTAGGAAAAAGGAAAGATGTTAGAAGTAGTTCAAAGGAGAATTGTCATAATCTTGGGAGGCTGCCACCTGAGGTACAGTTATTAAAATAATTTCATGCAAGGGAAGACTGGATTCCTCAGACACCTAAGGAGGATCTGCTGTTGGTCAGGAAGAAAGGTTTTAAGAGTTGGGGTGGGTGGGTATTCAGAGTTTCAAAGTTCTCAGCTTCCTTCACGTCTTCCAGAACAAGCCCATTTCATGTCTCAGGGTCTACTTCTTGCCCACAAGTGCCTTTATTTTTACAAAAGAGATCCTGACAGGGTTGAGTGTCAGTTTTTTTCAAGATCCAAGTTTTGGTTTTCTAGCATCTGGCTGGTATGGGGATCTGAACCCTTGACCTTGGTTTTATAGCACAGCACTCTAACCAGTTGAGCTAACCAGCAAGTGTCAGTTTTATCGTAACTACTTAACTATTCAATTTAGCCTCTGCACCTGAAGTTCATCTGATTTGGTCCTGCAACTTCAAAGCTGCTATGGAGGTTTTCTAATTTTTCACTCATCTTCTGAATCAAGCATCCAAGCCTATAACTAGTCCTTTACCTTTCCTAGGGCCATCAGAAATAGCCAACTGACTCTCAAATCTTTGTAATTGCTATTGTCACCACAGCAACTAAATGCCATAGTGATTTGATCTCCTAAAGCTTTGCCTTCAACCTTCATGTCACCCATGCTACTATTGATAATTTGGGTAATTATGGTGCCACTACAATCTATAGATTATCAGTATTCTACTTTCTCCCAGCAAAGGGATTACCCATTACTCCTCAAATATATTAGCAACCTAATCCCATATCTCATTTTGAGGGAAAAATTCTTGAGACCATTTCTGGTGTCAATTACTGTATCAGTCAAGATCCAGTAGAAAACATCACACATTTAAATAGAGATATTAAAAGGAGTTTGAGAAAAATAGAGGTCAATTGATTTTTGACAAGTGTGCTAAGACAATTCAATGGTGGAAAGAATAGTGTTTTCTTTCTTTCTTTTTTTTTTTCTTAAAAGATGACTGGTAAGGGGATCTTAACCCTTGACTTGTCAGCACCACGCTCTCCCAAGCGAGCCACGGGCTGGCCCAAGAATAGTGTTTTCCAAAAATGGTTCTGGGACAATTGGATGCACATGCAAAAGAATGATTTTGGATCCCTACTTCATACCATACACAAAAATTGACCCAAAAATTGATCAAAGAATTAAATGTAAGAGCTAAAACTCTGAGACGTAAACTTAGGTGTAAATCTTCCTGATCTTGGGTTAGACAGGTTTTTAAAGTTTTTAAAATTAATTAATTAATTTTTTTGAGGTTATAAAAAGGTTTATTATTCACATAATGTGGCTTTCTGGAGAGGGCAGGGCACGTACATTTTCAGAATGGCTTGAGGGTTTTTTTTGTGATTAGGAAGTGAGCTAGGGTGAAGATTCCCACCCATGAGCCTGGGTTTGCCTGATTTGAACTTAACCTGTTGGAGCCAAGAGAGAGAATATCCGAGATTTCTTGGGGCTTACTCAGATGTGGGGCAAAAGGGAAATGGTGGGTAATGGGACTTGGATGTTGTCAGTGGTCAACCATCAAAAATGTAGTAAGACTCTTTATAGGCAGTGGTTTTTTAGGTAAGGAACTAAAAGAATGAGGAACAAAAGAAATTTTGACTTCATCAAAATTTAAAATGCTGTTCTTCAAAGGACACTATCAGCAAACTGAAAAGACAACCCACAGAATATGAGAAAATATTTGCAAATCATATATCTGATCAGGGACTGATATTCAGAATCTGTAAAGAATGCTTACAACTTAACAAAAAAAGACAAATAGCCCATTTAAAAATAGAGAAAGGATCTGAATAGACAATTCTCCAAAGAAGATATACAAGATGCATGTAAGAAGATGATCAACATTATTAACTATTGGATGTCTTGGGCAAAAACCTCACCAACTTGAATAAAGGGGAAATGGACAGCAAGTTTTAACTTTGCCAAAGAACACGTGCTGGTTTTTTTTCCACCTCTTGGCTATTATGAGTAATGCTGTTTTGAACACATGAGTTGAAGTTTTTGTGTAGATATGTTTTCATTTCTTTTGGGCATATATCTAGGAATAGAATTGTTGGGTCACATGGTAACTACGTTTAACCTTTTGTGGAACTGCCAGACTGCTATTCAAAGCAGATGCACCACTTCATATTCTCAACAGCAACGTATCAAGAGTTTTGATCTGTGCAAACCTTTACCGCACTTGTTTATCTTTTTGATTATAGCCACCATAGAGTGCATGAAGTAGTATCTCATTGTAGTTTTGATTTGGATTCCCCTGATGCAAATGAAAACAGCAGTATATGATATTATTAATTCAGGTGAATAAATCTCCATGGTATTGGAGAATTTGTTGGAAAATAGACACACTTGTTGGAACTATAAATATTTGTAGCTTTGTTGTTGGGCAGTTTGTCATTATTATTGGAAAGTAAAATGCAACAGCTCTTGCATCAGCCATTGTCTGTTTGCTCTCCCATCCATTCCCTACCCT
The DNA here is from genome assembly GCF_027409185.1 of Cynocephalus volans. Lineage (NCBI taxonomy): Eukaryota > Metazoa > Chordata > Mammalia > Dermoptera > Cynocephalidae > Cynocephalus > Cynocephalus volans. The sequence goes on from NC_084471.1 coordinate 82,159,943, forward strand.
TCTGCTCTTCTGTCCTGTAGGAACTACCCCTGAAAACTATAACCTTCAGGCTCCTTTGCCCACTGGCTTTCAGTTAGATTCAGCCAATGGGCAGCACTAGCAGGAGACTGAAGACTGAAAGACTGAATGGGAGAGCCAGGATATTTCTGTCTCCTTTCTGCTTCTGGGGGCATTCCCAGCAGTGGTTGCATCTGTCTCATATATGACCCCATCCCCACCAAGCAAGACAGTCCTTCCCTCTATGGTTCTACAAATGTCATGAACCCATCCCCAAATATGCCAAACTGGTATATTGATTATTCCTAGCTGAAAGCACAAGAGAAACTATGATTGCAAACAGAGCTACCTGACCTGTCCTTTCCTACATGTAACAAAATATAAGAATTCCTTTGAGAAAGATGCTTTCCTGTACCAGGGCACTAGAGACTAGGAACTGTTGCTGCAATGGACCTGTGCGAATAAACTCACTGAAGTAACACTTATACTCCACTGCTGTTACACCACCTACCCTAGCCCAGATATCTCCTAGTGACTTCCCTAGAATTTACCGCCCCTTGTCCAGATCTTTTTGTTGTGTCATTTGTTTACAAATGTATCATTCTTTGTCAGAAAAGTACAGGCATACCTCATTTTAATGTGCTTTGCAGATATTGCTTTTTTTTTTTTTTACAAATTGAAGGTTTGTGGTGACACTGTGTCAAGCAAGTCTATTGGCACCATTTTTCCAACACTGTGTGCTCACTTTGTTTCTCTGTGTCACATTTTGGTAATTCTCACAATATTTCAAACTTTTTCATTAGTAATATATCTGTTATAATGATCTATAATCAGTGATCTTTGATGATACCATTGTAGTCGTTTTGGGGTCCATGAACTGCACCCATATAAGACAGATCACTGACAAATGTGAGTGTTCTGACTGCTCCACCAACCAGCCATTCCCCATCTCTCTCCCTCTCCTTAGGCTTACCTACTGCCTGAGATACAACAGTATTAAAAGTATGCCAGTCAATAACCCTACAATGGACTCCTAAGTGTTCACATGAACAGAAGATCACACATCTCTCACTTTAAATCAGAAGCTAAATATAATAACCAAACAGCATAGTACTGGCTAAAAAACAGACACATGGACCAATGGAACAGAATAGAGAACCCAGAAATTAATCCATGTATCTACAGACAACCGATCTTTGACAAAGATGCTGAGAACATACATTGGGGAATGGACAGCCTCTTCAATAACTGGTGCTGAGAAAACTGGATATCCAAGTGTGGAGGAATGAAACTAGAGCCCTAGCTCTCACCATACACAAAAATCAACTCAAAATGGATTAAAGACTTAAATGTAAGACCTGAAACTATAAAACTTCTAAAAGAAAACACAGAGGAAACACTTCAGGACATAGGACTGGGAAAAGACTTTATGAATAAGACCTCAAAAGCATAGGGGACAAAAGAAAAAATAAACTAATGGGATTATATCAAACTAAAAAGCTTCTGCACAGCAAAGGAAACTATCAACAGAGCAAAGACAACCTGTAGAATGGGAGAAAATGTTTGCAAACTATGTATCTGACAAGGGATTAATATCCAGAATATATAAGGAACTCAAATAATTCAATAGTAAACAAACAAACAAACAAACAAACAATTAAAAAATGGGCAAAAGAGCTGAATAGATATTTCTCAAAAGAAGACATACAAATGGCCAACAGGTACATGAAAAAAATGCTCAGTGTCACTAATCATCAGAGAAATGCAAATCAAGTGCTGGCCCGTGGCTCACTCGGTAGAGTGCGGTGCTGATAACACCAAGGCCACGGGTTCGGATCCTATATAGGGATGGCCGGTTTGCTCACTGGCTGAGCGTGGTGCTGACAACACCAAGCCAAGGGTTGAGATCCCCTTACCGGTCATCTTTAAAAAAAAAAAAAAAAAAAAAAGAAATGCAAATCAAAACCACATTGAGATATCATCTCACCCCAGTTAGGCTGGCCATCATTAAAAAGACAGACAATAACAAATGCTGGTAAGGATGTGGAGGAAGTGGAACCCTTCTACACTGTTGGTGGGACGTAAATTAGTACAGCCACTATGGAAAACAATATAGAGATTTCTCAAACAACTACAGATAGAACTACCATATGATCCAGCAATCCCCCTACTGGGTATATATCCAAAGGAATGGAAATCATCATGTTGAAGGGATACCTGCACTCATGTTTATTGCAGCTCTATGTACAATAGCCAAGATATGGAACTAACCTAAATGTCTGTTTTTTGGGGTTTTTTTTTTGGTGGCTGGCCAGTAAGGGGATCTGAACTCTTGACCTTGGTGTCACAACACTGCCCTCTAACCAACTGAGCTAACCAGCCAGCCTTCTAAATGTCCATTGATGGACAATTGGGTAAAGAAAATGTGGTACATATACACCGTGGATCACTACTCAGCCATAAAAAAGAATGAAGTTCTGTTATTCACAGCAGCACGGATGAGCTTGGAAAAAATTACAAGCGAAATAAGCCAGGCACAGAAAGAGAAATGCTGCATGTTCACACTCATATGTGGGAGCTAAAAAACATTTAAAAAAATAAATAAGTAAATAATACTAATACTAATAGATTGAACTTTTAGGAGAGAGTAGAACTGTGGTTACTAGAGGCAGGAAAGGGGAGGGGAAATAGTGGAGTTTGGTTAATGGACACAGAATTACACCTAAATAGGAAAAATAAGTTCTATGGGTGTACAGTCAAGGTAGACATCTATAATTAACAAAAATTTATGTCATATTACCAAATGGCTAGAAGATAGGAGAACATATGTCCACATCACAAAGAAATCATTGTCTTACAATGATAAATACACTAGTTAACCTGATTTGATCATCACACATCTTGTACATGTATTGAAATACAACTGTACCCTATAAATACGTACAACGTGTTTCAATATAAATAAATAAATAAATAAATAAATAAATAAATCAGAAGCTAGAAATGTGTGTTTTGTTTTTTTTGGCAGCTGCCTGGCAAGAAGATCTGAACCGTTGATTTGGTGTTATTAGCATGGTGCTCCCCTGCCCCAAGTGATAGAAATGTTGAACTTAGTGAGGAGAGCATATCAAAAGCTGAGATAGGGCAAAAGCTAGGCCTCTTGTGCCAAACAATTAGCCAAGTTTTGAATGCAAAGAAAAAGTTCTTGAAGGAAATTACAAGTACTGCTCCAGTGAACACAGGTGTGATAGAAAGCAAAACAGACTACTGCTGATGGAGAAAGTTTGAGTGGTCTGGATAGAAGATCAAACCAGCCACAGCATTGCCTTAATCCAAAGCCTGATCCAGAGCAAGGCCCTAACTCTCTTCTATTCTGAGAAGGCTGAAAGAAGTGAGGAAGCTGCAGAAGAAAAGTTTGAAGCTAGCAGAGGTCGGTTCATTAAGTTTCAGGAAAGAAGCCGTCTCCATAACATAAAAGTCAAGGTGAAGCAGCAAGTGCTGATGCAGAAGCTGCAGCAAGTTATCCAGAAGATCTAGCTTATGTCATTGATAAAGGGTGGCTACACTGAACAGCAGGTTTTCTTTTTTTTTTTTTAATCTTAACTTTTTTTTTTTTTTTTTTTCTGGCAGCTGGCTGGTAGCAACAGATTTTCAATGTAGATGAAACAGTCTTCTATTGGAAAAAGATGCCATCTAGGACTTTCTTCTTTTCTTTTCTTTTTCTTTTTTCTTTGTCATCTACGACTTTCATAGCTAAAGAGGAGAAATCAACACCTGACCTCAAAGTTTCAAAGGACAGGCTAATACTTTTGTTAGGGGCTATAATGCAGGGTGGATAACACCAAGGTCAGGAGTTTGGATCCCTGTACCAGCCAGCCACAAAAAAAAAAAAAAAAAAAGCTAAATATATTCTGCCTGTGCTCCACAAATGAAACAATAAAGCCTGGATAACAGAACATCTGTTTACAGCATGGCTTACCGAATACTTTAGCCCACCATTTAGACCTACTGCTCAGATGAAAAGATTCCTTTCAAAATATTACTGCTCATTGACAATGCATCTAATCACCTGAGAGCTCTGATGGAGATGGACAAGGAGATTGATGTTGTTTTCACGGCTGCTATTGGGAAAATATAGAAAAAATGGTCAGGGCCCCTCAGATGTTCAGAATCTTGCTGAGCATCTGATGTGAATGTGCAGGTGCACCCAGGTGTCCCTTGTTACTGTCTGATGTGATTGCGCATGTGCAGCTCCGCCCACTCCACCATCTTCTGTATGGAAATTGCCGATGGTGGGGTGAATCCAACTGCTCCTCACGTCTTGGGGTTGGGTTCTGCATCCCTGAAGGTGTTTTGGATTGTGGACTTGAGTGTAACGGACTAACGGCTCGGATACAAGGCGCTTCTGAGGATGCCCCAGGCAGCCACTAGGGCGGCTGCTCCTAGCTCTGAATAAAGCCTATTAAGTCTTCACCCAGGGCTCCCAGGACCTTTTCCTGTTACCTGGCTCGTAGACCTGCGTGTGGAGGGTTTGTGACCCAGTGTGGACAATGGCCTCGAGGGGTCTGTGAGCCCTAGCCCTAGCTTTACACCTGCTAACACAACATCCATTCTGTGGCTCATGGGTCAAGCAGTAATTTTGGCTTTCAAATCTTATTTAAGAAATACATTTTATAAGACAATTGCTGCCATAGATAGTGATTCCTCTGATGGATCTGGGCAAAGTAAATTGAAAACCTTATGAAAAGGATTCACCACTCTAAATACCATTAAGAACCTTCATGATTCATGGGAGGAGGCCGAAATAACAACATTAAGAGAAAGAAGTTGATTCCAACCCTCATGGATGACTTTGAGAGGTTCAAGACTTCAGTGGCGAAAGTAATTGCAAGAAACAGCAAGAGAACTAGAATTAGAAGTGGAGCCTGAAGATGTAACTGTATTGCTTCACTCTCATGATAAAACTTGCAATGAATGAGGAGTTGCTTCTTATGGATGAGCAAAGAAAGCAGTTTCTTTAGATGGGATTCACTCCTGGTAAAGATGCTGTGAACATTGTTGAAATGACAACAAAGGATTTAGAATATTACATAACTTAGTGATAAAGCAGTGGCAGGGTTTGAGACAACTGACTCCAATTTTGAAAGGAGTTCTACTGGGAATAGGATGCTATCAAACAGTGTTGCATGCTACAGAGAAATCTTTCATGAAAGAGTCAATTGATGCAGCAAACTTCACTGTTGTCTTATTTTCAGAAATTGCCACAGCCACCCCGACTTTCAGCAACCACCACCCTAATCAGTCAGCAGCCACCAACAAGACCCTTCACCAGCCAAAAGTTTGTCAAGGCTCAGATGATCGTTAGCAATTTTTAGCAATAAGATATTTTTTAAATTAAGGTATATACTTTTTTTTAGACATAATGCTATTACACATGTTTTAGACTATAGTACAGTGTAAACATAAATTTTATATGCACTGGGAAACCAAAAAGTTTATGTGACTTGCTTTATTGTGATATTCACTTTATTGCAATGGTCTGAAACCAAACCCACAATATCTCCAAGGTATCCCTATATGAAAGCTTTCTGATTTGGCCATTTCTTCAGGCCTTCACTCTCTTGTGAGGGTCCCCATATACCTGTAAAATTAATAAAACTTGTATATTTTTCTCCTGTTTATCTGTCTTGTGTCAATTTGATTCCTAGAAATAGCCAAAGATCCCACTTAAGAACTAAGAGGGTGGAGGTGATTTTTAGACTTCCCTACAGTTCCAGCTTTCACCAAGTGTCCCCAGCTCCTAGCCCCTGGTCGTGCCACCTCTTCATTTATCCCTCCAGCCCCTAGGGTTACTGCTGTTGTTGATCTCTGAGTTGGCTATCTGCCTCTCAGGCTCTCTTCCACAGCTTTTGAAACTGGCTAACCTTATTTAATTCCCTTTATTAAAAGTGGCCCAGAGTGACTTTTGTTTGTTTTGTTTTGTTTTTTAAACTGGACCATAACTGACGTACCCTTTGATCTAGCAATTTGACTTGCAGTAATTTCCCCTACATTCTTAGCTATGTGAGCAAGCTGTGTGCAAATACCTCAGTGCGAGAATACTCAGTGAAGCATTGTTTTAAAGGGCAAATGCATAGAAACAATGTAGATATTTATTAATTGGTAATTCATACAGTGGAATACTGTACACCTGTTTAAAGGAATGAGGTAGATGTATATGTGTTGATGTGGAAAGATAGGTAGGATATTGTTAAGTGAAAAAAGCAAGATTCAGAACAGTATGTATAGTATGAGTTTTAAAAAGCTCACACATCCATCTGTACATGCTTTTAAAGATAGTGGCTAAAGCTCAGGCTCTGGAGACAGACTGCCTGGGATTACATCTTACTTCCACAGCTTAATGACTTGTTGGGCAATTCACTTGAGCTTTCTGTTTCCTCATCTGTCCCTGTTCCCTTATCTGTAAAATGGGAATAATAATCCTCATAAGGTTTTTTGACTATTATGCATTAATGTAGGAATTGGCAAACTACAGCCCATAGGCCAAATGTGGCTATTGCCCATTTTTATAAATAAAGCTCTATTGGAACATAGTCACACCCATTCATTTGCATACTCTCTTATTATTGTGCATATATCTATATATTGTATATATTCTCTATAACTGCTTTCATATTCCAAGAGTTGAGTAAGTTGCAATAGAGAACAAATGGTCCACAAAGCCTAAAATACTTACAGCTGGCCTTTACATAAAAAGTTTGCTGACCCCTGAATTAATGCATATAAAGGGTTTAGAACAGTGCTTAACACATAGTAAGTGTTCAGTGTTCATTATGATTACTGTGTAAGAATAGAAAATTTCTGTAAGGATTTCTCATTGGGAGTCTGGAACACCATCTTCCGAGACTATTTGACTCTTTTGTCTTACACGTTTTCATGTTTGACTCTTTCTCCACATGTATAAATTCTTAAATTTAAAAAAATTATGTTAAAAATAATTTTTTTCTTTCAGTGCAGCTGGCACTTTTTTATTTGTAAAATTTTTGTGGTATGACTAAAAGCACACAGGAGTTAAGAATGTATTCCAGTTTGGGACCTACTGAGTTTCTCTTAGCCTCTCTCAGTCCCAATTATCTCAGATATAAAATGGGCAGCATAATAACTGCCTCACAGAAATATGATGAGATTAAAAAAAAAGAAATATGATGAGATTTGAATGAAATAATGTGTGTAAATAGTAAACTGCCCTTCAGATATTATCATTAATTATAGAATTTATAATTAATGTTCTTTCACATCAAGATAGGAAGGACTGTTGGAGTGTCGGTGCTTTGGCACATTCTATACCCTAAAGTGTAGACTCTTAAGTATACATGATTTTGAAAGATACAAAGCTATTGAGGACGTTCAGAGGTCCCTCTGGGATGGATTGTCATACAGAGAGCTACATTTGAGGGCTGGTTAATTTATAAGTTCATGGGAAGGTACAGATGACATAAATCAGTAGCTTTCCACAGCAGCTCATCAAGGACCTTTTCTCTCATTTGATGGATTGTATACTTAAAGCTCTATAATTGCTCTTTGCAAAAATCTTACAAATTATGGGGAGCAAGGCTTGCCTGGGAATCATGTTGAAATGATGTTTCTGCTGTTGACGGGACTGGCGCCATTTTAAGAAAACCCCTCCATTTTGTAAAAAACTCAGGCGGGAAAATGCGGGAGGGGCTGGGAGGAGCCATGCTAGCTGCAAAATTATCTTATGTACTGTTGGCTTGCTTGCATTGGCTAATAACTCCTAGCACAGTGATCGGGCGACCGAGTTGCCATGCTTGCAGCTTTAAAAACCAAAAGTAAAAAACGGCTCGGGCAGCACTCTGAATGGGCTAGTGCGGTCCCAGCTGTTGGCAATAAAGTTGTTTTTTTTTTTCCATATTGGTCTCCGAGGGTGATTTCTCCCAACGCCTATAACAATGTTAAAATTATCACTGTAGTTATTTCATTTATCTATTACTCAATAATAAGCCACACCATAGTACTCATGATTCTGTAGGTATGGATTCAGGCAGGATTTGGCTGGATGGTTCTTCTAGTCCATGAGGTGACAGTCATGGTCACTCAGCAGGCTGGCTTCAGCTAGGGCCTGGGCTGGGCTTGAAGGTCCAAGAAGGCAACACTCACATGTATAGTACCTCAGTATTCCTCCATGTGGCTTTTCTCTCTCTATGTGATTTCTTCTCATTCAGGTGTCTTGCCTGAGCTTCCTTACAGCACACTATCTAGCTTCCTGAAACAAAGTTGAAAGCTTCCAGGCCCCTGGAAAGCTAGGACCAGAACTGGCACAGCCTAAATTTATTGGGAGGAAAACTTTTCCTTTACTAAATTAGGTTCACATGGTGGTAGGAAGGGATCCTGCAAATTAACTGACAATGGACAGATTAACTGGTGGAAGAAAAAACAAGCTTCATTTATATGCATGTGGAAGCATTCAAAAGAAGAGGATAACTGAACACCTAACAGTAAGGGTTTATATACCAACTTAAATGAGGAAATGAGTGGGGGAAGATAGGGCTTTTAAGAAAAATAAATGGGCTTTTAGGGGAACAAAAGGGAGGTATGATAATTTGTGATCATGTTTAGTTTATGCAATTTCCCATCCAGGTGTTAATGGTCAGCATCCTTCCCTAGAGGGGATGAAAGAGACCTTAGCCAGAGAATAGCCATCTTTGGGATAACTAAGACCAAGCAGAAAATTTCAGTTAGCCATTAACTTAGGAACTGATAATCATCAATTCTTTGAGGTTAGCAGAGGAATTGAGAAACTGACCAGAAGGCTGAAACTGCCTGGGGATGAAATCATGCCCCAAGAGGACTCTTCTCAAAAGTTTATTTCTGTTTATCTCCCATTACACCCTCTGATGTTGATTTACTTTAGATGTTGGATATCTAAAATTAAGAATTGAAACTGTTTTCTTGTTTCTCTTACTCTTCCTAATGGACTGCAAACAAAGGAATTCCAAGAGAAAATCAAAGCATCCTAGTTGATTATTAACTCACCTTTTTAGTTAAAGGAAAAATTGCATCCACCTTAGAGGTAGTCACGTATTTTTATGTTGCAGTGATGCTTGATGAGGTTATTGTCTTGAGCTCTCCCTAGGAGATAAGGACTCCAAACTCTCAGATAACATCAAGGACTTGAAGATGATCAGTCCACCAACTGCAGACTCCATGACGCCAAAGCACCCAGTCCATCGTGGGACCCTGACATCTGACTCAGACCTTCTGCTGATCCTGTGACCAGCCTCCCTCTTTGCCTGCAGGACAAAACCCTTACCTCACCTTCCCACCTCTTCTCCTTTATAAATCCCAGAATAGGCATCAAAGGATGAGATGATTTTAGCCTGGTCATCTCCCAGACGCTGGTTATCTGAATAAAGCTTCCAATCCTTGCACAAACTTTTGTTTAGTGTGAGAGTGCAAGCTGAGCCTATTGATGGTAACAGGGATTGATGGCAGCTTCATTCTCCAAGGCTGTGCCTTTTGTCAGATAAGGAAAGCTCAGCAAAAGCTTCTTTCTTCCTTTACTTGATGAAAGAAAATGGCCTCAGTCTGGTCAAGACATTTAAAATGGAGTTGGGAGGCAATTTCAGCTTGAGCTTGAGGCACATCTTATCCAAAGACACTCTGAACTTTCAAACTCTTCTAATCAGTCACAAAGGTCACACCCTCCTGAAATAATAATAGCCAACACATCTGTTGGCCATCTGTTAATTGTTATTTCACGTACTTCCTCTCAAACTGAAAATTTTCTAGCTGAGGACCATTTTGCAAACTGTTTTAGCCAATGCCTTATGGCCAGGACTACTTAAAGATGCTAGTACCAATTGTAATGTTAGACAGACAACTTTTGTAGCCACCTCCTCTTCTGGTTGGTCTTTTTTCCTTTATAAGCCCAAACTCCTTCTTTGTTTCTCCAAAGCACTTCTCAGTGTAACTTGGAGTGTGTCTTCGGCTGCACTTACTCATATTTAGCTCAAATAAACCCCCCCTTTTTTGGTTTAAGTAGTGCCTCAGTTTCTTTTCAGGTTCACATTCTGTATTTTCAGTGTCTCTAGTTAAGTAATCATTGTATCATTCTGGTGGGTTGTGAGTCCCTTCAACTTCTACCTCATTCTATTTATGAGAGTACTTCAAAAAGTTCATGAAAGGATTTGTGTTATCTTTTTTTTTTTTTTTTGTCTTTTTCGTGACCGGCACTCAGCCAGTGAGTGCACTGGCCAGTCCTATATAGGATCCGAACCTGCGGTGGGAGCGTCGCCACTCTCCCAGCACTGCACTCTCCCGAATGCACCACAGGCTCGGCCTTGTGTTATCTTTTAATACTATTTTTCCATGAACTTTTGAAGTACCTTGTATTAGTCAAGGCAAGTCATAAGTCCAGGCCTGATTCAAGGGAAGGAAATAGACTCCACCTCTTATTTGCTGCAGCAGTATGTGCATACAGGGAGGAAAGGAATTAATGCTGGTCATCTTCCTGGATCATCTACCACAGCTGTTGCAGCTAACACCTTAAAGGAAAGTCCCGTTTCAGGCTTCCTTGACTGCTGCTCCAGGACCCAAGCTCTGAAGGATGAGGTAGCATTAAAGACAGTGATTATTTTCTCCAGAAGAGGAAAATTATATTGAAAAAGCATATTTTAGGCAAGATGTAATTACAAGGATCAACAAACACATGCAATGTACAGAAACGAAGGACCATCTTTAGCATTAGAAACAGGAAGCACCCAGGGAGGTAAAATGGCTGCTCCCTTGAACACCTCAATTGCCACCCACCACCTCTACACCAGCCATTTCAGATATAGCATAGCATAAAAAAGCCAAACTCACCAAAACCCAAAATCAGATACCCCGCCTCTGGCTCTTGTTAGTGAATCAAGTTATTTATTATTGAGTGTAGGCTGTTATGGCAATAGAGGCAGGATGGGATGGAATTGGGAGGAGATCATAGAATAATGGGCAGAGATTCATCTAAAAAATCATTTTGAAAGTGTAACAAGTATTTTCCATATTGTTCAAGAATATTCAATTCTGCTATAGAAAGTTTGAGAAGTAAGCAGATGAGAATAAAACGAGTTAAGTTTAGAAGCAAGTAGCTTGTGAGACATGTTGAATCTAGAAGATGTATATTAATAGATAAGCAGCCTCTGAGACATGTTGTTCATATGCTAAACATAAATAGTGACAGAACGACTAAGAGACACTGAATAATATTTATACTCCACAAGTATTCATAAACACTAACATGCATAAGGTGATACATGAAACAAGATACTCACTGAATACAAGTGAGACACAGAAGTGTTCAATATTCAGGAGGTCACAGATAAGCCATCCACAAGCAGATGAGTTAACACTTCTCTCTGTGAAATGGAGACGCAAAAGAGATTACTCAAAGCAACATGAATACACTGAGAAGCCGAAGGGACTGCACCTCAGCAACTCCTTTGTTAGAAGAAGAAACTGGGTACAGCCCCGAGTCAAAGTTAGCTTCTGTTTTTATTATTAAGACAAGGAAGTTTCACAAGAAAAATCAGTTGATGCAATCATTTCAAAAGGACACAAAAGACATAGGCAATGTGACAAAAGTTATCTATGGCTAAGTATAGCTAAAACTAGTAACATCATTTAAATTAACAACGTGACAGTCCAAAGTACAATTTGTGAAAAGCTAAATTGATTGAACTGCAATCATTATCTAATCCAAAATATAACCTCTCCTTAAATGATTCAAGCAAAATTTACATTCTTATGATTAAATCTAAGTATAATTGTCCCTAAAGTTTCCACCAACAAACAGCTTGCCCTTAGCACACATTTTTTTACATTTTTCCCTACAGCAATTCTGTCAACATCTTTGAACAACAATCAGTATGTTAAATAATCAAAGTACAGAATCCCACCCCTGAACAGTGATTAGAATTGATTAGATGGGCCATTGCCTGCTAGCTGTGAACTTTTGCCCCCAGCCGAGGACTTTTGTCTCATACATGCATTACCTAAAAACCCTATACTAAAAATCAACTGAGAATCAACATATATTTGATTAGAATTGATTAGATAGGCTTTTTGCCCCAGTGGCTGTGGGCTTTTGGACATTTGTCCCATAAATTTTTTAGCTAAAGAGTCCTCTGCCTAAAAATCAAATGAGAATCAAAATTTTTAACTCTCTACAGATGAGAAGCATGTTTGTTCAGCTAATTGGCAGGTTACAGGGGTTCTCTCTAATCTGGAAAGTGTCATTGGCTTCAGGTATATTTCATCTAATTGAAACCCCTTGTTCAAACTTTAACTCTGGGCTTTGAAACCACACGATTAGTGTGGAAGCCTGCTGCAGCACAGAAAGAGAGACAGAACATAGGAACACGACTGTCTTAGTATCTGCAGGCTGAATACCATAGACTGGCTGGCTTATACACAATAGAAATTCAGTTCTCACAGTTAAAGAAGCTGGGAATCTAAGACCTGCAGATTCCACATCTGGTGAGGACCAACTTCCTGACTCATGGATTGTCATCTTCTCTCTGTCCTCATATGGCAGAAGGGGTGGAAGACCTTTCTGAAGTCTGCTGTATAAAGGCACTAATCTCATTTATGAGTGCACCACCCTCATGACCTAATCACCTCCTAAAGGTCCCACCTCCTAATATGCTCACATTGAGAATTAAATTTCAACATATGAATCAGGGGGTACTCAGACACTTAGTCTATCATAATCACATAACACAGGATCCAGGCAACATGGTCCTCGTATTCTGCTTGTACCCTATTTAACTGTGTCCATCTTACTTCATCTCTTTCCCTTGCTACTTGATGTTTGTTTCAGATTTATTTACTAAACCACGTGATTTGTGTATCTTCATTTGTCTGTGAGATTTTTTTAGACCAAGGATTCTGAGATAGCTTGTTCATAATGTACTTGACCATCACAACAGATTTCCTACAAAACAGAAGTTCCCTAAATATGGATTGAGATACTGAGTTCCTGCTATCATGATGCCAGCATGCTAACATGTTTTGTTAAGATTATGAGAAGCAGACTGATTTCTTAATTTATCCTGGGACCCTAAAGGAGCATGGTTTTAAGAAGAGAGTCCTTATAAGTTCTACACTAGGTGTAAAGAACAATGAGCATTCTGCACAGGAGAAAAATAAATTCTTTTTCCCTCTACTCAGCTTAGATTTTATTGGCTGGGGCACTTAAATTAGACTAACGAGAGACAGATTAATAAGGGAAAACAAACAGAAGTTTATCAACATGTGCTTCCTACATATGCACGGGAGTACCCAGTGATGAGTAACAAAGCAGTGGTTAGCATCTTAACCAAAAAAAAAAAAAATCCATTTTTAGAGAAATGACAAATCAAAGAAAAAAGACTTTGAGTTTCTAGGGCAGTAAATTGTGGGAAGGTAAATATACAGGGCACTAATAAAAGATAAGGGCTAGTTAGTAAAGTTCGTAATATAGATTCCTCTGGTGTCAACTCCTTATCTGGGCAGATAAGAGTCTATAGTTGTCTCAGGTGATTAACTTTGGTCCTTCCTGGTAGAGAGGAAAGGGGGTACACTGTCACAAACTTATGCTCTGCTTTAAGGCAAATAGGGGGAAGGCAGAGAGCTTTTCTTGTATCTGCTTCCTCTCAATTGTTTTCAGCTCAAAATAATATGCCAAAGTGACATATTTGGGGGTGGCATATTTTGCTAACCTTCAGTTCATTTGAATTTAGTTTGGGGGCCTACTCTTTCAGTTGCTGGCTTATTTCCTTTTTTTTTCTTTGTTAAACATCTTGAGAGCAGTATAAAATATTGTTCTCTTTCTCTGTACCCACTTGCCCCATGACCCTCTGTAGTCCAGTCTTCACATTCACTATGGCATTGAAATTCATCATTTGAATATCACAATGACATTCGAATCAACAAGTCTAATGGCTTTTTCTCATTTCTTCCTTATTTGTCCTCTTGTGTCTTTTGACACTATTGATCACTCCCTACTTGAAATGTTATCTCTTCCTGGTTTCTTTGATACTCAAAGGCCTGGTTCTCATCCTTCCAACCCTGCTCCCCTTTCTGGGATGTGTGTGTGTGTGTGTGTGTGTGTGTGTGTGTGTGTGTGTGTGTGTGTGTGCGCGCGCGTGCGTGCGCGCGCGCACATATATATAATAATTTTTTATTTAAATGTAAATATTTTTAAATTAAAAATTCTAATAGACTATTTTTTAGAACAGTTTTGGATTCAAAGCAAAGTTGAGAAGAAAGTACAGAGATTTCCCATATAACCCCTGTTCCCACATATGTACAGTCTCCCCACTATCAACATGTCTAGGATATATTTTTTAAATTATTATTTTCTATCTCTGTGGCTACCTTTTCTTGTTCTTGGCACCCCTCCCATCCTCATCCATCAGTCCCAGAGACTAAATGATTAGAAATAGATCCAGCAACACAGGGAAATTGAGACCTCAGGTGTCTGACTTATGCAAATCCAGTGGCTGGGCATGCTCAGTAGAGAGGGGTTCTATAACCCTAACAGCCAAGCATGCTCAGCAAAGTGGAGTTTATCCTTTGAATGACCTTCCACTGGAAGTGCTAAAGAGTACAGAACATTTTGAATACGTCTGGTGCATGAGATAGGATTTGACCAATGAACATGCCCTAAAAGGAGACCAACTGAGCAAGTGCAGGACATGTTACATAACAGGGAACCACCCCTTAGTTGAGTATTCACTGGACAGCATGAATATGTATAGATAGTGAAACTATAAAAGCGGAATCCCAGCAGAAATTGGAGCTGTTGCTCACTCTCCTGAAGCCAGACCACCCTTTGCCTGGAGTGTGTGTTTTTTTCTTTTTGTGTCAAACTTGCCTTCAGCAGGCTTCAATTCACCCTGGGGCCAGCCTGCTCATTATCTATAAATGTGTATTTCTTAATTTTGTATTAAACTTGTTGTGGTTCTTGCTCATTTTCCTGGGGCCAACCCACACTTCGCTGGCTGAGGTGGGTATGCTTTCTTTTGTATCAGATTTACTTTCAGCAAGTGGCTGCTCATTTTCTTGAATCAGCCTGCACTCTGTACTAAATTGAAAGTGTATTTCTTACTTTTATGTTAACCTTGGTGTGGGCCCTGCTCAGTCTCTGGAGCTAGGCTACACTCTCTCTATGAAATTTGTATCTCTTATTCATTACACCTGTTCTCACTTTCTCCTGTGACTCTGTCCTTGCATTCCTTCCAGTGATGGAGTCAAGAACCTGGTAAGAGGATGAGGTGGGTTGAGGCCAGCCACTGGGCCTCCCCAGACCCTCTGCTCCAGCATCAGGTGGTCACAGAAGTCCTCTGTATTGGTTGTTGGGTGAGAGAATATGAAAAGCACTTTGGCTTGTTTTTTTCCCCTATATTCTCAGAGACCACAACCTCAGAAGAGAAATTTGAGTGCTGAAACACAACAAGACTTTGTTATTGCTACCAGCTGCTCCTGGGCGAATAGCCAAATCAGTATGCCTGTCTGACTATGACCTTGCCTTTGTGTGTGTCCAGACTACTAGGGTTCCTAAGAGGAAACCACCTGAAAAACATAGAAGCAAAGCAAGCAAAACTGTAAACAATCAGTCTGGTCTGATAGCTGGAGGGGAATAATGGGCAGTGGTGTGAGAAAGCCATAATAGCTGGATCATAGAGATATATGCTGTTAAATGCTAAAGATTTTACTTAACTCATTAACTAAAAGAGAAAACCAGGCAGATGTAATAAAATGTTCAAAGAAGAACAAATGTTTGTGGAGTAAAGGAATATTGAAATTAATGTGCAAATGAAATCAAAACTGGCTTGGGGTGGGGCAGTTGGGTTGTCCTCTACTTGAACAGATAATTTGCATGTCTATAGACAAGAATTATTTTATTATCAGTGCTTCAGTGTATCAATCATTTTGCATTGCTAACAACCTTGTAAAACTGTAACATAGCTCTCTTAGAATCAGATAGCCAGCAAGGATGTGATCTAGACAATTCTTAGTTTCCCACTGAAGCATACATTTTTCCCTCAATGTAAGCATCTGGAAAGATACACAATGAACTGTTAACAGTCGTCGCTCATGCAGAAAGGTGGGGGTTTTCCTCTAAATGCTTATGTAAAATTGTACTCTTTTACAGGAATGTATTCATGTAAAATTTGTTCCAAAAAAAAAAAAGGCTGGCCAGTTAGCTCAGTAGGTTAAAGCATGATGCTGACAACACCAAGGTCCAGGGTACAATCCTTATGGCCAGATACACACACACACACACACACACACACACACACACACACACACACACACACACACACACACACACAGAAAACACTTTAAAAAGTCAACTTGATTTGAGTGCTGCATACTCTAAGGATAAGTGCAGCTTTGTAGTCGAGTGGCTGGGTTTGCATCCTAGATTCACTTCTTGCAGCTCTTTGATCTTGAACAAGTTACTTAGCCTAAGTTAGTTTCCTCAGCTGTGAAACAGAATGATATTAATATTGCCTGTTAAAAATTTTTTTGAGAGGTCATTAGGTTGAGACGGCTCCAGCTTTTTGGGTTTCTATATAAGCAAACTGAAGCCCAGGGTAAATGATAAAAATGAAACTAGAGACTTAAATCAGAAACCGCCAAATAACCTTTAACTGCGGATGTTCCATGGAATTATACTCAAATAAGGCAAAGCCTACCTGTAATCAATCAGGTTGAGGCAGGAAAGACATAGGACATGCCCCAGGGAGGCTGCTCATGAATATTCAGACTGGGCCAGCATTAGCCATCTACTTGTTTTGCAGTTAATGAACCCGTAATGAGCTGACAACAGCTTAACCAACCTACCAAACAGCATGCTATACCTGGAAATTTGTAGTCTTTGAACAGAAACTTAAAACCACAAAAACTGCAAGGCCAACAGACTAGGAGGAACAAAAGTACAAACTAGACCAAGAAGGGCAAAGTTAAGGGAAAATTGACCTCATTGCACATGACCAAAAACTTTAGAAACTCAAGGATGCATGACAAGCTACTGATGCAACCTTGTATCAGCCCATTAGGCCTTAGTTATTCTAGATCCTCCTCCATGGCTGAATATTCCTCCCCTTAGTTAAGACAGAGAAATACCCCTGTCCCAGAACAACATAGAAACACTCCCCTTAAGACTTCATGGCACATAACCCACTTATGATGATGTCCATACACCCTTCTGCATGTACTTTCACTTTGCAAAAAAACCCTATTTTTTTACTGTTTCGACTGTCTGTCCCTTTTCCTTTCCTTTCATTGTACAGATGCTCTCCATGATGTGGGCTCCTCTCAGTCCCATGAAAGATTTTTCTTCATGGTTTGTCCAAGAACCTGGAACTGCTATCTGGTATCAGCCTATAAAAGCCCACAGCTAATGCTACTAAAGCAGAGCTCTCTGAAGCTCATCCAGTTTTTAGTGCTGTGCAATTCATAAATCCTTTTACACTCAAATAAACTCTGTTAAATTTATTCAGTCTACAGTTTTTCTTTTCACACACTTTTCATGGGATTATTGTGAAGATTAAGTAATAAAATGATTGTAAGACACTTGGCACAATGGCACATTGTAAACATTGATAATATCACCTACTGTTAACATTATAATTATTTTTTATGTGTGTGCGTGTGTGTGTGTTTAATTGAAATGTAATTGATTATACATATTTGTGGTGTACAAGAGGTGAATATCAATACCTATATACAATGTGTGAAGATCAAGTCAGGATGATTAGCATATTCATCATTACAAAATTCAATTTCTTTGTGTTGAGAACATTCCATCTCCTTTCTTGTAGTCATCTAATAATATGCAGTAAATTAATATTATAGATGCCTAGCTTGACTGTACACCAATGGAACTTATTTTTTCCAACTAGCTGTTTTGTATCCATTAACCCATTTCTTGCTGTCTCCTCTTCCTCTCCCCCTTTCCTGCCTCTAGTAACCACAGTTCTGTTCTCTCTGAAAGTTCAAGGTATTATTATGATTGTACTTCCTTTCTTCCTTCTTTCCTTTTTTCCTTCCTTCCTTCCTTTTTCATTTATTTATTTTTTAGTTCCTACTTATGAGTGAGGACATGTGGTACTTCTCTTTCTGTGCCTGGATTATGTCACTTAACATAATTTTCTCTGAGCTCATCCATGCTGCTGTAAGTGGCAGAATTTCATTCTTTTTTATGGCTGAGTAGTATTCCACTGTGTATATATACCACATTTTCCTTATCCAGTTGTCAGATGATAGACATTTAGGTTGGTTCCATATCTTGGCTGTTGTAGAGCTGGCCAGTTAGCTCAGTTGTTAGAGCATGGCCTTGTAACACTAAGGTCAAGGGTTTGGATCCCCATACCAGCCAGCTGCCAAAAAAAAGAGAAAGAAACCATATCCTGGCTATTATAAATATAGCTGCAATAAACATAGGAATTCAGGTATCCCTTCAACATGCAGATTTCCATCCCTTTGGGTATATATACCCAGTAGTAAGATTGCTGGATCATATGGTATTTCTATCTGCAGTTGTTTGAGAAACTCCGTACTCCAAGATTACTGTACTAATTTACAGTCCCACCAACAGTGTAGAAGGGTTCCCCTTTCTCTGCATGAGGTTGCTGGATCATATGGTAGTTCTACCTGTACTTATTTGAGAAACCTCTATACTGTTTTCCATAATGGCTGTACTAACTTACACTCCCACCAACAGTAAGTGTTCCCCTTTCTTTGCATTCTCACCAGAATTTGTTATCCTGTCTTTTTGATAATTTCTAGTCTAACTGGGGTGAGATAATATCTCAATGTAGTTGTTTTTTTTTTTAAAGATGACCGGTAAGGGGATCTTAACCCTTGACTTGGTGTTGTCAGCACCACACTCTCCCCAGCGAGCAAACCAGCCATCCCTATATAGGGATCCGAACCCGTGGCCTTGGTGTTATCAGCACCGTATTCTCCGGAGTGAGCCACGGGCCGGCCCTTCAATGTAGTTTTGATTTGTTTTTCCCTGATTATTAGTGACATTGAGCATTTTTTTATGTACCTGTTGGCCATTTGTATGTTTTCTTTTGAGAAATGTCTATTCAGCTCCTTTGCTCATTTTTTAATTGGATTATTTGATTTGTTTTGTTTTGTTATTAAGTTGTTTGAGTTCCTTGTATATTCTAGATATTAATTCCTAGTTGTATGAATAGTTTGCAAATATTTTTTCCCATTCTGTAGGTTGTCCTTTCACTCTGTTGATTGTTTCTTTTGCTGTGCAGAAGCTTTTTAGTTTGATATAATCTCATTAGTTTATTTTTTCTCTTGTTGCTTGTGCTTTTGAGTTCTGATTCATAAAGTCTTTGCCTAATCCTATACTCTGAAGTGTTTCCCCTGTGTTTTCTTCTAGGAGCTTTATAGTTTCAGGTCTTATATTTAAGTCTTTAATTCATTTTCAGTTGACTTTGGTATATGGCAAGGAGTAAGGGTCTAGTTTCATTCTTTTACATATGGATGTCCACTTACTTTCCCCATCACAATTTACTGAAGAGGCAGTCTTTTCCCCAGTGTATGTCCTTGGTGCCTTTGTTGAAGATCATTCAGCCATAAGTACTTAGATTAATATCTGGGTTTTCTATTCTTTTTTTTTTTTTTTTTTGTCTTTTTCGTGACCGGCACTCAGCCAGTGAGTGCACCGGCCATTCCTATATAGGATCCGAACCCGCGGCGGGAGTGTTGCTGCGCTCCCAGCGCCACACTCTCCTGAGTGCGCCATGGGCTCAGCCCTGGGTTTTCTATTCTGTTCCATGTATCTGTTTTCATGCTAGTATCATGCTGTTTTGGTTACTATAGCTTTGTAGTATAATTTGAAGACAGGTAGTAAAGTGCTTTTGCCTTTATTTTTTTTGCTCAGGATTGCTTTGGCTATTTGGGGTCTTTTCTTGTTCCATATGAATGTTAGGATTGTTTTTTTCTATTTCTGTGAAGAATGTCATTGGAATTTTTATGGGGATTATGTTGACTCTGTAGATCACTTTGGGTAGTATGAACATTTTCACAACATTAATTCTTCCAACAATATTATTATTAATTTCTATAGAACTCCAGTGACCTGGAGGGTCAGGATCTGTAGAAAGGACTGTGAGTTCAAAAACCATTAGAGTCCTCTGAGTGCCATCTCCAGAAGGACATTGATTTTGGACAGTGAAAAGTTGAAATACATGTTAGTAACTTGGGAAGAAAAGTTACAGCTGGAACAGTTTGAAGTGACCTGTATTAGTTCATAGATTCAAAGGAATTTGGAGCTGGAAGGAATCTCAGTCCAACCTTTTTCTTTGCAGGCTAGGAAACAATTACAGACATGCTACTTGCTTTGATGTTACAGAAAATGTAAAGGACAGTCATGTGAGGTCCCTGAGACACAACTGTCAGGAAGACTGGGTCACATGGCAGTCATAAAGGCCCAGGATTGGGAAGGATGCCTGATCTTGCAAAGGGACCTGAGGAGCCAAAGCTTCTGTTCCTCTACAAGATAAGGAAGGCTTAGTCCTCCTTTCCCTCATCTTCCCTACCCAACAGTTCACTCTGATAATCCATTTCTTATCTCTCTTTCCTTCTCCTTTCCCCTTTCTCTTTGACCTTACTTTGGAACAGATTGAAAATCAGCCGATGTTTAATGAATTTCTAACAGACATGTCGTGTTTTTATAAGCAATAATCTTTGTCTTATGATATGTAGTCCAAATACAAGGATACTTCAAAAAGTTCATGAAAAAATAGAATTGAAAGATAATACTAATCTTTCCATGAACTTTTTGAAGATCCCTCCATAGATCCCTCCTTTAAAATGAAGCAAGGAAAAAAAAAAACAATGGCTGACTTTAACCAATTTTGGAGATGTTGCGAGTAAAAACCTTTCCTCTACCAACTTATGTCCAGTAATGGGGCCTGTAAACTAACTGATGATAGATTAACAGGAGAAAAGAAAACAAGTCGCATTCATATGCGTGTAGAGCAGTTAGATGAAGAGTCTCCCTAAACAGCTAGAGACAGGGGTTTATATACAAACTTAATGGGGAAAGGGGCGGGGGAGGGAAAGCACTTCTATGAGAAGAATAAATGGGCTTTTACAGAAACAAATGAAGGTATGACTGTGATAATGTTTGTTTAAGCAATTTCTCATCCCTTTGCATGAGGTCAGTCTTCCTCCTGGGAGTGAAGCTCCCTTGGACAGGGGATTTATGGCAGCTTTACTCTCAGAAGCCTCTGCCTTTTAGTTAGATAAGAAAAGTTTCAAAAAAGGCTTTTTCTTCAGTTTAAAATGATCTTCATATCAACTCTAGGGGTTCTAGTATGTCCCCACAGAAAATTTTCTGATCTGAACATAGAAGAAGAAACTTCAAAAGAAGTTCAAGAAAAAAATTTTTTCAAGCGTATACAGTCATCTCTTGGTGTCCTTGGGGGACTGGTTTCAGGACCCCCCTCACACCACCTCCCACACTCTAACCAAGCCAAGTGAGCTAACAGGCTAGCCCCTCTCCTGTGTGCTTTCAATCATCTCTAGATTACTCGTAATACCTAATACAATGTAAATGCTATGTAAGTAGTTTTTATATGTATTTTAATTTGTGTTATTTTTAATTTTATAGTTATTTTTATTTTTATTTAATTTTTAATATTTTCAATCTGCAATTGGTTGAATCTGTGGACGCGACACCTGTGGATACAAATGGACAATTGTATTTATTGATTAGTTTCAGATGAACACATTAAAGCTTATTTTTAGAAAATAATAACCTATGAAAAATATAATGATAAGTTTTAATGAAAAAGGCTGCTGAGTTTTCTGAATGTTAAAGTCAGTGGCTCATGTGTTTGAGGAGAACAGAGCACATGTAATAGTGACTTTTTTCATACATTACAATGTCCTATTCTAGAGTGTGTAGTAGAGAATTCATTAGGGAACCAAACACTTAATATCTTTCAAACATGTCACCTCTCATCCCTAGAACTTGGGACTGATGAATACCCTGACGTTCTGGAGAACGTTTGAGTTACCAATATTTTGTGAAATTGTTGAGTGTTCTAGTCCTCTTGGGTTGTGGCCACCCTAAATTTTAGAGCTACACTTCCCATCCTTGTATTTTGTTTGTTTATTTATTTGGCAGCTGGCTGGTATGGGGGTCTGAACCTATGACCTTGGTGTTGTAAGTATGTGCTATAACTAACTGAGATAACCAGCCAGCTGCCCTATACTTTGTGAGTTTGTTCTATATCTCTGCACCATAATATTTTTCAGTTTCAGGTGCTGGGACATTTTGATTTTTGTGTGTGTGCTTAGTAGAACTTGCCTCACAGTATGTTTATATCTGAACAGTCAAGAGTCCTGAAACTCAATGATTTGGGTTAAGTTTGTGGCTTCATCAAGATGTGTCTTCTGTCCTGCCTTGCCTTGTACTCTCTAACTCCCAATGCCTTTCCCAGGACTCTTTTTGGTACATTCAAGTCTACAATGAATAAAGGCTTTATTCTTTGTGTATTCATTCAACACATATAAGTTGACTACCTATTACTTGCCAAGCATGTTCCAGGCACTTGAAATACGAAAAAGAATAAAATACATCATTGGCTTTCATGAATCTCAGTCTAGTAAAGGGGACAGACATGTAAATAAATCCTTGAAATATAATATGATATATGTTATAATAGAGTGAGTACAGTAGAAGCTTCCTTAAATGATCTCTTCTTAATCAATTCACCAGATTAACCAATGTTCTCTGTTCTTTTATTGTTTTTTGTCTGTCTGTCTGTCTGTCTGTTTGTTTAAAAGATGACCGGTAATCCTTGACTTAGTGTTGTCAGCACCACGCTCAGCCAGTGAGCTAACCGGCCATCCCTATATAGGATCCGAACCCATGGCCTTGTTGTTATCAGCACCGCACTCTCCCGAGTGAGCCACGGGCCAGCCCCTGTTCTCTGTTCTTTTAGTAAGACATACTGGCTGACACTCATAACAAGTTGAACACTTTCAACAAGTAGACTCCTGTGCCCACACCCAATGACTTCTGCTCTCAATAGTCATATTGCATTCTCACTAATAATCAAATGTGCAGTGATGTGTGTGTGTGTGTGTGTGTGTGTGTGTGTGTGTGTGTGTGTGTGTGTGTATGAGTGCTCCAATTCATCCACATCCTAGCCAACACATGTTATTGTCTGTCTTTTTTATTTTGGGCATCCTATGGAATGTGAAATGGTATCTCATTGTTGTTTTGATTTTTTGATGACTGAGGATATTCATCATATTTTCATGTACTTATTAGTCTTTTTTTATATCTTCTTTGGAGAAATATTTATTCAGATCCTTTGCCCATTTTTAATGGGTTATCTTTTTTTTATTGAGTTCTAAGAGTTCTTTATATTCTAGATAGAAGTCTTTTATCAGATATGTGATTTGGAAAGTTTTCTCCCATTCTGTGGGTTGTCTTTTCACTTACTTCACAGTGTCCTTTGATGCACAAAAGTTCCTAATTTTTTTTTTTCTTTTTTTGTCTTCTTCGTGACTGATACTCAGCCAGTGAGTGCACTGGCCATTCCCATATAGGATCTGAACCCGCGGCGGGAGCGTCACCGCGCTCCCTGCGCCGCACCCTCCCGAGTGCTCCACGGGCTCAGCCTAAAAGTTCCTAATTTTAATGAAGCCCAATGTATCTATGTTTTCTTTTGTTACTCATATGTTTGGTATGTAATCTAAGAATTTGTTGCCAAATCTGAGGCCATAAAATTTACCCCCTTTTTTTCTAAGATTTTTATAATTTTAGCTCTTACATTTAGGTGTTTAATACATTTTGTTCTGTTTCTATTTGATAAATTTTGAGTTAA
The DNA here is from genome assembly GCF_027409185.1 of Cynocephalus volans. Taxonomy (NCBI): domain Eukaryota; kingdom Metazoa; phylum Chordata; class Mammalia; order Dermoptera; family Cynocephalidae; genus Cynocephalus; species Cynocephalus volans. Next base: position 82,183,861 of record NC_084471.1, read on the forward strand.
TTTTTAAAAAATTTTTATTTTGTCGATATACATTGTGGCTGATTATTGTTGCCCATCAACAAAACCTCCCTCCCTCCTCCCTCTCCCCTCCCCCCCACAAATGTCCCCTCTGTTTGCTTGTCGTATCAACTTCAAGTAATTGTGGTTGTTATATCTTCTCCCCCCCCGTTTTATTTTTTTGTGTGTGTGTGTGTGAATTTATATATTAATTTTTAGCTCCCACCAATAAGTGAGAACATGTGGTATTTCTCTTTCTGTGCCTGACTCGTTTCTCTTAATATAATTCTCTCAAGGTCCATCCATGTTGTTGCAAATGGCAGTATTTCATTCGTTTTTATAGCAGAGTAGTATTCCATTTTGTAGATGTACCACATTTTCCGTATCCACTCATCTGATGATGGACATTTGGGCTGGTTCCAACTCTTGGCTATTGTAAAGAGTGCTGCAGTGAACATTGGGGAACAGCTATACCTTCGACTTGATGATTTCCATTCCTCTGGGTATATTCCCAGCACTGGAATAGCTGGGTCATATGGCAGATCTATCTGCAATTGTTTGAGGAACCTCCATACCATTTTCCATAGAGGCTGCACCATTTTGCAGTCCCACCAACAATGTATGAGAGTTCCTTTTTCTCTGCAACCTCGCCAGCATTTCTCGTTCAGAGTCTTTTGGATTTTAGCCATCCTAACTGGAGTTAGATGTTATCTCAATGTGGTTTTGATTTGCATTTCCCGGATGCTGAGTGATGTTGAGCATTTTTTCATATGTCTGTTGGCCATTTGTATATCTTCCTTAGAGAAATGCCTACTTAGCTCTTTTGCCCATTTTTTAATTGGGTTGCTTGTTTTCTTCTTGTAAAGTTCTTTGAGTTCCTTATATATTCTGGATATTAATCCTTTGTCAGATGTATATTTTGCAAATATTTTCTCCCACTCTGTTGGTTGTCTATTAACTCTGTTAATAGTTTCTTTTGCTGTGCAGAAGCTTTTTAGTTTGATATAATCCCATTTGTTTATTTTTCGTTTGGTTGCCCGTGCTTTTGGGGTCATATTCATGAAGTCTGTGTCCAGTCCTATTACCTGAAGTGTTTCTCCTATGTTTTCTTTAAGAAGTTTTATTGTTTCAGGGTGTATATTTAAATCCTTAATCCATTTTGAGTTGATTTTAGTATATGGTGAGAGGTATGGGTCTAGTTTCATTCTCCTGCATATGGATATCCAGTTATCCCAGCACCATTTGCTGAAGAGGCAGTCCCTTCCCCAGTGAATAGGCTTGGTGCCTTTGTCAAAGATCAGATGGCAGTAAGTGTATGGGTTGATTTCTGGATTCTCTATTCTATTCCATTGATCAGTGTGTCTGTTTTTATGCCAGTACCATACTGTTTTGGTTATTATAGCTTTGTAGTATAGTGTAAAGTCAGGTAGTGTTATGCATCCAGCTTTATTTTTTTTGCTCAGCATTGCTTTGACTATGCGTGGTCTTTTATTATTCCATATAAATGTCCGGATAGTTCTTTCCATTTCTGAGAAAAATGTATTTGGAATTTTGATGGGGATTGCATTGAATTTGTATATCACTTTGGGTAGTATGGACATTTTCACTATGTTGATTCTTCCAATCCAAGAGCATGGCATATCATTCCATCTTCTTGTATCCTCTAATTTCTCTCAGCAGTGGATTGTAGTACTCATTATAGAGATTTTTCACATCCTTGGTTAACTCAATTCCTAAGTATTTTATTTTTTTGGTGGCTATTGTAAATGGGCAGGCTTTCTTGATTTCTCATTCTGCATGTTCACTATTGGAGAAAAGAAATGCTACTGATTTTTCTGTGTTGATTTTGTATCCTGCTACTGTGCTGAAATCATTTATTAATTCCAAGAGTTTTTTTGTAGACGTTTTAGGCCGTTCGATATATAGGATCATGTCATCTGCAAAGAGGGACAGTTTGACTTCATCTTTTCCAATCTGGATGCCCTTTATTTCCTTCTCTTCTCTGATTGCTCTGGCTAGTACTTCCAACACTATGTTGAATAGGAGTGGTGAGAGTGGGCATCCTTGTCTAGTTCCTGTTCTGAAAGGAAAAGCTTTCAGCTTTTCCCCATTCAGGATGATATTGGCAGTGGGTTTGTCATATATGGCTTTGATTATGTTGAGATACTTTCCTTCTATACCTAGCTTATAGAGGGTCTTTGTCATGAATGAGTGCTGAACTTTATCAAATGCTTTTTCAGCATCTATAGAGATGATCATATGGTCCTTGTGTTTGACTTTATTAATATGGTGTATCATATTTACTGATTTGCATATGTTGAACCAACCTTGCATCCCTGGGATGAATCCCACTTGATCGTGGTGAATAATTTTACATATGTGTTGCTGTATTCTGTTTGCTAGTATTTTAGTGAGGATTTTTGCATCTATATTCATCAAGGATATCAGCCTGTAGATTTCTTTTTTGGTTATATCTTTACCTGGTTTTGGGATCAGGATGATGTTTTCTTCATAGAATGAGTTTGGGAGATTTGCGTCTGTTTCAATCTTTTGGAATAGTTAGTAAAGAATCGGTGTCAATTCCTCTTTGAATGTTTGGTAAAATTCTGCTGTGAATCCATCTGTCCTGGGCTTTTCTTTGTTGGGAGCCTTCTGATAACAGCTTCAATCTCCTTTATTGTTATTGGTCTGTTCAAATTTTCTACGTCTTCATGGTTCAGTTTTGGGAGCTTGTGTGTGTCCAGAAATTTATCCATTTCCTCCAGATTTTCAAATTTGTTGGCGTATAGTTGTTTATAGTAGTCTCAAATGATTCCTTGTATTTCAGATGAATCAGTTGTAATATCGCCTTTTTCATTTCTAATTTTGTTATTTGAGTCTTCTCTCTTCTTTTTTTTGTTAGCCATGCTAATGGTTTGTCAATTTTATTTATCTTTTCAAAAAACCAACTTTTTGATTCATTGTTCTTTTGTATTGTTTTTTTGGTTTCAATTTCATTCAGTTCTGCTCTGCTCTTAATGATTTCTTTCCGTCTGCTAACTTTAGGTTTGTATTGTTCTTGTTTTTCTAGTTCTTTAAGGGGAACTGTAAGGTTGTTCACTTGCCATCTTTCCATTCTTCTGAGGTGAGAATTTAATGCAATAAATTTCCCCCCTCAGTACTGCTTTTGCAGTATCCCACAGGTTTTGGTATGATGTATCATTATTTTCATTAGTTTCAATAAATTTTTTTGATTTCCTGCTTGATTTCTTCTTGGACCCATATGTCATTAAGTAGAATGCTGTTTAATTTCCATGTGTTTGTATAGTTTCCAGAGTTTCGTTTGTTATTAATTTCTAGTTTTAATCCATTGTGGTCTGAGAAAATACATGGGATAATTCCATTTTTTTTGAATTTATTGAGACTTGATTTGTGACCTAATATGTGATCTATCCTGGAGAATGATCCATGTGCTGATGAGAAGAATGAATATTCTGAGGTTGTTGGGTGGAATGTTCTGTAGATATCTGCCAATTCCAATTGGTCTAGAGTATTGTTTAGATCTTGTGTTTCTCTACTGATTCTTTGCCTAGATGATCTGTCTAATATTGACAGTGGGGTGTTCAGGTCCCCTGCTATTATGGTATTAGTGTCTATTTCCTTCTTTAGGTCTAATAGAGTTTGTTTTATAAATCTGGCTGCTCCAACATTGGGTGCGTACATATTTGTGATTGTTATGTCTTCTTGATGGATCAGTCCTTTTATCATTAAGTAGTGTCCCTCATTGTCTCTTTTTATGGTTTTTAGTTTGAAGTCTATTTTGTCAGATATAAGAATAGCTACTCCAGCTCGTTTTTCTTTTCTGTTTGCATGGTAAATCTTTTTCCATCCTTTCACTCTTAGTCTATGTGAATCTTTATGGGTGAGGTGGGTCTCTTGTAGGCAGCATATAGTTGGGTCCTCCTTTTAGATCCAGTCAGCCAGTCTGTGTCTTTTGATTGGGGAATTTAAGCCTTTTACATCAAGGGTTGTTATTGAAAGGTGTTGATTTATTCCCAGCATTTTATTGGTTGTTTGGTTGTCTTAGGTGTCTTTTGTTCCTTGCTTTCTGATTTACTGTTTGGTTTCTGTGTTTGTTGGTTCCTTAGGTTGTAGATAGTGTTTTTGTTTGTTTGTTTTCTCTTCATGAATGCCATTTTTATTATACTAGTGGGTTTTGATTTTTCTTGGGTTTTTATGGCAGTTGTAGTTATTTTTCAGGATCCAAACCCAGTACTCCCTTGAGGATTTCTTGTAAGGGTGGTCGTGTCGTAGTGAACTACTGCAGTTTTTGTTTGTCTGAGAAATATACTATTTGCCCTTCATTTCGAAGGATAGCCTTGCAGGTTAGAGTATTCTTGGCTGGCAATCTTTGTCTTTTAGTATTTTGAGTAAATCATCCCATTCCTTTCTAGCTTTTAGGGTTTGTGATGAAAAGTCTGATGTTAGCCTGATTGGGGCTCCGTTATAGGGGATTTGATGCTTCTCTCTTGCAGCTTTTAAGATTCTCTCTTTGTCTCTGAGTTTTGCCAATTTGACTATAACATGTCTTGGAGAGGGCCTTTTTGGGTTGAATACGTTTGGAGATCGTTGAGCTTCCTGGATCTGAAGATCTGAGATTTTTCCTATACCTGGGAAGTTTTCTGCCACTATTTTGTTGAATATGTTTTCAATGGAATCTCCATTTTCCTCCCCTTCTGGAATACCCATGACTCGGATATTTGATCGCTTATGGTTGTCTGATATCTCTCTCAGATTTTCTTCAATGTCTTTGATTCTTTTTTCTTTCTTTTTGTCTGCTTGTGTTATTTCAAACAGCCCATCTTCAAGTTCAGAGGTTCTCTCTTCAACTTCGACAAGCCTGCTGGTTAAACTCTCCGTTGTGTTTTTTATTTCAGTGAATAACTTCTTCAGTTCAGCAAATTCTGCTACATTTTTTATCAGGACATTGATTTCCTTGTACATTTCCTCTTTCAGGTCCTGTATACTTTTCCTCATTTCATCATGATGTCTAGCTGAGTTTTCTTGTATCTCATTCAGTTTCCTTAGAATTATCACTCGAAATACCTTGTCAGTCATTTCAAGGTCTTCTTGTTCTATAGGATCTAGAGTTTGAGATTTATTAACTTTTGGTGGTGTACTTTCTTGATTTTTTGTATTTCTGGTATCTTTTTTTTGATGTTTATTCATTGTGGCAGGGGGTTTCACAGTCCACCGGTTTGAGACTATTGACTAACTAAGATGTTGCTGTATTTGTCAATTTGGTATGGCTACCTCCGTGACTGCTCAGTTGGCCTCTAGTGCCTTGTGTGTATGGTTGCCTCTGGTCTTGGGCCTCTCCGGGGAGCCACCTCTCTGGTCAGGTTGTACTCTGCTGGGCTGCTGGATCATGGGGCGGTACCGCAGGGTGTGTGGTCTCTGCTGAGCTTTCACTTCCCGTGCAGGACTTCTCCCTGTTCCATGCGCTCTGGCCCGGGGTGTTGGATCGTGCAGTGGCGACCCCACAGGTTGTGTGGTTTCTGTTGAGTCTCCGCCTCCCTAGCCGGACGTCTCCCTGCTCTGTGCGCACTGGGCTGGGCTGGGACGTGTCTTCTGCAACCCTCATCTATCAGCTGGGCCTTGAAGACCCTGCTCGGCACCGCCTCGCCCAGGAAGTCTACCAGGTTTCTGCTAGGCGCAGACGACCGATCCCTCTGGGTGCCTTTGTAGCCCTGTGTAGATCTTTCTCGGGACTTATCTCCTTCCTCCTGGTATCGCGGTTATTTGTGTAGTTGTTTTATCTCCAACACCAGAGTGTGAGCGCCTCGGGGGAGGAGCCCGCAGCACACGGTTCACCTTTGTATCCCCCTGGCACGGACTGAGTCTGGTGCCCGCCCACAGTCAGCTCTCCGGCAGGTTCAAGCGGACTTGGGAACTCTCCAACCACACTATTCCTAACCCAAAATCGGTTAGGCGTTTTTCGGAACTGGTGGCCGCAGAGATGGTATCTTCCTCCCAGTAACAGGAAGTTTACCGGGGGCCGGATCCCAGGGTGTGGTGGAGTGACAGTCAGCCCAGCCCATACTTCCTTGCCCTCCCGATGCTGGCCGGAGATGCCCCACGCCACCAGCCCCACCAGAGAACCACGGAGGGAGTGGGAGGAGAGGCCGGCCTGCAGGCCCCGGGAACCCCCGTGCCGGGGCAAGCAAGTGGGAAGGCTCAGTGAGGAGCTGAGCCGGGCAAGGAGGACAGGCTTGGCTGAGCTGGGCTGGAGCTGCCACCACCTGAGAAAATGGAGGCAGCCCCGGGGGCGGTGAGTGGCCTGGTGATGCAGGCGGAAGCCAGGTGGGCATCTTCCCCCCCCCCCGAGCAGGGCCGGGTCGGGGGTCATTCACAGGGCTGTGCTGGGTCGGGCTGCTCCCTCTCTGCCTCTGCTTTGTCGCCATCCCGTTCTCAGCCGCCTCTGCCTCGGGCTGCTCTGTCGGTCCCAGGAATCTTCTTTTATGCCGGCCTGAAACCTCGAATCCTGAATAGGGTAGCTGGCCGCCTTCAGCACGGCCCCGGCCTCCGGGATCCTGGCTGCATCAACAGCAGCCCCGGCACCGTGTTCCCTGTTTAGAGACTCGCTTTGGCAGCTAAGAAACAGTTCTTTTCCTGCTCCATACTTCAAAGCTGTTGCCTGTAAACGAGGCAGCCTCTCCTGCCAAGGGCAAAGTGGCAGTCAGCCCCCATGACCGGCCACCAGCAGCGGTCCTCCCTTAAGAGACGGTAAGAGTTTCCCGGCTGCCTAAGGCCCAGTGGCTGCCTTTTCCACCTCAGCTACTCTGCGCCAACCACCGCAGCCAACGCCATCTCGAAGAAGCTTGAGTTAATTTTTGAATATGTTATGAAATCAGGGTCCAACTTCATTCTTTTGCATGTGGCTATCCAGTCATCCCAGCACCATCTGTTGAAAAAAACCTATTCTTCCCCCATTGAAAGATCTTAGCATTCTTGTCAAAAAGCAGTTGACCATATGGGCCGAGCCCGTGGCGCACTCGGTAGAGTGCTGCGCTGGGAGCGCAGCGACGCTCCCGCCGCGGGTTCGGATCCTATATAAGAATGACCAGTGCACTCACTGGCTGAGTGCCGGTCACGAAAAAACGACAAAAAAAAAAAAAAAAAAAGCAGTTGACCATAGACACATGGTTTCCTTCTGGACCCTTAATTGTATTCAGTTGATTTACACAACTCTCCTATCCTAGTACCACACAGGCTTGAGTACTGTAGCTTTGCATTAAGTGTTGAAACTGCAAAGTGTGAGTCCTCCAACTTTGTTCTCCTTTTTCAAAATTCTTTTGACTATTCTAAGTCCCTTGCAATTCCATGTGAATTTTAACTGACACTTAACCCCCATACCGGTGGCTGGCCAGTATGGGGATCTGAACCCTTGACCTTGGTATTGTCAGCACCAAATTATGACCAACTGAGCTAACCTATACTTGACCCCATATGAGTTTTAGAATCAACCTATCAATTTCTGTAAAGAAGTCAGCTTGGATTCTGGTCAAATCTTTAGGTCAATTTGGGGAGTATTGCTATCTTAACAATATTGTCTTCCAATCCATGAACATGAGATGTTTTTCCATTTATTTAGATCTTCTTTAGTTTATTTCAACAATGTTCTGCAGTATTCAGAGTATAAGTTTTGCATTTCTTTAAAATTTATTGCTAAATACTGTGTTCTTTTTGATGCTATTGTAAATGGAATTGCTTTATACATTTTATTTTTGGAGTATTCTTTGCAAATGTATGGAAATACAATTGATTTTTGTGTATCAATCTTATGTCCTGCAACCTTGCTGCAACTTGGTTATTAGTTCTAATCTACTCTCTTAAGGCTTAAACTCTAGTGGTGGATCAAGGTTGGGGAACAGGTAGAGCCAAGTACTTTACATTTCTCATTATTTCTCTTTGTTGTTATTGTTTTTGGTTTTTTGGTGGCTGTGTGGTATGGGGATCCAAAACCTTGACCTTGGTGTTACAACACTGCGCTCTAACCAACTGAGCTAATTGGCCAACCCTACTCTTCATTTTTTGACATATAAACCTGTGCACGTTTTGCTTCCATAGAGACAAAAATAACATAAAAAATAACCTGGCACAGTCATCAGGATAACTCTCTACAGCTGCCACTCTTTGGCCCTCAGTGTCCTGAGAGTTAAAACCAGGCCAAGGTTCCACTGTGACCATTTTTCCTCCCTGAAGCTGCTTTGGGGCTCTTTACACTGAAGGGAAATTAAAGAGAGAGAAATATTTATAAATTCTAAAGGCATTTTAAGATAATATTTTTTAAAAACTTAGTCATTAAAGGTAGAAACTTCCATTAATCAAAATACCACTAGGTATCTGGCAAAGGTGGCATCTCAAATTGCTGAAGTAAAGAAGGACTTTTAAATAAATGGTGCTAGGACAGCTGGGTAGCCATTTGGAAAATATATATAAATTCATATTTCACAATGTATACAAGAATAAACTCCAAATGAGTTAGGGATTATATGTAAAAACTACAATATTCAAGTGCTAGAAGCAAAGATGGGTAGATTCCTCTTTTACTTTAGAGTATGAAATGGCTTTCTAATTCTGACTAAAAATTCAGAGGTAATATAAGACTGACAAATTTGACTATATAAAAATGCTTAAATTTGCACGACAAAAGTATCATAAACAAAGTCAGAAGACAATTGACATAATGGGAGAAAACATTTACAACATATACCACAGACAAGGGGTTAATATTCCCTATAAATAAACAACCCTTAAAAATTGAGGGACAAAGAACCAAAAACTCAATAGAAAAATGGGAAAAAAGACATGAACAGACTGACCATTCACAAAAAAAGATAGAAAAATGGCTCTCAAACATATGAAAAAAGTTTAAACTTATTCATAATTAGAGAAGTGCAGATTAAAACCATACTGAAACACAATTTCTCAGATCTGGGAAAATTTAGACTGACAAAAATTTTAAAATACAGTCTGGCAACACATTCTGTTGGAGAGGCTGTAGGGAAATACAGTCTCTTTATGTTACTAGTGGGAATGCAAATTGGCACAACCCTTCTGGAATGAAATTTGGTAGTACCTAACAAAACTACATATGTCCTTATATTTCAATCTAGCAATCTCATTTGTAGGAATTTATCTTGAAGATAACACCTCCAACAATACAACAACACGTAAGTACAAGGTTATTGCAGGTTTGATTTTAATTGTGAAATATTGGAAGCAACCTAAATGACCATACATAGGAGAATGGTTGAATAAACTATCGTACATTCACATAATGTACATAGGAGTATGTAGCTGTGCAAAAGAATGAAGAAGATCTCTACAAAAGGATATGGAGTGAATTTCAGGACATAAATTGGAGTGAAAAAAATCAAAGTCCAAAAGAGTATTTAGAGTATGCTCTCCTTAATGTAAGAAAGAAGGTTACATGAATGTTCTGGAAAGATAAACCATGATATTAAGAGACTGGTTACAGAAGATGAATGGGAAAGGGTTGGAAATAAGTGGGGAGAATGGGATCATGGTAGCAGGGACAAGGAAGAAATAAGGGAATCAAGAGCCTGATACTGCAGCCAGACTCCCTGCATTTGAATCCTGTACTTGGACACTTTCTACCAACAATGTATCTGGAACAGTCCCTGACACATAGCAAGTACTCAACTAATACTACCTACTACTATACTATGTTTTATGTCTTTCTGCATGTTTTAATATTTTCACTATATGGTTCTTGCAGTATTCTAGTTCAATTTATTCCTAAGTATTTTGTAATCTTTGGTAACTATTGTGAATAGACTGTTCCCATTCCTTTTCTTTCTTTCTTTCTTTTCTATTTTTTTATTTTTATTTTTTTGGTGGCTCGCCAGTATAGGGATCCAAACTTTTGACCTTGTTTATAATACTGAGCTCTAACCACCTGAGCTAACTGGCCAGTCCCCCCATTCCATTTCTAGATCATACCTTTTATATATTTATCCTAAATATAATATCATATCACTGCTTTCATTAATTCAAATAGTTTAGTTTAGTTTTTTTTTGTTTGTTTTAACCTAGAGTCCTTGGTATTCCCAGGCATAAATCAGTTGAAAGGGACCATTTTATCTTTTCTTTTCCTATGTATGCCACTTATTTTGCTTTTTTAATCTTTCGTATTTGCCAGATTTAAAATAATAATAAAAATTACAATGATAGATGACATCATATATAGTTTCAAGTTTTAATAGTTCACCATTTAAAATAAGAAAAAGAGGGAAATCATACAAAGGAAAAGATCGATAAATTCCATTATATTAAAATTAAGGGGGCCGTCCTCTGGCTCACTTGGGAGAGCGTGGTGCTGACAACACCAAGTCAAGGGTTAAGATCTCCTTACCAGTCATCTTTAAAAAATAAAAAATTAAGAACTTCTGTTCATGAAAAGACCCCATTAGGAAAATGAACATACAAGCTATACAGTGGAAGGAGATGTCTGGCACATAACTGAAAAAGGGTTATCCAGAAAATATAAATAACTACAAATAAGTAAGAAGTACTGAACAACCCATAAGAAAAATGGGGGCAAGTCATATACAGACATTTCACAAACCACCAACCAATGAAAATATGAAAAGAAGCACAACTTCACTACTTAACGGGAAAGGCAAATTAAAACCATAGTGAGACATAATTTTATACCCACCATATTGCAAAAAAAATTAAGTCAGATAATATCAAGTGATGGAAAGGATGTGGAACAATAAATAATCTTATATACTGTAGATAGGAGTCTAAACTGGTGCATTGATTTTGGAAACCAATCTGGCATTATCTGGAAAAGCTGGAATGGATGTGCCTTATGACTCAGCAATTCCATGTACTGGGCATGTTCCCTGGAAAAATTCTCGCATGTGGGCACAAGCAGGCAAACGAGAATGTTCAAAGCTATGTTATTTATAATACTAAAGAACTGGAAACAGCCCCTACGTTCTCAAGTTGAATGGACAAATAAATTCTGATATAAAAATATAATAAATACTGAAAGCAGTGAAAATAAACTATAGCAAAATGAGTTAAAATCTATGCATTTCATAGACATAATGGTGAGTGAAAAAAGCAAGCTGCCAAAAAAGAATATCTATAATATATGTATATATAGTGTGTGTGGTTCCATTTACATTAAGTTAAACATGTAAGAATAAAGCCATCTGTTTTAAAGATACATGCATATTTGATTAAACTGTGAAGAATATCAAGAGAATGAGGAAAACCCAAATCAGGATGGAGATACTTTCAGGCAGGATGGGGTGGGATCAGGGAAGAGCCTACTGTGTATTTCTTAAGATTGTTATTTCTTAAACTGGGTGGTGGGTACATTGGTGTTCGTTTGATTATTATTCTCTATACCAGTTGTTCTTAAACTTGGCTACAGTTACGATCACCTTGAGAGCTTGAAAAAATACTGATGCTAGCTCATACCACAGGGATTTTTATTTAATTCTTATACACACCCTGAGGAACAATAAGCAGTCAAGGTGCAGATAGTTGAATAGCTTCCCAGAGCCAAAATGGTCCATCTTGCTTTAGCTTCATCCCTTGCAACTGAGCATGACCCATGAAGTGGGAGGTCTTGGAAGCGATGCCTGGGGTATCACCAGACCTTTTGCTAAAACTGGTGCTTGTTTGCATGCTGAGTTACCTGACCTGTACTCTTTGAATAAGATAAGCAGACTGGTATTGGAACCACATTATGTTTTGTTAGTCTTTTCATCAATCCATATTTGCATTAGAAGTAGCAATTAATGAGAAGACCTCTCCTGCATATGGCAAAACTCTTATGCGGTAAGAAAATGGACTAAAAAACGTTGATGCTTGAGGTGTTGCTGAACCATCATGTTGTTTGATATGACTAACATTTTATGGCCCTGTCCAAAAATTGATCTTATTAGAGGAATTTAAAAATCATTGGTCTGGTTCGCTAAGAATTGATTAAGTGGGTTGAAAAAGAAGCAAGCTTAAGTGGGAAAGGCTAAAAATATCATCCCATGGTTGTTGCTATGACATTGTTGGAAATGAATCTACTGACAAAAGGAAGGAAAAGGAGGAGCCAAGAGCTTGGAAACAAAAACTGAGCCTCAGCTTCCTTCAGGACCCTGTTGGGAACGTGAAAGGACACGATAGTTACTCACACTGCCACCCCACTGAGATCCCTCACTGATGAAACTAGCCAAGGTCATGGGGGTGTGCAAGTCATTATAGATGCCCGGCATTACAGTATAAAGAAACTGAGCCATCCTGCTGAAAAATATCAGCAACTGCCTGAGGAATCCTTGCTGTCTTGTCTCCTCAGATAAAACAAGCAGGATGCCAGCAATGTAATTGTGGATTCTGCAGAATGGAACAGTTTGTGTGGAATGAGCATCTATATTATGGAAACAATTGAATCTAGTCAGTCTTTCTATCAATCCTGAACATAAGACTCACCAGTAGCTGAGTTAGAGGCCACTCCATCATGGAAGTAGAATTTTATTGGAAACACGTATCTTAATGAGGTGGGTGTTCCGTGGACGACTATGACTTATTAATAGAATGCCATAGAGTTCCATTCCAAACCTATGCGAACCTTTGGCAATGTGGAACTTTACCTGAGCCCTGTACTCCTGGAAAACAGCAATAGTTTAAAAATCCTTTCACCTTTTTGTGTTCCTGGAAATGGCTCACTGTAAAAACCCACCCTTCCCCACATGCCTTAGATAAGACTAATGGATGACCCCACTTGTTTACCTATGGCAAGGCCAACACAGGCCTCCAAATTCCCATTCTTTGTTTCATAAATGATTAGCTGAACTGTTTGTCTTGACCAACCCAGACAAAATGCCTGCTAACCTGACCTGACAAAACTTTAGTTAGGCTTCTCTCCTTCCCTCAGGCCCCTGAACTTTGACCTATCTTTGAGTTTAAACAAGCATTGGAATGTAGAACAACCTTCTTAATGACCCTTGCAGAACTGGCTGACTGCAAAGAAAAATTGTACTGGCTGACTGCAAAGAAAAATTGTTCAATCATGTCACCTGCTCAACGTGCCACCTGCCGATCCCGCACCCCCACATTTTGTCCTTCTAACCTTGTTTATTCCAGTAAAGTGTTCTTTCTTTTGCAATACCTTCCTTCCCTTATTGCAATAATCCCCCTACCCCTGTTATAGTAGCCTTTTTGTTTTTAGCCAGATTTGTTTTTATTTAACACCTTGTAGCATAAATAGGTAGATGGGATTGGAAGGGATTTTGTTATAGGGATTTCATGCAATTATTTGAATCTTTCTGAAATATTCAGAAATTTCAGCTTTCAACTTCTTTAGGCACTCTCAATGTTGAAAGTAAAGAATTGGAAAGCATCTGAGTTGCAAAAGATGTGTGAATCCATCATTAGAGTTATCCACTTCCTCAATGGTCAACACTGATGTATAGAAATGTGTCCTTCCTGCAGCCCTGGTGGTTTCCTCTCCCCCGAGTAATATACCACAGCAGGTACTTGTTAGTGGCACGAGAGCAGATGTAAAAGGTGAGCTGGAAAAGCAGGACCTGTATAACATCTGAGAGCCAACACGATGCCTTGACTACAGGTGCATTCTCAGGCACATCGATTTCAAGAAAAGGTATATACAGAAGGTGAGGATTTAGAAACTCATTTTCTTAAAACTAACTCCCAGTGGACTCCTTTCTCTGTCTTCCTCAAAGCAGCCATTTTGCTGTTGACACCTGCTAGTGTCAAAAGAGCTTCCTGCTTCATGTTTACCAACAGCATGAATCGAAAAAAGGTGCCCAGACTTCAGACTCAGATCTGGAATGGAGACAACTGTACCTTCCCTTGTAGAAAGAAGGTGAAATATAGAATAGCAACAGCTGATGACAAAAAAAGCCTCAGAGTTTTATTTTTATTTTACTTATTATTTATTTATTCATTTTTTAAAAAAATGACCGCTAAGGGGTTCTTAACCCTTGACTTGGTGTTGTCAGCACCACGCTCTCCCAAGTGAGCTAACTGGTCATCCCTATATAGGGATCCGAACCGTGGCCTTGGTGTTATCAGGACCACACTCTCCCAAGTGAGCCACGGGCCGGCTCCTATGTTTATTTTATTTTTATTTTAGAGTTTTCTTTTCAGAAATAGCCGTGAGTAATATAACTGGAGTGGAATAGATAAACCTAATTAGAGGTAAAGGGGTAACCTCAGGATTCAAGCTTTCCTCTCTAACACTTTTGTAATTACTCACCACGCAAAGGCCAAATTGGTCTCAGCAATGCTTCCTGGAATATTAAGGCAGCTGGGCAATGATAATGTTACAAGTTCTAGGAAGTCAGCCAAACAGTCTTTCACAGCAAGTGTTGAAGAGCAGAGCATTAAAGTACTGGCCAGCTTACAAAACAGAAAAAAAAAAAAACAACTAGAAGACACTGATGATGAAGCTGATAATGGTCTTGTGGAAGTAGGTAAAGACCACCTAAGTGAGAAAAAGCAAAGCCTATTTATCAGAACTTGCTATAGCAAGAGAGTCAGGCATCACTGTTACTTGCATTTTGGCAGGCAGAGGAGTGGGAGAGCTTTATTGGGACAGGAGTAGGGGGACAGTGTGAGGGGATGGGGAGAAGGAAAGGTTTCAGGTATGCTCTGATTGCAGGCTGCTGACATGGGGAAGCTATAGGTGGACTAACGAGAAGTGGAGCATCCTATATGATTGACTAGGGGAAAATATTTGGCTTTCTCTGTTTGGTCCTAAACTGGCAGCAGGGGGTAAAAGTTAGGGAGGCTTCCAGATACTAATCAAGTCCTGGCCTTTCAGGGCTGATTGCTACAGGGGTTGTTGTTTGACTTCCTGGACTGATTGCTATAGCTAGTGGTCTGACTTCCTGCAAATCTTACTTACAAATAGTAGATTGATTCCTTGGGCTGGCTATTGTACATAATGCGTTAGTTTTCTGGGCCAGTCACTGCAGATTATAGATCAGAGTTCTATTTTTATATATAGTCCATTGTCCATTTGTATATTCATTCTCTCCTCTGAGATACCCTAGGAAATCTTGATGTGACATCAAAGAATGAGATTAAAATATTTTCTGGTTCTTGGAGCTCATGTGGACTAGATTTAACAAATTAGGTCTATGGTTCCAAAGATCTAGAGAAGCAGAGAAATCATCAAGTAATATTTATGCAATAGGAGTACTTTGTATATTAAAAATGTTTTTTGTTCATCATTTCATAGGCAAACTAAGGGAATAAGAAAAGGGATATAAGAAAACTGTTGGAATAACCGTCCTTAAAATTGTTTTGCAAGAAAACATTTGGGTTTCTGGGGCTGAAGAGCTGAACTTTTGCAAACTTTGCTCATTACAATGCTAAATTCTCTGCCTAAGGAGGAGCTTAAGCCTCATTAACATGACATGGGATGTATGAACAGGCATGGTGAATAACTGCGCCTGCGTCAAGATCCACCTCTACATGTGATGACTTAACTAAAATTCTTGCATATTTGTGTTTGTACTAAATAAAAGAGAGTTTGACTTTTTCTTGGGGAGACACTGCTTTGGGAGCTATCCCTGGTGTTCTCCTTGCTTGTTATAAGTAATGAAAGTTCCTTTCTCCAATCTGATCTCGGTAGAGTTTTTTTGGAATATACTCTCTGTGAGGCAGACCCGTTGAGTCCATTAACAATTTGGCTTCATATTTTGCATTTACTCCCCAAATCCTGACACTTTTAAATACAAAGTGTAGGTGTAGCATAAGGAATTGTTTTGTCGTTATTGCTTTTGTTTTTATTTGGGGAGGAGCATTTTTTGGGTGAACATGAGTTTGTGCAAGGGGGCATGTGTGTGCATGTGGTGAATACTGCATTTTATTTGTTCTCCTTCTGAGGTAGAAACAAAGCATATGGTTAGGCCCCCAAATGCAGAGAATTACTAAAAAGCAAGTGCCTTGTTTTTCAAATATGAAGACAATAAAGACATGGTTTTAGTTTGCTGTATTAACTTTTATATTTGAAAACAGATCTTTCTTTAAGGTACCTTGCTATCAGCTTTGTGCTGATATATGAGTAGAATATCGTGGTCCAGATACCTTCGATTTAGTTACCCAGTCAGACAGAATAATTTCTTTCACTATTTTTCTTCCTGCATTCCTACCTGAACAGTTTCCCCTTCCTTTTATTTTCAAATATCTTGGTCACCCTTTGGTGATGTGTTTCCTGTTCTCCCATCCAGAGAAGAGGGAAACAAGCTTTTTCTACAAAGGACCAGAGAGTGAATACTTCAGGCTTGGCGGGTCATACAGTCTGTTACAGCTACTCAGCTCTGCCCTTGTAGTATGAAAGTCGCCACAGAAAATATATAAATGAATGAGTGTGGCAGTATCTCAACAAAATTTCATGGACACTGAAATTTGATTTTCTTATAATTTTCACATGTTATGAAATACTGTTTCCCCCCCCCCCCATTATTTAATTTTTATTTTATTTTACTTTGGGCAGCTGGCCAGTATGAGGATCTGAACCCTTGACCTTGGTGTTATAACACCATGTTCTAACCAGCAAAGCTAACTGGCCAGTCCCCAACTATTTAAAAATGTAAAAGCCTTTATTAGCTTGTACTGTAAGATTGTAGTAGGGTTGTAGAAATAACAAAAAAAATATAGTTCTAACCTGCACAATTTGCTAGTATAGCTTTAACCTGCAGAATTCTGCAAACGCTTGCTAAAATGGGGAAACATATCTAAAGGCATTTTAAGTAAAGCAGCTTCTAAGAGTTCAAGAAGAGGTCAGTCAGGCAGACTTAAACACACATTCCAGGAACCAGTTGGTCCCAAGGACTAAACCAGCACCCCCCTCATCTTCAAGACACCTGGCTGGACCAGGGAAGATAAACGATTGAAAAATGTATCATCTCCTTATCCGGGTGCTAGCCTGTTGAGCCTAACCATAAATCCTAAGGCGCCTCAGTTAATTAGCAGCTATTCCTGTTTGTCTAAAAAACTGTATAAAAACCTTGATGTTAAAGAACTCGGGGCACTTATGTCCAGAAGACAAAGCAACCCAGCATGCTGAAATAAAACTCCTCTTGCTTGATTGCACCGATCTCTTGTCTTGTGGTCTTGGTGAAGTGAGCCACCCCCGACGTGTGGGATTTGTGCTTAGTGCACAGGTCTTACAGTACAAAAATAGTCAGTGAGCCAAATTTGGTTCCCAGGACATAGTTTGCTGATCACTGATCTATACTAAGAAAGAAATAGGGTAAATGGAGTGCCCAGTCCTCTCTCTCAAGGACTGTTCACTCTTCCTGAGTGATAATTGAGACTACCTGCATCAAAATAGCCTAATTATTGGGCTGGAGAACTGAAATGTTTGCCTCAGGAAATTCTTGCCCAGAAAGTTGAGTCTATAAATCAATAAATAACTTCATTATTCATCTGGGGAGATTTTTGTAAAGTTAATTAGCTTTACTATATATAGATCATTCACCTGGACAAAAAACTTACTGGTCAAGTAATAGTTGACTTATTATGACTCCCTTCAAGATCACCATCTCACGTTATCTACCAATCTTAGACTATTTTATGTCACAAACTTTGCCCAATTCTAATTAATTTACTTTCTTGAAAGACCCACCTAAGTCACTGAATTCAGACTCCAAAACCGTATGTCTCTTTCTCTGATCTCACTCTTCTGAAACATTACTAACACTCTATCAAAGTTGTGTTCTTTCTTACTGCAATAAGTCTAATAAATAAAGCTTTGACTGATTAACAGGTTTTCCTGGAAGCCTTGACAGTTGACTTGAGGAACAACAGCTCTATCCTCAATTTCCAGCTTTGTATTTCCTTTATTATTTTTTGAATTTCAAGATGGACTAGCTTGCATGTACTTACTAAATAATTATATGTCAGCATTATCCTGTGTCCTAACTGTTCTTACTGGCACATGCAGAATTGTCTCTCTCAGTGTCCCTTTTTCCCCCAATAGCTTTATTGAGACATAACTCAGATAACATACAATTCACACATTTAAAGTGTATTTTGGTATGTTACACTATTAAATTTTAAAAATTGTGGTAAAATGTCTGAAACATAAAAGTCGCCATTTTAACCATTTTAAGTGTACAATCTAGTGGCATTAATGAATGTAATTTACAATGATGAGCAGCCATCACCACTATCTATTTTGAAAACTTCTTTATCATCCCCAAAGAAACTCTAATCATTAAACAATAATTCTCCTAACCCCTGGCAACCCCTAATCTACCTTCTGTCTTCATGAATTTGCCCATTTTAGAGATTTCATGGAAATGAAATCATATAATATTTGTCTTTTTGTGTCTGGCTTTTTTCACCTAGAAAGTTCATCCACGTTATAGCACGTACATTAATTTCATTCCTTGTTATTGATGAATAACATTCTATTTTATGTATATACTACATTTTGTTTATCCGTTCATCTGTTGATGGATATTTGAATTGTTTCCACCTTTTGGTAAATATGAATAATGCTTGAAATGATCATTGGTTTATATCTGATCCAGTCCCTGCTTTTAGTTTCTTTAGGTATATGCATGTTAATGGAATTACTTTGTCAAACAGTAATTCCATGCTTTTAGCTCTTTGAGGAACTGCCAAACTGTTTTCCACAGTGGCTGTACCATTTTACATTCCCACTGGTAATGCACAACTATTTCTCCACATCTTCACCAGTGCTTGATTTTTTTTTTATAGCCACCCTAGTAGGTGTGAGGTAGGGCATGTCCTTTTGAATACAAAAAAAGTCTCAAACTCATCCTGTAGCATTAACTGGGGAAATCAGTGAAAATGGCCTTGTTTTACCTTCACACTAGATTGACAGTTCAGCGAGGTACAGAATTTTATGTTGGAAATTAAGTTCCCTCAGACTTTTGAAGACATTGCCAGGATACTCTTAAAACACCATTTTGTTCCCTCACTACCACTTTCTTAAATCCAAGATGTAAAAATGGAAAGACACAAAGAAACCATTCAGCAATATGAGGATTACCTTTTTCTATATGCTGAGTCATTTTGGCATAGGTGCTTGACAGGATACATTAAAATTTTCTTAATAAGTAGTACATTTACATAGTTGAAAATGTAAAAACTGTAAAAGACTGTTGAATGAAATGTCTCCTTCCCAACTCTGAGTCAGCTAGTACCACAATAATGCTGTGTAAAAGAAATACACAGCTGCCAAAAAAAAAAAAAAATAGAAATACCAAAACCCCGTAGCATACAACAAACATTTACTTTTTTTACTTGTAAGTCTGCAGGTCAGCTGATAATTCTGCTTCAGACTGGGGTTTGGATGATTGGGCTTCAGGATTTGTCTGGGGCCCAGGCTGAAGGAGCAATGCTGTTGGGCCATGTCCTTCTGATGGTAAATGGCAGGACTATGAGTGCATGTTGAAATAAGAGCCAAGTCAAACATATTTAAGGCCCATTCTCCTACTATTCCATTGGCCAAAGCAAGTCACAGGGTCAGCCTAAGAAGGGTAATCTACCCACAGCAGAAGTGGAGGGGAGTGAATACTTACCGAGCAATAATCCAAACTGTTGTACCAGTCCATCAGTCACTCAGTAGCCTTTCCCTAGACAACTAATGTTATTGATGTTTTTATTATACTTATATTGATGTGTAATCCACAAGAAATTAAATATGGATTGTCTCTCCCTTTTTCTTACACAAATGGTAATATTCAGTACAAATACCTAATATAATAGGTCATCTTTAAAAGTAACTGTGAAGATAGCGGGACGTCTGGCTTCCGAGAGGGTATCCTAGTAGCACTAGCGACGAAAGAGTGAATTAAAAATGGGTGATGTTGAGAAATGCAAGAAGATTTTTGTTCAGAAGTGTGCCCAGTGCCACACCATGGAAAAGGGAGGCAAGCACAAGACTGGGCCCAATCTCCATGGTCTGTTTGGGCGGAAGACAGGTCAGGCACCTGGATTCTCTTACACAGATGCTAACAAGAACAAAGGCATCACCTGGGGAGAGGACACACTCATGGAGTATTTGGAGAATCCCAAGAAGTACATCCCTGGAACAAAAATGATCTTCGCTGGCATTAAGAAGAAGGCAGAAAGAGCAGATTTGATAGCTTATCTCAAAAAAGCTTCTAATGAGTAATAGTTGGCCACTGCCTTATTTATTACAAAATGGAAATGTCTCATGACTTTTTATGTGTACCATAATTTAGTTGATATCATACACCAGAATTTAGATCATGAGTGACTGACAGAATATTTTTGTTGGACAGTCCTGATTTAAGTAAGACTGGTTTGTGGTAAATATAATAGGTTTTTTGAATTTTGATAGTAATTCCAGTCCAGTAAATACTATCATTGCTTTCCCCTTCTAAAGACATGATTGGACTTGATTAGTAGTGTTCAACTTTTCACAAAGATGGTGAATGCCATCTCAGAACCTATTGGAGATTGGTTTTATATCTAGATTTATAACTGATTATATGAATACATTTAAATACTGGAGAAATCCCTTCACAGTTTCAGAACCGAGCAAGACTCACCTTTGTTTTAATGTGTGTTCATTAGCCTGTTAAAGGCGAGGGCTGAAGTTAAAGTAGCAATGTCTACTTTATATTTTTGGTCTTAACTATGCCAATCTAATGAGAATTCCCTGTGTCTAAAATGCTGCCTTTTACTTATTGAAAAGCATTTTAGTGTGGTTTATGTATTATATCAAATAAGGAAGATTTAACACGTCATATTTTATAGATGATATATGAGAACAGATGCTTTTAAAAGTCAGGGTGACGAGATATAATACCAAGTTAAATTTTACTTTTGAATTCTTTACTAAGTCAAGCTCAGTTATAATTTAGGATTGCCTTTAAACAAGTATTCAAAAACACATAAAACTGTAGAACTACTGTGTATGTGTGATTGGTAATGGTGCTTTTGCCAGCTCATTAGAAGGATTAAAGTAAAAGAGCTATACACAAATTTGTAAATTATGTGGTTATAAGACCTAAGATAATTAAAATCACAGACCATGAAAAAAAAAAAAAAAAGTAACTGTGAGATTTGGGATTTTTTCACCTTCTCTAGTTCAAGATTATTATCCCATACACAATCTAACATTATGCTTTCTGCTGAAATATTCTGATTGAACACTAATTTTGTCGCCCACAGTGTTTTGACATTGCAGAAATTAGTAGCCCTTGACTTGGGAATTTTTACAATATAAATTGTTGGAAAAGAGATTTTTTTTTTTTAACGAAAGTGCAGCAAAATGTCTAAAAGCAGAGCTTTGGGGAGAAAACAATTTAAGAGAAGTTGAGACATAATTTTCCATGAATCTGCAACACTCCTGCGTGGTTAGCCCATGTGCTCCAGGACTATCTTTCTAGGAATGCTTGTGCAAGCAGAAAGCCCTGGAAAGACAGAAACAGGAACTCTCCCTAGAGCAAACGTATTTGCATTCCTGGATAAGTAAAGATCAAAACGATGACTCCCTCCCAGAGATTTGTAGACATCTTTCCCCAGAAATATTTGCTCATGTTCCAATGTAATAGAAGAACGTGGAAGGGAAGATGGGCAGATTTGCCAGCAGTCCTATGGAAGATCAGGGACTCCTAAACGCAGTCTTTGTCTTCTGTATTGCCCCCTCCAAAAGCATGTGAAGGTAGCATTTGGCCCTCCCTATGTCACCCCACAGGGATTAGGACTCAGGGAACCAGAGCTTTGATGTTACTGTGGCTGCTGCCTTTGCTGTGAATACACTGTCTTTGTCTCTAATGCAGAGGTCTCCTGTTTTCTGCCAGTATGTATATAAAAACTTGTGGCAAGGTAACTTGTTAGCATGCAAGTAGTTTAAAATCTCAGACTCTTCACAGTTTCCAACTTAACAAGATGGGGATAAGAAGAGTCAGAAAAAAAAAAAAGAATATCTGAATATAATTTGAATAAACTGGGGTGTAGGTCCCCTCCTACAGTAAGAGAGTGACACTGTGACTCTCTTAGTTTAAGAATAATAAAATTTATCGAAGTGAAGGCAGAAATGTGGGAGGGGAAAGTAGTCTGCTGTGTCCCCATAAGATAACATATAAAGTAAAATATATGTCCCCAATTAAAAAAATAAAGAGTGGTCCCTGCTCATATGGTTTTTATTCAATGAATACAAGGAACAAACACTTTTAGAAGAGAAGAACAGGCTTTTTGAAACATCCAGAGAGATAGTGACTAGAGGTCCACGATGGTGCTGGGGGAAGGAAACAGTGAGGTGATGTCAGCTGGCACCCAAAACGCTCGTGGCATGGACATATCCACTCTGTCCACACCACCTTTCCTGCAGCCACCTTTTTTTCTTTCCCAAGGCTGGTCTTCATGTTTATTTCACTCAGAACATGGATTTGCAGGTGTAGGCGTTGGAGCTTGAGGAGGAAGTGAAGGTCAGAAGTGTTCACCTCACCCAATGGGGTTCGTCCTAGACAGGTGCCTCTCTGCAGAAAGAATCACAGACAGGCGATTTTTAGAAAGCGATTGCAGGCATTCTGAGTGCCTGAAAGGCAGGGCCTAAGTGAGTTAATTTGAGAAGGAGTCAATGGAGGAGGACCCATACTAAATCTGGAGGGTGAGGAGGCTTCGTAGAGACCCAGGAGCAGGAGGCTTGCCTGAGGGTGGTGGGAGTGATAAGAACTAGAAGGATACTGTGTGTGGAGAGTGAGAGGAAGGGAGGAAGAGATTCATGATTCTGAGGTGGCTGGAAATCTGCTATGCGCCAGGCATATACTAAGTGCTGGGCAGTCAAGAGCTTTCATAATACGAATTGCAGGTAAAGCTGGACAAGTTTCACATTGTAGACTATTTTTAATCTCCTCCGTCACAACACATCCTGAAGTATGGTATCCAGGAGAAGATGGAATGCATTTCCTTCTTGGTGCCTTAGAGGATCTCTAGTTACACCACTGGGACTCTTAAATCTGGTGTCAAATCTCTAGTGTACGTCTCTGGGTTGGTGAACTCTATTCATTAAGCCTTTTTCACTGAAGAGGTAATTTAACATTTCCCAGTTCCACCGTGAGCTACCAAGATAACTTTACTATATCCGGCTGTTGTTTTTAAGGATTGTACTCACAGGGAGCAGTGAATGGTGCTTCTCTTTTTCAAGCACACTTGTGGCTATTTGCTTTGCAGTGAGCTTACCTAAAACGCCTTCTAGAGACAAAGAAGAAATTATGGCTTCAGGGAACTTTCATAGCAGTACTGCAATTTCTTCTCAAAGAAATATATTATATTTTAGTAATTTTCACTTGAGAAAGGATCAGGTCTTGCCAGTTAGAAAATTAGTTGCTGGGCCGAGCCCATGGCGCGCTCGGGAGAGTGCGGTGCTGGGAGTGCAGCGACACTCCCACCGCGGGTTCAGATCCTATATAGATAGGAATGGCCACTCACTGGCTGAGTGCCAGTCACGAAAAAGACAAAAAAAAAAAAGAAAATTAGTTGCTAAAAGAAAGTGAAATACTTTACATTGTTTGGGTAATAAAGGGTAATCTTTAACCAGTGATCCAGGAATAAAAAGATAGGTGTTAAGTAGGACCCAAAATTAATGTTCAATATTTTAAAATAAATTTTAATATTTAAAAATTTAATTTAACACTGATTCAATGACAACGAGAGTACTATGTGCTCTGTAAATTATTGTAAAAACCTACTATGAAATTAAAAAAAATATTATGGGCATTTTTACTGACATTTATAAAGAGATAAAACCAATTTCTGAAGCTGTCCAGGCCTTCTGTATGCCAGAGATAATTCAAGTTTTCTCCTTGGACATCTGGAAGATAAGACAAAAGGATGTTTGTTCCAACAGCCTGGCTCAGTAAAACACTTCAGTCTTCTGCAGGTTTATCCCCCTGTTCTCACTGGTAGATAGTCAAGTTTGTGAGCAAACATAAACCCTATGTTTCACTCAATATTTTACAAATCTTTTTCTCAATGTAAATGTCTTGCTTAACAGGTATGTTGCTAAAATACATTCGAATTCTCTTCAAAGAACTTCCTACATGGAGTATGCATCTGTATTTACTGGTATTCTTTTAGTTGCAAATAACAGAAATACAAGTCAAACTAGTTTAATTACAAGGGCAATATATCGGTTTATTACACTGGAAATTCCAGGGTTAGATCTACTTTCAAATGTTTCATAATCCAGGAGCTCAGACAGTATCACAATTTGCAATTGCTCTTGCAAGCACACTATTTTGTCCCCAACTTCTCCAACCTAATTTCTTCTGTGAAATGGTGATATTCTCTCTTACCATAAATGGGCTTTTCCATGGTCCCACATCCTCATCATACCAATATCAGAACTCCAAAGGCAAGAGACAGATTTCCATGCTAGCTTTGGTAGATATGTCTTGTAGGTATGTCTACTACACAAAAAATGTTAGTTGATGCTTCTATGTAATTGTTGACTAGAAATTTTCTGCTTTGTTTATTAATTATCCCTAGAAAAGAAATTGTGAGGAAATAGTTCTCAGAGACCAGATTATCTTCATATGGAGTGTAGTAATACCATTTCTTAAATAAAAGAAGTATGTGTTCAACAAATGTTGATTGAACACCTACTAAGTTCAAGATACTGGAGATAAAGTAGTAAAAAAGCTAGACACCATTACTCCCCTTCAGGAATGAATGTTATAGTTAGGATCACGGGCATTAAACAATAAATGATAAAAGTATGTGTTAAGCTACAGTTTTAATAATTCTTGTGTTAATTATTAGTGCTGCTTACTAATACTTTATTGTACTCTTCTTTCAGACACATAGTAGGATTGGGTTGGGGTTGGTGTGGATCAAGTTAATAGTTCTAATGCATGTTACAAACAATAGTGAGGCATGTCCCTTTTTAGCAGATGTGGAAAAGCCAATCCTTAAATTCACAAGGAATTGCAAGGGGCCCTGAATAACTAAAACAGTATTCCTAAAGAATACCAAAGTTGGAGGATTCATGCTTCTTAATTTCAAAACTTACTACAAAGATACAGTAGTCAAAACAGTGTGGTACTGGCATAAAGATAGACATACAGACCAATAGAATAGAATTGAGAATCTAGAAATAACTCATACATCTATGGTCAATAGTCAATAGATTTTCAACAAGTCTGCCAAGGCCATTCAATGGGGAAAGATAGTCTCTTCAACTAATGGTGCTGAGACAATTGGATATCCACATGCAAAAAAATGAAGTTGGACCCCCACCTCATACCATATATAAAAATTACATTTAAATGGATCAATGGCCTAAATATGGGAACTAAAACAATAAAACTTAGAAAAAAACTGAGGGGTGAATTTCCATGACCTCAAATTTGGCAATGGATTCTTAGATATGACACAAAAAGCAAGCATAAGTAATAAAAGAAAAAAAGTAGATAGGGCCAGCCCCATGGCTCACTCGGAAGAGTTCGGCACTGGGAGTACTGAGGCCGTAGATTCGGATCCTATATAGGGATGGCTGGCTGGTGTGCTCACTGGCTGAGCATGGTACAGACCACACCATGCCGAGGGTTGTGATCCCCTTACCAGTCATAAAAAAAAAAAAAAGGAAAAAGAAAAAAAGTAGATAAATTGGACTTCATCAAAGTCAAAAACTTTTGTGCATCAAAGGACATTATCAAGAAAATGAAAAGACATCCTAGAAAATGGAAGAAAATATTTTCATATCATATATCTGATAAGGGTCTTTTCATCACAATAAAAAGAACACTTAACAAATCAACCACAAATAGACAAACAATCCACTTAAAACATACACAAAGAAACTGAATAGAGGTTTCTCCAAAGAAGGTATACAATGGCCAGAAAGCACATGAAAAGATGTTCAACATCATTAGTCACTGGGGAAATGAAAATAAAAACCACAAAGAAATACCACTTCACAACAACTAGGATAATTATAATTAAATATATATATATATATAAAGGAAAATAAGTGTTTGTGAGGAGATGGAGAAGTTACAACCCTCATATTTTTGGGGGGGAATATAAAACGGTTCGTCCACTGTGGAAAATAGTTTCGCAGTTCCTCAGAGAGTGGAATGTAGAATTACCGTATGACCCAGCAATTCCACTCGTAGGTATATAACCAGAATTGGAAACAGAGACTCAAACAAATACTCATACACCAATGTTTGTAGCAGCACTATTTACAGCAGCCAAAGGTGGAAACAGTCCAAATATCCATCAACAGTTGAATGGATTTAAAAAAACTGTGGTACATACGTACAATGGAATATTAGTCGTAACAAGGAATGAAGAGCATGCTGCAATGTGGATGAACCTTGAAAATAACAGAGTGGGTGACAAAGGCCAGACACAAAATGGCACATATTGCATGATTCCACTTATATGGCATGTACAGGATAGGTAAATGCATAGAGACAGAAAGCAGATTGGTGGTTTCCAGGGACTAGGGAGGAAGACAGAGTAATTACTTAATGTTTTTTATTTTGGGGTGATGAAAATGTTTTGGAACTAGATAGAGGTGGTGGTTGCACAACACTGTGAATGTACTAAATGCCACAGAACTGTTCACTTAAAAAATAGTTAATTGTATTTATGTAAATTTTATCTCATTTTTTAAAAAAGTGACATGGGTCATATCCGGGATAAGCATTTAATTGCCCAGTATGAGAAACTAAAGACCTTTCCTCCCTAGCGTGACAATTGCTGATGCTCAAGATGGTGAGTACTGAGTGACTAAGTGTCTATGATGAACAAAGCCTCCTACAGAACCTCGGAAGTCATGTAATGAGAGTGAGAAAAACTTTGTAGTCTTAAGCCATTGAGATTTTGGAATTGTTTGCTGTGCAATGTAACCAAGGAAGTGCTACTAACAAGTACAGGGTGCTGAGGAGGTTATATAACAGGAGGGCTTGGGGAGAGGATTCTTTGAAGTTATGTCTGAGCTGAACTAGGATGGACCAGACAAAAAGACAAGGAAAAACATCCCAAGAAGGGCGAGCATTATGTGCCAAGGCCCTGAAGTGGGCAAAAAGGTGGCACATTCATGAAGGTGGTTCAAATTTTAATAGCAAAGGGAAGGATGGTAGGCAGTGAACACAACAAAGTAGAAAGAAGATTATGCAGGGCCTTGCAAGCCTTGCAAAGATTTTAGTTTATAGGCTAAGAGCAATAGGAAGTCTGAATGGTGTTAATGAAAATAACGATGATAATACCTAAGCTTCTTGAACACTTACTATGTTCCAATTACATTTTAAGCACTTTGTAAGTATTGTTATTTAATTCTTTGCAAAAACTCTATGGACTTATTATTATTACCTCCTGCTTTACAGATAAAGACATTGAAGTGAGGTTAATGTTTTTTGCCTGTTTTTTTTACTAGTAGAGCGAATGTTTAAAACCAGGAAATCTAATTTCACGGTCACAACAAGACATTCTATACTCAACTTGTATTTTCCCTCCTTCAGACTGGAATCTGAAGAACAATGAAATCACTTCATTTTTCCAATTAAAAGGAAATGATTCCTTTTAATGGCAAATTATATGTAGAAATCAAGATCTGGGCACCAGGTATGCTCAATGCTACTGGAGTGTCATTGATACTAGGCCAGTTCAGTGAATAAAATTAGGAAATAATATAGTTTTTAAATCATGAACTGATATTGATATTGCCAGTTCAAATCGAACATTATAGTTTTTTTCTTGTTATTTTTGTATCTCATTTCTCTTTTCCTTTTAATGTATTTTCTCATTTGCTTCCCTATATTATATATAAAATAATTATGTACAGTCTTCAAAAGTCAATGTCATAAAGAACTAACAGGCAAAGAAGATGTGGTGAATGTTCTAGATCAAAAATGAGTAAAAAGGACCAACAGAGTGGGAGAAAATATTTGCAAAATATACATCTGACAAAGGATTAATATCCAGAATATATAAGGAACTCAAACAACTTTACAAGAAGAAAACAAGCAACCCAATTAAAAAAATGGGCAAAAGAGCTAAGTAGGCATTTCTCTAAGGAAGATATACAAATGGCCAACAGACATATGAAAAAATGCTCAACATCACTCAGCATTCGGGAAATGCAAATCAAAACCACATTGAGATACCATCTAACCCCAGTGAGGATGGCTAAAATCCAAAAGACTCTGAACGATAAATGCTGGCGAGGTTGCGGAGAAAAAGGAACTCTCCTACATTGTTGGTGGGACTGCAAAATGGTGCAGCCTCTATGGAAAATGGTATGGAGGTTCCTCAAACAATTGCAGATAGATCTACCATACGACCCAGCTATCCCACTGTTGGGAATATACCCAGGGGAATGGAAATCATCAAGTTGAAGGTATACCTGTTCCCCAATGTTCATCGCAGCACTCTTTACAATAGCCAAGAGTTGGAACCAGCCCAAATGTCCATCATCAGATGATTGGATACGGAAAATGTGGTACATCTACACAATAGAATACTACTCTGCTATAAAACCGAATGAAATACTGCCATTTGCAACAACATGGATGGACCTTGAGAGAATTATATTAAGTGAAACGAGTGAGGCACAGAAAGAGAAATACCACATGTTCTCACTTATTGGTGGGAGCTAAAAATTAATATATAAATTCACACACACACACACACACAAAACCGGGGGGGGGGGGGGGGGAGAAGATATAACAACCACAATTACCTGAGGTTGCTAGACAAGCAAACAGAAAGGACATTGTTGGCGGGGGGGAGGGAGAAGGGAGGGAGGTTTTGGTGATGGGGAGCAATAATCAGCCACAATGTATATCGACAAAATAAAATTAAAAAAAAAAAAAAATGAGTAAAAAGGGGCCGAGCCGTGGCGCACTCAGGAGAGTGCAGCGCTGGGAGCGCAGCGACGCTCCTGCCGCGGGTTCGGATCCTATATAGGACTGGCTGGTGCACTCACTGGCTGAGTACCTGTCATGAAAAAGACAAAAAAAAAAAAAAAGAGTAAAAAGACAAGGCAAACAAATATAATGCAAGACTTATCATAGTACTGGAAGTTCTAGCCAGAGAAATTAGGCCAGAAAAAGAAATGAGAACCCAGAAGAAAGTCCCATGCATGTACAGAAACATTACTTATGAGGGAATACTACAGATCAGTGGAGAGAGGATGGCTCCTGCGTAAATGGTGCCAAAACAGACAAACAAACAAGAAAAGAGTTCAGGTAAATGAAAGCCCTAAATGTGGAAGGCAAAATTACGAAACTTTTAGAAGACAAAATAGGAAAATATTTTATGATGTTAATATCAGAAAATATTTCTTAACATGTGAAAGAAAACACTTGTCAAAGGAAAAGAGTAACAACTGAACCACATTAAATTAGGAACATCTATTTATCAAAAGATACCATAAAGTAAGTGAAAGACAAGCCACAAACAAAAAGAAGATATCTGCAAATTGTGTAACTGGAAGGATTACTCTCTAGAGTATATAAAGAATTTCTACAAAGAAAAAAGAAATACACAGAAAAATGGGCAAAAGGCATTTTGTAGATAGGAACCGTAAACATCTGAAAAAATGTTCAGCTAGTTTTATATGAAGGAATGTAAATTAAAAACACAAGATAGGTGTGTTCCCCATCTATCAGGTTTGGGTCTTTAAAAAACATCATAAAAATGGCTTCAGAAAGAGCTCTGGTCATCCTGGCTAAGGGAGCAGAAGATATGGAGACAGTCATCCTTACAGATGTCATGAGACGAGCTGGGATTAAGGTCACCATTGCAGGTCTCGCTGGAAAAGACCCCGTACAGTGTAGCCATGATGTTGTCATTTGTTCTGATGCCAGTCTTGAAGATGCAAAAAAACAGGGACCATATGATGTGGTGGTTCTACCAGGAGGTAATCTGGGCGCACAGAATTTATCTGTCTGCTGCTGTGAAAGAGATACTGAAGGAACAAGAAAACAGGAAGGGCCTCATAGCTGCCATCAGTGCAGGTCCTACTGCTCTGTTGGCTCATGAAATAGGTTTTGGAAGCAAAGTTACAACACACCCACTTGCTAAAGACAAAAATGATGACTGGAAGTCATTACAGCTACTCTGAGAATTGTGTGGAAAAGGACGGCCTGATTCCTACAAGCTGAGGTCCTGGGACCAGCTTTGAGTTTGCTCTTGGTATCATTGAGGCGCTGAGCAGCAAGGAGGTGGCTGACCAAGTGAAAGCTCCACTTGATCTTACAGATTAGAGCAGAAAAAGTTGACCGTGAGTTAGAGAAATAGTCATTTATAATCCATTCTCATTGTGTTGCTTTAAACAAAAAACTGGCTGGTTAACATGCCGAGAAGCTGTCATTACCGCTATAGTGAAGTACTGTTGTGAAGTAACAACCCCACAGAGATTTCTCAGCCTACAAATTGTGTCTGTACATTTCTGAACCTTGTTTGCAGAATAAACATGGAATTTAGCAAACTATTGATTGTTTCTTCCCAAGTTGATTATTAGCTTCATTTGCAGCTCTTCACTGTTGATATAGCTACTGAAATAAAAGAACAGTGAACACATTTTACACAGCAAGGAGGAAACGCATGAAAGCAAAATTTTAAGAAGCTTGTGATTTTCTCCCATTCATTAACTGTGTGCTTTTAAGGTGCTATTAAAAAATGCCAGTGGGGGGGAAAAAAAGAAAGAAAGAAACACAAAATAGCATTTCTTAGCCACTAGATTGGCAAAAGTTTTTTTTAATCTGATGAAATTAAGTGTTGGTGAGAATGTGGAGTAATGAAAACTTTCATACAATGGTGGTGGGAATTGGTGTAACTGCTTTGTAAAATAGTTTTTTATTACAGAATGAAGTTGAACATGCACATAACCTAAAACTCAATAATTGCACATGTAATCTACTCAGGATGGGAGTCAGTACAGTTAGAATAGGACTGACAAATAGAGAGAAAATATGGAATATTAAGATCAGTAGAGTCTATATCCCATAGAGTCTAAAAATGATTGAGTGAGAATATTTATGTACTGAATATTTATCTTTTGAGTGCTTATTGTGGGCTAAGCACTGTGGTAGATATTGAGAAATCGATGTTGATTCAAAATAGACATAGTTTCTCCCCTTATGGATTTTATGTTCTAGTGGGGCAGCAAGACAGTAACCAAATAATCACACAAACAAACGGCAACTGTAATAAGGAATGAAATGGAAAGGATTAAGAGTATAACTTGCAAGGAAAGCTCTAATAGGTCACTTGACCTAATCAGAGAAGTTAAGGAAGGCTTCTCTGAGGAAGTGGCAACCAATTTGCACCTAAAGGATGAATAGGGGTTTACTAAGTAGAATGATGAACTGCATGTATTTGTGCGTGAGTTGAAGAGCTAATTGAGACCATTTTAGGCAAAGTGCGAGAAAAGAGTTTGTGTTTGGGGAGTGAGATGTTTGAGATTTTGGAAATGAGGAAATTTCAGGTCATGACAAGGTCCAAAGCAGCACAGTCCAGCAGAAATAGAATGCAAACCACATTTGTAATTTTCAATTTTCTAGTAGCCACATTTTAAAAAAAGGAAAAAGAAACAGATAAAATTAATTTTAATAATATACTTTCATACTGTGTGTATATATACATATATCCAAAAAGTTATTGTTTCAACATGTATGTAATCAATTTTAAAAAATGATTGTATGTCAGTGATTGACAGAATGGACTCTGGGGTCAAATAAAATGAGGTTCAAGTCCTTGTTCTATTATTTTCTATGCTCTATCGAGTACCAGCCAATCTAAATAATTTAGCCCTTACAATAATACTATGAGGAATATATTATTATCCACATTTCACAAAGAAGAAATTGAGGCACAGAGAGGTTAACCAACTTGCCAAGGGTTTTAGAGCTAGTTAAGTGTACAGCCAGGAATAAACCTAGTCAGTCTGGCTCCTGGGCCCGTACCAACAACTACTATACACAGTGTTCCAAACAGATTCTGGCAGAGCATCCAAATGACCAGGAGGCCATTGAGAATATGAATCTGGAGCTAGAGATGTAAATTTTGGAGTCATCAGCCAGTAACCAGCTTATATGGGTCTCAACTCAGCAGAGTATATATATGAATACATTGTTTTTCCTCAAATCAGTGCTTTCAACCATGCTTTGTTAAGTCTCATATTCCTGTCCTTTAACAACATCATGGACAGATTTTATGATTTTTCCATTTGGATTCCTCACTTTCCGTTGTGAATTTAGTTCAGTCCAGTTGAAAACTGTAATCACATATCTATTTTTTTAACTCATATTAAACTTATTTATTATTATTATTTTTTTACTATATTTATCATTACACAAACACATCATTTTCTGTGGCCCTTTACCAATCTCTCACCAACCCCCCTCTTCCCCCCTCCCCCAGTTCTGCTCTCTCCTTTTGAAAGCTCAACAAATTATTGTGATTGTTGTATCTTTCTTTCTTTCTTTTTTTGTTTGTTTGTTTGTTTAGCTCCCTCTTATGAGTGAGGACATGCAGTATTTCTCTTCCTGTGCCTGGTTTATTTCACTTAATTTTCTCTAAGTTCATCTATATTGCTACAAATGGCAGAATTTCATTCCTTTTTATGGCATAGTAGTATTCCATTGTTCAATCACATATCTAACTCAAAACTTCCCTCTCTGCTATGGTCTGAATGTTTGTGTCCCCCCAAAATTCATATAATGAAATTTTCACCCCCTAGGTGATAGTGTTAGGAGGTAGAGCCTCTGGGAGGTGATTAGGTCATGACAGTGGAGCCCTCGTGAATGACATTAATGCCCTTTAAAAGAGGCCCCAGGGGAATTTTTCCCCTCTGCCACATGAGGTTACAGTAAAAAGACAGCTGTCCATGAACCAGGAAGTGGGCCCTCTCCAGACACAGGATCTGCTGGTATACTGATCTTTGATTTTTCAGCCTCAAATAAATTGCTGTTGTTTATGAGCTATCCAGTATATTGTATTTTGTTACAGCAGCCTCAACAGACTAAGACACTACACTTCATTTCTTACTAGAGTTATGGCTTGAGGAACTGAAAGAGGTGGCATTTGGGAGATGGGAATATAGTCTTTTTCATTATTTCCTCTACCACACTGACATGAGATCTAGCTTTCATTTGACATCTTCCACCCCAACCACCCCCACTCTACCTGTCCTCCAGCCTCTGACTGCTGGGGTCCCCTCACCTGACCAGCAATGTCTTGGGACCAGCTAAGGCCCAAGAAAACATGTGCATGCCTACCATGTCAAACAGTGAGAATTGTGACTTCTCCAAGACTGCCCTCTCTCACGCAACTCTGATTCCTTCTCCTTACTCCCACCCCTCCCTAGCCCTCTTTTCCATAGACTAGAGTTGGGGATAGGGGGAAAACTGGTATGAATAAGACTCAATCTGCTGTCTGTTAGTAAACCCAGTGGTAGAATCTAGCCCCACTAGATGATGGGTGGCTCTCTTTAAAATGTCTCTCCTTCTTGGTTCTTCTTTGCCTTAGCTTTTGACCTTAGTCCCTGATTTTCATTCAACAGAAAAAGTCACTTTCATGTTTTGTTATAGATGCTTAGGTGGTAACCAAAGCCATGAGAGTTGACAAAAACATAAAGAACTACAAAGATAACTGATAAGTTCTACCTTTATCTTTTATTAAGAGTCAGCTATTAATTGGATTGATAAGATTTTTAAATTGTGGTTATGCACTGGCAGTATTACAGTTATGTAATTCTTGAAATGTCCCATAATGGTTAAATGTATCCAGAATTGCCATGCAAAATATATAAAGGAGAAGATGAGTATGAGGAAGAGAGAAACAATTAGAAGGTCTCTGTTAGACAAACATACTGAAACAAAGTTATTTCAGAAAAAAAAAAAAAAAAGGTTTTCTAAAACAAACCAAGCAATCTGACACCTGTCTTCCATCTCTCAGAGAACAGGAGCATCAAAGGCAGGAGACAGGCCCATGTGTGAACGTCTTTTACCATCCCAGGAGGTCCTGACTGAGCCTAGACTCCAGTTTATGATGTCTTTCTGGGTTGAAGAGTCAGCAACAGTGAGTCCACTGGAAACCTTCCGAGAAGTGTTAATTTCATCATACCCACTGTTTCCTGCTTCACAGGGTCTCCCAACATGGAATAGCACCTCCTCACCAATGGTCATCAAACTGAGATATGTATCCTTGGGGGATCTTGAAGAATTTCCATTATGTACATGGGCATGAATAGCTTGAAGGAACCAATTTCTGAGTCTCGGCTTCCATTTGCACCCATAAAATTGACCTTTGTATCTATGGTTTGTTAGTGCTCCAATCATCCTTCTCCCAACATGTAAAATAAGACACACCTCCTAACCCTGCTCAAACTTGTATGCTGTGAGAGGTGCAGGGGTGGGGGCTGTAAAAACTTTCTCTAAAATACAAAATAAAGGGAATATTCAGCTTTATTTCATCCAGATAGGCTTATTTCATGACCAATCATGCCTTGACTAATTAGCTATCTATATATCTTTTGCTAAATAGCAAATTAGCCCCAATGTAATGGCTTAAAACAATGGTAAACACAAGCTCCCAGGGTCATTATGGTGGGATGGGGCTTCTTCACCAGATTGAACCATCAAGATAAGCGAAAGGAATCTTGACTTCAAGAAAGGCTAAAGCAGAAATTTCCAGCTAGATTTCCTGTCCCTCTGGTCATATAATCAAGTCAGATGATCTAATTTGTCAGGCCAGCTGAAAATCATCAGTAAAGAAACTGACCCTGGGTTTGCCAGAGGAGATTCAGATTTTAAACAGCACATGATAAATTCTACTGCCCTTATATTGGCCAAGGGTCAAAAATCAAACATCCAGGCTTCCCC
Source organism: Cynocephalus volans (assembly GCF_027409185.1). NCBI lineage: Eukaryota > Metazoa > Chordata > Mammalia > Dermoptera > Cynocephalidae > Cynocephalus > Cynocephalus volans. The sequence continues at coordinate 82,218,753 of NC_084471.1, forward strand.
AAAGACAAAGAGTTTTTTCCGACCATCTATAAATCAACCTATTATCCACACAATAAGTGGCTTTCACTTTAAGAAGCTTTGGTGCCAAATTTGACAAATTGAGGGGTTTTACACAGATGGAAAACATCTAGACACACGTGACTCATACTTACTTGGAGATCACTTGTTCAAGACACTCTTAATGCTTACATAGTTCATGATGGATTATAGGTATTCTATACATATTTATTGCAAAAGAAAGAGAAAAGGAAGGAGGAAAAAGATAAAGCAATCCTTGTGGGCCCTATTTCCCTTTCTGCCTTTGCCCCTTCCCTCTAGTATTCGTGCTGCCCAAACAAACACTGCCCTTTTCCTCTGCTAAGCATTTTTACTTCCTCATCTGCATTGTAGTTCTGCTCTCAGCTGCTTAAATGTCCCTTTTCCTAAAAGGACCAGTGTGACCTTGTTATCTGGCCCAAACTTTTTTTTAATACCTATAGTTCTGTTTCCCGCCTCTGACGCTAATTACATGTTCATTTTTCTTATTCCCGAATGCCTGGGTTCTGGGTCCCTATTGGGTTATCTTTCACATCATCCCAAAATAGAAGTTAGACTTCCTGCTCTAGAAGATAGAATGGGCTTGGACTGCTCCATTACTGATTAGCTCAGTTGGTTAGAGCATGGTGTTGATAACACAAAAGTCCAGTATTCAATCCCTGTTACTGGCTAGCCACAGGGGGAGAAAAAGATGGAATGGGCTTGATATCTTCTCCCAAATTAAAAATAAACACCATCCTATTAATACCCAAGTTCGACTTACCACCCTTTTTCTTAAGCAAATAGGTTAAAACTGCTATGCAACTTTTCCTATTTATGTGGTGACTTTCATGATTGATTTCACTTACAATTTTCTTGGTGATCTGACTTTTCTCCTTATTGAATTTGTTCTCAATTCTTTGGGAAGATTGAATTTTAATGTGTGAATCCTTCTGACAAATGAGATTCTCCAATGATGAAAACTCCTTTTCAGCACCATCTGTAAGGTGAGTCTGCCCAGCAGATCGAATGACTCAGTCCTCGCCTCCGCAGGGAAGCCTGGAACTATGACCGAGCCTTGGCCAACCCTCAGAAATGTGCTCCTCGGGAAGTTCTTTATGCCACTAACTGATGATTTTGCTGTGTATACCTGGAAGAATGTACTGTAACATGGCAGTCTGACAATTTGCTTTGCACAAACAGTAAGATTGATGATGTATCCATGGTTTCATTATTGGGGTACTGAGTCGGGATTGCTATGGCTAGTAGCATAACAGGATATGCTTATGTGACCAGTCTTCCATAAAAGCCTCAGACTCTGAAACCTGAATGGGCTTCCTTGAGCAGAGACATTCCACACATGTCTTTGTAGTTTGCTTTTAGAGAGAAAGCATGTCTTGTGTGCCTTCAGATGAAGAAGGACTAGGAATATGTGTTGGGCCTCTCTAGATATCACCTGAGGGGTATCTTTTTCTACTGCTTTTGCTCTGTATCCTTTGTTGTAGTAAACTTTAGCTGTGAATTTAACCTGCTATTTTGTCTTGTGAATCCTTCTGACAAATTGCCAAACTCAGGGGGATCTTGAAACCCCCCAAACACCATCTATACCAACCCACATATATGAGGAGTCTTCAAAAAGTTCATGGAAGATGCTTATTATGAAAAAACTATGCATGGATTGCAAATTTTTTTTGCACCAGAAGAAACTCATACTAACTTGTTATAACATGTCTAAACAAGATCTAGTTTGAGGCACTAAAAAGGATAAGACATCAGTTTCAGAAGAGCCCCTATCAGAGCAACATGAATTCTGCTAAAACTGAAACAAGAACAAACATCAAATTTATAGGAAAATCTGGGTGAAAGAATGGTGAAATCATTGATGCTTTTTGAAAAGTTTACAGGGACAATGCCCCAAAGAAATCAGCCATGTACAAATAGATTACTCATTTTAAGAAGAGATAAGACAATGTTGAAGATGAAGCCTGCAGCAGCAGACCAATCACACCAATTTGCAAGGAGGAAAGTAATCCTGTCTGTGCTCTAATTGAAGAGGACTGATGATTAACAGCAGAAACAACAGGCAACACCACAGACATCTCAACTGGTTCAGCTTACAGTATTCTGACTGAAAAATTACAGTTGAGCAACTTTCTGTTTGATGGTTGCCAAAACTGTTGCAACCAGATCAGCTACAGACAAGAGCAGAGCTTTCAATGGAAATTTTAAACAAGTGGGATCAAGGAGTTTCAAGATGGCGGCGGCTGCGGCGGCTGGCGCGGAGTAGCTGAGGTGGAAAAGGTGGCCACTGGGCCTCAGGCAGCCGGGAAACTTGTGGACCTTCCTCTGGCCATCTCTTAAGGGAGGACTGCTGCTGCTGGCCGGTCGTGGGGGCTCAACGCCACTTTGCCCCCGGCAGGAGAGGCTGCCTCATTTACAGGCAACAGCTTTGAAGTGTGGAGCAGGAAAAGAACTGATTCTTAGCTGCAAAAGTGAGTCTTGAAACAGGGAACACGGCGCCAGGGCTGCTGTGGATGCAGCCAGGATCCCGGAGGCCGGGGCCGTGCTGAAGGCGGCCAGCTGCCCTATCCAGGATTCGAGGTTTCAGGCCGGCATTAAAGAAGACTCCTGGGAGCGCCCGAGCGGCGCCGCGACTGAACAGCCCGAGGCGGCAGCGCCGAGAACACGGAAGGCAACAAACCAGAGACAGAGCGAGCGCCCGACCTGGCACAGCACTGTGAGTGATCCCTGGCACAGCTCTGTTCGGGGGGTGGATGCCCACGCGGCTCCCCGCCTGCACCACCAGGCCACTCACTGCCCCGGTGCTGCCTCCATTTTCCCAGGTGCGGGCAGCTCCGCCCTGCTCGGCCATCACTGAGCCCATTTGCTTGGCCTGGCGCGGGGCTTTCCGGACCCTGCGGGCCGACCTCCTCTCCCACTCCCTCCACGGTTCTCTGGCAGGGCTGGGGGTGTGGGGCGTCCCGACCAGTTTTGGGAGGGCTAGGAAGTACGGGCGGGCCGACTGTCACTCCACCACACCCTGGACTCCGGCCCCGGTAAACTTCCTGTTACTGGGAGGCAGATACCATCTCTGTGACCACCAGTTTGGAAAAAAGCCTAACGAATTTCTGGTTGGGAATAGTGTGGTAGGAGAGTTCCCAGGTCTGCTTGAACCTGCCGGAGAGCAGGCTGCAGGCGGGCACTAGACTCCGTTTATACCGGGGGGATACAAAGGTGAACAAGACCCGAGAAAGATCTACACAGTGCTACAAAGGCACCCAGAGAGACTGGTCGTCTGTGCCTAGCAGAAACCTGGTAGACTTCCTGGGCGAGGCGGTGCTGAGCAGGGTCTTGAAGGCCCAGCTGATAGACGAGGGGTGCAGAAGACACACCCCAACCCAGCACAGTGTGCACAGAGGGGGGAGACGTGCGGCCAGGGAGGCGGAGACTCGACAGAAACCACACACCCGGTGGGGTCGCCACTGCACGATCTAACAGCCTGGGCCAGAGCACACTGAACGGGGAGAAGTCCTGTACAGAAAGTGAAAGCTCAACAGAGATCACACACCCTGTGGTACGTGATCCACCAGTCCAGCAGAGTACAAGCTGACCAGAAAGGTGGATCCCCGGAGAAGCCCAAGACCCGAGGCAACCACACACACAAGACACTAGAGGCCAACTGAGCAGTCACGGCGGCAGCCATACCAAATTGGCAACCACAGCAACATCCTAGTTAGTCATTAGTCTTAAACCGGTGGACTGTGAAACCCCCTGCCACAATGAATAAACACCAAAAAAAGACACCAGAAATACAAAAAATCAAGAAAGTACACCACCAAAAGTTAATAAATCTCAAACTCTAGATCCGATAGAACAAGAAGCCCTTGAAATAACTGATAAGGAATTTCGAGTGATAATTCTAAGGAAACTGAATGAGATACAAGAAAACTCAGCTAGACATCATGATGAAATGAGGAAAAGTATACAGGATCTGAAAGAGGAAATATACAAGGAAATCAATGTCCTGAAAAAAAATGTAGCAGAACTTGCTGAACTGAAGAAGTTATTCAGCGAAATAAAAAACACAACGGAGAGTTTAACCAGCAGGCTTGTCGAAGTTGAAGAGAGAACCTCTGAACTTGAAGATGGGCTGTTTGAAATAACACAAGCAGACAAAAAGAAAGAAAAAAGAATCAAGAACATGGAAGAAAATCTGAGAGAGATATCAGACAACCTCAAGCGCTCAAATATCCGAGTCATGGGTATTCCAGAAGGGGAGGAAAATGGAGATTCCGTTGAAAACATATTCAACAAAATAGTGGCAGAAAACTTCCCAGGTATAGGAAAAATCACAGATCTTCAGATCCAGGAAGCTCAACGATCTCCAAACGTATTCAACCCAAAAAGGCCTTCTCCAAGACATGTCATAGTCAAATTGGCAAAACTCAGAGACAAAGAGAGAATCTTAAAAGCTGCAAGAGAGAAGCGTCAAATCACCTATAAGGGAGCCCCAATCAGGTTAACATCAGACTTTTCATCACAAACCCTAAAAGCTAGAAAGGAATGGGATGATATTTTCAAAATACTAAAAGACAAAGATTGCCAGCGAAGAATACTCTACCCTGCAAGGCTATCCTTCCGAAATGAGGGGCAAATAGTATATTTCTCAGACAAACAAAAACTGCGGGAGTTCACTACCACAAGACCACCCTTACAAGAAATCCTCAAGGGAGTACTGGGTTTGGTTCCTGAAAAATAACTACCACTGCCATAAAAACCTAAGAAAAATCTAAACCCGCTAGTACAATAAAAATGGCATTCATGAAGAGAAAACAAGCTAACAAAAACACTATCTACAACCTAAGGAACCAGCAAACAAAGAAACCAAACAGTAAATCAGAAAGCAAGGAACAAAAGACACCTAAGACAACCAAACAACCAATAAAATGCTAAGAATAAATCAACACCTTTCAATAACAACTCTTAATGTTAAAGGCTTAAATTCCCCAATTAAAAGACACAGACTGGCTGACTGGATCAAAAAGCAGGACCCAACTATATGCTGCCTACAAGAGACCCACCTCACCCATAAAGATTCACACAGACTAAGAGTGAAAGGATGGAAAAAGATTTACCATGCAAACAGAAAAGAAAAACGAGCTGGAGTGGCTATTCTTATATCTGACAAAATAGACTTTAAACTAAAAACCATAAAAAGAGACAATGAGGGACACTACTTAATGATAAAAGGACTGATCCATCAAGAAGACATAACAATCATAAATATGTACGCACCCAATGTTGGAGCAGCCAGATTTATAAAACAAACTCTATTAGACCTAAAGAAGGAAATAGACACTAATACCATAATAGCAGGGGACCTGAACACTCCACTGTCAATATTAGACAGATCATCTAGGCAAAGAATCAGTAGAGAAACACAAGATCTAAACAAGACTCTAGACCAATTGGAATTGGCAGATATCTACAGAACATTCCACCCAACAACCTCAGAATATTCATTCTTCTCATCAGCACATGGATCATTCTCCAAGATAGATCACATATTAGGTCACAAATCAAGTCTCAATAAATTCAAAAAAATTGGAATTATCCCATGTATCTTCTCAGACCACAATGGATTAAAACTAGAAATTAATAACAAACAAAACTCTGGAAACTATACAAACACATGGAAATTAAACAGCATTCTACTTAATGACATATGGGTCCAAGAAGAAATAAAGCAGGAAATCAAAAAGTTTATTGAAACTAATGAAAACAATGATACATCATACCAAAACCTGTGGGATACTGCAAAAGCAGTATTGAGGGGAAAATTTATTGCATTAAATGCTCACTTCAGAAGAATGGAAAGATGGCAAGTGAACAACCTAACACTTCACCTTAAAGAACTAGAAAAACAAGAACAATCCAATCCTAAAGTTAGCAGACGGAAAGAAATCATTAAGATCAGAGCAGAACTGAATGAAATCGAAAACCAAAAAACAATTCAAAAGATCAACGAATCAAAAAGTTGGTTTTTTGAAAAGATAAATAAAATTGACAAACCATTAGCATGGCTAACAAAAAAAAGAAGAGAGAAGACTCAAATAACAAAAATTAGAAATGAAAAAGGCGATATTACAACTGATTCATCTGAAATACAAGGAATCATTCGAGACTACTATAAACAACTATACGCCAACAAATTTGAAAATCTGTAGGAAATGGATAAATTTCTGGACACACACAAGCTCCCAAAACTGAACCGTGAAGACGTAGAAAATTTGAACAGACCAATAACAATAAAGGAGATTGAAGCTGTTATCAGAAGGCTCCCAACAAAGAAAAGCCCAGGACCAGATGGATTCACAGCAGAATTTTACCAAACATTCAAAGAGGAATTGACACCGATTCTTTACAAACTATTCCAAAAGATTGAAACGGACGCAAATCTCCCAAACTCATTCTATGAAGCAAACATCATCCTGATACCAAAACCAGGTAAAGATATAACCAAAAAAGAAAACTACAGGCCGATATCCTTGATGAATATAGATGCAAAAATCCTCACTAAAATACTAGCTAACAGAATACAGCAACACATACGAAAAATTATTCATCACGATCAAGTGGGATTCATCCCAGGGATGCAAGGTTGGTTCAACATATGCAAATCAATAAATGTGATACACCATATTAATAAACTCAAACACAAGAACCATATGATCATCTCTATAGATGCTGAAAAAGCATTTGATAAAGTTCAGCACTCATTCATGACAAAGACCCTCTATAAGTTAGGTATAGAGGGAAAGTATCTCAACATAATTAAAGCCATATATGCCAAACCCACTGCCAATATCATCCTGAATGGGGAAAAGCTGAAAGCTTTTCCTTTAAGAACAGGAACTAGACAAGGATGCCCACTCTCACCACTCCTATTCAACATAGTGTTGGAAGTACTAGCCAGAGCAATCAGAGAAGAGAAGGAAATAAAGGGCATCCAGATTGGAAAAGATGAAGTCAAACTGTCCCTGTTTGCAGATGACATGATCCTATATATCGAACAGCCTAAAACCTCTACAAAAAAACTGTTGGAATTGATAAATGATTTCAGCACAGTAGCAGGATACAAAATCAACACACAAAAATCAGTAGCATTTCTTTTCTCCAATAGTGAACATGCAGAACGAGAAATCAAGAAAGCCTGCCCATTTACAATAGCCACCAAAAAAATAAAATACTTAGGAATTGAGTTAACCAAGGAGGTGAAAAATCTCTATAATGAGAACTACAAACCACTGCTGAGAGAAATTAGAGAGGATACAAGAAGATGGAAAGATATCCCATGCTCTTGGATTGGAAGAATCAACATAGTGAAAATGTCCATACTACCCAAAGTGATATACAAATTCAATGCAATCCCCATCAAAATTCCAAAGACATTTTTCTCAGAAATGGAAAAAACTATTCAGACATTTATATGGAACAATAAAAGACCACGAATAGCCAAAGCAATGCTCAGCAAAAAAAATAAAGCTGGAGGCATAACACTACCTGACTTTAAGCTATACTACAAAGCTATAATAACCAAAACAGTATGGTACTGGCATAAAAACAGACACACTGATCAATGGAATAGAATAGAGAATCCAGAAATCAACCCTCACACTTACTGCCATCTGATCTTTGACAAAGGCACCAAGCCTATTCACTGGGGAAGGGACTGCCTCTTCAGCAAGTGGTGTTGGGATAACTGGATATCGTTATGCAGGAGAATGAAACTAGATCCATACCTCTCACCATATACTAAAATCAACTCAAAATGGATTAAGGATTTAAATATACACCCTGAGACAATAAAACTTCTTAAAGAAAACATAGGGGAAACATTTCAGGAAATAGGACTGGGCACAGACTTCATGAATACGACCCCAAAAGCACGGGCAACCAAAGGAAAAATAAACAAATGGGATTATATCAAACTAAAAAGCTTCTGCACAGCAAAAGAAACAATTAAAAGAGTTAAAAGACAACCAACAGAGTGGGAGAAAATATTTGCAAAATATACATCTGACAAAGGATTAATATCCAGAATATATAAGGAACTCAAACAACTTTACAAGAAGAAAACAAGCAACCCAATTAAAAAATGGGCAAAAGAGCTAAGTAGGCATTTCTCTAAGGAAGATATCCAAATGGCCAACAGACATATGAAAAAATGCTCAACATCACTCAGCATCCGGGAAATGCAAATCAAAACCACATTGAGATACCATCTAACCCCAGTTAGGATGGCTAAAATCCAAAAGACTATGAACGATAAATGCTGGCGAGGCTGCGGAGAAAAAGGAACTCTCATACATTGTTGGTGGGACTGCAAAATGGTGCAGCCTCTATGGAAAATGGTATGGAGGTTCCTTAAACAATTGCAAATAGATCTACCATACGACCCAGCCATCCCACTGTTGGGAATATACCCAGAGGAATGGAAATCATCAAGTCGAAGGTATACCTGTTCCCCAATGTTCATCGCAGCACTCTTTACAATAGCCAAGAGTTGGAACCAGCCCAAATGCCCATCATCAGATGAGTGGATACGGAAAATGTGGTACATCTACACAATGGAATACTACTCAGCTATAAAAACGAATGAAATACTGCCATTTGCAACAACATGGATGGACCTCGAGAGAATTATATTAAGTGAAACAAGTCAGGCACAGAAAGAGAAATACCACATGTTCTCACTTATTGGTGGGAGCTAAAAATTAATATATAAATTCACACACACACATACACACATACACACACAAACCGGGGGGGGGGGGGAAGAAGATATAACAACCACAATTATTTGAAGTTGATACAACAAACAAACAGAAAGGACATGGTTGGGGGGAGGGGGGGAGGGAGAAGGGAGGGAGGTTTTGGTGATGGGGAGCATTAATCAGCTACAATGTATATCGACAAAATAAAATTTAAAAAAAAAATAAAAAATAAAAAAAAAAATAATAAACAAGTGGGATCAAGATCCTGCAGCATTTTTTTCAAAGAATTGTACCAGGAGGTGACACAAGGCTTTACCAGTGTGATCCTGAAGAGGAAGCACAATCAAAGCCATGGCTACCAAGAGCTGGAAGTGGTCCAGTCAAAGCAAAAGTGAACTGGTCAAGAACAAAGTCATGGCAACACTTTTTTGGATGCTCAAGATATTTTGCTTGTTGACTTTCTGGAGCGCCAAAGAAAGATAGCATCTGCTTATCATGAGAGTGTTTTGAGAAAGTTAGCCAAAGCTTTAGCAGAAAAATACCCAAGAAATCTTCACCATAGAGTCCTTCTCCTTCACAACAATGCTCCTGCTCATTCCTTTCATCAAACGAGGGCAATTTTGCGAGAGTTTCAGTGGGAAATCATTAGGAATCCGCCTTACAGACCTGATTTGGCTCCTTCTGGCTTCTTTTTGTTTCTTAATCTTGAAAAATCTTTAAAGGGCACCATTTTTCTTCAGTGAATAATGTAAAAAAGACTGCATTGGCATGGTTAGATTCCCAGGACCCTCAGTTCTTTAACAATGGACCGAATGGCTGAGATCACTTACAAAAGTGTCTTGAACTTGATGGAGCTTATGTTGAGAAATAAAGTTTATATTTTTTATTTGTGTCTTTTAATTCCATTTATCACAAACTTTTTGAAGCCCCTATGTATGTTGCTTTTATACTGTCTCAGCTAACAAGTCACCCTTTCTCTATTTAAATATACCCAGTAATGGTGAACTCACTACTTCTTGGTAGTACATGAATTTAGAAATCATTTAATTTTAATAACAATAGGATATAATATTCCCAACTAAAAATTGAACCGCAAAGTTGAGTGATAAGCAAACAATTCTCTCAGAGCACTATCCTTTTTCAGAATTTAGAAATGCCTCAAATTGGTAATTATGATTTTTTTCATCAGAAATTATATTTAGAAGCATTACAGAAAAAAAATCCTCCTCAAATGGCAACCATGAAAAGACAAATAACGAGAGTTGGAAGGATATGGATAAACAGGAACCCTAATACAATGCTGGTAAGAATGTAAAATGGTGCAGATGCTGTGAAAAACAGTTTGGTATTTCCTCAAAATGTTAAACATGGAGTTATAGATGACCCAGCAATTTCACTCCTATATATATACCCAGAGAAATGCAAACATACATTCACACAAAAGCATTCAGAAATGTTAATAGCAGCTTTATTTATAGCCAAAAATTAGAAACAACCCAAATATACATTGACAAATGAATGGCTAAAAAAAATGTGGTATAGTCATATAATGGGATATTATTCAGCAATGAAAAGAAATGAAATACTGGTGCACACTACAACATAGATCAACCTTGAAAACTTGCTAAGTAAACTAAGCCAGTCACAGAGGACTACATGTTATGCGATTCCGTTTATATAAAATGTCCACAATAAGCAAAGCTATAGAGACAGCAAATAGATCGGTTGTTGCCTAGGTCTATAGAGTTCGGGTGGAAATGGGAGTGACCGCTAATGGGTATGGGATTTCTCTTTGGTGTGATGAAAATGTTCTAAAATTGATTGTGGTGATGGTTGCACAATTTTGTGAACATACTAAAACTCAATGAATTGTACAATTTAAAAATTTAAATGGGTGAATTCTATGGTATATGAATTAAATCTCAATAAAAATGTTATTTTTAAAAAGGCAACCGTTGGACCTTTGATTCATTATTTCTAGACTAACAAAATGGACATTATTTTTAAGAAGATATTATTATACTGCATTAAGTATTATGAACAGTTTGCAAGCATGAATTTCTCTTATAATAAAATATTATAAATGATATGCTGCCAGAATCTCTTCCCAGTTGTTAATTTTAACTGGGTAGGACTCACAGACTGTTAAAGCAAGCAATCTAGCAAAGTCTTGAACTTCCCTGCTCTCCGCATCCCCCCCATGCACAAAGAGAACAAATGATCTAATTTGCTGAGCAATTTTACACAAATTTATACTATTTACACATGCAGAGATGTCAATTAAAACAGAGCAACAAATTATCAAGTAAAGCAACCAATCAGAATTACAAGCTTTGAGGACAGCGTTCACTCAGCACATCTGCTTATTTCCAGGAGTTCCTGAAATTATGGTACCAACCCTTCGCTAAACTCTGGGAGCTAAATCTTTGGAGTTAACATTGTCACTAGTTAATGAGGTTGTTTTGTGCTTCTGCTGCATTGGGACATGATGTGTCAGATTGTCAGCACTGCTTCATATATCAAGATTTATCATGAGCATCTGCCTCTTGGGTTGAGATCTGCACCATGGGTGGTCACATAGGAGGAATGTGCCTATGTGACCAGATTCCTAAAAGAACCCTGGGCCCTGAGACCTAAGTAGGCTTACATGGGCAGAGACGTCTCACACATCTTCCTGTAATTTGCAGCTAGAAAGAAAGCCCTTTAATGTGACCTCCATGGAGGGAGAACATGGAAGTCTACACCTAATCTTTCTGGTCTTCACCTAGGCATATCTTATTTCTGCTAATCCCACATCATATTCTTATAATAAATTATAGCCATGAGTATAACCTGCTACGGAGTCCAATGAGTCCTAACAAACCTCCAAGCTAGCATACAGTATTCTCAGAGTCCTTAAAGCACAAGCATTCCTCCAAAGGTTATTTTCAAGGACAGAGCAACCAAGTTTCTAAGCCTTAGTAGTTTTGTAAGACTTTTTTTTTTTCAGAGACAGATTTATAATGATAAGAAACAGAACGTGTTGAAAACAGTTATTAATATTCATACCCTCTCCATATTTCACAGAAGAAAAAAAGATTGATACTTTCTGAATATTCACCATGTAATATTTTACAAAAGCAGATATTTTGAACAAATTTTATGTTTCAGAAAGATATTTCCCTCTGAGCTATACAGGAGAGCGGAATATCCTTTCTCTCCTTCTAAGACTTCCTTTGTCAATTTCAATTTTTATTTTCACATATGTTTTTCTATAAGGTCAGACAAATTTTACTTTGATGGGACAAGAGATAGTAGACCTTGAGGGGCTGGCCAGTTAGCTAACTTGGTTAGAGTATAGTGCTGATAACATCAAGGTCCAGGGTTTGAACCCTACATCGGCCAGCCACCAAAAAACAAAGTAACAAAAAAACTCAGATAATGATAATAAATTTACGTTGTGACCAGGGACTGCAAACGTAAGTTGATCTGTGTATATTTATAGCAAGAGGGTGAAAATTTGAGGTTGTTCATCAGAGTGCATAAAGTTATCTCAGTTGTCTCTGAAATATAAATTAACTACTTTTCACAAAAAGATTTTCTTTCCTGTCTAAATACAAACAAAAACAATAAATTAAAATAAATGGCAGATAAGTAAAATAAGAAGACCCCACTGCTATTTTCTTTTGTTTCATATATAAAAATAAATATGCTCTGAGGACACAATAATCCCTCTTATAAGTATATCAGGTTTGTATCTGGAACTTATTACACAGAACAGAGCAACAGCTCCTCTACCCCGACAAAACAAAAAGAAAAAAACTGGTGAAACAATCTCCCTATACGAGCCAGGAAACTGTTTCACAGACCAAGAATGAGGAAGATTGTTTTTCTTCAAGTTCAAGTTCTTCTTGCCTTTTATTGTCTTCAGTTCTTCCTATTTATTACTGAGGTCATGTGTTTTGTTACCAAGTCAGCTAGCTTACTCCTGCAGTGTTGATTCTGGGATAAAAGTTTTTACTTGAAAACCTATTTCCAATTGCCAGAGTTATATTTCTGAGGTCCTTGGTCCTCTAAGTACGATACAAAACCCAGAAGAAATTTTCTTCAATGATAAATTTGACTACTAAACAAAAAATTATGCATGGCATAAGTCACCACTAACAAAGTCAGAACGCAAATAACAAACACCTATGAAATAAGAATACCTGGAAATACCCAAGATCCATTAAGGTGATTGTAGTGTAATATCAGGGAGAAAGGATTAGAATGTAATTGAACCCAATATATATTGATTGGGTTCTAACCTAAAATACTGATTTTGCATTGTCTAAAGAAATTTTGCAATCAAAGCAAAGGTCAGAGGAAATAAGTAAAAGATAGCAAGAGAGCAAGATTTGGTCACTGATTACCCAACACTATCCAGAGCTCAGAGAAATTTACTATGGTGGACACAAATTCTCTGGTTGTACTATAGTTATATACTATGGTAGCATAGGGATTGTTTACTTTACTTTATTACAGGTGGGATAAAGTATTTCTTAAAACTGTATACTTCCGGGGCCGGCCCGTGGCTCACTCGGGAGAGTGCGGTGCTGATAACACCAAGGCCCCGGCTTCGGATCCCATAAATGGATGGCCGGTTCGCTCACTGGCTGAGTGTGGTGCTGACAACACCAAGTCAAGGGTTAAGATCCCCTTACCAGTCATCTTTAAAAAAAAAAAAAAAAAACTGTATACTTCCTATTACTCTAATTGCATTGTCCCTTAAGTAAACTTCTGATTATATGAATGCTTCCCAGTTACCTAAATAGAGCACAAGAAAAAAATATATAATTTTTACTACAAATTTTTCTGATAGATATCCTGGTTTATATACTTTCTTATGAGTTTGGTTATTATGAATCATTTAGTTACCATAATATTCACAGCATCTGATCAATTCTGGATTTCTCAACAATGTTAAATTTTGGCATCTGAGAACTGGGAACCAGACTCTGTATGTTAATGATTCTAATTTACAACTTTACTTTGTGAGCCCTTACCCAAGAAGCCAACTGATCTCAGACACGTCTGTTTTGTTAACCTTTGTTGTGTAACAAATCACCCCCAAAATTAACTTAAAACAGCATCCGCTTATTGCTTATAATTCTGTGGACTGAAATTTGGTCTTGAATCAGCTGGTTGTTTCTTCTGCTGGTCTTGTCTGGAATCACTCATGTGGCTCAGGCATCTCTCTAAGATAGTCTCCTCCACACACCTGGCACTTGGTGCTGTCAATGTGTATACCTCAGTTCAATGGCCTCATCTTCCAGTAGGCAGGACTTGGCTTCTTTACATAGCATTCTCAGGACAGCATTCTAAGACAGCAACAGCAGAAACCAGAAGACTTTTCCGGCTGAAATTCAGAAGTCATACAATATCATCTTGCATTTTATTGGTCAAAGCAAGTCACAAGACCAGTCCAAAATTCAAGAGGAGGGGCTGGCCGGTTAGCTTACTTGGGTAGAGTGCAATGTTTTAACAACAAGGTCAAGGGTTTGGATACCTGTACGCACCACCCACCAAAAAAAAAAGATTCAAGAGGTGGGTAAGTAGACTCTACCTCTTTTCAGGAGTACAAATAATTGTAGCTATATTTAATGCTCCACAATTCCTTTTTTTTTTTTTAAAGAAAATATTGTTCTTTTATTGGAAGGGACTCTCAGATCATTAAAAGCACACAAATACAACATGCAGGTCATGATTTGCAAATTTTACTACATAAAAAAAGACGAAGGAGAAAAAGAAAAATCTTCTATATCATATTAACAAGATTCAAAAAGCAAATGAAATTGGGGGTGGAAAAATATGTGACAAAATTGAGGAAAAAAAGGGACATTCTTTCTCATAGAGAGCTCTAACATTATTAATTTTTTAAATTTAATTTTATTTTTATTTTTATTTTTTTTGTCTTTTTTGTGACCGGCCGCACCGCGCTCAGCCAGTGAGCGCACAAGCCATCCCTATATAGAATCCGAACCCGCAGCGGAAGCTCTGCTGCGCTCCCAGCGCCGCACTCTCCGGAGTGCGCCACAGGGTCAGCCCTTTTAAATTTTATTTTATCTTGTCGATATACAATGTGAATGATTATTGGAACACATTACCGAAACCCTCCCTCTTTCCTCTCCCCGCTCCCTCCAGTCACCTCATATCTGTTTGCTTGTCTTATCAACTTCAAGGAATTGTAATTGTTGTGTCTTCTTCCCCCAACCCATTTATTTGTGTATTTATTTATTTATTTATTTATTTTTAGCTCCCAAAAATAAGTGAGAACATCTGATATTTCTCTTTCTGTGCCTGACTCGTTTCACTTAATATAATTCTCTCTAGGTCCATCCATGTCATTGCAAATGGCAGTATTTCATTCTTTCTTATAGCTGAGTAGTATTCCATTGTGTAGATGTACCACATTTTCCATATCCAATCATCT
This sequence comes from Cynocephalus volans, assembly GCF_027409185.1. NCBI lineage: Eukaryota > Metazoa > Chordata > Mammalia > Dermoptera > Cynocephalidae > Cynocephalus > Cynocephalus volans. The sequence continues at coordinate 82,233,996 of NC_084471.1, forward strand.
GATGATGGACTTTTGGGCTGGTTCCAACTCTTGGCTATTGTAAAGAGTGCTGCGATGAACACTGGAGACCAGGTATACCTTCAACTTGATGATTTCCATTCCTCTGGGTATATTCCCAGCAGTGGGATAGCTGGGTCATATAGTAGATCTATCTGCAATTGTTTGAGGAACCTCCATACCATTTTCCATAGAGGCTGCACCATTTTGCAGTCCCACCAACAATGTATGAGAGTTCCTTTTTCTCCACAACCTTGCCAGCATTTATCATTCACAGTCTTTTGGATATTAGCCATCTTAACTGGGGTGAGATGGTTTCTCAGTGTGGTTTTCATTTGCGTTTCCCAAATACTGAGTGATGTTGAGCACTTTTTCACATGTCTGTTGGTCATTCATAAATTTTCCTTTGAGAAAAGCCTATTTAGCTCTTTTGCCCATTTTTAAATTGAGTTACTTGTTTTTTTGTTGTAAAGTTGTTTCAGTTCCTCGTATATTCTGGATATTAATCCTTTGTCAGATGTATATTTTGCAAATATTTTCTCTGACTCTGTTGGTTGTCTTTTAACTATGTTAATTGTTTCTTTTGCTGTGCAGAAGTTTCATAGTTTGATATAATCCCATTGGCTTATTTTTCTTTTGGTTGCCCATGCTTTTGGGGTCATATTCATAAAGTCTGTGCCCAGGGGGCCGGCCCGTGACTCACTCGGGAGAGTGCGGTGCTGATAACACCAAGGCCCCAGGTTCGGATCCCATATATGGATGGCCGGTTCGCTCACTGGCTGAGCGTGGTGCTGACAACACCAAGTCAAGGGTTGAGATCCCCTTACCGGTCATCTTTAAAAAAAAAAAAAAAAAAAAAAAGTCTGTGCCCAGTTCCACTTCCTGAAGTGTTTCTCCTATGTTTTCTTTAAGAAGTTTTATTGTTTCAGGGTATATATTTAATTCTTTAACCCATTTTGAGTTGATTTTAGTATATGGTGAGAGGTATGGGTCTAGTTTCATTCTCCTGCATATGGATATCCAGTTATCCCAGCACCATTTGCTGAAGAGGCAGTCTCTTCCCCAGTGTCTAGGCTTGGTGCCTTTGTCAAAGATCAGATGGCTGTAGGTGTGTGGGTTGATTTCTGGATTCTCTATTCTATTCCATTGATCAGTGTGTCTGTTTTTATGCCAGTACCATACTGTTTTGGTTATTATAGCTTTGTAGTCTAGTTAAAGTCAGGTAGTGTTATGCCTCTGGCTTTATTTATTTTTTGCTCAGAATTGCTTTGGCTATGTATGGTCTTTTGTTATTCCATATGAAAGTCTGGATAGTTTTTTCCATTTCTGAGAAAAATGTCATTGGAATTTTGATGGGGATTGCATTGAATTTGTATATCACTTTGGGTAGTATGGACATTTTCACTATGTTGATTCTTCCAATCCAAGAGCATGGGATATCTTTCCATCTTCTTGTACCCTCTCTAATTTCTCTCAGCAGTGGTTTGTAGTTCTCATTATAGAGATTTTTCACCTCCTTGGTTAACTCAATTCCTAAGTATTTTATTTTTTGAGTGGCTATTGTAAATGGGCAGGCTTTCTTGATTTCTCTTTCTACATGTTCACTATTGGAGAATAGAAATGCTACTGATTTTTGTGTATTGATTTTGTATCCTGCTACTGTGCTGAAATCATTTATCACCTCCAAGAGTTTTTTGTAGAGGCTTTAGGCTGTTCAATATATAGGATCATGTCATCTGCTAACAGAGACAGTTTGACTTCATCTTTTCCAATCTGGATGCCCTTTATTTCCTTCTCTTCTCTGATTGCTCTGGTTAGTACTTCCAACACTATGTTGAATAGGCATGGTGAGAGTGGGCATCCTTGTCTAGTTCCTGTTCTTAAAGGAAAAGCTTTCAGCTTTTCCCCATTCAGGATGATATTGGCAGTGGGTTTATCATATATGGCTTTAATTATGTTGAGATTCTTTCCATCTATACCTAACTTATAGAGACTCTTTATCATGAACAAGTGTTGAATTTTATCAAATGCTTTTTCAGCATCTATAGAGATGATCATATGGTCCTTGTGCTTGATTTTATTGATATGGTGTATCACATTTATTGATTTGTGTATGTTTTTTTTTTTTTTTTTTCCGTGACCGGCGCTCAGCCAGGGAGTGCACCGCTTATCCTTATATAGGATCTGAACCCGCGGCGGCGGGAGCGTCGCCGCGCTGCTAGCGCAGCACGCTACCGAGTGCACCACGGGCTCAGCCCATTGATTTGTGTATGTTGAACCAACCTTGCATCCCTGGGATAAATCCCACTTGATCATGGTGTATAATTTTGTATATATGTTGCTGTATTCTGTTAGCTAGTATTTTATTGAAGATTTTTGCATCTATATTCATCAAGGGTATTGGCCTGTAGTTTTCTTTTTTAGTTGTATCTTTACCTGGTTTTGGTATCAGGGTGATGTTTGCTTCATAAAATGAGTTTGGGAGAATTGCCTCTGTTTCAATCTTTTGGAATAGTGTATAGAGAATTGGTGTCAATTCCTCTTAGAATGTTTGGTAGAATTCTGCTGTGAATCCATCTGGTCCTGGGCTTTTCCTTGTTGGGAGCCTTCTGATAACAGCTTCAATGTCTTTTATTGTTATTGGTCTGTTCAGGTTTTCTACATCATCTTGGCTCAGTTTTGGTAGTTTGTGTGTATCCAGAAATTTATCCGTTTCCTCCAGATTTTCAAAATTGTTGGCATATAGTTGTTTATAGTAGTCTCTAATGATTCCTTGTATTTCAGATGAATCAGTTGAAATATCACCTTTGTCATTTCTAATTTTTGTTATTTGGGTCTTCTCTCTCCTTTTTTTAGTTAGCCTTGGTAATGGTTTATCAATTTTATTTATCTTTTCAAAAAACCAACTTTTTTATTCATTGATGTTTTGTATCATTTTGGGAGTTTCAATTTCTTTAAGTTCTGCTCTGATCTTAATGATTTCTTTCCATCTGCTAAATTTGGGTTTGTATTGTTTTTGTTTTTCTAGTTCTTTAAGGTGAAGTATTAGGTTGTTCACTTGCCATCTTTCTGTTCTTCTGAAGTAAGCATTTAATGTGATAAATTTCCCCCTTAGTAATGCTTTTGCAGTATCCCACAGGTTTTGGTATGATGCATCACTGTTTTCATTAGTTTCAATAAATTTTTTGATTTCTGGTTTGATTTCTTCTTGGACCCATATGTCATTAAGTAGAATGCTGTTTAATTTCCATGTGTTTGTATAGTTTCCAGAATTTCATTTGTTATTGATTTCTAATTTTAATCCATTGTGGTCAGAAAAAATACATGGAATAATTTCAAGTTTTCTGAATTTGTTGAGACTTGATTTGTGACCTAACATGTGATCTATCCTGGAGAATGATTCATGTGCTGATGAGAAGAATGAATATTCTGAGGTCGTTGGACGGAATGTTCTGTAGATATCTGCCAAGTTCAATTGGTCTAGAGTATCATTTAGATCTTGTGTTTATCTGCTGATTCTTTGCCTAGATGATCATCTGTCCAATATTGATAGTAGGGTACTCAGGTCCCTGCTATTACGGTATTAGTGTCTATTTCCTTCTTTAGGTCTAATAAAGTTTGCTTTATAAATCTGGCTGCTCTGACATTGGATGTAGATATATTTATGATTGTTATGTCTTCTTGATGGATCAATCCTTTTATTATTATGTAGTAGCCCTCATTATCTCTTTTTATGGTTTTTGTTTAAAGTCAATTTTATCAGATACAAGAATAGCTACTCCAGCTTGTTTTTCATTCCAGTTTGCATGGTAAATCTTTTTCCATCCTTTGACTCTTAGTGAGTCTTTATAGGTGAGGTGGGTCTCTTGAAGGCAGCCTATAGTTGGGTCCTCCTTTTTTTTTTTTTTTTTAATTTTATTTTGTCGATATACATTGTGGCTGATTATTGCTCCCCATCACCAAAACCTCCCTCCCTTCTCTCTCCCCCCCTCCCCCCCAACAATGTCCTTTCTGTTTGCTTGTCGTATCAACTTCAAGTAATTGTGGTTGTTATATCTTCTTCCCCCCCCCCCCCCGGTTTTGTGTGTGTGTGTGTGAATTTATATATTAATTTTTAGCTCCCACCAATAAGTGAGAACATGTGGTATTTCTCTTTCTGTGCCTGACTTTGGGTCCTCCTTTTTAATCTAGTCAGCCAGTCTGTGTCTTTTGATTGGGGATTTTAATCCTTTTACATTAAGAGTTGTTATTGAAAAGTGTTGATTTACTCCTAGCATTTTATTGATTTTTGTTTGGATGTCTTAAGTGTCTTTTGTTCCTTTCTTTCTGATTTACTGTTTGTCTTCTGTATTTATTGGTTTCTTGGGTTGTAAATAAAGTTTATTTTTCCTCCTTTCATTGTTGGCATTTTTATTTTGCTAGTGGGTTTTGATTTTTCTTGAGTTTTTATGGTAGTGGTAGTTATTTTTCAGGTACCAAGCCCAGTACTCCCTTGAGAATTTCTTGTAAGGGTGGTCATGTGGCAGTGAACTCCTGCAGTTTTTGTTTGTCTGAGAAATATACTATTTGCCCTTCATTTCAGAAGGATAGCCTTAAAGGGTAGAGTATTCTTGGCTGGCAATCTCTTTTAGAATTTTGAGTATATCATCCCATTCCTTTCTGGCTTTTAGGGTTTGTGATGAAAAGTCTGATGTTAGTCTGATTAGGGCTCCCTTATAGGTGATTTGACGCTTCTCTCTTGCAGCTTTTAAGATTCTCTCTTTGTCTTTGAATTTTGCCAATTTGACTATAACATGTCTTGGAGAAGACCTTTTTCGGTTGAATACATTTGGGGATCTTTGAGCTTCCTGAATCTGAAGATCTGTGTCTTTTCCTATACCTGGGAAGTTTTCTGCCACTATTTTGTTTAATATGTTTTCAATGCAATCTCCTATTTCCTCCCCTTCTGGAATACCCATGACTAGGATATTTGAGTGCTTAAGGTAGTCTGATATCTCTCTTAGATTTCCTTCAATGTTTTTAATTCTTTCTTTCTTTCTTTTTTTTTTTTTTTTTTTTTTGTCTGCCTGTGTTATTTCAAACAGCCCATCTTTAAGGTCAGAAGTTCTCTCTTCTGCTTCTGCAAGCCTGCTGGTTAAACTCTCTGTTTTTGTTTTTTATTTCACTGAATGAATTCTTCAGCTTGGCAAGCTCAGCTACATTCTTTTTCAGGGCATTGATTTCCTTGTACATTTCTTCTTTCAGGTCCTATATACTTTTCCTTGTTTCATCGTGTTGTCTAGCTGAGTTTTCTTGTTATCTCATTTAGTTTTCTTAGAATTATCACTTGAAACTCCTTGTCAGACATTTCAAGGGCTTCTTGTTCTATAGGATCTAGAGCTTGAGAGTTATTACCCTTTGGTAGTGTACTTTCTTGATTTTTCATATTTCTGGTACTTTTCCTTTGATGTTTAGTCATTGTGGCAAGGGATTTCATGGTCCACTGGTATTGGCTGGCTAGGATCCTGCTGGGGCTGCCAATTTGGCACGGCTGCCTCAGTGTCTGCTCGGTTGACTGCTGGCGCCTTGGCTGTGTGGTCTCCATGGGTCTTGGGCCTCTCCAGCAGGGTGCCTCTGTGTTTGGCACGCACTCAGCTAGGCTGGGGATGGGGTCCGGCACTGGTGAGGCCTACCTGCTCAGTTGTGCACTGGTGCTGCAGGGCACATGGTCTCTGTGAGACTCCTCTTTAAAAAAAAAAAAAAAGACCAGTAAGGGGATCTTAACCTTTGACTTGGTTTTGTCAGCACCATGCTCTCCCAAGTGAGCTAAATGGCCATCCCTATATAGGGATCTGACCCCACGGCCTTGGTGTTATCAGCACCACACTCTCCCAAGTGAGCCATGGGCTGGCCCAGTGCTCCGCAATTTCTAACATAAATAAATTAACCGATGGTCCCAAAATGTCCTTTATAGAAAAAGAAGATTCTCTGATCTAGGATCCAATTTGGGATCACACTGTGCATTTAGTTGTCATGTCCCTTTAGTCTCCTTTCATCTGAAACAGTTCCTTCGCTTTGCTTTGTCTTTCATGACAATGACATTTTTGGATTTTGAATTATTTGACATTTTAAATTTTGTAGAATGTCCCTCAATTTGGGTTTGTCTGATATTTCCTAGTGATTAGATTAAGATTTTGCATTTTTGGCGTAAAAACTATATAAAGATGTTATGACCTTCTTATTGCATTACATCAGGAAGAAACGATGTCAGTTTACCCCATTGTTGGTGGTGTTAATTTTGATCAATTGGTGTTTCCCCTGTAAAGTTACCATTTTTCTTTTGTAATTAATTAGTGATTTGTGTAATGATATGCCATTTCTTATTAGTCTGTCACTGACTATTTTAATATCAATTAATAATTTCTAAATAAAATTTCAAGAAGAAATTTTTTTAAAACTTAGGTTCAAATAAAAGTTTGCTACTTAACAGCTGTGTGACCTTAGGGCAACTTACTGGATGGCTCTGAGCCTCAGTTTCCTCATCTGTAAATTGTAGATAATACTTTCTTCATAAAATCGTGCGGATAATACATGTAAAGTACTTAGCAAAGTGATTATCATTCATCTGTTTCACTGGTTTTTACTGGAGTTTCTTCATAAAATCGTGTGGATAATACATGTAAAGTACTTAGCAAAGTGATTACCATTCATCTGTTTCACTGGTTTTTACTAGAGTCCTTTAAATTTTAATAGCGTGTTAGGAAGAAATAAGCAAAACCGATAGTATCCTTGCTCTTATAGAAATTATAGGCTAGTCTGGAGTAGATGTCAGCAAACTTTTTCTGTAAAGGGCAGATAGTAGATGGCTGGAAGTTCAACTGTTTAGAACATGGTGCTGATAACACCAAGGTCTAGGGTTCAATACCTGGACTGGCCAGCAAGAAAGAAAAGAAAAGAAAAGAAAGAAAATGTTTTAGGAGCTATACAGGCAATATCTAGATGAATTGGTTTTGCCATGTTCCAATAAAATTTTATTTACATGATAGCTGATGGGCCGGACATGGTCCATGGGCCACAGTTTGCTAATCTCTGGTGTAGGATCAACAAACAAATATAATTACAAATTTTCCTAAGTGCTATGAAGGAAAAATATAGGTATTAGAGGATTGTGTAACAGTGATGTCACCTTGTCTAGAATATCAGGGATAGCAAAAATGGAGAAATAACATTTACGCTGAGACCTGAAAAATAGGTAACTATTAACTAAATATATGATAGTAGGGAGCTTTCCAGGGAGAACAAACAGCATATGCTAAGGTGCTGAGGATTTTTAAGGACTCAAATAAAGCCAACGTGACTAGAGGGTAAAAAAGAGGAGAGATGTGAGAGTCTGACTGGGGGGAAAAAACAGTCAGTTTAGTTCCTCCCACTCCAACCGGCTTCTGACACCAGATGTGCGGGGACTTCTCCCCACCAGCAAGCAAGCAGTCAAGTCTCCATCAGACACCAGCTGAGTGTCCTCCAGTTAAATTCAATTCTGACATTATCTCCCTGGAGATGTGTTAGATCCCAAAGGCTGAGGGCTCAGTCCCCAATACTGCCCCCACTTCAGATGCCAGCCACAAGCCCAGGCCCCTGGAACTTCTGACTGACCAGCTATAAATCAGGATCCCCACAACCCACTCCTCAGGTTTGATTGATTTGCTGAGCAGCTCACAGAACTCAGGGAAACACACAATTATATTTACCCGTTTATTATAAAGGATGTTAGGAAGGATACAGATGGAGTAATGAACAGGGCAAGACATGGGAGAAAGGGCACAGAGCTTCCATGCCGCCCTGTTTAGAGATGGTTGGTGAAGGCTTTCTGAGGAAGTGACGTGTGATCCAAGACTTGAACACTGAGAAAAAGCCAAACACATGAAAGCAGGGAGAAAAAGTGTTAAAAACTGAAACAACAAAAGCAGATGCCCTGAAATAATAAAGAGCCAGTACTGAGGAAGGAACCTAGAGGGAGCTAAAGAGAGAGTGCTAGAGCAGACAAAGGCCAGATCATATAGCCTTGGAGTCCTTGGTGAGAAATGTGGACTTCATTTGAAATGCTTTGAAAATCTGTTACTGAGCAATAATGGGCTTGCTGCCCAATGGCACAGAAAGCCCAAAACTGTGACACCATCTTCTTTGAAAAGAAAACACTTTATTTGTGTGATTGATCAGTAAGGAGGCAGAAGCTAAGCTTCAAACTCAAATCTGCATCTCCAACCGGGAAGCAAGTCTTGTTTTTATAGGAAACTCAAAGTGTAAAGAGGCATAGGCATAATTTTAAAAAATGCATGTTGTTGCAAAAAATGCAAGTTGGCAGGAGCTGACTGGGGAGGTAAGCACATTCCAGTCTCAGTCTCGATGCTTTTTTGCTTGTCTTTCAATAATTGGTGACAGATCCTTCACTTTTGTTTTCCTTTAATTATTTCCTCTGGAGGCCATTAGAGTCTCCTCTGCTTGAGTCCGTCTCACTTCAAGGGCTCTGAAATTTCTGTAAATCAACTTAGACCATAGTGACTAATGATCATTTGCTCACTAAAGCAAACGTGAAAGACATTCTGTTATAAGAGAAACTTCAGGCAATTACTTAGCTCAGCCAATTATCTAGGATGGTCAGTAGCCAATTACTTACCATTTAGCTTAATCAATTATCTGAGATGGTTTGCAGCTGGTTTCAAGTCTCCTGCAAGATTTTATCAAAAGGAATGACATTACCTTTATATTTTGAAAAGATTATTCTGGGTGCAGTGGGATGAATACAATAGAAGAAAACAAGATTGAAAGCAGAAAGGGAGTTGAAAGGCTTTTGCATTAATTTTGGTAAGAGACTATGAGGTGGCTAAAGGGGTGGCAGTGGTATAGATGGAGGGAAATGAACAAGTTAGAGAGATGTCTAAATTTAAAATTGATGGGATTTGGTGATTGATTAGATATGAGCATTGAAGGAGAAAAATGGTCCTCAGCCTCCTGAAAGGAGAAATTAGATGGATGCTGGTGCCGTTCACTGGGATGTCCAAGTAGAAATGTTAGCTATGCAGTTGAAAATAAGAGCTCCAAGGAGATTTTCCAAACATGGGACATATTCATCTGTAGATGGAAATTAAAGCCATGGATGTGGATAATAATACCTAGGAATGTTACAGGGGCGGCTGAGGCTCCCCAAAATTTGACATCAAACTCACAGGTCCAGCTGCCTGCCCCCAGACAAAAAACAAACAACCCAAAAGTCAAATGTTGGCAAAAGTGAAATACCAGTGGCCTGAGGAGAGATATTAGGATATTCCATCTCTCTGGTAAACCTGAAGGAGAGTGGCCAGGCTAAAGCCACCTCCAAGACTCAGGTTTACTGAGGGGTTTTAAAAGAGTGGGCTAAGGGAATGGAATGTGGGACATGAAAAGCAGGAGGGAGGGACACACAAGCAGTGAGGGTTCACACAAGGTCTCAGGTGCAGAGTCTCACCAAGGCTGCATCTGGTTTCTGCTCCCATATTTACTGTTATCTTAGGGTCAGTGTAGTAACGTGTGACTCTGCAGCTTCAGCCCAGCTGGAAAACAACTTTACATTCATGTAAATGTCATCTTGCCTCGTAACCAAGTTTCCAAATATCAAATAACCATGGGAAAAGAGGGAACCCAGAGAAATGCATGCCAAGGAAAAAACTGTCTTTTAAAAATTTGCCTACAGCCCATGCAGTTTAGGACCCAGCATGGCTTCACTCTTGCTCTCTCCACTTAGACCTAGGCTGGCTTCTCTTCTTACTTTCCCCTCTCGGAGGGGGAAGTAAGAAGAGAAGCCAGCCTAGGTCTAAGTCTTGAGAAACTTGAACATTTAAAGACTGGCAGAAGGGGATTGTAGAATAAAATATAACTTTAACATTCACAATTTGCTTCTGTATTAATGCTTGCTAAAAACGAGAAAACATAACTAATGCCATTTCAAGTAAGGCAGCTTCTAAGGCGCCAAGCAGGCAGGGCCAGACACACTAAATTCCAGGAAGGGAGGAAACACCACCGGTTCCAGGGACCAGTTCCTTATCTAGAGGCCGCCTGGCCTGAAAGATAAACAGTTGGGAAATATTCTGTTCCTTATCGGTGTGCCAGCCCGCTAAAGACCACCCATAAATCTAAAGGTCACCTCAGATAACCCGTAAGCAGTATACAACTCATCCTGTTGCAAAAGTCTGTCTGAAAAGTGTATAAAAAGCATCTGTGTTAAGGGCTCGGGGTCGCTTTTGTCTTGAAGACTGAGTGACCCCAGCATGCTGGAATAAACTCCTCTTGCTTGATTGCAACGGTCTCTGTCTCATGGTCTTTGTGAGGTGAGCCATCCCGATATGTGGGATTTGTGCATGGTGCACAGGTCTTACAGGATAAAGTGGTAAAGGAGAATAAGAAGAAATGAGCATAGATGTAGGCAGAAAACCGGGACAGCATAATGGCACAGAATACTGCTGAGAGATAAAGAATATGAGGATTGAAAAGCAGCCACTGGATTTAAAGACAAGGAGATCACTGAAAAGCTCGGTAAGAGTTGTTTTGGGGGAGAGGAGAAAGCCAGATTGCAATGGCAGAGGAATAAGTACAGGGTGACAGGCAGTATAGATGACTTTGAGAAATGTGGATATAAAAGGGAGGAGAGATAGGCCGTAAGTAATCTTTTAATAAATAAAAGTTTTTGTTACTACTATTTTATGGTCATGTAACAGATTGTGTAGGTACTTACAAATTTTCACTTAATTATCAAATTTGCTTGCTTAATGTACATTGATTTTTAATGTTAATTTTATTTTTTAAAATACGCAATATGTCCAAATGGTTCAAAATTCAAAGAGAACAAAAGGTATGGAGAAAGTTTACTTCTCACTCTGTCCTTCAATCCCCAGTTTCTTTCCCAGGGAACCCATGTTGTGAGTTTAGCTGCCTCATTCTTTTTAACAGCTACATGGTAAGCATTCTATTATACGCATCACTATACTTTATTTAACCAGTATCCTGGTGATGGACACTCAGCTGGTTAAAAGTCTTTTCCTATTACAAGTAATGAAGCAATGAATAATCTTGTAATTTTATCTTTTTGTTTGTTTGCTTGGGTATACGTGTCATTTTGTACATGTGTGAGGGTTTCAGGTCTGGAGCTTCTTGGTGGAGATTCTTGGGCAGGTGATTCATTAGGAGAGCACTCTAAGGAGAAATCTAAGAGGTGCAGGGAAGCAGGACAGGGAAGGGGAAGAGACGGAGCCAGAATGTAGTTTCAGGTGAAGTCTAGATGCAGCCTGCTCCTGCACAGAGCCATTAAATAAAAAATGTCAGAGGCCATTGTTCTGGACTAAGTTTCTGCACTACACCCCAAAAGACCAGACTAAAAATCAAAATGGTGTCACCCCTGCAAGGTTCAAGATCAAGATGTCACTTAGGTGTGATCTGACCTGCCCAGAAATCAGTAGAAAGATATAACAGCCAATATCCTGAACAGGTCAGTTTAAATCTTCAGCTGGCATGAAAATAAAGTTCCCTTTGTTTTAATCCTTATGCAAAAGAGAAAGCCTGAAGTAACCTGATGTTATCTCATCAGTTATTTTCCTATTGTTCTGTCTGCCTGTCCCCACCTTACAAAGAAAGTAACTTTGAAATGACCAATCTGCTTTCTGTTCTTCGTCTCTTCCTTTATCAGCCTTTTCTGACTATAAAACCTTTGCTATTTGTAATAAACTTCTCGATTCTGTGTCAGATGGTGTTTCTTGGGTTCCTAATAAACTTAACAAAATTATTTCTGCCTCAACAGCCTTAATTTTGGTCAACAGAGCTCTGAAGCACAAACTACAAGCAGGATCTGTTTGCCCTTAGTCAAGGGACCAGAGTATTTGTATCCCCACGTAGATAGTCACTGGCTATGGACTAATCCTGGGGGTGGGCGGCGTGGCAGAGCAGTACATAACTCCCATGAACTTCAGGTCCAGGTGGCTCTGATCATCCAAGGGCAATTCTCTGGAGCTGTGTGACCAATACCGGCAGCACCCACAGCTGCTGGGGAGATGGGCATGCCAAAATGGTAGCAGGGATCTAGGTAGGAGCCCCAACAGTTTCTGCCTCAGTGACTAGCACTGTAGGATAAATTTCTAGAAGTAAAATTGCTGGCTGGGCATTGTTAGTGGCCTATTCAAACAATATCCCCCTCCCCACCCCCACATCCTTCTTCCAAATAGAACCCTGATTTTATTTGAAGTAGCCATGTGCCCAATCAAAAAATTCACTTCTCCCTCTTCCTTTGTATCTGGGCTGGTCATGCGACACAGTTCCAATCAATAAGATGAAGGCAGTGGTCTCTTGGGATAGTCTCGCTTTATGAATAAGAAGACAAAGCTGACTGGCCTGTTTGCTCTCCTGATTACAGTGCAGCCTTGTAACACCAAGGTCATCGGTTTGGATCACCATACCGGCCAGCCACACACACACAAAAAAGGCCTTAGAGATATGGTGATTACAAAAAAAAAAAAAGAATGAAAAAAAACCACATTATTTTTTGCCCTTTTCACCCTTTACTTTATATCCTTCTTTCTGCCAAAATTATAAATGTGAGTCTGTAGATGCCGTAGCCATCTTATGCCAATGAAACAGAAGCAAAGAAATGAAAATCTCTGCACTAAAATGTGGGAAGTCAGTATAAATCATGTATTAAAATACATTGTGGTAAATGTCTTCTCATTCCCAGGTCTCGGTGTCAGTGCATAATTATTATACAAATCTTTCATTTATGTGGTATTTTACAAATTACAAGTGTGCTTTCACAATTTTATTTAACCTCACTTTATTTTTTATCTCCCCCTCCATGTGATAGGTATTGGTACTCAAAAAAAAACCTGCAATACTAAAAGCACATAATTCAGTTATGGCCAATTGTGACTTAGTTTACTCTCCTTCTAACAACAAGCTGAGATGAGCTGCACTAAAAGTATGGGGTTTTGTTAATTTGGGGACATGGTACAAAGGTAATCTTGTGTTGGGGCTCAGGACATACCACCCCAAAATTTGACTGTGGGAGACTAAACTTTGCCACCCCAAAATATCCTTCTTTGGCTATTCAGGGAAACCGCAGACATAGGATTGTCTTGGAAAAGCTGTCATTTTGTAAAAGAAATTTACATCTGTCTATATTAGTAAATAGTGGATAAAAATAGAGGATTTATTTTGCCTCTATGTGTAACAGAGTATTTTGGGAAGGGGGACCATATCCCAAAATAGTGATAGGGTAGAGCTTCCATAAGAGCACCATAGGCCAAAGAAAAGATGCACTAAATGGGAGGGAAAGAGTGCAGAAAAAATGTTCACATGTTACTAAAGACAAATTTTACCCATTCCGAAATTCTGCACTGTGGGAAAATACTTTTCTGTATATTTCTCAGTGTTCCTGCAAAACCACAGCCTCTTGAGCCATGGATATTTCTCTACTATGAAAATGAGAGTATTTGCTTTTCCCCGAAAATGTTTGCTCTTTACAGCTTTGATTATGGAGCCATCTGGTCCAATTTAAATGATAATAAAACTTCTTTTATCTTACCTGGAGTCAAAGCCTTACATTCCAGAAGAAGGAACTTCCTCCCCTCCCTAGAAAGACCTTTGAAAGTATTTGCAGCACTATCTCTCTACGTGTTTACTTGTCAGAGGGAAGAAAACCTTCAAAGGTCTGGTTTTATCTTCCCAGTAGAGACAGATATTTAGATCCCAAAAGGTAATACGAGATGCTTTCCTTTCTGTTCCTAAAGACAATTTATTTACATTAGGGAGCAAAGATTTTCCACCCCTCCCTTGAAAAAAGGTGAAGGGAATGGCTATTCCTCTCCTATGTAAACACCTAGATCCACACTGTAGAGTCCCTCTATTATAGGGTGATCCATCCTACACATAGGCTCATCCATCTAGCTTTCACTGTGTCACCTGCAGGGTGCTAGGCATGAGAGACAACTCAGTGATGTTACTCTGGCTGCTGTTCTTGCTGTGAATAAATCAACTCTGATCTCTGATTCAGATGTTGGAGTGAGCAGAACTGAAGCCATGTTAGGACCTAAAAACACATAGTTTCTTTTTAGATTTTAAAGGGAGATAGTTTTTTCCTTGGTGTGCATTTCTCTGAGTTCTCTCTTTTCCCATGGTTATTTGATATTTTGAACCTTGGTTATGCGGCAAGATGACATTATTTACATGAATGTAAAGTTGTTTTCCAGTCAGCCTGTAGCTGCACACTTTGCATGTCCCATCTAGATGCTGGGAAACCAAGGAAGACATCAATAAAGCTATACTGATTTCACCCCTCCAGCAGGACCCTGAGATAACAGCAAGGACAGGAGCAGACAGCAGAGAGCCTTGGTGAGACCTTGCATTCGGCATGGAGTCCAGTGGCTCATGTCCCCCTCCCTCCTGCTTTTCATTTCCCACGTTCCATTCTCTCAACCCCCTCTTTAAAAACTCCTCAGTAAACGTGAGCCTGGGAGATGGCTTTAGTCTGGCCAGCTCCGTCTGGTTTACCAGAGAGACGGTTTAGCCTAACATCTGTCCTCAGGTCATTGGTATTCCTGAATAAAACCTGACTTCCATTTTAACCAACATTTAACTTTTAGGTGGTTTGTTATTGAGACAGGGTAGGGAGCCAGACCTGTACCTGACAACACAGACACCAAGTGTTTCTGCCAGTATCTATTAGCATATGTATCTATCTATCTGTGACTATTCAAGTAGGGTACATCTCAGAACCATCACTATTTCATAGTCCTCCTTTCAAGAAATCGGTGAATTTCTCTCTTTAATAGTGATTCAGCCAACATTGAGTTTATAATATATACACGATATCATTTATGTACTTTCATGCACAAAATGGAGGAAACCTAACAATGAAACTTTTCAAAATCCAAATTGATGAATGTTCTAAAAACCTATTGGTCTGTGAACTTCAGAATTGTCACTGTCATTAAAAACAAAGTTTGAGTAACTATTCCAGATTAAAGGAGACTAAAGAGATGAGGATAATAAATGAAATGACTGAAAGGGAGAAGGATTGTTACAAAAGGCATTATTGGGACAATTGGCAGAATTTGCCTATAGACTATATATTGATAATAACAGTGTATCTGAAAGAAAGTGAGCCAAAACGCCAGGTACTGATCAAGCTTTATTAAAGGGAAAAATGTCTGCCGGGCTGCACTCAAAATGGAGGCCAGCCCCAGGTGTGGGGGTGGGAGAGCTCATATAGTCTCTACGGAAGGCTGATGGAATCAGGGAGGGGTTTGGTGCTGGAGTGGAAGATAAGGCTGGCTGATGCAATCAGGTGGAAGGTTGCACCCATGCGGAAGTAGAGGAGTTTCTATTTCTCAGAAACCACAAGGTTTCTCGTAAAGAAAAGGCTGGCAGCTATTTTGTGCTTATTGTGTGTAAAATGGCACCGGTCACATCCAAGATCCATCATTCCCACCTTTTAAGTATAGGGAGAAGGGAAAAGGGGCAAATGTCTCATTCTTCTGAAGATACTTCTTGCTGGAGATGGGTGAAGATATGAAAAAATAAAAGATTTATGTTGGCAGGTAAAACAATTAGGTGGTGGGGTATTGGTTTCGTGTGGGAGGCTGTATTCTTCCAGAAAAGGGTTGCTGATTCTGAGGGGCTGATATCCTCCTCCCATGAAGAATTCAGTGACCTTTTGATTGATGACGGTCTGCGTATGTTCCTGTAAGAAACTAGAGATACACCAAAAGAGGCAGGGACCAAGAAGAAAACTAAGTCCCATCATGGTTGGGGACCAACGTGTTTTGTCCTGAAGTCCTCCCTTATTACTATAGCCTAGGTGAGCAGTTTGGGTGAAGCAGAAATATTTTTATTGGCGAGGGCACTGGACTCCAGCAGAATCCCCTTTGGAAAGTGCTATCCAGTAGTTTTTACCCCTATAAGAACATGATGTGGGAGTTGTCTGGTCATAGCATGTTGTGGGAACGTATGTCAGGCATGTGAATGTGTCCTGTAGGGTTTCCCCCAAAGATTCTGGGTGGCAGACCCAGGAGGTTGGAAAGTGTCCTTCTACCCACGAAGACCTTGGTTATACATTGTGAACAGGGTGTGGCATATGTCTCTGTTAGGAAAAGAAGCAAGAGGAAGAGAGTAGGCAAGCGTTCAGGGGGTGAGAGGTTGAGAGGATGCATAGTAGGAAAAAGGAGTAGAGGGTAACCTTATTGGGGGTGTAATTGTAGAGGGCACCCTTCCAGGCTAATTCAGTTACCCACTCAAGGATGTCTTCAATGCTGGAGGTGGTGAGTTGGGACCAGTCTTGCAGCAGCTCCTGTGTGAAGGACGTGAAGTGGGCCTGCAGGAGTGAGAGGATAATCACCGGGGGGAAAGATCATCCTTCTGGGATTGGGGGAAGAGTGAAGGTCCTGGAGATTTTCAATTTTGTGGGTCCTAAAATGGATGAAGTGTAAGGAGATGTCAGGTTGGGGGTTGAGCAGAGGGACCCCTCTGGCTTGGTATTAACAGATTCTTTAGGTAAAGTCTCAGGTGCTAGTTTTACCAAGGATAAGTGATACCAAGGAGTCTTTCCTAGTACCTTTTGAAAGAAAGTGAGCCTAGACACTGGGTACCAATCAAGCTTTATTAAAGGAAAAGAATCTGCTGGGCTGTGCTCACAGTGGAGGGTATCCCAGGGCTGCCCTCAAAATGGAGGACAGCACCAGATGTGGGGGTGAGAGAGCTTATATAAGGCACCAAGGGCTGGCTGATACCATCAAGGAGGGGCATTATGCTAATGCTGAAGCTATGCAACTAGGGTGGAGAACTACACCCTTGCAAAAGCAAAAGGGTTTCTGTTTAAGTCACAAGGATTCTTGTAAAGGAAAGGAGGGGAGGGCTTTGGTACTGGAGTGGAAGACAAGGCTGGTAGCTATTTTGTGCTTATTGTGTGCACAGTGATGCTGGTCACATACAAAATTCATCACCTTTACTGCTGTGGGGGTGGTGAGAAGTACTGTATAAGGCCCTTCCCAACATGGTGAGAGGGGCTTTGGGATTTAGTTTTTAATATACACTTGCTGTCCCAGTCTCAGTTTAAAGTCTGAGGGGGTGGTGGGGAAAGGATGAGGTAACAGAAGGTTGGCCTGTTCCCAAAGAAGATCCCAAATGAGCAAAAGAGTAGGGAGATACTGGCCTAAAGGTGATGAGCTGGGAGGGAGAGGTGTGAGGGTGAAGGCTCTACCACACATAAGTTCGAGGGGCCTGAGGCCAGTGGGTTTGTGGGGGCAGCTCACAAGTGAGTGAGTGCTAGAGGGAGAAGTTGGGTCCAAGGGAGGTGAAGTTCCATGGACAGCTCGGTGAGGTGTGTTTCTATGAGGTGATTGGCTTTTTCTACTTTGCCTGATGACTGAGGCCGATATGGTATATGTAAGCCCCATTTGATATGTAAGGCCTGTGCTGTGAGTTGTGTAATCTGAGAAATGAATGCCAGGCCATTATCAGACTGGAGGCTGGTGGGCAAACCAAAACAAGGGATGATTTCTGAGGTGAGAGCATGCATAACTGCTGTAGCATCCTCTGAAGTGCAGGGAAAGGCCTCAACCCAACCTGAAAAGGGATCTACTAAGGTTAGAAGATAGCTTGTCCTTTTGTGGGGAGTCATGTGAGTAAAGTCAATTTGCCAATCCTGGCCAGGAGTGTATCCTCTGGCCTGGTGGGTGGGAAAGGACCAAATTTGGAGGCCACCTTGATTGGAGCAACTAGTACACAAAGGATAATTTTGAGTGATTTGTTTAAGTAACTTGGCCATGTGGGGAGCCTATATGAACTGAATTATGGAAATCTAAAAGGATTTGCTCAGTTTGTGTGGTAGGGAGGACATAGCAACTGTAGAGAGTATACCAGCTGTCCTTCCTCTGTGCTCCCCTCTGTATTTCTCAAGGTGTATATTGGGGTAAGGGTGTAGGGGCCATGAGAAGGACCTGAGAGGGAAAGGGAGAGTGGGGGACTGGTGACTGAACAGCTTGCTTTGCAGTTAGATCCACCAGTTTGTTTCCCTGGGCTGTGGGGTTATTGGAGGTTTGGTGCCCTCTGCAGTGTATAACCCTAATCTCCTTTGGGAGTTGCGCAGCCTCAAAAAGTGTCTTGATGAGATGTCCATTTTTTATGGGCCCTCCTTGAGTGGTCGTGTATCCTCTCTCCTTCCATATGGCTGTGTAGGAGTGTAGAATGTGGTGAGCATGCTTAAAGTCGTTGTGTATATTGACTCATTTGTTACTTGCAGAGTGAGTGCATGGGTGAGGGCAATGAGTTCTGCCTGTTGGGAAGTGGTGTTAGGGGGGAGGGGGGCAGCCTCAATAGCTTGTGTTAGATTTACTATGGCATAACCTGCCTGGGGGGCGGGCATGGAAGTGGCACTCCCATCTATGAACCATGTATGTTGGGGCCGCATAATGGGATGTGGCGAGATGCATGAAAATGGATTGAGAAAGGGGTCTAAAGCTTCCATGCAATTATGTTCTAAGGGTCATGAGTGTTTTGGGATGAGAGTGGCCAGATTTAAGGGAGGGCAAGGTTTAAAGGAGAACTGGGAATTTTCAATGAAGGTAAGATGGATAAGTCGTAGGCAGGAAGGGGAAAGAATTGACATGGCCTTAACAGCTGAGAAGGTCTTGAAGATGATGGGGGGACCAAATGACTGTTGTCCAAAAGTTAGTTTAGAGCTTTTTTGTATTAAAAGGGTGGCTGCCACCAAGGCCTGTAAACAGGGAGCCCCATTCTCTAGCTATGTTGTCCAATTGTTTGGAAAGGTAGGCAACAGGAGAGAAGATATCTCCTATCTCTTGTCCCAGATCCATGACTGCCTGTCCTTGGGTTTCATTGATGTATAGGATAAAAGGATGAGATAGGTTTGGGAGGGATAGAGCTGAGGCTGCGAGGAGAGCAGCTTTTAATCGCTGGAAGGGAGAATGAATGGGCTTTGTGGGATTTAAGGGAATGGCAGTATCCCCTTTGGCTGCCTCATAAAGTGGTTTGCTAGCACACCAAAGTTAGGAGTCCATAGGTGAAGATACCCTGCAAGCCCCAAGAAAGAAAGAATTTCACCCTTTGTGGTAGGAGTAGGGAGTTCAGAAATTAGACTCTTGTGATCCACCATTATTTCTCTAGTGGTGGGGGTGAGGTGGACTCCCAAATAGGTAACTGAAGGAGAAGAAATTTGGGCCTTGCTGGTGGACACTTGATATCCCCTGGAGGCCAGGAAATGAAGGAGAGCAACAGTGTGGGCCTGTGAATCCTCACAGGAGGGGCTACAAAGGAGGAGGTCATCCATGTATTGTATTAAAGTGCTAGAGGTTGGAGGAAGTTCAGATAAGTCTTGAGCTAATACTTGGCTGAAGAAGTGGGGGCTATCCCAAAACCCCTGAGGTAGTGCTATCCAGGTGAGTTGTTGGGAGTGATGCGTATCAGGATCAGTCCAAGTGAAGGTGAACAGGTTTTGGGAGGAAAGGTGTAAGAGGATAGAAAAAAAGGCATCTCTGAAGTCAAGTACAGAGAAGAAATTGGTTGTTGTTGGGATTGTGGATAGAAGAGTATAGGGGTTAGAAATGATTGGGGTTATAGGTAAAATGGCCACACTAATGGCCCTGAGGTCTTGAACTAAATGGTATGAGCCATTAGGCTTTATAACTGGAAGGGCGGGTGTATTAAAAGGCAAGTGGGTAGGCCATAAGAGATGAGAAGAAAGGAGTTTGTGTATGATGGGTTTTAAGCCTATTAGGTGTTTGTTAAGTGGTGGGGTATTGTGGGACATTAGGGAACAAAGAGGGGTTTTGCAACTTAACAAGGATAGAGGAATGGTGTGTAGCAATGGAGGGATTAACCTTGTCCAAGGGGAAGGGGAAGGTCGAAGCCTCAAGGTCCAGGTCTGGAGCAGCGTGTAACAGGAGTATTGTAGCTGGAGTTAAAGTGTTTAGGGTAAGGGTAGCTTTGAATTTGGAAGGGATGTCCTGTCCCAGTAAGGGGTCTGGGCATTGAGGCATTATTAAAAATTTGTGTGTGAATTGGGTGTGATGTAGGGTGCAGGAAAGGTGTTGAGTGATCTGTGGGTGGTGTTCTGATCCCGTGACCCCTACTATTGTAATAGAAGACAGGGTTGTTGGTCTCGCATATCCAGGAAGGGTAGAGTAAGTAGCCCTTGTATCGATGACAAAAGAGATCAGCTTACCTGCTACAAGGAGAGTTACCCTGGGCTCATGCATGGTGATCTCCGTGGGGGCCTTGGGCCCTGGGCATCATTCCCCCTCTTGGAAATCCGAGAAGTTCTGGTAAGGATGGCTGTGAAGCCAAAGGTCGTGGGTTGGGGACTGGGCCACTCCCTCTCTGGTGAGTGGAATGGTCAACCCCCCAGTGACCTGGCTGTTTGCAGTGGGGACAGGGCCTGGAAGGAGGCCTGGGGTTAGAACAGGCCATACCCAGTGGCCTGGTTGACTGCATTTAAGCAGTTCCTGGGTGGCTTGTCCCTAGAGGAAGCTGGCTTAGGAGTGTGTGAGCCTTGGATGGCATTAGCCAGGAGCTGGTATTTGGCCTGATCTCTTTTGTAATGATCCTTCTTCTCCTCCTCCTCCCCATTGTTAAAAACCTTGAAAGCAGTATTGAGGAGGTTTTGTTGGGTCAATTTGGACCATCCTCAAGTTTTTTTAGTTTTTTTCAAATATCAGGGGCTGATTGCATAATAAAATGAAAGTGTAAGAGGGCGATGCCTGCAGGGGAGTTTGGGTCTGTACATGTGTATTTACGTAAAGCCTCAGAGAGGTGGGCTAGGAACTCATTGGAATTTTTGGTGGATCTCTGTGGGATTTCTCTAAGCTTGTCATAACTGTCCAACTTGTGAGTAGCCTTTTGGAGGCCGTAAATCATGTGTGATTATTTTATCCTGGAGACCCCAGTCCCTGTGGCCAGCCTGGTAGTCCATATTTGGGTCCGTGTGAGGGACAGCAACAGCTCCCACAGGATGCTTATTGTTTTGGGCAAGTACCTCCTCTGCCTGTTGTTGGGCTGTTATCCAGACCTGCTCCCTGTCCTCGGGGGACAAAGTAGTAGTGAGAATCATAAAAATATCATGCCAGATGAGATCATAAGACTGGGTGAGATATCTGAATTCCTTAAGATATGTGTCTGGGTTGGACTGGAAAGATCCCAGTTGTTTTTTGACTTGGGAGAGATCAGAAAGAGAAAAGGGGATATGGACCTGGACAATTCCCTCCATCCCTGCCACTTCATGGAGGGGGTATAAAGGGGCCAGAGCTGAAGTGGGGTTGTCACCTGATGAAAGGGGAGAAGGGGAGGGGTTGGTGAAGGATCTGGAGCATAAGGAGGTGGTTAGGGAGCAGAGTGGTCTGACGGATCAAAAGATTGATCTGAGTCTAGAAGGAGATTTTGGGCATGAGCTAGGAGAGTTTGAGACATAGGACAGTTTTGACAGAGAGAAGGACATGATTGAAGATAGAAGGCTTGAACATAAGGAATCTCTCTGACTTTGCCATTTCAGTGACAAAAGTTGTCTAGGTCTCTGAGAGTATCCAAATCAAAAGTGCCATTTTCTGGCCACTGGGATCCATTTTCTAGTTTGTATTTAGGCCAAACCTCATTGCAGTAAAAAATGAGGCATTCAGGTTTTCATGTCTCCCTGGAAGCCGAGAGATTGTAGACAGCCAAGAGGCATAGAGCATGGAGGTTTGGATTGTGAAGATCCCAGTTAGAGGGTGAAAAAGGAGATGATCAGTCCCAGTAGAAGGGTAACACCAAGGAGTGTCTTCTTTGCTGTGCACCTTCTTTTTGAGAGAGAAGCCACTGACTGGCTAGAGGAGCATCCTCCAATAGCTGGGGGGCATGAGAGGAGTTCCCTCAGCCTGGCACCTGGGCTTTGTAGCAAGTAGACAGTAGTCATAGAGAGTAGTTGGGGGAACCCATAGAAGTAGGACAGACCCACTGACTCACCCTGAATTGAGGCCGATGGTGGATGCATTGGTCTGAAATGGCAAAAGTAGAGTCCTGGAGGCACCCAGTTTGGCAGGTCTGGGAAGGGCAGCCGGGAGGGCCAATCAACCCAAGAGAGGGGATCGTCCGAAGGTCCTGGCCAGGACCCTTCCCAGGTTTTGGCACCGAAATGAAAGAAAGTGAGCCAAACACCAGGTACCAATCGAGCTTTATTAAATTAAAAAAAGTCTGCTGGGCTTCGCTCAAAATGGAGGGCAGCCCCAGACCTGTGGGTGGGAGAGTTTATACAGACTGTAGGGAAGGCTGATGGAATCAGGGAGGGGTTTGGTGCTGGTGTGGAAGATAAGGCTGGCTGATGTAATCAGGTGGAAGGTTGCACCCATGCGGAAGTAGAGGAGTTTCTATTTGTCAGAAACCACGAGGTTTCTAGTAAGGGAAAGGCTGGCAGCTATTTTGTGCTTATTGTTTGTAAAAAGGCACCAGGTCACACCCAGGATCCATCAGTATTAATGTTAAATTTCCTGATTTTGGTAGTTATACTGTGGTTTTGTAAGAGAATGTCTTTTTCTTCAAGGATAGACTATTTAGGCATGACCGGTCATGATATCTATAATTTAGTTTCAAAGGGAGAGAGGGAGAAAAAGTAAAAGAAGCAAATATGACAAAATGTTTGCTGACGATTAGTAATCTAGGTGAAGGGTGTTCCCGAGTTCATTGTACAATTCTTGGAACTTTTCTCTAGTTTATAATTTTCTCAAATGACTGGCCAGTTAGCTCAGTTGGTTAGAGCACAATGTTATGACACCAAGGTCAAGGGTTTAGATCTTCGCACTGGCCAGAGGCAAAAAACAAAACAAACAAAATTTTTTCAAAATAAAAGGTTTTGTAAAAGAAGGAAAAGTATTCCATCAAGAAAAAGTCTAAAAAAATAATAATAATAAAAAAAAAAGTAAGAAAAGAAACCAAAAACAAAAAAGGGGGGAGGGAAAACAAGAAAAAAAACAAAAAACAAAAAAATAAAAAAGACCAAAAAAAATTAAAAAACAAATTAAAGAAAGAGAAAAAAAGAAAAAGAAAAGAAAAAGTCTAGCTAAGCATAAACCCTAGAGATAGAATAATGGATATGTTATATTCTCAGGCCACAAAAACCCAATGGTCTAGTGAAGGAGATAAACAAATACACTGGTGGCATGTGACAAAACGAAAAAGAAAGTATATTATTCTAGAGTATAATTATGGGGCTGGCTGGTTAGCTCTCTTGGGTAGAGCATGGTACTGATAACACCAAGGTCAAAGGTTTAGATTCATGTTTAGGCCCACTGCCAAAAAAAAGAAAACACCTTGACATTTTGAAAAAATCCTCCACACTAACAGAATGAGGGGGAAAAAGACCACATGATCATTACTGATGCAGAAAAATTATTTGACAAAATTTAACACCCATACTTGATGACAATAACAGCCCACTGTCATTCTACCATGCCACTAAAGCCACCTTCCCTTGGTACCAATTCCCAGCTAACAGCCAAAGCCAATGGCTTTTTTTTTTTTTTTTTTAGCTTTTTTCGTTCACTGGGTGCCTACTATGTGCAAGGTGCTAGTCTGGGTGCTGGTGATTTAGACCAGGGGTCTACAAACTATGACCCTCTGGCTCACCTCCTGTTTTTGTAAATAAAGCTTTATTGAAACTCAAAAAAATATATAAACATTGTCTTCACTTGGATTATGCAACATCACTCTTCTTTTCCTACTTCACTGGCTGCTACTTCTCAGCATCTTTTGCTAATTCCTCTACATCTCCCAAACTCTAAATTCTGGGGTAGCCCAAAACTCTACCCTTTGGATCCCTTCCCTTCTCTGTCTACTCTTGCTCCTTAGGTGAGCTTAACTAGTTGTGTGGCTTTAAAACTCATCCACAAGCTGGTAACTCCCCAATTTCCATCTCCAGCCTGGGCCTCTTCTCTGAACTCCTACCTACTCAACACCTCCACTTGGATGTCAGGTTGGCATCTAAAGCTCAACTCCTGATTTCCTTTCCAAACCTGTTCCTCCCATAGGCTTCCCCATCTCAGAGAAGAAAAACTTTTACATGTTTAGGGCAAAAATCTTGGAGGCATCTTCGACTCCTCTCTTTCTCTCACACGCTGCATGAATCCTTTAACAAATCTTATTGACTTGAAATTTAAAACATATCCACAATATGACCACTTCTTACAGTTCATTGCTACCACTCTGGTTTAAACCATCATCATTTCTTGCCTGGATTATTGCAATAACTTCCTAACTAATCTTTATACTTCTCTGTATCTGTTCTTCACACAGTATTCTGAGTGATCCTATGTAAATGCAAGTGAGATCATGTCACACTTTGGCTGAAAACCTTCAGTGACTTCCTATCTCACTTGATTTTACAACCCACATAGCCCAGCTTCTCGTGACCTCATCTCCTTATATTTTCCCCTTTGGTCCCTCACTCTGGCCACACTGGCTTCCTTTCTGTTCCCTGAACAGAAGCATGCTTCCACCTCAGGACCTTTGAACTTCCTCCTCCCTCTGCTTGGAATGCTTTCATCACATTTCCATATGGCTTGCTCCTTCACTTCTTTCAGGTCTCTATTCAGATGTCACCTTGATGGTAAAGCTTTCTCTGACCACCCTATATAAAATAGTATTTCCACATCCCCCCCACCATCTATCCCCTCCAACTCTTACCCATAATGAAGTAATGTCCTTTTTCAGAGAGCAGGACTGACACCATTTAAGATAACCCCTCCATTTTGTGAAAATTTAGGCAGGAATGTGGGGGTGGGATGGGAGGCACTTCACTAACCGCAAAATTAGCTTATGTACTGTTGGCTTGCTTGCATTGGCTAATAACTCCCAGCTCAGTGATCGGGCTAACGAGTTGCCGCGCTTGCAGCTTTAAAAATTGAAAATAAAAATGGCTCGGGGCCGCACTCTGAATTGGCTGGTGCAGTCCCAGCTGCTGGAGATAAAGTTTTTTTTTTTCCCTTCTTCATATGGGTCTCTGAGGATGATTGCTCCTGACGCCTAAAACATTAGCACCTATTACCATTTGTATAATAGATATATTCTCTCTTTATTGTAGTTTTTTTATGTTCCCCAATTAAATGTAAACTTCCTGAGAGCAAAACTTAGTTTTGTTCATGGTTACAGCCCTAGACCTAGACCAGTGCCCATTGTACAAGTATACCAGGTGCTCAATAAATATTTGTTACATGTAATGAGTAAATGAATTACAATAGTATGTGGAACACCCACATAAGGTTTATATAGAATTATAAATAATAATTGTATTTGGTTAAAAGACTTGGAAAATAAAGAATAATGTTATGTAGATGTAGGTATTGGGAGGATATTAAGTTCTGTGGGGAAATTGCTCTGGACAGCAATAAATAAGAAGCAAGTTGAATATCTCTTAGTCATGAGGTAAGAGAATGAAAACCAAATTATGTTTCAGACTTAAGACCAGCAGATGTCAAGTAAGCCAAGAACACACTGGAAAACGGGTCTCCCCAGGTAGGTCCTGGTTAGTGTAAAAGTGGGCCTTCTCCTCAAGATAATATTATAATGAGAAACGAAGTACATAGTCAACAGGGCTGGGAAGCACATTGGTCTAATTTTTTTTTTTTTTTTTTTTTTAAAGATGACCGGTAAGGGGATCTCAACCCTTGGCTTGGTGGTGTCAGCACCATGCTCAGCCAGTGAGCAAACCGGCCATCCCTATATAGGATCCAAACCCGTGGCCTTGGTGTTATCAGCACCGCACTCTACCGAGTGAGCCATGGGCCGGCCTAACATTGGTCTAATTTATTAGCACCACTAAGGATAAAGATCTGGGAAGAAGTTTGAGCAGTAGACAAAGGATGAGATAACCCGAGTGAAGATTTTACACTATAAATAAAAGGTAAACTGAGACTTGTGTACAGAGGCTTCCTGGGTACTGAACGTCTGTGGACCTTTCTCTGACTGGCTTGATGATTGGGGTTTAATGTTTATAAATCTGATGTTCCACTCACCAACACTTACTTGTTTTATACTTGAATAAAAAGTTTGCTTGTTTTTGTTTTGTTTTGTTTTTTGGTGGCTGGCCAGTATTGGGATTAGAACCCTTGAACTTGCTTATTTTTTTCTGGAAGGAAATAGAACTTATTACAGCCTCTTGCTGCTTGGTTTGCTTTCTCTGCCTCTTATAACAGTTAGGAAGAGACCGCCTACATAGGACAGTGTCAAAGAGGAGAGCAAGATAAATCAACAATAACGTACAGTGTGACAGTGTCCTAAAGCACCAACACCTCAGGTCAGCAATGTTAGTAATAATTACTGAACTGTTATGTTTATATAGTACTTTAGAAATTCAAGTGTGCACTACAGACTATTTCATTCTCACAACTATCCCCTGAGTTAGGTGTCCATGCTCCCATTGTACAATGAAGAAATTGAGGCTCAAGGAGGTTAAGGTAACTTGCTCAACGTTATTCTGTTTTGACCTAATCCTAGAGTGAAAATATGTCCTGGGGTGTTCAGGACACTTCCAGTATAGGCCTATTGTCCTAGTGTAATTTCTTTTTCTCTCTCTTTAAAAAAAATTTTTTTTGTATCTTTGTCTTTCTTCTTTTGTTGTTGTTGTTTTCATAGTTATTATTTCCTAGTGTAATTATTAATAGCACCGTTTGACCCTCCAGAGTTTCCTAGTCGAACAATAAATTATATAGTCACTCTACCAAAACCTATTTCTTTCATTCTCTCAAATCCAATCCTCTATTTCTTTATTGCTTTGTTTCCCCCACTTTCGGCAGCTTCAGGGTGGTTATAACAAGAGAAAGGGCTGGCTTCAGACCTTCGACTCGCTCCAGTGAGAAATGGCATTTCAGGTTGCAAACACACAACTCAACCGGTGACTTTTAAAGTAGAAACTTACCTATATAGTAGAGCAGCTATGAGATGAGGGTCTGAATCCTAGTTCTGCTACTTCCCAGCTGTGTGGTTTTAGAGAAATTAACATGAAAAAAATCCATCAGAGTACTATTAGCATAAATTTTATTCAAAAACATCTGCCCACAAATATGTATAATCAATTACGCTTCAATTTTAAAAAAAAAGTCTGGCCTGAGAAGCTCCTGAAGGAGTTAAGGAACAGTTTGTCTTGGGGAAGGACGGGGCAAGAATTTCACTGAACTTTAGCTGCGCTGAGAGAAGGGGTTGTCAGCCGAAATTCAGCTACTTTTGGGAAGAGTTGGTCAGAAATATTCCCAGAAGAGGGAGGAATTGTTGTTGCAGATTAGCAGCCATTGTTTGGTCAATTTGCATTTATCAGACTGGATGGGGGGAAGAGTTAGGGACTAAGATCCTGTGCAAGGGACATCTTCCACATGGAAAATTCTCAGCCCTTCGGGGTCTCTTACATTAGTTAACTTCTCTATATTTCATTTATCTCATCTGTAGGGGGAGGATGATAACAGTTCAGAAGGTGGTGCTGAGGACTGAATGTACTCATTAGTTAAGTGTTCAATAAACGGCAGCTATTATTATTTCTTTGAGTCTCTTCCCCCAACCCATGTCCCTAGTGTAGTAATTAAAGGTATGGGTTTTATTTACACTTTACACAAGTTTGAGAAAGTATCAATTGTTTATAATAATGAATGAAAACTCCAAAAGGCATCCAGGATGAGGCAGAGAGTCACTACAGGGACTATGGAGGAAGGGAACCTCCAAAGCCATATTTGGACCTCACCCTCTCAACAGACTGCCACACACAGAGTGGCGATCTCTGGGAGTTTGAAGGTGCTTTATTTGTTACACATTACTCAGTGATTTTACTATATTTTCCCTGAAGAAAAAAATTCTTCCTTTTTTGCCTTTTTGAAAATAAGGTAGATTTCTTCAGATGTCAGAAGTACTAATGACCACTCCAATAGTTTTTCTTTAGCCTTTAGACTAAAAGAAAAGTGATTAACTCCCATCAACCATTCATTCCCAACATTCACAAATTTTTCATTATTTTCCTGCCAGGAACTGTTCAAAACCTTGTCTAGAGCCAAAGGCTCTGGTAATACTGACAATTTCTATCCTAAGTGTCAACATCCTAAACATCTTGATGCTCTCTTTTATTTATTTATTTATTTTGGCAGCTGGCTGGTACAGGGGTTGAACCCTGGACTTTAGTGTTATCAGCAGCACACTTTAACCAACTGAGCTAACTGGCCAGCCCCCTGACTCTCTCTTTACAACAACAAAATATGCTTCGTAGAGATATGTGCAGCTATTCATCGAGGCCTGGAGAGGCTGGCCCTTTTTTGCTATGCTACTAACAAGAAAACTAGCCCCTTCTGAAGTCAACAGAACTTCATGGCATATTTCTAAAGGTTAAAAACTCACCTCACAAAACTTGCTTCTTGTTTTCCTCTGCAGAACAAATATCATATGGAAATGTAACAGTTTTACAAAGTCAGATTATTGTTTCTGAATTTAAGGTTTATACCTTTTGACATCAAACTAGATGGTCCTTCCCCATCCCAAGATTACACAAATATTCAGCTAATTTTTTTTCTTTTTATTGTTTTAGTGTAAGTAATTCAACATTTTATTTTGCTCCTCTATATTTTCTGTATTTTAAATTCAACAAGTATGGGCTGAGCCCGTGGCTCACTCGGGAGAGTGTGGCGCTGGGAGCGCCGAGGCCGCGGGTTCGGATCCCATATAGGGATGGCCGGTTTGCTCACTGGGTGAGCGTGGTGCTGACAACACCAAGTCAAGGGTTAAGATCCCCTTACCAGTCATCTTTATTTAAAAAAAAAAAAAAAAAAATTCAACAAGTATAACTTTAATAATAATAACATTACTAAAAATCAATAAGAAAAATACATATATGTGTACAAAATTTGCATAGGGTCAAATAAATGATAAGGTAGCCTGCAAAGGCAGAAAGAGTTCAGAGAAAAAAAGGATGAAAACCAAGGTGGCTAAACAAAGGTGAAGGAGTTGGGAATGAAATGGGCCTCAAGGAATGGAGGTGACATAGGTTAAGAGGAGAGCAAAAGACAAGCAGAAAGAGGCTGGCCAGTTAGCTCCACTGATCAGCACATAGTGCTAATAGCACCAAGGCTCGGTATTCAATCCCTGTGGCCAGCCACCAAAAAATAACACCAAAAACTAAACGAACAAAAAGATAAGCAGAGGGATCAGGGGAGTAGAAATGCAACAAAGAACTAGACAATTTATGTTGGGGAAAATAAGTCAGTTTGTCTCAAATGTAATGTTTATGCAAAGGAGAAAACTTTGGGGCTGTGAGGTTCATATTATAATGAGCTCGCAAATGGAATTTCATGAATTTTACACTTTATTCTGCAAAACTCAGAGACAAATGTGAGAACTGACTAGAGTTTTAACTTGCCTTTGCAAAGGAGAAAAGTTAGTACAGAGTATAAAATAAGTATAATATCACAAGGTCAGGGGACAGCTCAGATTGTTATATGGTAGTCAACAGTTCTGACTGGATAACTTTTGGGTCGGTTTTGATAAAAAGAAAAACAAGATGTTTCTGTCTTTGAATAAAAAATAACTTTATGGCATATCTTGGAATTCAAGGCTTTTCAAATATTCCTGTTTTTCGTGGCTTATCTTAGAGTGCAAAGCTTTTAGGAATGTCAGCCTTTTCCAGGCTATGGTACAGGATGGCCTTGATGAGTCTTTATGGCGGACAAGGTTAGACAAGATATGTTTTCTTTCTCATATTGTACAGACTAGAGTGTAAAACCTCAAACGTCCATAGGCTTCAGTAAGTCCACTGGGTAGCGTTGTGCAGGTAGCTGATTGTGCAGGTTGGGCACTGCACAACTCCAGGAGATTGTGCACAGTGCCTCCTGGAGTCATAAAATATAAAATCTGCTCAGCTGTCCTTGGAAGTCTAGAGGTGAGGCAGGAGACACAAATCGGTGAAGCATATGTCTATCTAAAGGATTCCAGCTAATTAAAAAATAATGTTCAGAATACTGTCGAGTTATAATAAAACAAATTTGCAAACGAGATCCAACTTTGGAGCTCCAGTTTGGGACCTCTGCTATACAATGCAGAGTCAGTCAATTTTTTTAAGCAGGGAAATGATGTAATAAAGAGATATGTAAAATAGATGATAGAGAAAAGAGACTAAAAAGAAGACAAGTCAGAAAAGTACTTCCATAATCTGGGGTTGAGGAAACAGGGGCCAGGCCTAGGGCTATGGGAATAGGCATAGAAAGAAAAGAATTAATAGGATTCAGTGATAAGATTAAGATTTGATTCAGAATCAATCAATTCAGACTTGATTTCCTATAAGAAAAGAAGAGGAGACCAGAGTGATGCCATATGCTGAACTTGGGCACTTAGGAAAATACCTGAAGGAAAAATATTTACCTTGCAAACAAATTGATATTTTTAAAAAAAAATCTTTTTAGAATATGATAGTAAAAATAATGTTTTGAAATATGTAATAATATGGTACTGCTCATAAGAAAAAAAATGTGGGAAGAAAAGCAGACAAGAGGGAGAAGTGGAAAAACTATGCAAAAACGTTAGCAATTATCTATGAGCAACGTTATTATAAGTTACAATAATTTTCTTCTTTATACTTCTATTGAGTTTCCAAAATTTCTACAATGAATGTGTTATCGTAATAAACTATATATATATATATTTATTTAAAGATTCTAGGGACTAGTCTTTTACATAATCTATAAACTCAATCTTCATTATTTTGTTTTTGTGACAACCACTTGCAATAGTAAATGCTAATAAACTTGGCTTTTTTGTTGTTGAGGAAATAGGTCCTGTTCTACAGTGCTAGATACAAAGTCCTTGCAATCTCAAGCAGATAAAGATCTAATGTTTTCCAGTAATGTAGATTCATTTTAGGCATTATTTTCTGATTCAAAAACTAATCTCAATTGTGTTAATGATTTCTCAAAACGACATAGTTTTTTGTTTCTGTTTATTTTAGAATTAGCTATTAGCCCTTCCCAAATTGTGTTCATGCCTTGAAGCCTCTCTGAGCTTTTGCCAAGAACAAGATTCAAGACAAAACAAGAAAGATTCAAGACAAAACACGAAAGATTCAAGACAAAAAGGAATAATGATAGTATCGACAATAAAAATAATATGTTTATAGTACTCTGAAGTGCTTTGACCTTTAACAAAAAAAAACAGGACATAACTATGGCAGGTTTTCTTAGCTCTGCTTTGTGGAGCAGACATTGAGACTCACAGAGGTAAAGTATCACACAGTTAGCCGACGGTAAAACCAGAATTTAAATCAAAGTCTTCCATTTCCAAGTACTGTAATTTTTCTTACAGATTATGAATTGGAAACCATAAAAACTGTGCCCTGCCCACCAGGTTAGACCCCTCCGTGCTGACAGCTGGGGCTGCTCATATCCTCGCCACCTTTGTCCAGCCCTGTGACCTTCTCAAGCTCCAGGTTCTCACTGTAGTCCAGCCTGCATAGTGAACAGAGTGAAACTATGTGAACCCAGCATAGTGAAACCCAAAACACAACCAAGGAGAATAGGAGGTGGTTAAAAACTCTAATTTCTTTAAAGCATATTAATATTTTAAACTTCACACAATGGTTTACGCGTAAGTCCTGCCACAAAAGAATACAATAAATAATGGAGATGTTGGAAAATTTTACAAGTTTACTGTGATAAGTTTACATCCACAAGCAAAATAATTTTTTTTGAACCAATCTCATTCTTATCATAAATGGTTAAATTAGGAGAGCACAACTCTCTTGGATAACCTCAAGCAGAGCTTCGACAATCAGCTTCAGTTCCACCTGATATATTCTCAAAATTAGTTTCCCTTCATACTCTTATATTATCCCGTTTGGCAGTTATGCCCACTTGCTGCAGGAATTTCTCATTGTTCTGTCATCAGAGGTAGTCATTTGTCTTAACTGATCCTTTGCTGTTCGTCATGCAAACATGATTTTTACTTTGCACACAATTTTGATTTAATACTTTCTCAGACTGTTCTTCATGCATGCTTAGGTTTTTTGTAGGTAGTATTTTTTTCTGCCAGGATTATTAACTTCTCATGTGCAGTATTTGGTATTTGTTCATGCTTTTATGCTAAAGTCCATATTTCTTTATTCAGTAAATCATTACTGCTGGATAATTTGGATATACTAGTAAACAGCTCATTTAATCCTACTTATCACTTTAAAAGAAACATTCCTTTCTGTAAAGTTTATACTAATGTCACATACAATAAATATTTATCAAAAGAATAATTAAATGGATATCATCTAAGAGGTATTATAGCCAGCTTTGAGTGGGATATTATAAAAAGTAGGAGTTTCTGGGCCGACCCCGTGGCACACTCGGGAGAGTGCGGTGCTGGGAGCGCAGCGACGCTCCAGCCACGGGTTCGGATCCTATATAGGAATGGCCGGTGCACTCACTGGCTGAGTGCCAGTCACGAAAAAGACAAAAAAAAAAAAAAAAAGTAGGAGTTTCTAATTTTTATAATATACATTTGTATATAAATATAAATATATAAATATATTTTTATATATATATATATATTTTTTTTTTTTTTTTTGGTGGCTGGTTGGTACAGGGATCCAAACCTTTGACCTTGGTATTATAATACTATGCTCTAACCAACTGAGCTCACCAGCCAGCCCTAAATTTTTTGATGAGCAATAAAAATGGTTTAAGTCTGAGATATCAAGCCTAGGCATTAAAGGGCAAACATGAAGAACAAAATTTTACAAAAGTCACCATACATGGTAGCTGCGCAGAGGAAGCAGAATCCATCCTTCTGCTCAAAGCAATCCTTCCTGCATTATTTATCTAGTTCTACATAACAAATTACCCAAGATTTATCAGCTTAAAACAACAAACATTTATAATCTCACAGTTTCAGATGGTGGAGAAATCTGGGTTTTGCAGAATAAAGTTTAGTTTGGTGGCTCTGGCTCAGAGTATCTCATGGGGGTTACAGCCAAAATGTCAGCCAGGGCCGTAGTCGTCTGAAGGCTTAAGTGAGCTGGAGAGTCCAGTTCCAAGCTCATACTCATGGTTGTTGGTAAGAAGTCTTAGCTCCTCAGCATGTGCGCTTCTCCACAGGGCTGCTTATGATGGGGCAGCTGGCTTCCCCCAGAGCAAATAATCAGAGAGAGAGAGAGAAAGAGCACCACCAAGACAGAAGCCACACTGTCTTCAATAACCTAATCTCAGAAGTGACATGACATCACTTCTGCCACATTCATTCACTCACACCATCCGTAGTACAATGTGGGAAGGGATGACACAAGAGTGTGAAAACCAGGTGCAGGGATCATTGGGGGCCATCCTCCAAACTTCCCTTGTATCCTCTATGATTGTCTCTCACCTTTGCAGGAACCTTGCCCCATCAATTGCCCTCTTGTTCTTACAGCTTTGACTAGCTCCTCTTTTCTAGCTCTTCCCCTATCTCGGCTCTACATACTCTGAAACTACACTCTGCAGCTTTACTCTAGACCATCTTGGGAAGAAAGGAAAAACAAAACCCTCTCTATACTATATGTTCTGCTCTAGTTCCCACTTGATCTCCAAGGCTGAGTCTCCTGAAGTAGAAGTCTTCACACATCCACCTCTTCCCCATTGACTCTTTGGTTCACTTTGCCATTTGAGTTCCATCACAACCTCTCCACTGGAACTGTGGTCTCTGGGACATTGCAAGGTCTTCTTGGTTGAAAATTGCAGGAGATTTTTCAGTCCTTACTTAATCTCTAATAGCATGTTTTCCTTGACTCTTTTCCCTTGGCTGCTGTGATACCATTCTTCCCTGGCTTTTCTCCATTGCTGATCTTCTTTCATTGTCTCTTTATAAATATTGGTATTTTCCACAATTTAATCCTCACCTGTTTTTTGTTGTTTTTTTTTTTTTTAATTCTGAGCATCCTTTGTAACTCCTGCTATACCTGTGCCTTTAGCTACCATCTGTATGCTGATGACTGCCAAATCTAAATTCCTAGATTAGTTCTGTTTCTTGAATCCCACTCTATTATCACCCACTCCATGCTTAAGAGTGTGAAAGTCCTAATGGGCCACAATAATCAACCACATTGTATATCAACAAAATAAAATAAAATAAGTGTGAAAGTCCTACAGGTTTCTCAGTTGATAGATATGTTACCTCAATGTGAGGGTACTGATTACTTTTGAGAATTTCTGAATGGGAATAGAAACCTTTTTTAACAAAAGTATTCCAAAGGAAACTTTATCTCCAAAAAGATTTGTATCTGTTTGGTACAATCCCTAAGGCAAAGATATGATGGAATGTGGATGCAGCAAACAGTTTCCTTCCCTTTCTAGAAGAAGCCACCAATATGCCCACCAAGCCATTATTAATAGTTTAGCTTTATATAAAGAAGAGCAGAAGGCTCACCCTAGTGACCAGTTTATGGAGAAAACGTAAAAGTAAGAGCTGCACCCAGCCTCATAATTAACTCCAACCTTCTTCAGGTACTTCATGATGTCTGTCCTAAGACTCAGAACATTGCCACATCTATTCTCCTACACAACTTGCTCAACTAAGACCAATGCTTAGGATTTCAGACTTAAACGTCTCCTAAACCACTGTTATTAAACCAGGTTCAAAGAGCCACGTCCCATAGGGTGTTTCTAGCATTGGCACTGGGTCCACATCCTATAGCTGCTGCTGCTACAGCTACTTCTGTTGTTCCCACATTTCTATTACATAAAAATGCTGTGAGCAAGGGTTCATAATACTTAATAATATCATAATGCCCAATCACAAGCTACAAGAAGCAGCCTCTTGTTCATATATATACAAGGTCCGAAACCTGGCACTTCCATGTAGGTATTGGCCCTTCCTCATGAGCAAAACCTGATGTCAGGTGGATGGATGTTTCCTCTTATTAAAAGAATGACTCTTATTTTTACCAGTGGAGCCACTGGCATTGAGACTGAGCACTTGGAACTTCTCCACATGCTTGACTTTCTAGAGGCTCCCTTCTAAGACTGATGAAACTATCTCTATACTTCAAGCCCATCTAGTCAAAGAGGCTTCCCAGAAACCAGTTAGTAGTATTGCTGATCTAAGGTTTCAAAGTGGTCAGGGACCATAAGAAGAAACTCATGTTTCATCAAAGGAAAAATATCTAAGCATTAAAAATCTCCAGTAGGGTCAGAAAAAGGAATTACAAAATAAAAATTTTAAATAGAACAATCAAAAAAATTACAAAATAAAATTTTAAAAATTTTAAAATAAAATTTTAAAGAAAAATCAAAACATATGTACTGAGAAAATGCTGTGTCTAAAAAACCTAATGCTAGTCCTAGATTTTTGTATTGTCATTGGCAGCTGGCTGATACAGGGATTGAATCCTAGACCTTTGTGTTTTCAGCACCATGCTCTAACTGCGTAAAAGGCCAGCCTCTAGTCCTAGATCATTTACAGATCTTTAAAAAGTCAGAGAGGGAAGGAACGAAGGAAGGGAGGGAGGGAAATAGAAGTAGAGAGGGAAGACAGTAAAAAGAGAAAAAGTATGCAAGGGGAACCTCCTTATCCAGAAATCAATGAGAAAGTTACAAGGCTTTGTTCTAGATACCCTGAATCTATCTTTTCAAGTTGGTCAACCTTCCTTCATCTCATTTTTTTTTTAAACTTTTTATTTATTATTGAGATTGCATAAATTTATGGCTGGTGTTTTATACTATGTTTGTACTTTTGTTATATTGAGAATGCTTTATAGATGTTTGTAATTAAGACATAATTTGGATACTTTACTACATAAATTATTTGTAGCTGCTGTAATCTTGATGTTCAGATGATCAACTGGGGAGAAGATGCAAAAATTTTCAAACAATATTTCTGGTACCAGGACAAACTAGTAGCATTCTGATTCTGACAGTTGTTCAAACAAAGACTGGATAGTACTGCCTTCCACACATACCAGAGTAATAAGATAAGCTATCAGATGTACTTTCAAGTCCAACATTGTCAAATTATGAGGGAGAATTTCAGCAGCAGAGCAAATTACAATGTCACTCCACTGAGTTACTCTGAGTATTATAAACACTTATTATGGGGTATAGGTATGGTAAGGAGATTCTGATCAATATGTTTGATGAAAATTCATTTTTATGAGCTAGGTTTGAGACATCATTATGCTAGCATGTGTGGGAAAGTATAACTTTAACCTGCACAAATTGCTAGTATAACTTTAACCTGCACAATTTGCTTCTGCAAATGCTTGCTAAAAACAAGAAAACATATCTAAAGGCATTTGAAGTAAAGCAACTTCTAAGAGGTCAGGCAGAGGTCAGGCAGACCCAGACACACATTCCGGGAACCAGCCAGTCCCAGGAACTAACCAGCCCCTTATCTAGAGGCCACCTGGCAGACCCCAGGGAAGATAAACGATTGAAAAATGCACCGTTCCTTATCGGGGTGCTAGCCTGTTGAGCCTGACCATAAATCTTAAGGCGCCTCAGCTAATTATCAGTTCGTCCTGTTATGAAAGTCTGTCTAAAAATACTGTATAAAAACTCTGGTGTTAAAAAGCTCAGGGCCGCTTTTGTCCGAAAGGCAAGGCGACCCCAGCATGCTGGAATAAAATTCCTCTTGCTTGATTGCAACGGTCTCTGTCTCATGGTCTTTGTGAAGTGAGCCACCCCGGCGTGTGGGATTTGTGCTTGGTGCACGGGTCTTACACATGAATCACAAAATCAATAAAGTTTCCAAAATTCTGCAAACATGGTACCTCTGTCTCCTTGACATTCTCCTGTAACACTCTAGACAGGCTGTTGAGATTGAGATGAAGGTCAAGTGGGCAGCCTGAAGAAAATTGTAAATGTTTATAAAATCTGCTAAGGAGTTTGGAGAATCAGCCCAGAACAAAAAAAAGATTGCCAAGCCCTGTTAGAGGTTTGCCTGAATTTAAAGGTCATGAATTTGTTGTGGTTATTGCATGTCAGACCTCTTCAATTTGTTTTCATGTTAAATCATCATGGCATCCAAATACGTAAATATAATTTTCCCGATTGCACAGAATTTAAGTCACTAATACAAGCTTCCACAGCTAGGTAGGATTTTGTGGTTGCAAACAACAGAAAATCACTCGGGCTAATACAAGATAAATGGAATTTCATCAGAAGGATGTGTGGAAACAAAAGGGGCAAAACAAGGGATAGGCTAGTGAAGCAATATAGAAAGGACAAAACCATAGCATTTTGGTATACAGAAGTGGATAGACTGACTCTTTAAGACATACCTGCCTGTATCAATCACTTAATGTCTTTGGATCACTCCACTCCAGGGTCCATATCCAGAGAGAGAGAGAAACTGTTCACCTTAGCCAGAATCATATTCTCAGTTATGGGAGCTGCCTCCAAGACCAGAATACAGCATTGGACAGGTACTTCACCAAAGGAGAATTGGGATGATGTTACCAAAAAAAGAGAGGTTAGATGATGGTGAGCAAAAATTAGCAAATGTCCACTGCAGATAAAATAGCAGAACCTAAATTTGTCAGATGTAAAAACCTGATGTATGTTCTTTACCAAGGTAGATTAGTGTTTGGATCATCATAGCACAAGTGACACAGAGTAAGAATGTGAGGGAGTTAGTGCTGGATGATGGGACCTCTGAGCAGGGAAGAAAGTGAGGTCAGAAGAGGACTTGGAAACCAGGACAACTAGAGGGACAATGTATTAGTCTGTTTCTGTTGGTTATATAAAAAATACCTGAAACTGGGTAATTTATAAAGAAAAGAAGTTTATTTCTTACAGTTCGGAGCCTGGAAAGTCCAATGTCCAAGGAACCCATCTGGTGAGGGCCTTTTTCTTGGTGGTCACCCTCCACAGCAAAGCAGGGTGTCACACGGTGAGAACTGGCTAGCAAGAGAGCTAACCTGTCCACTCACTCTCTTTATAAAACCATAAGAACCACATCTGTTAAATCCCGTTACTCCATGAATGGATCAATCTATTGGCTAATCACCTCTTAACAACCCCACCTTTCAATTACCGTAATAGGATTTCCCACCCTCTTAACACTGCTACAATACAATGGAAATTAAGTTTCAATGAGCTTTGGGGGGGATATTCAATCCATCACAGACAGGGTGGTAACACATGTGAGGTAAGGAAATTACTGAGAATCTTTTGAGATGATGCCGGAAATTCTATGAAGTAAACCAAACGAGAGGTATGCCATGAGAAATTGAGATATGTTATGAAGGGTCATCAAAGAACAAAGTTCCAATTGTGTTTTGGTTTCTGATATGGTCAGAAGCACACTAATTACTTGATTTATAAGCAGGAGGGAGACAGTTAATTGCCATCATCATCTTAAAAAAATAAAAGCTGCTCCAAGACATTTTACAACTTTTTGTTGAACAAAGGAGAAATGAAAACTGTATTGATTATGCCATTTATAAACTAGGTGAGGAATGTCTGAGAAATATTTTATGAACTAAAATTATTTGTCTACTGTCATCTGAAATTCAGGCTGTGGAGGCAAAATAATTTTTAAAGTTTATCAGGAGCCACATGTGAGGATTGACCAAAGAAACACCACCAAGAGAGTTGGGAAGTGCTCCATAGTCTGTTATCAAGCAACAAAGATTTTATAAGGAAGTTTACAGAGGGGAGGGGACCACTGCAGAGCGGAGTTGTTCCATTTTCACGAGTGGGCCAAACACAGAAGTTACAGTCATTGGTGACAAGTTACATCAGAAAGTTAAAAATGTCTATGTGCAGTTTTAGGCAAAAAATCTTCATGCTTCATCTATTTAAAACAATTATGTGACTGCTTTCAGTCAGCAAATAATACTTTAATCGGTGCGTTCCAACCCTAGCCACATTCTATCCTTAAGAACAAGATGTCGACACTGAGATCATGAGACTCAATCCAAGGCAGAGATTGTTTGGGAACCTGCTTCCATCCCTTCATCCCTACCCACCCCCTTCCCCAAAAGAACTGTTTTATGACTCCAGGTAATGCTCTCAAACAAGAACGCTAACACAAGCCTAGGCCAAAAGTAACCTTTTAGGTGCCTAAAGATAGTCTGCATGGTAAAAAAAATTAAAAACAGGTGTCTTCATTTGCTTTGTATTAAAGGAAGAGAAATACATCAGAGGAAACCTGCCATTTATGAAAAGAGCAGAGCACAGTGAAAATGGATTTTCCTAGTCATAGGGCAGAACAGTATCTCCTCCCCTTACGTTTCCATACGCAGTAACTTTGGCTAGACCTGTGCTTCTCCCCTGTGCTGCACATTGGTTCCCTTGGTGGCCTCAAACGGCAAGGAGGGCTGAGAAGAAATGAGTCCCTCCCCACCCCTTCCTCACTCCTCCCCAGGGAAATAGGAGTGATTAGGACATGTGAGTTGGGGTGAAGAGACTGCGCACAGCCCTTCTTCCACCCCCTTTCTAGACCTGTGTCTTGCAGAGGAGAGTGCATCTGCTCCCCTCTGCTGGGAGGCCTGTGTTGTTCATTTGTGCCAGTGACCGAGTCTGGGGACGGTTTGGGGAGAGTGTGAGCCGGCCCACTTGGCTATATCTTCCAATCAGCTTTATTAAGGTGATATTTGAATCATCTGTCTGGCTCCTGTATTTTTCTCAATTGAGTCTGAATTCAAGAGGAAGAAAGGCAAAATTTATTATTCCATGCATGGAAACTCTTAACCCAGACCCAGGGACCCTGGGGATATGATGTAAGATTTGCCTTTTTGCCACTCCATGCCCCAGAATATAGGTCAGATTGCACCTGGTTTGCAGAAGCATTTCATTATGAAACCCTAGTTGATGAGTTGCGGCTGCACTGGGAGGCATGCAATTTGGCACTTACTCCTAGAGACTATGCAACAAGCCTCAGATGCACATGGTAGGGAATGGAAGGGGCGGCTGTCCTGAGGTGAAGTCTTCTGCACCTGGTTCAACCTTATCTCTTGTGCCTGAGCATGCCCTGAGTGGTGGAGGCACATGGAAGTTGCACCTAACGTGGCCAGACATCAGAAGGCCTCTGCTGTTTGGTCACGTGCATTGTTTACTGTATATATTTTTAAAGCTAAGTAAACTGGTGGGGGGAACATACTGTGACTTGTGAGTCTTTATCAATTTTGAACCTAGGGCCAATCAATATCAGGTAACATACGTGGCAAATATTTGACTAAATTTCAACACCTGGGACCAGCTCTTCAATCATTGGGTAATTAAAGTTATTTGTTAAATCAGTTAGTTGTTGCAGTCAATTGTGTCGGTTAGGTCCCCTGTCACTCATTCCAACCTTTATTTCAATTTTCCTTCCTTTTTCAGAGAGGGAGGAAAGCTAAAAATTTATCTTCTCAGATTTCCCTGTAGTTAGGTGTGAGCCTATGACTCAATTCTAGCTAATGAAATATAAACTAAACTTTGCTGGTATTGTCTCTTCCACTCCTTTCTTTTTGCCTGGAACAGGTGTGATACCTGAGGCGCTGTAGTCATTCCTAAGTATGGTAGAGAGCAAGAGGGAAGGAGTCCGTTTCCTTGACAGTGTTGTTGAGGTGCTCTGTCAGCCTTGGACTTCCCATTCCCAGACTTCTGGTACAGGAGACAAAGAGATCCCTTACTTCTTTAAGCAGTCGAGTACAATCCTAACGGATATATTTATAAATTCAACTTCCATGTATGGTAGGCAGAATAATGGCCCCCCCATAGGTGTCCATGTCCTAATCCCTGGAACCTGTGAATATATTTCCTTACATGGCAAAAGGGACTTTGCAGATGTTATTAAAGCAAGGACCTCCAAATAGGGAGATTATCCTTGGTCATCAGATGGGCCCACTGTAGTTATAAATGTCCTTATAACAGAAAGAGGAAGCAGAAATAGGGGAAGCCAGAGAAAAAGATGTGACAAAAGCAGTAGACTCAGAGAAGTCCTATGTTGCTGGCTTTGAAGAAGGAGGAAGGGGGACATGAGCCAAGGAATGTGGGCAACGTCTAGAAGGTGGAAAAAGAAGGGAAATGAAGTCTTCCCTAGAGCTTCCAAAAGGAACACAGCCCTTCCAATACCTTGATTTTAGCCTAGTGAGACTTGTGTCAGACTCCAGGTCTACCAAACCACAAGATAATAAATTTGTGTTGTTTTAAGCCACTAGATTTGTGGTAATTTGTTATAGTAGCAATAAAATAGTAACACACTATATTGAGGTCTTTTACTATAAGATTATGATAGGTTGAAAGAAATTGTAAGATTCCTCAAGCTTTTTAAGTAAGACCAAACAAAAAGAGACATATACCTTTATTATTATTATTATTACTTGCCATGTCCCAAATCAGTCTGTAGAGCTGGTCTAGTAAAGACACTAATCGCCACAAGCAGGCATTGCTTTTACAATAAAAAATAAAATAAAATAGGCCTTTTCTTTGTTGGTAAAAGTTACACACTTTGTGTGACATACATGGAACACAGTGAATTTTACTTCCCACAGTAAAGATCCAAGAATAGAGTTTATTGGGGTAAGTTATAAGCTAAGGGTCAGTAACAGAAGGCACGAGGGCTCCATCCTCCCGTTGTCACCCAAACAGGTGGGCCACGGTCAGGTGGCGTGGGACACACAGTTGGTCTGTGTTTCCCAGGAGGGACGTCACACTTCCACCCCATCTCCCTTTCTCTCCTTCTTAGAGGAACAATTTTGCCAGTGGAAGTAAAACCAGACTGCTTGATCACTGGGCAGTAGGGATTTACAGTTCCAGGAGTTATGCAAGAAGGCTAATTTTCCAGGAAAAAGGAGTTTCTCAGTGGATAGAAGGGGTCATGTCCTGGCCCTGATAAGAGGAGGAGTGTGCTATTCATTGAGCAAAGGAACACAGATAGAGGAGGGGCAGGTTTGGGAGAAATAAACAGTTTGGGACATGCTGAGTCTGTAGCACATATGAGTTACCCCCACAGGGTCATGGTCCTTGTTACAAGGGTACTTCAAAAAGTTCATGGAAAGATTCATATTATCTTTTAATTAGATTTTCCACGAACTTTTCAAACTATCCTCTTGCATACTCTCACAGCAGCCTGTGCTTCTTGTTTGTATTGCTTATCCTAATTACAGTTAAATCAATAATTGCATAATTAGTGTCGAATATTTGCTCTAGATTGCAAGCTCCCTGGGGCCATGCTTTTTCCAAGCAGAATTTTTTTGTTTTTTTGGCAATTGGCAGGTGCGGGATCTGAACCTGTGATGTTGGTGTTATAACTCTGCACTCTAAACTACTGAGCTAACCAGCCAGCCCAGAATTTTTAAAATACAGAATTTCTTTTTTTTTTTTAGAGCGGGGCTACTGGCCGGTAATGTCCTAATCCCTGGAACAAGCTTTTCTTTAGTGGCTTTAGAGCTTCTAGAAAATTACATTTCAATTTCTCCAATGATTTATTCTATTATTTTGATAATTTCTCTTTTTAATTTTAATCTTTGATTATCTGAGATTTGTCTTGGGTAGGATGTGAAATATGAATCCAATTTCTTTTTTTTTCAAGGATGACTATCCATTTATGCTCAAACATGTATTGAATAGTCCATTTTCATCCTAGTGCTCTAAAATATTGCTTTTTTATATACCAGTTTCCACATGCTGTTGGGTCTATGTCTGGATTCCATTCTGCTCTATTGATATGTGTGTCTATACACTAGTTTGACACTGATAAAATCACAGCTTTAAAACAGGCTTTACTCTCCTGGTTTTTTTGTTTTTGTTTTTCAAGGGAAAGCACGAACACAGCCCCTCACTACCACAATTGTGCAGTCAAGTTTCCCACATTCGGGGAATTTGCAGAGGTCAGTGCAATGGATAAACCTCACCCTGGGAAAACCACCTTTGTGATCATGGTATTTCAGCTGCCAGGTAACAATTTGACAAGCTCTCTGTCATTTTCTTCTTCATCAGATATGTTCTAACTTTAATTTATCTGTATGAACTTTAGAATTAGCCTGTCTCTTTTTTTAAAAAATCCTTAGAATTGGGAGGAGGTGTTATAGATTAATTTGAAAAGAATTTTAAGTTTTATGATGAGGGGTCATCCTATTTTAGGTGAAGTTACTCCTTTTCATTTGTTCAGCCTTTCTTTTGTTTTCTTTAGTGGTGAGTTAAAAGTTGTCTTTACTTAGATTTTGCACATTTCTTGTTAGATTATTCCCAAGAATTCCTTCTTTTTCACTGCTGTTGTAAATAGATCTTTTCAAACTGCTTGTTGCTTGTATATATGAAAATGATTGATTTCTGAATGTTAATTTTATGGCAATCCACCTGAATTCTCCTATGATCTGTAAAATTTTGTGTTTTCCTCTAGGTTTTCCATGTATATAATCAGATTGTCTGGAAATAACTTATAAATTTACCACTTCCTTTCCCTGAAAAATTAAGATTTTTTCCGCCTTTTTTGAAAAGTTTACTCCTGGGTTGGCCAATTAGCTCACTTGAGAGAGTGCAGTGTTGGTAACACTAAGGTCAGAGGTTTGGATCCCTGTACTGGCCAAAGTCCAAAAAAAAAAAAAAAAGAAGTTTACTGATTTTATAATAAATTTAAAGCTTAGCAATATTTTTTGAGATATAATTCAAATACAATAAAATATATCATTTTAAAGTATATAAATCAATGATTTTTAGTATATTCACAAGGTTGTACAACTATCATCACTATCTTATTCCAGAACACTTTTATCACCCCAAAATAAAACTCCAGAGCCTTTCACCGTCACTCCCCAGTCCTTCTTGTTGCACTCTCTTTGTCACCTCTCTTCCCCTGGGTGACAGAGACACAAAGGATTACTCAAAGCCCATCTCTTCTGAGCAGTGAGAAACGCCGAAGGGATTAACCCTCAAGAGAGAGGCATTCCTCCTTTGGGAAATTAACACTGGACTGAGGTTCTTTCCCAGTATTTATTCTTCAGGCCAGAAAGTTACAGAAAAGGAACATAGGTGGAGTTATGGCTAAGTATAGTTTAACAATAGAGGCTGGTAACATCAGTGAAATAACAAAGTGACATTCCATAATGCAATTTACAAAAGGATAAGTTGATCCACCAACAAAAGCTTGTTCTTAGCAAATACTGTCTTTTCCTACAGCAGTTACCTCAGTATGTTTACATAACAATAAAGTAGCTTTCTTAACATATCAATCAGTAGGTTAACCTGCTCCAAGGATGTCTGTCCTTGAGCCAACAATTTTGCTGTGTTACAATTCTTTATCTATAACAGAGACTTTAGCCTGGGGGAAGTTTCCTGTCTTTTACAAGCTTAACATTTCCATACGTAATTTTAAAAAGTTGGGTTATATCTGAAACTACAGGGCTTTGGAAACTAGGCCCTGTGAAATACATTTGCTTTTTTTATTTTTATTTTTATTTTTTATTTTTTTATTTTTTTAAAAAGATGACCGGTAAGGGGATCTTAACCCTTGACTTGGTGGTGTCAGAACCACGCTCAGCCAGTGAGCAAACCGGTCATCCCTATATGGGATCCGAACCCGCGGCCTTTGTGTTATCAGCACCACACTCTCCCGCGTGAGCCACGGGCCAGCCTTGAAATACATTTGCTTTATAAACGTTAGCATACTCCACACTTCTTCCCCCTAACCTCTGACAGCCACTTAATCTACTACCTGTCTCTATGGATTTGCCTATTCTGTACATTTCATATGAATGGAATATATGACTTTTTGTGTATAGCTTCTTTCATTTAGCATGTTGTTTTTGAGATTCATCTATGTCATAGCATATATCAGTACTTCATACCAT
Organism: Cynocephalus volans; assembly: GCF_027409185.1. Taxonomy (NCBI): domain Eukaryota; kingdom Metazoa; phylum Chordata; class Mammalia; order Dermoptera; family Cynocephalidae; genus Cynocephalus; species Cynocephalus volans. The sequence continues at coordinate 82,278,772 of NC_084471.1, forward strand.
TTTATGTATAAATAGTACTTCATTTTATAGGTATACTACATTTTGTTTATCCACTCATCAATTGACAGACATTTGGTTTGTTTACATTTTTTGGCTAATATGGATAATGCTGCTATGAACACTTGTGTACAAGTTTTTGTGTGAAGATAGGTTTTCAGTTCTCTAAGGAATATACTTAGGAGTAGAATTGCTCTTTATATTATACAGCAACTCTAGGCTTAACTTTTAAAGGAACTCCCAAACTGTTTTGCACAGCAGCTGCACCATTTTCTATTCCCACCAGCAATCTATGAGGGTTCCTACTTCTCCACATCCTCACCAACACTTAGTTATTGTCCTTTTAAAAAATTATTATAGCCATCATAATTAGTGTGAAATGTTACCTCTTTGTAGTTTTGATTTGCATTTCCCTAATGATTAGTGGTATTGAGCATCTTTTCATGCGCTTGTTGGTCGTTTGTATATCTTATCTGGAGAAATACCTATTCAAATCCTTTGTCCATTTTTTTAGTTGGGCTGTCTTTAATTGTTGAGTTGTTAAGAGTTCTTTATATATGCTAGATATCAGACATATGTATCAGATATAGTCATCATATGATATATATATATATCAGATATAGTCTTTAATTGTTGAGTTGTTAAGAGTTCTTTATATATGCTAGTATCAGATATAAATAAATAAATAAACAAACAAACAAATAAAATATATATATATATATGTATCAGATTAGAACTTATCAGTTCCTTATTAGACATATGACTTGTAAATACTTTATCCTGTTTTGTAGGTCATCTTTTTACTTTCTGGATAGTGTTCTTTGAAGCACAAAAGTGTTTAATATTTTTAACAGCTGGCCACTATGGAGATCAGAACCTGTGACCTTGGTGTTAATAGCACCATGCTCTCTCAAGTGAGCTAACCAACCAGCCCGAAAGTGTTTAATTTTGATGAGGTCCAATTCATGTATTTTTTTCTTTCATTGTTTGTGCTTTTGTCTTACGTAAGAAACCATTTTCTACTCCAAAGTAACAAAGAGTTACATTTATAAGAGCTTTATAATTTTTAAGACTTTTATAATTTTAGCTCTTATGTTTAGATCTAGATTCATTTTTAGTTAATTTTTGTATATAACATATGGTACTCAAGTTCCAAATTTATTTTTTTGTATGTAGATATTCAGTTGTTCAGAACCATTTATTGAAAGATTATTCTTTCCCCATTGAATTGTTTTGACACCTTTGTTTTTTGCCTCAAACTATTTGTTTGCAACTACATGATTTCACACAATTCTTCTAAACAAGAATGATATAAAATAAATTTTGTGAATAAATAGCTTACATACTTTCCGTAAAGTAAATGCTCAAAGGTGCTGGAATAGATCAGCCACTCCTACAGTGTTTTCATATCCAACAAAGCTGATGCACTACATACAAATTTGTTGAAAATCAATTGATATAAGTGTATGGGTTGATTTCTAGACTCTTAATTCATTCCCTTTATCTATATGTCTATCCTTATGCCAGTACCATAGCCATAGTCTTGATTACTGTAGATTTAAAGGAAGTTTTGAAATGGGGAAGTGTGAGTCCTCAAACTTTGAACTTCTTTTTCAAGACTGTTTTGGCTATTTAGGGCCCCTTGCAATTCTATATCAACTTGAGGACCAGCTTTTCCATTTCTACAAAAAAAGGCTACTGATTTCTGACAGGGATTGTGTTGAATCTGTAGGTTAATTTGGGAAGTATTGCCATTAACACTATTAGGTATTCCAATCCATGAACACAAATGTCTTTTCAATTAGTCGGTCATCTTTAATTTCTTTAAATGTTTTGGGTGTTTTGTTTTTGTTTTCATTTTTTGTTCTTTTTTTCAGTATGAGTGAGTTATCCACTTCTTTTGTTAAATTTATTTAAAGTGTTTTATCCTTTTGATGCTATTGTAAATGGAATTGTTTTCTTAATTTCACTTCTGGACTGTTCATTGTTACTGTATAGAAATACAGGGCCGGCCCGTGGCTCACTCAGGAGAGTGCAGTGCTGATAACACCAAGGCCGTGGGTTCGGATCCTATATAGGGATGGCCGGTTTGCTCACTGGCTGAGCGTAGTGCTGACAACACCAAGCCAAGGGTTAAGATCCCCTTACTGGTCATCTTTTGAAAAAAAATAAAAAATACAACTGATCTCATATCTGTGCAAAATTGTTGAACTATTTTATTATCCCTAGTAGATTTTTTTTATGGATTCTTTAGGGTTTTCTCTATATAAGATTATGTCATCTGCAAATAAAGATAGTTTTACTTCTTGTTTTCCTATATCGATTTCTTTTATTTCGTTTTCCATCCTAATTGTCTTGGCTAGAACCTCCAGTATAATGTTGAGCAGAAGTGGTGAAAGCAGACATTGTTACCTAGTTTCCAATAATTTTTAACTTCTAATTTTTCCCCAAACATAAAGATAATTGCGTTAGCTAGGAGAATGTTGGTGGTAATAGTAGTCATTATTTTTTAAAACCTTTTGTTAATGAGAATTGCCTTGGGTAGAATGTCCTACCATACCGAAACTTATTCCCCACTGTAACTGTTGAGGATGGGAAATCCTATTATGGTAATTGAAAGATGGGGCCTTGAAGAGGTGATTAAGTTGACCGTTTAATGGTTGTCATGGATGTGGTTCTGAGGGCTTTAAAAGGAGAGCACATGAGGAGCTATCTCTCTCTCTCTCTGCTCCACCCATTTTCTGCCATGTAAGACCCCTGTGTTGCTGTAAAGCCACCACCAGAGAAGACTCTCACCAAATGTGTTCCCTGGATTTTGGATTTCCCAGCCTCCAAAACTGTAAGCCATAAATTTTATTTTCTCACAAAGTACCCTGTTCCAGATATTTTGATATAAGCAACAGAAATGGACTAATATAGGAGTGCTTCTAATACTATTCTTTGAACATTAGCTACCTTAGGGTTAAAATAGATTTATGTTAAGGAAGCTTCTTCTATCCTTCTTATTTTATGAACATTTTTGATCCAAAAGTATATGTTAAAAGATTTAATCAAATTCTTTTTTTTTTTTTTGGCACCTGGCTGGTATGGGGATCTGAAACCTTCACTTTTGTGTTATAACATTGCACTCTGATAACTGAACTAACCAGCCAAATTACTTTTCAAAGCCTATAGAATTGCTCTTCCTTGGATCTACTCATAAAATAGATGACCTAATATTTAATCATCCTTGTATTTCTGAAATAAAACCCATTTTGTCATGTTATTATTTTAAGGCATTACAGGATTCTTTTTTTCTAATACTTAGTATTATTTCATCAATATTTATAAGTGAGATTAGTGTGCAGTTTTTTTTTTTTTTTCTTCAGTCCTTGTCAGATTTAGTATCTGTTTTAGTTTGTTTTGTGTTGCTATTACAGAAATACCTGAGACTGGGTAATTTATAAAGGAAAGAGGTTTGTTTGGCTTATGATTCTGGGACAGCTGCATCTGGCATGGGCCTCAGGCTGCTTCTACTCATGGCGGAATGTGGCAGGCAGCCGGCGGGTACAAGCATATCATGTGGCGAGAGGAAACAAGAGGTGCCAGAGTCCTTTAACTAATTAGGTCTTGCAGGAACTAACAGAGTGAGAACTCACCCAGTACCCCTCCTCCCCAGGGAGAGCATTAATCCATTCATGAGGGATCCACCCCCATGACTCAATCAGTTTCCAACACTGCCACATTGGGATTCAAATTTCCACGTGAGTTTTGGAGGGGACAACACATCCAAACTCCATCATTCTGCCCCTGGCCCCCCAAAACTCATGTCACTCTCACATACAAAATATAATAATTCTATCCCAACAGTCCCAAAAGTCTTAGCTTGTTCCAGCACTAACTTAAAAGTCCAAAGTCCAGTCTCCTTCCAGCTATGAACCTGAAAAACAAAACCAAATTTATCTACTGCCAAGATACAATGGTATAACAGATGTTGGGTATATATTCCCATTCCAAAAGGGAGGAATAGGCCAAAAGAAAGGAAAAACAGGCCCCAAACAAATCCAAAACCCAGCATGGCAGACATTATGTCTTAAAGCTCCAAAATAATGTTCCTTGACTCCAAGTCCTGCATCCTGGGCACAATTGGGCATCTGGGCCCCCAAAGCATCAGGCAGCCTTGTTCCCACAGCTCTGCCAGGCACAGCCCAGTGGACGATGCTGGTGCCTGTGGCTTTTCCAGGCCTGTGTTGCATGTTACCACTGACCCTGCAGTTGTGGGGTCCTGGCGGCAGCCCTGCTGCATTGGCTCTACTAGACATTTCCCTGGTGGGGGCTCTCTGTGGGGGCTCTGACCCCACTTTCCTGCTTGGCACTGGTCTAGTAGATGCTCTCTACAGTGGCTCCGCCCCTGCGGCAGGTCTCTGCTTGGGCCCCCAGGCTTTTCCATACATCCTCTGGAATCTGGGTGGAGGCTGCCAAGCCTCCACTGCTCTCATGTTCTGCCGGCCTGCAGACTTAACACAACATGAATGCCACCAAAGTTTTGGGCCTCTACTCTCCAGGGCTGCTACACGAACCACACTTGGGGCTGCTCCACCTGGAGCAGCTGGGATGCAGGGAGCAGGATCCTGAGGGCAGCTGTGCCTCAGGTCTGTCCTCCAGGATAACTCAGTCCTTCTAGGCCTCAGGGTCTGTGATGGGTGGGGCACCCTTCCAGACTTCTGAAATGCCTGCAGGGCTTTCCTCTCATTTTCTCTGCTATTAGCATCTGGCTGCCTCACTGCCAAGATAATGTCTTTAGCAACAAGTTTATCTGCTTCACCACTGCATTGTTCTCTGGCTCTCTGCTTCTTTACCACATGGCCAGTCTGCAAATTTTCCAAATCTTTATGCTCTGCTTCCCTTTTAAATTCTGGCTTTACATCATGCCTTTGCTGCCATAACTCAGAGTAGGCTCTTAAAAGCAACCATGCAGCTTCCTTAATGCTTTGCAGCTTAGAAATTTCTTTGGCCAAATGTTCTGGTTCACAACTTCTAAGTTCCAACTGCCACAAAGTCCTGGGGCAAGGACCAAATGCAGCCAAATTCCTTGCTATCGTGTACCAAGGGGTATGTTTTGTCTAATTTCCGATAAGTTCCTCATTTCAATCTGAGACCTCATCATCCTCATGGTCTTTATTGTCCATGTTTCTATCAGCATTCTGCTCACCACCACATAAGTCTCTAAGACATTCCAAACTTTCCCTCATGTTTTTCTCTTCTTCTAAGTCCTCCAAACTCCTCCAACCTTGCCCATTACCCAGTACCAAAGCTGCATCCACATTTTCAGGTATCTGTTTAGCAACACCCCACTTCTGGTACCAATTTTCTGTTTTAGTCCATTTTGTGTTGCTCTAACAGAAATACCTGAGACTGGGTAATTTATAAAGGAAAGAGGTTTATTTGGCTTATGATTCTAGGACAGCTGTGTCTGGCGTGGGCCTCAGGCTGCTTGTACTCAAGGCGGAAAGTGGCAGGCAGCTGGTGGGTACAAGCAGATCACATGGTGAGAGGAAGCAAGAGAGAGAAGCAAGAGGTGCCAGGGTCCTTTAAACAATCAGGTCTCGCAGGAACTAATAGAGTGAGAACTCACTCACTACCCCTCCTCTCCCAGGGAGAGCATTAATCTATTCATGAGGGATCCACCCCCATGACTCAATCAGTTTCCAACACTGCCACATTGGAGACCAAATTTCCACATGAGTTTTGGAGAGGACAACACATCCAAACTCCATCAGTATCAAAACTATTCTTGCTTTATAGAAAGAATTTGGAAGGCTTTTTTCTTTCTCTATATTCTGAAAAAGCTTAACTTTGGAATTATCTGTTCCTTAAAGGTGCAGCATACCATCTATGAAAATATTTGAACCTGGCACTTTTTCTGTGGGACAATTCTTTGTACTTTCTTTTATGGTAATTGGTTTACTTAGATTTTCTGTTTCTTTTGAGATCAGTTTTGATAAATTATTTTAAAAGAATCCATTTTATCTAGACTTTTCAAATTATTTCCTCAAGTATTTTTTTGCTTTTTTTCTTAATTAACTTAGCTAACTTATCTTTTTTTTCTTTCAAGTAATCATCTCTTGGATTATTCATTTAATTCTAACTACTCTCCCCTTAATTAAGTAGTTTTTATTTTTATCTTTTTAATAGCTCTATTTTGCTTATCTTTAACTTCATTTGGATGCTTCATTTATTTTCATTCTTTCTTATTAATTAATATAGTGAAATTTTCCAGCTGCTTTATGATTTGTTTACCTGTGGATAAAACCTAGTTTGGAATATTTGTGGAGCCAGATTCTAGGATACGTCTGTGTCAGCATGACCTGGAATATATGCAATTTATATCTGCTAAAAAAACAAAATCACTTAGTGGACACTGATAGCCAGTCACAAGGCTGGTCAAACGTAGTGCTTGACATGACTTTACTGTGCTTTGACAAGGACGGCTAGGTAGGCCCTGAACTTTATGTGAACTTTATGCACTCTAACTGCTTTGCTCCATCTCAGACCCAAACTCTCTCTGATGTGCCTAACCACCAACTGAAATTTGCTGCCTTGTTCTTGCTGTTGATGCAACATTTGACACAATTCATTAAATCCAAGACTTCCCATAGCAATTTTATTTTATTTTATTTTTTATTTTTTATTTTTTTGTCTTTTTCGTGACCGGCACTCAGCCAGTGAGTGCATCGGCCATTCCTATATAGGATTCGAACCCGCGGCGGGAGCATCGCTGCGCTCCCAGCGCCGCACTCTCCCGACTGCGCCACGGGCTCGGCCCCCATAGCAATTTTAGTATGCCCCTTCCTCCTTCTACAGCCACCTGTCCCCCTACCGCTGCATATAAAAGTTTTATTTCCTCACCACTTCCCTGAGATGTTTCTGGCTTAGATTTTGAGTGTCTCTCTGCTGGCAGTTGTCACCATAAACAAAGTCTTGCCTTGCTAAGGTCTGGACTTGCATTTTTGCTTTGCTGTAAGAAGAGTTTGAAAGACACTTTGATTCCTAGAACTCCACTGATTTTTGGATTATAGTTTTGCTGCTAGTGACTTTTGCTTACTAAACAGGATAAACGTTTTACATATGTAGTAGATTTCTGGAATCCCACAGTATGATCCCTAGCTACTGTGAACAAATTCGGGTCAATTTACCTGCTATTTTAGCATATTACAAAAGTATTTATTTATTATTATTTTTTGCTTTGGTTTTTAATATAACACTTATTGTTAAGTTCTGCATTTGTAATTTGATATCATTTTCTTTAAGGTAAGTGTTGAGGAGAATTTCAGAAAATTTCTTTCCCTGCTCAGAACTTGTAACAAAAGTATTTAAAATATAATGTTTACCCTAAGCAGTATTGCAGATGTTCTGATATGTAATATTTTTATTACCATTACTTTCTAGATAGTCTGCAATTCCATTTGGATTTTTGTCCTGGGCTCAAGAGCTGTTTAGCCCAGTATATTTTATTTCCAAAAACAACAAGGCTTTTGTTTCCTTATTATATTATTGCCTTCTAGTTTCATTGCATTGCTACTAGAGAAAGTTGTCTGTACTGTTTTATCATTTTGAAATTTATTGAGGTTTCCTTTTTTATTTGGAATATAAAAAGGTATATTCTCTGTTTTCAGAATCACAAAGTTTAACATATATCAATTAGATCTACTTTATTAATTATGTTATTTAAGTCCACTATATCCTTATTTTTTTATATACACTTTATCTGTCATGGACTGAGAGGGGTAAATGAAAGTTTCCTACCATTATTGTGTTTCTCTCTACTTTTCTGTGTAGATCTTAACTTTTGCTCTAAGGGCTATGCTTATATTGATGCTATGTTATTTGTAAACAGATATTCATAACTTATTTCTGTGAATTGCAGCCTTTAGCATATGAAATATCCTTGCCTTATTTAATGCTTTTTGTCCCAAACTCGATTATATTTGAAATTAAGATCAGGACCACTTTTGTCTGAATTAGCCTAGTACAGATTGCCCTTTCATTTATCTGTTTTTGTTTGTTTTTTGTTTTTCATTTTCGTTATTGCTGTTAATTCAAGCAAAAAAGGGTGCATAAAATCCAATCTGCTCTAGAAATATAAATGGCCTTTCCAGTACATAACATTTCGAGTATCAAAGTATATGGTAAACATGCAAATAAGGAGAAAGTAACATAACTCCTACATACGGTACAGTATTTTAAATCATAAAATAAGCTACATAAAGTTCAATTGGTGAGTGATTCACATTCATACATTGCTTATCAAAACTGTCATCTGAGCAACTCAGCTGTAGCTCAATAGTTAATTTAATAATGTGGTCCCCAAATACCCAGATCAAACAAAATATATTTAATCAAAACAATTTTCTTTGGGCTGGCCTGTGGCTCACTCGGGAGAGTGTGGTGCTGATAACACCAAGGCTGTGGGTTCGGATCCCACATAGGGATGGCCGGTTCACTCACTTTGAAGAGCATGTTGCTGACAACCCCACGTCAAGGGTTAAGATCCCCTGGGGGCCGGCCCGTGGCTCACTCGGGAGAGTGCGGTGCTGAGAACACCAGGGCCCCGGGTTCGGATCCCATATACGGATGGCCGGTTCGCTCACTGGCTGAGCGTGGTGCTCACAACACCAAGTCAAGGGTTAAGATCCCCTTACCGGTCATCTTTGAAAAAAAAAAAAAAAAAAAAAGGGTTAAGATCCCCTTACCAGTCATCTTTAAAAAAAAAAAAAAAAAAAAAGGGTTAAGATCCCCTTACCAGTCATCTTTAAAAAAAAAAAAAAAAAAACAACACAAAACAATTTTCTTTACTCAAACTTTTCATACCCACCTCTTCCCCTTCCCCATAACTCCTAACTCTGAAAGTTTCGAAATGTACACTAGTGCAATAAATATAAATGCTACTTATGAAGCATTAAATTATGCTTCTTTTTTTCTCCAGTTTTTTTCTTTTGCCTAGCAATTGGTCAGGCTTCTGAATTAAAATGAAATATTTAAGTTCCTCTGCTGCATACCAACATTCCTCCACACAACTGCTGTCAACTGAGGAAAAATCTGCAACCTCTTCAACGTGTGACTATACCGTGGTAGTTGTTCATCGCTGTTGAAAGCAGCAGTCACCAACAAATCCACCCAATCTTTGAGATAACTTCAATGCACTTTAGGAAATAGAAAATTACCTGGAAGCAATTTAGTACATAGATTGGCTTTTCAAAAAAACTTTTATTTTTAAAGCAGCATTAAATTTAGTGACATGACAGTGACATGATTAATACCATCTTAACACATTCAGAATTGAGTCTTTCACATTATAAAGAATAGTGGTAAACTGTTATAAAAGTGACTTTGCTACAAGAGATAGCTTAGGGACTTTTCGTAGAAACCCATAGTTTCTTTTTAGATTGCAATAAACCACACACATTTTAAACACAACCTAATACTGCAACAGTTGGTATGGAAAAGAAGGAATCTTTGCTCAAGTAATGTCTCTTTGAGCATGACACAGTGGTACAAGATAAGTAAAATGACTTTTGTCATTTTTTTCCTTTTCCTTTTCCATTCTTCCAATCTCTTAGTTTTAGGTTTCTCTTTTTTTTTTTTAGTGTTGAATTATTCTTAATCTGTGATCCTATCTGACTTTTTTTCCATTTTACTGGATGAGTTTAACTCATTTACAATTATTACAATTCTTTACAATTTTTGATAAGAAAGATATGTTTGGTCATAATTATGTCATGTTATTTTGTGTTATGATTCATATTTTCAAGGTTAAAGATAATTTCCTATGTGAGATTTTGCTTTGTACATTTCTTCTGATGATTAAGAATGTTTATATTTTTGTCTAGTGTGTAATCTTTTTTTTTTTTTTGGTGGCTAGCCAGTACATGGATCAAACCCTGGACCTTGGTTAAACAGCACCATGCTCTAACCAGCTGAGCTAACCAGCCAGCCCTAATCTTCTTTTCTTTAGATAGTATTACCAATGTGCTAATATGAACAATAATTAGTAGCTTTCTTCTTCCTTTCACCTCCTCATTCTTTCAACAATTTCCCAATTTCAGTTAATTATATTATGTTTCTTAGTGTTTATCTTTGTCCTGTTTAATAACAATAATCCTCACATTGTTTTAGTCTTAGTTGTACTTACCAGCAGTCCTTATGCTGCTATTGGTCTTATGCTTTCCAGTCATCTCTTGTTTGATAAAATTTGTCCACTAGCAAACTCTTCAAATGAGTTAATGGAAACAATATTCCTAAGATGTTGCGTTTTCAAAACTGTTTGCCTTTATACTTAAGCAGCAGTTTGACTGGATATAAAATTCCTGGATCCTACCTAGTTCTTGAGGATTTTATTGGTATTATTCTATCTACAGTGTCTTCCAGGAGTGAATGCTGTGGAGAAATCTAAAGTCAGCCTAAGTTTTCCTCATTATAAGTGATTTATTCTCTTTGTCATTCAAATAATTGTTTATTTTTGAAATCTAATCATTTTATGAGGACATATTAGTCTTGACCACTTGGAATTTTTTTTTTTAATAATACACATCTGTTTACATTTCTAGATGCAAGTTTCCTTTTAATTCTGCAATTTTTTCTTGAATTATATTTTAATATTTTTTGTTCCCTTATTTTTTTTCTTCTTAGCTTTCAAGATCTTTGGATTTATGCTTTTCATGAGCCCTGGAAAATTCACACTCATTATCTCTTTACATATTGCCTCTCCTCTTTTCTCACTATTCTTTCTAAGTGGAACTCTATTTAAGTGTATTTTAGATCTTTTCATTCTGTCTTCCATATCTTTTAACCTTTTTTTCATAGTTTCCATTTCCTTGTTTCTCTTTGTTGCATTCTGGATTAGTTCTTCAGGTATATCTTCTGGTTCATAAATTCTCACTTTTTGAGTTATATAATTTGCTAGTTAATCCCCTCAATGAAGCCTCCCCTCTCCCACTCCCAACTATATCTTTTTATTTCTGCCTCCTTTTGGATTGTTTCCAAAATGTTTCTGTTCATTTCTGAGTGTGTCTAGTTGAATGTTCACTTTTTAAATTACATGCTTTATTTCTTTTAACACTTTATACATAGCTGTTTTATGTTGTATGTATGTAATTATGATTACAATATTTGAAATCTTTGGGGAATCTAAATCTGTTTATTGTTTCTGCTGACCCTCACTCATGGTGATTGCCCTCTCATGTGTTGGGTAATCTTGTTTGTGAGTTCCTTGTTTCATCATAATCTGTGGGAGTGCTCTGGATCAAACTTGGAGAGCTCCAGACAAGGTTTGTTTTTATTCCGTCAGTAACCATAAACACTTTAGCTCTCCTCAGGGTTTTTGGCTCAGAGTGTCCCAGACTCAGCAACCATTCTAGGGTTTGGTATCCACAGTGGTGTTGCAATAGGAATACTTCCTCAGGCCAACACTGTTCTTTCTGGCTTCCTGCCCATCATGGCAGCTTCCTGACACTCTGGTTCTCTACTGTTTTTCAGGCCACCAAGAATTTTGTGTATGACCCAGTATTAGTATATGAGTTTGTTTGGACTTTACTTCTCCCCAGCCAATGGAGACAGGCTGTTATAGGGATGTTCACAATGTGATGTGTCTCTCCTCCCTACTGTCACAGATGCAGACTGTTTTCTGCAAATCCAACTTATCTATGTGATGCATACGTTGCTGCACTTTCTCTGCTTTTTATAACCATGTGGGATCCAAGGAAGCTCCTGAAAGTAGCCTATGAATCTCATTCCTTCCTTTGAAACAAGAAATTTAGGCTCCACACAAGAGATTTAAGTATATTTTGCTACTTAAACTTAACTTTGACCCAAATCCAATCCCAGACACTAAATCTAATAAAATATTTCTAAAATCTGCACCCTTAACATCCTCCCATACTCAACCCCTCCGCTTATGTTGTAATTTAGGGATTTGTCTCATAGTTTCTTTTCCTCATTCTGCTTTTTACTTTTGGTGATTTCCCCCCCAAAAAGGAAAAATGCTAACTTTACACTATCTTTGTACATCTTAAGCCCTGCTACATTCTTAGTGATAATCTCATTTTTGCAGATAGCACATGTCCTTGAAAAGCTGCATTTGGCAATGTGTCTCCACTGTCGTTGTTACCAGGAGCTACTCATCTTGGTTTAAAGTATTTTCACAACACTTTAGTTTTCCATGTGGTTATTATGGTATGGCCTTATATCGCCAATGTTCTAAAAAATGTTAACAGGGACTTTGAAAGTGTCTCACTAAAGCAGAACATAATGATGAAACAGTAATGTGAATATTAAAGTTCAGAATGTCATAAATACAAAAAATGAACAGAAGCCCCATTTTTAGATAAGTAGATAGGCAAATGTGATAATTTCGTACAAACAAATGAAAAAGAAAAATACAAATAGTAGTACGAAAGTGGATATTAGCAAGCTAGCTATTCTTTTTTCATACTGTATTATCTTCTAAGGAACTTTATCAACTTTTGTGATGAAGTTATTGATTCTTTCATTTTGATTTGTAACTAAACACTGTTACCTCTGGTAAACCAATTAGATTTTTTATTACTAGCACAAAACAGTATAGTACAATATTAAATAATTCTTTTGTTCAAGTCAGAAAGAGACCAAAAGTACAGATACTTACTCAGCGTTGCATTCCTCATATACTAAAATAGGTAGTTCTAACAGTTGTCAAAAAGTTTGTAAAAACCAGGTGCAAAGTTATTGAAAATATGCTCAGAGAGGAAGCAAAAGAAGCTACTCACAAATTTACACTGTCAAGTGACTTATTTGACATTGTGTAACATTGATAGCATTCATTGTGAAAGAGGAATTATTGTCCTGTGTGCATGCTAGCAAATATCCTGTTCAGAATTTGATGAAGACACTAACACCTGCTTCTTCCATTAAAACATCTAACAAAGTTGCTGACCACCTTCACCTTGCCAAATCTAATGAGTAGTTCTCATCCAAATCATACTTAATCTCTTAGTAGTATTTGGCTATTCTTTTTTTTTTTTGAAACACTTTCTTCTCTAATCTGTCCTGAAACTATACTCAGTCTCCCTCCTTCATTGCTGGCTGCTCCTTCTCAATCTCCTTGCTAGTACCTACCTCTTTTCTCTGCACGTCTTCTAAATATTAGGACTCTCTAGCTCTAGGCCCCTGATGCTTCTGAAATTAACTCAAAATGGACCAAAGATCTAAATGTGAGAACTAGAACTCTTCAAAGAAAACATAGGGGTAAATCTTTGTGTCCATAGACTTAGTAAGGATTTCTTAACTATGACACCAAAAGTACAAGCAATCAAAGGAGAAAAAAAAAAGATAAGTCAGACATCGTCAAAATTAAAAACTTTTTTCTTCATAGAAATGGAACACTTTCAATACCTCATAAGGCCCCTTCCTGTCCATTTCTCCTGACTTTCTACAGAGATAACTGCAGTTCTTTGCGTGTGCGTGCATGCACTTGTGTATGTATGATCATTCTCTTGCTTTAGATTTATCTCATATGTATACATCCCTAAACAATAGTTTAGTTTTACCCATCTTGAAGTTGTGTAAATGAAATCTCACTGTATATATATTTTTTGTGACTTGCTTCTTTTGGATCATTAGCATCATCTGTCCTGGTGCATATAGCTGTAGCTCTGTATAGAATTTCATAATATAATATATCATAATTAATCCCATGATTCATTATATTATTTGTGGACTTTAGGATGTTTTCAGTTGTGATTAGTGCTACAATGAATATTCTGATACATGCCTCCTGGTACTTGTGGGCAAGAGTTTCTCTAAGATACATATCTAGGAAAATGCAGATATTGGGCTGTCTAATAAACTTGGAGATATGCATGCTGTATTTTTTTTTTAATTTTCCAAAATAGTTATACAAATTAAACATTCTGACCACCAGAGGATGAGTTTCCATTGGCATTGTCAAAGTTCCTCAATACTGTAAGATTGTTTTCCCTTGCTTTTATCAATCTAGTGGCCTGCGCAGGTATCTTGTTGTTTTAACATGTAATTCCCTGGTTGATTAATGAGATAAAACACTTTTCATATGTCTACTGATCATTTGGATTTCCTCTTTGGGGAAATGCCTGCTCAAATATTTTGCTAATTTCTAATTGTGTTGTCTTTATCATATTGATTTGTATGAGTACTTTTTAAACTCTACATATGAGTTATTTGTGTTATAGATATTTTCCTAAAATCTATGGCTTCAGACTGATCTATTAAAAAATGCATATCAGAGGGCTGGCCCGTGGCTCACTTTGGAGAGCGTGGTGCTGACAACACCAAGTCAAGGGTTAAGATCCCCTTACCAGTCATCTTTTCAAAAAGAAAAAAAAAAATGCGTATCAAATCCTGTCATGTCCTTGTTTAAAGCCCTCCAATATCTCCTGATTGTACTTAGCTGTAAAATCTGAATATCTACGATCCTCAAAGCCCTATATGATCTAGTCCCTGCCTACCTCTCTGTCCTTTTCTCCTTCCTCCCTAAGCTTTAGCAACACTGGTCTTCTTTAGTTCCTCAATTATGTGTGTGAGATAGACTTACTCTCCTTCTCTTGCACAGCTTTGGACAAGTGTCAGTTCTTGGCAAATGCTCACTTACACCTCTGCACCACTGCAGGAAGTTGAAAGGCCCAGCTGCAAGATGCTTAACCTAGCTTTGAAAAAAACACATTCTTGCAGTTGTGCAAGACCAGGAAAAAAAAAAAAAAGCAATAATAACCTCAACTACAAAAGGGGAAGTGAGAAACCAACTTATGTAATATCTGTTGTTAAAGCTTGTATCCAGTGGAAAATTACCAGCTTAAGTAGTAGACCAGATGTCACTAATAAGGAGAATTATATAAGTGTAGGAGAAGTTCTTCAGATGAGGCAAGTTCCCACCTAATACTGGCTGCGGGTCTGTTGGAGGCCACACATGCCAAGTGGCTTGAAGTCTAGAAAAATTGTGCATTCCTGGGGAAAAAAAAAAATACCATAGGAAATAACCTGCCTGAAAATATATGTATATCTCTTTCACTGGAAGTCTGAAATTGAGTTCCATACGCTTTGTGTTAATAGATGAACAATGATAAAAGGTCCTGTGTGAGAATTCTTCACTAAATCAGATCCAGTTGAATCAAACGGTTCTTCTGATTCGTACCAAGTTTGTCTTGTCTTGAGGCATGTGCATTTACTATTCTTTTTTCTAAATAACAGCTTTATTGAGTTATAATTCATCTACCACACAATTCACCCATTTAAAGTATATAGTTTAATAGATCTTAGTGTATTCGCAGAATTGTGCAATTATCACCAGATTCAATTTTAGAACATTTTCATCACCCCAAAAAGAAACGCTGTATCCGTAAGTAGTGGTTTGTTCTTCTTCACCCTTGGAATGCTAGTCTCCAGATTTTACAAGACTGACAACTTCTTTGCAAATCTCAAGTAAAACATGACCCCCCTAGGGGTCATGGTAACCCCTTACCATCTTTCCACCCCTTTTAGTTCTTCCCTGACTGTCCCTGGATGACAGTGCTTGTAATTTACAGATATCCCCTCTCCCCTCCCCTTCCTTTTAAAAGAATCCTGATTTTGTTCAGGTGTCAGGTGGCCATGTGCTACAAGAGCAGTCAGGCCCATCCTGAACCCTGAGGGATGAATCATGGTTGATCTAAGTCAAAGATATGTCTTATTTCCTTTGGCAGTGATTGGTTTGGTCATGATAGGAGTTATAATACTGAAGGTGCTGTGGGAGGGTTCTTCCAGGCAAAGATTTCATGCCATTAAAAAGAAATGTGAGAAAAACAGGTACATTTTCTCTGCCTCCAGGCACCTTAGTGCAAAGATGGATTTCTTGATCTGTAGAGCCATCTTGCAAGCATGAGGAGAAAACTCAAGGGAATCACAGAGATGCTGAGCTGGAGTCGTAATGTTTTTGAGCCACTGAATAACCAATCCTGGAACCATTTTACTCTGACTTTTCATGTGGGATACAAATCTTAATGCTAAAACCATTTTGATTTGGGCTTTCAGCCCCATATATTCTACCTAAAAATCTATTACAACATCCTTTTTTATTTTCCTCTTGGCACTTAACACTCTCTGTAATAGTGTGTGTTTATTGCTTATCTCCATCAATTAGAATGTAAGCTCCTTGAGATCAGGAACCTTCCTCTTGTTTGCCACTGTACCTGGCACCGAGTGGTAACCAATAATGATTAGTTGAAAATGAATGAATTAACAAAGCTTTGATTTCTCTTTTCAATCTTTACCTCCTTGCTTCCAGTCTTTCAGTGGTTTGCTTGGCTAAATCTTCAATATGTATCCAAATTTGACCACTGCTGGCCATCTCTTGGAACTGTCATCTGAGTGCGTATCTGGGTTGCCCTCCTATTCACTTCATTTCTCTTCCCATTTTTTTCGTTGATTTCACATTTATTGAGGCATGTGCAGGGTGCTGGGCTGCCCTTTTGAACTCTGTCTAGTGGGGGAAGTGGAAGAGGGAAACTGACATTACTGCACAAGAAATGGTAAATGCAGAGGTGAGTATGGTTGTCTGGGCAGGTAGAGACCTATAGGCTCCACTCCAATTGCACAGAAGACTAGGCTAGAAACAAGGAGCCCCAATATTTATTGAGTAATTCTTATGTGCCAAATTTGTTCCAAGCACTTACAGACAGTGTCTTGTTCCAGAAACCCTGTAAGGCTATATGCTATAAGCCCACAATCTCTTGCCTGCAATTTTGAAGCCCTCAAAATTCTGAAAACCAAATACTTTTCCTATATTTGCTGCCAAACCTCTTCTGGTGACAAAATTTGTCCTGAACAGATGTGAAGCTATTTAAGTTATAATTTTTTAAAAATATTTTTTTATTTATAAGTTGTAAAAATCAGGGGGAAAAGGCATGAGTATCCTTATTTTATTAGTATTCTATTGCTATGTGTTGATTAAAATGATCAGAGACGCGAAGGAAGACACAGCAGACGAGATGCAGGCGAAGAGCGGGGTGCTACTGCTCTCTCAGGCAAGTAGCACCGACCCAGCTGCTGTTACAGCTTTTATTACATTTAGCAAGCTTGTGCATGCAAGATAAGCATTAATGCATAAATTCTGTTATACTTTTCTCAAGAGCAGAAGGCCATTACTTCCCTTCTCAAGCACTTGGTTATCTATAATGCGCCTCCTGGGAACATCCCAAGAAAGTGTTCTCACAACTTCAAGCCATTCTCAAGGATTGTTTGCAATCCTTGACATTTCTTGGTTAACTCGTTTGCGAGTTCGCCAAGTGAACACGTCCGTGGGTGCTGACCACAGAAGTCCATTAACCATTTCCTTCAGCTATGTAACCATATTATCACAAACTTAGTGACTTAAACCAACACATATTTACTATCTAAGTTTCTGTGGGTCAGGAGTCTGAGCATGACTCAGCTGGGCCCTCTGCTTAGGGTCTCATAAGATGTATTAGTTCGTTTCTGTTGCTTATAACAAAAATACCTGAAACTGGGTAATTTATAAAGAAATAATATTTATTGCTCACAATTTCAAATGCTGGGAAGTCCAAAGCCCTGGGAACACATCTGATGAGGGCCTTCTTTGGTGGTGAGTCTACAGTGACAGAGTATCACATGGCAAAATGGCAGAAGCCAAGAGAAAGGGAGCTTCTCACAGATCTCCTTTTAAAGCCATCAGAACCATGCCCATGACCGCCATTAAACCATCAATGAAATAATCTAGTCACTAGCGCATGGTCCTCACAGTCTAATCACCTCTTCAAGGCCCCACCTTTCAGTTACCGTAATAGAATTTCCCACCCTCTTAACACTATCACAGTGGAGATTAAGTTTCTAATACTTTAAACTTTGAGGGAACACAATTTAATCCATAGCACGAGACTACAATCAAGGTGTCAGCAGGGGCTGCAGTCTCATCTGGGTTCAGATAGAGAAGGATTCACTTCCAAGCTCATGCACGTTAGTGGTGGAATTCATTTCTTTGAGACCGTAGGACTGAGGGCTTCAGGGGTTTTTTTGTTGGCTGTTGCCTGAAGACTTCCCTCAGCTCTTAGATGTTGCCCATTTCCCTTGTAGAGTATCCATGTAGAGTTGCCTAACATGGTCATCTGCTTCCTAAAGGCCAGAATGAAAGTAGGGGAAGCGGGGAGAGAGAAAGTGAGGGAGAGAAAGACTCCAGCAAGATGGGCACTACGATCTTATGTAACATAATCACATAGTCATGTACACATAATCACACACATCCCATCATCTTTTCCATATTCTTTCAGTTGGAAGCAAGCCACAGGTCCTGCCCACCATCAAGGGGAGAGGATCACATAAGGGAGTGAACACTGAGAGGCCAGGATTGTGGGGACACCTAAGAGTCTGTCCACTGCAATAGCTATCAATGCAGAAATATTAATGCATTTGATTATGGCCTAGACCCCCATGGGGGTGTCTCATAATATGTGGCATATGACACCATGAAAGCTTTAAAAGATTCTGAAAATTTGAATTCTGAGACCTATCAGTCCTCATGGATTTTGGATAAGATATTGTACTAGTGTACTTCAAAAAGCTCATGGAAAAATAGAATTGAAAGATAGTATGAATTTTTCCATGAGCTTTTTGAAGGACTCTCGTATTACTATCCTTATTTTACAAGTGAAAAAACTGAATTACTAACGAGGCAAGTGACTCACTTTAGACTAAAATAAAGGTCAGATGCTGAATTCAGATGCCAAGCTCTTAGTCACATGCAGGCTCCATGGTTCTGAGACTTGGGAGCTTACGATGCTAACATTCCAGGTGCTACCACTGCCACGACAGCAACGTGGGACTGCAGATGTTAGAGCCCAGACACGGAAGTCCTGTAGATGTCCTAGCTGTGTACCGCCACCATCGTCACCCTTCTCTATCACTGGAGGACATCCTCCACCTTGCAGGGGGTGGGAGGGCTAACGTTTTTAGGGGGAGTAGGGAGAGGCACAGCCCCTTCCATTTGTTACACTGTAGCCCAAATGGTATCAGTCCCTTTCCTTAACCCTTCAGTGTTTCCATTTCACTTGAATGTTATTTTGAAGAACATTCAAATTCATTCAGTCCTTTGATCATCAAGTTTTCACCTGATTTGGCCTCTGGCTTGTCCAATTCTATCTCCTCCTACTCCCCTCTCCATCCAGTCACACTGACATCCTTCTGTCCATCAGATGATAGATACCAAGCACATGTTTGCTTCAAAGTCTTCCTCTTCCCGCTGTCTCCAGATCTCTTCATGACTGGCTCCTTCTTATCCTTCAGATCTCAGCAAATATGCCGCAGTCCCAGAGATGCCTTCCTGACCACTTGGGCAAAAGCAAAACTCCCTCTCTTTCATCTTGTTCTTGATAGTCCTTATCTCCACATCCTGTTTTGTATGTGTACTTTTCTATCTCTCACACTAGAATGTAAGCTCCTATAGGACATATTTGTTTACTGATACATTCTGCCTAACACATAGTAGGTATTAAATATTTGTTTGAATGAGTGTAATTAATGGGGTTTTAAAGTCTCATTATCTGACAGAAATACAGGTATTTGATTCCATTGCAAATGACCAATAATTGTGAGTTAGGAATTCTATGACTTTTTTAAAAATAAAAATAACAAGTGAAGCTAACTAAAAAAGATAGTAGCTTAAGCTTTTATTGCACTGGCTCTCAGTATCCTGAGGGAAGACCACAATTGTCCTGGAGTATGAATTAATATGAGATATAAAAAGAAACTAAATTAAAAAGAGCATACGTTATTTTCTCACAGAGACCAATTAGAGGCTCTCCTATTTGGAAATGACCTACACATGGTAGGATAATAAAGTAGGGGCTCATCTGATTTATCTCCATCCTGTTTATGTGAATGTACACGTACATATATATATGTCTATATATATATGAGACTTACTTAATCATTTAAAATATACATATATTTATTGTATGTGGTTCCATATATATACATGAGTATCATATATATTATACTATGAATTAATAACACAATTTAAGAAAAATAATTTTGCTTATTATTCTTATATAACCTACCCAGATCAACAGATTATAATAAAGTTTTCTTTATATGGCACCTATGGTAGGAAATGGAGCAGGCTCTGAGCTAGAGGAAACTACAGTGAAATGGCTACAGTAAGCAAAGAGATGAAAAGCAGAAAACAACATCTTGCCCTTAGCGGATCCCTGGCCACAAATCACTTATTATAGACCAGAAAAAACTTCCATTCCTAATAGTATCATATTCCAAGATAAACCATGAATAACAGGAATCTCCTAAAAGCCTTGATTAACAGGAAATCCTAAAAGCTTTGCCTCTAAAGATAAGCCACAAAAACAAGAACATCCTGTTTTCTTTACCAAAAGATGGAACATCTTGTTCTTATCCAATCTGAATTAATTGCCATATTTGAACTATAAATATCTGTGATATTATCTGAGCTATAAATTCCGCTTATTCTATCTGATCAGCCACTATTTCCGAAAGCCTGGTTTCCTTGAACTTCCAGTAAACATGTTTCCCTGTGCTTTTATTTGCCTCTAACTTTAATTTTGACAAAGGGCTCTTGAATAGTAAGTACTTGGAAATGATTTTCTTGGGAAATCTTGAGGTTGGGTGCACCCGGGGCTGGTTTCATGGGTGGACAACATGTGCAGGCACACAGACCAACCCTTGGCTTAATGCTCTGCTAGTACCATGTTGAAATTCTTAATAATTTATTTTATTTTATTTTTATTTATTTATTTATTTTTGGTGGCTGCCAGTGTGGGGATCCAAACCCTTGACCTTGGTGTTACAACGCTACTCTCTAACCGAGTCAGTCGGCCAGCTCCTTTAATTTTTTTAAAGGGACTCTGCAAGTTATATTGCTGATCTTGGATGCACCATTGCTATGGTTTGAATGTTTGTCCCCTCTGAAACTCATGTTGAAATTTAATCCCCAATGTAATAGTATTAAGAGGTGGGGCCTTTAAGAGGTGATTAGGTCATGAGGGCTCTGCCCTCATGAATGGATTAATCCATGAATGGATTAATGGGTTAATGGATTAATGGATTATCATGAGAATGAGTCTGTTGTAAAAGCCAGTTTGTCTCTTTGTCCTGAGCCTCCTCGTCATGTGATACCCTGTGCTGCCTCTGAACTCTGCAGAGAGTCCTCACCAGTGAGAAGGACCTAACCAGATGGAGCTCCTTGACCTTGGACTTCCCAGTCTCCAAAACTGTAAGAAGTAAATTTCTTTTCTCTATAAATTACCCAGTCTCAGGTATTCAGTTATAGCAACAGAAAACGGACTAAGCCAACCATAAACCTCTCTCCTGGGTACCCAGATAGAGTAGAAAGAGCATGGTCTTTGGAGTCTGATGTACCTTTTTATTTGGGAAAGCTCTCACCTTCGTCTATAAAATACATTATACCTCAGACTTGTTTGAGGATTACATGAGATCATGTAAGTATTTATCATCTTTGACACCTAGAAGCTCCATAAATAATAGTTCTCAACTGTCCCGCTTTACCATCTTTGAAGTACAGCTATACTCTTGAGAAATACCTCTGTTCTCAGTGTGAGTCTGAATAGAAGCAGCAATTCATTTCAACAAGTATTTATTGTGAGTGGGCGTGGGCTACTTATGTATCCGCTTCCTCACTTCCCATTCATCTTCCCATTAAGATCAGGCTGCATCCTCCACCACCACCTCAATGACCCTCAGTGATCTTCTTATTGTTAAATTACTTTCAAGTCTTATCTTACTTTACCTCTCTGTAGCATGTAACAGTTTTGATCATTTGTTTATCTTCTGTACCCCCCCCAACTCGTTTGTTTGTTTGGTTGGTTTTTCCTACCTCTTCGGTTACTCCTCAGTGTCAACTGCCAGCCAATAAATGTGTTCTTCAGCTATTTCTCTAAGGATTTTTTGTTGCTCTCACTTTACATATACCTGTTAGGTGGGCTCATCCATTCCTAAACCTTAAATTTTCACCCATATGCGGGTGACTCCTGCTATGCATATGTTACTGTTAGAGTGTTTTTGACAGAAGAAATGGAAAATTCAACTCCATTGATTTTATCAACAACAAAGGGAACTTATTAAATTATGTAATAGAAAATAGAGAGAAGGAGTGATGCTCAGGCATGATTTAATTGGGACCCTGGCTGTTCTTCTGTAATTCTCATACTCTGCCTTCCTCTGTTTAATTCCATTCAACATGACAATGTTGAGAAAAGAGTGCTGCTTCACAAAGTATTGTCATAAGTTTAAGGAAGGTTCTTTCCCCAAAATCTCCACTTTTCCTTCTTCTTAATGCCCTCTCGTAGGTCACATGCCCATGTGCTTATTCTTGAACCAATCCTGTGGCTGAGGTAATACAGGCATACCTCATTTTATGGTGCTTTGCTTTATTGTGCATCAGATACTGCATTTTTTACAAATTGAAGGTCTGTGACAACCCTGTGTAGACCAAGTCTATTGGTACCATTTTTCCAACAGCATGTGCTTACTTCATATATCTGTGCACATTTCAGTAATTCTTGCAATATTTAAAACTTTATTATTATTATTATTATTATTATTATTATTATATCTGTGATGGTAAGCTGTGATTAGTGATCTTTGATGTTACTCTTGTAATTATTTTGTGGTGCCATGAACCACACCCATGCAAGATGGCAAACTTAATAAACGTTGTGTGTGTTCTGACTGCTCCGCCAACTGACCATTTCCCCATATCTCCCCCTCTCCTTGGACCTCTCTATTCCCTGAGACACAACTATATTGAAATTAGGCTAATTAATAACCCTACAATGGGCCGAAGTGTCCAAGGTGAAAGGAAGAGTCACATGTCTCTCACTTAAAATCAATAGCTGGAGATGATGAAGCTTAGTGAGGAAGGCAAGTTGAAAGCTAAGATAGGCCAAAACTAGGCCTATTGTGTGAAATAGCCAAGTTGTGAATACAAAGGAAAAGTTCTTGAAGGAAATTAAAAGTGCTATTCCAGTGAACACAGGAATGATAAGAAAGCAAAATAGCCTTATTGTTGATATGGAGGAAGTTTTAGTGGTCTGGATAGAAGATCAAACCAGCCACAATATTGCCTTAAGCTAAAGCCTGATCCAGAGCAAGGCCCTAACTTTAATTGTATTCTGTGAAGGCTGAGAGAAGTAAAGAAGCTGCAGAAGAAAAGCTTGAATATAGCAGAAGCTGGTTTGTGAGGTTTAAGGAAAGAAGCCTCCTCCATGACATAAAAGTCAAGGTGAAGCAGCAAGTGCTGATGCAGAAACTGCAGCAAGTTATCCAGACGATCTAGCTAAGGTCATTGGTGAAAGTGGCTACACTAAACAGCAGATTTTCAGTGTAAATGAAACAGCTTTCCATTGGAACAAGATGTCATCTGGGTCTTTCATAGTTAGAGAGAAGTCAATGCGTGGCTTCAAAGCATCAAAGGACAGGCTGCCTCTCTTGTTAGGGGTAATGCCTCTGGTGACTTTAAGTTGAAGCCAATGCTCATTTACCGTTCCAAAAATCCTATGGCCCTTAAGAATTATGCTAAATATACTCTGCCTACACTCTATAAATGAAACAACAAAGCCCAGAGGACAGCACATCTGTTTACAGCATGGTTTAGTGAATACTTTAAGCCACTGTTGAAACCTACTGCTCAGAAAAAGTTTCTTTTTAAAATACCTGTTACTGGGCCGGCCCGTGGCTCACTTGGGAGAGTGTGGTGCTGATAACACCAAGGCCGCGGGTTCGGATCCCATATAGGGATGGCTGGTTTGCTCACTGGCTGAGCGTGGTGCTGACACCACCAAGTCAAGGGTTAAGATCTCCTGACCGGTCATCTTTTTTAAAAAAATAAAAATAAATAAATAAATAAAATAAAATACCTGTTACTGCTCATTGACAATGCAGCTGGTAACCCAAAGCTCTGATGGAGATGTACAAGGAGATTAATGTTACTTTCATGCCTGCAGATACCATCCATTCTGCAGCTCATTGATCAAGTTATAATTTTGAACTTCAAGCCTTATTATTTAAGAAATACATTTCATAAGGCTACGCTGCCACACATAGTGATTCATCTGATGGAACTGGTCAGAGTAAAACTGAAAATCTTCAGAAAAGGATTCAGCACTGTAGATGCCATTAAGAACTTTCTTGATACATGGGAGGTCATAGACATATAAAGAACAAATTAAAGAAAAGAACAAGAAAGAATGAAAAAGCACTAAAAAGCAGCAAGTACTCTGCAGGAGAACCAAAGAAAGAGAATTCCACCTGGGGAAAGGTGTGCTTTCTTTTGTTCAAATCTTTCTGTTTTCAGTAAGTCCCCTCTTCATCCACAATGAAATTCTTACTTAGCGTATTATTGGCATGGAGTGTCCTCATCTGTTAAATAAGGCTAAATAATTCCGACTTCACAGGATTATAACGAATATGATTAATTATTAAAATAAAGCACGGAAAGCACGTAGCTCTGCGTATTTCATAGCAAGTGCTCAGCAAACGGCGGTCACTCTCGGATCCTCTCTCTCTGATCGCTCTTGTTTGATGTCACCGGAGTCCGTATTCCAGGTCACATAGGGGCGTCTCCGGTGTACACCGCCAAGTCCATGGCCCAGCATCCAACGCACCCCTTGAGTAAGAGCAGCGACCTGTCAGCACTCCCTTCGCCACAGGATAGTTCTCGACTCGTGGAGTAGCGGCTAGGCTGCTGGCAGGGCTGGAACTCCAGAGAACTGCCCGGAGCCCAGCTGAGGGCCAACGCCCGCGGGATGGAGGAACTACAACTCCCGTCGTGCTTCACCCGAGTTAGGGCTTCTCTACATATTATCATACCCCGCCTTTTCCGCGCAGCCCTCAGTGGTTCCGCCCCAAGGGGTGTTCTCTACTTTCCCTCCGTAGTCCCGAGCGTGGCCACTCCCTGATCGCCGGAAGAATCTGTGACGTCACACGGACCTTCGCGTCGCGCGGGCGACTGGAGTTGGCGGACGGTCCCTGGCTGGGTTCTGGAGGCTCTGGTTCCTCGGAAGAGGCTTCCGAGGGCGGTCGCGATGCCTCGGCCGCGGCGGGTCAGTCAGCTCCTGGATCTGTGAGTCCACCCCGTCCCGCCTCCCCTTCCGGGCACCTCCTCTGTCCGGCCGGGCCCTGCGCTGCTCTCCCTCCCCGCCCTTTTCCCACCTCTCGACCTCTGAGGAGGCCCCGCTGGTATTTCTCCTCCTGGGTTCCTGATTTGTTGGCTCCGCGCTGAGGACGGTTGCGGAGTGGGCTGCTGAGCGGGTTTGCCCCTCTGTCCTCTGCCCCGGGCGCTCCCTGACGAGGGGGCAAATGTCTCCGTCGGCCTTAACCGCCCAACGGCCGGTGGTTTCCGGCGGTGGACGGCCTCCGTCAGGAGCTAAAAGCCTTAGTAGAACAAAACACAACACTAGATGGGGCCCTGAAAAGCTTTCAACAGCATCCCACCCGGTTACGGTAACGGGTAAATATCGACTCTCTGAGGCAGTAGGTAGCAGAGTGGTTAAGAACAGCGACCTTGGTCAGCTCCCGGCTCTGCCATTCACAGGCATGTGACCACGGACGAGTCGCTTAACCTCTCCCTGTGCCTGAGTTCTTTCTCTGTAAAGTTAGTGTAGTAATAGCACCCAGGGCGTGGAGTGGTGGTGAGGAACAAATTTAACACATGTAAAGCCTTGGAAGGATGCCTAGCAAATAATAAACAACACTAAGTGGTAGTTATAGTTATTATTAATTATTTAATACCAGAAATTGTGCTGGAAATTGCAGTTACAGTGGCAATTGTTTCTCTCCAGGACCTTTGAGTCCATTAATGTTGCCACGTGAAAATCCAAGACCACGGGTTTGGATTCCTATATAGGGATGGCCGGTTTGCTCACTGGCTGAGCGTGGTGCTGACAACACCAAGTCAAGGGTTAAGATCCCGTTACCGGTCATCTTTTTTTAAAAAAAAGAAAGAAAAGAAAAATAGACAGCTTAAGGCTAAGGAAAATAATCTCCTTAATCTATTGAAGGCTCTCTAAAACAACGTGATTTGACATTTTACATGATATCTTGTAAACTCTTTGGCCTCAGTCCACAGTCACTTTTCATAGAAGAGAAATCGGTTGGTTCTCCTTTGTGTAGATTCCGTCTCGTGTAAAGAAACAGATCTTGCTGTAGTTCTTGGCATATATTTTACACGTGATCCAAATGGAATTTTATTTCCATCAGTAAAAGACAGTTCAGGGCTGGCGGGTTAGCTCTGTTGGTTAGAGCACAGCCTTCTAACACTAAGATCAAGGGTTCAGATCCCCATCCCCGCCAGCTGCCAAAAAATAGAGGCAGTTTTGTAAGCTAGGAAGACTACCTGAGTTCTATTCATACATCTAACGTTTACTAGTTATATAATCTTGAGCAAATAGTATAACCTGGGTTTCAGTTTTCTCATCGGTAAATGGAAGACAGTAATAATGTTACCCACATTATTGAACTGTTGTGAAGATTAAAAGCCAGTACATGTAAAGCCTATAGAACAGTGCTTGACAAATAGTAAGATGTTCATTTATGTTAGTTATTAATATTTTTTCATGTCTACCATGGAAAACACTCTGACAAGGGATATGTTACCTAGTCCTGACCTTTCTTCTAAAGCTCAGCTTAATTCTTATCTCTTTCCTGAAGGCTCACCAAGGTTTCCATACAAATGATCCTCTGAACTACTGTGGCCAGAATCAAGTCTTTGTTCTCTCTGTACCCACAGTTCCTTATTTTTAGGAGTTGCTCAGTATTCATTTAAGCATGTATTTAAACCATATGTGGCATATGAAGCTAGGATAAAGGAGGTGCAGTCTTATGGGAGAGTACAAGTTTATAAATAACTATAACATAGGTAGAATAATACCACAAAAGAGAGATTAACAAAGTGTTTTGAAATTTCTGATGAGGAAAAGAACATACAGTACTAGTAGAAAGCTTTGTAAAGGGGGTTATATTTGAAAATTGGTAGCATCTGACAGTTCCAAATGGGAAGGAATGCATCCAAGAGGGAGTGAGATACAGATATTGTATCCTCCATTCAAATTGTAATACTACTTTCTGGTTTTCTCACATATTTCTAATTGCCTGTCAAGGCAGTTTACTCTTATTACAGGTTGAGTATCCCTTATCCAAAATGCTTGGGACCAGAAGTGTTTCGAGTTTGTTTGTTTTGGATTTTGGAATATTTGCAGAACACCTATCAGTTGAGCATCCCTAATCCAAAATTCTGAAATAATAATGCTTATTGGAGCATTTCGGATTTTAGATTTTGGATTAGGATGCTCAACTGGCATGTGTTCTACAAATATTCCAAAATCCAAAAAGAACTGAAACTCGAAACACTCCTGGTCCTAAGCATTTCGGATAAGGGATACTCAACCTGTAATGAGTAAAGTCTTGACAGGCAATTTGAAATACGTGAGAAAGCCAGAAAGTAGTATTCCAATTTGAATGGAGGATACAATATAAATAGCAGAGTACTGAGACATAAATCCAGATAATCAGAGTAGAATCTTAGGGACCAGAATGAAGTAAGAGTACTTAATTCTGTAGCAGACTGGGGGTAGAGTCTTTATAGATGATAGGTGAAGCCATGACTACCTTTAAGGGAGAGGATAGAGAAAAAAAGAAAGTCAAGGACAAAATTTTATGCAACAGTTACATTAGAAGCAGACCATTTTGCCAAAAATCATTTCTTTGTTAGATTGATTCACCGTATCAGTGATTGGTTAAAAACTACTAAGTTGTTTTTTTAATTATAAAATTTAGAGTAATTCATATTGGATGGATATCCACCTCCCTTTTCCCCATTATTTTTTTACAGCTGTTGAAGATTTTGATGTTTTAGCTGACCACTTATCATTTTGTCTTGAGGACAGAGACCACCTGTGTCAACTTTGGGCCTGAGAACTGAGACCACTTATGTCAACAATAACTTTTTGCTTTGGGAAACTTTTGTAAATCCACTTATCTAAATAAACAGTGACCTGTCAGGACAAACATTTTGATTGTTAGAGCAAACATTATGTTTGTCAGGACAGATTGCTCATCAAGGCTTGCTTCAAGACCGTGTGTCTATCAATCTTAAACTATTATGTCACACTTTGCCAAGTACTATCCCATTCTCCATCTTGAGGGGAAAAAAAACACCCTCTTAAACTACTGGAGCTTACACCTCAAAACTCTATATATACATTTGCCTAACTTTCTCCTGAAACACTACCAAAATCCTGTCAAGGTAGACTCCGTTGCTGCAGTATATTAAATAAACTCTGCTATGTTTGACCAACAGGCTTTTTCTGTGGGCTTTGTGGACCATTTAATAGTCCTCATAGCAGCATTAAAAAATATTTTATTTGTTTCTGTCCTAGCTTCCTGCTGTTGCAGCAGGAGGAAACTGGAACAGAAAAGGGAAACCATTTATTGTGGGAAATACCTGGTACTGCCTGCACAGCTGAGCTCAGAGGAGAGCATACTAAAAAGCCAATATGAAAAAGACTGAGAGAAGAGATGGGGGTGGGGGGAGAGGATTATTGGGGGGAAAAAAAGATAACATTGAAATATAGCTGAAATCTGCATAAAGGAAAATATAAGGGGAGTGGCTGTCAGTTGCTTCAAATGCTTTACTTTTCTCCAATCATCCCCTACTCTCAGGGGTCAAGTGCAAGAGGAACAAGGGCATTTTTACAAAATATATGGAGACCCATCATATTTCCTACTCTGACTGTCATGGGCTACTGTAGGGGGACTTGATGAGCAGTGTACTCAACCAAGTAGTTATCATTTCATCATTTAGGACAGGGGTTGGCAAATGTTTTCTGTGAAAAGCCAGATGGTAATATTTTGGGCTTTGTGGACCACATATCCTCTGTCATAATTACTCCAGTCTGCCTTTGTAGAGCAAAAGCAGCCATATACAGTACATAAAGAAATGGGTATGGCTGTGTTCCAATAAAACTTTATTTACAAAAACTGGCAGCTAGCCAGATTCAGTCCACATGTTATAGTTTGATGACCCCTGATCTAGGGGTTCAGTCCAATGAGAGAATCCAGGTGGCTGAACCAGAATTAAGTTTCAGTTCCCTTCAGATCCCCATACCAGCCAGCCACACACAAAAAAAATAGTTTGAAATCCCTAAGCTTCCTTTTGGCCAGGCTGCAGCCCAGACAGTATATATACCTACCAGGCTGGTTTGGGGTTGCTGTCAGGGGAAAGAAAGATGCATCCTGCCCAGTAATTGTCAGAGTGGAATCCCAAAATTTCAGAATAAGTCTAGATAACCTTTTCCCCCTTTCATCTTAAGCATTATCTAGGAGGTTGCTAGGAGAATATGAACCCTTTTAGGGGATGGTTGCATTTAGTGATCAAACTACCTTACTAAGATGTGTGAACCAGGAGAATGTGAAGGAGGTAGAGTCAGAAATCTCTTTTAGTTGATTTTTTTTTAAAGTCCATGTTACCTCTTATTGGAGCCAGGAGCCTAAGGATGATAATGAGTGTGAAATGTCCATTGAATACTTTGACTATTGGCCCCTGTTGAATGACCTTTTCAATAAAAGGCATACACCACTGTCAGACTGCAAAAGGTCTGGAAAACCAAAAACTAACACATGTTATGGCCAGTGTGGATGGAGTTGGTTGATCAGACTAGAACAATGAAACTACAACCTGAAAAAATGTCAACAATAGTATGGCATTAATGATAGCCCCAAGGCGGGTGGGGGGGTCAAGGGGCCAATATAGTCAACTTGTCAGGAGCAAAATGAGGCAACATCCTATGCAATGTGGCCTGTTTCATTCACTATAAGACAAACAGGTTGACTTTTTAAAGGAGGCATAAGACTGGCATGTAAAGGTAGCTTCAGCACCAGACACATGTAATCTTTACTTTGTTCCCAGGCTAGATGGTAGATGTATTGCTATGTGCAGTATGTTGATGGATCCTGGGCAGCAACGGCAGCAATCTGGGTGGTGCATACTTGATTAGCAGAATGATTTCAGTCAATTCCTTCAGAAAATGAGCCATTATTATGTACATCTGTCTAATTGTCGGCTACGATTTGTTTCCATAGTTCACAGTTCATGATTCTAAAGAGCAGTGTCAGTAATCTGCCAGTCTGTGTTCTTCCAAGTGGCAGACCAGGTGACTAGGCCACTGGCAACAGTCCAAGAGTCAATAAAAATATTATATGCCTTGACCATAGGACTGTTGTCTATTGTCTAAGGTAGATACTGGCAAACTTTGTCTTTAAAGGTCCAAATAGTAAATATTTTTGACTTCGCAGGTCAAATGATCTTTCTTTACAGGTCAGATGAGTTCTGCCATTATAGTGTGAAAGCAGCCATAGATGATAACATAAATGAATGAGCATGGCTGTGTTCCAAGAAAACTTTATTTACAAAAGCAGGCAACAGACCAGATTTGGACCACAGGCCATAGTTTTTAGACACCTGGTCTAAGGCAAAAAAGTAACAGTTTTTAATCTGCCCGTTCCCAGACCAGCCCATACTGCAGTGTGTCTTCCACAGTTATTCAGGCTGGACAGCTATTGACACCCAATGAAAACCATCCTGGTGAACCAGCCCAGATATTTAGGGGAACCTCTGTGAATCAAGGGCCCCATTGAGCCAATGTCTTGACTTCAAGTGATGGGAGTGGCAGATAAAGCATCCCCCAAAGCTGTCACTTTTTCATGTAAAACCAAGATCCCACTAGGGCCAGGCCAACTATGATCTTGAACATACCAATTCAGTAAGGCCTTTTGGGCTCTTCCCTTGTTAGTTGTAGAGTCCTAGTTGATCCAGCCCAAAATGAGAATATCAGGCCATACAGTCACAAGCCCTCATGCTCAGGCAATCAATTTCAAAAGGAGTTTGTTATCAGGTTAATAGCTGCCTTAAAAAAAAAGTGCATGTAATAGTGGTGTCAGTCAGGTAGTAATGTTGTACTTGAAAAAGGCTTTTCTGAACACTGTGGCAATTAAGTGTTTAAAATCCGTGATTTCCTTTTCTCCTCCTGGAATTTAATAGATTCTGCTGTACTCTTAGGAAAGGTCAGGTAGGTGGGTTGGAGGGTGAGTTGCATGTTTCTTATTATCTCTCTGCACATGGCAGTCCTGGAACAGGAGAATCCTCTCTGATGCTTTTGGACCAGGAAAGAGTAACATAACATATCAATATCAATTATACATTCAGCAGCCACAACAACAGTATGTTGGTAAGCCTAAAGGACTCCACCCACAAAATTACTTTAGCTTCTCTTCCCCACTGAGAACTTTACCCAAACCCTATCAGTTGAATTTGGGTGCTGCTTTCCCCGAAGGGATCAGAGACTAAGGAGCTTAATATGTGCCCAAGTTATGAATTCCAGCAACAGCCTATGGGAAGACTGCTATTCCCTAGCTGGGAATGTGGGGAATGCAGAGTGGCAGAGAGGCCAGCTCACAAGGAATGGTGAGGGTAATGAAGATGCTTTTTTTTCCCTTGCCTCCCACTCCAGTATTGATGTCACCCCGATATTGGCACTACTTCTTCCCCTGGGTACCTCCCAGTGAGCATCCAGGCCCAGAGGTTCCTTTTTTCCTTCCCTAGTGGACATCACTGTGTTGCACCCAACAGTTGCTGGTAAATTTGGCCACCCCTATGACCAGCACACAGCCATCCTCACCAGTCATATCAGACTGTGGCAGGAGCCAGGTACACAAGCAGCTAGCTTTGCACTATTAGCCAAGGCTTTGCATTCACTTTTATTTTTAAGGACTGCTCGCTTGCGGCTCAACCGAATTAACTCTCAGTGTTTCTCATCTATCAAATAATATCTGGTCCTCCAAGGTCAAGGGTCAGATCCCCATATCAGCCAGCCACTGAAAGCAAAAAACAAGTAGCAAGGTCCTCACTACCGATACCATTTATTTCAGCTTTAGGGATTAATTGCATCAGAAACCACAAGCATATTGCCTTTTAATTGGAGCCACAGGTCTTGCTACCCAATTGGGGGTGTTTTTTGTTTGTTTTTTTAATTTTATTTTGTTGATATACAATGTGGTTGATTATTGTGGCCCATTACCAAAACCTCCCTCCCTCCTCCCTCTCCCCCCACTTGCTACCCAATTGTCATGATAATATTCCTTCCTCCTCCCACATGGAAGAGAGTGAGCAACAATCAAAACACCATTCAGTTTGATTATTTCATTCCTACTTTTAATCACTCAGCCTCATCAACAGGTAGGACAGTGGGGGACCGTTATTTCTTCCCCCTTTACCCAGCACCCAGGTGAGAGCATTCCCTGCCAGATATCAGGGAGTCTTCTCACATCCCCAAACCTGGCCCACAGGACCCTTAATCTTGCTCTTCTGTAAAGCCATGTTTCTATCAGCATCCAATTCTCATTGCCAAACTGTCAGATCTGGGATTCAATTTTACATTACTTACATGCTAATAGGTTAGACTGTTACTTTGTTTCATGGATGCTGGCAGAAGCCATGAGATTCCTGTGTTAGAGACAAAAGACTTTGTTACTAATAGCAGAAAAAGCAGCATGAGCATTACCATGTTTGCCTCAGTTCCTCTTCTCCCCCAAACCTCATGAGGGTGACACAGGACTTAGAAGGATGCCTGACCAGGCTTTGGTTGCATTACAGAAGAACACTGAGCTTGGGGAATACATTGTTTTTATGGCAAGCAGTAGGCAAATTTGCCCTTTGTCCTGTGTGAAATGATATCTCCTCTCTCAAAATTGCTGCTGCAGACAGCCTACCTGGGAAATGGTTCAAATAAAGACCAGTTAAGCCAGGGTCTTACATTCTTGGCATACCCAGAAAGACACATAGAAATGCAAAACACCTAACTGAGACCACCAGCCATAAGTTGGGAAGCTACTTCACTTCAATATTGAACACATTTCAACAGTTTTACTGGTTCTTGTGTATAAATGAGTTTTAAACCACACACAAAAGCACATATGCATACATACACACATGCGCGCACACACACTCCACCCCTTCCAAGAATTGTTTTAGAATCCATTGGGATGAAAGGACTTTGTACTCAAAAGTAATCAAACTTAAAATGACCAGTTTATTTGAAAAGTGACAGAGAATATATATGGAAGAAAATGAGTCATGGTATTTCTTATTAATGGGAGCTGATGTTTGTTAAATGGAGGAAAAGACTTGATATTTCGAAGACTTATGGAATGACAGTCTGAGGAGTTCCATGGACCTGCTCCTCAGTGAAATAAGCATGAATTTTGGAAATTGTAAAATAAAACCATTTAAAGTCTCTGGAAATTCTCCTAAGGGTGTACAGCAAATGAAGAAACAATTTTTTGAAGAAAATCTATTTAAACTTAGTAAGAACATCAGGAGTCTGTGGCATTTGAACCACAATCTGCTCCTTTCCTCCACCATCTGCTAGAGGGAGAGGTAGCCTCATCATCTTGACTAACTCCCCCAGCTCAGCTTGACTGGAAGCCCCACTTCAGGGGGGTTAGCCAGGATGATGGGGCTACTTCTCCCTCCAGCTCTCAGTCAAGAGCTTCATAATCTTCCAGGAAGGGGCAGACTGCCACCATTTCTTATTACTTGTCCCTACCCGACCCCACCCCTAGCTACTTGTGCATAGGCTAAATTCCAGGTCAGTGCAGCCAAGAGTTTGGAGGATTGTTGCTTCCACCCCACCCCCACTCATAGGACAGAAGATCAGTCTCAGAGTGTCATGATGAGAGTACTGGTGTTCACATCTCCCTCATCCCGCTTATTTATGGAGCAGAGGTTCTATCCTAGAAGAATCAAGCCAAGAAGACCAGAGGCTACTGCCCAGCACCCTGCTCCTAAAGCAGGGGTGCTGCTTAGAGAGAAGCACATCACTGTCCCTGTTCCCAGCCCTGAAATTGTAGCTCAGAGATTTTTCCCAGGGTGTGTGGCAGGCCACAAAACAGATTTCCAAAGCTCTGCCCTAAGAAACTGACTTTATTTAAAACAGAGTTTGGAGAAGTTCAAGCCTAAGGATACTCAAAAGTGATGTAGGATTTTAGTATGAAGCAATTAAAATTAAAATTAATGGAGGCAAACAGCTGGGTGTTATAACAACAGAGGCTTAACAGTAATCAGAGGAAGAGATAGAGAGGGGCTTACTGAAACTACTGTCAGATAGAGTGACAGTGTGAAGGCTATGCCTACTGAGGAGCAAAATCAGAGGTTGCATACAGTGAGGGAAACAGACTTAACTAAAATAATCCAGCCATGTCATGAAACAAATAAATAAATCAACACATCCCAGGGAGATCAGTTTCCAAAGGAGCTATACTATTTTATCTAAACTGTCTGGTTTTCAACAAAAAATTATGACAAGCAAGGAAACAAAATATGACCCAAATATGGGGAGTAGGGGATGGGGGGGATGAGGCAGCAGAAACTGCCTTTGAGAGGGCCCAGATATTGGACTTAGCAAAGACTTCAAAGAAGCTATTATAAATGTGTTCAAAGAACTAAAGGAAGACATACTTAACAAAGTAAAGAAGAAATCAGTTTGGTGATTCCCCAAAACATTTAAACATATAATTACTGCAATTCCACTCCTAGGTATATACCCAATAGAATTAAAATGGAGCACTCAAATACTGTCCATGAATGTTCATAGCAGCATTATTCACTTTAGCCCAAAAGTAGAAAAACCCCAATTTCATCAACCAATGAAAAAACAAACAAAATATGGTATATTCGTACAATTGAAT
The DNA here is from genome assembly GCF_027409185.1 of Cynocephalus volans. NCBI lineage: Eukaryota > Metazoa > Chordata > Mammalia > Dermoptera > Cynocephalidae > Cynocephalus > Cynocephalus volans. Next base: position 82,313,593 of record NC_084471.1, read on the forward strand.
ATAATTCAGCCATAAGAAGGAAAGAAGTACTAATACATGCTATAACATGAATGAACCTTCGAACATTACACTAAGTGGAAGAAGCAAGATACAAAGGCCACATATTGTATGAATCCAGATAAATCTGTGTGACAGAAAGTAAAATGGTAGTTGTCAGGTAGTGGGGAAAAGGAGGAATGGGGACTGACTCCCTAATAGGTACAACTTTTCTTTTGAGATGATGAAAATGTTTTGGAACTACATAGAAGTGGTAGTTGCACACCATTATGAATGTACAAAATGCTACTGAATTGCACACTTTAAAGTGATTAATTTTATTTTATGTGTATTTCACCTCAATTTTTAAAAAGAAAAAAAGTAAAGCAAATTATGATGACAATGTCTCATCAAATAGAGGGTATTAATAAAGAAATAGAAATTATTATTTTTTAAAAAGAACCAAATGGGAATTCTGGAATTGAAAAGTACAATAACTGAAATAAAAAATTCCCTAGAGGGGCTTAACAGTAGATTTGAGCTGGCAGGAGAAAGAATTAACAAACTTAAAGATAGGTTGATAGAGAGTATACAATCCAAAGAACAGAGAAAATAAGATGAAGAAATCTGAAGAGAAACTCACTAGTATGGGACAACATTAAGCATGTTAACATATGTGTAATTGGAGTACCATAACGAAAGGAGAGAGAAAGGAGCAGAAAAAAATATTTGAAGAAATAATTGCTAAAAACATTCCAAATTTAATGAGGAATTTAATCTATACATCAGAGAAGCTCAATGAATTTCAAGTAGTAGAAACTGAAGTCAAAGACAAAGAGAATATCTTGAAAACAGCAAGAGAAATGTGTAAGGGAACCCCAATAAGATGAACAGCAGGCTTCTCATCAGAAACAGTGAAGGCCGGAATGTAATGGGATGACATATTCAAACTGCTGAAGGAAAAACCTCAACCAAGAATACTATAACTCACACAACTATCTTTCAAAAATTGAGGTGAAATAAACACATTCCCAGCTGAAGAAAAACGAAAAATTCGTTCCTATTAGGATGACCTTACAAGAAATACTAAAGGAAGTTGTTCAGGCTGAAGCAAGTGAATCCAAATTGAAATTCAATTCACATGAAAAAATGAGTGCTGATAAATTACATAATTATTAAAAAAAAAACAGTATAAATGAATCTTCTCTCAACTGATTGTGGGAGTGAGTGAGTGAGTCTGGGGAAAACACACATTGTCTTTCCTCTGGTCTCTCACAGCACAACAATCGTCAGCACAGAAGACTGACTTCTGTGACCAAACGTATGGGTATTTCTTCCCACTGGCAAGCAAGTCAGCAGTTTTCCAGCAGACTCCAGCTGTGTATCCTCCAATTCAATTCTGAAACTATCTACCTGGAGATAGTGTCAGATCCCACAGGGTTGAGGGCTCAGACCCCAAGACTGCTCCATCTTCAGATGCCAGTCACAAATCCAGGCCTCCAGAACTTCTGACTAACTAGCTATAAATCAGAGTTCCCACAACCCTCCCCTTGGGTTCAGTTAGTTTGCTTGAGTGAATCACAGAACTCAGGGAAACATATGCTTATGTTTACTGGTTTATTATAAAGGATATTACAAAGAATACAGATGAGATGCATAAGGCAAGATATGGGGGAAGTGGCACAGAGTTTCCATCCTTCTTGGAACACACCACTCTCCAAACCTCCACATGTTGAGCTATCCAGTAGCTCTCTGATCCCTGTGCTCTTGGGTTTTTATGGAGGCTTCATTACACAGGCATGATTGATTAAATCATTGACCACTGATCATCAGGTTAACCTTCAGTCCCTTTCCCCTCCCTAGAGGTTGGGGGGTGGGACTGAAAGTCCCACCTTGGTCTTTCCTGTGACCAGCCCTCATCTTGAAGGTACATATGGGCTGCCAGCCATCATTAGCATGCAAAAAGACTCATCACTTTGGAGATTCTAAGGATTTTAGGAGTTGTATGTCAAGAGACTAGGGATCAAGACCAAATATATATTTTCACAATATTACACTGATTTTTAAAGCAATTGTATAAAGCAGTGTGTTTATAATTGTAATTTTGAATCCGTGGCATATAGAAATGTAATATATTTGCCAATAGTAACGCAAAGGAGGTAAACGGGAGCAAAGATGTGTTAGACTAAGAAAATAACACAAGATGCTAACTCAAATCCACAACCAAAAATCCTTAATAAAAGATTAATGTAATAAGCACTATGAATATATGCTGCTTCTTTTTTCTCTCAGCTTCTTTAAAAGACAATTATATAAAGTAATAATCATACCACTGTATTTGTTGGGTTACATATAGATGTAACATGTATGAGGGTACCTCAGAAAGTTCATAGAAATACTTATATTATGTTTTAATTCTGTTTTTTTCACAAACTTTCTGAAGTATCCTCATATATCACTTATAGCACAAAAAAAGAGGAAGATGGAAGAGAGCTGTTTAGAAGAGAGATTTCTATATTTCCCTGAAAAGAAGTTAGTATAAATCTGAAGTTGATTGTGATAAGATGTATATGGTAAGCCCTAGAGCAACCACTAAGGAAATAACTTAAATATGCTGTGAAAATAGTATTAAAGGAATTAAATGTAATATTAGAAAAAATTCACTTAATGCAAAAAAAGCAGTAAAGAAGGAACAGAGGAACAAAAAGACCTGAAACATAGAAATAAAAAATGAAATAGCAGATGTAAACCCATCTGTAACAGTAATAACATTAAATGTGAATGAATTAAACAAATCTAATCAAAAGGCAGAGATTGCCAGTCTGGATAAAAGAACAAGATCCAACTATATGTTAACTACAGGAGACACATTTTAGATTCAAAGGTACATACAGAACAAAAGTAAAAGGGAGGGAAAATATATGATGCAAACAACAACCATAAGGAAGATGGGATGGATATACTAATATCACACAAAATATATTTTAAAAAACCCAAAAGATTACTAGAGATAAAGAGAGATACTTTTTAATGATAAAAGGGTCTATCCATCAGGAAGACATAACAATTATATATGTCCCTAACAACAGAGCACCAAAACCCATGAAGCAAAAACTGATAGAAATGAAGGGAGAAATAGACAAGGCAACAGTAATAGTTAAAGACTTTGACCCCCCACTTTCAATAATAGAAATAACTAGACAGAAAACCAACAAGGAATTAGAACACTTGAACAATATTAAAAACCAACTACTCCAGAGATCTACAGGATGTTTCACCTAATATCAGCACAATGTACATTCTTCTCAAGTGCACATGGAATGTTTTCCAGGGTAGAACATATGCTAAGCCACAAAACAAGACTCAATACATTAAAAATGATTTTAAACATACAAAGTACGTTTTCTGATCACAGTGGGATGAAATTTGGTATCAATAGCAATGAAATTAGAAAGATTCACAAATATGTGCAAATTAAACATACACTTCTAATAACCAGTAGGTCATGGAAGAAAGTACAAGGGATATTATAAAATATTTTTGAGATGAATGAAAATGAAGACATACTAAAAAATTATACAATGTGTATAGCTAAAGCAACACTAGAGGGAAATTTGTAGCTATAAAATGCCTATAATAAAATATAAGGCAGGCTGGCCAGTTAGCTCACTTGGTAGAGCACAGTGTTGATAACACCAAAGTCAAGGGTTCAGATGCCTGTATGGGCCGGCTGCCAAAAAAAAAAAAGATCTCAAATATATAATCTAATCTTTCACCTCAAGATATTTTTAAAAGAGCAAACTAAATCTAAAGCAAGCAGAAAGAAGAAAATGATAAACATTAGAGCATTAACTAATGAAATAGAGAACAGAAAAACAATAGAGAAAATCAACAAAACCAAAATTTAGTTCTTTGAAGAGATCAACAAAATTGACAAATGTTTAGCTAAGTTGCCCAGAAAATGAGGGCACTGAAATTACTAACTCGGGAATAAAAGAAGAGACATTCCTGACAAACTTACAAATAGAAGGATTTATAATTTCCTTATAGGGAATACTATAAACAACTGTATGCCAATAAATAAGATAATTTAGATGAAATCAATAAAATCCTATGAAGACACAAATTACCAAAACTGACTCAAGAAGAAATAGAAAATGTAAATAAAACTGCAACAAGTAAAGACATTATAATAGTAATTAGAAAGCTACTCACAAAGAAAAGCCCAGATTCAGATGGCTTTATTAGTGGATCATACCAAACATTTAAAGAAGAAAATAATACTAGTTCTTCTCAAACTTCCAAAAAATGGAAGAGGAGGGAACATTTCCCAACTCATTTTATGAGGCCAGTATTATTCTGATACCAAGTAAGATTTATCCCAGGAATGCAAGGTTGGTTGACCATATGAAAATCAAGCAATATAATACACCATATTAATAAAGTAAGGACAAAAACCACATGATCATCTCAGTTGATACAGAATGCAACATCCTTTCATGATAAAAACTCAACAGGCTAGGAATTGAAAGGAACTCTCTTAGCCTGGTAAAAGGCACCTATGAAGACTCCACAACTAACTTCACATTAATGCTAAAAGACTAAGATCAGAAACAAGACAAGGATATCCCTCTTGCAACTTCTGTTTAACGATGTACTGGATGTTTTAGTTAGGACAGTTCAGCAAGAAAATAAAGTAAAAGACGTCCAGATTGGAAACGAAGAAGTAAAACAATCTCTACTAGAAAATGTCATGATCTTGTGTATAGAAGATCTAAGACACCCAAGAAAAAATATTACGACTAATAAATGACTTTATTAAGGTTCCATGATATAAGATCAATATACCAAAATTAATTGCATTTCTATACCTTAGCAATGAATCTGAAAATAAAATTAAGAAAACAATTCCATTCACAATAGTATCGAAAAGAAAAAAAATACTTAAGAATAAATTTTTAAAAGAAGTGAAAAACTTATACTTTGCAAATTATAAAACATTGTTGAAAAAATTAAAGGAGATCTAAATAAATGGAGAGACATTCCATGTTCCACATTGGGAGACTTAATTTTTTAAGGCAGTGTATTAAGTTTGCTAGGGCTACCATAACAAAATACCACAGATTGGATGACTTCAACAACAGAAATTTATTTTCTCATAACTCTGGAGACTATAAGTCCAAGGAGAAGGTGTCAGGCAGCTTTGGTTTCTTCTGAGGCCTTTCTCTTTGACTGGTAAATGGCTACTGTCTTACATTATCCTCACACGGTCTTTCCTCTATTTGTATACATCTATGGTGTCTCTCTGTGTCCAAATTTCCTCTTCTTATAAGGTGAGATTAGATTAGAGTCCATCCTAATGGCCTCGTTTTAACTTAATTCCATCTTTAAAGGCCCTGTCTCCAAATACAGCCATAATGAATAAGGCCATAATGTGAGGTACTGGGGGTTAAAGCTTCAACATCTGAATTTTGAGGGGACACAATTAAGCACATAACAGATAGCAATAGCCTGTAAGTGGAGCTACAGATTTAGCATATCCAGTCAGAATCCCAGCTGGCTTTTTGCAGAAATTGACAAGCTGATCCTAAAATTCATATGGAAATGCAGTAGATCTAGAATACCCAAACACAATCTTGAAAAAGAAGAACAAAGTTGGAGGAGGCTTACATTTCTCTATTTCAAAACTTGCCACAAAGATAAAGTAATCAAGACAGTGTGGTACTAATATATAGACCAATGGAATAGAATTGGGAATTCAGAAACAAACCTTCACATTTATGATCATTGATTTTCAACAAGGATGCCAAACAATTCAATGTGGGAGATAATAGTCTTTTCAACAAATGGTTTTGGGATAACTGGATATCCACATGCAAAAGAATGAAGTTTGACCCCCACCTCACACCACATACAAAATTTAACTTAAAACTGAAAGTGGGCCTAAATGTAAGAGCTAAAACTAAAAAAGTCTTGGAGGACAATATAGGTGTAAATCTTTGTGACCTTGGATTTTGCAGTGGTTTCTTAAAGATGACACCAAAAGGATAAGAACCTAAAGAAAAAAAAATGGCATATTGGCTTATTAACAGTCAAAAATTACAAAGCATGTAGGGAAAAAAATAGCATTAAAGAGACTCAATAGCAAATAGGAGAATTTGGGTACTTTAGAAACTACAGATAATAGAACAATTTGAAAGGTATTGTAAATAAGTATTTCAGAGATGAGTAGAAACAAAGGAAGAAACAGTTATCCTTGAGGGAATATGGATAAAATAACCCAGATTTTAAAAAATTATAAGGCCTAGGAAAGAAAAATATAGTCATTGAAATAACAGTCTAACCCTTGCATGTTTCATAATGGATCATAGACTGGACTTTGACAACATCTACCTACTTATCACTTCTCCCATCCCCCCATATTTACTAACAATTAGGTGGATCTGGGACCTTGGGGTAACCATTAAAGTCATTACTGCAGGTCGGCTGCTTGGAGTACTATTGATAGTAGCCTTAATGAAATGCTATAAGAGACAAATTGAACACATTTGGTTTCAACCTCTGTTGGTCTCATAAATTAGAGTAACTGACAGAGTGACATGGTTATGTCAGTATTTGAGTTCATCCAAGAACATGTTGGCGTCTTGTTGGGAGAGGCAGTCTTCCATGGACCTGCACATTTTTGCTGGGTTTGTAAAAAATGCAAGACCCTGAATGCTTTTTACCTAGGCCATTTCTCAAGGTTGTGTGTATAGCAAGCAAAGTTGAGGGATGAAGTACTGTCTCCCTCTGAAAAAACAGCAGGCTTGCTTCAGATTCCTACAAAAGTGGCAAATCCTCCAAGTCCAGTGTTATTCTCCTGGTATCTTAATCAGTTCGGGCTGCTATAACAAAGTATCATAGAATTGGTGGGTCATAAAAAACAGAAATTTATTTCTCACAGTTCTAGAGGTTGGAAGTCCAAGATCAGGGTGCCAACATGATTGGGTTCTAGTGAGGACTCTCTTCTGGGATGCAGACTGACAGCTCCTCTTTGTGTCCTCACATGGTAGAAGCAGAGCTACAGAGTTCTCTGGAGTCTCTTTTATAAGAGCAGTAATCCCATTCATGAGGGCTCCATGCTCATGACTTAATTACCTCCCAAAGGCCCCACCTCCTAGCACTATCACATTGGAGGTTAGGATTTCAACATATAAATTTTGGGTGGGACACAAACATTCAGTCCAACAGCAAGCATCCATCTAGGCCCACCTACATTACTCCCATGGGACTCTGAGGACATGGGGAACCAACACAAACTCTGGCTACTGCTTTTGTCCTTTTTCTCTGATCCGAGAATCTCAAGTCTTCTGTCAGCTTCCACGAAATGGTAATAGACTAACTTATGTGCTCCTAAGTAGGGTAAAGTCTAAGACCATGCATAATTCTTGACATACAGAAATCAATTCCTGGTGGTTTTTAAGTCAAAAAATAAAAGGTAGAACAATTGGTCAATTTTTTTAGAGGAAAACAAAAGAATATCTTCATGACCTTCAGACAGGGAAGGAGTTTATAAACAGGACAAAAAAAATCATTTGCTGTACAGAAAAACACTGATAAATTGGACTACATTAGAATGTACTTCTCTTCAGAGGATGTGATTAATAGAGTGAAAAGGCAATCCACAGAATGGAGGAATATATTTGCAACATGTATAACAAACAGAAGGCTCACATCCAGAATATAAAAGGAATTCCTACTGTCAGCCCAAAAGAAAAGTGAGCAAGATACAAGAGTAGATACTCCAGGAAAGAGGATATCCAACTGGACAATTAAAAAAATGAAAATGTGACTGGTTAGCTCAGTTGGTTACAGCAGTGTTGGTAACACCAAAATCAGGGGTTCAGATCCCCATACTGGCAAACTGCCAAAAAAAAGAAAAAGTGCTCAAATTAATTAATCAAGGATTGCAATTTAAAACCACATTTCATTGCTACTATACATTCACTTAAATGGCTAAAAATTTTAGAAATTAACAATGCCAGGTGTTTACAGGGATATGGACTACAGGAATGCTCATTCACTGCTGGTAGGATTGTAAATGGGTACAACCACTTTGGAAAACTGTTTGGCATTAAGTTAAACACATGAATACCCTATGAGCCAGCAATTCCACTCCTAGGTATATACTCAGTTGAAACATGGCACACATGGACCAAAAGACATGTCCAAGAATATTCATATTAATATTTTTCATAATAGTAAAAAATTGCAAACAACCCAACTGTATATCAACTGTAGAACAGATAAGTCGTTCAAACAATGGAATATTATGCATTGATGAAAATAGACATGAGCAAACTGAAAATGGAAATGAACAAGCCATAGCTATCTGCAACAATACAGATGACTTTCACAAGCATAATGTTGAGCAAAAGAAACCAAAGAAAGATGATGGAGCAACAATGAAACCAGTCTGAGGGGCTGGCTAGTTAGCTCATTGGTTAGAACACAGTGTTGCTAACACCAAGGTCAAGATTTGTATCCCCATACCAGCCAGCTGCTCAAAATAGAGTAAAATAAAATAAAAACCAATCTGTATAGAATCTAAAGTAAAAACATTGCTATGGATAAAGAGAGACATTACTTAATGATAAAAAGAATATTACAAAAGAAAATATGATTATGCATTTGTAACTAATAACATAGTGTTTTAGAAAGGAAAGTTGTCATAATTACGAGGACAATTGACAAATTCAGTCATGATAAGACACTTAATATACTGATAGTCAACACTGTAACCCAAAAATATGTATAATCAATTATGTTTCAATTAAGAAAGCCAGGCCAGCACCTCAGCCACCAAAAAAAAAAAACAGAAAGAAATAATACCCTACTCTTACATTTTATAAATACAGAAAACAACACTATATATTATTCATGGATATATATATTAGTATTAAAAGTATAATAAAATTACAGACAGGAACCATTTTAGAAACTTCATGGTAGTAGTTGCCTCTGCAAAGGGAGATAAAGAGAATAAGTCCGAGTAGGTGTACAAAGGAGACTTTAATTTTATCTGAAATGTTTTATGTCTTAAGAGAGAGATCTGACACAAATATGATAAAAGAGTAAAAAAAATTTTATGTCTGGAGTACATAGATTTATATTATCCTATTTTAATTTTCTGTATTTTTGAAAATTTTCATTATAAAGAAATTAAAGGAAAAGATTTCAAAATATGAGTGTCATAAAATAAGAATACAACATATTTAGTAGAAAAGTAAGAATAGAAGAATTAAATAATACTATCAAACGTGTATACAAAATATATTTTGTACAGACACATATACATACACAGATATATATATATATACACACATACACAGAGTACATTACATCTGTTAAAGAGGTAAATACATTCTCTGATTATTTAGAACATATATAAAAGCAGTCATGTATTTGACCAAAACAGCTCTTACAAATTTAAGTCAAATAATAACAATATTGGCCAATGATATGTATAGACAATTTACAGAAAATCATGTCGATATAGCCAGCAAGTTCATGAAAAGTTGTTAAATTTATTGGTAATTAGAAAAATACAACATTTAAGAGTAGATGGATATGGAAAACATAGTGCTGAGTGAAAAACTAAACAAAGGATGTGAAGGAAAAGGAACCTCCACATACATATAAATATATGTGTTACAGACTTTCTGGAAAATAATGTGACAACATACGTTGAAAATACTAGAAACAGTGCTCATCACTATGGGAATGACTAAATAAATCATCCACACTGTGAAGTATTATGTAGCTATTAAAGGAGAATTGAATCTATATTTGATGTCTTCAAGGGATTTCATAAGATACTGTTGAATGAAAGAAGGTGTAAAATAAATGTGTATACCGTGATATCATTTTAGGAAACAATGATAGACCCTCCCCACAAAACTTTAAATGTATGTGTGTGTATGTGTAAACAAGCACAGATAAAAATAAGAAAGAATATTCTAGGTTATCATTGGGAACTAAACTAATAGAGGGGGGGAAGGATAGGAGAGGGAAAGTCATAGGCAACAAAAGAGGAAAAGGAAAAATTGCACTAAAAAGATCACAAGTATATGACCACATTCATTCATGAATGTAAAATTTAGTATATGTGATGGTATTTGTAGATAGAAATTAAATAATATTTTTATTTATTTATTTGTTTAAAGTATGAGTTTCTCAGATGTGTGGAATTTTAGGCCACAAATGAGATATGTTGGTTCTATGGGTCTTGGTTGTTGCTTGATCTGATAACTCAATACATATATTTGAATAATATTGGCACTAAGTTTGGTATCTCCATGATTTGTACTATTTGCAGATTCTTGGTGGTTATAGTTCTTTCTCTAGTAATTTCATTATCCACATAAGTTTTTTAAAAAATAAAAGAAGTTTGCTGGATTAACAGATACAACTTTTCAATTAGTGGGCCCAGTTTAATGTTTATTTAGGAATATGTGACTGAAATCTTGGTGGTAACTGTGTCTTGGGGAATTAGACAGACTGATTTAGAAAATCAGAAAAACATTCCTTTTGATCATTTTAAATGCTTTTTTTTTTTTGGTGGCTGGCTAGTATGGGGATCAGAACCCTTGACCTTGGTGTCATAACACTGCTCTAACCAACTGAGCTAACTGGCCAGCCCTCATTTAAAGTGTATTTTGATAAATGAGGTATGCTGAGAAGAAGTGTAGAGGAAGCGCATCTTGTCCATAAGTTAGCATAGACTAAGCTTTTGAACCTTACTGAGTTGAAATTGTAAATATTAATATAAAATGTACACATTGTTTTATGAAAGAGCTAAGTGTTAACAAACAGCATTAAGTGTTAGGAATCAGTACAGGCACCGTGTGATTTACTATATTGTATTTATATTTCAGATGTCTTTGGTGCTTCATGAAGAATATTTCCAGATATATCACAGACATTAAGCCTTTGCCTCCCAACATAAAAGATAGACTGATTAAAATAATGAGCATTCAGGGGCGGATAACAGATTCAAATATAAGTGAGGTAAGTGTATGTATACCTGTAAAGCAAGCATATTATATTTTACTACTTAGATATGGTTTCAGAGTTTTGGAACAATGGTATATGGTAGAATTAGTAATCATTTTTAAATGCTATAAAGCATCAGGGTTGGGTTTTTTTTTTTTTCTCCTGATAACCAAAATGTCTATATGCAATACTTTCTAAAAAGTCTTCTCACACCAGTCTCAGTTATTTCCTTTGCCTTCATGGTACCAGCACCCTTGATCTCCATGTTTTCAAAAAGTGTAAGACTTTTTGGTCAAGACTTACAATAATACGTTATAACATCAAGGTCAAGGGTTCAGATCCTCATACTGGCCAGCTGCCAAAAAAAAGAAGAAAAGAAATATATGCTACACCATGATCCCAGTACACAAACTACACTTAGGTGTAACAATACTGTGTACAGTACACTTTGATATTTTATATTTCATTTTATTCTGTTTTCTCTTACTTCCTTTTTAAATATGTTAATCATAACCAAATAAATTGATTTTTTAATCCACTCATGGATAAATACCAGCAGTTAAAAATCACTCTTCTAAACTAGTCCCTTCTTCTGGATACCTCACTCCTTCCTGCTGATTTATATTTACTTCCCTTCCCTACAACTAAGCTAACTTTCTTCAGGACACCTGTGCCTTTCATTGGCTTTTCCACAAGGCAGTAAGTATAGCAAATCCATCCAACCTGAATTAAAATTCCAGCTTTGCCACTTTTTCTGACATGGAGCCTCAGTTCTCTGAACTATAAAATGGGAGGTAAAAGTAATTACGAGGAGGGGTTTTATGAGGACTATTTCCAAGTGGCTAATACATGGCTTTGGAAAATCATGTGAGCTTGAAATTGAGAGAACAGCTGAGCCAGTTCTCTGAGCAAAGAACAGATGAGAAATTGAGCTAATGGAAGGGAGGTGGCCCAGTGTTGAGAGACTATTGTTAGAAGCAGTGGGAGGTGGTTTTCTTTCTTAATTGAAAGAGAGGGTTCATGCATTTTTGTTATTTTTTGTTTTTGGGTTTTTTGGTGGCTGACAAGTACAGGGATTAACCCATGGTGTTATCAGCACCATGCTCTAACCCACTGAGCTAACCAGCCAGCTCCATACTTTTTACATTTACTAAATAGTTTATTAATTTTGTGAAAGTCAAGTTGTGTGAAAACTATCCTTTTGTTCTACTCTTTCAGTGTGTCAAAACATAATTCTAAAAATGTTAAAAGCATAATTCTCACACAAATAAAAAGCATGTGCCAAAGTTTTAAATAATTGATTAATAAAAGAACCAGCAGGAATACAGAACAAGTTCAAAAGAATATTTGAGAAACTGATATCTACACACACACAGACACAACACACACAGACAAATGAAGCTGGAATAAATTTACTAAATTAGATACAAAATTGTATAATGTATAATGTATTGGAAAATAAAACTAACCATCTAGGCTCTCTTTTCTACTGAACAGAAATCTTTGCACCTCTATAGAAAAAAAAGCATTTGCATTTAATCAGTTTTCTTTATATATATACTTAAATTTATTTTATTTATTGAATCAAAATTGATTATACATATTTTGGGGGTTCAACATTGAGATATGTTGATCAAATCAATATTACTAGCATATATATTGTTACAAATTGTAATTATTCTTTATGCCCCTTTGTCCAATCTCTCCCATCCCCCTCTCCCACCCCCCTCCCCCCTCTAATTACCCTAGATTTCTTCTCTCCTTATGATAGAATAATGGTTACTCTGTTGATTTGTTGCCTAGATGATCTGTCCAATGCTAAGAGGTGTGATCAGGTTCCCCAGTATTATCATGGAGCAGATGCTTCTTCTGTCACTCTGAAATGGGCTTGGTGGAGAGAGACATCTCTTCTTTTCTTTATCTCTGCTGGTGACTCTCCTTGTGTGAACGCACTCTAGTGGTTGGTGGGCCATCTGCGTGGTGGTTGTGGTGTCTAGCCGCTTTCACAGCAGCCATGGTAATTGTGGTGGCTGTGGTGGGCCACCCACATGGAGGTGATGTTTTTGGCATGCTCCTTAGCACTAGCGGTGTGCCTGGTTATGGGGTGTATCTGGTCCCCTTCTCCATGCCCCAGGTCCCCAGGTGGGCCCTGAGGTGCTGGTGCGGTGTGCCTGGTTATAGGAGGGGGTTCCGGTCCCCTTCTCCATGCCCCAGGTCACTGGGTGGGCCCCGAGGCACTGGTGTGGTATGCCTGATTGTGAGGTGGGGGTCTGGTCCCCTTCTCCATGCCCTGGGCCCCCAGGTGGAGTCCCAAGGCACTGGTGGTGTGCTTGAATGTGGGAGTGGGGTCTCGTCACCTTCTTAATGCCTTGGGACTCCAGGTGGGCCCTGAGGCACTGGCATGGTGTGCCTGGTTGTGGGAGCGGGGTCCAGTCCCCTTCTCCATCCCTCGGGTCCCTGGGTGGGCCCTGAGGCACTGATGTGGTGTGCCTGGATGTGGGAGTGGGGTCTGGTCCCTCACTCCAAGCCTCCAGTTCCCAGGCAGGCCCCAAGGTGCTAGTGGTGTGCCTGGGCTGGAATTAATTTTTTGTCCTTTGCTTACTTCTAAAACGGGGGAACTTCCTGTGGAAACCAATACTTGTGCTGTGTTGAGGTAAATTGCTGCTTTGCTGCTATTTCCCTAGGGAAAGCTTTTTGTGCAGCTCAGGTTTTAATGGTTGACCTTATAGGTACTTCTGGCTCTCCAGAGACCTGGTGGATCTGTGTTGTATAGAAACTCTGTTCTGGGCCTGAGTTTTTTCATCAAACTGTACCCTGTGCAATTCTGCATTCCCGACCAGTCTCCTCTGAGTGGTCCTGCCCTGATTGGGGGGTGGATCAGCTGTCTTTGCTGTGTCTCAATGTTCTCCCAGTGGGCCCATCTCCTCTACTGCCTGTGCTCCAAACACTTCCCATGGGATGGGCCTTGCGCTGTTCCCTTGCTATGACTTGCCAGCCTCTGAATGGCTCCCGTTTTTCAGTTGTTCTGGCTCCTTGCCCCTGCATGGGCCCTCTTCTCCTCTGCTGCCTCCAAGCAACTCCATCCGAAGGGCACAGCTGCAGCTTTTGCTGGCTCCTGCTCCATGCGCTCAGCAGTTCCAGCCTAGAAGCACCCACGGCACAAAATGCTCAAAGCAGTTTTTTATTTCTCTCATTGTGGTTTCTCCTGCCTTCATGCACTCCATAGGTCTCTCCTCCTCTTCCCCTGAGCTCCAGTGGCCCCAGCTTGGCTGATGTTACATTTTTTATAGTTGTAAATTGGTTGATTTGTGGGAGAGAGTGATGCTGGGGATGGTCTAGTCCACCATCTTGACCGGAGCTCTTAATCAGTTTTCTACAAGTTAACCCCTCACTTTACAGAACTGTAAAATAATTAGGATCTCTGCTTCAATTAATAGTAAATAGGAGATCAAACTTGACCATCAGGTGGTCTTATGGGTTGAATTGTGTCCTCCATCCAAAAATATGTCCAAGTTCTAACTTCTAGTATGTTAGAATGTGATCTTATTTTGAAATAGGGTCACTGTAGATATAATTAGTTAAGATGAGGTATTACTGGAGTAGTGTGGGCCCCTAGTCCAATATGAGTGGTGTCCTTATTAAAAGATGGCCACGAGAAGACAGAGATACTGGGAGAATACCATGTGAAGGTGGAGGCAAGTCTGGAGTGATACATCTACAAGTCAAGAAATGCCAGGGATTGCTGGTTATTACCAGAAGCTGATAAAAGAGGCATGGAACAGATGAGCCCTCAGAAGGAAACTACCCTGCCAAAACACCTTGGTTTCAGACTTCTACCCTCCACAACTGTGAGAGAATAAATTTCTGTTGTTTTAAGCCACTCAGTTAGTGGTACCTTGCTATGGCAGCCCTAGCAGGCTTCTTAGACAGTGTTCTAGTGTGATACTTGCTGTAGATTGAATGTCCTGCCCCCAAACTCATTGAAGCTTAATCCCCACTGTATCTTTGAGGATGGTAAATCCTATGATGGTAATTGAAAGGTGGGGCCTTGAAGAGGGGATTAGATTGTGAGGACTATCCCCTAGTGAATGGATTAATAATGGTCATGGGCATGGTTATGAGGGCTTTAAAAGGAAAGCACATGAAAGTCTCTCTCTCTGTGTGCTCCACCATTCTGCCATGTGAGATTCCTGGGTCACTGTTACCACCACCAGGGCCTTCATCAAATGTGTTCCCTGGACTTTGGACTTCCCAGTCTCTGAAACTGTAAGCAATGAGTATTGTTTCTTTATAAAATTACCCAGTTCCAGGTATTGTGTTATAAGCAACAGAAATGGACTAATGTAGAAAATTGGTACTAGAGAAGTAGGGTGTTTCTTATAACAAATACTTGAAAATGTGGAAGCAGCCTTGGGGAGATGGGTGTTGGGAAAAGGCTGGAAGAATTTGAAGGAAGAGTCTAGGAAAAGCCTAGATGCTGGTGAGGAAAGTTTGGATCATCTTAGAGAATAGTTAAGTGGTGGCAACCACAATGCTGATATAAGTATGGACAGTAAAGGCAATTCTAAGGAGGTTTCAGATAGAAATAAGAAGTTTATTGGAATCTGGGGCAAAGATCACCCTTGCTATGAACTTGCAAAGAACTTTGCATTTTGTTCATGCTCAAAAGTTTTGTGGAAAGTGGATCTTTAGGTGCTGACCCAGGATATTTGGCAGAAGAAATTTCTAAGCAGCAGAGCATTAAGGAAGCTATGTGGCTTCTTGCAACAGCCTGTGCTGAGTTATGGCAGAAAAGTCACGACATAAAGCCAGAATTGGTAAGTTGACAAGAAAGCAGAGGGCAAAAAATTGGAAAACTTTCAGCCTGGCCATGAAAGCAAGGGCGCAGCCCAGAGACCGTTTGCTAAAGAGATTGGTACAGAAGAAAGGTATTATGAAGAGAAGGGAAAAAAGACCTTGAAGGCATTTCAGAAATCTTTGAAGCTGCCTCTTCCATTACAGGCCCAGAGGCCTAGGGAAACAGAATGGTCTTGGGGAACAGGACTGAGGCACCCTCCACGGGCTCACTGCCTAGGGCCACTTGGAGAAGCTGTTTCCAGTACAAGCACCCTAGTTGCTTTGGCTGCTTCAGCTATTGCTAAATTGGCCCTGGTGTAGCTGGACCAGTAGCTTCAGAAGATACAAGCCAGAAGCCTTGGCGGCATTCAGGTGGTGTTAGGTCTGCAGGTTCACAGAATGCCAGAGCTGATGAAGGCTTGGGAAACTCTACTCTGATTTCAAAGGATATATGGAAAGCCTAGAGGCCCGGGAAGAGATCTGTCACAGGGGTAGTCACCACAGACAGCCTATGGTAGAGCAATGGCAAGAGGAAATAAGGTCAGAGCTGCAGCAGAAAACACCCACAAGCACCATGCCTAGTATAGCCATGAGAGTGGGACCACAATGGAGACCCCAGATCTGCAGAGCTACCAGCATGCACAGCTAGCCTTGGAGACCCAACCCCTGCACCAGCATACAGAGAACATTGAACATGGAGTCAAGTTACATGATTTGCCAGCTTTGAGATTTAATGCCTGCCCTGCTGGGTTTCAGACTTGCTTAGGACCTATTACCCCTTTCTTTTGGCCTATTTCTCCCTTTTGTATGAGAATATGTACCCTATGCTTGTCCCATCCTTGTATCTTGGAAGTAGATAACTTGTTTTGATTTCACTGATGGGTCTTTGACACTTTGGACTTTTGAGCTGAAACAAGTTAAGACTTTTGGATGAAATGAATGTATTTGTATGTGAAAAGGACATGAGTTTTGCGGGGTTCAGGGGTAGAATGCTGTAGATTGAATGCTCCCTCCAAACTCACTGAAGCTTAATCCCGACTGCAACTGTTGAGGGTGGGAAATCCTATTATGGTAATTGAAAGGTGGGGCCTTGAAGAGGTGATTAGATTGTGAGGACAATGCCCTAGTGAATGGATTAATAATGGTAGTCATGGGCATGGTTCGGGGCTTTAAAAGGAGAGCATGTGAGAATATCTCTCTCTGCTCTGCCATTCTGCCATGTGAGACCTCTGCATCACTGTCCCCACCACCAAGGCCTTCACCAAATGTGTTCCCTGGACTCTGGACTTCCCAGCCTCTGAAACTGTAAGCAATAAATATTTTTCTTTATAAATTACCCAGTTCTGGGTATTTTATTTAAGCAACAAAAATGGACTAATGCAATATTAAAGGTAGTGTCTTGAAACTAGACCCTATAAACAAGAAATTTTAAAAAACAAAAGATCTAGATCCCTACCTCTCACCATACAAAAAAGTCAACTCAAAATAGATCAAAGACCTAAATTTAAGACCCAAAACTATGAAACTCCTAGATGAAAACATAGGGGAAATGCTGCAGAAATGGGAGTGGGCAGCACTTTTTGAGCAAGACTACAAAGGCACAGGCAACAGAAGCAAAAATACGTAAATGGGACTACCTCAAACTAAAAAGCTTCTGCACAGCAAGGGACACTGTCAACAAAGTGAAGAGACAACTTACAGAGTGGGAGAAAGTGTTTGCTAACCACATATCAGACAAGGGGCTAATATCCAGAATATGTAAGGAACTTAAATAACTCAACAGCAAAAAAATAAATAAATAAATAACCCAATTAATTTTCAATAAATGTGCAAACGTAGAGTGCAGCCTTATAACACGAAGGTCACAGGTTTGGATCCCTGTGCTGACCAGCTGCCAGAAAAAAAAAAAAATGGGCAAAGGACCTGAACAGACATTTCTCAAAAGAAGACATACAAATGGCCAACAGGCACATGAAAAAATACTCAACATCACAAATCATCAGGGAAATGGAAATTAAAACCACAGAGAGATATCATCTCACTCTGGTTAGAATGGCTATTATTAACAAGATTAAAAATAGCAAATGCTGTTGAGGATGCAGAGAAAAAGGAACTCTCCTATATTGCTGGTGGGGGTTTAAATTGGTACAGCCACTGTGGAAAACAGTATGGAGATTCCTCAGAGAGCTAAAAATAGATCTACTCTACAACCCAGCTATCTCACTACTGGATATAAACTCAAAGGAAATGAAATCAATATGTCAAAAAGACACCTGCACTCCCATGTTCATCACAACATTATTCACAGTGGCCAAGAGATGGAATCAACTTAAATGTCCATCAGTGGATGAATGGATAAAAAAAACCATGGTAAATATACACAATGGAATACTATTCAGCTTATAAAAAGAAATGATATTTTATCATTTGCAGCAACATGGATGGAACTACAAACTATCATGTTAAGTAAGTCAGGCACAAAAAGACAAGTACCACATGATCTCACTCATATGTGGAATCTAAAAAAAAAAAAAAGTGGTTCTCATAGAAGTAGAGAGTAGAATAATGGTTACAGGGTTAGGGGGCAGTTAGCATGTGGTGCTGATAACACCAAGGTCAAGGGTTCAGATCCCTTTTACTGGCCCGCCACCAAATAAATAAATAAATAAATAATAAACATGACACCAAAGTTAGAAACCAAGAAGAAAAGAAAAAATAATTGCAAAATGTGTGAAAATTTATATTTTTAAAAATCTTGACAACATAAAGAATCCCTGCAAACCAATAAGAAAACACAAAACAACCAAATAAGAAACAGAAGAATTAGGAAATACTCAAAGGAAAAAATTAGAGATCACTAATAACATAAAAGGCTATCTAACTCACTAGTAATCAAAGTGACAATTTGCCTTTCAGTTTGACAGAGACTTAAAAAATATAATACCTAGTGTTGGCAGTAGTGTGGGGAAACTGTCACTTCTATCCCCTCTTAGTGAGAGTGTAAATTGATTTTTAAAAATCCTTTTAGGAGAACAGATTGGCATTAACTATTAAAAGTCTTAAAAATACCATTGACTCAATAATTTTATTTGTGGTATAAATCTCAGGAAAAAAATAGAAAAGCACACAGGTATGTTCATCATAATATTGTTTATAATAATAAAAATAGTTAAATTATGTATAGCCTATATTATAAGCAAGATACCTTTCTTTCTCACCACATCTTATCCCTGCTTTAATAATGAGGATGGTCAAGCACAGAGAAAACAGAGCTTAATCACAATCACAGGGTTCAAACTCAGGCTGTCTGCCTCCAAAGGAGGCACTCTTAATCACTATACCATATTGCCTCACTAAATCAACCTGAATGTTCAACTTAAGTGTTGGCCAGTGTAGGATGCATTTAATAAGTTGTGGTACCTGAATAAAATGGAATAGTATGCAACCACAATCGATTGATTTTGTAAAACATGCTCATCTTATAAATGAGCTGATCCTATTTTTCTTCAAAGGGATTTTTTTAAACTCAAAAACCATCAAAACTAATATAATTTTACCTCTGGGTATTGATATTATGGGTAATTTTAGTTATAGTGGTTGAAAGCATAGTCTTTGGAATTAGAAGGACCTAGGTTCCAATCCCAGCTCTGCTCCTTTTTTGGCTGTGTTCTTTATGTTGGCTACTTAAGGTCTTGGGGCCTCAATTCCTTCATTTATAAAATGGCAATGACCAATCCCTCAGGGTGTGTGTGTGTGTGTGTGTGTGTGTGTGTGTGTGTGTGTGTGTGTGTGTGTGTGTGTGTGTGTGTGTGTGTGTGTGTGTGTGTGTGTGTGTGTGTGTGTGTGTGTGTGTGTGTGTGTGAGAGAGAGAGAGAGAGAGAGAGAGATTGAGAGAATATTTAATAACATAATGTATATAACACTTAGTACCCTTCCTGGTAAGCACCCAATGAATAGAACTAGTTATTCTTATCATTTATTATAATTTTGCTATATTATCTTAATGTTTTACAATAATAATCCATTGCTTTTATATTCAGAAAAGTGTGGCTCTGGGGCTGGCGAGTTATCTCAACTGGTTGGAGCATGGTCTCATAACACTAAGATCAAGGGTTCAGATCACCTTACCAACCAGTTGCCAAAAAAAGAGAAAAGTAAAGCCCTTTCTATTTGGGAAAAAACATAAAGTAAAAGAAAGGAGGGAAGGGAGCTCCAGGAAGGGAGCTCAGAATTCTTAGAAATTGATATTGTTTGTTGCCTTTAAGAAAACACTCAATAACACTGGGTTTGTTTGTTCTACCTCCCCAAAATAATGATGAAGAAAGTAAATGTTCTAGATATGCAATACTAGCAACCAGTGAGCATTTAATATATAAGCAATTAAAGACTCATACCTGCTGGGTAAAGAGGCACAGGGGTACAGTCTCTAATGAAAGTGAGGGACTATCACCTTGGTTCTGCTTCTCAGGTCTAGGGGTTCTTAAATTGTTCCTTACATCTCAACAGTGCTTCATATCCCAATAAGGGCTTTGGGCACACTTGGAAGTAGACTTGTTTTTTTCCTGCTTTATGTCAGTTTTTTATGATGACCAAACCACTGAATATGGAATAAATGTTTATATTTATAGAAAAACTTAATTTTTTGAAATCATGTATTTGTTACAGATTTTACATCCCGAAGTTCAAACTGTAGATCTACGGAGCTGTGATATCTCAGATACTGCTCTCCTGCACCTGTGTAACTGCAGAAAACTGAAGAAATTAAATTTAAATTCCTCAAAAGGAAACAGAGTTTCTGTAACTTCAGAAGGTATGTTTATTAACATTGAATAAATTGGTAGATTACTATTCACCATTTGGATCAAAGAAGAGGAAAATATATCAAATGACAGTATAAAGATGTCAAAGAAATAGGAATTATATTTATCAGTAAAAATATTTAGGGTAAGAAACATAATCCAAGTTAGAATTCTTGCTTATAACCAGTGCTAAAAGTTAAGAAATACATTGGGTATGTCACTACCTTGTATTTTAAACATACTTAAAATAAGCATGGATGCATACTTCTTTTATATTTTAAATATTTTGCCTGGTATAGTGGAACAAGAAATGACCAATTCATATATTGTTAAGGCTTTTTGGATGCAGTATTATAACAGAATTAATCATTAGACTAAATTTTACCAGGTACTCTCCTATGAGTCATAAACATCGTTTTATATGGCCAAACTCCATTTTTTAGTGTCAGTATTACACGAATTAGTGGATTTTTACCTTTTTGTCTTCCAATATAGACCATTTTTTTCCAATATAAAATTTGTATCTTTTTATTTTCAATATAGGAAAAAGAGCCTTATTTGGCCAAGTAGGTTTCTAGAAATTTTTGTGGGTAGTTGGCTATATTTTGCAGTTATCTTGGTTAGCAAGTTAGGATATTCATAATATTTCAAACAAGCATAAGTTTTTAAATGTATACATAAATAATAACTCACTAAAAAACTCCGAAAAAATACATTTCTCTACACAATACTTCTGACAGATAATGTGTGGGTTTTTTCCCACATCAAGCAGTTCTCCAACCTTCTGGACACCAGCTAGATGTCCAACAACATAATTCAATTCTGACACTATCTACCTGGAGGTAGCATCAGATTGCACAAGTTAAGGGTTCAGTCTTGTAACCAAGCCAAAGAAATCTAATTGAGTTTGGTTGCTCATGGTACCAAGAGCCAGTCAGAGAAATAAAAATAGTGCCTGGAAGAAGGATTTTATTTACAGCTGGCTGGGAGAACTGGTGGACAGAGCAGCAATCTCAGCCCACCTCCATAATGACTAAAGTTTTGGTTTTTAAAGGGAAGAAAGGAATGCAGGTCATGCAGGAAGGTAGTGAAGGGGGGGAAGTAGTGAAGGGAAGGGTAGTGCAGGGAGGTAGTGAAGGGAGGGTTTGCAGGTGACTTAAGTCAGAAGTCAGGATTTCATGATAAACAGAGTTCCTTGATGTCATGGGGTCTGTGGTGGTGGTCTGGTGAGCCTCAAGTCTCTGATGTTATCTCAAAGCTGGAGTTGTTTCCTGGGGGAAAAACTCAAAGACAAAATGACTTTAGCCAAGCATCAGTGGAACTTTGAAGTATCTGACTCAGACTCTTTACTAATGTGCATGCCTGACACAATCTTCTCTAAGCAAGAGTGTAGGTTAATAATCAACTTAGTCTTTCTTTGGAATGCCTTTGTTCAAAAAGGTTGATTAGGAAAGTGGGAGAACAGGAGGGAGACTCAGTTCTGATTTATAACCCTTAAGCATATAGAAGCTATGTAAGTGGGTACATGGACAAAGAGTAAACTTTTAAGAGAAATCCTTATGGGGGCTCGGTTTCAGTCTCACAAGAAGTCCCACTTCAGATGCCAATCGCAAGTCCAGGCATCTGGTACTTATGATTGACCAACTGTAAATCAGGAGTTTCAATGACCTTGTTTTGAGTAATCTGGCACAACGGCTCACGGAACTCAGGGAGATAATTTACTTACATTTACTAGTTTATTATACATAAAGGATACAGATGAACAGCCACATGAATAGTACATAGGATAAGGTCTGGAAGGGTCCCAAGCTCAGGAGCTTCTGTCACCATGGAGTTGGGGTGCACCGCCTTCCCACTGTGGATACATTTACCAACCTGGAAGCTCATCAGATCTCCTTGTTCAACAGACAGCGTGGACCAATGGAACAGAATAGAGAACCCAGAAATCAGCCCACAAACTTACAGCCAACTGATCTTTGACAAAGGCACCAAGAAAATACATTGGGGAAAAGACTGCCTCTTCAATAAATGGTGCTGGGAAAACTGGACATCCATATGTAGAAGAATGAAACTAGACCCATACCTCTCATAATATACCAAAATCAACTCAAAATGGATAAAGACTTAAATATTAAGACCTGAAACTATAAAACTCCTAAAAGAAAACATAGGAAAAACACTTCAGGAAGTAGGACTGGGCAAAGACTTTATGAATAAGACCCCAAAAGCACAGGCAACAAAAGAAAAAAAATAAACAAATGGAATTCTGTCAAACTAAAAAGCTTCTATATAGCAAAGAAACAAGTGAAAAGACAAGCTACAGAATGGGAGAAAATATTTGCAAACTATGTATCCGTAAGAGATTAATATCCACAATATACAAGGAACTCAAACAGCTTAACAGTAAAAAAAAAAAAGTAATCCTATTAAAAAATGTGCAAAGCAGCTGAGTATATATTTCTCAAAGGAAGATACACAAATGGCCAACAGACAGATGAAAAAATGTTCAATATCTCTAGGCATCAAGGAAATACACATGAAAACCACACTGAGATATCATCTCACCCCAGTTAGACTGGCTATTATCAAAAAGAGAAAATAACCAATGCTGGCAAGGATGCAGAGAAAGGGAAACCCTCCTACACCACTGTTGGGACTGTAAATTGGTGTGGCCGTTGTGGAAAACACTATGGGATTTCCTCAAACTATAATCCAGCAATACAATCCAGCAATCCCACTGCTGGGTATATACCCAAAGGAATGGAAATCATCATGTCGAAGGGATACCTGCACTCCCATGTCTATTGCAGCTCTATTTACAATAGCCAGGAATTGGAACCAACCTAAATGTCCATTGACAGATGACTGGATAAGGAAAATGTGGAATATATACATCATGGAATACTATTCTGACAAAAAAGAATGAAATTCTGTCATTTGCAGAAACATGGATGAACTTAGAGAAAATTATGTTAAGTGAAATAAGCGAGGCATAGAAAGAGAAATACTGCACGTCCTTATTCATAAGTGGAAGTTAAAAAAAAAACCAATAAAAAAAGAAAGAAAGAAAGATACAACCATTACAGTAATTCACTGAACTTTCAAAAGGAGAGAATGGAACTGAGGCCACACAGGTGGAAAAGGGGGAGGGGGAGGGGGAGGGGACTTAGTGAGAAACTGGTAAAGGGCCACAAAAAAATGATTACATTGTAGGATGTTGAATATACTTATTATCCTGATTTGAGCATCACATATTGCACACAGGTATTGATATCCAATGCCATGTCCCATAGATATGTACAAACTGTCAATTATATTTGAATAAAAAAAAACCCCAAAAAACAGTAAAGAGTTTCTCATATGCTAGGCAGGTAGTTTTCATTAAATGTTTGGAAGTGTTTGGCTAGTGATGTAGCTAACATTTAAAGGTTTGGGGAAAGTGAATTTTTAAAATCCATAAGTAGGAAGGGAATATTCGTTCAGAGGAATCTTGGCCATTTGTTTGTATTATTATTATTACAATTATTATTATTAATTGGCTGCTGTCAAATGCACAATATTAATAAACAGGGCATTAAACAAACTAAAACAAAGTTTTTATTTATAGAGTTTAATTCCCACCCCCTCTTCCCAGAAGTCAGTAAAGTTCTAACCTGATCACTTAGTCTTTCTGGAGACTGGACACACACACACACACACACACACACACACACACACACACACACACACACACACCCCACACACACACACACACCCCACACACACACACACACCCCACACACACACGCGTAAATAAAAAAAGAAAGAAAGATAACAATCACAATAATTCACTGAACTTTCAAAAGGAAAGAATGGAACTGAGGCCTCACAGGTGGAAAAGGGGGGGAAGGGGGTTACTGAGAAACTGGCAAAGGGCCACAAAAAATGATTATATGTGTGTTTGTGTGTGTGCGTGTGTGTAAAGATGATGGTAACTAAATTTTTATATTCAGAAATTTTAACAGTGCTATAGTGTTTGTGCCTGCAATGTGGCATGATGTGATGTACCAGTCTCCAGTGTGCATTTACATCAGGATCTAAGGATTTCAAGACTTCTCTTTTCTTGACGCTCAGTAAAATGTAAGACTGGTCTGGACTAACAGAGAAGTAACATGGTGGCCAAAAAGAAATCCAGGTTTGAGGACAGAGTCAAAGGGTGGGAAGAGAGAATAGATACGTATAACTATGATTCCTAAGGATAAGCATGGAGACCATTACTTAAAACATATGGGCAATTTGGGCCGGCCCCGTGGCGCTGCGGGTTCGGATCCTATATGGGGTTTGCCGGTGCGCTCACTGGCTGAGCGTGGTGCGGGCGACGCCAAGCCAAGGGTTGCGCTCCCCTTACCGGTCACAAAAAAGACAAAAAAAAAAAAACACATATGGGCAATTTAACTTTTGATTTCCCTTCAGAGTCCACAAGAAAATTAACTTTATTCCTTTAAAATTTTTGTTTTAACCAAAAGGAGAATCATCTAATTTGGTTCTGAATGAATTTTTCCTATGTCTTAAAAGCAAATCTACTTGTGACAATACAGGCTTACCATTAATTGCGGATATTCTGAAGAATACACTACAGACTGTAGAGAATTCCTGAAACATTCCAAGAATTTTGAATAATGACAGCATCACTAGAAAATAAGCATAGCCTCACAGATGGACTGCTTTGAAAAAGGTTAACATGCAATTGGTGATTGTTGAAATGAAAACCAGTCACATTTCTCATAAATATGTAATATACACACACACATGTGGCTCATTGATACATAATTGTGTTTTTCTCCAGGAATAAAAGCTGTGGCTTCATCTTGTTCATACCTGCACGAAGCTTCTTTGAAAAGATGCTGCAATCTCACTGATGAAGGAGTCCTGGCTCTTGCACTCAATTGCCGGCTGCTGAAGATCATTGATTTAGGTGGCTGCTTAAGTATTACTGATGTGTCCTTACGTGCATTAGGGAAAAACTGCCCATTTTTGCAGTGTGTTGACTTTTCTGCTACTCAGGTAAATGAAACAGACTTGAAACATATTGACTGTGTTTGCTCAATGTATTTCAATGATGAATCAGAAGAGCATAATTACTGTAATTCTTTTTGTTATTGAAACTGCTGACCACTTCTTGCTTTTGGTGGTTAAGTAATTGCAATATAATTTGGCTTATTCCCCTCAATTTTGTTAAGTAACAAGTGTAGAACGTATGTATGGCTAAAACACGTTTGCTGAATGGGATGCGATAAAACTATATCTAAATGATTAATACACTTTAGAAAATTCTGCTCCCATCATCTCCATTTATGGTTGTTTTTCTTTTTCCCTTTGCTTAGGTATCTGACAATGGTGTGGTTGCACTTGTTAGTGGACCTTGTGCCAAGAAATTAGAGGTAATTTAAAAATATCTATAAAGACTTGTCAAACAGGTCCAGGCAAATATATATATATTATATATATATATATTATATATATATATATTTATTTATACTAGCAGACAACCAATGCCTTATCAATTAGGTATTTCATTGACTTGGTTTTTTTTTGCCTCTACCTCTTTATTCCCAGAGTAAATAAAAACTGGTAAAGTAGGAGGTAAAATAAATGTGCTTAAAACACACACACACACACACACACACACACACACACACACACACACACACACACATTCTACTTGCAATGAAAGTTCTCATTTCCCAGAAATTTTAGTTTCTAACAGATTTAAGGATAGTCTTATGGATGAAGATTGTAAAAGTTTATCAATATAAAGTGATATTCTTAGGATTTCATGTTTAACTGATATTTCTACCAGGACTACTAATTTTGTTACCATCCTATTTTTCTTGATAGCCACATTGTACAACCATTTAAAAAGATCTTAAATTAGTGTTTAGCCTTTGGATTCAATGACTGATGTGGCACCAATAGCCTTTTTCTAAATATATTAAGAAGGCTATCCTTGACCTTGGTGTTACACTTACCATAAGTTTGCAAGGTTCATCCATGTTGTAGCATTTATCAGAATTTCATTCCTTTTAAGGCTGAATAATATGCCATTGTGTGTGTGTTTGTGTCTCTGTGTATGTCTGTGCATGTGTATCACATATTTTGTTCATTCATCTGTCAATATTTTGTTCCTATCTTTTGGCTATTATGGATAATGCTGCTATGAACATGCGTGTACAAATATGTTTGACTCCCTGCTTTCAATTTCTTTGGGTATATACCTAGAAGTAAAATTGCTGGAACATATGATAATTCTATGTTTAATTTTCTGAGGAACTTCCAAACTGTTTTTACAGTAGCTGCACCATTTTACATTCCCACCAGCAATGCAAAAGTGTTCTAATTAGAACATCAAACAAAGGATATATAATATTTCAAACATATGGAAAAGTATATAAAGTAATATAACAGAGACCTGTGGACCAACCACTTGGATTTTAACATTTTCTGCATTTACTTCAGTTTCTTTTTCTAAAATAATGTCACATCTAAAACCCCCCTCATTTATTCCCCCTTTCTTCCTTCAGAGGTAACCACTATCGTAAAGATAATTGTGTATCTTTCCTTGCATGTTTGGATACTTTTTCTTTTTTTTTTTTTTTTTTTTAAAAGATGACCGGTAAGGGGATCTTAACCCTTGACTTGGTGTTGTCAGCACCACGCTCAGCCAGTGAGCGAACCGGCCATCCGTATATGGGATCCGAACCCGGGGCCTTGGTGTTATCAGCACCGCACTCTCCCGAGTGAGCCACGGGCCGGCCCGATACTTTTTCTTTATATGTATAAATCCATAAATAAGATATAGTATTGTTTTATATGTTTTAAAAATTTACATAATGATTTCATAATGTATATGTCCTTTTACAATTTGCTTTTTTATTTAAAATTATGGTTTTAAATTTTTTAAGCTTGGGCTGGCCAGTTAGCTCAGTTGGTTAGAGTGCAGCCTTGTAACCAAGGTCACAGGTTCAGATCCCCATACCAACTAGCCACCAAAAAAATAAATAAATAAATAAAATTTTTCAAGCATTATTGAGATATAAGTAACATGTAAGTAAATTCACCCATTTTAAGTGTACAGGAATTTCGATAATTATTATATCATCATGTAGCCACCACTACAGTCAAGATATAGAACATTTCCACCACTCTAAGAAGTTTTCTGCTATCCCTTTGTAATTTTCTCTTCCTGTGACCCTCCCTGAGCAAACACTGATTTACTTTGTCATTATAGTTTTGTCTTTTCTAGAATTTTATATCAGTGGAGTTATGCAGAATATAGTCTTTTGTATTTTACTTCTTTCTTTTATGTTGCTTCTTTCACTTAGCATAATGTTTTTTAGATTCATCCATGTTATTGCATGTGTTAATACTTCATTCCTTTTTATTGCTAAGTAGTATTCCATAGTATGGATATGCCACAATTATTTGTACTTTCATTTGATGGACATTTGGATTGTTCCAATTTGGGGCTATTAATGAATACTGCTACAGACATTTGAGTGCAAGTCTTTGTATAGATGTACATTTTCATTTTCCTTGGGTAAATACCTAGGAGTGAAATTGCTGGGTCATATAGCAAGTACATGTTTAGCTTTATAAGATACTACCATACTGTTTTCCAAAGAGCCTGAACTAACATTGTGTTTGAGATTATGTCCATTAATACAAGTAGATATTTTTCATTTCAACTGTTTTATCTTATCCCATTATATTAATAAACCACTTACTTACACATTCTCTACTTCTTTACTATTGCAAGTAATATTGCAATCATCATATTTATAAATTGTTTCCTTATACACATGTATAGAGGAGTTTCTCTGAAATGGAAATCTACAGTTGGAATTGCTGGGTTCTGGGGTATACTTATCTTCAGATTTAATTGATATTGCCAAATTCTTTATTAAATGGTTGCATATTTAACTTTTAAGTCTGCTTTACCTTCCAAATTACTTCAGACTTACATTGGTCCTTTCTTTATAGTTTTTCTTGCAAGTAGATATCTGGTTCTTTTTGTACCCGAACTTTTTCATACTGTTATAGATATATTTTTTTCCTTTAATTTTCTTTTTATTTTTAAATAGGAGATCCATATGGGACATTGTGTAAATCTGACTGATGAGGCTGTAGAAGCTGTCCTTACTTACTGTCCTCAGATACAAATATTACTTTTCCATGGATGCCCCCTGATAACAGGTTAGTCTGATAGTCTGCTTGGCTCCAAATCCTGGCTTCATCTCTTACAACTGTGTGACCTTGAGTAAATTACTCAATCCATTCCATTATTCAGTTTCCTCATTTGTAAAATGGGCATAATGAAAATGGGCATAATGATATGGGCATAACTCACAGGCTTGGTCATAAGGATTATCTGACAACTCTTTTTATGGTACCTTGCACATAGTAAGAGCTCAATTAATGTTAGTCATGATAATGATGGTGGTGGTGGTAAGTGCTAATAAATGTTAGCAAGGATGAGGATGAGGATAACAGTAGTGGTTGTGGTCTTGATATTAAATACGATGCTTCATGTAGACAAAATTTCAAGTTTGTAATATTACATCTATCAGACATGCTAAATGGCCTGTCAACTGTTATCAAGTGTGGACATTGAAATTGAGGATAATTTGGACTCTATTCTAATGTGGCTCTTCACTGAATGAGAACAAAGTAGCCATAACCCATTTGGCCTGTGTAAGAGCCATGATACTGTTTATCACCCTCCCCCAGAAACCATGGCACCTTTCACATTACCCCTACCCATACCATAACATAACCTGGGTCTCACTTGTAAAACAGGAGTTATATCCATTTCTTTAATTACAGTCTAAGCAATTATTCTCTAGCTTGAGTTTCTATCGTGGAAGTCCCTATGACAGCTTCTCTATCTTTTCTTATGTTTGGATTGCCAGTGTCTTAACCAAGGCTGTAACCTTGGGTTTTATTTGGGTATTAGTGGCATCTATAGTGAAGAGTAGCTCTTATTTTAGGCAGACATGTCTCAAGAAACTGGAGCCAAAAGGGACATATAAAAAAAACGTTAACAGTGGTTACCTCCAGAGAAAGCTGTGGAGGGACAAAATTAGGAAACAGGCTTCACTATATACCCTTTTGTACCATTTGAATTCGGTATCATGTGGATGGTATTAACCTATTAAAAATTAATAATTTTTTTTTGGCAGCTGGCCGGTAGGGGGATCCAAACCCTTGACATTGGTGTTATAACATCACGTTCTAACCAACTGAGCTAACCGGCCAGCCCATAATAATAATTTTAAGAAAATAATTTAGAACCAGAAAAACTCATGGGACTGTGACTTGGTATGTGTACACTATTCTAGAGATTGTGAAAGGAGAAACAAAGGGTCTTTGGTCATCAAACAAGACAGAAAATTGTATTTTCAGAAAACAAGTAAGCTATTTTTTAAAGTAGAAGAGACCACAATATGCAGAATGTTATAACAGCAACCTTTGATAGCAGATCTTTTCAGAATACCAGCTAAAAGTGTATAAATCTACCCACTGAGCTATGTGTGCATTTAACCATTACACTGAACAAGCAAGAGGGACTCATAAAATATGTTTAGAAATATTTTTAATCACAAACAAAATGATAATTACAATTACAAAATAAAAATACCTCAGTTAATCAGGAAGGCCATTCCCATGCCCATGGTCAATTAAAGATTAACTATTTCCCTTTCTATAGAAAAGGGAAAAATACTTTAAAAATATTCCGTTTTATTCAGAGGTCATAACACTTAAAAACATAATGTAGAAAACTTAAAATGATTCTTAATACAGTCAGCCCTGCATATCCATGAGTTCTGTATCCACAGATTACAACTGAAAATATTCAGAAAGAAAAAATAAAAAATACAACAATAAAAAATAATACAAATAAACAACACAGTAAAACAACTATTTACTTAACATTTACATTGTATTAGGTATTGTAAATAATCTAGAGATGATTGAAAGTATATGGGTGGTTGTGCATAGGTTATATGCAAATACTGTGCAATTTTATAAAAGAGACTTGAGCATCTTCAGATTTTGGTAACTGTGGGGGTCCTGGAACCAATCCCCAGTGATTACCGAGAGACAACTGTACTATGAGACTTACTAGCCATTCCCTTCTTCAAGGAATTCATTCATTCATTCAGTGGACTTCCAAATTAATGTGTTTAGAAAATTGTTCAAATAAAGCTATTGACTTGTAATCTCCAGAGTATTTATGGAATTATTATTCAAACTGTAATATTCTCTAATACAATGATAAGCTTTAGTCAAATTATGAATACATAGTTTATTCTCTTAGCTTTGAAAATGGGCCATTTCTTCTTTAGTTTAGGGAATTTTGTGACTCTATAGTTCAATCCTTTTGGTTATTATGAAGGAAAGAATGACCATAAAGCCTGTGACTCATCCCCTTCAACTCAGGATCACCCTAAGGAAGGATTGCCTAAACTAGACCTCCTGATAAACATGTGAACTAGTAAGGCTAATGGAAAGGGTCTGTTTAGATTGCTTGTTGCACACAAACTTGGAATTTATTAATTTATGGGGCATCACTGACTGCATAGTTACCACATGCACTCTTTTCTATCTGTGTAACTAATAGTACATAAAAATAGAAATTTCCACACTAAAACCAGATTCCTCTGAGAGGAATGGTCCAGACACATTGTAAAACAGTTATGTTAATCTGAAAGCAAAATGTATCCTGTGGTTTATTCTTTGTGAGAAATAATGTTCTGATGATGTTGACCTATGTAGGTATGTCAAAATCATGTTTTTCTCCTTCCCTATAGTATTTTTGTTTCATCTTCCTTCTAAAAGATATATGCTAGAAATGTTACTCAATTATGAAAAATCTTAGATTTTTGTATGTTTCAGAACAATTCTATTGGTTTTCCTTTGTATTTTTTTTATCAGTGATTAGACAAAAAAACCTTCACCATTTGTAGGTTTCAGTAATTGAGATAATAGTTTCTGGCAGCATTTTTCAAATAGGCCTTAGAACCCATTTATATTCTTAAAAATTATTGAGGACCCCAAAGAGTTTTTATTTATGTGGGTTATGTTTACAAAGTTAAAAATTAAATTAAAACAAAATTTTAATGTATTTATTCACTTTTTAAAAAATAATAAACCTGTTACATGGAAAAGAGAAATATTTTCATTCAGATCATCACGTTTTAGATCATTATGGATATACTTCTTTGATATTACCCCAAAACTCAGCCAGTGGTAATTTCTTAAAAGTTAATTTTAGTGTGGAAGTTGAACACATATCAATTAACTTTTCATATGTTTACATTATAATTCACTGGTCTGTCTTGAATTTTGAATGGGTCTTTTACCCATGTATGATTTGTAACATCATGCACTGGCAGTTTGGAAAATATTGGTTCTCTGAGTTATACAGGTCTTCCAAATGTTGACACATTTCCTTATACAGAAAAAAATTACTGGTTAATATTACCACTGATCTCCTCAGAAAGGTACTAAGTAGCTTTCAAGATCATAGTGATAGCTACAAGTTTTCCAAAATCCACTTGAAAGCTAAAGTTTTATCACTGGCAACAAATTCTGTCATTTGTTTTGTTTGAAGTGACAGGCTCGTTTCACTCTTTTTCAAGAAACAGTCTGTCAAGTACCCAAATGGGAATAAACTTAGGCTGTCAGTCATTCTCTCAAGTAAAAATGGTGTTCCATGAAAAAACTCTGAAAGGATCATGGACTGTAGAATACAAAGACCACACTTTGAGAACCATTACTTTATGGTAAAGAAAAATGATCAGTCAACTAAAGCATTACAAGCAAGAATCATACCCCTTTCAAATCACTTCTTATATTTTCATGTGGCTGCTGGAAGTGGAGAAAGTAGACATTGAAATGGCAAGAGTTCAAAATATTTCGTATAGAGTAATAATATTTTTGACCTAGAAGTTCATCTGGCCCAGGATTTACCAACTATGTTGCTGTTACATAAATGACCCAAAGATGCCCTCTGAGGCCCTATGTTTATTTTTTACAGCATACCAGGACTATTAGCTCAAAAGCCTGCCAATACCAAAGTCAAATTTTTACATATCCAATTATTTTAAATATAGATAAAAATAAGCACATTTCCAGACATCTAGAGCCTGACTGCTGTTAGGTTCAGTGAGACAGAGAAAAGGGGGGGGGGGAGAAATAGAAAAAGAGGGAGACTCACACCAGGCGCTATTTCATCCAAGCAGTTTTATTCCACCAACATGGAGGGGAGACTGAGTCAGATCAGTTCCCCCAAACAAAGGAAAGCAGGAGATTTATAAGCCTTTGAGGGTTCTGGCAGAGTAATGGGCAATTTCAAAATCAGTGGTATGCAAGGTGACAGCCCTTGTGGTCCGCTAACATCTGGTCAATTAGGGTATAGGCTTCTAATTAATGTGCCACTGTATCAGTACAAAGCATTCCAGCCCAAAGCCTGTTCCCGCAGCTCACAAGATGTTCCTTTGATGATAATGGTCATGTTTACCCCTTTCCAGGAGAGGAATTTTTCTGACCAGTTCCTGGAGCAGAAAAGATAAAAGGGAGGGGGAAGAGGATTGAAAGTTGCTTAACATTGGTGTGCTGATGTTAAGCTAGCCATGAGGCCTAATATTCCTCCCTTTATATATATATATACACATACATATATAAAGGAAGGCTTTATATATATATATATATACACACACACACACATACACATATATAAAGGAAGGCTTTGTATATGTTATATATATGCATAAATGTATATATACATATATACATAAATGTATACGTATATACATATATATACACATACACACACACACACACATATATATATATAAAAGAAGGGAGGGGAGAGTTTGGACAAAGGTCTCCTGTATTTTCTTCTAGCTGATTATGGGCACCAAGTCATTAGCGGGTATTTGGGGGGTCTGATAGTAATCACTGGTATCAGACAGCTTGAAGTGTAAGGACTGTCTTGACCTGCTGGGCAGTGATGGATTCTGTGGTCCGTTTGATGAGAGTGATGAATATTTGGAATTAAAAAATCCAGTTGTTAAACCTAGAACTAGAAGCACATGAGGAGTTGGAAAAGGGATTAGAAGGGAGGCCCACTGGGGCCATTGGGACCAGGATGTGTCTGTTGTTTGTTGAATTTGAGGTGCCCTGTCACATTACTTTTTGCCGCATCTCAGACTGTTCTGGACTGGTTAACATAAAAAACAGCATTCTTCCTCTAGGAAGAGACAGGTACCTCATTTTTCAGCAGTTAGGATATTCAAAGCCATCTATTTTGAAGAATGATTTCTGCCAGTGAATTTATTTAATTTTGAGTGGTGGTAAAGGTGGAGGCCATTTCACCTAGAGTGTCAGAGAGAGCTTTTGACAGTTGTTGGAAATGGATTGTGGCAGTGCTAACCCCAGCTATTCCTGTCCCTAGAGCTGTGGAAATTCCTCGGGTAGCCAGTAAGGGAATGAGGAGTGGAGCAGCCCAATTATGATGGGCTGTAGAAGAGAGAACTGTGTCAGGAAGGGTTTGATTGAATAGTTTGATTGCTTGACAGTAAGGTAACAGTGGGGAGCTGGAACACTAAGGTACAGGTGCCAGGCCAGGCAGAGGAAAGGCAGAGGTAGGATGAGGTGCCACAGAGGAAGAAGACACCTGGGGTAGTAAAATAGAAGCTATAGGCCTAAATGGCCAGCCATGAAACTTGTTTATTTTCTAGGTCCCACACTGAGCAGGATCTGGAGAGGATGACACCAGTTAGGGGCTGGTAGGGAAGGTTGGTGGGGGAAGAGACAAAATCTTTTTTGTTTAAGAGTGAGAGGAAGAAGTGGGTGCTGGGAAGATGTGTTGAGAGAGAGAAAAGGAAGGCAGGAAGACTGGTCGGAGCATTTCTGCCAAGGCATTCCTTTCTGTAAGACACATGGTGACCTCTTGTCTGCAGAGAGGGTGTGTGGTTGTTGGTTTGGAGGTGGTGGTAGGAGGAGGTTTATTCCAGGAGATGGAAAGGGGACCTGAGAAGCACATATCATTTCCCCAAACTAGGGTGGATCCTTTTCTGTAGTGAGTTTATTGAGTTTGGGTAGAAAGACAGATCCAGCAATTAGCTGACAGAGGAGAATGTGACTGGATTAGGAGTTGTTGTGTAAGGTTTATGAAAGGGATCCAGCTATTGATTTGATGGCTGCACTGAGGAGTGGAAATATTTGTGGTGAGGATGAGTAGTAGAAGGAGTGGCCCGAGCATTATGGAGTATATCTGGCAAATAGAAGGATGCAGGTAATAAAAGTAAACCACTGTAGCTGGTCTAAATTGAAGTTGCTGAAATCTCCCTGGAGGTATAACTCTCTTATAGCCGCCCAAAGTCCATCTACTGAGGTAGGAGGGTGTTGAAAAGGGTACCGAGAGGTTGAGGTACAGGATATGAAAGGTTTGTAGATCCTTTAGCACAGGACCAATGGGAAGTAAGGAGTGTCTGGAGTAATAATTGGATTTGTAATTAGATTTAAAAGACATATCAGTTAGAGCAATACAGGGTACAGTAAGGTTGGCAGTGGGATAGAAGTAGGAAGAGTCAGAAGGCCCAAGCGGTGAAAGGAGGCCGAGGATTGAGGCAGCTATGCTGTTACTGATCTGCAGTAGCCTGTTCCTCTGGTATCCGAGAGAGCCGGATAGTGGTTGGACCAGTGTTGATTACTCTGAAACAAAAGGGGGTGACAGACTTTGGGAAAATGGGTTTCCTTTAATAGGCTAGCCTGGAGTGATTATTGAATAACTGGCTTAAGTCTCTGGAGTCCCTCTTTACTGACTGGATATAGGGCTTGGTGACGGAATGTGGAAGGGTTTTTTTAACTTGTGTTTGTAGTTGGGGGGTGATGTTGAGCAATAGAAGTAGTAGTGGTATCCCAGACCTCGGGGTCAACTATTTCAGGGGGTAGGGGGTTAGAGGGAGAAGCAAGTCTGGGTGGCATAAGAGTAGAAGAGGTTCAGGTGGGTTTGGAGTGAAGTATATGGATGCCTGGAACTTAGTGAAGATGTCCCTTTCCAAAATAGGAGTAGGCCAATGTGGAATGACTATAAACTGCTGTATGAAAGGTACTTTAAAAAGAATACAAGGTGGGCCGAGCCCGTGGCGCACTCGGTAGAGTGCCGCGCTGGGAGCGCGGCGACGCTCCCGCCGCGGGTTCGGATCCTATATAGGACTGACCGGTGCACTCACTGGCTGAGTGCCGGTCACGAAAAAACGACAAAAAAAAAAAAAGAATACAAGGTAGAGGGGAGGTGACCTTTGGTTTGAATGGAATTCCTCCCACTCCTACAACAGAAATGGAGGAATCAAAAACTTGGCCTGAAGGGCCGAGCCCGTGGCGCAGTTGGTAGAGTGCTGCGCTGGCAGCGCGGCAACGCTCCCGCCGCGGGTTCGGATCCTATATAGGACTGACCGGTGCACTCACTGGCTGAGTGCCGGTCACGAAAAAACGACAAAAAAAAAAAAAAAAAAACTTGGCCTGAATATTCTGGAAGTACCAAATGTGTGTGGTCCCCATATCTAGTAAGAAAGAAATGAGCTTACCTGTTATCATTACTGTTAACTGGGGTTCAGAGGCAGTGACAGGCGTGGCAGCAGGGATTGTAAGCCCCGGGCTGCATCAGTCGCAGTCTTCAGGGGCTTATCCCAGCAGGTCAGATAGCTCCAAACTGGGCTCAGTAGGGGTATTTGGAGCGGGTCCAGAGACCCTTTTACTACAGCTGACTCTCCAATGCCCCTTCTCACCACACAGGGGACAGGGCCCTGCTGGAGCCTCAGGTTTGAGCAGACACTTGCTTAGTGCCCTGGTTTACTGCACTTGAAGCAGTTACTTGGGAGAGCAATGGTAGGTTTTTAGCCTTGCCTTGAGGTGTTCGCGGTTTCTGATTTTCCCAGATAGCAAGCAGTAGTCAGTAACTGGTATTTGATTTGGTCATAGTTTAGTTTTTGGGTTTTTTAGATTCCTCCTCTCTGTTTCGGGATTACGGTTGGTATATTATATTACAGCCTCAGTGAGGTGAGACATAAAAAGTGCAGGGCTTTCAGTAGGTTCTCGAGTAACTTTCTTTATTTTGTTATAATTGACTGTTTTTAAAGAAAACTTTTTCATCCCTTCTGTAAGACATGTGAGCATGTGACCTCTCTTTCTTCTATCTGGAGATTTTAGTTGATAGTTCCAATTTGGGGTCAGTTCGTGGGACAGCCACAGGACCCAGAGGATACTGAGTCGGGTCCTGAGTGTGTATGGTGTCTGCATGGGCTTGGGCTGCAGTCCAGACTCACTCCTTCCCCTCCAGGGCTAACGTGGAAGAGAGGATAACAGAAAAGTCATGCCAAGTGAAATCATAGGATTGAATGAGATATTGGAATTCCTTTAGATATTGAGTAGCATCTATAGTATATGATCCCAGTTGCTTCTCTATTTGAGCCATATCAAAAGGAACATGAACCCTAATAGTGTCCTCAGTTCCTGCTACCTCTCAAAGGAGAAGAACAGGAGAAGGGGGATGCAGTGATGGGGGCAGGTGGTGGCAGGTCAGTTTGGTCATATCTGAAAACCTGACATTCCAATCAAAGACATTGTAAAATAACCAGTGTCTCCAATTGTGTCCTATTACAAGAAGAACACATCCTTATTGAACTTATGTAAATAACTATATTGCCATAAAATAACAATACTTATGAATAGTTTTAAAATCCTAGATGCATAGAGTAGAGAGAAAAGTAAATGTTTTAATTGTTGAAAAGAATCATCAATGTTTTAAAACAAAAATTGTAGAAACCCATTTTTTATCAGTTAATTTAGTTTTAGGTAATTAACTTTTGTTCTTTTGACCTTGATTAGTAATTTTATAAACCCATTAGTTTTTTTATTAGAATATTGGTACAAACTCAAAGTTGTCAGGAACCTGTATCTGTTAGGTTAGGAAATAACATTTTAAAATTGTAATTGAACCAAGATTATGACTGACAGCATTTATATAAGACATAGATTTCTAAGAACCTTATACAATTTTGGAACACAAAGAGAGTCAAACATTATTTCTTGTTTTGACAATTCTTCCCATATAGTTTAATTTATCACATAAGCCAATTGGTTTTGATACATCTTGTATATATATACTTTGAGAAGCTCCAGCACCCTTGGAACCCCTCAAAGTTAGTTTAAGTCAAAAGTTTGAATTTTTAGAATTTGGTTTTGGAAAGTGTGTCAAATAACAAAGACTTAAAATACTTAGATAAATAAGATCACAAATCATTTATAAAAATAAAATCAAAGTGATAAAGGATTTTAAAGGCAGAGAGCACAAGAAATTGTCTTGATAAAACATGGAATGTTTCCTAGGCCAGTTATCTAAAAGGTAAAAAAAAAAAAAAAAAAACCTCTTAAAATTTTTTATTAAGAGCAATTAAGAGCTTTCAGAAAACATGGTTGTCCCAACATAGGAAAGCAAACTCTAACCTTGCATCAGAGTACTTTTGATATTAATGTTTAATTAAAAAAATACATAATTTGATTCAAAATGATCTTTTTATTTTTGGCTGGGTTTACAACTTTAACCTTAAAAGTCTTTAGCAAAGTCAAATGTAATCCCATTTGATTAGAAAACCCAGGCAAAGATGTAAGCTGATAATTCTGAAAACTTTTTTCATAGCAATATGATTTTAAACTATTTACACCTGCATCACCACCTTTTTTCTTTCTGATTATCAGATCTTAGGTAACCAAAAGGCACAGACTTAGTTGCTCAAACCCAAGCATACAGACCTTTCCCAAACATATAAAATGTTGGCTTTTTTTAATCCTTGAGTCATTTTTAACACCCAAAAGGTAACTTTTAAACAGTGTAAAAAGAGTGTTACCGAGAAAAGATGCTTGAAGAGGGATACACAGAAAAACAAGGAAGAGTGCAAAGCTCACAATGTTCAGCATAATTAGGGAGCAAAGCATGCGGTGAAGGAACACAGAAAGGAGAGGGTCGCCTATTGTGCCTCCCCTAGTTTGGCCGCTGTAGTTACTCCTTGTTTGACCATTAGGCTATGTCTTAGCTACTGAGTTCCATTGCAGGCTATAAGTTGAAACTGTTTCAGTCACTGCAGGAAATATTCCACATTCCACCTTTAGCTCAGAATGTTACACATACAATGTTGCTAAATGAGCCCTGCAGTTTCTAAACAAACCCTGCCAGAGATGGCTCCTTTTAACTTTTTTTTTTTTTTTTTTGCCTGTAAGACTGTGTGATGGGAGCATGTAGCCTAATTTGCTATATACTGATTGTCTATCCTAGTAGCCTGACACAAAGTGGCAAGGTTTGTGATCCAGTGACAGAGTGATCAGTTCTGCCCTGGGCCATGTAGCGTTACCCCAAGGCAGGGAGTTGGGTTCAGTTTGTAAAAGAAGTATCTGAAAAGTAGCACAAGAGCAACAGAGAGAGGGTTGAGAACGAAGGTAAACAAAGGCTCAGGTACAAGGGACTTTAGACCATTTTCCATTGCAGTGGAGGAAGTTTTCTAAATTGCAGAGAATTTGGAAATTGAGAGCACCATCTTCTGGCCACCAGCTTTCATTATCCAATTTGTATTGTGGCCAGGCAGTGTTGCAGAAGAAAATAAGTCATTTGGGGCAGATGTCAGGTGATAGTATTACAAATGGTCTGATTGCCCATAAGGTGAGAGGTAAATTTGAGGGGTGAGAGAAATTCAGGTCTCTCAGATCCTCAGCAAAGACCAGGCATCCCCAGAAATCTGTGAAGGTCTGAGAGTGAGAGGCAAATCAAGGACACTAGGTGTCCCTAAGTGTGGAGGTGCCTAGCCACCAGTGTGGCTGAGAGGAGAGCTGCCACCCTGGTGCTGGGGTTTTGTTGAGAGTCCTGGATTGTCTGTGAACAGGGTCCCATAGTGAGAGGGAGACAAGAATTCACTCACCTAAGCAGAGATCAGTAGCCAGTGTTGGATGCAGGAATCAGAAATGGAATATGGTAGCAAAAAGTGGCTGGCTCAAGTCTTGGGACAGTATAGATGAGGCAAAGCAGAAGAGAGAGAAATCTCCAGGGCCTTCAGTTGCCATCAGTTATGCTGCCTTTTAGTGGGAGATTTCAGAGACAGAAGGAAGAAGAGAGGGTTTGAGAGAAAGTACCTCACTGGGTCTTTGTGGCCGGGCTGGCTGGGAGCAAAACTACCCGGCCCCATGTTGGGCGCCAATAAATGTTAGGTTTGGCAAGATGGAGCAAAGAGAGGGAGGGAGGGAGAGAGAGAGAGAGACCTGAGCCAGGTGCTATTTCAGCCAAGCAGCTTTATTTCACCAACACGGAGGGAGACTGAGTCAGATCAGTTCCCCCCAACAAAGGAAAGCAGGAGGTTTATAAGCCTTTGAGGGTTCTGGAGAGTAACGGGCAATTTTGAAATCAGTGGTATGCAAGGTGACACAGCCCTTGTGGTCCGCTAACATCAATTAGGTCAATTAGGGCATTGGCTTCTAATTAGTGTGCCACTGTATCAGTACAAAGTGTTCCAGCCCAAAGCTTGTTCCTGCAGCCCACAAGACATTCCTTTGGTGATAACAGTCATGTTTACCCCTTTGCAGGAGAGGAATTTTTCTCTCTGCAGTTCCTGGAGCAGAAAAGGGGGAGGAAGATGGAAAGTTCCTTAACATTGGTGTGCTGATGTTAAGTTGGCCATGAGGCCTAATACCTGCTTTGCACACCCTGCAAACTACACCCAACATCTACTACCCATAGAGAAGATAAAACCCAGGTCTACAAAAGACCCCAAGCCACTGCTGCCCTGGTGAACAACATCAT
Source organism: Cynocephalus volans (assembly GCF_027409185.1). Classification (NCBI taxonomy): domain Eukaryota; kingdom Metazoa; phylum Chordata; class Mammalia; order Dermoptera; family Cynocephalidae; genus Cynocephalus; species Cynocephalus volans. The sequence continues at coordinate 82,354,129 of NC_084471.1, forward strand.
GACACATTAACTGTCTCTCCAGTCCTCCAGAAATTCCCTTACCCTTCTCCCCTTCTGAGTAGTGACTCCCTACACCATTGCCTTTGGAATGTCTCATGCTGTGAGGGACTTACCCTGCACTCAAACCTGTCAAAGTGCTGCCTGGCTAATGTTCATTGTATCTACTGCCATCTTGTGGTCATACCTTCCTCCTTGATCTGCCCTGAAATCTCTCAAATTCACTACAATGACATGGTATGGCATTCTAGAAGACATCCATAGGTATAGCATAAAACAAAAAGTGTTTATATGTCCAAATGTTTGCAAAATGCAACATACTACTATAATGAATGTTAATTTATCAAAGGCTCTGAGAAATACTGTAAATAAACTTGTTTAACTTTATTTATCCAAGCATTTCCCAGTTTTTATCACAGAATACTTTTTTGATTGACCTAGCCAACTCCTTTGTTATATTTTATTATATGTTATTATTCTGACCCTTGATTTCACAGAATAGGAAAGTGAGATGCTAAAATGTTATTTGCCAAATGTGACAGTTTTTAATAATAGTGCCAAGACCAAAACTACAATCTAAGGTATTGTGAAATGAGTATTGATCCCCAGTCTCCTGCCATCTCTCCAAAACTTTGCATAAATCACTTAACTTTTATGGATCTCAACTTTCCCTTATGCATAGTGATCAATCATAAAATTGGGAGATCTGATGATAATGCAAGAGTTCATACAAAATGGCTTTTATTAATAAAGATTCTGTAGGGAGAAAAAAACTGAACATTAACTATCCAGATCATTTCTACTCTTCCCCCTTTCCTGTCAATACTCTTAAATCTGCTGCCTTTGCATATTTTTGCTACCATCATTGAATGAAAATAAAGCGGGCTAATATGTTCATTTTATATTTAATTTTTAATTTCTTCTTTTTCCAAAGAAGATAAATGCTTCTTTTTTTTTTCCTGGTTCGTTAAATGAAAGTTATTTCTTCTTTCATGACACCTTATATAACGTTTCCTCTTATATATGCATGTGATCGCTCATATGAGTGTTTAATACAGTACAATTTATATTCTATAGTACTTACTATACTTGCATATGCACGTGCAATTATAATATTATATTATCCTCAAAGCAACCTGACCCCCAAATTGGCAGTGTTCACTGTAATTTCCCATCAGACTCCCTGAATTAATCTATTTTCTCTACAATATTTCTTAGTATTTATAGTATTTCTTAACTTTAGTCAGACTATAAACAGAACTCCACATTATGAGTTAAGTTGTGAAACTGTTGGAAACCTCTGACTTGATTTCTGCAGAAGAGACAAAAACTAAGCTGCTATCTAAAATACTATAAATCATAATGTAGTTTTTATAGATGTTATAGAAGCATAAAAATAATTTTTAAACTTATTAAATTATTTTAAATTCAATTATGTCTGCAATGATTACCAGTAAATTCAACTTATATACCTTTGTTAATATCCCACGACAGACATGCATTTCAGTTTCTCAATTATCTAAACATGTTTCACATGAGGCATGGAGGTTTAGCTTTGAGAAGGGCAATAAAGCAATTAGACAGCAAGGGAGTCCTTATATTTTATATTGAAAGGTGGGAAAACCCACCAGAAAATCTGCCACTTTTGAGCGAATTGACTTAAACTTTAGTCATATCTGAGAATTTTTTTCAGCCAGATTACTTTACAGGCAAGTTCTTTCCTACATTCCTGGATAATACATATGTCAAGATTTACCACAGAGAGCCCAAATCAAATTATTTTAAGACCTGAGTGGTTTGCTTCAGAATTTCCCTTTAGTTAAAGCTGACTCCTTGCTTAAAGGACAACTTTATTTCATATATTTCTTTTTCTAAATCCTATATTATTCTGTTTCTTCATCATTATCCCATTACTTATTACTAATCCAGCATGAGAGAACTTCTTTATGCCAGACCACTGTAGAAGCATTAGAACTTTTTTTTTTTTTTGGTGGCTGGCTGATAAGGGGATCGAACCCTTAGACCTTGGTGTTATAATGCCGGGCTCTGACAAACTGAGCTAAACAGCCAGCCAGAACTTTGATCACTGTTTGTAAAAATGTACCCAGCCTCAGTTTTTTTCACTGTGTACTCCACAAAAATGTCTAAATTACATTTTCACCAATCAATTGAAAAAATTATTTTGTTAAAAGTTTGTATTTCACATAGTTTCTTCTTACTCTTGCTGCTCCAATAGTGCCTGCCATGAATCTTTCAGAAATGATCTCCATCTATATAGTCATAGATTTTTAGAAAGATAGTGGATGGTTCCTTAGAGGTCATTTATACAATGGCTTCTCTGTAAAGATAAGGAAACAGAGACACAGTGGATTTAAGTGGCTTGCCCCAGATTTTAGAAATAGTTCATAGACTTGGAAGTAAAACCTAAGTCACCTGATCTACAATCTATAATTCTTTCCCCTGTAGAGCAATTTCCTGAACCTTTGGTGTAAAGCAGCTTAACTGTTACTAGAAAAAGGAAAGAAAATAGGGTGACATCAAGCATCAGCAGTGTGATTGGTATAAATGACCTTTTAGCTCCTTTTCAGTCTGGAGAGTCTGCTTCTATAAAGTGTTCTGCCAGGGGATCATGAAAGAGAGACCCCACAGTTTTTCCCTATGCATAATAAACTCATAGGCACTGAATATTCCTACTATTTAAACACACAGTCCTAAATACTCTTTTCATGGGAAGGTGCCTAAAGAGACTGTGAGTAATGTAATACTGCCATCTAGCATGAAAAATTTTTAACTGCGTAAAAATATGTTGTATGCTTACTATTGGAGGGAAAAGCATCTTCCTGTTATGTGTAATAGTAAATTCCTACAGAAGAGTGATAAATGTAGTCAGAAAACAAATGTTTATATATAATGTTTGATAACATGTTCACAACTAGGAAAAATGCCAAAATAACCCTAGAATAGAAATACCGGCTAAAATGAAATTGGGAAGTACAGGTCCCCAATTTTGTTCATTTTCAAAATCATATTGGCTATTCTGGGTTCCTTGAACTCTCATATAAATATTAGAATCATCTTATCAATTTCTGACCCCCCCCCAAAAAGCCAGCTGGGATTTGATACAGATATCTGAAGATAATCTGGGGAGTATTGCCACTTTAACAATATTAAGTTTTCTTATCTATGGACATGAATGTCTATTTATTTAGATTTTCTTTCTTTCAATAATGTTTTGTAGTTTTCAGAATATAAATTTTGTTAAATTTATTCCTAAGTATTCTATTCTTTTTGATGGCAACATAAATGGAATTATTTTCTTAATTTCATTTTTGCATTATTCATTGCTGGTGTTTAGAAATATAGTTGATTTGTGTATATTGATCTTGGACCTTGCAACCTTGCTGAACTCCTTTATTAGTTCTAAATCTTTTAGTGGATTCCTTGGGACATTCTATATACAATATTTCATCGTCTACAAATATAGTTTTACTTCTTCCTTCCAACCTGAATGCCTTTTATTTTTTTCTTGCCTAATTTCCATAGCTGGAAACTCTGGTATAATATTGAATAGAGGTGGCAAGAGTGAACATCCTTGTCTTGTCTTTATCTTAGGGGTAAAACATTTAGTCTTTCACCACCAAGTATGACGTTAGCTATGAATTTTTCACAGATGCCCTTGTCTGGTTGAAGAAGTTCCCTTCTATTCCTAGTTTGTTGAATGTTTTTATGAGTTTTGGATATTGTCAAATAGTTTTTCTGTGTCTACTGAGAAGATCATGTGGTTTTTATCCTTTATTTTATTGATAGTGGTGTATGTGGTAGGCAGAATAATGTTCCCATACGAAGAAATCCATGTTCTAATGTTCAGAACCTGTGAGATGTTATGTTATATAAAGTTGCAGATGGAATTAAATTTGCTAATCATCTGACCTTAAAATAGGGACATTATCCTGCATTATCCAGGGAGGCCCAATGTAATCATAAAGGTCCTTAAAAGTGGAAGAGGAAGAGAGAAGAATAACCATAGAGATGGCATCATGAGAAGGACTCTGCCCAATGTTGCTCATTTTGAATAAGCAAGAATGCAAAGAATGTGGTGGTCTCCAGAAGATGGAAAAGTTAAGGAAGTAGATTCTCCTGTAGAGCTTTTTTTTTTTTTTTTTTTTTTTTACAAGAAGCTGACATGTCCAACAGAGAATTACATTTCCACCTTGACATACCAGCTGGGGATAGTTGTTCTTTACATAATAATAATGACTGTAAATTTTCTTTTTTTTTTTTTTTTTTTTTTTTTTTTTTTTTTTTTAAATTTTATTTTGTCGATATACATTGTAGCTGATTAATGCTCCCCATCACCAAAACCTCCCTCCCTTCTCCCTCCCCCCCTCCCCCCCAACCATGTCCTTTCTGTTTGTTTGTTGTATCAACTTCAAATAATTGTGGTTGTTATATCTTCTTACCCCCCCCCCGTTTGTGTGTGTATGTGTGTATGTGTGTGTGTGAATTTATATATTAATTTTTAGCTCCCACCAATAAGTGAGAACATGTGGTATTTCTCTTTCTGTGCCTGACTTGTTTCACTTAATATAATTCTCTCGAGGTCCATCCATGTTGTTGCAAATGGGAGTATTTCATTCGTTTTTATAGCTGAGTAGTATTCCATTGTGTAGATGTACCACATTTTCCGTATCCACTCATCTGATGATGGGCATTTGGGCTGGTTCCAACTCTTGGCTATTGTAAAGAGTGCTGCGATGAACATTGGGGAACAGGTATACCTTCGACTTGATGATTTCCATTCCTCTGGGTATATTCCCAACAGTGGGATGGCTGGGTCGTATGGTAGATCTATTTGCAATTGTTTAAGGAACCTCCATACCATTTTCCATAGAGGCTGCACCATTTTGCAGTCCCACCAACAATGTATGAGAGTTCCTTTTTCTCCGCAGCCTCGCCAGCATTTATCGTTCATAGTCTTTTGGATTTTAGCCATCCTAACTGGGGTTAGATGGTATCTCAATGTGGTTTTGATTTGCATTTCCCGGATGCTGAGTGATGTTGAGCATTTTTTCATATGTCTGTTGGCCATTTGGATATCTTCCTTAGAGAAATGCCTACTTAGCTCTCTTGCCCATTTTTTAATTGGGTTGCTTGTTTTCTTCTTGTAAAGTTGTTTGAGTTCCTTATATATTCTGGATATTAATCCTTTGTCAGATGTATATTTTGCAAATATTTTCTCCCACTCTGTTGGTTGTCTTTTAACTCTTTTAATTGTTTCTTTTGCTGTGCAGAAGCTTTTTAGTTTGATATAATCCCATTTGTTTATTTTTCCTTTGGTTGCCCGTGCTTTTGGGGTCGTATTCATGAAGTCTGTGCCCAGTCCTATTTCCTGAAGTGTTTCCCCTATGTTTTCTTTAAGAAGTTTTATTGTCTCAGGGTGTATATTTAAATCCTTAATCCATTTTGAGTTGATTTTAGTATATGGTGAGAGGTATGGATCTAGTTTCATTCTCCTGCATAACGATATCCAGTTATCCCAGCACCACTTGCTGAAGAGGCAGTCCCTTCCCCAGTGAATAGGCTTGGTGCCTTTGTCAAAGATCAGATGGCAGTAAGTGTGAGGGTTGATTTCTGGATTCTCTATTCTATTCCATTGGTCAGTGTGTCTGTTTTTATGCCAGTACCATACTGTTTTGGTTATTATAGCTTTGTAGTATAGCTTAAAGTCAGGTAGTGTTATGCCTCCAGCTTTATTTTTTTTGCTCAGCATTGCTTTGGCTATTCGTGGTCTTTTATTGTTCCATATAAATGTCTGAATAGTTTTTTCCATTTCTGAGAAAAATGTCTTTGGAATTTTGATGGGGATTGCATTGAATTTGTATATCACTTTGGGTAGTATGGACATTTTCACTATGTTGATTCTTCCAATCCAAGAGCATGGGATATCTTTCCATCTTCTTGTATCCTCTCTAATTTCTCTCAGCAGTGGTTTGTAGTTCTCATTATAGAGATTTTTCACCTCCTTGGTTAACTCAATTCCTAAGTATTTTATTTTTTTGGTGGCTATTGTAAATGGGCAGGCTTTCTTGATTTCTCCTTCTGCATGTTCACTATTGGAGAAAAGAAATGCTACTGATTTTTGTGTGTTGATTTTGTATCCTGCTACTGTGCTGAAATCATTTATCAATTCCAACAGTTTTTTTGTAGAGGTTTTAGGCTGTTCGATATATAGGATCATGTCATCTGCAAACAGGGACAGTTTGACTTCATCTTTTCCAATCTGGATGCCCTTTATTTCCTTCTCTTCTCTGATTGCTCTGGCTAGTACTTCCAACACTATGTTGAATAGGAGTGGTGAGAGTGGGCATCCTTGTCTAGTGCCTGTTCTTAAAGGAAAAGCTTTCAGCTTTTCCCCATTCAGGATGATATTGGCAGTGGGTTTGGCATATATGGCTTTAATTATGTTGAGATACTTTCCCTCTATACCTAACTTATAGAGGGTCTTTGTCATGAATGAGTGCTGAACTTTATCAAATGCTTTTTCAGCATCTATAGAGATGATCATATGGTCCTTGTGTTTGAGTTTATTAATATGGTGTATCACATTTATTGATTTGCGTATGTTGAACCAACCTTGCATCCCTGGGATGAATCCCACTTGATCGTGATGAATAATTTTTCGTATGTGTTGCTGTATTCTGTTTGCTAGTATTTTAGTGAGGATTTTTGCATCTATATTCATCAAGGATATCGGCCTGTAGTTTTCTTTTTTGGTTATATCTTTACCTGGTTTTGGTATCAGGATGATGTTTGCTTCATAGAATGAGTTTGGGAGATTTGCGTCCGTTTCAATCTTTTGGAATAGTTTGTAAAGAATCGGTGTCAATTCCTCTTTGAATGTTTGGTAAAATTCTGCTGTGAATCCATCTGGTCCTGGGCTTTTCTTTGTTGGGAGCCTTCTGATAACAGCTTCAATCTCCTTTATTGTTATTGGTCTGTTCAAATTTTCTACGTCTTCACGGTTCAGTTTTGGGAGCTTGTGTGTGTCCAGAAATTTATCCATTTCCTCCAGATTTTCAAATTTGTTGGCGTATAGTTGTTTATAGTAGTCTCGAATGATTCCTTGTATTTCAGATGAATCAGTTGTAATATCGCCTTTTTCATTTCTAATTTTTGTTATTTGAGTCTTCTCTCTTCTTTTTTTTGTTAGCCATGCTAATGGTTTGTCAATTTTATTTATCTTTTCAAAAAACCAACTTTTTGATTCGTTGATCTTTTGAATTGTTTTTTGGTTTTCAATTTCATTCAGTTCTGCTCTGATCTTAATGATTTCTTTCCGTCTGCTAACTTTAGGATTGGATTGTTCTTGTTTTTCTAGTTCTTTAAGGTGAAGTGTTAGGTTGTTCACTTGCCATCTTTCCATTCTTCTGAAGTGAGCATTTAATGCAATAAATTTTCCCCTCAATACTGCTTTTGCAGTATCCCACAGGTTTTGGTATGATGTATCATTGTTTTCATTAGTTTCAATAAACTTTTTGATTTCCTGCTTGATTTCTTCTTGGACCCATATGTCATTAAGTAGAATGCTGTTTAATTTCCATGTGTTTGTATAGTTTCCAGAGTTTTGTTTGTTATTAATTTCTAATTTTAATCCATTGTGGTCTGAGAAGATACATGGGATAATTCCAATTTTTTTGAATTTATTGAGACTTGATTTGTGACCTAATATGTGATCTATCTTGGAGAATGATCCATGTGCTGATGAGAAGAATGAATATTCTGAGGTTGTTGGGTGGAATGTTCTGTAGATATCTGCCAATTCCAATTGGTCTAGAGTCTTGTTTAGATCTTGTGTTTCTCTACTGATTCTTTGCCTAGATGATCTGTCTAATATTGACAGTGGAGTGTTCAGGTCCCCTGCTATTATGGTATTAGTGTCTATTTCCTTCTTTAGGTCTAATAGAGTTTGTTTTATAAATCTGGCTGCTCCAACATTGGGTGCGTACATATTTATGATTGTTATGTCTTCTTGATGGATCAGTCCTTTTATCATTAAGTAGTGTCCCTCATTGTCTCTTTTTATGGTTTTTAGTTTAAAGTCTATTTTGTCAGATATAAGAATAGCCACTCCAGCTCGTTTTTCTTTTCTGTTTGCATGGTAAATCTTTTTCCATCCTTTTACTCTTAGTCTGTGTGAATCTTTATGGGTGAGGTGGGTCTCTTGTAGGCAGCATATAGTTGGGTCCTGCTTTTTGATCCAGTCAGCCAGTCTGTGTCTTTTAATTGGGGAATTTAAGCCTTTAACATTAAGAGTTGTTATTGAAAGGTGTTGATTTATTCTTAGCATTTTATTGGTTGTTTGGTTGTCTTAGGTGTCTTTTGTTCCTTGCTTTCTGATTTACTGTTTGGTTTCTTTGTTTGTTGGTTCCTTAGGTTGTAGATAGTGTTTTTGTTAGCTTGTTTTCTCTTCATGAATGCCATTTTTATTGTACTAGCGGGTTTAGATTTTTCTTAGGTTTTTATGGCAGTGGTAGTTATTTTTCAGGAACCAAACCCAGTACTCCCTTGAGGATTTCTTGTAAGGGTGGTCTTGTGGTAGTGAACTCCCGCAGTTTTTGTTTGTCTGAGAAATATACTATTTGCCCCTCATTTCGGAAGGATAGCCTTGCAGGGTAGAGTATTCTTGGCTGGCAATCTTTGTCTTTTAGTATTTTGAAAATATCATCCCATTCCTTTCTAGCTTTTAGGGTTTGTGATGAGAAGTCTGATGTTAACCTGATTGGGGCTCCCTTATAGGTGATTTGACGCTTCTCTCTTGCAGCTTTTAAGATTCTCTCTTTGTCTCTGAGTTTTGCCAATTTGACTATGACATGTCTTGGAGAAGGCCTTTTTGGGTTGAATACGTTTGGAGATCGTTGAGCTTCCTGGATCTGAAGATCTGTGATTTTTCCTATACCTGGGAAGTTTTCTGCCACTATTTTGTTGAATATGTTTTCAATGGAATCTCCATTTTCCTCCCCTTCTGGAATACCCATGACTCGGATATTTGAGCGCTTGAGGTTGTCTGATATCTCTCTCAGATTTTCTTCCATGTCCTTGATTCTTTTTTCTTTCTTTTTGTCTGCTTGTGTTATTTCAAACAGCCCATCTTCAAGTTCAGAGGTTCTCTCTTCAACTTCGACAAGCCTGCTGGTTAAACTCTCCGTTGTGTTTTTTATTTCGCTGAATAACTTCTTCAGTTCAGCAAGTTCTGCTACATTTTTTTTCAGGACATTGATTTCCTTGTATATTTCCTCTTTCAGATCCTGTATACTTTTCCTCATTTCATCATGATGTCTAGCTGAGTTTTCTTGTATCTCATTCAGTTTCCTTAGAATTATCACTCGAAATTCCTTATCAGTTATTTCAAGGGCTTCTTGTTCTATAGGATCTAGAGTATGAGATTTATTAACTTTTGGTGGTGTACTTTCTTGATTTTTTGTATTTCTGGTGTCTTTTTTTTGGTGTTTATTCATTGTGGCAGGGGGTTTCACAGTCCACCGGTTTAAGACTAATGACTAACTAGGATGTTGCTGTGGTTGCCTATTTGGTATGGCTCCCGCGGTGACTGCTCAGTTGGCCTCTAGTGTCTTGTGTGTGTGGTTGCCTCGGGTCTTGGGCTTCTCCGGGGATCCACCTTTCTGGTCAGCTTGTACTCTGCTGGGCTGGTGGATCACGTACCACAGGGTGTGTGATCTCTGTTGAGCTTTCACTTTCTGTACAGGACTTCTCCCCGTTCCGTGTGCTCTGGCCCAGGCTGTTAGATCGTGCAGTGGCAACCCCACCGGGTGTGTGGTTTCTGTCGAGTCTCCGCCTCCCTGGCCGCACGTCTCCCCCCTCTGTGCACACTGTGCTGGGTTGGGGCGTGTCTTCTGCACCCCTCGTCTATCAGCTGGGCCTTCAAGACCCTGCTCAGCACCGCCTCGCCCAGGAAGTCTACCAGGTTTCTGCTAGGCACAGACGACCAGTCTCTCTGGGTGCCTTTGTAGCACTGTGTAGATCTTTCTCGGGTCTTGTTCACCTTTGTATCCCCCCGGTATAAACCGAATCTAGTGCCCGCCTGCAGCCTGCTCTCCGGCAGGTTCAAGCAGACCTGGGAACTCTCCTACCACACTATTCCCAACCAGAAATTCATTAGGCTTTTTTCCAAACTGGTGGTCGCAGAGATGGTATCTGCCTCCCAGTAACAGGAAGTTTACCGGGGCCGGAGTCCAGGGTGTGGTGGAGTGACAGTCGGCCCGCCCGTACTTCCTAGCCCTCCCAAAACTGGTCGGGACGCCCCACACCCCCAGCCCTGCCAGAGAACCGTGGAGGGAGTGGGAGAGGAGGTCGGCCCGCAGGGTCCGGAAAGCCCCGCGCCAGGCCAAGCAAATGGGCTCAGTGATGGCCGAGCAGGGCGGAGCTGCCCGCACCTGGGAAAATGGAGGCAGCACCGGGGCAATGAGTGGCCTGGTGGTGCAGGCGGGGAGCCGCGTGGGCATGCACCCCCCGAACAGAGCTTTGCCAGGGATCACTCACAGTGCTGTGCCAGGTCGGGCGCTCGCTCTGTCTCTGGTTTGTTGCCTTCCGTGTTCTCGGCGCTGCTGCCTCGGGCTGTTCAGTCGCGGCGCCGCTCGGGCGCTCCCAGGAGTCTTCTTTAATGCCGGCCTGAAACCTCGAATCCTGGATAGGGCAGCTGGCCGCCTTCAGTGCGGCCCCAGCCTCCGGGATCCTGGCTGCATCCACAGCAGCCCTGGCGCCGTGTTCCCTGTTTCAAGACTCGCTTTTGCAGCTAAGAATCAGTTCTTTTCCTGCTCCACACTTCAAAGCTGTTGCCTGTAAATGAGGCAGCCTCTCCTGCCGGGGGCAAAGTGGCGTTGAGCCCCCACGACCGGCCAGCAGCAGCAGTCCTCCCTTAAGAGATGGCCAGAGAAAGGTCCACAAGTTTCCCGGCTGCCTGAGGCCCAGTGGCCACCTTTTCCACCTCAGCTACTCCGCGCCAGCCACCGCAGCCGCCGCCATCTTGAAACTCTGTAGAGCTTTCAAAAAGGAATGCAGACCTGCCAATACCTGATTTTAGCCCAGTGAGAATCATTTTGGAATTCTGACCTTTAAAACTGTATGATAATAAATTTATGTCATTTTAAGCCACTAAGTTTGTGGTAATTTGTTACAGCAGCAATAGGTAACTGATACAGTTTATTACATTAATTTATTTTCAGATGTTAAACCAACTTTGCATTCCTGGGATAAATCCCAGTTGGTCATGGTATGTAATCCTTTATAAAGTTGCTAGATTTGGTGTGCTAGTGTTTTATTGAGGATTTTTGAGTCTATATTTATAAGAGATCTTGGTCTGTAGTTTTCTTTTTTTGTGATGTCTTTGTCTGGCTTTGGTGTCAGGGTAATACTGGCCTCAAAGAATGAGTTGGGAAGTGTTCATCCCTCTTCTCTTGGTATAGGCACTCCAGCTTTGTTATGGTTGGTGTTTGCATGGTTTATCTTTTTCCATCCATTTACTTTCAACCTACTTGAAACTTGCCTCTAATCTAAATTTCCTGTATAATAGATTTCCTCTATAATAACTGGTGATATTTTTATGACCGTGAACAAAACTGCATTTGTTACTTTACTAGCTGCTTTAAAAAAAAAAAAAGAAATTGATATAAACCTTTGTTTTCCGAATGATGATAACTTCTCATTTCTCTACATTCTCTGGTTCTCTTACTTGTGATAAACCTTGGTTTTTTTGCTAAATTAAAATTTTGCTAAATTTTAATATAAATTTTAGTAACTATATATACTGGGCTCACTTTTTTTTTCTACTGGCCTGTGAAATATGTATGTTTAGGAACCATAAATTGCAGATTTCCAAGACTAGGTTAGAGATATCTGTATATAGGTTGTATCTATGGAGCAAGTTCATTAAGTTTATGAATAACTTTTAAAGTAATAAAATTATACTCACATTTTTGCTTTAACCTATATTCTTAAAAATCATTCTAAAACTGACTTTGCAAAAGAGATGGAAACCATATAAAAATCATTACTATACACTGGAAAAATTAAAAACCATCTAAATGTCCAGTAACATAGATTGGTTAAATTACAGTGCATTCGTATAAGTTATCTATTAAAAATCATGCTTTATAAGAATAGTATTGTACAGATATGGAAAAATATTCAAGTACAGGTCAACATCACATTCTAATAACTGCTCCCTCCTCTAGCCCTCTGGACATGTTGCAGCTTCCCAAGGTGGTTTTAACATACCTGTTGGCTTTCTTTAATGCAGCTCACTCCTTTGTAAAAACTCCCTTCATTGAATTCTGTTCAGTCACCCCACTTTAGCACATTATCTATTTCCTGCTAAGACCCTGAGAAAGATTACATACAGGTTAATGGTGAGATTACACCATTACTCTCTGGTTGGTGAAATTAAGATAAAATTACAGAGAAAACGACAAATGCTTTTTTAAAAAGTATTACTATGATATGTGCACTACACCTAATAATAATGAGGGTTCCCATTAATTATTCAGTTCTTCAGTTGTATACTATGCTTTATGTATCATCTCATTCAATCCTTTAAATAATCCTATGAGCTATAATAGTTATCATTATCCCTAGTTTATACATGAGGAAACATTAAATATCTTTGGTTACTGTGAATTAATATATTGTCATTGTTTTCTTTTACAGATCATTCACGAGAAGTCTTGGAGCAATTAGTAGGCCCAAACAAACTAAAGCAAGTGACCTGGACTGTTTATTGATGTTTTGAAGCTTATCAAAGCTATGAAAGCTTATCAAAACTACTTTCCCAGGAAACAAGTCTATAAAGATTTGCTTTCCACTTAACACTACTTTATTATTTAAGCTGTAACTCTCAGAGAATCAGCTAGTATCAGTATATGTACATGGTTTGTGCTTTGAAGTTAGCTAGACTCTTAAACATTTTGATAGTACTATTATTCTATATTTGCTTGATGAGTCATTGTTTTTGAAATGGTAATCCTAGCATGAATTCTGATCTATTTGGGGTTGGGGGGTTGGGTTTTGTTTAGTAAATAGAATTTCAAATTATCTATTTTTCCTTCAGATTTCCTTCTCCTGCATAGGTATTTGAGCTGTTAGAAGTGTACAGGCTGGCCAGTTAACACAGTTGATTAGCATGGTGCTACTAACACCAAGGTCTGGAAATTTGATCCCTGTACAAGGCAGCCACTAAAAAAAGAAAAAGAGATATTTACTTACATGGATAAACTTTACAAGAATTGTTAGAGGTATTTCTGAAAGCATAATTACCTTCCTAGCTATTTTCTGGGTCTGACCTTCCTGAAGTATTTAAATGCCCAATTGGCATAAGCAAAGCTGAACATCAGGCCTGTTAATTCTTCACAGAATTTATATATTTCTTTGTTTCACTGAAATAAATACTTTAATATCATAACTAATGACATTTAACCTTAGCCATTCAGCATATTAATATTACTGGGGCCCATGCCCAGGTACTTATTTCATTGATTTTTATGGCTACTCTTCCCAAATACATTTTATTCATCTATAAACTTTCTTCCTTAACAAAACTGCATTTAGAAATGTATAAAAATGAGTAAATATGAAATATCATTACAGAGACTGTATCCTGAAACTCTTGATTTCACATCGTGAAATAAACAGCAAAGGTCTTAGTTTTCAAATGAAAACTCTTTGGTAATCACGAAATTATTGATGTATACTATGCTTAAACTACCACTACCCCCCACCACCCCCCAATTTAGCATATTCCTTGTGTCATGAGCCTGTCTCGTTGGGACTTCTTAAAAATTTCTTATTTTACCTCTGATGTAGTGAAAAACAGGGAAAGTATGGAAGTATGGTATGGTACATTTCTTGTACATGTTAGGTAGAGGGGTTACATATTCAGTTCTATTTCTTGTCCCTCCTTTTACTTTATAAATGTGGTATGTGTATAATGTGGATATATATTGTCACTGCAAAGGTGGTACATATGTATATATGTGTAAAATGGGTGAGGCCTGTTCTATGAAATTTTTCTAATGATAAATTCAATAAAATTTAATGTTGAAAATCTAACCAAGTCAATAGCTTTTTCCTCTTTTTGCAGACACTAGTTTTAAGATCTAAGGTGTGAGCTTCTTAGGGTCTATAAAGGATTTATTTTCCTCCAGCAGTTCGCAGTTTGATCTTCTTGCTTTTTCATATTGCTGATTTTATTAGCTATTTCTCACCACTCTGTTTAAAACATTAGCACCCCATCCAGGTTCCCAGTACTCCCTAGCACCATTAACTCTTTTTCTCCTTATTATCTGTCACCATCTGATATCTGTTTCATTTATTCATTCATTATCTGTCTCCCCACCCTAGAATATAAACTTCAGGAGACAAAATATTTCTCTCTTTTCTTCATGGCTGTATTCCCAGTGCCTAGAACAGTGTCTGGTACATAAGCAGCACTCATATATTTGTTGAATGAATGTACAAGGAAAGAAAAAAGGAGGAAAGAAAAGTAATACCCATATTTCTGGTCTCCAGTCTTATTTGTGTATTCCAATATAATGAAATTCTAAGTCATCACTCCTATCCCAGAAGAAAAAAGGTAAATAAACTGAAAAATCACCACCACTTCTTAGATCCATCAGAGAATTGAAGTCAAAGGGAAAATCAATGCCTTGCAAATTGCAAAGGCAGGTGATGAAGTTTGGATGTGTTGTCCCCTCCAAAACTCATGTGGAAATTTGATCCCCAATGTGGCAGTGTTGGAAACTCATTGAGTCATGGGGGCGGATCCCTTATGAATGAATTAATGCTTTCCCTGCGGGGGGGGGGGGAGTAATGAGTGAGTTCTCGCTCTATTAGTTGCTGCGAGAGCTTACTGTTTATAGGACCATGGCATCTCTTCTCTCTTGCCTCTCTCTCTTGCTTCCTGTCGCCATGTGATCTGCTTGTACCTGCTGGCCTGCCTGCCACTTTCCGCCATGAGTAGAAGCAGCCTGAGGCCCGTGCCAGATGCAGCTGTCCCAGAATCGTAAGCCAAATAAACCTCTTTCCTTTATAAATTACCCAGTCTCAGGTATTTCTGTTATAGCAACACAAAACAGACTAATACAACAGGTAAATAGAAAGAATCACAGCTTACAGGGAGCAGAGGCCTGCTGGCGGGGCCAGTACCAATAGGAACACTTAAACTGTAATTCATGAGTTGCTGGAGGCTCCATGTTGATGAACTTGAGAGTTAAAAACTCCAGGAGGCCCAGTCCTAGATGAAACACCACACCTTCATGAATCTTACCTCCAGGGTAAAGATCAGAGAAAAATCTCTTCCAGCAGGGGAAGGAGAAAAGTAATCAATTTGAAATATGCACAAGCATTCTATTCTCCTTAACAAAAGCTAGCCCTCAAGGGAAACTATTTTACTAGAGTCTAACTGACCTAGGAGAAAGGAAGTGTTGAACTCCAGCCCCCTCTGTCTCCACATGCGAGCAGGGAAATACCCAACTCCAGCCCATCTAGACTTCCTATTTCACAAAAGGAGGAAAAAGAAAAGCTGAGAAGCTCTTGTGAAGATCACAGCTCAGGGCCACATGCAGACTAAAAGACTGAGACCTAATCACAGGCCTATAGAATACAACTTCTCCCATATCTTACCAACACATCAGCTGGGCTACAGTATAACGACAAGTGATTACAGCTAAAAGATCAGCAAGCCTCAGAGCCTATTTAAGAAGGAATTTCTAGGAAAATCCAAAGGTAACAGGAGACAAGAACAAGGACACTAGAGGAAATTTTAGCCTCTGATACCTATGCTACAGCACATAGTAACCCTACCCAGATAAACATAAAACCTCATAATTCCTCAGTGTACCTGTTTCTTTTACCCAACACATCATGTCCCACTATCAACAAAAAATTACAAAAAACAGTTTGAAGAAGCAAAGCAAGGATCAGAACCAGTATCAGATATGACAGAGATTTTGGAATTATATCAGAAATTTAAAATAATTGTGATTAACATTAAGGGCTCTAATGGAAAAAATGGACAACATGCAAGAACACATAAGTGATGTAAGCAGAGATAGAAACTCTAAGAATCAAAAGGAAATAATAGAAATCAACAACACTATAACAGATATGACAAATTTCTTCAATGGGCTCATCAGTAGACTGGACATGGCTGAGAAAAGGATCAGTGAGCTTGAAGATATGTAAATAGACACTTTTCAAACTGAAAAGGAGAAAAAATAAAAATAAAAAGAACAGAATATCCAAGAACTGTGGGACAATACCAGAGATGTAACACACATAATGGGAATACCAGAAGAAAAAGAGAGTAGGAACAAAAGAAATATTTGACTGCAATAATGACTGAGAATTTCCCTAATTAATGACAGACACCAAACCACACATCCAGGAACAAGGATAAGAATTATATTGACTTCTCTTCAGAAACCATGAAAGCAAGAAGAGAGTGGGGTAAAATACTTGAGATGGTGAAAGGAAAAAACTCCAACCTAGAATTCTGTATCCAGCAAAATTATCCTTCAAAAGTAAAAGAGAAATAAAGACTTTCTCAGACAAAAATTAAGAGAATTTCTTGCAAGAAATGTTAAAAGTCCTTTTGAGAGAAGGAAAATGCTATAGATCAGAAATGTAGATCTATGTAAAGAAAGGAAGAGTGTTAAAGAAGTAATAAATTAAGGTAAAATCTTTTATTTTTCTTATTCTTAGTTGATCTAACGGACAACGGTTTGTTCACAATAATAACAGCAGCAATGTATCTGGTGACTGGAGCGTATGGATAAGTGAAGTGAATAATGGCAATGCTATCAGGGATAGGAGGGAGGAATTGGGAATACTCTAAGGTACGTGTGCTACACATGAATTGATACAGTATTATTTGAAAGTAGACTTGGATTCATTGTAAATGTATACTGCAAACTCTGGGACAACCACAAAAATTTTTTTTTTAAATAAGTATAATTGATATCCTAAGTGAAGAAAGAAAATGGAATCATAAAATGATCAATTAAGTACCAGCCAGTTGCCCCATCCAAAAAATAATAATAAAATGTTCAGTTAAAACCAGAGAAGGCAGGAAAAGTGGAAGACAAAAAAGAAACAACAAGGATAATGAATAGGAAACAGTTACAAATATGGTAGATGTTAATCCATTTCTATAAATATTCTCTTCAAATGTGAATGGTCTACAAGGATTTGGATCCCCTTACCAGCCAGCCACCAAATGGTCTTAAAAGAAACCTATTTGTTAAGCTATAAAGTCATTTCAGGACTCACTGATATATACATGGAAAGCTAAGAAATATTTTCAACCAGCCGCCAAAAGAAATTTTTTTTTAAGTAACGTTTGGATACTTCAAAGACCTTCTTGTGCCTCGTCATAAATCACTAAGAGAGGAATAACAGAAACAGGGTTTGGGCTGATCTGCTAGCTCAGTTGTTTAGAGCAGAGCCTTATAAACCCAAGGTCATGGGTTTGGATCCCTGTACCAGCCCATACCCCCACTCCCCCCCAAAAAACAGAAACAGGCTTGGTAGATATTTAAACTTAAATCTACTCTTTGACTCATCCAGTTGACTTCCAACAGTGCTCCAGAGTATAATTTTCTCTTTTTATCTTGCTGAGAAGGGCAGTAACCAGCAGAGTACCCTGAATTTTCAATGACTATGTCAATAAAATTATTTCCTTTCAAATATCATCCAGTGCCATTGTAGCCTACAATTTCTATTAGTTTTAACCAAAGCTGAATTAAAATTTGAAGTTTCTAATTTTTAATTTTTTCATTAGCAGATACTAATGAAAATTTCATGCAGTAAGGTTGATTTACTAAACTATAATAAACTCTGACTTCCAAAGTTCAAGATGCACAAGTACGGAAATTCCAGGAACCTCTGCAATCCCAACTCCAAAACTCCCATCTAATTATCCAGTTTTCCTAAGGAACAACTTGCCTTTAATTGCTTTTTCCACATTTCTGCTGTATGACTGTAACTCTGATCACATCTCCCAGTGGCATGTGTATATTATTAGAAAGTGTATAATACAAGTGTCATAAACAATTCCAAGGCAGTTTATAAGAACATGAGGGTACATTAGAAAGACTGTATTTGATAACTTACAACATATATTGTGGTGCTGTTTAGTTTTAAATTAGAGAATAAGAAATATGTACATGTAGGGCCGAGCCCATGGCGCACTCGGGAGAGTGCGGCTCCCGCCGCAGGTTCGGATCCTATATAGGACTGGCCGGTGCACTCACTGGCTGAGTACCGGTCACGAAACAAGGCAAAAAAATAAATAAATAAAAACTAAAAAAATAAAAAGAAATATGTACATGTAATTAGTACAAAATTCTAAGACCCCAAAGTAAAAAGTTAAGTCTCCCTCCCATCCCAGTCCACAAGCTATTTGGTTCCCTCCCAGAAGGCAACCATTATTACCAATTTATCCTTCCAGACACATTCTATGTACACTGCAAGCAAATATGTATTTTATATACATACATATGTAGTGTAGTGGATTGAATTATGTCCTCCCAAAACTCACTGAAGCTTGAATTGTGTCCTGCAAGTTTTACGTATTAGAAACTTAGCCCCCACTGTGACTGTTAAGAGGGTGGGAAATCCTATCATGGTGATTGAAAGGTGGGGCCTTGAAGAGGTGATTAGATTGTAGCACCATGCAGTAGTAAATGGATTAAAAATGGTGTTCAAGGGTGTGGTTCTGAGGGCTTTAAAAGGAGAGTGAATGAGGAGGTTACTCTCTGCTCTGCCATTTCACAATGTTTTACCATGTATCACTGTTGCCACCACCAACACCCTCACCAGATGTGTTCCCTGGACTTTGGACTTCCTAGCCTCCAAAACTGTAAGCAATAAATTTCATTTTCTTTATAAAATACCCAGTTCCATATATGTTGTTATAAGCAGCAAAAACAAACTAATACATGTAGGCATCTACTTTTTTTATATATAATTAGCAGTATATAATACACATACTTCTTCCCATTGTTTTTCACCTATATTATTTTTATTGATATATAAAATCCTGACAACCTGAAGCATGTAATGGTGGCATAAACAATTTCTAGCTAACCTTAGTAGACCATAAAGATGCACCATAAGATTTCACAGCACAGAGTATGTAGGAAATTCTAAAATGTTTTTTTCCATGATTGTTAATTGAGGTCCTACTATGTACTAAATACGATATTAGGCACCTTATACTTGCATTTAATATAACAATTCTTTGAGGGTAGATTTATAGAGTTTTATTACTATTTTACAGATGAGGAAATTAAAGCTTGGAAAGTTTAACTAGTCCAAAACCCCAGCTAGAAAGTGACAGAGTCACCTGTCTCCAAAGCCCATGTACTCAGTACCATACTAACTGCATCTCTGATCTTTACTCATAATATTTTTAAATACAGTATTCTTCTATACTTTGTATTTTGTTTGTTTAATTCAAAGACACATGACAATTGTCCTCAACTATAGAAAGAGATTCTGCTACAACATCTAATTCCTCTCCACTACTTAAATTACATTTTACCACCATTGGGTATTGCATTCTAAAATCATATTCCTACAGCAGTAAAACTAGAAAAAAAATTACAGAATTTTTCTATGCATTTTTCTATGGCATGCATAGAAATGCAGAACTAGTTATATGACAAAGGCTGACAAAACTTTAAACCTTCATATTTTGGAAACAAAATTTGCCATTTAACAGGATTTGCATTCTTTAAACTGGAGACAACTATGGAGACAACTTTCAGGGTTAAATCCAAACATAACTATATTCATATTTGGAAGCACTTTGACAACTCATGGCTGAAAATCCCACACTGTGCTTGTTGTCAGTCCATTGTTTTCCTGCCTAGTAGGCTGTGGAAGTGAATATTCTACCACTTTGTGCAGTTGATGCTGAATGCTGTGTCCACTGAACTGGGGCCGTCCAGGGTCACCAATCAGCACTCGAGTTCCAAAGGTCCAACAGCAATTCTTCAGCCACTGATGAAGACTGTCTGCGAGGTTTTCATCATAAAACATATCTCCAAGAACAACAAGGTCCCACTTATTTTGTTCCAAATTCAAAATATTTTTGATTAAAATGGGAAAAGGATTCAGTCCGTTCAATTCACAATTTAGTGTAATAGCCATTCCTGCAACTTTTAAAAAGCACATAATAAATTGGTAAACATGAAGCTGTTTTAATTCTCTATTGATTAATTTAAATAATTCAGAAAATCTCTGAACAATATTTTTTTTTTTCCTTTTGGTTGAAAGTTGTCTTTATAGGTAAAGAAGCCTAAAGTTTATGCCAATATGAGGTATATACTGCAATTTCCAAATATATGACTGGATATCCTGAAAACAAAACAAGCAAATTTTCTGATCTCAATAACCAAGAGGTTTGGCCTTTTACTGTGGACAGGAAAACAAGCCTTGGACTTTAGCTAGGCAGCAAGTTAGAACTGAGACCCCGATATAAAATAAAGATCTTCAAGGGCTATATTCTCAGTGAAAGGGTAGACCAGAAGAAAATCAGGTAAAATTCAAACTTACCTGTCTCAAATTGGGTTCTAATGGAATAAAACTCTCCCCCAAAGACACAGGCCTATCCTCACCTGGGTTTTGGGTCAAATAAACATTATTTACATATTTCAGGAAATTCCTAGCCCAGAAATCAACATAAGTGCTCCCAGGTTGGTATTGGGAAAAAAGCACCATGAACCCAGACCTCAGAGGATTACCACAGATATTGTCCCACTGAACATAAATTCACTAGATCAGATTTCAAAATACACATGGCAATAAGCTATCACGTTGTGGCATCTGTACGTATCCTTCCTAGAAGGAAAAAAAAGATGAGCTTTAAATATTTTAAAATATGAAATCCTTACTAGGGTCTATGTCGTTGGCCAAGATCTTTGATGCCCCATTCATCTTAGCAGCAATAGCTGTAGCTCCACATCCACTCCCAAGATCTAATACAGATTTTCCTCTGACAACATCAGGATTATCCAAAAGATACCTAAATTAAAAAGAAAGGAGAAAACATGTCTCAGAGAGATGAGAAAAGGTCATTAAGAAGTATGAAAAAAAAAACGCTGGCCGGTTAGCTCAATAGGTTAAAGCACAGTGTTCTAACACCAAGGTCAAGGGTTCAGATCGCTCGTACAGGCCAGTTGCCAAAAAAATATATCAGAAAAACAAAAAAAGAGAGAGAT
The DNA here is from genome assembly GCF_027409185.1 of Cynocephalus volans. Classification (NCBI taxonomy): domain Eukaryota; kingdom Metazoa; phylum Chordata; class Mammalia; order Dermoptera; family Cynocephalidae; genus Cynocephalus; species Cynocephalus volans. The sequence goes on from NC_084471.1 coordinate 82,375,419, forward strand.
GAATGTCTTAGGGTTAACCGGACAAAGAAATAGTGGAACTTAAAGTGGAAGCAGAAGAACTTGGTCTAACCTTGCAGGTTTGGCCTGACTAGAGTAAGACAAAACATCAATCTTAAGAGCTGGGCAGCAGTGGCAGGAGAAAGGACAGAGTCATTTGGTCTTTCTCTTCGATGGGTGTGAAGAGTAGTTCCACAAACTGACTAATTATGTTCTTCAAGTAAAGTTAAAAAAAAAAAAAAGTACTGAGCACTTACTGTGATCCAGAAGCTTGGGCTGTCTGGTTAGCTCAGTTGGTTAGAGCATGGTGTTATAACACCAAGGTGAAGGGTTGGGATCCGCATTCAGCCAGCCGCCCAAAAAATAACACAGACTGATCAAATACTGCTATAATCAAGACTAAGTCAACTACATCCAAAATTCACTGTCTCCTTTGGATTATTCATCATAGAGTGATTTTACCTGCTGCTTAGATTGTATTGTAATGACCTTTCTGGTAAGGCACAAAGTCCATCTTAACCAAGGAATTTGGCCCAGGGTAAGTAGTTACCAAACAAGTGAAGATGGATACGGAAACAATTAAATAATAAATGCCAACTGACACTTGATCTTAAGATTGGAGTAACAAAAAATAGTGGGGACTGTGGCAAAGTAGGGGTGTTCATTCCCTGTCGAAAGGGATAGCTGCTACCCATCTTTAGCTAATTGTTACCATACAGAATTCTAGTGCTATCAGATATTCCTGTTTTTCTAAAAAAGTAGATTTTTACATGAAATCTCTCAAGTTTTAAATGTTAGCAAGTAATTTTTTTTAAATTTACAAGTATAGGCCAAACAAAACACACCTATGGGTCACCAGTTTATGATCTCTGATTTAGTCTCTTAAGGAAGTTGATTATATTTGGGGTTGGTAAACAATTACTTTAATAGACATTGCTTAAAATGTCAACATTTAAAAAATATGATGTAAGTAAATAAAGTTTGAAAATCTGGCAACACAACAACCAGAAAATTGGAATTGTTTGGTACCATCTGGAAAGCTTCCAGTCCTTGGATTTCCCCCCAAAAGGTCTGTGTTTGCATTTATATACTTTGCATTTAAAATTACATACAACATTAATTCTGTAGGTCATACCATTCCTGTGAAACAGAAGACCTGGTCATCCTTTTTGTTTCACAGCTTTATAAACCTCAAGATATAAACAGATTATATCATTTACCAATCCCAGAGCAAAGACTAGATCGAAATGCTAAAAGCTCTTGCTTTTGTTTCAGCAGCTGTGTTTTAATAAAAAGCATAGTGTGGGGGCCGGCCCGTGGCTCACTCGGGAGAGTGCGGTGCTGATAACACCGAGGCCCCGGGTTCGGATCCCATATACGGATGGCTGGTTTGCTCACTGGCTGAGCGTGGTGCTGACAACACCAAGTCAAGGGTTAAGATCCCCTTACCGGTCATCTTTTAAAAAAAAAAAAAAAAAAAAAAGCATAGTGTGACTATGTGAGAATATGCCCTAAGAAGACCTCTGCAATATTAAGAGTTGGAAGTAGAGGGCCTTAAAAATGCATATTCAAGTCCAAAGTTTGCCTGAGTTATCAATAAGCCGCTAGAGAAGATGGAATCTTTGAACAGCCCACTCACTCACATCTCTTGTTCTATGGGAGAAGAGGCAACTATGGAGGGAGTGTGAGGTTTAAGAAGCAACATTAACAGGATTAAAGAAGGAGACCTGGAGGACCTGGTCTTTAGGTTCCAACTAGGAAATCTGCACTGGTCATATGCTACAAACCATAAACCTGAGAACAGTGTGAAATTTCTGGATCATTTATAGCTATCTAGGGTCTTAACAGGTGACCCTAGGATTTCTCTTGGGGAGAGAGCTATATGAGTATGTGGGGAAATACCTTGACAAGTTTGGGTTAGAAGGTAAAACTATGCAACAAAGCAACCAAAAAATACGGCTAAACTGCTCTAAATAAGAAAACAAGATTTGGGGGTTTTTCTCTGGTTTTTTGGTGTGCAGGAGAATGTGGAGTCGGAGGGTGCTGAAAAGAGAAAGAATCTTAGCAACCTTAATGGTTCCCATTTCAATAGGGCAGTACCTAGACAGGGCTTGGCCTCCTGGCCAGTAGATTGCCCAGTAAGGATCACTGTGGGGCCACAGGTCAGCTCTTTCCCACCAGAACTTGCATCTGGGGGTCAAAAGTCGCAACTGGATTTCAGGTGTGAGGCTGCCACTGCTGGTAACTTCAGTGTTCTCCTCCAGGAAAACTTTTATCTCAGGGTCCAAAAAGCTTCCAGCTCCTGTCCAGGAACAGTGGCCCCAGGGAAACACAGGAAAACCACTGCGTCTTGCAGCCTTCAGAAGAAGACCATAGCAATTCTTGGGAACTTTCCAACCTAGGCTCAAAGCCATCAGTCCTTTTCCAAAACACAAGTTCTGTCAATGTTGCTGTTGATAAGAGCGCTCCTCAAGGGGAAAAAACAAGGGTCTGTCTCCGGACTTGATCTCAACTGGAATCTCTGATTTCTAAAAACAAAAAGAATACTGAAAATTCCAAGGCTGACCAACTTTTCCAGATCCTATTACATAATAAGAAAATATTACAGTATAAGCTTTGTATCTAACCATTCACAAGTGCAAGTTCATTTCAGATGAAAGTTCTGTTGCATCAATTTGGGAAAATCCAATCTTTTAAAAGAATTCCTTTCAGGGCTGACCAGTTAGCTCAGTTGGTTAGAGTATGTATTGGTAACACCAAGGTCAAGGGTTCAGATCCCTGAACAAGCCAGCTGCCAAAAATTTAAAAAGTATCTTTTACAATGCAATCCTTTTAATAATATAGAATGACACATATACAACAAGCATTTGATTTCGAGAGAATCCTCAGGAAAATGCCTGTTACATAAAATAAGGTACACCTTTAAAGTTCTTTAATACATTTAACGAATCACTTAACTTTAAGAAGGCATGCTTGGCAACTGTGAACAAAATAAAAGTCCCAAGTCTTCAGGAAACTCATATTCTAATGATGGGATAGAACAGTTAACAAGGCAAACACAGCTTTTGCCTTTATGAAGTCTAGCCGAGAGTTGTGGAGCTTAACAAATTGTAACTGCCTGTGGGCAGACGTATACAAATTATACTGTCCACACTTTCATTAAAGATTGTTGTATCATGGGCCGACCCCGTGGCGCACTCGGGATAGTGCGGCGTTGGGATCGCTGCTAGCGCTCCCGCCGCGGGTTCGGATCCTATATAGGGATGGCCTCGGATCCTATATAGGGATGGCCGGTGCGCTCGGTGTGGCCGGTCACAAAAAAAAAAAAAAAAAAATTGTTGTATCACAAAACAATGCAATCGATATTCAAATTTTTCCCTTTTAAAAAAAACCTTTATGGACTTAATTGTAATAAAAGAATATCAACTCCCAAACCTCTTTCTGTAAATATTTCTGGTGATTTGACTTTTACTAAGCTCAGACTGAAAAGATTTGTTCCAATAGAAAAACATGTTGATAAGAGTAAGTTGGAATGTGAAATAGTAACTTAAGCGCAAATTATACACCCAGTTGTTTGGGACTCTGATCTGTTCTGCATAAATGTTTTAAATAGTGTTATATCCACCCAAGTATTTAGAGTAGGGTGATGCCTACAAGGGGCCAGATGTGATAAGTGAGTGATGCAGGCTGGTTGTAGCGTGACAAAAGGGCACTGGCAAACTGGAGATTGTTTCTAAACAGTCCAAAGGGACCAGGCAGGAATGTGTGGCCAGATCTTTCAATTTCTCAAAATAATCCAGAAATACAGATATTTATGCATTAGCTCCCACTTTTAAACCCCGGCAATTCATTCAAACATCAAAACACAGGGCAGACCAAAATGCATGTCAGCTCACTAGTCTGTGAGCTTAGGATAGAATTTCAGTGGGTGTTAGTTACCCCACGTTTATACCCTGGGGATCCCAGGGGTCTCTAACGGCCTGACATCTTATTAGACTAATTCTCTTAAGCATCATCGGGTTATCCCTAGAATCTTAAAAAGCCTCAAATTTAAAAATAAAGCAGAACAAATATGAGAGATTACCTTGGATGTGGACATCATGTCATCTAGAGGGATGCTTCTCCCTTCCACCCCAGCACCAATGAGGCATCGGTTATGAAGTATGTGATTATGCGATGGATACTTAGTACATACATTAATTGATAAGGAAAGATGACGGGATAAAAAGGGCTAAATTCCAAAACGTGTCTGTGACCACGTCTATCTTCCAACGGAGGACAGGAGTCGAACTTATGGGGGCAGGCACAGTCCTCCTTGTCTCCTTACCTGGCTTTGCTGACACCGCACCCGGAAGTAAAGCACAGGGCACGTGTGTCACTCGCCCTCGCGACTCTTTTCGCGCATTCTTTGCAACCGCGCGTCGGGTCCCGCTTCCCAAGACCGTGAAGGGCGGGGGGCGGGAGGGGAGGCGGAGACACACGCGGCCTCCGCCCCGCCCTCTTTCCCAGCAGCGCTTTCTTCCTTCCTACACTTTCTTAAAGGGGCAGGAAGTGCGGGACCAAAGGGCGCCCTTACCTCGCTTGGAAAATAAGGCAACGTTAAATCTGTGTGCGATGTGTGTCGAATTCTGGCTTCTAAAAAGTTCATTCTGAAACTATGTTTGGAGCATCTGTTATGTGCTGTCACTATTCTAGGCACTGGGCATAGAGCGGTGAACAAAACAGATACAACAGTCCTTCATGACGCTTACATTCAGCTGTAAATCATAATGTATGTCCTCCTTTTTATAATAATTTTCAAAATGCTTGATTTGCAGCCTATGTCGCTTAAGTTCTGGATCCGTCTGTTTCCGGTTTCCCAAACAGGATCTCCCTTCTCAGTGTCGCTCAAGCCAATGGCGCGAAACCACGTTCGGTTCGGCAAAATAGCGGCTTTATTCCGTGATCAGGGGGTGCAGAGGTGGAAGCCCACGCTCTGGCAGCTCACACTCTCTCCCCAGGCTGGGGCAGGCTTGGGTTTTTAAAGCATAATTGGGGAAAGTGCACCTCTGGTACAGGTTCGGAGCATGCGCTCTCCACCTCTCCTGGCGCCAGCACCGCTGGTTGCCTTGGCGACAGATGTGCCTTCAATACCAGTCTTTGTTTCCTATAGGCAAACACAGCTGCCCACGAAAATGGTTGCTTTGGTGACTGTGTTTGCTCTCTCGGCAGTTGTGGTGGGCATCGACCTTCATTTCCCGTAAGCAAACACTGCGTTCCCTATTTTTACCGCGGCCATAGAGCGGTTATTGGCATATGTCTTTCAAACGCAGCTTAAAGGGGAAAAAATAGCACTTTGGCATTCCTTTATAGTTTTACTGTGGGGTGCCCTGGTGACATATCCACCTTTCTACTGGACCCAGATATCCCACGGGTCTCTCAACACTCCAAAATTAACTCACCCCGTAGCTTGACAACAATAATAACCTGCTCTGCCGTACCAGAGGGGGAAAATGTCCCTAAGAAATGGGCAAACCACGTTTCTGCATCTTAGTTTGCAGTCTGAGAACTGCACTGGCAGCTGCTGTTCAAAATCAGAACTTGTCGGGCCGAGCCCACGGCGCACTCGGGAGAGTGCGGCGCTGGGAGCGCGGCGACGCTCCCGCCGCGGGTTCGGATCCTACATAGGAATGGCCAGTGCACTCCTGCCACGAAAAAGACGAAAAAAAAAAAAAAAGAAGAACTTGTCTCTTGGGTTCTCTGCCCTGGCCTCGGTTCAGTGGGTTTCCAGCTTTCTAGGTGAAGTGGAATCTCTAGGAACTCCTACTGGAGAGTGAAACTTTGCTATTCCAATTAGCAGCCCCGATGCATCATTATCATTTGCTTCTTAAATGAATGGCGTTTTTATTCCTGTTGATAGGCTTCAACTCTGGCATTTCCGAGTATTCTGCTTTAGATTTTTTTCTAAGATAACCGATATAAATGAGTGCAGGTTTTTATGTCCTGCATTCACTAACTTACAACTGCTTTTTTTCCCTAATTAGCTGCTGATGTAAACCTCAACTATAATAAATTCTCTTTTTCACACACTCTCCAATTATCTTGCTAGCAATCAACCTTGATACACATTCAAGATCAATTTGTCTAAGAAATGTTTTTAACCGGCTTCTGTGTTCTATCCCAGTGAATAGCTCAAACATTCTAGTCCTTGCCCAAGAAACCAGAGAGCAGAGGCAAGTCCAACATTTCTACAAAAGAAGGTTTCTGGTAAAAAATGGTCATCATTGAAGATGCACTTAATGTGAAGACACTGTAAGATGGTAGTAGGATTGTAGAAATGACAAAAAATATATAGCTCTAACCTGCACAATTCTGCAAACGCTTGCTAAAACGGGGGAACATATCTAAAGGCATTTTAAGTAAAGCAGCTTCAAATAGTTCAAGAAGAGGTCAGGCAGACTTAAACACACATTCCAGGAACCAGTTGGTCCCAAGGACTAAACTAGCCCCCCCTTATCTTCGAGACACCTGGCTGGACCAGGGAAGATAAACGATTGAAAAATGTATCATCTCCTTATCGGGGTGCAAGCCTGTTGAGCCTAACCATAAATCCTAAGGCACCTCAGTTAATTAGCACCTATTCCTGTTATAAAAAAAACTGTCTAAAAAACTGTATAAAAACTTTGATGTTAAAGAACTCAGGGCCGCTTATGTCCGAAAGACAAAGCGACCCAGCATGCTGAAATAAAGCCCCTCTTGCTTAATTGCAGCGATCTCTTGTCTCGTGGTCTTGGTGAAGTGAGCCACCCCCGACGTGTGGGATTTGTGCTTAGTGCACGGATCTTACAACACCTTATCCAAAACTTGGAACTAGGCTAAAGGATTGCTGCATGCCTTTTCCCCTCCATAATAGTTTTTAAATCGGTCCACTTTTTGTTATCCCTCCTGTCATTGCCTTGGTTTGGCCTCATGGTTGCTTGCCTGGATTCCTGTAACTGGTCTGTCTTCATTCCTGCCTTCCTCTAACCCATTCTCTATACTGTAGCTTAAATGATTTTTTCTGAAACTTGCATTCCATAATCCAGAAAAGGCCTTATATTCCTATAGTCCCAGATAAGCCAGGAAAAGCAGAGACACGTGGATTTTCTTTCCTGTTGTTTTCCAGTGTTAATGTCTTATTTTCTAATTGAATGAAAGGACCGTCTTGCTTTTATCAAAACTGATGCAAGTGCATCCAAGCAGCCGTGTCAACTAACTGTCTGATAATTTGACTTTGTGATTTTTACCTTTAAATATCTGCCCTACATTTTTATTCAGAGAGCCAGTTTTCTAATAACTGGTCTTTCTTGCAAGTAGAAAACTTCCTCCATACTTAAATTTGCCTTTAAGCGTTTTTTTTTTTGAAAGGTTATTTTACTATACTTATTAGCTGTATGGCCTTGGGTACATTACTAAACCTTCCTAAGAATCAGTTCCCTCATTTGGAAAATAGTGATAATAATAATGTATTAGAAAGATTTAATGAGATAAAAGTGCTTAGCACAGTTCCTGGTATATAGTAAATGCTGGATAAGTGTGCTATTATAATGATTATCATTATTAGAAACATAGATGATGTTGATAAGAAGCAAGACTGGAAACGGACGCAAATCTCCCAAACTCATTCTATGAAGCAAACATCATCCTGATGCCAAAACCAGGTAAAGATATAACCAAAAAAGAAAACTACAGGCCGATATCCTTGATGAATATAGATGCAAAAATCCTCACTAAAATACTAGCAAACAGAATACAGCAACACATACGAAAAATTATTCATCACGATCAAGTGGGATTCATCCCAGGGATGCAAGGTTGGTTCAACATACGCAAATCAATAAATGTGATACACCATATTAATAAACTCAAACACAAGGACCATATGATCATCTCTATAGATGCTGAAAAAACATTTGATAGAGTTCAGCACTCATTCATGACAAAGACCCTCTATAAGTTAGGTATAGAGGGAAAGTATCTCGACATAATTAAAGCCATATATGCCAAACCCACTGCCAATATCATCCTGAATGGGGAAAAGCTGAAAGCTTTTCCTTTAAGAACAGGAACTAGACAAGGATGCCCACTCTCACCACTCCTATTCAACATAGTGTTGGAAGTACTAGCCAGAGCAATCAGAGAAGAGAAGGAAATAAAGGGCATCCAGATTGGAAAAGATGAAGTCAAACTGTCCCTGTTTGCAGATGACATGATCCTATATATCGAACAGCCTAAAACCTCTACAAAAAAAACTGTTGGAATTGATAAATGATTTCAGCACAGTAGCAGGATACAAAATCAACACACAAAAATCAGTAGCATTTCTTTTCTCCAATAGTGAACATGCAGAACGAGAAATCAAGAAAGCCTGCCCATTTACAATAGCCACCAAAAAAATAAAATACTTAGGAATTGAGTTAACCAAGGAGGTGAAAAATCTCTATAATGAGAACTACAAACCACTGCTGAGAGAAATTAGAGAGGATACAAGAAGATGGAAAGATATCCCATGCTCTTGGATTGGAGGAATCAACATAGTGAAAATGTCCATACTACCCAAAGTGATATACAAATTCAATGCAATCCCCATCAAAATTCCAAAGACATTTTTCTCAGAAATGGAAAGAACTATCCAGACATTTATATGGAACAATAAAAGACCACGCCAAAAGCAATGCTGAGCAAAAAAAATAAAGCTGGAGGCATAACACTACCTGACTTTAAGCTATACTACAAAGCTATAATAACCAAAACAGTATGGTACTGGCATAAAAACAGACACACTGACCAATGGAATAGAATAGAGAATCCAGAAATCAACCCACACACTTACTGCCATCTGATCTTTGACAAAGGCACCATGCCTATTCACTGGGGAAGGGACTGCCTCTTCAGCAAATGGTGCTGGGAGAACTGGATATCAACATGCAGGAGAATGAAACTAGATCCATACCTCTCACCGTATACTAAAATCAACTCAAAATGGATTAAGGATTTAAATATACATTCTGAAACAATAAAACTTCTTAAAGAAAACATAGGAGAAACACTTCAGGAAATAGGACTGGGCACAGACTTCATGAATACGACCCCAAAAGCACGGGCAACCAAAGGAAAAATAAACAAATGGGATTATATCAAACTAAAAAGCTTCTGCACAGCAAAAGAAACAATTAACAGAGTTAAAAGACAACCAACAGAGTGGGAGAAAATATTTGCAAAATATACATCTGACAAAGGATTAATATCCAGAATATACAAGGAACTCAAACAACTTTACAAGAAGAAAACAAGCAACCCAATTAAAAAATGGGCAAAAGGGCTAAGTAGGCATTTCTCTAAGGAAGATATACAAATGGCCAACAGACATATGAAAAAATGCTCAACATCACTCAGCATCCGGGAAATGCAAATCAAAACCACACTGAGATACCACCTAACCCCAGTTAGGATGGCTAAAATCCAAAAGACTCTGAACGATAAATGCTGGTGAGGTTGCGGAGAAAAAGGAACTCTCATACATTGTTGGTGGGACTGCAAAATGGTGCAGCCTCTATGGAAAATGGTATGGAGGTTCCTCAAACAATTGCAGATAGATCTACCATATGACCCAGCTATCCCACTGTTGGGAATATACCCAGAGGAATGGAAATCATCAAGTCGAAGGTATACCTGTTCCCCAATGTTCATCGCAGCACTCTTTACAATAGCCAAGAGTTGGAATCAGCCCAAATGTCCATCATCAAATGAGTAGATATGGAAAATGTGGTATATCTACACAATGGAATACTACTCAGCTATAAAAACGAATGAAATACTGCCATTTGCAACAACATGGATGGACCTTGAGAGAATTATATTAAGTGAAACAAGTCAGGCACGGAAAGAGAAATACCACATATTCTCACTTATTGGTGGGAGCTAAAAATTAATATATAAATTCACACACACACACACACAAAACTAGGGGGGGGGAGAAGATATAACTACCACAATTACTTGAAGTTGATACGACAAGCAAACAGAAAGGACATTGTTGGGGGGGGAGGGAGAAGGGAGGGAGGTTTTGGTGATGGGGAGCAATAATTAGCCTCAATGTATATCGACAAAATAAAATTTAAAAAATAAATAAATAAATAAATAAATAAATAAAATAAAGTGTACCATTTGATGCTCTGGTGTATGTACACACCCATGAAACCATCACTGAAATCACGGTAGTGAACATATCCATGCCCCCATATAATCCCTCACTCCTGTCCTTCCCCACAGTGCCCCATCCCCAGGGAACCACTAATCTGCTTTCTGTCACTATAGATTAGTTTGAATTTTCTAGTTTTTTATATATATGCCATTTGTATTCTTTTTTGTCTTATTTCTTTCACCCTACCTGATTATTTTGAGATTCAGCCATATTGTTTCCCTCATCAATAATTAACTCCTTTATATATTGCTAAATAGTGTTTCATTTTATGCATATACAAAATTTGTTTATCCATTTACATGTTGATGGACATATAGGCTCTTTATTTATTTTTTGCTTTTACAAATAAAGCTGTTATGAACATTTGTGTACAAGTCTATATTGGACAAGTGCTTTCTTTTTGTTTTTTTCCATTGAGTAAATACCTAGGAGTAGAAAGGCTACACCATACGGTAGGCATATGATTAAGTGAAAACATTTACCAAAATGGTTATGTTATTTTATATTCCCACCATCAGTGTATGAGAACTCCAAAAAAAGAAAGAATTCCAGTTGCTCCACATCCTTGCTAACATTTATTACTGTCTGTCTTTTTTATTATAGCCATCCTAGTAGGTAGGTGTGAAGTGGTATCGCATTATGATTTTAATTTATATTTTCCCAATAACTATGTTTGATTGTCTTTCCATGAGATTATCTGCCATCTATACATCTTTGGTAAAATATCTATTTAAATTGTATCTCATTTTAAATCCAAATTTTTGCATTGTTTTTCTGATCTTCCATAATTCAGGTACATTAAAAATAGCTTTGTATATGTGCTTTTTCTCAATGCTGGGAGAATAGTTTGATAAAGCTGATGGAATTATCTGGAATGATGAGGAAAAAATCACTTATCTTGCTATTTTGGAAAATAATATTATTTATAAATATAGCATATAACTTATAAGTGTTTATAAATATAAGTTATAAATAAATTCTAATAAACAGTTATGTTTTACAAATCAGCCTTGGCGTGCAAACAACAGATAAATTAAATTATGCCCAAGCAAGTATGATTTGCCTCTGCAATCTCAGAATGTGTTTCTTCCCAGACTTTTGAAGGAAGTTTGAAGTTTTGGGTTTTCTAGAGCTTCAGCTTTCTTCCAGCTTCTCTCTCCACCAAACTGCCCTTGCAACAAATCTACAGCATCATGTCTGTGTAAATCTGTGGGTTTCCTCTTTTTAGTTCCTCATCTGAAATTTGCAGTTGTTGCTCTTTTAGTCACCAGGCAAATTTTTGAACACAGGTCACTGAATCATACCTAAAAATCCATACAGCTGGCCATTAGATCAGTTTGCCTTAAAAGGGATAGAGGTCTCCGTGCAAAACCCAGAAATCTTCAGCTAACTAAGACTATGATGCCATCTGGTGATAACTTAGCTTAACATCTGCCAAGCATGTCTGAGCTAAAACTAAAAACAAAAAGTAAAAAACAATACTGAAACTGAAATAGACTTAGTTATATGTAAAGAGCAAAGATTCTCATCCACAATGTTACTATACACTGGCATACTTGCTTAGTTGTAAGATATGGCAGAAGTACTTATCACTGGTAATAAATAATTAAGGCCTGAAGTTTAAGAAAGATTTGGTGTCATTTATAACACATTCTCTTTCTTTCTCTCATGCATATGCACACACAAAAACACATAAACGATCCACCAGCAATTATGAAATACAGTATACCCAGAATCTGCCTGATTTATACCACCTACGTTACTTCCCCCCAGTAGAAGCCACCATCATCTCTAGCCTGGATTGTTGCTGTTGGGGAATAGGATAAGTTCTCTCTACCCCCTTGAGATCTTTTCAGCTGGGTCTAAGAAATAAATTGACACAAGACAGATTAACAGGAGAAAAGCACACAAGTTTTATTAATTTCTACATGTCCATGAGGGCCCTCACAAGGTGAAGGGAGTGAAGGCCCAAGGAACATGGCCAAAACAGAAAGCTTTGACAAATGATAAATTTATGAAGAAATGATAAGACAAATTGATCTGGGTTAGGGGCAGTAAATTCTAGGGAAGTCACTAAGAGATATATGTGGGAGTGTAAAGCTAGTGGAAGATAAGGATTAGTTTAGTAAGTTTATTTGTACAGATCCATTGCAGCATCAACTTCCAATCTCTGGTGTTCGGGATTATTTTCTCATCCTTGTACAGGGAAGGCATCTTTCTCAAAGGAATTTTTTTTTTTTTTTTTTTTGTCCTTTTTTCGTGACCGGCACTCAACTAGTGAGTGCACCGGCCAGTCCTATATAGGATCCGAACCCACGGCGGGAGCGTCGCAGCGCTCCCAGTGCCGCACTCTACCAAGTGCGCCACGGGCTCGGCCCTCAAAGGAATTTTTAAGATTTGCTACAGGTAGGAAGGGGCTGGTGAGATAGTCCTTTCTGCAACTCCTGTTTCTCAAGTGCTTTCAGCTCAAAATAATCAATATGCCAAACAGGCATATTTGGGGGTGGCACATTTTTAACTCCTTCATTGCAGTAGATTCCTAACTATCCTCGCAACTTCCACCCTTGCTGTTTTTGGTTCATTCTCAACAGAAAAGCCAGACTGACCCTCTTAAAAGGAAGTCAGGTTATGTCAATCCTCCACTCAAAACCCTCCAATACTATCCCATCTCCCTTTACAACTGACATCCAGCCTGATCCCTTCTCTGTCTTCAATTCCTACTACTTTTCCCCTTTCAACTCCTTTTCAAACATGTTGGGCTGACCATCTTCTGGTTTGCAAACACACCAGGCACATTCCTGCTTCAGGGCCTTTACACTTGCTATGTCCTCAGCCTGGGATGGTCTCCCCTCAGACATGTGCACAGCTAACGCCTCACCTCCTTTTTAATTTTGTCAAATGCTTTTTCAAATGCATCAGTTGAAATGATTGTGTGCAGTTTTTTCCTTTATTCAATTAATGTGGTATATTACATTGATCAGTTTTTGTATGTTAAACCATCCTTGCATTCTAGGATTGAATCCCACTTGGTCATTGTATATAATTCTTTTAAAATGCTGCTGAATTCAGTTTGCTAGTATTTTGTTGAGGATTTTTATCCTTTAAGTCTTTGCTCAAATGTTACCATTGCAACAAGGTCTTACCACTGCATGTAAAATTGCAATCCTTCCTTTCCCTGCTTTGTTTATCTACATAAAATCACTAATTTTGCTTATTAAACTCCCATGAAGCCAGGGACTTGCCATGACAGCAGGGATTTGTTCCCTCTCTTTTTTTTTTCCTAATTCAGGTCTAATTTACATACACCAAAATGCACAGATATTAAGTGAACAGTTTGATGAGTTTTGATAAATGTATGCACACATTTAACTCATATCTATCAAGATGTAGAACGTTCTCATCACCCCAGAAAGTTCCCTCCTGCCCCTTCCCAGTCAATCCCACCCATTGACTTACCTACTTCTAGGCAACCACTGTTTTGGTTTCTATCATCATAGATTAGTTTTGCCTATGCTAGAGTTTCATATAAATGGAATTTTACAGTATGCACTTGTTTGTGTCTGGTTTCTTTTGCTCAGCATAATGTTTTTGAGATTTGTCCATGTTGTTGCTTATATTGGCAGTTTATTCCTTTTTATTCTTCAGTAGTATTCTGCTGTATGAACATACTCGAGTTTGTCCATTTTCCTGTCTATTGACATTTGGGTTGTTTCCAGTTTGGGGACATTATAAATAAAGTTATAAAGCTGCTATAAAGAGTTCTACATCCTTGTAGAACTCTTCATGGACATACCAAGGAGTGGAATTGCCAGACCATAGGGTAAGTGTATGTTTAACTTTATAAGAAACTGTCAAACAGTTTTCCAAAACAGTTATGCCATTTTAACATTCCCACAAATTATGTGTGAAAATTCTATGTCATGGACTTTGTTGTCAGTCATTTTGATTTTAGCCATTGTAGTGGGTGTGGGATGGTATCTTATCATGGTTTTTAATTTGCATTTTCCTATGACTTATTTCCTCATGCTTATTGAAGGCTGGGATTTTGTCTGTTTTATTTATTGCTGTATTTCCTGCACCTTAGAAGAAGGTGGGACCCATACCAAAAAATCAATGAATATTTGTTGAATGAATGGATTAATTATTTATTCCAAGAAACAAATTAGAGCAGGTTCAAGCTTATTATTCCTTGATAATAAACCAAAGACCACTCTCTCTGACTTGGATTTGAAAACTTTTTTGAGTGAGAGAATAAGGATATTCTAACCTAGATGAGTAGTGTGGGACCGTGAGCATAACTAACCCCATCTTGAGCCTTTACCAGTTGCTATGTCTTTGTGGGAGCTTTGCCTATAAAGTCTTACCATAACTAGGGGTGAGGTAGTTAGAACAATAGATAAGAACAATCAGCTGATGGTAAAGAAGGAATGATTATGTACCATGTGGCAATAGGCTGGCCCGGCCACCTGAATCAACATTTGGAGTTAGTTACGTTAAGCTTGTTTATGAACTGCTTATATAAACCTAAGTTTGGCCAGGAGGTGGTGTGGAGAAGCTTTGCATATGCCTTTGGATCACCATCCACCCAAACCATCACCCTGTAAGTTATCCTGTAACAAAATTCTTTGCTTTACCACATGAAAAGGTCTGTTTTGTTGTTTGGTCTCTAGATGCCGTTCTAGTTTGGTGGACATTCGGTCCTTGGTCCATCTACAGAAAATTAGGATGCATATTCAACTCTCAGCCCATTTTTTCCCATTCTGAACCAACATCATTTTAACATCATGGTGATTAGAACTTACTAGTGCTTTACTTCCTCAAAAGTCTACTTATAATTTAAAAAAATATTTTGTGCCCATAGGACTACATGGAACATTCAAACATCATCAGGCCTTCTTAGCCTGTGGGGGCAAATGCAAGAACTTTTAATATAATCTATGTAACCATTCGATTTGAAATTATCCTTGGATTTTTATTTTCTCTCTGTATTAGTCCATTTGTGTTGCTATAACAGAAATACCTGAGAGTGGGTAATTTATAAGGAAAAGAGGTTTATTTGGTTTATGATTCTGGGACAGCTGCATCTGGCACAGGCCTCAGGCTGCTTCTACTCATGGTGGAAAGCGGCAGGCAGCTGGCAGCAGGTACAAGCAGATCATATGGTGAGAGGAAGCAAGAGAGAGAGAGAGAGAGAGAGGAGGTGCCAGGGTCTATTAAGCAACGAGCTCTCTCAGGAACTAATAGAGCAAGAACTTGCTCATTAATCCCCCCGCCCCCAGGGAGAGCATTAATCCATTCATGAGGAATCCGCCCCCATGACTCAATCAGTTTCCAACACTGCCACATTGGGGACCAAATTTACACATGAGTTTTGGAGGGGACAACACATCCAAACTCCATCACTCTGACAGTGTTTATCTGATATGCTTAGAATTCTTAGAGCGTCATGATGTAAGACCCGTGCACTAAGCACAAATCCCACACATCGGGGGTGGCTCACTTCACCAAGACCATGAGACAAGAGATCGCTGCAATCAAGCAAGAGGAGTTTTATTTCAGCATGCTGGGTCGCTTTGTCTTCCGGACATAAGCGGCCCCGAGTTCTTCAACACCAAGGTTTTTATACAGTTTTTTAGACAGTTTTTCATAACAGGAATAGCTGCTAATTAACTGAGGTGCCTTAGGATTTATGGTTAGGCTCAACAGGCTAGCACCCAGATAAGAGATGATACATTTTTCAATCGTTTATTTTCCCTGGTCCAGCCAGGTGTCTTGAAGATAAGGGGGGGGCTGGTTTAGTCCTTGGGACCAACTGGTTCCAGGAATGTGTGTTTAAGTCTGCCTGACCTCTTCTTGAACTCTTAGAAGCTGCTTTACTTAAAATGCCTTTAGATATGTTTCCCCGTTTTAGCAAGTGTTTGCAGAAACAAATTGTGCAGGTTAAAGCTATACTAGCAAATTGTGCAGGTTAGAGCTATGTTTTTCCATTACTACAATCTTACAATGACTGACTTGTGCATGAACTTTTTTATGAACTATTAACTTAATAAAGAAAAATTAGTCTGGGAAAAGAGGTTTTAACTATAAGGATCTCTGTGGTTAAAATTTCTGTCTAACCATTGTAGTGAAAAACGTGTGCTTTGGTAGAAAACTATGTATTGTTTAGCATACATCCTCTGGGTTATTTGATTCTGTGGGAAGTGTTTTACAACTTTGTACACTGTCGATATCTAATAGCAATCCTAGATGAATCTTGACTATAGAGACTTTAGAGGGAGGGGAAGCAGCTGGCAGGTACAGAGTTTGAACTCTTGACCTTGGTGTTATCAGCACCATGCTCTAACCACTGAGATAACTGGCCAGCTATAAATCCTGACTATAGACATGCAAATTCTGTCCTGTCTCATAGACCTCTGTCCCACTCTGTAGAAAAAGCTCGTTTTTCCTCCATTTGCAGATTTATTTCCATATTCCTGATCTATAAATAAGTCTTTTGGGGCTAGCCCATGGCTCACTTGGGAGAGCGTGCTGCTGACAACACCAAGTCAAGGGTTAAGAACCCCTTACCCGTCATCTTTTTAAATAAAATAAAATAAAATAATAAATAAATCTTTTGTTGAAATCTTCTTTGAACTGGTTGTAACAGCTTAACAGTTTCCTTATTAACAAGTTTTTAAAAATCCTTAACATATGTTTATTTTATATCTGTATGAGATATGATTTTACCCTTTTTAAAAAAATATATCCTTTAATAATTAGTCAATTAAAGAACTAGTTAATCATACAAAAAGGCATATAATTAAGCTCTAAATTTGGAAGTCTGGTCCATCTAGATGCATCCTCAACAGAGAGTATCTTTGGCAACTGGGATCTGGCTTAGTTAGTATAGCCAGAATTAGTTTTGGGGGGTTTCCCCCATGCTCACCTACTGATTGAGCTAAACAGATTGTGAATAGATCATTGAAATATTTGATCAGAAAGTTGGTTTTCAATAGACATGGGTTCTTCTGTCCTTTAAAAGTAAAAATAGGAGCTGGCCAGTTAGCTCAGTTGGTTAGAGCGTCTTGCTGATAACACAAGGTCAAGGGTTCAGATACCCTCACAGGCCAGCCACTCTCCCCCCAAAATAAATACAATAAATAACAGTTGTCTGATAGACTAGCTCTTGAATATATTTCCTATGCTTCAAAATATATTTTAAATGTGACCTGTGATAGAAAAGGAGCTATTCTTAGAATATTCTTAGAAGCTATTCTTTTATCTTTTTCCATAAATTTAATTGGAGAGACAATATACACACAGACAATGATCAGCTTATGTGACAATAGAATTCTGACCCCAGCCTCTGCAGTGATCAGCCCAGAAAGGTCAGGACTAGGTCAATGACTGTCAGCTTCCCTAATATTTGCTCCGACTTCAAACTGAGGACAAACCAGAGAAAGCCAAATAAGCTCCCCAAAGCAATCTCATAAGATACCCCACTTTAGTTGGCCCATCAGCTGCTGCCTCATGGAAACAACCTTCAATCAGAGCATACCTGGTGACTTCCCACTTCCCTTTGAGTCTGCCAAATGAAAGTGAAGGGGGATGACTACTTTGCTATACCAAACTCTGAATAAATAGTGTGGAATAACAGTCAATAGAGGGGCAACAGATGTGGCAGCTATTATTCTTCCAGGAGGTTGTGACCCTTGTTATTGATTGTAAGAGTTTGAAAGTTCAAGGTGCCTTTGGATGTGATTGATTGCAAGAGTTCAAAAGTTCAGGCTGTTGAAATGGGAGTGGGCAGCGCTTTTTTGAGTGAGACTACAAAGGCACAGGCAATTAAAGCAAAAATATGCCAATGGGACTACATTAAACTGAAAAGCTTCTGCACAGCAAGGGACATTTAAAAAAAGTGAAGCGACAACCTACAGAATAGGAGAAAGTGTGCAAACTACACACCAGAAAAGGGGCTAATATCCAGAATATATAGGGGACTCAAACAACTTAGCAAAAAAAACACAAATAGCCCAATTGAAAAAATGGGCAAAGGGGGCTGGCCAGTTTGCTCAGTTGGCTAGAGCATGGTGTTATAATACTGAGGTCAAGAGTTCAGATCCCTATCCCAGCCAGCCATGTGGAAAAATTTTTTTAAAATTTAAATAAAGGGTCTCAACAGTCGTTTCTCAATAGAAACATCCAAGTGACCAATAGGCACAGAAAAAATGTTCAATATCACTAATCATCAGAGAAATGCAAATTAAAGCCACAATCAGATATCATCTCACTCCAGTTAGAATAGGTATCATCAACAAGACAGAAAATAGCAAATGCTGGTGAGGATACAGAGAAAAAGGAACCCTCCTACATCATTGGTGGGAATGTAAATTGGTACAGCCATTGTGGAAAACTGTATGGAGGTTTCAGAGAACTACAATCGATCTACCTTACAACCCAGCTATCCTACTACTGGGTATACACTCAAAGGAAATAAGACCAATATATCAAAAGACACCTGCACTCCCATGTTCATCACAATGCTTTTAAACAATAGCCAAGAGATGAAGTCAAACTAAATGTCTGTCAGCAGATGAATGGGAAAACCGTGGTATATTTACACAATGGAATACTATTCAGCTACAAAAAGAAATGATATTCTATCATTTGCAGCAACTTGGATGGAACTGGAAACCATCATTTTAAGTGAAGTAAGGCAAGAGGTACAAAAAGACAAATACCGCATGATATTACTCCTATGTGGAATCTAAAAAAGAAAAAGTAGTTCTTATAGAAGTAGAGAGTAGAGTAATGGTTACCAGAGGCCAGGAGGGGAAAGAGGATTGGAGGGTGGGGGGAAGTCTAATGGTAGACTAATGGTTACAAAACTAAACTGTCTACCCTAAGTGAATCATTGTACAGTACATGCATGATTGAAACAACACCCTGTGCCATGCAAAAATGTAAAAGTAAATGTTAAAATATTTCGAATAAAAAAAAAGTTCAGGGTGTTTTCAGATGGACGTGCCTGGAGCTCAAGCTGAAACAGTCTCCTGACTGCATTTTAGGTGCCTTGACCACACTGACACCATTTTCTTTCATTAGTAGTCTCTGTTTGTTTTCATTTGTGTGCTCTTCACTTATTTCTACAATATAGTAAATTTATTTCACTAGAGAATTTGAAACTTATTTGAAGAGTATATATTGGTGGCCCAGAGAAAGCACTCAGAAGTCTGTAGATTGATGTGTTCTTCCAGGAGATCAGAAAGCAGTTAGAAATTCCTTACCCGTATTACTGATAGGAAATCATACAAAGACATTCTAGAACAAAGAGATGAATTTTGAGGCCAGTCAGTTTCATCTTAAATAAATGTATGAAACAGATGAAACATTAACAGCAAACTGGTTTTTAATTTTCAATTCAGAAAAAAAAAAAAGGTCCCTGTTCTTGGTTTCCAGAAAAAAAATCTTAAAGCTGAAAAGGACTTGTCCCTTGCCCAAGCCCTCGCTTTCTACAGAAGTCAAAATGAAGTTCTGGGAAGGTAAAATGGTCTTCCTGAGAGCCGTGGCTGCCCCGAGGATAGCCTGAGTGTCTTCAGCTATGAACTCCCTCTCCTAGAGGTCTCAAATATGCATACACCCTCAGGAGAAACTGTTTGCAAATATAGTTTCAAGAAAAATCCCCAACATTCCTTCTAGACTAATTGCAGCCCCTAAACTCTGAACCTCACATTTTGCTTACTCCTATTTTGGTTTTGTTTCCACAGCAACACTTGACCTTTGCCTATGTTGGGGCTCAGAAAATGATACCCCAAAGTATGGTGCCTTGACATGTTGAGTACTTTGAACTGAAGGACATTGGAAGGGCCTCAGAAACAAAGTCCCTCTGACTTTCTCCTGCCCTCCTGTCTCCCCTAAGGCAGGCCATAGACACTAGAATTCCTTTTCCCTGAGGTAGGCCATAGAAACTAGAATGTCTCTCCCCAAAGCCAGCCATAAAACCTAGAAATATTACTCAAACCTTCCTCCCTCCCACCTGCCTTTTTGTGTAGGAGCTGGCCATAAAGAAATTCTCTGACCTACCCTGACTGATGGTAGATCATAAGACCCTCATTTCAGGAGGGTTCCTGCCCCATTCCCAGAGGAAGGAATGCTGGACAGAGAGCTCAAGAAGAATCCGAACATACAGGCCTTGCTGAGTTTCCCTTATATTACCATTTGATCATTCTCTTTTTGTCCAATCACATTTCTATGCAGCTGTTCACTCTTCACCAAATCTAAGCATAAAAATAGACAGTTTTCTCTGGATCTTCATTTCTGAAGTCTCCTGCGTCACATAAAACTTTGATTAAATAAATCTCTTACGCTTTCATCTTGTCTACCTGTCTTTTATTATAAGACTTTCAACCGGGAACCTTATGATGGGTGACAAAAAATCTCACACCTTTTTTGTCCCTACAACAATTCCCCATTTTCGCATCAGCAAAAGCCATTTTTCAAATGACATTACCCAGAAGCCAAGAAGGGGGGGTGGCTCTGGCTTCTCTTTGCAGGTGCCTTGGTGCATTTGTTGTTGGGAATCAAAGTATTTATACCTCCAAGTACTTCAGGGCACTACTTCTTCACCAGGGAATCTTGTTAAAGGTCAGATTCTGATTCAGGTCCTGGCAGTGCATGAGAGTCTGCGTTTCTAGCAAGTTCCCAAAGGAGGAAGAGATACAGATGGGTATGACCTGAGAAGAGGTTTTAAATTACACATGCACACACTCCAACTACACGTTTAGGTGCAGAGCCTTCAGAAAAGAATCTAGGAGCTGCATTTTAAAAGCTCCAAGTGCCACCCAAGACACTTGATTAAATTCCAATTCTAGGCCCTCTCCTGAAGATGCTGATTTAGTAAGTTTGGGGTAGAACTCAGGAATCTATTTTACAAGAGACCCAGATTGACTGGCAGCCCAGAAGTTTGGCAGATGATGGCCCTCAAACACAATTTGAAAATCATTCTATTCTACCTTCCAACCCTAAGATTTCTTTATTCTTTCAACTTCAGTGTTAACTATTGAATTGCCTCTCCTCTAGGTCCTGAAAAAACTGCTGTTTCTTTATCTTCACCTTAATCAGACTTTCAGATGGTGATTCTAAAAGAACCCCAGGCATTCCCCAGAGGGCATTTTAGAAAGTTCAATTATTGCTTATGGTGAGGGTAGGGAAATTAACTACCGAATCTTATATCTTAGCAAGAACTATTATCTGCAAATACTGGGCACAAGAAATCTCAGAAGGAGCTGTCAAGATACAAAAGGAGGGTAAAATATTTTATGGGACATGAGCAGGAGGGGTCTGTCAAAGCTGGTTTGGAAAATAGAAAAATTGTTCTTGAGAATTAGCAGCCATAGCTTGAGGCATCTGGATTTTACCTAGAATGATGGATAGGAACAGATAGGGGCTAAAGTTCTATGAAAGAGGAGGTGGGGCAGAAGAGCTATGGAGGACAAATGCCTGCCAGGTATGCAGTGAAAATTCCAGTCTTTCAGGGACTTGCAATCCCTCATCTTGATCAACAGTGTAGTGAGTCTCATATCTTGGTCTGACCATATCTTGATTTATTCATTTCCCCAAATCTACACTACTCCTGAAGATTGTTCTGTCAGATTCTGGTAATGACAGGCTTCCCATGACTTTTGCCTTTGTAGCTGAATTCCAACCATTTGTCAAGAAAGCAGCTGCACAGAGGAGAATACAAGAAATGACTGTGGAGACAGGGACAACCTCCCTATACTTAAAAGACAGGAATGATAGATCTTGAACATAACCAGCGCCATTTTAGGCAAGGCCAAGCACACAATGGCCCCTAACCCCTCTCCCCCCCTTCGCTTTATGAGAAGCCTTGTGACTTCTGCAAAATAGAAACTCTTTCTGTTTCCACAGGGGAGCAATGCCCCTCTCCCGCAATGCCCCTCCTTGATTGCTTCAGCCAGCCCTTGGCGCCCTACAGTCCATATAAGCTCTCCCACCCCCAGGCCTGGTGCTGCCCTCCATTTTGAGTGCAGCCCAGCAGATTTTCTTTCTTTAATAAAGTGTGATCAATACCCAGTGTTTCTGCTCACTTTCTTTCATTGGGTGGATGCTGTTCATGTTTAGCCACCTGCTGCATAGTCTCAGGTTCCTGGGAAAACGTCTCTTTTGTGATGCTTTGTGTTTCTGATAAAGTTCTTACCAACAACGTTCAAGAACGTCTTACAATGGTATCATTTCCGATAAGCCATTTCTCTGGGATGAAGGTCATGCAGGAGACCCTGTGGCTTATCTTTTGGGAAAAGCTGCCTAGACATGTTGAGTATAAAATTGGATATTCTGCATTAACCCTCCATAACCTTTTTGTCATTGTCTTAGTCCATTTCACATGGCTATAACAGAATACCACAGATGGGGTAATTTACAGTGAACAGTGATTTACTGGCTCACAGTTCTGGAGACTGGGAAGTCTAAGATCGAGGGGCTGGCATCTGGTGAGGTCCTCTTGCTGGGTCAACCCATGGTGGAAAGCAGAAGGGCAAGAGAGGCCTAGAGAGAGTAAGAGGGGTCCAAATTCACCCTTTTATAAAGGCACCAATCCCACCCATGAGAGTGGAGCCCTCATAGCTTAACCACCTCTTTAAAAACCCACCTCTTAATGCTGTTACAATGGCAATTAAATTTCAACATGAGCTGTGAAGGGGACAAATATTCAGACCTTAGCAGCTATCATGGGCTATAAAAGAGCACAGTCAAGAACAGGGGTGACACCAAGGTCAAGGGTTCAGATCCCTGTACCTGCCAGCTGCCAAAAAAGAAAAAAAAAAAATGAGGATGAGATCCATAGACACATGAGATATTCAGAAACAGCTCATATGGAGATCATCTACAAGTTCTTGCTGGAGTGACCCTAATGGCCATGAGACCTAAGGGCAAAGCCTTTGGCTGCAGCAACTAAATTGTTAGTTTTATAAGTTACCATTTATTCATTTTATTTTCTCTAGGGACTCCCAATGGTAAGGACAGCAAAGGTCATGGGTGACAGAGGCTTAAAGAGTTTCTTAGTTACTGTTTCAGTGAGCTGGGTGCCTCTATCACTAGACAAATGAGGTGAGTTTTCCCCAAGTTGGAAATATAAAAACTTGAGTTTCTTTGCTACTATCAGGGCAGTTGTTTTACAAGAGAAGGCTACCCAACCAGAAAACAGAGACAGAGTAGTAAGAATATATTTATAACCCTACAAACAAGAAAATTAATTAAATCTATTTGTAGAGATTTAAAAGGGTATAAAGGTTTTGGCTCATATCAGTGTTTCATCTTTGAAGTTTTTCCAGGAGTGTGGTTTGGACTGATGGATCATGTCTCAGAGACATCCTCAGAAATCTTATGAAAGATTCCCCTCAAATGCATATTAAAGACTGTGGCATAATATTTATGGTCTTCGTCCCTGGTGCAGGTTGAGTCTTCACGCCATCTGACAAAATTGAAGTTAACAGTGAATGCAGCTATATCGCCTTGTGCTGGAAGTAGCCTACTAATTTTGTACCCATATAACTCTACCCTACATGAATGGGAGTGGACTGAGGGGAAGTACTTGCTGCATTGGTATTGCTGCCTGCAATCTAGAACTAATATCCCTTCAAAACGTGGAAAAAGTTTGGTATAAATGGAGAGAAGGAGAAATAGTAGCTGAGAGTAAAGAAATGAATAAGTGGGCTTTGTAATAAAGGAAATCTAATATCACATTAACACCTTGAAAGAGGCTCAGAGGGAGAGATAATATTGTCCACTAGCTCAATATCAGATGTCTGAAAAGGTGAAGCTATATATTGCTGAGACCACTTCTGCTATATATTGCTGAGACCACTTCTGCTTTTGGAACTTGACAACATCAGGTTGAACTTGCCCTGGGAGACATTTTCATATGATAAGAATAATGGACTAGATTAATTATTAGTGACTGAATGGGACTCTAGTAATGTGCCTGTATCTTTTGACTATTACAATCCCTTTGCTATAAAGAATCCATTGTCAAAGACTACATGGTATAATAAAAAAATACATAACTGGTCTTTGTCCTCAGTTCCTGCAACAGTTTCTAAAACCCTTGGAATTTAAGTGATAGGAGTGATAGGAGCATCTTTTGTTGCTCATAACAAGTCCCTTTCAACTGTACCTGAATTTATGTTAATGAGGTGACTCTTGGTGGACTCCTGGATACCTTCAGGATGGGGCTGGTTGCCAGATGAACCAACTGTGTGATTAGATGGTTGGAACATTCAGCCTGGACATCGAGGGAGAGGAGAGGGGTTAGAGATTGAGTTTAATCACCAATGGCTGATGATTTAATCAGTCATGCCTGCCCAATGGAATGTCCATAAATCCCCTAAATGATGAGGCTCAGAGAGCTTCTGGGTTCTCAGCACGTCAAGGTGCTGGGAGGATAGCGCACCTGGAGAGAGCGTGGAAGCTCAGTGGCTCCCCCATCCCCCAGTCCTTGCCCTATGCATCTCTTTCATTTGGTTGTTCCTGAGTTATAACCTTTATAATAAATTGGTGATAGTTAGCAAAGCCCTTTCTTGATTTCTGTGAGTCATCCTAACAAATTATTGAACCTGAGGAGAGGATTGTGGGAAATAAAATTTGAAACTAAGTCAGACAGAAGTGCTGGTGTCCTGGGGACCTGGTACTTGTGACAGGCACTTGTTGGACTGAGCCCTTAAACCTGTGGTGTCTGATGCTAACTCCTAGTAGTTAGTGTCAGAATAAAATTGAACTGTTGAACACCCAGTTGGTGTTCAGAGAAATGGAAAATTTCAGAAAGATAAATTTAAAATGTTTCTTTCCAAGGTGGGTCATAGCATGTAACATTTTTGAGAGACTCCATTTCAGCATCTCAGGGCAGACCAAACAACCATCTTGGTGCCACCAAGGGTCACCTGGGTGGAGAGAATCATTTGATCTTTTCCAAAGTATTTTCCCAGAATTGGATACTTGAGACTGGAGTTAACTTCAAACCTGATGCCAATATGCAGGAGTTAGTTTTGCCCTTGATGATTGGACCTGTTGGAGAGCCTGGCTGTGCATTAAAGAAACTCAGCACCATAACTTTCTAAAGCATTACATTTTTCATCTTTTTATTTATTGATTGAGATATAATTCATATACCATAAAATTCATCTTTTAATGTGTATGATTCAATGGGTTTTAGAATATTGACAAAGTTGTGCAAATATTTCCACTAATTCCAGAACATTTTTGTCACCCCCCACAAAACCTGTACACTTCATTCCCTCCCACTAGCCCTTGGCAACCACTAATCTACATTCTGTCTCCGTGGACTTGCCTATTCTGAACATTTCCTATAAATAGAATCATACAATATGTAGTATTTTGTGACTAATTCTTTCACTTCATTTTTTCTTGTTAATTTATGATGCAGCATGAATCAGTACTTTATTCTTTTTTGTGGCTGAATAATATTCCATTATTTGGATATACCACTCTTCATTTATCCATTCATCACTGATGAACATTTGGATTGTTTCCATTTTTTAAGATATTATGAATAATGTTGCTATGAATATTAATGTACAAGTTTTTGTGTGGACATATGTTTTCAATTATCTTAGGTTTACACGTAGGAATGGAAGTGCTGGGTTATGTGGTAAGTCAATGTTCAAAGTTTTGAAGAATTGCCAGGCTGTTTTCCAAAGTGGGCCACACCATTTCATATTATAAACAGCAATTTCTGAGAGTTCTAATTTCTCCACATCTTTGGCAATATCTATTATTGTCTGTCTTTTTTATTCTAGCCATCCTAGTGAATGTGAAATGTTATCTCATTGTGGTTTCGATTTGTATTTCACTGTTGACTAAAGATGTTGAACATCTTTTCATGTGTTTATTAACCATTTGTGTATCTTCTTTGGAAAAAATATTTATTCAAATCCCTTGCCAACTTTTTAATATGATTATTTGTCTTTTTAGTATTGAGTTGCAAGGGTTCTTTGTACATTCTGAATACTAGACTTTTATTAGGTGTATTATTTGCAAATATTTTCTCCCATTCTGTGGGTTATGTTTCCTCTTTCTTCACAGTGTCTTTTGAAGCACAAAAGCTTTTAAGTTTAATAAAGTCCAATTTATCTGTTTTTCCCTGATTGCTTGTGCTTTTGGTGTCATATCTTAAAAACCATTACATAATCCAAGATCACAAAGATTTGTACCTATTGTTTCTGATGGAGTTTGGATGTGTTGTCCCCTCTAAAACTCATGTGGAAATTTGATCACCAATGTGGCAGTGTTGGAAACTGATTGAGTCATGGGGGCGGATCCCTCATGAATGGATTAATGCTCTCCCTGGGGGAGGGGGGATTAATGAGTGAGTTCTCGCTCTATTAGTTCCCGTGAGAGCTTGTTGTTTATAGGACCCTGGCACCTCCTCTCTCTCTCTCTTGCTTCCTCTCGCCATGTGATCTGCTTGTACCCACCAGCTGCCTGCCACTTTCCACCATGAGTAGAAGCAGCCTGAGGCCCATGCCAGATGCAGCTGTCCCAGAATCGTAAGCCTAATAAACCTCTTTTCCTTATAAATTACCCAGTCTCAGGTATTTCTGTTATAGCAACACAAATGGACTAAAGTTTTAGCATTTACATTTTGGTCAGTTTGCTAGTATTTTGTTTAAGATTTTTAAATCTATGTTTATAAAGAGTATGGTCTGTGATTTCCTTTTTTTGTAATGTCTCTGTCTGGCTGTGCCTCATATAATGAGTTTGGAAATGTTTCCTCCCCTTCTATTTTTTGGAAAACTTTGTAAAGGATTAGCACATACAGGGTTTTTTGAAATCTCTAATTCAATCTCTGTATTAGTCCATTTCTGTTGCTTATAACAGAAATACCTGAAACTGGGTAGTTTGTAGAGAAATAATATTTATTGCTTACAGTCTCAGAGGCTGGGAAGTTACTACCTTCTTTTGAGTTAAATACATATTTTCTGGTGTACCATTTTAATTCCCTTGTTTCTTTTTGTTGGCTGGCTGATACAGGAATTCGATTCCTTGACCTTGATATTATAACACTGCACTCTAACCAGCTGAGATAACCAGCCAACCCTTGTTGTTTCTTTCAGCACTCTTTTTGAGTTATTTTCTTAGTAGTTGCCCTGAGGGTTACAATCAACATCTTAACTTATAACAGTTTAGTTCAGATTAATACCAACTTAATTGCAATAGTATACAAAAGTTTTGCTTCTATATTCTATTACTTCCCCTTCCTTTGTGCTATTAATGCCATATATATTACATCTTTATACATTGTTTGCCCATCAACATAGATTTGTAATTATTGCTTTATGCAGTAGGCTTTTAAATCAGATTAAAAAGGAAGCATTACAAATAAAAAAAATACATTTCTAATGTTCTTCATTTTTTAAATAGACTATTTTTTATAACAGTATTGGACTTACAGAAAAATTAAAATAATACCTACCCATATATACTGCAATCAGTTTCCCCATGTCGGGAAAATAGAATAGTTTGGTCAGGGCCCTCACCTCGGGTCCAGTTGGGTGTTGTTTTAGCACATCCTTTGTAAGCAAATTGTGTGTATGTGTGTGTGTGTTTGTGTGTGTGTGTGTGTGTGTGTGTGTGTGTGTGTGTGGAGTTAGTGTGCATGCACGCCAATGTATCTTTTTAGTTTTATTGCCATTCTTGTGTTCTTAAGAGAGAGAGAGAGTTTTAGTGAAGCAGGCAGGCGGGCATCTGCCTCAGGCATCCACCTGGTGCAGCCATGCTTTCCAAGCTGTGGCTTCAAGGACCTTTTGGCTGGTTGCCTAGCTCTTAGACCTACATGAAGGGGTCTGGTGACCCAGCCTGGTGTGTGTGGGGTCTGGTGACCCAACCTGGCATATGAAGGGTTTGTGACCCAGTCTGTGAATGGGCTTGAGGGGTCTGGGAGCTCCAGACCCAGCCCTAGCTCAACAATCAGCCCAGTTGGTGAAGGATTACCAGCAGGTAAAAGAGTCTGACAACTGGCGTGGTCGTGGAGCTAGACAGTTGGTGTCACAAACAGGATTAAGAGCACTACAATTGGCAATGTCAACAGGATTCTAGACAACAGCCATGGCACAGCACCCTACTATTAATATTTTATTATTAGTGTGGTGTATTCATTATAATTAATGAACCAATATTGACATATTATTATTAACTAAAGTCCCTATTTTATTCAGATTTCCTTAGTTTTTACCTAATGTTCTTTTTCTGTTCCAGAATACCACTTTACATTTAGTTGTTGTCTCCTTAGCCTCCTCTTAGCTGTGGCAGTTTCTCTAGATTTTCCTTGTTTTTGATGACCTTGACAGTTTTAAGGAGTACTGGTAGGATGTAGATGGTGCAACTGTCTTTTGTAGGATGAACTCTGTTAGAATTCGTCTGATGTTTTTCTCAAGATAAGACTGAAGTTAGGGGTTTTAGGGAAGGTCACAGAAGTAAAGTGTCCTTTGCATCCCATCATCTCAAGAGTACATGCTATCCACAAGACTATGACTGCTGACGTTGACCCTGACCACCCAGGTAAGGGAGTGTTTGTCAGCTTTCTTCACTATAAAGTTTCTTTTTTTCTCCCTTTCTATTCTGTACTCTTTGGAAGAAAGTCACTACACACAGCCCCCACTTAAGGAATGGGAAGTTATGCTCTTCCTACTTGAGGGCAGAAAATCTACATAAATTATACGGAATCCTTCTGCATGGGAAATTTGCCAGTCCAGAGATAATATTCATGCAAGGCATTGTAAGCAGTGATAACGGCCCCTTGAGGCTGTCCCCTCCTCTCATTATCCACTTCTCTGGTAGCTACCCCTCCCTCAGGCCACAGAGGGGGCCTGATCTGATCGAGAGGCTTGGGATCCCACCAACTTGTCTACATTATGTGACCTTGCCTCCCTGATTCAGATGGCCTAGGAGAGGTAGCTGACTAAATTTGGACTTGGAACCAGGAAAGAGGGCAACTCCTAGGAGCTGTCAGGGAACGTATTTCCCATCAAGTAAAATGGACAGTAGATATGGATAAAGCCATGCATGGGGAAGGATGATGTATCAAGGGCCTATGGAGGATGCAAAGAAGTACGGAACACTGTTCTTATCTTTAGGGAAATGACAAGAAAGATAAACTGAGCAAAGGGGAGTTCCTATTGTGTCCAGGCCACAAGGTAATCCCTAGGAGTCAATAATTGATAAATCATGGTTCTCAGGAAACTTATCATCTCATGAAGAAGATTAGTAAGAAGAACATCATATTATAGTTTGATTGATACTAGAACTAAGCATAAGGTGCTGCAGTCACTCAGAGGTCTTAATCCAAACTCAGGGCCAAGGAAGGAGAGGGTTAGTAAAGGTTTTCAAGGGAGGAAAAGTCTAAACTACTTATTGATAGTAATAATAACTAACATTTTTAAGAGATCACTGGCTCATTTAATCTTCTCTATGACCCTACATAGTGGGTACAAATATTATCCCCATTTTACAGATGAGCTTTGGGAAAGTTCAGTGATTTGCCAAAGGTGACACAGCTCTGAAGTAGTTCAGCTGAGCAGTCATAACCAGTCATAACAAGTAATAACCACCCATATTCATGACCATTGACATTCATAACCACTGTGCAACATGACAGATGGCCAGTAGTTCACAAGGCCAGAATGGGAAAGGGGATCTTCAAGTCAAAGTGAGCAGGATAAGAAAAGGTGGCGTGTGAGAGTACAGTTTGTGTGCCAAGAACCGAAGTAGTTCAGTATGGCTGGATCAAGAGGGCAACGGAGAAAATTGTTGAAAAAGAAGAGAAACAGGTAGATAGGACTCATATCATGAAAAGGAGCCATTGAAGATTTAAGCATTAAGATCTAAGATAAGATTTAGAAAGTATGCAGAATGGATTGTGAAACGGTAAGGTCTTGCTTGTACAAGAAGAACAGGCAAGAGACAGTTGCACAATCCACAAGCAGAAATACGATCTTAATTGAGATTACAGCAGGAATGGAGAGCAAGAAACAGAGTCAAGAGACACTGAGACACAATACTCAGAAATGGGGCACTCAGCTCTTTTTCTACCTGAGCAACACACTCCAATGAGCCTTCTCCGATTTTGGCTAAATCCAAGAAGTTTATAGAGAATGTAGGCTTTTTGCTTTGATAACATTCAGCTTTCTGATTTGAAAAACTGTGGATAGTGGTAATATTCCCCTAGTTACAGAAGTACAAGAAAAATAATATATTTTGGGTGGAAGGTATAGGTTCGATGTGAGTTCATATTGAGTTTGAGGTAACTATGGAACTCTAGGGTTGTAGGAAGTTCTAGAGACAGATGGATATAGTTCTGGAGTTCAGGAATTCCAGATTTGATGTTGTATATAAAATCTGTAGGGTGGAGGGGATGGGAAGGGGAAAGAATAAATAAATAAATAAGTCTGTAGGGTGACCAACCATCCTGGTTTGCCCAGGACTGCGGAGTTTCCTGGGACATGGGACTTTCATTCTTAAAACCAGCAGAGTCCCAGGCAAACCAGGGCAGCTGGTCACCCTAACACTGGTCTGGGGTCTGAGAGAGATGTGAGCGGGAGATATACATCTGGGCAGCGTCGGACTGTAAGTGACAGCTAGGAAGAGAATGGAATCACCCACGAAGAACACGTGTAGCATAAAGAGAAAAATGCTAAGGAAGGATCCTGAGGAATACTAACACCAAATGAAAAGGTAGAGAAATGAAAAACTGGCCAAAGTTGTGTGGCACTATTGGCTGTTCACCCAATAGCCGTTGTCCCTTTTTAAAGGTTGGGCAGGGTTTTCGCAGCCACCACTGCGCCACTGACGCTGTCTAACGCCAGTACCGCCCGCCAGCTGGTCAAGCTCCAGGCAAAGGAGAAGGAGTGTAAGTAAGGAGGTCTCTATACCATTGCTGCAACAAAGCAGACTGTCCCCAAATCGACCAGTGATAAAGCACCCAGGAAACAGCTGGCTACAAAATCCGCTTGCGAGAGTGCGCCCTCTACTGGAGGGGAGAAGAAACCTCATCGTTACAGGCCTGGTGCTGAAATCAGACATTACTGGAAGTCCACCGAACTTCTGATTCTCAAACTCCCCTGCCAGAGCGCAGCTATTGGTGCTTTGCAGGAGGCAAGTGAGGCCTATCTTGTTGGCCTTTTTGAAGACAACAACCCATGTGCCATCCTTGCCAAACATGTAACAATTATGTCAAAAGACATCCACTAGTACACTGCATATGTCGAGAACATGTTTAAGAATCCACTGTAATGGGAAACATTTCATTCTCAAAAAAAATTTCTCTTCTTCATATGATTGGTAGTTCCGAACATGAGATTTTTTTTTTTCCTATGGGGTCAAAGGTACCTAAGTATATGCTTGCAAGTGGAAAAACAGGGTACAGAAATCAGGTATTGGCAGTTTTCCATTTTCATTCATGTGTGAATTTTTAATATAAATGCGGGGACGTAAAGCATTAATGCAAGTCAAAATGTTGCAGTGAACAAGTTTCAGCAATTCAACTTTATGACAACTATAAATAAACCTGTTTAATTATTCTGGACAATGCCAGCATTTGGATTTTTTAAAAACAAATAAATTTCTTATTGACAGCAACTAAATGATGCTTGTAGCATTTTTATCATACAGTAGATTCCATGCACTCACTGTACTTTTCTAGCTGAACTGTCCTACATACAAGTACATGTTTTTAATGTTGTCTGTCTTCGGTGCTATTCCTGTAAGTTTGCTGTTAAAATACATTAAACTATAAAAAAAAAAAAATGTTGGGCAGCAATATACTTATCTTGGAGGGTAAATCGTGTCTAGTCCGAGCCTCTCATGGTGATCTCTTCCCCCTTTGCTAGAGATGTGGCTAAGGGTGGACATGTGACCCAATTCTGGCAAAGGAGATTCATTTGTTCCTTCTGCAAACACTGACAAATTGCCGACCAGGTGCCAGGGCTGTGGGGATACAGCAGAGAACAAAATCCTTTCCCTCGCAGGGCCTACTTTATAGCAACAGGAGACAAATAATAAAGAAATAAAGACATATGTCAGCTATTGATAATTCCTAAGAAAAAAACCAGAGTCGGGGACTAGGGGGAAGTGGATTGAGGTATAATACTATTTTATATAGAGTGGTCAGGGAAGGCTTCACTGGTAAAAATGGCATGAAATGAATGGGACACTGTCCTGGTAAGTACAAAGATTACCTACCAGGGGTTTCAGCACCACCTTGTGAACATCGAGGGAGGTACTGCTGAACCACGTCAGAGAGAAAGAGTCTGAATCCTTGATGGCGTCACCGAGGAGCCAAGCGCATCCTAACTGATACAAGGCTGGAAAGGAAGGACAGGAAGGTGGCCATCAGGAAAGAGTGGTGTCCTAGAAACTAAGGGAAAGAAGAGTTAACAGTTCAAAGGCTAGAGAGAGGCTAAGAAGGTAAGTGTTTTAAAGTGTCTGGTGATGACCTCGGCCAGGGGGGTTTCAGCAGAGCCTTGTCGGGGTAGCCATTCTGTCACAGGAAGGTGAGGAAGTAAATAGATTACCATGGAGATGGCAGGTGAGAAATAGTGCGATCACTGGGCGAGGAATACAAAGCAGAAGGACAAAATTATTTCAGTGGGAGACACAAATTTGTTTTACATGGAGGAAAAGTGAAAAACAACAGAGAGGGAGAAGTTAAGATACAGGTTAGAGAGGAGTTCATTGATGGACAGTACCCAGAGTGGGGGAAAAGACAGAAATGCACATATTCTGTTTTCTCAGAAAAGCCCAAGTCCTCAGATGGCCCCCAGTGCCTCTGATCGCGGCCCACACTCTGCTCCTTGCTCTCGTGAGCGCTGAGTCACCCTGGCCTCGGCTGCTCCTCCGTCCAGCCAAGTAAGCTTTTGCTCTTCTTGTCCCCTTACCCCAGATGCCCACGGCTCTCCCTCGCTTCCTTCAGCTCCCTGCTCACTGGTCACCTTGTTAGGGACCCTCCTTGACCATGCTACATAAAACAACAACACTGCCGTGGCCACCCCTGCATTCCCAATCCCCTGCCTCAGTTTCCCCCATTGCATTTATTGCAATCTGGCATACCGTATGTCTCACTTATTTAATTTTCCACTTTGTCTCCCCACACCAGAATAGAAGCTCCATGAGGGCAGATGCTGTGTTTATAGCACTGAGAACATTGTGTGGCACTTAATAGGCATTCAAAAAATATCTGTGGAGTGAATATATGGCAAAGAGGTAGCAGAGACAATCTATGAGTTTAGAAAAAGGAGTCATTATTGTGAAACTGAGTGGTCAGAAAAGGCTCAGGCCCAAGAAGGAGACCTTAACCACAACCCCTAACATTAATTAGACACACACTACCCCTAGATGTTCTGATTAGCTTAGATAGATAGATAGATAGATAGATAGATAGATAGATAGAGAGATAGAGAGATAGAGAGATAGATAGATAGATAGATCATCTCTTTTAAGGTTCAAAGTAAGTCTAGAATGTAGGTACTATTATGACTTCTCTTTTAAAAGCAAAGAAATGGAGACACAGTGAGGTTAAGTCACTTGCTTGAGGTCTCATAAATCATGAACAGTGACACTGGGATGCCACACCCAGGCTGTCTGGTTCCAGAGCTGTACACTTAAACCTTAAGGTTTTAGACTCAGTAATGAGAAAGAAGAAAGATATTTAAAGTGCAGAGTCAAAGGCAAGATGTTACAGGTTCATTGTGGAGAGAATAAAGAGCCCGTCTGGCTGGAGAGGAGCGTTCCCAGGAGCCAGGTCGTGGGAGCTGGAATGCGAAGGCCAGGACGAGGCCAGCTGGGGACGGCCACCACTGCCAGGTCGGGAAGCCTGGATTCCACTAGGAATTTTAATTGGGAGTCATGGTCGGTATGTGATCAGAGGAGGAACAGAATGAAAACAGCAGTTCATTAACTGTCAACATGTTAATGGCCTTTGAAAATAAAGTATACAGAGTTAGAAGTGTTGGCAGGGTGTAAGAAAAGCTTTCTCATCACCAAGCTCAAGCTACCCTGTATTATAATTATACATTATAAAAAAGATGGAAAGATTATAAGTTATCCTCACCAACTTTCCCTGCCTCCTCAGACAGATTTAGATGTCCAAGTTTATAATTAGCTCTTAATAGTGATGATATACTAACAACCTCATACCACCTGTGTACCATATTTGATGTCCTTTATATAAAGTATTTCATTTAATCTACACAGCAACCTGTACAGAAGAGAAAACTGATGTTCAGCGGGGGGGGGAATGCTGTATCCTTCAACTTTTCTTTAGAATCACAAACTGTTAGAATGGAAAAGAAACTTTGTCATCCATGCTAATTCTCATCAAGCATGTGAATTTCCTCTACAACATCCGAAGATCTCTAGAATTCTTCCTCTTAAGCCTGTGTGCTTCTGAGAGGGGGGACAAGACAGCATTTCACAGAGCCTGTTTCCAATGCCTTCAGCCCACAGTGATCCTCGGGAGCTAAAAGAACATCAGAGAAAAATATCACTGTTACCTGAAAGATACAAAATGATGCTTACATTTAGTATCACAAAAATCTTTATCTGTATAAAAATGCAGTCCAGGAAAGCTTAGCTTATATTCCCCTCTTGGACTCCAGCCTGTTTCTACCTAACTGTTTTCTCAT
This sequence comes from Cynocephalus volans, assembly GCF_027409185.1. NCBI lineage: Eukaryota > Metazoa > Chordata > Mammalia > Dermoptera > Cynocephalidae > Cynocephalus > Cynocephalus volans. The sequence goes on from NC_084471.1 coordinate 82,410,327, forward strand.
ACACCAGAAGAACAGGAAGAGAGTTCAGGGAAAGTACAGCAATATTTATCAAGTGCAACTCTACATCTGCCTTTTTTAAAAAAAAAAAAAAAGGTGACCAGTAAAGAGATTTTAACCCTTGACTTGGTGTTGTCAGCACCGCACTCTCCCAAGTGAGCCATGGGCCAGCTCTTACATCTGGCTTTTCATTCACGTCATTTCACTTAATTCTTGTAACAACCTTGTGAGGTAGAAATTATTATGCCCAGTTTTAATAGCATGTATGGAAACTGAGGGCAAACAGCTTAAGTAACTGGTCTAAATTCACACAGGTCTGTAAGTGACAGAACATGGATTTCTACCCAGGTTCCTACAGCCCTAAAGACTTCTTTCCATATTATGTCCCTTGGACTCTCTTATCTCTTACATTCTCTTTCCTAACAGTCTCCACTTATCTAAATTGCTCTCTTTTTTATGCTTGGATATCTTCTGGCTTCAACAAATAATGCCTTGAACATTAGTAGCAGTGTTGGGAGGAAATTAGCTGAACAGCATATATTGGAGACAGTGGCCAAATGAGTCTTTCCCAGCACATGCTCCCACTTTATCCCATAGCAAAAGACTCCAAGGAACGGAAAACCCAAACATTTTGCTCCACTTTTTTTGTTGTTAGACTGTGATGGTTAATTTTGTGTGTTAACGTGATTGGGCCACAGGATGCCCAGATAGATGGTCAAACATACTTCTGGGTGTTTCTGTGAGGGTGTTTCTGGATGAGGTTAACATTTGAATAGGGTAGACCGAGTCTAGCAGATTGCCTTCCCTCACGTGGGTGGGCCTCATCTAATCAGTTGAAGGCCTGAATAGGCTGACCTTTCCTTGAGTAAGAGAGCATTCCTCATGCAGCACTGCCTTTGAACTGGGACATCAGCTTTTTTCCTGCCTTCAGACTCAAACTGAAACACTGACTCTTCCTAGGTCTCCAGCCTGCATGCCCTCAGACTGGAACCACATCATGGGCTCTCCTGGGCTCCCTGAATGCTAACTCACCCTGCAGATCTTGGGAATTGCCAGCTTCCAAAGTTCTGTGAGCCAGTTCCTTACAGTAAAGCTTTCTCTTTCTACAGACACATGCGCGCGCGAGCACACACACACGCACACACACGCATGCATGCATACATACATCCTATTGATTCTGTTTCTCTGAAGAACCCTAACTAATACAGGCTACTTCAAAAAGAGTTCACAGCACGCCCAGTGTCCCTGGCCCCATCACATTTTGTAGTGATAGGTGGATAGAACCCAAGCCTTTAGAACTGATGTGTGAAGGCTGCTGGTGAATGGGTGGGACCAGAACAAAGGTGCCTCAGGTATAAGGTGATCCTTGACCTGGCCAGGTACTGCTACAGCCTTCATGGGCGGATTCCCTCCCAGCCAGCCCTGCAGGCTAAAGGGACAGCACCTATTCCAGTGCTTCAAGCCACCCTTCAACTCTTTTGATTAAATCAACATTTATGGCTCTGACATTTTTTACATTTGCTAAGGCATGACCTTTAGGGGCATATTAAGAACATAGAAACCTTGTCTATGTTTCATAATAATTACGATCAGAAAGAAGTATCTCCAACCAGCTCAGCTGTCAAATACTCTTTATTGAGAATCTGCTAAGGGTAGACACTGTGGGAGAAACAAAAATGAGTAAAACTTGGTTCTTACCTTCAAGGAGTTTTAATATGAATCTCAGTAGTTTAAAATTATGTCTTATGTTACAAAATAAATTCTGTAAAAGAGCAGATCACAGTGGCTATAAATCAAACTGTTCTACCACTTACTAGCTCTGTGAGCTTGATTAGGTAACTTAACCTCTCTGTGCTTCGAGGTCCTTGTCTGTAAATAAAATAATAGAAAGTACCTACTTCATAGGGCTGTAGAGAGGATTAAATGAGTCAATGCATATAAACTTCTTAAAGTAGGGCCTGGAACATAGAAAACATTCAATAAATACTAGCAATAATAGCTGTTATTATTATTATTATTTAAACTACCAACAAATATTATACACCTGCATGACTCAAATCAGCTAAAATTTTTATAAACTTAGCACAGGAAGTCCTCTTCATCTGTTGTTATTTCAGGAGTTGGAGTATATCTTTTGTGGGGGGGGGCAGCAGGCCAGTACAGGGATCCAAACCCTTTACCTTGGGGTTATCAGCACCATGCTCTAACCAACTAACCTAACCGGCCAGCCCACATGGGTTGGAGTATATCTTTACACAGAAACATTGTAATAGATGATGCTTAGTTCCCAAGCCCTCAAACAAAAGGCTCTTTAAGCCATGTTATCTCCTAAGACTTGCATATTTGCAGTTTAAAAACAAACTTAAGACCATTCTATGGTAATAACAGAAAATAAAATGGAGCAATGATAAAAACATAATCAGTAGCTTTTTATATATCTTGAAAGTTGGCCTCCAAGAAAAGCAGGGTAGATTTTTAAAGAATGAAGAGGAATATGGAAATTGGTGATGAGAAGAAAAGAAACATCTGGATACTTGGAAGCTTTTAGAGATTGATACTCTGGTTTTTTTTTTATGAAGTCTTATTTCACTCCAGGACTTACGTGGTTTTTTTCTTTTCAACCATTATGAGAAGTGTTTCTGCACCTGTACGTGGAATTAAAAGAGACGGAAGGGGACAAAAGGAAGATGTATTTTCCTTAAAAGGATGTGTGTATATGTGGGAGAAAAAACCTGTTTGGAATGGAATTAACTCAGCTTTAAGAAATATGGACAGGATAGAGGTCTACAAAGGAAACATAAAATATTCTGAGCAGTCCTGGACTTTCATACTACCAACCATTGCACTTTTCAAACCTGCACAGAGTAAACATTGGTAGCCAGCAAATGTGGACTTGAATCCTTGTGAGAGTTCCTGCCAGCCGTCAGCACAGCATGCCATCTTTGTCCGGCACTGCTTGTCCATATGATCTAATACTTTATTCTATTTTCCCTTATTTTAATTTTTTTAAATGAGAGGAATTTTTAAAAACTAAGATAATATGGAGATAATATAAATAGAACACAAGCGGGACAGAGATGACTCTCAGAGGAACACATCCTAAGTCTCAGCCAAATGTTCACTGGTTAACTGTGAAGGAAAAGGAGAAAATTAGAGAACATGTGCCAATTATTAGAAATACATTTTTGAAGATTGTGAAAAAAAAATTAAGAATTTGATTATCCATTTTCGTTCTCTGAGAATGGAAACCCCCATAACCTGTACATTCATACATACTATATAAATCCAACTTTTTCACTTCTGATTTTCAGAAACGCTGTACAAGGTAGCGAGGAAGCACGCTGGGCCAGGTGGCTCCCATGTTGGCCACCGGGGGGCACCATCAGCTCACAGCTGCCTGTCTATGGCCCCTGTAAATGAGGGGAGTTTTCAGTGAGGGTTGTTTTTGTTGTTGTGTTTTGGTGGCTGGCCAGTTCCGAGACCTACCCCTGGACCTTGGCATTATCAGCACCACGCTCTAACCCACTGAGCCAGCTCCCTTTTCAATGTGGTTTGAGAAGAAAAAAGCAACCCACTGTTTAATGTGTTCATTCAGTTGGGACTTTTAAAAATCAGTATTTGTAACCTAGACACTGCTGGAGATTCAGGATGTAATTAGGTTTTTGCTATATCACTAACATACCTTGTACAAATGCCTTTAATGCAGTCTTGGGGTTAATTGACTCTCACTTCTCCATTCTCTCAAGAGCCTCCAGAGTTATTCCAGTTTTGACGTGGCCCCGGTAGCTTTTATCTGCTCAAGTAGATGATCTTATCTCTTTGAAGCCTGAAACGCCAAATCTAAGTAGGAATCCGACCTTAGATTTTTATGTCTTTAAATTAGATAAACTGTTGCACTTACATTTATCTGTGTAAGTGCTGTTTATATCAAGGCAGGGATCAGATTCCAGACTGAACTAAACTCTCAGTCAAGAGAATGGTGGCCCTCCTGCCCCACTCAGTTTCCATGAGTGTTCCCCATTAAGACAGAGAGTGTTGCTACATCATGACTGCAGGAGACTTACGCTCTCAAGCAGTTTGCTTTTCCCTTTCAGCATGTTTCCTCTTGCTGGAAATCTGCTTTATTAATGGCCTAAGTGACTTTAAACCATTGAAAGGACAACTTGGGCTGCAATGAGAAATTTTGGCTGGTAAGCTAGATGCTGCTAAAGAAGATCTTCCTGGGAAGCAGAAATCCAGTGGGGACCTCACATTCCAGGTGTCTGGTCCTTCTTGCCATGGTCCAAAAATCAACTGTGGCTGGGCAACCCTGATTGGGTCTTCTGCTGCCACAGTTCCAAGAGATTGTTGTGCAAAGCACAATACACTGCTATTTATTCAATCATAGCAAATAGGGCACAGTAGTAGTGATGGTGGCACATGGTTTGATGGAAAGAGCTCTTGGGTCACAGGTTGTTTCAACAGATAGCAGCAGAACCTACTTTATTTATTTATTTGTTTGTTTGTTTGTTTGTTTGTTTGTTTGTTTGTTTGTTTTGTAGCTAGTCGGTATGGATATCTGTACCTTTGATTTCAGTGTTAGCTGAATCTATTAAATGTGGGCTTTTATTGGTTGATTTCCCAGTGAGTACATTATTTCCAAGTGTGGGGGATACACTTCTTGTAGTGTCCCATGTACACCACAGTATGAACGTTCCTTATTCTACAGTCACTCACCACCCCTTAGTGTATATCCCACATGATGTTCTTCCCCATGTTGATATGATCCCACTCCAGTGCAGAGCAAGGAAGATCACGCACGGTATTAGGATAGGATAGACTATGCTGGGGTAACACACAAACCCTAAACTCTCAGTGGCTTAACACTATAAAGGTTTGTTTCTCGTTCATGCTGATGTTGCTGGTCAGAGGGTCACCAGCATAGCTCTTCTCTAAGCAGCACACTCAGGGATCGGGGCTCCTTCCATGCTGTGTGTCTGCCATCTTGGAACCTTCACTTCCAGCCATGCAGATGGAGAGAGAGCCAGCCTGAGAGATCGTGAGAGATGTTTCATGCCGAGGAGTGCTGGGAAATGTAGTCATCCCCTGTACTCGAAAATGAAACAGTTTGGTGAATACATAGAATTGTCTCTGCTACCGTCATTAGTCATGATTTCTAACAAAGAGACTTTCTGTAAATGTTAATTTCATCTTTCCATTTCAATTCTACCTTCTTAGATTCTGTAAAATTCCTATTAACAGGAAGAAATGAAATAAGACTTTCATATCCTTGTGACATTATCAGAATCATTTTAACCTACATAAGCATTTTAATCTATTTGAGATGTCCTGGAATATTCCTTAACCTGGAAGAATAGTCTGATTATAGAGCACCCTTCATAAATGGAAGAAAACATGCGAATCTCCCTCACCCCGCCACTCCTACCTCTAGACTTCAGCCCATTTTATAATTACGACCTACAGCCACTTGTAGAGTTATATTTCTCCACAGTTGCAAAACCTTAATATCCCCAACACAACAGAGAGCATTAATCTAGTGCAATGTCTCCAAATTCCTGGGAGATATCAATCTTTGCAATGCTGGAATGAGAAATCATAATCCCCAGAAATTCTCAGGAATTCCAGAAACCATGAATTCTTCTTAAAATGCTGTAAAAATTTTCCTGTTCTTTAATCACTATCATGGATACTGAAGTAAAGTTCTTCAATAATTTTAAAATATTAAATTTAGAAGTGTTTACAAAGTACTGAAGCCCATATACCAACACTAAAAGAAAAAAAAAAATCAGTGAACATTAGCAGATAGTATCTGAATAATGTAACATTCAGATTTCCTGGCAAGTTTAACAGCATTACACAGAATTTCACATGGAAATTGACAATTTAAGGATTTATTTTTCTCCCCCAACTTATTATTCCTTGAAACGCCACTCATTTGTATAAGGTATACCATACATATAAACACATAATATTGATTTTTTACTTGCAAGAATGACTCACTGTCAGCAGCAGATGGGGCCACAAATACACACCTATAACATGGCAACAACGACAAACACCAACTGATTAGATCGAGACGCTTCTCTCCTAACTGCTTCTGTCCTGGTTGGTGAGAATGTTAATGTTTACCTTCAGCTTCTCAGAAAAACCTTTTTAAGAAAAGCTGGAAAGGAATTTGGCATAGACCCAGTAAACTAAGGCAAGTGCAACTAACTCCTGCACTAAGACTAGCAGTGATTACTGCTTGCAACCTCACTGTCACTGATTGCCAGGTTCCTGCCTGCATCACTGACCTTTGAAGAGCCCTTTGCCTTTTATCCATTTCCCAGTATCAATTAGTTCCCATTTACTTTGCAAGACTTCCCAAACTCTGAGTGCTGCTTCCCCATTAGGATCTCTAGTTGTTCCTTCCTGTACTTCTCACAAACATTTCCCTGTCTTGACAGACTGCCTACCCAGCTTTGGTGCTCCTGCTTAACTCCAGACCTGAGGGCTGCCACCTCCCATTACCAGACTGCCCTGGGCGACACACTGGTGTTGATAACTCACTTTACCTTTGTGGACCTTCATGGAAAATATGTATATAAAAATATTATCTTTGATATCTCATGACATCTCTGAGAGGCTGAGAAGATGGTAGACATTTTCTCCATCTTAAGATCAGAAAAATTGTTGCTTATGGAAAGTGCAATAAATTTAAATGTCTCAACATTTACTAGAGCTGGACTGAGATGGATGTTTCCCTTTTATTCTTTGAACAGATATTTGAATGCCTACTATGTGCCAGGCACTTAATACAGCTTTTATTCCATTGCTCCGTACTCCCCAGGACAAAATGCACTTATTCTATTGGTAAAAAAAAAAAAAAAAAAAAAAAAAGAGTAGCATTTTTTCATTATGATATGTCAACCAGATATTCACAACAAGAGGTTATGGAGGTAGATTCATGCTATTTGTTTTTATTTTATTTATTTTATTTTTTTTTGGTCTTTTTGTGACCGGCATACCGGGTTCAGCCGCACCGGCCATCCTTATATAGGATCCGAACCCGCGGCGGGAGCACTGCTGCGCTCCCAGCGCCGCACTCTCCCGAGTGCACCACAGGGTCGGCCCTAGATTCATGCTATTTGGATATTCTTTAGAAAGCACTAATCATATCTGAGCACTTTCCTTACATTGTTTCTTAATAAGTGATGCTAAGAGCTAATTCACTCAGGTGAATTAGCCCAGAGAGGAATGCACGGGGTGCGAGTCAGAGATGGTGACTCAGAGCACCTTCCAGTTTACAAAATCTTTCACTTATGTGTCCTCCGACTTAATCCTCACCATTCTCTGAAAGAAGAGGTTCAAGTTTTTCCTCATTACACAGATGAAACCAAGACTCGGGGGTAAAATTAGATCTAAGGACAAATTTACTTTTACACTGTTGATAAACAGGAACAGTATTTGAAGAACCCAGCGTGGGTCAGAAATGTGATAAGAAAGTGAGTGTCACAAAATTCCCCTGAATCTTATTTTACCCAGCCGACAAACTAAGACAGTTACATGAATCTTGCAGTTTCATTGATAAATAAATTTGACAAGTAAATGTGTAGACTGGCTACGTTTGTAGCTTCAAGCTAGCAGCACGTTCATTGTGCTCCTGTTGTGCTTATGACCACAGGAAAGCTTTGCAACAGCCCGGGTTCAGGTTCAGATGGAGGACTTTTACCATTTACTCTATTTCTGAGTTTTAATGATTTACAATATGAATTTACTTATCAATGAATTATTTGTGTAATTTGAAAAGTGATACAGAGAAATAAATGATTATTGCAGGGCTGTGAGAAAACATCACATCATATGCTAAAAACACCTATCATTTCATTGAGTAACAAAGGTTTTTTGTCTTTTCTAAAATAACCTTAAAATATCTAGAAAAAAATACAAATCTCAAAAATCATCTTAATAATCTAGAGATTATTGCTCTAGGAAATGATTAAATCGGTGCCATAGAAACCTGCATTGTGTTTCAATCACATTGTCTTAGAAATCTCAAGTCATGTCATCATAACAGGAGTTAAAGTACATGACAATGCCACCCATTGTCATTACCATGTTACTGTGCAGAGTGGTTATTGTCTTTAGTCTGCTGTAGTCATACCATGCATATTCGAGTTTCCACATTACAAACTTACATACATGTGACCAAGGAAGTTCCATGTGTGCTGCTGTCATCATTTCATTTGGGCCCTGAGTTGTTCCATAAGACGTGTTTCTATAGTTAATAAAAGAACATTACAACAAAGATAAACTTTTTAATTGAGAGCCAATGTTCTGCTCACCAGTCAAGAATTTTTGTGCCTTTTGGGCTGGCTGGTTAGTTCAGTTGGTTAGAGCACAGCCTTATAACACTAAGGTCAAGGATTTTTGCGATTTTTATGATATGTGTTAGGGAATATTAGTAATAATAATTTAACTATTTAGACAATTTTATCCTTCATCTCAAGGGCCTAAAAGAAAAGAAAGAAAGAAAAACTTTGGTGGGAGGAGCTGTAGTGGACATGCTTCTGGAGTTAGAACCTAACGGTGCAGAAAGGGGTCTCTGCTGACGCATTCCATCTATATTCAGGTGTATTAGGAAGTCTCTGGGACCTGCGAAGGCAGAGGCTTGAGCTTTCCCAGCTGGGGAAATTGAGTTGAAGATGACTAAGTCAGAGAGATCTTTTCAGGTTACCCTTTTACATTATCCCAAAGGGAATAAAGCCTTCTCCAGAGGATGAGAGTTGCATCGAGAAGTCGGGAGAGTGGTTAACAAGAGGGAGGAAGGAAGCGCTAAGCAGACAACGCCAGGAGCGGTCTTTGGAGAAGCAGCCAGTTGGAGCTCCCGCTATTGCACGACACGACCAGCAGGCGTCGCATGGGATGCGTCACGTCCAGGCACCTGGTGAGTACAGGCTCGCGCTGAGCCCGCCAGCCCCCAGGCCTGACACCTGTAGTCAAGTAAATAACTTGCGTTGATACACGCTGAGGAACTGTGGGCCGTCTAGCTAAGAGAGAATTAGGAAAGGTTTATGTAATGGGATTTGAGTTTATGTTAGATAATTTGGGGAAGGGTTGAACAGAGTGAGGATGGCTCTGGATTGGGTGCTGTCAGAAAGTGGGGCCAATTTGGTGACTGGGTATCTTAATTTTTATGTGGGAGGTGGCAGGGACCGGCCTCAGCTAAAACTGTCCTTGATAAAGAAGCCGCAGTTGCTCGTATTAGCCAGGAGAGGGGGGTGTTTAGCCGTTTCTGTAGTTCACACAGTGCGTGTTCCTGTTTTTGTCTGTGCTGGAGGTGTGGTGACGCATGGGTCTCTCTTTTGTCTGCTTATCACAGTCACAGAGTGACCTCATTAGACGTTTCTGCCCTGTGAAATGGTTTGTGTTTGGCAGGTGGACACCATCCTCCAGCTGGTGCTGCCAGGCTAGTTCTCAGCTGACGGTTTCTTTCTCACGTGTTTCCTATCCACGGAGATGCCAGCCACCAAAAGGAGCGTCTGCAGGAGAGCATCTCTTAAGAAAGCCCGTGTCATGGTGGTTAAATGCCCAAGCCATGGCCTTAGACTAATCTGAATTTGTATCCCAGCTCTGCCACTCACTGGCTGTGTGACCATGATATGTTATTTGACTTCTCTGGGCCTCGGTTTCCTCATTTGCAAAACAGAGTTAAAAGTAGTACCTATCTCTTATGGAAATTGGGAAAATGAAATGTGATAACATAAATAAAACACACGGGGGCATTTAACTTAGACTATCTGCCCTCATTATCATTTGTCAGCAGTCACCTTCTCTTGACAAGCTACTGTGCACTCTGGAAAGCCATCTGGCGGGCTGAAGAATCAAACAATGTTCAGTCTCCATGAAACTTCTACTGCTAGAAGGAGCTCAGAAGGAGGGCTGATGGGTTATATTCCATTTCTGGTCTACTAAAAAAAAAAGTTTTGGACTTGATAAGGAGAGACTTTTATTCAAAAGGGTTATTGCAAGGGGGTGGGGGTGGGACTCTTGCAATAGAGGGAGAACGCTGTGTCTGTGAGGTCTGCAAGCATCTAAGGGCCAGGCAAAGAGTTCTTCTGTGATAGACAGGAGTGAGCAAGGCTAGGATGAACGGGATGTGGGGAAGTGGGAAGAAAGTGGCAGACTGGAGAGCGCAGCAGAGAATATTTGGCCCCGAGGCCAGCCTGTTCTCTGAAGCTGGCTCAGGCCAAGGTGGGCTGAAGTTCAGAGACCTGGAGGAGGAGAGAAACTTAACCAAAGTTTGGTTAACAAACATTTTGTTCCAGTTGATCGGTGAGGACAAGCAATTAAGCTAATCATTTGTGAGTCAAAGGAAGGAAATTTTGAGGGTCCGTGTCTGGCCTTGTCATAGGTAAACAAGGGAGCATCCCTGAGTCTCATATGGGGGAGAGTGGGTCTTTGCAGTAAGCCATTTTCCAGAAGATGAAGGGTGGGGAGATCTCGGAACCTTCACTGTTTTTTCCAGGATCACAGGGCTCAGATAAAATTCAACTTTGTCATGTTGTAAATTATACACGTTTCCTATTTCTCAAATTGTATTTCAGATGAAGGATTTAACATAGGTTTTAATATGACATCTGACCTGAGAAATTTCTGGATCCTTACACAGAGGGGCAGGTCCGTATGGCAGAGGAGGCTGGGATGGGCTTTGTTTATTTGTGACTCTCTTGGTGAGCTGGAATATTTGGAACATACTTGCTTGGTACCAGAGCTTGTGTGGCTCTTGGTGTTTCTCTCTGACCTACAAGTGGATCACTGAGAAATAAAACTTAAACTGAAGCACATCAGCACAAATGCTGGAACTACATGTTGTTCAACCCGTACTGTTCCGCAGCACTGAGGGCCCAACGCGGTCTTTCTCCGGAGTCCCTGCCTTCAGCTCAGCATTAACATGCCGCTCACGGACAGACTTCCGCCGCAGGATTCTCCCTGCCTCCCCTGGACGTCTGAATGTTTTCCTGTGTTGCTTGCTTGGCCTCTCTTGGAAGAGTCCAAATGGCTCACTTGTGGTGCAGAGTTTTCTACACCAGTTTGCACCTGTAACATCTCCCCTCTCGTTATTCCTTCCTCCTTTTATAGCCTTTTATTCTGCACTGACTTAGCTCAAGGGCTGCTAATCCATTCCGCAATAAAGCTGGGCAATCTGGTCATTGCTACAACTTGCTCCATTTCCTGGAAGCCAGCCTCTGTATTAAATGTTCCTGCCAGGCTCTGAGCAGACAAGCTTTGATTTACCTTCCCTTTCAAGAGTCAAGGGAATCAAGCTGTCAAGTATGAGCTGATGATTGGAACTAATTCTGAGGATTTGTGAAAATGCTCAACATCCAAGTGGGGGGTGAAGAGCAGCCACGCTGACGAGGAAAACTGGGAAATGGTGAAGCTGGTCTTGCAGTGCCTGCGGGCCCTCCCCCCGCTCGCGCCCACCCCCACCCCCTTCCTCTTTCCTGGAGAGCCTTCTCTCTTCCCTGCCCGCCTCTGCAGGAGCCAGTGCCCTCTCTCTCCCCTTACTAAAAACAAACCAAAAGCTGCCATTCTAAAACAAAGGATGTGAATCATAGAATCCTATAACCAGAAGGAACTTTAGTGAGCTGTCTAACCCAACTCCCTCATTTTGTAAAATACTTGTTACTCCACATTTGGAAATCTAAATCTAGACCTTTTTCTTTACATCTTGGAAGGTTCTAATTATGCATTTTCCTAGAGGTGGAAGAAAAGAAGTAACTTTCATCTGTTGATCTCCTTCCTTCTGGAAACTGCTTGTCCGAATAGAGCAAGGCATTTCATGTCACCTCAAAGGGAAGCCACAAAACATTTAGAACTGTCCTTTCTATTTACGAATCCAATCTGTTCTTCAAAAACGTTTTACCAGTTCATACTTATACTAGAAGATTTGGACATTGTTTCACCGGTATTATACCGTATCATATTGTTTCAGTTTGAGAAATAAAAAATGTCATTTTTCCATTTTAATTTCCATTTCTATGAACATCTTAGAAAGTCTTTATTAGCCACTTGTGTTTCTTTTGGGTGTGTGACTTGTCTGTTCATGTCCTTCACCCAATTTCTGTTAAAGATTTTTCTAATTCATTTTTAAGAGTTCTTTATGCATTAAGGATGTTAAACGTTGTGTCTTAAATTTGTTCCGTATCAATTGACTTGAAGTTCAATTTGTAATGTTTTCCTTGGTTTGTATGTTGAGAAAATAATTTTCTATCTAAACAGTAATTAAATAAAAAAATAAATAAAATAGAAATGTCCTTGCATCCAGTGCACTAAAAGAAATCCAAAGCAATGTGCACCGTGAATATAAAGACAAGACTCATAGAGGAGTGGTTGTGGGCAGAGTATTTAGTCAAACAAGTTGGTAAACTTGTTAACTCATTAACGTCTGCAGAGAATTCATGAATGGGAGGAGGAAGCAGAAGGCTGGGACACGCCAATTTGCAACTACAGCTTGGACAGAGTGCTCCTGTTTTGCTCCTGGGAGACCTCCCCTTCTCCACTTTGAGTCCCCGTACTCCAGATAAAGCTGACTCAACTCCAGGGACAGGACCATGGCCCAGCCTTCGCCAGTCAGCACATTTTTATCCCCATGGCCACTGTGACTAGTTCAGAAATGGGCACCAGACCCAAGATGGTCCACTCCTGAGTCCCAGGCCTTGTGCTGCAGCTCCCTGGAAGAATCTCTCTCTGCCTCTCAGTGAACTTGAGCCTGAGAGACTGTGAGGCTGGAGCAGCTGCTTTGACTGACTACTCAAGAGCCTGAGAAGGAAACCAGTGCACAGAGGATAGCAAAGTCAGCCCAGAAACAGAAATCGGTTTCTCCTCAACATTGTTTGAACCCCGAGTCCGGCCTCTCCTGAAACCATCTTCAATTCCACGAACCAAAAATTCCCATTCGTGTTAATCCAATTTGAGATAGTTTTCTAGCACTGCATATTCAGAGTCCTACCTGAGAGAATCACTAGGCTTAACACATGATAGGTGCTCAAAAAGTTTTTTGAAAGGATTTGTGATTCAAGCATTTATTATCTTTCATGTGCTGCACAGATATAAATACACACGCTTCCGCCTCTTGGTTTCTTTCTTCAAGTGACTTCAAAGAGCTTCATGTGTTTAAATTCAAAGTAGAGGGCCGAGCCTGTGGCGCACTCGGGAGAGTGCGGCGCTTGGGAGCGCGGCGACTCTACCACCGTGGGTTCGGATCCTATATAGTAATGGCCGGTGCACTCACTGGCTGAGTGCTGGTCACGAAAAAGACAAAAAAAAAAAAAAAAAAAATTCAAAGTAGATAAATGGTGAATATGATTTTTGTTTAAAGATGAGCAGAAAGTGGGGGAAACCAGAAGGAAGAAGGAAGGAAACGAGAGAAGGTGAGAATAAGAAAATCGGTGGAAGACTTCCAAAGTGAGTAGTTACCTTTTGCAAAGAGAAGCAAAAGTAAAATCCCCTCAGAAGGGTTGGATGATTGATCCACCTTAAATGAAGAAATTCAGAAACAGTACAGAGAACAACAATCTTCTAATGTTTGCATCTGAAAAGCAGAGACTCTTTAAGAGCACTGCAAATTATGTAAACTGGTACAATGCTGTTAAAACTCTTCTTCCAGCGTTTGGTAAAAGAAATTTTCTTTTGACCCATCTTTCAAATACCTATTACCAGATAACTACCGAAAAACTTAGTGGCTTAGTAAAACCATTTATTTTGCTTGTGGTTTTGTGGGTAAGGAATTTGGGAAGGGCTCTGCCAGACAGTTTGTCTGCTTGGCTTTATGAGCGAGGTGGCGTCTGGAGCATACGCGTCCTCTCATGTGGGGATGCCTCAGTGTTCCTGGGCTTCTACAGCTCCCACCAGCTGACAAGGTCTCTTCATGTAGGTTGGACTTCTCATGGCGTGGTAGCCTCAGAATAGTTGCACTTCCTAGAATCAGGAAGTATATGTCACCAGGCCAATTAAGGGCTACATCTGAAACAGGCACAATGTCGCTATCACCGTATTCTACTGGTCAAAGCAGTTGCAGAGCCTGCCAAGGTTCAAGAAGGAGTGTCAAGGTCACATTGCCGATGAGCAATGGGATCAGGAGATACTGTTGTGGCCATTTTTAGAACATACAATCTGCCACACACTAATATTATTCTTAGAAATTTATCATGTGGAAATAATTACAAGAAAGGAATAAGAACAAAGAAGTTCATCTCAACTCAAAAAAAAAAAAGAAAGAAAGAAAGAAAAGAAAGAAACAGCCTGCATGTCTACTGATAGATAAATGGCTAAGATCACACACACCAACTAACAGGAGTATGAAGCCATAATAATTAAGAGGATTATGAAACAACATGAACGAATGTTGCTACAAAAGGAGAAAAAGTAAAATTAAGAAGCACATGTACTATGATGATAATTATGTAAAAGCTTCTAGACAAAATCTGGAGGGAAATATGTAGAAATAAAGATAATTGCATTGAGGTGGTAAGATTACCATGCCTTACATTACCATGCCTTTATTGTTACAGCTTTACAAAAAAAAAAAAAGAAAGAAAATTAGAAGAAAAGGAGAGAATTAAAGTTTTAATTGTTGGTGCTCAGTACTTGGCAGGTACATGTACTTAAAAAGTGCAGGGAAGGAAGAGGGACCGCAGATCTCCCTATAATTCACTCATATTTGGACAAACTTCCAGGTCAGATATTCTTATTCATAATTAATCTCTTGTTTTGATCCCTCATCTTTGGAATGCTGATTATCATGGAAGCAATACTTACTAATTAGTCTTGCTATGTTCCTAAGACTGTTTGTGATATAAGATTGAAAACACTTTAAAAAGCTACTATGACACATAAACATAAGGTGATATTTTAACCCTTATCACAATGAATTCATCCTGTCCAGGATTTCTAAAATTGTCAGTGGCAGTTTGGCTGGGGAATTTATCCTAGAATACTCTGACAAAAATGAGATTACTTCTGGTCCCCCTCTTTGCAGCCTTCTGTTTGCCTTGGGACACAAATGTTCTGTAGGTAAAGAGGTTGTGAAGTCTAGAATAGTCTATGCTAACCAAACTGCAAGCGAAATGCCTAGAACCCTGAATTTAACCAGTCTTCCTGGGATTATGACATTCATAGCTGTGGGTGAACTCCAACTCTTCACCATTAAACCGAACCTTTGAAAAGGCACTGCTTTCTAACACTACCTTAAAACTCCAGTCATTACTGCATTTTTTTCAAGGGCTCTTCTGAAGAGTTATTAAGGAAGGTGAAAGTACACAAAGGCCAAAGTCTTAAGAAAGCCTGATTAAATAGTTGCAAAAACAAATTTAAAAAAAACAAACAACCATATCTGATTAGTTGGCATGACCACTAATTGTGTTTATATAGTTTTTTTTCAAGATATGCACATTTATTTTTTCAAATAACAAAAACAGATCGAATAACAGATGAATAACAAAATACTCTGTTGAAAGTAGGGCTTCAAATTTTCACAAAACCTGGAGATGTAGAACTTATTAAAATTAACATATTTTGTTTTATAATCTCTGCAATTATTTGAAATAGTCCCCTGAAGTCTCCCAAAAGCATGCAAATATCAAAATAATTTCAACAGAAGAAGATGAATAAACTTTTCAAAGGCAAATTAATTTCTAAGCAAATCAACAAGTCCACTTAGTAAAAATAAATCAAGAACAGAAATTAAATACTTAAGTTTAGCAACATAAATTGCATAAAAAATCAATAAAACAGAATATAAACACAAGGGCACTTCAAAAAGTTCATGGAAAAATAATCTTTCCATGAATTTTTTTTGTTTGTTTAAATTTTTCTTTTTTTCAAAAAAAGACTAAAGTCTTAGAAAATATGTTTTCTGACCACAATAACAGAAGGAAATTTAGAAAATTCACAAATGTGTAGAAATTAAACAATACTCTCCGAAATATACAATGGGTAAAAAGAAAAATCACAGGGAAGTTAGAGAGTACTTTGAGATGAAGATCAAAGCACAACATATAAAAATTTATAGGATGCAGCACTCATGCGTAGTGCTTAGAGGAAAACATGTACTTGTAAACACCTATATTAAAAACAAAAACAATCTCAACTCAGTAATGTAAACTTCTACCTTAAGAAAATAGAATAAGTTGAGCAAACTAAACCAAAAGCAAATATAAGTAGGAAATAACAAAGATTACAACAGAAATATATGAAATAGGGAATTAAAAAACAATGGAGAAGATTGACAAAACCAAAAGTTGATTCTTTAAAAAAATCAACAAAATTTGCAAACCCTTATCTAGACTGACCAAGAGAAAAGAAAAACAAAATTATTAAAATTAAAAATAAAGTAGAGGCATTATTGTATTGTCACTATGGCTTTTTATAGTGGTAAGATTTTGGTTTTTTCTTTCTCATTTGCATTTTTGTTGTACAGGGGGTTTTGTTCTTTCTTGTGTTTTCATGGTAGTGATTACCATTTTTCAGATTCCAGATGCAGGACTTCCTTGAGGATTTCATGCAGGGCTGGTCTTACAGTGATGAACTCTCACAGTTTTTATTTGTCTGGAAAATACACTATTTCCCCTCATTTCTAAAGGATAGCCTTACTGGTTAGAATATTCTTGTCTGGCAGTTTTTTTATTTTAGTATTTTGGTAATATGCAATGGCAGTGGTGGGACTCGAACCTAGGTCACCGGAGAGACTGGAACCTTAGTCCAGCACCTTAGATCGCTGGGCCACGCTACCGCCCTATTTTAGTATTTTGAATATACCATCTCATTTTTTCTGGCCTGTAGAGTTTCTGTTGGGAAGTCTGCTGTTAGTCTGATAGGGGCTCCCTTATATATGACTTGATGCTTTTTGCTTGCTTCTTTTAAAATTCTCTCTTTGTCTTTGAGCTTTGCCAGTTTGACTATAATGTGTTTTGGAGAGAATCTTTTTGGGTTTAATCTGTTTGGGGAACTTTGAGCCTCCTGGATCTGAAGTTCCATGTCTCTCCTTCTACCTGAGAAGTTTTCCATTATTTCATTGAATAGGTTTTCCATGCCTTTTTCTTTCTCCTCCCTTTCAGGAACACCCGTTACTTGAATGTTTGTGCGCTTAAGGTTGTCTGCTAGCTCTCTTAGATTTTCTTCATTTTAAAAAATTCTTTTATCTTTTTTTTGGTCCACCTTGGTTGTTTCAAAAAGACTATCTTCAAGATCAGAAATCCTTTCATCTGCTTGTTCTAGCCTGCTGCTTAAGCTATCAGTTGTGTTTTTTATTTCATTGAGTGAATCTTTCAGTTCCATGAGTTCTGCTACATTCTTTTTTAAGATATTAATCTCTTTGTAAATTTCCTCCTTCATATCTTGTATTTTTTTTTTTTTCTCATTTCATTAGGTTCTCTAACTGAGTCTTCTTACACCTCAGTGAGTTTCCTTAAAATTGTTGCTTGGAATTCCTTCTCAGTATTTTCAAGGGCTTCTTGCTCTATAATGTCTGGTATTTGTGAATTACTGTATTCTTTTGGTGGTGTTGAATTATCTTGGGTTTTCATGTTTCTAGTATCTCTACATTGGTGTCTGGTAATCTGGTACAGCAGTTGATACTTCTATTACTCTGGAGCAGCTGTGGCTGTGGTGGTGGCTGTGGTGGGCTATCTGCATGGAAGTGGTGATGTTGGTGTGCACTCTTGCCTGCTTCTGGGCAGGGGATACTGCCCTCAGCTCCTTGCCTAGGACCCTGGGCATGCTCTCTTGCCTGCTTCCAGGCTATATAGTTAATAACTGAAGAAACCCTGTAAGAGAGAAAGATTGAGATTATGTCCTGATAATTTCATTTTACTTACTTCAATTGACTTTTGGGAAATTTTTTAAATAGGGAGGGGATGCTATATACTGGCTGACAAATGCAGTTACAAGGTTCTTAGAATTAACATTTCAGTATTTTTTTCACCTGAAATTGGTGTTTTATTTAATAAGTGCTTTTCTAGCAGTCGCTGTGTGGCATTATCCTGTACTTTACAGATATTAATTAATTTAACTTTCACTAATCCATAACATAGGTTCTATTATCACCATTTGTATTTTAAAGATGAGGAGACTGAAGCATGAGGAGGTTCAGAACCAAGATCACCAGCTAGTAGGCAGCCCAGCCAGGTCTCATACCCAGGCAGTCAGGCTCCAGAGTTCTGTATTTAACTACTACACTATGCTGCCTGGTTAAGAGCATAAAGTTTCTTTATAACAAATATAGGTACAAAGAGTCTATATAATAAGATATTTCCATATTTAGGTGTATGCTGTTTGATCAAGTTGCAGCAAAGATCCCTATACCCAAAATAATTCAAAAGCTTTCTCTTGCTATAGTTCGTACAACTCTACATTAGGAAAGATGCTATCATTTGAAGTACAGCTAGACCATTTAGAGAATTTCTTTCCTCTGCAGCTGCCAGATAGTCATAATAGGAAACTGAGCCTTTGGATAGTGTGCTTGTTGATTTCATTGGTTACTTTCCCCTTCTTGGACCCCATGAAACACTCCTGGTATGCATGCATGCCCCAGTGCAGTCCCTTGAATCTAGGCTGGACTTGTGACTCTGTTAACCAACAGAATATGGCAGAAGTGATGCCCTTTTAGTTCCAGGCCTAAGACTTGAAAGGACTGCTAACTTCTACTGTTTGCTCTTGGGAGCCCCAAGCTGCCATGTTAGAAATCCAACTGCCTTGCTGTACAGACCACATGCAGAGGCCATGTGGAGAGTGATGTGCAGACCCAGCTGAGCCCAGTCCCCAGTCAATCTGTTGGTTGATTGCACATTTGACTAATGGCAAGACCAATAGAAAAATCACCCTGCGGAGCCCAGCTAAAATAAATGGTTGTTTTAAATCACTAAATTTTGGGACAGTTTGTTATGAAGCAAGAGATAATTGTAATACTGGGTGATCTTGCCTTTTATTAATATATTCATTCCAAAATATTTATTGAATCCTGACTGTGTGCAAGTTCTAGGAACTAGATATAATGCTGAAAATTAACAGTTAAATAAGTAAATAATACAAGTACTGTGAAAAAATATATACCCAGATAAAGAGTCACTGGTGGGAATGATTATTTATTTTTTCTTTCTTTCTTTCTTTCTTTTTTTTTTTTTTGGTGGCTGGCCAGTATGAAGGATCTGAATCCTTGGCTTTGGTGTTATAACACCACACTCTAACCAGCTGAGCTAACCAGTCAGCCCAGGAATAACGATTTAGATTGGGAGGTCTAGGCAGGCCCCTCTAAAGAGGTTACTTTCAAATAGAGATCTGAATGATTAGAAGGAGCCAACTACACAAAAATTAGAGGGGAGAATGTTTCAGACAGAAGGGACAAGTTAAAAGAACCTCAACATGAAGAAGCTTGGCATGTTTGAAAAGCAGAAGGCCAGGGGCTGGGCCATAGTGAATAAGAGGTGGGGTGGTAAGGAGGTAGGCAGGGACTAGATCATCTCTGAGTCATGGTGGAGTTTGGATTTTATTCTATGTGTAATAGGGAACCATTGGGGGGCTTTACAAAGGGAAGTGATATGCTCTAATGTGAGCTTTTAAAAAGATAGCTCTATGAGCAGTGTGGAATAAAAACTGCGAGAGAACCAAGGGTGGAATACAGGAAACTAGTTAGGCAACTCTTGCAATAGTCTGGACAGTAGGTGAGAGTGCTCAGACTAGGGAAACGGCTCTCCAAATGTGGTCTCATCAGTTTGGTAATTCCTCAAAAATTTAAGCATAGAGTTGCCATATGACCCTTCAGTTCTACTCCTAGGTATATACCCACGACAACTGAGAACATATGTCTACACAAAACCCTGTGCACTGATGTACACAGCAACATTATTGGTAATAATCAAAAATAGAAACAACCCAAATGTCCATCAGTTATGAATGGATAAATAAAATGTGGCATATCCATACAATGAAATATTATTTAGCCATAAAAAGAAATGAAGTACTGATTCATGCCGCAACATGGATAAACTGAAAATATGAGTATTATGTTAAGTGAAAGAAGCCATACAGAAAAGACCACATATTGTGTAATTCAATTTATATAACGTGTCAGAATTGACAAATCCATAGAAACAGGAAGTAGACAGGGGTTGCAAGGGGCTGATGGGAGGAGAAATAGGTAATGACTGATAATAGAGTGATGAAAATGTTCTAGAATTAGGTAATGATGGTTGTTGCACAATTTTGTGAATATCCAAAAAACCACTAAACTGTATATCTTAAAAGGGTAAAGTTTATAATATGTGAATTATATCTCGATTATAAACTATGTTAAAAAGTATGATCTGTGGACCTCTGGGGGTCCCTAAGACATACTAGTAGCTAAGCAAGGTCAAAACTATTTTTGTAATAACACTGAGACATTATTTTTCTTTCTTATTCTCATTCTTTCATGAGTATATAGTAGAGTTTTCCACAGGCTATATGACATGTGGTATTGCAGTAGATTATGAATGCAGAAGTAGATATGAAAGTCCAACTTTTTAAAAATTAAGCCAGACATTAACTGGCAAAAAGGAAAACTATACCACTCTTCTAACTAACTTTTTAAAAAATATGGCTACTTTTCAAAATTATTTAATTTAGGGAACATTTGTTCTACATTATGGAATGAAGTGTTGCCTGATTCTACAATTGCAATAAAGCCATAAGCTCTTTTAAAATATATATATATATATAATTTATGTTAACATGTTACAGACATTATTTAAATGAATAAGTAAATATTTTAAATTTGTCTCCATTTTAATTTCTAATACTGACCATAAATATTAACATAACCCACTTAAAAGTCTTTGGAGTACACAGTAGTTTCCAAGAGCATAAAGGGATCCTGAGACCAAAATGTTTGAGGATTGCTGAACCTAGGGTAATAGCAACAGAGTTGTTACAAAGTGGTTGGATTTAACATCTTTTTGAATGCAGACCCCATTGCTGGGGGGCTAGATGTTTTAGTGGTTAAAAACGTTCTTTTTTTTTTTTTTTTTCAATTAATTAATATTTTGGGGGGTGGCTAGCCAGCAAAAGGATCAAACTCTGGACCTTGGTGTTATCAGCACCATGCTCTAACCAACTGTGCTAAACAACCAGCCGGTAGATTCATTCTTGAAAGAAAAGAATCGACAATGACTTCTGCTTTGGGGCCTAAGCAAATGGGAATAGTGGTGCCGTGAGATGAAATGGGGAGATCTGTGTGAGGAGCAGGTGTGGTAGAGTCAAAAGACCTGTATGAGAAATCTAGATGTTTGGACATTGGAGGATTACCTCATTTAATCCTCCCACCAGTCCTATGAGGTGGATATCATTATCATTGTCACCATTTTACACATGAAGACACTGGGATTTAGTGTTTGCCTAGAACACAGGAGATGGAGCCTTGATCTGAACCATGTCTGACTCTGAGGTCCACGCTCATTCCAACGCTCTAATTAAAGTCACCTAAACTTCCAAACAAGAGAAAATAATAAAAGGATTTAGGTAAAAGGGATACTTAAAATATGTTAATAACCAGTTAGGTACTCTGTGGAGGCTGCAGTTCCCAGGAGAAGGCACAGAAGTTTGCCTGTGGTATGGCATGCAGGCAAACCCACCAGAGATCAAATGGGCACCCAGCACCTGCCCACTGGGGGCCAGTAGAGTTGCTGGTCAGAGCCCAGAGCAGTCAAGAGCTGGGCCTGGGGAAGAGAGGGAGAGAGGTTGAGTTTGGGAGCACTAGGGTAGTAGCTAGTTACCAACCTTTTCAGAAGAATATTCATCTTTTAACACTGAGTGCCATGATAGCACTGCAAACCAGTTGAAAATCAGCCATTGCTTTGGCAAGTAAGGTGTCAACATATTGCTCTTTCTATTCTGATTTAGAGAAGTTAATTTCAAAAGCAGAGAAGCTGGATTTCAATTTTTCTGTTACTTGTCCTGCAAACAATCAACTTGCTACATTTCTAGTAGCATAAAATCAACCAAATGGTCTATCAAACATGGCAATGTGATTTGTAAGATATATTCATTTTAATGGAATCTCAACACAACAAAACAATTCAAGTGTTACATGGAAATAAACTCAAAGTTCAGATTTCTGTAGAGTTCAATCTGAAAAAATTTTGTATTACTGCTAAATATTATCTAAACTATGTGACTATAACTGAGACTTTTAGTATTATTGACTCTATATTGGGTGATATTAAGATGTTCATTTTTTCATAGGTGTGACACTGGCATTATGAATGTGCTTTGGAAAAAAGTCTTAATTGCCTAGATATACATACTACAGTATTTTCTGGTGAAATGATCTGATATGATGTCCAACAGCTGCTTTTAATCTGTGCTTTTAATAGTGTGGAGGAGAGGGTGGGAACAGTGGAGTTCTAAATGAAATAGATTGGCCATGTGTTGACAAATGTTGAATCTGAGTAATAGATACATGGGGCTCATTATTCTAGTCTTTCTGTTTTGTATATGTTTGGAAATTTCCATAAGAAAAAGTTTAAGAAAAGAGTTCAATATTTATTCAATGTTTAGAGCCGATGGCTGCTGTTCAAAAACAAACATACAGAATACAAAATTGTAAATTGTTTTTTATATTTCACTTGCTGCAGGGTTGTTTTTTCTTAAAAGGATTTTGTGAAATTGTACATGTCAAGATGAATATAAAAAGCAGTGTGTATTTAACCATAACCTCCTTTATAGTAACTTCTGGGTGTCTCCTGTACACATCCAACCATAGCAATGAGAGTAAATAATTCCCCCTAATTTGGCCTCAGCACTCAACTGCTGTCACATTAATTGCTACCTTTGTGGAGCTCTTGCCTGCCTGTAGCCAGTGGTAGCATTTTAAAGTACGAGACAGACGTTTTAGTGTCTAAATTCAGATGTTAACTTAGCAAGAATTCCATTTGCTGTAACACTTTTTTAAGTTAAAAAATTTAAATTCTGTTGTTAACTTAGTTCTTTATTATAATCCAGGTATATTTTGCTTTAAACAGGTCTCAAGGCCTCACTTTTCACCCAACAATGTTGAAAAGGTAGCTCCCCAATGTTTAAAAATTTCTAGTTTTAGGGCCAGGCCGGTGGCACACTCGGGAGAGTGCGGCGCTGAGAGCGCCGAGGCCACGGGTTCGACCCTACGTAGAGATGGCCGGTGCGCTCACTGGCTGAGCGCGGTGCAGACCACACCATGCCGAGGGTCGCAATCCCCTTACCGGTCAAAAAAAAGTTTTTTTTGTTTGTTTGTTTTTTGTTTTTGTGACCGGCACTCAGCCAGTGAGTGCACCAGTCATTCCTATATAGGATCCGAACCCAGGGCGGGAGCGTTGCTGCGCTCCTAGCGCAGCACGCTACCGAGTGCGCCACGGGCTCGGCCCAAAAAAAAGTTTTTTTTTTTTTCCTAGTTATAAATTATATATTTTCCCTAAGTATAATTGTTAGCCAATTATGTTATGACCTCTGTCAGTCTAAAATCGCAGCAGGTGGACAGGAAGACCACCCAAAACGGCTACAGGAAGTTTCACATTTTCCTAGAACCACAATGCCACCCCCCCCCCCCAATCACCTTCCCGCACATGCGCGCGATTTTCCCCACCTGTAGGAAAGTCCCAGCTCAGCTTACTCTCTCGCTTGGTCCTCTCGTCCAATGACAGTGAGACAGCTCAACCTACTAGGATGCATAAGGCACAACCTAGTTCTGCGTGCGGCTGCTCCCGCTTTGAGAGGGCAGCCCACCCGCTCCCCCTCAAGCCCTCCAGGATACATCCTGGCTGAGCATCTGTCTCTCGGTGTAATTCTTTGCCACTCTGGGCCATCCCTTTCAATGATATTCTCAACTTTTTTCACTGGTAATTATGATTAAAAAATAGATTCAGTTTGTAGATGACGTTAATGGATTTATAAAAAGGTTTAAGTCGGTATTCCAAGCTTGGATTTTATGTACTTCATAATTTAAAATTTTTAAAACATATATGTCTGAGTTGACTATTATTTTCTCCACTCATTTTTAAAGGCTGAAATTCTATTGTTTTTGTGATTTTTTTCCTTAGTAATCTATTTTATATGATATATAATAAGAATTTAACCACAAAGAGACTTAAGTTTAATGATATTTATTAAAACTAAGGAGGTCAGGCAAAGATGTGTGAAATGTATTTTGATCATCTTGATCAAGTATTTACAATGCAAGAAAAAAATTAAAATGTATGATTTGAAGTATAACCTACCTTTGAGAATAAGATTTCAAATATGGTTGCCCCAGGGTTCAAATCCCCTGCCTACATATATATATATGTATGTATATGTATATATGTATATATATGTATATATGTATGTATATATATACACACACATATATATGTATGTATATATATGTATACATATATGTGTATGTATGTATGTGTATTTATGGTTGCCATAATTTCAACACATAGCATACCAATTTAAATTGAGATTACACTTTTACGTAGGGTCTTTTATTTACAAATCAATCTCCTTGAAGAGATTGATGTTTTATAAGCCTGTATAGTCAACAACTTTGTGAAGTGATAAAGAGTTTGCTTATAATTTAAGGGCAGAGAAGCTAAATACAGGGAGATGAAGTCATTTGTTCCATCTCAAACCTTGAAGCAATGGGAGTATAAATCTAAAATGGTTGATTCATGCTCCTAGACAATGCTCTCTCTTACTCTTAGTTAATAACACGCATATCCAAAATTAAGCTTCTTATGTTGCCTTGGATTCTGTTACTTTAAATAGGCACCCACCAGATTAAAATTTTTACTTGTTTGAAGATTGTAGGAGTCTGATATTAATTTTTTTTTCCTTCCAAAAATAATCACAATGGGCAAGCTGGAAGTCAGAAACAATTGTTCGGGCTAGTACAATTAAATTGGCTTTTTTCCCAGCATCTTTCTTGCCACTTTTAATTATTGTTTGAGTCTGAAGTTAAAGGAAATAGTCATAGGAGAAGAATTCTAAAGAGAAAGGAAGAAAGAGAGAAAAATAGAGAGGGCGGAGAATGAGTCCATAGTTTTCCCAAAACGAAATAGATCCTTTCCAAAATGTTTTCCGAAAACTATTATGTAAGCTAAAATTGCTCCCTAGAAATGATGCCTGTACAGGGGGCTATAAACTTGGAGGATGATGGTTGCTTAGAAGCTGCCTAAGACAAATAAGCATCCTGAAATTTCTCTCTAAGATTTCAAGCCTAATTCAATGATGGGATTATGGTTAAATTGCTAAGCTTAAAATAATTGCTTCATGAATAGTCATATTGATTATGACTGAAAAGCACAGAGAATCTGTGTTCTATTTTTAGTTTAGAGCATGCTCTTTGTTGTGGAAGCTGAGGGATGCATTTAGTCAATTTTCTGAAAATATAAACTGTGATGGGTGGATGTGAGGAAAGAGGAAACAGTTCCTGACCTCCAGAAGCTGTCAGCCGTGCAAGTTGGGAAGAAAAGATTAATGCTATGGTCTGAATGTTTGTGTCCCCACCCCCATCCATATGTTGAAATACTAACCGCCCAGGTGATAATATTTAGGAGATGAGACCTTTGGGAGGTGATTAGGTCATAAGGGTGGACTCCTTATGTATGCAATCAGTGCCCTTACAACAGTGACTCCAGAAAAAAAAAAAAAGAGAGAGAGAGAGACAGATGGGAGAAGCCATGGTCTAATGAACCAGAAAATAGGTTCCCGCCAGACACCTAATCTGCCAATACCTACATCTTGGACTTCCCAGCCTCCAGGCTGTGAGAAATAAATTTCTGTTTTATCATAAGCCACCCAGTTTATGGTATTTTGTTATAGCCGCCTGAACAGACTAAGACAGTTGATACTCCTGAAATAATTAATAATGCAATACTAAACTTTTTGGAACTAATTACAATTGCCTCTGAATTTAGAGTGAGAGAATAGATGAGTGAGATTTCTGTTATTTAAAAGAGGTGTTACAAATTGTATATGAAGTCTGGAACAGAGAACTCAGGTTGAAATTCTGGCATGTGGGCAGGATCTAAAGATACTGGATTCAAAATATACCCAGATCAGACTGATATAGTAGTTTTATTTAGTCAGCTATCCAATGGAGTGTTTTCAGCCATAAGGTATTTAGATGAAATGAAGAAAGATTACAGATTTATAACATGAAATCAAATTTATTACTGAATAGACAAATTAATTTTTTTTTTTTTTTTGATAGCTGGCCGGTACAGGAATCGAATCTTGAACCTTGGTGTTATCAACACTATGCTCTAACCAACTGAGCTAACTGGCCAGCCCCAAGTTAAATGTTTTTAATGATTTAAAATTATACATATACAAACATAATATTTTTTTCAGTTCAATATTCATAGTTATTTGTATTCTTAAGTCTATTTTGTATCTACATACGTGCAGTACTGTATGTCTACAGGACTTCTATTCATTGACATATCCCGAGAGCATTGTCTGGCATATAGTAGGTATTCAATAAAGATTGTTGAATAATAAATGAATTTTCACGCATGTGTATGCATGCATATATAAATGTATGTATAGTCACTCAAATTAGCCTCAAGAATAAGTCATTATAATAATTATAATTTTTGATTTATTTTATATAAGAATAACCATGATTCACAATGTTGGTCATCTTTTCTCACAAAAACACACACAGACTTAGAAAGAAAGGTTTTGAATTAAGAAAAGCAATAGATGCCTGTTGTACATTTTTTTTTTTAAAGATGACCGGTAAGGGGATCCTAACCCTTGACTTGGTGTTGTCAGCACCACGCTCTCCCAAGTGAGCCAACCGGTCATCCCTATACAGGGATCCGAACCCGTGGCCTTGGTGCCATCAGCACCACACTCTCCCAAGTGAGCCACAGGCCAGCCCTGTACATATTTAACAATACAAAAAATAAAAAGTGGAAGGCTTTCAGATGTTTTTATGCACAAGTATGGGAGTAATGCAAAAAGTTTGTGGAAAGATTCATATTATCTTTCAATTCTATTTTTCCAAGAACTTTTTGAAGTACCCTCGTATATGTTCATAGTTTATTTTCAACACAAAAATTAGGATCATATTATATATTTTTCTATTTTGCTTCTTTCCATTCAACCATATAATAGTTCATCTTTTTTCCATCAATGCAATCTCATTCTTAGCATTGTACCATATAGATATACCAGAATTTATTTAACTATCTCCTATTGGTAGAAATAAGAATGCCTCTACTTTTTTAAAATTATGAATAATGATTAAGGAAACATCAGTGTACACATATCCTTCATGAGTATTTCTGTGGGGAGATTCTGAGAAGCAGAATTGATGAATCAGAGACTATGAGTATTCTAAATTTTGATAGAAAATCTGCATTTTAATCACTATTCTTATATTCTTGATTTTGGTTTGGAAGGAATCCAGCCAACACAGGAAAATTCCTTCTACAGAATACTGCTAAGATTTCTTCCTCATTTTATGGGCCCTGATTCCCAGAGGAGCCTAATTTAGTTGCCTGAAGCTCTAATAGCATATTATTGTCACATCCTTAAGTAGAGATAACTCTGGGAATTTTTTCAGAATCTGGAATTATATATTTCTTTTCTTTTTAGATTTTTTTAAATCTGTAAGAGACTTTAGAGATCAATCCCCTTATTTTGGGAGTATATTTTTAGTTGCAAGTTAAAGAAAATAACTCAAAGTGGCCTGAAACAATAAAAGGAATGTATTGGCTCCCGTTAAGTGACAGATTCCACAGATTGGGTAGGCTTCCTGTACGATTTGCTTCAGAGTTCATAATATAATCTGCTTTTCAGTGATTCTCTTGGCTCTGCCCCATTTTGTATGTTGGCTTCATCCTTGGCCTGGGTCTCCTTTTAAGCTACCAGTAATTCTCAGGACTTATTCACATCCAAGGTGAGAAGAGGATGTTCCTTTCTCCAATTATCAAACAAAATTCCTGAACCTCACACTAATTAGACCAGTTTAGGATAGTTGTTCATCCCTGAATTAGTAACAAGGGACATAGGTTCACAAAGCTTCACCCTAGAGCTAAGCACAAACCCAATCCCACCTGGACAACATGAACACTATACAGTGAAGGAGAAGGAAATGGATTCTGACAAATCCACCACCACTGAGGGAGGAACTTCCTTTCCTCTTGCCTCATGTTTCCATTTGGAGGGACGTCTCCTATAGTAACACTCTTGGCCCCTGCTACACCCCTTGCTTATTCCTCTCCTGACTGGTGAGTAGCAAAGTCTTCATGGTCTTCATTTCTTCACTGGGTGGAGCTAATCTGATTAAAGGTGGCAAGCGTCAGAGATTCAGCTATTTTTTTTTTCCACCTGGGCCTCATATGGGACAGCAATACTAGAGTAAATGTAGATGGTCTGCAGACTCAAATATCCCCTTCTGTGCACAGTGCCAGGGTCTGGCCTGGGGGAAGAGGAGGTAGGAGGGATGGGAGTAATGCAGCAAATGTTTTGGCCACAAATTTAGAGCTCTCTTCCCTCATCAGCTTTATCAGTAGTAGAGTCCAAATTTGATAGTAGAGTTTGTTCTCCATCTGCTGGTGTTCTGTGCCTTATTTCTCAATTGGTTCCAATCTTAGGAGAGAAAGATAAAGTTGTTCATTGACCTTTTAAAACCCAACACTACACTGTGTTGGGTTCTGGCTTTTTATGGCTTTTTCTTCCCAGAGATGGAAACACTTCATGTTTAGTTTCAGGCCTATACCTGCCCCTTTTTCTATTTCAAACATAGACCTCATACCAAGTTCAGTCCCTGCATTTTCTATTTAAAATTTCTCATTGTGCCTAGGTTGTTAAAATTGAGCTCCTATCTCATCTGCAAATTTCACTCTGCATGAGCCCCGGGTCCTACGTATCTTGGGTCCAGCTTTGGTAACTGTATTAGTCCACTTCTGTTGCTTATAACAAAATACACAGAACTGGATAATTTGTAAGAAAATGAAATTTATTGCTTACACTCTCAGAGGCTAGGAAGTCCAAAGTCCAGGGAACACATCTGGTGAAGGCCTTCTTTGGTTGTGGCTTTATAGCAATGCACAGGTCTCGCAGCAGAGAGAGACTCTCACATGCTCTCCTTTTAAAGCCCTCAGAACCATGCCCCTGACCACCATTATTAATCCATTCACTATGGCATGGTCATACAAGCAAATCATCTCTTCAAAGCCCCACTTTTCAATTGCCTTAATAGGATTTCCCACCCTTCCAACAGTCACAGTGGGGTCCAAGTTTCTAACACATAAAACTTGGGGGACACAATTCAAGCTTCGGTGAGTTTGGGGGCACATTCAATTCACAGCAGTAACCCACCCAGGTCTCCATTTCCTTTCTCAGACTAGGCCCTTGCCAGTTCCCCTCTGTGTTAGTTTCCTAGGGCTACAGAAACAAATTACCACAAATTTGGTAACCTAAAGAACAGAAATTTATTTTCTCACAGTTTTAGAGGCCAGAAAGATAATATCAAGGTTTTTGCAGAGTTGGTTCCTTCTGGAGGAGCTGAAGGAAAGTCCATTCCATGCTTCTCTCCCAGCTTCTGGTGTCTGCAGGCAACTCTTGGCACTCCTTGGCTTGTGGCAACGTCATGCCAATCTCTGCTTCTGTCTTAACATGATCTTCCCCTTTGTGTATCTCTATATCTCAAATTTCCTTTTCCTTTCTCTTAGTAGGGCATCAGTCATTGGATTTAGGGCCCACTCTAAATCCAAAGGATCTCATCTTGAGATTCTTAACTTAATTACTTCTGCAAAGACCCTCTTTCCAAATAAGGTCACACTCACAGGTACCAGGGATTAGGACTCGATCATATCTTTTGGGGGAACAAAATTTATCCCACTCTACCCTTTTGATTTCTTATTCCAACTGGAGACCCTGTGACTCCTTGATAAACTTCCTCAGGCTGACTGCTTGTCCAGACTTCTGAATGCCACATGTACTGGATCCTCCTTTCTGTCACCTGTTGCAACAACTGAATCTTATGGGCCCTTCTGCATAGACACCATCTAGAGATCATGGCTCACCTTGGATGCCAAGTTTGACTGCCACGCTCAGCCTCAGCTTTCAGCACCAGCACAGGTTCAGCACCCCCTACCCCCTACCCTACCCCACCCCAGTATTTATCATACCTCATTCAGTGGGTCTGGGACTAGGTTCTGGCATATCCCTTGGCCCTGTCTGATTATACTTGGTTATGCCCTGCTGTTTTTTGAGGTGCTACCCAAGACACACTGTACCTCTTGGAGTATTCATTAAGAATTTCAAATATTTATAATATCCAAGCACTGATCTTGAGATCCTGTAACTTCTACCAAAAGTCGATTAATGTGATATTATATGTTACAATATTTAGCTCAGTACCTGGCACACAGAAAGAATACCTGACATGTATTGAATGCTTTCTGTGTACCAGGCACTGTGCTGAGCACTCTTAGATGCATTACCTGTTTTGAACTTCACCACAGCCCTATTTTGATCCCCATTGTACAAATAAGAAAATTAAAGATAGAGTAACATTAAGCAAATTGTCTTATAGGTACTAAAAGAAGAAGTGAGATTTGGACGCAGGCAGTATGGCTGTCCCCTTCACCAGCACATCAAACTGCTTGAAAACATGCTAGCTAAGAAAATAAAAATTGAAAAAGATTTTTACAAAAATTTGAATCAGTACTTGTCTGTCAACTAAAATGAGTAGAAGTTTTGAAATGTAGGATACAATTGAAAATGAACATAAATCATTTGTAAATAGTTTGAGGTATAATTTATAGGTATTAAAATGTACTCATTTATAGAGTGCAATTCAATGGGTTTTGACAAATGCTTCTGTGAAGTCATCACCATAATCAAGATACAAAATTTTCCTATCACTCCAGAAAGTTCCCTTGTGCCCTTTTCTTTCTTTCTTTTTTTTTTAAATTTTATTTTGTCGATATACATTGTGGTTATTATTGTTGCCCCTTACCAAAACCTCCCTCCCTCCTCCCTCTCCTCCCTCCCCCGCAACAATGTCCTTTCTGTTTGCTTGTTGTATCAACTTCAAGTAATTGTAGTTGTTATATCCCCAACCCCTCCCCCCCCTTGTGCCCTTTTGTAGTCAATTCCCCACCTCTGGCCCCAGGCAACCATGGCCTGCTTCCTGCCCGTTCTAGAATTTTACATAATGGCACACCATAGACTCCTTTGTGTCTGGCATCTTTTGTTCAGCACATTTTAGACCGTCATCCATCCACCTTGCTGCATGTATTACTGGTTCATTCCTCTTTACTGCTTGGTGGTATTCCACGGTATGAGTACACCAATTTATGTCTCCATTTGTCTGGTGATGGACATTTGGTTTATATATCAGTCAGGAGAGAGCAGTAATTTGAGCAGGAAAATTTAGTTTAATTGTTAGCTAGCAAAAGGAGAAAGAGGACTCCAAGGAATCTAGAAGCAGCATGTAGGGTGAGGGAGAGTGGATCCTGAAGGAACAAGGACCTAGGAGAGGATCCCTTGTTCCTCACAAGGCTTTGATTCATACTTTTTAGAGAAGAGTATGACTACCATAGGAACACAGAGCCTACGTGTCAGTGGTGAAAATAATTGCTAAAGGACAAGTTTGCTGTCCCACAGGTGACCTGTGGTTTCCAGATGATATGAGTGACTTGGAGCTTGTCTGTAGTAGCAACCTGACTGTAGTGGATTGAATTATGTCCCCCCAAAACTCATTGAATTTTGAATTGTGTCCTCCAAGTTTCATATATTAGAAACTTAGATCCCACTGTGACTGTTAAGAGGGGGGTAAATCCTATTATGATAATTGAAAGGTGGGGCCTTGGGGAAGTGATTGGATTGTAGGACCATGCACTTAGTGGATGGATTAAAAATGGTGGTCAGGAGTGTGGTTTCTAGGGCTTTAAAAGAAGAGGAGAGTCTGTCTTTCTCTCTATTTTGCTTTCTCTGCTCTCTCTGCTTCCACCATCTTACCATGTGAGACCCCTGGGTCACTGTCGCCACCACCAGATGGACTTTGGACTTCCCAGCCTCAGAAACTGTAAGCAAAAAATTTTTTCTTTTTTTATAAATCCCCCAGTTTCAAGTATTTTGTTATAAGCAACAGAAATGGACAAATACACTGAGGGTGGGAAGGGCAAGATCTGAGACTGTGGCTGGAACTTGTCAGTAAAAACTGTGGAGATGAGTGCTACCAGGCAGAGGCACCTGCATTGTATGAAAATATGGGAGAAGAACCAGAACGGAAGTGCCTTCCTGCTGACATGATCTTGTAGTGTCCCTCTGGGGCCCTCAGTTTAACACAGCCTAATACTGCACCAGCTGGTAGGGAAGATATGTTTATAGGGTCTGACTCTGGTATCAAAAAGCAGGGCAAAGAAGGGTGGATCCAAACCTGAAGGATAATAAATTAATAACTAGCATGGGTTCTTTTTATTTTGGGACTATTATGAATAAAGCTGCTATGAACATTTATGGGAACAAGTCTTTTTGTGGTCATGTTTCCATTTCTCTAGGGAAATATATAGGATTAGAATTTGCTGGGATATATTTAATTTATATAAAATTAAATATAAATTTAATTTTACAACAAATTGCCAAATCATTTTCCAAGTTATATCATTTTGCATTCCCACCAGCAATATATACATCTTCTTCAATACTTGATATTGTCAGTCTTTTTAATTTTAACCATTCTGGTATATATGAAGTGGTATCTTTCTGTGGTTTTATCTTCCTTGATGTGATTTAGTCACCCCTGATCCTTTCCATGTCTACCTGTTGAAATAATGATGTTGGGCATCTTTTCCTGTGCTTTTTGGCCATTTGTATATTTACTTTTGTGGAGTGTTTGTTCAAATATTTTGTCCATCTAAAAAATTGGGTTGTCTTATCACTGAGTTGTAAGAGTTCTTCAAAATTCTGGATAAAAGTCTTTTGACAGATATATATTGCAAACATTTTAACATTAAGATTTTTGAACACAAAATATAATTTACCACTAGGAGAAAAAATAAGTTTATGGTATTTTTAATATAGTTTTGATATTATTTCAATAAGTAGATAAGGTATAATTAGTTTTTATAGGTTTATGTATTTAGATAGAGCCCTTGAGAACTTCCACAGAATTACAGCTTCTTTTGAAGTCTTTTGAACTTGGGACTGGATAGATGCTTAGAGTGGTCCTATGCACCTTAGTCAGGGGTTGCCCCAAGGTTTTGCCAGATTCTTCCTATCAATATCTTTTAGCGCAAATCACACATATATGTTATTTTGGCCACAAGTGTTGAAATCCCAATTTGAATTAGGCCAGAAAATGAAATACATGGTAACAATACAAGGTGCTTGCTCCATCTCTTCTCTGCTCTAAGTGTCAGCCTCATTCCCCTCTCTCCCTCTCTCATTCTTTTTTTGGTGGCTGGCCAGTATGGGGATGCAAACCCTCAGCCTTGGTGTTATAAAACTATGCTCTAACCAACTGAGCTAACCAGCCAGCCCCTGATTCTCTCTCACTGCAGACTATCTTTCTTCACATGACAGAAACATGACCACTGATATCTCCTGAGCTTTTCAGTTTACCACCTTGGCCATGCAGATAGATCACCTCAACTCTCTGGGCCCTGAGTCCAAAAACCACAGGGAACTAGGTCATTAGCCCAGCTTGGGCCACGAACTTTACTCTAGACCAATTGATTGTGTTGGGAGTGGGAGATGTGTGTGTGAAGTTATACTATATCATTGTAGCTCCTGAGAGGACAATTTGAAGGGAATGAGAGAAAGGGGGTCCTTAGAAGAAGGGAGGCAAACAATTGCATAAGAATCTACTACAGTATTACTGAAAAAACTAATGCAAGAAAATAAATGATGAATAGGAACTAATGTTGGACATTTTACATGAGGTAAAGGGAGAAAAGAAAGTCTGGCAATTTCATTGAGAAGGCAAAGAAACATTCATGTGAAACTTTGGTTAAGACAAACAGATATCATAAAAATGTTGAAAAATGTTATGAAATGTCATGCCTCATTTACTCCAGTAAAAACAATAAGGTGAAATTAAAATGGCAAAATGTTAATATTTAAACTAGATTATGGGTATACGTGTATATAAATGCTCATTATTCTAGTCTTTCTGTACATTTGAAAATTTTTCATTATAGAAAGAAAAAGTATAGTAATCAAATTCCAACGAGGATCTCAGAAAAGTTGTAAACAATATACAGGACAAAGATTAAGTCAAGTGAAGAGATTATATAGACTTACAGACATTAGAACTAAAAGGGCCTTTTTAAGATATCCTACAGTCAAATATTTTAGGCTTTGCTCCCGGTTCTTTCACTAAAAATGTGTGTTTGGGTAAATCACCAAAATTCTGAGAGACTTAGATATTTTTATTTGTAAAATAAGTGGTCTGGCTTACCTGATCTCAAACATTCTGTGGTAAACTCACTGAAAGCTAGCTATGAGGCAAAGAGTATGTGGGAAATCTTTGTACCTTCCTCTCAATTTTACTGTGAACCGAAAACTACTGTCTAAAAATATAAAGTCTTTACTTAAAAGAAAAAAAAGCTAATTAAGACAATCTTTCAGGTATTAGCAAGGCATTTCAAGAAAGTGGGTCCAACTCCCCTTGCCTGGCGTTTAAGGATCTTTTTAATGCTCTAGCTGCAACTGAACTACTGTCCTCTATACACTTTTTATACCCCGTTAATTTCATCTGTGCCTGGAATGTCTTCCTTTCCATCTCTACCTGGTGAAATCCTATTTCTCTTGCAAAGCCCATCCCAAATATTACTACTCTCATATTATCTTAAAGGCTTTCTTAACAAGATTTGATCCCTCTGCTCACGGAATCTCATATCAATTTCTGAATTTGTCATGTGGAATATACCACATTTTACTTATTATTCTCTTTTTGGTATTTTAATTATTCTTTAAAAACATGTTTCTTCCTTCTAGACTGTAAACTTCTGAAAAAGAAGGATCATGCCTTATTTAGCTTCATATTCCCAAAGCATTAGCACAATGAGTTACATATAGGAGATTCGTGATAATATTGGAGTTATTATATAAGGTAGAAAAAGACTTATGCAAGATCATGAGTCAGCTGTTTTGCTACCAAACTTTTATTGGCATAAACTAACCCCTTTCTGAAATTATGATGAGGGAATAGGGTTATTGATTTCCCAAATAACCTTTCAGTATAAGATTTTCCCAGAAATCTAAAACCCTGCCAAAAGAAAATGTCACTCAAGATTTCATTTTGTTAAGATTGTGACAGTTTGGCATGTTTTTGCTATTTAGAGGTTAAAGTTGGAATTATTGACTCCACTACAGGTTCTCTATTCAGGCAGCACATGCACAAGGAACGACAGCAGAATGGAAAGCAATGCTCTAAGTATCTAAGAAATGATCTCTGTCTCCAAAGCCCTCTCAAATGGAGAGAATGGCGTGCATGCCTGGAGTAGGAAACAAAGGAATGAGGGATTCACTGAGCACTGCTAACCTGGTGGCACATGTTGACCCCGACTACTAGTAAAATGTGGTCCAATGAATGTTTGGGGCGCTCTAAATAGTTACACTAGCAATCCATTCTCTCTTGGTTGTGTGCATGTTTGGATGGTATGGTGGTGGTGAAGAATGGTGTTGACAAGACTGTCTTAGCATGGGAAGAATATATGATCTCTCCCCTCCTCAACACAATTTAAATATTTTATAAGATGTATTTTAAGTCATTTTTGTTCACTTAGGTAATCTACTTTTATGTCATTATTTTAGAGAACACAAATGCAATGATACATAGCTAATTCTTGATTATCCTTTCAACTTTGTTTCATTGCAGCTTAATGCAGAATATACCTACACAGTGTCACGTTCTCAAATGATAATTAGAAAAGTACTCAGATATTTTCAAATTAGTGTTTAATCTTGTAATGTGTGACTATTCCCTTGAAAGCTTAGGAAAGATTTTAGTAATTTTGTCTATTTTGATGAGATTTATATATTATAACTGAATGCATTCTGTTTGTTGGTGCTTCATTCTATTTTTTCATCTTAAAAACATTAATACAGGGCTTACAAGCTCATAAATCAGTTACTGTTCAAATGAACAAAAAGTGACATGTCTCCTGGCTAGTGCAAACAGTAAATTCGTTTTCTATTGTGTTTTGTTTGATTAGCCTGGAATCTATCAAATATTCTGCAAGAAGTTACCACCAAAGATATTTAGGAGGAACACATCCACACCCAGCCACTCCCTCCCTTCCTTACTAGTAAAATTGCTTTGTGCATTTATAAGGAAAAGTATGTGAGGAAAAGCAATAATTGTATAGCAGTAAATAAACATATGTTCATAAATATGTTACAGATATTAAAGTTTGTGTACTTTCCTAGTATAATCAACAATCTGTTACTACTTAGATAACCACCCCTCATTCATTCACTCAAATATAAATTGAGGGACTAGGTGGGCTCAGGGTTCTGCTACATACTGGAAATATGATGAACCAGAGGGTGTGACTCCTGCCCTGTGCTTACAACTCAGCTAAGAAGACACAGAAAAGTCATTACAAGTGTTTTGAAGGAAAAGGGCAGGGTGCAGTTGGAGCTAAAGGTCAATTACCCAGGCTGTGGCTCACCCTGATTTCTAGATTCTTCTTACATTTAAAAATTGAAGAAAGAAAAAGTGATGATACAAGCTACATTAAATACGTATGCCATGCACACATATCTTCCAGAAAGAACAGTATTCAGTTAAATAATTGAGGTTCTCTCAGTCCACCTGCCTGGAAGTTTCGCTTGTGTGTCTACCAGTGGTATGCACAATGCCTCCCTGCCCGCCAATATTCAAATCCAAAAGAAGGGAGCAGGGAGGGAATAGTGTGTAGGGAATGGCCATGTGGAGATGGAATGGATTCAGTTCTTCATCTTTCAAAGGAGTAAGAACTGGATGGTGAGCTCCTTCTAGAGGGCAGAAAGTCAGAAGAGAGAGCGGGTAAGAACGCCATGCCCTCGTGGGGAGCGGAGTTCACGGTCTAATTCCCGTTGCCTTATCAGCCTCTGATTGTACCTGCGGGGAAAGCCGATAATGTCAGACTACAGAACTGCAGCGCCTTGGCAACTTTACACTGACCTGGAAAACGGCAGGGTTACGAAGGGACGTAGGTGGCGACTGCAGTCTTTTTAGAACCCTCAACGCTTTGTGGATATTGATGTTTTGTGTTTTCCCCCCTCACCGCTGAGTTCGCACCAATTCACCGAAGAAGGATGGCTTGTGAATGGGGGAGAGGGCTGGGGGAAGGACTCAAGGACTAGGATTTAAAATCAGATAGACACCTGCGCAAGTCACAGTTTAAAAGATGATGGTTCAGACCGCTGTGGGAAATCATCTCACAGCAGGTGTTCACGGTCCCCAAAGCTGCATTTAAAAACAGGATGGGTAACATCTCCTTCAGAAGACAGAATCCGGCTCTGCGGCCAGCCCCCTTAGCGGCTGGCCAGGGCTACGAGGGGTGTGGGGGTGTCGCCCCCGATGCCGCAGCTCAGGCTGACGGGCACGAATCCTGCCCGCGCCGGGCGCTCCCCCGCGAGCCCGCTGGGCGCGCGCGCGCACACATAGCCGAAGCGCGCGCCCTCACCCTCGTCCGCCCCACGCGCGGGTCCCCAGCGCCCCCGCCCGCCAGGCGCTCCCAAAGCCCAGCGCCGCTCAGCTGACCGGCGGGCGCCAGACGCCGCGGCTCCCCGCTCTCGAGCACAGCTGCGGCGGCGCGAGCCGCGCACGCCGACACTCCCCCTGCGCGCCCCTCCCCCACCCCGGACCGGGATTCCGACCGACTGAGCGCGAGCCCGCGGCCGCTTCCCGGCGCCGAGCGAGGAGCCAGGCTGCGGTGGCGAGCGGCGGCTGCGCGGCCATGGGCGCGCCAGGGTCGCCCTAGGACGGGCGCGGAGACCGCAGCCTCCACAGCGAGCCTTCCCGGGCGGCGGCGGCCGCCGCAGGAGCCGAGGGGCCGGGATGAGCGGGAGCGGCGCGGCGCCCGGCCCGGGCTCGGGCTCCTCCCCGGCCGCCTGCCGCTTCGCGCACTACTTCGTGCTGTGTGGGATCGACGCGGACAGCGGACTGGAGCCCGACGAGCTGGCGGGTAAGGCCGGGCTGCGGCGGCGCGGGGGGTCCCCTCAGAGGCGCGGAGGGCGCTGCGGCGACGCGCGGGAGGCGGGCTCCAGACAAAGTCAGCTCCCGGCGGCGTCTCCCGTTTCCCGGCCGGCCGGGCGCTGGGGCGGCGATTTAATGACATTGTTATTTATTCCGCGTGCAGGGTGCGCTGCTGAGCCCGCGGGCGCCGCTCCGCCGACGGCGCTCGCAGGGGGCTTTCACCTCCCGGGCGCGGGGTTATTAATAACGGGCGCGGTGGCAGGGGCGGGCCCGAGGGCACGGAGACTCGCCGGCCGCTTCGCCCGAGCTGCACGCGGAGGCACCCGTGACTCACTGGACGCGCTGACTCCCCAGCCTCGCAGCGGTCCGGTGTCCCACCCCCCTCCCTCTCCGCCCCGGCTGCGAAGTTTCGGCCCCAGCACGTGATGCGGCGCTCAGGCCCCCTCGGGAGAGAGGGTGTCGGCGACCGCTCGGCTGCTGGCCGGATTCGCGCGCACTGAGGCGGTGGTGGCCGTGTGGGGCGAGCGCAGGGCGGGAGGCTAGTTGGACTTCATCCTTGACTGTTCCCGGTCTGCGCCGCCTACCGCCTCGGGTTCTGCGATGACGGTCGAATCACCTTTTGGAACCCTGTCGATTTGGCAGTGTCACGGGAGCTGGCGGGGACCTTTGGACGTTAGGGACCCGGCAGGACGCTTTGTTGACCCTGCCTACACTGCTCCCGAATTTAAGTTGTTGGATATTTCCCCCTCAGTTGGGCGCACCAGGTGTCACAGCCTGGGTTTTCTTGCAGGGGCACCGGTCTCTCCTCTTGACTCATTTGATGGCGCAGTGCAGGGCTGAGCTGGGGAACCGACGCTGGGAAAACGGGCCGTGACAGGATGAAGGGGGGCGGGGGAGTGTCGAGAAGAGGCCGCGAGAAACGACGGATTTCATTTTTCACGCCTGTTTCTCTTTGCTTGCCTCCGTGGGATCTGAATCTTGATTTTTTTTTTTTTTTTTTTGGCTAAATGGGTGAGACAAGTGACATCTACCGCCTGAACTTTATCTGTGTCAGTGTTAAACACTTAGGTCATAGCTTTTCAGAACAGCTTCCTTTGGCCATAACATTCCTTATTGATTGCACCAGTGTGGATTTTTCCTCTTTTCCTTTTGGGGGGACTGGAAAGAATGTATTAAATAATAAACAGTAGTAAACAAAACTGTTCAGCCTTAAAATACAGTACCCATCAACCCACGTCTTAGCTAAGTGAGTGATTATCTTTTTATTAAGTCAGCTTTACAGCAAGGTATTTTTAACAAAAGCTATAAGTCTAGTTTTAGTTTGAAAATTTTTGGAAAAGAGGGATAGTGTTGTGTATGTGTAATTATGTAATCATTGTCTCTTCAACTAAGATTTCGTGTACATTTTAAGAATGGCTTTGTTGAGGGATATGAAGTTAGAAAAAATGTCTGCAGAGGGATTTGGAGAGATTCCTCTTTTGGAATTGGTGAAGGGATTATTATACTTTTTTAGGATTCCTTCATCCCTAAACATCATAAACAATTGTGGCACCAGGGTCACTTGGAGGCCTTCTGTCAGCAGTGACTAATGAAAGGAAAAAGCCTGTATATTTTCTTTATCCATTTGCCTACTAAAGCTAAAACAACACCTTATAGGTGTGACCTGGGACTCTTTAAGCACAGTGCAAATGGCTTTAACCAAACTAAACAGTAATCTGATTTCTGTAGTGTAATGGTTATCACATTTCTCTCACAATAATAAACAGTAAAAAAAAAAAAATTAGATTCTAATGCATTTTTTAGAAACAAACTATAGTTTCTCTTTTTGCAATACAGTGCATGAGTGTGGGTGATTGGGATTTCTGCTCCTCTGTAGTACTTGGTGTATTCAGGCAATAATGTATTTTGTTTGGTAATATTTCAGTATCATTCATTCAACAAATAGTTTTGAAAGCCTATTTATGTAGACTGTGTTCTGGCACTGGGGACAGCTGTGAATAAAGCATTCAAAAATCCCTGCCATCATGGAGCTTACGTTCTTGTGTAAACAAATAATGAAAACATGTAGTTTGCCAGATGTTAATAAGTGCTATGAGGAAAAATAAAGCAGGGAAGTGGGGTAAAGGGAATGCCAGCAGTGGTGGGGTTGTAGTTAGGGAAGGCCTCAAAGAGACAGTGACATTTGAACAGCCCTGAAGGAGGCAAGGAAGCAAGCCACATGGATTGTCTTGGGGAACAGCATTGCAGGCAGAGGAAACAGCAAGTGCAAAAGACCCTGAGGTGGGTGAGTGCCGAGTTTATGTAGGTAATAGCAAGGAGGCCAGTGTGGCTGGAGCTAAGGCAAGGGGGGAGAAGTAGGTGAGATCATAGAGAAAAGGTAGGGGAGATTGTGTAGGGTCTCATAGACAATTGTTAGGCTTTTACTCTGAGATGGGAAGCTACTAGAACGTTTTGAGCAGAGTAATGACGATCTGATGTACCTTCTAAAAAGGATTGCTGTGGCTGCCGCGTGGAGCAAGGGTAGAGGGGCAAGGGTAAAGGCAGGAGACCAGTTAGGAGACTCTTTTACCATATGAGGTGAGAGATGTTGGCAACTTGGTGAAGTATCAGGAGTCAGATTCTGGGTATATATTGAAGGTAGAGCCAACAGGACTTGCTGATGAATTGTGTGAATATGTATGAATTTTGTGAATGTGGTAGTCCTTTTCCAACAAAGTTATCAAAGATGGCTCCAAGATTTTTGGCCTGAACAGTGATAAGCTTCTCTATTTGCCGAGATAGGAAGACTGATAGAGAAGCAGACTGGAGATTAGTTCAGTTTGGAAAGTGTTTTAAGTTTGAAGTGCCTGTTAGACATTCAAATGGAGATATCAGGGAGACAAAGCATCTCTTGGGAGAGGTCTGGACTGTAGATATAAATTTAAAGCCATTAAATTCGATGAAATCACCTAGGGAGTGAGTATAGATAGAAAACAGAGGAGTCTCAAGGATTGAGTCCTGGGGGCACTTCAACATGCAGAGGTTGGGAGGAGGAGGAGGAAACAACCAAGGAGATTAAGTAGTGTGGACAGTGAGATGGGAGGAAAACAGGAGAATGTAGTATCATGTTCTTAGCTAACAGTCTTCTTCATGATTTCCATAGAGCTGCATTTGGGCATCAGGAAACTGTGTTAGGCAAATTCGTCAGAAGGTTGTTTCTGTTTTGCTGCATTAATTTCAAAGTTGATAGTTAAGTTTCTATTTTGCTTTTCTGGAACTGATCTATTTTTATCACACTGTTTCTTAGCAAGTAGTCACCCTGCCTGTAGAAGGTCTTAATTGACTTCTATTAAATATAAATTCTACCAGTTGCTTCATAGACTTTTTCTTAACATATGCATGTTCCTAGAATCTGCACTGTGCAGATGGTGGGATGTTGAAATCAAATTAAGGACACATACCATATGATGAAGTAACAATTAAATAAGATCTTACAATAAGAGTTATCAAAGCTTCAGATTGTTTTTTAGAAACTACTCCCAGTATGGCCCGGCCCGTGGCTCACTCAGGAGAGTGCGGTGCTGATAACACCAAGGCCACGGGTTCGGATCCTATATAGGGATGGCCGGTTAGCTCACTGGCTGAGCGTGGTGTTGACAACACCAAGCCAAGGGTTGAGATCCCCTTACCGGTCATCTTTTAAAAAAGAAAGAAAGAAAGAAAAGAAACTACTCCCAGTAAAACCCAGCTTTAATAACAGTGGAAAAGGCTCTTTATCTTAAATAAATAGATCTCTTAATAGCTGACAATAATTTAAAATATATGTATATGATGGAGTTTGGGTGTGTTGTCCCCTCCAAAACTCATGTGGAAATTATATCTCCAATGTGGCAGTGTTGGAAACTGATTGAGTCATGGGGGCGGATCCCTCATGAATGGATTAATGCTCTCCCTGGGGGCGGGGGGATTAATGAGTGAGTTCTCACTCTATTAGTTCCCACGAGAGCTCGTTGCAAAAAAAAAAAAAAAAAAAAAAAAAGACCCTGGCACCTTCTCTCTCTCTCTTGCTTTCTCTTGCCATGTGATCTGCTTGTACCCGCCAGCTGCCTGCCACTTTCCATCATGAGTAGAAGCAGCCTGAGGCCCGTGCCAGATGCAGCTGTCCCAGAATCGTAAGCCAAATAAACCTCTTTCCTTTATAAATTACCCAGTCTCAGGTAATTCTGTTATATCAACACAAAACGGACGAAAACAGTATATAAAGATATTTTTAAATGGAGGACCTAGAAAGTTATGGGATGTCCACATGTATCTGATGTACTGGTATCACTGTACTTTCTCTGCCACATCTGAGCTGTTGTGCTTCTCCTACTCACTATATGTTTTCAAGATGTGCTTTATCCTTAAACAAAAATTTTCTTTAAATGCTAAAGGTAAGAAAAAGTTTACAAAATGGGATTCTTTATTGCATATAGAAGAAAGGAGGTTTAAAGTGGAGGTTAATTGTGCATGCAGTTAGTTGATGTAAAGGAAGGCAGACATCATTTTGAAATTTTCTTTTATGGCTCTCATTTCCTTTAAGACCTATCTGTAGGAATACATGTAACTTGACTTAATAAGTGAATGAATATAAGTTTATATATGAGTCTACAAATTGTGCGATGACCAGAATATTCTTAAAGTGTTCCCATTGTTGCCTGGATTCAGACCTGCTAATAGCAGCTGAAGTCTGATGGATGAGTTCCCTGCCACAGACCTTTGTTTAGATCTCTTCCTTGGTGTCTCTTGCTATTTTTAGCTTTGGTTGTGTTGGGTGTGGTTTCCAGAAAAGTTTAGAGGCAGGGAGACCATGATCTAAATTAAAATATGTATAAAATATATTTGAGACTGACAGACTGTTATGCCACCATAATTCTGAAAGGGACCTTAGACATTGTTTGCAGTGAACAAACCGAGACAGAGATTAAGGGTCCTCTCAGATCAAAATTGACCAACAGTAGACACCTGACTAATGCGTCGTGGTTCTAGTACACAGTAACCCATAGTTTTATTTAAACTCAGAAAAAAGGTGAGCTTGACTTGAGTTCAGCAAGCATTTCAGGCTTGCTCTTATTGCAGACTGAATGGCTTAGTAAAGACTGCGCTAAAGTGTGTCTTTAAAAACAGTGGCCAGGTGTAGAGGCTTAGGTGGGATAGGAGCTGCACTGATCTGATGCCATTGGTAGTGCCTCGGTTGTTAGCGTTGTTGACATCCTTGGTCCAAAGTGAGTTATTATTGGACATTTGGAAAGTCTGGCCTGGTAATTGGGGGGCTGGGGAAGGAGTAAGACAAGGATCAGCTCCATTCTAATAAAACCAAAGAAGATTCAAGGTCTCTTTGCTGTGGTATAGTGATAACTTAGTTTAAAAAATCTACTGGAAATAAAACTCTATAGTGAAATTGGCCCAGTAGTGAATGCAGCTAAACTCCCTGTGGTAACCCCAGGGCTCAGACATATGCTCCATTTTGTTAATGCAAGACATATCAGCATAGAGTAATGAGAAGACCATAGAGGTAAGGAGGACAGCCAAATGTGTCTTTGGGGGAGGAGAAAAAAGTAAGAGAAAGGGAAAGAGAAGGGGATGGGGAGAGATAAAGGAGGCTAGAGGATTGGAAGTTCTGCCTATTGCTGAGGTATTAAGATAGACTGTTGTGAGATTCCTGAGC
Source organism: Cynocephalus volans (assembly GCF_027409185.1). Lineage (NCBI taxonomy): Eukaryota > Metazoa > Chordata > Mammalia > Dermoptera > Cynocephalidae > Cynocephalus > Cynocephalus volans. The sequence continues at coordinate 82,454,195 of NC_084471.1, forward strand.
ATATCCCTTTGCTTTTATTTCCAGTGTTTGTCACAGACACTCTTGAAGTAATAAAAGTAAATGTCTAGAATATAATGCATTGTTAATTATAATTTCCATGAAGATCCATATGGAAGAAAACATTTTCTTCTCCTATAATTTACCAGAGGATAGAAATAGTTCCTATGCAAGATGTTTAGGAAATGTGCTATATGCCCAGGTTCTTAACACTTTGATTTAATAATGATCTAAATTTTGTTTTTGGTAAAGCCATAGCTGCCTATTACATTTTGTATTAATTATTTAACGTTAAATGCTTATAGTATGCCAGGTGGTGGAATATATAGGTACAGTCAGTATTCTGTAAGAGTCTACATTTGAGTAGCAGTAATACAAAAACTAACATTTTTACAGTGCTTTCCACATGCCAGGCACTATGCTGAATGCTTTATAGTCATCACCTCGTTCAATGCTGACAACAACCTTAGGGGGTAGGCACTATTTTATTTGTTTTACAGATGAAGAAACTGAGGCTAGAGTTTAAGTACTTTACTCAGGTTCATAAAGTAAGTGAGAAATGTGGATTGAGTCTGTCTGACATGATCCATCCATGCCAATAACCACTACATTTGCTGCCTTCTTTATAACACATACTGTATCATTGTAAAATTTACCGGTAGTCAGATCCCAAATGGCTAACCTTGTAGTCAAACAAGATTATCTTTTAACTCCTCTATATAGGAAACACATTAAGGGAGGTACTACTGGTCAGCTCCTTTATGACTTGACCTACCTTGTCTTTTTTATGGCCAGCACTGATAATGTCTCTTGCATACATTCCTTCATTAATTCATCAAAAAATTAGAATATTTGATGTTACTTTTGTTTCTATCAATGATATTTATAAAGATGTTACTATATAAATATAAGGCTTTTACTACATAAATAAAAATACCACTTTTCACTTTTTTAACCTCTGCTTTTTTTGTTTTTTTTACTGGGTTTTATCATCTGTCTTTTCTTAGCATTAAATGTTACTTGTCCTTAGGTGGGTTTATAGTTTTTAAAAGGAATGTATGGTTGTTTGTGAAACCATGGAGGGCAGTGAGTATAGTAGTTAGAGCCGGATGCATAGTCAGAAGCTGAGATTCCAGTCCTGCCCTGTCACTTACGACAGCCATGGGCATCAGTGTTCTCATCTGTCTCAAAAAGGATTAAATGAGATGAATGATTTCCCAGCTTACCACCCCCTGGAGTCTGAAATAGTTTTTTAGTAAAAAAATGAAATGTTTCTGTTTTTTAAAAAGTTAATCCTTGTTTGTTTTTTAATTTAATAACTTTCTGTATCAGGTATGTATGTATGTATAGATGCATGCATATATGTGTGCATTTACTATGTCCTGTATTACTTTTATGATGAAAAATTATTTAAAATTTGTGTGGTTGGTGGAATGAATCAAGTCACTACAAATAAATCTTATTAGGAAAGTCCACTACAAAAAAAAAAAAAAGTTAATCCTAAATGCCATAGAACAGGAGAACTGATATATAACACATACACCATGAGAACCGATTAAGTAATTATGATTTCAGACACAAGGAAAGGGAAAATCAATTTGTGTGGTTCACTTTACAGGAAAGCTACAATTTTTAATAAGCTTTTTGAAATGTTAATATTAATTCATGGACTCCCAATGATTATCTACGTGGACTCTTAGGGACACAGGGGCCCCTGTTTGAAATTACCATATTGGATAATTGCTAGATTATTGATATAGTATGGATGATACAGCCTTTTCTTCAAATAATAGTCAATGAGATCTTGGGATAATTTTTTTTCTACTTAAATTGTTCTCCAGTAGCTTCTTTTGTATTTAGATTAAGATTCAAACTTTTTAACCTGGTTTACAGAGCTCTTTATGATCTGGTTTCTGCTTACCTTTCCAACTTTTTCTGACTAATTGGTTCACTCTTTCCAGCTATATTGGTTTTCTTGCAGGTCCTTAAACAAAGCAAACTGCTTCTTGTCTCATGGTCTGTTCATCACCTGTGCTCTCCTCGAAACCCTCTTCCCCTAGGTCAGCATTGTCCAGTGGAAATATATTGTGAGACATTTTTGTAATTTTAAATTTTCTAGGACCTGCATTCAAAAAGGTAAAAAGAAACAGGTGATAGTAATTTTAATGATATATTTTATTTAACACAACATATTCAAAATATTATTTCAGCATGATTATATAGATTATGAAATTTTTATATTCTTTTTTTCTTACTAAATCCTCAAAATCCAGTGTGTATTTTACACTTTTAGCATACCACAATTTGGACTAGGCACATTTCAAGTGTTCAGTTCTACTCTATTGAACAGTGCAGCCACAGATCTTTGCAAGATTGGCTTTTCTCATCATTCAGGTATCTGTGCCAGTTACCTACTTGGAGAGGCCTTCCCAGGCCGTCCTCCCTTCCCTGTCCCACTCTTGTCAGTCACCCTGCTTTATTTTCCTCATAGCATTTATCAGTACCTGACAATATTTTGTAAATGTGTTTGTTTACCTTTTTTCTTGATGGCTGGCTGGTATGGGGATCCTTACCCTTGACCTTGGTATTAGAACACTGTTTACTTTTTAATGTCAATCTTCCCCATTAGATTGTTGGCTCCTAGACAGCAGGACCTCCGTCCTTCTTGTTTATTATTGTATACCCAGTGACTAAAGTTGTGCCTGGTACAGAATAGGGACTCAAATAGATTGTTTGAATAAATGAATGAGATGGTTTGATATGGACAGAAATATAACTTTTCTTCTTGTTATTGACAATAAAAGTTAGTATATTTGGTTTATGTGTGGGTTTTTAAAACTTAAAGTGGAAGATAGAGTTTTTTAAAAAATGAGAAATTTGAGATTAATGAAAAAGCATAAGAGTGGGTAAATGATTAAAGGTTTTTAAAAGTATATATCAGCTTTGTGGAGAGCTACTAGAATTTCTTCTGTCTATAAAATTTATTAGCCTGTTTCTTTTCTCTTGAAATAAAGTATGATAAATAAAATTAACCTTTTTTGCCAGTTTTATGCAAGCAAATGTACAGGTACTAGCAAGGCTTTTTTTAAAGCAAACAACATGTCTTATTTATTAGTAAACTAGTGCGATGAGCACATAAATGGTGGATAGTGTTCATGAAATTTCAGAAAGTGGTTGTACTGAAGAGTGTTTGTAGCTTTCATTGTGGGTTTAGAGGAATAGCTTAGGAAATTGCATTTATAGTTTCCTTCCTTGTGGGCACCCACATCCGCTTTGAGCATGGTCAGCCAGGACAGTTTTCTTTAGTTTAATCCTTTATGTTTTTTTCTGTTTACACTTTAACTTTACTGTGCTTTATAACGTCTGTTCCGCCTAAGGCTTGACTTTTTAAGATGACATCATTAAAAGTCGTCTTAACAAGCGATTCCAAAAATTTTCAGTGTGAGATCTTTCTTCCCATTACTTTTTAGACAGAATGCAAGGATGGTTAGCTGAGTGTGAGGAGGTAAGCCTTGAGAATTCTGCGGATAGGACCAGAAATATTTAAATGCTGCTGAGACAGCACATCATGAAGTTAGAAGACCATGGAGCGCTTGCTTTCTCAGACATCCTGAACCTTTCCCCAAAATCCATGACTTTTACTAACTTTATTCTAAATATTCTAAATTAAATATTGTAATTATTCTTACTAACATGGACTTCTTGAGTTACCTTTCATTCTTCTGTTATTAATTAATGTATGTCACTGGTACAGGAAGCTAATTTTGAAATAATGCTTTCTTTAAATGGCTTTCAAAGACATGTGCTAGCTTTATTAAGTCAGTAGTATCACCTTTATGCTATGAAGCAATGAAAATAGCTAACATTTACCAGGCATGAACTGTGTGTTTGGTGATCTATAAACAATATCTTTAATTCTTGCAATAATTTGAAGATATTACCTTCCTCCTTTTACAGATGAGGAGGCTGAGGTTCAGTGAGTTGTTGCCTAGTCTTAGAGACAGTAAAGGCCATAGCTGGGATTCCATTCCGGGCTGTCTGGCTCCAAAGTGGCCCTTTTCCATTATGCCCTGCTGCCCCTCCGAGTCCTCAAGACCAGCTGTCCTAACTGCTGGGTGGTGGTGACACATTAATGGGCCATTTATGAGCTAGGTAACAAGTAATTATTAACAATAGTAAACATACTGAGGTTTTTTAAAATAAGTGGAATGGATTCAAGGTCTTCCCTCCGATGACATCATCTTCACTCAGTTCCATTCCTATGTGCTTTTATTGGATGGAAGAAAAAGAGGTGGCATCACATGCATCATACCAGTAATTGTGCAAAGCCCCGCACATAATGGGAAATCTATTTTTTTTTTTGGATGCTACTGCTACATTACTATTACTGATGAACCGTGAATAGTTTCCACATATTCATAAAGGCTTTTAAGAATACCACTGCAAAAGTAGTCTATTTGCTTCCCTTCCCTCTGGACTTCTAAAATATTTTGTTCTTTATCTGAGGACACCCATGAGAATGTGTTTCTTAATACTTATACTGATCTAGATTGTTTCTAGATACTTCCTCAATTATAAAATGTGGTGGTGTTTAGGAAAGAGCTTTTAAACTATAGAGTGCAGTAAAAAATGAGACGGAATTAAAATTTTAGAGTTGTAAAGTCTTTTAAGTTCGATCCTGCTGTGAGAACTAAAGTGCTGAATCCTTAAATACAGCTTGTGACCTCTAGATTTTAAACTGTAAAACCCAGTTTCAAGATATTTATAAGTAGTCTATTTTCTAGATCCCAGAAGCCTTCTGATGAAAATCCACCTATTTTGCATCATTTTCTCCTGCTCATGCTTGGAGAATCCAGGTTCTGCTTTGATGACCATGTTTTCTTACCCTTCCTTTATCTTCTTCTTTTTTAGTATAACATACTGTCATTTATTTAACACAGGAAAGTATGCTGTAGTTTGAGGAAACAGTCATGTAGAAATGACATATATATTAAGCCTCTAATAGTCTTTTTGTTTGTTTGTTTGTTTGTTTGTTTGTTTGTTTTTTGTCTTTTTTGTGACCAGCCGCACCGCGCTCATCCAGTGAGCGCACCAGCCATCCCTATATAGGATCCGAACCTGAGTGCGCCACGGGATCGGCCCGCCGCTGATAGTCTTAATTCCTCAATACAGCTTGACATAAGATTCATTGACCAGGCATTTGTACTTTTTTTCCCCGAGTCCCTTCTTTAATGATCACCCTTATTTTCACCTCAGTCCTCTTGAAGCCACCTCCTATTGCTCTTTTGGTTGTCCCTTTTCCATAAAAACCTGTAGAATAAGTATTTTTTTGCCAAAAAGTTTTCTGTGTCATTAAAACCTCATAGTAAAGGAATTCTCTCTGTCTGTGTAAATCCTCAACTTACTTTCATCCCCAGCGGAAACTGGGTAGTTTCTTATTTCCCACAACTTTTCAGACTTAATACTTTCTATTTCTAGTATCCCTTCAATTCTTTCCTTTTCCTTCTCTCATAGTCCTTTGAGAAAACAGGGACAATCTGCTAGACCAACAGTATTCTTTCTGTATATTAAATTTATGTCAGTGTTTTTTCTTTTTGCTGTAGATTGAGACTAAAATAGCAAGGAGGGATTGTGGCCTCTGGGCAGATAAGACATGAATTGTTTTGAGGGGGAGTGAGCATCACATACTCTTGTATAATTCCTTGACATGGGAATCCTCCCTTGTCATAAGAATCAGAACCAGCTTATCAATTGGAATTCTATGAGAATGAGATATTGACTTTAATAAGAATAGTTTGAACACTAGTAATTTAGGACTGGTAAGATTTAAAAGTTGTAGATGATTCACTTTTAGGACCACAGTGTTTTGTTTTATTTACTAGATAAATTTATCTTCACTTTAAGTTTAACCCTAACCTTTAAGGAAATTTAAATGGCTGAGGTAACAAGATAACAGATTGTTTAAAATGTTTCCCATCTCCTGCTTCAAGTGTATTCTTTTTCTTAATAAATAAACTTTTGTCTAGATTTCAAAATATTCTGGCTCTGCCCCAGGGAAATAAGCTTTCCTACTTGACTTTATTTGCTTTGTGCCATTGTTCATGAGAACAATGACTGATTTCACAGTTTATTAGAACACAGACATTGCTACCATTGAGGTGATTATGACAAAATAGGTTATTTTGTTTGGTTGTTCTCACTTTTGTCTGGCAGTGCTTATTTTTTCATTGGGAGCCCCAGCTACAATCTGATTGTAATTAAATAACGTGAAAGCTGTGTGTACCAGAGTGTAAAGTCTTGTGTATTCTTCATAGTGAAGGACGGACGGGCCTCATTTACTGTGACCCACTTGTAAACATCTTGTCCCTGATGGACAGGGCCAGTGGGGAAAGAGTTGAAAGTACTCGTATTGGTGAATGGAGGGTAGAAGTTGGTAAAAAATAAAAAATTACAAACCACACCTGTTATTCCAAACTCTGCTAATCTCAGTGATCTCTCTCTCTCCCTCTCTTCCACATGGAACACAAAATTTATGGCTAGAGTATGGAGATATCCAGACAAATACCCTAGACCTTGAGGGACAGCTGAAATACTGTTGTGTGTGAGAGAGAGATTGCTTTTTTTCCCCAAAAAAATATATGAGAAAGAAATAACTTATTGAATTCTTTGCTCTTAAAAATAAATTCTTTCATAATTTTCAAATTTGCCTTAGAACTTAAAGGAAAGTATAAATAGTTGTATTTTTCAATAAACACAACTGAATAGTTTTTTAATATCTCTGAGATAATGAGATACAGTCTTCTCTCAAGTGTGGGAACTATTTTGCACCCTTTTCCTCTGTTCCCTGACCTCTGCCTTTTGACCCTGCTGCTTTGTGATGAGATTAGAGGCCTTTGAGCTTTTCTCTAGTCTACTGAGGTTTCCTTACACAGCAACGTAAAGTTTAAACTTCCTTAAAATATGTTCTTAAAATTGAGGAGAACACTCAGATTTAATTGTAGGTACATGTTTTATCAATAGGTTTTTCTTTAAAAAGTTTTTCTTCCTTAATATTTTCCTGTCCAAAATATGTATTTAATTATATTTTCTAATAGTAACTTTAACATTTTTTGTGTGTGTATGACTAAATATATTTTTTCTTTAGAGTAAAATGTTCTTGGAGAATTTTATAAAGTAAAACTGCTTGTTTAGGGAGAGGCAAAATATTAGAGCTTTCCAGCATAGGAGAGCCCAAGAGACACTCGACTCTCTTCCCCATTTGTTATCTCTTTAGGAAAGAGAAGTTAAAATCTGGATTCACAGGGCGTCGTACAAGAGGAGCAGATTAAGTATTTTCAGAGAGAATTAGTGTTTTAAACTTCTTATAATAAAGCTAACACTTTTTAGGTACCTTATCAAATGTCTAAAATAGAATAGGAAGTGAAACGGGCAGAGAAAAGGAGATGAACTTATTTAGTTTGGCTACTTGTTAGTAGCTTGTATTAGAGTTTTTGGGAAGGAGTAAAATTAATGAAGAAAATGACTAGGGATTTTATATGTATTTTATTTTTGTTTTGCATCCTGTCTTCAAGTTTGTCCAGAAAATTAAGCTTTTGCTTTGTTTTAGACATTTTAATAGGATTTTCTGAGGAATGTCTATTTTACACACCATTAGAAAGATTTGTAATAATGAAGCTTTTGGACTTTGATTTACATGGCATTTTCCTGCTATAGAACATTCTAGCTGGAGTGAGGATAAGTAAAATAATATGTTTGAAATAATAAAAGGCAATAAATGCTTTTTAAAAAAGAATTGTGGCTTTTAAATGATAGAAGTAGTATATGAAGGTACTTCAAAAAATTCGTGGAAGATGGAATTAAAAGATAATGTGATATGGTACTGATAAAACCAAGGTCGAGGGTTCAGATCCGCATACTAGCCAGCCACCAAAAAAAAAAAGATAATATTAATCTTTCCATGAACTTTTTGAAGACCCCACAAATGCCAGTTTTAAAAACTGGAGAATACAGGATTGCAGTAAAGAAAATAACAGTCATCTGTTATTCCACAGGGGCAAAATTTAAAATAAAAATAGAAGTTCTGATTTTGGTTACTAAGTGGAAAGCAGAGTGACCATTTTATTGTGGTTAAATGAGCTGAGCAATAATCGGAGAAACCCAATATGATTTATTTTTTTTGCCCAAGTTCTTGCTGCTAATTTAGTATGTAACATCTGTAAAGACCTCAGTACATAGCTATAGATTGAAAGAATGAATGGGTAAATAAAATGGAGTTGTCTACTTATGGTGTTTACTTTGAGAGATAGAAATTAAATTTTTAGTATTTGCAACACTTTTTTTTTTTTTAGCCAAAACCCTCTATACGATCTATAATTAAAGTGGAATGGGGAATAAAAGAAAGTAGCTTTGAATATCAGGAGCTTAATGCTACAATAATCTATTTAAAAATTTTTTTTTTCTATTATGGAAAAGGGGAAAACACTTGTGACAAATGAGATGGGAAGACAGAGGAAGAAGGTAGAAGAGGCAATTCAGTGACAAATATTGTACGCTCTTGATCGCCATCTTACTGGGAATCTGATTATTTGTTGTTACATAGCAGTATGGAAATATGTTTAGATGGTATAAGAAACCTCTGGTAAAAATCTGGTTGTCTCCCTGCACGTTGCTGGGAGAGAATAATATTTTAGGGAGACTGAATCTAGAGACCCCAGCAGATCTGATACTTGTCCTTCGCAGCTCCCTTCCTGTCCCCATGTAAGGGCTACGTAAACATTTTGTGGTCAAGGCTGGAACTAGCTGCTGAGAATGCAGAGAATGCCTGCCATTTCCCTTTTCACGCAGCTGAATAATAAGAGCAGGGGCATCTTTTGATTGTCTTGCTGTGTTTTGGCTGGTGCTGTTGGTGCTTTTAAGATTCCCAGACTATGTGCTTTAAGGAAGTTAAGATTTCTGACTGCTTCTGTAAATGACTTTACTCCTAACACACACTTATCATGAGTTTCAAATGTTTAAACCAACCAACCTTCATATACCAAAGAAGGGGTATTTGTCATAGCAATTGGAAAAACATATGCAAGGAAAGTTGTGTGTCTCATTTTCTTTCAACCCATCAATTTATTGAAAATGTATGTGATTTTTGTTAGTAGTGATAGTGCCTTCTAAAATTTTGAGTAAATGAAATAAAAGTCCTGAAAAACAAAAAACATTAAAAAAAAAAAAGAACTCTGGTTAGTTTTTATCTGGAGAGGCATTATTTGCATTTTTTTCTCTTGGTGTTTTTTAATTATCTTTTAGGGTGACTTAAATTGAGATTAATTTAATTGTTCCTTAAATACTATGACTGGCATTGATTCTTTAAACATTTTTTGGTGAGTATAACAACAGTTACAAAAGAATCTCCTCTTTAAAAACCCCTCAGTAAATCTAAGTCTTTGAGATGGTTTTAGTCTGGCTATCTCCCCAGCTGAATAAAGTTGCCTTCCCTTTTCATCAGCACTTCACTTTTGAGTCTTTTGTTTGTTTAGATGGTGGGCAGCTGAACTTGGGTTCAGTAACATTAGAATGCTTGTAGTTTTAAGTCAAAGAGGACCTAGGAAATTAAGGAATTTGGCTGGTTCACATAATTTAAAAGGGTTTTTTTTAAGGGGGGGAGGGCATGGTATAATTTGGACAGGACTTCAGTCCCATTTCACAGCAGCTTTTTAGGCTCTACCTGTTTTTTTTTTTTTTTTTTTTTGGTGGCTGGTCAGTACAGGGATGGAACCCTGGACCTTGGTGTTACCAGCATCGTGCTCTAACCAAGTGAGCTCTAATTGACCAGCTCTAGGCTCTACCTTTACCCAGTGTTGTCTTCCTCTTCAGGGTGGCTTCTCTCATGGTGATGAAATGGTGTAGGAGTTCAGGCTTTATGTTTGCATATCACACTTTCCCTAGAAGAGATAGAGCTTTCCTCCTCCATCCCCCACTCCTGTCATGAAACAAACTCTGGGTTTTGCTGTGATTGGACCACTTTAGGTCACACTTCCTTGAGGCCCATCCTTGAAGGAATCAGTGTGGCAAATAGAATGGGAGTAAACTGATTGCTTAGAGACTAGTTTGGAATGAAAATCACACTTCACAATGGAAGAGGGGGGAAGTGGCTGCTGGAAAGCAATCCCAATATTCCCTACCCTATTTAATGCTAGACTATGAAGAGGGCCTTTCTTTAAAAGACAGAAAAAAGCCCCTGAAAGGTTTTGAGCAAGGGAATGGCACGCTCAAAACTATGCTTTGGTAATATTACTCTGTGTGAAAGGTGTAGAATAGAATTAAACTGGGAAGAGACTTGAAGTGGGGAAACCAGTTAGGAAGCTGTTCTATCTATAAGACAAATTACAGGGGAAGGGTCTAAATTAGGGTAGTGGCAGTGGGACTAAAGAAGATGGGAATGGATATGAAACAAGATAGACATATAAATTGAATTTGGTGACTTTATTGTATGTTGAGTTAAAGAGGAGATGAGATACACATGACTGAGATTTTGGGTGTGGGTAATAGGGATTTGATGGTGTGCATTTGTTCAAGGAAGGAACACAGAAAGAAATAAGTTTCAAATGATGGATAATGAGGCCCATTTTGAATTTGTGATAGCGATGTTACTAGTATGACCTCATTTTCCTTTATAGCAGGAAGAATTAAAACCACTTTCTCCACATCTTGTCATGATAGTGGTGATTAACTATATTAATGTATGTGATGCAAGCAAGTGGTGGAGCTAGAACTTGAATTCTGTGCTTCAGACCCAGATTTCTACGTTTTTCTCTAATATCACACTTACCTCTATTTATAGACTAACTCATACTTTTTTTCCTTCCTTTCCCTTCCTCCCTTTCTTTCTCCCTCCCTTTCTCCCTCCTTTCCTTCTTTCCTTCCTCTTTTGTCAGCACCACGCTCTCCCAAGTGAGCCAACCGGCCATCCCTATATAGGATCCGAACCCACGGCCTTGGTGTTATCAGCACCGCACTCTCCCGAGTGAGCCACGGGCCGGCCCAACCCTTCCTCTTTTGTTAAAGGAATGAAATATGGGGGCCGAGCCCGTGGCGCAGTTGGTAGAGTGCTGCGCTGGCAGCGCGGCGACGCTCCCGCCGCGGGTTCGGATCCTATATAGGACTGACCGGTGCACTCACTGGCTGAGTGCCGGTCACGAAAAAACGACAAAAAAAAAAAAAAAAAAAAAAAGGGAATGAAATATGTGTGTATATTCATTTAAATCTGTATCTTTTTAAAGATAAACTATAAAAATACCATATTAAAAAAATACAGAAATTGTCCAGGGTGTGAGCTGAGATTTATTTTTGAATTAAGAAAATGTGTTAGGCATTAATTAGTAAATAATTTATCTTTTTTCTGCAAAGCTTCAGTTTGTGGTTAAAGTGCACAGTTGTTTTTGTGAAAGGCTTTAGAATAGTGCATTTAGAATGTGTCTGTATTCTGCAGCCATGAATCCATGAAGCATATGCTATTTAACATTTTGCAGTTTGTATAGCATACATCTATCTCTAGCCAGTTTGAATGTCTGCAGGTGCTTGCACGGGGTTCTAGCCATTTCCACCTGGAATGTTCAGGTCATTTGGTACTACTCCAGAAGAACGTATTACCAGTTAGCTGTATGGAATCCAATGTTGAATTACCTGCTATTGGTTGATAATGTATGCATAGTGCTTACTGTGGAGCCTGGCAGGATGTAATTGCTCAATAAATGTTAGCCACATCTTCATTACCATAGTTGATTGGATTAAACTTCAGGCACTTTGATGGGATTTAAGGTGTTCCTGGAACTCTCCTTTAGATATTCAAAAACAGTCCCTGGAGTTATGTCCTTTTTTATTGACAGCTAATTTTATTCGTTATTTTTTGTATAGATAACAGGTTCATGTGGCACCATTCCTAGAAGATACAAAAAGTGTGTGTTAAAAAATACATCTCATCTCTCTCCCCAGCCATCTAGTTCTTTTGCCCGGAGATAACCGTAGTTACGTTTCTTGTGTATGTTTCCAGAGGGCATTCTCTGTGTCCTATGACATGTTTCTTATTAATCTTAGAATGTACTCCTAACTTTGAACTTTGATATATTTCTCTTTTACACGTTATTGTCTTTTTCTTTCACTTGATGTAGTAACAATAATAAAGCCATTGCTCAAATTATTTTTTATTGTTTACAGGCAGTTAAATACAGGTTTAATTTGTACATGTTGCATTAATAAAAGTTTTACTGAAAAAAAAAACCACTTTATATTCTAAAGAAGTAAAGAGCACATGTTTTGGTTTAATTAACCCATTTCTTTGGTGAGTAATGTTTCTATATACTATGTGGCATCAACTTGACTTTATGGGGTCTCACTATGCTAAATAGAAGTTTTGATGGATTATGGTAATAGAGTAGGAGATTATCCAGTATGGAGTATGTTTTGTTTTGTTTGTTTAGAAAAATTTTAAAAAACTCTTTATAATGGAAAATTTCAAACACATATAAAAATAGGCGGGATAGTATAGTGAACCTCCATGTGCCCATCTACTAGTTATTAACTCACCACCAATATTATTTCATCTTTCCCCCTCCCCCTCCTTATTCCTACCTAGCACTACAGAATTATTTTGGAACAGATTCCACATTTTCTGTCATTTCATCATATGTTTTAGAATGTGTCTCTAAAGGTAAGGGCTCTTTTATGTACACTGTTAGAATATGGGTTTTGGTTTTGTATTTAATCATCATATCCCAGTGACAAATGCATTTTGTATTGAATAAATAATATGACAGTCTTAGTCTCATTAACCAAATGCAATAATTAAATAAAGAAGTAAATCTTATGTAGGCTTTTAACGTTTCTAAAGTTATGCTGACATAAAAATTTTGAGGAAGCATCAGCTATTAAAAATGTTGTTATTCCAGCTTTTAATTTAGAAATCTTAGGATGCTCTTTCTTTTAACATCTTTGTTATATATAAGCTAGTCAATAAGGCTGCTTGATTGTATTAGTTAACTATTGCTTTGAAACAAAATTTTCTCCAAAATTTATTGCTCAAAACAACAGCATTTTTTATCTTAACATGTTTCTGAGGGTAAGGAATCTGGGAGTAGCTTAGCTGTTGGTTCTAGCTCAGTCTTTCATGAAGTTGCAGTCAAGCTTTTGGCAAGGGCTGCAGTCATCTCTGGACCCGACTGTGGCTGAAGACTCTGTTTCCAAGCTCCCTCGTGTGGTTGTTGGCAGGACTCTGGTTCTTCACTGATTAGGCCTCTCTATTGGCTGCCTCCGTGTCCTAATGACGTGGTTGTTGGCTTCCCCTAGAGCAAGTGATTAGAGAGAGAGACAGAGAAAGAATGAGACAGGTCCATGACAGAAGCCAAAGATTTTTATAACCTAATCTCAGAAGTAACATACCATCATGTCTTCCTTAGGCTGTTGGTCACCCAGAACAGCCCTAGTGCACTGTGAGAGGGTATGTGAGGCTGTTAATACCAAGAAGCAGGAATTATTTGGAGTCATCTTGGAGGCTGGCTGCCACTGATTTTGGCAGTGTTAAAGCTTTTAAACCTTTGATTTAGGGTTTAGACTCTTCAGCAATGGTTTTAAATAGAGTATTCCAAAGCTATAGTAATGTGCAGGATTTTGAAGCTATCTGTATTTGAAAGAAGTAATACAGATCTACTATTTTTAGAATTGCAGTGTGGCAGAGTTTGATTGTGCACTCTCAAGCCAGACTGCCTTGGGCAAGCTACTTAAATTTTCTTTACCTAATAATTATACCCTACCTTTTCTTGGTATTGTTGTAAGGTTAAATGCTCAAATATTATTTGTTATCATTTTTATTGTTCAAAGAACTTGAGAAAATGAGTGAGCTCAGTTGCTTTGTATCTAGAATTATAGGGTAGAATGTTGGAAGATGAGGCTGGAGAAGTAGGCAGAGATCACTGCTGTGGGAAGGATGAGCTTTCACATCTGACTGCTCAGCAGAGTTAATTTGTATTTATACTGTTGCTATCCCTTGGCAATTAGTATGTTAAACTACTTGATTTGGAAAAAAAGGGCTGGCAGGTTAGCTTACTTGGGAGAGCGTGGTGATCATAACACCAAGGTCAAGGGTTCGTATCCTGGTACCAGCCAGTCTCAAGCAATAAAAATAATGGTGAGGCTTTTGTAGCAATTCCTTTTTCTGTTTTTGCTTCAGTGTAACACCTGGATTCTTGTGCTTTATACTTAGCAGTGCGGGGCACACAGCTTTTCTTTTCTTTTAAATGGTCCCACTGGAAGGAGAAGTGATAGTGGCATTGCTCTTTAAAAGGAAAAGAAAGGGGGGAAAAAATGAAGAGAGAGGGCTAATAGTGGAAGGGAACTGAAAAGTGCTTGACAAATTCTGTAAGGAAGCATTTAGCTTTGGTCAGAAATGTAGTTGTTAGCCAGCTGCAAGCAAACCCATCTGGCACACTTTTTCATTATTCTTCTGAAATATTCATGGGCTCTGACAGTCCCTGCCTTGTTTCCATTAGATCCTCACGTATTCTCATCTTCCAGTAGCCAATCTGGAGTTGCAGTGGGTTGCCCTTGTTTTGTTTTCTTATTGCTGAGGATGTAATCAATAAAGAGTAGACACTCAAGGAAAAGTTTATGGAAACTCAAATTCTCTTGCAAAATAAGCTGTGGAGCAAATTAAATAATGTAGTTTTTAAAATGTAGTTCTCAAAAATGGCTAAAGTAGTCACTGCAGCTTTTTTAATGCTTTAATGTATCTGTAATACTTGAAGCATCTCTGAATTATGACTCTTCTGGTCATTAAACAGTAACCTTCATTTTCATTAAAGAAATTTTATTTTACAAAATACATTTGCATGTTTCTTATTAATTTCCAAAAGATCTCTTGAAGTCATTTACAGTGTAGATCAAAAGAAATCATAAGTAATCCTTTCATTTTTAAAAATTAACTTCTCTTCAGATCATTGATACTAGACTTATTATCTAGCATTCAAAAAAAGTTCCTGAGAATTGGTCTTATAAACTCCTCTGAAAGCTCGTGGGACTGCTTTTTGTACTGAATAGTAACTTGAGATTCAACTAGTTAGTCCTACTTCTGTTTTAAGATTGCCACTTTGTTTTTAAATTTAAAGTATAATTTTCTTACATTAGCTCCCTGTTTTACATGGGAAGGGAACCCTTAGATTTTTTTTTCCCCCCGAAGGAGTTTAGCAGTTTGAGTTCATGGTGAGTGCTGAGATTTTACCTAGTTGAGTGATAAAGATTTTAAAAACAGAGAGAGGTCCATCTTTTCATTTTTGTAGGTTAACATTGTGACAGCAGTGTTAAAAATACAGACTGTTGGTGTCACAAATTTGTATGACATGGATTTTCATGTTTAAGTCTAATTTTCCTTTGCCTTCTCTTCTTTTAGCTGTGGCTCCTTTGTCTGCTCTGGCCTGGCAAGATGAAGAAACATTAAGGCTTTATTGGGGTCAGTGCTTCCCAGAAACCTATCTGACTTTGATGCTCAATAGGACCCATTTGCCACCATTTAAACAAAGGATTTGGAGGCCTTGCAGGCTTTCTATCTGTCTTGTGAAGCTTGGTGCAGCTAATGTGCAAAAGTTTTACTTAGGGGCAGAAGAAAGCCTTTTCTTTTTTAAAGAGCAATACTACTATCACTTCTCTTTCAAGTATTTAGAATCTGTTAAAAAAAAAAAAAAACAGTTTCTATATAAATATTTAAAGTGGTATTTTAAGTCACCTGATTTTGTTCCCATATGTTAGGAAGAAATGAGTTGAGCAGAATTAGAAGTTTTGTCACTCGCTGAAGTAATTAAATTGAAGTTTTTACAGTGCAACTTTTTGGAGTAGAACAAAATCAGGTGACTTAAAATGCCATTTTAAGTATTTATATAGAAACTGTTTTTTAATCTATTTTTTATTGCAACGTAGTTGAATCTCCTATCTGTGGGGTACAGAGTTGAATGTCAGTACCTGTGTGCAATATGTGATCCTCAAATCAGGATAAGTAATATAGTCAACATTATACAATGTAATCATTTTTTGTGGCCCTTTACCAGTTACTCCCTACCCTTTTCCCCCTTTCCCACCTTTGGTAACCTCAGTCCTATTCTTTCATTTTGAAAGTTCAACATTGTGATTGTTGTATCTTTTTTAATTTTTTTATTTATTTATAATTTTTAGCTTCCACTTATTAATGAGGACATGAGGTATTTCTCTTTCTGTGCCTGGCTTATTTCACTTAACATGATTTTCTCTAAGTTCATTGATGTTGCTGCAAATGACAGTATTTCATTCTTTTTTATAGCAGAGTAGTATTCCATTGTGTAAATATACCACATTTTCCTTATCCAGACATCCTTCGATAGACATTTAGGTTGGTTCCAACTCTTACCCATTGTAAATAGGGCTGTTATTAACATGGGGGTGCAGGTATTCCTTCAACATGATGATTTCTATCCCTTTGGGTATATACCCAGACATGAGATTGCTAGATCAGGTGGCAGTTCTATCTGTAGTTGTTTGAGGAACCTCCATACTGTTTTCCATTATGGCTGCACCAATTTGCAGTACCATCAACAGTGTAGGAGGGTTCCCCTTGCTCCTCATCCTCTTCAGCATTTATTATTCTGTTTTTTAGATAATGGCCAGTCTGACTGGGGTGAAGTGATATCTCAGTGTGGTTTTGATTTGCATTTGCCTGATGCTGAGTGATGTTGAGCATTTTTTCATGTGTCTGTTGGCCATTTGTATATCTCCCTTTGAAAAATGCCTATTCAGCTCCTTTGCCCTTTTTTATTTTCTTTGCTCATTCTTTTATCGGGTTATTTTTTTTCCTGTTAAGTTGTTTGAGTTCCTTCCATATTCTGGATATTAACCCTTTGTCAGATGCATAGTTTGCAAATATTTTCTCCTATTCTGTAAGTTGTTTTTTCACTCTGTTGTTTCTTTTGCTGTGCAGTCATTATTATTTTCATTCATTTTATTTTTCTTGCAAAATTGCTATAATTACACAGATATATACAACTGCAAACCATTTATTTATTTAAAATTAAATTTGCCCTTTAGGGAGTAATTCTTCAGTACTAAATGTGTGCACTCTTTACCAGTGGGTACTTAATTCACCATTTTTTTTTTTTTTTTGTCAGGTAGAATTTTGGATGATAATGAGGCAGGACTGGCCAGTTGTATTAATATTATTTCTAAGCATATCTTTCAGCCTTCTAGACTTGAAGCTACTTGAGGGAAATAGTTGAACATTATAGTTAAGAACATGACTTCTGGAGAATAAACTGTGCCTGAGATTAAATCCTACCTCTTCCATTTGCTGGGTTTTTTTGTCCTAAACTTTTGAAGCCTTATTTTATCATCTCTAAAACAGGAATGTATTTAACTCATAAAGTTGCTGGGTTGATGAATGAGGGAACGTACAGTGTCTGGGGTACGTAGGAAGTATTCAATGAATGTAATCTACTATTCCTATTTATAATCCCTTAGCACTTGGTATAGTGCCGTGTACATAATAGATGCTCATTGAATATTTGTTGAGTGAATGATGTTGCTTAAACTTAAGGGTAAAGTTCTAGAATATGTGCCATTGTCAATATGTGATTAATGTATTAAAAAGGAAAAAAAAATGCTGTGTATTTAATATTTGTACCTCATTTTGATATTTGTACCTCACTCCACTCTTTTTTTAAAATTCTTTTTATTTTTTATTTTTTAAATTTTATTTTGTCGATATTCATTGTGGCTGATTATTGCTCCCCATCACCAAAACCTCCCTCCCTTCTCCCTCCCCCCCTCCCCCCCAACAATGTCCTTTCTGTTTGCTTGTCCTATCAACTTCAAGTAATTGTGGTTGTTATATCTTCTTCCCCCCCCCGGTTTTGTGTGTGTGTGTGTGTGAATTTATATATTAATTTTTAGCTCCCACCAATAAGTGAGAACATGTGGTATTTCTTTCTGTGCCTGACTTGTTTCACTTAATATAATTCTCTCGAGGTCCATCCATGTTGTTGCAAATGGCAGTATTTCATTCGTTTTTATACCTGAGTAGTATTCCATTGTGTAGATGTACCACATTTTCCGTATCCACTCATCTGATGATGGACATTTGGGCTGGTTCCAACTCTTGGCTATTGTAAAGAGTGCTGCGATGAACATTGGGGAACAGGTATACCTTGGACTTGATGATTTCCATTCCTCTGGGTATATTCCCAACAGTGGGATAGCTGGGTCGTATGGTAGGTCTATCTGCAATTGTTTGAGGAACCTCCATACCATTTTCCATAGAGGCTGCACCATTTTGCAGTCCCACCAACAATGTATGAGAGTTCCTTTTTCTCCGCAACCTTGCCACCATTTATCGTTCAGAGTCCTTTGGATTTTAGCCGTCCTAACTGGGGTTAGATGGTATCTCAGTGTGGTTTTGATTTGCATTTCCCGGATGCTGAGTGATGTTGAGCATTTTTTCATATGTCTGTTGGCCATTTGTATATCTTCCTTAGAGAAATGCCTACTTAGCTCTTTTGCCCATTTTTTAATTGGGTTGCTTGTTTTCTTCTTGTAAAGTTGTTTGAGTTCCTTATATATTCTGGATATTAATCCTTTGTCAGATGTATATTTTGCAAATATTTTCTCCCACTCTGTTGGTTGTCTTTTAACTCTATTAATTGTTTCTTTTGCTGTGCAGAAGCTTTTTAGTTTGATATAATCCCATTTGTTTATTTTTCGTTTGGTTGCCCATGCTTTTGGGGTCGTATTCATGAAGTCTGTGTCCAGTCCTATTTCCTGAAGTGTTTCTCCTATGTTTTCTTTAAGAAGTTTTATTGTTTCAGAATGTATATTTAAATCCTTAATCCATTTTGAGTTGATTTTAGTATACGGTGAGAGGTATGGATCTAGTTTCATTCTCCTGCATATGGATATCCAGTTATCCCAGCACCATTTGCTGCAGAGGCAGTCCCTTCCCCAGTGAATAGGCTTGGTGCCTTTGTCAAAGATCAGATGGCAGTAAGTGTGTGGGGTGATTTCTGGATTCTCTATTCCATTGGTCAGTGTGTCTGTTTTTATGCCAGTACCATACTGTTTTGGTTATTATAGCTTTGTAGTATAGCTTAAAGTCAGGAAATGTTATGCCTCCAGCTTTATTTTTTTTGGTCAGCATTGCTTTGGCTATGCGTGGTCTTTTATTGTTCCATATAATTGACTGGATAGTTTTTTCCATTTCTGAGAAAAATGTCATTGGAATTTTGATGGGGATTGCATTGAATTTGTCTATCACTTTGGGTAGTATGGACATTTTCACTATGTTGATTCTTCCAATCCAAGAGCATGGGATATCTTTCCATCTTCTTGGATCCTCTCTAATTTCTCTCAGCGCTGGTTTGTAGTTCTCATTATAGAGATTTTTCACCTCCTTGGTTAACTCAATTCCTAAGTATTTTATTTTTTTGGTGGCTATTGTAAATGGGCAGGCTTTCTTGATTTCTCTTTCTGCATGTTCACTATTGGAGAAAAGAAATGCTACTGATTTTTCTGTGTTGATTTTGTATCCTGCTACTGTGCTGAAATCATTTATCAATTCCAACAGTTTTTTTGTAGAGATTTTAGGCTGTTTGATATATAAGATCATGTCATCTGCAAACAGGGACAGTTTGACTTCATCTTTTCCAATCTGGATGCCCTTTATTTCCTTCTCTTCTCTGATTGCTCTGGCTAGTACTTCCAACACTATGCTGAATAGGAGTGGTGAGAGTGGGCATCCTTGTCTAGTTCCTGTTCTTAAAGGAAAAGCTTTCAGCTTTTCCCCATTCAGGATGATATTGGCAGTGGGTTTGTCATATATGGCTTTAATTATGTTGAGATATTTTCCCTCTGTACCTAACTTGTAGAGGGTCTTTGTCATGAATGAGTGATGAACTTTATCAAATGCTTTTTCAGCATCTATAGAGATGATCATATGGTCCTTGTGTTTGAGTTTACTAATATGGTGTATTATATTTATTGATTTGCGTATGTTGAACCAACCTTGCATCCCTGGGTTGAATCCCACTTGATCGTGATGAATAATTTTTCGTATGTGTTGCTGTATTCTGTTTGCTAGTATTTTAGTGAGGATTTTTGCATCTATATTCATCAAGGATATCGGCCTGTAGTTTTCTTTTTTGGTTATATCTTTACCTGGTTTTGGTATCAGGATGATGTTTGCTTCATTGAATGAGTTTGGGAGATTTGCGTCTGTTTCAATCTTTTGGAATAGTTTGTAAAGAATCGGTGTCAATTCCTGTTTGAATGTTTGGTAAAATTCTGCTGTGAATCCATCTGGTCCTGGGCTTTTCTTTGTTGGGAGCCTTCTGATAACAGCTTCAATCTCCTTTATTGTTATTGGTCTGTTCAAATTTTCTACGTCTTCACGGTTCAGTTTTGGGAGCTTGTGTGTGTCCAGAAATTTATCCATTTCCTCCAGATTTTCAAATTTGTTGGAGTATAGTTGTTTATAGTAGTCTTGAATGATTCCTTGTATTTCCGATGAATCAGTTGTAATATCGCCTTTTTCATTTCTAATTTTTGTTATTTGAGTCTTCTTTCTTCTTTTTTTTGTTAGCCATGCTAATGGTTTGTCAATTTTATTTATCTTTTCAAAAAACCAACTTTTTGATTCGTTGATCTTTTGAATTGTTTTTTTGGTTTCAATTTCATTCAGTTCTGCTCGGATCTTAATGATTTTTTTCCGTCTGCTAACTTTAGGTTTGGATTGTTCTTGTTTTTCTAGTTCTTTAAGGTGAAGTGTTAGGTTGTTCACTTGCCATCTTTCCATTCTTCTGAAGTGAGCGTTTAATGCAATAAATTTCCCCCTCAGTACTGCTTTTGCAGTATCCCACAGGTTTTGGTATGATGTATCATTGTTTTCATTAGTTTCAATAAATTTTTTGATTTCCTGCTTGATTTCTTCTTGGACCCATATGTCACTAAGTAGAATGCTGTTTAATTTCCATGTGTTTGTATAGTTTCCAGAGTTTCATTTGTAATTAATTTCTACTTTTAATCCATTGTGGTCTGAGAAGATACATGGGATAATTCCAATTTTTTTGAATTTATTAAGACTTGATTTGTGACCTAATATGTGATCTATCCTGGAGAATGATCCATGTACTGATGAGAAGAATGAATATTCTGAGGTTGTTTGATGGAATGTTCTGTAGATATCTGCCAATTCCTATTGGTCTAGAGTCTTGTTTAGATCTTGTGTTTCTCTACTGATTCTTTGCCTAGATGATCTGTCTAATATTGACAGTGGGGTGTTAAGGTCCCCTGCTATTATGGTATTAGTGTCTGTTTCCTTCTTTAGGTCTAATAGAGTTTGTTTTAAAAATCTGGCTGCTCCAACATTGGGTGCGTACATATTTATGATTGTTATGTCTTCTTGATGGATCAGTCCTTTTATCATTAAGTAGTGTCCCTCATTGTCTCTTTTTATGGTTTTTAGTTTAAAGTCTATTTTGTCAGATATAAGAATAGCTACTCCAGCTCGTTTTTCTTTTCTGTTTGCATGGTAAATCTTTTTCCATCCTTTCACTCTTAGTCTGTGTGAATCTTTATGGGTGAGGTGGGTCTCTTGTAGGCAGCATATAGTTGGGTCCTCCTTTTTGATCCAGTCAGCCAGTCTGTGTCTTTTGATTGGGGAATTTAAGCCTTTTACATTAAGAGTTGTTATTTCAAGGTGTTGATTTATTCCTAGCATTTTTTTGGTTGTTTGGTTGTCTTAGGTGTCTTTTGTTCCTTGCTTTCTGATTTACTGTTTGGTTTCTGTGTTTGTTGGTTCCTTAGGTTGTAGATAGCATTTTTGTTTGCTTGTTTTCTCTTCATGAATGCCATTTTTATTATACTAGTGGGTATTGATTTATCTTGGGTTTTTATGGCAGTGGTAATTATTTTTCAGGAACCAAACCCAGTACTCCCTTGAGGATTTCTTGTAAGGGTGGTCGTGTGGTAGTGAACTCCCGCAGTTTTTGTTTGTCTGAGAAATATACTATTTGCCCTTCATTTCGGAAGGATAGCCTTGCAGGGTAGAGTATTCTTGGCTGGCAATCTTTGTCTTTTAGTATTTTGAAAATATCATCCCATTCCTTTCTAGCTTTTAGGGTTTGTGATGAGAAGTCTGATGTTAGCCTGATTGGGGCTCCCTTATAGGTGATTTGATGCTTCTCTCCTGCAGCTTTTAAGATTCTCTCTTTGTCTCTGAGTTTTGCCAATTTGACTATGACATGTCTTGGAGAAGGCCTTTTTGGGTTGAATACGTTTGGAGATCATTGAGCTTCCTGGATCTGAAGATCTGTGACTTTTCCTATACCTGGGAAGTTTTCTGCCACTATTTTTTTGAATATGTTTTCAATGGAATCTCCATTTTCCTCCCCTTCTGGAATACCCATGACTCGGATATTTGAGCGCTTAAGGTTGTCTGATATCTCTCTCAGATTTTCTTCAATGTCCTTGATTCTTTTTTCTTTCTTTTTGTCTGCTTGTGTTATTTCAAACAGCCCATCTTCAAGTTTAGAGGTTCTCTCTTCAACTTCGACAAGCCTGCTGGTTAAACTCTCCGTTGTGTTTTTTATTTCGCTGAATAACTTCTTCAGTTCAGCAAGTTCTGCTACATTTTTTTTCAGGACATTGATTTCTTTGTACATTTCCTCTTTCAGATCCTGTATACTTTTCCTCATTTCATCATGATGTCTAGCTGAGTTTTCTTGTATCTCATTCAGTTTCCTTAGAATTATCCCTCGAAATTTCTTGTCAGTCATTTCAAGGGCTTCTTGTTCTATGGGATCTAGGGTTTGAGATTTATTAACTTTTGGTGGTTTCCTTTCTTGATTTTTTGTATTTCTGGTATCTTTTTTTTGATGTTTATTCATTGTGGCAGGGGGTTTCACAGTCCACTGGTTTGAGACTAATGAATAACTAGGATGTTGCTGTGGTTGCCAATTTCATATGGCTACCTCCGTGGCTGCTCAGTTGGCCTCTAGTGCCTTGTGTGTGTGGTTGCCTCGGGTCTTGGGCTTCTCCGGGCAGCCACCTTTCTGGTCAGCTTGGACTCTGCTGGGCTGGTGGATCACGTACCACAGGGTGTGTGATCGCTGTTGAGCTTTCACTTCCTGTGCAGGACTTCTCCCTGTTCCGTGTGCTCTGGCCAAGGCTATTGGATCGTGCAGTGGCGACCCCACAGGGTGTGTGGTTTCTGTGAGTCTCCGCCTCCCTCACCGCACGTCTCCCCACTCTGTGCGCACTGTGCTGGGCTGGGGCGTGTCTTCTGCAACCCTCGTCTATCAGCTGGGCCTTCAAGACCCTGCTCGGCACCGCCTCGGCCAGGAAGTCTACCAGGTTTCTGCTAGGCACAGACAACCGGGTGTGCTCTGGGTGCCTTTGTAGCACTGTGTAGATCTTTCTCGGGACTTGTTCACCTTTGTATACCCGCGGTATAAACCGAGTCTAGCGCCCGCCTGCAGCCAGCTCTCCGGCAGGTTCAAGCGGACCTGGGAACTCCCCTACCACACTATTCCCAACCAGAAATTCGTTAGGCTTTTTTCCGAGCTGGTGGCCGCAGAGATGTTATCTGCCTCCCAGGAACAGGAAGTTTACCGGGGGCCGGAGTCCAGGGTGTGGTGGAGTGACAGTCGGCCCGCCTGTACTTCCTTGCCCTCCCGACACTGGCCGGGGACGCCCCACGCCACCAACCCGCCAGAGAACCGCGGAGGGAGTGGGAGGGGAGGCCGGCCCACTGGCTCCGGAAAGCCCCGCGCCGGGCCAAGCAAGTGGGAAGGCTCAGTGACTGCCGAGCCGGGCGAAGCTGCCAGCACCTGGGAAAATGGAGGCAGCCCCGGGGCAGTGAGTGGCCTGGTGATGCAGGCGGGAGCCGGGTGGGCGTCAGCTCCCCAAACAGGGCTGGTCCAGGGGTCACTCACAGGGTTGTGCCAGGTCAGGTGCTCACTCTCTGCCTCTGGTTTGCCGCCTTCCCCGTTCTCAGCCGCTGCCGCCTTGGGCTGTTCAGTCGCGGCGCGGCTCGGGCGCTCCCAGGAATCTTCTTTAATGCCAGCCTGAAACCTTGAATCCTGAATAGGGCAGCTGGCCACCTTCAGCGCGGCCCCGGCCTCCGGGATCCTGTCTGCATCCACAGCAGCCCTGGCGCCGTGTTCCCTGTTTCGAGACTCGCTTTTGCAGCTAAGAAACAGTTCTTTTCCTGCTCCACACTTCAAAGCTGTTGCCTGTCCTCACTCCACTCTTGAGGCCCTACAAACTCCTGTCACAGGCCTGACAAACAGTAGATGCCCAATACGTGTTTGAGTAAATTAAGTTTTCATTCCCCCTTGAAATGGCAAGGTTTTCTGTTTGCCACTATATTTTTCTAAACAGATTGGAGTTTTAGGTGTCCTTTTTGAAAACTGAAACTAAGTTCAGGTGGTTAGATGGTGACCAGTTAGATTTTAAAATGATGATAAGGTCTTTTGGTTAGTTTTTTTTTAAAGCTAAGCATTAAGTTTTAGGGAAGACCCTTTTCTTAGAGACAAACTGTTATAGGTATGTGGAGCAGAAATTATTATTTAATTTATCCACATATGCTGGAGCTGGGTTATATTTCCTTGCTGTTTCTCTTTTGCCATGTGGGGTAAGGAAATGCTTTGCCCTGCTTTAAACTGTGGGTTTTTTCCCCTTTAGGCTCCTACATGAGTGTGACACAGCTGTAAATCTGTGACTCAGATAGGGCCTCTGAGTAGACATCTTTTGCTAAATGACCTTCTCTTTTTTCATCTCCTGCAGATAGAGTACTCTTTTCAAGTCCCTTAGCATAACTGGGGTCCTGACATGGGGTCCTGACAAAAGATTACAGCTAATCTCCTATTCCATTTTCTCATGGGAATGCTCCCTCTGATTCTAGTACTTTCTTCCACAGTATTTGCTAGATGAGATTAGTTCACTAAGGGTAGGTTTCTCTTTTTTTTTTGGTGGAGTGGGGGCTGATTGCAGTGTTAAGTAGGGTGATGAGGGTAGGCCTCACTGAGAGGGGATCTTTGAACTTAGGAAATAAGACTTAGGAAATAAGGGATTTAGCCATTTGGGGTATGTGTCCCAAAGAGAACATTGAGAGCAGAGGCCCTCAGAGGGACCGTGGTGGTGGTTTGGTGAGTTCAAGGAACCTAAGAAGCCTGGAAGAGTAAACAAGTGGAAAGAATAACAGGAGGGAAATCAGAAGGGTCACAGTAGGCTAGATGGTAATGGGCCTTGTATGGTTGAAAGGACTTTGGTTTTTACTCTGAGAGATGGGGGAGCTATTGGAGGGTTTGAACACAGTAGAGACATCTGACTTAGGTTTAAAAGGGTCATTCTGGCAGCTCTATTATGACTGAATTGTAGGGTACAAGGGTAGAAGCAGGGAGATCTGTTAGGAAGCTTGCAGTAATCTAGGTAAGAAATGATGGTGGTTTAGGTAAGAAATGGTCAGGGGGACCTGACAGTAGCAGTAAAGGTGGTGAGATGTGGTCAATTTCTGAGTATATTTGGAAAATTGAAGCAATAGGATTTTATTACCAAATGATGGGGTTTGGGAGAAAGGGAAGAATTAAGGATGATTCCAGAGGTTCTGAACATGAGCAAATTAAAAAATGGAGTCGCCATCAACTTAAATAGGGAAGACTGTGGGTTGTATAGGTTGGAGGAGGGGTGGCACAGATCAGGAATGTATGTTTGGATATCCTGAGCTTGAGATGCCTGTCAGATATCCTGGTCAAGTAGGTAGTTAGATGTGTGAGTCTGAAGTTAAGGGAAAGACTGAGCTGGAATTATAAATTATGGATGTATTTAAATCCTTGAGTCTAGATAAGGTCACCAAAGGAGAGAATGTAGGTAGAAAAGGGCCAATGATAGTTCATGGATACTCTAACATTAAGACTATATCAATATGCACATTTAAAACATTTTAGGGAAAACATTATTAAGTATTGTTTAAAGACATGGAATATAGAACAGTAAATAGGACGGCGGCAGCACTCAAGTCTTTTTTCTTCCCCTTTTCCCTTCCCTTATAAAATTCTTAAAATTTTTCATTTGGTAGTGAACTCAGGGTCAGAGTGAACATACAACTGACCCTTTTCCTGGTGGATTAATATCTTGATTTTATTCCTTTTACTACTTCACTGAAGTTCTTAAATCCTTGATTAAACTTCACATATATAATTGCTAAACAGGTATTAATAAGTGCTGCCATATTCTTACCTTTCTATTATACTTTCATTAAGCTGAATAGGCAGAACATCCTTACTACTAATGATATATTAATGCTGAAAATTCCGAAAATGACCAACTTTTGGACAGAATACAGTTTTTAAGTTTTTCTTGTGTTTTTACTCCTTGCCTAGAGATAATTCCAAAATATTTGTTTTAGCTACTTTATGTGCTTAAGCAGTATATTATAATGAATGATAGAAGGTACCTGGTCTAGCTGATGGAAAAATCCTTTTTGATACTTTTGATTAGATTAATGGAGCTGATTCTGTACTATAATATGGCTTAAGGAGACAGTGTCCTACTTCTTCCATTTTGTGTTCCCAGTTCTTAAGCTTGTGTTTGAATTTGATTTGCTGAGGAAAAATAACTTATGGAGAGTAGCTTGATTTGCCATCAGTTCATTTCCTCTACTAACGTAAGGGTTCAACCAAAATAG
The DNA here is from genome assembly GCF_027409185.1 of Cynocephalus volans. Lineage (NCBI taxonomy): Eukaryota > Metazoa > Chordata > Mammalia > Dermoptera > Cynocephalidae > Cynocephalus > Cynocephalus volans. The sequence goes on from NC_084471.1 coordinate 82,480,926, forward strand.
GTTGAAGACTAATTATTTTTCCTTACTCTAGTAATAAGGATTACCTATCAACACAGGATGATAGAAAGTTTGCTTTTCACTTTTCATCGGGGATTAAAAACTTTTGTTCCAAATGACGTATTTACTATTGAATTAAGGTGGATTTGACTGAATGACCTATATTTGAAAGGACATCTGTATTTTCTTTTCTCCATCAAAATAATGCTTTAACAGTGCTGAATAAATATGGCAGTCAAAAGAGTCTTTAATCACTTCTAGTGAGGGGATGAAATGGTGTTAGTTGTATTTGTTAATAAAAATCAATATCTGGCTATGTTCATGAGGTTTCTAGTTTGAAGAACTGCAGAATTTCAAATACTAAAATAAACTTTCAGTTGCTAAATGGATGTATTCAGTTCTTCATCATGAGATTGATTCATGTTTGGGTTCTACTACTGTAATTATGCCAATCCTTTAGAAGGAGGGAAACAACGGAGAGTTGATTAAGAGTGTTGTGCAAAATGTGTTTTATCCATCAATAAGAGTATTTTTCTTGTTTTGTTCATGGAGTAATGGGTTCAGAGAAGTTTTAATGTCCAATTTTATTTGCATACATCAGAATAAATCTTGTAAATAAGTTTGTGATTTGGGAGTACAAACTAAAAGACTAGGAATGGAGTCATTTGGATCTCACTTCTAAATTTTAGGTGTTCTAGGAAAACTTTTCTTTTGAACCTTGGAGGTATTTAATCAGAGAGCTGGGAATCTGTTTTCTTATTTTGCAGTCCTTTTGGTTGCACTGCAGTAGTCTTTGATGGGAAACTGAGAACTCATGTCACTGTGAAGAGTCACCAGTGCAAATTGCCTCTTGTTCCAAGCCCAGGAAAAAGAAAAAAAAGGGGCGGGGCAGGAGGGACTCTGATTTATAGTGGTACATCTCATATAAGGAAATTTAGAACTTCCTTCATGGGGTATAGCTGAAAAGAATAATAAAACTTTGTGGTCTGTGATAGACCTCCATATTACTTTAGAATGGGCTCAATGTCTTAAGTATGTCCAGAGCTAAGTTATCAGGAAAGTGAACTCCCAAGACTAGTCTGTGTAATTGTTTTGCTTGGGGGGTTGGAAAACTTAAGAGCAGCTTCCCACTTGCACTGTTTTTGAGGTATTTCTTTGGTTTTAACAGTTGCAGGTGGTTCCCGCCTTTTCAGCCCTTTCTTTTTCTCTCTTCTCCTTTTCCTAACCTCCAAAACAACCCAGAAATGTAGCAGTCAGGTGGGTAGATTTTCTTCTTAATTGTTAAGCTTCCTTATTCACCCTATGCCTTGAATTTGTACTTCTACTTTTTGCCTTAAAATATATGTATTTATATAACATTGTATTTTTTAACTCTGATTGTAAAGATATACATGATTTTGTAAAAAAAAATTCAGGCAATAAAGGTGTATTAATCCATTTATGTTGCTCATAACAAAACACTTGAAACTGGATGATTTATAAAGAAAATGAAATTTATTGCTTACAGTTTCTGAGGCTGGGAAGTCCAAAGTCCATCTGGTGGTGGCAAAAGTGACCCGGGGTCTCACATTGCAAGATGATGGTAGCAGAGAGAGCAGAGTGAGAGAAAGAGACTCTCCTCTTTTAAAGCCCTTAGAACCACACCCCTGGCCACCATTTTTAATCCATTCACTAGGCATGGTCCTCAGAATCTAATCAGCTCTTCAAGGCTCTCCCTTTCAACTGCCAAGTAGGATTTCCTGCCCTCTTAACAGTCTCAGTGGGGGCCAAGTTTGTAGAACATAAAAGGTGGGGGACACGATTCAAGCTTCAGTGAGTTTTGGGGGGACATTATTCAATCCACTACAAAAGGAAAATATAAAGTAAAAAATGAACAGCAACCCAACCATTCAGAGATAATTATTTGATACATTCTAGTGGACATCATATTTCTAGTCTCTAACCATGAAGATACAAACAACATATAAGTAAATTATATTTATTTAACATATAATATATAACTTAAATATGTTTTTAATATTTGTATTTAATGTCTTAATAATTGTATGTAGTGAAATCATAAATGCTATTTTAACTTTTAAACTCAATATATTATGGAGATGATTCCATTTTAGATCTACATTATACTTTTTAATATAATGAACCCATGTACCTTATGGATACACCATTATTTACACATTCTCTTACTATAGGTACTTAGATTGTTTTGGATTTTTTATTATTATAAAAAGTATTACAAAGAACTGCCTAGTAGGAAAATCTTTGCACACATTTTTACTGTTTTCTTTTGGTCACTTTCCTAAGGGGAACTGCTGGGAAAGAGGCATGCATATTTTATTTTTAAGCACATATTGCCAATTTATTCTTCTACCAGTATTCTTGAAGGAATATTACTGGTCTTGACATTTTTTTTAAACAGTAAACCATACATTTTGTTAAGAAAACTGCTGTAGATTGGGGTCTTCCCCAGCCTCATTGAAGTTTAATCCCCACTGTAACTGTTGAGGGTAGAAAATCCTACTATGGTAATTGAAAGGTAGAGCCTTGAAGGGGTGATTAGATTGTAGGACCATGCCATTGTGAATGGATTAATAATGGTGGTCATAGGCGTGGTTCTGAGGGCTTTAAAAGGAGAGCACATGAGAGTTTCTCTCTCTCTGCTCTGCCATTTTCTGCCATGTGAGATCCCTGCATTGCTATAAAGCCACCCCCAAAGAAGACCGTCACCAGATGGGTTCTCTGGACTTTAGACTTCCTTCCCAGCCTCTGAAACTGTAAGCAATAAATTTCATTTTCCTACAAATTACCCAGTTCCAAGTATTTTGTTATAAGCAACAGAAATGGAGTAATACAAAACCAGACCCCACCGAAAGACTTAGCATCTTTTTATTCTGTAAATAATAGGTTTCTTAATATTGTTCTGCAAAGCCTCTGGAATTCCCAGGCATCATAAAATTCTCTTTTGAAAATTAAGAACAGCCTCTTATGGAAACCCATATTGACCAAGAAAAGTAATAATTTTCTAAAGAATGCATAGATACTATAATTAAAATAATATTTGCCTTTAAAAATAATTTTTAGGGCTGGCCCCGTGGCTCTCTAGGGAGAGTGCGGTGCTGGTAGTGCCGAGGCCACAGGTTCAGATCCTATATGGGGATGGCCAGTGTGCTCACTGGCTGAGCGTGGTGCAGACAACACCATGCTGAGAGTTGTGCTCCCCTTACCGGTCAAAATAAAAATTTTTTTTTTAAAACTTAGTTTTCATTCATAAATTTTCTTTTAAAACATCATGATTCCTTTCTTAGAATTAAGGGAAAAAAGAGTCAGTGCCTTTTTAGGCTAACAAGAATACTTGGCTTTTATTGCTGATAGGAGCAGATGGTACATTTAATCTCTCATTTCTGAACTTTCTTACTGACATCATGATTAGAAAATGAGCGTGGCTTTCAGTACCATATTTATTCTGTGCTAAAGGCCCAAGTTTTCATCTGCACCCAGTAATATATTCACTGCATAAGGAAACTATAATACTGACCTTTGAAAAAATATATAGCCATTAATTAATTAAATCGATCCCCTTGAAGGCATGCTTTCTGAAAAGGTCTCTCTCTTTACCCAAAGAAGGAGGAGGTTTGATTAATTTACATATTCTGCTCTAGCATATAATATAGTATTTAAGAAAATGTCAGGAAAAAAAAAAAAAAAAAAAGAAAATGTCAGGCTCTCATGAGTTAAAAAAAAAAAAAAAATCATATGGAGAATTCATTTACTTGTCAGTTGAGCTAGTTTCCAGAAGTGTGTGAAAGTCCAAGGGGTCTTCTGATGGAGTCAGGTTTTTCAAGAGGCAGTATGTCTTGTGAGGAAGAAAACTTGGTCTCAGAATCAGATACTGTGGGTTCTACTTCTGGTAAGAGTCACTTAACCTCTTTATCCTCAGTTTTCTCAGCTGACTGGACTAGACTCAGTCTGAGATTTGCAAACTTTAATGCACATACTAATCATCTGTGGATCTTGTTAAACTGTGGAGGCTGGTTTAAAATGTCTGGGCTGGGCCTGAGCTTCTGCATTTCTAACAAGCTCCTGGGTGATTCCAGTCCCGCTGGTCACAATCTGAATAGCAAGGAATTAGATGATATCAGTGTTTCCTTATAGGTCTCAAAGTCTGATTTTAATATGAACTATGCTAGACATTGAGCTTAATATCTTAAAAGTTTTAATATTTTTAATATCTTTAGTTTTAAGTGAAAAACAAGTGTCTTTACAACTTCTAAGTTTGCTAGCCAGAAATTTTTATCTGATTATGTCTAACGTTTATTTTAAAATACTCCAGTGCCCGCTCCCTTACTTAAAAGGTTGGTAAGAGAATAGATAAAACAAGAATAGTAAAATATTGATAATTGTTGTAGCTGGGTAATGGGTACATAGGGGTTCATTATACTTATATTCTCTGTCCTAGGTGTATGTTTTAAAATGTACATTTAAAAATAAATAAATAAAACAAAAACAAATGTGAATCTGTGAAGGTCACTGTCTGGCACAGGTTCCTGTGATATAACTTGTCTGATAGAAAGCAACATGACAGTGACCTGAGAGAAGCTCTCTAGAAGAAAAAAGCATAATGGCTAATGAAGCACATTTGCTAGAAAGAAGCTCCAGAACTGCTGTTCCCCATGTGCAAGTCTTAGGCTGTTAAACATTGCAGATAGGTCTGTGCCAACTAAACTTGAATGTTAATATGATATTTTTGGAAATTCACTGTGCAAACTGTAAACTCAAAATACATTTTGGTTGCCGCTGTTGAATGTATCAAACAAATATTACCGTATTTTCACAGGACAAAAAAACTTAAAATAGTGTACAGGAAGTACACATTCAACTAACATTTTTCATTATACCATGGGTGCCTTGGGTTGAATTTCCCCCCAAAACATAATCCCCACTGAGACTGTTAAGAGGGTGGGAAATCCTATTATGGTAATTGCAAGGTGGAGCCTTGAAGAGGTGATTAGATTCTGAGGACCATGCCTAGTGAATGGATTAAAAATGGTGGTCATGGGCATGGTTCTGAGGGCTTTAAAAGGAGAGCACATGAAGAGCTATCTCTTTCTGCTCTCTCTGCTCCGCAATTTTTTGACATGTGAGACCCCTGGGTCACTGTCACCACCACCAAGACCCTTGCCAGATGTGTTCCCTAGACTTTGGACTTCTCAGCCTCAGGAACTGTAAGCAGTAGATTTCATTTTCTTACGAAGTACTCAGTTCCATGTATTTTGTTATAAGCAACAGAAATGGACTAATACAATGAGTCTTTTAGATGTGGGGTTATAAGGTTGCTTTTAATCCAGGCTAATTTTATACTCTGTGAAATAAAAACTTGATTCCCAGTAAATATGTATTATTTGGGGAGGAGTTGAAAACAAATAAAATGGAGAAAGAAGATAGCTGAGAGAGTTTTGTTTTGGGAAGGATTTGGGGAATTGATCAGAAAATGATTATAGAATGACACCCTGTTTGGGAAGTAACATTTTGATATAGGGTAAACAAATATGCTCTGATACAAAGATTACTTATCTAGACTAACTATTATATGGGTTATATATCATTTCTAATTTGAGGATAATTTTTAAAAATCACAAACTATGCCAGGTTATTAAAGAAAACTAGAAAACAAAGGAAAAATAGTTTGGATGAGAAAACCCCAGCCACAACCATTGTTAATATTTCAGTGTATTTCCTTTTAGTTTTTAGTGTGTTTTGTGTAGTTTTTCTTCTTACCTTATGTATCCTGTTATCCTGATTTTTCACTGTACATTGTAAAATATGCACTTTTTATTATTATACATCCTTTTCATTATTATACACATTTTAAAGCCTGTATAATATGTTCTAGATATGCCTTAATTTGCCTGATCATTCCTTTGTCACTTCTAATTTTTCATTATTTAAAATCATGTTGGAGGAGACATCTTTTTGTGTGTGATTTTTTTAGTTTTTGCGTCCTTTTTCATAGGTTAAAAAGCCCAGGGACAGTAGGCTTCTCATAAGGACTCTGTATTTTATTCTGAATATTCTGAGAAGCCTGTGTGTGTGTGCTGGGGGAGGTATGGGGGGAGGTGTATCAAAACTGGCTTTTAGGGTTAGTCAGTTAGCTCAGCTGGTTAGAGCTCAGTGTTGGTAACACCAAGGTCAAGGGTTCGGAACCCTGTATGAGCCAGCTGCCAAAAAAAAAAAAAAAAGAAAAGAAAAAGAAACAACAAAACTGGCTTCTTATAGTTTACTAGCTTGATAAAGATACAAACAAGGACTCTCCCCTCTCTTTGTTTTTCTGCTTGTAAATTTTGGAAGAAACCAGGTTATTTGTTCTGTAGAATGTCCATATTCTTGATTTTTCTGTTTGTTTACTGCCTCTTGGTGGTTACTTGTTTCTCTGTCTCCTGGATTTCTTATCAACTTTCCTCTAACTGCTTAAATAGATTTAGCTTCAACTTTTTTCTCTTTCTGTCAAGAATATTCTATTAGTGCTGGTATATAATTCATAGTGCATCCTATTAAGAGCTGCATAATACCTGGTTATCTCAAGCTGCAGATATTTATGCCAGTTTATCCTTTGCTTTTGGTGGTTTTCTTTTTGATTGTGTGGAAGATTTAAGTATTTTTGTAGTTGAATTAATATTTTGCTTTTTCTTCTGTTGGTATATTACTTTAAGTCTATTCATATTCAGAGATTTGATAATGTTATTGATAATATCTTCTAAAATATGTTTATGATTTGACTTTTAAAATATATTTTATGTATTAAAGTTACTTATTATATAGTATATACAAATAAAATGTTTATTATATGTTGTTTGTATCTTATGTATAAAGAGTAGATAGAGATATATTTCTGGAATTTGTTTCAGTGTAAGGTATGGATCTAAGTAGATTGTTTTTCAAAAAACCAGCCTATATGTCCCAGTCCTTATTTATTGAATAAGCATTCCCTTTCTCACTGTTTTGTGATGTTCCGTTTATTGCATGCTAAATGCTTATATACATACTAGCATCTGTCTGTGGGTTTTCTCTTCTTTTTTTTTTTTTTTTTTTTTTAACCAGTTTATTGTTTGATATTGTACTGGTTTTCTGTTTAATTGCCATAACTTTATAACACAATTTCTGATAGGACTACATTTTTTCCTAATTTCTCACCTTTTTCAAAATTTGTTATTAGCACAGTGTGTTTGATCTTAAACTTACCTAATAGTGTAGTGATTTTTTTCAGTTAAAATTTTATAAGCCACATACCTTACAATAAACTTTAAAAAGGTATTGATGCCAACAAGCAGAGAGCATAAATTATTTTTTATAATAAGTCAGATGTTAGTAGTAGCTGCTTTGAAAGTAATAAAATGTATGGAAACCTTATATAGCAGTTTAGCAAAGATCTTTGTGAATTACAATTTGTATTAAATCATTGCAGTGTTGTGCACTAAAAGACTTTTTTTGGCTCACAACAAAATATTTTTCAATACTTTTTTTTTAATTAATTTTTTTGGCAGCTGGCTGGTTTGGGGATCTGAACCCCTGTCCTTGGTGTTATACGGCTATGCCCTAACCAACTGAACTAACCAGCCAGCCTTGAATATTTTTGAAAAAGATAATTGTGTGAATCCTCATCTAGAGTGATTGTGGATCTCAGAGAAGAGTAAGAGGAGGGCAGATCTAAGCATTCATATTTTAACAACATTTAATGGTTACTGTGAACATATTTACATGTCATTTCTTTAACCAGGTCATAAGAATGGTTGTCTAATGACTGGAAGCTCTAAGAACTTTTTTTGTCTGTTCTCCACACTGCAGCCAGATTGATCTTTTCAAAATGGGAACCTTTTTCTCTCTCTGCCTGGTCTCTTCTACCCCATTTAAAACCACCTCAATGATTTCCCATTGTTGTTAAATGAAAATCTATTAGCTTAAATATGCTAGAAAGCCCTGTCCACACCTCCAGCATTGAACCTCAGCCCCCCCCCCCCCTTCTTTTCATTCCAGGCACATTGGGCTTATTTCGATTTTGGTATGTTCCTCATCTACTCTCCCTTCCAACTTCCCAATCTTTGCCTAGTTAATGCCTATTTATTCTTCAAATCCTGGTTTAACCATCTCTCACTCAGGGGAGTCTTCCCTGACATCCCAGAGTAGACCATGCTACCACTTTATTTTAATCAGCATTAATTGAATTGTGTTTCTTTCCTTCAGAAAATTATCTAATTTTAGCCATACATTTATAATTGTAATCCTTTGATTAATGTCAGTCTTCTCCGCAAACTGTAAACTCCATAAGAGCAGGCAACTATTATTTTTTATCCTCTGTCGTATTTCCAGTACACAACACAGTGATTCCATAAATATTACCTGAGTGAGTGAAATAATTCTCTGTCAGGGTTGGGTGAAGACTTTTATGTCCGCGTATGAGTAGTCTAGAAGTATCTTTCTATTCTGATTTATTTTTAGGCCAATACCAGGTTGTCTATTACAATGAGTAGAATGGAGATACGCGGTCACTTTCTGCTGGAGAAATCAAGGCAGTTGCAGGGTCTCTCCAATATTTGAGTGAGTTTAAACAGAATGAGATTCGTAAATTTGTCCTTAGAAGAGTGTAGTCCCAAGTTGACTGCAGAGACAATAAGCTCTTTAGTCCAGAGCTGTAATAGCTCTGATACCAGGAACTAGGACTTCTAAGATTCTTCTTATAGAAGTCACACTTATGAATCAAACCTATAGGTAAGTGAACCTATAGGGATAATTGGGATATACTAATAATTGTTGTCAGTCTCAGCAAAAAAAAAAAATAATAAATTTGTTTGCCATAGTCTTAAGGACTAAAAAACAAAACAAAACAAATATACAAGGGGTCTTCAAAAAGTTTGTGGAAAGATTTGTATTGCCTTTTAATTCCACTTTTTTGTGACCTTTTTCAAGTACCCACGTAGACGCACATGGATTAAGTGAACTAATACACATATGAGTGCTAAGAACAGTTATTAGCATATAGTAAGAATATAAAGTTTGGTATTGTATGTAGAGCTGAAGAGACTTTGAGTCAATTTTTATGTCTAATGTTAAATGTATTAGGAATCTTTTAATTCAAGAAAGCATGAATTTCTTTGAATACCGCATAAACTGAACCAAGTAGAAAATAATGATTTATTTTGTTTCTGCCTCTCCTTTTTTGTGTTTAGGACCTTCCTTGTTTTTGCTCATTCCTGCTATAATTTAAAAGCCTCTTTTAGATCCCTGGAGTAAACTAAGATGAATCTTGGCTGATTACTAGAAACAGGAGGAATAAGCTAATAACCTCATTAGTAACTTTGACAGCAGCAACTTGAACTTGAGTTCCTAGGTTTGGGTTTCTCTAAGGCTTAAAGTTTTCAGTAGTAAATGTGCTTAGTCTGTTAAGGAAGTTCTTTGGAGCCTATTCTCATAAGAGAATTTTCATCTTGTCTGAACATGGCTTGAACTTGACAAATTTCCCTTCTTAGCTTCAGTATAATTGCTTTTAAAGATGTGTGAAAGTGTGTATTCTATTTTTAAAATTCACTATTTTTTCAATTCTGATATATTCAACTTGTGGTTTATTTTGATTTTCAAGTCTTTAGCAATGTTAGTTCAAACCTGAGAGTTTTAAACTATTTGCAATAATGGATCCCACTGAGAATATTATAAAATATTTTGAACCTTCTTTCTAGAAAAATGTACGCATATTCTAGAAAAATGTATGTATATTCAAAATATTGTATACAATTTCAGGCTTTTCACAAATATCCCAAATTTTTCCATATATCATTTTTTAAAAAATGTTGCCCTTCTTTACATATAGTAACTAGTAGTTAATTTGTCTCATTTTATTCAGTTTCATTAAAATTGAACTATAGTGCTATAGTGTTTAATTTATATACCACAAAGTTTTTAAGTCCTCTATTTGGAAGTAGTAATACTTCCAAAGGGGGAAGTTGTGCCAAATGGATTTCTTTGGGATGCAGAATTCAAAGCAGTGGCTACTGATGTGGCAAATATGTTTTTATCATTCTGTCTTTTAAAAATGTAATATAAAGGGCTGGTCAGTTGGCTCAGTTGGTTAGAGCATGGTGTTATAACACCACATCAAGGGTTCAGAATCCCATACCTGCCAGCTGCTAAAAAAAAAAACAAGGATAAAGGATGTTTTTTTGAGTAATGGTTGTTGAATTCTTTCTGTGGGACCTGGAATGCTTTCATCGAATGCTTAAGTGGAATCTTGGTTCTAAGTCTCCCATCTCAGGGATTCTGGACCTGCCATTTGACTATCTGCTTATATTTTAAAATTGGGGTAACCAGAAAATCTTCCAAGACTTTTCAGTAGTCTAGGCTTGAGGTTTCCGTAAAGAAATTCTAGGTCTATTGTTGCTAGACCTTCTCTGGTTGTGTTAGCATCTTTCTTAGTTTTTGATAATTTCACTATAATGTATCTAGGTATGATTTTAGGTTTATATATATGCTCAGAACCCATTATGCTTCCTAAATCTGAGGGTTTTGTTTCCTAAATCAATTTTGGAAAATGTTTAACTTCATTAGAAATTCCAATCAATTTTCCAAAGTGGTTGTATAATTTTACACTCCCATCTACAATGTATGAGCATTCTGGTTACTTTACATGTTCATCAACATTTGGTATTGTCAATCTTTTAATTGTAACCAACCTGATAAATGTGTAGTGGTTCTCATTTTGGTTCTAACATGTATTTTCGAGAAGAGTAATAATGTTGAACACCTTTTCATATATTTTTTGGCCATATGAATATCTTTTGTTCAAAAAAAAAAAAAAAAAAGAAAGAAATTCTAGGTCTATCCAAACTTAGGATGGCTGAGGTTATAAAATTTTCTCTAGTTCTTTTCTGCCCTGATGTCAGGCATCTTGTGATTTTATAGGTTGCTGTCACCATCTTCTCCCTTGGTTATCTACTTAAATATCATTACTTTAATATGATCCAATATCAGCACTCTTCTGATGAGTCTTAATTTATATATCTCTAGCCCATACCTTTCTTCTGAAATCCACACTTAAATACTTGTTTCTAACTGCCTTCTTAACATCCATCCCCCCCTTTTTAAAAAATTTTATTTTGTCGATATACAATGTGGTTGATTATTGTGGCCCATTACCGAAACCTCCCTCCCTCCTCCCTCCCCCCCCCCACCCAACAATGTCCTTTCTGTATGCTTGTCATGTCAACTTCAAGGAATTGTAATTGTTATGTCTTCTTCCCCCCCCTGGTTTTTTTCTCTTTTGTGTGTAAATTTATTTATTTATTTTTATCTCCCACCAATAAGTGAGAACATGTGGTATTTCTCTTTCTGTGCCTGACTTGTTTCACTTAATATAATTCTCTCAAGGTCCATCCATGTTGTTGCAAATGGCATATTTCATTCTTTTTTATAGCTGAGTAGTATTCCATTGTGTAGATATACCACATTTTCTGTATCCACTCATCCGATGCTGGACATTTGGGCTGGTTCCAACTCTTGGCTATTGTAAATAGTGCTGCAATGAACACTGGGGAACAGGTATACCTTCGACTTGATGACTTCCATTCCTCTGGGTATACTCCCAGCAGTGGGACAGCTGGGTCATATGGTAGATCTATCTGCAATTGTTTGAGGAACCTCTATACCATTTTCCATAGAAGCTGCACCATTTTGCAGTCCCACCAACAATGTATGAGAGTTGCTTTTTCTCCACACCCTTGCCAACATTTATCGTTCAGAGTCTTTTGGATTTTAGCCATCCTAACTGGGGTGAGATGGTATCTCAGTGTAGTTTTGATTTGCATTTCCCGGATGCTGAGTGATGTTGAGCATTTTTTCATGTGTCTATTGGCCAATTGTATATCTTCCTTAGAGAAATGCCTACTTAGCTCTTTTGCCCATTTTTTAATTGGGTTGCTTGTTTTTTTCTTGTAAAGTTGTTTGAGTTCCTTGTATATTCTGGATATTAATCCTTTGTCAGATGTATATTTTGCAAATATTTTCTCCCACTCTGTTGGTTGTCTTTTAACTCTGTTGATTGTTTCTTTTGCTGTGCAGAAGCTCTGTAGTTTGATATAATCCCATTTGTTTATTTTTCCTTTGGTTGCCCATGCTTTTGGGGTCGTATTCATGAAGTCTGTGCCCAGTCCCACTTCCTGAAGTGTTTCTCCTATGTTTTCTTTAAGAAGTTTTATTGTTTCAGGGTGTATATTTAATCCTTTAATGCATTTTGAGTTGACTTTAGTGTATGGTGAAAGGTATGGGTCTAGTTTCATTCTCCTGCATGTTGGTATCCAGTTCTCCCAGCACCATTTGCTGAAGAGGCAGTCTCTTCCCCAGTGTATAGACTTGGTTCCTTTGTCAAAGATCAGATGGCTGTAGGTGTGTGGGTTGATTTCTGGATTCTCTATTCTATTCCATTGATCAGTGTGTCTGTTTTTATGCCAATACCATACTGTTTTGGTTATTATAGCTTTGTAGTATAGTTTAAAGTCAGGTAGTGTTATGCCTCCAGCTTTATTTTTTTTGCTCAGCGTTGCTTTGGCTATGCGTGGTCTTTTGTTATTCCATATAAATGTCTGGATAGTTCTTTCCATTTCTGAGAAAAATGTCATTGGAACTTTGATGGGGATGGCATTGAATTTGTATATCACTTTAGGTAGTATGGACATTTTCACTATGTTGATTCTTCCAATCCAAGAGCATGGGATATCTTTCCATCTTCTTGGATCCTCTCTAATTTCTCTCAGCGGTGGTTTGTAGTTCTCATTATAGAGATTTTTCACATCCTTGGTTAACTCAATTCGTAAGTAGTTTATTTTTTTGGTGGCTATTGTAAATGGGCAGGCTTTCTTGATTTCTCTTTCTGCATGTTCACTATTGGAGAATAGAAATGCTACTGATTTTTGTGTGTTGATTTTGTATCCTGCTACTGTGCTGAAATCATTTATCACCTCCAAGAGTTTTTTTGTAGAGGCTTTAGGCTGTTCGATATATAGGATCATGTCATCTGCAAACAGGGACAGTTTGACTTCATCTTTTCCAATCTGGATGCCCTTTATTTCCTTTTCTTCTCTGATTGCTCTGGCTAGTACTTCCAACACTATGTTGAATAAGAGTGGTGAGAGTGGGCATCCTTGTCTAGATCCTGTTCTTAAAGGAAAAGCTTTCAGCTTTTCCCCATTCAGGATGATATTGGCAGTGGGTTTATCGTATATGGCTTTAATTAAGTTGAGATACTTTCCATCTATACCTAACTTATATATATATATTTTTTTTTTAAAAAAAGATGACCGGTAAGGGGATCTTAACCCTGGACTTGGTGTTGTCAGTACCACGCTCACCCAATGAGCAAACGGCCATCCCTATGTGGGATCCGAACCCATGGCCTTGGTGTTATCAGCACCACACTCTCCCGAGTGAGCCACAGGCCGGCCCTATACCTAACTTATAGAGGGTCTTTGTCATGAGTGAATGTTGAATTTTATCAAATGCTTTTTCAGCATCTGTAGAGATGACGATATGGTCCTTGTGTTTGAGTTTATTAATATGGTGTATCACATTTATTGATTTGTGTATGTTGAACCACTCTTGCATCCTTGGGATGAATCCTACTTGATCATGGTGAATAATTTTATGTATGTGTTGCTGTATTATGTTTGCTAGTATTTTAGTGAGGATTTTTGCATCTATATTCATCAAGGATATCAGCCTGTAGTTTTCTTTTTTGGTTATATCTTTACCTGGTTTTGGTATCAGGATGATGTTTGTTTCATAGAATGAGTTTGGGAGATTTGCGTCTGTTTCAATCTTTTGGAATAGTTTGTAAAGAATCGGTGTCAATTCCTCTTTGAATGTTTGGTAAATTCTGCTGTGAATCCATCTGGTCCTGGGCTTTTCTTTGTTGGGAACCTTCTGATAACAGCTTCAATCTCTTTTATTGTTATTGGTCTCTTCAGATTTTCTACGTCTTCTTGGCTCAGTTTTGGGAGCATGTGTGTGTCCAGAAATTTATCCATTTCCTCCAGATTTTCAAATTTATTGGCGTATAGTTGTTTATAGTAGTCTCGAATGATTCCTTGTATTTCAGATGAATCAGTTTTAATATCACCTTTTTCATATCTAATTTTTGTTATTTGAATCTTCTCTTCTTTTTTTGTTAGCCATGCTAATGGTTTGTCAATTTTATTTATCTTTTCAAAAAACCAACTTTGTGATTCATTGATCTTTTGTATTGTTTTTTGGGTTTCAATTTCATTGAATTCTACTCTGATCTTAATGATTTCTTTCCGTCTGCTAACTTTAGGTTTGGATTGTTCTTGTTTTTCTAGTTCTTTAAGATGAAGTGTTAGGTTGTTCACTCACCATCTTTCCATTCTTCTGAGGTGAGCATTTAATGCAATAAATTTCCCCCTTAATACTGCCTTTGCAGTATCCCTTTGCAGGTTTTGGTATGATGTATCACTATTTTCATTAGTTTCAATAAATTTTTTGATTTCCTGTTTGATTTCTTCTTGGACCCATATGTCATTAAGTAGAATGCTGTTTAATTTCCATGTGTTTGTATAGTTTCCAGAATATCGTTTGTTATTGATTTCTAATTTTAATCCATTGTGGTCTGGGAAAATACATGGGATAATTCCAATTTTTTTGAATTTGTTGAGACTTGATTTGTGACCTAATATGTGATCTATCCTGGAGAATGATCCATGTGCTGATGAGAAGAATGAATATTCTGAGGTTGTTTGATGGAATGTTCTGTAGATATCTGCCAAGTCCATTTGCTCTAGAGTATTGTTTAGATCTTGTGTTTCTCTGAAGATTCTTTGCCTAGATGATCTGTCCAATATTGACAGTGGGGTGTTCAGGTCCTCTGCTATTATGGTATTAGTGTCTATTTCCTTCTTTAGGTCTAATAGAGTTTGTTTTATAAATCTGGCTGCTCCAACATTGGGTGCCTATATATTTATGATTGTTATGTCTTCTTGATGGATCAGTCCTTTTATCATTAAGTAGTGTCCCTCATTGTCTCTTTTTATGGTTTTTAGTTTAAAGTCTATTTTGTCAGATATAAGAATAGCTACTCCAGCTCGTTTTTCTTTTCTGTTTGCATGGTAAATCTTTTTCCATCCTTTCATTCTTAGTCTATGTGAGTCTTTATGGGTGAGGTGGGTCTCTTGAAGGCAGCATATAGTTGGGTCCTCCTTTTTAATCCAGTCAGGCAGTCTGTGTCTTTTGATTGGGGAATTTAAGCCTTTTACATTAAGAGTTGTCATTGAAAGGTGTTGATTTATTCCTAGCAATTTCTTGATGATTGTTTGGTTGTCT
Source organism: Cynocephalus volans (assembly GCF_027409185.1). Lineage (NCBI taxonomy): Eukaryota > Metazoa > Chordata > Mammalia > Dermoptera > Cynocephalidae > Cynocephalus > Cynocephalus volans. Next base: position 82,496,292 of record NC_084471.1, read on the forward strand.
TAGGTGTCTTTTGTTCCTTGCTTTCTGATTTACTGTTTGTTTTCTGTTGTTTGTTGGTTCCTTGGGTTGTAGATAGCCTTTTTGTTTGTTTTCTCTTCACGAATGCCATTTTCATTATACTAGTGCATTTTGATTTTTCTTGGGTTTTTATAGCAGTGGTAGTTATTTTTCAGGAACCAAACCCAGTACTCCCTTGAGAATTTCTTGTAAGGGTGGTCGTGTGGTGCTGAACACCCGCAGGGTTTTTTTGTCTGAGAAATATACTATTTGCCCTTCATTTCAGAAGGATAGCCTTGCCAGGGTAGAGTATTCTTGGCTGGCAATTTCTGTCTGTTAGTATTTTGAATATATCATCCCATTCCTTTCTGGCTTTTAGGGTTTGTGATGAAAAGTCTGATGTTAGCCTGATTGGGGCTCTCTTATAGGTGATTTGACGCTTCTTTCTTGCAGCTTTTAAGATTCTCTCTTTGTCTTTGAGTTTTGCCAATTTGACTATGACATGTCTTGGAGAAGACCTTTTTGGGTTGAATATGTTTGGAGATCATTAAGCTTCCTGGTTCTGAAGATCTGTGATTTTTCCTATACCTGGGAAGTTTTCTGCCAGTATTTTGTTGAATATGTTTTCAATGCAATCTCCTTCTTCATCCCCTTCTGGAATACCCATGACTCGGATATTTGAACGCTTAAGGTTGTCTGATATCTCTCTCAGATTTTCTTCAATGCTTTTGATTCTTTTTTCTTTTTTGTTTGTCTGCTTGTGTTATTTCAAACAGCCCATCTTCAAGTTCAGAGGTTCTCTCTTCAACTTCTGCAAGCCTGCTGGTTAAAGTCTCTGTTGTGTTTTTTATTTTGCTGAATAACTTCTTCAGTTCGGTAAGTTCTGCTACATTTTTTTTCAGGGCATTGATTTCCTTGTACATTTCTTCTTTCAGGTCCTGTATACTTTTCCTCGTTTCATCATGATGTCTAGCTGAGTTTTCTTGTATCTCATTCAGTTTCCTTAGAATTATCACTCAAAATTCCTTGTCAGTCATTTCAGGGGCTTCTTGTTCTATAGGATCTAGAGCTTGAGAGTTATTATCCTTTGGTGGTGTACTTTCTTGATTTTTCTTATTTCTGGTATCTTTTCTTTGATGTTTATTCATTGTGGCAGGTGGTTTCACAGTCCACAGGTTTGACACTATTGACTGACTAAGATGTTGCTGTGGTTGCCAATTTGGTAGGGCTACCTCAGTGACTACTCAGTTGGCCACTAGTGCCTTGCGTGTGTGGTTCCCTCGGGTCTTGGGCCTCTCCAGGGGGCCACCTCTCTGGTCAGCCTGGACTCGGCTGGGCTGCTGGATCACGGGGCGGTAATGCAGGTTGTGTGGTCTCTGCTGAGCTTCCACCTCCCGTGCTGGACTTCTCCCTGCTCTGTGCGTGCTAGGCCGGGCTTGGGATGGAGCCGGGTGGTGGCGGTGAAGCCTACCTGCTGCTGGATCGCGTGGCGGTGGCCCCCCCACAGGGTGTGTGGACTCTACAGAGCTTCTAGCTCCCCTGCTGGACGTCTCTGTGCTCCGTACGCATTGGACCGAGCTGCTGTATTGTGCAGCAGCGGTGTGGTCCCCTTGGAGTTCCCGCCTCCCATACCAGACGTCTCCCTGCTCCGAGCGCACTAGGCCAGTCTGGGAATGGAGCTGGGTGCCTGCGTGAAGCCTACCTGCTGGATCACGCAGTGGCAGCCCCACAGGGTGTGTGGTTTCTGTGGAGCTGCTCTCCGCCTCCCCTGCTGGACATATCCCCACTCTGTGCGCACTGGGCTGGGCTGGGTATGGAGCCGGGTGGCAGCGGTGAATCCTATCTGCTGGATCATGCAACAGCGGCCCCACAGGGCATGTGGGCTTTGTGGAGCTTCTGCCTCCCCCACTGGAAGTCTCCCCGTTCCGTATGCACTTGATGTTATGTTTTTATAGTTTAAATCGGTTGATTTGTGGGAGAGTGATGCTAGGGACCATCTGTTCTGCCATCTTGACCGAAGTCACCTTGAATGTCTCTTTTAACCACAGGATGTCCATTTTGTCTGTCATTTTCAGAAGCTGGGAAGTCCAAAGTCCAGGGAGCACATCCAGTGAGGATCTTCTTTGGTGGTGGCTTTACAGCAATGCAGGGGTGTCACATGGCAGAAAATGGCAGAGCAGAGAGAGCCATCCCCATTTTGAATTGGCATCTCAAAATCAATATGTCCACAACTGGATTCTTGTTATTTCTTCTAAAAATTAGTCTTCCCCTTTTCAGTTGATAGTAAGTTTATCTCTCAAAAGCTTTGGAGTCATTTATTCCTCTCATTCTCATACTTCATTTTTAGTCTATCAGTAGTTGTGTTTCAACCTTCAAAATGTATCCAGGATCCAACCACATCTCTCTATCTCCACTGCTACCACCTTGGTCAGAGCTACTGTCATCTCTTACCTAGATTCCAAAATATCAGGTCCTAATTCCTGGAACCTAAAAGTGATCATATTTGGAAAAGGTATCTTTGCATATGTAATTAAATACAGGATCTCGAGATGGGGAGATTATTCTGGTAGGCCCTTATTGTGTCCTTGTAAGAGGGAGACTTGACACATATGGGAGGAAGTGATGTGAAGATAGAGGGAGAGATTGGAGTGTACAGCTGCAAACCAAGCCATGCCCATGACCACCAGAAGCTGGAAGATGCAAGGAACAGATTTTCCCCTAGATCCTCTAACAGTGCTGCGGCCCTGCTAACACCTTGATTTGAGAAAGTGATACTAATTTCTGACTTCTGGCTTATAGCGCTATGAAAGAATAAATTTCTCCTGTTTTAAACTATACAGTTTATAGTGATTTGCTAGAGCAGCCATAGGAAACTAATACACTTCATTTAGGATTTCGGTCAAGGTTGTTCATTGTGCTTGGTTGTTATGGCTCTTTTAATCTAAAATAGTCCCCCCTCAGCTTTTTTTGTTTTTCACGACATTGGTTTTTTAAAAGTCCAGGCCTGTTGTCTTGTACAGTGTCCCACATTCAGGAATTATCTGATTGTTTCCTCATGATTAGGTTAAACATTTTTGGGCAAGAATACCGTATTGTAGGTGATGTTGTGTAATTCTTTTAAAACATTGTCAGAGCATAGCGTTTCTCTGCTCAAAAGTCGCCAATGGCTTCCCATTTCATTCAGAGGAAAAACCAAAGCCCTCATGTGATCTAACCTCTCGAACCTTTCTCCCCCTTTTCTCCTCCTCATTCACTGTCCTGCACTTTCTTGCTATTCCCCAAGCAATGTGAGCATGCTCCTGTCTTGGGACCTTTGGTTTAACTTTGTTCCCATTGCCCGGAATTCTCTTTCTCCATATGTCTTTTGGCTCACTCTCTCACCCCCTTCAAGTCTTTGCTCAGATGTCCCCGTCTCAATGAGCCCTTTCTAGATTACTATTTTAAAAAATGAGACTCACTACCCCCTCACCAGTACCAATCCCTCAATTCTGCTTTACTGTTGTATTTTTCCATATCACCTTCTCACATACCATGTAACTTAATTGTTTATTAAATTTATTGTTTATTTTCTGTTTTTCCTACTGAACTATAAGCACTAAGATGGCGGAAATCTTTGTTTTGTTCACAGATTCATCCCGTGATGTTATATTCATAGCAGGCACAGATAATTTGTTGAGGGTGAATATGAAACAACAGTAACAGATGAATGTATTCAATTTTGCCTTACTTCACAGTAAGGCAAACACAACTTTATTTTGAAATAACCTTAGATTTACAGAAGAGTTCCAGAGACAGTACAGAGTTCCTGTGTACCCTTCACTCATTTTCTCCAAATGTGAACATTTCACATAACCATGGTACATTTATCAAAATTAAGAAATTAACGTTGGAATAATACTATTAACTAAACTGCAGACTTTATTTGGATTTCACTAGTTTTCCCACTAACATTCCTTTTCTGTTTCACTGTTCAGTCTAGGATACCACATTACATTTAGTTATGTCTCTTTTGTCTCCCCTAATCTGGGGAGATACTGCTTCTTAAAAGATTGTAAACCTTACCCAGAAATATTACCCCGTGTAAAACATTGCAAATTGTGCATTATTTCATCAAGTGACTATTTCTTAGGAAAAGAAAGATGGCAAAACTTGGGAGTACTAGAATGTATAGCCGTAGTTTATTATTAAACTTTAGACAAGAGGATCATAGGATTTGACATGTTTTCTGGGTCAGATGTAGAGTGTACCTAATATATTCTTTTTGCCATCAGAGCTTCCCAATCCCGTCCATGTTATTATTTGAAGAGGTGAATCCTAGAATAACTCTTAACCATTTGTGACTTTTTAATGAGTAAATTCGATTAAATGTATTTAATTTTATTCATGTTATTTCCTTACATTACTCTTTGAGGGTAGTTAATTCTGTAGAACAGTATAAATATATTAAGTACCTAGCCCTGTGTAATCACTGCATTAGTCTTGGGAAGGAGGGTGCAAAAAAGTTAAGTTTTTACCATTCAGTAGTGTATTAGTCCGTTTTGTGTTGCTATAACAGAATTACCCGAGACTGGGTCATATATAAAGAACAGAGGTTTATTTGGCTTATGATTCTGGGACAACTGCATCTGGCACGGGACTCGGGCTGCTTCTACTCATGACGGAAAGTAGCAAGCAGCCAGTGGGTACAAGCAGATCACATGGCAAGAAGAAGCAACAGAGAGAGAGAGGAGGTGCCAGGGTCCTATAAACAGCAAGCTCTCGTGGGAACTAATAGAGGGGGAACTCACTCATTACTCCCCCCTTCCCCTCCCCCCCTCCCCCAGGGAGAGCATTAATCCATTCGTAAGGGATCTGCCCCCATGACTCAGTCAGTTTCCAAAACTGCCACAATGGGGATCAAATTTCCACATGAGTTTTGGAGGGGACAACACATCCATCAAGCAGCTTGTGTTCAAATATAGGTAATATATAAATAACAGACTGTAATAGCCACTGGTTTGTCAGCACAGAGGAAATTGTTCATTTTGGAGGAGATGAGAAATGGGAGGATCACATTTGAAGTTACACTTAAAGTATTCATAGAATTTTTAAAAACAGCTTTGTTGAGATATAGTTCACATATTGTTCACATGCCAAACATACTATTTAAAGTGGACAATTCAGTGGCTTTTAGTGTATTCACAGTATAACCATCACCACAGTCAGTTTTGGAACATTTTCATTATCCCCCCAAAAAAACCCATACTCGTGTTCACTCCTCATTCTCCCATACCCTCAGCTCCTGGCAACAAATCTACTTCATATCTTTATAGATTTGCCTATTCTGGACACTTTGTACAAATGGAATCATACAATATGTGTCTGACTTCTTAAACGTACCATATTTTCAAGATTTGTGCATGTTGTAGCACATAGAAGTACTCGCTTATTCCTTTTTATCGCCAGCCTGATATTCTGTTTTATGGAAATACCTAAGTTTATTTTTCCGTCTTTTTTTTTAAAAGCATACAGCACCCTGTATTCCCAGGCAGTCTCCCATCCAAATACTAACCAGGCCCGACCCTGCTCAGCTTCTGAGATAAGATGTGATCATGCGTATTCAGGGTGGTATGTTCATGCACTATCATTTATCAGTTGATGGACATTTAGATTGTTTCCACTTCTGGGCTAGTGTAAATAATGCTGCTGTGAACTTTCGTGAAAGGGTTTTTGCATGGACATATGTTTTCAATAATCTTGGGTATATACCTAGGGGTGGAATTACTGGGTCATATGGTAATTCTGTGTTTAACTACTAGAAAACTTAAGTGATTTTCTAAGGCAGCTGTACAAGTTTACATTCCCACTGGCAAAGTATTAAGGTTCCAATTTCTCTCCATCCTAGCAAACCATGTGTTAATGTCTGTCTTTTTTATCTTAGCCATGCATGTGGATGTGAATATCTCATGGTGGTTTTGATTTGCATTTCCCTGATGACTAATGATGTTGAGCATGTTTTCATTTGCTTATTGACCATTTGTATTTATTCTCTTGAGGCATAGACTTTTAATAAATGAAGAAAGGGAAAGGGAATGGAGCAAGAGAACAGAGACAAAGGCCTGAGAATGGTGAGAGAATCAGTAAAACTAGAGACTAGGGTCCCCAGAGGAAGGAGTAAGAGAGGACAATGGAAAACTGGGTGATTTAATTTTATTTTTTGATGTGCCAAGTCACACTGTCCTCTGTTTATCTTTAACTTACATTGCTCATATTTCAAGGATATTCCCTCTTTTATAAATGTCAGAGAGTGTTGTGCCCAGCTCATCCGATCGACTCATTCAACCTTAAATAAATGATTATTGAGGTCCTACTTCATTCCAGATGTCCTAGGCGCTGTTGGTGAGAGGGGCAGATGAGTGAGCAAAACCAGACAAGGTCTTTGCTTTTCAAAGAACTTATTTTCTAGTGGGGATGATTTTATACCAAAAAAACCCGAAAACAGCAACAAACAAAAAAACTGCCTTGTTAAAGGCTGCTTTTATCCCAGCATTTTAGGGTTTGGTAAACAAAATCCAGGTGTACTTTGTTCATGGTATTGATGATTTTATTTGCTTGGGTCATAGCTCCTTTCAGCTTTCGCCTTTTCAGACCTACATTTTAATTTTTAGTCACCCCTGGCGTAGCAGTAGCCTGAATCCCTTCTGGCATTGTTTCTCTTTTTGGAAACTGTTGCAGTTGAAGTCCTTTTTTCCACTGTAGTCCCAAACGATTAATAAAAAGTCTGATAAACTATAAAGAAAAGTTGTGTGCATTTTAAAACATTTTCTCTTTAAATATGCATACGTATGTTTCATCAATCTTTTGTTTTTAGGACCAAAGCTTTTTTTTTTTTTTCAAATAAGGATCTACTGATTATTTTTGGTTTTTCTTACATGAACTTCACAAATAATGATCTATGATTTTTAGTTTCAGTTGCTTTAAAGTGGTGTGAGAATTTAAAACCATTTTAAAGCAATCTGAGTGCAAAATCCTTCTATATTTTTATGATTGTCTATCCTGATCTTTAGTCTTCCTACATTTAATTAGACAGCCGTTTTATTATTTTAGCAGCTTACCTGTATATATATTCAGCTTCATTTTCAAAGAAATTATAGCTCTTTCAATCAAATTTTATAGGTTTACTTAAAATTAATTAAATTATAAATTCAGTATCGCGTACAGCTACATAAACAGGTTGCAAATGTGTTTGGTAAGCAAATTCAAGAAGAAGAAGCAGAAGTGCTACTGGCCTGAAGCATTTGGCCTATGATGGACACCAGCCATTATGTTTTACTGTGGAAAACAGAGCGTTAGTTCAATCCATGCTGTTGGTTAAGGAAAGATTAGTTAGGAAAGGTTCTACGTATTCCTAGTTAAGTGCTATTCTGCTGTGTTCTCCTAGCACACTGTAGATGCCTTTTTTATAACACTTATTTTACTGCCTTGTCTTCCTCATGGGATTTCACTTGCTTGTCTTCCTCATGGGATTTCATAGTCTTTGAGGGCAGGAGTATACTCCCTTGTTATATTCCTAGTTCCTAGTATATACTTGGCATATAATTATATGTTCACTTTAAAAATGAATTAATTGATTGCAAGCTCAATATAACTCATTAATATGACTAAGCTGTTAAAAATAAAAAGGTTAGTGTGACTCTTAGGTTGCATTAGTTGTGTGTTGTGTTCAGAATAATTCCACTATGTTTGTATTGTGTTTGAACTGGGGGGTGACAGATTTTAAGATGCACGTTGATTAATTGAAGCACATCTCCTTACATGTTAATTCTGTGAGACAGAGACTGTGTCTGTTTTATTCACCCTTGTATCTCCAGTGACTCCATTATAGAATATTAATGCTTGGCAGACTGTAAGCGCTCAATGTTTTTTTTTTTTTTAACATATAGTTTCTGAATTTGGGGTATGGGGAATAAGATGGTGTGAATTCTTTATGATTTCTTGAGAACTGGTAAAATGAGTAGGATGTGCTTTCTTAGAAGAGGAAATTAGTGAATATATCAGCCAACTTTGAAAAATTGAGTCCTAGTCACGCAGAAGAGAATGTGGACCTCAGTAGCCCCAGAGAGCAGAAATAGGACTAGGAGAGTAGAAGTTATAGGAAAGCAGATTGCATCTTAAGTTTTATTTTTCTATTTATTAAGACTGTTGTAAAAAAAAAAATGTATTACTTTGTGAGGTCACTGGAACAGAAGTTAAATGACTTATGTTAGAGATGTAAAAAAGTGAATTTTTGTAATGAGATGTGAGTTTGGTTTAGACAAACTCTAAATTCACCCTAATCTAGTCCCTGGGAACAGTAATCTCTTGTTTCAATCTCTTGTAGCATTAATGTTCTTTATTAGTTATTTGTCATGTAAGGTATATAGGTCTTAAGGCCTTAAGAAGTAAAACTGGTTTGTTTGTCTCCCCATCTTATTATAGTTTACAAAAAAAATTTTTTTAAGTAGTATTCTTATGGTCCAGAAATCCTGATGTACTGGAATTTGATAAATCAGATATATTCTGAAAAATTCCAATTGTCCGCTTCATTCATTAGTTGTACAGATTGTTGTGTAAATTAAACTGGCATCAGATTGCTGATAGTACAGTAACTGTTGAATTTGCTAAGTGCAGTAGGCATTACACTCCTGCATATGTAATGAATCTGCATATGACATTGAATAAGGTCTATGAGATGGTACTGTGGGAGTCTAGATTTTGGGATCTTTACTGCCTCATATTTCTCACAGCACTTAGCAAAGTGTCTTACTCATGTAAGCTCTTCAATAAATATTTGTTAAAAGGCTGAAAAATCTGAGTCCTTAAAAAGCCAGTTTCTCTTATGAGGAATTTTGTTTTGAAAAAAGTTCATAAACCAAAAGTATTTTGGTTCAAATATCAAGATTATTGAACTTCCTTGTTAATTTATGCTTGTTGTGTCAACAGGGCTTAATTAATGTTTTATTCATTTACCCTAAACTTATGATACATAGCCATAAATATAATTTTCCTCTTTGCTTTATCTTCTAAAAAACTTACATGCTTGCATACTTCCTCTGCTTTCTTCAGATGGGTTTCTTTTTTTAATCCTTAAAGTTGTTTGGCACATTATGTTTTAATCTGTAAACCCATTAGAAGTAAATAAAAAATGGTGAGGGCCGACCCCATGGCGCACTCGGGAGAGTGCGGCGCTGGGAACGCAGCGACGCTCCCGCCGTGGGTTCGGATCCTATATAGGAATGGCCGGTGTACTCACTGGCTGAGTGCCGGTCACGAAAAAGACAATAAATAAATAAATAGTCACTGAATACTGTATAAAAAAAAAAATGGTGATATATACAGGCCTGTAGTTTCCTTTTTTTAAAATTGAACCATAAATCACAGATGGTGAAATACACGGATGTGAAGTATACTGTTAAATGAATTGTGACAAATATGTATACCTGTGCAGTCAACATCTAAGAACATTTTTATCACCCCCTAAAATTTCTTCCTTCCCTGTCCAGTCAACACACCTGCCCACCTAAGTGACCATTGTTCTGATTTGTTACCATAGATTAGTTCTTGAACTTTATATGGAATCTTTTGTTTTGCTTCCTTGGCTCAACAAAATATCTCTAAGATTCATCTCTGTTGTTGTGTGTATTGCTAGTTTATTCCTTTTTATTGTTGAGTTCTACTGAATGAACATACCACAATTTGTATATCCATTTGCCTACTGTTGGATATTTGGGCTATTTCCAGTTTTGCTATTGTGAATAAAGCTGTCATTCCTGTACAAATCTTTTCATGGATATGTGCTTTCTTAGGAGTAGAATTATAGGTGTATGGGTGGGTACATGTTTAACTTTACAATAAACTACCCAACAGTTTTCTACAATGGTTTTACCATTATATGTTCCTACCAACAATGTATGAGTTTCGTTGCTCCATATTCCCACCAACATTTTGTATTGGTGTCATAAATCTTTTAAATTTTGATCATCTTAGTGGGAATGAGGTGATATCTCATTGTGATTTTAATTTATATTTTATCTAATGACTAAATGCTGTTGAGAACCCTTTTCATATGTTTATTAGCTATTTGTGTATATCATATTTATTCTCTTGTTCAGATTTTTCATCGATTTAAAAAATGGATTGTCTTTTTTAATTGATTTATAGGAATTCTTTGGTGATAAATCTTGTCAGATATAAGGATCTTCAGTTTTGAAAGTTATAAAAATGTTCAGTTTAGATTTTAAGATTCTTTGGGGATCAAAGTAATTAGTCATTTTATCACTAGCAGGAATACAAATCCAGTTCTAAATCTGGGGTTCCAGAAGAAATTCATTAGGGTGTATATGTGATATTTCAGCTACCTAATGCTGTGTGACTAACTACCCTAAACATGGTGGCTTAAATCACCAGCGAGATATTATTTCTTAAAATTTTCTGGGTTGGCTAAGCAGTTGTTCTGCTTCACATGGTGTCAGCTGGGGTCACTAATGTGGCTATCTGTTTAGACTGGCTTTTCTCACTTGACTTGGGTGACTTTAATGGCTGGGGGCCAGCCGTGCCTCTCCCCACTTCTCCATGTCGTCTCTCATTATTCCGCAGTTTAGCCCAAGCTTCTTTACGTGGTGGCTGGATTCTAAGATAGAAACAACAGGAGCTGCCAGGACTCTTAAGGGTTAGGCATAGGACTGTGACAGTGACATTTCTGCCACAATCTGCTTATTAAAGAAAGTCACAAGGCCAGCAAAGATTCAAGGGAAAGGAAAAAGACTCCTCTTGTTGGAAGAAGTGGCATGAAGATAAAGGGAAAGGAAGAATTGTTGATGGCCATTTGTTGGTCATTTGTCTCCAAATGTTGGAGACATTTTAACTGCAGGGGAATAGACCCTTAGAGTCTCCTAATAAAAAAGATAAATTCATTAAAAATATAATAATTTATAAATTATTCCCATATTTACTGCTAAGGATCTTTCCAACTCTTTTTTTATTCCATGCATTAATTTATTCCTTGCCACATGCATTCTGCAACCAGTGTTTGTAAGACGTGATCCAAAATTGTTGAGATTAAAAAAAGGCCAGAAGTTTCACTTAAAAGGCAACAAGGAGGCTCACTGCACTATTACAGATGTTAATTAGAATTTATTTCCTTTAACATGCTAGAAAGAATGTTATAATAACACTTTACTGATGAACAAAATGAGCTTAATCACATCCCAGGAGCTAAGTATTCTGACATTATAATCTCTTCTCTCAGAGCCCATCACAGCAGTTTTAGGATTCAAGATCTATTCCAGGGCAACATTCTAGAACCAAGTATGTCATGTACACACAAATGAAGGAAAACATAATGACCTTAGTAATCCTGCGTACTTTTTACTTTTTTTAAATTGAGGCAAAATTCACATAATAGAGTTAACCATCTTAAAGTATACAATTTAGTGGCATTTAGTTACATGCACAGTGTTATACAACTTACCATGTATTTTTAAAAGGAAAAATTTCTTTTCAGGAAAATGAAGAACAGTAAAATTATGGCAAAACGCACTAATAAGATGGCCAAACATTCTTTCAGAAATAACATTTTTTTGATGGAATGGTGTAAGAGATATGCTTCCTTACACTGGGACCTCTGCATTCCCACTTAAATGCCAGAGTCGGGTGAGCAGCCGGATGGCCCAAACAATCCTGGTCTCACCTTCTGCCAGCCCCTTAAATCCTCCACCATTACAAGAATAGATCAATTTTATCTTCTCTTGCCTCCCCTTCTAAGAATGGTAAGCATCCTCAGGGAATCTCCCAAATTGGTCCCTATAACCCAAGGCTTGGGAATTTCTTAGAATCACTCCAGACCTGAGACCACCCTCAGTAAACTGGAAGTTGCAGTCTGCCTGCAAGCCCCACTCTCTCCCCCACTGAAAAAGGAAAGGTGTGAGGATGTTTTTGACATTGATTGCTTTACTGGGATCAGGTAAGAACTGAACAAATGCAGTAAGTTGTTAGAAATTTAAAGATCTTTTTTTTAGAAAATTGCTATTCGCTCCTTCACACACCCACAACAGTCTCAAGAATCAACAGCCACCTCCCTTGACCTAAAAAGAGTCGGAGATGGGATGATAGGAGGAAGAAGAAGACTTCTATAAGGAAGACAGAAATAATCTGTCCAGAAAAACTGATCATTATTCCAACATCCATCTTAATGATTAGAATGGGATAGAATGGAATAGAAGCAAGAAGATTAAAGAAAAAAATAACTTCCTTAGGTAGTAGTAGCCTGGTGATTTTTTTCTTCTAACCAGATAGTGGAAAAGCAGTGCTGATGACTGTGGAACATACTAAGGATCATGTTAGCAACTTTACTTGTTTAAAATTTTGAACCAGTCACAACCTCTTTGATATTTCCCTCACCTATGAAACCCAGATCTGCTCAAATCCCAGAGGAAGGTGATCCCTTTAGGACTGCACAGTACAGTCAGTTTCAGTTCTTGATATGGCTGTGCTTTTTCCTAAGAAATTTTCAAAGGTAGTTTGACTCTGATTTTAGCTTTACTGTGCTACACAATGTGATAGATGCTGTAAGTGGGAGTTTAGAGGAGTGCATCTAACTTTTCCTAGTGGGAAATGGGGAAAGTTTCACTTAGAGTGTAACACTGAACCTAGGAGCAGATGTTTGCTAACTGAGCAAGGATTCAGGGGATCTAAGATGTTTTAAACTGAGGGAAAAAACATTTGTAAAGGCAGAAATGGGTGGGAATATGACATCAAGTAATTTATTGTAGCTAATTTGGGAGAGAAGAGGAAGAGTAAATAGAACTGAAAAGGTAGTCAGGAGCCAGATACAAGTTTTATATTACAAGCTAAGGAGTTTGGATTTTTATCCAGAGGTAAAGAGCCACTGATGGATTTTATGCAGGAGATTATGATGATCAGGCTAGCATATTGAGATCATTTTGGCAGCAGTGTGGAGGCTGGTTGTCAGGTGGTCCAAATAGAATTCTACTGGAATAATATGGGCAAGAGATGATAACTACGTAAACTAAGTCATGGGGAAGGAGAGGAAGTTAGCATCACAGGTGGTTGCTTTAAATGGGTTGGGGCAGCTGTAGGAAGCAAGAATCATTCACTAGATTAATGGCCTTAGATGGTGGTGATCTTTACTGTCACAGTATATACAGGAGTAGAAAAGCCATTTTTAAAAAAACCATACACATTTCTTCTTCTATGTAGGCATCTTGCATAGGATAGTCTGATAAAAATAGAACTATTTTTAAAATATCCAAAAATAATCACTGATTTTCTAGTTATTTTACCTAACCTCTAAGTTTAGTCTACAAAAATAAATATCGGTAGAATTCTGAATACTAAAATGAATGTCTAACATCTGCATATCCTTCAGAATATACAGTGGAATTCTAATGCTTTATCTCTGAACTTACTACACATAACATTGATATAACCTTCCCTCCTGTTTTTGACATTTCATTCAATTAATGTTATTTCCCTTGGCATCTTTATATCCAGGAAATCCCTTATGATGAATTGGAAGAGAAACTCACTTCTCTGATCTAAGACTGTGCTGCTCAATATGGGAGTCACTTAGCCACATGTGGCTATTGAACACTGGAAAGTTGAGTAGACCAAAATGAGATGTGCTATAAGTATAAAATACTCACTGGTTTTCAAAGACTTAATGTCTCACTAAAATTTTTGAATATTGATTACATGTTAAAGCAGTATTTTGGATACATTGGGTTAAATAAAATTTATCATTACAGTGTTTTCCTGTTTTGTTTTACTGTTTTTAAAGTGTGGCTACTAGAAAATTTTAAATTATATATGATTCACATACTTGTTTTTCTTTGCTGAGTAAATATATTTCAGTTCAATTATCTGCCTAACTTTTATGCTAGCTGTTTGATTAGCAAGTGTTTCATTTTAATTCATTATATTCATTTAAATTCATTATAAGTGTCCGGAAGCTGCAATAATGCAAAATTGTTTTCCCATATTTTTGAACAAGATTAAAAAGTTCTGTTGGAACTTATAGTTGATTTTATTAGAGCCTTAACACAGTATCTTCAGGAAACTGATTTTTGCAGATGATGTCAATTCATTTTGAAATCTGGTAAGTTGGATAATGTTTATTTACTGTTCTGCAAATAAATTATTTCTACAATGAAAGAGTATGGTTAGGGCAATTGTCAGAATCCTGCCGATGTAGCCAATTGTATTGCCAAGGGTTAGGGCCCACACTCTTCAAACCCATTGTGCAGACTGAGTCACAGACCCCTCGTGTCTGGCTAAGTCACTAGACCCCTCATCTGTCTGGCTGAGTTACCAGACCCCTCATATACATATCCACAAGCTAGGTAATTGGGAGAGATCCCAGGAGCCATTTGCAGATGACACTAGCTCAGTCTTCAGTTTCCTCGGCTTTCTCAGCAGCTTACAGCAGCCTCCAGCAGCAGTGGTGGCCTCACAGAGGGTCCCAGGGGCACTGGCAACAACAGCATCTTGTAGCAACAGCCTCCAGCAGTAGCAGCCCCCATGGGAGGCACTCCCCCTCCCCCTCGTGGATCAGAGCCACTTATCCTTTATCCTTAAGTCTGATAACCCAGGACACCTGGGTGTGAGTCAGACAACCCAGGAACACCTGGGTGCACATGCAGAATTACATTAGACAATAACCAAGGAACACCTGGGCACACACGCATATTTACATCAAATGCTTGGCAAGATTCTGAACACCTGAAGAGTCCTGACCATTTTCCTATATTTTTCCTACAGAAATTTTCCAAGTTAGTACATGGATAAGATTTAGACTAGAGAAAAAGTTTATTTGAAAAACATTTCTTGAGACTTTTCACATGTCTAAACAATATGAATTTTTTTGCCGTGTTCCAGTTGATAAAGGCCAAGAAATGCCTGCACAGGTAACAAACACATCTAGAAAACAGAGATGGCTGCTGTGTCAAAAACTCTGTCTGCTAGTGGGTACAGGATTTCTTTTTGGGGTAATGAAAATGTTCTAAAATTAGATTGTGGTGATGGTTGCACAACTTTGTGACTACACTAAAAACCACTGAATTGTATACTTTAAAAGGGTGAATGTTAGGGTATGTGACATATATCTCAATAAAGCTGTTATAAAAACTCAATCTGCACATGCACATCTGTGGCAGTTACTGACTTAATGAGACTTATGTGAGCAGACGCACAAAAAACAACCATGTGTTCAAGAATTACTGTGATCAGACAAAAATGGACTGTCCTTTTTTGGCTTCTGTGCTAGCCCCACAGATCTGGTGGGGAAGCTTAATCGCCTTCTTTGGTGGGTATTAAACAACGTACATATATTTAGCTAACGTGATTGAAAGACTGAGTACACTTTATTGCCATTCAAGTTCTAGTATAAAATGAACTTGTACACTGAAAGGTATAAACTGAATCCAGCAGGTGAGTAGGAAAAAAAAAAAAAGCCTCCAATATTTGATCATTTGATGTTGAGGAATTTGTCCTTTAACAAAGTTTTTAGATAGAGTTTTTATCTACTCTGGATTTTGTTAGGCATGTCTTCTGTTTCCTCAGGTTTATCCTATAGAAAATCACACTGTCCAACTCACAAGGATACCCAAAGAAGAGTCACGCAGTGTTTTCAACTTCAGAGAGTTGCAAAGGATGCAGATGTCTTTTTCCCATTTGCTACCATCTGAAGTTAGTAACATTTCTTGGCTGGTCACCAAGCACCCAGAAAGAAAGAAATATAGCAAATTTGGTGCATCTCTTTTCTCCCAATATCCCTTTTCCAAGTCATTTCCACAGGATAAGTGCCAAAGCACAGAAAAGAAGCTGGGTTACTGTCAGGAGCAAAAACGTTTCACATAGATTTTTACACAGCTGCTGCCATTTGTCTTAATCCCTTTCCTGAACAGGCTTGTTACCAGGCCTTGCTCTAAGACTGCTTCCAGCAACCTTTCTGACACAGGTTTAGTGCTGATTAGTTGCAAAACAATTCTAGGGCAGGACTCCCTGCCAGGATAAAGAATGAACAAAATTGGTTTGTACACAGGCCAGCTGCAGTTGCTGCAACTAGAGTCTGTGAAATGAGGAGCATTTTCTTGTTTACCAAGATGAGGTTAAATTAGCACAGCATGAAGCAGAAAGGATTTTTTTAAAAAAACAAAACTAGCTATGCTAGTTGAGTGTGGTGCAGTGAGTGTGTGGAATTCAGAAGATTTTAAGTTAGTTTGAAAAGAAGACATAATATACAGTACCAAAACCTTGATTAAAAGTCTCTTGAAAGATTTGCTTGCTAGTATTCCTAGTAAAAATGATATATTAGAATAGCATTTCAAAGCTCACAAGATTACATTTGAGAAAATGTAATGTGTATTGAGTATGTGCTTCATGCTTAGCCATGTGCCTGGCACAGGGGTACAGGGGTGGACATACAATAGAGGAGGATACTGTCTTTGAGACTGGGTTTCTGGAGACATTAATTCAAGCCACAGCTCTGTCTTTAGCTTTAACCTCAGGCAAACCATAAAACTGAGCATCATGTTCTCCTAATGTAAAATAAGGGGGACAGAGGATGAAGGGCATAATCTCTTAAAGGTTATTCAAGTCTCACATTTTATGAATTATTCACTTACACAGTGTTACTTTCTAAAATATTTGAATCAGATTTTATGTGTTTATAGAGCAATCTCTGATAGAGACTTCCAGTTTAGATGAGGAGGTAAGATGAACCATGTAATTAGAGAACCTGAACATAAGAGGTCTCTGCCTTCCCAAGCTTCAGTTTGCAAGGCTTTCTTTCCCTACCCCTCTTCTCTCTGCACTGCTGTCATTGCAGAGCCTGCCCAAAGATCCATTCTTGGCAACCCAGGCTTCTTGCCTCAGCAATGCAAGACTGAATTGTGGGAAAGCTAGGTACTCTGCCACCCTTTAGCCTGCAGGGGCAGAGTACCTAGCTTAGGGTAAGGACAGTTGTAGGAAGACACGAGGAGAAATAGAGAGAAAATAGAGTGAGACAGAAAGGTACAGTGAAGGATAAACTCCATCATGACGATTCCCTGAAGTCTCATCAGACTTCTTAGACTCCCAGCGCCTTTGTGCTTCACCTCCCAGCTGTTCATTAGCTCTGGATTTGAGAGTTTCTGAACTTTGATCTGTCCCTCTCTCCCCTCTGGCCTTCCCAGATCCTGGACTTGGGTCATTAAAAGCACCCCTACTAGTTTAGGGTTAGGGAGCTAAGG
Organism: Cynocephalus volans; assembly: GCF_027409185.1. NCBI lineage: Eukaryota > Metazoa > Chordata > Mammalia > Dermoptera > Cynocephalidae > Cynocephalus > Cynocephalus volans. The sequence goes on from NC_084471.1 coordinate 82,513,556, forward strand.
AGACTTAATCACCTTATAACATTGTTCCCATGGGAAATGAATTTTTTACAGACCAACCTCTGAATGCAACCATCAGTAAAAGTAATGCTGTTAACTTAACTCTTATTTCTATGCACTGCTCATTAGTGCTGTACTATACTTCTCACTGCCCTTCACCTTAGCTAAGGTGGTTTTACCTTATGTCTCAAGACAAAGGTGACAGTAGCCAATACAGAACTAGGACACAGAGCAGTATAAGCAGGGTGTTAACTACTCATAGACCACTTTAAGCTCAGGCTAGAGGAAATTGTCATAGGAAAAATAAACATCCGCCTATATTAGTTAATAGAGTGGGTATGGCTTAGAGAAAAGGGGAATTGTTGGGCGTCTCCAGTGGCCGCACGGGACCCCAACAGGTTTTTCCTTTCCCTAGAGGGTTGGAGCCAAAGGGATTGCCCTTTTCTCCCCCCCAGAATGTGGGGCAAAAGAGATTCCAAGAGATGGGTGAGCATGCCGCTGCTCTCCCAGATAGGGAACAAACACACACACGCAGCAGGGGTTCTGTCAGGCAGTTCCATTTATTGTAACACAGAAGATCATATTTATATGCTTAGCAGGTGGGGATTTCCAAGCTTAGGCCAATCCTTGAAAAGGTCAAATGTGCACGTGCCTTGCCTCTCTATGCTTAGCCCTCCCCCTTAACTTCCCTTGGGCACCACCTTTTATCCATTTAGGCCATCTGTTGTTTTTGCTTAGAAAAAGGACATGGTCCCATAGTTCCCCCTTTTTGTTTTAATAGAAGCCTGTGTGGTTGTGTCTGTCTTAGGTTGTCCCCGCCTGTTAAGGGATCTTACCCATCATTGACTATTCAACCAAGCTGAGGCTGAAAGAACTTGTATTGATCTTGTGTGGTTGTGCCTGTCTTAGGTTGTTCCCCTCATGGGGGATCTTACCCATCACTGACTGTCCAACCAAGCTGAGGCCAAACAGGATATTATACCTTGGTGTTAATTTTTTTGAAGGGCCAAATTGACCCAAGGGTCTTGGGGGTGTTGTTCATTAGCTACCTTTTCCAGCACCTGGGTGAGCATGGTGAGGGACCCTAGGTTGCGCCTTATGAGGGCCATTAGCTGACCCCACATGCCTGGAGGGCCTGTTAAGGCGGATATTAGAGTAGTGAGCCAAGGGGAAGTTCTAAACCAGCCTTCAAACCAGCGGAATTGGCCTCTCTTTCCCTCCTACGTTTTTCTAATCCTTCTCTTAATTTAGCTGTGTAAAAACAACATTGTTCTTTGAGGGCTGCACATAATCCTCCTTGTTGCAGAAACAGCAAGTCCAAGCCCCTTCTGTTCATGTTTGGTTAGCCGGAGTGTGTGGAGAAGAGGGTAGGCTTGCCTCACCAATCGTGGAGAAGACCCCTAGCAGAAGATAAGCTTGCTTCATTGTGGACTTCCTGGAAAACATAAGAAAGGTTTTCCTCAGGGTCGTTATCACCCTGGGCAGTGGGTGAGAACTTGAGATTTCTGGCTGGCACCCATATAAGGTTGGGCTCGTTGAAAGGAAAAATACATCCAAATCCTCTGCCCGTAGTTAAGAGCGGGTCGGGGCCTCTCCATTGTCCTGAAAGGGGATCTTTCCATCGCACCTGAATGGCAGGACGTGGGGATTGGGTTGAACAGTGTTTTTGGAAAGCAGTTATTGGCTCATGTTTTGGAAAATTTAAAATACTTAAGGGAAATAATGCCATTCCTAACTGTTGGTGGGGGCCAATAATTCCCCCCTTTTTGTCTTAAAAGTTGGTTCTTTAGATTCTGATGGTGACGTTCTATTATGGCTTGTCCCTGAGGATTCTAAGGGATGCCAATGGAGTGGTGTATGTTCCAAGTGGATAAAAAATCTTGGAAGGCTTTGCTAACAAAGCAAGGGCCATTATCTGTTTTAAGTTGACTGGGGAGGTCGAGTGTGGCAAAACATTGTAGTAAATGACTTTGTCCATGTTTAGCCTTTTCCCCAGTGTGGGCTGTAGCCCAACAGGCATGAGAATAAGTGTCAATAGACATGAAAATATATTTTAATTTTCCAAATGCTGGAAAATGAGTGACATCTGTTTGCCATAAAACATTAGATTTGAGCCCCCTAGGATTTACACCGGGGGGTTGTAAAGGCAGTACCTGTAAATACGGGATGCAAGATTTACAGGTATGAACAATTCTTTTTAACTGTGAAACTGGGATTTGTGGGAATTGGGCTTGAAGCCCTCTCCAGTTAACATGAGTTAAGGCATGAAAATCAGATGCACACTGTGTGGTGTAAACATTGGTGCCTGGCTCCCGCTTTTCCCGTCTGTGAATATATTATATCCATCGGTTAAAGGATGGTTGGAAAACAAACATGGGGCCTCCCAATTTAACCGGTTGAATGATGATACCCACTTGTGAGCTCCATAATGGCAGTCAATAAGGCCCCAAACCCCTTCTAATGCCAGCGCCAGTCGACCATTGTTTCTGTTAAGCCATGTAAAATCAGACAGTCGATAGGGGACTACTATTTTATCTGGTTCCTTGGCGTTTGTCCCTTTTATAATTAAATCAGCTAATTGATCAATAAGGGTGTAAACTCGGGGAGACCCCCCGAGAGAAATATGGAACTTCGAAAAGCTGCCTAATAGGCAGCAACAATTGAAATACGTAATTTTGGCAAAAAGAAGGACTATTGGCCATTCCTTGGGGCAATACCACCCATTCATACCGTTCGTCGGGCCCTTGGAAGTTGGTAGATGGGACCGAAAAGGCAAATCTTTTTCAATCAGATGGATGGAGAGGGATGGGAAAAAAAAGCAGTCCTTGAGATCAATGATCATGAGATGTAAGTGGCTGGGGATGGCAGGGGCCCAAGGTAGGCCCCGCAAAGGAGTCCCCATAATAATCATCCTTTTGTTTATCTAAGATCTTGGAGCATTCTCCATTTTCCTGAGGCCTTTTTTATTACAAAAATGGGCATGTTCCAAGGGCTGACAGAGGGTCGAATGTGTCCCAACCTAAGATGTTCTTGGATAATATCTCTTAAAGCCTGTAGTTTGTGAGAAGAGAGTGGCCACTGCTCCACCCATATTGGAGGTCCGTCTCTCCATTTAATCTGGGGGACCAGGGGAGCAGTGGCCTCTAGAATTGTGGGTGAACCCTGATTCTGGGGAGGGGTCGTTGAGCTCGCATTTTGTAATTAGGGTGACAGCGGGTGTTGAACTGTTGTTGGTATTCTTCCTTATCTAAAAGCTCATCATAAAAGCCCTTATGATCAGTAGTGATGTAAGCATCTGCCTGGCCAAGGACGTCTTGTCCTAAAAGATTAGCATTAAGTCCAGAAGCAATGAGGGGCTTCACCTCCCCAGTGGTGCCATCTGCATCTCTCCATTTTAACCATCTTTTTGTTTCAAAAGATGGTGTTTCACCTCCTACCCCGAGGATTTGAGGCCCAGGGACAACATCCCAGCTAGGAGGCACTTCCTCTTGGCGGAGGACAGTTCGATCTGCCCCCGTATCAATTAAGCATCGGAACCTTTTACCCTCGATGGTGATGTCCATCTTTGGCCTTACTCTGGGGACTATAGGGACTGTCCAATTAGCCCTGGGCCCTTTTAACTGGTTACTTTTATGACCCCCTTGGGGTGACGGGGCTAGGGGTTGCCCCTGGCTTAGTTTAAAGGATTGCGATCTTTGTCAAATTTGGACCTACAGTCCTTTTTCCAATGTAATCCTTTTTTACATCGGGGGCAAGGTTTGGTAGGGCTGTTTTTGCCTTTAGCCTTGGGACATTGGCTTTTAAAATGACCTTGTCTTCTGCAACCAAAACATTGCCCCTTGAAGGGTGGGGAAGTATTGTTTCCTGAGGGGATCAGGGCCGTAAACGCCTTGAAGGCTTTGGTTAAGTTTTGTGTCTGAGCCTGCAAGGCTGTGGATAAAGTCCTGGCTTGAAAATGTTGACTCCCTACCTCCTTGGAAGCGATAACCCACTTCTCCATGGATCGGTCCCTTAAGCCTGCACAAGCCAACTTATGATCAGTGGTCATTCCATCCCATGTAAGCATCTTAACAAACTGATCTCTGTGTGGGCCGGGGGGGGGAATTTTCTTTTTATATTTTGCTCTACCCTAACAATAAAGGAAGGGAGGTCTTCATTGGGCCTCTGGGTTATTCCAGCAATTGGGGGCTCCGTGGGGCCCTCTGTGAGCTTTGCTCAGGAAGCTAAGGTGGCAGCCCTAACTTGGTCTTGGTAAGGAGGCAGGATTGCCGCCTGCTGGATTCCTGTACTATATTGATCTGCAGTTCTGAACAACATGCCAAAGGTAACTGGGATGACAGGATTGGCTGCTTGATTCCTTTCCGCTTGGGCATGGCACTCCTCCTTATAAAAGGCATAGAACTTAATAAACAAATTTGGGGGGAGGACTGCCTTACATAACATCTTTCAGTCCTGAGGGTGCAGGGCTGATGGGCTAGTTCCTGGAGGATAGTTTCTGCCCATGGAAATTAGGGCCATCCTCGGCAACAGCCTTTTTTAGTTCTTTTAAATCCTGGGCTTCCCAAGGATACCAAAGGGCTGGTCTGTTGCCCCCTGGATTAACATTAACAGGGTAGGCTTGAAATGAAGGTTTTGGTTGATCTATGGAATTTCCCCATGTATCTTCAAGTGTTTCGGGTTTATTGAAAAGAGAAGCTGAAACCGGGAAAGCTTGGGGTTGTTCGGAAAAAAGCAGGGGTGGGCTTTCAAATTTAGCCCAATTGGTATTTTGGAGCAGAGTCTTAATACTCTGCTTTTCTTCTACCTTATCACCAAAAGGGGAAAGGTTGGGATAGAGCTTTGCACAAGGGGCCCCGTCGGTCATTGGTTCGGGCTGTTGATAACCCTTTTCACTAATTGTATTGTCCTGTGCTTGCTCCTCAGCAAAAGCTGTCCAAATGCACTCTGTATGTGGGGAGTCTGAGTCGTCTTTAGTGCTAGGCTTAAAACATAGTTTAAGGATGCATACAGTGGGATAAAAGCCTAAGGATGGCTCGACTCCCTGGTGGACTTCCCTCTTCTGAGCCCCGGCCTGAATATGGTCCCAGGTATCATATGAGAACAAATCAGCCGAGAGCACCCAAGGTGCTATAGATAGAACAGCTGCCCAAGTTGTGGCAACAGTAGAATCTGAAAAGCCCCGACATTTTAACAAATACTTTAGAGCCTTAAGGGCTGGATCGCTGGGTTTCTCTTGAGAATTCCTTATGGCCAACAACTGAAAAGGAGAAGACAGAGAAAGAAACGAAAGTAAAAGGAAAGATATGACCTTGAGGCCGTTGGTACTCACCCCATAGCAGATTTCTCTTGAACGTTGTCCTTTCTGAAGCTCCGCACTGTAGGTCAGGGCCTCTTTGTCATCCATCTTTCAGGATCGTGCGGCGTTTTTGGCGGTCCCTGTGGAAAGGAAAAGGTGAAAGTGGTATGAGGCGCCTTCCTCACACGGGGCACCAGCTGTTGGGTGTCTCTGGAGGCTGCACGGGACCCCAACGGGTTTTTCCTTTCCCTAGAGGGTTGGAGCCAAAGGGATTGCCCTTTTCTCCCCCCCAGAATATGGGGTGAAAAGAGATTCCAAGAGATGGGTGAGCATGCCGCTGCTCTCCCAGATAGGGAACAAACACACACACGCAGCAGGGGTTCTGTCAGGCAGTTCCGTTTATTGCAAAACAAAAGATCATATTTATATGCTTAGCAGGTGGGGATTTCCAAGCTTAGGCCAATCCTTGAAAAGGTCAAATGTGCACGTGCCTTGCCTCTCTATGCTTAGCCCTCCCCCTTAACTTCCCTTGGGCGCCACCTTTTATCCATTTAGGCCATCTGTTGTTTTTGCTTAGAAAAAGGGTGCGGTACCATAGGGAATCACTGTGGGCTGTATTAGGGTAGTTTATACTAGTAGGAGTTAATATGAGTCCTCAAATATATGGATGAGCAGAGTGAAGACAGGCTGGCATTCTGAGCTTTTAGCCTAAAGGGGTCAGGGAGGGGCACAAAGGAATTTTCATTCTATCTCTAAAGTATTATTTCTGTTTTAGAAAATTGTGAAGCATATATAGCAAAATGTTAACATTTGTTGAATTTGGGTAGAAGGTATCTACACACAGATGTTCATTAGTTTTCTTCTACCTTTCTATGTTTGAAATATTTTTTAAGGAAAAATAAATTGCCTTAAACCTGTATAGCACAAGAGACAAAGGAAAGAACTTGACACACAAATCAGATAGTCAGCTCTTGAATAGGCAGGTGTTAATAGCAATCACTTATTATATTAGGCTCTTGAAGGAGCACATAGATAATATATTTTTCTATAACCAAAGGACTGAAAAGTGATTAAGATCATCCATTATGAGAGATAATTGGAAGTGGAAAAGGTAAATAACAGGCCAAAGGTTTTTCATGGCTAGGGCTTAACTTCTTTTAGGCGTGAGATATACTAACAAGAGAATATGCTGTACATCATTAGAGGAGTTTAATATAAATAAATGACATATTTTAGTTACTGTCATCAAAAGGACCAGGTTCAAGAATACTATATAAGAAACAAGGGTAACCTGTACACTCAGTTTTTAAACCCATAAATCTATGTGAAAAATAGGTATAGTTTTCTGAAAGAGTAGCTTTAATACATATATTTAAATTCTTTAAAAATATACTGTAAAGCCTCTCTATTGTGATATAATTGACTCTGTTCAACAGCCGAATTTTTGTCTTCTCAAGAATTTCTTCTGTCAGCACTTAGGGAAGAACCATTACTAATAATTTTTCTATTTTCCTAATATGCTTGGCTAAGCTCGAATCACGAACTGAATATATTTGTTGATTGGCAGCACAGAATTTTGACCAGTTTGTTCACTGTCAGTAATATTGTGTTGCTAGTGAATAGATAAGTTTAATATTAGTGCAAAAAGTATTTCTATGACATAGTTTTACTGAATTACATCTACTGATTATTTGTATGTAACTGAACAAAGTTCAAGTTCATTGGGTTTTTTGGTATTGTTTTTTGGTTCGTTCATTCATATGAAGCGGAAAGTTATTTAGAACTCATCATAAAAGGGTTTGGCTCGCTGTATTCTCTCACAGAAATACAATTTAATGAACATTTATGGCAATAAAGTCTACCCACCAGATCTATATTTATCTGCAAGATTGTAAGTATATGGAATGGTCTAGAAGAAGCACAAAATCTATAATACAGCCTCTCGTCATTTCTCAGCTATTTCTGTATCAAATTGTGAAAGAAACAAGTGCTGCTATAAGAATAGTAATGATAATTTGAATTTATAATTTCAATGTAATTATAATCTCAAATCTTAAATTTTTATTAAATGACTATCATAATACTGCCAAACTGTTATTCTAGAATTTGTTGGCTAGATTTAAGAGAAATTCAGGTTGAAATTCTTGATCATGCAAAAAAAAAAATCTTTACACAAAGTCAGTAGCAATCTCATTTTCTTTCAACTATCCCATGTTCACAATTATTCATTTACTTAGTAAAAAGTTCTTGAATTCTTACTATACTAGGCACTGTGTAGACACTGGGGATTCAGTAGTGAAAAGAATACAACTCCTGTCCTCATACAGCTGAACACTTTTCCAGATGAAATGACTGTAAGCCTATATCTGAAGTGTGGCCAAGAATTTTCAGTGGAATGGGAATGAGGGTGGGGCAGCAAATACTGGAAGAAATATTTGTGGCAGACAGAACTACCAACGTATGTAAAAGCTAGCAAATTTGAGAAAGTATAGTACATTTGGTGAACAGCTAGTGGTTGCTACCTGGCTTGAATATAGAGTATAAAGGATGTGGAAAAGCCTTTAGGAAAGGTTAAGATATAAACAGTCATATCATGAAAATTTTTGAAGCCATATTAAGGAACTTGAGATTTCTCCTTAGGATAATGAAGTACTATTAAAGGGTTGTGAAGGGGAATAACATCAGATTTATATTTAGAAAGATTTCTTGATTGCATGATGGAGTAGGCGTTGGTGGGAGCAAGCTTGGAGGTGAACAGAACAATAATGACATTTATAATTTAGATGAGAGATGACATTGGACTGGACTAGAGCAGTGCCTGTAAGAGATGGACAGAGTTGGCTAAATTTCAGAAAAATTGGAGGTTGAAATTCTTGATTATGCAAAAAAAAAAGCAAAAAAATTTTTTTTTAATTAAAAAATAATTGGATGTTAAGTTCATAGGTTAAAGTGATTAATTAGACGTGGGAAGTAAGAGGGAAGGAGTAGTCAAGAATTTCTTGAGAGCTGGCTGGTTAGTTCAGTTGCTTTAAGTGTGGTGTTCTAAAACCAGGGTCAAGGGTTCGGATCCCTGCACCACCCAGCTGCCAAAAAAAAAGTCTCCAGGTTTCTGGCTTGAACCACTGGGTAAATGGTTGTACTATTTGTTGAGCTACAGAAATTATCAGTCTGGGCTTTGGAAGTGATTTCTTTTTTTTCTCTATGAATTCTTTCTACTGTAAGTCCAAGAATTTGCAATTCTTGACTAAGAAAGCTCATTCTATACCTTTAGACCATTTTTACTGATACTTATGTAAAATTGGGAAATATATAATTTCTGAGATATCTATATCCTTGATTATTCACAGACTTTAAAATAATAGTTATGATTCATTGTTAGAACTCACTGTCAGAGAGAATATTGTTTTCTGTAGGCACTATATCATTTTTTCTAGTTACATATAAAACTAAGTATATTAACTCTTTATAGTTGATATAGTCGTTTGTTCAGTGACTCAAAAGGTAGCTGTAATTATGACATAACCACTGTTGTCAAGGATGACCATATTTTATTATTTATTATTATTAAAAAGTAAATTTTTAACTATTTCATTTACATCTCTAAAAGTTTATATATTTTACACTGGAATTGTTTTTCAAAAATCTACTCATTAGAAAGTTGGTGGATCACCTTTATTTGGGGTTACTTTCTATTCAGATAAACACATTTTTTTTTTCTGGGTTTTACAATATTTGTTGGAAATACTGTTTATGTTGTCTTCCATTAGTAACTATAGGGCATTTCTTCCAACTGCTAATCAGTACTTAATAATAGACTCATGGTTTTCAATGAAGAGTTGATTCAAGTAAAGGGAGAACGCTGTAAGTCAAGAATGTTGTTAAGCATGCTTCCTGTCATGCTCACTTTTCTAAAAAAGTGAGTATTTTCCTAACATTTGGAGGAGGATTTTAAAAATAACCTTAATAGTATTTACTATTTCTATGACTTAACTTCATGCGTCATTACCATTTTCCTTTCTGGAAAACACAGAAAAACTAAGTAGCTTACCCAAGGTCACATATGGCTTAGTCATACCATATTTATGCTCCAGAAACAAAATAGCTAGGATTTATTCTCCGCATGATGAGAATATTCAAACCCTCTTTATTACAGAGAACACTTTGTATGCTAGAAGGGATTTCTTTCATTTCATTTTAGTTTTCTCAGCCTCTTTCAAAAGAAGGAAGAGTCAAGGATAAATTCCAGGTTTTAACTTGGGTGCTTCTTGGTATCTTTAATTGGCATAAGGAATAGAGAAAGAAGAGGTAGTCTGAAAGACATATAAGGAGTTCAGTTTAGAATATTTTGAGTTTTAACAACTTGTAAAGATTTCCAGTGGGCAATTGGAAATGCTGACCTCAGGCTAAAGATATGTATTTGGATGTCATTCGTATAGGTGGTAGTGTAAGCTGGTGGAGTATATAGAGTAAGAAAACATGAGCAAAGATAGAACCCAGTGAATCACAAATATATAGGGAGCAGTAGAAGAAGAGAAACCTTGGACATGACTAACAAGCAAGTTCCTTTGATAACTGCCCAGTCCTTAGAGCTGGCAGAAAAGAGAGAATACCTACTTGGGCATGGGCTTCTGAACTTTCTGACCACAAATCTTGTTACCAAGATTCACTTCCATTTGGGGATCTCACTGCCATCAGTATACTGGTCTTGGGGAATACAGCTCTGTCTTTACTGAGCTGGCCTGTTATTTCTTACAGCTGAGAACAGTAAGACCACAAAATATTTAGAGATAATAGAAGGAAATCATAAATGGAAAGTAACATAACTAGTTTAGGAAAATATCTATGTGACTGTTTTCATTGCTTAGTGAATCAGTTGGTCTTTTGAGGCCTTTACAGAATTGTGTTCTTACCCAGTAGAGAATTGCCTCCATTCTGAAACCAAGATCTGCCTCTACATGGCTGAGATTCTTTTTCTCCCACATGTGAGGAAAGTCATTATGTATATCTGGACTGCTTGTAGTCTAGGCTCAAGGGAATGAGGTCCAGAGAGAAAAAGAGTACCTTCTTAATACCAGTCTAAGAGCCCAGTGTTTTCTTTTCTTGTCAGATGATGTATTTCCCCAAGATTATCAACAATAAGAATGTACACCTCCTTCATGGAGACAATAACCTTTACCCACAAGTAGACCTTACTCTTTGGACCAATGTAGTCATCCATCTCAGAATACATTTGTCAACAAAGTAATAAGATAAGCACATGTTGCAGCAGAGAGATTCTTGTAATAGTCATTGTTAAGAGAACTTAGAGAGACTAGTGTCACAGAAGACAAGGGAACAAGGAGCTTTAAGTTTCTTAATACTATAGAAAATCCAAGTAGGATAAGAGCTGAAAGTAGTCTTTAGACTTTTTAAGTTAAAAAGTTATTGACATAAAAGAAAAGAATCAACCATTTATTTAGCCTTTCTATACAAAATGAACCACTAGGTAACGAAATAGAATGCTAGACATTATGTGTCTTCTGATAGAAGTATATGACCACACCCTATGAAGGAGTCTTGTCCCCGCGTCCCCCAGTTAAACCTGAACTAATCAAGCCTCTAGATCACCACTGTCCAAAAGAACTTTTTGTGATGATGTTAATGTTCTGTTCTCCAATGTTCAATATGGTTGCTACTAGAAATGTAGCTAATGTAGCAAAGAAACTGAATTTTAAATTTTATTTAATTTTAATTAATTAAAATTTAGATTTAAATAGCCACATGTTAGTGGCTACTTTATTGAACAATACAACTTTATATTACCAATTTTCAGGGAATACAGAGGATGGAGGAGCGTGTTAAAATATAGTATGGAGATGCAATCAGTAAAAGCCAAACCGTGGGAAACTATTAAGTTCTTCAACAAGTAAACCCCAAGGGGGGAAAAGAGATGGAAGAGAAACTTTAAGATTAAAAGAGACTTAAAAGACATATCAACAAATCATAACATATGGACTTTATTTGAGTCCTGATATAAACTGTTTTTAAAAAGTTTATGACATTTATGAGATAATTGAAAATTTGAAAAATAACTGGATATTTAATATTAGGGAATTAATGTTTGTGTCATAATGGTATTGTAGTTGTCTTACAAAGTGGGGAGAGAGAGTCGTTATCTTTTAGAAAGACATTATTATTTACTTCCTGCCCTCTGAAGCTAGGATTACACTTCCTAAACTTATTAATGATCTGTTTTCTTTTAGTGTTGATGATTTTAAAAGCGTTTATATGGAGAATTTTGAACACATACAGTAGAACAGTATAGTGAAAACCTCCATATACCCATTCTCCAGCTTTAAAAATTAACTCCTGGCCAACCATGTTTCTTCTATATCCCCCACCCCAATATTATTTTGAAGCAAATCCTGAACATCATATGATTTTATTTGAAATACCTCAGTACATATGTCTAAAAGATAAGGCCTCTTTATTTTTAAATGTTCCCAGTACTATTATCATACCTAAAACATGTTAAGTAATTCTTTATTTTTATTTTTATTTTTATTTTTTGTAAAATATTGTATTTCATTTTTATTTTTATTTATTTTTATTTTTAAATTTATTTTATTTATTGAATCAAAATTAATTATGCATATTTTTATGTTTGAACATTGAGATGTGTTGATCAAATTAATATTACTGGCATATATATTGTTACAAATCATAATTACTCTTTATGCCCCTTGTCCAATCTCCCCCCCCCAATTACCCTAGATTTCTTCTCCCCTTCTGAAAGAATAATGGTTACTCTGTTAATTTGTTGCCTAGATGATCTGTCCAATGCTGAGAGATGTGATCAGGTACCCCAATATTATCATAGAGCAGATGCTGCTTCTGTCACTCTGAAATGAGCTATGTGGAAAGAGACATCATTTTCTTTGCTTTGTCTCTGCTGGTGACTTTCCTTGTGTGAATGCACTCCAATGGTTGGCAGACCATCTGCATGGTGGTTGTGGCGTCTAGCAGCTTTAGCGGCAACCATGGTTATTGAGGTGGCTATGGTGGGCCACCCATATGGAGGTGCTGTTTTTAGTATGCTCCTTGGCACTGGTGGTATGCCTGGTTGTGGGGTGTGTCTTGTCCCCTTCTCCATACCTCTGGTCCCTGGGCAGGCCCCAAGGTGCTGGCGCCATGTGCCTGGTTGTGGGAGGGGTGTCTGGTCCCCTTCTCCATGCCTTGGGTCCCCGGGCGGGCCCCAAGGTGCTAGTGTGGTGTGCCTGGTTGTGGGAGAGAGGTCCAGTCCCCTTCTCCATGTTCCGGGTCCCTGGGTGGGCCCCATGGTGCTGGTGCGGTGTGCCTGGTTGTGGGAGAGAGGTCTGGTCCCCTTCTCCATGCCTCAGGTCCCTGGGTGGGCCCCGAGGTGCAGGCGTGGTGTGCCTGGTTGTGGGAGAGAGGTCCAGTCCCCTTCTCCATGCCTTGGGTCCCTGGGCAGGCCCTGAGGCGCTGGCACGTTGTACCTGGTTGTGGCAGAGAGGTCCAGTCCCTGGCTCCATACCTCGGGTCACTGGGCAAGACCCAAGGCACTGGCACAGTGTGCCTGGTTTTGGCAGGAGGTCCATTCCCCTTCTCCGTGCCTCGGGTCCCTGGGCTGGCCCCAAGGCACTGGTGCCATTTGCCTGGAAATGGGAGTGGGGTCCGGTTCCCAGGCAGGCCCCAAGGTGCTGGTGGTATGCCTGGGCCGGAACTGAATTTCTGTCCTTTGCTTCTAACACAGGGGAACTTCCTGTGGGAACCAGTACTTGAGCTGTGTGGTTGTTTAAATTGCTACTTTGCTGCTGTTTCCCTAGGGAAGGCTTTTTGTGCAGCTCAGGGTTTAATGGTTGACCTTATAGGTACTTCTGGCTCTCCAGAGACCCGGTGGATCTGTGTTCTGTAGAATCTCTGATCTGGGCCTGAGTTTTTTCACCAAACTGCACCCCATGCGATTCTGCATTCCTGACCATTCTCCTCTGAGTGGTCCTGTGCTGATTGGGGGGCAGGTCGTCTGTCCTTGCTGTGTCCCAGTGTTCTCCAGATGTTCCTATCTCAGCCATGGCCCATGCTCTAAACTCTTCCCCTGGGATGGGCCCTGCACTGGTCCCTTGCAATGACTTACCAGCCTCTGAATGGCTCCCTTTTTTCAGTTGTTCTGGCTCCTCACTCCTGCGTGTGTCCACAGGAACCCTGTCAGTGGTCTTGCTGTCCTGGGGGCCGCCAAGGCCCTTTTCTCTCCTGCTGCCTCCAAGTAACTCCATCTGAAGGGCACAGCTGTGGCTTCTGCCAGCTCCTGCTCCATACGCACATCAGCTTGAGCCTTAAAGCAGCCGTGGCCCGAAACACTCAGAGCAGCTTTTTCTTTTTCTCATCGTAGTTTCTTCCGCCTTCATGAACTCCATATGTCTCTCCTCCTCTTCTCCTGAGCTCCAGCAGCCCCAGCTTGACTGATGTTACATTTTTATAGTTGAAAATTGGTTGATTTGTGGGAGAGAGTGACGCTGGGAACTATCTATTCCGCCATCTTGACCAGAACTCCCCTAAATCTTTAATATTAAAAGATTTCCATTTAGTGTTCAAATTCCCATTTGTCTCAAACATTTGTAAATAGTTTACACTTAAATAACCAAACATAATGGTTCTATTAATAAACCAAATTATGTAATACAATTTATGTTCATAAACAAAGTGACAATGCAAAACAAATACTACATAAAATTACTAATTGTGAGGAGAATTACGCAGAGCTTTGTAAAAATTATGACATAAGGTAACATTACTTTTGCTAAATTAATAGATATCTTTTTGTAAAGATATTTGGAATGTAATGGGGAAGCTTTTTTTGCTTTTTTTTAAAAAAAGATATTTCAGTGGAAACTAAGGCTTCTATAAAGCTGCTTTAGGTTGGACAACTTGAATCATAAAGTTCATGAGAAATTAAATAATGAGGGTACAGGTACAGGCAAGAAAATGGGTAAGGTGAACTCCATTCATGAACTGCAAAGTAACTTATCTTCTGAGTGTTGCTGAAAGAACATAGTGAAAATAGAATGTGACCCCAGGGAATAAGAAATAGTGTTTATTTCCTTCAAAATGCCATCCTATATAATAAAACTTAAATTGTTTGGGACTTGAAAGATTTCATACTATTAAAAATAAGGAATTTTGAGAAAAAGTATTCTGTGGAAGTGTGTAGTCACAGTTCTTGTGTCTTCCATTGGGGACAGGTGAGATTCATAAAATCTTTTAAAATGTGGGCAATATGTGGTAAAGTTATTTGCATTGGGTTTAACCTACTTTGCAACTATATTTGTATACCAAACATATAAAATCAGCTAATAACTAATAACTCTGTAAAAATAAACTTGGCATCTTTTCTCCAGGGATCACAACAAAGATGATGAAAACTACATCTCCCTTTGTCCCTCCAGATTGAGAATTGAAGAATATGTAGAGGTAGGCTGGTAGAGTGGAGGAAAAAGTTTGGAGTCATAATATGAGGCAAAAACAAACAAACATAATATGAGGCAATGCTGAAAATATTTCATTAGAAGGAACAAATACTTCACAAAATATTGTTGTAAAGTATTTAAAATTTTTATTTATAAACTGTTATTACCAATTGTATTAGTCCATTTTTGTTGCTTATAACATAATACCTGATACTGGGTAATTTGTAAGAAAATGAAATTTATTGCTTACAGTTTTGGAGGCTGAGAAGTCCAAAGTCCAGGGAACACAGCTGGTGAAGGCCTTAGTGGTGAGGACAGTGATCCAGCGGTCTCACATGGTAGAAGATGGTGGAGCAGAGGAAGACTAACCTCTCATGTGTTCTTCTTTTAAAGCCCTCAAGACCGCACCCATGACTGCCATTTTTAATCCATTCTCTAGGCATGGCCCTCAGAATCTAATCACCTCTTCAAGGCTCCACTTTTCAATTACCATAATAATATTTCCCATCCTTTTAACAGTCACAGTAGGGATCAAGCTACTAATGTATAAAACTTGAGGGCCACAATCCATCTCACCAACCTTACCCTATTTCTGAATATTTAGGTAAAAAGTAAAAATAGGTCATCTTGTGAGGGGCCTAGAATCAATGATACCCCAGTAGAAATGAGTATACCTGGCACCCAGGTGTTTATTTCTAATACCATTCTCCAATTAAAGGAATGAGGGATCCTTAGAGAAATGGCTGATTCCTAGAAATGAGGCAGGAAATATATTAGCAAGCATCTTACAATGCCAGAAATTAAGGAAGTGCTCAAAAAACCAAAATTGAACCAAAGAATCATACATCACGCAAGTGGGGGTGTGTCAAAGGGCATAGGAGCCAAATGAAAGAGTTCCCAATGGCCAAAACTGGAACAGTTTGAACAACAAAATAAAAGTACATCAAATTATGACCCAAAATGTAAAATAAATATCCACAAGTCCATACTGATATAAATAAATAATCAGATAAATTAATAAATAGGGAAGAAGAGACAAATCTCCCAGAAGAATTCCAAATAATTTATGTAGATACTCCACCCTCAAGGTCCCCATTCCTTAGTGTGGGCTGGGTATAGTAACTTCCTTCCATCTAAAGATTACTGTATTAAAAAGGAGAGGAAAAAAGGGGGAACTTTACAGTGGAGAAGTCTGAAAAGCACTATTTCAGCCAGGTGATCAAGGATAACATCAGCAGTGGTTAAGTCATGTTGATGTATATACCCCTGATATAAAGTGATGACAATGGTACTTTACCTTTGGGGTCTTCCTCCCCATAACCCCAGTCTAATCATGAGAAAAACAACAGACAAATCCCATTGAGGTATGTTCTAAAAAATACATGTCCAGTACTCCTCAAAACTGTCAATGTCATCTAAAACGAGGAAAATCTGAGAAACTGTCACAACCAAGAGGAACTTAGGGAGGCATGACTAAAATGTAATGCAGTATCCTGGATGAGATTCTGGAACAGAAGAAAGCTTAGGTAAAAACCCAGATAATCTGAATAAAGTTTAGACTTTTGTGAATAATAATGTGTTCAGTACAGGTTCATTATTTGTAATAAATGTACTATACTAATATAAGATATTACTAATAGGGAAAACTGGTTGCAGGGTATGTGGAAACTCTCTGTACTGCCTTCCCAATTTTTCTGTAAATCTAAAATCATCCTAAAAACTAAGATTACTTTAAAAAAAAAAAGCCATGAAGTCCAGGATTCAAAGTAAAGAATAAAATTCTGATCATGTGACACCATGATGAACATAGGATACAACAGTAATATCCTTATGTTTGACATAGGTAGGCATCAGATTTTAATTTACAAATCAACACAGATTAGTAGAGATAAAATGTTCTAAAGAAAATGGGCTGTTTTTATAACTTAAATTACATTTCTGGTTGTATAGTCAAGGTTTTGAAGTGAATCATTTTCATGGCTACCATTACTTTAAATAAGTCTTACACATTCTGGAGTATATAATTCAGACCTAAGAGTACAATTTCCATTCATCTACCCATTTATTCAACAAACATTATTGAACGTATGTTGTGTGCCTATTAAGAAGGTATTAAGGATATAAGGATGAATATTACATTGACGAGCTTAAAGTCTAAAGGGGGAATAGATTTTAACAATTTTAACGTGTAATGTGGTTAGTACATAGTAATATGCAGAGCAGTTATAGGAATAGAGTTTCAAGAACTTCAGTTCTGTTTCCTTAAAAAAAAAAAAAAAAGACATATTCACACCTTATATGCTAACCAAGAAAGGAAGAGAAATGCTTTGTCCTGAACCTTACCATTCAGGGAAATTTTTAACACATCAATTAATACATGTTTAGTAAAATGTATGATAGCAGTTCATTTAAAAATTAAGCTCACGGCTAGTTAGCTCACTTACGAGAGTGTGGTGCTGAGAACACCACGATTAAGGGTTCAGATCCCTGTATCAGCCAGCCTCTAAAAAACATAATTTAAAAAATACAATTAAAAAAAATAAATGTTAAGCTCATGAAATTTAAAAAATGTTGGACTAAAAAAATGATCTGTTATAATTTGTAGATTTTTATAGTGTTATGAAAGAAACTCCTCTTTTTGTCAAGAAAGGTTTCCCAGAGGAGGTCTTTTCTGATTAGAATCTTAAAAATGTGTAGGAGCCCAGCAGGCAGACAAGGAGGGAGAGGGGGTGTGGTAGGCAGAATTCTAAAAATGTCCCTAAGGATTCCTGTTCCCTAGTTATTCAATCAAGTGGTAGTTTAGGTACTTCTGTGAAGGAACTTTGTAGATGTAATTAGCTGACTCTAAAATAGGGAAAGTCTCCTAGATTGTCTAGGTGTGCCAAGTATAATCACATGAATCCTTAAAATCAGAAAAAGTCAGAGAGACCCTGAAGAAGAGATATGGCAGAAAGGAAGTCCGAATGATTCCAGGTATGAAAGGGGTTTGATCTGAGATGTAGAGGGCTACATGCAAGGACCAAAGAGATGAAGAGACGTCTCAGGTGCTAAGAGCAACTGGCTGACAGCCATCAAGGAAAAAGAGACCTTAGTCCTACAACCACAAGGAACTGAATTCTGCCAATAAACCTGAATAAGCTTGGAAGTGGATTCTTTCCCAGAGCTTCTAGAAAGGAATGCAGCCCTGCCAACAGGATGGTTTCAGTATTGTCAGACCTGGAGCAAAGAAATCAGCTGAGTCATGCTGTGCCTAGATTTCTGACCCATGGAAAACGTGAAATAATAAATGTGGATGTTTTAAGCTGCTAAATTTATTACAATTTGCTATAGGGGCAATAGAAAACTAATGTGGGAAGAAGACATTCCAGACATAGGAAGCTTAGCAAAGACCCATAGGACTCAATACTCCTGCATTGCTGTAAGCTACCACCAAAGAAGATACTCACCAGATATGTTCCTTGGACTTTGGACTTCCCAGACTTCGAAACTATAAGCAATAAATTTCATTTTCTTTACAAATTACCCAGTTCCAGATATTTTGTTATAAGCAACAGAAATGGACTAATACAAAAAATTGATACCAGGGAAGTTGGGTGTTGCTTATAACTAATACTTGAAAACTTGGAAAAGGCCTTGGAACTGGATGTTGATGAGAGGAGAAACAATCTAGAAAAAGCCTAGATTCTTTTTTTTTTTTTTTTTTTTTTTGTCTTTTTCGTGACCGGCACTCAGCCAGTGAGTGCACCAGCCATTCCTATATAGGATCCGAACCCGCGGCGGGAGCATCGCCGCGCTCCCAGCGCCGCACTCTCCCGAGTGCGCCATGGGCTCGGCCTAAAAGCCTAGATTCTTGTGAAAGTTTAGAAACCAAGAAAACCAGAGAAAGTTTGGAATGTTTTAGAGACTGGTTAAATGGTGGTGACCAGAATACTTATGGAAATGCATACTATAAAGGCCATTCTAAGGAAGTCTCAGATAAAAATAAGAAGGAGTTTTTTGGAAACTGGGGCAAAGATCACCCTTGCTATGAACTGGCAAGAACTTGGCTTCATTCTGTTCATGCCCAAACACTTTATGGAATGTGGAACTTCAAGGTGCTGACCCAGAGTATTTGACAGAAGAAATTTCTAAGCAATAAAAACATTCAGGAAGCTGCATGGCTACTTGCAACAGCTTATGCTGAGTTATGGCAGAAAAGGCACTACATAAAGCAAGAATGTATAATTAAAAAGGAAGCAGGGCATAAAGATTTGGAAAATTTATAGCCTGGCCATATGGTAGAGAAGCAGAGCATTTTCAAGAGAAAAATGCAGTGGTACTAAGAAGATTAGTACGAAAGAAGACATTATAAAGAGAAGGGGGAAAAGGCCCTGAAGGCATTGCAGAAGCCTCTGTGGCCAGTCCTTCCATTACAGGCTCAGACTCCTAGGGAAACAGAATGGTTTCGGGGAGCAGGCCTGACTGAGGTGCACTCCATGGGTTTGCTGCCCAAGGCCACCTCCAGATGCTGCTTTGGCTGCTCCAGCCATGGCTAAATTGGCCCCAGGTATGGCTGGACCCGTGGCTTTGGGAAACAAGCCAAAAACTTTAACAGCATTCACATGGTGTTAGGTCTTGCAGGCTCGCAGAATGCCAGAGCTGTGAAGGCTTGGGAGCCTCCACCCCAATTTCAAAGGATGTATGGAAAATCCTGGGAACCCAGGAAGAGATCTGCTGCAAGGGTGGATTCACAGCCTTTGGTAGAGCCAGTGCCAAGAGGAAATGTGGTGTTGGAGTTGGAGCAGAAAAATCCTACCAAGGCCATGCCTAGTGGAGCCCTAGGAGCGGAACCGCCATGGAGACCCCAGACTTGTAGTGCTACCAGCATGCAAACCCAGCTTGTGAGAGTTAAAGAATTACCTCAAACCAGGAAAGCCATAGGAATGGAGCTACATGATGACTTGGGGACCCAACCCCCACACCAGCATGCAGAGGACATCAAACATGGAGTCAAGGTACATGATTCACCAGCTGTTGGATTTAATGCCTACTCTGCTGGGTTTCGGACTTGCTTAGGACCTGTTGCCCCTGCCTTTTGGCTTATTTCTCCATTTTCAAATAGGAATATGTACCCTATGCTTGTTCTACCATTGTATCTTGGAAGTAGATTACTTTTTTGATTTCACAGACAGGACTTTGAACTTTGGACTTTTGAATTGAAACAAGTCATGACTTTGGGGATGAAATTAATGTATTTTTCTATGAAAAAGACATGAGTTTTGGGGGGTAAGGGGTGGAATGCAGTGGGTTGAATGTCTACCCAAACTCACTGAAGTTTAATCCCCACTGTAACTGTTGAGGATAGGAAATCCTATTACAGTAATTGAAAGGTGGGGCCTTGAAGAGGTAATTAGATTGTAGGACCATGCCCTGGTGAATGGATTAGTAATGGTAGTCAGGGTTGTGGTTCTGAGGGCTTTAAAAGGAGAGCATGTGAGAGCCTCTCTCTCTCTCTCTCTGCTACGCCATTCACACTATGTGAGACCCTGTGTTGCCAAAGTCACCACCAAAGTAGGCCCTTGCCATAAGTGTTCCCTTGACTTTGAACTTAACCAGCCTCCAAAACTGTAAGAAATAATTTTCATTTTCTTATAAATTACCCCGTTCCAGGTATTTTGTTATAAGCAAGAGAAACAGATTAATACAAGTAGTTAATGGAACTGAAGGGAAAGGTCTACTTTAGCTCTGAGCGAATGACTATTTCTTTGAGTCACATAGTAGGAAAGTTTCAGTTTGAATCATCTTAGAACTCTAGCTTGATAGTGTTACTTGCCAGCTATAAATATTTTAATAGTAAGTGACTTTTTTTGTCCCTAAAGGTAAAGAGTGGCTCTCTTGGTGTCTCTTTAGCAGAGAATATGTTCTTTAGCAATAGGGGAAGATTTGTTTTACATTGTATGAAAATAATCTGTATTTTATATGTGAAGAAACCTTTGCTCAAAGAAATTGTGATTTGTGCTAGGGTATTAGACCAGCATATTTGATCAGAACTAGAACCTTGTTTTCTTGGCTGTATTTATTATTTGAAAATCACTTAGATATTCTTCAAAATAAAAATCATTTACTAAGCACTGTGAACACATGGCACTTATTTGATTATTACCTAAATATTATGGACACTTTCTGTTTAGAGTTTTACGATATTAGTTGTAAAACTTCACTGACTTTTTTTCTTGTTTCATATTGTATAAGAAAAGGGGTAGTGTGACAAACATGGGTTAGGAGCAAAGACTGTTTATTCCTCATTATTAGAGAACTCTAGACCCTGGATTAATTGCTAAGATTATTTTTGCAAGTAAATAAGCTCTTGCTGTGTTCTGTGCTTGTTGGCAGGCTGCATAGTGCCTAATGGTGTTGTTGTATACTAAAGAATTTGTCTGGTCTTTGTGCTGGGTTCCTGGCACCTAACTTCTAAAAACCCTTGGAATTTCCTGAGTGATTGAAGTGTTATGCTAGGTGACCCCTGAAGTGTCAGGTGACCTGGATAGTTCAGAATGGGAGCTATCTTCAGAAGGACCAAACATGTGATTAGAGGGTTGGGACTTTGAACCAACCTGGCCTCTGGGGAGGGGTGGGAGTTGGAGATTGAGTTCAGTCATGTAGCCAATGATTTAATCAGTCATGCCTATGTAATGAAGCCCTAACAAAAACTCTGGACACCAAAATTTAGTGGAGCTTCCTTGTTGGTGAACAACTGACATGTATATGTGTGTGGAGGGGAATGGAGGGGTGACACATCCTGATTCCATAGGAGAGGGCATTGAAGTTCTGCACTGCCTCCTAGACCTCACTCTAGGTTTCTCTTTATTTGGCCGGTCCTTCTGATTTGTGTCCTTTGTAATAAAACTGTGGTCATTAAGTATAGCACTTCCTGAGTACTGAGTTGTTCTAGTGAATTATCAAATCCAGGAGGCTTGTGAGAATGCTCAAATTTATAGCCAGCCTGTCAGCAGTGCAGGTAGCCTGGGACCCCCAAAGTGTGGCTGGCATCTAAAATAAGGGCAGTCTTATTGGGACCATGCCCTTTAAATTATGGGGTCTACACTAACTCCGGGTGGTTATGAAAGAATTGAATTGCAGAACATGCAGTTGGGATTGAAACAGAGTTACTGTGTTGTGTGCTCTTATGATTTTCAGAGAATAAACTTCAGTAATTGAAGTGTATTTAGTGTCAGCTAAATACAGCATGGCTATGTAGTTTTGATGTAATTGAGAGCCCAGGATATTGTGAATCTCTTAAAAATACAAAACTTACTGGATTGATGTTGATGTACTGTTATTAAAATCTTAATTAAGATAAACTTTTAAGATAACCAGGATTCAATTTCCTTATTTTTGAATATTTCTCAGTAGGATCAGTAGATTTGCAGAGATCCCTCTAGGTTCTTTTGCTTTATGAGCAGCAGCCTAAACCTGCAAGATCACTGACTGGATTTGGAGGTTGTGTGTTCAGAAAGGCTAACAGGCCCATCATGGTTTAGAATATGTGGTCTTGATTAGTAGCTTAATAGAGGGTATATGGCTTTTTCTACGAAAGACAGAGAATTCTGTCCTACATTTGAAGAATTGTACTAATTAGGTGTTTGAATACAGTAGCAAGCAATGTAGAAAGTTACCAAAGAAGGCACAATTAGTCAGGGATTAGTATTATAGTCAGAAGGTCAGAACTAATACAAATAAAAATTCAAGCTAATGTAGAAACACATAAATAGCTAACTGTTGTAATAATAACCCCAAACTGTCAGTGGCTTGAGACAATAAAAGTTTGTTCCCATACATGTTTATCCTAATGTAGGCCAAGGAGGGGAGAGGCTCTACTTTGCAGATATTCAGAGACTCAGCTTTCTTTTTTATTTGTGACCTTCCCATCTTCTAAGGCCTCATTTGCATTTGCATTTAGCTTATGGATGGCAAAGGAAAGACAGATTGTGTGCCTTGACCTGGAGGTAACACATCACTTCTATTCACATTTCATTGGCAGGAACTAGTCACTTGACCCACATGCAGAAAAAAACTTTTCTTTAAAATATTTAGACTTCTGTGGTTATCCTTCAGGAACAGGAAGATAAGGAAATACTGTGAGACTTGGCCTTGGTTTGTGGAGAAAGACCCTAGTCAGAAACAGGTATGGTGGAAGTAGACAGTAAGAGAGGGAACTCCAGGGACCCTGGGAGTGGGAAGATTTAGGGAGGTGAGTGAGTGAAGAAATATGTAAGATAGGAGCTGGGCAGAATTGTCAGGCCAGTTAATGGATTAGTTTCCCTACTTTTTGTCTCGTTTTTGCAAAAGGGATTTTCAGTGTCAGTTGTAAAGTTCGTGCTTGCTTTCCTGAATGGGGAGGTTTTTGTGTCATGGTATTAATGAGTAGTTATTCCTGTAAACTACAAAGAGGAAACATACCTGTAGTATACGTTTAATAAGAGAAGCTAGCTTTGCAGATTTTGTCATGCTAATCCTAATTGTAACAATTTTTTAACAATTCCCAGAAGTGTGCAGTATCCTGCTGTATGTCCCTGGAGAAATGTACTGATTTGTGTGCCCACTGGGGAACCCTAAACCAGGGACCTTGCACATGGATGTATGTCTGTTCAGAGGGCTGTTTTGGACCATATCTATCCATGACAGTGGATGGCAGTTCACAGCCCTGGCTGTACCTAAAGATCCAAATAACTACCTTGATGATTTCAGTGTACCCTTAGACATTTGTCGTGAATCAGTTCCTTTATTCCTCCAGTTCAGGAGTTCCGTAGGCAACTCTCCCAGCCCCTTGAATTGTTTTTGTGAGGGAGGGCAGGAAAAGTTTCTGCAAACCTTGTTTGAAATATAGAATTCTCACAATATCTATGGTTAGATATCCTCCCAGAATGGAAATTTAGCCTTTGATATTATCCTGGGATCATTCAAACCTTGGGATATGGATAGGAAGGTTTTCTGGCCATTGGCACCCTACCTTATCATTATTTAACTCTTTAAAGATCTCTAAAAGTTTTGAACATCTGTGTAACCCATAAAAGATTTCCAGTAGTTTTAAAATCCTTCAAAGCTGCTAAGTTACAGAACTCTAATGTGAATTTATTATTAGCTCGTATCCTTACAGTAGTAAACTTTCCTCCAGGAGGTGACACATCATAGTTAATAGTGCTTAAGAAGATAGTTGATCAAATGGGATCTCAGTACAGAGCAAAATTCAGCTTATGTTTGCAAAGAGTTACAAAAGGTGATATTATTTATAAGGTTGGATATAAAATGAGGGTCCTTCAAAAAGTTCATGGAATCATATTATCTTTAAATTCTATTTTTCCATGAACTTTTTGAAGTACCCTCATATATGCTTGTTCTTTACCTTAACTATTGAAATATGTTTTTTAAAATATATATATTTTTTATAGAGCAGTTTAAGATTTACAGGAAAATTGAAAAGATAATACAGAATTCCCATACTGCCCTTCCCCCCCACATACTTTCACCTATGACTAGCATCTTGCAGTAGTATGTGGTACATTTGTTACAATTAATGAATCAATATTGATACATTATTGTTAACGGAAGTCTATATTCAGATTTCCTTAGTTTTTACCTAATGTCCCTTTTCTGTTAGAGGATCCCATTTATGTAAGTTAGCATGTCTCCTTAAGTCCTTCTTGGCTGTGACAGTTTCTCAGACTTTCATTGTTTTTGATGTCCTTGACAGTTTTGACGAGTCCTTATCAGGTATATTATAGGTTGCTCCTCTTAGAATTTGATGTTTTTCTCATAATTAGACTGGGGTCACGGTATTATATGGTAAGACTGTGTTTAACCTTCTAAGAAACTGCCAAACTGTCTTCTAAAGTGGCTGTACCATTTTACATTCCCACTAGCAATGAATAAGAATTCCTGTCACTTCACATCCTTGTCAGCATTTGGTATACTCAGCTTTTTTGACTTTAATCATTCTAATAGGTATGCAGTGGTTGGGATGTAATTTTTAAAGTTGGTCATTTAGTCTTACTACCTTACTTTATTATATCCTACTATAGAAACATTACCTTTCTCCTGATATTTCTCTTCAAATTAACATTAAGAAAAGAATACATGTACTTTTTCTCATACAAATTACTGTTCCAGGTTTTTAGTAGCATTTTACTTATTACGTTAAAATTACCCATTCCCTTTGCTTTCTTATTACTAATAGCTTATGAGCAACATCCCATTGATGTTAAGCTACACTCTGATGTTAATGTCTCATGTTTAATTGCTTATGTTTAATTTTTGTTCTCATTTTCCATTCTTCAGAGTCATTTTTTTTTTCTTTGTTCATAAAACTTTTTTGTTTCTGTTGTATTATGTAGTTTTGTACCAATGGCTAGAAGCAGATCGTCATGGCAAGAGCCAAGATGCTGCAAATACGACTTCAGGTAAAAATAAAAAGGATGGGGTGTTAGAAATCATCACTGTAATACACCCCAAGCCCATTATAACTGTTTCTTCGTTTGTCTTTTCTCAGACAAACTTATAGGTATTATTTTGTATTTCTGTCCTCTCATCTGCATTTTAATTCTCATTACGACCTCATTTGCTTCAAGCCTTGAAAAAATGTATTCGCTAGTCTTTAAGCTGTCTTGGCAGATATTTCCTATTTTCTTGGGAGGAAAGGCTTAATTCCTGCTAGCATTTAGTAGGAGATTACCTTGCAATGTTACTTTGAATTAAGTCTTATATGTAATTGTAACAGGGATATTAATATTTATACAAATTTATAATCCTTGTTTGTTTCAGGGTAATGTTTAAAATTTTAAATTTTAAGTAAAAGATGCTTATATATAATTTCCATTTCCTGGGATTCCAAATTCTCAGACCTGGCCATTTCTCCTGCTTTGTCCTAGCAGTAAATTCTAAGAGGTTTATACAATGTGCTTAAAATGAGAGAATGGCTGATTAGGTTAGAGTGTGGTGCTAATAACACCGTGGTCCAGGGTTCAATTTCTGTACCAGCCAGCTGCAAAATGAAACAAAAAAAAGTGTTCAAAATGAGAGGTGTAGGTTGTTCCTGCATCTCCTATCCCCAAAAGGCGTCTCTAAGATTTTCTTCGTTGTCTGGTACTAGTAGGAATAGCTGCATCCATTCATTTCTAAATCCTTAACAATGATTTCAGAATTTCTAAATAGTTGGCTCTTCCCCTCATTTCCTTCAAAATTGTGTTTGCCAAGACAGCTGTATATACAGCAATGATCATTCCTATTTTGGCAGTCTAATAAGAGGTGGTGGTAATGGTGGTGGTTTTGTTTTTCTCTTGTTAGATTTGTGATAATTGTTTTGTGGGACTTTTTATTTTTCGTTTTTGTAAAATTCTTTCTTTGGAGTTGGTTTCCTTCACTCTCATTGATTCATTGTGCTTCAAGAGGGTGTGGTATTCCTTAGTTAAAGGAACAATTATACTGAGAATGTCACTGTCATGACTTTTCTGATTTATCTCCTGTCCCATTAATAACTTGATATACAAATGAAGATAATGTCACTATTTTAACCATATACAGGCAAGAATTTATTAAAAGGTAAGTATTACTTCAAGGAGTTATATCCTGGGTTATGTTCTGTTTCTTCTGCTCTTGCAGTATTTCATATTTTATTTACATTTATGGATAATAAAAAAAAGCATTTCTGGTATTTGAGGGTGGGAGAAGGAGAGGTCTTTTTGATGGCTGTATATTATCTGAGGATACCCTGTTGCTGTGTCAGTGGCACAGCCAGCAGCATCGACTTTCAGAACCAAATAGGAATTTTTGTTTTGTTTTGTTTTGTTTTAGACTTAAAATGAAGTGAAAGTAACGTTTTTTAAATGAAGAAATAATCTAAAAGTTCTTGTGTTTGCGTGAACATCTTGTATCAGCTTAAAAACATCATTTATCCTTTCTGAAACCAACAATTCTGAACCCTGACTCTGTTCTTTAGCCACATTGACTGTCATGGACAGTTTCACGCTCCTTCATTGACTTTTTGTTGCTCACATACCCTAGGAACATGGTGCAGAAATTGATAAACTTTTATTAGGGATGTCTGCCTTTGACAGTTTCTCTTTTAGGGTTGAAAGCTCTCAACTCTGAGAAGGTGGAAGTGTGGGATAGAAGGTTATAGAGATGAAGTACTTACCTAAATAAGTCAGAGGAATCCAAAGGAAAATGATCTTTAGCTAAGGGCTTCAATTAGAAACAGTGGTTTAGTTGCCTCAGCAAATATATTTAAATTATGTGTCCTTTTTCAGAAAAGCTCCTGTGGATTTTATATTGCAGTTTCTCACAAGATTTTCAAGTATGACTTTTTTCTACTTCTGTGATCTATGTCTTGCACTCAAAGTTGTTTTAGTATCTTTTCATATTTTTAACCCAAAATAGAAACTGAGTCTAACTAGATGTCAAAGTATGACTCATAAATCAAATTGCACTGTGATTTATGTCATTGTATAAATACTGGTAAGTGGCATTTATATTTTGCGATAACAACCAGTGTTTTGCACTGAACTGGACCTTAAAAAATAGAAAAACACAGGAGACAGAATGAAATTGCTCAAGGGTCTTCTAATTCCTAGATCCCAACTTTCTGACATTGGGAATTTAAGATCCATTCACATTAAAGTGTTTTATGAAACTAAGGCATTTTAGGATAACAGGTCTTAATGGGAATTAATTTGGTCAAGGAGATAAAAAGAACTAATCTGACAGCTGTTATTGAATTTTCTTACATATAATAAATTAAAGCCGACTTTTGTCTCTCCAGAATTTTGACAGGTTATGAATTGGGCTTAGAATAGCTCATATCTTTTAAAAGGTTAGTGTGTTTAATGTGTTCTGTCTACTACACTAGACAACTCAGCAATGATGTTTCTAATTCTATTATCTAAAGAGCCTTAAATGCAACTATGTTTATCAGATTTTTGTGGAAACTCAAATAAAATTGCTTCTTTTGAGCACTGTAGCATTGGGTCTGTGTATAAAATTTAAGAATCATAAGAAATATGATTAGCTTAATTCAGGGTGTTTCTTTAGTGAATTAAATGTTTCTGCATAGATTTTTTTATCACCACATATTGAAATGAGGACAATAACTAGGTTATAGCAATAATTATATTAGCATATCTTGATTCTTAGTATCAATTATCTAATCAAGAGTTTAAAATTCAATTTCTGATGTTTTAAATGCAGATCTCTTATTAACAGTTTTCAGTTTTCTCTTGGGAATTTTACAACTCAGACTTGTTAGAGGTAGAAATTGAGTCATTTCAACATTATTCGTCAGTATATCTACAAAATAAATAGAAAACCTTGACATGCTTTTGAAAAGTTGTAGATATTAACTAATTATAAATTATTTGTTATAGGTGAAAATTTTGACCAGAGTCCTTTGAGAAGAACATTCAAATCCAAAGTTCTGGCCCACTATCCTCAGAATATAGAATGGAACCCTTTTGATCAAGATGCGGTGAACATGGTATGTGTTTTTCTTTTTCTCTCCATTCTCTCTTTAGCCTTCCTTTTATTTTATTGAGATGATAGTGACTATATTTTGAATATCTACATTATTTCATTTAATTTATCCTTTAAACAATTCTGTAAGAAATATAATATTGTCCTCATTTTACAGATGTGGAAACTGAAGCTCAGAAAAATTAAGTTACTTGCCTAGGGTTCCCACATCTAATAAGTGTATACTACAGACCCTTAAAGCCCATTTTAGTTTCTACTATTGAGCTGTGTTGTAGGTTTGTATTAATTAATACATAGGTGCTTTGATAAACAGTGATATCACTTTGTTTGCGTGAGAAGAGCCCGATGGAAAGAGGAGCATAGTTACATTTTTATAGTTCAAGGAATGTTGTATGACGGACCTGTAATTTGTCATTTTCACAGACAACGTAAAGATGGAAAAGAACTTAAGTGCATTATTGAGACATTTGTAGGAATTTGTTTGTAGGGAATCAGAATTAATGTAATGAGTTACCAATGGTGATTAAATGTCTTTTTTAGAGATTCTTAGAAATAAAGTAGGTCATAGTTTTCAGATCATTGAAGAAGGGTCCTTCTTAGAAGTGTGGATAATATTTAGGACCTCCATTGACTCTATGATTATATAATTTAGGGGATCTCAAAGTGAACAAATCAGATCAGGCATGATAGACAGAGAAATGATTAAAGGTAGACTGAGACACTGGGGTAGGTGTAGTTCTTTCTGAGTATGTTAAAGGTAGAGTCAAAAAACTGACTCATTATGACTCAGTACTCTAAGGGAAGGAAACCAATATTTAGTAGATGCCTGCTGGGTACTCCATATATGTTATTTTCACATATGTGTTTATATGTACCCAGTTATTCATATTTCCCAGAGGTTAAGTAATTTGCCCAAAGTTATGTAGTAAGACTCAGAGGCTACATCCAGATCATTTTTACTCTCTAGCTCTCTTTTTGCCTGCCTGCTATGCTGCCTCCCCAAAAGAAAAACTATGTAACTTAGTTTTGGTATGTACTGGAAATGATATGGGTCATACTGGACCCTTTGTGGTATTTCTGTATTACAGTAAATCCTTTCCAGTCTGGGCTTTCTCCAGAAAGGGGATTGCATGGTGCTTTTTGTAAGGACAAATGCCTAAAGCACTTGGCACTTCAACTTTGATTCTTTACAGAGCACAATGTGGTTATTTTCTTAAACTTTTACCTAATACCAAAATAATCAGAGATGCCATTTTGCTGAAAGTTAATACTGTGGATGCCTAGCACCGTCTTTGGTGAAGACAGTACTACAGATATTAAGTAGAACACAACTGTTAGTTATCTTTATGAGACCTGGAGGAGCCCAGTCAAGCATCTGACTAAAATAGTCAAATGGCAGTGACAAAAATAATTTATCAGCTGTTTATGCCAGCCAATTAATAGAAATGTACTACAGAAAAGAATGTTTAAATGAAGCAATGGAAAAATGGATAAGAATATGAATAGATTATAATACTAAATCTTCTTAAATTAGTGAGATGTTTCAAAGTGTAAATTATCTGTGAGAAATCATAATGGTATTCCAAACTAGATTCTTTTTTTTTTTTTTAAATTTTATTTATTTATTTAGCCGCTGACCAGTGCAGGGATCGAACCCTGGACGTTGGTGTTATCAGCACACCATGTTCTTTTTTTTTTTTTTTTTTTTCGTGACGGGCACTCAGCCAGTGAGTGCACCGGTCATTCCTATATAGGATCCGAACCCGCGGCGGGAGCGTCGCCACGCTGCTGGCGCAGCACGCTACCGAGTGTGCCACGGGCTCAGCCCCCAAACTAGATTCTTACTACAACATGAGTCCATAGTCGTTTGGAACAAAATGCCACACTTGATGTGTTTTCTTTTAATCATTTGAATAAATTGATAGTGAGATAGCCATGTTAGCTTTTGCCTCTCTCTGCAAAACATTCATCTTTAAAGCAGTTATAAGCTTCTTTGATCTGTCTTTGATATTTTCTTTACTTGTTGCCTCTGAGGTTATTTTATGTAAGCAGCAGAAGTTTCCCTCTGAAGAGTAAA
The DNA here is from genome assembly GCF_027409185.1 of Cynocephalus volans. Lineage (NCBI taxonomy): Eukaryota > Metazoa > Chordata > Mammalia > Dermoptera > Cynocephalidae > Cynocephalus > Cynocephalus volans. Next base: position 82,543,890 of record NC_084471.1, read on the forward strand.
ACAAAAAGGCTTGTGTTTTGATGGGTAAGCACCACACAGCATTTTGTTTATTGCTGCAAATCTAAAAGGATTTGCTGGTACTCCTTTAAAAATCTCTGAGAAGCATTCCATAAACTAGTCTGTATTTGGGTCATAGATTTACTGCCCTTAATTTCATCTTTGATTCATGAGCAAGTGCATTTGTATGAAGCTATAATTTATTCCCCCCTAAAGGTAGTAAGCTTTGTCTTGCCTTTAGTAAAATCCCACTCTGAGTCATCCCTTTTGCAATATCAGTCATTACTCTAACAAGAAATAGTTGTGCTTTGAATAAAGGTCATTAATTTTACATATGAATTAAGTACCCAAAGCAGTGAACTTTGTTAAGAAAGAATTCCATGTATATGTATGAAGTATAAGTATAATAGAAAATAAATACAAGTGACAGGTAAAATTATTTCTGAATTGCTTTTTATGTCTTAGTTGCTGATTCAGGTATTTTTCTAAAAAAAATGAAGTAATATGAAACAGAGATCAAGTTTGCTTCAGATCTGTACCTTTCATCTTAAATGAAACAAACATTGCAAACAGTGTTGAAGGTCTCTTGTCTTCTCCCCCACACTCCACTTTCAGGTCTCTTTGGTGTAATCTGCATATTGACATCCATGACTTTATATACTATTCTAACAGATAGATCTTATCTTTAAGAATATATCATATCTAGGAATTCTTAGAAAGAAAATATGGTCAATACCTTTTTAAGCAAGTTATATGAAATATAAGGATTCTCTTTTGTATATCTGTCTTAAGTGAAACATCTGGTATATGATATTTCAGGTAATTAAAGAGTAATAACTATTATAAAACTTTTATAATCTATAAAACTCAGTTTACAATTTACTGTTTGCTTGGATCACGAAGAATATTGGATGGAATGATGAGCAAAGAGTAAAAGGTAAAAGTTTGGGTAAAGAAACCTATTTAGATGTTCATTTTGCAAGATTCGAAGGAAAAATGGGCTACATATACTTTTTGCAGACTCAGTAAGTACTTGAGTTTGAAATGGATAACTCTAAATTGCATTTATAAGTTTGACATTAGAATCAAAGTAAGCCCTCAATTTAACCCAAGTTTATGTCTCACAATGGAATCATAGGAATGGGGCCCTAATCCAGCCGTTGTTGGGAAAGCCCACCTGTTTCCTTAATATTGCATCTAGACTATTTCACTGGCATCTCAAACACAACATATCCAAAACTGAATTCTCAATTCTTCTAACCGGTCTTGGTCAGTGAATGGTACAACCATCCACCTGGAAACTTCTCACTTTCTCACCATCTCCCATACGCAATCGGTTATCTATTTCTTTCTTTCTTTTTTAAAAAAAATTAATTTATCCCCCCCCCCCCCCCCTTCTAATCTACTTCTTTCTTTTTCCACACACCTACTTAGGTCCAAACTACCAGGATGTCTTATCTGGATTCCTGCAGTAACTGTCTCAACTGGCCTTCTGCTCCCATCCATCCCATTCTTTATACTACAGTGTTTGCTTACGCTGTTGCTTCTTTCTGGAAGGCTCTTCCACTTCTCCTTCACCTAGTGAATTCTTATTGATCCTTCAGATTTCATTTTAAACATGATTTACTCAGAGAAGCCATGCCTGACTATCACCTTCCACCATTCTCCCAACATTCAGTCAAGTCCCCTTAAGTTTTCTTAGCACCTTGTACCTTTTTGTAGCACCTATCTCAGTTGGGGTTAAATAATTAATTATGGAGCCAGTAGTCAACTGTGTGTCTCATGCTATTTTGTAAGCACTGTGAGGACAGGAATAGTTTCTCGTATTTACTGCTATATCCCTAGCTTTGCACGTAGCAGATGCTCAAATCGTTGAATAATGAAGGAATGCGTACTTGCATACAATACTTTCCTTCCCTGTTCTTTTCTATTTAGGTGCCACCTCCACTGCCAAACCACCTCTTAAGCACGACTAGTCAAGTGCTCTCTCTTTGCTTCTCCAATAACATCTTGAACACACTCCATAGCAGCATTGATCACAGTATTTTATAACTGTTGGTTTATACGTCTGTCTTTCCTACTATAAGCTCCCTGAAGGAAGGGATTATTTTTATATTTTTCTTTTGGGTTGCCAAGATCTAATGCAATACATGGGATAAAATAAATTTTTACTAAAGGAGGGAGGAAGAAAAGATCTGCTGAATTTTTCTTTTATTTGTGTGAAAATAGAGGCCATCAGAATCATAGAACTGTAAAATATGGAAAAAGTAATTGTTAAAATTATAGCCAATCTGCCTGAAAGGGTCCAGAGAGATAATTATGATCACTCAAACTGGAAGAGGTACAGGGACGCGAGAGCATTGTGAGCCTACTTTGGCCAGGGTAACCTGACTACCAGGAAATAGTCATTCTTAGTAAATAACGGTATTATGGAATAACAGGAGATAGTGAACACCATGGTAAGCAAATCTTGATTTATATCTTAGGTTTTATGAGAAATAAAATATCTTTTAGTTCCTGACAATTCATATAACAATTCTGTCTTTTTTTTATTAGCATATTCATTATTACAAATCACAATTTTTCTTTATGCCTTTTACCTGACCTGTCCCTCGCCAAACCTCCTCCCTCCCCCCATCTACAATTTTGTCTTTTAAAAATTAAAAAAGCAATAGCATTTTCCAATTCATGGTTCGCAGATTAGAAATGTAATTCTTACTTTTTTCTTTGTAGGAAGAGCATTTAAGAAAAATTCTTAAGTTTGTTATATATAGCATAGAAAGTCATTCTTCATCTTGAGCACAACTTTTGGCAAGCTTCTCCTATAAATGTTTGAATGTGTACTCAAGAAAGCTACAGACCTGTAAGGGGATATTTGGAGACTGTTCAAAAACAGTTTGACCTGTGATTTTGTGGTTTATGATGTCAGGAAAGCCTATCAATTAAATCTCTATGTTGACTTTGGAGGTCGGTATGTTTCTGTATTGCCTACTTGATGTAAAAAGAGAACTACAGCCTGGATCAAGAGATGGACTAAGTCTGGTCCTGTACCCACAGCTGTTGTTTTTGTTTGTTTTCCTGTTCATTCATTTATTCTTTCAACAAATACTTGTGCGTCATGCACTTTGCTAAACAAGTTTGAACTTAGCCTGAAGCAAGAGTAGTTCATGTCATCCCTTCTGTCTTTCTTGACTGTAGTAAATATTAGATGAGTTTTCATTCACACTACCAGAAGAGCAACTCATTGACATATTTTGAAATCAGCCTTAATTTGAAGGTAGAATTATGGAAAGATCCTGCCATGCCTTTCCTTATACAATTATGCCCTAGATTAGGAATAAGCAGTTTTTTGCCATAGCAAATCCGGTTATTCATGAGTTTTACCTGTCTGTAACTTATCGTTGACATATATAAAAGAATTAAGCAAATCTACCTTAGTTCTTTTTAAGTCTCATATCCAGTGAAGTGAAATATAAGGACATTTTCACTGGCATACTAATGCTGAGCTTCACAGCTTTTTTTTTTTTTTAATTCTTGTTATCAGTCACCATTTATTGTGGCCCCAAATGGTATATTGTTCCATGTGTGATACTCTTGAATATTTAAGGTTATTGAAATATGGTATCAGTCCTTGAGTAGTTTGCGATCTAGAGATCATATAGAATTAGAGAATACTGGTAATGTGTATCTATATGCAGTGTACATATGTATACAATGGTGCAAAACTTTAATTGCTTCATACAATAAAGACTTTTTCAAGAAGTGACATTTTAATTTCATGTTGAACACAGTTTTATATATGAAGGTAAAGGAAGGCCTAGATGAGATAATATTTATGTAGAGACTTAAGGGAAATAAGGGTGTGTTTCAGTTCTCTTTTGCTGCATGACAAACACTCCCTGTACTACTTAATGGCCTAAAACAGGGATTGGCAATTTTTTTTCATAAAGGACCAGATAGTAAATAGTTGATATATTGTGGGGATATAGTTTCTGCCACAGTTACTCAACTCTACTGTTGTAGTGCAAAAAAATGGGTGGCAGATTGGATTTGACCAAAGGGCTTATCTTAGTCTGTTCCTGCTGCTGAAACAAAATACCTGAGACTGGGTAATTTCTAAAGAACAGAAGTTTATTTCTCACAGTTTTGGAAGCTGGAAGTCCAAGATCAAGATGCCAGCAGGATCAGTGTCTCATGAGGGCCTGGTCTCTGCTTTCAAGATGGTGCCTCTTTGCTGCATCCTCCAGAGGAGAGGAATGTTGTGTCCTTAATGGCAGAAAGGACAGAAGGGAAGAAAAGGCACTAAGGTGCTCCCTTCAACCTCTTTTATAAGAGTAATAATCCATTCATGATGGCTCTTCTCATGAAGAATCACTTCCCAGAAGACCTGCCTTTGAATAGCATCATGCAGGGGTTTAAGTTTTAACATACGAATTTTGGAGGGGCACATACATTGAAACCATAGCAGGGCTGTAGTTTGCTGACCTTTGATTTAAAGCAATGAAATCCTTACTTTGCTTACAAATCTGTGATTTGAGTAGATTTTGGCAAGCAGCCCCTCTGCTCCATTCACGGTCAGTTTGGGCAGTCTGAAAGCTAAGGACTAGAATCAGCTGAAGGCTCATTCACTCACAGGTCAGTCTCCTGGACTAGCAATATACCTTGAGCTTCCTCTGTCTCTATGCAGTCTCTCCACTTGGTCTCACCAGCATGACAGCTTTAGATTAGCCAAACTTCTTATATGTTGCCTCAGGGCTTCCAGGGTGTGTGCCCAGAGACAGAGAGAGGTGGAAGATATACATTCCAAGAACCCCTAGTGGATTCCTGAAACCATGAACCCCATATACTATGTTTTGTCCTATACATGCACACCTATGATAAAGTTATAAATTAGGAACAAAAGATTAACAAGAATTACTACTAATAAAATAGAACAAATAACAATATGCCAGCATCACTACTCTTGCACTTTGGGCCCATTATGAAGTAAAATGAAGGTGACTTGAACACAAGCACTGTGACATCGTAACAGTAGATCTGATAACTGAAGTGGCTACTAAGTGACTAACAGGAAGGTAGCATATACAGTGTACTAACAGGAAGGTAGCATATACAGTGTGGAGATGCTGCACAAAGGGATGATTCATGACCTGGACAGGACAGAGTGGGATAGCACGAGATGTCATCACATTACTCAGAATGGTGTGCAATTTAAAACATGAATTCTAGAGAGTTCTGGTCAAGATGGCAGAATAGAGCATCACTCTCGCCCACAAATCAACCAATTTACAGCTATAAAAATGTAACAGCAGCCAAGCTGGGGCTGCTAGAGCTCAGGGAAAGAGGAGGAGAGACCTACGGAGTTCATGAAGGGGGAGAAGCCATGAAGAGAGAAAGAAAACACTGCTTGGAGCATTTTTGGCTGCATCCGCTTTAAGGCTGAAGTTGCTGAGCACATGGAGCAGGAGCCAGCAGAAGCCACAGCTGTGCCCTTTGGATGGTGTTGCTTGGAGGCGGCAGGGAAGAAGAGGGCCTTGGTGGCCCCCAGGACAGCAAGGCACTAATAGGGTTCCCATGGACCCACACAGAAGCGAGGAGCAAGAACAGCTAAAAAAGGAGCCAGTCAGAGTCTAGTGAGTCATTGCAAGGGACAGGTGCAGGGCCCAGCCCATGGGAAGTGTTTGGAGCACGGGCAGTGGGGGAGACGGGCCCACTGAGAGAACACTGGAACACAGCAAGGACAGCCGATCTGCCCCCCAATCAGTACAGGATCACTCAGAGGAGACTGGTCAGGAATGCAGAATTGCATAGGGTGCAATTTGATGAAAAGATTCAAGCCCAGATCAGAGTTTCTACAGAACCTAGGTGTACCTGGTCTCTGGAGGGCTGGAAGTACCTATAAGGTCAACCCTAAAACCCTGAGCTGCACAAAAAGTCTTCCCTGGAGAAACAGCAGCAAGCAGCAATTTAACTCAACCACATAGCTCAAGTACTGGTTCCGACAGGTACCCCCATTTTAGAAGTAAGCAAAGGACAAAAAATTAGTTCCAGCCCAGGCACATCACCAGCACCTTGGGGCCTGCCTGGGAACTGGAGGCTTGGAACCGGGGACCAGACCCCACTCCCACATCCAGGCACACCATGCCGGTGACTCGGGGCCCACCCGGGGGTGGGGCCGGACCCCCCCCAACCAGGCACACCATGCAAGCACCTCAGGGCCCACCTGGTGACCCAGGGCATGGATCCGGGGACTGGACCCCCCCACACACACCCACAACCAAGCACACTGCCAGTGCCTCAGGGCCTGACCTGGGGCATGGAGCCGGAATGGACTTCCTTTCCATATCCAGGCACACTGCCAGCGCCAAGCAAGGAGCATGTCAAAAACATCACCTCCATGTGGGTGGCCCACCACAGCCACCACAGTAACCAAGGCTGCCGCAAAAGTGGCTAGATGTCACAACCACAACGCAGATGATCTGCCAGCCACTGGAGTGCATTGACACAGGGAGAGTCATCAGTGGAGACCAAAGAAAAGATAGGATGTCTCTCTCCACAAAGCCCATTCCAGAGTGACAGAAGAAGCTTCTGCTCTTTGATAATATTGGGGGACCTAAACAACCTTTCAGCATTGGACAGATGATCTAGGCAACAAATCAACAGAGTAACCATTACTCTTTCAGAGAGAGAAAAGAAATCTAGGGTTATCAGTGGTGGGAGTGGGGAGGGAGACGGGGATAGGGAGAGATTGGACAAGGAGCATAAAGAATAAGTACAATTTGTAACAATATACGTACTAATAATATTGATTTGATCAACATGTCAACACTGAATCCCAAAGATAAGTAAAATCAATTATGATTCAATTAAAAACAAAATAAAACGGAACAAAGAAAACCCTGTCATTTAGAGGGAGCAAATAATTTCAGCAAAACCAAAAAATGTGTATATAACCCACTAAACTGTGGAATTATCCTCTAGATTCTAACATTTGGTGGTTGGAAATGTCATAAATCAGCAAATGTTAAAAAAAAATAAAAATGAAAAAATAAAATGTAAATTGTTTATTTCTGGAATTTTCCATTTAATATTTTTGTACCACAATTGACTGCTGGTAACTGAAACTGAGGAAAGTGAAACCTTGGTTAAGGAAGGACTTCTGTATTGCCTTTTTTAGCCTAGCCTCAAAAGTTACACAATGTCACTTGTCACTGCTGTTGCATTTAACTAGGCCAGGGATAGGCAAACATGGCCCCTATATTAGTTTGTTTCTGTTGCTTATAACAAAATACTTGGAACTGGGTAATTTATAAAGAAAATGAAATTTACTGCTTACAGTTTCAGAGGCTAGGAAGTACAAAGTCCAGGGAATACATCTAGTGAAGGTCTTCTTTGGTGGTGGCTTTACAGCAATGCAGGGTCTCACATGGCTGAAAATGGCAGAGAGCAGAGAGAGAGATAGCTCCTCATGTGCTCTCCTTTTAAAGCCCTCAGAACCACATCCCTGACTACCATTATTAATCCATTCACTACAGCATGGTCCTACAATTTAATCACCTGATCAAGGCCTCACCTTTCAATTTCCATAAAATGATTTCTCACCCTCAATAGTTACAGTGGGAATTAAGCTTCTAATATATGAACTTTGGTGGACACAATTCAGTCAATCCATGGCAGCCCCCATGCCAAATCCATCCGACTACCTGTTTTAATAAATAAAATTTTTGGGGGAACAGAGCCACACCCATTCCTTTATAGGAATATGTCAGTGGCTGCTTTCATGCTACAGTACTAGAGTTAAGTAGTTGTGACAAAAACCGTATGGCCTGAAGAGCCTAAAATATTTATTATCTGGCTCTTTACAGAAAGTTTGTCAATCCTTGGTGTAGGCACTCCCAGCAGGCCACCCAGGTTCGAGGAGAGGGGCAGGGGGAGTCTCAAGGTTCTGAAAGAGGATGTGGAATTAGAAATATTGTTGGAACCATTTTAGAAAATACAGTCTGCCACAGGGAATGAGCCTTGTGGATCCCAGGGGAAGATGGTTCCTGGGAGAGGGACCAGCATACTTTGATAGGAGCATGCTAGGTATCTTCACAGAACAGCAGCAGGCCAGTGTTGCTGGAGCAGAGTGGGTGAGTTAAGGAGTAGTGGGAGATGAGGACAGAGAGGTTGCTGGGGCCAATCACATAGGGCCTTGTGAGCCATTGACAGGACGTCAGTTTAGTGAGGTGGGAGATTATTGGAGAGTTTTGAGAAGAGTGAGGAGATGTGACTTAGATTTTTTAAGGATCACATTGACTGCCATATGGGGAATGAGGGCAAGATCAGGGAGATTGGTTAGCGGGATATTACAGTCATCCAGGCAAGAGAAGAGGGTGGCTTAGATTAGTGGTGAAAGTAAAGATAGAGGTAATTAGTTTCTGAATACGTTTTTGAAGGTAAAACTGATAATATTTGCTGATGAATTGGATAATGAGATGAGTGAGAAAGAGAAGTCAAAAATGACTCCAAGGTTTTTGTCCTGAGCAAACTAGATGGATAGAGTTATGGGAAAGACTGACATAGGGAGGAACAGATTTGGAAGAAGAAATCAGTAATTCAGTTTTCGGCGTGATAAGTTTGAGATGCCTATTAGACATCTTGATGAGGATGTCAAGTACTTATGATGGTTCAACTTAGGATTTTTCAACCTTATGGTGGTGCAAAAGCAATAACAAATGCAGTAGAAAATATAGAGTACCCCTTTGACCATTCTGTTTTTTACTTTCAGTACAGTATTAAGTAAATTACATGAGATATTCAACATTTTATTATAAAATAGGCTTTGTGTTAGATGATTTTGTAAGGGTTGGTTAGATGGCTAATGTAAGGGTCTGAACGTGTTTAAGGTAGGCTAGGCTAAGCTATGATGTTCAGTAAGTTAGGTGTATTAAATGCATTTTGACCTAGGATATTTTCAGCTTACGATGAGTTTACCGGGTTGTAACCCCATCGTAAGTTGAGGAACATACATAAGTTATTTAGTTAAGAGTCAAGTTCACGAGATAGTGAATTTGGGAGTTGACAGAGTATATATAAAATCACAGAAGAAATTGCTCTGGAAATGAGCTTGGATAGAAAAGACAGCCACGGTGTGGTGCTGTAATCTGATGAAATGAGCCTCAAAGTTTTCAGGGAGAAGGGAAGGACTGTGATCTGAAGGGTCTGTGAGGAGGAGTCAAGACACCCACCCACCTTCTTGCTCTGTGATAATTTTTTTGCACTAATCATGTCCCACCATTAAGAGTTTGTTTTTAAGCTTTGGGAACTCAGAAATCTTAACATCCCTACTCTGGAAACTAAATGAAAGGGGAATGTGCATGGTGGAGTGAAGGGCACTGGTCCTCTTAATTTCCTCCTCCCCTCTCACTCCCTTCCAAGTCCCTGAGGCACTCTTGCTGTCTCTCTTGGGAGCCCCTTTTAAAACCACTGCCCTTCAGTGATTAAAGATTAATGTGCTAAGAGGCACTTTTTTTTTTTTTCTTAGTACTTTTTTTTATCGGTTATGAATATTCATAAGATACAAAGCTGATTGTCACCACTTGTGCCCAAGATGTGATGGCCAGATCCATACTGGCAGCATGCCCATTACTACAAATTGCGATTATACGCCATGCCCCCCACCCAATTATCCCCGACCTCCCTCCCCATCCACTTTCCCCACTCCACTTTGTATCCTGAGGTATGTTCTCTCCCTCTTGCAAGTCCAACACACCACTGTGGTCTTTCTTTCCTTCCTTCATTCTCCCTTAGCTCCCACTTATGAGTGAGTATATACGGTATTTATCCCTCTGTGCTTTGCTTATTTCACTCAACATAAGTTTCTCGAAGCTCATCCATGTTGTTGCAAATGGGAGAATTTCATTCTTTTTTATTGCAGAGTGGTATTCCATGGTGTATATATACCACGTTTTCCTTATCCATTCATCCATTGGTGGACATTTAGGTTGGTTCCATATCTTGGCTATTGTAAACAGAGCACTTCTAATTGTCCCTCTCCTGCTAAAAACCCTTTAGAGGCTTCCCATTGTCCTTCTCAGACTTCTAGCATGGCTTACCAAGGCCCCTCATGATCTAGCCCCTAATCACTTCTCTTGCTTTCTCTCTTACCTGCTCCCACCTTGCATTCTGTGCCCCACCCACACTGACCTCACTTCAGTTCCTCATACCCTCATATTCTTTCTTCTGGGCTTTTGCACACATTGTCCTCTCTGTCTAAAATGTTCTTCATTTTCCTAATACCTCAGGTTTCAGTTTTAACTTAATTTTTTCCTGGTAACCCCTTCCTTTCTAATTTATGTCCTCCACTATGTTTTCTCCACAGCAGTCCTTATTTATCCTGTCATAGCATTTCCCATATGTTATGATTTTTTTAATCATCTGTCATCTTTACTGGACTGGAAGCTCCACAGGAGCAGGAAGCTTGTTTGTCTTTCTCACCACTGTATCACCATCACAGGGCCCAACTCATAAAGGCATCTAGTGTCTGTTGATGGTTTGAATGAAAGACATGTAACTTTAAAGGTGAATTGTGTTTTCTTGGTAATTAATGTGGGGATTTGGGAGAATGTCTAAATTCTGCGCCAGGTCAGTTATTAAATCTAGGGAAAAAATAGAAAAATGTAATAACTTATGTTAAAATTATTTCTATGCAGAAAATATATTGCAATACAAAAGTAGAAGAAATGTATATAAATAATGATTATTATGTTAGAATAGTTGAATTACAAGTTCTGTTTTCCTTTGTATGTTTTGAATTTTCAGTAATTTGTTTTATTTCTTTTCTTTAAAATGTTTTAAAGAATCATTTCTAATTTCTTGTGCATGCTAAACATCTAAATACAGCATCTTGAGCTCATTGGGTAATTTTGTTCCCAAGTTCAATCCTGGGTAGTTCCGAAGACCTTGAGCATAATCTCTAAAGAAAATAAACTAAAATGTCTTGTTTCTACCCTTCTGCTTCCATAAATCAAAAAACTTTTCATTTTCAAAGTTTGTCTAAGATAAAATATATTGTTCAAAGTAGCAAAGATGATACTGTTTTTTATCATTCTTTGGTTAACTTTTTTCTGTTTATAAAGTGAGCCTTTACCTGTTTTCCCCTATTCCTCTGAAACACTATCATCATTATTAGAAAAATAATACTTAAATATTTTTAAGATGTCTTTGCATACTCTGTCTTCAAGTCATTGATGTAGCAACTGTTGTAGATAAGGAACTGAGGCTCCGAAAAGTTACTTGACTTGCTGAAGGTCACAAGCTTGGTCAGAGGTCTAGAGTCCTGTTATGTTAAAAAAACTTTTTTTCTGGTTTGAAGTTATTTGTATACTGCATTCTGATGCTTTTTTCCCATTTCCTCCACAGTTGTGCATGCCTAAAGGGCTGTCTTTCAGAACACAAACTGACAATAAAGACCCTCAGTTCCACTCATTCATAATTACCCGGGAAGATGGTTCTCGCACCTATGGTTTTGTTCTCACTTTTTATGAAGAAGTTACAAGTAAGCAAATCTGCACAGCAATGCAGACACTCTACCAGATGCACAATGCTGAGCATTACAGCAGTGTGTATGCTTCATCCTCCTGCAGCATGGACTCACTGGCAAGCAGTACTGATGAGGGAGATACAACTTCCCTTTTGAAACTCCAGCGATACAACTCCTATGATATCAGCAGAGACACCCTGTATGTTTCAAAAAGTATATGCTTGATCACACCGCTACCTTTCATGCAGGCCTGCAAGAAATTCCTCATCCAGCTTTACAAGGCAGTTACCTCACAGCAGCCACCACCCTTGCCACTTGAGAGCTACATCCATAATATTCTTTTTGAGGTACCCCTTCCACCTCCAGGGAGATCACTGAAATTTTATGGTGTTTATGAACCAGTCATCTGCCAGAGGCCTGGGCCCAGTGAACTTCCTCTCTCTGATTACCCGCTTCGAGAGGCCTTCGAGCTCTTGGGATTAGAGGACCTGGTGCAGGTGTTTACTTGTGTTCTTTTAGAGATGCAGATCCTTCTCTACTCACAAGGTAGGTCTTCTCTGGATTTTAAGTTTTCCAAAAACAGGTACTTATGCTCCAAACTACTGTATTTCCATGGGCTATATTATTAGAACCAGATAATTAATGGTCAGAGGTCTTTTCTGTTTTGAGTAAAAGGAGCAGGTATGGGTGGGACCAAAGACTGATGTTGCCTCTCATTGAGGTGGCAGTGTCTGTAGAGAGAAACAGGAGGGAATACAGAAGTATTAACTTGCCTGATTTGGGTGTATTTATTTTTAATGAAAAATAGCTTTTTTCTCCCTGGTAATCTATAGTCAAAAAGAGACATTTCTTTTTATAATGAGAATGAGAGAATCCTATTACTACCAAGAACATGTAGACTTCCCATTCTTTATAGATCAGTAAAGGATCACATCAAAACTCAGCTGACATTGAAAAGAGATAAATGAAATTGTTGATTCTGCAGCTTCCTGAGGCAATCAACTTTGCATCTTTGCCTGTGGGAGCATTTCGTGTGAGTGAGAAAGAGAAGGTGTGCAGGCATGAAACAGACGTGACTTTCCCAGGTCTAACAGTTCTGCAGAGTTATATGTGTGTGTGTTTGGTTTTTGTTGTAACTCCCAGAAGGAAGTTATCTTTGTGATAACTTTCAAAGTTCTTCCAACACATACTTAAGAAACTAACGAACTATGGGTTTTATTTTACAATGACTGATGTCAAGCCTAGATTAGAATATCTGTTCCATGTGAATTTACAGAGGAAATAGAAAAGCTGTGTCTTAATGGATAGTGAATTGAAGGAAATTATAAAATGGTACCTGTGCATTGATGGATCCTTTGTAAAATGTGACACAAATATTTGGGTTAGCATTTTGCTAACTTGTGTTTAGGCTGGCAGAATTGCAGTGCAGTCTCCTGACTGCTGCTGTCAAGCTTATTTTACCACTTTCTTTTTTTTATTTTTCTATTTTAAATTATAAGTGAGGCTGAGCCAAGTAAGCTATATTTGTACTTCCCCATCTTGTGTGTATGTTGACACTATTTGTGTGTTGACAGCCCTTCATGAGGATATGTTTTCTTCAGTTTATCCTACATAATGTTTTTTGATAATGTGTTCCAGTGTCTCAATTTTTGTTGTCAGGAAGTTCTTCTCTAATGGCCAGTCTAAATTCTTTCCTTTCCTCTTGCTTTCACTTTCTTAGTGCTCATCATTGCCTGTAGATCACCTTTTTGTGTCTGAGAAATTTTACTTTGAATAATTCTCTCTTTATTCCTTCCTTTTTTCCCTGAAGGAGGTAGGTGTAGGTGAGTGGCTGGAAGGGACAGAGGCTTGGATCTTAATGATTTCGAGTGTTTGGGCCCATTAGAAAAAAAGAATTTTTGACTCTAGATTTATAAAGGATCTTAAAGCCCATTTAGTTCAATTTCCTAATCAGTGTTCTGCCTAGATGAACAGTTTGGGTCAGAAAGAATATTGGTTTTTGAAGTCATACCAATCTTGGGTTTAAATCTGTGCTCTGTCACTTACTGACTATAACCATGGACAAGTTACATAATCTTCCTGAGTATCAGTTTTCTTGTCTCTATGGAGATAACAGCTTTTGCAGCGCCCCCCCCAATTTATTGTGAATGTTAAATAAGAAAATCTATACAAAATACTTCAGGTATAATTGGCACTGACTAAATGATAGCTGATGTTGTTGCAATTATTATTAATTTTATTAGTTCCATATAATCTGTAAATTATGCTTAAATTGTGAAGGTTCAACATATTACTGCATTTAAAGTATACCTTTGTTAAATAGTCTAGACATCTGTTCTAGAGTTGAGAACTGAATAAATGTTCTTTTGTACTGTGTGCCATGCTTTTTTTTTTATAAGAATAAAAACCAAAAAACCTTCCATTATCATGCTTCATCTTTTTTTTTTAATTTTAATTTGTTTTTTTCATTGTACATGTTTATGGAGTACAGTTTGTTGTTTCAACACGTGCATATATCATATAATGATCCAATCACAATAGTTAGCATAACCATCACCTAAACATTTATCATTTCTTTGTGGTTATAACATTTAAGATATTTTCTGGCTATATTGAAATGTACAATACAATATTATTAGCTCTTGTAACCCTAGGGTACCAGAACTTATTCTTCTTGTCTAACCATAACTTTGTAACTTTGTACCTGTCTACGGCTCTTTCCCTGGCCCCTCCAGCAACCTCCCTTTCCCTGCCTCCAGCAACCACTATTCTATTCTCTATTTCTCTCTTTTTTATTTATTTTTCTTAATTGACCCATGGTAACTGTATATATTTATGGAGTACAATATGATATTTGGGTACATTCATACTGTGTGCAGTGATCATATCAGTGCTTAGTGTATCCGTCACTTCAAACATTTGTCACTTCTTTGTCACACTTCCTCTTTTAAATATAGCACTTTATGTCTCACTGCTTGCGGTCTGTCCTGAGTCCTCATCTTTCTGCTCTGTTTGGTTAGCTTGTCCCATTTGGTTTATGATTTGTCTTTTGAGAAGTTTTAGTTAATTAATATCTACCAATATGCTTCAGTTTCAAATGAAGAATGAGTATTTATGGACAGTATTTCTGTAACTCTGAATATTTTTTTGGTAGCTTGATCATATTATGAGAACAACAGAGTGAATCCTGAGATTATAGAACTAGATTTTCTTTTAAATGTAATACCAAAAACAAACGCCATACAGGAAGTAAATAAGCATTCACTAAGATCACTCTGTGTTAGGAATTGTGCTATAAAAATGAATTGTATATTTTGGATATTTTCCCCTACATTTAATCCTCTCAACAGTGAGTTAGTGCTGTTTTCCGTGTTTTATCAAGGAGGAAATTGAGGCTCAGGGAAGCAAAATAATCTGCCCAAGATCATACAGCTAGTAAGTAATGTGGTGGCACTAAGAATTGGGCTTGGATCTTCCTCCAGAGTATTCACCTACCATGTTGTATTGGGCACTGCACTTAACCTTTCCTTGTCTGTCTTAATATTTATTTTTAAATTATGAACTGACTCTGCAGGTCTATTGTAAAGGTATCATGCTGAATAATTGTAGAGTATAAAATGAAAGCTGTGTGAAAATGCATATTTTAACTTTGACAATATCTCTCCTATTAGAGAAAAACATTTCTTTTAAATGAATGAAATAAAAGAATCATTAGGTTGATTTGTACTCTGGTGCTCTCCTTCACTCTTCCTGACTCAGTGTTAGGGGATTTTAATAACATCTGATCCTCCTTTTCTTATTCACCGATAAAGCTATGCCATAAAATTAAAAAACACTGCAGGTGCTGAACAATTACCATAAAAACCCAAAGTGAATCAAACCAGATGCATTTCAGTGATGAAAATATCCTTCTAGAGGCTGGTTGGTTAACTTATTTGGGAGAGTATGGTGCGGGTAACACCAAGGTCAAGGGTACAGGCCAGCTGCCAAAAAAAGAAAAAGAAAATGCCTTTTAGACTGATTCAAAATTCTTGTACACAGCCCATTTAAACAATCTGTTATTTAGAGAGTATGTACATCACAGCCACTGTGCAGTGGTAACTAGGTAGAAATTTTAAGTAGAGAATGCACCCAGGAGGTGAAGCGTCTTTTCTAGGACTTCAGATCAGAAAAGAGCACTTTCTTCTGTAGCCTGGAAATATCTAGAGCAGGACAGTGGGAAGTTTGGAGTGTGATCTAGTTTTCAAAGGGAATAGTGGAAGAATAAAAGGGGAATTTGAACACCAGCATATAACTTTTCTTACCAATGATTAAAGTCTCAGGAACATTTTGGGGCCTTGCTTACCTCCTTTGGCTCTTCACAATGGAAATAAGCAGTTACCCTCTGCCCACACCACCCTGAGTGCCTATGTCCTTTGCAGTGCTCCTTGGCCCTCCCCTCCTTCTTGTAAATTGTGTGGGAATTAACCTTGTCAGAAAGGGAAAGCTACCTGAAGTTTTCTTGAAAAAGTTGGGGGCCTTCTAATCACAAATTGCTAGTCATGCTTAAATAGAAATCTTAGCTTAATTGGTTATGGAGTTTATCAATCATAAAAGCAAACCTGATATTTTGATGACAAAAAGTGAGTTCCTTCCTATACCCTAGACCCTAAAAGCAGTAGAATTTGACCAGCTTTGGCCAATATTTTTATACAATTAGTTTTATTTGATGATAAACAGAATCTTAATATTTAAAAAAATTATTCATGATACTTTAAAAATGATAAGGCAGACTTTATTTGGGACTATTGAGATAGGTGTATGAGACTACCCCGTACGGGCATCACTTTAGTAGTCCAATTTACTATTGCCCACCCGGCTGACTGTATGGCCAGGCCAATGACTATGGCCCATGGTTGTTAAAAACTCAAACATACCATTATTTGATTCTTCTGTCACTGCTAGGAAAACATCGTGCAAGTCAGCCCACTGAGCTCATCTGTTTTTACCTTCTTCGATTGAAATGATTGCTTCCAAGCAGGATGTTGTCATTCACCTTGGAACAGCCATCCATAAACCAAGCAGCTCTTTGTTGGTCACTTGAGAGCTGTTCATTGGGCACTGTTTAAGTGACAATAGAATCTGGCAGCTTCTTACACAGTTCCAGAGTCAGTCCTAGGGGAAAAGATACTCCCTACTTGTGCAAATCTCCTTCTTGTATTCCCCTGGTACCAAGATCCAGTATAAATCATATCCATTTCATTATGGAACTCTTCTGGGCACTGCCCTCCCCAGTTGGAGTGTTTTTCCAACATCACCCAAATTATCATGGATATTCCAGGTATCAGGATTATTTTATGTCCTTCACTGGGGGCAGTTTCAGTATAATAGCAAGCTAGTAATTGCCCCTCAAATGGAAATTCTCTAGTCTGATGCCCCAGTAGTTGTCACTGGGAGGCTTTTGACATAAGCCCTAATCTATGCTCCATACAAGTAATTCGTCTATACTAGCACTTCAGCTTCTATTCTACACTGTGTGGATGCAGGCACTCTTACTCATTCCCATTTAGCATGTCCAAACATACTGCTTGAAGGGTGGATTTGCATGCCTTTTGTTTTACAATATTAGGTAGGGAAAATGTTTTCTAGTCAGACATAAGATTCATTTCCATACATCATTCAGGTAAAACCTGTTTAAACATTCCAATTTTATTCAAACTTCTGCCTTAATCCTATCAACCTTAACATTTTTTTATTCTGTCTTTTTTTTTTTTTTTTTTTTTTTTGGACTGGTAAGGGGATTGCAACCCTTGGCACGGTGTTGTCTGCACCACGCTCAGCCAGTGAGCGCACTGGCCATCCCTATATAGGATCCGAACCTGCAGCTTCAGCGCTACCAGCACCACACTATCCCAAGTGAGCCACGGGGCCAGCCCTATATTCTGTCATTCTGATTGTAGTCTGCATTAAGGCTAACAGATTTTGGTACCACAGTGCATGAGGATCCCATGTAAAAGAGTCCCAGAAACTTCTCATCTCCACCCCTGACCATTTTACCCTTTTATGTGCATTAGGTTTTGAGTCCCCAGCAAGGGTTCGAGCCAAGGGACCATGGCCCATTTGTCAGTCTCTGTCTTGATTAATCTGCCTGACTATTGCTTCAAATGATTACAGGTCATATTTCTTTTTTTTTTTTTTGTCTTGTTTGTGACCGGCTGGACCGCGCTCAGCCAGTGAGCACAGCGGCCATTCCTATATAGGATCCGAACCCGCGGCGGGAGCGTCACTGCGCTCCCAGCGCCACACCCTCTCGAGTGCGCCACGGGCTCGGCCCATATTTCTGATTGTAATCTTCGCCTTCCTGTGTTTTAAATTTCTCCAGACTGTGGCAAATAGAGCAGACTTGTTTGGGCCCTTTAATGTTGGGAAGCCATCAGAGGTCTCTATAAGTCAAACCAACTGTTCGATAGTGCTATATTAAGGTCTTTGTTTTAATCCCATCAATGTCTGTTTTATTTACGCCATTTCTTTATAACTACTTAAAAATTCCATCCTGCTGGAACAAGTCCCTGGACTCTCCCCTCTGCATCTTCACATTCTCCTCTTAATTAATGTTTTATTAGCACCTGGGTAATGGGCATATTCAGTGGGTGAATATCCCAATTATCATAGAGCCAGTTCCACATGGCTGGCATGTGAAGCATATTAGCTGCTTCATCTGGGGTATACTACTTGGCATGTATAGGTGTAGTTGGGCGTTTCTCTTCTCAGGGTAAACAGACTTGCAAGTGGCTTTTTTCCAGTCCATGAGGCTGGCTTTCCCCTTGAGAATAACTTCCTGTGTGTCTAAATCACATAGCCGTCTGTGATTGTTCATAGTGAGCTGTGGATCCTCTATCAACCCAAACATACTCTTCTACTCTGTAGCATTTAAAAACAGCAATACTGCCCCTAAATTAGTCACTCTAGTAAAGATTCTTCAGGGAGCTGATAGTACTGATTCACAAAGTGAGACAACTTCACACTGTAGCATCTGGTTTCGGTAGTTTCTTGGTTTTGCCCTTCCCCTTTGTGGACTACCTTTTTGGTGACCAGAGATCTTAGATGTACTCTTTGTTATTTCCACATAATTTTTCCCCTTAGGAGTGGCTTTGAGGCTAGTGGTCAAGCTCAGACCAACTGAAGTCTTAGCTTGGCCCAGCCTCAAGTTTTGACCTAGCACTCTCTTCTATTTTAGCTCTTACAAGTAGCAACAACCAAGGGATTTTATGTTTCCCATTTTTTTAGTTGGTTTGCATTTTCTTATATATCCAATGAACCAACTCCTCAGGAGTTGGATTTATCTCTAAATTCCATTGATAACTCCTACCTTTAGTAACTGATCCCAGCACATCTGCTGCTCCATATCATGCATGACCACATGGCTACTCAGAATCAGAGGTTCCTCATCCCCCACCCTTTCATCCTCTGTCTTCCCATATCCCATTTCCATGAGCCTGGGCCGTTCTAGCAAATCCCACATTTTTTGACATCAAATGAGAGTTGTTTTTGTAACACCAAACGAGAGGTTCTTTCTCCCAACACCTGCCAATTCTGGTACCAACTGGATGCCCAACAGTTCAATTCAAATCTGACAGTAACTACCCAGAGTTAACATCAGACTTCACAGGTTTGAATGTTCAGTTCTGTAAGACTGCCCTCACTTCTAATTCCAACCACAAGTGGGGTGCCTATTCTACCCACATTACTTCCACAAATTCAGGGTCTCCCCTACAGGGCCCCCCAGTCTTCAGGCTTGATAATTTTCTGGGATGATTCACAGAACTCAAGAGCCCTTTAACTTACTATAACTGGTTTGTTGTAAAGTATACAACTCAGGAACATCCAGATGGAAGAGGTGTATGGGAGGAGGTATGAAGATCAGGTGCAGAGCTTCTGTGCCCTCTCTGGGCACACCACCTTCCCAACAACTCACTGTGTTCATCAGCCAGAAGCTCCTCTCTTCTTGAATCACTTTTTGTTCATTTCGGTTTCTCTAGGAATATTTTTTTTAAGGTTTAACTTTCTTAAGGCACAAAGTCTTAATAATATTTCCTAATTTTTTTAACCTCTGCTATATACATAGTTTTGTCCCCCTTTTCATTCCTAATGTTATTTATTTGTGCATTCTTTCTTCCCCCCGGTTGTTTTTACCTGACGTATCAATTTTCCTAACTGTTTAAAAGAATCAGGTTTTATCATTTCTTTAAAAAAAAAAAAAAAAAAACCCAGCTTTTATCTTTATCTCTATTGTATCTTTGTTTTCTGCTTTATTAATTTCTGATTTTGTTTTTATTCTATTCTTTTTGCTACTTCCTTTGGGCTCATTAAGCTTTTCTCTTTTTTTCTCCTTAATGTTAACATCTTAAGCATTTGAGACCTGTGTTAGCTGCAGCCTACAAGACTTAATATCTGGCATTTTCATTATCATTCAGTTCTAAGAATTTTTAAACTTTTTTTGGCCATTTGTTATACTTTTTTCCCTTTTTTCTTTTTTGGTCTTCTTTTGAATTAATTGAAATTATTTCTCATTGCAGATTTTTCTACTCAGTTAACTTAGATGTTATATGCTCTGTTTCTCTTCCCTAATGGTAAATTTTGAGATTTTAACATGAATACTTAGTTTTGTGTTAGTCAGGATCTTTAAAATACAAACACTGTAAAATGCTTTAAGTCCAATCACCCCCATCATGACTTACTTGTTATGGTTGTTCAGAATTTTAATAATCCCTCAAATTAGACATTTTTAGTTGATACACTTGGTTTTGTTTAAGTTTACCCACCATTACAATTTTTTGAGAGTTCGTATTCTTTTTCATATCTTAATTCTACTGGGATCAGTCTCCCCCTTTCTAAAGTATATCCTTAAGAGAGAGCCTGATGTTAACTAGTCAATTATTTTTTTATTGTTCTGTCTTCCTGTCCCCACCTTACAAGAAAAGCAACTTTGAAATGACCAATTTGGTTTTTTGTTGTTGTTATTTATTCTTTCTTTAGCCCTTTTTCTATTGGTAAAATTAACCTCTTGTGCTGAGCTCATTGGAACACATATTCTATTTTATGGAATCATGTGTTGCCTGATTCTAGAATCACAATAAAGTCAATTGAGATCTTTAAAGAAAAAAGAAAACATTTCTTTCCTGAGGTGGCCTTCTTTATTAGATTTTGTTCATCTTAAAATATCTTTATTTTGCTCTTGTTTTTGAGAGATAGTTTCATTGGAAATTCAATTCTAGGTTAAAAATTTTTTTCTCTCATAGTACTGCAAGGATAATATCCTACTATCTTCTTGTTTCCAATGTGGCAGTTGCAAAGTCAGCTATCATTATCACTCTCATTGTCATTTGTTGGCCAGAAATCTTTTTGCTCTGGTTATATATAAGATTTTATGTTTCTCTTTGGTGTTCTGTGTTTTGACTATGATTTATCTGGATGAG
The DNA here is from genome assembly GCF_027409185.1 of Cynocephalus volans. NCBI lineage: Eukaryota > Metazoa > Chordata > Mammalia > Dermoptera > Cynocephalidae > Cynocephalus > Cynocephalus volans. Next base: position 82,564,866 of record NC_084471.1, read on the forward strand.
GCTTTCTTTATTTGTCCTGTTTGTGATTCATTGTATTTCCTGAAATATGAGGGTTAATGTCTTTTATCAGTTTTGAAAGATTCTCAGTCATCCTTCTAAATATTGCTTTCATTCATCTTTTTTTCTTTTTTATCCTCTTGAAACTCTAAACATGTTAATTGGACTTGCTCAGTCTTCCATGTCTCTCAACCTCTTTTTCTGTCTCTTTCTCTGTTGCATTCTGGGTAATTTCTCCATGTCTGTCTCCCTGTTTATTAATTTTCTTTTTACCTGTATTTAATCTGTAGTTAATCCTTTCTTTGACATTTTTTGGTCACAATAAAGTTTCAGAAAAACAGGTTGGTGTGGGGACATGGGGACAGACAAGCACTTTTAGGTTGGATGGCTCTGGTGAAGTAGTGTGGCAGCTTCACATTGATGACATACTCCCTGATGTCAGTGGCCAAGTCCTCCATGGTTAGAGTACTCACAGTCCTTTCTTTTGCTTTGGAAGCTGCCTGAGGTGGTGCCCTTTATTTTGTAGTGCTATAGAACATTGTTGGCAGTATCTGAAATGAATTTCTGTGCAGCTAGGGAGATGAGCCAATTATATGTGGGTCTGAGGCCTCAAAGCCAGTATTGTTCAGGTGGTAACCAGTCACTGCATCCAGGGACATAGGTGTGTAATCCTCCAGCTGCATCAGGAAGTCCACCAGTGTCATGCTGGACACCACCACCTTCACATCTCCACTGGTAATGCATAAACCCATTAGACAGCCCCCTGCTGGGATGTGATGTCAACAGCCAATATCAGAGCCACCCTGTTCTGCTTGGCTGGCTCCCTGGTCTGTTCCACCATGGTTTCTGTGCCCTCAACCACAGCTCCAGCCCTTTTGTTCTCAAGGGGCTACTTTATTCTCCACAGTGGTGCTAGTGGACAGTACGGCAGTGGCTGAGACCAGGGGCCAGCTTGTGGTCTGTGCCAGAGCCACTGCCAGGCATACTTTTAACAGTATGTTTTATTGTGTAACATAGCAAAGCATTTTTTTCTTTTTTATGTCCAATAAGTTTTATTTTCTTAGATTCCTTAGATATAAACATATTAATTTTACAACATACATTTATTACCCTGTACTGAATGCTAAAAATTCTGAAATTAAAAATACAGTCATTGCTCTCCAGGAGATGATGGTATATTAGGGAAGAGAGACACATAAATAAATAATTCTAATAGAATTGTAATAGTTTTTGTGAGATGAATAATTGCTGTGATAGAAATAAAGATAGGGTGCTATGGAAGTATGTCAGAAGGACTCTAGTGGTGGTAAGAACTGTTTAGGGAAGGCTTTCCAAAGGAAGAGTTGCCTGAGGAAAAAGTGGAACTTAGCCAGGCAGTGTAAAGGAAAGGGACATTATGAGCAGAGGAAAGAGATATACAGAGGCTTGTGAAAACATGTCACATTCATTGAGTGAACTGCATGTAGATGATTTGACTGTATGTGAGGTGGTGGTAAGAAATGAGGCAGACAAGGGCCAAATTATGAAGAGCCTCATATACCATGCTGTGACTTGTCTTAAATATTAAAATAACTTTTTTTTTTTTTTTTTTTTTTTTTTTACATATTTATTACTTTGAGTATCAGTGAAAACAAAAAACTTTACTAATATTAAAAAAAAATGTGTTTTTTTTCAGGGTGGTATGGCCATAGACTAAAATATTTAAATTGAAAAAAAAAAATGCTTAAAGAAGAAAACTCTGCCCTTTATTTCTGGATTCAGTTAAAAAGAGTTGTCTTGTTTCTGTTAAGTACTTGCGTTATTAAAAAGTGTGTGGTATTTCAGCCAATCTTGAAGAAGAAAAATGGGTGGAATTACAGTGAAGGAAAAATAAACCATGTACAGCAATCTTTCGGTGTCTAGTAGAAGGGGGAAATGTGTAAATTTTTTCACTTCTCATGGTATTGTTTTCCATAATCAAAGCAAGAAAATATCCCAAGGTACTAGTTGCCATTATTTGAAAAATTTGTGTTTTCTAGAAGATTGAACATTTTTTCTTACCAGCAGTAGAAAAAGTAGCCAAGCTGCTAGGGATTTGATTTTACTCCTTAAAACCCTGTTCCTTTCAGTCTGGGTCCAATCAGGAGGCAGAGAAACCACATAGTAATTTTTTTTTAAGTTTATTTATTTATTAATATTATTTTTTTACATTCTATGATGTCACAGAGCAGTTGGGAAGGAGGGGGAGAGGAGAAGGGGGAAGGAAATAGGGTGCGAGAAAGAGGAAAGAGGAGGGGCAGGATTGAGGCCTGTGGCACCCCCATCATTTCTGCAGGGGAGACCAGGGGGCTTCCAGTAGTGGCTTGATCATTGCTGGGCTGGGTGCAGATGTCAACAGGGTGTGGCTGAAGCCCTCATCCCCCACTGTCCCGGGTCAGGAGCCTGGAGCACTTCCTGCAGTGGCTTGGTGGTCGTTGCTGGGCTGGTTGTGGGTGTCAGGGGGGCATGACTGAAGCCATCAGCCCCCCACCGCCCTGCCTTGGGAGAGCCCAGGGTGCTACCTGTGGTGGCTCAGTGGTCATCTCTGGGCTGGTTGCAGGTGTCAGCGGCATGGCTGAGGCCCCCAGCCCTCCCCGCTCCCTGGCTTGGTAGCCCAGGGGACTTCCAGTCCTTTTAAGTTTTACAGGTGTTCTTTGGTGATGTGAGACTTTTACTAGTTATCAAACTTTGTTTCTGGTCTGTGGGTATTTTGTTTTTTCTTCCAGTTTTGTGTTGGATTATTTGCTGTTCCTACCACTCAAACTCTGCACTGGAACTAATTTGTTGTCCTTTGCTTACTTCTAAAATGGGGGAAATTCCTGTGGGGACCAGCTCTTGAGCTCTGTGGTTGAGCTAAATTGTTGCTTTGCTGCTGATTCCCTGGGGAAGGCTTTTTGTGCAGCTCAGGTTTTAATGGTTAATGTTATAGGTATTTCTGGGTCTTGAGAAATACAGTACACCTGTGTTGTGTAGAAATTCTGGTCTGGACCTGAGACTTTACAGCAAACTGCACCCCCTGCAGTTCTATATTCCTGACCAGTCTCCTCTGAGTGGTCCTGCACTGATTGGGGGGCATATCAGTTGTTCCTTGCTGTGCCCTAGTGTTCCCCCAGTGGGCCCACCTACCCTACTGCCCGTGCTCCAAACACTTCCCATGGGATGGGCCATGCACTGGTCCCTTGCAATGACTCACTGGACTCTGAGTGGCTCCTTTTTTTTTCAGTTGTTGTGGCTCCTTGCTCCTATGTGGGTCCACCGGAACCCTGCTAGTAGTCTTGCTGGCCTGGGGGCCACCAAGGCCTTCTTCTTCCCTGCCACCTCCAAGCAACCTCATCTGAAGGGCACAGCTATGGCTATTGCCAGCTCCTGCTCCATGTGCTCAGCAGGACCAGCCTTAGAGTGGCCAGAGCTTGAAACGGTCGGAGTGGTTCTTTCTTTCTCTCATTGTGGCTTCTCCTGCCTTCATGCACTCCATAGGTCTCTCCTCTTCCCCTGATCTCTAGCGGCCCCGGCTTGGCTGTCATTGCTCCTTAATAGTTGTAAATTGGTTGATTTGTGGGAGAGAGTGATGATGGAGACCATCTATTCCACCATCTTGACTAGAAGTCCTCAGAAATTAAATTCCTTAAGAAACCACATAGTAATTTAAACAGAGGAATGTAATACAAAATATTATTAAGCAATAATAGAAGAGTAACTATAAAGGTGTAAAGAAAACTCTAAAGGATACCCACAAAGGACAAATTTGGGTGGGGGACCCACTTCCCAAGGCTGGGGTTCATACCTCATTGAAGAAATTGTGGTTGAAAAGTATGGAGAAGATCCATGTGTTGTCTGGGCCAGAGCTGGTCCCCGGTCACGAGACAAGCAGAACACAGACCTCTGAGACACAGGTGAGCTGAGGCTGGTGAACATGCCCACAGAAGTTGTTGCAGTGGCACCACTGTGGTTGTGAGATCTGAATGTGCAGTGTCTTTGTTGAGAGGGTCATGGGAAGGTGGCAATTGGGCCCAGTGCTGAGGGACTGCTCACTCTGGGCATGCAGCCACTCACTAAATGTCCTCACATATCCACACCACTGGTCAACCATGCAGCAGTAGCAAGAACTAGCAAAATACTGCACACGGCACTCTGGAACCAGAAACAGAAGCCCCTTCCTCCTGCAGTGTCTCCCCATGCCCTCTACTGGCAAAGCTTGACATTGTACTCACTGTAAATGAAAATGCTGTATGGATAGTTATCTTAGAGCCTGCATCGAGTTTGTCTAGAGCTGAGAGGCAATAAATGGATAACTGGTGAAAGACTTGACTGCTTAAAACCCTGAGCCTTTCACCTGTGTCTGTCTTATAATTGAGAAAGAAAGAAAAAAAGCAAAACTGATGTCTAGGAACTGATCTGTCTCTCACAGCTAGGTCTCACTGTTATGAACTGATCTGACACTCCATGAGCCATGTTGTTCTCCTGTAGGACATAACTTCAGAAGAACATGATGTAAGGTCACTGTACAACCTACAAAATACCAAACCTCCTGTTCTCTCATTAAATTAGTAACTGCTGCTTCCTAACCAGTTACAGCTTTAGTCTGTCCTCTCTATAGATCACATTTATTGAGGTACTCCATCATAGAATTGTCCTGATTTCTGAAAGCTCCCAATCCAAAGCAAGTCACCATTTCCTTAGACCTCACGTAGGATTATCCAAGCAAAGCCTAAATCCTATAATAGGTTCTTTCTTCACTAAGATATCCCACAGTTCCCCAACTTGTGCTTTCTCTCTCTGCCATGAGTAGTAACCCAACTTGTTCAAGTACATGTGTTTTCCCAGGGTTTTTTGACTGAATGGCATGAAAAGAATAAATGATAAATAAGTATTTCGTAACCAAGTGAATCTTCTCACTCCTCTTTCTTAAAAAAACAGGCATTCCAAAGTTGAAGGTAGGTAAGGGATTGCAGAACGAATATTCCCCTGCTTTCAATTATTTAAGGCTAATAAGTAGTTCTTTTTTCCCATTTAATGTTGTAAAAAAAAAAAAGTTCTTTTTTTAAAACCTAGATTTTAGTTTTAGGTGTTTTTTAAAAGAAGCTAGCTGAGTTAGAAAGGATCTTTTTTTAGGAAGTGATTTTCTTAGAAAACTAACCTTTAACAGTACCCAAAAAATCCTGATAATAGTTTACTTATGTGACTTTTTGTGACAATAAAACTCCATAAAAACCCACAATAAACCTAATAATTTTTAAAAGTTAGCAAATATAGACACAGAACAGTCATGTTATTTTTGTAATAGCTCATCTATGCAGGACATACTGTACATTTTGACTATGGTCAAATCATAGAATATTTAAATGAAGTGAATATGAGGTTATGTTTTTTCTCTTTAATTTTCAGTGGGCTCTGTTCTCAAACTTCAGGAGTGACATGTGGAATATGTCTTCCTGGTGGGATAACACTAGGCTTTTTCATTCTCTGGTCTCTTCCAGAAAGCTGTGGAAGCTTCCTGATTGTCCTTTCCCAGTTTGAAGGACCTTGGGAAACCTGCATTATATTCCACTGTTAAAATCTTTATATTTTTAATATGGAAGGTGTAAAATGTTAAAATGTGATTTTTGTTTCTAAACAGATTTCTCATCCCTGTAAGGTTTTCTTATACATAGTTAGAGTGAGTCACTTGGTAACAGTTCTCTGCATGGTGAATAATAACCATGGCTTAGTAAATGGATATTTGGATTTTCCTTATAATGTGCCTGGGCATGCACGTAATTAACTGAATATATGAATATCCCGAGAAATGTGATTTTTCGGTGAGCATTTTCTTGGGTTATTACCATTTTCTCCTACTGGAAAATTAGCGGTTTTTTAATCTCATGTGGACAGAATCTAAGCATGTCTGTTTTAGTTATGGATATCCAGCAAAATTATATATTCTTACCTACTGATTTATTTATTTATTCAAAAATACTATTTAAGCCTCTATCATATGCCGGAAACTCTACTAAGAACTGAGTTTACAAAAATTAAAAGGCCCCAATCCTTGGTTGAAATGGATGGCCACAGAATAGAATCTAAGGACATTTCTCTGGATTTGGTTTTTTTTTATAATGTTGTCGGCCTGTCTTCCTGCTCCTGATTTTTTGTGTTTTGTTAGAACTCTGATGAACATATGAGGAGAAAAGTAAAACATTTAGTAGCATCAGATAATTTAGTCAGTAAATTTTTGACGGCACTGGTTATGAACGAGGCCCTATGCTTTGTGGGCATAATGAGATAAGACCAATGCTACTCTGCCCTTAGGGAACCCACAGTGGAGGAGAGACAGTACCATAGGTCAGGTGCCATACTGGAGTGCTGTGATAGTGCAGAACTGCAGTTAGTTCTAAACCTAGGGGCCATCCAGCAGACTTCAGGGCTTTCATGCCAGCTTTCCACTCACCCTCCACCCCTGTAATAAAAGACCCTCATCTATAGTTGAAACATATGCCTGATTACTAGCGGAGTGGTAGGTAACTGATTGTCTGATCTTCTCTGACCACCACGCCCCCTCATCGCCACAGAGTACTAGCTGTCACAACCCAGCTTTTTCTTTGGGCCTCAGCTGATCCTGTGTGTGTGTCCACCCTGGGTAACTGGGTCAGCTCTTTGTGCTCGTATGACTGACCCTTACCCTTCAGGCCACGTGGTGTTTGTTTTAGAAGTATTCCTGTAAACAGGTTTTCACCTAAAATTTGCGTCTTAATAAATTAAATAAGGAAAGTTTTAAGTACACTAGGGTTATGGTTAGCTGATGATTCATTACCAAAATGTCATTGTAGATTATTAAGGTAAGTCACTTAAAAATTACAAAATGGCACAAGGAAAATTTTAAATGGAAAATATCCCATTTAGGTGTCAAATATTCTTTGAGTTGATATGAACCAAATAGTATCTGATTATTTTCCTTAACCTTTTAAAAGACTCCTCTAAAATCATCTTCTCCTATATTTTACTGTATTTGTGCACAATGAATTCTGTGAGAGGATTATTACAAGTCCACAATCCCTTATCTTCAATTCTCAAATCCAAAAAAATCTGGAAACCATTCTTTCTGTAACTCATTTATCAGCAAAATCAGACCTGAACCAAACTGACCCTATTTATATTCTTTGATTATCTGCCCTACTGGAGTACTTGTACGATTTGCTGCAGAAATACTAATGTAGTTTGATCACGTGGTACTACCCTAGATAGTTCATTCATGTATATATATATATATTCATGTATTTTCATATATATATCTGTAAATTTGCATGCATAGTATTACCTTTCTAAATTAAAAAAAAAAGAATTCTAAAACATGTCTGACTTCAAAGGTTTGAACAGGGATTGTGGACATATGTAAGTATAAAATATCCATGGCAGAGTGGTTTAAGGGAGCACTTTAATATTGTGGGTGGCTTTTATTTTTGATAAATTAGTTCATGTAAACAAAATACAATTTAAAAAACAGCCTTTAATTTTCTGGTAACTCACTTTATCATTACATGTGATATATCTGTAGTTACGGGTTAAATATAGGAAGTGTGACTATGAATGCATAAATCTGTTTAATTTCTTGTGCCCACAAAATAAGGGCTGAAATAAAAATATAGTCAGTTGACCAAAGGGTATAGCCATGATCTTATATACAAGAAAAGAGAGCCTATGAATTGGGAGTTTTATAAGAATGAATGAATACAAAAGTGGTTAGTAGTGATACACTGTATCTTGTACATTTTCAATGGGATAAGTACCAACAGTAATTTCATTAGTTCTTGACTCCTCTGCATTTTAAAGGAATGTCAATATGCCAGTAATTTTAAGAAGCAAAGAGTGTGATGACGTTTCCTACCTATACCCCCTTAAAAGCATTCAAGTGAAACTATTTAACTGTTTAATTATGGTGAATGAAACTGACCTAGTTTCTGCATGGTCATAAAAAGCATTTTATTTATTCTTAGTGTAGAAATTTTTTATTGAAGTTGATATTTTCAAGCTTAATATGGTGATTGTTTTTACTTGGAATCTTGCCCTCCATTTTTCCTTGTTCTGTGCAGATTATCAACGCCTGATGACTGTGGCAGAAGGCATCACCACACTTTTGTTCCCATTTCAATGGCAGCATGTTTATGTGCCCATCCTCCCTGCTTCTCTGCTACATTTTCTTGACGCTCCTGTCCCTTATCTGATGGGCCTTCAGTCAAAAGAAGGAACTGACCGTTCTAAACTAGAACTTCCTCAAGAGGTAAAACTTGTAATTAATGATGAAGCATCTGCCATTTGTTGATTTAGGTCAAGGCTACTTTTGTTAGATAGCATTGTCTTTATCCGTATTGTGTCTCTGTCCATATTGTGTCCTCTGACTCTCCTGGATTGCCTAAGTATGGCTAGGGTAGTGCCTGAGCCATAATGCAGATCGTAACTCCTGATGATTACTTCCACATAGTCATTAATTAAACATTGTTCAAAGTAGGACAATGGCACATTTTCACAACTATAAATTTGTGAAGATGGAGAAATAGTGGCATGATCTCACTGCTGTATTATTCTTATAACATTTCTCTTCTTTTCCCACTCATCTTACAAATTTTGTTTTTAAATGATACAACCCAGGTTTTAACATCCTTTAAAATCATTGTATTAATTGAGGTGAATTTGATTTTTGACCTCCATCAAATGAAAAGTAGCATCTTTCAGTGAGCTAGGAATAATGGAAATATCAAATACTTTAGTATTCTATCTTCAGACATAAGGCCAGTTAACAACCTGTTCTAAACGTCAGCTTAGCTTGGTGGTCAAGATGAAAATTCTGACCCCTAGCTTTTATGACACCTTAAGGTTATTGTGCTTTCTGTGTGTTGTATTTTCAAATGTTGTTTAAGAAAATAAAAATTCTTAAAAACATTTTAAATCTAATTTTTAGCTGTTGTTAATGGTACTCAGAATTGCAATGTAAATAACTTTGAAATAAATTATTGATGAGAGTGGCTTGGTCTATTAAAAAACATAAAATGGTTAATTACATTATGTTGTTAGCTATTTAATTAGCACCTTTCTTAATAAAATCTCTCATGCTGAGCTTCACTTTTATGGGTTCTTATTTCCCATAGAGATTCTCATTTTCATAAGTGAATTTAAAATAACAACTAGGCCACAGCCATTATATCCTTTAATGATTCCCATAATTATCCATTGCTTACTTTTATTCTAATGAATGTTTCTCTGCTAAAATTGACATTGTTGTTCAGGAGAAAGATCTTATAAAATACACGTGCAAGCTGTTTTGATCTTTTTAGGCTTATGTGTGTTTTCTGCTTTTCCCTTACTATTTTACTTCTTTTTTCTATTCAATTTTCTTGTTTTTTCTTTCATTAAATTAATATAGCATCTTGTTGGTTCAAAGAAGTAAATTCTTCAAAAATTTTCAAGGAATAAGAGACTAGCCAAATGCATCTTCTTTTTTTTTTTTTTTTTTTTTTTTTGTCGTTTTTTCGTGACCGGCACTCAGCCAGTGAGTGCACTGGTCAGTCCTATATGGGATCCGAACCCGCGGCGGGAGCGTTGCTGCGCTCCCAGCGCAGCACTCTACCAAGTGCGCCACAGGCTCGGCCCCAAATGCATCTTCTTATGGAGACTTAAACAATGACATGTTTTAGTTTCTTGTTGAGTATTTGATTTATTTTGTATGTTATCAAATAAAATTTTATGAGACAGTTTATTTAGATGTATAAATATTGCCTTTTCATTTTTGCACGAGTAAGTTTTTAAATGCCACCTTGATATATTTGTAGCTGGGAAACCTATCTCTGTATCTGTGTTATCCTCTGACTCTAAAGATAAACAAACTTAAGAATTCTGAAACTCTTGTATTAATATCTGTGATTTTCTGATTTTTTAGTCATGAAATCAACACTATTTAATAAATACACATGCCCACCTATTCATAGAGTAGGATAATATAAAACCTGAATCAGCTGTGAAGATAGCAGTGCTTCTGTATAGAAACTATAAGTTAGTGCATCATTGTTTTAGAAGAAAAGGCTAATAGTATATCACCTCACTCCTGATCATTTTACAATGAAATGAAATCTGATTTACATAATTTTTAGGAGGAAGTAAATATAAAAATAGCCACTTTTAAAAGTGACTTGAATACACTCATTAGTAATACTTCCCTCCCCCTTTCCCTGAAAGCTCTAAAATATAATAATGGCTAAAAATAATGACAAGCCTTCTAAAAATAGTTGTAAAATTGACAAGTTTGTGAAATGATTATTTTAAGAAGGTGTGATTTTAGTTGTTAGCTAGCTAATGTAAGTACACAGACTTATAATTAACCACCCACTCATTATCCCTGTGATTCCAAAATGAGAGGCACAAGTAGCCATTTGTTATGTTGTTTTTTAGAGAAAGAGGGTGGAAAGATATAGCACTGAAGATTAATTGCATGGGGTGGTACCTCACTTTGTACCATTCTTGCTCATCTTTACAGTAAGTGATAGACAAGAAAATGAGTGAAACTGAAACAGAACTGCTTTTGTCACTTTCTTTTTGTCATATCTCACACTGAGATTTTGAGGGAATATTTTAAATGTTCTCTCCTGGCTTACCCTCACTCTGGCTTTAACTTCAGACACCGAGAAGGTTAATTGCTTACTAAACATGGAGAGAGCTGCCTCAGACTCACATTCCTGGGTACTTCCTGCTCTTGCCTACAGTTTTGGGTTTCTCCAAAATGACCGTCTCCTCAGAGCTTATTCTTTCATTCACCAAACAATTGTCTCATACACTATTTGTTTAGGATACAGTGAGAGACATCAAATAAACAAGAGGTGGCTTCTGCTTTCCAAAAAAGTCATTTTACAAATATCAATAACATAAGTTAAAAAAAATAAGAGGCATGAATGAACAGAGGATATACACAGGAGATCAGAATGCCTGCCCTGAGGGTAGGGACATAGGAAGGCTTCATGCAGAAGAGATAATTAAGCTTCAAGCCTTTGTTCTCTTTTGAGGGGACTTTTGTTGTTTTTATTGGAAGTAATTACATATTATGAAGGCTTGTGGACAGTACTGATTGTTAGAAATACAAAAATATTTAGTCCTGAAACAATGTCAGATTGTGATGTCGAGTATATGTTTAATCGTGTGTGTAATATGACTGGTGCTCTTCTATAGAATTTTTTCAATTTAATGGTGTTAAAAGACTTATCAGAATGCCCCATTTTATGGAGTTCTTGTCTGTTTTAGAGAAAGGGCTTTATGGTTTTCTTCAATAAATTTTCATAACTCAAGTTTATATTTCCTATTTCTACTTTGTGATAATCAAAGCCCCAACTTGGGTCTAAGCAGACATGGGAGGTTATGAGAGACTTTCATGGGATCGTGCAGATAGACCAGTAGCTATGATGCTGCAGCTCCCTCTTGCAGCATACTTTCAGCTCAGCAGTGATTTCATGAGCATAAGAAGCTTTAAAATTTCAGAAAATGTATCATTTTCTCTTTTCATGGGAGGAGGAAAGGCATATAAAAGTATAGCAGGAAGGCATTAATGAAGAAGATAGTACAAAATGTATGTGGTGGGAAGTTGCTGGTTAACACTTAGATAGCAAGTTAGTGAATTTCTTCCATTTTTTTAAAGGTACTGAATCATCCATTTGAATTATGATGAGCTGCTTTCTCCCTTTAAGCCTTTCGATGTATCCTGCTTTCTAGAGGCTGAAGACACATATATAAAGATGTGGATTTAAAGAAGGGTATAGGCCGCACTACTGTCTTCAGCAAAATGTGACATATCAGCTCTTACTTTATTTAGAGAAAACTACTGACATTGGAGACAAGGAAAAATGGAGGGAAAAAAAAAAAAAAAAGAAATGGCATAAGCCAGCAGTCTATTTGAAAATACACATCTGGAGCAGGTGCCATGAAGTCACCTAATTTCTTGGTCCTCTATTTCTTTAAACTTAAAGGGCTGGATTCAAAGGTTATATCAGGTTCTAGGAATCATTGTTGATTATCTGACTTGGAATGGGGGGAAATCTTGCGTTTTTATAGAGCTTAGTTTGGAACTTCACTATACCTCTTGCTCACTGGTATCTAACATGAAGAGCAGGGATCAAACGAGAAAAACACAGGCCCAACTGTTTACTTTCCCCTTTCATCTTACCTTGCCATTCAGGATCAGAGGACAGTATGAATTCTCTGCTTGGTGACCTGGGGGGTGGGGGTCAGGGCACAAGAGAAAACATGGGGGAAGCTTCCTATTTTGTTTATTAACTTCCACCCCATGCTGTGTGTTCAGCCATTAATGTAATCAGGATTGGTTTTATGTGATGGGCCACAACTTTGACACCTAACCTCCTTCTGCCCCCCCCAATCTGGAAGCACAGATTTTCTCTGACAACCTTGTTCTTAAGAGGTTACAGACAATAAAGGTAAAAGACTGTTTGGAGTCTACTACAATCAGGTACCTGAGAGATAATCAGAATGTAGATACTTATTATCTTGAATTTTCCATATGTACTTGAAATATATTTGTCTTTTGTCTTTTTGTGCACAATAAATTCCAAATCTAGAGGTAAGCAAACTCAGAAAACCTTTTCTCTGATTTCTGTCACCTCTTTTTTTCAACTCAAAAATATCTTCTGAGTTGACCCTCAATTTCTCAAGAGTTAATCATTTGTAAGTTGTCTTAAGTACTTGCCTCCACCAACTCTCTCTGCCTCCTGCTTTTTGTTTAACGATTTTTGTTGTTGTTGTTGGCTGGCTGGCTGGCACAAGGATCCAAACCCTTGACCTTAGTGTTATCAGTATCATGCTGTCCCAAATGAACAAACCAGCCAGCTCGCTAATGACTTCTGAAGTGGTTTTGCTGTCTGGAGGTATAGCTAATTTGGGGTAAAGTGAAAATATGTAGATTATCTGTGAATTAGATTGATCTTTGCCAGTTTCATCCCATTTGGGGGTATTACAACTGCTAGTTTTTAGCAATTTTTGTCAATTCTATTCTAAATTCCAGATATTGTTAGAGCACTTGAATGGCAAAGAATGTTCAAGCCCATTCAGTGAGCATTTTACCCATGTCATCTATTTGGAAGGTCCTATGAGTCTGGGCACCTTTACCCACTTAGGAATGCCTTGTAGATACCAGTATTAGAGAATCATGTCCAGATTATAATAAATTGCTGAGACCAACAGGAAATTATTCATACATCAAATATAATATAAAAATACATAGTGGGAAATGCTGGCAAAAGAGAGTACTTTTAAAGGATAAAAAATTCCAAAGCTGGAGAAGGCTATCAAGAAAAGGCAGTGTAATCTGTACTTTTATTTATAATAGTTAGCAAGAATATTTTAGAACGTAAAATTTCTTTATTTTAAACCTTTTTATTTCTTTTTTCTCTTTCAGGCTAATTTGTGTTTTGTGGATATTGACAACCATTTCATTGAGTTGCCTGAAGAATTTCCACAATTCCCCAATAAAATGGATTTTATCCAGGAGCTCTCTGAAGTTCTTCTTCAATTTGGGATCCCTCCTGAGGGCAGCCTACACTGCAGTGAGAGTGCCACCAAACTGAAGAATCTTGTTCTGAAAGACTTAGTCAGTGACAAAAAGAATGGCAATGTCTCCACTAATAATAACATCAGCATGTATGAGTTACTGAAGGGCAATGAAACCATAGCCCGGCTCCAAGCTCTGGCCAAGCGGACTGGTGTGACTGTGGAAAAAATGGACCTCTCTGCTTCCCTGGGTGAAAAAGAAAAGGATGTAAAACTGCAGTGTGAAGAGGCAGAACTAAGGGACTACCAGCTTAACGTACAGCTCCGAGAAGTCTTTGCTAACCGCTTTACACAGATGTTTGCAGATTATGAAGCATTTGTGATTCAGACTGCCCAGGACATGGAATCCTGGCTGACCAACCGGGAACAGATGCAGAACTTTGACAAAGTAAAAAAGAACCATAGTTTCTCTTTTTATGGTTCTTGGTGGGCTATATTATTGATTTTGTTAACTTTTTTTAAACATAGATTTTTTTTCTCTCTTCCATCCCATTAAGAACTTTTCTTTAACAATATTTCGTATTAGATAAAATAATTTCACAAAAAAGCAAGTCAATCAGCCCATTAAGCTAGTCATTGAATTGTGTATTAAATTGCCTATAATCTCATTTTTCAGTTTTCTGTACTTTGAAGATGCTTACATTATAGAAACTCTTAAATTTCACAGGGTTTTCAAATCTGTTAACACTATCTGACCTTGTTAAGGGTCTTATTTTATGATCTTATATTATTTAAGACTCTTATTTTATGATCAAGTCTTGTTAAATGAGGCCTGTTCCTTTTCCAAGAAATTTTTGTTCTTACATGAAGATTCTTCAAAAGGTTCATGGAAAAATACAATTAAAAGATAATACCAGTCTTTTCATGAACTTTTTGAAGTACCTTCCTTTTTAGTCTTCATCCTAAAATGAAATCACAACTTATCCATGTAGAAAGTAACAGTTTAGTTTCAGAGGACAGATTTTGATCTCCTTCTAGGATCTAAAGAGAGTGAATAAATTAGGTTTTGTGACTATATGTCTAAGACTCTGTTCCAAAGTTTTAGGAAAGGGGAGACAAAACAACACCAGGTTTTGATTGCCTTGCTAAAGCCGAAACTCCTTTCTAAGGTTCACTGTATTCTTCTGCCAGATTTTCTTCATATATCCCCCAGATTTTTTTTTTCCCAGACAAACGCACTTAGGATGTGCATTAACTCTTTCAGGTCACCAGGGTACAGTTCAGTCCCCTGCCTCTCTGATTGCCAAGGCATAATACTGCTGTTAGAATGAATCATGGCTTTTGCTGAGTGGCATCTTTGTGTCATGAAAGACCTCCCAAAGAGGCTAATACACTCCAAGAGGCTAATCTGTAATCTTGGAGCATCTGACAACTATGTATTAACTAAAAATTTTTGTAAAGGTCAGTAGTATAAAAGATTATTTCCTGATTGCACTATATTTTTTCTGGCAGAGGATAGTATTCTATGTTGAACAGTTAAGTTCTGATGGGCTTTATGTTTGAGAAACTTCTTTAATAGTACAAAGCCTCCACTTCTCCAAATATATTGCTGCTCTTAGATTCCTTTTTCATTAAGCTTAACTATTTTCCATACTTTTTCCTATTCATCTTGGAACTAATCTGTATACATTTATGATTTATCCTTGGTGTAATTCAGATTTTTATTTAAATCAAGACATGGTACTTTCTTCTTAATCTTTATGTAGCCTCAAATATAAATAGAATGTTTTCTAAAGAAATGAAAGTTTCATGTTGGATTCCAAAGGGCTTGTTTTTTGCTAGGAAAATTTGCAGGACATACTAGGCCTGCAAGCCAAGTTTTTGTTGACCTTAAATATTGTAGTCCATGAAGGTCTGAACATCAGAAGCCAGATATTTGGCCCTTTAAAAAAAAAAAACAAAAAACATTTTCTCAATAAAAAGTAAAATTGATTTTATCTGTAAAATGCTGTTTGAGGAGGTGAACCTATTTCTAGAGACTACTGTGAATCTTTCTCTGGTGGTTTGGATTTATGTAAATAAATCTGAACTGTGAAGGCACTTAAATTGAATAAGTGGATTTTTGTAAGGAAGTTTTTAAAAGGCCTCCTAAATTTCAGAATAAAAGATAAATATGCTAGGAAGAAGCTGAGGATTTTTAAAAAATAACCTTATAAGAACTTACCCTTCTATCTTTCCCCTTCTGGCTTCTGCCACTCTGCATCTACTCAAAAGAACAAAAAGCAAAACCAGCCCACAACCAAAAATAATAATTCACTTCCAAATTTCAGCTGGTTCCAAACTGAGACTAGAATTTCTATATACACATGGACCTGAAGAACAACAGAGAAAAATGAACACTTTGGATTAGGAATTGATTATAATTTACCAAATCATTCCCTGCATCAGACAAGCTAGTAACAGGAAGGTGTAGCTTGTTGTACGTGTTTTCCAAAGGCTTGCTTCTGATAATTTTTCAGGTAATACTTATTTAGTGGTTAAGGCCCAGACTATCATGTCAGCACAGGTCTGGAAGGAGTTTGATCTTAAGTTAACATCCATCCATCAGTCTCTAACAGATTTGGAGACTAGAAAAACATCCACTTGGGCCGACCCCGTGGCGCACTCAGGAGAGTGCGGTGCTGGGAGCGCAACAGTGCTCCCGCCAGCGGGTTCGGATCCTATATAAGGATGGCCGGTGCACTCACTGGCTGAGCGTGGTGCGGCCGATCACAAAAATGACCAAAAAAGAAAAAGAAAAAAAAAACATCCACTTGAAGAGCAACTAAAGGATTTCACCCCATAAGCACAAATTCCATGTTGTCATGTTTTTTAAAATTATATATTAATGATAATATATCTGTCATTATTGTATCAGTTAATCATCTCCCTGCCTTATGGCTTAGAGGTAGAGAGCAGAAATTACAGCTCACTGGAGAAAGGGACCAAAATTTAATGGTAAGTTAAGTGGATGATTGATAATCATATAGGAATTTATCCACCATCTTTCATTAATGATGCCCTCTTTTCTACATAATGGTCATGAGAACCAGAATATAAATCAGTTTTGAAATGTAAGATCAATGCTAAAGACCTAAGTGAACTAAATTCCATGAATTTAGAAGAAGGGAAAGAAGAGTAGATTTTTTAGGATTTTGAATTTCAAATGTCAGTTTTGTATGTTACAAGATTTAAAAAGAATGACCTTACCAATGGATAATTTTCAGATTTATCATGTAGTATTGAGATGGTCTCTTTGCACTAATAATTTCCTAATTATCTCATTACAGGCTTCCTTTCTGTCTGACCAACCTGAGCCTTACCTGCCATTTCTTTCACGCTTCATTGAAACACAGATGTTTGCCACCTTTATTGATAATAAAATTATGTCTCAATGGGAAGAGAAAGATCCTTTGCTTCGGGTCTTTGACTCTCGAATTGAGAAGATAAGATTGTATAATGTAAGGGCACCCACCTTGCGGACATCTGTATATCAGAAATGCAGCACTTTAAAAGAAGCAGGTACATTTGCTATACCTTTTAAAATGAAATTAAAATCCGTGATCATTTCTTTTTACATATTGTTGGCCTTATATACCACAAAATTAATTTTCAGTTTTAGACTTCATAGCTAATCCTGGTACTGGATCAAGAAATTTCTATAGTTTCCTGTTTGTCTGAGTCCCCATTCCTACTTGACACTCCTCTTCCCTTAGTCACAAGAGGAAAAGCAATAATAAATTGAATGGAGTATAACTAGCAGGTTGCTATGATTTTTGTCTTGCTCTCTTTATTGCCTTAATGGAAAAAAATGTTAATTTCTATCTTGCTACTTATGTTGCCTTTTTACTTGTCACCTCTTTTCTCTTTATCCAAGAAAAGTATTAATTTAAAATAGGACATTAAAATGTCTGAGATGCTGCCTAATTTACATAACTAAAACAATATATAAAGCAATATATTTGTTTTAGAGGTGCCTTTAATTATAATAGCTTCATTTATTAAAATTAAATATCTGGATTCTTGCATTCAAATTGGAGGTTCCTCCACTCTGACACCAGTTTTTCCCTCAGCCAGAGAATAATGAGTCTTGGCCAGTCTTGTCTGGCGGTGCCAAATAGTCCACCAAATAAATAATCATATTAATAGACAACATTTACTGAGTACTTACTAAGTGCCAGTCATTGTACTAGGTTTTTTACATGCATTTTTACGTTTAATCTTAACAATGAGCATGTACAGGCACACTTGTTTTCTTTTGTTTGATTACTGTCCACATTTTATAG
The DNA here is from genome assembly GCF_027409185.1 of Cynocephalus volans. Taxonomy (NCBI): domain Eukaryota; kingdom Metazoa; phylum Chordata; class Mammalia; order Dermoptera; family Cynocephalidae; genus Cynocephalus; species Cynocephalus volans. The sequence goes on from NC_084471.1 coordinate 82,582,718, forward strand.
TTGAGAAAACTGAGAGGTTAAGTAACTTGCATGTGGTTGCATAGCTAGTGGTTGGTAGAGCCATGGTGGGAACTCAGGTGTGACATACCATGCTGGCTGTTCCATTCGATAAAGAAATAAGTAAAATGTACCAGTTCATGCAATTTTATACATTTATGCTTGGTTCCTACCCCATTCTTTGCTAAATAAACAGATATCTGTCACCTGAGTGCCCCTTCCTTTTGTTTCTTTCCCTTCAAATGTAGGAACCGTTTGAGAGCAATTTTTCCTCCAGAATAGAAGGAACGGGCAACAAATTGTGGAGCTTCTTTGCTTTGCCTCTGTTGCTTGCTTGCCTTTCCCACTTTACTTAGATCAAAGTCACAGGAGCGGTGATGCTGTGGTTTTAGCATATTTAAGGAAAGAGATGTGTAAATGATGTCCTTTATGTAGCAGTAGAGGTCTCTGAAACATCACCCTGTTGTATTCTGATATATAAGGGCAGATCTTTGTAGCCCCTTCAGAAAGTGACAATTGCCTCTGTGTTTCTGGAAATTGAGGGAGTAGGATGAATGAGATTATCTATACTTGTTCAGAGAATATCATGACTTCCAGTGCTTTAATAGCCATGTGAATGAACAGTATAATGCCTTGTTGAGCACATTTCATTTCTCCCTTCCTGACAGAATTTTTAAAATGGAGCTAAGCACTGATTCCTTAATTTGTGTGCTTTCAGAAAGTCTTCCCAATTAAAATAGATTTTCTTTCAGCCTCTCAGAGAGTTTGGCTCTCTCACTTGTCATCACAGAAATTATATAATACTCTTTTGAAAATGTACCATTATAGATTTAACATATATGAAAATGAGATTAAGCTAAAGCAGTAGTCTTCTGGGAACTTAATTTATCCAAGACCTTTTTTAAAAAGAAAGAGGAGGCAGCTGACTGTGACTATACCGACCCCTCATAAATGATACAGTCATTTCTTTTATCGAGTAAAATTGTGCTCTCCCTACCCCTCATATAAACTACAAAGATTGGGATGTTGATGTTGGATTTTTATTGTGTATTTTTTTCTTTTGTTGTGCTTTTGCATTTGTTTTGCCTCTAACCAAGAAGAATTTTGATTTGCAGGTGAACTGTTTAGGCACAGGCTATCTGCTATTGACATTGTGGCACCAGAACCTCATGATTTGTATGCAGAAAGACAACAAGTTGATAGTAATATACAGTTTTCTTTCTCCTTACTAATCACAGTAAATGAATATTGGCACAAACCCTTGAAAGTCTAACAATAGACCCCTGACCTCTCAAAGCAGGCATTTAATAGTTTCTGAATGTTCACTGGTAGTATAGTCACTGAAAAGTAACTTTGTGTTATTCTCCCTGTGGCAATTTTAAATATAAGCCCTAGAATAATTTATTGTGAGTCATGATTTTTGTTTTTACAAAACTTCCCAAGTAAAGGAGAGCAGCTCGATATCAGATAAATTCTCTGTCATTTTAAGTCCAATGGAAAAACTGAAGCTTCTTTCCTTTTTTTTTCATTGTATGAGGACAGAAGCTCTCATTGGCATAGATGGAATTTTGTAGTATTTCATGGAATATAAAATTGGCAGGGACTTCAGAGAATTTCATGCCATGAATCTAGGCATTATTTTGCCTTAACTATCTGTTAATTATGTTTTATAAATATTAGGAAGCATAGAGAGTATTGATAGAGCTATGGAGAGCCCGGGGACATCATTCAGTATTAAATATCATTTCACATTAAAACATGGCATTCTTTTGCCTAGCATAGAGCATATGGACTGTGTTTCAAGAGAAGTTACAAGTTACACATTAAAAATATAATGAAATTCAAGATGGTTTTAGATAAATTTATATGGGTTATGAGGGAAAATTAGAGAAATTTAAAGTGCATATCTAACTTTTTGAGGTTTTAGGTCATAGAGAGCAGTACTAACTTCCATAAAGTATCCCCTAGTATTATCTTCGAACACAAACAACTGGCTTGGGTGAAGCCATTTTATGATCTGACATAAAATGGCATTAAGCATAGTTCTTTTGAAAAGAGTATAGAATGTCATGGACAGACCCTCCTCTCCACCCCCAACTCCCCCCAAAAAGCTTAGAATATGTATGGGAAATAACCAGAAGGACTCAATCTACTCATATTGAAAAGAGGCATAAACTGCTTCTAGGAAATATTTATAAAAGTACCTTTTTTTGCCTCTTAGGTCATAAGAGTGGCAGCTCCCACAGTGTAGTCTGTTATCACCAACCAAAATTATTGCTTGTTCTCCCTTTTTAGTAATCTCTAGGCAAAGGATTGGAGGCCTAGTCTTGCTTCTCAAATACCATATTTTTTCTTGAAAATTCAGTTGATGAAAACATTTAAGACCAAGTTTGTTTTGTTTTTGTTTTTTACCAGAGAAATAGATCACTGTTTTTTGAGTCTTCGAGACATCCTCCAGCATCTCTAACTTTAAGTGGTTTCAACATAAAAATGTTGAGTAATTCCTGTCTTTTAACTTGGACCTGTTTTATTCTTCAAAAGGCCAGTTTCTTATCCTCTGGGACATTTTCTAAATGCCTGCTTATCTGAGTTTTCTCTGCATTACACTCTTGATCTAATAAACACTCCTAATGACTCCTACTAATGAGAATGTGACTGTTGCTAAAAGTGAGATAATAAGCTTCACTCAGTTCCTCCTTTTTTACAGATGGAGAACCATGAAAATTTAATGGATCTTTACACAAAGAAATAAAGTAATAAGGCTACCATGCTTGCGTCTTCCTTCCCTTTCCATTGTCTTTCAGCTCAAGAAAAGTATTTTATTTGCCATCACTTTTCTTAGTATACTTAGAACCATATTTTAGTTAAGAATATTGAATTTCCCACTTCAGGGAAACTGTTTCAATACTAAATTATAGATATTTCAACCCTGCTGCCCTGCTTTTGACAAAAGCAAAAAATCCCATGAAAATTAGTCATCCAATATTTAGTTAAAATTAACCTTTTTATACTTAACATTATACTGATTTCTGAAGATCCTTTGTAAAAATCTATTCCAGAGTGTCAGAATGATTGAATTCTCTGTAGGTGCATGAGTGGAGGAAGCATTATTTTTGAAGGTTTAGCAATGAAATGTTTCTAATTTGTTATAAACTTAATTTGTAGCCCAATCAATTGAGCAGAGACTGATGAAAATGGATCATACTGCAATCCACCCACATCTACTTGATATGAAAATTGGTCAAGGCAAATATGAGCAAGGATTCTTTCCAAAGTTACAGTCTGATGTCTTGGCAACAGGACCAACCAATAACAAGTAAGCACATTCTTCACTTGAGTAGTTGGTGGAAGGAATGAATGAAAGGTGGGATGCTCTGCAGCTTTAATAGGGCAAGCTAAACCATTAAAAATCTTATCTATCTGATAACTTCTTTGGAAGACCACATTAATCCATTTGAAATATGGGTTGACAGTCTGTGAGTACTTGACTTTTAATTCCATCATATAAAAAATAATCCAAGACTAGTGATCTATTTTTTTCTTTTTCAAGGAGAGTGCACTTGGGAAGGCTGACTTTGTTTAAATATAATTCTAATGCTATCTAATGGAATTTAGAAAAGTTAATACTTTTACTATCTGTATTTGATTCCTAGGGATACTGTCACAAAGTACCACAAACTTGGTAGCTTAAAACAACAGAAATTATTCTTTCACAGTTCTGGGAGCTAGAATTCAAAATCAAGGTGTTGTCAGGGCCTCCAAGGCCTCCAGGGGATGATCCTTCCTTGTTTCTTTCAGCTTCTGCTAGTCCCAGTAGCTCCTTGGCTTGTAGAAGCATAACTCCAGTCTCTGCCTTCATCTTCAAATGGCCGTCTTCCCTCTGTGTATCTGTGTCCAAATTCCCTCTTCTTATAAAAACACCGGTCATATTGGATCGGGGGACACCTTAATGACTTCATGTTAACTTGATTACATCTGCAAAGACCCTATTTCCAAATAAAGTCACATTCACAGGTACCTAGGATTAGGACTTTAACATGTCTTGTGGGGGGCACAATTCAGCCCATATGTTATCTTTGCACTTATTAAGGAGCGAAGTGCAAAAAATTACAAAACAAACTAAAATAAAGATAAGCCCTATTATTCTTTATCACAGATGATTCCACTCAGAAAATATTTGATTATGGTTTGAATTCAAAACAGATATTCAAGTTTAGGGAAGTTCCTGATTTGAAGTGAATACAAGTGTTTTATTAACAAGTTTGTAATAAAAAAGTGATTTATAAGAAAGGAAGCAAAAGAGTATAACTGGGGAATATGGTAAGTTGGAAAGGGCAAGTCCTTTGAATTGGAAATCAGCAGTTCTAGAATTCAGTTTATTCTTAACCACTAACCAGCTTAGGAACCTTGGACAAGTTGGAATCACTTGCCTCTTTTCTTATCTGAAAATAGTCCAACTTTCCAAACATCTGTGATCTCCTTATTAAAGAGGCTCAGAGAAGGAAAGTGAAAAGGAGCCAGCAATGGCAAAGAAGTGTGATAGAAGACTGAAGTAAAAAGACTGGGCACATAAGTGGAAGTGGCACTGAGCCACCTGAATTTTCGGAAGGCATGTAGAGAATTGGTGCGGGGAATAAAAAGAAGTGGAATTATGCCTTTGACTTAAATGGCCCAAATTAAATAAGTAACATGAAGGTTCTTGAAAGATGGCTTTAAAATGTGATGTTTCTAACTTTCAGATGATCTGCTGCAGTATGTTGCAGAATTTTGTGTGCATACCTTTTATTTTCCAAGATGCCTGTCATGATTCTATTGGTCAGGAAAAAGGGAAACATAGTAAAGTATCTTTGTAATATATGATGGTAATACTCGATTTCATTTAATAAGTACTGTACTAAATTAGTGCAGGATTTCTTGGGATACATGTGGTAGTATATACATATCCTTGTGTTCAAGATTGTACTGTTAATGTTATATTCCTACTAACCTGAAAGGACTGAAACACTTGCAATTTTCCTAGCTGACTAGCTGAAGATCCTTATTTAAATATGTTTCTGAAATGTGTCAGAATTATTGATTCAGTTAGGTCCAAATATGAGAACGTTACAGTGATAACAGATATGTCAAAGGAAAAAATGGTGTGTATAAATTAAGGGAAATAGTAACAGCACTGCATAGAGTTGCTGTTTCTTTTCCTTTCCGAATCTTAATTATAAGCCTTCACCCTTCCATGTCTCAGTCAAAAATTTGGAATTTTTCATCACTGCTTTAGTTAAAGTAATTACAGTTCCTTTTTCCAGCCCATTATTTTCTGCTTTCAAATATACCTTTACTGCCAGTGGAGCCTTCTCTGTGCCAAGAGAAGGGTAGATATGGAGGTGATGCTGCTAATAATAATATTATAAGCTGGTTCTGCACTAGCCTCTCTGATGACTGCTTTAAGTACATCAGCTCATTAATCCTTATTACAAAAATTGAAAAAGAACAGAGCAAGCAAGGAGCTGGAATTGACAAGGGTGTTGAAAAAGAGGCTGAGGAAAGGGAGGATGACTGTTAAGCACATGGTGGGGATTAGAAATCTAATCCTGTTATCTCTTTACCTAGGTACTTGATTAAAATCAGATTTTTCACTAAACCTTTGCTGTTCTCCCCATCCTTGTCCTTCTCATGCTGATTAGTTCATATTGCCCTGAGCCTAGTCCCATTTACACTACCTTTGATGCTCCTAGTAGTTCTGTTAAGTCTTACCCTGTAACTTTTGCTTTTAATTTTGATAACTCTTTATGACTTAACAATAAAAAGAATGTGTGGTTTTTATAAACTCTCTCCAAAATAATCTCTTGTTATGCAGGAGTACAGTTCTTTCCTTTCATACAGGAGTTCAGTAGTTCTTTCCCTGACTGCAAAGGCGATATTATTTAGTTGGGCAGCACCTGAGAGCAGTTTTGAGTTAGAATTATGTGTGTTATACCCCACATAAGAGTGCTGAGTGGGGCTGTTCAGCACAATGTAACGATGTATTTTTGTGCATGAGAGTTGGCATGTTAAGTGCATGCTCCAGAAAAATAGATTAATAATTTTAAGATTTGTTTTCTAAAGTTGATACTGTGGATTATTTTTGTGAACAGCTTGAGTTTGGGATCTTTTTTCCTCTAAATAAACAAGTCCTTATTAAACCAGGAAAAAAAAACTTTATTTGATTAAATTCTTTCATTTGAGTAGGTTCCCTCAACTTTAATGAATTCACTAGAAAGGTGGAAAAGTTGTGTTCAGAATGAAATCTTCCCCTCCCATAAATAATGGAAATGTCTATACTCAAGTCTTGGGGTAGAAGGTTGTTAGAGAGAATTTAATATGCTGCTTACAAGACAGAAGCAAACAACTGATGACTGAAAATTTTACCTCACCTTAGTTTGTTGTCCAGGTTTCACCCTCCAGTGAAGAGCTGCTCCTGCTTTTATGAACTTAAAGATATGCTAAGAAATGTTGACCATTTTGGGAGTTCAAACTTTCCAGGTCATGGTACTAGGTATAGAGTTCTATTTTTCAGAAGTGTATGATCGTTCTGATAATTTTTCCATCAGAACAGATTAGTCATTGGTTTATTCAATTTTTTCTTATGTTTATAAAATATCCTGATTGTTTGAATCACTTTGATGTAAGTAGACTATTAACAGTTTTAAATTTCCTTTTGATAGCATTAGATAGCTTATTCATTTTCTTGGCAAATATTTGTGGAACTCCTGCTATACATAAGGACTGTCCTATTCACCAGGAGTTTAGAAATAAACAAAACAACAAAAATCTCTGCTTTCAAGTGCAGGGACACAAACAATTAAAAAAAACTTAATATGTAAAATAAGTAACATGTAAGATAGTGATACGAGTTTTGAAGAAAAATCAGGAAAGGAAATAGGGAGTGCTTAAGAGGAAGGATTACAATTCTGAAACCTTACAGCTATATTTTCTTGCTTTTAACCTTATATATTATATCTCAAGTTTTCCTATTTCTATATCAAGCCTCAAGCATTATATTTTCAGGTAGTTTATAGTCTTAAAAGAGAAAAGACCTCAGAACTAATTACAGGGTAAAGGGATTTATAATCATGACTGTATAAATGGTTGATCAACTGTTAGAGAGAATTTAATATGCCATTTATAAGACAGAAACAAATAAGCAGTCTTTAGTATTTCAGCAACTGTGATCATTGTCGGTAAAATTTTGCTTTGGAAATTAAGTTTAATAATGCAAGAGTGAATTAATTGCTTAAGACTAGGAATGTGTAGATTTCATAGTAATTTTCTTAAGCAATGCTCATTTCCCTATTTTGAAAATAAAATTACATATACATACTGTATTTTGTCCTACAGAGTGTATAGTGAGAGCTAGTTATATTATGTAAGTTAATCTTTATCCTTTTCCTAAAGCCTTGTCAACTTTTGCCTGTCAGGGGAAATATTCTGCCATTGATATTCTGCTCCTTCCCTTTATTTATCATATAAGTTCATTAGTTAGTATTTATTTTCTGATATGTAATATATATATTTTTACTATTTATTTGGACCACCTTGCCCATTAACCCTAATTTTTTTAATCCCTAAGTAAATTTTATTGTCTTATGCTGCCTTTTTTTCTACAGGGCTTATTTTCAAGGCCTCCATGTCAAAGATCTACACCTAGGTCTTTGTACGTTTTGTTTGTTGTTTATGTTCTACTCTTTTCCTTTATTTATTATATAAGTTCATCAGCTGGGGGTTATATTCTGTTTCAGAATCTTAATGTGTTTTTTAAAGAGTCACTTTTCAGTCACCCCAATTCCCTTTGTATCCTTTTTATAGTCCTGCATTGATCCTTTGCTATAGGGACATGTCCACGGATTCTACTTCATAGATCTTTGTAAATTTTTCCCCTGATATAAACCTATTCCTTTTTTAAAAAAGAGAAAAGAAAAGAAAAACGCTTTTTAAGAAGGGCTACCTTTCTGGCTGTCATTTTAATCATAATTATTCAGTGTTCTTCTAAATAGCAGACTGAAGTGAGGTGATCCTATATATAGAGTAGCCTAAAGACTCCACAAAAAACTCTTAGAGTTGATAAATGATTTTAGCAAAGTTGCAGGATACAAAATCAACATGCGAAAATCAGTAGCATTTCTATATTCTAACAGTGAACTGACAGAAAAAGAAATCAAGAAAGCACGCTCATTTACAGTAGCCACCAAAAAAATAAAATACCTAGGAATAAATTTAACCAAGGATGTGACAGATCTCTATGATGAGAACTACAAACCACCTGTGAGAGAAATTAAAGAGGACACAAGAAGATGGAAAGATACCCATGCTCTAGGATTGGAAGAATTAACATTATGAAAATGTCCATACTACCCAAAGAGATCTACAGATTCAATGCAATCCCCATCAAAATTCCAACGATATTTTCCTCAGAATTGTAAAAAACAATCCTAACGTTCATCTGGAAGAACAACAGAGCACGAATAGCCAAAGCAATCCTGAGCAAAAATAAATAAATAAAGCTGGAAGCACAACACTACTTGATTTTAAACTATACTACAAAGCAATATTAACCAAAACAGCATGGTACTGGCATAAAAACAGACATACAGACCAATGGAACAGAATAGAGAATCCAGAAATCAACCCATGCATCTACAGCCATCTGATATTTGTCAAAGGCTCCAAGACCACACACTGGGGAAGAGACTGCCTCTTCAGTAAATGGTGCTGGGAAAAGTGGACATACATATGTAGGAGAATGAAACTAGACCCATACCTCTCACCATATACCAAAATCAACTTAAAATGAATTAAAGAATTAAATATACATCCTGAAACAATAAAACTCCTTTAAAGGAAACATAGGGGAAACACTCCAGGAAGTAGGATTGGGTACAGACTTTATGAATATGACCCCCAAAGCACAGGCAACCAAAGGAAAAATAAACAAATGGGAGTATATCAAACTAAACTTCTGCACAGCAAAAGAAACAATTAACAGAGCAAAAAGACATCCAACAAAATGGGAGAAAATATTTGCAAAATATACATCTGACAAAGGACTAATAACCAGAATATACAAGGAACTCAGATAACTTAACAGCAAAAAAAACAAGTAACCCAGTTAAAAAATGGGCAAAGGAACTGAATAGGAATTTCTCAAAGGAAGATATATGAATGGCTAACAGACACATGAAAAAATGCTCAACATCACTCAGCATTCAGGAAATGCAGATCAAAACCACTTTGAGGTACCTTCCCACTCCAGTTAGGATAGCTAATATCCAAAAGACTGAGAATGATAAATGCTGGTGAGGATGCAGAGAAAAAGGAACCCTCCTACATTGTTGGTGGGACTGCAAATTGGTTCAGCCTTTATGGAAAACAGTATGGGGGTTCCTCAAACAACTACAGATAGATCTACCATATGACCCAGTTATTCCACTGCTGGGTATATACTCAGAGGAATGGAAATCATCATGTTGGAGGGATACCTGTACTCACATGTTCATTGCAGCGCTATTTACAATAGCCAAGAGTTGGAACCAGCCTAAATGCCCACCATCGGATGAGTGGATAAGGGAAATGTGGTATATCTACACAATGGAGTACTACTCTGCTATAAAAAAACATGAAATACTACCATTTGCAGCAACATGGATGGACTTAGAGAGAATTACATTAAGTGAAATAAGCCAGGCACAGAAAGAGAAATACTGCATGTTCTTACTTATTTGTGGGAGCTAATAAAAATAAATAAGTAAATAAATGAACAGGGTCAGGGTGGGGAAAGAAGACACAACAACCAATAATCACAACAATAAAAAATTATGTTAAAAAAAAACTTTTTAAGAGGGGATACTTTCTGGCTCTTGTTTTAATCATAATTATTCAGTGTTCCTCTAAATAGCAGACTGAAGTGAGGTGATTCAAAACCTTCATACCAAAGGCATGCATAAATTATTTTAAATGTAACAGAAGAAGCAAAGTTCTCATTTTAAGCTTTTTCTATATTGGATACTTTATTAATTAAAAAATTAAGGCTGGCTAGTTAGCTCACTCAGTAAAGAGTAGTGCTGCTAACACCAAGGTCAAGAGTTCAGATCCCCATACCGGCCAGCTGCCAAAAAAAATAAGTAAACAAACAAAAAGAAAGAAAGAAATAGTAGCAAATGTAATGTGACTTCTTCTGAATGACAAAAGTACAAACTTTTTAAATGATGTGTAGCTCTGTATTGTCCGCGATATATATCCAGTAGTAAATATTTTTAGAAGAGTGTGATTAATACACAGCTATTGGGGATGATACATCAAGAGCTGAGATTTTTAAAAATAGATTGATATGAAACAATATATTCTGTTTAGAAAATTCGGAATATTAGGAAGTGATGGGGTAAATTTTTAAACCACCCATAATCCCATCACTGTGAAATGTTAAAATTTGGTGTTATGTGCTTAACATTGCAAGGATTGGGGTGTGGGACAGGGTGTGCACACATATGGGGGTGGGCCTACACTGGTTTTTTACAAAATTGGAATATATACAATATTGTACCTTGCTTTTTCATTCATTACTGTATCGTGATTACTCTCATGTATTTTCAGTATTCTTAGAAACTTGATTTTTTTTAAATGACCATGTGAGATTTCATTGTATAGCACCCTCTACTGTTGAACATTTAGATTGTGTTGAGTACTGTACATTTACTTGATTCTACTGTTGGTTGAAGAGATCAACTATTCATTCAAAGGCTTTTTGGGAAAAGTAGACATTAAAAATGCATATGGACTGAAAGACACATCCTAATTTCAGGAACATTTAAAAGCCAAAATGTGAGCCTTAGGATACATAAATACAGAATTTGTTGTTGCATATATGCTGTGATGAACATCTGTAAACCTAAATGTTGGACTACATCTCTATTTATTGTATTTATAAGAGGAGCAGGTGATAAAGCACTTTACCAATAAAATGACTGATAGGATATTGGCCCTTCAACAGTTTATAGTAGAGCATTTTATGGAAAATGGAGATAAGTAATTATAACCCGCTGTGATTAGTACCATATTGCGAAGTACAGGAGAGGTTGCTAATTTAGATTTGTAAGAGTCATAGAACACTTTCTAGAAGTGGCATCTAACTTATCTGACAGATGAATAGAAGTTGTGAGAAAACTTCATGGACAAAGCCTCAAAGATAAGAAAGCATATCCCACTGGGAACACTGAGGTAGTTGAAAATTCCTGGAGTTTTAAAGTAGAAAGAGTTATCAGCAGTACTAAATGTAGCAGAGAGTTTGAGTAAGCTAGGAGTTGAATAATAGCCCTTGGATTTGGCACTTAGGAGTATCAATGGCTTCATTGAGACCATTTTTTGCAGAAGTAGCTGATTTGATATAAATAAAAGATCTAAATATAAGTAGAAGCCTTATGTCTAAATGTTTTAAGAATTTTTACATGAGAAGAGAGAAGGATTTGAACATAATTAAAGAGGGTCAAGAGGGAGACCAGCGTGGTTGTAAGCTGAAGGAATTCAGCTGAGAGATAAAAGTTGGCAATACAGCAAAGGAGGTGACTGATGGAGCAGGTCGAAAAAAGCAAGAGAGAATTGGTCAGGAATACAGTTGGAAGAAGTAGTTTTGAGCCATGGCTAATCTACACTTTGAGATTAAAAGAAAGATGAGGGTGTCTGTGTGTTTGCATCATTTCAGTAGAGAGCAAGAAGAGGGAGGCAAGGATAGGTCATCTGTTAACAGGTGGTACTTGAGGGTAAAGTGAAAAGTTTGTAATAGTCTTGAGGCGAATGGGAGAGAGCTGGTAAAGAGCAGACAAAGCAACTCACGGGTAGTCATAAGGGAAATCAAGAACTAGTCTACATGATTACGAGAACAGGGAAGTGAGAAGGTAGTATTCATCCAGGGCTGAGGCTCTGTTAGGCAAGTCAGGTAGGAAGGAGAGGATCTTTCCAGAGGAGAGGGTGCTAGTATGGGAGAAGTTTAGGTGGTTTTCCACAGGATTTAGGCTCAGAACAGAAAAAAAAGGAAAGCACAGGGGATCCCAAGTGGGAGTCAAGGTATGGAAGAGCTAATGTAATGGGAGATGGGGGCTAGTGCATTAGGTGGCGGAGTTTAAGATTTCTGAGGCAGAGGAGTTTGGGATGGTCACTTGATTTAGTGTGATGTCCTGGTTGTGGCCAAAGTGAGGTGGAGACTGAATTTATTTCAATTTAGGGGGCCCCAGAATTGTAAGGCTAAGTTGTCTGTGTAGTCTATATTTTCCTTAGCAGGAAAGAAAACTGAGCCTTGTTCTAAATCCTTCACTGAATGAAGATTATAGAGATAAAGGAGTCGTTAAGGATGATAATAACTGGGTGGTTTGAGTTTTACACACTAATCTGGATCTTGTAGTTAGTTGGGTTGGCCATAAAAGGACCTTTAAATAAGGGAAACATTATAGATTTTTAAGCCCTTCATATCACCTAGGGCAGATGTCTGGATCTAGGACATATTAACTGTTGAATCACTGTTTAACTAAAAGCAAAGGTAATAGAATCAGAGTATTAGAATTAAAAGGCAACTTAGATGCCAACAATTCAGTAGCAGAGAAAACTATGATAGAACTAGCACTTACTTTACTAATAAATTATTTGGAATCAGATTGGCAGTCTTGATGCTAGAACCTGGTCAAGTTAGAGGAAAAGTGGTGTGAGCTAAGGTCAGAGAGGAAGGAGCAGAGCCTGGTTATTTAGAATTTATAGGCTATGAGTTTGGATTTTATATTAAACTTATTCTTTCTGCTTACTTGGTATTGAGGGGTTTTTTTGTTTGTTTGTTTTTACAAAACAACTGATAAATACAGGCTATCATTTCACAGAAACACAGTCATAAAATTTTAAAGCCAAACGGAATCACAGTGGTTATTAAGTTCAACCCTTAGACTTTACGGATGAGGACTCTTATAAGTTTGAATGTTAAGTTTAGAAAGGTATTCCTTAAAAAGTTAGAAACTTCATAACTTTTTATTCTTTTAGGACACTAGAATTAACTGATTGTAAATTACGTATTTTGAGAATATTCTCCTTTGTGTTAAAAAATATTCACCCGGGCCGACCCCGTGGCGCACTCGGGAGAGTGCGGCGCTGGGAGCGCAGCGGCGCTGCCGCAGGTTTGGATCCTATATAGGGATGGCCGGTGTGCGTTCACTGGCTGAGCGGGGTACGGGCGACACCAAGCCAAGGGTTGCCATCTCCTTACCGGTCACAAAAAAAAAAAAAAAAAAAAATTCACCCATAATACTTACTTTGAACAAGTCAAGGCATCCCTATTATATGTCTAATAAAATGAAGGACTAACTCGATTGAGATCTGACTTGTTATTATGTATAAAGATATGTAAAGTGTATTGATACTATACCTTTTTAAACCTCAGTTTTAAAACAGTATAGATTATGATGGTGGTTGCTCATATCTGAATATACTAAAAACTTGATTGTATGCTAAAAATGAGTGAATTGTATGGTATTTTAATTATATCTCAGTAAAGGTGTTATATATTTTTTAAAGAATTAATTGAAAAATAGATATTGTCTTTTGTGTTGAACGGTTCATTCTTTCTATTTTAAAGATAAAGACCACATTTTTTTTATTTGGATGTTTGTCTTAACCTACACCCTTTTGGGTATGGTTATTTTTTCAGTCGCTGGGTAAGTCGGAATGCCACGACACAGCGCAGGAAAGAACGCCTTCGCCAGCATTCTGAGCACATTGGACTGGACAACGACTTAAGGGAGGTATGTGGGCTGCCTTCCTGGGATGCCTTGATTTGAGAGCCGTGAACTGGGCTTACTCAGCCCAGCAGGTGTCATTGTGTAAGTCTTTTCACATTCTTTTAAAAAATAGTTCAGTTATATTTTAAAATATGAATTATTTTGTACTGACTTATAGCAGAAAACACCTTTTTTTCCCCTTTTTTATAATTTCAGTACATCTAAAATAAGGCTCTAAAGGCTTTTTGTGTACTACATCAAGTAAAGACTAAGTTTAGGATAAATTTTTGGTAAATATGTCTCCTATAGGGAGAAAAATTTACATGAAGCATAGACATTTTTAAGTTTCAAGCATAATTTAAACTTAGTGAGTAAAGATGTATTTGCCTATGCTTTGACCTTGGCTTGCTGACACTATTTTAAAAAGTGTTTTTAAGCTATTTATAAATTATAAGCACTATGCTTAATTGTACGCCTTGAAAATAAAACCATAATTATGCTTTTGAGCTATAAGTAAGTTTTGATTGTTTCTTGTGATCAAAAGAAAACTGCAGTCAGATCTGTTAACTATTTTCTAAACTCAAATGTGTAGAAATAAGAAAACATCATTCCAAACATCTATTGCTTTTTGATAATGCGTTCATATGTATGTGATTTTAAACATTTTCTTGAGAACCGAAGCATCATGTGTTTAGTGCTTTTTTTTTGGCTACCATAATTTCTTCTCTCCCCTTCCCTTTTGCTGTGATTTTATCATATGCATGCTTGTTTTGCTTGTCTTTTTCTCCCTATCCTTTTCTTTTTTGCTTTTCTGTCATTGGCGCATCTCCATCCTCTTAGCCTCCCGGGGAGCTTTTGGTCTGTCAGAACTCCATGGCATTCTGGGAGTGGGATCAGGGTCCACCTCCTCCTGCACGACTTCCTAAAAAATCCTTCTCTGAGTGCTGCCTGGTATGTTCTTTGCCTGAAAATGCTTTTACCAGATGTCCCCAAATCTTGTCTTTGGTGTCACTTGAATGATATGCACGTGCGAGTGCACATAGCTCTAGAATGCCTCACGTTACCTTGTGATGTGAGCTCTTGGCCTCTCCATTTTGCTCTCTGCCTCCTCTTGTGTTTGGTACCTTTTTGTGTTGGTGTGCTAACACGAGTGATTCTATGCTGTTGACCGGTGAAACTGATCATTCAAATGAATCCCTAATCAGTGGGATGTCTTTTTTTGCACCAGATAGCAAATTGCTTTTCTTCCAAAGGGGAAATGTATTAAATATACAAACTCTCTTTTATTTAGGCATTTTTCAGAAGTGCAGAGGTGATTCAATTTCAGATAGCATTTCCTTTGCTGGGTTTTATCTCCACAGTATTTTAGTTTACGCTTCCTGGTCTGTATTTTATGTGATCAGAAAATCCAGTCATCAACATAGAATCTTAATGCTAACAGGAACCTTTGAGGTCATCTTGTCCAACTTGAAATGATTTAACTGAAGCCCAAGAGACTTGCCCAAAGTTAAATAGACACACAAAGGCAAGGCTGAGCCTATAGCTCAGGACTCCTGACTTCCAGGCCAGTACTCTTCCCACCAACCCTGCATGCCAGCTCACGCTAACCACTGTTTACTTGGGGGCATGAGTAACTTAGGACCCTTGCTTGTGTTTTTCCCCCATTATGTCATATTAGCTTAAATATCCTTAATTTTACCATGGTCTTCTTTCCACAAGTTCGGCACCAGTTAAAGGGATAGGGTGTTTATTAGAAAATTCAGGGAGAGCCTGTATTATAAAGCAGTTAGCTCAGTGTTTATTGAGTAATAGGATGTATTTTCATAGGTAGTTTCTAGTGGTTTGTTGCTTTTGTCTTTGACAGAAATAAAGATGAGCATAAAAGAAATCTCAGAAGAAACCTGGGGTTGTTTCCCTCTGTAAAGAAATGGACTTTATTCTAAAAACATTCCCTGTGAGGGATTTTTCTTTCTTCTCCATTTTCCATCTTAAAATGCATCTTTTCCTCCAGCTTCTGTTTTTATCTTTACTTGTTTACTTTGAAGACATTGCTCTGTTTTTGCAATATGCAGAGGCAGCCTCACTTCTTGCTGTGAGAAGTGTCTTGCCACCCTCTCTTTACTTTCTGTGCATGTCCATGGAATGTTGCTAGTTCTGTGGCTTCAGCAGATGCTCAGGAGACTTTGCACGTGGCCTAGTGAGGTCCACTATTGGCTAATAACTGTACTTGCTCTATGTGTTGTGGGTACTTGGTAAATATGGTCACTCAAAGAGCAGCCTCCATCCAGCTTGTTTCCTTTTTTTTTTTTTTTTTTTAACATTGCCAAGATGGTTTATTATCTTCAGTGAAGGATAGTTTCCCCGAAATTAGGAATCTAGACAAGTGACACAGTGTGGCCTCCTTACACAGCTGAAACTGTCAGCAGCTGCTTTCTCTCTCACACCTTCCACTGTGTTTTTGGAGGCTAGGCAGTCTAAGGTCCAGGGAGCACATCTGGTGAGGGCCTTCTTCTTGGTGGGAACTCTGTAGAGTCCCGTGGAGATGCAGGCAATCACATGGTGAGGGGTGAGCTGGAGTGCTGCTGGTGTGCTCGCTTGTTCTCCTTATCTGTTTCCATTTATATAAAACAGCATGTAAACTTTAAGCAGTGCTTAACTTATAATCCAGTTATTGACTTTAAAAAATTTATGCATGTATATCAGAAAAAAAAATGCCAGAGGCTTCTTCCCAGCCTCTTGCCTGACCATGTTCCTCATTCCTTTTCTTCTAGCTGGTATATTTTTTCCTGAGCTAAGTTTGATACTTAACTCTTCTTGAGAGTTGAGTTTAGTAGTAATTCTGTCTACCTTTGCATAAGTCCTGAAGATAGAGGAGTTGAGGCTGGGGAAGAACAGGAACTTTTAAACATTTAACAGTTAATATATATATATTTTTTCATCAACCTTTACTTCTGATTTTAATATTCCAAATAACATTAGTATAACCATGGGCTGGCTGGTTAGCTCATTTGGTTAGAACATGGTGCTGATAACACCAAAGTCTAGGATTCAATCCCTGTATTGGCCAGCCACCAAAAAAAAAAGAAAAAAAATTAGTATAACATTAGACTATAGGAAATGCAAATATTATAATTCTCATATAGGGTTTCTGCACTGTATCTCAGGTTGATTTTTCTGAGACTGTTTTCATTTCCTACATTTATTTATTTGAAAACTAACCTTTAGAATATGTCTACAGACACCGTTGCATTTAGATTGCCTATTGATAATAGTTGTCTTTCATTCTCAATTTTTCCTTCTTTCTTCTACTCTCCAAAAAATATTTGAAGCTGAAAGAAGTATATATGAGTGCTGTGGGAACTAAATGCCTGCAGAGTTCATTTTACTTTATTTATTTATTTATTTATTTATTTATCTATCTATTATTTGGGGATCCAAACCCTTGACCTTGGTGTTACCAGTACCATGCTCTAACCAAGGGAGCTAACTGGCTCTCATTTGATTTTAAATCTTTCCTTAAAATGATTGGACTGGACAAGAAACAGATTATTTTGTCAATGTTGCCTTTCATCATGAAAGTTGGAAAGTAACAGGTAAACTGATCAGTTGAATCCCTAATCATAGGGACTTTTTTACTTTGTACCAGATTTAGCAGATTACTTCTCTTCCAAAGGGGAAATATATTCAGTGTACAAATTCCCTTTTATTTAAAGAAAGCAAAGGATTTTACACATCTTCTCTTACAATATCAAATTCTCCCCTTAAGATAGTAAGGATAGATCTCACATATGTGCCTGTGGGAGGATGTGCTGGCTTGTGTGCTCTGTCTCCCTCTGCTCCCTCTTCCCCCAACAGACTGCTAGTTTTACTATATAATTTAGAGCACTTACTCCCTAAATATGGTCTGGAGACACTTAGACTTTTTGGAGATTCTGCTCTGTGATTCTGATGCAAACATAAGGTATCTAGATGAGCTTTTACAGGTAGCATAGAAAGAAGAGAAAGAACACATTTCCTGCACTAATCACATGGACTGTTTTTTTTTTAAATGGAGATTCACTAACCAAAGCTTAAAAGCATTGGACTGGGTTTCTGTGGTACCTTAGAGTCACCACAGACTCTGAAAGTAACACTGTGCTCCCACTTTCCCTTGATTGTAGAAAAAGGCACAGGAGGGCTTTAGCAAGTACATCAAAGAAAGAAGAAGCCTCCTGCATGTGGAGCACACCAGGCTTTTCAGAGTGATCTCATAGTCCTTTTGTGAGATAGGTGGACATGTTTTATGCTCATTTTACAAGTAAGCTAAGATCCACAAACATTAGTCGATAAGCCTCAGGTCCTAAAATTAGTTGCAGCCAGATTCTGGAGCTCCTGATTTTGCTATTGTGACTTGATTAGAACAAAGGATTAGGCTGAACAGCAGTGCCCAAGAGGCTAGAAATGCATTAAGTCTCTCACTGTATGGGAGGGGAGCAGAGGAAACCAGTGATCTGAAAACCACTGGGCCCCTGCAGAACCTTGAAATTGTAATCCAGATACCTAAATTTTTTCATCCCAGTTATGATCCTGAATAATCACAGCCTTGGATATTCCCAATAAAAAGACTAAACTAAATGAAACTTCATCTCATTTTGAATGAGTTTCAACCTGATGGGATTTCTGTCACCCTCCTTTTCACGGGACTTAATGGATTGTGGGAGGAGTATGAATGTCCTCTGCCTTTTGGTGCACTAAACCTAATTGCTGTTGCACACATACACTTATGTCCTTTTTTGCACTTGTTTCTGTAAGGTTAAGTAGATCAGAAGAATATCTGATGTTTATGCATTAAAAAATACTCTTTAACTTTTAGAAATATATGCAAGAGGCACGAAGTTTAGGAAAAAACCTGAGGCAACCCAAACTGTCAGACCTCTCTCCTGCAGTGATTGCACAAACCAACTGGAAATTTGTAGAAGGCTTATTAAAAGAATGTAGAATGAAGGTATGTATTGCAGTATTGTTCATTGTTGCCAGACAGTGTGCATTCATGTTTACACCATGTGTGAGGCTAAGGTGAGCTGAGTATGTTTGAACCTGTAGCTTCCCTAGAAGAAAACTTTTACTGTGGCGTTGACCTCTTATGCTCTTTACTGAGGTCATGAACCTCCACGGGTTCTCCATTGCCCACAGAATCAATGCCATGGGAACCCTACAAAGTTTTTCCTACCCTTTCAGCCACTGCTATCTTTCTCTCCAACATGAACAGATGTTAAGCCACTCATAAGCTGTGTCAGGAATGCTGTCATCTTATGTGAAAGGCAACACATTTTTTTTAATCTGTGTGTGGACTGATATACAACCTTCTCTGTACCCACACGTGCATACGTATACCCATAAGGAAAAAGACCTTAGCTGTGTCATAGGTTGTGTATATTGCACACCAGTCTCTCAAATATCTGGGTTTATCAGAGGTAGCAATACAAATTGACAAAACTTAACATCATTTTAGCTAATAATGTCATTCATTTATTTGACAGTCATTTCTCAGGTACCTGCTCTGCAGATTCAATAAGTGCACTATTTTCAGCATCAGCCTATAGTGGTGAATCAGACACACGAGGTCCCTGTCTAAAGGAACTAGATTCTCTCTCACTTTACATTTTATAAGAGCTACTAAGACTGATGCAAATTAGCTTACATGAAACCTTCCATTTCCTTTCCATTTTCTGGTGCATACTCAGGAGCAGAGAAAAGAGAGGAAAAGAGGGAGGAAAAAGAGTCCTAGTTCACTCACAAATTAGAGAGTTATCAAAAAACTTAGAACTTCCCATTTGTATGCGTTTGTGGGTTTTGCTAAGTGCAATTGAGCTAAGCACAAATATCTTTAGTATGCTAAGATGCTTGGGGCAATGGGAGGGCAAGTTGTGGTAGCAAGATGGGATTCCAGATTCTGACTGTACATTTTCTAGTCTGGTGTAATTCACCAATATCACAGAAATTAACAATCTGAAAATTGCTGTACATAAGCATTTGTTCAACATCGGGATGCTTAACAAATGTTATCTTATTCTCTCATCAGTGCCCCTCCACTTCTGTGACAAAATAGTAAAATATAGATAATATTAAACCAGTTAGTCAACCACAAAGATTAAAGCATTTTTCATAAGGTGATTAAAAATTTGCAATTAGAAGTATAATGAAGGGAATCCAGGTCTCCTAATCCACTAATTGATTTGTTGGTTATTGGTTTCACTGTTCGGATAACTTGTGACCACACTTGGTATTTTCAGACAAAACGCATGTTGGTGGAGAAGATGGGACACGAAGCAGTGGAACTGGGTCATGGAGAAGCAAACATCACCGGCTTGGAGGAGAACACTTTGATTGCCAGCCTCTGTGACCTACTGGAGAGGATATGGAGCCATGGCTTGCAAGTCAAGCAGGTAACAGTATCAGGAGGTTCTGGTGACATGGTCAGTTCGGAGCCCTGTTAAGAAATGTAACAAAGAGAAAAAGATGATATTAAAAAAAAAAAGATATGTTCCTTCGTCACAGGGTGACTAGAATGTGCCACAGGCATTTTAAATCCAGCAAAAGAAAACATAACTCATGATCAGGGGGTGGTTTGGGGATTCTTCCTGGTAAATAGGAAAGGACAAAACAGCACGGACATTGCAGAGGCTGTATCCCCTGTAGACTACATTAAATGTCTGCTTTTGTCACTGTCCAGGAAAAAGATCTCCTAGCCAGAATTAGCAGTTCTTTACTGTTTTAAGTTGTCTAGTAATTCAGGGTAGAAAAATTCAAATAGGCACTTTGCTTTAGTCTTTCTAATCTCCTTTTCTGTTTCTTTTCTAATGTGCACATGTTTCTTTCTTCCTCCCCTTTTCTCTTTCTCTTCATACCTCAGTTTTCTTTCCTTATTGCCATTCCATATATCCAAACATATTTTAACGTATGGATGTTCACAAATACATATTGTACTGCTAAAGCCTTTAATTCCCTGGTTACTAATGTGGCCAGAGTAGACAGCCCTAATTACATACAACTAAGTAACTGAATG
Organism: Cynocephalus volans; assembly: GCF_027409185.1. NCBI lineage: Eukaryota > Metazoa > Chordata > Mammalia > Dermoptera > Cynocephalidae > Cynocephalus > Cynocephalus volans. The sequence goes on from NC_084471.1 coordinate 82,603,538, forward strand.
GACATCAGAAATCTCTGTGCCTGCCCTTCTGGCCTTTTGCTTAGCTACTTCTTTAGGCTCTTGTCAGTCTTCTCAATGAGGCAAAGGCTGACCCTTGTAACACATGGAATGAGATGCTTAGAATGTCACACAGCTAGGAATGAATGAGCTGGGTCACGAAACTTCTTTTGGCCATTTTGATGTGAAATGTTTTGATGAGAAATTATTTTTTTTGATGAATTATTTCTTATAAAATGAACATTTTTGTGTACCTTGTACTTTCAGGGGAAGTCAGCTTTGTGGTCACATTTAATTCAGTTTCAGGACAGAGAAGAGAAACAAGAGCACCTTGTAGAATCACCAGGTGAGAAATCATTGGTTTGATTGTTTCTACTGAACTGGCAGCATTAGACCATGAGAAGAATCAGTACTTCATGGCCTGGTTTCTATTTTGTTCTCTCTCAAGCTGAAACTTACCCCATCTTGCCAGTAGTGGAGTAAAATAGAAGGAGCAATATTATTTACTAGCCAGGAGACCTGGGAAAAGCCACTTGACCTTTCTTATCTTCTGCTTCCCTCATTTATAAGATAGGCAAAATAATATTAACTATGCCAAGGCTGTCATGTTGATCAAATTAGATAACATATGTGAAAACCCCCAATGAGTTGTAAAGACCATACGCATGTACCTTACTTTTACCAGTTTTAGGGTGTGGTGTATACTCATTTTTTTCTTAAAGAAAAGTTTTATAACCATCAATAATCTTTCAGGGAAAAAATATGTATATGTGTCTCAAAAATCTTCAGGAGTCGGATTTCTTACATTTATAGAAAATATCACATGTTATAAGTATCCTAATTCTTTAGCTAATTATAATTATATAGGGTTCCTTAACCTAAATGTCTACCTACTGTGTATTTTCCACAAGGAGCTGGCTTTTCTTTATGTAAAATAACCATCTGTTTCACAAAAAGTAACAGTGGGAAGTTAATAGAGATAAAATATTTTATACTGAATCAGCCATTTGGGAACCTTTTCTAAAATTATAGATTATTTCAGATATTCAGAAATGTAAAAAAAAAGTAATATTTTTAAAAATTCATGAGCCAACCACCGGTTTAAGAAATAAAGTATTTGCAAATATGTTTGGAATACCCTTGAATTCATCCCCATTTCCCTTTCCCTCACTGCCCCTAGAGGGCAACACTACCCTAAATGTGGTATTTGTTGTTGGAAACCTAGTTTTTAAATGTATTTAATCAGACAGCTAGGGCTACGAGTTTGATACTACATTGCCCTAGAGCTCCTCTAAACATAATGTCAAGGTTCTGATGTCCCAGACTGTAACTATTTATAAAGATTCAGATCAAGGTTAAAAGCATTCTCAAGTATCCATCTCCTCTGCCCCTTTTCCTGTTAAAAAGGTAAAAATGCATTGACATATGCCCTGAAACTGTCACTAACAGAAAATATAGCTGTTCAGTTCATAAGATTGTAACCAAGGCAGCTTACCCTAATTAGAAAAAAAGTAAATTCCTAGGAAGAAATAGCCATTTGTAGGGTAAAATGTTGGAAAGTCAAGCTCAGTTAAGACAGGGATGTGGAAGCATTTGGCTCCTGTACCAAATGAGGCATGTGGGAATGTCCAGCTGTTAGAACATGCAGCTGCTGGGCAACAACAGCAGCTTTCGTGGCTTTGACTGGTCAGATGTTGGGTGGTTCAGCTGGAGGCTGCAGTCCTGACTGCAGTGGCCTCTAGTCAGTCAGTAGTGGGAGCAGCAAAATTCTGCAGTCAAGGCTAAGAAATATAAAATGCATCAAGTCCTCATGCAGTCACTATTTGTGCTGCTCTGTCAAATGCTAGTGAAGGGCTAGTATGTAAGAATGAACATAAGTTAAATATTTTACTGATTCTAAATAAGATTAATATCAGTCATGTAGCTTTTGAAAGCAAAGATTATTGACTGTTAGAGCAATATTTATAAAATCCACCTTTACTAACACTTCTGGCGATTCAGCCCAGGAAATTTGGACTTAACAATATGACAGTGTGAAACATGTATAAAAACATCAGTTTAAAAATGAAATATTTCATTCTTGAGAAACAATATAGTGTTTTAATTATACAAAAATAAGCAGTTTTAAATATGGGTGTTTTCCCCCAAAAAAATACTTTTTGCTGCCAATTATTAAGTTTCCTAATTAAGGGCAGTAAACAGTCTGCATCGTTGTGTTAAGGATCCTCCAAGTCCTTAGAGATTCGCAGTGGGTTTGAACATTACTCTTACTAGCACTGAGCCAGGAGGAAAATAGGTGAAGTGTCATTACTCTTTCTGCAGAAGTAGCAGTAAACAAGAGTCAGATATCTTAAGGGTTGCAGAGGAATGAAAAGGGTCTGTCTTAGCAAGAGGACCACAGCAGGTAGACTGTATTAATTTTGACCTAGTGATCAGTGCACCTAGTAGCTTGAAGTCCATTTTCAGAGAAGGAATTTCAGAATGCAGTCAGTCCCAGAACAAGGACTCTTCCTTATAAATCCCCCAAAAGTTTCTACTTTTAAAAATATTGGTCAGCTTAGACATACATGTTGTTCTTAAATCTTGCACCCTCAGATAAGGTTCTACTAAACCAACTATAAGTGGATTTTTAAATATCTTAGCAAGGGGGTAGGAGTAGAACACAGAAAGGGGTGGAAATGCTACTTTTAAATGGTTTTCTGAATCTACCCTAGGAGTTTTGAGTCACTCTTCAATCATCTTATCTTCATCAAAAGTTTTCTGTTAATTACTTACCTACCTATAGACTGTACGTGGTTTTATAAAAATAATATAGGCAGTCTCTGCCCTCTCCAAACTTGATGTCTCTGTAGTAGCACTGATTCTTGCAGATATACAAAGGGAATTCCTGTGGCCAAGTATTAAATCCATGAATCTCTACGTTGAAGGAGAAAGTGGCCTATTGCATTCAAGTATTTTTGATTAAGAAACAGTAATGGAAGTATATGTTGAAATACAGTCATGTGTTGCTTAACAATGGAGAAATGTGTCATTAGGCAAATTCATCATTGTGTGAACATCATAGAGTGCACTTACATAAACCTAGATGGTATAGCCTACTATACATCTAGGCTATATGGTATAGCCTATTGCTGTGACCACCATTGTATATGTGGCCCATCATTGACCATATACATCATTATGTCGTGTATGACTGTAGTTATAAATTTCTCTTCTGGCTGGAGTAAACTTTATGGAAACCTTCTTACCTTTTATCTAGAGATCTAAAGTCTGTAGCTTCATTCCTTAATCCCTAATCTCTCTTCTGCTCACAGACTTCTAAACCCTTCCCTCCAGAGTCACTAATGAACTACTGCCTTAGTTTCCTGGGGCTGCTCTGATAAAAGTACCACAAACTGTGGCTTAAACAACAGAAATTTATTGTCTCAGGATTCTGGAAGCCAGAGGTCCAAAATCAAAGTGAAGGCAAGGTTAGTTCCTTCTGAGGACTGTGAGAGAGAACTGCTGCACCCCTCTCCTAGCTTCTGCTAGTTTCAGGCATTTCTTACCCAGTAGATGGCATTCTTTCTGTGTGTTCACATCATCTTTCCCCTATGTGCATTTGTCTCTGTGTCCAAATCCCCCACCTTTCTTAGGATTCCAGTCATATTGGATTAGGGCCTACCGTAATGACATCATTTTAACTTGATCATCTCCAAAGACCCTATTTCCAAATCAAGTCATATTCACAGGTACTGGGAGTTAGGATTTCAGCATCTTTTGGAGGACATAATTCAAATCACAACAACTACTATTGCCTAATTCAGTGTCTTCATCCAACTCTCACATTAGCAGGTTATTCCCAAATCTCTGTCTCCAGCCCTAGTTTCTAGACACCCAAAGATGGATGCATAGGAACTCATCACATTTTAAAACAAACTCATTATCTCAGCACCTCTCTCCTGTCCTTTTCAGGTTTCCTCCACTGCTCTTTCTCTTACTTAATGTTATCAGCAACCTCCTCTTAGTCAAACTGGAAGCCTGCTGGACATGACATCAGAACACTGTGCCCCTAATGATAAATGTATACCATTGGACAGTTTTCTTAACCTCTTCATACCTGTGTTTTCCTTTGCAAAATTAAGATTTTAAAAAGTTCAAAGGAAGATTGTAATAGTTGAGATAGTATATATCAAAACCTTTTATTTTAATCCTTAATATTGTTTTTAAGTCTAGCTCACCCTCTACTTCCAGTCAGTCTCAAGTCCTATGGTTTATGCCACTGCATATTTCTCCTCTCTGTTCTCAATGGCTGTCACTGTCTTAATTCATCCGCTGGCTGGCCTTTGGAATAACTTCTAGTTTATCTTCCTTATTGCTCTTACACCATCACACTTTCATTCCATTTAACTAACTAAAAAGTACTCAAGAGCATATCATTTCTTTTCAAAATCTCTCCCCTCTCCACAGGGTAAAGTTCTAACTTGGCATTTAAGGTTCTGCCATCTGGTCCTAAATAGCCTCATCTTCCTCAGTGAGTGTTTGTTGAGCATGTACTATATGTGGGCCTCTACTAGGCCCTCTGGATATTCTAAGAATAGAATATGACTGAGCCTCAAGAGACATACAATTTAATAGGAGTAGCAGAAGTGTTAAATTGTGGTATGTTCTATGATAGAGGTTCAGTTTTATAGGTCTTATTAGAGAGAGAGGATGGCTTAGGGCTGGCCCGTGGCTTACTTGGGAGAGTGTGGTGCTGATAACACCAAGACCACGGGTTCGGATCCCATATAGGAATGGCCAGTTCACTCACTTGGGAGAGCATGGTGCTGACAACACCAAAGTCAAGGGTTAAGATACCCTTACCGGTCATCTTTAAAAAGAAAAGGAGAGAGAGGATGGAAAAGAAAGAGAGAGAGAGAGAGGATGGCTTATCCAACATAGTGCTTAGGGGGATATTCAGGAAACATTTCGCATGGAGGCAAAATTGACGCTAAATTTCATTTCATTTTATGAGAACTTACTGTTTGCCAGGCACTATTCTAAGCACATTATTACATCTATTTAAATAAGGTAAGTACTGTTACCATCCCCAATTTACAGAAGAGGAAACACCATAGAGTGGTTAATCACTCATCCAAAGACAGAGATCTGTTAAATTTTCTCTTTGAGAAAGCCATGTTATATTATATATTAAGTTATACTGCTTTTCAATCTAAAGTGATAAATAGGCTATAAACATGGAAGAAGATACAGAAGCATTAAAGACTTTAACAATGCATGGAGATATGAAAAAGAACATCACATGTTTAAAGAACATTGAGCAGTGAAGGGAGGCTAGTATACGGGGTTCTCAAACAGAGTATACAGAATATGCTTATGCCTGTGAATGCCCTTATTGTAGATACTACTACTTTTTAAAATGCAGACTCCTCTTTTATTAAGCATCTCTTACCTGCTTTCTGATCACAGAGGCATGATTCCTTCCTGTTGTCATATCTCCCTTTAGCCAACTCACTGATTATGATTTCACCTCCTTTCCCCTGCCTCATAATCGTTTTTCCCCCTTCTCAACCTATTTCTTACCACTTGTGTGTTCGTCATGCTGTCTCATCATCTGGAGTGTTGTGGCATTCTCTAGCTATTTCACTTTCTCCCCCAAAAAAGAGGTGCACCTTCTTTAATAACACATTTAAGTGGTGATAGACAGGAAGATAAACACAGCACATTCCGTGCAGTCTCTGGAACAGTTTTCTCAGTATCCATTACCTCCTGGGTATCAAGATGAAACGGTCTTTTCAGTGCCCCATTGAAAACTTCCAAAACTGCTATGGCAAATGGTCTATTTGTCACCCATTCAGTATGGAAGGCCCTCAAAAGTGCTGCCTTTAGGTTGGCTTGCCATACCCTCTTCCTCTTGGCAGCCCTATCAGTACTCGTTTATACCTGCCATGTGTCAGCCCAGCTGTTTTCACCAAGTGCCAATAACATACAGATGTTAATACACCAAAATGCTCCCTGTCTTCCTTCTGTGCCAGCTTCCTATATATATTTATGTGTTCCGGTATTGTGTCCTAGCCACCCAAAGTAGAATGGATCTAAAAACTGAGAAAATGGCAGGTTTAATATATACCAAAAACCTATATCCTAAATTCTAATTCTATCAATGTATTTGTGAAGTATGATGTTGCAATTTAGTTTTCATTTACAGATGGGAAAATGGAAATAAAGGGCATAAAACCCCACGGCATCACATTTAAAATGAGACTGCATGCCCCAACTACAATAAATTAGTAGATTGCTTAACCATTGCTATATAAGAGAATAATCTTTCCAGCATTTATAAATGTTAGCTATTCAGGTTTCATAAGAAAATAACTAATGGACATTATACTTTTATTTTTTATGGAAGATAGCTATATTGTTGCATTCTGTATCTACAAATTGTGCATGCTGTTTGAAAAAATGTAAGCAATAAAAATAAGTATAAGGAAAAGATGTAGAAGTCACTTGAAGTGCTTACACTCTGAGAAACTTCTGTTAACATCTTGGCTGCTCCTTCATACATTTCCATTTATTTATACACACACAAAAATAAAAAGTTATATAATGGCATCCTATATTGCAGGCCATTTTTTCATGGACTACTTTAATCTTTTTTTTGCATTTTTCTGCTAACTTCTTTTTTTTTTATTGTAAAATAGTTGATTGTACATATCTGTGGGGTACAAAGCTTAATATCAACACCTGTGTGCAATATGTGATGCACAAATCAGAATAATAATTATATTCAGCGATATTCAATGTCATCAGAGATTGTACTTCTAAATGTCCATTTATTCACTTTGCATGATTTACATACTGTAGTTTGGATTCTGAACTTTGAAATAAAAACTTATCAGACTAAAGAACCCAAACTCAGATTTTTTTTTTTTGTGTGTGTGTGTGTGTGTGGCTGGCCAGTGTGGGGATTCAAACCCCAGATTTTTTGAAAACACTGTTCCATTGTTTAAATTGTATGATTCCAATTCATGAGCCCAAAGATGATTCACATACAGTATGTATAGCTTAATTTGTAGACATCACTTTTATGTAATTACTCAGAGCTATTAGAATGAGTTACTTTATAAAGTGACTGACCCTTATGGCCAGAACTTGCACACATTGCATTATTTGCATTATTATGATTCATTTTAAATTTCCAAATGAAGCCCCAGATTAACTAGAAAGAAAATAGTTGTATAAGCATGTATTAAAACAACACCCTATAACCCACAAATATGTACAAATAAACATTAAAAATTTCAAAAGTCAACATGCTTTACAGGGGAAAAGAAAATAACTGGTTTATTGTATTAATAAAGTAGCAACATTTGGGGAAAAGGATTTGAGCTTTTCTGTTGTCTTTAAAATGTGTTCTTATCAAAGCAATTTCAAAGTATTTATACAATGTGAACCATGGAGATTTTTTAAAAGTCATTACTGTTATTTTTCTAATACTTTGCTGGTATTTTTCTACATAGTTGCCCTTGGACCAGAAAGAAGAAAATCTGACTCAGGAGTTATGTTGCCAACTCTCAGGGTCTCTCTTATACAAGACATGAGGTATTTGTTTCATATGTTAGCAAATGGTGATAACTGTGAAACATTTTATGCCTTTTACCTAAATTGCTCAAATAATTATGGCTATGTGTATTTTTTGCTTATATATTTTGAAGAAAGCATTTTTTTCACAATTTTATTTTATTTTTATACTATTATATTGTTTCCTGACATTAAATCAAAGGGAATATGCACCTGAGAAGAGTTTTAAAGCAACTCTAAACTATTTTATAACTTCTTGTTTGTTTTTTTAAAACTATCTTAACTACCTGTTACCCACAGATACAGACAAAAAATCTGCAAATAACGGCAGGTTACTTGGCAGAAAAATTGCTGTCAGGTAGATTTAAAAAATGCAAAGCAAATACAAATCTGAGAATTACCACATTCAATTACTGGTCTTAGTATTTTTAGAAGGTGTCAGGATATATGAAATAGATTTATTGAATGAGGAAAGCAGAGGCTTTTTTGTTTTAAATATTTTAGGTACAAAGCTTAGTCAACTCTTAAAATGTGTGTCATAACATCCATAACATTTGTGACTGTTTTCTTTTATGGTATGCTTTATTATTAATTTTTGATGTTTATTTCATTTGTCAGGTATTTGCAACTGAATATCATAACTTTCATGAGTGGCATCATAGTACAGTGGTAACACATCCTGGCTTCACTACTTACCAGCAGTGTGATTTTCATAGCTTCTCTTGGCCTCAATTTTCTCATCTCTCAAATAAAGAGGGAAACAGTACCTATCTTATAGGATTGTTTTGAGAATTAAATGAGTTAGTCCATGTAAAAAGCTTAGAGAAGTATTTGGCTCATACTAAGAGTTCATTAAATGTTGGTTGTCATCTGAATTAATTTATGTATTTGTATCTTAAGTGTCTTACTCCTTAGTAGATAAAATATAGTTGTCTTTATGTGGCTTATAATTCCTTTTGATGGTCACCAGAAGAAGAATACTTGGAACTATGAGGAGAAAATGATTGCAGCTCTCTTAATGGAAACGTAAAACCACATGTGCTTGGCAGTGATTTCACAGTAGCCATTACTTCGAGGTGATGGTTTCTGAAAGCTTTGCAGCTGTGACCTCTGGCCAAACTTCTGAAACCTAATTAAGAGATGGTCACATCACATAAGGCTACCTTGTTCCTTCCAACTTCTTGTTTATTTACTTTTATCTACTTTGTGCTGTTTTTTGGATAGGAGGGGAGGTCCTGCTTAGATTCACTCTCCTCACTTTGTAAGAGGCAGTATAGCATGCTGGTTAAGACTTGGGGCCCTGGAACCAGCTTACAAGGGTTGGTATTTCATCTCTACCATTCACTAGCTCTGTAACCTGGGGCAATTGCTTACACTCTCAGTTTTCTCACCTGTAAAATGGAGATAATAATAATCTCCTCTTAGAATGTTGGTGTAAAGGTTCAATGAGTTAATAAATCTGAAGCACCCAAAGTAGGTCTGGAAATATATGTGCTATTTATACTAAGTCCTGCATATTGCATGAGTTACACATACATCTATATTTATTTCTGTTTCTCTCTTTGTATGGAATATATATATATATATATATATATATATTCTTATATATACACATATTATATATCTTAAACCACAAGTTGATAATGATATCTCTGATTCTAATTCAGTAGCACAGGGATCATTCTAGCCTTCCCCCTTTCTTTACTTGCAACTTCTTCCTCCAACCATGAGAAATTTGACTCTCATTATTATCTACAATATATTTACTTATTTGTGCAATCTTAGTATGTACATATGGTCGTTTTTGAATTGCTAACCCATAACAGTGTAAGAAACAAATGTACTAACTAGAGCAGTGTTTGTGCTCACCTCTAGTTTTCTTTGTCTTTATTTAGTCTTTCAGGATCCAGTCAAAATACTGTTTTCCAAAACTTGTTCTTTTTTCTCCATTCCCTTTGGTGTGGGTTACATTATTCTTTTATAATGCAGTTAGGTTCTTTTGTTAGTTTGTGTCCCATTTTGAGTCCCTTCTTCATCCTAGTTGTTTTGTGTTACACTTCCCCCTGTGTAACAGAGACATAAAAAAGAATTACTCGATTACTCAAAGCACTATGAATGCATTGAGAAGCCTGGAATGACTGCATTTCAGTAATTTCCCCATTAGGAGGAGAAAGCTGAATGTGACAGCCTTGATTCAAAGTTAGCTTCTCCCTTTTATTATAAAGACAAGCAGGTTTCAAAAGAAAATTCAGTTGATTTAATCATTACAAAGAAAACAAGGACATGGGGAGAGTTATGACTAAGTATAGTTTTAACAGTGGAAACTAGTACATCAGTGAAATAAACAAAGTGACATTCCATAATGCAGTTTGTAAAAGGTTAAGTTGATCCCAGCAAAAGCTTGTTCTTAGCAAACACTTTCTTTTCCTACAGCAATTTCCTCAGTATATTTACACAACAATCAAGTAACTTTCACAACATATCAATCAGTAGGTTAACCTGTACCCAGGACATCTGCCCTTTGAGCCAGCAATTTTGCTGTGTTACAGTTCTTTATCTACAGCAGAGATGTTAGCCTGGGGAAAGTTTCCTGTCTTTTGCAAGCTTAACATTTTTATGTGTAATTTTAAAAAGTTAGGTCCTGTGAAATACATTTGTTTTATTAATGTTAGTACTCTGCACAGTTTTGGGGGTTTTTCGTTTTGGTTTGGTTTGGTTTTACTAAATTAATATACAGTAAAGTTCACTCTGTTTGTGTTTATAGTTCTGTGGATTTCACAAATGCACAGTCATGATACAGAACAGTTTCATCACCTTAAAAGTTCCCTGTGTATTGGTTAGCTCAGTTGATTAGAGTATGGTGTTATAACACCAAGGTCAAGGATTCTGCACCCCGTACCAGCCAGCTGCAAAAAGAAAAAAAAAAAAATCCCTGTGCTACTCCTTTTTAGTCAGCCTCTCTCCCAATTCCCTACTGCTGGCAATCATTGGTATATTTCCAAGCTCTTTGCACTGAGAGGATATAGAAAAAGTAATACACCAGTAGCAATGAGCACACCTAGCACCTACATAGTAGTTTCTAAATATCATTCTCTAATAAAAGACATTAGGGCTCCCTAGAGAAGTGGATGATTCCATAGCTGAGGTAGGAAAAACAGAGGATGAGCCTTGTGTATCTTGTGCCAGAAGGTAAAGAAGTGCTCAGAAAATGATAGGGTCATGTCAAAAAGACACAGGAGTCAACCTGAAAGTGCTGCCAGTGGCCAAAGCTGGAACAAATTGAGCAACAAAATAAATAATGATAGTATTGGGGCATAACCCATAGAATAAAATAAATATCTATGAGTTCATTCTGATATTTTTAAATAATAAACCAAATAAATAATAGCAATAGGATAGCTCTTTGTGGGTGTGTGTGTTTTGCTAGCTTGTACAGGGATTGAACCCCAGACCTTAATGTTATCAGTACCACGCTCCAACCAACTGAGCTAACTAGCCAGCTTGGGATAGCTCTTTTTTATAGAAGCATTCCAATTAAATAAATATAGAGTGATGAAGTAGAAAAATCAGGGGTTGAAAGTTTAAGGCAAAACCAGGATATTTGCATAGTCTCAAAGTGTCTCCCCAAGAGTTTATTCATTACATATGGGAAGATAGTAACTTTACAGTGGAGAAACCCAACAGACACCACCTTAACCAAATGATCAAGGTTAACATTTCTAGTAATAAGACATGTCAATATTATTTACCCCCAATAGGATACATTGAGAAGAGTGCATTACATCTGCAATATTGTTGTCATAAATGCATAACCTCAATCTGTGAGAAAACATCAGAAAAATCCAAATTGAGGGACATTGTACAAAATAATTGACCAGTATTCTTCAAAAGTGTCAAGGTCATGAAAGATGAGGAAAGGCTAAGGAACTATCACAGTTGGAAGAGACTAAGGAGATGACAGTCAAAAGCAATGTGGGATCCTGGATTAAATCCTGGAACAGAAAAAGGACACAAGTGGAAAAAATGGTAAAATCAGTCTGTAGTTTCATTAAAAGTATTGTACCAATGTTAATGTATTAGTGTGGTTATACAAGATATTAAAATCAGGGGAAATGGGGTATACAGGAGCTCCCTATGCTACTTTTGCAACAGTTTGTAAGTCTAAAGTCATCTAAAGTCGTTTCAAAATAAAAAGTATGTATATATTTTTGTAAAACCAGACCTGGTACAAAGTAAATGTATAGGGCTGTTGTTATTATTGATATGCAGGTGTGCATAGCTTATTATTATCTGGGAGTAGGGAGTAGATGGGTTTACTATTAATTCTTGGTACAGTTGCTGCTCACCCAGAAGCTCACTTATTCTATTGAACTTTAGCTCAATGAGCTGTTACCTTCCTAGTCTAAACCCCTATAATTTCTCATCTGGATTACATTATAGTCCCCATAATTCAGTGCTTTCCCTGCTCTAATTCTTCCTACCCGCAGGTGAAATGGCGATCTTAGAATAAAATACAAATCACTTGTCCTGGCTGGCAGAACCCTACTTGATGTAACCCCTCTCTAACTCCAGCATTATCTCCTGCACTCTTCCTCTTATTACTACTTTGGTTTCTCCAACATGCCAAGCTTGTTTCTTGCCCTGGGGCCTTTTTCTGTTTCCTTCACCTGATGGCTTTCCCTTATTCCTGCCCTGAAGAATCTCCACAGGTTAGGATTCTTCTTGTCAGTTGCATCTTAGTTCAAATGTCACTTCCTCCAAGAAGTCATTCCTGACCACCTGGTGTGAAGTAGCTACCACGTACTCTCAGATTCTCCTATTTTAATCCTCTGCATAACACTTATTTGAGTTTTGTTTTCTAGCACTACTCGGAAACTTTATGAGAGAAAGGAATCTATCTGACATGTTAAGCTGTTGAATTGCTACCAAGTGTCAGAGTCTGGCATGTAATTTTTGCTCAATTAATATTTGTTAAATGAGGGATTTGCCATATTTTAAGTTCTGTGCGTGTATGTGTGTGGGGGTGTGTGAATTTCTCTTAACACTTTCTTTCACCTATATCCTTACATGATTCAGCTGGCAAACTGCTACTGATTTGTATTGGTTAAAGTTTTAAAGCTTTAGAAGAGTAGTGATTGCTGAGATATTTTTAATCAATTTAAAATTTAGAGTATAGAAGAAATTTGAGAAGTCATATTGCTAAGCTTCTTCCTTTTACCTATGTGGAAATTCGGGCCCAGACAGGTTGTTATACCATATAGCCAATTAACAGCAGAAATGGAATTAGAACTAAGGTTTCCTGACAGTAGGCCAGGATTCTTTTAGAGGTAAATTCTCAGCCTTTCCTACATCACCAGAAAAATGCCGGGTGTAAGGAGGCACAAACAAGTTGGTTAGTGTAGTGTACATTGGCCTAAATATAATTTAGTATAACCTTGGGTAACCTGTGTTTGATTAGTATACTCAACTGAAAAATTGATGTTCTGTGACTTCTCACTTGAGTGATACTTTGGCTTTCAATTTTTATACTAAGTCTTCTTTTAAAAATCTGAAAAAGATCCCCGAGTATCCTAAAATGATGTTTTGGCCAAATAATAGATATTCTTTATAAAATGTGATTGGTTAATTGCTTTTAAAACATTGTTTAGTAAGGCAGAAAAGTGTTGCCCAGAAAAGACAAGCCAAGTTCCCAATTTTTTTCCCTTCTTTTCCTAACATTTTATTTTAGAAAATTTTTAACATGAGGCAAAATCAAAAGATTTTACAGTAATAGCCATATACCCATTACCTAGATTCTATCACTGACATCATTCTGTGGCTTTCTTAAAAATTGTGGTAGGGCCGAGCCCGTGGCGCACTTGGTAGAGTGCTGCGCTGGCAGCGCCGGGCGACGCTCCCGCCGCGGGTTCGGATCCCATATAGGACTGACCGGTGCACTCACTGGCTGAGTGCCGGTCACGAAAAAACGACAAAAAAAAAAAAAAAAAAAAAAAATTGTGGTAGGGCTGACCCCGTGGCGCACTCTGGAGAGTGCAGCACTGGGAGCGTAGCAGCGCTCCCGCCGCGGGTTCGGATCCTATATAGGGATGGCCGGTGTGCTCCCTGGCTGAGTGTGGTACAGCCAGTCACCAGAGAGACAAAAAAAAAAAAAAAAAATTGTGGTAAAAAATACATACCTATATCATAAAATTTACCATTTTCACCGTTTTTAAGTGTACAATCAGAGACATTGAATACATTCATATTGTTATGCAACCATCTTCACTATCCATCTCTAAAACTTTTCATCATCCAAAACTGGAACTCTGTGCCCATTAGACAATAATTCCCCATTCCCCTTCCCACCACCTCCAGCCCCTGGTAGTCACTATTCTCCTTTCTGTCTATGATTTTGACTATTCTAGATATCTCATATAAATGGAATGATACTTTTTGTGTCTGGCTTATTTCACTTAGCATAATGTCTTCATGGTTTACGGGTGTTTTAGCATGTATCAGAATTTCATTCCTTTATAAGGCTGAATAATATTCTGTTGCAGGTATATACCACATTTTGTTTATCTGTTCATTATCAATTTTGTTTATCCATTCATTTATGCCTGGGTTGTTTCTACTTTTTAACTATTGTTAATAATGCTGCTGTGAACATGGATGAACAGGTACCTGCTTTCATTTCTTTGGGGTATATACCCAGAAGTGGAATTGCTGGATTGTTTGTATGATAATTTTTTTATTAGCATATTCATTGTTACAAATCATGCTTATTCTTTATGCCTCTTATCCAATCCCTCCCCCTCCCTCTTTCCCCTTCCCTTCCTGCTCTAATAACAATAGATTTGTTCTCTCCACCTGATAAATTAACTATTCCTCTGTTGGTTTGTTGCCTACATGATCTGTCCAGTACTGAGACAGGTGTGATCAAGTCTTCCTGTATTATCATAAATCAGATGCTTCTTCTATTACTGTGGAGTGTGCTTTGTGGAAAGAGAGGAAATTTTTTTCTTAGTGTCTGCTGGTGCCTCTCCTTGTGTCAACGAAGTTGAGAGTCTGGTGTGCCATCTGCATGGTGGCTGTGACTGCTGCTATAGAGACTCTCTGCTTTTGTGGCAGCTATGGCAATTGCAAAATGGCTATTGAGGGCTTCCCCGTGTGAAAACGGTGTTTTTGGTGTGCTCTTTACCTGGTTGCGGCTGGGTTCAGCTCCCCCCTCCAGCTCCATGCTTCAGGACCCTGGTGGGGCCCAGGACAGTGGCAGCACCTTGCCTAATTGCAGCTGGGTTTGGTGTCCCTTGGCTCCATACCTCAGGACCCCAGTGGGGCCCCAGGATTATATGATAATTCTATGTTTAATCTTTTTTTCTCTTTTTTTTTTTCTTGGCAGCTGGCTGGGATAGGGATCAAACCCTGGACGTTGGTGTTATTAGCACCACACTCTAACCAACTGAGCTTTTTTTTCTTTGGTGGCTGGCTGGTACAGGAATCCAAATCCTTGACCTTGATGTTACAAGGCCACTCTCTAACCAACTAAGCTATCCAGCCAGCCCTTCTGTGTTTAATTTTTTTGAGGAACCACCATACTGTTTTACACAGTGACTGCACCATTTTACATTCCCACCAGCATTTCAATTTCTCTGCATCCTTGCCAACACTTGTTCTCTTCTGTTTTTTTGATAATAGCCATACTAATGGGTATGACTTCCCAGTTTCTTAAAGTATATCTAGCAGCACTCTTCCTAGGTCTTCATAGACCATGTTGCTAGGGTCTTCAGCTTCATAAACTCAGAAACCACCATCATTAGTAAACCAAAAGGTGATAAAACTCTAAGATACTGACTCCTGCTAACCAAAATACACACTTCAAATACCTAAAAGAAACAAATATAATGGGCTGGGTTTGGGTCATCTGTCCACCCTGGTTCAGTTATCTATGACCAGTAAGGGCACAGTTACAGAAATCAATGGTTCCAATTTATTATTTTCCTAACCAGATGATTTGATACTCTCTTTTACTGATATGGGTATTCTCTGCCTGTGTCTTAGTCCATTTCTGTTGCTTATAACAAAATACCTGAAACTGGGTGATTTATAAAGAAAACAAAATTTATTGCTACAGTTTCTGAGGCTGGGAATTCCAAAGTCCTAGGAACACATCTGGTGAGAGCCTTGGTGTTACCAACTCTTCCTCTCTCACTCTCTTTTTTAATGCCCTCAGAACCACACCCATGACTGCCATTTTTAATCCATTCATTACAGCATGATCCTGCAATCTAATCACCTCTTCAAGACCCCACATTTTAATTACCATAATAGGATTTCCCACCCTCTTAACACTGTCACAGTGGAGATCAAGCTTTTTGGGCGGGGAGCAGGTACTCAATCCAAGGCAACCTGGAAGCTAGATTAAGATCAGAAGGCTACTTGCTGTCCTCAGAATCACAGATATGGCAGCCTGATCATCCAGCTCTTAGGACTCATGCTCTTGGACTCATGCTCTTGGGACTGATGTCGTCTCAGGAAAGCCCTGGAGAAACAGTGCCTGTGCTTGTCTCTCCCTTTTTTTCTGCTTCTGTTCTGCCTCCTTAAGATGACTTTTTATATGGAGTTTAACTCTTAGTGGGCTGGCTTATTTCCCTGTTCCTAAGTTCTTGCCAAGTACTTCATTGTAGTCCCTAATGGCTACCTAGGTAATTGATGTGGATCTTTTTTCTTAAAGAAAAACACCCAAGTAATTATTCTAAACTTCGTTTTGTTTTGTTTTGGCTTTTGTCTGGACAATTTTAAAAACTTATTTTCTGAAGATTAGAACATCTTTACCTCCCTGAGGCCATGCTGTCTGTTGGGCATGTGCTTCTGTTAGTAACTCCTATCTTCCCAAGTTCGTCTCTCAAGGCAAAGACACTGGCAGAGACTTTGAGTCCTCGTGGTTGTCAGGAGTCTTGGCACTGGATTGCTTAGTGCCTGGCATGCATCCAGGACAGACACATCAAAAGGCCAACCCCTTTGTCTTAGTATCTTACTCCCCAAGGCCTCCCAAGGCCTTCACAGAGGTCAAGTATCACCAAACCTTCAGTTATAGAATGATTTTTTTGTTCCAAAGAGAAAGACTGGGGACAGTGAGGAATTGTACAGATTATCTACCTATAAAAGAGGAATGTCATCATGGTGTTATGATTATTACCAATTTCTTTCAAGAGTAGCAATGCATATATCATGCAGCTGTTCAAATAGACATTTGTCTTTAATAAAAACGTAATTAATGACAAGGGGCATAGTAGAACATTACATGACCTAAGACATTGTGAGTACTATAATCCAACTATGGATGCTCTGAATATATAACCAAATGAATAGGATGTCTGAATAAATCCTAGGAATAATCTCTTTATAAATGGGAATAGATTCCTTGAGAGTAAATTGACTAGTCCCTTTATATTTTTATAAATAATGTGTGCACATGTGCTTGTGAGCATCTGGCTTTATTCTACACTAAAGTCAGTTGTCATGATTGACTTTGTTACTCCTGGAAAGGAATATTTTGAGAAAGTTTTCTGACTGTGCAGAACTTAAAATAAACATGGCTAATTTCTTAATTTCTTTAACAAACATTACTAGGTTTCATCAGTGATTCAATGAAATAAGCACCAGTTTTGGACTCAGGAAATGTGAATTCAAACTGAGGTACTATCAGTCTCTTAGAAATCATTTGGCTTTAGGGAACACAAACCCATTCATACTGACTCAGCAAAAAGGAAGGTATGTAAGGATGTCTTCTAGAATCCAAGCGCAGGAACTTCAGCTAGACTGGAAACAGTCTTGTAGGCTGTTCTCTCTGTCTCACTGGAAGCAAATCATCTCTGCTTTTCCCTTCACATCTACTGTTGCTTCTCTCCTTCCCTTCTTCTTCTCTGCTTTATTTTTTATTGTGCACATGGTCATCAAAGCCCTGGCTTTAACATTATTTCTATTTTAAGCATTCAACAAAAACTAACTTGGTTTTCCAATGAACTAATTCCCAGTTTCTGAAAGGAAAATGTGTTGGGTTCATCTTAAATCAGGCATGTGCTTCTTTCTTATGCAGTCAGTTCTAGCTGAGGGATTGGAAGCATGGTGCTTGCACTTTGAGGTCATGGTGATACCTGGAGCTACCTCTTCTGAATCTATGGAAGGGGAGCTTCTCCAAGAATGTGAATGCCAGGAAGAAGTGATTGGTAGAAAACGTGTGGCATCTCTACAATAATACCTATAATCTCTGTAACCTTGGGTGGGCCACTTAACCTCTATGAATCTCAGTTTTCCCACCTTTAAGTGAAATAATGATGAACTCTCACACCAGGTATTGTGAAAATCAGATAAGACAGAGCTTTCAAGAGGAAGTTGGAATTTCAAAGATGAATAGAATCAAATAGTGAGGCTGGTCCATGTTTATTACAGCACTGTTCACAATAGCCAAGATATGGAATCAAGTAAGTGTTCGTTGACAGATGAATGGATGAAGAAAATGTGGTATATTTATACAGTGGAATACTATTCAGCTGTTAGAAAAGAATGAAATCCCATCATTTGCAGCAACATGGGTGGAGCTGGAAGTTATTATGTTAAGTGAAGTGAGCCAGGCACAGAAAGACAAATACTGTATGATCTCACTCATTGATGGCATCTAAAAAAGTTGATCTCCTAGAGTTAAAGAGTAGAGTTGTGATTGCCAGAGACTGGGAGGGGAAGATAGGGAGAGGTTGGCCAATGGGTACAAAGTTACAGTTAGATTAGAGGAATAAGTTCTAGTGTTCCAATATGCAGCAGGGTTACTGTGGTTAACAATAGTATGAGTGTGACTGGGCTGGCCGGTTAGCTTAGTTGGTTAGAGCTTAGCCTTGTAACACCAAGGTCACAGGTTCAGATCTCCTAAATGGCCAGCCAACAAAAAAACAAACAAAAAACAAAAAAAACCAATAATATATATTTCAAAATAGCAAGAAGGGAGGATTTTGAATGTTCTCACCACTAAGAAATGATAAATATCTCAGGTAATGGATATGCCAATTATACATGTTTTGAATCATCACACTGTACCCCATAAATATGTACAATTATTATGTGTCAAGTAAAAATAAATAAAATCTTAAAAATAGGGAAGCTGGAAGAGAGTAAGTACTTCAGGTAATGGAATGCGAAGTCTTGTAGGTCAGAAGACCTGGAATGACGTATTTTTTTTTAATAGGAAGATAATGTTGAAAGATATGTGAGGCCAAGTGGTAGTAGAACTTGAATGTCAGCCTGAGCAGTTCAGGGTATATTCTGTGAGCTTCTTAAGGTGTTGAACACAGGAGTTACATTAAGGAAGCAATATTTCGGGCCGACCCCATGGCGCATTCGGGAGAGTGCGGCACTGGGAGCGCAGCAGTGCTCCCACCACAGGTTCGGATCCTATATAAGGATGGCCGGTGCGCTCACTGGCTGAGCGCTGTGCGGCCGGTCACAAAAAGACAAAAAAAAAAGGAAGCAATATTTCAGGCAGGTTAATTTCCCTTGTGCCAGCGAATGAGATGGGGTTGAGAAGAGTCCAGTGGCCTCATCTCCCAACTACCATGCCCCCTTCAGAAAAACTAGTAGAAATACTTTCGTGATGAGAATGCTGATTGCCACCTAAAATAGCTTTCACTGTATCTATTTCAGTCTTTCCCATTTTCCTTAAACATAGACAGATTTTTTCAAATTACAGTTATTTTCTACTTTATAGTTCTTCACCTACCAGATCTCCAGATACTTGTTTAAGGCCAGCATAAAACTTATTTCAATAGATGCTGATGTTGTAGATCAAGAATACTTAGGAGGAGGTTATATAACCTAAGTAGTTCTCAAACCTCATAGATTCATTTTCGGTTAATAAACGTTGATTCAACTTGGTATTCCCAGATCATGTAAGCTCTAACCTGGCACTGCACTCACAGGGATGCTTTGGAAGTACCGTTGAACTCTAACTGATAAATGCCTGAGCATTTCACCTTGTTGCTTTTAGTCAACTGTGCTGTTTTCAGAGGCTCCTACTGGAGGTGCCAGCTTGGGTTGCCCCACCAGTAAAAACCGAATCAATGTCTGAGAGGGGTCTTGCTTGATACCAGCTTTCTCTGCTTATGGCCATGTGTATGATTCCTTTAAAAATAAAATGTCTGTTATAAATTCTGAAAAAAATTGGTTGAGAGAGGGGGGGAAACATAAGGGACAGAGGGAGGAAAAAAGAAAGAATGTATGTGCGGTGTTGCAGGGAGGATAGTCCTTATTCTGAATGCCAAGAATCAGCAGAGAAAAGGGCCCATTGCAATATTTATTACAGCCAGGATGAGTCATTCCGGACATTAAAAAAATCAAAGGAAGGAGAGGTGGGTCACAGCAACAAAGACTTTTCTGTGATTCACTGTAGTCTCTTAGACTTGCCCTTCTTGCCTGATCCTCATTTCCCCCTCAGGAGGAAAATCATTTAGGAAGATAGATTCAGTCCTGCTGTGTATAACATTGACTTCCACACGGAATACTAATTGGTACATATATGTAACATTCAACTGGGATTTGGTCACATGATTCCCCCCTCCTTTTTTTCTGTGGCCACACAATTTTGCAAGTCTTTCAAATTGTTAAGGTTATCAATGCAGTATGGCTTCTCTTCTCTAATGCCATAGAATTTGAGTTCATATTTTCCACATGTTGTCCTGAGCAACTTGAAAAATAATTTAGTGGATTAAAGTTGTGGCACATATTTATTTAAACTACAGAACAATTGTTTTCAATAAAAACTTGAATTTTCAGCCTGTTTTATTACTTTATTTTCTTGAGGGTCAGGAGTAACCAAGGGCCTGTTTATAGGTGTCGGTGAGGCCGAAGCAAGGAGATTATAAAGCCTGAAAGAGTGATTGAGTATTAAATGCTTTATCTTATGTTGTTGCCTGTGTGCTTGTGTTGTAATAGCATTTGTGATGTAAAACTAAATTCATGATTCAGATGGAACCTGTGCAGATTTGTATATTACTTCTAAATATAAAAGAAATTTTCCGTGCCTAGTACTGTTAACTGTTTAGTTCTTTTCTAGTTCAAGGTTATCCTTAGGATCTACATCTTTGATGTTGCTACTGTTCTTTAGGCATATTCAGAACATGAGTGAGATCAAGACTGATGTCGGACGGGCTCGGGCATGGATAAGATTGTCTCTAGAAAAGAAACTCTTGTCCCAGCATCTCAAGCAGTTGCTCTCTAACCAGCTACTCACCAAGTAAGATGTTGCCTTTTGAGAAATTTCTGTTCCTATAACCTGTGTGCTTGCAAAGCAGATTGCATTAGCTGGCAAACTGACTTTTTCAGCATTGAATTGCTGATTCCTGTGCACATACATTCTTCTTGTCTAACAGGCATGTGCTTTGGAAATTCTGTCTGAATATAATACTGGATCATTTCTGGGAGGGCTCACCAAATTTCACAGCGAAAGGCCAGGTTGTTTCACTCTGCTTAGAAAAAAGCTAACTAGTTCACACAAGCTGATAGTAACATCCAAAAGACAGGTTGAAGGTCGAGCCCGTGGCGCACTCAGGAGAGTGTGGCGCTGGGAGTGCAGCGACGCTCCCGCCGTGGGTTTGGATCCTATATAGGAATGGCCAGTGCACTCACTGGCTGAGTACCGGTCATGAAAAAGACAAAAAAAAAAAAGACAGGTTGAACCTATATAAGCCTTAGATCATATTGTAAAAGTCACAACAAAACCTCGAGTAGCAAAAAAAGAGGGAGGGGGGGTTCCACAGTAAAGGGCTTCTTCTGGGAGTCTTGACAATGTTTCATTCAATAGTTTAGAGCCAATCAAGTACGTATCAGTTAACTGTTAACTGTTTGGATAGTTTCCTTATATTCTATCAAGAAACCCTCTTGGATGAAGTACATTGTCCACATATGTACATTAGAGCTCATTTGAAGGCTAAGGACTTTGAGGTCTTAATAGCAAAGGTATGCAAAGAATTCAACAAAGACCTCAAACGTAACAGTCTATTGGAATTCCGTCATGGTAACCCAGTGCTTTTTGTAGTTTTTTATTCATGCATATCACCCTTGGATTATTTACCCACAGAGCATTTTAGAATGAGGCTTAATTTTAGAAAGAGTAGGTTTGATAAAGAATGCAGTGTGACATATAGCCTGTGAACCTGACATTGTTCTCTTAAAACTGACTTTTTCTTTTTATTATAAAAGCCATTTATGCCCATTGTGGCCAAAGTATGAAGAAGAAAATGATAATAATTTATAATCCTACTATATATTTTTCACATTTCTTCTGTATTTTCTTCTATGCATATTCTCTTAGTTAAGATTATACTATATTTGCAATTTAGTATCATCCTTTCTTTGGCTTTACTATATATATATATATCATAAACATCTCACTATGTCACAGGAATTTAAACTCTGAATGCTGCATTCAAATACTGCATTTACTATTTACTATTTGAATGGCCTTGGATGAGATACTTAACTTCTCTGTATCTGTATTTTTTATATCTATAAAATGAGGGTGCTGGTAGACTTACCTCACAGAGTGGTCATGAAAACTAAATATATTAATATCTATAAAATACTTGGAAAAGTGCTTAATAAAAGTTACTTATTTTTAATAGTAGTAGTTTTGCTGTTCCTAAAACACTTCCTAAACTTTATTTTTAATGTCTAAATCATATTCTAACATATAGTGTATCGTGACATTTTATTAGATATTTGTGAGTAAATCTTTGCCCACATTTCATATTATATCCTCACAACTGAATCCTAAAAATAAAATTGACAAGTCAAGGGGCATATGACTGGCTTAAAGTAATTGTCACCAACAAATTGCTTTCCTCAGATTTTCAGCCTCACCAGCTGTGAGATTGGCTGTTCATTGCCCCCTTGTCAGCATTGGTCATCATTTTTAAATCCTTATTAGTTTGGTAGACAAAATGGATTCATGGGATTTTTTTTTCTTTAATTGCTAGTTAGGTTACCATATGTTTATTTTTGTAAATAGTTCTTTCAAGATTAAAGTTTCTTCCCATTGTCTAAGTGAAGGTGTTTATTTTTAATGGAAACATAAGGAAAGGCATGAAAAATATACTACTATTTTGTGCTTGTCTTACTCTTTCCTAGGAAGCTTTATAAGCGTTATGCTTTTCTACGTTGTGAAGAAGAAAGAGAGCAATTTCTTTACCATCTTCTTTCCCTCAACGCTGTGGACTATTTCTGCTTCACCAGTGTGTTCACCACTATCAGTAAGTCTGCAGAAGTGACTGTTAATGAAGTGTTACTCAGATGACAAATGGAATAAAAGCATTTATATTTTTGAAAGTGAGCTATACCATAGCACAGTGAGATAGATACAGTGATGCACCCCCAGGTCTCTATTTAGGAATGAAGGCTATTCATTCCCCAGTTGCTAGGAGTGCTGCTGGAAGACAGCCCTCAGCTGTCAGCCTCTGCGGTGTGCCTCATTGAAGAAAATCACCTTACCAGAAGTGATCCCTCTACCAGGGCCAGCCAGCATTAGCATCCCATGACTGATCAAAGGGCTGACCCAGAGCACACCATGGGGTCAGCTGAGGACTTCTGAGACTGCATCAGAGCTCTGTGTCTCCCTCAACCAGTCCTGCTTTCTCCTTACATGTGGATCCCAGGAGCAGGATTGTGCATGCTAATTTTTGACTTAGTCTGCTTCCCAAGAAACCCAGTCTGTGACAAGAGATGTTTACTAGGATGGATGTTAAAAGGAACATTTTATTAAATAAATATTCCAGTATCTTATCCAGATCACATAAATTCAAAGAATCAATATATGATAATAATAAACTTATGTAACTGAACACTATTGAACTTTAATGACTGAGAAAGACTTCGGGATCTTGCTGGACATTGTAGGTCTGTCATGGGAGAAAATGCTGATTGGAGATGTATTTTTGATAAAAAGATGAATTATAGCATTTATTCTGTCCACCATTACTAATTCTCATTTGCAGTGGGTCTCTGTCTCTACTCTGGAGAATTTTTACTCTTATCAGCTAGGAATTATGTGCAGCTGCAAATATCAGAAACTTGAAAACCAGAAGTTTAAATAGCTTAGTGATTTTATTTTTCTTACGTGATAAGTCTCAAGGTAGGCATCCACAGTGCTATCACAGTCCCAGGCTCATTGTCCCTTTCCTCATAGACATCCTCAGTGTGTGCTAATTGCCTCATGGTCACAAGACGACTGTTCTCAATCCACCTTCCAACAGGAAGGAGGGAGTGCCAAGAAGGAAAGGGCAGGTTCTGTGCTAGAAAAACATAATTTTCCAAAAAATCCCAGTAAACATCATTTATGTTTCACTGGCCAGAATTGTGTAGGTTTTTGCTTTCCAATCTTTGGTAGAGGAAGGCAAGGAAAAAGGGAATATTGGGATGGGTATTGGGCCATCCTATGCTGTCTGTTAAGCTACTATTCATTTATTAGGTTATTGCAGGTATACAAATCTAAGATGCTATATATACAGTTTTAAAAGTGAAGAAATAGCAGAGGTTGTTATGATTTCTAAGATCCTTATATCTGCAGATTTCTCTTCATCTGAGTAACTCTTTCAATTTGAGGAATTAAGATACTTCATGAAAGAAGTATTCTGAGTTTAATAATATTGCTTTTTCATACTTAAACTATGAAATCACTGTTGTGCTCTGTGGGCCCTTTGCAGACACAGAACTGCTGACTCTAAGCAGACCTTTCCTGCAGCTTTTCTAATCCTATCAATGCAAGAAATGAGAGAAGCCTCTGGCACCTAAAATAAAGTCTTATACTAACCTCTTTTGCTTTTAATTTCAAAAAACATTTGATTCTGATGATTACTAAACCACGAAAGTATGGCCTTTCCTGTGACATTTTCCCTTTCTTCAGCCAAGATAAAAAGACAGAAAGGGAGGTTATTCACCCAACATAAATGAAGTCGCTTATGTAAAATTAGGGAAGTGAACCATATATCCCATTCGTTTTCCTCATCCAAGAGCACACTGAACTGTGAGCTCATATTGTGGGGCTGTTTCTGGGCACCTTGTCCAGTAAATGTTTTTCATCCTACATGTAGACCTTTCAAGGAGGGCTTCTAACACCCCCTCTTGTGACCAAATGAACAGAAACTCCAAGGATATCAGTAAATAATATTGATTCTACCCTACTTTAAAAATGTGGGGGGGGGGGCTCTGATGGACAAAAATGTGCTAACGTGTTGAGTCGTCCCCATTTTTTTTTTAAAGGAGAAGGGAGGATTTGTGTAAGATTGGCTGACTTTCTCGTGCTTCCACATTTGAGCAAAGGACAGTGATAGGACAGTGGCATCTAGTGGTGTGCCTTTGGAAGAGCCTCTGGAAGGAAAAGTTTTCATACAGGTCTCTTTCCACAAGTCACCTTAGTAGCTTTCCAAGTTGTGGTTTCTAGACTTTGTGGTATGTCCAGAATGGAGGTGCCATTGTTTATTATCCTTGGCTTTGAGTATTGTGCTGTAAACTTAGGATGGGAAAGTTCTGAAGTGCAGTGCTTTAAAGCATTGCCTGAGAAAATCAACAATGACAGGATACTGTCCAAGAAGTCATCCACACCTTTTCATATGAAACGATATCAGTAGCCATCTTCATTTGTACTCGATTTTGGCACAAAATTAATTTTTAAAAAAAATCAAGCACTGAAAACACTGTATAGCACAGTCAGTGTTCATGTCCTCAGATATTCTGGTGCTAATGCTTAAGGTTGTTTATAAGTTTAATGGGGATATAAATCACTATGTTGAGATATCTATCTATCTATCTATCTACCTATCTATCTATCTATATATATGTATATATGCGCCATACGTACATGGTGATGGATATGCTGTGGAAACCAACACAAGTATTGGGACTTGTTTGTAAACTGGACCTCATCTTTCTAGACTGGAATAGGTTATAATATCATCTTTTTGTATAAGTAAATGTTGATAGATCATAAAAAGCAAATTATCTGTAAAAGCCAACAGAGTTCTTAATATATATTTGTTATCAGAAGAACTTTATCATAATATCTCGTTAACTTCTGCATTTTTATTTCAGTGATTCCATACAGGTCAGTGGTCATCCCGATCAAAAAGCTGAGCAATGCAGTCATCACATCGAATCCCTGGATCTGTGTGTCGGGAGAGCTAGGAGACACAGGGGTAATGCAGATTCCCAGAAACCTCCTTGAAATGACTTTTGAGGTAAGGCCAGCAAATACCTTTCTTAGCAGAAAGTATCATATGTAGTTCTACAGAAGGATTCCAGTTTTGTCATTTCATTTTTCCTTGAATCTAATATAATAAAGGAATACCCAAGCATGCAGGATCCTTTTTGTGATTATGTGCCTAAAATTATCTCAAGTTTTATATTTAATTATTGTTATTTTAATTTTATACTGTTTTCCTACTTGTCATGGTATGTTTTGGGGCTTTACCAGGTCCTACCTTATTCCATTTCTAGTGCCTAGCATAGAACCTGACAAGCAGAGAGCCTCCAAATAAATGCTTTCCCCACAATGGTTCTCCTCCCTGCTCAAACCTGGCCATCCTTTGGCAAAAGGATAGGAGGGCTGACATCCATGCTTATAGCTTTTAGACTACATGATGACATTTACAGTGTGATTTTTGTACAAATACCTTTTAGTATTGTTGTCAGTTTTCAGGTGTCACCTGGTAAAGTATTTCCATGAGTTTGAGCCCACATGCAGGTTGATATTGGCATGCAGGAAGAAGACAAATATGTGCTTGTGTTTTAGGAGGGAAGTGTATTAACAAAGTATCCTGTTCTCATGTTTCTTGGGGGCTAGGAATAGCAGTTTCCACAAGGAGTCATAATACTCCCCGAGAGCCCATTTTGGCCTTATCTATGCAGTGGACTCACAGCCATCTATATATAAAAGATTAAAACCTTTGGCTTTTCTTTGCTTATCAATCATGAAACACAAACTACATTAAAAGTCCCATCGTTGCTGTTTCCAAACTCTCTCCCACATCTGCCTACTTCTTTCCATCTCTGCTGCATGACTTATTCAAGATGTGATCATTCCTCAGCTGTATCACTGTGATGCTTTCTCACTAAAATACAAAGAAGTCAAGTGCTTTAAGAACTCATAACTCCGATTTTCCCAACCAGCATATAGTCAGCTGGGGTCTGTGATCTTTTCATTATCTTATTTTAAAAGTCAGAATTTAATTAACATTTATTTTTACTATTCCTATTATCATTGCTTTCTTGTATACTTGTCCACAAAGGACCAGTAAGGACAGTGATAACTATAGCTGCAAAGACTTCTAGTAGATAAGGTGTGAGGTTAGTTCTGCCTTAGTATTTTATTAGAAACAGAAAAATATTAGTGTTGGTGATTTCTAAAATCTATAGTGGTTTTCCTGACCTCTTAAATAGCATACTTCTCCCACTTCTTAAAATTCTTCTCTTCCTTCAAGGCACAAACCACTTTCTCAGTGATGTTTCTGGGTTCTCCAAGTAGAAGTAACTGTTCCTTCCCCAGAGTTCTTTTAGCACTTGTTTACATCTCTATTCTAGCGCCTTGTGCAGTTTACCTCATTTGATAGTTAATGTGCATATGTCTCCTATCTCATTATATGGGAACTCCCTGAGAGCGAGGAATACATGTGAATATATTTCTGTAATGCACAGCTGAGTACATTATGCACAGTGGGTTTCTGTAGTTGTTAAATTAAAGAAAACTGAAGTGCCACTACTAAAGCTTGAGAGGTAGCTGGATGGGATCAGGTACTGAATAACCTATGGTCCTGTTCCTACAGTGCCAGAACTTGGGGAAGCTGACCACTGTTCAGATTGGTCATGATAACTCAGGATTGTTAGCCAAATGGCTAGTGGATTGTGTCATGGTCAGAAATGAAATTACAGGACATACATATAGGTAAGTGGCCTCGGGTGCTCAGAATTCTTCGTTTTGAGACTGTTTAGATAAGAAATGTTTTAAGAATTTTTTTCTTTGTAAAGCTTTTCCACTTCCTTCTGAATTTTAGTTTCTTTTCTTGGGTTTTGTTTTGTTTTGCTTTGTTTTGCTTTTTGTTTATATAATACAAAATTGCCCAAAAATACTTTTTTAAAAAAATTTTATTTTGTCAATATACAATGTGGTTGATTATTGTGGCCCATTACCAAAACCTCCCTTCCTCCTCCCTCTCCCCCCCTCCCACCCAACAATGTCCTTTCTGTTTGCTTGTCGTATCAACTTCAAGGAATTGTAGTTGTTATGTCTTCTCCCCCCGCCCAGTTTTGTTTGTGTGGTGTGTGTGTGTGTGTGTGTGTGTGTGTGTGTGTGTGTGTGTGTGTGTGTGTGTGTGTGTGTGTGTGAATTTATTTATTTATTTTTAACTCCCACCAATAAGTGAGAATGTGTGGTATTTCTCTTTCTGTGCCTGACTTGTTTCACTTAATATAATTCTCTCAAGGTCCATCCATGTTGTTGCAAATGGCATATTTCATTCTTTTTTATAGCTGAGTAGTATTCCATTGTGTAGATATACCACATTTTCTGTATCCACTCATCCGATGATGGACATTTGGGCTGGTTCCAACTCTTGGCTATTGTAAAGAGTGCTACAATGAGCATTGGGGAACAGGTATACCTTCGACTTGATGATTTCCATTCCTCTGGGTATATTCCCAGCAGTGGGATAGCTGGGTCATATGGTAGATCTATCTGCAATTGTTTGAGGAACCTCCATACCATTTTCCATAGAGGCTGCACCATTTTGCAGTCCCACCAACAATGTATGAGAGTTCCTTTTTCTCCGCAACCTCACCAGCATTTATCGTTCAGAGTCTTTTGGATTTTAGCCATCCTAACTGGGGTGAGATGGTATCTCAGTGTAGTTTTGATTTGCATTTCCCGGATGCTGAGTGATATTGAGCATTTTTTCATATGTCTGTTGGCCATTTGTATATCTTCCTTAGAGAAATGCCTACTTAGTTCTTTTGCCCATTTTTTAATTGGGTTGCTTGTTTTTTTCTTGTAAAGTTGCTTGAGTTCCTTGTATATTCTGGATATTAATCCTTTGTCAGATGTATATTTTGCAAATATTTTCTCCCACTCTTTTAGTTGTCTTTTAACTCTGTTAATTGTTTCTTTTGCTGTGCAGAAGCTCTTTAGTTTGATATAATCCCATTTGTTTATTTTTCCTTTGGTTGCCCGTGCTTTTGGGGTGGTATTCATGAAGTCTGTGTCCAGTCCTACTTCCTGAAGTGTTTCTCCCATGTTTTCTTTAAGAAGTTTTATTGTTTCAGGGTGTATATTTAATTCTTTAATCCATTTTGAGTTGACTTCAGTGTATGGTGAAAGGTATGGGTCTAGTTTCATTCTCCTACATCAAAAATACTTTTAAAAAAGATTGCATTTGCTGATAATGCTTAGTCTGCAATTGTTGGTAAAGATTGGTATAACTCAAAAAAGAAGAAAGAAAGGAAAAAGGAAGCTTAAGATAATTTTAGTAAGAGGAAAAGATCTCTTGGGCTCTGCTAGTTAGAGCCAGCACCACTCTGTGGGAACGTTTTCTTTTCTCCTGTGACTTAACTCCAACATTAATTTCTAGTTTGAAAATATTCTTTCCAAAACTAGAGAATTTTAATATAGACTAGGTATAAAAAAATATTAAATAATTATTTAATTTGAGGGGGTATGATAATTTGTGGCTATGTAAGAGAATGTCCTTATATTTTAGAGATTCATACTGAATTGTTTTTAGGGATGAAATGTCCTGATGTCATAATTTACTTTAAGATACTTCAACAAAAAATAAAAATGAAGCACATGGTAAAATGTTAAGTGTAGGTGATAAGAATGTGGGTGTGTGGGGCTAGTTGGTATTAGCTTACTTGGTTAGAGCGCAGTGTTACCACACCAAGGTCAAGAGTTCAGATCCCCATACCGGCCAGAGCCAAAAATAAAACCGGAAAAATAAACAAACAAAATATGGGTATCAGATATATAGTTCTCTACTTTTTTATATTTCTGGAATTTTTATTAATTAAACAGTCCACAGGCAATAAAATAATGGGCTTCATTCATGGTGTCATTTTTAAAACTCTGATTAAAACAAGTACAGACAATTGATGAAACTCAGAAGTTTTCTGTTCTACCAGATTCCCATGTGGGCGGTGGCTGGGGAAAGGCATTGATGATGGGAGCTTGGAGAGAATTCTTATTGGAGAATTGATGACCTCGGCATCAGATGAGGATCTAGTAAAGCAGTGTCGAACTCCACCCCAGCAGAAATCACCCACCATGGCAAGGAGATTGAGCATCACTTCACTGACAGGAAAAACAACCAGTAAGTAGTTGATTTTTCTTATTTTCCAATGTGCTTTAAATACTGCAAGCTTTATATGGCCATTTTACAGAAAACGGTTGCATTAATAAATTGTGTTGAGAAGATTTAAAAAAAAAGAAGTTGAGAAATATTAATTTGGGAGGGAGGGGAAGGAGTAAAGGGGAAAAAATACCACTCACTGTTCATTATCATTTTTCATTAACAAATAATCTAAAGCCTAAAGAATGTTAAAAATCTAACTTAAAAAACTGCTTGTTCTGTTTTAATTAAACTGTGGAGATATGAATGAATATTTTGCCTGAAACTTAAAGAAGAGATAAGAACAGTTATTACAGCTCTCCCAGAGAGCCGTATCTGGCTATCCAGGGTCCCTTCTTCTAAGTGATTAAAAATTCCTTCTAGGCTGCCCTGCCAACTTTTTTTCTATAGGAGTGATAGATTACTATAAAGGAGTGAGTTTTATGGATAGGATACTAATGTACACTAATGCCATTTTTAATAGTACAGTAAACTAATTTATACTAATGTGGGCTTTAGTAGGCTGAATAATGTTTCCCAAAGGATGTAAAGTTCTAATCCCTAGAATCTATAAATGTTACCTTATTTGGAAACAGGATTTTTCGTAGATGTGATAAGGATCTTGAGATGAGGAGATTATACTGAATGCAATCACATGTATTTTTATAAGAGGGAAGCAAAGGGAGATTAGACACACACAGAGGAAAAGGTAATGTAAAGACAGGCAGAAATTGGAGTGATGCAGCCACAAACCAAGGAACAGCCGCAGCCACCAGAAGCAAGGCAAGGACTGGATTCTTCCCCAGAGTCTCAAGGGAGTGCAGCACTACCAACAAATTGATTTTGCCCAGTGATCCTGATTTCTGACTTCTGGCCTCCAGAACTGTGAGAGAATAAATTTCTGTTGTTTTAAGCCACCTTGTTTGTGGTCATCTGTTTCAGTAGCCACAGAAAATGAATACAGAGACAGTATGATTTAATGAAGTGGTTTTATTTCAGTTATGGACAATAACCTTAAATAGAATAACAAACGTACCTAAGAGGTACTTAGTTTACTAACAAAACATTTCCCTAGGCACTATTAGTCTCTTTCCATTTAGCAAAATATTATATTAACTATTAGGATGATATAGTCTAAAAATTACCCTTTTCATTTCTCAAACTATTTCCGTGATTCATAATTCCTTTCTCCTGCAGAAGTAAACTTCATACCACACACACTAGAATGGCTAAAATTACAGAGACTGATAATACCAAATGTTGGCGAGGATGGGGAGCAGTGGAAAGCTCATACATTGTTAGTGCGAATGCAAAATAAAAGTTTGGCAGTTATAAAAATATACACACACTTTCCTTGGCCCAGCAGTCTCACTCATACATATTTACCCAAGAGAAATGAATATGTTTATTTACACAAAGACTGATACACAGATGATCATAGCAGCTTTATTTATATTAGCCAAAAATAGAAACAACCCCAATATCTATCAATTGATGAATAGATAAACAGATTGTGGTATATATAGTCAGTGGGATACTATTTGGCAATATATAAAAACGAACTAATGATACATCTAACAACATGGATGACTCTCAAAAGCTTTATGCTAAGTGGAAGAAACCAGGTATAAAAAAACTACATACTATATGATTCCATTTATACTAAACTCTAGAAAAGGCAATATAATAGTGACAGAAAGCAGATCAGTGGTTGCCAGGGTTGGGAGCTGGGGAAGGAGATTGACTAAAAAGGGGCACAAGGAAACTTTTGGGGATGATGGAAACTTTTTTATACTATACATTTGTCAAAGTTCATCAAATTGCATCCTTAAAATTAGTGAATTTTATTGTATGGTGAATTGTAATTATGATGATTTAAAATAAAAAAGTATATTTCAGCCGAGTCCATCCAAATTATTACAGTTTCTGAATCAGTCCAGTTTCATGGGGTATTACTGATTTGAGAGGCCTTTATCCCCCATTTTTAATTGTATTTTCTTATCTTACTCAATAAGCAGAAAATTTTAAATAACCCAAGACTCAGAGATGGATAACTAGAGATGGCAGGTTAACTCTGTTGGTTGGAGTGTGATGCTGATAACACCCACGGTCCAGGGTTTGATCCCTGCACAGGCCAGTTGCCAAAAAAAATCAAAGATGGATAACTGGGTACTTTCTCACAGTATGTGCAAGCTGATATTCAGAGAACTAAGAATTTTAAGTCCATCTGAAAATACTACTGATTAGTACATGGCTCTTTTGGAATGAATAAAAGTTTTCAAAATAGACTTGATGTTTAAAAAGAGAAAATATTCAGAGAAAGATAAAAGTGAAAAAAAAAAAGCTACTGAGTAAAGAAACTACAAGGAGCTGAAGAGGCCATAATATCAGTACTTCAATCATAAAAGTTTACATTTTAACAATTTTTATGCATTAATATAGAAAAACCTTACTTGAATTTTGCCTCAAAAAACTATTTTATATAAGAAATCCTCCAGCAGTATGAATTCAGAGATTCTTAAACACAAGGATGTATAGATTTTCCTTTATAGTGTGATAAGTAAATTAGATCTAATCACCACAAGAAAACACAGAAATAACTATATCATTCTTCTCTTGCTGCTTACTTCTGACCCTGGATAAGACCTGTTTGCCACCATTTTTTAAAACCATTCTTGGGGGTTGGTGGCAAAGGCAACTTAGGTCCCATTCGAGCAGCCCACCAAGCTCTCCCTCAGGAAAATGGCCTGGACGAGCAAGTGCCGGCTGGGAGGATGAAGCAGTGCCGCCACAGACTGACTTGCCAGGAGGGGAAGGAGTTCTGGGCTTTGGGCTGGCGTGCCACAGGTTACCTGGCATCTTCCCTTTACTTTAAACACAACAGCAAAACTTCGGACTCCAGCTTAGCCATTCAGAGCTTCAGAAGTCTTGGTCTCTGCCCACTAAGGGGCTCAGAGGTAGGTAGCATAAGGGAGCATCCGAGGGATGAAGCTGGGGATCTTCCCCACTTCACTTCGCAAATCTGGGGACTTGCTAGCACTTTTTGGTGGACACCATGTCAGGTGATTTGCACCCAAATATCTCATTTAG
This sequence comes from Cynocephalus volans, assembly GCF_027409185.1. Taxonomy (NCBI): domain Eukaryota; kingdom Metazoa; phylum Chordata; class Mammalia; order Dermoptera; family Cynocephalidae; genus Cynocephalus; species Cynocephalus volans. The sequence continues at coordinate 82,636,579 of NC_084471.1, forward strand.
TTTTTGCAGTGAGGTGTGTATTTTCCCTATTCTTGGTTGAGGAAACTCAAACTCAGAAGGTAAACACTTGGCTAGAGCTATAGTCACAAGTGGTAAGGCTAAGATTTGAATCTAGGGATCTCTCGGATTCTTTTTCACTGTGCTAAGATGACTCCCATTTGGCCAAACTGGTCAGAGGCAAGTTTCATGGAGCCCCTGGCAAAGTCAGCCTGCTCCAATGATGTGTTTCCTACATAGGTGGACACATTTGATATTCCATGGTACTTTGGTTTATTTCTCTTGTGTGAAAATGCAGCCACTGTTCATTATTTTACAGAACCCAATGCTGGACAGATCCAAGAAGGAATTGGAGAAGCTGTGAACAATATTGTGAAGCATTTTCACAAACCTGAAAAAGAGGTATTATGGGCTATAAAACTTAGTATAGTGGGACTTTTAAAGCTGCTTTTATACGTGACACATAGGGCAACGTGGGTGCTTTAATTTTCATTTGTAAGCTTTCTAATAGGTGCAAAAACGTGCTTCATACAACTACCTCAGCTCTTGTTTCTCTAGTGTATTTCTTAGACATAAATGTAGCAGATTTTTCTTTGGCACTGTGTGTTATGCTCCACAGAGAGGAAGCCTCACAGTATTGCTATGTGGAGAGAATGGCCTGGTTGCAGCACTTGAGCAAGTTTTCCACCATGGGTTCAAATCTGCTCGCATCTTTCACAAGAATGTCTTCATCTGGGACTTCATAGGTAAATAAAGCAGATACATGTTATTATAAGGTCATAGAAATGTTTCTTAGAAAACTCAAAGACCTAGAGATTTAAATGAGTAAGGGTTAGTGATAAGGGAGTATGTTTTAAAAAATAAATATCAAATAAGCACTATCTTTGTTTTTCATCCATTCAACAAATATTTATAGTGCTCACAATATTCCAAACACTTTCCTAGATGCTTGATATATATATATGAGTAAACAAGACAGAAAACCTACAGTTGACAAACATATTCTGTTGGCGTGGAGGAACAAGCAATGTACAAAAACATAACAAATATGTAATTCATATGATATGTTAGAAGGTGATGACTGATCTAGAAAAAAATAGAACAGGGTAAAAGGAATGGAGTGGAGAATGCTCTTTTCAGTGGTGTGGATTCTATTAGTGGATGGACGGATGGATGGATGGATGGATGGATAGAAGGAAGGGGTAGTTATAAAGGATTTGTTGACATGGTGGCATTTGAGCACAGACTTTAAGGAGGTGAGGAAGTGAGCGAATGCAGATATCTGAGAAGGCGGCACTCCAGGTTGAGAGAGCTGCCAGTGCAGAGACCCCAAGGTGGAATTGTGCCTTTCCTTTTCATGGAATCACAAGGAGACCAGTGTGACTGGAACAGAGTGTAGGAGAGAGAGAGAAAGAAGTAGGAGGACATTGGGGTTGGGGGTGTTTAGTGGCAGGACCAGGTTGCATAGGGCCTTCTGGGCCATTGCAAGGCCTTTGGCCTTTATCCTGAATGAAATGGAAAGCCATTGGAAGGCTTTGAGCCGAGGAGTGACATGATATAATTTTTTTTTTTTTTTTTTTAAGGATTTCTCTTGTTCTATATTGTCTAGTATGGTAACCACTAGCCACATGTGGCTATTTAAATTTAAATTGAGGGCCGAGCCCGTGGCGCACTTGGTAGAGTGCGGCGCTGGGAGCGCTGCGACGCTCCCGCCGCGGGTTCGGATCCTATATAGGACTGGCCGGTGCACTCTGAGTGCCGGTCACGAAAAGGACAAAAAAAATAAAATAAAATAAAAAAAATAAAAAAAATAAATAAATTTAAATTGATTTTGGGCCGAGCCCGTGGCGCACTTGGTAGAGTGCTGCGCTGGGAGCGCGGCAACGCTCCCGCCGCGGGTTCGGATCCCATATAGGAATGGCCAGTGCGCTCACTGGCTGAGTGCTGGTCACGAAAAAGACAAAAAAAAAAATTAAATAAATAAATAAATAAATAAATAAATAAATAAATTTAAATTGATTTCATTTAAATTAAATTTTAAAATCACTTTCTTAGTCACACTGACCACATTTCAAGTGCTCAATAGTCACATTTGGCAAGTGGCTACCAAATTGGACCTTGTAGATATAGAGCATTTCCATCATCACAGAAACCTCTATTGGAGTGTACTGATCTAGCCTGCTAAGCTTTGTAATCTTTCTTTTGGTATGCAGCTCTTCTGGAATTCCCAGTTTCTTTAAAAAGGCAATTAATCATTTTGTGTTTTGTAGATAAAACCTAGGTGAAGTAGTTGATTTCATCTAATTCAGAATTTTTAGGCAAAGAAAGTTGACAGAGCTAGGCCCTCAGGATTTATTCTTTTTTTTTTTTTTCTGGAATGCCTAGAATCTTATTGTTTCTGCCTCAGTGTGCATACATCTCTCTTCCTAAGATTTAATTATTCAGGTCCCTTTCAATGATCTTGTTGCAAAGCTTTAGCCATTCTGTAACTAGAAGACAGGGCACCATTACAATAGCTGCCATTACTAGTTACTCCTAGAAATTTCTAGTTTTAACTGAAAATTGTAATTTTCTTTTCTTTTTTGCCAATTGCCATTTCATGAAGGTATTTTAAAGAGAGTATACCTTCCAGCTTTCTGGAATGTAGTCTAGATTAAAAAATAAATTTCTGGGAGCATATCGTTCTACCATGAAACATGGACCTCTGGAATTCATTCTGAAACCAATGATCAAGTAATGATTTTGGCTTCAGGACTGGCTATAATGCAAAGCATCATTACTGTTTCCAGAATAAATTAAGGGATGAATCTTTCTGCATATGAAGTATTGATGTGTATTGTGATGTGATTCTGACTTCCTTCCCCAGAGAAAGCGGTTGCTTATTTTGAAGCTACTGACCAGATTCTAGACAATGAAGATGATGTCTTTATTCAGAAGTCATCCTGCAAAACCTTCTGCCACTATGTAAATGCTATTAATACTACACCCAGGAACATTGGGAAAGATGGCAAATTCCAGATTTTAGTTTGCCTTGGAACACGGTATAAAACCAGTTTTTTACTTTCCCTATCCTTGTTACATGTTGAACAAAATGCCCTTCCAAACCTCTCCCTTGAGTTTCTTTCATTCCAAGTTTTATTATAAGACTACTGTTTATTGTGTACTTGATATATGCTGGGCATTGTGCTAAATACTTTACCTACATTACCTCATTTAATACTCCTATCACTTCACACCACCACTACGTGAAGTAGCAATCTATTTCCCCATTTTATAGATGAGAAAATACAAAATAGAAGAGGCACAGATAAGTTAGCAAACTTTCCCAAGGTCACACAGCAAGAAAAAGGTAGAGCCAAGATTCACACCCACCCAGTCTCACTCCAGAGTCCAAGCTCTCAACCATTACTCTACACTGGCTCCAAAGGTAGGAGGATAGGAAGTAGGTAGGTTGGTATATAGACACAACAATACAAATGTATGTACAAGAGTACTTCAAAAAGTTCATGAAAAAATGGATTATATTATCTATAATAGGAATATTATATTCTAATATTAATCTTCCCATGAACTTTTTGAAGTATCCTTCTGTATCACTATATTGCTTTAAATTTAATAACATTGTGGGATTCTTGCTATATTAATGTTATCTTCTCTTTAAGACTGTTTCCTACTGCTTTATTTTTTTGAAAATGACACATAGGAGTGGTACAATCCATTAATTTTTAAAACAGCTCTCAGAATTGTAGAAAATGAAACACACAGACCTTTAGAAAAAAAATTTTTTTTTTTTTGGGCCGAGCCCATGGCGCACTTGGTAGAGTGCTGCGCTGGGAGCGCGGTGACGCTCCCGCCGCGGGTTCGGGTCCTATATAGGACTGACCGGTGCACTCACTGGCTGAGTGCCGGTCACGAAAAAACGACAAAAAAAAAAAAAAGAAAAAAAATATTTTTTGAGTTATTCATGTAAGTGTTTTCTCCTAAAATCTCGAGAACCCCAACTTGAGATTCAGGATGGCCTAGTTATGGTTGCCTTGTCATGAAAGGCATATTGAGAGATGTTCACTCAGGATATCTTAGGTGCTTAATGACAGATTACTAATGTCAAGGTTTGATCAGAAGACATTGAAGATGTGAGATTTTGTCCTCCTAAAACAGCTGGTTTACAGAACTAAGTTCTATGTTTCTTCTTAATAAAAGGGACCCAATTTCAGCTGTGCTTTTAAAGTTCCTTTTTAGCATGATCTTTATCTCCTTTTATCTTTATAATGTTCTGATTTATTAGACCAATGCAAACCATCTTCTGGTTTATAAAATCTATTTAATGTTTTTCTGCTTTGATTGTGTTCCTTACCTTGTTATGTTGTATAAGTTAAGAAAAAAATGGCTAATCCCTACTATTTAATGTACTCTTTGTTCTCAAAAGGTCAGTTTACTCAAGCATGCTTTACCACAGAATAGCACCCCTGTAAAAAAAAAACCAGACATAGAGAATGATATTTTGCCTCTTTTTAAAGGTGGCAAAATCACAGTAGAGAATTTCTTCCGTGTACGTAGACTTTTTAACATACTTTTAAAGTTAGAAGGGTTTTCCCATAGCTTACACTGTCTCATTACTGTCTTTACCAGTGAATATTCAACTTCCTGGCTTTGGTGTCCTCTCTCCTGACTTTTGGGCTTGGCTAGATTTTGCGCCACCCAGCCCCATAGCCTCCCAATTGAAAGCACCAATATGTGCATTGTTCTGCAGTGAGGCCAGCAATGCTCAGGAGTTGTTTCTGTTTTGATCTATAGGGATCGCCTCCTCCCACAGTGGATTCCGTTGTTAGCAGAGTGTCCTGCCATTACTCGAATGTATGATGAGAGCGCCCTCCTGCGAGACCGCATGACTGTCAACTCACTCATTCGAATTCTGCAGACCATTCAGGACTTCACCATAGTCTTAGAAGGATCACTCATCAAAGGAGTGGATGTGTAACCCAACTGGCCAGAAACCCTCAGTTTAAACCCCTTGCTCCTGAACCTTCCCCCAACTGTGGGGACCGATTTGGACTTGTCTGACAGTAGTGAGTCACTGATGGGGGCAGCCCACTGTGTGCCCCTGAACAATCCTCACTCTGCAGACAAGGCAAAATGCTGTATTGTAGTTCATTTGAACCTGGAATTTAGTATAAAATAGAGTATTTTCATGTGTTAGATGTGTGTAAATATGCTATCTTCTTTAAGAAATTATATTACTCTAAGATACTTTTCTTAGCTTGAATATTCCTGTGACTTAAAATAAGTAGCTTAAAAACGTTGTGGGGTGGGGGGGCAGAGTGGTGCTCGTCAGGAAGAAGCCAGTAAACGTGTAAATAAAGTGCGACCCAGCCGGGCATTTTTTTTGTTTCTGCAGGTGTCACAAAGGAACCCAGAGTGCGTTGTTCTGTAGTAGCCATCCGTCCTAGTGTTTGTTCCTTTGTATCGTGAATGTACACAGCTTTACCTACTGTGTGGATAGTACCCACTTTATCTTTTAAGTTACAAACTATTTTATGTATTTGATTTTGAGTCATTTTTCCAGTCTTTTGGAAAATATTTTTAGTTGGCACAAGATGAAGATATAGTTCAAGTATTTTAATTACTAGACCCAAGATGCTTGGCTGAACTGGAAAGAGAGAACACACAAAGCCCCGAGAAGTGTGTTAAATTGCGGAATTATAACTTCTTTACACTTTGGAAAGATTAGCCTAGACTAACTTCATTCTTGGCATTTTTATTCTTGTTACTTGAGGTACTTTGGGGAGGTATGAATTTCAAAGTGTTAGCCTCAAGAACTGCAAACAGCAATTTGATTCTGTACTTTTAATTTGGTCACCTAAAGTCCATAGTGGTCCTTTACCTCTTAAGGATAACTAGGAGCCCTGTCTTTGTTAGATTCCAGTCACCCCCCTCTTCGTGCCCATCCCCCCTCAGGAAATGGAAGGAATGTCTGAGGAGGAGGAGGAGGGCTGTGTGTGGCTTGGAATGTTTTTGTGAAAGTATTTGTTGACCATGATAATGCAAATAACAGAAGGCAAAAGAAAGAATAAACCCTTTCTGCGTGTTTCATGGCAAGCTTTATGTTACTTTGTTAGAAGGGGTAATAATGTAAAACAACTGGCCTGGAGGACATAAAAGCCCCTGCAGCACAGACTGACAAAATGGGAAGCAAAACAACAGGCGACAATTTTGAAAGACCAAAAGTTGTGAGTATCTTTCCAGTTTGATATTTTATAAAGAAGTTAAGTAAATGTAGTGTTATCTAGTTGCCTGAAGTCTTCATCTTCTGGTAGGTCCTGTAACACTAATTAGGCATTTGCACATTGTTAGCAGTGAAATTGTCTCAGCAGAGCCCCAGGTTGTATTCCCAGTTGTGACTAGAAGCAAAGCCATGGCCTCTCAGGATCCATGTGCAATCTGAGGGCCTGGGCTTTAGCCAGCAGTGCTGTTTCCCTTATTTCCTGGAGGAAGAAACTAATGAAACAAGTGCCTCACTCCCTTTACCAAACACTGTATTCAGCCAGTGAACAGCCCCTTTTAACTTGTCACTTCATACTTGAGGAAACGGGGAGCTGAAGACTGCATTTAGAAACCCGTTGAAAGGGTTTAAGATGGTTCTGGGTGACCTGGGAAGACCAGAGATTTGTTTTATCTGAAGCTAAAGTGTGTCTACCCTGCAGTGGCTATCCCAAGGTCATAAGAAGTCTGTTACGGAAGACATCCAGAACCTGTTTCATATCAGGCTCTACGATGTTCAGTGATAAGAAATTGCAGAATGATCCAATCCAGGATTTCGTGCTTCAACACACTCTGGGCAACAAGATTGATTATTTAGATTCATCTGTAGAATTGAGTCATCCAGCCTTCTCATTTTATAGTTGGGGACACTTATGATTCAGAGAGATTAAATTTTTACCCTTACCCCACATCTGGTCATTGATAATACAGGGTCTAGAACTTATTAATTTTTTTTATTGCATCAGGCTGCATGAGACCTGTCTTCAAAGCATTCTTACTAACAGTCTTTATATTTTTTTCATTATTAGTCTTTTCCATTGGATCTTTATTCATGCACCTATACATGCAGGAAATAAAGATTAATAGTCAATTATAATATTCATTTATAAGAATTAATATTCACTTTAATGCATTGCTCTCAAGTTACTGGGAATTACACCTGTTGTAAAAACTGGGAGCAAAATTGGATTTGGGTCCTGTGAATGAATCATTACTTTAAAAAGCAATACAAAAAAAAGTTATACCTAAAGTTTCATTTCCACTTTAAGTGGTATGACTTTAATAGTAAAATGACTGATTTTAAAAGACACATATCAAAACTGACATATCCTCTCAGATTCTGGGCCATTTAGTCACCTTCCAAGCCCACGCACGTATTCCAGTGAGACAGCCAATGTCCTAAACTCATGTGGCCTCCTTGTGAGCTCCTTGAATGGCCTGTAGCCCATTCTTTTGAATATTCCCAGAGGTGGTAAATCTTGGCCTTTCAGAATAAATTTAATATTTGAAAACAACATAAAGTCCCTAGGATCCAAGTTTGAGGAATAAAAAGGAGGCTTAAACTGAGTTTAGGGTCACATAAGAGGTGTGATTATATAGAAATAAGACTTAGTTTTATGTAGTTTATAACCGTCTCTGAGTCAATGCCAAAATATTTTGGGCATGACAGTAGCAGAATCCTTACAATAAATGTACATAGCCTTTCAAGCTGACTTTTGGAAGAATCATATCCTCTTAGAGGTATTCTTTCTCCTGTGTACCTTTGGAGGTTTTTTGTTGTTGTTGTTGTTTTTGTGGCTGGCTGGTAGAGGGATTTGAACCCTTGACCTTGGTGTTATAACACTGTACTTTAGCCATCTGCCGTATTAATTTTTGAAATTAATATATTGCTTTAGAATCACACCTCAAAGTTAAAATAATTAAAAATCAATTTTTTAATTGGCTTTTTTTCACTCAAATAAATTAGAAGTAAATGCCTGGGACCATAATTAGAATTTTCACATAATAATTGTTTGAGAAGAAATTGTTTTAAAATTAAATTGCCAAAATATTACCTCTTGAAAAATCTGTTTTCCAAGTGTTTTTCATGTGTCCCGAAACCCCTAATCTCAACCTTTATGACAGAGTGGCATTATACTGATGTTGGTATTGTGTGTCAGATCCTAGGTCTGTGCCCTGGTTGGCAGTCATGAGCACCTGACAAATTACTGAGGCTCAGTGTGAAGTAGTGTAAAGTAGAGTTCTAGAAGGGGAAAAAATGGCTACCAAGAACAAAAATAAAGCCTCTCAACCCTCCTCACCCTGTTTCCCACTGGGCATGAGAATTTGATAAAGGAAACCTAAAATTTGACAAAAGTTTGGATTTCTATCTAAATTTATTTTAAATGTTTCACACTTTTTTGCACCTTTTGTAACCCTGTGGTATTTATTTTAATGTAGCTTTTTTTTTTTTTAATCATTTTAATGAACTTCTTTCACACTATATGAATGATAGAGGGGAAATACTGAAATGCTCATATTTCCTTTTTTGGCAATAAAACACTGTTGTATGTAAATGTAAGTGAAAAAGAGAAGTCAGGACTATGCATAATAGCTTATATGTAGTATACATTGACACCCCTAAGATATTTTGAAATATCTTAGATCCCCAGGGAGATGTTTATTTGACAGCATTGGAAATGCAGCTCTTCATAATGAAATATCTTCTTTCTGCTAAGAATTATGATTTTTCAATAGATTTTTCTTTTAGGGAACAGTATTTCCTGTGGGGTTTACAGAAATTAGCATATCCTTTTCACTATGTTTAAAGGAAAATCTGAACTTAAGTTATTTATTTCAGTATTAACACACTTTCATTGATTGAGAATGGAGTCTTGAGCCCTTCTCTACTTTATAAAGTAAATCCTATTTCCAAGTCATCTGTGTCTTTTGAAGTCCTTGTTATTTAAGTATTTATTACATTACCATTTAGCATAAATAGGAGACAGAAAAGAATAGTAAGCTACTAGGTCCCTTATTCCTGTTAAAATACATTTATAAATCTCTTGAATCAAACTGAATTCCATACTTTTTGAAGAGGTTGCTGATGTAGTATGATCAAAAGAATTCAAAGAGAACCTTGTCCTCTCAAATTTTATTAGAGCCTATTGCCCTCTCAAAGACAAGATTAAGATTGGCTTCTGAAAGGTATCACATTGAGCTGTTAATAGCAGAGTGGAAAAAATCAAATAAAATTTCTCATTTGATTTTTTATTTTATTTTTATTTATTTTTTGTTTTTGTTTTTGTTTTTTTTTTCCCTAAAATTTCTCTTCATTTGAAGGGATCCAGGGTATCCTTGGATTATGTACAAGGGAATCATGCTTGGTCCTATTACCTAAATGTACTTGTGTGTGGATCCAATCTTCATTCTTTTTTTTTTTTTTTTTTTTTAATTTTTTTTTTTTTTTTTTTTTTAAAGATGACCGGTAAGGGGATCTCAACCCTTGGCTTGGTGTTGTCAGCACCACGCTCAGCCACTGAGCAAACCGGCCATCCCTATATAGGATCCGAACCCGTGGCCTTGGTGTTATCAGCACCGCACTCTACCAAGTGAGCCACGGGCCGGCCTCCAATCTTCATTCTAAACACCAAATCTTGTTGACAGTAGAGAGTTATAGTAAGAAGTTTCTGTTGTCAATCAAATGAGGGTGTGAAACATACAGAAAAAAATCCGCTGTGTTACACTTGAACCATGTATAAATGTACCCTGTGTATCTTTTTTTTAAATTAGCGTTTCTGCATTTAAATTATATTGGTTTTCTTTGTACTGTTAACAAAATGTATTCAGAACTCAATTTTTTTTTCTTATCCAAATATAAAATCTCAAGAGTATTGTGATATTAAGCACTTTAACATACATATCAGACAAACCAACGTGGATTTTTCAGGTTTTGGAGTACATTTAAATATGACTTTTCATGCTTTGTTCTTTACAAATAAAACTGTGGGGTTGGTACTTTGTTTTGCTTCATTATTGTAGAATCTCAATACTTAATCTTTCCACAGGAAAAGAGACTTCACAAGCAGAGATCAAATCAAAATCATTATGTAGTGAAAATGTAGCCTGATTCAGAGCCCCATAATGGCCAGCCCTCCAAAAAAAAAAAGAAAGAAAGAAAGAAAAAGAAAATATAGCCTGCTGGACAACTGTTTATTTAAAAGAGGTGAAAAAATTGAACTCTTCCTTACACTATACAGAAAAATCAATTTTTGGTGGCTTAGCAACCTAACTGTGAAAGGCTAAACAGATTTTTCAGAAGAAAATATAGGATGTATTTATGAACTTGGGAATGGAGGATTTCTTAAGCAAGACACCCAAAACAAATCATAAAAGTAAAGTGAGATAAATTTGACTATGTTAAAATTAAGAATTTCTGGTCATCAAAATACCATTTAAAAAAGAAAAAAAAAAAAAAACTTCAAACTGGGAAGATATATTTCCAATCTGTAAACTATAGTCAGTATGTAATCTGAAAATAATTGGTTTTTTGGTATGTAGTAAAAATAGAAGACAAAAATTCACTGATCCAACAAATGAACATGGATTAATTACCTACTATGTATTTAGCATTGGTTTAGGTTGTGGGCATACAGCAGTTTAAAAATACATACACATCAAATTGCTGCTCTCGTGGAGTTTATTTTCTAATGGAGTAGTTACATAATAAACATGAACAATATATAGTAGATTAATAATAATAAGAAGAAGATAACAGCAAAGAAGAGGGATTCAAAGTATCGTTGGGACTGCTGGGGGATAGACTGCAATTATAAATGGGTTAGCCAGGGAAGGCCTTAATGAAAATGGAGTTGCTTTTAACTAAGAATGGAAAAGGTGCAAGAGAAACTAGTTTGCAGGAGGAACATCAAGAGCTTATTTTGGACATACGTTTGAGATGCTTGTCGGACATCCATATAAAGAGTAGGCAGTTGCACATACGGATTGGGAGTTCAGGGGAGAATAATGGTGTATCATGAGGGCCCAATCAGGACACACAAACCACACAGCAATTTGAACAGGAGAAGTTTAATGTGAAAAACTATGTATTATAACACCAAGGACAACATTTCGGTTCCCTGTACAGGCCAGCTACCAAAAGAAAAGAATTATGTATTAAAATTATCCAGAGAAACAAAACCAACAGGATGTGCATGTATACACAGGAATTGGCTCACACAATTGTGGAGGCTTGATAAGTCCAAAATCTGCGTAGGCCGGCAGGCTGGAGACCCAGGGAAGAGACCAAAGGCAGTCTGCTCAGAGAATTCCTTCTTGCTCAGGGGAAGTCAGTCTGTGTTGTATTAAGCCCTTCGACTGACTGGGTGAGGTCCATCCACATTGAAGGGAATCTGCTTTACTCAAAGTCCACCAATTTAAATGTTAATTTCATCCAGAAGGCACCACAGTAATATCCAGAATAAAGTTCAATCAAAATCTGGGCACCCTGGCCCAACCAAGTTGACACATAAGATTATCACAAACAGCTTCTCACTGAGGGCCACTGACATGGTGTTTAGGTGCTTTGTGGAGACTGGCCAGGTGGCCTAGTCTCCTGTGGGCCTCATCATGGAAAGCTGGTCATGACTGTAGATGTTATTGATCAGAACAGGACTTTGGCTGATGGATCTTGCACTCCGGTAGGGAGACAGGCCATGCCTTTCAATGCACGCAGCTCACTGACTTCATCTTCAAGTTCCCACACAATGCCCGTCAGAAATACATGACAAGCCTGGCAGGAGGCTGATACCAATACAAAATGGGCATCCACAAGATGGGGCCAGAAGGTTGAAGCTAAGAGAAAGGAAAGCCCAAATGACATATTTTGATCATTGTAAAGTCATGAAGGCAAAGAAAATAAACAATAATCAAGAATGAAGTTAAGGGCCGAGCCCGTGGCACACTCGGGAGAGTACGGCACTGGGAGCACGGTGAAGCTCCCGCCGCGGGTTCGGATCCTATATAGGAATGAATTGGCTGGTGCACTCACTGGCTGAGTGCCGGTCACGAAAAAGACAAAAAAAAAAAAAAAAAAAAAAAAAAGAATGAAGTTAAGAAACTTCAAAAGCAGCTTTCCTGAAAGCTTCTCCCAAAAAAGCGCCTGCTGCAAAAAAGATGACCACTACAGGCAAGAAGGCTCCATCCCAGAAGGTTCCTTCCCAGAAAGCCACGGGCCAGAAGACAGCACCTCCTCTGAAAGCTCAGGAGGGACAAAAAGCTCCAGATGAGAAATCACCTGCTCCAAAGCCATCATCTGGCAAGAAAGCATAAGAGACTGTTATAAAAGTAATAGATTCCCTTTGGGAAAAAAAAACAAAGATTATCACAAGCAATAACAAGAAATTGGAATAATGGATAATTTCCTGCCAAATGAGAAGAGGAAATCTAAAGAGTATAAGAATAGCATTTGTAGGGATCAGTCACTGACTCGAGGACTGAGGCAAACAAATCTGATAGAGCCCATTCCCCCTTCCCCTCTTTTTTAGAGATGGCACAACTGTGACCCACTGGATGGCAAAGAAATTTACTGAGATGCTGCACCAGTGGGACTTGTTTGGAATCTGCCATCAGGTGCCAAGGAAGGCGGCATGGGGAGGTGACATACCCCTGAACTTGCTGGGAAGCCACTGGAGTGGGTGCCAGGGAAGCCATCCGTGGAGAAGTGCTGCACCTGTAAAACTCACTGCAGTCATCCAAGGGGATGCTAGATGAGGCTGGCTGCTGAATATCACATGAGCCAGGAGCTGTATGCTGTAGGAGCCTGCAGAGGAGAGCGTACCAGAATAAGAAACCCCTTCCTCCTCCGGTGCATTCTACTTACAAAGGTTAACATTATGCCAGCTGGCAAAGGAAAAATGTCTACAACAAGGTCTAGCTCCATTATCGCTAAGTAGGCAGTGAAGAGTAGATTTGAAGCTGAGAGGTGACAAATTAGTAACTGCCAAACATGGTTTAGTTCCTTAGTTAAAAAGGAAACAAGGGAGGGGAGTAGGAAAATGCAGGAGGAAACGATGAGGAGATAAGGCAAAGGTCTCCAAATTTTATGAGGCAATGGTTTAGTTTAGAACAGACATTGTCTGCCATGTTTATTTGAACTTGGTCCAGATGTATACAGTTTTCATCACCACCCTTTAAAATATTGATTAACTGCAATTAATGAGGTTAGGAGCATTTATGCCATCTGAGGGAAAGAAGACCACGATGATAGCAATGGAAGTGGTGAAAAGTGTTGGATGCTGTGTGTATTTTGAAGCTACAGCCAGAGAATTTCCTGATAAATTGAAGATGGCTTATGAGTGAAAGAAGAGTCAAGAAGACTTCAAGGATTTCAACCTGAACAACAGGAAGCACGCAGCTAGAATTGCCGTTAACTGAACGGTTAGGATGTGCGAAGAATAGTTTTTGGAGAAAGATCAGCAGTTCAGTTTTGAACATGTTGAACTTCAAATATTGATTAGGTATCCAAGTGGAGATGATGAACGAGAAATTGTGGATTTGGGGAGCAATGTCTAGACTTCATATATAAATTTGGGAGTTGCCAGCATATACAGATGGAATTTAATGTCATGAAACTGACATTAAATCAAGAATTCATGAGAACACAAAGGGAGTGAGTTATTACATAATCTAAAACAATTTTAATTTCATGATATGAATGTGGCATGATTTATTATTTGACATTTTAGATTACTCCCAGTGTTTCACTGTTCCGAACAAACTGTAATGAATAAACGTCCTTGCTTTGTGAGAAATTAGCATTTTTATAGGTCAGAGGCAAATGTTGACAACTCCATATGATTCAACCTAATATTTTTTATAATTCTTTTGATTCTTTGTCTTGACATGCATTATACTTTGGTTAAAATAGATACAGTAACCTAGGTGGGGCAATTAATCTGGACTGCAAAGCCTAAAAATAAGTCACTCTAATTAGAGCCAGTATGTGGGCCAGATATTCTCTATCCTCCAATATAATCTAATCCCGAGGTCTATCATTTACTCATCCATAGCCTATGTTTTTCGGTGCCCCAAACTTTTCCTAGATTTCTCACTTAACATCCTATTCAAAATAACAGAGCTTCAAAATACATGAGGGAAAAAATTCCTGATGGAATCTCAATGAGTAATAAATTTAATAGTGGGATATTTTAGCACCCTTTTCTCAATAATTGATAGAGTAATAGATAATCAATAGAGACATAGAAAACTTGAACAACATGATCAACCATTTTGACCTAATTGACATTTATGGAAGAGCATATCCAACAACAGCAGAATACAATTCTTTCCAAGTGCACAAAGAATATTTACCAAGATTGACCATATTTTGGACCATAAGACAAGTCTCAATAAATGTAAAAGTATTCAAGTCATGTGAAGTATGTTCTCTGGCCACAGTGGAATTAAATTTAAAAATTGGTAGCAAATACATCTGGAAAATCTCCAATGTTTGGAAATTAGTAATACACATGGATCAAAAAAATGAATCAAAAATGAAATAAATTATTTTGAACTGCATGAATGCAAAGCACATCAAAATGTGTGGGATGCAGGCAGCTCTTAAGGGAATGTTAACACTGAATGCTTATGTTAGAGGGAAAAAGTCTCAAATCAACTTAGAGTTTCCATCTTAAGAAATTAGAAGACAAAAAATGATAAAGATCAGATCGTAAACAATGAAATAAAAACAAGAGGAAACTAATGAAACCACAAGGTGATTCTTTGTGAAAATTAATAAAATTGATAAACCTCTCAGCAAGACTGATTAGGGGGATAAAGACGAGATACAAATTACCACTATCAGGAATGAAAGAGGTGGCATAACTACAGATCCTACAGATGTTAAAAGAATAATAAGGAATATTATAAACAATTTTTTGGCAACAAATTCCACAATTTAGATGAGATGGTTCTTAAAGTCATATACCAAGCTCACTTGAGAAGAAATACTCAACTCTCCACCCCACAGATAAGTACAATCAATTATGTTTCAATTTTTTAAAAAAAAAATAGATAAACTGAATTGCCTATATCTATTTTTTTTAAGTTGAATTTGTAGTTCACTGTTTCACAAAGAAAACTCTGGGCCCAGATGACTTCACTGTTGAATCTACCGAAAATTTAAAGAAATAATGAGAATTGTACACAAACTCTTCCAGAAAAATGAAGAAGTATGTCTTAGTTTTCTAGGGCTGCTGTAACAAAGTACTACAAACTGGGTGGCTTAAAGAAGAAAACTTATTTATTCACGATTCTGGAGACTAGAATTCTGACATTGAAGTGTTGGCAGGATTGTTTTCTTCTGAGGCCTCTCTCCTGGCTTGTAGACAGCCACCTTCTCCCTGCATCTTCGCATGGTCTTCCCTCTATATATGTCTGTGTCCTAATTTCCTCTTCTTATAAGGACACTGGTCATATTAGATTAGGACCTAACCTAATGACCTCATTTTAACTTAATTACCTCTTTAAAGACCCTATCTTCAAATACAGTCACATTCTAAGGTACTGAAGGGCTTAAACATACGGATTTTGGGAAATGCAGTTCAGCCCATAATAAGGTAATATTTCCCAACTTATTCCATAAGTCCAGCATTACCCTGATACCAAAACCAAACAAAGATATTACAAGAAAGGAAAAGTATAGGCCAATAACCCTCATAAACATATGAGGGTACTTCAAAAGTTTCACGGAAAGATTTATATTATCTTTTATTTTTCCACAAACTTTTTGACGTACCCTCATAGATGCAAAAATTCTTAAATGTTAGTAATTTAAATTTAGTGATAAATAAAAATGATATATCATGGGCCGGCCGTGGCTCACTCGGGAGAGTACGGTGTTATGGTGCTGATAACACCAAGGCCCCGGGTTCAGATCCCATATACGGATGGCCGGTTCGCTCACTGGCTGAGCGTGGTGCTCACAACACCAAGTCAAGGGTTAAGATCCCTTACCGGTCATCTTTAAAAAAAAAAAAATGATATATCATGACCAACTGGGGTTTATCAAGGAATACAAGGTTAGTTTAACATTTAAATATCAAGCAATATAATTCACCACAGTAAGAGACTAAAAAATAAAAAGAAACTGTATAATTATTTCAATAGATGAAAAAAAATCAACAAATTCTAAAATTTATTCATGGTTTACAAGGAAAAAAAAAAATTCAACAGACTTCTCCACCTCAGATATATGTTCATGGGTCAGAAGATCTTAAAGGGTATCTGTAAAAAAAATCTGCAACTAACATCATACTTAATGGAGAAAGACTGAGTGCTTTCCCCATAAACTCAAGAACAAGGCAAGGATATTCACTCAACACTTCTATTCAACGTTGTATTGAATTTCTAGCCAGTACAATAAGACAAAAAAAACAAAACACGTGGAAATCAGAACAGAAGTAAAACTGTCTTGATTGTCCATGTAGAACATCCTATGGAATTTACTAAAAAGCTACTAAAGCTACTAAGTGAGTTTAGCATGGATGCAGGATACAAGGTTAATGTACAAAAATCAATTGTACTTCTATTTGCAATAGCATTAAAATTTTGAAACACTTGGGAAGAATTTTCATTAAAAATCTGCAAGATTTGCTCACTAAATACTTCCGAGGGAAGTTAAAGAAGTCCTAAGTACATAGAGAGATACACTGTGCTCATGGGTCAGAAGATTCAATATTATTATGATGCCAGTTCTCTCCAAATTAATCTATAGAGTCATTGCATTCCCAGTCAAAATCCCAGCAGGCTTTTTTTCTTTTCTTAAAGGCCAGTTAACTTTAGCAGTGGGAAATTGAATACCAACTTTAGTGATACTAACGTTAATAAGTTCTGATAACCCACTACCGTCGAAACAGTCCCCAGAAGGCTTTTTTGTAGAACCCAACAAACTGATTTTAAAATTTATATTGAAATTCAAAAGACTTAGAAGAGTCAAAATAACTTTAAGAAGAGAAACAAATTTGAAGGACTTACACTACCTGATTCTGAGACTAATAATTAAGCTATAGTAATGTGGAGACATTGAGGTAAAGGTAGACAAATAGATCAAATGAACAAAATAGAGTCCAGTAGTAGACCCATACATATGAGGGTACTTCAAAAAGTTCATGGAAACATAGAATTAAAAGATTATACAAATCTTTCCATAAATTTTTTCTTTTTTTTTAAATTTTATTTTTTGTTGTTTTTTAAATTTTTTTTATCCACGAACTTTTTAAAGTACCCTTGTATATGGTCAATTGTTTCAACAAGTTGCAAGGGAAATTAAACTTTAAAAAGGTTAGTCTTTTCAGTGAATGGTGCTAGAATAAAAATAGCCAAATGCAGCAGAAATGAACCTTGATCCACACTTCACATCATATAATAAAATTAACTCAAAATGAATCATAAACATAAGTGTAAATCCTAAATTTATTAAACTTTTAAAAGAAAATGCAAGGGAAAATCTTTGTGACCTTGGGTTGGACAAAGATTTCCTAGTACAACAACAGAAGATGCAGTCCACAAAAGAAACTCTTGATAAATTGTACTTTATAAAAATTAAGAACATGTATTCTTTTTTCCTCTCAAATTTTATTTATTAATCAGTGTAAACCCCAACACAATACACCATCATAAACCTTGTGCATTTAGAGGAGAAATATTTTCTGGTTACGTGGCAAATTGTGTGGATAACTTCTGGAAGCCCTTCTAAACAGCTTTATAATGAAATATTTCATTTAGAAATTGAGGCTTTCATTCTTCAGTTTGCTGTTGCTCACATTCACTAAGTAGAACCTGTATTGATTGTTGGGACCCAGTTTGTTCCGGGGTTCTGGGTTATTCTTTCTGTCCAAACTGACATGTAGGTTCAACAGTGTGAGAAACAAGACGTACAGTGCGCTCCAATACCTCCAGCTCCAATAAATATGATGAGGGGGATTGTCTTAGCCCATTTAGGTTGATATAAGAAAAAACCATGCACTGGGTGGCTTATACACAACATTTATTTCTCACAGTTTTGGCAGCTGGGAAGTCCAAGATCATGGTGTCAGTGTCTGGTGAGGACTCATTTCTCATAGATGGCGACTTGTCGCTGTCTATTCACTTGGTGGAAAAGGTAAACAAGCTCCCTTGGGCCTCTTTTATAAGGGCACTAATCCCATTATCACTTCTGAAAAGGCCCCATGTCTTAATACTATGACATTGGGGATTAGGTTTCAACATATGAATTTGTGGGGGATACAAACATTCTGACTTTAGCAGGGATCGATCTTGTATTCTTCTTAATCTCATCAAGGATCTAGCAGAGCATGTTTGCGGCAGAGGCCTCAGGTCTGGAAAGAAAGGAGCACAAATCTGCCAAGCCCAGGACTAAGTAGTCACTGCCAGAATGTACGCTCTTTGAGAGATATTTAGAAGAATGCAAAGATAAGGCACAGACTGCTAGAAAATATTAACAAACCACATACCTGATGAAGGGTTTGTATCCAGAGTATGTAAGATACCACTACACACCTCTAAAAAATGGCTAAAATTGAAAAGACTGACCATTTCAAGTGTTGGTGAGAATGTAGAACAACTGGAATTTTCATATACTGTCAGTGGGAATGTGAAATGGTACAACTACTGTAGGGGGGCATAGAAAATTGTAGTAGAATTGTAGAAAAATATAACCTTAATGTACGCAGTCTTGTAACAAATGCTCAAGCAAAGCAGCTTCTAAGGGGCCATGCAAGGGTCAGGCCCGAGCACACTAAACATTAATAGCCCCCACCCAGTTCCAGGAAATGACTGGTTCCTTATCTAAAGGCCACCTGGCCAGGACCCGGGGAAGATAAACGATTGAGAAATATACTATAGGGGTGCCAGCCTGCTAAAGCCCACCTGTAAACCTAAAGGTGCCACAGATAACCAACAACTCATCCGTCACAAGATCTGTTCAGAAAAACTGTATAAAAGCTGCTTGTATTGTAAATTGGGGGTCACTTATGTCTTGAATGCTGAGTGACCCAAGCATGCTGGAAATAAACTCCTCTTGCTTGATTGCATTGGACTCTGTCTCATGGTCTTTGTGAGGTGAGCTATCCCAGCATGTGGGGTTTGTGCATGGTGCACGGATCTTACACTACTTTGGAAAACAATTTGCCAATTTCTTAAAAAGTTAAACAGAGCTGGCTTGTTAGCTCACTTGGTCAGAGTGTGGTGCTGGTAACACCAACGTCATGGGTTCAGATCCCCAAAGTGGCCAGCAGCCAGAAAAAAAAAAAAAAAGATTGAAAATGTTAAACACACAGCTATCATATGACCCCGCCATTCTACTCCTAGGTAATTAGTTACCAAAGAGAAATAAAAGCATATGTCGATACAGATACAGTAGTCTCCCAGTATGTGAGGGAGATACTTTCCAAGACCCCAGCGAATGCCTGAAACTGCAATAGTACTGAATCCTATATACACTATGTTTTTTCCATACATAACTATAATAATGTTTAACTTACAAATTAGGCACAGTAAGATATTAACAATAAATAATGAAAAAATAAAAATAAGAACAGTTACTAATTAATAAAATACTTATAACAATATACTGTAATAAAAGTTATGTGAATGTGGTCTTTCAAAATATCTTATAGTACTGTACTCACCCTTCTTCTTGTGATCATGTGAGATGATAAAATGCCTATGTGATGAGATGAAGTGAGGGAAATGATGTAGACATTGTGACATAAATGAAAAATTCCAGGAATAAACAATTCATGAGTTTTAAATTGTGTACTGTTCTGAGTAGCGTGATGAAATCTATTGCCTTCCTGCCCTGTCCTGCTCATATTGCCACTGGTCACTTAGTTATCTGGATTATCAGATCAACTCTTGCAGTATCACAGTGCTTGTTTTCAAGTAACCCTTATTTACTTAATAATGGCCCCAAATCACAAGAGTAGTGATGTAATTTTTTGGACTGCAGTTGACTGCAGGTAACTGAATCTGCAGATAAGGAAGGACTATGTATTTGCACATGAATGTTCATTACAGTTTTATTTATAATAGTCAACAAACTGAAATCAATCCAAGTAGCACCAACAGATGAATGAATAAACACATTGTGGTACATCCATCCAATGGAATACTGCTCAGCAATAAAAAGGAATAAACTATTGATATATGCAACAAAATAGATGAATTGCAAGTAATTATGCTGAGTAAAAAAAGCCAGGCAAAAAATGAGTACATACTATAGGATTCTATTTGTATGGAATCAAACAAAAAATGTAAACTAATCTACAGTGATAGAAAGCAAAACTGTTGTTAAATAGGAACAGGTTTTGGGGGAGTGGGATGACAAAGAGACACAAGGACAATATGATGGTGACAGATATATTCATTATCTTAATTGCAGTGATGGTTTCATGGTGATATGGACTGAATTATGTCCACCAAGTTTTATGTTTTAGAAATTTAATCCCCACTGTAACTGTTTAGGGTAGAAAATCTTACTGTGATAATTGAAAGGTGGGGCCTTGAAAAGGTGATTAGATTGTAGGACCATGCCATAGTGAATGGACTAATAGTGGTGGTCGTGGGCAAGGTTCTGAAGGCTTTAAAAAAGGACAGCATGTGAGGTTCTCTCTCTCTGTCCATCATTTTGTGCCATGTGCGACCCTGCATTGCTATAAAGCCACCACCAAAGAAGACCCTCACCAGATGTGTTCTCTGAACATTGGACTTCCCAGCCTCCAAAACTGTAAGCAATAAATTTCATTTTCTTTATGAATTACCCAGTTTCAGGTATTTTGTCATAAGCAATAGAAACAGACTAATACACATAGGTATATACTCATGTCCAAACTTGCCAAATTATCAACATTCCCTTCCACTTCATTCTATATGCTTCTTAGACCGTCACCTAGATATCCACAAGCACTTAAGGCATCTTTAGATGTTGTATAATCTATGCCAAAGATTGGAAGCAGGTCAGGTCAATATAGAGGAATCCCAACCAGTGCCCAGTGTGAGGACTGCATGTCATAGTTATTGAGTCACAATTATACACCCCTTCAAAGAAAGTAAACTTGCATCTTAGCTTCTGGGTTTTCACATGGCATCTTTACACTCCTCCCCTCAAAATCCTTATCTTGCTGTGTCCTTTAATCCTAAACATAATCCTACCAACCCCACTGAAAGACCTGCCTTAAACCAGTCTTCAAAATCACAATAAATATCCAGACTTTGCCCTTTCTCCTCTGATATTCTGCTGTATTAGTCCATTTTCTGTCACTCATAACAGAATACCTGAAACTATGGATAACTTATAAAGAAATAGCAGAACTCTATTTCTAACAGTTTTGGAGGCTGGGAAGTCCAAGGTTCAGGGGCACATCTGGTGAGGGCCTTCCTGGTGGGAACTCTGTAGAGTCCTGAGGTGATTCAGGCAATCACATGGCAAGAATGGCAAGAGTGTTTTTTACCCACTCATTTGCTGTCTTTATAAAGCCACCAATCCACACCATGATAAACCATTAGTCCATGAATGCATTATTCCATTCACAAGAGCATAGTCCTCACAACCCAATCATCTCTTAAAGGCCCCACCTTTCAACACTGACACATTGGGAATTTCAATACGTGAACTTTTGGGGGACACATTTAAACCAGAGCAGCTACTGAGACTGCCAAGGTAATTCTCTTCCTTACTGTGATAAGCAATAAACAGATTGTTTTGATGATAATTGAGGAAGCCAGCATTCAACATTATTGAACATTCATATTTCCTTTGTGAATTACTTTTGTAATCCTTACCCATCTCTATTTTTTTTAACCATTTTTTGGTGGCTGGCCGGTAAGGGGATCTGAACCCCTGACTTTGGTGTTACCAGCACCACACTCTCCCAAGTGAGCTAACAGGCCAGCCCCTAAAACATTTTTTAAGCTATTAAGTTTTTTTATGCTCTTAGGCAATGTAAATATTTTCTGATTTTCCTTTTAATTTTGGGGTTTTTTTTGTTGCACAGACATTTTTAGTTTTCAATTATTTAAATTCATTATCCCTTGCTTTTTTCCCCCCTGTAATATAATAGTTGAGAAAACATCTCCAGGGCTATTCTGCCCAGGGTTCAAATCTCTGCACTGAGACCCCTGAGTTCCTCACTTAACTCTCTGTGAACCAGTTTCCTCATCTTATTTACTGTCTGCCTCCCTGTGGGAATGTAAGCACCATGAAAGGAGGCATTTTTGACTGTTTTGCTTACTGCCCTATCCCCAGCTCTGGGAACAGTGCCATACATAGTAGGTGCTCAATACATTTTTACTAAATGAATGTACAAAGCCAGAATAATAATCTTATTTACCTCATAGGGTTGTCATAAGAGTTAACTAATGCTCGTACGTTTTACTTTAGAACAATGCCTGGCACAGAGTAAGAGAACAAGAAATGTTAGGACCCCATCCCCCACTCCCCCCCAAAAAAAAAATCCTCCCTGAAGTCTTACCTTGAACATCTTCCCTCCTACCCCACCTTCCAGTTAGCTAAATTATTCCCTCTTCCCCCTCCCACAGGATTTGCACTGCTGTTTCTCCTTAATCATCACTCACTTGTCACTGAAATTCTTAACCTTTAAAAGGCTGCTGTGAAGTCCCTTTGAGAATCCAAGGAAAGCTGTGAACACACTCCCCAGAAAAAGGCACCTATGAACACAAGAACTTTTGTGCACAATCGCAGGGAGCTCACAGAACCGTCATAGATACTAAACCACCTTTTTAGATTCCTGAGTTAAATGAACATTGATGTCAAAGACTCCTTACTGCTTCAGAGCAGCAAACCTCACAGGTTATAGGAAATTCCCAGAGCAGATCTTTACTGCAAGGGTCAGAGTCCAAACTGGGCGTCACCAATCAGAGCTCCTCTGAGATGCAAATCGCATCTCCCCGGCGGGGAGAGGCCGCTCATTGTTCCTCCCTGATTGCATTTTCAGAGCTGACCCTTCACCCTAAAGGGGGAAGGGCGCTGTGGGGACAAGGACCGGGAGGAGGGCAGTTTCTAAATGAAAGCAGAGGGCTGCAGTAGATTCCAAGATCATTTATAAACTTCTGCAGCCCTGCAGACCTACACGCTTCTGATTTATCTTATCTGTCTCCCAGCTGGTAATCAACAAACCCTTAGTGCCATAATGACCTGTGTTCCTGTTTTCTGCAGCAGGAAAGAAGGATAAAGACTCCCACTGTCCTTTAAGGAAAAGAAGATTGGCCAGTATAAAGGTGAAGAGCCCTGGGCCTGGCGACTAGCTGGTCACTTCTCATGAGTTCTGTAACCTCCCTAAGCCTCTGTTTTGCCTTTAGAAGAATGGGAGTAGTAGAACAGACCTCATGCTTTTGTGGTGAGGAAGTGACGTACCTAGATTGCTTACGCAATGTCTTGCACTAAGTAAGCACCCAATAATTGTTAGCTGTTATTTCTGAATATCAAGTAGCACCCCAATGGATAGCCGTGAGCCTGGGGCCTGCTAAGGGGCAGAAGAGCGGAGTGCAGGCAGTGGGCCTGGGCTCCCCACCACCCACAGGCCTGTCTTCTAAAACTCTCACTGTCCTATCTAGATGGTCCCTTGCCTTTTGTGTGTCCAGGAACCCCCCAGATCCTCAAGGGCTTCCCAGTCTGCCCTCCCTCATCCGCAGACAGACCTGTCACAGAGCTGAAAATTATTGACTCAAAGGACCTGAGAGATTGGTCCAGCCCTTTCTTTCATTATTCTGATTAGAAACAGTCCCAGAGGTGACTTCCTGGCACTAGAAGCCAATCTGAAGACTTCCATGTTCTCTCTGCTGTTATCAGGTTACCTCGGAGCCTTTGGATCTACTTGTGAAAGGAAAAGAGAGGTCACATAGGCGAGCCTTTGAAGAAAAAATTATTTGGATTTGGTAATTGCTTATGGCAGGGGGGTGAGAGGTTGAGTGTGATATAGTGTGTCAGCTGTCTCCCCCCTTCCCCAATAATGTGAACCGTTTTAAATTGCTTTATGAGATCATGAATTTAGTGACTGCATCTTCCAGGGGGACTAGGAATTTACCTGTTTTGCTTACCCAGCCAAGTGCCTAATACCAAGTAGGTACTTAATAGGTACTAAATATGTACTTGTCGCAGGGATGAGCGCTTGACCGGATGCACCCCATGCCATCGTAGAGACAGATGAGGATTTGTGGAGCTCAGCCCCACCTGGGAGGCACATAAGTCCTTTGCAGTTTTTCTCCATTATATCTCTGCAATGAATATTCTTTGTATGTAAATCTTTGACTGCATCTCTTGATCATTTCCTTAGGATATTTTCCAAGAAGTGGGATTACTGGGTTGAAGGGTGTGCACATATTTAAGGCTCTTGATTCAGAACCCCTCCAGCAGTACAAAAATGAGCCAGTTTTCCAGCAAGCTAGCCCAAACCAGTTTAATTTTTATTTTCTTATTGTTTTGCCCTCTTGATAGAGCAAAAATGATATCTCATTTTATTTGCATCTCTTTGGGGACTAATTAGATTGAGACTGGACTAATTTTGAAGAAACACTCCAAGGAGTACAGAGATATCCTGTGTGGGGCAGACCAATGAAACTAGGCACATTCTGCCCAGTGAGCTGAAACCAAAGGGCAGCTATTGTACGGTGTGATTGAATCCGAAGATGTCAGCATCTGAGCCTTGCTAGAGGGAGTTCCCCTGAGCAAGGGAGGCGGGAGCTGTAACTTAATACCTCCCCCGTGTTTATTTTTATTTATTGATGGACACTAAGTCTTATAAAACAAATAAAAAATCAGTATACTTAAGGACTGCAAGGAAAGGGGGTACTAGGAAATCTGATTTCAACTCAAAGCCATGGAAAGGGGGAAGGGATCATGGAGAACTTTGAAGAATATTTCCAAGAGATGGGAGGTAGGTAGGTCCCTGGGGTCTGCTGCCAGCCTGGAGATGAAGGGAGGAAGCCAGAAGCCTATGGAAAGCTCTGGAGACCTTGTATCAGGACGGCTGCTGTTTGGTTGTGGAGCTTACATGGCCAGGGATCCCCAAGGACCTGGATGGGGCTTTTAATGGGCTTTTGAGGATCAAGGTTAACTACTAGGGATGAAAAAGAGTGGTGAGGAAATGGAGTTAGTGGCGCAACTCAGGCTGGAAAATTGCTCTGGAGTGATGAGGAGGGAGCTGTGGCATTTTCCAAGAGAAGAGGGTGCTGGCCAGCTGGGAGCTTTACTTGGCTAAGACAGTGAAGACTTTGCACCCATTCAGTGCCAGGATTTGCTCCCCTGCTCCACACTTATCTGCTGAGTTATTTTGTACAAACTATACCCAGAAGGATAACTGCTTTACAAATGTTTACAGACCATTTTATTTACTAATTTAGCTCTCATTTACTCTCAACTAAACTTATAGTCCTAATTATAGTCATCAGCATTTTCTTGATAATAAACATACAGGATGTGTTTCGTGGTGGTTGTTTTTTAAAAGTTTGTGGGGAGTTTATTTTCCTGATTGCTTTAAATTTTCTTTTAAAGTCTTAAATTTAGCAATCAGCCTCTCACAGCTTAGCAATCTATGAGTTTTTCTTGCCAGTTTATTTCTTCTAAAAGGGCTAAAGCTAAATATGAACCAGTAGTTCTTAGAGGTTTAAATGAGTGATTTCAAAACCTTGTCTCACACTTTAAAATCTCTCGACACTTTAAAACAAAAAAATAGTTTTCTCTGCCTTACCCTTGACAGACAAATTTTATAGGCCTGGGGCACACCCGATATCTGTATTTTTTTTTTTTTTGGTCCTTTTTTGTGACCGCACTCAGCCAGTGAGCCAACTGGCCATCCCTATATAGGATCCCAACCCGCGGCAGAAGCGCTGCTGTGCTCCCAGCACCGCACTCTCCCGAGTGCACTCTCCCGAGTGAGCCACGGGGTCGGCCCTGGATATCTGTATTTTTTAAAAGCCTCCCAGGGGATTCTTTAAGTTGCTGCTACAAAGACCAACTTTTGGGAACTTATGGTCTAAATGCGTATCTATTTTATTTGTTTTTTAATGGAGTTTGGAAATGGTGGTTTTAACTTTTATAATACCAAACGTAATGGACCGGCCGGTTAGTTCAGTTGGTTAGAACACATCCTTGTAACACTAAGGTCAAGCGTTCGGATCCTGGTACCAGCCAGCTGCCAAAAGTAAAAGAACTAAAATAAAATATCAAGTATTGCTTTGCATTTCCAGAAAACACTCTTTTTCTCCTTCCTCCCCTTCTCCCCTGCCCACCACGGTTTCTTTTCTGTCCTTAACTAACATTTGATGCTGTTATTCATTCACGCTGCCCAGTGTTCTGTTTTCCTGTGATTCCTGGGTTTTAAAAGCATATTTGGGGCTTTCTTTTGTGAATGACAATTGGCAAGCCCTTCTTCTTTTACTGTCTTTCAAAGTGAGTGCCTCTGCTGCTCAGGGTGTCCTGTAAACTCTGGGAAACCGTCCCTGGACTGTATTATCTACTCTCATAATTGGCGTCTGGGTGCTTCTGAGTCCCAAGTCTGCATCTCTCACCATTTCTCTGAGAAGATCCAGATCCCCACATTTCGACTACCTGCTAAGCGTTTACTCTTGGCAGTCCCACAGAGCACCTCAAACTCAATATTTCTCAAATATTAAGTTCCTGTCCATGTGTATTCTCTGTGCTTCAAGTCTCGGAGAATGGCTCCACCTAGTTCCTCAAACTGGAAACCTGAGGCCACCCATTCATTCATTTAAAGCCATCGTTCTAGGCATTGGGGAGACCAGAGACGGCAAACTAAAAATCCCTTCTCTAAATTCTGGAGAAGGAAGACAGACAATAAGCGACTAGTTCCTAAATCTAATGGACCCCAGCTCTTTAATAGCTCTGTTGTTCTGCCTCTCCAGCCACTACCTTAACTCAAAATCCCTCAGCAGGTCTCCCTCTTCTCTTCTACTCCCTCCAATCATTCTCCCCGTAGCAGTAGAGTCTTTCTAAAGCCAGATCTTTTTTTTGGTGGCTGGCCGATACAGGGATTGAACACTGGACGATGGTGTTATCAGCACCACACTCATACAACCTGAACTAACTGGCCAGCACAGCCACATCTCAAATTTTAGCCTCTAGTATTGAGCTCCCCACACCTCCAAGGTAAAGTCGACCTTCACAGACCTGGGGCCCTGCTGGCCTCTCCAGGGCACACCTCAGCCATACCGAATTACAGCTGTGGTTCACTGCACAACTCCCCCCTCCCCTTCTGTCTGTCTAACTCCTGTCTTCAGGTCTCAGCTTGGATACTGTGACAGACAGCCTCTAGATGTCCCCCAGTGATCCCTGCCTGCTGGTATTCGTGCTGTCATGTACTCCCTTTCTCTTGAGTGAGCTGGATTTATTGATGCAATTCTGAATAATAGAACATGGCAGAAGTGATGGGATGTCACTTCTGAGATTGGGTTACATGAAGACAGTAGCTTCTTTCTTGGGGCTTTCTCTCATTTGCTTGCTCTGCAGGAAGTCAGCTGCCATGTTGTGAACTGCCCTGTAAGGAGGCCACGTGAGAAGGACCAGAGGGAGGCCTTTAAGCCAACAACCTGCAAGGAACAGTCCTGCCAGCAACATTATGAGGAAGCTTAGAATCAGGTCTTCCACCACTGAGCCTTCAGATGAAGCAGCAGCCCCAGCTGGCAGCATAACTGCAACCTCATGAAAGACCTTCACACCCATATTCCTGACCAAAGAAGCTGAGATAATAAACGTTTGCTCTTTTAAGCTGCTATGTTTTCAGGTAACTCCTTACACAGCAATAGATAATCCATACCCACTGTGGCCCCCTGCCTGCCTCCCCACCTAATCCAGTGCCTTTCTGAGTTCTAGAGCCAATGGTGTTTCCACCTCTCATCCCCAGCCCTTAGCTTTTAGTATTATAATGAGGGACATACCTCTGCCCCCAGATTATAGGCTCTGTAGAGAAAAGAAGGAAGGAAGGAGAGGAAGTCACCGCTATTCTTTTCAAGACTCTGAGTCCCTGTTCTGCTGCTGGCTACACATTTATATACCCACAGTGTCAACAGTGAGTTGCCCCAAAGCACAGCTGCGACTCTAGGAAGAAGTGTAGACCAGCTTGAGTCTGACACCCCCAGCTACCTCCACCTCCTCCAGCCTTCAGGGTCACACACACACACACACACACACACACACACACACACACCCCTGAGCACACGAGCACGAGTGTGCACACACATGCACACACAGCCATGCAAGCACAAGGACAGTTCCGGCCCACAGCCCCCCTTGCTCAGAGGAGGTGGGGTGTGGTCACTCCTCACGCCTTTCACACACACCCTCAGGCCACACTTCTGTGGCTTTTCTGAATGAAAGGTGGGGTGTGGGAGGGGAGCCTGCTCAGGATGGCGGTGGGGGATGCAGTCCCACCCCACCTTTGAACCACCCAATTCCTCTACCTTTATTTATTTCCAGCCAAACTTGAGTCCCTAAAAAAAAAAACGGACAAAAAAAAAAGAGAAGAAAACCAAACACCAAAAATCCAAAAGCCGAGCGCCAGTGCTTCTGTCTGCTTTCATTTTGTGGAGACTCAGCAGCAGGCCCCTCACTGTCTCTGCTCTAGCCCTGCGGTCTGCAGCAAGTGCCTCTGGGTTCTGGGAGCGCAGGTGGGCACCTCCCTCGGGGCAGGTACAGCACAGTCCTGCAGGCTCAGCTTCACTCTCCTGTCCCTCGCTGCAGCTGGTGGCCTTCTGCTTCCCTGTTCCTGCTGTACACTACGGCAGTAGCCTCGGGTCCTCACCACCATGAAGGCAACTTCCCCAGGGCCCCCCCACACACACCCCGAGGCAGATCAGCCAAGTCTATTGTGCCCAAGCAGGGGGAAGGAATGTTTGAGAGACACGCCTGGGTGGGAACACACCTCTGTCTGTAGAAGAGAAAAATTGCTAAATAACATTGCGCCCTACAGTGTGTGCCTCTGTCCTCTCTGCCCTACTCCAGCCCTCTCAGCAGTTTTGCTCTGGGCTCTTCCTCCTGCAATTGCTTTCTGCTCAGTGGCTCACTGTGGCTGAGGTTACGCCCACCAACTGTGCTGTAGACATGCAGTGGTGTGATAAGGGAAAGGACGTGGATTTGAGGGTAGAAATCGGCCTTAATCTGAGTTCTGCTATTTACGAAGTTTGGCCCTGGTTTTGTTTCCTGACCGTCCTATGCCTCATCCTCTGGGTCTGCTAATAAGATGTTTTCCAGGGTTGCTCTGATTTTAAATTAAATAAAACCACAGATATTACAACGCATGGCATGAAGTAGATGCTCAATAAATGCTTCTTCTTGTGTGTTTTAAAAGGACCTTAACGACCCATGTAATTTTTCATTGGAAATACATAAAGCAAAAGAAGATTTTGATGTCTGGTTGACAGAGTATCATATTTGGTTTTTTGTTTACTTTTTGGTGGAGGAGGAGGAGGTTGAAGGTGTTGTTAGGGGACTACTGTTTTTTTGGTTTTTAATCTGACTCTTTTACCCCTGATGTTCTGGGTTAATGCTGTGGAAACCAGCTGCGCAAATACCAGAGGAATGGATGTGCCTGAACCTGCCACTGGCTCCCAGGTGGTAAGGTGTTTTTCGTGTTTGTATTCAGGTCTCTGTGCCTCTGCTTTGGCCCTGCCACAGATGCAAGGGTAGTGCTCACATCTCTGGGAGCACACAAAGTATGATGGCTAACATATTACATATATTGTCAGCAGGTATATACAGACTTAGGACCCACATATATCACTCAATTTCCAGATCAACACACACTTGTCTTCATAATTTAAATGCATCCACATTTCTTTTCATTGCCCAGAGTACACATAGTGAGTAGAATATCAATTCACAGATTTCAGTGGTCTTTTCAAATCAGTTGAGTTTATGGTCTAGTGTGTGCTAATGCCTACATCTAAGAATAATCAGAAGAGAAACCAAACACATTATGTTGAGATTTTTAGAAATTTAAATTAACTAAAGAAGTTTCTAAACCCACAGAAAAAAGAGTATTACAATAATTCAATTTTTTCTCAACAATGTGAACAATTACCATAGTTCTGTAAACTAAGATTTAATCAAGAGCAAATCAAAATTTGAGTACTGAAATCTATGTACTAACTCCTTGATAACATAAACAGGAAGGAGAAGTATAAAAGGATACTTTGACAGTGGGAGTGGTAATTTGGCATTTTCTATAACTAAAGTCAGCCCTTCAGATGATACTCCAAAGGGGCATCTACTTTCAACCTGTCACCAGCAACGATGTCTGAACTTGCCCTCCACCAGAGAGCCGTTTGGAGTTGTTTGCCATTTAAAATGATAAATACTAGTCATCATGTATAATAATTGGTATGGCACTTAAAGAAAGCAAAATAAAGATGTCGGAGAAAGAGGCTGAGTGAGTTTGACTCGTTGCTCAGACACAATTGCCTTATTTTAGTTAGGGCCCAAGATATCAGCTTTGACAATCCCCAAAGGAGATCCCTCAGGCTCACAGTAGAAGCTAACACAGTAACCAAACTCCTAGAAGACTGATGTGCAAGCCAGCTGCCAATTTGCAGTTTTACAGTAAGACATATACAATGCCAAGAGGACCAGATGGTCAGCGCGGTCTGCCTTATGTGAATAGCTTTGAGACAGCGAGAAGCACAAGTTAAACGAGGATGATGGAAGCAGAGACCAGGAGTCCTAAGCTCAGGAGGCTGAGAAGACCTTTGTAATTGTGATGAGTGAAAATTCAGGTTACAAAACAGTATGTACAATGTAACCCTAGCTTTATTTAAAGGTGATAATAAGCCTGGAAAAATATGTATAACAATAACAGCAATTATAATCTCTGGGTAAAGGCATTATGAGCAATTTTTCTTTTTCTTATCCCCCCGTTAAAAATAATTTCCACTAAATAATGATGAGTTAAATTAATAATTTGAGGTAAGAAAATAAATTATAAATGTCCAGCATTAGAGACAGTTAAGTAAGTCATGGGAATCTATATAGAATGCTATGCCGTCATTAAAATCAAGTTTTAGAAGAGTTTTTAATGCTTGGGGAAGTAATAGTTTGTATGTATTAGGTGCCTACAGTGTGTTAGGCACTGTTCTAAGTGCTTTATGTGTCTTAATTCATTTAATCCTTGTACAAAGCCTATAAGGTAGATAAGAAAAGCAAGGCCTAGAAATGTTAAGAAACTTGAACAGGGTCACACAGCTGATCCCAAGGTCAGTTTCCTTTTCTGTAAAATGGGTTACCTTCCTGACATTAGCTCATCTGGTTGAGATGAGAATTAAAGGAGATAATGGATCTAAAAGAAATAATTCAGTGTCCAGAACTAGAGTCAGCAAATTTCAGCCCACAGGCCAAATCCAGACTGGCCATCTGTTTGTTTTTTTGGTGACTGGCCGGTACAGGAATTGAACTCTGGATCACGGTCTTAAGAGCACCATGCTCTAACCAACTGAGCTAACCAGCCAGTTCCTGCCACCTGTTTTTGTATGGTCCATGAGCTAAGAATGGTTTTCACATTTTTAAATAGTTGAAAAAAAATCAAAAGGAGAATAATATTTTGTGACACATAAAAATCACATGAAATTCAAAGCTAAGGGTCCATAAATAAAGTTTTTTTGTTTTTTGTTTTTGGTGGCCGGCTGGATCAGGGATCAGAGCCCTTGCCCTTGGTGTTACAAGGCTGTGCTCTAACTGACTGAGTAACCAGCCAACCCCCATAAATAAAGTTTTATCGGAACACTGCTGGTAGAAAAAACTGTTTTTCCTCTGCTCTCACACCACAATACTCAACACAGAAGACTTCTGTGGCCAAATGTGTGGGGATTTCTTCCCACCAACAAACAAGCAATCAGTTCTGTAGGGGACACCAACTGGGTAGCTTCTAATCCAATTCAATTCTGAGGCTATCTACCGGAGATAGTGTCAGAGCCCACTAGATGCGGGCTCAGTCTCACAAGACTGCCCCCACTTCACATGCCAGTCACAAGTCCCGGCCTCTGGAACTTCTGACAGACATGCTTCAAGTTGGGCTCCCCTCCTTAGGCTCTGTTAATTTGCTAGAGTAGCTCACAGAACTGAGGAAGATACTTAGGTTTACTGGTTTATTGTAAAGGATATAAATAAACAGCCAGATGATACATAGGGCAAGGTTGCAAGGGTCCCGAGCACAGAGGGGAGTTGGGGTGCTCTACCCTCCCAGCCTGCGGAGGAGTTCTTGTTCACGCTCCTGCGAGCCTCCACGAGTTCAGCTGTCCAGAAGCTCCCCACATCCTGTCCTCCTGGGTCTTTTATGGAGACTTCATTGGACAGGCATGATTGAAGCATGGACAACCATGTAGAAACATGATTGGACAAAAAGGGTTGAATCTAACACTAACACACTGGGTGGGGAAACCCAGCCAGGCCTGTCTGTTCAGATTCTTCTTGGCCTCTCGGCAGCATTCCTTCCTCCCGGGCATGGGGCAGGACCCCTCCTGAAATGGGGGTCTTATGACCTACAATCAGATGGGGTAGGTCAGAGAATTTATGGCCAGCTCTGAGACAGAAAGGCAGGGGAAGATTAAATTTTCAGTTTCTATCGCCTGCCTTGGGGATAAAAAGAAGCAGGTGAAAGGAGAGCAGGAGAAGATCATAAAGACAGACTGTTTTCTGAGGCCCGCTTCTGAGGCCTAAAGCGCCCCAACATTACAACGAGACTGTCTTTCACCTTTATCGCTCTGAAGCTGTTCCTAAGCCACTTCTAGAACTAAGGACAAAGAGCCAAGTACTTTAACACAAGATATGCTTATTGTTTTAGCCACTTAAGAAATAAAAAGGGCTGTGGGAGTTATGAGCCAGGAAACATGGACAAAAACCAATATATATATCATAATATCACGACTGCTATGCTCATTCAATTACATAGTGTCTATGGATGCTTTTCTGCTACAATGGCTGGGGCAAGTAGTTGCGATAGAGAATAAAAATACTGCAAAGCTTAAAATATTTATCATTTGACCCTTTACAGAGAAAGTTTGCAAAAGCCCCAATTGAAGTTTAGCATTGATTATAATAGTGATATGAAGAAAGGCTTCTATTAGTCAATTAAAGTAGTAGTCTCCAACTTTGACCATACTCCAGAACCTTCCTTAGGTGCCCAATTGCCCACCCTAACTTGTTCCCCTGCACAATTGTGGCTCATCGTGAAGGGAAGTAGGTAGGAAGTTTGTATTTTCAAGAACACGCTGTGTCTCATATGTTCATGTTTACATATATATCTTATTTAGCTTTTATAACACTCTTAGGACATTTGTATTGTGACCCTACTTTTACAGATAAGGAAACTGAGGCTCATAAAACTTAGGTAACTTGTTGAAAAGTGTGCAGTTTAGGACGTGGCAGTACTAGTTTTCTGCAGTGTGTTCAGTAAGCACTCTCACCACACACGCTGCCTCTCTGTACCTCTCCTGCTGTTTCACATGTTTTGTTTACTGCAAATGACCCTTGGTCACTTCCTGTTTGAGGTGGGCACCCCATCTCACAAAGAAATCAGCCATCAATCCTTCATCTACCAGATGAGTAGCTAATTCTCTGATCAACTGCAGTTTACTAATAGGTGAATCTAACGTCAGTTACCCATTTCACTCCTTGATAATAGTTTTAATCCCGATGTATTTTAAACCTTCTCTTCTGGAACCTGCATTGCTGCCTTTGTTGTATATTCCAGAAGGACTCTGTTAGTGGACATTCAGAGTGGGAAGAAAGCACAACGGTAGGCCGATGGGAATTTCTATTTGGACAGGTGTGATTCCACTAAAGACACGCTACGTAGACTTTTACCTTTCCAAAGGGCACTTGTCTACTCTCGCTACATGCTCATTTTTACAACGTGAAAAGTGTGTTTTCCTCTGTACTTTTGCATTTGGGTGCTTCACGCTGGCTGGTAATGACAATTCCTAGCAAACTAAAGACCCATGGATAATGTTAAATTGAATGACTGCAGTGTTTCTTTATGCCAAACTTAGTAGTAAACATTGGTGCTATTTTTTCTTCTTTCATGTAAAAGCTGAGCTTATTTTATCCCTATATTCGTAGTCCTTTTTGACTGTTACTTCAATTCAGCCTTTTCCCTTCTTGGCACAGTTAGCTCCTCCTGTGTTGAGCCCATCCCCATGTGGCCACTCAGAACCCAGGGCAGACCAAGAGGAAGAGGGTGCAGGGTTCATCTGCTAGCACCGGCTTTGAAGCAACTTTGTCCAGTAGCTATGCTCGCAGAGCATATGCAAAATACTTCTCTGAGCCCAGAGGCTTCAAGAGCCTTAAAGACCCAGTCGAAGTAATCTTACAAAGCTGCTGCTTCCTGGCACAGCAAGTTTTAAATCGTAAATGATTGTAAAGTAATTCATTAGGAAATGCGTATTTTACCTCCTTCTCTGTCATCATTATAATAGAGGATTCAATCAAGCTTAATTTATTCAGCCAGGTGCGGGTGGAAGCGGCCTCGTTTGTTTGGCTTTGTTTTCATGAAATCCCTCATCACTTGTGTTCCAATTGTCAGTGAGCTAATCCTGCCCCACTGTCAGATCTGTGGTAGACAAAGGCCACTAACACAGAGTCTCCACAATGAGAACGGGCAGAGAATCTATTAATGTGTCAGTTGCCTGTGAATTATGGCCAAGATATTTGCCCAACATATGGCACAAGGTTATCACGTTGTAAAAGCAACTCATTTGAAGCAAAGCATCCATGCACGCATACAGACACTCCTAACT
Source organism: Cynocephalus volans (assembly GCF_027409185.1). Classification (NCBI taxonomy): domain Eukaryota; kingdom Metazoa; phylum Chordata; class Mammalia; order Dermoptera; family Cynocephalidae; genus Cynocephalus; species Cynocephalus volans. Next base: position 82,671,409 of record NC_084471.1, read on the forward strand.
ACTCAGCGGTCCAGAAAAATTATGCCCAAGGACAAGTAATCTTGGGAATTTGGAGCAACCACTAAATAACAGTAGAGTTAATCTGTTGGGAGTATTTTACTTTCTGTAGGATAAAACTAAATTAAAGATAAAATAAAATCAGAACAGCCTTTAGGGATAAAGTTGGAAAATGGCTACATTTAGTTTTAATCCTCAGTTAGGACTGAAGGGCAAGATCCATGGGCAGGAAAGAGTGTTATGGCCAGGATCCATTTTATGCATGGAAAGGAACAAGGTGATGTCATGGAGACAGGTGTCACCTGGCCTTCTTATAGATGCTGCCTGACAGGCCCAGGAGGTTTGGCCTTCACCTTCACAGATTAAGAATCTTAAATTAGTTAGCAGCCCAAAGTTAACAGGACTCAGATACAGACTCACTACAAAGCTCAAAGATAAGAATGTATAAAATAAAATGCCAAATGATTCTTTCCAATGAGAAATATAAGCGCCCAATTTAACAGGTATGGAGTCAACCTAATCAAAGAATTCTCTCCCTGCTGGTTAGAGAGTACCACGCCACAGTGGTATGTCCCCATGTCAGCCAAAGCTGACACTGGGTATGTGCTTTGGGGGTCATGGTGGCTGGGTAGAGAGAGGAGAGAGATGAGCCCAGTAGAGCAGACAAGCGGGGGTGCAACAGCTTCTCCATGCAGACTCATGAACTGGGTTTGGAGCCCCCACAGGGAGTGAGGTATAGTCAGAAACTGGGGGAGGTTTCATGAGACACTGTGTGATTCTGAACCCAAGGACAAAAGGCCCTTCAGACTTCAGAAGGGGCAGTGTATTTGTTTTCTGGGGCTGCTGGACCACAAACTGAGTGGCTTAAAATGACAGAAATGTATTCTCTCACAATTCTGGAGTCTAGAAGTCTGAAAACAAGGTTGGTTTCCTTCTGCGGGCAGTAAGGGAGAGTCTGTCCCATCTTTGGCACTCCTTGGCTTGCAGATGCATCACTCCAATCTCTGTCTCCATCTTCACATGGCGTCCTCCCTGTGTCGCTCTGTCTCTTCTCTGGTAAGGACGTCAGTCATACTAGATAAAGAGCTGACACTACTCCAGTGTAACCGTATGTTAACTAATCACATCTACAATGATTTTATTTCCAAATAAGGTCACATTCTGAGGCACTAAGGGTTAGGACTTCAAGTTTTGGGGGGACATAACTGAATCCATAAAGGCAGCCTTGTTATTTCTGCATAAACTATAGAGTAGTGTACATGTGCTAATGTCACCTTATAATCTTTCATCTCTTCTGGTGGCACATCTCCCTCCTCCCTTCCTGTGGGTGACTCTTCCCCACCATTCCAAACCTGTGAGTCCACCCCACTGGCCACACAGGACTGAGATGTAACCAAGCAGGGCTTGTGACTGGTCAATTACCAACCTTCCCGTGGATTTTTCCAAACAGAGCTGTTGGAGAAGAGCTCTTTCCTATACAGGATGTGGGTCTCAGTCACGAAACCCTGGAACTGCTGTAATATGTCCCCAAATACACGGAGAGAAGTTGTCTGAAGTAAGAGACAATGAAGCCAATAGTAGAACAGGAGCCAGGATGAGAGGCAGAGAGCCAGAGCCAGACAGCTTGGAGGTTCCTGCTTCCAGCTTTCCCCAAGGCTTAGCCTTGGCTCGCTCTTTATGCTCAGGCCTCCTTTGTGCTCCAACTAGTTTGAGTTGGGTTCTATCCCATGAAATCCTAGGAGACACATGTAGCATCATCAAGACAAAAGAGACAGAGGATTAAGTGGATCCTCGAGGGCTTTGCCATGTGGGAAGGCCCTGAGGAGAGCCCCTGGGGAAGAATAGCATCCTTCCAGAGGAGCAGAGGGGCTGAGTGCACCCTGGAAAATATTTGAGGATACTTTTGGGGCTGATGTATGTGGCTCTATAAGGGGGCCACCAAAGCAGGAATGTTTTAACACCTTAAAACTTAGCTGGACTCAATCACACCCCCAAGGGACCTCAGGCTATTTGAATTTGAAATGAGAAGGCAAATTATCAAAAGACTGATTGGTAAGCCTAGAGTCCTAGCCAGGGGATCCACACAAGCTGTATAACTTAAATATTTACTGGCATCAGGCTCCAATGTCTATTTTCGCAGTAGAATATGCCTATCAGGAGGACATTAATTTATTCATCATTCAACAAATATTTATTGAGGGCTTACTATGTAGCAGGCACCTTTGGTAAGGATGGGTAGTATATAGTGGTACACAAAAGATGTGATTTCTGCTCCCATGGAGCATTCAGTCTATGGAGAAAAAAGATATTTAACAAGTAAATGTAGGGCTGAGCCCGTGGCGCACTCGGGAGAGTGCGGCGCTGGGAGCGCGGCGACGCTCTCGCCGCGGGTTCGGATTCTATATGGGAATGGCCGGTGCACTCACTGGCTGAGTGCTGGTCACGAAAAAGACAAAAAAAAAAAAAAAAAAAAACAAGTAAATGTACTAATAAGTATATAATTATTATTATAGTAAATATTATGAAGGAAATGTTATGAGAAAGAATAAGAAGGGACCCGTTTTAGACTGTCAGGTTAAGAAAGGCCTCTCTGAGGAGAGAATATGGAGACCTCAAGGTGGGTAAAAGTCAGGCAACAAGTGTATGGGAGTGGAGAAGAGTAAGGCAAGAGGAGGGAAACATTTTCGTGCAAGGAAACAGTTTATGCAAAGGTCCTGTGGCCAGAAAGAGCTTGGCCATAAACGAAAGAGAAGTGTGGCTGAAGCATGGATAGAGAGGGAAGAGAATGGCTTGAAAAGAGCCTAGAGAGATAGGCAAAGCCCTATGGAAGGATTTGAGGTTCTATCTGGATGCAACAGAAAGCCATTGAAGAATTTTAATTAATGTTCCAAATTACCTTTTAAAAGAAGAGAACTAATTGAAGAAGGAAAAGAGAGACCAGTAAGAAGGTTACGTGCAATCCTTCAGAGGAAATATGATGATAGTTTGGACCACGTGATGGCAGAGAAGTATGGATTTGAGATACATGTCGAAGGTAGAACCAATGACACACTAGGTATGGTAAGTGACAGAGAGGGAGATATCACGAATGGCTTCCAGGTTACTGGTTTGAGCTGCTGGAGTTTGTAGTGCCATTAACTGAGCTGAGAAATAATGAGGAAGGATGTTGTAAGGAGAAGGGCAAAGAAGATCAAAGAATGATTTCAGTTTTGACATGTTGGGTATAAGATGCCTGTGGGATTTCCAACTGGAGATATTAAATATTAGTTGCGGCTGGCCATTAGCTCGGTTGGTTAGAGCATGGTGCTTTTTGTTTTGTCTTGTTTTTCTTTTAGAGCATGGTGCCAAGTTCCAGAGTTCGACCCCTGTATCGGCCAGCTACTAAAAAAAACAAACCAAAATCTAGTTGAATATATTAGTCTCAGATGATATATGAAAGATATCTGGGCTGGTGGTGTAAATCTGTGAATCCCTGGAAAAAAACAATGAGAAGGGAGGAGCCTGCCTAAGAAGAGAATACAGAATGAGAAAAGAAGAGGACCCAGGGACTGAGATCAGAGGAACTCATTACTTAGTTGTTGCGTACAAGCCAAAGCATTAACAGAGGAAACTGAAAAGGTACAGCCAGACAGGTGATAGGGAAACCGAGAGAGTGTAGTAGTGTCACAGAGAAAAAAAGAGTGTTATAAGGAGCCCCTCGTTACATGTATCAATTGCTGAGAAGTCCAGTAGGATGAGGACTGAAAAACGTTTATGGGATTGGATTTGGCAAACAGAAGTGCTTTTGATGGCCATATCCAGCGCTCCCTGAATGGAGCGGTAGGTAGGGTCGTAAGCTAGAGTGGAATGGGCTGACGGGGACGTGGGCAACGGAATCGGGAAGTGTAGACAATGCTTTCAAAACCTCTGTTTACGAGGGAGAGTGGAGAAATGGAGCAGTGACTAAAAAGGGAGTGTGGGGTCCAGAGAGCAGGATTTAAAGATGGGAGACACTGGAGCACATCTGAATGTAAATAGGAATAATTCCAACTGAGCAAGAGGAGATGTTAGACAGGATCCTGGAGGTGGGATGAGGGGCACACTCAGGACAGGGTGACAGGGGCAACATCGGCCTCCAGCTTCCTTCTGCTTTTGTTGCTGACCAACCACCTTCCCTACTCAACTCCCTCCTTCTGAATGACATAAGAATGCTTTATTTCCATTAATATATTTTATTTTCTTAATTTAAACTGTGAGCCAGAGCCTCCCTTGGCTTGGTGTTGTCAGTACCACGCTCACCCAGTGAGCTAACCAGCCATCCCTATATGGGATCCGAACCCGTGGCCTTGGTGTTATCAGCACCACACTCTCCCGAATGAGCCACCAGCCAGCCCAGAGCCAGAGCCTTTAAAGGTGGCAGCATAACTGGGGTTTTTTGCCATTGCATTTTGATTTTATAGTTTAGTTCTTTGGGAAGTATTTCCATCATCTTCATTACTGTACCAATGAGAAATTTTCTGTCCCAACGTATCAACTGTGTTCTGTAGGTGATTGCCCAAGTGGTGTGATTGGAACGACCTAGTAAAATTTATCCTTGCCCCAGAGTATCATTTGGTAAAAACTAATATTAACTTAAGTATAGGAGTTAATTTTAATAAGCATCTTAGTTTCATAGATATTACCTCATTTAATCTTCATAAGAGTTCTGTGAGGCAGGTTTTGTTATGATCTCCATTTAGCAATGGAGTAACCGAGACCAGGAGATGTTAAGTGATTTGCAAGGTTACATATCCAATAAATGGCAGATTCTGGGTAGTCTAAACCCAAAATTTCAAGTACACCTCTTGTTGGATTTTTCCACAGGTAGTTATCACAGCTATTCTGAGTACATGCCTCAGCCAAGAGCCTCAGGACGGGGCAGGGAGGGAGACGCAAAAATGTGACTTTCAGCTCTGACAGGCACATGCGAGTGAGCGCCCCGGACTCCTCATCTGGGACCCTTCACAGCTCATCTGTCACACCATGTAATCCAGCTCATGTCCCCACAAGTTCAAGTGAGACTGAGAAACAATCTGGTTCCTGCGGACAATCAGACTAGAATCGTGCACTTACGAACTGTGACTAGCCAGGAACAGGCTGGTGGGATCATTCTTGTTCCGTCACAGAGTGGAGGGTGGAATAAAAGTTTCCTGCAACTTTATTTTCTGAGAACGGTGTTTGGAGTTTGGAGGAGATCATGGATATGAAATCCCCGTGGCATTGGTAAAGCTGCGTTGCTGTCGCTGTGTGATGTGTTATTGTTGGTGTTGGGAGGGAACTGGCAGCTCCTTGTGAGCCACGAGCCCGCCTCCTACCAGGCTGCTGTGCCCACCCGCATCCCCACCTGCAACCCTCCATTTATTGAATGACCTGTCTGTTTCCTGCCACATCAAGGAGAACAAAAATGGAAGATGTATGGTGTGTTTTTCTTTTCTTTTTTAAGGACAGTTCAGAAGCACAAGTTGATTCTCCCTTATTGGTACTAAATAAACAAATGTTTTGGGAAATGTCCACTGGGTAGTTAAGCTGTCAGCCTCCTCCACACACTTAGTGATAGACAAACTGAGAAGAGGCATCCCCTTCTCAGGAAATTATCCAGTATAAACTAAGGAGGTAAAATTCTGGTTCGTAATGCAGCCTAATGAAGTGTGCAATATTTGGATTCAGGAGGATCGGGGTACAAGCCCATTGCCATCACTCTCAAGCTCATTTTGCTCAGTGATGATATGGGCATGATAATAATAATGCTTAGCTCATAGGGGTAGTATGAGGTAAACAGGTAAAGCAGATAAAAGAGATAAAGCCTATAAAGCACTGATGCTTTGTGTAATGGGGGCCGATAGCAAACATTAATTCCCTCCCTTCCAAACCCCTACATGGTGTTTTGGGAGTGAATGAAATGCAGCTCTGGAGAGCTGGGGAGTTGTGGGTGTACTTGGTGCCCTGGGGGCTATAGGAAGTGGTCTGCATGTTTAGTAAGGTCTGTACTGGAGGCTGTAAAGCTTGTGTCACCAGTCCTTTGTGACACATTAAATAAAGTGTCAGATTGGCTTCTAAGTTCAAGGTTTTAATTCACCTTGGACAGGCAAAATACATTGTGCATCTAGATTCCCCACAGAGTCCTATTCTCTTTCTTGAGCTCATGTGCTTCTCCCTTCTCAGAACCAGTTTATCAAGACTAAAGACTAATGCCAGTGCTGTTTGCTTGTCTGGAGAAAACAAAGCCATTAATGATAGTTACCATATTAATTGCAGAAAGTGCTTCTTTAAGTTTCTGTTGGCAACAAGTTGCCAGTCTAACAGAGTAAGTGAAGTGCATCCAGACTCAATTTAAAACCTGGCCAGACGAGGTTTTTAATCATGCTTCGGGTTTTTCGTTATTACAGTTGCCAAAACATCAAGCTATAATTTACAAGTCGTACCCATGTGTCACTTAGAAAGAAACCCAAACCTAAAAATAGAAATGAAACTGGGGAAAACACCAACCCAGATAAATAAATCTTATGTCAAATGTAGAAAGCTTGTAAACCTGTGTTCAAGGTTACACTAATTGCTTAAATTCCAACTGATTAAAGCAAGCCCATTAACCAGGCAGCATGTCACTGCCCAGAGGAAGAGGGAAATTATGTAGAAAATTTTCTCATATCATTTCTTGCTCTTGTTGGAGTGAGCAGGACTGAAGCCATGCTGGGGCCTAAAACAGCATAGTCTAGAAAAAAAAAAATCAGTTTTTCTTCTTAGTATGTATTTCTCTGAGTTCCCTCTTTTCCCATGGCTGTTTGATATTTCGAAACTTGGTTACAGGGTGGGATGACATTATTTACATAAATGTAAAGTTATTTTCCTATCAGCCTGGGGCTGCAAATTTTGCCACGAGGCATGTACTATCTAGACCCTGAGAAACCAAGGCAGACATCAGTAAAACTGTGCTGACTCCACCCCTCCAGCAGGCCCCTAAGATAACACCAAGAGTGGGAACAGAAGCCAGAGGGAGCCTTGAGCAGAGAATGTCCACCTGGCCCCTTACACGTGCCCCTCCCTCCTGCTTTTCACTTCCCACACTCCATTCCCTCAACCCCCTCTTTAAAAACCTCTCAGTAAATCTGACTCTTTGAGATGGCTTTAGCCTGCCCGTTCCCCTTCAGGTTTACCAGATAAGTGGGTTAGTACAACAGCTCTCCTCTAGTCACTGGTATGCCTGGATAAAGCTGACTTCCTATTCCACCAACATGGTTTTTTTTGTTAGTTTGTTTGCAGCTGGCTGATAAGGGGATCTGAACCATGACCTTGGTGTTATAAGGCTGCACTCTAACCAACTGAGTAACCAGCCAGCCCTTCACCAACAATTTGACTTTTGGGTCATTTGTTTTTGTTTGTGGCAGGCAGCTGGACTTGGGTTCCTTATAAGGACACTTGTGATGACATTTAGGGCCTGCCCAGGTAACCCAGGATAATCTCCCATCTCAAGACCCTTCATTTAATCACTTTTGCAAAACCCCTTTTGCCATATATATTAGTCCATTTCTGTTGCTTATAACAAAATTACCTGAAACTGGGTGATTTATAAGAAAACAAAATTTATTGCTTACGGTTTCTGAGGATGGGAATTCCAAAGTCCAGGGGACAGACACATCTGGTAAGGGTACTGGCGGTGGTGACGGTGACCCAGGGGTCTCGCTTGGCAGAAAAGAGCAGAGCAGAGAGAGACTAACCTCTCATGTGCTCTCCTTTTAAAGCCCTCAGAACCACACTCCTGACCACCATTATTAATCCATTCACTAGGCACGGTCCTACAGTCTAATCACTTCTTCAAGGCCTCATCTTTCAATTACAATAATAGGATTTCCCACTCTCTTAACAATTACAGTGGGGATCAAGTTACTAATACATAAAACTTGGGAGACACAATCCATATCAGCATATGAAGTAGCATTCAGAGGTTCTGTGGATTAGGATGTCTTTGGAAGCCATTATTCAGCCTACCACATTGCCCCTATCTTTCCTACTTCCTTAATTCCAACCAGCACTGGTTGATTGTTTAAACCACTCTCCCTCCAGCATCCTCCATTCATTTGCATCCATATCCTCTCTCCCACCTATCCAGTAATCTATTGTCTTTGGAACTCCTGAGTTCTGGTAGGGGAGAAAAATTTGGCAAGTACAGATTGCCCAATCTCAGCAGAACCCTGAATCCCTCTCAGCAACGCTTTCTTTTATCCTTGGTTAGTACTCTCTCCCATTCCACTCAGCAATGGTTCCCTTACAATTCTTCTCAATCCACTCAAGCATTTGACCCTCACTCTTAAGCAGATTATCTTGCTTCCATTTCATTGAGAAAATCAAGGCTATCAAACAACAGGTATCTCAGTTTCTCCCCTCCTAAAAATGTGGCTTCATCTTTCACCCTGGCCACATCCTCCCCATGAGTCGCAGAGGATGAAATATCCTTCTATTGCTGAAGACCAGCTCATCCACCTTTGCTCCCGATGCCACTTGCTATGGTCTGTGCTATGCTTGTGTCCCCGCCAAATTCATATGTTGAAAATCTGACCCCCAAGGTGATGGGGTCAGAAGTGGAGACTTTGGGAGGTGATAAAATCATGAAGGCAAAGCCTTTATGAATGGGATTAGTGTCCCTGAAAAAGAGATCCAAGAGAGGTAGCTAGTCCCTTCTACCATGTGAGGACACAGCAGGAAGTTGAAGTTTACAGTCCAGAAGACGGCCCTCAGCAGAACCCAACCATGCTGGCACCCTGAGCTTGGACTTGCAGCCTTTATTTTTTATTTTATTTTTATTTTTTTTTTGTCATTTTTTCGTGACCGGCACTCAGCCAGTGAGTGCACCGGTCATTCCTATATAGGATCCGAACCCGCGGCGGGAGCGTCGCCGCGCTCCCAGCGCAGCGCTCTACCGAGTGCGCCACGGGCTCGGCCCTGGACTTGCAGCCTTTAGAACTGTGAGCAATACATTTCTGTGGGTTATAAGCTACCCGGTATTTTGTGGTGTTTTGTTACAGCAGCCCTAACGGACGAAGACACCACTGCATATCGTTTTCCCCAGGACCTTATCAGTCATGCTCTCTCTTTATCTCCAATTTCTCCCTCCCAACCGACTCTTTCCATTCTTTTGACAAATAGTTTTCACGAGCCTACTATGCAGCATAAAATACAATCTTGTGTCCAAGCCTATGAACATGTTCAATTTATTTATGCACTAAAACATGAACACACAAAAAACTTCCTTTGAGCTTTCATCCCTCTCTAGTGTCTGCTTTCTCTCATTCCCTTCCCCAAATCAAATCTGATCATCTTCCTTCCTAAACCTATTCATTTTCTAGTTTTCTCAATCTCTGTGCATGTGACCACCATCCAAATTAGAAACATGGGGATTATTCTAGACTTCTTGCTCTCCTTCATATGCATTTAGCCAATAACCAAGTTCTTGTTCTTTTTCTTCCTTAAAAAATCTCTCATCTGGACCGGCCAGTGGCTCACTCGGGAGAGTGCCGGTGCCAATAACACCAAGGACACAGGTTCGGATCCCATATAGGGATGGCCAGTTCGCTCACTGGCTGAGCGTGGTGCTGACAACACCAAGTCAAGGGTTAAGATCCTGTTACTGGTCATCTTTAAAAAAAAAAAAAAAAAAATCTCTTATCTATCCTCTTCTCCCAACCAACTGAGCTAACTGTCCAGCCTCTCTCTTCTCTTCATTCTTGTCCAGTTATGACCCTTAATGATATTTTGCCTAAACTACATATAACTAAAATGTAATTTTAACTGATTTGCTTGCCTCCAGTCTTATTTCATTTTAATAGGTACTCCATACTGCATCTAGAATTACTTAAAATCATAAATCTAATCATGTCACTCCCCTGCTTAAATGCTTTTAGTGGCTCCCATTGCCTATAGCCTAAGTCCAAGCTCTTTATTAACATGGCTCAAAGGCCCTCTGTGACCTGACCAGACTTATCTCCCACAAATCCAGTCATGCACTTGACACTGTAATAATTCTGCATGTTCCTTGAACATGACAGGTTTTTCTCTACTTATGGGCTTTTGTGTAAGCTGTTCCTGCAGCCTGGAAAATCCTGCCCAATTTGTTCACCTGACAACTTCATTTGCATCCTTCCAGATCCACTCAAGCAGCACCTTCTCCAGACCTTCTCTGAACACCAAGCTGGGCCGAAGTGCTCCAGCTCTGTGCTCCCTTGTGAGTACTTTATCATGTTATGCTGAAATTATCTCTAGTCATCTCTCTGGTTTCCCTACATGCTCCTTAAGGACACAGACCCTCTGAGCTCATATAGGAATACTGGTGAGTATGCTTCATTTGATACAGAGCTTGTATTATTTCATTCTGCATATTTGGGTATTTACTTTTTATGCAACTATTATGTCTCCTTCTTGGGGATGGAAGACCATTAAGGGTAGAAAGTATATTTTCTAATATTGATATCATACAGCAAAGTAGGAGAGTACTTCAAAAAGTTTATGGAAAAATCTAATTAGAAGATAATACAAATCTTTCCATGAACTTTTTGAAGACCCCTGTATGCGTACTCAAATGTTAACTAATGGTTATTATTGTGAAAAATATAAAAAACAACTCAAACGCATACTCTGCTAATTGTGGGTCAACTCTATCATTCCTATGTAATAAAAGCAGTTCATTTCAGGTCAAATCTATGCAACAATCTTCAGTGAGATTTTTTATGCTGATGTTTAACGTAAATGGTTGATTGAGAAAAGTGAAGCATCAGCTGATGTTACACACACACAGCTTTTTATTGTTATTGTAAAAGTATCTGGCCAAGAGGCCGAAATATCACCAAAAATGATTAACTGAATAGGGGATTTCTCAGTCAGGAACACCATACTTCATGGTGCGCATGTAGTCAGTCCTGTTCAACCACATTCCTGCCTTTGTCCCCTTAAGCCCCCTTCCCCATCCCAGATCAATTCATTCTTTTTCAAAGCACTGTCATCATGAACTAGTCCTCTTTTGCTGTCTTACAAGCCCAGAGAATTTGGGGGAGCCAAGCCAAACTCTTTATCCTTCCAATATATCATAAACATTTTTAAGCAGGTGTGAACTGGATAAAATAAAAGTGCCCTTCGGAGGAAAAGAAAGAGCAAGCCATCAGGAAAGGGCAGCTTCCAGCCTAAGGGAATGAACTGATAAGCCTGTTCTCCTGATTCCTGCGGCTGTTTCTATGTTAATATCTCAGGTGTGTTTGAGCATACTTCTGTATCACTTTTATCCTTATAGTGCACCCTGTAGCTCCCTATCGTTTAAGCCATCTGATCCTCACAGTGTCCCATCACCCAAACACTTGGACTTTTGTTTCAGTAAAGACAGCTCCGATTCTATATTTGGATTTACAAAAACCATTAATGATAATGAGTCATTTAACAAATATTTATTAGGCATCTACTTCTTGCAAGGCACTATGGAAATTTAAAGACGAATCAGACTTGGATGAAGCTAGCTGTCCTCAACCCTTGGTGTGTATCAGATCATCTATGCAGGCTTTTAAACATGCAGATAACTGAGAATCAACTGCAGAAATTTTGATTTCTGTCGGTCTGCAGCATAAATGTTTGTTAAAAGTTCACAGGTGATTTTCATGTCCTCCAAGGACTGAAACTATTAGAGTCGGCCCTCATTCTCATATAGAGAAACTAGGCTAAACACAACTGAAATATAAAGTAGAAATTAATACATGCTTTAAGAGGCACCGACAAAGTATTAGACGAGTTAAGAGGAGGAAAATATTACTTCCTGTTTGAGAGACCAGGGCAAAGTCCATGGAATAAAGTGGAATGAACCAGGTCAAGAGATACAGTTTCCTATCTCACCTCTACCACTCAACTATGACACATGCGACACTGAATAAAATTCATAACTGCAAAAGACCATTTTTCATATGTAAATGAAAGAGACTGGCATCTATGTCAGAGGATTTTAAACAAGGTGAAGATTTTAAACAATGAAGTAAGATAAAACATGTGGAAACACATAGAGTAAAGCTAGATCCAGATCTGGCAATCAATAAATGATAATTATATCTGAACCTGAGCTGGCATTTGAGTCAGGCCTTGAAGGATGGGTTGGATTTAAACATTCAGAGATGAGGGGGAAGGGAATTCCAGGGAGAGGAAAGAAAGAAGCGCATTTACAGACTTCTTGGTTTTATATCTATTTATATCAATAAGTATTATTTATTTAAGCAGGTACTGCACAAGATACTTTGGAAGCTTTAAAGCCAAACCCGATGTGGATCTTGGGTTCAAGAAGCTAACAGCTACCTAGGTAATTGATTTGTTAAATTAATACAAACACTTTTTTTTTAGTAATGTTGCTTGTATTCCTAATGAACTACATGTGTTTTAACAGGTGTTTTTCCACTTTAAAATATTTTATATTATAAAAGTAATTGATGCTCATAAAAGTTCAAAGAAGGCAAAATTATATAAAATACAAGTCACTTCTCCCACTTTCTCCCTTCTATACTGAGAGGTAACTGTGATTAACACTGTGTTATGTCTCCTTGCAATCACTTTTTATGTGTATACAAACACATGATATACTAGCGTACTCACATAATGTGTGTTTGTATGTGTATGTCAATTATACATTAATAAATACATGAGGGTACTTCAAAAAGTTCATGGAAAAATGGAATTAAAATATAATACAAACCTTTCCATGAACTTTTTGAAGACCCCGTATATATGTATATACTTATATTTATATCCTTTTTGCCCTTCAAATGAAATCATACTTTGCCTACTATTCCATTGTTCTGCAAACTGCTTTTTACCCACTTAATATATTGTTAATATCTTTCTATGTCAGTATATATAAAGCAACCTCATTCTCTGTAACAGCAACATAGAATTCGATTTTGTGGATGTTCCATCATTTGTTTAACCAATTCCGTATTGACGGCATTTGAGTTGTTTCCATTTTTAATTTCCATTATGAATAATGCTGGAGTGAATATTCTTATACATATACCTCTGTGCCCATATACAAGTATATCTTAAGGAAAATTCCCAGAAGTGAAACCAAACAATTTTAAATTTTAATAGATGATGTTGGATTGTTGTCTTAAAGAAACAAATAATTCATGGTCCCAATAATAGAGTATGAGGGTTTCTCCTTTTTTTTTTTTGTCTTTTTCGTGACCGGCACTCAGCCAGTGAGTGCACCGGCCATTCCTATATAGGATCCGAACCCGCGGCGGGAGCGTCACCGCGCTCCCAGCGCAGCACTCTCCCGAGTGCGCCACGGGTTCGGCCCTTTTCCTTTTTTTTTTTTTTTTTTTTTTTTTTTGTCTGAGGGTTTCTCCTTTTTTACATGATCATATACCCTGGATATTATGAAACAAATTTATTAGCAATCAAATCTAGATAAAAAGTGGTCGATTCAATTTATATTTAAAAATTATGAGAGTAAAGTTATTATAAATTTTATAAATAATATTACCATAAAGTTATTATGAATCAAGTTCATCATCTTTCCACATACTCATTTTCATTTATATTCTTTTGAGTGAACTAAGTCTTCTTTTACTTTACTGATATTAAGAAATTATCTTGTAAAATTTATGTTTGACCTTTTGGCAGCTGGCTGGTTCAGGAACATGTTTGACTTTTTTGTCTTTTACTCTATGGCATTTTCTTCCATGTACAAATTTAAAATTTTTATGTAGTTAAATTTATTACTCCTTTATGTCTTTTGAGTTTTTTCACTCTGATTAAAAAATTATTTGATATAAATTTTGAATTTCATTCTTTAATTGCAGCATTCTTTTTTAATATTCATGATACACCCAAAATAGGGAAAAGTTTATAAATTTTCTCTTTTGCTATATTATGTCAATTATGGTAAGAGTTAACAGGAACATATGTTATTTATATTCAGTTCTCCACATCAGGAATTTGGACAAAAAACATTTAATTATTTAATATCTGAAATTCATTGTAGCAGGACTGGCAACTCTTCTAGATTTGAAGAAACCATGGAACGTAAAATTTCAAAGAAGGTGGTTTTTTCAGAAATAGTTTTAAAGATCTTATAGTCCTCTAATTTCTCCCACAAAATCTTATGTTGTAAATTATTAGTTTAACTATAGGTTATATTATTGGCATTACAGTAGACTTTCAGTTCTCAAAAAATTGTTTGAGTACTAACACTCTTCCCTACTTTCAGTACAACTTGAGATATATTTCCTAATCCTATTTCTGTAGAAAAACTTAAAATATGTTCATATACTACACCTTAACTTCTAGGAAGACAGTAGGCAATATATTTTCTCTCTGATGTTAATACCACCTTTTCCAACCATTGCCAGAAATGCAATATGGTACGTTAATTACCTCAGTTTCATCTTTATGTGTATTCCCATTTCTGGAGCACTAAAGCACAGCTAAATTGACGATATATCTAGATATACCAATATATTTAGATATACGACCTAGTGAACAATATATCTTGAAACCAACAACTCTTATTTGCTCATCTAAGCTGTGAGATTGCACTCTACTTTTAAAAATTAATGTACATTGTTTTAAAAATGTTTTTAAAATTGTCTGTCAGCAAAATATTACGTTCTTCGAAATTCCTTGATATTTCATTCTCAGAGTTCTCAGAAATGGCAATGCCGCATGTTTCTTTGATTTTCTTTATACGTGTCTGCTTCTCCACTTGCTCCTCTGTCGATGATGTAGCATGCTTCCCTTCAGTAATGACTTGCATAATTAAAACAGGGGCTTTTCCAGGAAGTGGACTTTATGGCTGGGGATTCACTTATTGACATTTAGAAAACTGAAGTTTTGTAGAAGCAGCATATATTGATTAAGCCAATTGTGACCTAATCATAGGGGTTTGTCTCTTGTGTAGGTTTTTGGCATGCAACTACTTCCAACTCATTGTAACTGCAAAATCAATAGGGCTTACATCCTGATTTCTCTGTCTCCAACACCTGACATCATCTTTTCCCTCAAACAGGATTTTTATGCAGTCAAAGACATGTTTCTTCTCCTAGTCATATCTTTCCCTGCCACCCTAAGTTCATGGCTGTCTCTAAGACCTTGTTCCTGAAGTTGTCACTGGTTCAACAACTCTCTCTCCAGTTCTCCATTTAATCCTATTGATAATTCAACTTCACTCCCTTAAAGAAGCCTTCTCTTACCTCCAGCTTAGATCAGATCTGTTTGCTAAACATGGTTAGAATCCTGGTACTTTTTTTTTTTTCCCCTCTCATTTTGTATTTACTGTATATTTATGTGGTTATTTGGAATGCTTGCCTCCCACATTCCATGAAAGATTGTTTCTGCATTGCTCATCATTTTGTCAGAGCCTGGTACTTAGTAGATAGTAAGTATAGCATTTGTTGAATGACTGAATGAATTCATGTTCAAGCTCAAATCCCATCCTTTCCAAAAGACACTCCTAATCTCTCCAGCCACAAAGAAAAATCCCTCTCCTGAACTTGAGGCACTGTTGGTAGCACTCATTTAGCTAATTCCTCACAGATTCATAAAATTCAACAAGACTTTGGAGGTTAAGGCTGGTCAGTTAGCTCAGCTGGTTAGAGTGTGGTGTCGACAACACCAAGGTCAAGGCCAGCTACCAAAAAGAAAAAATAGAGTTTGGAGTTTAACTAGCTTTACATTGTAAACAATGCAATTCATTGAACAGAAGGATGATATCGGTTTTGTTTGTTTGTTTATATATTTAGTGAATACCATTACTGATGCAGAGTTGTCTTCTGAACTATCCTGAACCATCCTTGGACGACTTGTATGTTTAGAAAATTTTCTCATATTTACCAACATTCTTGTGATTTTCAAGCCTAATTTTGTTTCAAAGCATAAAACAATAAGCCCATTCACTCTACTAATAATAGTCCTTCAGATACTCAAAGATTTCTCTCTTGCTCAATCAAAACACGGCCCTTCTTCTATTATTACTTTTATGATGTGGTTTCTGTCCTTCATTGTCTTGATTTACTATCCTGTGAACTCATTCTAGTTTCTCAATGTGTTTCTTAAAACTATTTTTGTTTCCAGTAATTTTATTATTTAAGAGTATCCTAGGCTGGCCAGTTGGTTCAGGTGGTTAGCGTGTGGTGTTATAACATCAAGGTCAAGGGTTCAAATCCCTGGACTGGCCAGCCACCAATAAGTAAATAAATAAAAAAAGTATGCTATTCAAACGTCATAAGATAGTAGTATAAAACTTTAAATCGCTATTATTTCTGAAGTTACTCTTTCTAAGAAGTATTTTGTGACAATTCTTTAAGTCCTTAAGTTCGGAAATTTGAAAAGTTATTTTCAATTAAGTAATAAATACCTTTTTCTGGCAGCTGTCAACGGTTGTAGGAGGATTGGGGTATCTTAGACAGCATAACCAATTCTATCCCTCATAATGTAAAATTATCTGACTTGCTCTGACCACTTGCTATTTGAACTTCAAAGGGAATTAAACAAATAAGTAACAAAATACTGTACTTGTTTTTGTGTGAGGAAAAGAGCTCTTAGTCTTTAGCTATTACCCACCAAGGAACCAAACGCAATGTTTAATAATAATAATCTGCTTTTTCCTGGTCTCAACAAAAATGTTTTGATGTGGTTGTTACCTGCCTCTGCTGAAGATATCAGCTTTTATTTGAAGAACAATCATTAGTTTTAATTGTCATTAGAAACATTTCTAAATTGCTGATAATATCCTTCACTAGTAAGCAAGAATTGTCCTTTTCAATCCTTTATATACAATTTATCTTCCATTTCAAGAATATTATAATAAATTCTAAAGCTGCTGACAGTAGTTAAATCTCAACAGAAGACAATAAATTCTACAGAAGAAAAAGTAGCAAATAAAACAGAGTTATGTAGAAACAAATTACAAAGGTAAGGCAGCTTGAATCCTTATAGTTCTGAAATGATTTCACGTTTGCTAAATGAATGGAAATGTTCAAGCGTGAGGGATAATTCTACAGTGGGACAATACACTGTAATCAAAGTAGTTGGCTTAACCATTATTTGGCTTCTTAGCTATAAATTCAATTTCAAAAGTTTTTCCTTTTCTTTTTTTTTCTTGCAGCTGGGCTGAATGGGGATCCGAACCCATGCCCTGGGTGTTACAAGGCTGCACTCTAACCAACTGAGCCTACCAGCCAGCCCTCAAATTGAACATTTTTGAGAACTTATTATGAATTGAACATAGAACTATAGTCAATAAAAAATACTCAGATATTTTTCTAGCATGGTGTAATTCAGTCTTCTGCAATCCAAATATATATATGTTATTTCTTTTTTTCCTTTCTTTCTTTTCTTCCCTTCCTTTCTTCCTTCCTTTCTTGAGAGAAATTTACTTGGGTTATTTAGGTAATAGTATTTTAAAGTAGCCCATAAATGAGCTATTGGCCCTGGGTAGGACCAGCCGTAACAACATGTTCAAGCAACAAAATGAACAAAGGAACCTTTGGAATGCACCTGGTTGTTCAAAAACAGCAGGTGGTTGTTAAAAAACAAAACAAAACTCCAAAGAATTCAAATTTCTCTTTAAAGATTTCGTTGCTACCCTTCCTACAAAAATTACCCAGATTATTTCTTGACCTCTACTTTCAGAGCAGAGGAAGTCTTGCTATATGAAGTCTTGCTCAGTAGCTCTGGAGCTTCCAAGTACTTGCTCATCTGAACGCTATGTCCTAAGTACTACAATTCCTGCATTGCTTGCACATTTGAGTTTATTCCTTCTCTAGATTACAGTGTATATTCTTTACATAGACTTCAAGAAAACGGGCATTCAAGGCACATTTTCTACTTATATATCCTGTAAGCATTAATCAAGTTTAAAAAATATTGTTATAATATTTACAATTTTCACACTTTCAGAGGCATACAATAATTTGAAATTATTTCTGGAGTATCTGTCATGAACCAAGTAAATATTTGAGACAATTCAGGACATCTTTTAAAATTCTCTTTAAAAAGAAGGTAGGGGGCTGGCTGGTTAGTTCACTTGGTTAGAGCTGGTGCTGATAATACCAAAGTCAAGGGTTCGCATCCCCTTTCCAAAAAAAAAAAGGTAGGAGTTTATGTTTAAGGTGCAGTTTGCCACCAATGGAAGCCCATAAACAGTTTTTAAGACTATTCATTTTTATTATGAAAGGGACAGAGACGGCATCATATCAAAGTGATTATTATGACCTTTGAACTCATTCTAGGTCATATACAAAAATTGTAAACTAAAGTCATTATGACTTGAGATAAACCTATAAAAAATTTGAAAATGTATATTGACTTATTAATTTACAAGCAGTTATTCAGAATCCATTATTTGCTGTGCACTATTTTAGGCACTGAAATACAAAAATGAGTAAAATGTAAAATCCGTGCTCTTAAGGAGCTCATGTTTAGTGAGAAGTGTCAGTTTTTTATCTCTTTTGTGGGTATTTAAAATATAGTTTTCATATACAGTTACAGGAATAGTATGTTACAGAATATAAAGAAAAAGGGAAGCATTGGTTGAGGACTTCAGAAATGGGTTTGCCCTGTATGTACTAGGAATCGGCTGTTGAATTAAATTAGTGTTTCAGAAGTATCTATTAAAATCCATATTGTTGACACTACAGTGAAAGCAATGAAACTTGTCAGCAGATGATTAAGTTTTATGGTTGATTTTCACACTTATGTACCTTGGGACCAATATCAAGTTTCCAGGAAAAACATCCTTCCTTTCTCCCCATCCTCTCTCTACCATCAAACCGGGGTCTCTGCCTGTCGGTGTTAGGTGTGTCACAATCATTTGTCAATCTGAGAAAAGTTATTTACGTTTTTGTTTGTTTGTTTTTTCTGGGTCTAGAAGCGTTTAGATTGTTGAATTATCATACATTCCACAAGGAAAAGTCTGCACCTCACTCCCTGCTTTTTCAATTCCCAAGACCATCGGTATTATTTCTGGGCAAGTGGAACACCCTTTACAAGCAGCTGGAGGAGGTATGCATGTCCCTAGATTACTGGCTTTCCACTGACTAGTCTTTTAAGAAAGCGGCTCTGTTCCCACGGAAATTAACAACCATTCAACTCGGAAAGCCTTGCAGTCTTAAGGCCGAAGTGGAGAAAAAAGAAAAAAAAAAATCGGATTGTTACGGACTGGGTTACTGTTTGAGAAGGGCAAGTGGGAGTTAGTGGATGGATAGGGTAACAAAATGGGACGTTAGTAAACGACTCATTAAAACTGCACGAAAATTAAACCTCTGCTGGCCCCAGAGGATTAAAAAAAAAAAAGCTTCAAAAACCCAACTTCAAACAAAATTTAGGAAACGTGGGATTCGTATAGTTCAGACTGGGCGCTTATAGGACCATCCATTCTGTGACCTCAAGTCAGAAACTGGACACAGGTTTGAGGATTTTGCAAAAGCAGCTCTCAAACTATTTTTCAACGCTACACGGTGCGCCCTAAGAACTTTGGGGGTGGAAAGCACGTCACGCAGCCCAGTTTTCTCCCTCGGTTGCTAACCCTCCCCGCCTCTCCTATCCCGCCACTCCCCTTCGCCGCCACCTTTGGCCAGGGAGCGTTTGTTTATGTGATGTCGGCCGTAGTAAGCAGTCCCCGCCCCGTTTCCCTCTGGCCGCCGCGTTTCCCGCGCCGCGGCGCTTCTCCCCTTAAAAGGACAATAGAGGGCCCGGGAGCGCGCGCGGCCGCCGGGCCTTCTCCCCTCCCAGCCCGCGACGCGCGCGCGCCCGTATGCAAATAAGCTCGATTCAGGAGAATTTTGTACCGGGAGCCGCGCGTGCGCAGAGGGAAAGCGGAATCTACACCTTCCCGGCCAGCGGTAGCAACTGCAGAACTGCAGGAGACAATCTTTCTACACAAGGCAGTTGGGGAGGAGGGAGCGCTTGGAGGGGGGGCGCTGCCTGGCGTGCACTCCGCAGCTCAGGAACGTTACTGCGCGTGGAACGGCTGCTTTGGGGAGGTGAGTGACTCTAACCACTACTCTGGTGCAAAACTGTCTCAGGAGGCTTTGATTTCAGTGTTTTTTTTTTCTTTTCACCTCACCCACCTCCCTTCGTCCTTACACACACACACACACACACACACACACACACACATACACACCCCACACAGGAAGTTTTGTCTTGGAGATGGCATTGCTGTGAGAGCTGCTTTCGTGATCTTCAGACCCCAGATTCTTTTGTATACACGTTTAGTGTTTATTAATTAGAGGAGGGTATTTGAGGCAAACCGAAAGTCAGGGGGTGGGGGAAGTGAATGGAGCCTGGAAATCATTGAGGAGTCGCGGAGTTGAGGGATCCACGCTGAAGGTGACAATGACTTTTCTCAGCCGCAGTGTTCTCTGGCGAAAAGGAGCGCGGTGGCTGCGAGGCCCGAGGGAAAAACGACTTGCTGGCAGTCGCGGGGCGGCCGGGGTCGGTGCGTCCGCGTGGGCGCGAGCCCGGGGCAGGGTCGGCGCCGTTGTTAAACCTCGTGCTTTACTTGGTTACAGCCCCCTGCGCGTGTTTTGATGGGGGGGGGGACAATAAACGCCGTTTGCTCTAAAACTAAGTTGCCATCCCCCTCCGAGCTGGCGGCGTGAGAGGGTTTAAGTCGGCCTTTGGGGGTCAGTGCTGGGCTCCGCCGGAGCGCACGCGGCGTGGCGTTGTTTGCTCAACTCCGGAGGGATGCGGATGCGACAATGAGAGCAACACGCGGTCGCTTGAAAACAGCCCGGCTTCCACGCGCCCGCTGTCCTCCGACCGCGCCCCGGGGCGGCTGGCGTCCGAGGCTGCTTTGGAACCCGAAGTTTTGCCACCCCTTTATTGATTCACCTGTAGCGTAGGCGTGGGCGCCGGGGCCAGGGCTCCCTATTTCTAGGGCGGCCGTCTGCGGCTTAAGATGGCCAGGGAAGCCAAGTTGACTGGGATGGAGGCAGTTGCCTGCGCGGAGGAGTGAGCGAACTCCGCAGGGCTCTGCTTTTTGTGCTTGACCTGACAGACCACGTGCTTGGGGCTGCGACCCTGGGCTTGGTCTGAATGTCCAGCTCCTTGTTAGCAGTGGGATGCGGCCGCCGTCGGGTAGGTCCGGCCGGCAGGACAATGTGGTTTGCCGATGATGGCGTCTTGCCAGTTTAAAAAGCAGAGTGAAAGTCGCCAACTCTCCGCCTGTGTGAGGCGGGTAAATCGGGCGTTTCTCATCAAGGACATGGCAAAACTTTGATTAAATGGGCCCGCTGCTGAGCGGAGGACCGGGCTCCGGACTCTCGGGGAGCGGGGTCCGGGCCCCTCCCCGGGGTGTTGGTCAAGTGTCTCGCCCCACGGAAGCTCTCCGACATCCCTGATGCTGCACGTAGGCAGCGCCTGGCTGGACAGAAAACAAAGAGCTGCATGTGCCCGTGAGGGCCCCGCGGCGCTCGGGACGGCCGCCCGGGCGGAGGGCCGTGCGGGTCGGGGGCCCCCGAAGTTCGGGCGAGTTTCGGGAGGGGCTTTGTCCCTCGGCCTCTGGTGGGGAAACTTTGGCGGCGCTACTTTTGTGAGGTGCCATGCTGGTGCGCAGGGAGGCGGCGTGCTTCCCCGCTCCGGGCGCCCGGGCGGCCGAGGGAGACAGCGGCCAGCCTCTGGCCCTGCAAGCCCCGGCGCCCGCGACGGCCGAGGGGCCGGGGAGCGTGGCCCGGACTGTTCGGCCCGTTACCCGTGGCCCGAAGCCTGTGTCTGGGAGGTCTGTGGATTCGCCTTTGAAGTCGAACTGTTGCCATGTTTGAATTACGTCAGGGCAAAGCCATGAGGAGGAACAAGCCTCGGCAGCGCTGCGTGAGGGAGGCGCGGCCTGCGGGAGGCGCCGGGCCGGGCGGCGGGAGGGCGGGCGCGGGGGCCCGTTGTTCCGGCGCAGGTGAGGGAGGAGGCGGCGAGGGACGCGATTCACCTCTCGCTGCCCTCGCCCTGGCGAGCAATCCTCCACTGGAACTTTCTTCCCGGTCCGAGATGTCTTATTTACCAACAGATTTCGCCAGGGAGCATTTCTATTTGCTGCCTGGGCGTCTCTCTCAGCGGTCGCCGCGTGCCCGAGGGGGAGGTGCACAGGGGGGAGGGGGTCCGCGGGCCCCGGGAGGACCGGGGAGGCGTTTTGCTGCTTTCGGGGAAACGGGCGAGTGCGGCTACCACCTCCCCAGCCGACCTGTGGCCCGCACGTCCAGGGGACCCAGCCCCGACGCCACCCGAAAAGCCATCGTGGGGAAGTTTTGGGGCTCCCCGTTGTCCTGCTAAGGGAAGTGAGGACTGTGGGCGAGTTGTGCGCACCGCTGGTTTCTTTGTGTGTTTACGTATAGGAGGGGGAATCGGGAAGGACAAGGTTTGTTTTGGTTGGGGGGGTTGGTTTCTTGGGGTGGTAGGGCGGTGCAGAGTTTGTTCTGGTAACTATGACCCCAGTCAGTTTCTTTGTTTTTATTTTCTCCCTTTAACCTTTCATTACTACAGGCACTTTGAAGATTAGGAATTACTGTTGAGTCAAACATGGATCCTGTCCGAGACAGTTTTACCCCAGCAGTCCTTTCTCCCTGTCTTCACATTGTGCTAAGGGAGGTTAAGAAAACTTTTTTTCCCTCTTTTTCTTTTAATAACATAAAAAAAAAAATAAGTAAGTAAATTTGACCTTATCATTAGAAGGACAGTGAAAGCACTTGTTTTCGAACTGCGGTTTGCTAGACTTGAAAAGCGTTTTATTAATTTATGTGGCTAAACCGAATACGTTAGTCGCCCAATCAAAAGTCTGAGAGTTTTGTTTCTGATGGAAATCTGGAGAAAAGCCTGATGGCATTTAAAATGTTTACATAATAATTTGGGGAAGGGGGATCTTTTTTGGCTGAAAGGTATGCGTGACTCAGTGTTTGGTGATATTCACTGCCTTTTCTCAGAATGACCTTGAAGAAGGAAGCATTTAGGGAGTTGGGCCCAAGGTGGCTCAGGAGGAAGCTGCTCATGAAGATGACGCAGGGTAATGGCTAGCTAACCCTGATAGCTTCTTAACAGTTCCTGTGAACTGGGATTGACCTTCTGGATACCCCTCCTAGATTTTCTTTTCAAGCTAACTTTTTTTTGTATGTCGCCCCAGGCATAGCTCAAATTATGCTGGTTTGACACATGGATGCTTCTTTGGTATTTGGGGTTTGCCTGCAGTCTAGACATCCAATAAGCAGCACCATTTCTGTTGCTTTTTTTCCTGATTTCTCCTGCATTGAATTGTGTTTAATGGTTAGAATATGAAAATGGACTTTACTAGAATATAATAATGTCCTTAGATTCCCTGTCTGCCTCCCCCTAAAATAATCCATACAAATTGAAATCCGGTTTTTTCTTTTCATTGTTATTAAATAAACATTTCTCCCAAGTTTTGGTTAACCAAATGTACAAATACCGAAAGGCAATCATTATTAGTAAATTTCTGAAGTGAATAGAAAGAATAAGCATGTCAAGAAAATGAAAAAATTTGTATTTTATAATTTTAGCGTTCCTTTGGGCAATTATTTCTTTTTACATAAGTATTTAAAATGCATATGAGGTTCTTTGTAAATACACTGAGATTCTTTGACTTGTTTTTTTAATTAGTATTTTATAGCCAAGTTATGGCTAGAATTTAATTATTCCAGGAAATTTCAAATACAACAGGTAGCGTTTAATGGTTTTTGTTTTTAATAATTGGATGATATGTACAACAGATTTGGTTTATCAAGGTGAATGAATTGAGGGTGGGAAAGACATGCAAACTGTTGTCTCTTTGTATTTATTACTTTCGTGGGAGTTTGGAGATGAAAAGTTCAGTGTGAAGTATATTCTAGAACCTTGGTGAACAGTAGGCCTTGAGGCTGCTGTTGCATAGTATTCTTAATTCATTGTATTTGGAACCTGGATGGTCAGTTTTTTCCCCAGAGTTGTTATCAGGTCCTTGGAAAACCTGACTCATGGGGCTCAAACTCAAGCATAAAATTTATGTCAGAAAAGCAACTTGAGAATGATTTTACATGTAAAATAAGTTTTTTGCTGGGGAAAGCTTAATCTAATTTTGAAACCTAAACCAACTTCATAAGGCTGTTATGTGGACAAATTCATGCCAGGCACATAGTAGGTTGCTTTACAAATATGTCATTTTCTTTTTTCCTTAAGAGATGGTAGGAATATAATTGGCTAAGGAGAAAAGAAACAGATTTGTTGAAGTACTAGGTTAGTTCAGAGGTTTCTGGGGTTAAAAATGCCTAGATTCCAAAGCCATGATCATCTTAGGTAAATCACTTTGTGGTCCAGTTTTCTCATCTGTAAAATGGCAATAATACCTATTTCATAGGGTTGTAAATAATTAAGCAAGTAACGTGGTTGATAAATATTGGCTGTTGTCCTCACAACATTGGGAAGTAGACATTTTACAGAAGATAAAACTGAGGCCTGAGTCAATTACCTTGCCCTCGGGAAACATTCAGAAAATGTTGATTGGAAAGAATGAGTGTCTTTGGCCCCCTTCCCCACCTTCAGAAGCTGGTTCTGGGATGGCACTGCCCTCAGCTGCTGGTTGCCTTTCCAATTCTTACTCAACTATTTCACATACTGGAGACCTAGAAAATGACGTTTTCTTTCTTCCTGACTTTTCTTATCCATGAGAGTGTCCTGTATTTCCTGCACTTAGTCTTGATTCTGTTATTTATAAGTTAAACATTTTGTTGTTTTTTGGTTCTCCAGTTTTTCTTTTAATTGAGTCTGCAACTAAGATTTTCTATATTATGGAAATAATCTGGAACTGCATCTAGTCCAAAAGGAGGGAGCTTGTTTTCAAAGTAAGGAGGTTTTCTTTTTACCTCAGAAATACTGAAGTCACAGACTTCATATCCAAGTTTGAAAATAGGAATTGAACTAAAATAATTCATTTCTAGCTTTGCACTTAGTTGTTTCCACTTATTATAAGTTGAATTTGGTTTAATGTTATTTTAATTTGGTTAAAGTTAATGTATGCTGAGTTGAAGTAGCTCTCATTTTGTGAGACTCATTTCTCCCCAAACTAATCTTCTACCCCCTCCCACTCCTGCTTGAAATAAGTAAGAAATATTTTTATACCAGTTGTTGTGAAAGCATTTAATTGTTTACCATTTATCTTCTCTGATTAAAGTAATTCATTGGACTTACATTTCCTGGAACTCTCTTTTGGGGGAGGGGGGCAGCACAGCTGACTGGTACGGGGATCCATACCCTTGACCTTAGTGTTATCTGACTGTGTTCTAACCAAGTAAGCTATCCAACCAGTTCCTGGAAATCTTTAAACCTCACAGTTTTTTTCTACAAAAGTCTATAGACCAAATATTTTTTAAAAAATGACTCCTTTCAAAACGTCTGTTCACATCTTTATTGTGGATACCATTTCTCATTCCATGCTCTTCAAATACTGTTCATATTCATCTTGGCTATCCCACTCTTTGGGTGGTTAGCAAATTCTGTCCGTTTCTATGTCCCATGTACAGTCAGCACCTGGTTGTAATAGAAATCTTAGTTCCTGCTCTGCAAGGGTAGGGTTTACCATTGAGTAGAGGAGATAAGATGGTGAACAACTAAGTGAAGTATTGTATGCTATGTGTTTTAATAAAGGTATGACAAGGAGGGGGAGGTGGAGATAGGGAGAGGGAAAAAAAGGTATTGGAAAGGTTTTGTAAAAGGAAGTAATTATTAAAAACAATTTCCCAGGTTGAGGGGATGGAGGATAAGACATCTCAGACGGAAATAACAGCCTGAGTAGAGGAGTACATAGTTATTAAAGTTGGTTGACACTCCTGGAATATCAGAATCCCAAGTTGGGAGCAGCTGGCAGGCAAGACCCAGATCCTAAAAAGCTTTGAATTCCTTGCCAAGGAGTTTAGATAGTATCCTGAAGCCAGTGTTTGTATCTCAAAAAGGATGATTAGTATTTGAACTTTAGGAAGGTACTACCTGTTTTGAAGGATGCAAGGAAGTCAGTTAAGATGTTCTGACAGGCGTTAAGGGACTCCACCATGATGTGGGACAAACAGGCAGCAGGGATAGAAGGAACATCCAGAGAAGTGAAGGAAGAAGCAGAATCTCTAAGAACCTGATAGTAAACTTGGTGGGGGCCATACAGAGGGTAAGAAAGAAGAGCTCAGTTGGCTTCCAGATTTTTTTTTTTGTGTGTGTGTGTGTTACTGTGTGGATGATAACCAAGTAGACAGGTAAACACAGGAAGAACAGATTTGGAGGGGAAGGTTATATAATCAATTTAGGGCATTTAAAGGTTAGAATGGATTGGTCAAATTGATCTAGAGCAAAGTGGAGATGTTGGACCAGGACATGAATATTGGGTCATTACCAATAAGGGTGTAGGTAACTTCCTGAGAGTGGACTGCCAAAAACCAGAAAGCAAAATGGTACCTGTGTGAGAATGAAAAAAGAGAAAGAGGAAAGACTTGCGCATAAAATGAACTGTTAGAGCTGAGTACCTACCATATGCCCGCCAGTCCTTGTGTTGGTGCTTTACAGGTATTAATCAGAAGAGTTGGGATTTATCACCATTTTATAGAGGAAAGAGGGTCAGAGAGGTTAAGGAACTTTCCTGAGGTTTGGGTCAGATCAGGTGTGTGTGTTACTGGGTACCCTCTTCCTTAACATTTTGTCAAGCTTGAAAATAGGAGAACAGCTTCACAAAAAGGAATATGGGCCTGTTTCATGACCTTAAAGTCTGCCTGAAAAGGCTAAGTTCCTCTTTTCTCACAGGCCTGGGCTTAAAAGAAAATCTTCAAAAAGCGGGATTCTACCCTCAGTTTAATTTGTCAGATAAATCCTGGGACAGATAGAGTTTATTCTCCTGTAATGTGCAAGTCTTATAAATTCAAGGAAATAAACAGTATACATACGCTGGTATTTTTATGTACTTGCTTCACAGCATCCCTGGAAAGTAGAAGTGAGATTGTACTCTAATATTACAGAAGAGCAAATAAAGTTAAAATTAGAATGTGACTTCCTATTCAGTTGTAAAGACAAAAGCAGAAATAAACTCCAAGTTCAGTCGTTACAGTGCCTTTTTTTTTTTTTTCAAGTTTGGCAGCTGGCCTGTGCAAGGATCTAACCCTGGATGGACCTTGGTATTATCAGCACCACACTGTAACTGAGCTAACTGGCCAGCCCTACCAATGCCTTTTTCACCAAACTCACTATAGTTATATTTTCTAAGTGATAATCACCCCTTAAA
This sequence comes from Cynocephalus volans, assembly GCF_027409185.1. Classification (NCBI taxonomy): domain Eukaryota; kingdom Metazoa; phylum Chordata; class Mammalia; order Dermoptera; family Cynocephalidae; genus Cynocephalus; species Cynocephalus volans. The sequence goes on from NC_084471.1 coordinate 82,698,671, forward strand.
AGCAAATGAATACTCTCCAGCCCTTTTAGCTTTCTCATTCACTGGAGTTACTCTTAATCTAGAATTGGGAGACCTAGTTTTTTGTTGTTGTTGTTTTGGTTTGGTTTTTTTTTAACACTACCAAAATTGAGGGACCTAGTATTTTTTTAATACTATCTAAAACTCAGAGATCTAGATTTGTGATTTTATTTTTAATCTATGCTGCTTCAGTTGAAGACTTTTTTGTTTCTGGTTTTGACCCCTTTCCTATAGGATGAGTTCTAGGCTCTTCTGCCAAGAGTGGATTCCATAGACAGCCAAAGCTATAAATGCTTTACTATATATAATGTCTCCGAGACAGGATGTATATTTAGAGAGGCTGTTGGCAAACAAGTGGGGTCCCCTACTCCTTTCTCAGTTTTCTTCCAGGCAAATTTATTTTTTATTTTATTGTTAAATAGAATACCATTTATAATCACTCAGAACACTGAAATACTTAGATATAAATCTAATACAACATGCTCAGCAGGCAAATTTAAATTTGACCCTTAAAAGTGATAAGTAAATTCAGAACCTTTGCTGGAATGTGGGCTGGTATCTAGAAGCAGGTGAGAGGAAATAATAATGTTTTATTGTTCCATGGCTTTTCTTAAGCACTGATGAAACATGTCTCATTGTTGGGGAATACTACAGCCAAGTGGCCTAGCAGTGGGAGAATACAAAACACTTAGTCCTTTTGTGTGGAGTGTTGCTCCAGTTACACTGTTAGTATTTACTGGATCCTGTACTTATATATGTTTAAGGATAGCATATGTCTGATTGGAAATGGTGTCAGTGATGGCATAACCAATTACAGCAACTCAAGGAACTCCACAGCTTGTGTTCCGAGTGTTTTTTTATGTTTATTTCCCTTCCTTTCCTATCATCCTGTCATTTAAAGTTTGGCTCTAAAGAAATGCATCTCCTTCACTTCAATGTTGTCTTTGGTTGCTTAGTTCCTTTTGTCTTTGTTCACCATGGTTTCCTTCCCACTTTACAAATCTTTTGCTTGTCTCTTCTCTGCAGTTTCCTTCCCATTCTGCTCTGTGTCTGTTCTGATTTTAACTAGTCTATCCTGTAGTCTCTCCTGTGGGGTGTATTTTGTAATGGATATCTTTTCATTTGTACATCTTTGAGGAAGTTTATTTAAGTTCTCTGGGCTTTTTCAGATTCCTCTTTAGTTAAGTGAAGATGTGTAATGATGACCAGTGTTATTGGGGAGTGATGTTCTTGGTTAAAAAGAAAAAACAGTATAGAAGGGGCTAAAGTGAAAGTAAGCTTCATGCTTGCTCTCTTCAGAAGGAACCACTTATTATTATTGTTTAAAAATCTATTTAAAAAACCAGTTTGTGTATTTAAGGTCTCATTTAAAAAATACTCCATGGGATTATACTGTGTAACTATTATTTAACTGCTTGTTTCATAGAAAAAGATATCTTGGACATACATAGTTCCCTCTCTGCACATTTAGTAGATCTACTGCATTCTTTTTAAAGGCTGAAACCAGTATTCTATAGTGAGAAGACACCATAATTTAACCAGTTTGAAAATCCAGGGACATTTAGGTTACTTCTGATATCTTGTTTCTTTTTTAAAGGTCTAAGTCTGTTGATTTTTAGAAAGTAAAAGTGATGATTAGAAGTGATAGGGTTTTGGTTATCGAAAACTAAGAACACTTTGATTTGGAGATTGCTCTCCTAATTTGTGCATATCAGTATTCCAGTTCCCAAGATGGCATGGACAATTTACTTACTTATTTAATTTATTTTTGGTGGCTGGCCTGTATGGAGATCTGAACCCTTGACTTGGGTATTATGACACCGTGCTGTAACCAACTGAGCTAACCGGCTAGCCCAGCATGGACAGTTTATGAAGTTAACTATTGATTTATCAACCTTGACTACCTCTCTGTTTTCTTCCATCTTGTCCATCCAGTGGCATTTTTTAGTTTTGAAAGGTATTTTTGAATATAAAAAAGCCAGAAGAAGTAATCTAGAAAGTTGAATTGGGGAAGTTATTATATTGGAGTAACTTCATGTCTTTCAAAGCATACATACCAACTAAGGAGAGCCTAATAAACGTTAAATTTATCATAATAAAAACCCTCTCCACTTTTTCCTAAATGTTAAATTAACACTCTTATTATATTTAAAAGACAAGAAAATGATCTGCAGAATTAAGTTTTTCACCTTTTCACTATCTCCCAATTCCATCTTAAATAGGGTATAAAAAGCTCTAAAATTTGCATTTCACTGTTCTTCATACTGTCCTGGTTGGAGCTTAAAATCAATAAGTATTTGATATTGTTAAGATTTATTAAGAAGTCATCTTTAAGCTTAAAGTTATTTTTTGGAAATCTTTTCTTAAATAGCACCCCTTCAATGTTGACTACTGCTGTAGAGATTCTTTTTCTATCCTATCTGTATTATAATACACTCAGTAAAGTTATTTTATGTGTTGAATTAGATGTAAAACTAGACATCAGTCCTGATCTTTGGCTTCACAATCTCATTAGATTAAAATTGGCTCTTTTGTATCTGTGATATACAGTGGTTACCTCATCCATTTCTTAACTTATCAACACCAAGGTTATATTCCCCATGCCTTCATTAAGTTGATCATTAGATTTATATGAAACTCATAGCTTCACGTGGAAGAAACCTTAACAAATCAACTCAAACAGATGTTTAGACTTGATTGTTGCATTTTAAAACTTCATTTTTTTGTCTGTGTGTATTTTCTTCATATAATCACAGTTACTTCTCTTATTGCTTTTTCTGATTACCTGTTAGCTTTAAACTTTTTAACTTGGGAGATTCAATTAAATTGTGTAGAACTATGATTCTAGCATGGTTGATTTTTTAAAACTCTTACGGCATTAAAAGTTTGTGGGTAGGGCCGAGCCCGTGGCGCACTCGGTAGCGTGCTGCGCTGGGAGCGCGGCGATGCTCCCACCGCGGGTTCGGATCCTATATAGGAATGACCAGTGCACTCACTGGCTGAGTGCCGGTCACGAAAAAAACGACAAAAAAAAAAAAAAAAAAAGTTTGTGGGTATTTGGCTGACAGTAGCCAAAGAAATAATGTCAGTGAAAGTGCTTTATAAAATGTAAAGTGCTGTACAAATGACAGCTTTTTAAAAAAGTTTAATTAACACTTTTATTGAACACCTACTGTGAGACTGGTGCTATCCTAGATGTTGAGGTTACAAAGATGATAAATACAGGAGAATTCCTAACCCAGTTATTTTTATATATTTCAAAGACAGCCTTACCAAGATATAATTCACTATTATAAAATTCACTTTTGTAATGTATATAATTCAGTGTCTTTTAGTGTATTCACAGAATTTTCAACCATCACCAGTGTTTAATTTTAGAGGACAAATGACAGTTTTTAGTCAGTATTTTAAGTCCTTTCTGATTTTTGGTTTTATCTCAAAGCTTAATTTCTTCTGTTTTCCCCAAACACATGCTTAAGGGTGAGAGTGTATGGGGTCTGTTCTCAGCTGTAACTATTCCTCAAACAGGAAGTAGAGCTATTAGCTTCCTTCTATTAAAACATAGTGCTGAATGATGTGACACTTATGAGAATAGATGCAAAAGTCACAAATAGTTTTAATAGTTGACGGTGTCATTTGAACAAATAAAATAGATTATTCTGGAGGAATCATTTAATATTTCACAAATGTGGGACTGGGAAAGTCTTCTAAAGAAGCAACAGGCTGCTTGAAAGAACAGAAGTCTTCAGTTTAAAGTCAAGTTGTAGCACACCCATCTACCACCCTCCCAAATACGTAAAGTAACTTGGCTTCAGAGGCCGTTTTGTGTCCTTGGCTTTTTTTTCCCTTCAGAGATTAGGTAGGATTTTGTTTTTGTTTTTAAACATTAGTGGGTCTGTAGATTTTGTGAAAATAGTTTGTTAATCCAGGGCTTCCCAAACCTCAAAATGGTTAAACACCAACTGCCGCTTAACTGGGTTGCTGTAAACAAAGCCCAAAATGAAACCCCTGTGTATTGGCTGTAGATTCCCAGGTGCCTCTCAAGTGTGGGAATAAGCTCAGAAAAGATTTAATAGGTTTATTAAGTAGTCATCCATTAAAAGGTTCATGCGTTACTTGTTTGTTGCATCTTGCACCTCGCCACATCACTGTACTGTCTAGAGCACTGAGCACTGTCTAGAGGATTTAGAACCCTCTCAAATGTTAAGGCAGAAGAGTTTTGTCAGGACAAAGAAAGGTAAGATCACAGAGCTGCACAAAGAAGGATTGTGAATCATAAGTCATCAGGCTATATTTTCCCTGATGTCTAAGAAGAATATTTCTCAAATGAAGAATGCAGTATCTTGCCAGGGGTTGGTGGCTAAGTTCATGGAGGTCCCCCACCAACAACAAATCATTGAAGATGAACACTTGATTCATGGTAGCTGCTGATTAAAAGAAAGCCATAGCATTTCTTAATAGTGTGATAACTGGCACGAACCATGACTTCTTGATCAAATTCAGTCTCAGTGAAGGTAGTTCATATCTTAGAGATGATCTGAATGATCTATAATTTTGATGACATGTTTATTTGGGGGGAGGGAAGGGGATTGTGAGGGTAAAGGTAGGAATACATCTGTTTTAATAGGATTTGGTCTGTGTATCAACGGAACAAACTAGCCTTTTTTGCTATACTTCCTTTGTCCTTGCTGAGAACAGAGGCTGAAGTTTCCTAGAGCTATTGATGAGGCTGACAACTGGGAGAGAAACTGTGGACTTTGGCCTTCGTGATGGTAGCAGGGTGGTAAGGGAATTTGGAGAAGACCACAGGATGGTGCTACGACAAGAGCTGTATTACACTTTGCCTTAAAACAGGAATATACAAATTAAAGCAATAATTTCTACTCTGCTTTCTTGTTTCTATAATCCTTTGTCATTTGATATTTTTTTCCAAAGCAACACGTGACCATTTTCTTCAGGAGGCCATTTTCAGTTATCATATGGGTTTGTTGTTAGATTGAAAAAAGTATCTGCCTCATTTTAACAAGTCTCACTATACCTTTTCTTACCACATATAGGGTACCTTTCTTATTTTTTCTCTCAGAAACATCAAATTCCTAAGCATTTAACTAAAATGGTTATCAACTAAGGATATTTTGTTTTCTTAATAATTCTTACAGATAAGTTTAGACTTAATTATTGAAATGCATCAGTGGCCTTTTGCCCTGCTCCATCCTGCCTCCCTCACCAACAAAAATTGAAGAGTAACGCTTTATTAACAATAGCTCCTGTTTACAAGGAAAGCTTCAGTGTTTAGCAAATTATTTGCTGATAAAAATCTTTTAAATGTTCATATTTCAGAACCCTTCAAACAAAAAAATTCACACAGAAACAAAAAGCCTTGGTGTTTGGTTACTTCCTTAAGTCACTTTCATTAATACTTATTCTGGTATACTAAACAGAATTGGAATGGAATGGGATCAGGCAAGAGATAATGCAGAGACAAACTCTGAAGTTTTGGTTTTATTTATGTATTTGTTTATTTCTAAAACAACTTTAAAAGGATGGTGTTCTGTGATTATAACTCCTAAAACTAAGGGCATAAATCTAATTGGTATTAATAGTTTTCTCTTATTGATGCTTTATATGATGCTTTTGTGATAATTTGTAATTGGATCCTTGAACATACACACACTCCCCCTCACTGTCACCCTCTAGACTTGTCCATCGGGGTTTAGTTTCCATATTTATTGCCCTTTCATCCCCTCTCAGTCCATATGTTCTGAAGTTGGCCCTTGGTTAGGATATTCCAAATTACTTCTCCTAAGGTACAGATTTACTGCCAGGTACATTTTTGCATCTAGCCCTATAGCTGTTTCTTCCTTCCATGATGTTGAGATTTTTTTTTTGATCAGGGGAATTACAGTTTATTTTGCTTTATGTTTCTTGGATATTTGCATCCTTCCATTACTGCTCTCAGGCAGAAAACCTCATAGAAGAGATCCGGAAACCTCTGCAACAACTGAGGGACAGAGCAATGGTCAGGCAACATGAGCTCATTCTTAATTTGTCTTAATGATTTATTAAATTATCACTCTTAAATTTTAAACTTGGATTTTTGTGAATTTTACATCCTCCTTTGAGCAGTTTCAATTCAGGGCCCAGACTGACTGTTTAGAACTTCCCAGTTATCACAGAAGAAATCCCCTCTGATTTCCCACAAGGCAAAATAATGTGGGTTGATGCATATTGAGCTACTCGTGTGCTTCTCATAGAGTGGTGATGGTAAATGCTCAGAACTTCCCCAGAGGGGAATCACATTAATGCAAAGATGCAAAATAAAAAGGCGTATCTTAACTTAAATTTCAGGGTGCTCCCTTGCTTATATATGATTTCATTATTTTACAGAACTGTGAGAAGAGTTTGTGGTATATTTTCCTTAAAAACTTGATTTTTAAAAAATGTCCCTCTTCCCCATTTTCAGAGTGAATGGTTTGCTAGGAGAGTAGGAGGAGGCTGTAGAGGCCTCCTTAAATAACCGAGCTATTTTGTGTGTTTTATGCACTTGCCATGAAAGTGTCAAGAATGGAAGTGGATCCAGGAGGTCTTCCCCAGAACCCACCTGTCATATAACACCAAGTTGCTTGGGGGTGAGGTAGAGCAGAGAAAACTCTTAATGGTTTTTTATTATGGACTTCAACAAAGCTGTGTCAATTCCCTTGGCTTTACAGACTATTGCCCAGAAGAAAAGATGTTTGGTTTTCACAAGCCAAAGATGTACCGAAGTATAGAGGGCTGCTGTATTTGCAGAGCTAAGTCCTCCAGTTCTCGATTCACTGACAGTAAACGCTATGAAAAGGACTTTCAGAGCTGTTTTGGGTAAGATCATCTGTCATTTGTACCATTCTTAGAGTGAAAAAAAAAAGAAAAGAAAAAGAAAAACCCACAGCACAGAGAAATATTTCCAAGCAAGGTGATTGGAGCAATGTGCTAATAATTAAAATCACTTATATTCTAATCTAGGCTATTTAAAAATTTATACTCTTAAAATTAATCAAATACTATAGACAGCCTGCTTTTTCCAGATTATGAAGAGCCACCAAATTAATTGGAAAGGCCCTTGTAGTTGTAACTAGAAAAACCCTTTTGTTGTTAACTTCAGGATCTGTTAAGGGATTAAAAAAAATTACCCTTATTCTGTTTTTTAATAGTGGTCCTCCAATATTTTTCTGGTTTTGTATTGTTTTTCTAAGCAATAGAAATATATTTTAATGTAACTTGCTGAGGAAGATGATACTAACAAGACTTAATGTTCTGCCCTGAAACCTGTCAGGGTATATTAGCTTTCATTTTATAACTGTATTCTTCTATTTGTCTTTTTATAATGAACCTCTGCTTAATAAAATAGAATTACCTTCTAACAAATACTTCAATAAAATAAGATGTTTAATGTTGAACCATTTCCCCTGTTAGAAATTAATTTCACTACTTTTTCTTATCAAAACATATGTTGGTCGTGGACTCTTGAGTTATTTAGAAGGTTGTCAAAAAGAGTCTAGGCTCATCATGCTTTTTTCAATTACGTTTTTCTTTTAATGCCTTCATTTACAATTTTATTTATAATATATATTAGTATTTTTTGGTATGTATTTATAGGACAGGAAAAATGTAGTAACTGAAAGTTCCTCAGAGATATAATTAAGCAACTTGGCAACTAGTCCTATAAATTTTTTTCTACCTATGCACATATAATCACTTTTTCAAAATTACAGTGCCTCTCTGGTTTGTTTGTTGTGAAACTAGAATATCATGGCACATTATTTTACTTAGAAGGTGGCATTTTGTTGCTTATGAAATATCTGTACATTTCAAAAAAGATTAATTAGACGGCATTATTTAGAACCATGGTGACCAGGATCTCTACTAGGTTTTAACTTTTACTGTTATTTAATTTTAAAAACATTATTTATTTTAAAATGACCAAATTGCAGTACATCGGATTAGTTCATTGGACCTAAAACTTAATTATACCTTTGAAATATACTATAGAAACAATGGAACTGGATCCTCTAGGATGATTAGAAATTGCATCTATAAACTGTAAATGGATATAGTTTTTTCCCAAAAGAAATGTACTTGCATTCTTTAAGGTAAAGGAAACTGGATAAAGATTTGATTGTTTTCTTATCAGGTTGCATGAGACTCGTTCCGGAGACATCTGCAATGCCTGTGTCCTGCTTGTGAAAAGATGGAAGAAGTTGCCAGCAGGATCAAAAAAAAACTGGAATCATGTTAGTTCATCTTTTTTCTTTCAATTATACCTCTATTATATTTAAACATTAATTTCCCCTTAATGCAGGAAGTAATATATCCCTAGGGTGGAAAAGTCTAAAAAGAATAATAAAGAAAAACACTAGCTGCTGCTCAGATATAATCACTTAACATTTTAGCATGTTTGGAACAGAATAGCCTGTTGTGGTATTTCCCTAAGGCTGTATCCAGTATCTCCCTTTTTTTAGATGCAGCGTACATTCACGTAATTTAATTAGACATGGATCCTTTTTTCATCTCTTAGGATGTTCCTTTGAACTCAGGTTGGTACTATTAAGTATACAGGTTTTAGAATAAGATCTGTATTTGAATCTTGCCTTTACCACTTACTAGTTGTGGACTTTGGGCAGGTTACATTTGTTTATGAAGAACAAAGATAATAGCTGACTCATAGAGCCATGGTGAGAACTGAATGAGGTGGTATATGGGGGTACTTCAAAAAGTTCATGGATTCATTTTTCCATGAACTCTTTGAAGTACTCTCATATGTAAAGTGTAACACTATAGTAATCACTCAATTAGAAAGAAGCTATTGCTATTCTCTATGTTTAAATCTAGTTGAGATCAAACTAGCATGTTAACTTGTATTCTGTTGGCCTTTTCACTTTCCCATGTCACTGGAATTCTTCATAAAATATTTTTGATGACCAGAACATTAAGTCTTATTTAATTCTTCTGTATGCTAATTTTTCAGAAGATTTATGAAATTTACATACATTTTTAAAAATAAAAAATTTAAAAAAACATTGTTTCATGTCATGTGATGATTAAAAGTGTACCATGGGTCCTTAAATAATTAAGTCGGCAGGTCTTTTATTTTTTTTCCTACACTATCCTATCATTGTCCTTTGGTGACAATGTTACATTATTATGATAGGTTGTGATTTTGAAGGTGACGGCAACCTTCCTTTTTACGTAGGGTAGAAATGTGCAAATAGTAAATGTGAGTGAGTGCATAAGAAATAGCACCCTTCCGGCCTAGTACATAGGATTAGTTCATTGGATGTAATTAGTTCACTGGAAGTTGTTGGACGGAGTGCTATGGTGGCACGTTTAGAAATCAATAGAAATGGTTGTCATGGTTTTTTTCGAATGACGGAAAAAGACACTTAAGCTTGCTGACTGGGAGTGAAGGAGAATTCATCTTTTGAGCATTTTGGTAGGTGCACCAAGTACTTTACATACATAATTATCTCAGGCTACATCAATGGCTGGGCTAGACTGTGGGAGCACATGCTGTTGCCATAATGTAACTAACCTCAGGGATTAAGATGTATAGTGAAAAGTGCATAAGGAATAGGTCTGAAGACCTTGGTTTCAGTCTTGTCCCCCTTCGCACCCACCCTCACCCATTTACTAGCTTAGTGAAATAGGGCAAAATACATAATTTCTCTTTGCTTTGTTTTCCTTCCATCTAAAATTGGAGTAACAAAAATAACCCTCTTACTGCTTTGTGGTGAAGGTAAATCAAAAGTATAAAAGTATGTGAAAGCTTTTTGCAAACTGCAAAACATCACACTGTAGAAATGTTAGTTGTCGTTAGGCTTGATTCTTCTTAACCTAGTTAATAGACCCTGCTATTACCCACTTCAAAGAATATTACCCACTAGGTAAATAGTATTTATTATTTCATATCATGTGATGATTAAAAGTGTACCACAGACCCTCAATACTCTGAGTATAAAACTGTGGTTCTCAAATCGGCATGGGTTTGAACTGAAGGGGGGATATATTGGTGTCATTTTTTAAGTGATATTAAATTAAATATTCAGTATTTTCTTCCAGGTGGTAGATGCAAGAGCAGGACCCAGTCTAAAGACTACGTTGAAACCAAAGAAAGTAAAAACTCTATCTGGAAACAGGATAAAAAGCAACCAGATCAATAAACTTCAGAAAGAATTTAAACGTCACAGTAAGTTTGATATTGGAGCATTAATACTTAAGAGTAATTGTTAGTTTTTATTTGTGGCTGAGGGTGATATGTGGTATGTGTGGATCATTTTTTCTTTATCGCTTTTGTAAAAAGTGATCATTGGAAGACCATGTTGAGTTGGTCGAGATGTTATCTTATTTCTCCGAAATCTTTGAACTCTGATTTTGGTGTCATACTCCCACTAGGTAGCCACTTCTTCAAATTGTACTGAGAATACTCTGATGTCTTTATTGACATCTTAATTTTCTAAAGGTGCATTTCTAGCCTGCTTAATTGATTTTTATGCATAAGGAAATTGAGTCCTCGAGATGTGCAGGAAGGTATATAAATAATTAGTGGACAGTCTGAGACCAAAGCCCAGGTTTTCTGGAAAGTACCTTTAGAAATCACAACTCATATTGAAGTAAAGTCAGCCCTGGGACTTTCAGGTTTAAGGGGCAGTGTCTTGTGTGGGGTGATGGAATTGGACAGGAATGTCAAATTAATAGGTTCACATCCTCTTATTGGAAGTTGTTGGAGGGAGTGCTGTGGTGGCACATTTATATTTTGGAATTTAGATTTCAGATTTATTAATCAATAGAAATGGTTGCCATGCTTGTTTTTGAATGATGGAAAAAGACACTTAAGCTTGCTGACTGGGAGTGAAGGAGAACTCATCTTTTGAGCATTTTGGTAGGTGCACCAAGTACTTTACATACATAATTATCTCAGTTGTTTCCATTTTAGAGCGTAGGACAGGAAACACAGAGGGATGATTTAACCTTGACCTGAGTCACTTAGTAAGTGGTAGAGAGGTGAATTTCACCACAGGTTTGTCTGACTTCAAGGCCCTGTGCTCTTTTCTATAATACCACTCTGCTCTCTGGGATAGTATAACCAATGCCCCCTGGGATTTTGTCTTTCCAGATTTACTACTGACTTTGTGTACTTGAGTAAATAGGTGTTTAACCAATCCATGCATAGTTATTCTGATGATATATTTAATCTTTGGTGAAAAATATTTTCATATATTTATAGTAATATATGAGAATATATGAGAGAAGTGGGGATAAATCTGGATTTGAATTGCAGTTCTTATTGCTTACAGATAGGTGTGTGACACTGGAGTCACTTGATATTCAACCACAATTTCCTAATCCAAGAAATGGGGATAATCAAGTAAAAAATGATTTTGTAAAACTAAACAAATTCCTATCTTCAGAGGTAGCTGCAGCAAAAACCCAAAATTCCTATATGTTAGCTATTAATTTTATCCTTCTTCCCAAAATCTACAGTGATTTCTGGTTGCCACAGAATAAAGTTGAAAATCCCTAGAAAGTCTGTGGAGGTCCTGTTTTAGGGAAAGCATATTTGGGCTGAGTCAGTTCCCCACAGCACACAGAGTGTTCTTCTTTCATGGCTTTGCTCATTGTCCCTACCCTACCTCATGCTATCTAATCCAAATCCTACTCAATTTTTAAGACTTAAAATTGCAGTTCTTTGAAGAATTTCCAGATCTACATTATAGAAAAGAGTTCTTCCTTACTGTATTTGTATGTAGTTAGTTGTATATATCCTAGTATCCCAGGTATTAGATAAAACAATAGGAAATTGCCATGTTTTATTGGTAAAAAATGGTCAAATAACTGAAATTTCAAATGGTTCAAAGATATTAAGGACTTCCTAGGAGAGTGTTTTCCTCAAGCTGACTGCTGATGTTAACTATTTCAGAAGTCTTTTAAAAATTCCCCTATTCTTTTAAAGCCTGCTACTCTTAAGGATTTTGGTTGGTTTTTTGTGAAGTTGATGACTATTCATATATTGAAAGTAGATTACCATTATCGAAAACACGAATGGTGCGTTTTTCGTTTCCGATACCTAATCTTATGTAAACATTTGTTAATGTAGAATACTCGTGAGCTCTATTCAAAAAAGTTTCCTTAGTCTGTTTCTTCTTGTGCAGCATGTAACACAGGATTTGATGCCTAATAAGTACTTAATAAATATTTGATTGGTTCTCTGAATTGGAGGATTGCTTTTTCTACCTGTTTTGAGGGGGGGGGGTCTTTAGCTAAAGGTAAGATTTGTGGTATGCTCCACTCCTATTTATGATATTGCTGTGACATAGCAGTCTCAAAGCCTTTATAGCACAGTGACTATTAACCAAAAAATTTATTTTCTGGCTTCTAAATTTATATGAAGTCTTCTGTGGCCAAAATATTAAGTCAATTTTAGCTCTGAATCTAATGAATTGCCTTTATTCCTTATTAAGTCAGGATCTATTTTCCCTTTATAGGTATGGGTTTGTTTTGTGGGGAGGGGGTTGCTTTCGAGATTTTTTTTTCATCGTTCTTTAGTTTACAGAGGTTTAATTATGATATGTCTTGACATGGGTTTCTTTGGTTTTATCCTGTTTGGCCTTTGTTCAGCTTCATGAATCTGTTAGATTATGTCTTTTGCCAAATTTGACAAGTTTTCAAGTTTTCAGCCATTTTACTTGAGTACTTCTTCACCTCCAGCCTCTGTTCTATTCCTACAGGACTACAATGACATGAATGTAGATTTTTTTTTTTTTTTTGTTACAGACCCACAGGTCTCTCAGGCTCTGTTAGTTTGTTTTCTCTGTGTTGTTCATACTGGGCAATTTCTGTTGCTCTTTTCTTCCAGTTCACTGTTTGTTTTCTCTGTCCCCTTCATTCTACTCTTGATCTCCTCCACTGAGCTTTTTATTGTATTTTTTCAGTTCAAAAGTTTCCATGTTTTTTCTTTATAGTTTCTTTTTTTTTTTTTAAACTGAGACTTTCTGTTTCTTTGCTGAGGCTTTGTTTTCATTTGTTTCAGATATGTTCACAATTGCTCACTGAAGCATTTTTGTCATGACTGCTTTAAAATCTTTGCCACATAATTCTACCATGTCTGTCATTGTGGTGTTGGTGTGTACTTGCCTTTTCATAAGTTTGAGATCTTCCTGGTTCTCAGAATGATGTGACATTTGATTGAAACCTGGACCTTTCCTGATTATGTTGTGCGACTCTGCATCTTACTTAAACCTTCTGTTTTAACTGGCTTTTTTTGACAACCCCTCCAGCAGTGGAAGGAGGAGGGGCACCACCATCTTGTTACTGCCAGGTGGTGTTTAGAAGTCAGGTTCCATACTCAAATTCCACAGACATCTGAGGTGGGGGGGGTCCTTGTTACCACTAGGTGTGGGGGTTGGAGGAGGCCTCCTTGTTATATCCGAGGTGTAGGGGAAGAGAGTTCAGGCTCCCACATGGTGAGGGTGGCCTTGTTTCTGGTAGGCCATGGTGAAAGTCCTGACTCTCCACTAGGCTTCCTCTAACATCACCCTGTTGGGAGGTGTTGGGGTAGTGTGTAAGAGTCACAAGAGTTAAGATGGAAATTTAGGCTACCCATTTGGTCTTTGCCAGCTGGTGGCTGCAGTTTTTTCTGTGTGTTTGGTGGGTGGCTATAGTTTTTCTGTGGTGTTTGGCTGGAGCAGAGTGGTTATTGTCTAATAAAAGTTTCCTGTCTTGCTAGGCTGCCCTTTTCCCAGTTCTTTGGCTAGAGAGAACAGGTTGTAATTGGAACTTTTTGTTGTTGTCTGTTCCTGCTGGCATTTCTGGGTTGCTGAACTCACCACCATTTCCCTCCTTAAGTCTCAGACTCCCTAGATGGTCATCACCTTTCAGAGTCTTATGTTCATCTTATATATAATGTCCAGGGTTTTTAGTTGTATAAGGAGGAGGAATAGGGAAAAGTATGTCTCTCCATCTTCCTGGAAGTAGAATTTCTCATTAAAAACAAAACAAAACAAAACACACTTTACTACAAATATCTTCAAATATCAGGAGTGAATAGAAAATAAATTCTTTTTTTACCTTTTGTTCTTTTTACCAACTCATTTACAGTGTCTTATGCTGAGGTTTAATTGAAATTACATATAATGAAATTTAAAATGTTTTCTCTTATCTTTATTTCAGATTCTGATGCTCACAGTACCACCTCAAGTGCCTCCCCAGCTCAGTCTCCTTGCTACAGTAACCAGTCAGATGATGGCTCAGATACAGAAATGGCTTCTGGCTCTAACAGAACACCAGTTTTTTCCTTTTTAGACCTCACATACTGGAAAAGGTAAAAGCAACAGAAAATATCTCTCTAATACCAGCAAACCATTTTAATTACAGGCAGCAGTTTCCCACTTCCTTAGCAATTAAATGGTATTTGGCAAACAACTGGTAGCACACGTGATTGGAGGTGGATTAAGCTGGAATTGAGCAGAGAATTGGGATTTTGTATGCTCTTCCTATTAAAATTGATTTAAAGTAAAAATTACTTCAAGGTATCTAAATTTCCTGTAATGGAGCGGACAGGGTATTCTGACCAACTCTCTCTCTCTGAAAAAGTACAAGTGCTAGAAATATATTTTTAAAAGTCTTTAAAAATGTTATTGATAGGTGGGAAAGTTAATCAAGAATACTCAGAGGCCAAGTACTAAGTAAATGTGTGCCCTTAGCACAAAAAGTGATGACAGACTAACTAGGAAAGGGAAAATATTTTTAAAGAGAAATTGGTTAAGGATTTTCTAGGTTACAGATTCAGGAAGACTAACACATTAGAAGCAAGATAATAAAAAATTTCACCCATAGATACATCCAGGTAAAACTACAGAATATAAAAAACGAAATAGACCTTTAAGCAGTGAGAAAATCAAAGACATTATTGTCAAAAGAACAACAAATACACAACGCTGAATTCTTAGCATGAGCAAAGGAGGCCAGAAAACAATAGATTAAATATCTTTTTTTTTTTTTGTCTTTTTCGTGACCAGTACTCAGCCAGTGAGTGCACCGGCCATTCCTATATAGGATCCGAACCCGCTGCGGGAGCGTCGCTGCGCTCCCAGCACCACACTCTCCCAAGTGCGCCACGGGCTCGGCCCTAGATTAAATGTCTTAAGTGGACCAAGAGATAATGACTCTCAACCTTGAATTATGTATATAGCAGAAATATCTTTTATGAATAGGGCATAAGACACTTTGACTGAAAAAAAAAAAAAAACAACCAAAACAGAGTTTGCCACCAAACTGACCCTCAATAAAGAAAATTCTACAGGCAGAAGGAAAGAGATTCCGATTGAAATTCTGAGAAGGAAGGATAAATAAAATGGTGAATATTTAGGTATATTTAAACAAACATTGACTGTTTAAAATGACTGTAGTAGTAGTAGAAAGAAATGAGAATTACATGACAACTATAACATATAAGTTGAGGTGATGTGTCCAGTGTCTTTTGCGTTGTTGAGAATAAATATATTAAATAACTTTAGAAGTGGATAAATTAACTATTTACTATTTATGTCATAGCATTAGAAAATATAAAAGAGCCTAGTAATTAATATCAAAACCTTTTATGGAGAAATTATGTAAAAATCATACAACATTATTGAATAACATTAAAAAATCCCTAAATAAATTGAGTGGTATACCCTGTTCATGGTATAATAAAACTGAATATTATGAAGTTGATTACTTGGTAGATTCAGGGTAATTGCAGTCAGAATCCCAACATGTTTGTGGAACTTAACAAGCCAGATTTATAATTATGTAGAAGAGCAAAGGGCCTAAAATAGTCAAGCATCTTCAGAAGAATAAGAAAAATGTGGATATACTTGCCGTGAGAGAAATCAAGACATACTGTAATGCCATAGTAGTTGATATAATGTGTTTCTGGACTAGGAATAAATAAACCAATGAAATGTAATACAAAGCCTGGAAACAAGCCAACATACATATTGAAATGTGTTATGTTATACATGATGTGTTCAATAAATGTTGCTAGGATATTATAAACAACATGATTATGTCTGGAAAAATTGTGCTTGGATCCGTACCTCACACCGTACACAAGCATTACAGATGCATTAAAGCAGAAAATAGAATATGACTTTTGGGTGGGAAAGGATTTCTTATGACAAAGCACTAAGCATAAAAGAAAAGATACCAGGTTTGATTACATTATAATTATGAACTTAAATTCATTAATGACAGTGTAAAATGAAATGATACCCAACACATATATCTGACAAAGGATTAGTATCTGGAATATATAAACAACAGAAAAATAGGCAGAAGACTTGAAAAGGTATCACACAAAAGAAATGGCCCATTAAATGAAAACATGTTCATACTTCGATAATCAGGAAAATACAAATTAAAATTTTAATGAAATGCCATTTATACACACTATATTGGTAAAAACTAAAATCTATTCCCAAATATTGGAGAGAGTATGGAGCAATGAGAACACTGGTTATGGGTGTAAATAGTTATAATCACATTGACAAATAATTGGCATTTTTGAGTAAGTTGAGAATGTTTCCATTTCTATATTACAGCAATATAACCTAGAAAAAAACCTTTAGAACATGCACTGATGTGTACAGCAATGTTTGTAATAGCGAAAGTCATCCATCAAAAGGAGATTGGATAAATAAAACTGGTATATTCACATGGTATATTATTCATGGTTAAAATTAAATAAAGGTCTATAACAATGTTTATGAGTCTGAATTACATAATGTTGCAAAAATTTGAAGACTACATTGTGATTCAGTGTGTGTGTATATGTATATATAAAATGTATAAGTAATATGTTTAGAGATGCAAACGTGAAATTGAGAAGTATAAAGAAAAGGGGGAGTGATAGACCTAAAATTAAAGGAGGAGAGAATGAGATGGGTTAGGGTGGGACTGGAGCGGGGCATACAGGGGGCTTCATAGGAAATTATCTTTTTTCCCTTAGAGTACGTGATCCCTGGGTATTTTTGTTGTGTCATTTTTTTATGCCTTTATGTATTTTTCTTAATACATGTATATATTTTTTATCTGTTCAGTACTTAATTGAAATAAAACCACTAGATGTACCAGCCTGAGTTGGTGAATTTTGGAGGAGAGAGTTAACAAGTTTAGGAGTATCCTCTGAAACTGACCACTGCCTTTCAAAAATGCCACCTTCTTCCTTAATATTTGAGAATATTACAGTGTGGCCTTTAAGGTACCCATTCCCTAGCCAATTGGGGTCACTCTAGGAGCACTTTCACTTGGAATGTGATAAGATTGTGTAAGCTGAACTTTTTGGTCATGTTGGGCTAGTTATTATGAAGAGTAGTTTTTTTTTTGTTTTTTTTTTTTTTGGTATGTCTGCTTTTCTGATTTATTAATGTATTTTGTTCTCCATTTTTTATTTTAGACAGAAAATATGTTGTGGGATTATCTATAAAGGCCGTTTTGGGGAAGTCCTCATCGACACACATCTATTCAAGCCTTGCTGCAGCAATAAGAAAGCAGCTGCTGAGAAGCCGGAGGAGCAGGGGCCAGAGCCTCTGCCCATTTCCACTCAGGAGTGGTGACTGAGGTTTATGTAAAAGGGGAACAAAACATGATTTAAATTTTGAAAAGACCACAAAGCAACAAACTGACCCTCCTATTTTTAACTTGGATATCTGCTATTCTGCCAAAAGACAATTTCTAGAATAGTTTTGAATGGGTTATTCCCCCCCCCCCCCCAGTTCCACAAACTCTGAAGCCAGTATCTAGCATACTAAAAGAAAAGGAAGTGTACATAATATTTAAGATGCTGAGTATTTCATAGGAAAGCTGAATGCTGCTGTAAAGTGCTCTTTAAGTCTTTTTTTAAATCCCCTTCTAATGAATGCAACTAGGGGAGTTTCAGGGGACAGAGATGGGATTTGTTGTATGATAAACTGTATGTAGTTTTAGTCTTTCTATATTGAGAAGTAGTGGTTGGGGCATTTTTAAAGATGGCTGGCTACACTTGTTTTCCCTCATGATAATAAATTTATCATAACTCAGTACATAGACTTGCCCCTAGAGGTAGTTGTTAATTTTGAAATATTAGGGTCTTGCCAAGGTTCTGATGATTCAAACCTGTACTACTGATTATTAAGCAGAACAGACTGAGCTTTCTGTTGGCAGATACCTTGAAGGAGAAAGTAATTTCTAAATATACAGAGAGGTAACTTGACTGTATATGTTGCATCCTGTGCCACCTCCTTTCGTATTAATATTTGATAAAGATGATAATTTATGTGAAACTTGTAAAGCAGAATCAAAGCTCCTCTTGGGGAAATGGCAAGTCTTTAGGATAGGCAAGATCCTGTATGAATAGTACCAAAGCATTACCACATGGCAGAGAACATATTCTATTAACAATGTTAAACTGTCTGAAAAATAAAATGTGCAAGTCTTCAGGATGGCACAAAAGGCTAAAGCTTCTTTGGGCATATTTCTTAGAGGGCTTGCCGAGTGTGTAAATAATTGACTTCTGTTTGTGTTACATGACTATTTGGTGACTTCACTGAAAATCTGCACAATTCAGTTTTAGCTCTGGATTACTTCAGTTGACCTTTGTGAAGGTTTTATCTGTGTAGAGTGGGTATTTGACTTGTTTTAACCTGTTAGGGTTTTTGTTCTTTTCACTCTATATTTAAAGTAAAATTTATTAAAAGAAAAGAGGTGTGTGTTAGTGCTAAGTGGGTTAGTTTTGGTTTGGCTTCTTTTAGTCAGGCTTTCTGAACATGGGGCTATCCTGAACATGGAGCTCTTCAATTCTAAAATCCTCATTAAAAGCCTCTCACTTGAACCTGAACCAAAGTACTTTTCATTGCCTCTTTTCTAAAAGTTCAGGGAAAAAAATCCTCGTATCACCAGTTCATACTTTTCATAATGAGGGAGGAGCATTTGCCTGCCTCATAATAACATGACTCAGTGCTTATTTTTAAAACTGGATTTTGAAAATTGGATAATATAACAGTAAGGGGTGAGCCCCTTTTTATGGGCACCCTACAGTTTTATAGTTCTTAATCTAAACTTAACATTTTATATTTCTTCCTTTTGGGAAAAAACCTACATGCTACAAGCCACCGCATGCATAGACTATACAGTGAGTTGGGTCGGCTCTCCCACAGCCTTTGAGGTGTATTACAAGAGTCCAGCCATTCTCATCCTCCTGAGTTATTTTGACATGGTTTTTCTTTTTTTTGTACATTTTGGCTGCAGTATTGGTGGTAGAATATACTATAATATGGATCATCTCTACTTCTGTATTTATTTATTTATTACTAGACCTCGGCCACAGTCTTCTTTTTCCCCTTCCACCTCTCTTTGCCTGTAGGATGTACTGTATGTAGTCATGCACTTTGTATTAATATATTAGAAATTACAAATCTGTTTTGTACTTTTTATACTGTTGGATACTTATAATCAAAACTTTTACTAGGGTATTGAATAAATTTAGTCTTATTAGAAAATAAAAGGAGCTGCTTGTGGCTTTGTTTGAAAGGTCTTTGGTAAGAATAATGTTTTTTGGCTTCCACAGATACTCAGTTTAAGCTCTTAGTATTACATAACCAGCCATAAGGAGAAAAAAATTTCTCTTTACTGAGAAATAAAGACATAAATAAAGAGAAATAAAGAGTAAAAGACATTTTAACTGATGTGCACAGTAATTAACCTAGTGGATAAGATGGTTTTAACAAAATGTTCCCAATACTTTAGTGTTTGTGATGTGGTTTAATTATTGTCTATGGTCATAGTGGGAAGCATCATTGAGACTTTAAGGTAACTATAAAAGTTGGAAGGATGGATTTTGGCATTAGGGTTCTCACATTTCTAGCTCTGTCCTTTATTAACCATTTGAGTAAAATAATTTATTTTACAGAATTAATAGAATCATGTGGACTCCTAAGAGGTGTAATCTATATCAAAGTTTTAAAAACACTTTTATTATCTGGGAAAGGTAGATCTCGTGGGTCAAACACTTTATACTGCTGTTAGGGTTTAAATTTGCCTTGGGATTGTACAGATGATTTTGCTGGCACCTAATATAGTTACTATGGAGTTACCAAGTTAAGTTCAGATAGTAAAAAGTATCTTTATTATCTTGCTGTGTAACAAATTGCTACAATTCTTTTTTCTTTGAATAAATTACTACGAAACATAGTGGCTTAAAACAAATTGATCTGTTTGTCTGGGCACAGCTTAGCTGGCTCCTTTGCTCGTGGTCTCACAAGGCTGCAACAAGGTGCCAGCTGGTCTGCATTCTCCTCTGCTGATTTGGGAGTAACCCACTTCCAACCTCACTCAAATTGTTCCTGTGGCTCTGAGTGTCCAGACTTCTTATTCTTTGTCAACTGGGGGCCATGGTCACTTCAGCAAGTGTCTAGAGCCAGTCTGCCAATGAGACAGTCTTCTTAGGTCCTGCTTACATCGAAAGGGTAACATAAAAGAATGAACATCAAGAGGGTGTGGTATGGGGTTCATGGGGGAGAGGCACATTACAGTTTGTCTTCTATAGCATCTCATGTTTTAAAAACAGAATCTTTAAATTGGGCCTCTTGCCCTACAATCCAAGGGCTTTGTGTAGCAAGTCAAAAAGAAAAACCGCTTCCCCATTATGAAACACTTAACTGTGATCTAAGCACATGTAAACATTGTTTAAATAAGTCCTGCAAAGTAAGAAACAACCCATTCACAAGTGAGTAAGTGGAGGTGCAAGGAGATCATGTAATGATTAAAACCTTTTTTGATTCCAAAGCCTTTTGCTCACCCCACTGGCCCCTGTCCCTGCTATACAGCAGTGCCATCTTAACCCTCATTTGGAAGCAATTCCCTGGATCTCTTCTGCTTGACTTCTTTCTGAAGGCTGCAAATGAAGGGCAAGTTTTACCCTTGCAGACAGTTGACCTTTACTATGTCCAAACAGTTAAGATTTGTTTTTTAATTTTGATATTGTTGAAAGTACATATTATATACTGTCTGTGGAGAAAACAGTCTGCAGGTTTAGTGAAACAACTGGATATTCTAAAAATTCGTCAAGGTAGCTAGAACTACTGCTCTGTAGTGAGAATGGAAGATACCTAGGGAGCCTCTTTTCAGTGTTCTAGAACAGTTTCCTAATACCCCATATTTAGAATAGTGGTGCCCTGGCAATCATTTCTGTGTGATGTTCAGTGAACTGGGAGGGGAGGGAAGAGAAAGACAAATTGGATCAAAGATAATTTCACAGGCTCGTGTTCTCAAAGAGATCTGAGGATTCTGTCAATTTCTCTAGCTGTGGAGTTTGGTTACTCATTGTAGTCATGAGACTGCATTAGGTATCAAATACCTTACACTCTGGTTAGAAACTGCTTGTTATTGTATGTTGAGTAGGGGGTCTTGGACAAGCTTAGTTACAAGTTTCAGTGTAAAAGAACCTTAAATCATTCTGTTCAGAGAAAGACTGAAGAGATTTTGTCAAAGCCTGCCCTTTGTCTCAGGGTTTGAAAGAGGAAAATTATTCTGTTTTAGAATGTCTATTTTCTGCACTTCTATACCTTTCATTAGCTTAACCCTGTCCAAGTATTGTGGGGTTTTTTGCAACTGCAATAAAAGTGGTTGTTTTATGCCCATGTTTATACTTTTTTTTTTTTTTTGTTTGCTGGTCAGTAGGGGATCTGAGCCCTTGACCTTGGTGTTAACAAGGTGGCGCTCTGACAAACTGAGCTAACTGGCCAGCCTTATGTTTATACTCAAATCTCAGAAATTAACGCCTATAAAGCTAAAATTCTTCAGCAAATTCCTGGTAGTTAAAATAGGAGCCTGAACTATTATGCCTCTCCCCCTCCACTTTTTTTAGGTAAGTGTATTCTTGGCCTCTAACTACATTTACAAACCACTCCAGTATTGATGCTGCTACAACCACGTCAAGGGTCACTGATGGGCTTCCTCAAGGGATATCCCAAAGTCCTCCTCTTACTCATCCAGCCTCTCTGCAGCACTTGATACAATTGATAGTTTCTTTCTTGAAATATTCTTGACTGATAACAATAGTTTCCAGGTTTTCCTCTTACCACAGGTGCTCATTGGCTCAGGGTTCATCTTTAGTCCTCTTCCCAGATCATCTCGAATTCCCATGGTCCCAAGTGCCATCTAAAATAAGCAGGCATCTTCCAAATCTATCTCTACAGCTTTTTATCAGTCAGGGTGCTAGCAGGAAACAGATGGCTTACTAAAATTGGATAATATGAGGAAAGTTTAATAAAGTGACTTTTTACAGATGTGCACAGGGTATTGAGAAACCCATGGGGAGAGTACAGTCCTCAGGACTAGTAACGTTGGGGCTAGTAATATTAGGGTGCTGTTACTACTACTATGTCTAAAGATTGAGGAGAAGGAGTGGTTAATGGAACCAGAAGACAAAAAGGCTGTGTAACACGGGTGGGGACTTGCAGAAAGCAGTGGGAATAAATATTCTCACTCTCCAAATTGACCAACTCCAGCATTAGTACCTTCACATGTTCTGTTTGTTTCCTGTTAGCCATTTTCTCACCATCCCATAACCAGGCAACACCTATTTATCCTTCAGAGGTTAGCTTAGGCACCAGAAAAAAACCCGCTTCGACCCAACTCATATACACAGAAGTATATGCTAAATGGGTTCCATGAAAGCAGGAACCATGTCTTATTTTGTCACCACTATAGTTCCCAGTCTGGCAGAATGATTGATTACTATATAGAAGGATCACAATAAATATTGAAAGATTACAACTTTTTTTTAGAAAGCCTTGTTCATAGAAGAGTTGATGAATTTCAAGAATTTAAGAAAATATTTCTAATTTTGAAAATTTTTGAATATACAGAAAAGTTAAAAGAGTAGTACAATAGTATAACCTTCACTTAGATCCACAAACTTAACATTTTACCATATATACTTTATCTGTTACTTGTTTTGTTGAATCATTTGGAAGTAAGTTGTGACACCATGACACTTCACATCTGAATACTTAAGGATTCAACTCCTAGGAATAATAATATTCTAACCATAATGTTGTCATACCTGAGCCAATTAACAGTATTCAATAATACCTAAATGATAGATCTGTGTGTTGTCCCAAAATGTCTTTTAAAACATTTTTCCCTCATCCAGGATCTACTAGTCAAGGTTCATGCATACATTTGGTTACGTCTCTCCTCTTTTTTTGTTTTTGGGTTTTTTAGATCCGCACCCTTGACCTTGGTGTTGTAACGCTGTGCTCTAACCAACTGAGCTAACAGCCTGTCTCTCTTTTAATCTGGAATAGTCCTCCCTGCCCCCACCCCCATGACATTGGACATTTAATTTAATTTATTTATTTATTTATTTATTTTTTGGTGGGGATTTTCTTTTTTTTTTTTTTTTCTTTTTTTGATCTTTTTTTGTGACCGGTAAGGGGATCGCAGCCCTCCCGTGTTCAGCCAGTGAGCGCACCGGCCATCCCTACATAGGATCCGAACCCGCGGTGGGAGCGCTGCTGCGCTCCCAGCGCCGCACTCTCCCTAGTGAGCCATGGGGTCGACCCAACATTGGACATTTTAAAGGGTCCAAGCCAATTGTCCTGGAAAATGTCCCATATCCTGGATTTTTCTGGTTGTTTTCTTAGTAGATTCGGATTATACTTTTGGCAAGAATGTAACAGCCTGTTACATGACAGCCTGTTTATCGCATCACATCAAGACGCACACAATGTCAAGTTGTCCTACCATTGGTGATGCTAAGATTGATCACTTGGTTAAGATGGTGCCTGTAGATCTTCTCATTTAAAGTATACTTTTTTCTTTTATATATGAATAAAATAATCTGTGGGGTGGTACTGTGAGACTGTTTTTAAACAACCTTTCCTTTTTTTTCATTAAGCTATGTCCAAGACCCTACTAAGTATTCTAAATAGTCCCATGACACTTGAGAAATTATGTGGCTAGAATCAAGTCATTTTGAGAATCCTAGTGTACTGCGGTTGTTGTGCTTTATTCTTGCCATTTACTTAATTGCACATGACTTTTATTTTCTTGATTCCTCTGTGATTCCCATTCAGAAGTAAAGATGTGGTGGGTAGGGGGTAGGGGTTATGTTTGGTGCATGAGCTATTAGTTAATATCACCAGGGCATACATGAATAGAAGATGGAATTAGAGTCAGAAGACTTGAATTCAGATCTTGATTTTGCTACTTATTGGCTTTACGGTCTCTGAGAAATTTGCTCTGACCTCATTTCCTCCTCTCTTAACTGGAGGAAATAATACTGAATAGCAGTAAGAGTAGAGTAGTAAAATGAGAGGATGCATCGTAAAGGGCCTGGCCTGTAAGAGGTGCACAGTGGTGTTTGCTCCATCCTTTGTTCTTTTAATCTTAAGTATTAAAGTCTAATTGAATATGCTAGGAATGAAAAAATTTTTTGTTTTTAAATCTATAGATATGGTGAACAGAGGAAAGGCCTTAAACAGTTCACATCATGAATACCCTCCTGGCCCCCAGAAAAGCTCTAAAGCTTTCTCAGGTTTCAGTGCTTAAAGGAGAAAATGTATTCACTACAAGATTATTATGCTTTGGCAGCACATGAATCCCAGGATTGAGAAATTGTACAGAGGGCATGAAGCCATGCCAGATACAGCTTAGCTGCACAAAATGTGCTGAAATCAGAGGGTGGCCAAGATCGGTTCTCAGGATGATCTCTGAAGGGTAAAATTTGGCTGTACTGTAACAGCTCTGTGGAACCAATTCACAAAACATGCTGAAATAGTACAGCACACCTCTTAGCCTCTAGGCACACAGCTTCAAGCATAATTAGTTTAAGCCATGTCAGTTGCCTGGTTGGCCACAAACGACTCCAAGGGAGCACCATTCACATTGTAGGTTACAGAAATGATGCCCCTTTTCCTCACCTAGTGCTAAAGACTGCCACTTGAGTGCACGATTCCAGGCATGCCAGTGGCCCTAAGAACTTGAGTCTCTGCTTCTTTTTTTTTTGGTATGAGTCTGCTTCTTAAACTCTCCATCAGACAGATTTCAGGTCCCTTTGTAACTTCTTTTTTTTCCTTTTTTTAACAAGCCAGTGATGAGGGATGCAGTAGGGATGTCTTTATGGTTGTAGAAAATCATTGGATGTCAGTCTCAAAATTGTTAAAAAGGAAGAAACTTGTAATAGGACAGTTAAATATTATAATTTTCATTCTCCTCTGAAGAGCTAAAACCATTTTATATATTCCCAGTAAACTATGAATTATTATCTTTCTGGCCATAGAGAACTGCCAGGAGGAAATAAGCCCTTTGCTACTATTTTTAACCAGCAGCTTTTCTATCCTGGCCATGTAGCTTCCCTTATCACGTACAGTACTACTGTATGAATGTCCACGAGGTGGTGCTAGTCACACGTAATACTCTCAGAATGTTTTAGGATCACCCAATTTAAAGCCCTCATTTTACAGGTGAAGAAACTTATCTAATAGTCACCCAGCTAGTTAATCATAGAGCTAAAACGAGCTAATCCATTGTTTCACCCACAGTCAGCTAAATAATTATTTCAGCTTAAATGTAAGCCTTAGAAACATTTTAAAAGTTTGGAGAATCTATTTCCATTTAATTCCTATTAAAATGACCAACATCACTTTAATCTTATTAAGAACTGAGAGCCAACGCTTACCTTTCTCTGCAGCTAATTTTAAATTTTCACAAAGGAGAAAGAAAGTATACTTGTATCCTCCTTCCCCAAATGCCATTATCCCAGAGGACTGCCACTGTGGATAAAAACATGCAACGTGGGATGCAATTCTTGAATTTCACAGATACTGTGGCCACAGTTCTAAATCTTTGGGACAGGGCTGGCCCGTGGCTCACTCGGGAGAGTGTGGTGCTGATAACACCGAGGCCATGGGTTCGGATCCTATATAGGGATGGCCAGTTCGCTCACTGGCTGAGCGTGGTGCTGACAACACCAAGCCAAGAGTTAAGATCCCCTTACTGGTCATCTTAAAAAAAAAAAAAAAAAATCTTTAGGACAGACTGGATGTCTGTCCAGTGTAGGTTTGGAGATTGAGTTGATATCCTACAATTGAGGCCAGAAGTTACCAAATCCTCCCTAGAGCCTCCAGTTGATTTAGTTGTGAATACAGCATGTTGCTGCTGTCTCTAAAGCTGTGGTTTCCAAAGTGTTCTGCAAGGCTGGTCCATTAAAGTGTACAAAGTAAAAATTAGAACTGCTATTTTTTTTTTCATTCTGTTTTTCTCCAATCCTTTTTGTATGTCCTTTTTGTGTATTTATTTATTTACTTACTTACTTATTGGCAGCTGGCCGGTAAGGGGACCCGAACTCTTGACCTTGGTATTAATCAGCACCGTGCTCTAACCAAGTGAACTAACTGGCTGGCCCAATAATGTGCATAATGTTAGTACAGTGCTAAATGTGCATAATTCATAAAAAGGAAACATGCTAGGGGTACATACTCAACTTTTTTAATAATTGGAGAGAGCTTAGAAAGGTTTGGAGAGAGGTGTGTACTTCTCTGTGCATTACATGTCAATAAGAAATTTGCTTTAAAAACATTTGATCATCACCATGGAAGAGACTAAAGAGTGATGGAAGGTTGTGAATGGGGGCTGTTATCTTCAAGTCTAAGAGATCATTTTGGTGAAACATTGGAGAAAATGGGTTATGCACCTTTCTTAGATTTGAGGGAAAAGGAGGAATAATAGTTGCCAGAACTGTTTTATATTACATGCTTATCAAATGGTTGTTTCCTCTCCCACAGTGTAGTGTTTCCTTCCCTCTGCCTTTATCACATACAGTGGTGAGGTTTTCACAATGGGATATCCTCCCTCGGGAGTATAGTTATTAAGCTTGCCTTGTCACTGATGGAAAGGAAAAAAACAAAAAAACAAAAAAACAAAAAAACTTGGCAGTTACCTGAGGACTTCTGGTTTCTTCCTGTGCCTCCCATTTAGTTAGGAACCCACAATTCTCATCCCCAAATTATTTTTCTTGATCATGTTGAAAATCCATAGAAGATTGTAGGAATGATCAAACTGGTCTATTCAATACAGATATGTCTCTACATTTGCCCGTTAAATGGGCCACAGAAATGGGCCATGAAAGGTAAAATTACTTGCAACACTTTGAGAGTGGAGGGTAGAAAACCAGTGACTTAGATTTAGATTTAGCAGTTGTAAAAATGAAGCCCCACAGCTACCCTAACATGACAAGGTAATAATATGAGGAAATAGTAGAAAGAGGTTCACTTGGAACAGAATCAAGTCACAACATTATGGGAGAAATTATTAAGGGATGGTAGAAACCAAGAAAATATTTCAGGGGAAATAAATGTGACTCCACTCCATAATTTAGCAATAAAATAATAGATGTAAAGTTGGAAGTTTGCTTATTTATTTATTCAGTCATCTATTTGATAAATACTGTTTCTATTTCACATCAGATGCTGAACTAGGTGCTGGGAATATTATGGTAGGCTATGCACTATGTCTGCTGTCAAGTGCTTTACAGTCTTGAAAAATAGTAAGAAATGCTAAGACATGGATAATTACAGGGTGCTATGTTAGTACATGGAAAAGGATTCTAAACCAGTCCCACTAGTTTAGGGCAAGGTATTAGGTTACCATTTACTGAGCATTTTGTGCCAGGCACTTTAAAAAGCACATTGGCTTTTAAGAAATACTTTACTTTAAAATTAGACTCAGAAAACAGAGGCTCAGAAAGCCTAGCTAGTAAGAAACTAATAGATGCCAACATCAAAAAATTCTGTAATTTAAGTAGAAATCTGCGAAACTGAAAAATAATTTGAAAAGTATTTATAGATAAAAAACAATTTAGCCACTAAAAGTTTAAGCTTTCCTGGGTATACATATTTTCAAACCTTTCATCAAAGCATAATACATACAGAGAAGGGACTGTTGTAAACGTACAGCTCGATGGATTTTAACAACCGAGCACATCCATGTCACTTGCACCCCAGTTTAAGAAATGGAACATTAGGGCCTGCACGTGGCTCACTCCGGAGAGTGCGGTGCTGATAACACCAAGGCCATGGGTTCGGATCCCATATAGGGATGGCCGGTTCGCTCACTGGCTGAGTGTGGTGCTGACAACATCAAGCCAAGGGTTAAGAACATCTTACCGGTCATCTTTAAAAAAGAAAAGAAAAAACAAAAAAATGGAACATTAACTCCCAGGCAGAGCGGGGACCAGGGTTGGCAGCCAAAGGCAGAACTTACCCCTGCCCCTGAGGGAGGAAACGAGTTATCCCGGGAGGATTTGCCCCAGCATCCTTCTGAGCGTCTGTCCAAAAGAAAATTGTCTGAAACAAGACTCCAACTCAAAAAGCTGTCCCACCACTGCCGGGGGAAGGGCTCTTAGCTGCCAGCAGCCTAGGCCCTGTGGGTCCCACCCGTGACTGGCTCCGTCTCCATCTGCCTACCCTCCCAAAAGGACTGACAGGATCCCCGCTGGCCCCAGAAGCAACCAGACCAGGGTCTGTGACCCGCGGAGCTCCCTGTCCGCGGCGGGCGGGGACGTCGCGGGCTGGCTTAGCCAGTCACAGAGGGAGCGTCCCTCCATGACCTGGCCACTGAGTGACCTTGGCCGTGGTCATGGGCCGTCCTACGAGTCCACGTTCCACTCCTCCGACCTCGTCGGGACTTCGCGATGGGGAAAGGGGCAGGGTAGGCCCCATGGGTAACACAGAGCTCAGTGTTAGGCCAACTCTGTGATCTCGGCCCAAAGGGACCTCCGCGAGCTCCCTGCGGCAGCTCATTCTGTGAAGTTGGCATGGTAACGGGCACTTCCAACACTGTCTGCTGGTTGGAATGCAATTCACACAGTCATCTTCCCCCGAGGCCGGAGCAGGCAGGGCCGAGCGGAGTTCCTGCAGAGCGAAGCACGCCCGGGGCTCCGGTCAGACGCGCGCTCGCGCCCCGGGGCTTGCGTCTGCGGCCGCCCGGGCAGCGCGGGGCGGCGCCGACAGGAGGCGGCACGTCCACCCCGCAAACGACGAGCAAGACGAACAGCGGGCACGGGAGACGCTCAAGACCCGACATGAGCACGTGACCGCACCAAGCAAGCCCCGAGGCCTCACGAGAGCACCGTCGCGGGGAGGGAGACGGCGGACAAATCACCGTCCAAAATAGGACCCTTTGGAGAGCAGACGAAGCCGCGGTGAAAACTGGACTAGGATAACAGGCGTACACGTGGTACTGTCCCAACCACGTAAATGCTCTCAGATACAAGAACGTTAGAAAATGTAAGCCTGCTGGATGGCGGGGCTGCGATTATTTTTCCCTTCTTCTTTCGTTTTCCAATATTTAGTTAACCCTGGTAGGCGGAATAGTGGATCCAAAGATGTCCGCAACCTAATCCCCGGAACCTGTGAATGTGTTATGTTCCGTGGCGACGGGGAGTGAAGGTTGCAGAAGGAACTGGGGATGCTAATCAGCTGCCCTTAGCATGGGGAGATTGTCCTGAATCATCTGGGGGGATACAATGTAATCACAAGAGTCCCTTCAAGTAGGCGAGGGAGGCAGCAGAGGAGGTCAGAGAAAGAGAAGTGGCACATCGGTAGCTGCACAGATGCTACGCTGCAGGCTCTGAGGATGGAGGAACGGGCCACGAGCCAAGGAATGTGCAAGACCTCTAGAAGCTGGAAAAGGCAAGGAAAGGGAGTCTCCCCTGGAAACTCCCGAAGGAACCACTTAGTGAGAGCCATGTCAGAATTCTGACCTCCAAAACTGTGAGATAGTAAATCTGTGTTGTTCAAAAAAAAAAAAAAAAAAAAAAGCATTACCAATTTTCCAGAAGCCCTACCTCCTCCATTGTTCCTTCCCAGACACTACCTTCCCCAAGGGTAGCTACTATTCTGACTTGTAACTAAATAGATAAATCTTGCCTGTTTTTGTACTTCATGTAATTGGAATTGTATAGCATATACTCTTTTCTATCTGGGGGTTTGTTTTGCCAAACCTTATTTTTGTCAGATTCATCTATATTTTTGCATATAGTTTTAGATCATTCATTCTCCTTACTGTAAAGTATTTCATCATGTGACTTGTACCATAATTTTTTTTAGAGGCATTTAGGTAGTTTCCATGAATGTACATGTCTTCTATTGAAAAATATGGATGCATTTCTGTTGGGTATACATCTAGGAGTGGAATTGTTATATCCTAGGGTATAAATATGTTCAGTTTTAGAAGATATTGGTAAATGGTTTTCTTAAGTGATCACTCCATTTTGTTTTATTTATTTATTTATTTATTTATTTTTTGTCTTTTTCGTGACCGGCACTCAGCCAGGGAGTGCACCGGCCATTCCTATATAGGATCCCAACCCGTGGTGGGAGCATCGCTGCGCTCCCAGCGCCGCACTCTCCCGTGTGCGCCACGGGCTTGGCCTGTGATCACTCCATTTTGTATTCCACCAGCAGTTATGTGAGAGTTCCCCGTGTTCCGTATCCTTGCCAACACTTGATATTTTGCATCTTTTCATTTTAGCCATTCTGATCACATTTTAGTTTTAATCCACGTATACCTGGTGATTGATCAGTTGAGTACCTTTTCATACATTTATTGGCTGTTAGTATATCCTCTTGTGAAATGTCTTCTTTATAAAGTCTTTTGTCTTTCTATTGGAATGTTTCTCTTTTTTCTTATTGATTTGTAAGAATTTTATAGGTGTTCTGGATATGAGTCCTTTGAGGGATATATATGCGTGTATATAT
This sequence comes from Cynocephalus volans, assembly GCF_027409185.1. Classification (NCBI taxonomy): domain Eukaryota; kingdom Metazoa; phylum Chordata; class Mammalia; order Dermoptera; family Cynocephalidae; genus Cynocephalus; species Cynocephalus volans. The sequence goes on from NC_084471.1 coordinate 82,729,504, forward strand.
ACATATATGTACATATAAATACATACATACATATATATAGAGAGAGAGAGAGAGAGAGAGAGAGCAAATATTTTCTCCCACTTTGTAGGTTGCCTTTTAGATCTCTTAATGGTCCCCATACTTGTAATGGTCCCCAAAAATACAAGTAAAAAATATTTTGTGCATAAGGGACACCCCCTGCCCCCCAAATATATGCTATATCTCCTAATAGTCTTTTGAACAGATGTTCTTAATTTTAATACAGGCTAATTTATCACCTTTTCCCTTTATGGCTAAAGTTTTTAGGTCTTGTTTAAGAAATCTTTACTCCAAGGTATACTGTTAAATGGATTTTATATGTTATGCAGATGGAAGGTTGCAACTGATAGAAAGTACAGGAAAAAGTATCATGTGGAATGGTCTCTTTTTAATCAAAAGAAGCCGAAAAGGATTGCTTGGGATTTATACTGTATAAAGTGAAGCTGCAAAGTGTGCTCTCCACAGAAAATATTGCCAATCAACCCTCATTGTAGTGCAGATTCCCAATATCAGCTGTGCCAGACAGCTCAGAGAACCAAGCTGCTTGACTCTTTACTCACCTGTATAGCTGAGGGAGAGAGATTTTAGGCCTCAACTCTGTTTATTTTTATTTTTGGGGCAGCTGGCTGGTATGGGGATCTAAAACCTTGACCTTGTCAACTCTGTCTAGAGGCCACATTTTAGTTAACTTTTTACATTGCAAGAGAATTTATTCACTATTTGGTTAGATATAGGTTTCTTCTTTCATTGACTTAAAAAAATATATAATTTATTTATATAATACAGTACCCCCCGCCCTTATACTCGGGGGACACATTCCACGACCTCCAATGAATGCCTGAAACCATGAATAGTACTGAACCCTACATAAACTATGTTTTTTCCTGTCTGTACATACCAATGATAAAGTTAAATTTATAAATTAGGCACAGTAAGAGATTAACAACAAAAGCTAATGATAAAATAGAACAATTATAACAATGTGCTGGTGTCACTACTCTTGCACTTTAGGGCCACTATAAGGTAAAATAAGGGTCACTTGAACACAAGCACTGCTATTCCACAACAGTCGATCTGGTAATGGAGCTGGCTACAGGCATTGAGTGTCTCTAGCATGGAATGTGCTGGACACAGGGACGATTCACTCAGAACAGCATGCAATCGAAAAGTTATGAATTGTTTATTTCTGGAATTTTGTACTTGATATTTTCTTACTGCAGTTGACAGAAGTCAACTGGAACCAGGGAAAGTGAAACCGCAGATCGGGGTTGTGTATGTGCATGTGTGTGTACATGTGTGTGTATAAAATATATACTAGGTGAATAAGTCCACACAATCTTCCTTGACAATGGATATTATTCTCATGTTACATAGGGTGCAATGGACTCATACATTAAACATGACCCTTTTTACACCAGACCAAATAACCATAGCTAAGAATTCAACCTGTCTGAATTTAAAATGTATACAGTATATTCTTATTACAAAAATAACATAACAACATTTCTTTACACAAAAAAGAAATCACTTGTAAATCCAACTCTCCACCCCCATTCTCCAATTCAGTAACAGCTTTAGTCTTTTGTCTTCCACTCCAGAGCTCCGTGTCCAGGTCCTGCTTTGTTTTCCAGTAGTGATTTATGTTCCACGGCTACGTAAGCAGTTTTCGAAATCAGTAGATGGCAGAAGAGTCAAAGAGGTTTTTTCCCCTGCAGCGTCATCAGCACTGATGAAATATTGGCAGGGAGAAGAGGTGGGAACTGTGATGGTTTCTATCGTGTTGTTCCAAGAAAAGAAAGTTTAGGGAAAGAGGAGGTAATTCATGTTTGGACAATTAGAGGATAAAGGAAAGTTTATTTGCTTAGATGAGTAAGGATTGCTAGCCACATATGGTTTCCATAGGTTCTTATGTTTGTGGAGAGCCTTGTACCCACCCACTCCTCTCTGCCATCTCTTCATGTGGCATCTTTAGAGATGAAGCCTGGTCTCAGTGATCTAACAGTTAAGGTCCAAAGGGAATTCTCACAGTGATGGTTCTGAAAAGCATCAGACAAAAGTAATTAAGATAGTAGGAGGAGCAGATAGAAATAGTGATGGCAAATGAGTTAGGCAGCAATCCAATAATTTCTTGTTGATTTCAGTCCTTTGCTTACAAAGAAAATTAATGGAATATTTTGATAAAGAGTGAACTCTTGCTTCTTTTGTCTTCATTGATGATGCAACTGTGATTGGAATTAGAAATCCAATTTCTATGTTTAAAACTGAAGCATTGGATGGCCATTTTCTAGGAATCTATCTAAAGTAGATACTTAAAATTGTGTATAAAATTTTGCTACAAAAGGAATGAATTTGGACCCTTATCTCACACAATCTACAAAAATTAACTCAAAATGGATCAAAGACCTAAATGTAAGAGCTACAACTATAAAACCCTTAGAAGGAAACATAGGTATAAATCTTCATGACCTTCATGACCTTCTGCAACAGTTTCTTAAATAAAACACCAAAATCACAAGTAACAAAAGAAAAAAAATAGATAAACTGGACTTTATCAAAATTAAAAACTTTTGCTGCAATGAAAAATACAAGTAAAAAATATTTTGTGCATAAGGGACACTATCAGGAAACTGAAAAAACTACCCATAGAATGGGAAAAAGTATTTGCAAATCATATATCTGATAAAGGCATAGTATCCAAAATATATAAATAAACTTCGTAACTCAACAATAAAAAGACAAACAGCCCAATTAAAAATTGGGCTAAGGTTTTGAGTAGTCATTTCTTCAAAGAAGATATACAAATGGCCAGTAAGCACATGAAAAGATGCTCTACTTCATTAGTCATTAGGGAGCCGCAAATCAAAGCCACATTGAGATACCACTTCATACCTACCATTATGGCAATAATAATAATAATAATAATAATAAATAATAATAAAAAGGAAAATAACAATCGGTTAGGACGTGGAGAAATTAGAACCCTTATACACTGCTGGTGGGAATGTAAAATGGCACAGCTGTTGTGAAAAACAGTTTGGCAGTTCCTTCAAATTTTAAATGTGGAATTACCATATGACCCAGCAATTTCACTTGTAGGTATATAGCCAAGAGAATTGGAAACACATGCCTGTACAAATATGTTTATAGCATCACTATTCTCAATAGCCAAAACGTAGAAAAAACCTAAATGTCCATCAACTGATGAATGAGTAGACCAAATGTAATATATTTATACAATGGAATAATAATTCAGCCATAAAAAAGGAATGAAGTACTGATACGTGCTACAAACATGGATGAATCTTGAAAACATTATGCTAAGTAATAGAAGCCAAACACAAACGGCCAAAATTGTATGATTCCATTTATATGAAATGTCCAGAATAGGCAAATTCATAGCAACAGAAACTAGATTAGTGATTGCCAGGGGCTGAGGGTAGGGAAGAACAGGGTGTAACTGCTAATAGGTATGGGGTTTCTTTGTCAAGTGATGGAAATGTTCTGGAATTAGATAGCTGTGAGAGTTGTACAACGTTGTGCATATATAAAAAATTGAATTGTACACTTGAACGTGGTTAAAATGTCAAATTTTATGTTTTATAAGTTTTATCTCAAAAAATTGCAAAAAAAGTAGCTACAGGGGTATTCAATAAATTGCTGTTTTTAATATAAAAAAAGAAAGGAAAGAAAAAATCTGGTGTTTGAAAGGGTATTATTTGAGTAAATTGTGGTAGAGTCATATATACAAATTTGTAGAAATGAAGTTGTTGACATGAAAAGATGTTCATAATACTGAGTGAAGGAAAACCAGTTTCAAAATAATATTTAAGAAATGATCCTATTTTTTGAAAAACAAAACCAAACCAAAATACACTAGAATGAAAGAGACCGGAAGAGCATACACTAAAATGTTAGAGAGCTCTGGTGGTATTTTTCCTTTTCTTTTTGCCTCTTAGTGTTCTCTGATATTTCTACAATGAACTTTGTTGTGCTTTTAGCAAGTTATGTTAGAAACAACACTATAGAGCCAGAAGGATTGTTTTTCATGCAAAGGAAAGGTGATTCCAACTCTAGCTCTAAAATTTCCCTCCCTAGGTTTCCTCTACCTTCCTCTATCCCATACAGATACTGGTGAAAGAATTGGCCAAACAGAAGGAGTGTAGAAATTCTTTTTTTTTTTTTTTTTTTTTTTAAAAGATGACCGGTAAGGGGATCTTAACCCTTGACTTGGTGTTGTCAGCACCACGCTCAGCCAGTGAGCGAACCGGCCATCTGTATATGGGATCCGAACCCGGGGCCTTGGTGTTATCAGCACCGCACTCTCCCGAGTGAGCCACGGGCCGGCCCAAGGAGTGTAGAAATTCTGAAGGCCTGTGCCATTTAGACTCTCTGGCTTGCCCAAAGCTGTGTTTTCCTTTGTGTTAGGAAAACATCAAAATTGAAGGAAAGAGGGTCTCTGGGTTATAAAGGAATCAATTTAGAAAATGTCTTAGGCAAATGGTGCCTATAACTGCTAGACCACTTGCTGCTTGACTGTTTCCTGCTGGTTCTTCCTACCTCCCTAGTGAAGGAGGTGGAAAAGGCCAGTGTGTTGGCAATAAAATTGTTATGGAAGCACCTGGGAGTGCTGCTGTAATTATAGGTCTCTGAGCACTTCCCTGCAAACGCAGCTTTCAGATGTTTAAAACTATGTTGTAAACTCTTCATCAACATTGAAACTTGGCACCTTTGACTACAGTCCAGAGATTTAATTGTTAAAAACAACGCCTTTTGATTGGGGAGAAAAGAAAAATAAGGCTAAACATTTCTGGGACTTGGAATATATTCTCCCACATCATTTCACTTTTTAAAATGAGAACTTTTACATAACAGTTTTTTTTTTTTTTGGTATATTTAGCAGGTTTAAAATCAATATAAAACACTTAAATAAAAAAGCATTTTTAAATGACATTGATAGGGATGGCCGGGTAGCTTAGTTGGTTAGAGTGCAGCCTCATAACACCAAAGTCATGGTTCTGGATCCCAGTACCAGCCAGCTGCCTAAATAAATAAATGACATTGAAAGCTGAACATTTTTTTAAACTCCCAGTAAATTATAAAATTATTTTTACTATCAGCTGCAAGGAAAATAGGAGATACTTATTAGTTCTTTCCTAATTGTGTGACTTCGGGAAATTTACATAACCTCTGTGCCTCATTTTTTTTCTGAAAAATGGGGTTCATAATAAAATCTACCTTTCTGTGGCAGCCACAGAGGTATACCACTCAGATGTCCCTTCAAGAAAGGACTCTTAAGGACTATTCAGCTCTTAAGGAGTGCAGTGAGTCAAAAGCCTTCAGCTGTTAGCTCCTTTAGTATCTACTTCACCTTCTGAGGTAAGACCATGATCTTCTGGGTTAGCCCCTGCCAGTGATTGAGCTCAGTGGGGTACAGGCATGGGCACTTCAGCCCAAGATGAGACTCCTCTACTGGGTCAGCTTTGCTTCAGAGTTGCTGAGTTATCTCAGGTTGGCCAAGGCTTTGTCAGATCTGCAGTGTGGTCTGAGGCTCTCTCTGTCCAAACCTGCTCCTCTCCCTTTCTCTTAATAGGTGTCAGATCTGCGGTGTGGCCTGAAGACTTTCACTGCCCGATCCTCCTTTTTCCGTCTTTTATTGTGCATGGACATTGCCCCCAAGAAAACCTCCTGTACCCCTAATTCCATCTGCTTCACAGAGGACTCAACTGACACACTCAGATTTGTTATAAGCCATAAGTGTGAGAGTACATGAAAAATGCTAGACAGTGCCTGGTACATAGTAAGCCATCGATGAATATTACGTGATTGGTTTTTTTAAAATGAGTTTTTATTTTTGGTCACCACTATTTTCTCGTTCATTCCTAATTTGCTTTCCACCATCCTCTTCTACTGGTATATAAATGTAAGATTGCATATACACTGATCAAATTTTTTAAAATAAAAGTTTTATTGTCCATGTACTTCAATGAAGGAAAAATCTAAACATATTGGCTAGCATTTGGCAAGGAAGTTAAAACAATAAAACAAGAAGAGAAAAAAGTGTGCGTGAAGATAATACATTTTATGAGTATAAATTTAATATTTCAACAATGTTATATGTTATATTCTTAACCACTTGTTCATCTCTCCCCTGCCTCCCACCCCATGACAATTCTTCTTTGGCAGCATTTAAAAGTTCTGTTTTTAAGGAGATTCTTGAGTTTGTAGTTTAAATCCATCACCTTCTTCTGCTGGGCTAGGGAGTGTTTGTATTTCCCAGAATGATTCCCAGAACCACTGCCTTCATTAGTATGTCCAATTTAAACTCGGGCTGCTTCAGCATTTTTGCTTTTCTAAGAGATTAAATAGATTGGCTAGATTTTTCTATGTTGTTCCCCTGCTTATTGACCATTTATTTGAAGTCATTTTTTAAAAATATCCCCTGTGACATGATTCCCATCATTTCCCAAATTGGGGCACCTGCTGGATACTGATACATGGTGCTGGCCACCAGCAGTTTTAGAAATCTCTTGTGATTTCTGGTAAATCCAACACAAAATAAACAATGCAAACTGCTTCTTTGATATCAACATTTGTATCAGATTCTGTCCCTTTTTGATGGTGGAAAGCACTCTGTTAGAGTAAGATCCACTAGAGAAGTTGGTCAGCAGGTTTATGCCCTGAACATCCTTGGTAATTAGCTGGAGTTTAAGAAATGCAACTTTGTCAGAAATATTCTCTGCAAAACTATAGCCCTAGAGATTATCACATAAAATTTTGGCTCTTTGAATCTTTGTGACTAGGATTAAAGATGGCTGGCATTTTCACACCATGTGAATCTAAACAGGGTGTCAACCATGTCAACCATTTTATTCTTGGTTCCCTTTTTTTTCTTTTTCTATAACATGCTAATTCTTCTTTGCCACCACCATCATGTTTACTGGTCAGAAAAGCAAAGAGGATGGGACATATTTTTATTTAGTTTACTTCTTAGTCAAAAAGAAAAGCTTCTAGTTACGGGAAAGGCACAACACTCTGTGCGTCTTAATGGAAGTTATTACCGTATATCTAATTGCATTTCCCATGATTCTTAGCATTAGTGATGTCCACATTATAATTTCTGAAAATAAATTTAGGGAGTGTGTTAAAGTATATGCGTGTGTGCACATGCGTGTGTGTGTGCCTTGGATTGAATGTCCCCACAAAACTTAATCCCCACTGTAACTGTTGAGGGTGGGAAATTCTATCATGGTAATTGAAAGGTGGAGCCTTGAAGAGGTGATTAGATTGTAGGACCATGCCTAGTGAATGGATTAAAAATGGTGGTCAGGGGTGTGGTTCAGACAGCTTTAAAAGAAGAGTGCAGGAGGAATTATCTCTCTCTGCTCTGCCATTTTCTGCCATGTGAGATTCCTGGGTCACTGTTGCCACCACCAAGGCCTTCACCAAATGTCTTCCCTGGACTTTGGACTTCCCCGCCTCAGAAACTGTAAGCAATAAATTTCATTTTCTTTATAATTTACCTCGTTCCAAGTATTTTGTTTTAAGCAACAGAAATGGACTAGTAAGTGTGTGTGTGTAAATTGTGGAGTGAGCCGTGGTGGTTTATTAATTTTTGTGTGCTTATTGTATGGTTAAGTAAAATGTATACAACCACAAAATGTGATTTGATTATCTTAAACATGGTGAACTCCTGGCTCTTTTGGTATTATCTGGTTTATAATTTTTATGAAATCTCCAGCTTTGTTAACCAAACATTTTCCAAGGTATTAGAATGTTACTGAAAAGTTACCTTTAACACCTAGCATGGTTTCCCTTGCAGAGAAGTGAACACCTGTTCTCTGGGGTACTGAGAGGCTCGTCAGAGATATGTCAGTAGGAATAGCTGACCTCTCATTAAACTCATTTATAAGGAATACAATTCCCTATCCCTTGCAGCATTCAAGCCAAAATAAATTGGCCATTTAATTAGAATCCTGAAGAGGTGACTTGTATATGAGAATAGGACAAAAGGAAAAGACTGCTAAAATTCCTTAGGTATTAAAAAGAACTGTACTTGAGAACTGAGAGTCATAAAATTAATAATGTTTAATGCTTCACCAAGGACATTCTTAAGTGAAATTGACTTTTTTTTTTTTTTTTTTCTTGTCGGGACCTGGTGGTGAAGAATAAAAAAGCTCTTGGTATAGTTTGGTGCCACTCTCTTGACTTGGGCTAAGGTGCCAACAGTTTTCCCACCATTGCTTTTTCTCCCATCAGTGCAAATGACAACAAAATGAAAAAGGCCAGTAAGGTCTTATTGTTAGTATAACAGTAGAATCACTTAAAAATCTATCTGATGACCATTTTTTTAAGAGTAGTCTCTTTACATTTCATGTAATTACTAATATATTTGGATTTAAATCTACCACTTTACTATTTGTTTTTTTTTTATCCCACCTGTTATATGTTCTTTTTTTGTTTTTTCACTTTTCTTGCCTTCTTTTGGAGTAATTATTTTTTATTATTCCACTCTCCCCACTTCCCCTACCAATAGTTTGCTATTTACTTTCACTACTCTCTTAATGGTTACCAATGATTATAATATGAATTCTTGATTAATTGAATTTTTAATATAAATAAGTACTTTTACTACTTCCTGGACACTTTTGAACACTTTTACTCCATATACTTTCCTTCTGCCTTTAAAAATTTTTTCGATTAAAAAAAAAAATTTAAACCTGATTGGATGAGGCCCACCCAGATTATCAAGAATAATCCCCTTTGCTTAAAGTCAGTTAATTATAGATGTTAACCATATCTATAAAATACCTTCACCTAGATAAGTGTTTAATTGAATAAACTGGGTACTGTGGCCTACTCAATTTGACACATAAAACTAACCATCAAAAAGCACATTAAGTTTCCTTCTTGCTGTCAGGGAATATAACAGCAATTTGTACTTTCCATTTGTTCACTCATTTGTTCAAGAACTATTTCTTGAGCGCCAGCCGTGTGCCAGACACTGTGATAGATGTGTGCATACTTATTCTAAGACCCAGATAACTGACTTATAAATAACTGCTACAATACAATTTATATATAATTTGGGGCCCTGGTGTATATTTTTAAGATTATTGCCTTATTTCTTTTTTGGCCTAATTTTCCTCCAGTACACAGACAGAAATGTATTCATTTTTATGACTTTTATAAATTTCCTTGTATAGTTCTCTGTCAAGTGCTTCACATTACTTTTAAACCTTGTAGTAAATGGCAAAAAATAAATGGCTACAAATTCTTTGCAGCAACTCCTTTTTTTTTGGCAGCTGGCCGTTACAGGGATCAAACCTTGGACCTTGATGTTTTCGGCTGCAGCAGCTTCCATCTAGATGTGGATTCTATGTCCCTACCCCTTGAACCTAGACTGGCCTACTAGGGATGGGAAGCACGTGATCTGCTCATTCTTTAAAGGTGCATTCATTCTTTCAGGTAGGGTCACATTGCAAGATCCTGCAAGTTAGTGCACAGTTGAAATAGAAAGTTTATAATTGTATAATTAGAAAGTTTATAAATATCTATTATCAAAAACTACATTTTAATTGAACCAATAGTTTTATCAGAAAGGTTGAACTTGGGGTTATGGAAATGGAAGAGAAATCTCAGCTCCACTTAGTAGCTTATTTTCAAAAGCAGCAAGAGAGGACGAGCCCCACTTTATAAATGTTTTTCAAGCTTCTGTTTGTATTATATTTGCTAATGTCCCTTTGTCTAAAGCAAGTCACAAGGCCAGTATAGTTTCAAGAGGTGAGGAAATAGAATCCACATCTAGGTGGAAGTTGCTGCAAAGAATTTGTCGCCATTTATTTTTTTTGCCATCTATTACAAGGTTTAAAAGTAATGTGGAGCACATGACAGTCTGTTTGCATCTTGATAGAGAATCACGTTATTGAAGCCCAACTGGACATATTTTGGGGTATATGGGGCTTTCCAGCCCTGTATTAGTCCATTTCTGTTGCTTATAACAGATATACCTGAAACTGGGTAATTTATGAGAAAATGAAATTTATTGCTTACAGTTTCAGAGGCTGGGGAGTCCAAAATCCAGGAAACACACTGGGTGAGGTGACTCTACAGCAATGCATGGTGTCACATGGCGAGAATGACAGAGCAGAGAGAGCTAACTCCTTACTCTTTCTAAAGCCCTCAGACCATGCCCACGACCACCATTAAACCATCAAATGGATTAATCCTCACCATCTAATCACCGCTTCAAGGCCCCACCTTTCAATAACCATAATAGTATTTACCGCCCTCAACAGTTACAGTGGGGATCAAGCCTCAGTGAGTTTGGGGGGACATTCAATCTTCAGCAAGACCATACTAAGACACCTGGTCACTTTTTAACATAAAGGGGAAAGCTGGTGATTGCGTAGTTAAATCAGACAAATAAGATAATTTAAGCATTAAAAATACCCCTCCTTTGTCAAAACCCGAATTACTGGTTTTCCCATTACATTAGCCAGACACCTTGTCAGCTCTGCCCTTTGTTTTGAAGGCATTAGATCTGCAGCTTAAATACCTGCCTCCTTCTTTTATCCCTATGTTCATAACCGTACCTTCAATCCTTGGGAAAATACCCAAATTTCCTTCTTTTTGTTGATTATACACCTTCTAAAATATTGCTTTGTCATTTAAGATTCAGAATAAAGCATTCTATTCAGCTGGCAATACCTTTTTATGTTTTCTCCAATAAGTAAAGCAGAAGATATATAATATCTCTGCATGGTAGTTTTCCTCCCACTCCCCACCATGGGAGAATTAGCTTTAGCAATACAATATGCCATGCTTTAAAAATCTGGCAAGAAATAATGAAAATATACTCTTCAACAAAGTTCCGGTGAGGGCAACTGAGTAGCTTAAGATACTTAGCTAGGTAAATTCAGTTATAAACTTTAAAATTCAACTGTGCACTAACTTTTTGGATTTTGCAATGTGACCCTATTGACCTGAAAGTATGAATGCACATTTAAAGAATGAGCAGATTATTTGCTTCCCATCAGCAGACTTAGGCTCAGTGTTTTCATGGCCAGTGTAAGAAAGCTTTGAAAAGAACACAAAGTGATAACCATTAGCCAGAGAAGGAAAAGATTGAACTCAAACCTATTTCAATTCTCTTAACAAATTCTGCCCTGGGGTGCACACACACACAATTGGTTGCTTTCCTCAGTGAATGTTGTACAGCCACATGCCCTGGAAGAATCTGGCCTCATTCAGTTAAAATTAACAAAGGCCATTTCAAAAACATCTCAAGAGTGACATAAATAGCTGGGAAGGGTGTTCATTGCAGAAGCACTCTGATTTATCAAGTGAATAACTGTGAATGTGCTTTGTAAATTCTACAAGACACTCTAAAAATATTAGTTGTCATTCTTTTTTTTTTACTTGTGTGCATAACACACACAGACTGATACATTACACCTTCCATAAAATTATTTTGCAATATGTTGGACTCAAAATGAAATAATTTTGTTAATGCTCTTTCGAGACCAGTGAGTTTTTGTTTTTTTGCTTTCATACTGTTAGACTTTAGGCACAGTATCTCAATGGTATTTGTAAGTCCTTGAAGAGATTATTTCTGATTATTTGTGTAATATACACTCATTTTAGAAAAAGTTGAAAATGGAGAAAAATATGAAAAATAAAGGAAATAACTTATAATCTCATCACCCCCCAAAAAGGTAGTAGTCAATATTTTAGTGTGTTTTCTTTTCATCTTTTTTCTATACATATAAATACATAAAAATATATGTACCTCTATACATGTATATGTGTGTATTTATATATATTTTTTTTCTTTTAAGAGACATGGTCTTACTATGTTGCCCAGGCTGGAACGCAGTGGCTATTCACAGGTGCAGTCTCATTACTGATCAGCCTGGGAGTTTTGACCTGCTCTATTTCCACCTGGGCCGGTTCATCCTCCATAGGCAACCTGGAGGTCCCCTGCTCCCAGGAGGTCGCCATATTGATGCTGAAATTAGTGCGGATATTGGATCCGCATAGCACACTACAGCCCAGAACTTCTGGGTTCAAGAGATCCTCCAGCCTCAGCCTTCTGACTAGCTCAGACTACAAGTGCGTGCTGCCACGCCTGGTGAAAATGATACATATTTTACATGATACTATATATTAGAGGCAATATAGCTTACAATTGAATATCAAATTTCATTGGCTAGACATGCCATGATTTACTTAATGAGCTCCATTGCTGAATGTTGTTTCCAAATTGTTACTATTATTACAATGAATATCTTAATGCATTAAGTTTTGTCTGCATTTCAGATTATTTGATTAAATTAGTTCCTACAAGTAGACTCTAGTGACCAACCTCCAATATAGCTCCTTCTGGTATTCCCGCCCTGCGTAACTCCCCCCGCCCCCATAACCTATAGGATATTGCAAAAATAATGCAGTGTGACTTCCAAGGCTAGGTCACAAAAGTCATCGTGGCTTGGCTTCTTCCTTGTTCTCTCTCTGTTGGGTCACTCCCTCTGCAGAAGACAGCTGACATATTGTGAAGCTTTTAGCATTCCAGTGGAGAGGTCCATGTGGCAAGGAACTGAGGCCTCCTTCCCCAGTGAATGCTATGTGAATGAGGTGCCTTGGGAGCAGATCTTCCAGCCCCAGCCAGGCCTTCAGAGAACGGAAGCCCTGGCCAACAGCTTGAATGAAAGAAACCTCATAAAAAACCCTGAGCCAGAACCATCTAGGCCAAGCTGCTTGCAGATTAATGACCTGCAGAAACTATGTGAGATGATAAATGTTTTTGTCTTTTAAAATGCTGAACTTTAGGGCACTTTGATATATAGGAATAAATTAGTAACATATAGACAAACTGGGTTAAAAAGGTAGAGTATTTAAATATGCTTGATAGTATTTAATAGCTTTCCAGAAATGTCATACTGATTAACTCCCAACAGAAGTGAGAGTGCTCATATTCCAATACCCTCATTACCACTGAGTATTCATTTTTGTAATCTTTGTAATTTCATAGAAAAAGTAGGGCATTTTACCATTTAAAATTTTTGCTTTTGGGCCGGCCCTTGGCTCACTTGGGAGAGTGTGGAGCTGACAACACCAGGTCAAGGGTTAGATCCCCTTACTGGTCATCTTTAAAAAAAAAAAAATTTTTTTTTTGCTTTTATTTGATTTCTAGTGAGGTTTATGATTTTCATGTCTTTTCCATTTGTATTTCATCCTTCTGGGAAACCTTTTTATATACCTGTATAATTTACTCAGTTTCCTATTGGGTTTTAGTGTTTTTCTTAGTGATTTGTATAAGCTCTTTATATATAAAGGATATTAACCATTTATCATGTTTGTTATAAATATTGTTTTTTAACTAGTTTTTGTTTTTTAGTTTTATGTTTATTGATATGTAGATGTTTTCAGTTTTACACAGTTAATAGACTGATATCTTCTTTTGTGTTTAAGGTTAGAAAGTGCTTTCCTATTCAAAGAGAAGGTAAAAAATGTTCATGTTATACTTTTTGGTTTTGTTTTATATTTGGATCATTAATTCATCTGATATTTATCTATTTTTTGTATCACCAAATAGCTAGCCAATTTCTATAATGCTATTTATGCAATAAATAGAGCAATTTCTCTTTTTCCTATTGATTAGTAATTATTATATGTTAAGTTATTTCAAAATCTCAGTGACTTGTTTCTGTGCTCTCCATTCTATTTCACTGAAAAGCTACCCGTGTCAATATCACTCTGTTTTAATTATTGCAGCTTTAAAATGTTTTTATAACTGGAGGACTAGTTAATAGAATGACCTTAAGAAGTATGCCCTCATGGTCTCTCAAAGCCACAGAGCTTTCCAAAATGCAATCAGATGCCATTTAAAAATGTTAAAGAGTTGGGTGGCCCTTCACATAAAAATATAAAAGAAGGCAAATTTTCATCAAAATCATAGGTATGTGGAGCTCTTCAGAAAAAGCATTTTAACATTCTAAGAGCCAAAGAAATGAAAACTCCAATCAAGTGTTCCAGCACAGGGAGATTAGAGGCGGACTTCCATGAGTAAATGGAAGGAAGAGGAAATGATATGATTCAAACCAGGGATGTAAATGAGTTCTGCTGCGTAAACAAAATTTGGCCAATAAATTAGTTTTCATATTTTTGTGTATCTTTGTCAAGCTATGGAAATTTTAAAATAACTAAATTGTAAAACTGTCTGAACCTAGAAAGCTTCTGTAGACATTCCTTTGATAATTTAAAAAACTTTTTCTTTGGTCATAATTTTCAGGTTTTCAATTTCTTGAGTCACTTTGGCCATTAGAATTTTTCTGTTAATCATCTAGTTTGAGATTTGTTTTATCTGCATATACTGATGATTGTTGTTTTATAATTTCAAATTTTCGGCATATTACTCATTTCTTATTTTACTTATTTTTCATGTGTGTGTATATGTGTGTGTGTATAGATTGAATTTGACAGGAAGATGCTTATTTCATTTCTATTTCCCCCCAAAACACTTGCTATTGGATTTATCAGCTTTACTATTTTTATTTTCTTAAACTTATTTCTATTTTCTTAGATTTATTTTAGCTCTTCTAATTTTCATGAGTTAAACAGTTGAATTTTTTTTAAATATGGAAACATTTAAGGTTACAAGTTTACCACTGACTATAGCTTGGCTACAACCTGTAAACTATGTTTCCTATATATTGTTCTCATTTTCATTATTTTGCAAGTAGTTTGATGTTACATTTATTTTCCTCTTTGACTCAATATTATTTTATTTAAAAAAATGAAGCTCTGACTAAGTACATCACTAGTCTCTACATTGTTTTTAAAAGTATAACAATTTTTTTGTCCTTTTTCTCCCTAAAAATAGTTTCTCAAAATTATGCCATAGAAGATTTTCAGGAAAAACAATAGAAATCATTTCATTTGAATCATTTACTTTACTTATTTGATACTAATTCACATGTCCCACATTAAATCAACTGGTTTCTAGAACATAAGTGTTTTGCCATTTAACACTGAATGAAGAGTGCAAAGAGAAAGACTTAGGAAAAGGGACATACACATATTTTTTTTGGTGGCTGGTCAGTACAGGGATTGAACCCTGGACCCTGGTGTCATCAGCATCCTGCTCTAACCAAGTGAGCTAACCAGCCAGCTCTGGAAAAGGGATAATTTTGGTATCAGCCAATTTGCTCTACAGCTAAGGTCTTAGATTTATGATTCAAAGGCAGAAAAGTAAGTGAAACGGCTATTTCCTTTTCCTAGAGCGTAACATAAACAGTACACGCAGATGTTGGTGGAAAGATACAGGGGGAGGTCATAGAATACAAAACCCGTGGCGGGGAGGAGGCTGGACGATCATCGTAATCTGGGAGAAAAGCAGCCACGGCTTCAGTTTTTGAGCCATCAGGCCTCCACAGCGGTCATTCCAGGCCGATGAACATACCTTACCGCTGGCCGGGACTTTGGCTCCGGATCCACTGTGGCCAGTTACTACAGTGATCTGTGCAGACCTCAGGTGAATCCCAGGATCTCTGGGCCCCTTTAGTTTGAAGCACAGAGGAGAGAGCATCAATCTGCTTTGCTGCTTTTCTTCTACGGCCACACCACGGTTTTAGGACTGGGAAAGAGGACTGCCCTAGTAAGGAAGAAGCTAGCAAAGTTGATAAAGTACCTCCTTCCTTAAGCAATTTGTTCCTCATATCCTTGCTTCTGGGCAGACCAGGATCCCACTGACCCCCCCCAATCAGTTCCTACCACACTAGCCCAAAGGAGAGAATAGAAGGTGAAGCCCAAAAGAAACCAGCGTGCAGAAGAGAGGGATGGAATAACCTCTTCCACAGGCTAGAGAGGGCCGCCTCCTTCGTCTCCGTCCCCAAGGAAACGCCGTCCTCCTCTGGCGCTCTGGTTGTCTCTGCTGAGCTCCGGCCAAGTGCCCTCTTCTCAGAAGAGTGTGCAGGTCAAGGACTTGCAGCCCTGACAACGAGCAGGGGTCTGGCAGTGAGGCGACCTCAGATCTATCGCTGTGGCTCTCTTACTGTGGACAGGTTATGGTGTGAACTTTTGAAAACCACAGAGCCTCTCTGGTCCCAGTTTTCATCGTTTCAAAAGGAAGAGGATTGGGTTTGATGATCTCCGAAGTTGCTTTCTGATCCAAAATGCTTTGTTTGATTTTCGAGTTGGGTCCAGGAACACAGCCTGGGATTCTGCCACTCCGACCCCTCTGGCATTGTCTCACTGGCATAATGGCCAACATTTTCTGAAGGCTTTCCACACGTCGAGTGCTTTACAGGTTTATAGGCAGTGAAGCCTGGCAAGAATCTTAACGTCTCCATTTTACACGTGAGGAGGGGTAGCTTCCAGGGGCCATGAAATCTATCCAGATCACACAGCTAATAAACCGTAGAGCTGAAATTCAGACCCTGTCACTGACTTTGAGAGTTTTACTTTGTATCACCTTGCCATCAACTCTTGGTATTTCCTGCTTGCTTCTGGTTATTTTGTCCCAGTCTTCACCAAGTCAAGAAATTAAAATGAGAATGAGAAGAAAACTTTCAGATTTCAGAAGTCAATGAAGTTAAAAAAAAAAAAAAAAAAAAAAAAGCAACAGATATAATTCTGTTTGGGATAGTTGAGAAAAACAATAATACAAAGTTCCTTGTGGCAAAATTTGGGAACTAGTTCTCCTCCCCTCCACCAGTTCCCTTTTGAAAACAAGGGAACTTTATGTAGCTAATGACACTATAGAATGCCCTAAATTGATAAGATAAATCATGTTTAAACATAGTGTTGATAGTGTCCTCTGTTGTCAAGCTCCCTTATTTTACAAGATGGAATCAAACCAAGATGTGCTGAATTCCTTATGGCTCACCGTGTTGTAACTCCATGCATTACGAAAGCATTTTAAAGTAACTCTAAGCTAATGTATTTCTAATTATTGCTTATATAAATTATACTTCTATATTTCATATTTCAAACTTGATAATTCTGTAGGTCAGAGAGAGCTGGAGGGGAGCTTATAGTCATAGTCTGGTTCTCTTCCTAAGCACATAAAGTGACATCATATCTGAATGCCCTAGAATTATGCACAAATATGTCAAATGTTCAAAATGTTTGGAAACGGTAAGGAGATACGTAAGCTCACTCCAGAAGTTTGTTTAAGGTCTAATTGAAAGTATCTGAGAGTTTAAAAAATATGTTCATATTGACCACATAGGTTTAGACACACAGAATACACATTTGATGTATATTTAAGATCAGAAATTGAGGATATATGGAAATGTATTTATTTGTAACTTGCTCCATCTAGTGAGAATTGTTTAAAATTACATAATTCATTTATGAATCTCTTTTGAACTGGTAAAATTTTTTGAGGGCAGTTTTCAATTTTTAAGAACTACAAATTATTAAATTTTATTCTTTATAGGGTCCCAGATTATAGAATAAAGGATTTTTTTTTGTTATTATAGGACCTATTTTAGGAGTTAATTTATGATGAAAAATAACCCAAGCTGAGGACTTATGCATGATAAGGGTAGTAAAGTTCCAGAAAATATTGAATTCTCAACTCCAGCTGGTTCTGCTGTATCCAGATCAGGGCACTGATTTGGAAGGAGTAAGACTCTGAGACTTTGGATGGGGACATTTGGGTCCATGCACTAAAAACTCTTGAATTATCAGGTTCCATTGGACCCTCTGGGCCTGCAGAAGTGACCCACTCCTCCATGTTAAAGGCTAGTACCTCCTGTTTATTTGAAGATCATGTGGAAGATCCTGCCTTGCAAGAAAACCCATGCTCTGCTCAGGATCCATCTCCACCTGTCCTCTCGACCATCAGACCCATAACTAGGGTCAAATCAAAACATAACACAGCCACAGAAGTGCTGGGCCTGTGAATGGTGAAAAGGGACTATACTGTTAAGTAGTTGCAGGCCCTGGTCAACATGTAACATCAGGAACCAGGAGTGTATGTATAGGACTGGATCCTGAGGGTGCTGAATCAAGGGGGACAGAATACGAGGGTATTTCAGAAAGGTCATGGAGAGATTTGTATTATCTTTTTTTTGTTGTTGTTGGCTGGATGCTATGGGGATCTGAATCCTTGACGTTGGTGTTACAACACTGCGCTCTAATCAACTGAACTAACTGTCCAGCCCTGTATTATCTTTCAATTCTATTTTCCACGAACTTTTTGAAGTAGTCTCTATAAAATCGGAAAAGGGAGAGTTTATGAGAATGTTTCACATGGTACAGGATTTACACCTTGGCAAGGACTCCAGGAGATGGCGCTAATACACTGTAAGGATGCCCATATTTGGTGAGGTGGAACTGAAAGAACCACCATGGCAAATGATGGAAGACAGAATCAAAATGTCCAGAGTAGGCATGACAAACTGGATTTTCATGCTCAACAGGCCAGAAAACCTCCCACCTAGATGTTCCATGGGAGGGCCCGGAGGATACTCCATTTACCCACGTGATAAGGCACAGCCTGTTGAGAAGGGGACCAGAATCACCAAGAAGCTCTGTAGCTGCTGTCCAGAGCTCTGAAGGTCAGGGTTGATGGTAGAGATGCTGTTAAAAAACTAAGCCCACTGCTAGCCAGGGGGATGATAGGATCCTGAAATAATAGAGGCAGGTGGCTGAGCTCATCTGCCATGAGCAAGGTGGGTGCAATTATCTTAAGGAGCAGCAGAGAACAAGTTGGCTGTAAACATGAATGACAGGATATCGATGTCTGGAAGGGCTTTCCTTCCACTCCAGAAAAATACCACATTGGCTCAGTGAGGCCTGAAATTCCACTGGGTGAGATCTCCCTCCATTTTTGTTTTAAATTTTAGGCACTAATTCTTGTTCTCTGTTACAATTATTGTTTTTTCCCCAACACATGTCTTTACAAGAGGCCTTTTTCCAACAGGGATTCTAAGAGTAACTAAACCCCAGTGCCCCGGTCACCCAACTTCATGGAATTCACGAACTTCTCCCCCACCCATCTAGAGCAGTGCCACCCATTGTAGAGTCTCGATTGACCATGTTTGTGCCAATTAAGAACCAGTCACTCAAATCATGTTTTGTGTTCTGGTTCAGATGAGCAACGAGGCACCCCAGTTGAGAAGAGCTGCGATCTACTTGTATCCTTAACCTTTTCAAACACCGATTAATCCACCTTCTTCTCTGTGAGGGCTGAGCTTCCCCCCAAGTCTCCTCAGGGTGTTTTCGTTTTTTGTTTTAGCCATTTTCACATACCTTCTGTTTCTCAAGCTTTAAATTGGGTTGTTACTCTTTCAACTCTGTTTTCTCACCTGTGGGCAACAATTTTGCCTCCTTTCAGGATCACGAGAGCTCACGCTCTGGAACTGTCTTCTCGTCGTGAAGGCTTCTCAGAGAGACCTTCCAGTAAGGCCACATCTCAGGTACGCTCCCTTCTCATCTTCTTTTCTAGTCTTTTCTTTGCCTTCAGAACACTAATTATTTTATAATTTATACAAAGACGTAAAAATAAACTAGTTAATTATAAACATCTATAGCTTGGTTGGTTGGAATGTGGTGCTAATAACTCCAAGGTCCAGGGTTCGATCCCTGTATTGGCCAGCTGCCAAAAAAAGGTACATCTAAAATTGTATGTAATTTTTAAAATTTATTTTTTATTTTAACTCCTCAATATACATTGTAGTTGATTTTCGTGTCCCTTTACCCATTCCTCTTTCTCCCCTCCCACTCTCCCCTCCCCTCCCCCACCACTACATCATATCTGTTCACTTGTCTTAACAAGTTCAAGGCATTGTTGTGATTGTTGTGTCTTCTCTCCCCCCCACCCCTTCATTTGTTTATGCAATCATTTATTTATTTATTTATTTTTAGCTCCCACAAATAAGTAAGAACATGTGGTATTTCTCTTTCTGTGCCTGGCTTATTTCACTCGATATAATTTTCTCTAAGTCCACCCATGTTGTTGCAAATGGTAGTATTTCATTCTTTCTTATGAAATTTTATGTAATTATTATGTTAGCGGTGAGCATGAATCTCACTCAGATTCAGGTATACAAGAAGTACAAATTAAACATTTTTCTATAAATGGGAAATATCTGACTCTAAACCTTCATTCAGCCCAGGTGTGAAAGTTGATCTGGCATGTCTAGGGTTCCCTACTGCCACCCCTGGGATCTGGTTGAGTGGAGATGGTTTTGCGTAGTTCTCCAGGTAGGGGTCACTCATCCAGTTCCTCTGGCCACTGCTTTTTAGCTTCTCTTACTGGCTCCTCGCCTTCTAACAGGCCCCTACATTTTGGAGTAGCCCAGAGCACAAGCCTGGGTTTTCTTCCCCATCAACACTCTCTCCCTAGATAAGGTCCTGCAGCTCTTGGATGCCACGTGTCATTTTTATATTGATTTGTCCCCAACTTCTGGGGCAAACTTCTCCCCAGACCTCTGGATGGGTATATCCATCTGCCCACTTGACAATTCCACCTTGATATCTCATTACAGACTTACATGATCAAAAGGGGAATGTTGATTTCTACCCTTAGACTTGTCCCTTCCCATCGTCCCCTGTGGCTCACTAACTACGTAGGAGCCACCCTTGGTGTCTCTGTTTTCCCCGCCCAATTATTCAGTAAATTCTATTGGTCCTACTTTCAAAATATATACCCAGTCCATCCACTTCTCTTTACTACCTAATCTAAAGAATTACATCCTCCACCTATAGTACTAGAGTATTTCCCTTACTTGTCTTTCTGCTTCACTCTTGTCTTACAATCATTACTCCACACAGCAGCCAAAGGGTTTTACTAGGGCCAACACGAAGACCAAAATGGTGAAATCATGTCATAACCCTGCTTAATATCCTCTATTTGCTTCCCGTTACACTCACCATAAAAACCCAAGCTTCTTATCATGGACTTCAATGCCCTAAGTGATCTCGCCCCTTTCTTTCCTCTCTGTTTTACATCATTCTCCTTGCAGGCATCTTTAGCAGGTTTTCTCATCTCTCCCCCCCGCGACCCGCTTCATTTAAAAATAACCCAAGCTTATTTTTTGCCTTAAGACCCTTTGAACTTTCTCCTCCTGAGACACTCTTACTCAGATATTCATGAAGCTGGTCTGTTTAGGGGAGGACAGGCTGAGAAAATGAGAAGAATTAAAGATGATTTTTTTTTAGGCTTTTGGTTTGATCAACTTGGATAGACGATGGTCTTCCCATTTACTGGGAAGTGAGTATTGGGAGAGGAAATGAAGAATTTGAGATGTCTATTACTAACTTATATTTATAGAGTGCTTGAGTATTGTGTTAGTTATCTATTGCTGCTTAACAAGTTCTCCCCAAACGTAGTGGCTTAAAACAACACTTTTTTAAAAAACTTTTTTTATTTATTGAAACATAATTGATTGTACATATCTATGGGGTACAGTGTTGAATATCAGTACCTGTGTGCAATATGTGATGCTCAAATCAGGATAATTAGTATATTCAATACTATACAATGTAATCATTTTTGTGGCCCTTTACCAATTTCTCACTAACCCGCCCCTCTCCCCCTCCTTTCCCACCTCTGGTGGCCTCAGTTCTTTTTTCTGCTTTTGAAAGTTCAGGGAATTATTGTGATTAAGACAACATTTATGATCTCTCAGTATCTGTGGGTCACGAATCTGATTTTGACTTAGCTGGGTCCTCTAGCTCTGGGACTCTTGCAAGGCTGCAGTTGTCTTAGGACTCAACTGGGAAGGACCGTCCTCCTAGCTCACTTGTGTGGTTGCTTGCAGGTTTCAGTTCCTTGCAGGTTATTGGACTGAGGCTTTATTTCCTCACAAACTGTTAGCCAGAGGCTCCCTCAGTGCCTTGCCACATGGGCCTTTCCTTAGGGCAGCTTACTATGTGGGAGCTGACCTCATCAGGGAGGGGGAGAAAGGGTGCTAGCAAGAGAGAAATCACAGTCTTTTGTAACCTAATCACAGAAGTGACATTAAACCTGTATTAGTCAGTGTTCTCTAGAGAAACAGAACCCATAGGATATATCTATCCATATACAGATGTAGATATAGATATATAGAAAGAGATTTATTGTGAAGGATTAGCTCACGTGGTATGGATGCTAAGTCCCATGATCTGTCTATAAGCTGGAAGCCCAGGAAAGTTGATGGCGAGGTTTCAGTCCAAACCCGAAGGCCTGAGAACCAGGAGTGCAAATGTCCAAGGGCAGGAGCTTAAATGTCCCAGCTTAAGCAGAGAGCAAGTTTGTCCTTCTTCTGCCCTTTTGTTCTATCTGGGCCCTCAACAGATTGGATGATGCCAGCCTGTGTTCGTGAGGGCAATCTTCTTGAGCCAGTCTACTGATTCAAATGCTCATCTTTACCAGAAACACCCTTACAGACACACCCAGAAATAATGTTTTACCAGCTATCTGGGTATCTCTTAGCCCAATCAAGTTGATATAAAAATTAAACATCACATCATCACTTTTGCCATATTCTGTGTGTTAGAAGCAAATTGTTCGGTCCAGCCCACATTTCAGAGGAAGAAATTACACAAGGGCTGAATGCCAAGAGTTGGGATCATTGGAAGTTATATCAGAAGTTGCCTTCAACAGGCATGTGAGAACTATTCTAAATGCTTTACATGTTTTAATTCACTTAATACTTACAACACACCTTATGATATGCTATTATTGCTTCTATTTCACAATTGAGGTAACAAGAGGTAAAGTAACTTGCTGAGCTCAAACAGCTGAAGTCAGTGGGCTACAAAGGTTTGAACCTAGGCTGTCCTTCAGCATCTGTATTCTTAAGTTGGCTGCACTGCCTGAGTGGATGTGTTGAGTAAAAGCTGGAATCTGGATGTGCTGGGGAAAGTACTAGATCCTGGGGAATGTATTTTTAGCTCTCTGGATACAAAAGATGAAATATAGTTTGAGAAATTTTTTAGCAATTTATTCAAATCATCTACTTAACTGTTATCTATTCCAACTTGAACTGTCTTCCTATTAAATGTACCCCTATTAAGTGTTGTGATGGTACTAGAAAATAAGCAATTTGTAAAGCATTTGCACCAATTTTAACCAGGCATACTACTTTGGCTTTCTCTATTATCTACTTAGCAATCAAAGCAGCTCCGTAATTTAACATATGATGTTGAAAATAATTTTATAATATTTCCAATTAAGTTAATTTTCATATTGTATTTGTGTTCTGTGTCATCACTTGTAGAATGATAACATTCTGTTTTACATCTTATTAATGAATATGGGGAGTGTTTTTCCATTTGGGGCACTAAAAGCTCATTATCATATAATTGCAGAAATATTGAGTTCAATACCCAATCTACAAGTTATACTGTAACCAACTTCTCTAAATGAACCACAATTCAGAGTTAAGCTCACAAGCTCCTTTTTCTTCGTTTGGCAAACCAAAGCTTCCTTGCTCATTTTTACTAAATAGAATATAGAAGTTTATTACCAAGAAACTTGACCCAGAACCAAGACAAGACATTGTAGAAAAGAAGAAAAGATGAAATTACACAGTTTACACACACATTATCTAATCCTTAATTTATGGTTGGAGAAGATCATTGAAATGGCAATCCTGCTTCTTATTCAATAAAAATAATCCTGATTTTTAATTTTTTTTTTTTTTTTTTTTTGTGGCTGGCCAGTATGGGGATCTGAACCCTTGACCTTGGTGTTATAAGGATATGTTCTAACCAACTGAGCTAACTAGCCAGCTCCTTTCTGCTTTTTACTCAATAAATTACTTTAAAAACAAGAACAACATTGTTCTGCTTTCAATCTCTGCTAAATAATTAGACAATTACCAAGAGAAACATGTTGAAAAACTGGCCTGTGAAGAATATTAGGAAAGAAAGTAATACTGCTTGGGAAAATCTAACCTACTGAATTTTGGTAAATGTACGAGTTACCAATCGAATTAAACTGCTAGGAAATTGTGGCAAAAGGCAACTGTTAATTTCTAAGGGATAAATTTGAGAGAATCTCACGATAGCTCTCTTTGGGCATTTTTTTTTTAATTAAGTTTTTATGTTGTTGTCATAAAAATATTCTGATGATTTACATACCTGGTTGTGCCAGAGCTTTTTTGTCTATTAGAATTGTGAGAACTTCTTTTACAAAAGTGCCCATTTTTATGTGGCTAAGAGACCAGTACAGATATTCTCCAAAGAATATAATCACAAATTAAATAAAAAATTAGCATACAGATGTGTTCATATTTAACTGCTGAAAGTGCTCTCTGGGTCTAAATCAGCCCATCGGTCAAGGCTTTCTTATATACTGACTCAGTGCTTAGCATACTTCTGCGTACTTTGGGGCTGTGGAAATCCACACCTTCTGAACACCAAAATCTAATGGGGAGATTTATCAAATAAACAGATTAGATTCCCTGTGGCCCCACTTCTGAAAATTCTAATTGGTGGGTTCTGGCACAGACTCTTGGAAATCCGTTCTTTTGTTTGTTAGTTTTTTTAAAAAAACAACCTCACAGGTGATTCTGATGATTGATTAGTCAGAACTAGCAATTCTGCCTTCAGTGGTTCTCAAAATCTGGTCCCTGGACTCACATTATCAGCATCACCTAGGAATTTGTTAGAAGTGCAGGTTCTCAGGCCCTACTCCTACTTAAATCATAGATTCTAGAGGTAGAGACTAACAATCTGTGTTTTTCCAAGTCCTCCAGGTGATTCTGATGCTTGATAAATTTAGACAATCATTTATTATTATTTTTTTCCTACTGAGTCCCGTGGCCTTTTGTCTTCAGACTAAGATAAATGCCTAAGTTCTTCTTTCTTTCTTTGTTGCAGAGCTAAGGGAATAGGACTTACTTTTCTCCTTGGGTACCTAGCCAGCTTGGAACATTGGGGTTCTCTTACCCTTAGCATGCCTGAAGAAGTGTGGAGGGGAAATAAGCTTTCTCAGCTTCCCACTTCCTTGCTGCTTGGGAAGACTAGAATATATTTAGCGAGGCCCTTTTGCTGCCAAGAAAAACAGGATGGGGATAAGAAATAATAAGCAATACAGGGAAGTGTCAGAAGTTCTGGGATTTTAAAAAGCCTTTCTGTTCTGGTCCCTGGCCTTTTACCCTCTGTTTTTATTCCTGAATATGGAGCTCACACCCTCCCCATGTTCTCACTCCCCCTTTAGCAAAACCATATGACTCTTCATACCAACTCAAGTCCTAAAAATAAAATAAAGCCAAGCAATAGATGTCCTCTTCTGGCACAAGATTTATTTTCACTCTTTAATGGAAATCACTCTAAAATAAAATTTGTTCACTACATTCTGGATTTTTCTTGATTGATCATCTAATGTTATCACAGTGAATATTAACTGTTATATCCTACAACAAACAATATCATAAACTATTAAAGACTGAAGGTGTGTTTGCCCATTAAATGATCCCAGATGTTTAGAGTTTTATTTCTTATATTTCTTTATTTTTGTCTTTCCTCTCACCCTCAAGCTATCAGCAAACATGCGCAAGTATATTTTTCAATATTTTGTACCCTGCTTCCAATTTTTTGCTTTTAATTTCGGAGGGCTGGAAAACCAGAAAATAAGTTTGCTAGAATTATGTTTAAAATGAGTACTACAAATTGAGTTGTATCATACTCTATGCTGATGAGTTATATTAAAGTTAGTACTTCCTGATATTGCTCATGAAAGTATTAATGTAATTCTTTGAGAAAGCAATTTGGCAATATATGCCAAGATTCTAAAGATACTTATACTCTTTAATCTAACATTTTTACTTCTAGAGCTAATGTAAGGAAACAATTTATTACAAAAAATATTTATCCACAGTGAAGTTAATTGTTTTGTCATTTATAATAGGGGAAAACTGGAAATGATCTAAATATTTAATAGAAGAGTTTAAGGTATATTATGGAACCCTTAATAAAATTATATATAGCTATTTAAACTGATTGATACAAAGATTATAAAATAACTTCATCAAATTTAAATATATGTAGAGAACACTAACATTAATAAAGCAA
The DNA here is from genome assembly GCF_027409185.1 of Cynocephalus volans. Taxonomy (NCBI): domain Eukaryota; kingdom Metazoa; phylum Chordata; class Mammalia; order Dermoptera; family Cynocephalidae; genus Cynocephalus; species Cynocephalus volans. Next base: position 82,755,535 of record NC_084471.1, read on the forward strand.
ATGTATCTCACAGGGTCTAGCCTCCAAAGCCCTGTAGTTTCAGGTTTAACCTAACTTTTAAAAATTACGTATAGAAATGTTAAGCTTGCAAAAGACAGGAAACTTTCCCCAGGCTAAAGTGTCTGTTGCAGATAAAGAATTGTAACACAGCCAAATTGCTGGCTCAAGGACAGATGTCCTTGATGCAGGTTAACCTACTGATTGATATGTTAAGAAAGTTACTTGATATGTAAATATGCTAAGGAATGCTGTAGGGAAATAAAGTGTTTGCTAGCAACAAGCTTTTGTTGGTGGACTGACTTAGCCTTTTACTAATTGCATTATGGAATGTCACTTTGTTATTTCACTGATGTTACCAGCTTCTATTGTTAAACTATACTTAGCCATAACTCCACCTGTGTTCCTTTTCTGTAACTTTCTGGCCTGGAGAATAAATACTGAGAGAAGACCCCAGTTCAATGTAATTTTTCCAAGGAGGAATGCCTCTCTCTGGAGGGTTCCTGGAAAATTAACCCCTTTGGGGCTTCTTACTGCTCAGAAGAAATGGGCTTTGAGTAATCCTTTGCATCTCCATCACCCAGGGGGAGAGAGATGACAAAGAGAGTGCAACAGACGTATCCTTAAATGAAGAAGGTAATCTCCTCCATCTACTTTAGAGTTTAGAAATAAAATAATAATGGCTCAGTGTTTTTATAAGTTAACTCATTTAAACCTCACAAAAATTGTCTAAAGTAAGTACTATTATAATCTCCATTCAGTAGATGAGGAAACTATTACCAAGCATTTAAGTAACTGACAAATAATTGGTGGAGCTGAGATTCAGACCCAAGCAATGTGGGTCCAAGAGATGTGCTTATAACCACCAGACTTATGTGGGGACATTTCTGTTTATGCTTGGTGTACTAGCATAATCATTTAGTGTCACATTTCACTCTCAGAAGTCACAATTTGAATGATAAATCATATGACTACTCTAGTTCTAGGTGAATTCACAGTCATGCTCAAAAATAAGAAGAAAATTCTCAGTGGATCAGAAACTGTAGGGATTTTCTGAGACTGTGTATGGAATCAGATGGAAGAGGGAACTAGTAACCCAAACACAGCTGATGTAAGGAAGAGTATTATCACAAAGGGCCAGTGACTAAGTGGGCCTCATGCCTGGAGGCTGTCAAAGCCTGGACGGGGTACAGGAACAACCAGTATGGGGAGTAGTGGATTACTATAGTAAGAATAGTAAGCTCAGTTGCAATAGATTGCAGAGATGGTCATAATACATCTTTCATCAAGAGAGTTGGGGGATGTAGTCCCACCTCTTGAATATGGGTAGTCCTTGTGACTTACTTTGGTGGAAAGGAAGTGAAAAATGACAGTATGTGAGTTCTGAACACTGCCACTATGTGAACAAGCCTGGGCTAGCCTGGTGGAAGATGAGAGCATGTAGAGAAAAATCAAGGTGCCCCAGCTGACTGCTGGCTACCTGCCAGATATGCAAGTGGGGCTACTTAGGACCAGCCAGTCCCCAGTGGACCAACCGACTGTGTGTCCAGCAGCTGACTACAGTTGCGTGAACAAGACCAACGGGGAAGAACTGCCTAGCGGAGCCCAGCCCAAATTGCTGACCCACAGAACTGTGAGCTGAAAAACTAGTTATTTTAAGCCATTGGTTGTTATTTGGAGTTTTGTGGGTAGTTTGGGATGCAGCAAAAGCTAACTAATATACCGGGAAACCCTTGCAAATATCTCCAACTTCCCCACCTCAAAAGTCTAGGCAGTGTTTCGTTGGAGGTGTCTGCCAGGCAGGGGAAGTGCTTGGGACAGAAGGGCAGTGGCTGAGTGTCTGAAGCCACCTGGGAAAAATGAAAATCACTGAGCTCAGAAAAATCAATCATGAAATATTTTACCTGATAAGATGTGTGCTTCCATCTTCCAGAAGATAAATCATGTATATTGCAAAATGAGATAAGAACAGGATAAATTTTGCCAAATATCTAGGAGAAGTCTGTCTTTATTCAGAAATTATCTTTATTATTATTTAATGTTTCTGTTAAAGGAGAAGACTGCCCAATAGGCCTTCCCCTCAGGGTAACTTAGATCCTAGAATTACAACTGAATGTTACCACAGCTCGTAACTTTTGTTCCAGGAGAGGTTGTAATAAGAGTTAGAATCCTTTTCCCCTTTGAAGCAGATACTTGGTCATGCCCACAGAATGGCTGTAAATTGCAGATAAACCACCTCTTTCACTTTCAGGATAAATAAATATGATCAGAACTGCTTACAGGTTTGCAAAAACTAATTCATCTCATTAGTCCATGGTGATATCTAGCATTGTTTTATTTATTTATTTTTTATTGAGGTAAAATTCCCCTATTAACCACTATAGATTTGACTGTTCTGTACATATGATATAAAAAGAGTCATTCAATGTGTGATCTTTTTTGTCTGGCTTCTTTCATTTAGCCTAATATTTTTGAAGTTCATTCAAATTTTAGCATGTATCAGTACTTCCTTACTTTTTGTGGCTAAATTATATTTCACTGTATATCTATATCACAATTTGTTTATGCATGCTTTTGTTGGTAGACATTTTGTTGTTTCCACCTTTTGGCTATTATGAATAAAGCTGTTACAAACATTTGTGTACAAAGTTCTGTGTGGACATATGTTTTCATTTCTCTTGGGTATATATCTAAGAGTGGAATTACTAGGTCATATGATAGTTCTATTTTTAACTTTTTGAGGAATCTCTAGCATTGTTTAAGATAGTCATAGAATAAAGGGAAAAATAAAAATACTCTGACTGGCTTCTGTCTCTTGGTACCCTAAAATTTTTTCTCATAGTCCATTATAAAGAATTAAAAATAGGCTGAAGAAGGAAAAGATTAATGCTGTTTTTAAATGCTGCACAAAAGTTAGATAAAAGATATGTTTAAAAAAACATATATCAGGCAAATAACAAAATAGTATTACAAGTGAAAAACATTAAAAGAGATAAAGGAAAACATTTCATATTGATAAAGGGAACATTTATCCAAGAAGATATAACAGTTAAGACCTTATGTAAAACCAACCACAGATTTTCAATATGCACAAATAAAAAACAGGTGTAACTACAAGGAGAAATAGATAAATTTATCATTATGGTACAAGATTTTAAACATATTCTTTTTTAGATATCGACATATTTGCCAAAAATAAGAAAAAAATTTTTTGAGAATTCATTAACATTTAACAGGCTTTATCTAGTATCAAACACATTACTTTCTAACAGGTAGTTTTTAAGTGGTCATTTGGCACTCATGCAGCTGAAGCCAGGTTACTCAGCTAGTGTCACAGAAGTGCTGGCTTATGGGGCTTTATTTCTAACCCTATCAGCTTGCTGGATAACTCTAACTACTCAGACCCTGGACCCAGATTCCTCATCAGTAAAATTCATTGTTTTACTAGATTACATTTAATTAGGTAAATATCTATTGGATGGGTAAGATGACTTAGGTATGCAGTCAACATTAGGGATAAAATGTTGACCCAAGAGTACCTGACTTAACACTGTTCTTATCTAAACCCACTGCATTAAAATTTCCCTTTTCTCCATCCATGGGCCCCACCAAAATGAGTTTCTTGAAAATAAAGACTTATTTTCAACGGTTTTTTTTTTTTTTTTTAATTAAAAAGATGACCAGTAAGGGGATCTTAACCCTTGGCTTGGTGTTGTCAGCACCACACTCAGCCATCGAGTGAAATGGCCATCCCTATACAGGATCCGAACCCATGGCCTTGGTGTTATCAGCACTGCACTCTCCCGAGTGAGCCACAGGCTGGCCCTTATTTTCAACGTTTTATCCCTAATGTTGCAATGTCTTTGCCCCACTGTGGGCAGCAAATGAACATAGTGCTGGGGCTCTGCAGTCTTCAGATTCCTTTCACAGTCAGGACATTGTTGTGCTAGTAATTCTTATCTCCTCTCTGTTACTCTAAGTTCTGTTTTTCTTGAGTATAACTTATTCTCTATGGTACCTTTAAATTCCTGGAAGAAAACTCTATTGCATCATGTGAAGGCAAGTGAATTCTTCTCAGAAGAGTGTTAAGTTCTAAAGTGTACATCTTCTCCCAATTGGAAGTGTCACCTGGAGAACACTGAACCCTGCAATACATTAAGTATCATACCGGATGTTTTTCTTATAGCTGTTAGAATTAGTTTTACTATTGCAAATGAGATTTTTTTTAGGGGAGATTCTCTCTCCCTTTAATCTAGGATAAAGAAAACATAGTTGAAATATAGTGTAGTGAAACAAAACAAAACAAACAAAACCCATTCATTAGCCAGTCTTACCCACTGTTCAGGTTACATGAAGTTAACAATACTGAATCAAAGGTGACAGGCAAACATAACTGCTTCTGGATGCAGATGCTTATTATTCTTTAAATCTCAGGTGCTTATAAATTTGGATTCATGAGTAAATGTTGAATGACTTTTATACCTGGTTTAGCCTTGCCACAGGGCTTAGTAGGGCAAACAGACCAGAACCTTTTATTTAGAACACACAGTTATACTTACACTTACAGTTGCCCCCTGCACCTTCCCTCATCTGTCCACTGAGTATCTTTCATGTGACAGACATGGTGGTAGTTGCTGAGGTCTGTCAAAGGAAAAATCTGCCACTCAGTATATGAAACAAAAAGTGGAATTTAATACTTACTGAAGCACAGTCTCCTCCAGCAAAGCAAAGAGCTGATCTTACACAGGGTTTTGTGAATGAAGTGTGGAGTTGAGGGACTGGTGGACTTTCAGAGGTGGGAGTAGGTTAGTTGATGCCTGCTGTGAAAATGTGGTTGTTCAGATGAGAATGCTGTGGATTGGCTGGCTTTCAGAAGTGTGTTCACTTAGGCAAGTTGCCATTGATTCATTTAAATTGAATCCATTAAACCAGTTTAGAACTGGTTCTGGCAGTTACTTGTTGCCATAACTACAGAACATTTAAGCTTTTCCAAGGAGTGTGGGAACTTTTTTGTTTTCAGGTCCCTGCCTTCAATAAATCATAATCTATGTGGGGGATAGACATGCAAGATATACACAGAGAGAGCATAACAGAGGGTTTAAAAACACAGGCTTCCTGCTACTCATGGAAGGTTGGATACCTGCATTTACTTCTGCTCCTTCTTGATTCTCCCCTAGATGATGCTAAAGGGATCAAATAAACCTGTGAGGAAGAAGAGAACATGAGGGAGGCAACAGGAGGGGGTAGAAGAACAGTTCAGAGATGCCAATCAAATTTTGGAAGCCAAAATATCAGTTGCTCACTGACCTAGCAAACCAGAGAAAGCTGAAACCGTACTGCTTACAGAGAGAGAAGCTAAGAAGCAAAACCCTGCCTTGGAACCCTGGTTGATCTCAGAAATCAGTGGTACTAGTCATCTCTGAAGGCAAGCATGGGGTTGAAAACAGAAGAATGACTTGAAAGTCTGTAAATGAAGCAGTTAAGCCCTTATATCTTCTCTATACCACAGAAGAACCCAGGAACCCACCCCAGCAGAAAATGGCAGGGTATTCAAATGAGGGACTCTGGTTTCAGGCATAGCTGAAAGGCAGGGAGATCTGTATAAAGCAGGGGATTAAGTGGAAATTGATATATTTCAAAGTAAGATTCTAAAACCTCCTTCCCTAACTTGGCTCCAGAGTGCCGGCATCCATGTTGACACCTGTCAAGGTAAGAAACTGGAAGGAGAATTTCTCCCTTGGGAAAATGACCACCCAAGGAAAAAAGACCTAGCGATGCTGACACATTTCTGGGAGGTTTCTTCTAGGGAATAGCTGGACCCCTGATTATTCATTCTGCAATAACATCTATAACTCAATACATTGCTCTTCCCCACAAAGATTTCTTATTAGGTTTTAGTGCCTCACTCTTGAATATAAATGAATATGTAAGAATCATCAGATATTTAAGGAAAGTCTCCAGCATGAAAAAATAGAGACGAAAGAAACAGAAAAGGATTTCAAGGAAACAGACAATAGAGAAATAAGAAAAATTAAGACCTACGAGTTATGGTCTCAGAAAGATAAAAGAAATGATTGCGTTCATGAAGAAAGAATGAGGTGTTTTTATTTATTTATTTTTATTTTCCCTAATTTTTATATTTTTATTAATATTATTATTTTTTACATTCTATGATGTTGTTGCAGAGCAGTTGGGAGGGAGAGGGAGAGGGGAAGGGAATGGGATGGAAGAAGGAGGAAGGAGAAAGCGTGGGGTTGAGGCTTGTGGCACCTCCCTCATTCCCAGAAGGGAGACCAGGGAGCTTCCAGCGGTGACTTGGTCATTGCCAAGCTGGGTGCAGATGTCAGGGGGGTGTGGCAAAAGCCCTTGCCCCCCACCACCCCAGCTCAGGAACCTGTGGCCCTTCTTGCTGTGGCTTGGTGGTCATCACTGGACTGGTTTCAGGTGTTGGGGGGGCGTGGCTGAGGCCCTCAGCCCCCCACTGCCCTGGCTCGGGAGAGCCCAGGGTGCTTCCTGTGGCAGCTTGGTGACTGGTGGTTGCACTTGTTGGGGGGGTGTAGCTGAGGCCCAAGGCCCCCACCGTCAGGACTGGTTGTGGGTGTTGGGGGGCATGGCTGAGGCGCCCAGCACTATCAATTTCTGGCTTGGCAGCCCAGGGGACTTCTGGTCCTTCTAGGTGTTACAGGTGTTCTTTGGTGAAATGAGACCTTTACTAGTTAACATCAAACTTTGTCTCTGGTTGTGGTACTTTGTTTTTTCTTCCAGTTCTGTGTTGTATTATTTGTTGTTTCAACCACTTAAACTCTGTGCTGGAACTAATTTGTTGTCCTTTGCTTACTTCCAAAATGGGAGAACTTCCTGTGGGGACCAGCACTTGAGCTCTGTAGTTGAGCTAAGTTGCTGCTTTGCTGCTGATTCCCTAGTGAGGGCTTTTGTGCAGCTCAGGTTTTAATAGTTGACTTTATAGGAACTTCTGGGTCTAGTGAAATCTAGTGCACTTGGCTTGTGTAGAAACTCTGGTCTGGACCTGAATCTTTTCATCAATCTGCCCCCCATGCGATTCTGTATTCCTGACCAGTTTCTTCTGAGTGGTCCTATGCTGATTGGGGGGCAGATCAGCTGTCCTAGCTGTTCCCAAGTTTCCCCCTGGCCACTGCCCATGCTCCAAACACTTCCCATGAGAGGGGCTATGCTCCAGTCCCTTGCAATGACTCACCAGCCTCTGAGTGGCTTCTTTTTTCAGTTGTCGTGGCTCATCACTCCTAGGTGGTTCCACGGGAAACCTATTAGTAGTCTTGCTGGCCTGGGGCCCACGAAGGCCCTCTTCTCCCCTGCCACCTCCAAGCAACTCCATCTGAAGGGCCTTGCTGCAGCTTTTGCTAGCTCTTGCTCTGTGTGCTCAGCAGCTCCAGCCTAGAAGTGGCCAGGATTTGAAATGGTAGGAACAGTTTTTTCTTTCTCTCATTGTGGCTTCTCCTGCCTTCATGCACTCCGTAGGTCTCTCCTCTTCCCCTGAGACCTAGTGGCCCCACCTTGGCTGTCATTGCTTTTTTATAGTTGTAAATTGGTTGATTTGTGGGAAAGAGTGATGCTGGAGACCATCTATTCCACCATCTTGACTGGAAGCCAAGAATGAGATATTTTTAAAAAGCCATATTTAAAGGGTTTAAAAATCTCTTGAAAATAAAAATCGTGATAGAAATTTAAAAAATCAATAGATAGTAATATAAAAATTAAAAGATGTCACATAACAGTTGTATAACTTTGGAGATGTTATGGAAGCTCTCTGTGTCTTAATTTCCTTTTCTATAAAATGGGGATAACAATAGCAACTAAGTCATAGGGTTGTCACGAGTATTGAATGATTTATTACATTAATGAGCTTATAGTTACAACTACATTACTTTTTCACTTACTATGTCACCATTTAAAGCAGAGCAGATATCACTTTCTTGTTTATTTTTACATATAAATAAGGTTATTTGAGGCTGGCCAGTTAGCTCAGTTGGTTAGAACATAGTGCTAATAACATCAATGTCCAGGGTTTGATCCCTATACCGGCCAGCCACCAACACCCCCCAAACAAAAGAAAACTCAACAAGAAAACAAACAAATAAGTACAGAAGGTTATTTGAATAATTGCTACTTATTTATTGGCTTCTTAGAAAAATACTTTTTTTTTTGTTTGTTTTTTTACAATTTATTAATCCTCTTGTGAAAACGTCACAAAATTATCACAGATGAAGTCATTGCAGAATCTTTACTCCTTCTGTTATCCAATCTCCAGCTCACTTTTTGCCAGCACCAACATTGGCCTTTGCAGTCCCCCTGACTTTCTTCATTCTGTTCTTGCGTTCCTTTCACTGTTTTCTTGAGGTCTTTTTCTTCTCATACAAGCCATGTCTTGCGAGTCTGTGTTTAGGTTCATTTTTCTTTGCATAATCCAAGGAATCGTAAATCATGCCAAAGCCAGTTGTCTTGCCACCACCAAAATGTGTTCTGAATCCAAACACAAAGATGACATCTGGTGTGGTCTTGTACATTTTGGCTAGTTTTTCCCGAATTTCTGTCTTAGGTACTGTTGCCTTCCCAGGGTGAAGAACATCAATGACCATTTGTTTCCTCTGAAGTAGTCGGTTGGTCATGAACTTCCTGGTCCGGATAGTTACTGTGTCATTCATGATGGCGGCCTACGCTCGGAAGTCAAGGAGGAAAAGAAGAAAAATACTTTTAAAGGTAAACCAGTAGTAATTATTTCTAACAGCAAGAGGGCAATGGGATATTCATGAAACTTATCGTTAGCTGTTTTGATCACTGAACTTAGAGTGACAGGTTGAGGGTTGAAATCCATTCATTTTTCAAAAATTATATACTCAGCACCTATTCCCATGTCTCAGGCTCTGTGCTAGGTGCTGGTATTTGGTATTTTTATAATTGCTTTTAAGAAATATAAAATTGGGGCTGGCCCCGTGGCTCACTTGGGAGAGTGCGGCGCTGGTAGTACCAAGGCCCTGGGTTTGGCACCTATATAGGGATGGCCAGTGCGCTCACTGGCTGAGCGTGGTGCGGACAACACTGTGCCGAGTGTTGCGATCCCCTTACCAGTCAAAAAGAAAAAGAAATATAAAATTGGCTGTCTGGAAAACTTTTTAAAAATGTAGGGTTGTAAATTAAAGGTGAGGAAATCTGTCTTAGAAAGTAGAACAGGGCTGCCTGGTTAGCTCAGTTGGTTAGAGTGCAGTGTTATAACACTAAGGTCGAGGATTCTGATCCCTGTAGTGGCCAGCCACCAAAAAAACAGAGAAAAAAAAAAAGAAAGTAGAATAAAAAGACAGAGGTGGAAAATAGGAAAGCAAAGATAAGAAAATTAGAAAATTAGCCTAGGATATAGAACATCTGAATAACAGGAGTTCCAGAGAGAGAAAGAGGGAGAGAGATGGAGAGAGAGAGAAAATGAGAGCGAGAGAGTGAGAGAAAGAAAGAAATAGAGGGGAGGAAATTACCAGAGAAAGAATCTTTTAAAAAGTTCTTAAAATTGAGTTTCTGATCAACAGGGCCCACTGAGTGCACCAAGGCACCTCATCTTGAAATTCCAGGACGCTGGGGATAAAACGAGTATCATAAAAGCTTCCAAGTTAAAAAAAAGAAAAGGTCACTTATGAAGGATGCAGAATTGTAATGGTATTGGCTATGCAACAGTGACACTGGAAACTGGAAGATAATAGAACAGTGTCTTCAACATTCTGACAGAAAAACTATTTCCAACCTGTAATTGTAATATAAGGCACTCTACAAATCACATATAAGAATAGAGTAAGTTTTAGTCTCTAATAGTTCATCCCTAACATTTCTTTTTTCAGAAAGCTGAAAGGAACTTAAGAAAAGGGATTAAAATAAGACCCAGAAAACATGAAATCCTTTACAAAAAAAGAGGCAAAGGGAACTCCCAGGATGATTGTGAAGGTAAATCTCGGACAGCAGCTGAGCAGCAGCACTAGAGCCAGCAGAGCATGGTGTTACAGGTTGGAAAGCCTTGGGAGAGTTATCTCCAGGAAAATGAAATTCCTGTGGTACCTAAAGGGCCTTGATGTACTGAGATATAGACAATAGGGCAAGAGTCGAGGGACGATACAGTGACTGAAAATTAAGTGATATCTCCAAAGAAAAAGTGAAACTCAAATTTCTTTTTTTTTTTTTTTGCCTGGGAAACTAGGCAAACAAGAACATTTGGCAAATTTTTTTCTTTTTCTTTTAGTGGCAGCTGGCTGGTACAGGGATCGAACCCTGGGCCTCGGTGTTATCAGCCCCATGCTGTAACCAACTGAGCCAATAGCCAGCCCTGACATTAGGCAATCTTTAATTACAGAACAAACACAGTGTAAAAGAGATGTAATATACTTATAGCACACTACATGTAATTAGTCCGCTGCAGGGCTCAGCTGTGCCTGGCACATAGTAAGTGCTCAGTAAATTGTAGCTATGTGTATGATGTGTTAAGTTATGGAATAGAGAAATGTATAAAGTTGCATAAGCAGACTTTTGAAAGTAGAACTTAATCTGTCAGAAGGAGATAGGAAAGGCTTCTTAGTAATAGAAAGTCTGCACTGGGCCTTGATGGATGAATAGAGTTTGACAGGTAACAAGTGGGAAGGACACTGCAGTGGAGAAAGGTATAAGCTGCACATAGAGGTCTGAAAGTTCATCATGTGTTAGCAAAGCAAATGCGAGCCAAGGATTTATATTCTGCTAAACTGACTTTCAAGTATAAAAGCTATGGATAGACTCTTATAAACATTTAATTGCTCCCATGAACTCTTTCTGAGGAGTAGACTAGAAAATTAATCTCAGATAATCAAAATGACTAAAGAGACCTCAACATAGAGACTGGAGGCATTGATCATTAATAGTTCTAACATCACAAAAAGAGTAACCAGTTATAATGCAAAAGCCTGGCACCACTTGTGAAACAGCAATGCTGAGAAAATTGAACCTAAATCTCAGCATGATGGAAACCTAACGTGTGGAGATCAATCTGAAAGAAAATTTGGAAGCATCCAGATGCCTGGTTCCATAAGGAAAGGGAGGGGCAGGTAGGAGTTAAGGATGACAGTGAGACTTCTAGTGTAGGTCACCTTCAGTATTTAATCTGACACTTCATATCTTTAGGCCAGTGACACCCTACAATATCTTTTATGATCTCTGAATCACATAGTTATTTTTGCCTTAATTTTGACTCTCAGATGTAGAAGGTTGAATTAATCATGCAGCTCAATTCCTAGCACATTATCATCATTAGTCTGTGCAAGGTCCTTCTTTTGTTTTATTTATTCCTTATTAACCTCATTTCCCACTTGCATCACCTTCCCCTCTTATAGGCAAGCATTCTAATCTATTAAATGTGGTTTTGTTTGCCTGTTTGCTTGTATGCCTCTTACAAAATAGGTGTCTTTGTGTGCATGTGTGTTTTTGTTTACAAAAAAATGTGCATCATATACATCTTAATTTGGGGCATTATGCTTTAAGTTAAGCCATGTTGCAATGTGCATATCTGGTCTGTTTCTTCTAATTGGTCACAGTACTCCATGTGTGCATCCACCACATGTAACTAATCTGCACTGCCAGTGATGGACACCCCGATTTTCTCCCACTCACTGTACCACAAATGTTGTTACCATGAACATCTTTGCATATGTCACCTTATGGACCTGAGACTATTTTAGCACCAGAAAGAACTTAAATATTGCCCAATGCTCATTCAATGATAACTAACAAGTATTTACTGAATGTTACCATAGTACCAGGCACTGTTTTAAATTATAGTCATAGAGCAGGAAATAAGATAGACAACGTCCTTGCTTTCAAATAGCTCACATTCTAGTGTAAAAAAACAGAATAAAGAAACTTTTATAGATAGTAATAATCCCTGTGCAGAGAATTAAAACATGATGTACTACCGTCAGAAGAGTGGCTACTTAGATTAGGTAAATGCAAATGAACATTAGAGCTAAGATCTTGAATGACAAGAACAAGTCAGCTATGTGAAGACATGGGTTAAGAGCATCCAAGGCAGAGGGCATGGTAAGTGCAAAGGCCCTTAGGAGGGAATAACCTTGACATGGGGATAGCAGCAAGAAGCCCAGTGTAGGTAGACTGTAGGGGATGAGGAGGAGTGTGGTGGAGGAGAAATGTTTTAGGTATCCGTCTCTATGTAACAATATTACCACAAGTTCAGTAGATTAACACAACTGTACACGTATTTTCTCACAGTTTCTGTGGATCAGGAATCCAGGCACAGTTTAGTTGGATCCTTTGCCAAGCTGCAGTCAAGGTGTTGGCCAGGGTAGGGTTCTCATATGAAGCTCATCTGAGGATCTGCTTCTAAGCTCCAGTAATTGGCAGCATTCAGTTCCTTACAGGATGTTGGACTGGAGGCCTCAACCTCTTGCTAGCTGTTAGCTGCCGGCTGTCCTCAGGTCCTTGCTGTGTGGCCCTTCCTGTCATGGCTGCTTGCTTCCTCAAAGCCAGGAAAGGAGAGTTTCCTAGCAAGAGGGGTTATGATACTATGTAATGTTCTCATGGAAGGTGGTGTCCTGTCACCTTTGCAGTATTCTATTGGTTAAAAACATGCCCAGGTCCTAACCACCCGAGGGGAGGGGGATAAGCAAGAAATGAATACCTGGATCGGGGGGCCACATAATATTCCGTCAGCCACAATAAGTTAAGGAAGGCATGAGAGGGAAGTGTTTATATCATGAACGCCATCTTAAGTAGCATGGATTTTTTTTTTCCTAAGTGGGGGTGGAAAACCATTAGGAGTTTTGAGCAGGGGGTTATTTCAGATTTAAAATTCTTAAATATTCCTCTGCTTCACTGTCTAGGAGAAATTGTAGTGAGGCTAACAGGGCAGCAAGAAATCCAGAGGAGGCTGTTGCTATATCCTAGAAGGAATAGGGGCATGGTTTAGGTGGTAGTGTATATAGAGAGAAGTGGATAGAATTGGGATGTGCTTTGGAGGTAGAGTTGATAGAACTTGCTGATGATTTATTGTGGGACAGCTCACAGACAAATTAAGCAGCATGCTCAAGTTCATAAACTGCCATTGGAAGAACCAGAATTAGAACTCTGCCTGCCTGGTTCTTAGTCCAGTTCTCTTTCTCCTATGCCATTATAGGTGCCACAATATATAGAGTCCATTCTCTCTCTACCCACTCTCATTTACTGCCCTTTACCTCTCACCCCAAAATCTTGCTTTAATCAAACAAACAAACAAACATAGCACAGGATGCTTTTAAGAAGAGGTGGTGTTGCTGCAACTCTAAAAGATATTTTTGGAATTGGTAACATTAACAGCTATAGAGGTAGGTAGGGGTAGCAAAAGCAATTGTCTCAGAGAGAAGATGCCTACTTCAGTTTTGGCAAGAGGCCCTATGTGTACCTGTATGTAGCAACTCCCTACAATGGGATATCCCCTTGTACACATTTATAGAAGTCTGGGCAGCCCGAGGAATGCAAAGCATGGGGAAGGAGACTGTTCTGTCTTCTTGATTTGTACTCTCCAGAGATGTGGGGTTTCGGTCTCATGAACCCTTTCTGTAGTGCCCTACTTCCTCTCCCCAGGCTGTCCTCATGGTGTAGAACTTTCATGGGACCTGTTCTTCCCTGGCTCCTTACTGGTTTTCTTCAGTAGATTATGGCGTAAAAGTGGAAAGTGTTTTTGTAAGAATAACTATGGATTAATAAGTATCATATCCAGGCAGTGTGCTAAGTACTTTCCATGTACTAGCTCATTTAATCATCAAGACACCCCTGCAAATTATTCTCATTTTAGAGACCATAAAACTAAACCTCTGAGAAGCTGACTTGCACTTAGCCAGTGCTCTTACCCATGTGTGTCTGAAGGTAAATCTCTTTCCTAGAAAAAAGTAATTTGCATCAATGGAGAAACATTTAAGTGGAGTTCTATTTCTCTCCTCCACCAACCCCCACGTTGTTTTACTTGTTAGGCATTTTGAGAAAAAAATATTATGAAAGTTTTTCAAGTCTGCACCTTTTTTTCTATTTCATATGAAAATCAACATGTTGTTTATTTCCCTTTTTTCTCCATGGCTCAAAAATCATTTCATTGCCAACCTACAGGAAGAATATGTATTCTTTCAGGATTCTAGCTGAGATTAAGGGAAATATTCTTATTTTTAAAAATAGGTAATTTACTGAATTATTCTGGCACAGAGGTCTGCCTTAAAACTGTAATTAAAGCTGCATGGTTTTAAAGAGGCTAGTTTCCAATAGACTGAAAAATATCAACATTATGAGGAGTGTGAAGCAGACATAGGAACATTCAGATCAAATAAGAAGTAGCTCAATTATCTTTGATAAGGTAGAGTTTGCTCACTCCTCTTTTGCCTGATATTAATTCCAAACAAAAAGAATCCAGGAAGACACTTCAAATTGGACAGCTGGAGGGGCACACTGGAAAGGGAAGTAGGGAAGTGCCACAGAAAAGGTAAGGCAGCCAGTGAAAGGTGAAAGGGATGGCCCAGAGTGGCAAAGAATTAAACTGAGACAGATGCTCAGCCAGGATGTATCCTGGAGGGCTTGAGGGGGAGCGGGTGGGCTGCCCTCTCAAAGCGGGAGCAGCCGCACGCAGAACTAGGTTGTGCCTTATGCATCCTAGTAGGTTGAGCTGTCTCACTGTCATTGGAGGAGAGGACCAAGCGAGAGTCTAAGCTGAGCTGGGACTTTCCTACAGATGTGGAAAATCGCGCGCATGTGCGGGAAGGTGATTGGGGGGGGGGGTGGCTTTGTGGTTCTCGGAAAATGTGAAACTTTCCACAACCATTTTGGGTGGTCTTCCTGTCCACCTGCTGCCATTTTAGACTGACATTGGTCATAACATAATTGGCTAACAAAAGGTGTATTATTAAGCCAGCTTCCCTGTGGAAAAACTCTGGAGGTAGCGTAGCATACTAACCTCAGAATTATCTCACCCAAGGGATGAAAGAACTGAAAAAATCATGAATGTAGGAAGGTTGCTGTGTGTGTGTGTGTGTGTGTGTGTGTGTGTGTGTGTGTGGCAATTTGCTGTGCTTTTGATCCCCTGTCCCCACCCCCATGATCCCACAAAATGTCTTCAGCTATTGTGGACTGGGAGGGTAGGCTCTCAGACACAGGGATGCGGATATTGACAGTCAGAAGCCACAGGAACACAGCGACAGGGCTGAGGAATGAGCTGGGCACTGCAGCAGACAGTACACATAACATTTGGGTCGATGAAGGGAGGATAAATGGCCTCATCACGTGCTGCTGATAGGAGTTTTAAAGTTGCTATTTTTATGGAAAGTGATTTGGAAACACCTATCAAAAGCATAATTGATCCAGTAATTCTGTTCCTAGGGTTTTCTCCTACAGATATAAGTGTACAAGATGATATATGAATAGGATTATTCATTGCAGCATTGTTTGTAATGGCAAAAGCTTGGAAATATCCTTAATGTTCTTCACTAGAGGACAGGTTAAATAAATTATGATATATTTAAACAATGTGTATACTTGTATTTGTTGTATGTGCATAAAATCTATGGAAAGATACACAAGAGACAGTCAACACTTGTTACCTTGGAGGAAGGAAACTGAGGCTAAGAGTGAAGGGAGACTTTTCTGCAACATGACCGTCTTGCATCAGATATTCAAAATAAAATTTAAATAATTTACAAAGAATGTTTCTCTTGAAGGAGCTACTGAATTTTGTTTTGATTTTTTTCATTGAAGATAAGGGAGTGACTTGCTCAAACCTGCTGGGACAGACTAAAGGGTTTCAGAGAGCCTGAAGGGAGAGAGAATGACTGGATAAAAGAGAAATAAAAGTGTAGTTCATGGGCCAACCCCGTGGCGCACTCGGGAGAGTGCAGTGCTGGGTGCACGGCGATGCTCCTGCCGCGGGTTCAGATCCTATATAGGAATGGCCGGTGCGCTCAAAAGGACAAAAAAAAAAAAGTGTAGTTCCCAGGGCTAAGGCTATAAATAATCAAGGAATGTTATTCAGCTGTTAACTTCTCAAGCAATACACTTGTGTATGTAGGAGACTCAGCACAACAGTAAACAGTATTGGGATATCTGTATTTTCTTAGAATCTTTATGGCCACTAGGCATCCACTAACCACAGGCCAAGGTGCTACTTCTGTCCTGCAAGTCAACTACCCCGGAACTCAGGTGCAGACGGGCTCATCCAAGGCTGTGTCTCCACACACCTGGCTGTCTAACCCTCACATGCTGAACCAGTATTTCCCTCACCCTAAGTCATCCCAGGGCCAGGTACCTGGCAACTAGAGACTACCCCTAAAGCCAAAGCTTGCTGGAATTATTCAAACTAGCTAATCCTAAATCATTTACTCTGCCCTGCCTTGCCTTTTGCCATGGAAATCCTAATAAAGACTCTGGCCTGTGCCTTCCCCTCGCTCCTGCATCTGCCTCTTGACCAAAGCCTGGTGCTTCCCATGGGCCCTGTGTGGCATGGCATGGTGTGGCATGCCCTGCTTCTTAGGAAATGTAAGTAATAAAATCCTTGCAATGACATTGGCCTCTCCATGTCATCACACAGTTGTCACCATAAGTTAAAATTCCATGGGTACAAAAGAGACAAGATCCAATATTGGATCATAAATATTATTTGGAGGAAAATTTTGTACGTAGAAGAGTGCAAAGCATTTTAGACTGTCTTCTAGTCCAGTCTCTTCGTGGGAAATCTATGTCAGGAATGAGAATCTGTAATACACTGAGAAATAAGTGAAGTAAGAAACAGGACAGAACATGATTGCTTTGTTTGTGACCCAGTAACAGAATTAAACACAGGTGGGAGAAGAGTTCCTGAGATGAGAAAGAATAAAAGACGTCTTCAGAGAGGAAATGGGAAATACCGAATTGTAGTTCTGGGCAGATGCTGTAGTGAAGATGCTAACTTATGAGGGTACTGCAAAAAGTTCGTGAAAAAATAAAATGAGAAGAAAATACAAATCTTTCTGTGGACTTTTTGAAGTACCCTCATATGTATAAAACATAACTTCATGCTCCCCAGGAGAAATCTGCACAATTATAGCCACCTTTTGCTTTCTAGACTTCTAATACTCCCTTCCTGCTATGAGAGTATGTAAGTTTCTACTTATGACAAAAATAAATCCAGAGTCCTTAAAAAAACAGCTTTATTAAGATATAATTCATATACCTTATGTATTAGTTTCTTAGGGCTACAAATTACCATAAACTGCATGGCTTAAAACAACAGAAATTTATTCTCTCACAGTTCTGGAGACTAGAAATCCAAAATCGAAGTGCTAGCAGGGCACTCCCTCCCAGGGCTCTGGAGAGTAATGTTTTCTTGCCTCTTTCTAGGTTCTGGTGGCTCTCAGCTCTTTGGTGTTCAACCTCTGTTGCTGGCATCACTTGGCCTTCTTCCCTGTGTTTCCTCTGTGTCTTTGAGTCTCTCTCTTACAAGGACACCAGTCATTGGATTTAGGGCCCACCCTAATCATTATGACCTCATCATAACTTGATTACATCTTCAAAGACCCTATTTCTAAATAAGGCTACATTCATGGGTACGGGGGATAAGACTTCAACATATCTTTTTAGTGAACAGAAATCAACCCACAGCACCATACGATTCACTCAAAGTATGCAATTCAGTGGGTTTTAGTATATTCACGGAATTGTGCAATCATCACATCAACTTTAGAACATTTTCATCACTCCACAGAGAAACCCTACACCCATTAGCAGTCACTCCTCATTTCCTCCCAACATTCCCCAAGCCTGAGGCTACCACTAGTCTACTTTCCCTCTCTGTAGATTGCCTATTTTAGACATTTCATATAAATGAAATAATACAGCATGTGGCCTTTTCTGTCTGGCTTCTTTCACTTAGCACAATGTTTTCAAGGTTCATCCATCCCATAGCATGTATCAGTAATTCTTTCCTTTTAGTGGCTGAATAATATTCCTTTGTATAAATATACCACATTTTATTTCTCTATTCATCAGTTGATAGACATTTGTGTTGCTTCTACTTCTGGGTTATTTGAATAATTCTGCTATGAAAATTCATGTTTAAGTTTTTGTGTGGATATATGTTTTCATTTCTCTTGGGAATATACCCAGTAGTGGAACTGCTGGGTTATATGGTAACTATATGTTAACTGTTTGAAGACCTGCCAGAATGTCTTACAAAACAGCTACACCATTTTACATTCCCACCAGAAATGTATGAGGATTCCAATCAATTTCTCTATACCCTTGTCAACACTTGTTATTATCTGTCTTTTTGATTACAGCCAATCAAGTAGGTGTGAGGTGACATATTGTGGATTTGATTTGCATTCCACTGATGACTAGTGATGCTGAGCACTTTTTCATGCTCTTATTGGTCATTTTAATGTCTTCTTTGGAAAAATGACTAATTGGCTTCTCTGCCTATCTTTAAATTGGGCTATTTGTCTTTTTATTATTTAGTTAGAGAGTTCTTTATATATTCTAGTACAAGTACCTTATCAGCCATATGATTTACAAATATTTTCTTTAATTCTCTGGTTTGTGTTTTTATTTTCTTGATAGTGTCCTTTGAAGCAAGCACAAAAGTTTTAAATTCTGATGAATTTCCAACTGCTCTATGTTTTCTTTTTCATTAGCATATTCATTGTCACAAATCATACTTATTCTTTCTGCCCCTTATCCAATCTCTCTTCCTCCCCTTCCTTCATTTTCCCCTTCCCCCTCCTTTCTTCCCCCTCCCGCCTTCTTCCTCCCCCTCTCCCATCTAATAACCATAGATTTGTTCTCTCCATCTGATAGATTAACTGTTCCTCTGTTGGTTTGTTGCCTAGCGGGGGGAAGATGAACCCAGCCACAACCAGGTAAAGAGCACATCAAAAACACCATTTTAACACAGGTAGTCCTCCATAGCCACCACAATTGCCATGGCTGCTGCAAAAGCAGCTAGTCTCTATGTTTTCTTTTGTTGCTTCTGCTTTTGATGTCATATCTGAGAAACAGAACTCATTTTAGACATATTGCTTATTAGAAATGAGCAAATAACTTATGTGAGAAATTCAAGGGTCACAAAGTGATAATGGGCAAAAAGTATTTTTTCAAATTACAAAATATCTTGTACTATATTAGACTTACTATTTGAGTGACTTTTCATATTTCATTGAGAATACTAGTCCTTCTATAGGAGGAAGAATTTTGTAGGTTTCCACTTATTCAAACATTTACTATTATATTTTTGTGGTTCCCATTTGGATAATTAACATTTCTGTTAAGTAATGTCTTACTTAAAAGCATTATTTATTATTTTTCTAATTTCTAACTCGTTCCCAGGAAAATAAAAAGAAGAGAATTAAAATCATGTGAAATTCCACTTCCCAAAGATAACCAAGTTAAAATTTGTTTTACTAGAAAGATGCTTACTACATTTTAAGTCAAAGTAGCAGAATTACAGAATGCTTAGTACATTCCCATTTTTGTAAAAAAATTATATAAATATTTGCTTGGGAATAAGTCTGAAGGATGTAAGCAAAAAGTTAATGGTTACCTCTAGCGGGGATAGTTTTCATGTTTTCGAGAAACTTTTTTTCTCATTTGATATAAAAAATAAACATATGGTATAAAAAAAAGTGGAAAATATCTTCCAGCCTTTTCTTTACATATTTAAAATGAAATATTTTACAAAATCACAATCATACTAAATAAGGTTTCATATCGTATTTTTAGCCTGCCTTTCTTCCATTTCATATAATCTCATGTCATTGAATATTCTTTGAAAAGATGAATGGTACTGTCTGAATTAAAATTCAGGGTTTAGAGTCACATTATGTAGCCTTTCCTCTACTGTTGAAGGTCTAGGTTGTTGCTTAAAATTTCCTACCACTTATAAAAATTTTTATAAATAAATTATTGTGTGCATCTCTGATTATTTCCATAGGGGAGATTCCTAAAATAAGGAAAATAAAGGCTATTGGATCAAAAGATATGACTATTTTAAATGTCTTATTGAACGAATTCTTTTAAAGATATAGTAACAGTGAATTGTTTATTCTCTTTGGTTTCAATTCTGCTGGTATAATTGCCTTCTAGTCTTTATTTATCCCACTGTGGAGGCAGCCAGGGAATGCACATTGCATTAGAGGGCAGGAGACCTAGAATCTTTAGGGCCTCAGAAAACTCCCAAGTGTCCAGAAGCTTTATTTATCCTATCTTTAAAATAAGGGGAGAGCTTTCATAGTCCTAAAATTCAGAGTTCTCTGGTTCTCCTCAGGCTAGCAGAAGTGCGGGGCTTCATACTATGGCAAAAAAGCAAATGAAGATACCTCTGTGGAGGATACATGTTTTTATGGCCTATTTTCCAGACATAAGCTTTTTCATAAATGGAATGAAGCTTAACAATGCCATTAAACAGGTATTATTATCTCTGTTTTACAGCCGAAGGAACTGAAACCCAGAAAATTCAGGTAACTTGCCCAAGATCACTCAGTTAGTGAGGAGCAGAAATAAGAATCAAATCCAGGTGTGTCTGGCTCCAGAGTCCAGCCTGTTGACACTTTACAATATTTCAAAGTTGGACAAAAATCTTATTTTTATCAGTTTGATATTATTGATTTAACTACACACACATTCACAAGTTCTACACTTATTCCTCTCCTAACGAACTTTTATTTCAAAGACACTTAATGGTGAAGCACTATTAACGTATTAATTCTAACAGAAAAAACAGTATAAATAGAACTACTAGTAGGTGGCCAGTTAGTTCAGTTGGTTAGAGTGTGGTGTTGATAATACCAAGGTCCAGGGTTCAATCCCTGTTACTGGCCAGCCACAGTAATGAAAAAAAAAAAAAAAAAAGAAAAGAAAACACTACTAGGAATGTGTAATTGTAATTTCAAGAAAAAAATAAGCCCGCAAAAATATTAATCTTAGAAACTAGGAACTCTCTCAAAAATGCTTTAAACTGTTATGGCAACTTTTTTTTTCCTATCCAAGGTCTATATTGCTCAGTTGTTTACATTCATGAAAAGTTTCTCTCCTCAAATATTTGAAGAGTATGAATCTGAAAGTATGTGAAAGCACAATGTTTTTAAACATCTTATGTTAACTGTTCCCTTGGAGTCTCTGTGTTTCTTAGCCTTCTTGTAATTTTTGTTGGTCACTTATCTTTTTTGTGTGTGGCACCTCTTCACAGAGCCCTGTAGAGCCACTGAGAAACAGATTTCTATCACTCATAACAAAGTATCCAAGATAATTTCTCATATCTCTACTCATATGCTACCAGCTTTCACATCCTTTAGTGAATTAATCTTTCCAGTTTCAACAAAATGAAGCTACATTGATTTTAAGGGACCACAGCATAACTATGCCTGCAGGAACCATACATTTGCCAGACAATGCATATTTAAGATCTTCACATTTTCAAGGGATGTAAAGTCTGGCTGTTTCTGCAGAAATCAAACCATCCATTATACGTCATTAATATTTTTGTCTTTCTATTTTATTGATTTAGCTGTTTTTGCCATTTATACCTGCAGCTTTTATTGAACTCCCACTCAGCTCCATGAGGGCAGGGGCTATATTGTCCCACTGACCATTATATCTCTGTCACCCAACACATAGCAGGTGCCCAATAAATATCAGTTGAATGAATGAATGAATGAATGAATGTTTTCTTCCCTCACTGATTTGAAACAACACTTTTTATCATATTTCAAATATAATTTCTTGCTTAGCTTGGAGGTGGCATCCCACAAATACTACCTCACAGTTGGTAAGACAAATCAAGATATTATAGAAAACAGGGAGGAGGGGAGGGGAAAATAAACCAAACCCCTGACATGTGCTTTCAAAATAAGCCATATTCATTGGCTTTAAAAGATCTCCTCTGGCAGGAAAGCTTTTTTTCTCAATTACCTTTTTCATTTTTTCAGAAGACATTGCTGCAACATTACCTATTGTGGTACATTCTCCTACCAATGTCATACTATGCTGACACAGACTGTACCTTACTGGACTTGAGCTTTAATTATTTTTGCTCTTGTATTCCTTCTTGATTCATTTTCACCATCGGTATTGGGAAATAAATCTATATAGATTTATCCAGAGTTATTCCATTTAATGAAATATTTAGGATCTATGGCCAGATCTATATGACCAAAGGGATAGTTTTTGCCTGGTAAATTAGAAGGCAAACATTTCATGATTAATCCAACTGAAAGACATTTTTATGTTCATGATTGGTTAAGGTTACAAAAGGCATAACCCACGTTGTAACTTTGTGCCAACTCATTGATCCAAAAGTGTGTCCTTCACATTTTTCTTATTATGTCCACTGTCCTTTGTCTCATTAAGGATGAAGACATAGCTTTCCTTCCCTCTTGTTCAGCAGCTTCTGTTTTTTCTCTGGTTATAAACAATGAGACGAATAGACAATCTATTTTTTATTTGTCTGACCCTTAAGGTCACATAGGGGATTTAGAGATTCAAAGTTGAAAAATGCAGCATTAAAGTACATTCTGTCACCAGGGACTGAAAAGAATACAGATCATAAATTACAAAATATGGTATCAAGAAACGTCAAAATCAAGATAATTTTTGTGTGGGTTTGGCTAAGGCTTTTTAAATTGGGTTTTTGTTTCCTTGATTATTCTTCTAATTTTTGTTTTTCTCTTGCTAGTCTAAATAATTTTTATCAGAGCCTCAGGGGTAGACCTCAAACAATTCCATGTGGTGAAACAGATGGACACATGTTCCGGGCAAGATGCTCCTGGGTATTTCTTTTTTTTTTTTTTTTCCACCTCATTTGGTACGAGTAACACCATTCTTTCCTTCAGAAACTCTTATGTGTTTCCACAGCCTTTTCTCTTAATTTTATGCAGCCTCACAACATTTTTTTTTTTTTTTTTTTTTTTTTACCACTTCTGAGTGCCAGTGGATCGATCTGTTTCACAGCAACAAATAACAGCCTAAATAAACATAATCCTGCTATCGAAGGCTGCGGCGTCACCTACTCCGTCTTTATGGCAATGTTGACTTGGGGCACTCTGCTCTTGCAGGCTGAGTCAGTGTCCTGTGAGGAAAGGGGGATTTCCCCCATCCTACAGAGAAGGACGTTATCTGAGGGGCAAAGGCGCCCTTGCATTTCAAGAGCGCTCACCCAACCTACCAGAGTCTTAAGCTCGGGTTCTCTGGCAAATCCACAAAGGGCGCGCTGCTCTTTCCGAGTGACTGGAATCACCTGTTCAAGGTCGCGCAGACAACATGCTGGGTGCAATCAAGAGCGGCCGGGCTGAGCTGCGCAGTTCACGTCCCGGCAGCTCCCCGCATCACCCCGGGCCTATCTGGTGCCCCGCAACCTGAGCAACTGCGGGGAGAACGCGCCCTCTTCCGACCGCTTGCCAGCCCCAGCCGGGAAGCGAACTGACGCCTCGCGGGCCGAGACCGCCGGCCGCCTGGGCGGGGTCACCGGAAGGAGGCGGAGTCAGCGGCCTGAGGGCGCGCGCGGCGGGGGGCGGGGCGCGGCCTATGTAAGCCGTGTGGCGGAAAGGGCGGGCCTGGGTGCGAGCGGCTGAGTCGGCGGAGCCCCCGGCGCAGCAGACGCCGCGGGCGAGGACAGGGAGGGGCGAGGGAGGGGACGGGAGGAGGAGACGCGGGTGCGGGGTGGCGCTGCTCCACCTCCGCAGCTCTCCTGGCTCCCGCCGGCTTTCGAAGGCGGGCCCGGGCTGCGGCAGCGGCGGCGGCGGCGGCCTCGGCGGCTTGGGGAGGTGAAGCCGGGCTGCGGCGGCCTCGGTTGGCGCGGCGGCGGGGGGTGGGGAGGACGGCCGGCCTGGCGAGGGTGGGCAGGTCCCGGCGGCCGCCGCGGCGGGGTGGCTCGGCATCCCCGGGGCGGGGCCCTCGAGGGCAGCGGCTCGTGAGTTTCCTTCAGGTCGGCCTCCCTAGCGACCTTGCAGAAGGGGCCCCAGGGTCCGGAGGGCGGGAAGGGCGTGGGTCGGTGCCTTCAGGCGCTGAGTGACTGCTTGGTAGAGGGGCCCCTCATGCGGACTCCTGCGGGGACTCGAGGGGGGTCAGCGCTGGTGTGCACGGGGCCTCTTATGCCCTTGCTTTGGGGATGCTCCTAAAGGCAGTGAGATGGAAGGGACGGGTACCTCAGTGCCCAAGGGCCACTGGTGAAGGCAGTGGAAGGCTCGCTAGGATGAGCCCTTAGAGCGGTTGGATGTGAGTGGGTACAGGTTTGTCTAAACAAAACCGAAAATCGACTGGGGTGTTCGCAGCTTGAGAGAGCACTGGCTACAAAGTCCGGTAGTGATGGACTTGCCGGTTCAAGGAGATGCTGGTTCCGTTAGTAGAGAAACCTATAAAAGAATTGTGCTTGGGATTTTCTTTTAAATGTCCTTCATGACTGAGATTGGGGCTGGTGGTGAGGGATCGTATAAAGAGGTTCGAATGGCTGCCTTAAGGTCCCAATGTGAAAAGCTTACTTTTTTTTGTCATCACTTGACCATAGAAATTATTCAAGATGTGGTTTGCCCTCATGAGAGAAGAGGAGCTCTGAAGCCATTGCTTGATGAGCAGTTCTTCCTCCCTATGTGGAAAAATCGCATTTCTGGAAACATCCCCAATGTTGTAGATTTTGTCTAGTAAAGGCTGTTCTTACTGGCCAGTGCTTGGCACTGATTACCTCAAAAGTAGTGGGATGGAGGTACAGTATCTGACGCACCATTGGAGTTGAACTCACTTCTGTGAGAATTTTAAGGAAGTGGGTATAGACTTTCCAGGGAAATTAATGCCTGACTGTGTTCCTCTAGTCCCAATTCCAATTTACTTTTATACTTAACTTTCCAACCCCCTCCCCTCCTTCAGCCTCATCTGTTTCAATGGTGCAACTCTCTTCATCCCCTTTTGGTTACCAGTCTCCTTCAGGCCATTCAGAGGAGGGAACAGAGGGGAATATGAAGTCAGCCAAGCCCCAAGTGAACCACAATCAGCATGGGGAAAGCCAGCGGGCCACCAGCCCCCTGCAGTCTGCTCTCAGTTCTGCTGCATCTCCTTCCCAAGCATACGAGACCTATATTGATAATGGACTCATATGCCTTAAACACAAAATTAGAAACATCGAGAAAAAGAAGGTAACTTTTTTTTTTCCTCCCACTCCTGTATATGCACCATCTTGAACAAGAGTTAAGGAGCTTACTTTTTTTTCTGTCAGGGCTCATAGGTGTTCTTTCCTAAATAACCTTGAGATTAGCTGCCTGAAAACAAGCAAGTAGACTAAATATTAGATTTATTAAAAATTTTCTGTTTCATTTGTCAACACAAATGAAATATTCATAATAAGATTATTATGCATGGTGCTGTTGAAATACTTGAAGAGCTAGCTGTTTTAGGTCAGATTAATTCCTTGAGTGTAGTATTAATGTTTCTTTTCATAGATGAGTAATAGCTTGATTTTTTTTAGCTTGTTTTCCTTGTGACTTTATGCAGCAGTTGATATTGCAGTATAGCTGCTGCAGTCATTGGAAGCTTTAACCATGGGAGAGCCAGAAAATTCTTTAGCACTAATTTTTGCGTTGCTAGGTGATGCTTTAAGATTGGTAGGTGAAAGCATTGTAGACAGCCTTGTAAAGAGACCCAGGAATTATTACCATCCTAATATTTCATTAAATGCTGATGTAAAGATCCAAATCATTCTTCATTTCCTGAGTCATGTAACCTTTGAAACAGCCACATTACTTTGTTGTGTCATGATTTCTCTTCTGCTTCTGACAGGTAAGGTTTAGTGATTAGCTATATGGACCTACACACTCAAATATTTTTGTGCTAAAACCTAGATAAACTTAGGAGTGTTGCTTTTTAACAGAGGGGTATAAAGAGATTCTTAAGAGTCTGGTTGACTCTTTTTTTTTTTTTTTTAAGCTAGGAAAGTAGTGAAGAAGGGCCAGTTGCTAGTAGCTTCTCTGTAGCTCTCACCATTTATCTTTTGAATGCATGCAGTTGATCACAAGCGTGGTAAGGTGAGTGTGCCTGGGTCAGCACAAATTCCCTTCCACTGTGAGAACTGGTCAAAGCAGGATCTATTGATGGAGACTCATGAATGGCTTCCCTCTGGTGGAAGAACTATATATAGGTATACTTTCTCTAGCTTAACCTCTTTAATTTTTTTTTCTTTTTTTTTTTTTTTGGTGGCTCACTGGTACAGGGATCTGAACCCTTTGACCTTGGTGTTACAAGACTGTGCTCTAACTGACAGAGCTAACTGGCCAGCTCTCAACCTCTTTAATTTTGAATACCTACCTAAAAGTACCAGCACTTTTTTTCCCAAGCTTCTGGGAAAGCATTTTAAGAGTATAAAGCCAATATATGAGGAGCCTAAAAAAAATGCTTTTAGAACACTATAGTGGGTTTATGTTATTATTGTGGGGCCAATAAATGCAATTTATTTTTAGTGTGTTTCCTTAAATGTCAAATTTAGTATAGAAAATAGTTTCAAGTTGAGGTTACCATAATGCTAGAAAAGAAATCTTTTACATTTCTGTATTTCCATTAGGAAGTTTCCTATTAGGAAAATGTCACATAATTCAACAGGTGACTTTAATAGTTTAAGCATGAGGTTAGAGCAGAACTTCTTAACCTCAATACCATTATTGACATTTTGTGCCAGATAATTCTTTGCTGTGAGGGGTTGTCCTGTGTGTTGTAGGATGTTTAGGTACATCCCTGGCCTCTACCCACAAGATGCCAGTAGCACACTCCACATCCCTCCCATCCCACTGAATTGTGATAACTGAAATATCTCCAGATATTGCCAGTTATCTCTGTAGGACAAAATTGCCCCTGATTGAACACTGCTGGGTTAGGAGCATATAATTGACTAGGTTAAGTCCTTGTGTGTGAAGTACTCTAATTACACACTGATGTTATTCTGTGTATTTTTTTCTCCCTGACTGGAACTCATCCAAAATTGGCTTGTAAAATGGTATTCTTGCAGATTGATAGCTTACTTGAAGAACTTTGTTTTCATGGGAAACAAAGTCTGGTATTTATTCTTCAGAATTTTATATCAGACTGTAGTAGATACAAGTTTCTCTTTTGTAGCTCAAACTGGAAGATTACAAGGATCGCCTGAAAAATGGAGAGCAACTTAATCCAGACCAGTTGGTGAGTGGTTTATGATCCTTGGTCAGACTTGCTGGTTTCTTTTTCTTAATAAAACTCTGGGTGGATTTAATGAGACCAGATACTTGATAGGCCAAAAAGAGAGTTAGAATCACTGGATTTTTTGAAAGACTTAGGATGTCTTTATCTATTAGATCTGATAGATTTGGGTGTATTTCTCTTGGACTAGTAGATGGTGTGGATGTAGGTTGTTAAATAGGAATGAAAATGTCGACTGTCACTAAGAATTACTATACAGATTTTAATACAACTTATGCTAGTGTGGACTAAGGAGAAAAGGGAATACTCTAGCTGTCAGGTCTTCACTGGTATTTTCTAGACCTGATATCTTTCTGCTCTAAAGTGTAAAAGAATATTTACTATAGCTTGCCTAAGTTTTCTCCAGTTGCTTCCCCTTAATTCCTTTTATGGTTTTTCCTTACTTTTTAATCCTAGGTTTCCATGTCCCCTCTCAGGAGGCATGTTTATCTGATAAATATCTGGCCTTTTTTTAAACCTTACTAGAAATATTAGACTATTTACAGTTTTTTTGTCATTGTTTAAGTTGTCCATGGTATACCTGTTAATTGCAAATTTTATTTAATTTGTGAAGAGTTTTAAAAAATTATTTATTTATTTTTATTATGAATATTCATGAGATACAGATTAACAAATTGCTTTTATACCCCGTGTCCCCACCCAATTGTCCTCAACCCCCCCCCCCTCTGCTTTGCAGCCCTACTAATGTTCCCTCCCTCTGTAAGACCACTGCACTACTGTGGTCTTTCTTTTGTGAAGGAGAGTTTTTACACTATAGAAAGAAAGAAATGCTTCATTGGTGTTTGCCATTTTGACTTGATCACATCTCCTGGCTAAGAAGGGACAAAGTTTATTTAAAAGTTATTTGATCTAGTCTTTTATCTTTTTCAACACTTTTTTTTATGACTGGATTTTTATTGCCATGCTATTTATTATATAGAGAAAGTGGAAATAGCTTATTTGTTCAAAAAGAGGAGATACAGTTAAATATATTTTGGTGGTTTCTAAAATAAAATAATAAGTCTTAGAAATATATTTGACATAAGACTATTCATAAAACATTAAAGGGGAAAATGCAGGTTATAAAATAGTATGTCTTGAATGATCCAATTTTGTAATACATACATGTTTAATAAAATCTGGACATGTATATAACATGTTGAGTGGTTATTTTTCTCAGCATGGGATTATAGGAGATTTCAACTAAAGTTTTTGGTTGTATATCATAGTTACTGGCATTCAAGGACTTTTCCCTTGCCATATTGACTCTTCTTCACTGACCCAGAATTTTTGTGATGTAGTAAGTTATAATTTTGCTGAGGCATAGATTTGAATTGTGTAAGCTCTGGAATGGTGTGCTCACTTAGCTGGTGAGAGGACTTAGCTGGACATTCAGCATTTCAATGTGGCTTTGTTTTCAAGTAGTTATGGTGTGTTCAATAACTCTTAAAGTGATAAAACTTCTTTGGGTAAACATTCTTCAATGAAGTGTTTTGTTACAGTAGTGTTCTTTATTTTTGGGAAACATGGGCAATGGGAGGATTGATTGTTCTCATGATTGCTCTCTTAAGAAATGTCAAGGATATGCTATATTTCAGAGCTCCAGCCAGACAAACTTTAAGATCAGTATTTCATTACTGTCTTAGTAATCACATTTTCTATAATAAATACATAAACTTTGATTTCTCTAGTAATGTGCTGACAACTGCCATATTTATATCACCAACAGATCAGTCCTCTGAACTCTACATTCCTATATCCAGTTATCTGACATCTCTTGATTTCTTCCTGTCCCCCAAAACGTGCTCTTCCTTTAATCTTAACTATGTCAGTTGGTTGCTTGATCAACTAGAAGGATGGAGTTGCCAAAAACCTCAGAGAATTTCTCATTTCCTTTTTCCTCATACCTCACATCTAACTCATCAGCAGATCAGGCCAGTTCTACCTTCAAATAAATCAGGAAGCTGACCATTTTTCATAAATTCTACTTCTGCCATCCTGGTCCAAGATCTTTCATCTGCATAACTGTAATAGCTTCCTCACAGGTTATTCTGTTTCTACCCTCTCCAAGTCTGTTCTCAACATAGTAGACTCAGTGTCCTGTTCTCATGTAATCAGATGTTATTCCTCTGCTCACAAATCCCCTTGGTTCCCATTAGAGTGGTAACATATCCTCACTATGGCCTACAAAGCACTAAAAAATATGCTCCCCCCTTCCTTTTACATTTTTATTGCATTTCCTGCACTTCTCTACCCTGCTAGCTCCATTCCAGCTACACTGGACTTCTTGCTGTTTCTCAAATATACCAGGCACACTTCTACTTCAGGGCTTTTGTACATGCTGTTCCTATTGCCTGGGATGCTTTTTCTTCAGATGTTCAAATGGCTCAATTCCCGATCTCCTTCAGCTTTTTATTTGAAGGTCACCTTAGTACCTTAGTAAGGCCTGTCCTGACTACACTGTACCCCCATTCCCACATTTCCACTCCTTACCTCCTTTCCTTGCTTTATTTTTCTTAATAGAAGTTAGCACTCTTCTGACAAATTGTAAGGTTTTATTGTGTTTGTCTCTCTTCTTCCCTTACAATGTAAGTTCCATGAAAGTAGGGATCTTGTCTGTTCACCGCTGTATTCCTAGTGCTTAGAAGAGTGTATAGCATATAGTAGGCAAACCAAATATTTATTACTTATAGATTTAGTAAGTATAAAATGAATATTAGGTCTTTAGATATGACTAAGAGTTTGTGGTATTTTGAGAAGCCACATTCCCTCATGCAAGCAATATACAGGGGGACTTCAAAAAGTTTGTAGACCTCTTACTGGTGTTACAAAGGTGACACCCTAACCAACTGAGCTAACTAGACAGCCCTGTAGACCCCTTAATGGCCAGCCACCTAAATAAATAAATAAATAGTTTGTGGAAACATGGAATTAAAGGATAAAAATAAAAAATGTAGACTATTTTTCAACATAAGCTCCATCAAGTTCAAGAGACTTTTGTAAGTGGTGATATCGGCTGTTTTAGTTCATCCCTAAAGAACTGAGCATCCTGGGAATTAACCATACCAATGCAGTCTTTTTTATATTATTAACTGAAGAAAAGTGGGGGCTCTTTAGAGATTTTTTTTTTATGATTAGGAAACAAAAAGAAGTCAGAGGAGCCAAATCAGGACTAATGACTAATGATTGAAACTCTTGCAAAATCGCCTTTTTTTTGAAGAGAGGAATGAGCAGGAGCTTTGTCATGGTTGAGGAGAACTCTCTCGTGAAGCTTTCCCTGGCATTTTTCTGCTAAAGCTTTGGCTAACTTTCTCCAGTCTCATAATAAGCAGATGTTATTGTTCTTTGTCCGTCTAGCAAGTCAACAAGCAAAATTCCTTGAATATCCCAAAAAACTGCTGCCATGATCAGTTTGCTTTTGATTTGACTGGACCACTTCCACCTTTTGGTAGCCATGGCTTTGATTGTGTTTTGTATTCACGATCATATTGGTAAAGCCATGTTTCATCTCCTGTTACAATTCTTCAAAGAAATGTGGATCTTGATGCCGCTTGCTTAAAATTTCCGTGGAAAGCTCTGTTCTTGTCTACAGCTGATCTGGGTGCAACAGTTTTGGCACCCATTGAGCAAAAGTTTTTCCCAACTGTAATTTTTCAGTCAGAATTGTGTAAGGTGAACCATTTGAGATGTCTGTGGTATTGGTTATTGTTTCTCCTGTTAATTGTTGATCCTCCTCAATTGGGGCACAGACGAGATTAATTTTTTTCCTCACAAATTTATGTGGATGATCTGCTGCTTCAGGCTTCATCTTCAACATTATCTTGTTCCTTCCTAAAATGAGTTACCCATTTGTAAACTGCTGATTTCTTTGGGGTATTTTCCCCATAAATTTTTTTGTAAAGCATTGGTGATTTCACCATTCTTCCCCTCGAGCTTCATAATAAATTTGATGTTTGTTCTTGCTTCAGTTTTAGCAGAATTTATGTTGCTCTGATAGGGGCTGTTTTCAAACTGGTGTTTTATCTTTCTTGGTGCCTGAAAGTAGATCTTCTTCAGACATGTTATAACAAGTTAGTATGCGTTTATTTTTTTTGGTGCAAAAAAATTTTTGTAATCCATGCATAATTTTTTCATAATACGCAGTTTCCTTGAACTTTTTGAAGATCCCTCATGTATTTAAGGTAGAAAACTTAGAAAATGCAGGTAAATCAAAAGAAAAAAATCTATAGTTCTCAGAACTGTCGTCAGTATTGCAGTATTAAAAAGCTCTAAGTTTAGTTTTTAAAATTGGTAATACTTCACATAGTTCAGAAATTAGGAAATATTAAAAAAATGCAGTTTTTCTTTCACAAAAAAATGGTCCTTCCTCTGGTTAGTTCTCATTATATAATGATTGTTAATCGATTCTTAGATCTCCTTCCAAAGTTTCTTTAAGCCTAAATAAGCATATATCATTCTCCTTTCCTCATTTCTCCCTGTTTTTTATGTAACTTAGTCTATTATAGCCACTTTTGGGGGGCCCTTATTTTTGCCCCCTTCTATTTTTTTAATAGACTTTATTTATTGATTTTTGGTATGTCTGGAAACATTTTTATTTTGCCTTCACATTTTTTTACTTTGTTTAAAATTTTTTTTAATTGACACAATAATTGTACATACTTATGGGATACAGCAATATTTTGATACACATATACAATGTGTAAAGATCAAACCAAGGTAATTTGCATATCCCTCACCTCAAATATTTATCATTTCTTTGTGTTAGGAACATTCAGAATTCTCTTACAGCTACTTAAAAATACACAATAAATTGTTGTTAACTATAGTCACCCTACAGTGCTATAGAGCAGTAGCACTTATTCCTACTATCTAGCTATAATTTTATATCCGTTAATAGTAGACTTTTTTTGAGCTGTTTTAGGTTTATAGGAAAATTGAGTGGAAAATACAGAGAGTTCCCATGTATCCCCTTACCCTGTACATACAAGTCTCCTCCACTATCAGCCTTCTTCACCAGAGAGGTACATTTGTTACTTTCGATAAGCCTACATTGACATGTCATATTCACCCAAAGTTCCTAGTTTACAATAGGGTTCACTCTTCGTGTTGTACATTCTATGGGTTTGGACAAAAGCAAATGTATCTGCCCTTAAAGTATCATACAAAATAGTTTCAGTGCCCTAAAAATCCTCTCTGTTCTTACTATTCATCTACCCCTTCCTTTTTTTTTCTTTTTTTTTTTTTGTCTTTTTGTGACCGGTAAGGGGATCGCAACCCTCGGCTTGGTGTCGTCTGCACCGCACTCAGCCAGTGAGCGCACCGGCCATTCCTATATAGGATCCGAACCTGTGGCAGGAGCACCGCTGTGCTCCCGAGTGTGCCACAGGGCCGGCCCTTTTTTTTTTTTTTTTTTTTTTTTAACATTGTGTCAGTGATTCCATTATACATGGTCTTTAAAGTTTGGTTGGATTCCTCTGTGAAACTGCCTGAGCCTAGTTCTTTTTTGTGTGGGAGCTCTTTGAAAATATTCTCTATTTTTTCTTTGGAAATTAATTTTGTTTAAATTTCTTCTTTTGGAGTCAACTTTTAAAAACTTTTCCTTGAAAATCACTTATTTCATCCCTTTAAAAATTTTTTTTTGTGTGTAGATTGGGGCAAAGTAGGTTTTTTTAAAATAAAAGTTTAATACAGCCTATTTCTGTAGTTACTTTCCATTTATTTCTAATTTTGTGTGGTTTTATTTTCTCGTTTTATTTCTTAAGTTATCTAGTGATATGTGTATTCTTTTCTTTCAAAAATCAGTTTTTGGATTTATTTTATTCCACGTTTTGTCTTTTCTGTTTCTTTTTTTGGCAGCTGGCCTGTTTGGGGACCTGAATCAGCACCACGCTCTCTCAAGAGAGCTAACTGGCCAGCCCACACTTTCTGTCTTTTCTACTCAGTTTATCTTTTTTTGCCTTCCTTTGGTTTATTTGCTTTTTTTTCCCCTTCTTGTTTATTTTTGGAAGATGGCCAGTATGGGGATAGAACCCTGGACCTTGGTGTTATCAGCACCATACTGTAACCAGCTAAGCTAACCAGCCAGTCCCCCTTTTTAATTTTTATTTTTTGCTTTATATTCTAACTATGGTAATTTCATTTTCTAAATTTGTTGAAGGCTATGAATTTTCCTTCGAGCAGTGCTTTAGCTGTGTTAAGTTCAATACTGTATTTCCAATATTCATGAGAAAGTTTATAATTTCAGTTTGATTTTCTTCTTTAACCCAACAGATATTTGTAATACTTCTTTTTTGTTTTTTGTTGGTTTGTTTATTTCTTTTTGGTGTCTGGCTGGTATGGGCATCTGAACCCTTGACCACCTTGTTGTAACACTGCACTTTAACCAGCTGAGCTAGCCAGCTAGCCCTATTTGTAACACTGTAAATATAACTCTCTGTGGCCTGCATGGCTCAATCTCTTTTAAGATTTGTCCTTTTAAATAGTAAGAAAAATATCTAATAAAGTTGTTTTTAGAGTTTCATTTGTAACTTATATATGTTTTGGTTCAGATCTGGATTTGAAATGCAAAACCAAGATTCAAGTAAGTTCTTGGGCAGTAGGCAAGGGGCACTCAGTGCCTTTGATTCTACAGAAGTTTTTGTTGTAAAAGAATTAAGATTTGGTACCCATCCCTTGCTGCTTAACTTTGATCCCATGTTGTATTTAATGTATCTACACAAAACTCTTTAAGTAATATTGTATCTTCTCTCCTTTGTAGTTCCATTGATATTGGCCTAGTCAAGGCAAGCCAACTAAGCTTTACATAAGCTTCCTAATTGATCAACTTGTCTTGAGATCTTACCTACCAGTTCACCAGTCCCGTTGCCTCTAGTGTTATTTTCTTGAAACAGAAATCTTAGTACGTGATTCCTTTTAAAAGTTTAAAATTCTGTTCAGAATCTTCAGTATGTTTGAGGCTCTCTAAGATCATGTTCTGAACTATCTTTTGTTCATTCAACAAAATATTTTAAATGCCTACTTTGGGAGGTGCTGTGCCCAAAATGAGAGCTATAAAGGATCTGTAGCTTTAAAGGATGGGATTAACATTGCTGACTTCAGGTAGAACAGTTCTGGTGGAATGGTAGAAACAGAATCCAGGTCGATGAGGTCTGAAAAAGTAAAAACTGTGTAAACATTTTTGAAATTTGTCTAATACTGGAAGGAAGTAGTTGCCAGAGAGGAACTTTTAATTTCTTATTTAGGTTGGGGATGACTTGAACTTTTAAAATATTGATATAAGCATCAACAGAAAGGGAGAAGCTCTCTGTTAGAAGACATTAAAGGAGGGGATCATAAAGTAAGGTTTCTTTTGAAGGAAGAATTGAATAGGATCTAGGCCATAGGTAGAAGGATACCTTCTTCACTGTGTAAAGAAAGGAAGAATGAAAGGATGGATCCACATTAGATGGTGGGAAGTTGAGGTAGTTCCCATCTGATGCTATTTTTCTTGAATCAAATCTAATACCATTTAGGAGTGGATATGGAGGAATATTTCTTTCTATTTCTACATCCCTCTGAGGACTGTATACTATGTTTATATTATCTGCCTATTCTTGTTTCTGTAGCTCTCTCTTTATTATTATGAAATATGTGGTTCAAAGAAAAAATTGCATATTACTTATAATGCAAAACAAAGCATCAGAACCCACCTCTCAACCCTACTACTACATTACCAACACCATTGAAGCTCCTTTCTAGTCCCTTCTTTTTTCTGTAACCACGACACTGAACTTTTTCCTCCTCATTTTTTTGCTTTTATTTTGATAGCACTTGTTTATTGCCCTTAAATCTGTTAGAGTTGCTTTGTTGTACTTTATGATAAATGGTGTTATGCCATATATTCTGCAGTTTGTCTTTTTCATTTATTATATTTAGGATCTTTACACTGATGCAAGTACCTGTATTTCATTTATTTTTCTCTGTTAAGTAGTAGTCTGTAAATAGATCGATGCTTGAGTTGCTTGTAATTTTTTTGGTACTATTAACAACTCTACTTTGAGCAATTATATATATGTTATTGAGACACAGGTGCAAGATTTTTTTTTCAGGGTATATACCTGTGTCATTGGGCTGTAGGGTATCACATAGTTAACTGCACAGGTAAAAATCTCAAACTGTTTCCCAAATTTATTGTACCAATTTATACTAATACCTGTATTACACAGAAGTTCCTTTTGCTCTATATCATTATAAAGACTTAGTATTATCAGACTATTTTTTTAACAGCTTTATTGAAGTATAATGTACATACCACAAAATAAACTCACTTTAAGTATACAAGTCGTGATTTATAGTAAATTTGTAGAGTTATGCAACTATTACCACAATACAGTTTTAGAATATTTCTGTCATCCCCACAAGTTCCCTTTTGTGCCCTGAGCTCTATAAGTTTGTCTTTTCTGGACATTTCATATAAAAGTCTTTTGCATCTGGATTCTTTCACTTAGCATAATATTCATGTTATAGCATGTATAAATATTTCATTTCTTTTTATTGCTAGCCAGCATTCCATTGTATGGATATACCAAATTTTGTTTATCCATTTATTGCTGGCTGGATATTTGGATTGGTTTTTGTTGGGAGCTATTATGAATTATGTTGCTATATACATTTACATACAGATCTTTATGTGGACATGTGTTTTAGTTTCTTTTTGGGTAGGTACCTAAAAGCATAATACTATACTATTTTAATTACCAAGACTTTATAATGCAGGTTGAACATCCTTAATCTGAAAATCTGAAATACTCCAAAATTCGAAATTTTTTGAGCAGCAACATGAAAAGGAAATTCTGATTGGAGCATTTTGGATTTTGGATTTTCTCATTAGGGATGCTGAACTGGTATGTATTCTGCAAATATTCTAATATTCAAAAAAATGTAAAATCGAAAACACTTGTCCCAGCATTTCATATAAAGGATACTCAACCTGTATATCTTTATTTGGTTGGGCAAATTCCCTATCTTGTTCTGTTTCAGATTGGCCATTTCTTCTTCCATATAGATTTTTTAAGTCCCATAAAAAATCCACCTC
Organism: Cynocephalus volans; assembly: GCF_027409185.1. NCBI lineage: Eukaryota > Metazoa > Chordata > Mammalia > Dermoptera > Cynocephalidae > Cynocephalus > Cynocephalus volans. The sequence continues at coordinate 82,791,830 of NC_084471.1, forward strand.
TTTTCTAATTATCAATTTTGTTCATCTGTGAAATGTTAAAAATTTTTTTTCTCTTTTACATTTCCTGTAGGATGTTACTTGTTAATTCTTTTGCAGTACATATTTAACTTTGTCTGTTTTAGGTAATTATTTACAAGTCTTTTCTACCATGTTATAAATGACCTTAAGTTGCTTGTTCATGTTTGTGATACTCACCATGCTACTTGTGTAATATATTTGAATAGTGAATGAATATTGACAGCGAAATCCTATTTGCTCAGTGCTCTTAAAACCCACAGGCCTCTCTGACTTTAGACTTTATAGATAGGGTAGAATTAGGGCTCATATTTCTAATTTAAAAATTAAAATTCTAGCATTAAAATTAAATTTGTAGCATGACAATTGAATTTTAAGTGTAACTTTATGTAACTTATACTAATACTCTTTCTCTGTACTTTTTTCTTTTAGTGAGTACTTTTCTGTGTATGTATAGTAAATAGCTAGTTCATAAAGTCCTAAGTCTCCTCTACTGTATTTAAGGAACACTTATTTAAGTACATGTTTGTACTGAGTTCACAAAATTGATGTTTTCTTATCCTATATGATAGGAAGCAGTAGAGAAATATGAAGAAGTGCTACATAACTTGGAATTTGCCAAGGAGCTTCAGAAAACCTTTTCTGGATTGAGCCAAGATGTGAGTATGTTTTCTTTGGTTTTCGTGAAACCAAGTTAACCAATAATCTTGAAGAAAATGTCAATGGCTAATAGTGGTGTCTGGTTACCATCTAATTTCTGTGATATTTTATAGGGGATGGGAGATTGAGGATAGCTACTAAAGAACTAGTTATTTTAGGTTCTGGAGTCTCAAGGGAACACAAATGGTATCTGAATATGAGACACTGTAAATAAAATATTAGTTATCTAATGTGTGTTATTTTGATATGGAATTATAGAAGTCATTGGGAAGGGGGATAAAAACTATTTTGACAGATGTATTTATTAAAGATATTTTAGAAAATAGGCATATAAATTAATATAATAGGCTTGTAAATTTAGCATTATTTAACATATGAGGAAACATAGAATTGCTATTCTTATTGAAAGCATGAAAATTATTACCAGTAAAATTTATAATTCATGTTAAACAGAGTTAAGTCTGGCCATGTTACATTCTCTATGTTGAACCTTTTATCCCTGACAAATTTAATCAGTAATTAATGTGAAGTCTTAAGAATTCCTTAATGAAGTATTCTTCATTGTTTCAGGATCTTAGCACTAGAAGGTCCTTTAAAGGTCATGTTTCAACAATTGAAGAAATTTTTTTTTTAATAGTTAAGTGTCTTCACTAAGTTTTTCAAGAACATTCTCAAGAGCAACTTTTTACATATGAATCCATTTACATAGCAGAGTGCCAACTATTACCAAAATACGTAATTTCCTTTTCAGCAAATATTTTCATACAGCAGCATTTACTGATTACAGACGGGGTACTTTACAAATGTTAGGTATTTAAAAAATTTATTTATTTTCCAGGATAATTAGTATATTCAAAATTATACAATGTAGTCATTTTTTGTGGCCCTTTACAAATTTCTTGCTAACCCCCATCTCCCTTCTGCTTTCCACCTCTAGTAGCCTTAGTTCTGTTCTCTCCTTTTGAAAGTTCAGTGACTTATTGTGATTGTGGTATCTTTCTTTTTTCTTCATTTGTTTATTATTTTTTAATTTATTTTTAAATTTATCATTATACAATATAGTTGATTTTTGTGGCCCTTTACCAATTCCTCCCTTTCCCAGCCCCATCAACATCATATTTGTTCTCTTAACAAGTTCAAGGAATTATTGTGATTGTTGTGTCTTTTCTTTTCCTATTTATTTGTTTATTTTTATTAGCTCCCACATTTAAGTAAGTATATATGGTATTTCTCTTTCTGTGCCTGGCTATTTCACTTAACATAATTTTCTCTAAGTTCATCCATGTTGCTGCAAATGGTAGTATTTCATTCTTTTTTTATAGTAGCGTGGTGTTCCATTGTGTAGATTTACCACATTTTCCTTATCCACTTGTCCAAAGATGGGCATTTAGGCTGGTTCCACCTCTTGGCTATCGTAAAAAGAGCGGCAATGAACATGGGAGTAAAGGTTTCCCTTCGACATGATGATTTCCATTCCTTTGGGTATATACCCAGCAGTGGGATAGCTGGGTCATATAGCAGTTCTATCTGTAGTTGTTTAAGGAACCTCAATACCATTTTCCATAATGGCTGCACTATTTTACAGTCCCACCAATAGTGTAGGAGGGTTCCTTTTTTCCACATCCTCACCAGCATTTGTTATTCTCAGTCTTTTGGATATTAACCAGCCTAACTGGAGTGAGATGATATCTCAGTGTGGTTTTGATTTGCATTTCCCAGATGCTGAGTGATGTTGAGCATTTTTTCATGTGTCTGTTGGCCATTTGTATGTCTTCCTTTGAGAAATGCCTGTTCAGCTCCTTTGCTCATTTTTTAATTGGGTTACTTGTTTTTTTGCTGTTAAGTTGTTTGAATTTCTCATATATTCTGAATATTAATCCTTTGGATGCATATTTTGCAAGTATTTTCTCCCATTCTGTTGGATGTCTTTTTGCTCTGTTAATTGTTTCTTTTGCTGTGCAGATGCTTTTTAGTTGGATATTATCCCATTTGTTTATTTTTCCTTTGGTTGCCTATGCTTTTGGGATCGTATTCATAAAGTCTGTGTGCAGTCTTACTTCCTAAAGTATTTTCCCTATGTTTTCTTTTAGGAGTTTTATAGTTTCAGGACATATATTTAATTCTTTAATCCATTTTGAGTTGATTTTGGTATATGGTGAGAGGTACAGGTCTAGTTTCATTCTTCTGCATGTGGATGTCCAATTTTCCCAGCACCATTTATGGAAGAGGCAGTCTCTTCCCCAGTTTGTGTTCTTGGTGCCTTTGTCAAAGATCAGATAACTATAGGTATATGGGATGATTTCTGGTTCTCTATTTTCTTCCATTGGTCTGTATGACTGTTTTTATGTCATTACCATGCTGTTTTGGTTACTATAGCTTTGTAGTATAGTTTGAAGTCAGGTAGTGTTATTTATTTATTTATTTTGCTCAGGATTGCTTTGGGTATTTGGGGTCTTTTTTTGTTCCATATGAATGTTAGGATTGTTTTTTCCATTTCTGTGAAGAGTCTCATTAATATTTTGATTGGGATTGTGTTGAATCTGTAGATCATTTTGGTTAATGTGGACATTTCCATAATGTTAATTCTTCCAATACAAGAGCACAGAATATATTTCCATCTTCGTGTGTCTTTAATTTTTCTCAACAGTGATTTGTTGTTCTGGTTGTAGAGATTTTTCATGTCCTTGGTTAATTTTATTCCTAGGTATTTAATTTTTTTGGTGACTATTGTAAATGGGCTAGCTTTCTTGATTTCTTTTTCTGCTAGTTCATTGTTTGAGTATAAAAATGCTACTGATTTTTGCGTGTTGATTTTGTATGCTGCAACTTTGCTGATATCATTTATCAACTTTAAGAGTTTTTTTGTCGAGTCTTTAGGTTGTTCTATATATATGTATATATAGGATCATGTCATCTGCAAACAGGGACAATTTGACATCATCTTTCCAATCTGGAGGCCCTTTATTTCTTTCTCTTCCCCGATTGCTCTGGCTAGTACTTCCAATACTATGTTGAATAGGAGTGGATAAATTCATGCCTGGGGTGGGGAACATGCCTCATAAGATAGTCTCTTCTATTTTTTGGATATTTTTTTTTTCTTTACAGTGAACTAAATTTCTCTTCTCCATTCCTCTGGCATTAAAAAAAAAAAAAAATTCTCTATGTTAAAAACATCTACCATTGCATTAGGGTTTTCCAGAGAGACAGCATCAACAGGATATGTTATAAATATATGAGAGGAAATTTATTAGGCAAATTAGCTTGTGCGATTATGAAGAGAAGTTCCACTATAGGCCATCTGCAAACTGGATGCCAGTAGCATGGCTCAGTCCAAGTCTGAAGGCTTCAGGACCAGGGAAGCTGATGGTGTTCTTGGTGTAAGTGCTGGAACCAAAAAGCTGAAGAGTCTCACACTCTGATGTCCATGGACAGGAGAGAAGAGTGTATCCCAGCTCCAGTGAATAAAAGGAGATTGCCTTTTTTCTCCATTTTTTTTGTTTTCTCCAGGCGCTTAGCAGATTGGATAGTTCCCACATATTGAGGGTGGATCTTTCCCACCCAGTCCCCTCAGTCTCTCATGCTAGTCTCTCTGGAAACATCCTTGTGGACACACCTAAAAAGATAGCTTTCTCAGCCTTCCTTACTTTAATCAAGTTGACACCTAGAATTAACCTTCACAGCCATCTTAAAAAAACTTATTATCTTTTTAATTGACACATAATAATTGTACATATTTGTGGGATACATGTGATATTTTGATACATGTATACATTGTATAATGTTCAAATCCGGGTAATTTGCATACTCATCACCTTAAACATTTTTCATTTTTTCATATTGGAAACATTCAAAATCCTCTCTTTTAGCTGTTTTAAGATATACAAAAAATTATTGTTACTTTGTGTTGTCACCCTACTGTGCCATAGAACACTAGAACTTATTCCTCCTATCTAGCTGTAATTTTGTATCTGTTACCAACCTCTCCCTGTCTGCACCTCTCCGCTACCCTTCTCAGCCTCTAGTATCCACTATTCTATTTTCTACTTCAATGACATCAACTTTTTTAGCTTCCACGTATGAGTGAGAACATGTGGTATTTGTCTGTCTGTGCCTGGCTTATTTTGCTTAACATAATGTCTTCCAGGCTCATTTGTGTTGCCATGTATGGCAGGATTATTCTTTTTTATGGCTGCATGGTATTTTATTGTGTCTCTGTGCCACATTTTCTTTATCCATTCATCTGTGATGGACACTTAGGTTGATTCCAATCTTGTTGTGAATAGTGCTGCAATAAACACAGGAGTGCAAATATATCCCCAGCATACTGGATTCCTTTCCTTAGGAGTATTGCTGGATTATGTGTTACCTCCACACTTAGTTTTTGTGAGGAACCTCCATACTGTTTTCCGTAATAGCTGTACTAATTTACATTCTCATCAACAGTGTATAAGAGTTCCCCTTTCTCTGCATACTTGACAGCATTTGTTTTTTGTCTTTTTGATAATACTGATTGTAACTGGGGTGTGATGATTGTAGTTTTGTGGTTTTGATTTGCATTTCCCTGATGATTAGTGATGTTGAACGTTTTCTTATATACTTGGCCATCTGCATGTTTTCTTTTGAGAAATGTCTATTCAAGTCATTTGTCCATGTTTAAATCAGATTATTATTATTTTTTCTGTTGTTTGAGTTCCTTATATATTATGGGTATTAATCCCTTGTTTGATTAATAGTTGCAAATATTTTCTCCCATTCTGCAGGTTGTCTCTTCACCCTGTTGATTGTTTCATTTGCTGTGTGGAAGCTTTTTAGTTTGCTGTAATCCCATTTGTCTATTTTTCCTTTTGTTGCCCATGCTTTTGAGGTCTTATCCATAAAACTTTGCCTAGATAAATGTCCTGAAGTATTTCCCCTATTTTTACTCTAGTTGTTTCATGGTTTGGGTCTGACATTTAAGTCTTTAATTCATTTTGGGTTGGTTTTTGTATATGGGGAGAGGTAGGAGTCTAGTTTCATTCTTCTGCATGTTGATATCCAGTTTTTCCAGCACCATTTATTGAAGAAACTCTCCTTTTTCCAGTGTATGTTCTTGGTGTCTTTCTGAAAAATTCATTGGCTGTAACAAAGTGGATTTGTTTCTGAGTTCTTTATTCTGTTCCATTGGATCAAGTGTTTTTATGCCAGTACCATGTGGTTTTGCTTACTATAGCTTTGTAGTATATTTTGAAGTCAGGAAGTGTGATGCCTCTGGCTTTGTTCTTTTTGCTCAGGATTGCTTTGGCTGTTCAGGGTCTTTCGTGGTTCAGTATGAATTTTAGAATTGTGTTTCTATTTCTGTGAAGAATGTCATTGATATTTTGACAGGGATTGCATTGTATCTGTAGATCACTTTGAGAAGTATGGTCATTTTAACAGTATTAATTCTTTCAATCCATGAACATGGGATGTCTTTTTAGTTTTCTTTTTGTGTGTTTCAATTTCTTTTGTCAGTGTTTTTAGTTTTCCTTGCAGAGATCTTTCACCTCCTTGGTTAAATTTATTCCTAGGTGTTTTATTTATTTGTTTATTTTGTAGTTATTGTAAATGGGATTGGTTTCTTGATTTCGTTTTTAGCTAGTTCATTGTTGGTGTATAGAAATACTACTGGTTTTTGCATGTTGAATTTTGTATTTTGCAACTTTACTGAACTTATTTCTAAGAGTTTTTTGATGGAGTCTAGGTTTTTCTGTATATGAGATCATGTTGTCTGCTAATAGGTACAATTTGACTTTGTCTTTTCCAATTTGGATGCCCTTTATTCCTTTCTCTTGCCTAATTGCTCTGGCTAAGACCTCCAGTATTATGGTCAATGAGAGTGGTGAGAATGGGCATCCATTACTTGTTCTAATTCACAGTGTCCAGTATGATGTTAGCTGTGGGTTTGTCATCTATGGCTTTTATTGTGTTGAGGAATGTTCCTTCTATACCTAATTTGTTGAGTTTTTGTCATGAAGGGATGTTGAATTTTATCAAATGCTTTTTATATGTCTCTTGAGATGATTACATGATTTTTGTCCTTTATTCTGTTAATGTGATGTATCACATTTATTGACTTGTGTGTGTTGAACCATCCTTGCATCTCTGGGATAAATACCATTTGATCATGCTGTATAATCTTTTTAATGTGCTGTTGGATTGGTTTGCTAGTATTTTGTTGAGAATTTTTGCATCTTTTTCACCAGGGATATAGGCCTGTAGTTTTCTTTTTTTGTTGTGTCTTTGTCTGATTTTGGTATCAGGGTAGTGCTGGCTTTGTAAAATGAGTTTAGAAGAATTCCCTTGTCTTTAATTTTCTGAAATAGTTTGAAAAGAATTGGTATTAGTTTTTCTTTAAAATTTTGGTAGAATTCAGCAGTGAAGCCATCCAGTCCCAGGCAACATCTATCCTCTTAATCCTTGCAATACTATTCTCAGTTGTTCTCTTCTGGATGTCTGATTTAATTATCAATTAACTCTTAAAAATAGTACATAGATTTATTTATTTATTTATTTTGGTTTTGTTTTTGTGGCTGGCAGGTTCAGGGATCAAACCCTGGACTTTGGTGTTATCAGCACCATGCTCTAACCAACTCAGCTCACTGGCCAGTCCAGTATATAGATTTAAAATAGCCTAGTACAGAGTCATTATCTCATGTTTTTAGGATATTTTTGTTAATGCAGGTCCAAGATGATATTAGCTCTTTTTCTCAACCATAGCATATTTCAACTTATTTTAACTTTTATTGTGAACCATAGCAAATTTTTACTTAATCATTTATTGGTAATTTTAATACTATTTATTAATTCCACAGTTATTAATTATTTCTAGGCTATTTTAGATACTATATATATATATATATATCTCTTTTTGTGACCGGTAAGGGGATCACAACCCTTGGCTTGGTGTCGCCTGCACCACGCTCAGCCAGTGAGCGCACTGGCCATTCCTATATAGGATCTGAGCCTGCGGCGGGAGCGCTGCTGTGCTCCCAAGTGCCACACTCTCCCGAGTGCGCCATGGGGCTGGCCCGATACAATATTTTTAAGTCAATTTTTTTTCTTGTACGATGGATTTTTTTCCTCCTCAAATCTGTTCAATTTGATTTTCGTCCATTTTACTATGAAAAGATTTTTCATTTCTTTTCTGATTGGATGGCTAGAAGTATACTTCTGTAATACTTAAAATTTTGCATCTTTTCTTAAAGTTACCCAATCAAATTTTAGTTTTCTACTCTGGTATATATTTTTCTAATATATGCTGTTCTTTTCTTCTTTTTAGATTAAACATAATTTTTAAATACCTACCATGTGCCAGGTACCTATGTAATTCTACTTGATTTTTACAACAATTTAGAAAGTAGATATAAATAGCCCCATTTTATAGGTAAGGAATCTGTGGCTCAGAACAAAAGGCACTTTTCAAAGTCATTTGGCCAGTAAGTGGTAGAGTCAGGATATGACTGGGCCGACCGCGTGGCGCACTTGGGAGAGTGCAGCGCTGGGAGCGCAGTGGCGCTCCCGCCCCGCAGGTTCGGATCCTACATAGGGATGGCCGGTGCGCTCACTGGCTGAGCACGGTGTGGGCGACACCAAGCCAAGGGTTGCGATCTCCTTACCGGTCACAAAAAGGACAAAAAAAAAAAAAGGATATGACTGTAGGTACTGTTTGCCTGTAAAAACTGTGTTCTTTTCTCTGTACCACAGAAATAGTATCTTCTGCTGTAATTTAGAGTTAGCTCCCAGCTCACCAAATTTTACTGATATCCATGAGATTATTTTTACTTGCCTATACTTGAGATTTACTTTTGCTTTAGGTGAAGTGATAAAGTACTTTGGAGCTTGCCTTAATCAAGACCCTAAAGGTGCTTGTCAGTACTGTCCAGTATTTTCCTGGCAATTTTAGGCTCCTCTGTTACTAAAGTTTTTCTTTTGTTAACCTCTTTTATGATAGCCAGTTTTGCATTTTGTGGAAAATTTTCTTCTTTCGCTTCAAATTAAAGCTAGATGCCTTTCCGTTCAGCCTGACCACATTCTTCTTTGTCTTCATGAGATGGGCTCTGTTCCTTGGTAGCGATTTATCATTCTAAGTCATGGTTCAGAAAATAAATTCTGTCATTCAGTACTATTGATTGAGAGCAATTTACCTCATATGCTCTCCTTTTCAAACTGGTCTTCAGCTGGGTGAAGAGAAGAAAAACGTAACCTGCCTTCTTAGCTTCCACATTAAGTAAGGAGAAATAGGCTGTTCGTGGCTTTTCATGATATCTGATCATGATCTGGTAGACTTTCTTGATACTTGATTTATTTAACAAAAATTTCAGGTCCTGTCGTGTCAAGCTCTGTGCTGGGCACTAGTGATATATTGGTAAATAACACATATAGTCTCTGTTATCATGGATGCAGATAAATAAAAGATAATCATTTAATGTGATATATACTTTGATAGGGAAGTTCAGAGAGGCATGAGCCCATGAGAACATCTTATCCAACCTTGGCTAAAGAGATTTGAGGTAATCATGTGATATAGTCCTGAATATACCCTGAAAATATATCCCTTTTCACATACCATGGTGAAACTGGTTCAAGAGAGTTCTGTCAGAGCTAAAAGTGCCCCCTTCATCCTCTTTCCTCCTCTGAAGCAGAAACAGAATCCTGTGGTTTTGCTCCTATTGGTGCAGTACATATTGAGGTCTTAGAAAAAGCCTTACTGAGCTTTACCATCCTAAGAAAATATGCTTGTCCACGTATCCCTCAACCAGTCTGTTTCTCATTTTCAAAATTTTGTCTTCAGCTGTTTTCTCCTGTGTCTGATAGTAGGACAAATCAAATTTATTATGTTGCTTCCATAACCTCTAGAAAGGGATTAATTGTGCCACAGCCAATCTTTCTCCTGGGGTTTTTCCCTTAATCTTAACCTGTTATAGAGTTTAAAATATTGATGTATATCAAAGTACTTTGACCGATCTGTAGGAAAAAAAAAATATATATATATATTTTTTGTATTTTAATCTTCACACCTTGGGAAATATGCAATATGGATGGAAACATCACAGTCAGAAAAACTATGGGGGAAGACCTTTTAGGTTCCTTAGTGGAAACTGACGCTACTTTTTGGTTAAATGGCAAGCAACTTCTGGGACTCATGTATTGTGTCAGACTTTAAGGTATTATATATAGTTCTGAGCTTTAGAGTAGATCCAGGGCTACTCAATCTATATACACGAATTATTTAAGGGAAAACTTAAGTTTCATTAATTTTCTGTGTCCCTTTTGTCAGTTTAATAAAATACTGGCAGATATAGCTTCATCCATACTGACAGGGGCAAACTGTTTTTAAAATGTCTCTAATTTTACTTATAAACAAACAGAAAACATCCAAGTTTGGTGCGGCTTTTTTTAAATTGGCCATACATTTGTAAGACATTTTATGTCTATTAGTTTTTCACTTTGTTATGCTTAAGCCAGTCATCTTTGGTTGGTTGAAAACTGACCATTTTAGTTTAAATATTTTTCCCCTGAAACATGAGATTAAAAAAACCCCAAAACTCCAAAATAAAGCATTAACATATTAACATATTTGGCCTAAAAAGACTTCATATATAAAAATGTGGAAAAGTAAAATCTTGAGATTAATATGGACATTAGTGATTGGTGCAAGTTAGGAGTCAGATATTTGGGCTCCCTTGGTGCTGGTTACCTGAGACAAACCATTTTATTACCTCTTTAGCTGACAAAGGAGACAGGGTTAAACAAACTGGTCACTTAGACAGTCATGATATTTATCATCTAAGTTCAGCTATTTGGGATAAGATTTTGTAGCCTATGAATTGCTAATATGGGGTGGTGGAGAGTTGTCAATGTTAACTAGCATTTATTTTAACAGCTACTGAAAGCGCAGAAGAAGGCCCAGAGAAGGGAGCATATGGTAAAACTTGAGGCTGAGAAGAAAAAGCTTCGTACTATACTTCAAGTTCAGTATGTATTACAGAACTTGACACAGGAACACGTACAAAAAGACTTCAAAGGGGGCTTGAATGGTGCGGTGTATTTGCCTTCAAAAGAACTTGACTACCTCATTAAATTTTCAAAACTGACCTGCCCTGAAAGAAATGAAAGTCTGAGGTAAGCTAATGAAAAGATTTTCCTGAAATAGAACACATGACACTTTAGCTTTTTAGTTATATATATCTACTATATAGAAATTAAAAAAAATTAATTTGATTTAATATGGGAAACCTTGGCTGGTCCAGACTCTGACAGGGTTGGTAGATTGTCTAAAATGAAAGTGAATTTGAACGGTCTTATTAACATGCTCCTTTATTGTGACACTGATTTTAAAAATAATGTCTGATCATCAGGTTTTAACTCTATACAAGTATTAACCATACTACTAATTGTATATATTCCTAAAACTTTTTTTGTAATTTTCCCAGCACTTTTGCCTTCTTACTTCTGCTGTACTTAAGAAGTGGTAAATAAGATTTAACTTTGCCAGTATCATTAAGTTTTCAAAGTGAGGAGCATTATTTGTTGTTTGTATTATGCTGTGAATAAATACTGAGAAACAGATTTGATAATTTAAAATATAAGACTAGCAAATTGGGGCTACACAATTTTTTCCCCTACAGTTATTCATTTATTGTTTTTGTTTTGATGGAGTAAATCAGCTAAGGAACAGATTTCTATGCTTTTGCTTTGTTAGATACAGGTTGTTCTGACTTCGTGTCTGTTAGCATGCTAAAATAGCATCAGATTTCAACTGTTTTTAGAAATCAGCCTCTTGTTAGGAAAAAACCTAATAAAACTCTTAATTATACCTATACGAAGGTGCTTCAAAAATTCATGGAAAGATTTGTATTCTCTTTTAATTCTATTTTTCCATGAATTTTTTGAAGTACCCTTGTATACTGCCATATATCTTTTTATTCCTGTGTTGATATTCAACTCCATCATTATTACCTATCTGGTTGCTTCCTTCTACTTCACTTTGGTGATGTCAGGGAGTATAGTATAATATGTGAAATGTAAGCAAAACATAATTAGCAAAATAAACTTCTCTCTTTAAAGTCAAATGCTACTCTTAAAATTTTCATTCCACTTCTTTTTCATCTGGACATATATAGTACCCCCACACCCCCTTATCTGCAGGGTATACATTACAAGACCCCCAGTGGATGCCTGAAACCTTAGATAGTACCCAAACCCTATGTATATACTGTTTTTTCCTATACATACATACCTATGATAAAGATTAATTTATAAATTAGGGACAGTAAAAGATTAACAACAACAATAAGAAAATAGAACAATTATAACAGTATACTGTAATAAAAGTTATATGAACATGGTCTCTTTCTCTCAAAATACTATTATATTTTTGGACCAAAGTTGACCACAGGAAACTGAACCTGAAGAAAGTGAAACTGCAGATAAGGGGGGCACTGCTGTACTTGATTACTAATGATACTGCACTGGCAGCTTTAAACTCATCTTTGGTGTATTCCTTAATAGTTGTATTTGGTAAAACTTTAGATGTTTTAAGGAAAAATTGTTACATTTGAAATCCATAAACGGGCATTTAGTTACCTTGAAAAATTTTAATTTTTTATTTCCAAAGAGTAAAAAGACAAAACTAACATTTGAATGTCTTGACTATTAATGGATTATATTGCATAAATTGTACTGCTCCACATGTATATATATGTACTTCTAAAGCCACTTTGTTCTGCTGCTGCTTTTCCTTGTCAGTGTTGAAGACCAGATGGAGCAATCATCCTTGTACTTTTGGGACCTTTTGGAAGGTAGTGAGAAAGCAGTAGTAGGAACGACATGTGAGTCTTCTCTACTCTGGACTTATGCAGTAAATACTAAACTTTATGTCTGGAAGTTTAGTATGATATTGAGGGTCTAAACTGTGTCAGTCCATCAGAACTTACATGTCTGACAATACTATATTCATTGAGAGAATGAGTCCTCTTTTTTTAGTTCTGTTAAAAGGAGCTATTGTATAGTCATAGTCACTAAAACAGAACTTAGGGAGGGTTCTGAAGTGACAAGTCAAATATGATTTGAGAACAGAGCTAAAAACTAGTAGTGCTGGCTTCAAAACTAGCTTGATCATTTTGGAGTTCTCTATTCAGATGGTAGCACCTGTGCTATTTAAGGATCTTAAATCCACACATTAGGCTTATCAGCCTAAGAAAATATGAATGATTTGGCTACATAGTCTATTGGAATGATCTGGAGAGAGAAAGAGAGAGAGAGAGAGAGAGAGAGAGAGAGAGAGAGTCCTTTTGGCTTCCTAAATAGCCTTTGGCCAAATGACCAAGTACAAATAGCTGGACTTTGTGTACTAGCTTAGGATAATGAAAACTCACTAGTAGCTAATAAACACTTTTGTTTCTAGTGATTGCTTCCTTTGTAAAAAAAAATGTCCATGTATATATAACTATCTCAAAATTTCTAAGTTTGTTTAAATCACAATTAAAAATTTATTTCTTGGTTAGGATGCTAAATGATACTAAAATTGTTTGGAAAATATTTTGGCAGTTTCTTATAAAGTTAAGCATACACTTACTGTATGATGAAGCATTTACACTTCTAGTACCCAAAAGAAATAAAACATGTGTTTATATAAATACTTGTACGTGAATGTTCATACCAGCTTTATTCATAATAGTCCCAAACTGGACACAGCCCAGATGCACATCAACTGATAAATCAATAAACAAAACATGGTATATCCATGCAGTGGAATTTACTCAACAATAAAGAAAGCATTGAACTATTGATACATACAACAACGTAGATGAATCTCAAAACAATTATGCTGAATGAAAGAAGCCAGACAAGAAAATGAGTACATATTGTATGATTTTATTTAGATGAAATTCTAGAAAAGACGTAAGTAGAACGATAGTAGGTTACTGGTTGCCAGCAGTCCAGAGGATCAGAGGAGGGGATTGATCGCAGAAGGGTCATGAAGTAACTTTTTAGGTTGATAAAAATGCTCTATGTTATGGTGCTGGTGGTGGTAACACAACTATAAATCTGTTAAAACTGTATACTTAAAATAGGGAAATCTTGTTATTTATAAATTATACCTGAAAGCTGTTTAAAAAAAATTTTTGACTGGCCAGTTAGCTCAGTTGGTTTGAGCTTGGTGTTGTAAAACCAAGGTCGTGGGTTCAGATACCAGCACTGGTCAGCCAACCAAAAAAACCTCCAAAAAACAAACAAACAAAAAAAAACAAAAGAAAATCTTATGTCACAGTACTCCTACAAAAGGAAGAATAGACCCAAATCAAGTATGGAAACTCTCCTTAGTTTGGGAATTATGTCTTCAGTGGATATTTAAAATGAAATGACTTTAGACCTATTTGTAGTGTAGCAGCTTTAAAATCATTTAAAGATTTTTCTTGGTCATCAAATGGTCAGGTACTAGGAGTGACATATAGCATACTCAAGAGTAAAATCTTAATCATAGAATTTTGTAGTTTAAAAATACTTTAGAGATTTTCCAAAATAGAGTTTTCTAATGTTTATGTTCAGGGAACTGTCTTATGTTTCTCTAAAGCCTTAATTACTTGGAAAAGATAGAGTAGTTGCTAGTTGTGATGTCTTGGGGGCAGGTGGGAAAAATGACTTGTCTCTCAGCTCAGGGAATAGATGTGTGCTTTTGTGAACATCTTAGAGTCTTTGATTAGTGTCTCTGATTTTTAGTCATTTGTCAAATGGTGGAAGTGGAGGCCCAGAGAAACTTAAGTGACTTGCTGAACTTTGAGATTCTGATTATTAAAATCTGTATTGATTCAGCATAAAATAAAGATGGACTGCATATTTACTTTTCATGGTACTGACCAGTTCTGAATCCCCTCAGTGTAAACTATTGTAATGACATACTTTAACTAGGATAAAATTAGGATTTCTATTCCCAATAATTTTTAATGAACTATTGGGTTATGAGATAACTAAGTCTTAATTATTCTTTCTTAGACAAACACATGAAAGATCTACTGTCTAAATTACTGAATTCAGGCTATTTTGAAAGTATTCCAGTTCCCAAAAATGCTAAGGAAAAAGAAGTATCATTGGAGGAGGAAATGCTAATACAATCAGAGAAGAAAAAACAATTATTGAAGACCGAATCTGTTAAAGAGTCAGGTTTGTGGTGATCTCTGAAATTTTTTATAGTATTTGCATTTTTTAACACCGCAAATGGGTCAAATCATTGTGTAGTGATCGCCTTATTTTGATGTGTTAGATTCTACATACATGGAAATCTTTACTTTCTGCAGGATAAGCCTAGATTTAGAAAATGTCTCTAGGCTTTATAGCCATGATTTAAGAGTGAACCTTAATAGAAATAACAGTTTATACTTTAGGTTATACTTTGTGCCAAGAGAGTACATTAGTTAAAATGAGGCATTTGTGGAATGAACCTTTCTGTTAAACTACTAGTAGGATAATTCCATTTAAAATTGTTGTTTAAAATGTAAGTTGTAATAGAATCAAATACTGTACTAGAATGAGAGTGTAAATAACCTAATATTAAAGTATTGATTCAGGGTTGGCTGGTTAGCTCAGTTGGTTAGAGCATGGTGTTATAACACCAAGGTCAAAGGTTTGGATCCCCATACTGGCCAACCAAGGACTGTCCCCCCCCCCCAAAAAAAACCCAACAACGACAACAACAAAAACCTCACACAAATAAAATAAAGTTGTGATTCAGGAAAAAAGTTGCCAAAATCAGTAAAAGATATATACTTTTCAAATTACCATTTTCTTAGAAGAAATATTTTGAGCAAATGATACTTTTTCTTTGATTTCTTTAAGTTGGATTTATTAAGGAAATATGTCTTCTAAGGAGGTTGTTCAGGCTGGTAGCCACTAGCAAGATTCAAGTCATTTCCCATGTTTACTTCCAATTAATTCTTAATACTAAGTCTGGTGCTTCAGTATCTTTACTCCCTTACCTCCCTACTGACATTAAACTGGCTTGTGAGAAGTCTTTAAGGGCTCTCTTTAAAGCTGAGATGACTAATTTTTATCCCTTGGGACCTGAGCTAAAATTCCAACTGGAAAAAAACTGTGCTTTTGTGGGGTAAGAGAGATAGTCTTATTTTCAGTTAGAAATCAGTTTTTAACTGAAACTTAACTTTAGTAAGGTTTCTTATGTAAGGAGGGCCACTAGCTTCAACTAGCCTCAGACCTCAAGCTTTTGACCAACAAGCAGTAGTTAGAATTACTCCTGCCTTCAATAAGCTTAATTGTTCTATCCTTTTTCTTCTGAGTCTTCTGAAATACTCCTATGCTGCTGGAATGAATTATAGTTGTAATCAGTTTAAAAACATATAATTTACCTAATATTAATATTCCTTTTATCTTCCCAGAGGCACTTCTGGAACTTGCGCAGCCAGAGATACAGCCACAAGAGGTAAGATACTGAAAGGTAATTCGCTGATGTTGGTTTTTCAGATTTTTGTTTAGTATTGTCGTTAGGAGATGAGGCTCAGGAGCCAGAATGGCTGAGATTGAATCCTGGCTCTGCAGCTTACTAACTTAGTGACTTTGGGCAAGATATTTAGTTCAGCCTTGTCTGTTGCCCCATATGTAAAGTGGGAATAATGATAATGCCTACCTCATGAGGTTATTGTGTCATGTGATTGAAGAAGTTAACCTAAATTCTAAATTACTCAGAATTTGGCCTGGAACACAATAACTGCTCAAGTGTTAGCTGTTGTTATTTTTGGCTCTTGTGTTAGAATTTAAAAGATGTACAGGATTTAGCTTTAAAATTCACTCACATTGGTAGCAAAAGGAGGGTGTTTGTTCTTTTTCTGAAGTGACATCGAAATTCATGGAAGCTAAAAAGAATGGAAGGAGCAAAAACACAGTATATTTGATATACAAGGGTACTTCAAAAATTCATGAAAAGATTTTTATTATCTTTCAATTCTATTTTTCCACGAAGTTTTTGAAGTAACCTTATTAAGAGACATAAAGAAAAGGCCGGTAATTCAGGAAACATAAAGCCTAAGATTAAATAGTATAACTTTGTGTAATTGAACTATCCTCTGCCTTAACTTTTAAGGGAATAAAGTGGGTAGAAGAGTCCTAAAGTGGGCAAAGGCAGCATAGCCTTGGTAAAAGAGCCTGTATCAAGCAAACGTGGCACCACAATGTGCAATTCTTGCCAGTCTTAAGTTTAGTCAAGTAGAAATTGCTACTTTTGAAGAATCAAAGTTTGTACTTCTGTTAATCGAAAGAAAAGGGTTGGACAAAGAAGTAGGACAGTCTTTTCAAGTAGGATAAAGACAGAAGTTTCTTGTTAGCACAATGGCTCAGATCAATGGACATAGGAATATTAATAGAGTTGAATGTTCCCTTTAAGGTCTTCTGAGAATTTTGTGATTTATGCACATTATTTCTCTGGTCTAGTTTCTTAACAGACGTTATATGACAGAAGTAGATTATTCAAGCAAACAAGACGAAGAGCAATCTTGGGGAGTAGATTATGCTAAGAAACCAAATCTCCCCAAATGTTGGGATATGCTTACTGAACCAGATGGTCAGGAGAAGAAACAGGAATCCTTCAAGTCCTGGGAGTCTCCTGTTAAACACCAGGAGGTATCAAAGCCTGCAGTTTCCTTAGAACAGAGGAAACAAATTCCAAAACTCAGGTCTACTCTGCCAGAAGAGCAGAAGAAGCAGGAGGTCTCCAAACTCAAGCTAACTCCTAGCCAGTGGAAGCAAGAAACTCCTAAATCCAAAGCAGGATACATTCAAGAGGAACAGAAAAAACAAGAAACACCAAAGCCTTGGCCAGTTCAGCTGCAGAAAGAACAGGATCCAAAGAAGCAAACTCCAAAGTCTTGGACACCTTCTATGCAGAGTGAACAAAATATCACCAAGTCATGGAACAGTCCCATGTGTGAAGAACAGGACTCAGAACAGCCAGAGACTCCAAAATCCTGGGAAAACAATGTTGAGAGTAAAAAACACTGTTTAACACCACAATCACAGATGTCTACAAAGTCCTGGGGAGGTGCTACAACAAGCCTCATACCAAATGACCAGCTCCTGCCCAGGAAGTTTAATACAGAACCCAAAGATGTGAGTTTATTTGTATCAGTCTGCTTCTGTCAATGTAGCTATAAATAAGGAGTTGTAATAATGATAACTTTTTAATTCTCTTTAAAATGACAACAACAGCAAAACCCATGTTAAATTAACACATTTCATTCAACTCTTTAATGTGTAGATTTATTGTTTGCCCTAGGAAATTGGAAGTTAACCTAGTCTGTTGTTGAGTCTAACCTGAGATGAAATGTGCACAATTATAAAATGTTAAGTTTTAATGCTAAAATTTTAATAACATAATGACATCAAAATGATGGATGGTTCAGACAAGGTCGTAATGTGAACAAGTGAATAATGTAAATGCTTGTCACAGGATGGGTGATGTGTTATATTTCACTTGGTGTCTTCTGCCTGTCACATGATTGACTTTTTTGGACAGAATTTATATTTTTCTATAGTCTCTTCTTTTTGACTCATTACTAGTCACTCAGATTAGTCTGTACTCTTATGAAGAAGGTACAGGGTGATTGCAGATATTTTAGTAGTTGGGGAAGGATTTGAATTCATTCTGTATTTCCATTTCAAAATGAGAATTTTACAGAGATAGGAAACTGTAGGCATTAAATATTTTGTAGTTAGGTTTTGGAGTATGAGATTTAGTTCAAAAGTAAGGTTTCAATCTGTTAATGACAACCTATTTCAGGAAGATAAGGCTTATACCTTGGATACAATCCTGTTAGTGTTACCTTTTATTAAATTATAAATTACTTAACTACCACTCTTCATAATGCAAATGTATCAACTTGTTTGCTAAGAAATGTGTTCTCCGTCTCTATGTAGCAGTAGTCTTCCATGCACTTCTGTGCCATTTTAGCCAAAGGCTTTCCAATCAATCTTTGGTCCTCTTAACAGTGTGAAAACATTTTGCTAGGGGAAAGCAAAGCATTGCATTTTATAAATAAATTACTCCTAGCTCAGTTCTACCTTATGGGAAGAGAATTTTAGAGTTATCTTCTTTTGTTCTTCTTTCTCCCTGTATCCTTCAAGTGCTAGTTAATATTTATTTTAGCTTCTTCCTGACCCTACAGATCAGTAGCCTTACTTCATTAACCAGATATCACACAACAGTAGTTGTAATATGATAACTATTTGGACTAAGTTTGTAATATCTCAATAAAAGTGTTTAAAACAACTTGGTTTAAAATTCCACTAGGGATAGCAATGCCGAACCTTTACCATACCAGAATATTGATATCATGCTATTTGCTAAATAGGATTTAAAATCAGGGATACTTAGTAGGAAAGGTCAAAACTCATATTTAATTTGTTTTTATGACACAGCATTATGTTGAAGTTGTAGGATTTTTCAGTAACTGAGAAGACACTTCTATGTATAATACAATATTTGTCTCCCTCTTTCTTGCAATCTCAACTGTCTAGAACATGACTAAGTACAGTCAAGGGCAAAATAGAATTCCAAGTCAAAAGACTAGATAAAGCTAGAAGACCCCCTTATGTATTTACTTAGGGTTTACTATCTCTTATCTAGTACTTTGACAAGCTTAACTGTGTGACTTCTCAGTGAATTAGAAGGTGGAGAAGAGGAGCGTGTAGAGACAGGCATACTGACTGCTGTTGGAATAACTGTAAAATTGTTCTAATTCAGGATGTGTAGCAATTTTAAGCAATTTAACCTGAGGGCTAACCACCTTATAAATTATAAACATCAATAGCCCCCAAGAGTGTAATTACTTTATAACAAAATGTAATAGTGTATTTCCTCAATTTTAGGATATGTATATGTACATATATGTATTTACATCCTAATATTTCTGAAATCAGATACATCTTAAAAATGGGATGTATATTTAATGCAGTAGTAGTAATTTTTGCCCTGGAAAAAAATCATTGTCTCATAGTCAGTGGCATCTTATAGAGGACATATGGTAACTGATATCTGTAGTGGAAGCACTCTTAATGAGGAGATTCTGTTATTCTGGGTCTTCCTTTTAAAAATAGAATGCTTTATGTTTTAGACAGATTTCCATTAAAGTTGTTCTGAAGGGGGAAGAACTGTTTAAAATTTGCATAAATTATTTAGAAAATGTGTTTATGTGGAAATTCTTTACTTGAGATAAATCTGATAAATGAGCATTGCTGTTTGTTTTGCTTTCCTTAAGATGTGGTGATAAACTAAGTTTCCTGGATTAGGATATTGAATTTGAATTTCACTTTTATACATTATGGGTTTATCTTGTAGGTGCCTAAGCCTATGCATCAGCCTGTAGGTTCTTCCTCTACCCTTTCAAAGGATCCAGTATCGAAGAAAGAAAAACTGCAGGACTTGATGACCCAGATTCAAGGAACTTGTAACTTTATGCAAGTATGAGTCATTTAAAAAAAAAATCTTAAATGATGTACATGGGGCTACTAACTTCTGATCTGACGCTTTACTGTGAAATTGTTGTTAAGAGGATAGATTCTGTTGTCCAAAATGAGTGCAAATCCTGGCTGCGCTGCCTCCTAGCTCTGAAGGTTTAGGCAAATTACTTGATTCTGTCTCAGTTTCTTTTTTTGAAAAATGAGGATAATAATTCCTACTTCCTAAGTTTGTTGTGAATAAAAAATGAATTAAACATGTAAAAAGCTTTAAATACTGAAGAATTGTTAGTGATAATACATCATTGTTAATTTCCAACCAGAATGTGTTAATATATTCTATGCTTGGTATTCTGTTTGGTACCATTGTGTGTAAAAAATTATAAGACATTCATTGCCTTCGCCACTTGTAGAAGATTGTCAACTTGTGTTAAATTAATAGTTAAATGATAACTTTTGTGATACAGTGTTTAATTAAATTGTGTGATAGAGACTCTTACAGAATTTCAGAATAGTATGATATTTCTGATGGCTGAAGTAGTCAAATAAGTTACTTTTGTTTAGTAAAAAGGTTTTGAACTTTGGATTTACGCTTGGGTTTAAATTCCAGTTCTACCACCTACCATGTATATAACCTATAGCAAGTTATGTATTGTCCAACTCTCTACTTATTTGCAAAATGAAGGAATTGCCTGCTCCTTCTGTGTGTAGCTTAAGTATGCAAAATGTTGGAAACTTTTCTGAGAGAACCAAGATAGGCAGATAGGAGAGAATGGTTTCTCATCATGAAAGTGTGTAATAGCATGAGCTAGTAAGTGGTTGAGATAAAATAGAAACTCATTGGTTGGGTAAAATAAAGTTGAAGGTTCCGACTAGATTGCATAAGTGCTTATGTTTAAGACCTGAGGTTGGGAGTTTCATTTCCAACTTAGGCCTTGGGATAATTATTGTAGCTTTAACACTTGACACAACATTAAAGTCTGGCAGTTACTTTAGATTTTATTTTTAACTCTATTTCTTCTATAAAGACTAAATTTTTAACAGTTTGAGATAGTTATTAGCTAGATAACTATAGCTTTAGCAGGATAACTACAGTTAAGAAACTATGAGCAACATCATGAATAATTTGATAGTAATGGCTTTTAAGTAATCTTTGTTCCTACTCATTATTTAAAATCTTGTCTTTAGGAGTCTGTTCTGGATTTTGACAAACCTTCAAGTGCAATTCCATCCTCACAGCCGCCTTCAGCTGCTCCAAGTAGCCCAGTAGGTATGTAATCATTCTAAAGACTTGGGAAAAACAGCTTTAGATCTAACAGTTGTTCTTTCTTTTTTTTTTTTTTTTTGGAATTAAAAAAAATTTTATAGCAGTTTTAGTTTCACAGAGAAATTGAGCAGAAAGTAGATAGTTCCCATGCCCTTCTCCCACCCACATATACAGTTTCTCCTGTTATTGACATGTTACGGTAGTGTGGTACATTTGTTAAAATTGTGAATCAATATTGATTATTATTATTAACTTAATTTCATATTAGGGCTACCTCTTTGTATTGTACAGTCCTATGGGTTTTGCCTAATGTGTAATGTCATGTACTAACCATTACAGTATCACGCAGAATAGTTTGCTGCCCTAAAAATCCTCTGTGCTCCACCTATTCATCCCTCCCTCCCTTATCCACTGAAATCTGACAACCTTTTTTTTTTTCTTCATTATCTTAAGCATTTATCATTTCTTTAAAAATATGGAAGTCTTCATGAATTTGCATATCATCCTTATGCAGGGTCCATGCCAATCCTCTCTGTATTCCAATTTTTAGTGTATGTGCTGCTAAAGCAAAAGCTAACAATTGTTTCTTTTACAAATGATTTTACTCTAGATATCTTAAGAGTTAAAGTAACTATGTCTGTGTGTTAATTCTAGGGGTATCCATCTGTTATCAGAGTTATATGTGGGTAAATTTCCATTAGGACATTAGTGTACTTAACCAGCCCGTTTGCATTCTTTGGAGAAAGTCTCCACTTGGGTGAATAGAAATGCCTAGTAGCTGTTGTTGCAGTTTTTTATGTTCTTGGAGTGAGTTTTGACTAGAACTTACTTGACACCTTTGGATTCTAACTCTAGCGCTGTCTTTTGGATCCTAACTATGAGTGAGATTACCTTAGTGATGTGTAGAACAGTTATTAACATATAAATAATGATGGAGTGTAGATTTGAATCTGGTCTGATACTTCAAAGATTGGGCTTTTTGCTTCACACTAGTTTCTCTCAGGCAAGGAGTGAAAAAACCCACTGGTCCAGCTGTAATGAGCAGTATACACCAGCTGGAAGATTGGTGCAGTAATTCTTGGGTTGAGTAAGGAGAATAAATAGAGAGTAATTAACAAAAGTGATGGACATTAACAAGAAAGAAAATTAAGTAATTGAAAACATATTAGTATACATAGAGAGAGAGAGGAAAAAAACTTAGACAGTTGACCCAGCTAAGACTTACTTTGAAATTTGTGAAACTTGAGTATATCAGTTATTTACTATTCTTCATAGCTCAGGTTTCATCTTCCAGATTAGTATTACCAGTTATTTTTAAAAGTCATAATTTTTTTCTTTTGGGAGCCTTGAAATGATGCATCTGCCCATTTAACCTGTGTATCACAGATGGACCTAGTATTTCCTATGCTTCTACAATCTTCTCTGACTCTTTTTAAAGCTCTAATAGTGCACTGTGGACCTGACACCTAGTCCTTCAAGCTAATGCTTTTTTTGTAAAGCGTAAACTTTAGTTACCTCTCAGTTGATATGCATAAACTCTCCCTGCCCCCAATAATTTACTGTTTACTTCACTCTCTGCAGCACCTACAGAACAAAATCTGTCCAGTCAAAGTGATTTTCTTCAAGAGCCGTTACAGGTAACTTCTCCAAATTAATCTTTCATTTATTCTTCTTTACTATTCAGGGAAGAACATCTTGCTTTGGAGAAGAGTAATCAGACCTCATTCTAATGTACCTAACTAAATTATTAAAAATGTCCTAAGGATATCTAATTTTTTAGATTAAGTACAGCTGGTCCTGAAAAGATTCCCTGATGGCTATGCTGAAAATGTCTATTATACTAGAGGAGGTTAACTGACTTTAGTAAGGGAAGACCAGGCCTGAAGAATTCAGAGGTATCTTGTCTGAGAATATTACTTTGCTATTGAGCTATATAAGTCACTTAGTATTTACTATCAGCATAGTAAAGGGTCTGAAGAAACTAATTTTGTTTAACCTATGGTTAGCCAGTCCCCTCCCACCCCCAACATAATAATTAACATTCTGAGAAACTAATTTTCACAGAATACAGATACAAAGGACCAGATCATTGAGCTATCTAAACTCCACATTGCATTTCCATCAATAGTAAGCCCAAGGTTCACTTGTTTTCTGGTATACCTTAAAAGAAAATTTCTCAGTGTCCATCTGAAGACCTTACAGCAATTTTCTTGGCAGTAGCTGCTTTGGCAGTAAGAGAAATATTTTGACCAGTAGGTTCAACAGTTGTAACCTTGCCTTCTAAAAACTTCTGAGTAAATACCATTTATTTACAGTGGTTTATATATAGTTTGATGAGGTGTGGCTCAATTTTCAAACTGTATTTGTTGAGCAGTTTATATCAGTGGAATTTTGCCTTACCTTCCTCCGTTCTACTCACCGCTTTAACAAAAGCAGTTCTGTTTTTCTGTTTTATCTGTTCTAGCTGTTAGGGTTCTACATAAGGCTTTCAGTTGACAAGTTAAATTGTTTTGAGAAGCCACTGGTTTAGCGTAGTGGTTCTCAGGTGCAGTCTTGTGGGATGGCTGTGTCAGAATCCCCTGGTCACTTTAATAAAATATATTTTAAGGTATCACCTTAGACCTATTGGAGCAGAATTTCCAGGGGTGTTATCTAGGCATCTATATTTTTAATAAACTTTCTGAGTGAATCTGCATATCTGTTTTTTGAACCACTGGTCTTTAGTATATGTGCTGCCGAAGCGAGCACGAACCACTAGTCTTTAACATAATGTTTAATCACCAGTACTGAAACTGCCTTCAGCTTGTCTACTTAAAGAGCATCATTTGGAAGCAAGAACTGTTGTAACTTCTAAATAAATGCTAATGTAAAGAATGTGTCTTTATCTTTTTTGTTAAATGAACCTTTTGACTAAAATTTAAGTCTTTTAAAGCTTAACTATCTAGTGGCCTACACTGCCTTAACTCAGCATCTGTGAATCTTCCCTTAGCAATAGAGTTAGTTATGTCCCCACAATGACCAGTCCCACTTTTTTTGGGGCAGTTGTCTCATTTTAATGAGAGCCAGAAAAAAGGCCTGGTTTTAGAAACACAATAATCTCATAATAGTTCTAATATTTTGGTCAGATCTAAATTATGCCTCTTTATTTAGGTATATAAAATGTTCCAAAGGATTTAAAAAAACTTTTTCCCTAGAGATCTTTTAAAAACTTGATTCATACTCTCCTTGAGAAGCAGCATATCATTATAGCCCCTTCTAGAAGGTCCCTGAACACAACTTCTTGGATGTTTGGTTACTCTCATTAGTTTCTAATTCACCTATTTTACTACTTGAGAACCACATAGAAGCATTTAGGTAAAAGGAGAGGATTCACTGACACTTTAGACCTTGCTATTAGTAGATTTTTATGGGTGTGTCTCTTTATAGTCTAATATCCATTGTGGCATAGAATTCTTTCCTAGGCACTCTTTTATGTTTCATTAAAAAAATTTTTTTTGTTAATTTGGTAGTTGGGTCAGGAAATTAAATGGTGTGATTATTTTATTGAAGCAGGTAATTGTGAAGCTAGATTTTTTTTTTTTAGTAAGTACATTCTAAGATGTTGTTAGCGGGGAGAGGGGAAGGGGATTGGGGCTGGCCCACAGCTGGCCTGGTTATGGGCAGGGGTGGGCAGGGGTGAGGCCCCTGGACTCCTGTCTTAGGACCCTAGCCACTCTTTTAGTTTTTTATTGGTTACAGTTGTCGTGGCTTTAGTTCCTTCTATGCTTTTTATGTAGTATTAGCTTTAACTTTTCATTAGAATTTTGGTGTCATTTTGATTTATGTAGAGCTTTTCCTTCCTATTTATACTTCTACCTACCTCTTTAAGACACTGAAAGCACTTACTGTAAAAGTTTAGTTATTATGATCTCTGGCAGACTTGCACCCACAATGTTAAATGTGGTCTGAACTCATCTTCAGTGAATGCTGTTAAGTGTCAGATTGAAAATCTGGCCCCAGGTTTCCAGGACCAAGAATCTTGATAAGGTGTGGATTAGATGTGTAGTTTTGGTGACCAGGCCTGGAAAGGTGGTGTAGAAGGCTGCTTGGGTTTGAATCTCAGCTCTGCCACTTAATTTTAGTGTGATCTTGGGGACATTCATTAACCTTTCTTTGCCTTTGCCTGATTGTCAATAAAAGGAGATAGTAGTATCTACTTCACAGGATTATTGTTAGGCTTAACAATATCAATATGTGTAAAGTGTTTGTTTAGAATAGTACCTGGCACTAGTAAGACTTAACATATTAGGAAGCTCAGAGCCCGAGAAATATAAAGTGAACAAAATGTGCCTTTTACAATATTTTATATCTTCCTGTGTCTAGGCTGCTTCTTCTCCAGTTACTTGTAGCTCAAATGCTTGCTTGGTTTCTACTGATCAGGCTTCTTCGGGATCTGAAACAGAGTTTATGACCTCAGAGACTCCTGAGGTAATAAAAGACCAATTGTCTTCATTTCTTTTCTGTCTTAAAGAATAGTAGAACCAGCTTATCTTATGACTTTACAAGCATGATCAGTTGAATGATGTAACATTTATGCTTTACTAATGTATTGCTTTCTATAGATGTTATGGTCCTGGAACTTATACAGGTAACTTTATTGTGGCTTTGCCATATAAGTAAATATAAGTAGTGCATATAAGTAAATTTAAATTACATTATTTAATGCAATAAGTAGGTCAATTTTTAATAAGAAAGTGAAAAGTTTTAGGTAGGATTAGGTCAAGTTTCTCACTATATTTAAACAGAAGGAATCCTTAGAAAAATATTTTATTCATGTAACTGAAGACTATTTATAGTGTTAATATTATCACTGACCTGAGTTGGAATGAGTTACGGTCTGTTTTTGTCTAATTTTGTCAAGAGAATTTTGACAGTATTATGTTTGTGCTAAGTTATAGTTTTTACTAAATTTGAGTAAATCCTTGAGATACACATAGGATAGGATGAGTTTTGGGGGGTAATTTAGCAACTATTGGGTTTTATTTTTGGTGGTAACTCTTATGCAAGAATATGTAGTCAGAAGGGCTGGCCGGTTAGCTCGTTGGTTAGAGCATGGTTTTGTAACACCAGGGTCAAGGATTCAGGCCCCAGTACTGACCAGCTGCCAAAAACAAAAACAGAAACAAAAACGCAAGAATATGTATTCATTATAAAATATAAGAAAATGTAAATGATAGTTTTTATGGCGCTTACTTGGTCTAAATTGAAATTACTTGGCTCCTCATTTTAAGAAGAGGAAGAAGTGATTGTTATGAAGTGACTCACAGCTGTCTGCTTTATAATCTCATTGGGATTGGTTTTTAGTATCTTTTTAAGCCTTTGAATTTATATTCTGTTATGTCAGGAGCTTGCTTATCCCCTTAGATAAGGATTGTTTAAATTCGATCAGGGTTGATTTTCTTTTTCAGACAGCTGAATTAAAATAGAGAAAAATTAACTCTTACTAAGCAACTAACCCAAGGTTTTTCTTAAGTCCAATTCTGTGATAAGTTTGGAATAATATTAGCTGGAAAATACCATTTTGGGGTTTAAAAAGGACTAGGTGCTCATAAAAAGTCCAGCCCCTCATCTGTTAGACTGATTATTAGTAAGACTTTCACTTAGTCAGCAAGCTGTGCAAAACAAATACTAGTGTGCACCCTCAGCAATTGAGATTTGAAATTGTAAGCAAAAGCTATTCTTTTGCATTCCTGTGTCCAAATGTCATCCTAAAGAACTTGCTGACTTATGCCAGTTTGGGGTTTAGTGTAAGTTAACTGCTTGTTATATGGCAGGTGACTGGCTGATGCTGCATTTCTCCTCCCCAGGCAGCAGTTCCCCCAAGCAAGCAACTGTCTTCACTAGCTTCTCCAAATCCTCCCATGTCAAAGGGCTCTGAACAGGGCTTCCAGTCACCTCCAGCAAGTAGTAATTCAGTAACCATTAACACAGCACCCTTTCAAGCCATGCAGACAGTGAGTATGAAACATGAATGATGATTGCAGTTCATTATTCCTGTTAAAAGCTATTGTTTTTCATACATCTATTATTGAGTACTATGTTAACAAATTTGCCTTTTATGTTACTCCTATTTGGGCTGGCAGAATTTACATTTGTGCAGTGGAAATACTTTTTGTGGCAGAAGAGTATTAAATCCAAAGTCTCTAGAATTTTGAATGAGTTTTTATTGGAGTATTGTTTGCTCACTGAAAGTTAGTAGTAGGCAAAGCTGAAGACCCATATTAAACCAACAAAATATGTGAATGAGAAATGTAGTTTTCTAGCAACAGCTTAATAATACTAACCATTGCTAATACCACACTATTGTTCCATAACACCAGTAACCTGAAATACAGGACATACCTGGGTGTTCTGTCATTGGTGAAACTTTTATTTGATTTCATTCTGATCTCATGCTGGTTCTTGGAGATTTGTTCAGGTTTGTTTGGTGTTTTAAATTATGTATTCCTCTACAAATTGTAGTTTAAAACTTTTTTAAGGTAATATTATAGCTAGATTTGTATATTTATTCTCTAAACACAGACTAATATAAAGCAGTTCTTCAGAAAACAAAAGCAAACCTTAGTGAGCCAATAATTACCTTTCCTGATAGTGCTTAATGTCCCATCAAGACATTGGAGTGATGGTAGTGGGGTAGGGCTAGTCAGCAGCAATGTAAAGCAGGCACATAACAATGGAAAGCTATGCAGGGAGATAGCTGATGAATTTAGACATCTGAGTTCATTCACTTTATCACCTTGTGCTTGGTCAGTTAGAACAAAGTTTCCTTGCTTTCACTATTTACCTGTCAGTTCATCCTGCACAGTATTGCCATGTTGATTTTACTTTTTTCTTTTGCCTAATTAAAAGTGAACAGTGGTTCATTGCAGAATGAAATCGAGTCCTTTGCCTGACACTCAATACCTTTTGAAGTCTGGTATAACCTGCCAGACTAGTCCCTTGAGCCATCATGTACATTCTTGTTACAATACCTTTTTGCTCATGCCAGTTTGTCTTCTCTGTTTGAATCCTATCCAGTTCAGATTGGTTCTCATTCATTTATTTATTAAACACATTATTATGAAGCCAGGCACTGTTTTTAATCAGTGGGGTTGTAGCAGTGAAAAAAAAGAAAAGTCTTTATGCTCAAGAAACTTACATTTTATTATGGAGATACAAGTGCCAGAGAGGAAAATATTCATTTATCAGGTGGTATGTACTATAAGAAAAAATTGAGCAGAATAAAGAAGCTAGAGAGTAGTAGAAGTGCTATTTTATAAAGCATGGCCAGGGTTTGGATAGGTCATTGCCTGCCACATACTAAAAATTCAGTAAATGGTAAATTATTTCATTCATCTTTAGTTTTTGAAAAAGGGCCCTCTTCCCCTAAATAGCTTTCATTCTTAGTAAATGTTACTGTGATAGCATAATAGCAGGAAGATTAACTTTTGCTCTTGGGTATAAATTCAACAGGAATCACACAGAAGTTTTATTTGTTTTTTACTGTGGTAAAATATATATAAGACAAAATTTACCATTTTAACTATTTTTTAGTATATAATTCAGTGGTCTTTAGTACATTGACAATGTGCAACTGTCACCACTATTTCCAGAACTTTTTCATCATTTCAAAAAGAAGCTCTGTACTAATTAAATAACAACTCCCTATTTCTCCCTCCTCCCAACCCCTGGTAACCTCTTTTCTACTTTATGTTGCTATGAATTTATCTATTCTAGGTACCTCATATAATATTTTTCTGGTTTATTTCACTTTGTATAATGTTTTCAAGGTTCATCCTTGTTATAGCATGTATAGAATTTCATTCATTTTTATGGCTGAATAATATTCCATATTATGTATATACCTCATTTCGTTTATCCATTCATTTGTTGATGGACACTTGGGTTATTTCCACCTGTTAGTTATTGTGCATAATGCTGCTGTGAACCTGAGAGTACAAATATCTATTTATTTTCCTGCTTTTCATCGTTTTGGGTATATACCCAGAAGTGGAATTGGTGGGTCATATGGTAATTCTATGTTTAATTTTCTGAGGAACCACCATACTGTTTTCCACAGTGGCTGCACCATTTTACATTTCTGCCAGCAGTGCATGAGGGTTCCAATTTCTCTACATCCTTGCCAACATTTTCTGTCTTTTTGATAATAGCCATCCTAATGGGTATGAAGTGGTATCTCGTTGTGGTTTTGATTTACATTTCCCTAATGATTAATGATGTTGAACATGTTTTCGTGTGTTGTTTGGCCATTTATCTTCTTTGGAGAAATGTCTATTCAAGTCCTTTGCCAACCAAACAGAAGTTTTTGAATATTGTAAAGTTTTGCTGGATGCCACCCATAAGCATTTTTTATGAAACTGCATGAATGACTCAATCAATGTACCCTGTCTTTAAGGTATTTAATGTTAATGCACCTCTGCCTCCACGGAAAGAACAAGAAATAAAAGAATCCCCTTATTCACCTGGCTACAATCAAAGTTTTACTACAGCAAGTACACAAACGCCACCCCAGTGCCAGCTACCAGCTATACATGTGGAACAAACTGTTCTTTCTCAAGAGACTGGTAAGATCTTTGTATATGATATTTTGAAGACTTAGATGACAGTGAATTGAATAATAAGCAAGTCTGAGGGTGGTGGGGAGGAGTAGGTAAAGGGGCATGAAAATCAAGTACAATGTATTTTGAGAAGTAAAATTAAAAAAAAAAGCAAGTCTGTAGTGACACTTTTGAAGTTCTTTCTTGACTAGTAACCACCTAATGCCTTTTCTTTTATTCAGGTAAGCTCACTTATTAATTTTAACTTTTGTAGAGGTAGAACTTAGATGGTTGATTAACCTTGAAGTATGCTTGTATTTTTAAATCTGCTTGCTTTGATTACAATAGACAGTGATTGAAGTAGATAGGCACTATCCAGCTGCTTTTATGAAGGTTTTGAAAACATTGTTAACCCTTTTATCACAGACAAATAGTTATCTGGCCTTTTCTCTTTGCTTCCTTCACATTGATTAACGTGAAGATGTAACTTAGTATTCTTATTGTACTATTTGCTTAAAGATGGGAGACTATTTTGATCTTTCATCAAATGATCTATTCTGAATCATGAAAGAATAGGCAACTTTGTACTTATTTCTTAACGTAAGAAGCATTTGTAGATTTTTAGTGTTGATATTTCAGACACCTATTGAGTTTTCTAAAACTTAATCCTGAGCAAGTGAATTGAGCATTCTGGGTACTTGAATAATCAAATGATGAAGAGGTAATAAATGTAAATCCTTGGACCTAGCCACAAATGACCTGATTCTATTCTCACCTGTACTGTTGAGAGATAGTGCAGGTGAGTTACATAAAGGATGTTTTTGTCTCATGCTTCCTCAATTATAGTATTAATTAGAATTCATTTTCTTTTACTCCCTTACCTGGAATAGACTGTCTTTTAAAAAAATTGTGGTAAAATATACATAACATGAAAATGATCATTTTAACCATTTTTAACTGTCCAGTTCTTTGGCATTAAGTTCATCCAAATTGTGCAACCATTACCACCATTCATCTCCAGAACCTTTTCATCTTCCTCAACCGAAACTCTGCACCCATTTAACGCTAACTCTCTCTTGTCTCCCTCCAGCCCCTGTCAACCACCATTCTACTTTCTGACTCTATGAATTTGACTGCCCTAGGTGCCTCATATAAATGAAATCATACAATATTTGTACTTTTGGAACTGGCTTATTACAGTTAGCATAATGTCTTCAGGGTTTATCCATGTGTCACATTTCCTTCCTTTGTAATACTGAATAATATACCATTTTATGTATGTAAATACACACACACATACTTGTGTGTATCCTGTGTTTTTTTTAAAAGGGAGAAAATTATATTAAAGGTTTTGCTATATATCGGCTTATAAGTATAAAAAGTATTGTACCTTTTGTTACTGTTTAACTCTTGGATTCTAAAAATATTTACTTAAGCAGCAAATTATCATCCTGATGGAACTCTTCAAGTAAGCAATGGTAGCCTTGCCTTTTACCCAGCACAGACGAATGTATTTCCAAGACCTACCCAGCCTTTTGTCAATAGCCGGGGATCTGTTAGAGGATGTACCCGTGGTGGGAGATTACTAACCAATTCCTATCGGTCCCCTGGTAGTTATAAAGGTATGCTCTGAATAAAATTTCATTATACTGAATTATTTTGTCTATATATTTATCTGACTTGGACCATTTTTACCTTACCTTGTTCTCTTTTGTCATTGCCATTTATAACATAGTAGAAAATTCCCTACTTGTAGATAATAGAGTATTTTTAATACATCTGTTCTCTATAAAAGAGGAACTAACTTTCTGTATTAAGGGCAGATTGATCCTGTGACTTACTGAAGTAGAAAGATCAACCATCTTGTTTTTCTAGGGATGAATTTTATTTTTCATATTTGAGTAATTTTTCTTTTGTTAATTGACTTAACTGTGCTAAAAATGTGTCATAATTAGACATTACCCAATTTCTAGTTGTCTGTCAGACTATACTACAGAGAAGAACATAGAATTTGAGACTGTGATAATGATATTCTCTTAAGTGATCGTTATGGTTCCTAGTTACTGCTTGGTATTAGCAAAAAATACTCTAAAGAGAGGTCGTAAGTACCTAATTGCCCTACCACCGCTCCTTCCCAACCTCCACCTGCATTCTAGCAGTAGTAAATTTCCTAACTTGGCTTAAAAATATGTTTTACTGTGGAAGCAATATTAGTAGAGTTTGCTTAAAGAAGGCATATCTGTAATGATAGCATAATGGGATCACTTTAACTTTTCAAGTGATATAGAATTAGAATATTAGAAAGTTTAGTGTGATTTTGCCCATAAATTTATGTAAGTTGTTTGTTTGTTTGTTAGGTTTTGATACTTATAGAGGACCTGCTTCAATTTCCAATGGAAATTATAGCCAGCTGCAGTTCCAAGCTAGAGAGTATCCTGGAACACCTTATTCCCAAAGGGTAAGTAAGAGTAGTTGTCATAGTTAAATGGTGTGGTAAGTTAAGGTGATGTTAAACTGGTGATTAAGCTATAGCATAGTCATAATTTGTTCTGTAGACGTGTACTCTTAGTTTTAGAACTGCTTGTAAGTCCTATGGAGAGTTGAAGCTTTTCCAGTTGCCCAAAGAGTATAAATGATGACTGCTAGTTATGTGGAACTTAGAAGGTATTAATGACTTTATTCATCACGTGGTTTGTATGAACTCATCCATCACTCTACTTTATAAGAGAACAGGTTTAAAGGTTAAATAACTTGTCTAAGGTCACTCGGCAAGTAAATGGTAGAACTGAGATTAGAATGTGAGTTTCTTAACTCCAGAGACCATGAACTTGACTTTACTACAGACAGTCCCCTACTAATGATTGTTCCACTTAGTGATTTTTTTGACTTTGGTGCCAAAGCAATACACATTCAGTGGGAACTGTACTTCAAGTATTCACATAACCATTCTGTTTTTCACTTTCACTAGTCAATAAGTTACATGAGATATTCAACACCTAATTATAAAACAGTCTGTGTTAGACAATTTTGCTCAACTGTAGGCTAATATAAGTGTTTTGAGCACATTTAAGGTATGTGAGGCTAAGCCATGATGTTTTTTCTTTTAGGTGTATTAAATGCATTTTTGACTTAGGATATTTTCAACTGGTGATGGGTCTGTTGGGACATAAACCTATCCTTAAGTCGAGGAGCATCTGGTTATATTGCTTTTCAATTTAGTTTGCCTAAATTTCAAGTATAGCAGAGACCTCTGCCCACTGCCTTTTTTTGGGGGGGGGGGGCAGCTGGCTGGCATAGGGATCTGAACCCTTGACTCTGGTGTTACAAGGTGGCTCTCTAACCAGCTGAGCTAACTGGACAGCCCTTTCTTTAATAAGTTTATTTTTTTGTTTATTCTAATTTAAGTGCCTCAGCAGATTTTCTTTACTGCGTACAATGGAAGACTGACAGGAGGATGTCAGACATTCTGCTTTAACAAACCGCGGGGACTTCCTGTCATTGGTCATACGTAGATACAAGTTTATACTGCATCAGTATTTTCAATTTTGAAGTTTTACAAGCCTTTGAGTATGTATGTGGTACTATACTAAGTTCTTTTGTTAACATAAAAAATACCTCTACTTGAAGAGGTTAAAGTTACATGAGATAGATGTCTACACAGAGGCAGTATTGAAAAGGGACAAAAAACATACCTTGAAATCTAAATGACTTGGATTTGACTCCTGATTTCACCTGTTCACTTGTCATGTGACCTTGGTTATGTTACTTAAACTTTCTGAGCTCTAGTTTCTCATCTAACTCTGAGAGGTAGTGCGGATTTCTCCATGAGATATTCTGAGGAAATGAACTAATGCACAGAAATGCTTAGCACCACAGTGCCAGATGTGTATCAGCTGTACAGATAATAGCTGTTATTAGTTGGTCCTCAGGGACTGTGTGTGTGGGGGGTGGGTATTGATTAATACAGACTTAAATAACAAAGCTGTCTGTTCTTAGCACCTGTATTCCAGTATTTTTGTGTGCTGCTTTACATTTTCTTCTGAGGAAATATGAGAAATTAATAGTAATGGTGGCTATTGCGAGGGGGATTGGGAGTCTGGAGTAGGAGACTTATTATTTTTATTATGTACATTCTTGTCCTGATTAAATTTTTTGCATGTAGTTGCATGTAATAATTATACCAGTAATTATTCTTTTCATAGGTTGTATGGAGGCTGGCTTCTTCCAGTCAGTTTGAAGTGCTGCCTCTTGAACATTTTTTTTTTTTTTTTTTTTTTTAATATATGGAATCACATTTCTAGGCAACAAATACTTTTTCTTTCTTTTTTTTTTTGGCAGCCGGCCTATAAGGGGATCTGAACCCTTGACCTTGGTGTTATCAAATCTCTGAGCAAACCAGCCAGCCCAATAAATATACAATATAATTCTTATCAGTTCCTCTGTCCTCCCCACCAAAAGTCCAACCCCAACATAGTTTGGCTTATAAATAGAACAAGATTGAAAAAAAAATCTGTGTTCTTGCTTTATTATGTCCTTTTATATTGAGATGAGAGATAGAGGATCATGGCGCATTTTTGAATTTCCCTTATTACCTAGCATTGTGCCTTCTACATAATGTTCTCTTAAATGATTTATTGTTTTTGGGAGTATTAACATATTTAATTTGTCAGTTTAATTAATAGATGAAACATTTATTGCCACTGTTACCCTTGCTTTATTTGTTTTTGGTGTTTGGATACATCTGAGCTTCTCTGGTTGCTGGGGAAGGCCAGATAAAGAACTAGGAGGACTTTAATCTCGCAGATTTACCAGCCAGTAATCCTGTGTAGTAACTAATTATGGCTCTGCATTTTTGGTGCCAAGGTAAATATTATGTGTTCATTTTAGGATAATTTCCAGCAGTGTTATAAACGAGGAGGGACATCTGGTGGTCCTCGGACAAATTCAAGAGGTAAGAGTAATTAACTGTTTATTTGCCCAAAACATATCTGTAGTTCTTTCTGCATCCTGTGTCACATTCTCCCCAGAGCACTTTGCTTTCAGCATTTATTTTGTTGAGGTTTTTAGTTTGTCGAAGTATAGTTCTGAAGTACTGAGGGAGATATTAGACCACTGGAAAGGCTATGGAAACCAATTGTCAATTTAATTAAAAGTGTGGTTTCTTTTTTAAAGAAAAAATTGCTTTATACCAGAGCATAATTTAATCTTATGTATTTAGTTTGCTGACTTCAAATAGTTTCATGTGATGTTTCAGGATGATGGTTTTTATAATAAAGATATTTCTAGTTACTCTGTTGTCACTACATTGATAGATTTGAATAATCAACAGTTAATACATAGTGACTTGAAACAAGCAGGATATTTATAACACTTTTTAAAATGTGATGGAACTATTGAAAGATACAGTGTAACTGAGAAATTACTGAAGATTAACTAACTTTGTCATAGGAAAACAATCTTTTCCTTTTGAGAAAGCTGCCAGTATTCATACTGACTTCACCTTATTTCCGAGCAGTGTGTTTGTATGGCACTTAAAACATTAAATTTTTATGATGTCACACTAACTTGCCAATAAAAAACAAGCATTCATCATGGGGTTTAGTGCCATATCAATATACCTCTTGAGTGGCTAGTAGTTCTAAAAGTTTCTCTTATGTAATTGGTTTTCTTGAGTCCTTCTACATTTACTACTTTGTAGAAGATTGATTACTGAGGAATTAACTGAATGAGAATTACGGGAGGAAGATAAAGAAGTAAAAAGTGTTCACACCTAGGTTTTAGACTTTGCTAACCTTAACTAACAGTAGTAAGTTATCCAGCCTTTTGGATAGTCATATTGTCTTAATCTTTAAAAAAAAAAAAAAAAAGCCAATTAGATTATCTAGGTTCTTTTTGGCTTTAGAATAGTATTAGAAAAGACTATTGCCAGAAAAATCTAGAAAAATATAATTAGCTGTACTTTATTGCTTTTGTTTTGGAATTTACTATAAAATGTATCTTTATCTGTGTTTCAGTAGCCGACTAATGTTAAATATTGTGTTCAAAGCTAACTGCTTCATTATGAGAAACTCACTGTTGCTAATAAAACAGCAGGGTGGAGTGATTCTTCTCAGGTGAGCAGCCCAGAAAGAGACAACGAAACCTTTAACAGTGGTGACTCTGGACAAGGAGATTCCCGTAGCATGACCCCGGTGGATGTGCCCGTGACAAATCCAGCAGCCACCATACTGCCAGTACACGTCTATCCCCTGCCTCAGCAGATGCGAGTTGCCTTCTCAGCAGCCAGAACCTCTAATTTGGCCCCTGGAACTTTAGACCAACCTATTGTGTTTGATCTTCTTCTGAACAACTTGGGAGAAACTTTTGATCTTCAGCTTGGTAGATTTAATTGCCCTGTGAACGGCACTTACGTTTTCATTTTTCATATGCTTAAGCTGGCAGTGAATGTGCCACTGTATGTCAACCTCATGAAGAATGAAGAGGTCTTGGTATCAGCCTATGCCAATGATGGTGCTCCAGACCATGAAACTGCTAGCAATCATGCAATTCTTCAGCTCTTCCAGGGAGACCAGATATGGTTACGTTTGCACAGGGGAGCAATTTATGGAAGTAGTTGGAAATATTCTACGTTTTCAGGCTATCTTCTTTATCAAGATTGAAAGTCAGTACAGAATTGACAATAGAAGGATGGTGTTCTAACTAGTGGGATTAAAGGAAAAGTAGTCCTTGCCCTCATGACTGACTGGTTTAGGAAAATGTTTTCATTCCTAGAGGAAGGAGGATGTCCTTACTTTTTTGTTTTCCTTCCCAAGATGAAAAATTTCAAGCTGAATGACAATTAGCACTAATCTGGCACTTTATAAATTGTGATGTAGCCTCGCTAGTCAAGCTGTGAATGTATATTGTTTGCACTTAATCCTTAACTGTATTAACATTCAGCTTACTAAACTGACTGCCTCAAGTTCAGGCAAGTTACAATGCCTTGTTGTGCCTCAATAAAAAAGTTACATGCACCTTCTTTGTCCCTATTTGATCAAACATTTAGTTGATAGGTAAAATGTCTAATTTTTAGTATTCATCACTGATATCTCTTGGTTATTTATTCAGGGGTTCATACTACTTTTTTAAAATAAGAAGACTTTTATATATAATAATTTCCTCTAGAGTTACTTTTCTGTGGTGGTATACTTAGACATGTCTTTCATTAAAACATTTGATCTGTTTTCCATGGGCCAAATCACACATTCTCCTTGAATTATACTACTATTTTGCAGTAGGGCATGTGCTTCTTTTAGTTATCTATCTTTGGGTACCTATTCATGTCAAATAATACAAGATACGATAGGAGATACACAGGTAATACTACTGGTCCACCATCTGTTAGACTTATGCTTTCTAGTGGATTCTCAATTTAACTTGAGTAGGCAAAACGGTAAGTCATCAGAAAGCATAGCTCTGTGGTCAGGTAATTCTGTGTTTGAGTCCTGATTCTGCCACATAGTAGCTCATCTTGGGGCGAGTTATTTTACCTCTAAGATTTTTCTCTCTGTCTCTCTCTCTCTCTTAAAGACTGTTTCCCCAGATGTAAAATGGGAATGATGATAGATCAACCCCAGGGCAATTGTGAAGTTCAGCTAAAAGTATCTAAAAGATTTAACACAGTGCCTGAGATATAACCATTTAAGAAATGTTGGTGCAGTGATTATTTTTTTCTAATCCTGAAAACTTTATAGTTCTATGTATGTGTATATACAGATGCTCCTTGGCTTATGATGGGGTTATATTTCAGTAAGCTCATCATAAGTTGAAAATATCCTAAGTCGAAAATGCATTTAATACAACTAACCTGCTGAACATTATAGCTTAGTCTAACCTACCTTAAATGTGCTCAGAACACTTATGGTAGGCTTCAATTTGGCAAAATCATCTAACACAAATCCTATTTTATAATAAAGTGTTGAATATCTCATATAATTTATTGAATACTGAAAGCGAAAAACAATGGTTTAATGGGTTCTTGAAGTATTGTTTCTACTGAACGCGAATGGCTTTAGCACCATCATAAAGTTGAAAAATCCCTAACTCAAACAGTCATAAGTCAAGACCAGCTGCACGTCTTATGCAGTCTAGCAGTCACACTGCCAGAGTTTAGTGTTCATTCTAAACATACAACATTTTCTCACACTTAGTTTAAGCTTGTGTATCTTTCTCACTAATAATTTAATAAGTATTTCATTTCTCAATTACAATCATCCTTCAGTATCTTTGGGAGATTAGTTCCAGGGCCCCTTGTGGATACCAAAATCCATGGATGCTCAAATCCCTGATGTAAAATAATGTAGTATTTGCATATAACCTACACATATTCTCTCATATACTTTAAGTCATCTCTAGGTTACTTATAGTACCTAAAACAATGTAAATGCTATGTAAATAGTTGTATGGTATTGTTTTTTTATTTGTATTTTTATTATATTGTTTTTCATTGTTTTCCCTGAATATTTTTGATCTGCGGTTGGTTGACTCTGCAGATGCAGAAGACATGGATACAGAGAGCCGACTGTACTTTAAAGAATAATTTTAAGAAGTAAGCATTTTGGTTGCAGTATTCTAGAATATATTAATGGTTGGAGAAGAACATTTTTACCCATCAGCCAAATCAAAGCAAATCATCTCCTGAGGCAGAAATTTGCTGTTTTTATTATTGTCACTCAGAGGTGTTATGTAATCTCAGGAAGATGGTATCAGAACATTACATTTTTTATAGTTAATATTTTTGAGCTGGCTGTGGGTTCACCAGTTAAAACCTTGTACCATGTTTAGTTCTACATGGTCTTAAATGTTCATAGAGTGTTCTTGATATAGAGGATGTAATGTGATTCCCTATTTAACAGAATATTTTTCAGCCCACGGTAGATACTTTGTGAGTTAGAGATGTTATTATTCTAGTTAAGTAAAGTAGTTCATGGCTTTTATGTCCATAACACAAACTAAAAAGTATACAGAAAAGTAGTAATATGATTAAATGATTGAGGGGAAAACCAGATGTTTGAGAAAAATTGGTGATCAAGTTCAACAGGGTCTTTCTCTAGCCATTATGTTTTCTACTGCATCAGGGTCTTTGGCTTAGTCTTTTTCTTTAGTACACAATCAATGCTTATTTAAAACATTGTGGGAAACTCTATATTTTTTTAAGGTAAGTGTCCAACAACAAGAGATTCATTAGTGTATCTCCTCATGATAATAGTCATATTTTAGGAGAGTATTGAAAATGTAATACTAATTTGCTAAGTATAAAGACAATGAACTAGATATTATTAGAGATATTATATATTATGAGAATGAATGGATAAGGTCTTT
Organism: Cynocephalus volans; assembly: GCF_027409185.1. Lineage (NCBI taxonomy): Eukaryota > Metazoa > Chordata > Mammalia > Dermoptera > Cynocephalidae > Cynocephalus > Cynocephalus volans. Next base: position 82,831,187 of record NC_084471.1, read on the forward strand.
CATTTTGAAGCAGAATAACATTTCGAAGATCTGGAAGTGGTTAGTGAAAGCTCAGATATCTACAGAAAGATATACACATGCACAGAGTTTACATACATTTGCAAGAGATGTAGTGGGGATCCATAGGTATCTAAAGTTCATTTATGTACATTGTGTGAAGAACTTATACTTTACTGGGAAGATCTTATAGTGATGACTGAAGTAGAAAGGCATTCTATATAATTACTATTCCATATAATTACTTGAATATATAAATACTTAGTTGTCTTAGTGAAGGTGGAGATGGTGGAGGTAAAGTAAGTTTTCTATTTAGTAGATTCTCCCCTGAGTTCCTCTTTCTCACTTGAAATCTTTTAGTCTTTTGTTAAATTTCTCCCTATATCCAAGAATTGTGAGCCACTGACTCTTATCTCCTCTAAAATTATTTGAGTAAATGCAGGTATTTAAAGCAAGATGTTTTTTTGAGATGTTTGGTCACTTGTCCCCTGTAACATCTTTCAATCATCTCATTTTTTCTGAACTCTATAATAGCTCTATTTCCCAACTTTTTCAACTTTATAATAGCTATATTTTTTTACAATCCTTTGACATCACATACTGTGTTTTTATACTTTAATCTTGTTTGCAAAGTTAAATTTACCTCCTTAGCTTTAATGATCTGATGTTCTGTTGTGATCCTTGTGATAACTAGGATGACATTTTATTTATTTTATAAGATGAAATAATTGTTGGCATGTAGAAAGTTTTTCCATATGAATTCTTCTGCCCTCTCCTGCCAAATACTTAAATAATTTTGATGAAAACATTTAGATTTGTCTAAGTCCTCTGCTTGCTATTCTATCTCAGGGGTATTCTTATTGACCACTTTAGTGATTAGGCTGCAATAAGTTTGTCTCAAATATTGACTACTAGTAGATAGAGTTCATTTTCTACCAGTGAAGATGTTGAATGCCAGATTATAAAATATTGTCCTCCATTATTAATACCAGAAGACTTAGGCTCACTAATTCTAAGTTTCTTAAGCATTATTCCTTCATTAATTTTATTTCTTAGACCCCATACCTTGCTAATGATTAATTTAGTCTTATAGATATATGTGTTATCTGATTTGTACCTGACTCTGGGCCTACAAAGATGAATGACATTCAAATATTCAGACATGTCAAGTACATCACTTTAATCCTCTGAGAGAAAAATCTCTTCTTGAGTTGTTTCTTTGGTTTCTGTCATACCTTTTTTTTCTCTTTATCTGGAAGTGTTATATTTAAAGACTAGACTCTTTAGACCAGTTCTTTAACTTTCTAATTTTTTAACTTTTTTCTAAGTTTCTTTTATTGGGAGATTTTTTATTTAATCTTCATATCTTTTAGCAGAGTTTAAAATTTCTGCTAACAATTAAAATTTCTAAGTACACCTGTTATCTCAATGTTTCTTATCTATACTTAATTCTATTCTTGTTTCATGATTGCTTTGTTTTCTCATTGCTCTGAGGATAAAGTTTTTTCTTAAAGTTTTCTTCATGTGTTTTTTTTCCCCTACACTTTTTCTGTTTGTTCCAGTTTCTTATTTGTATTGCTCAGAATCTTGTGATAACTGGTTGACTGTAGATATTTAAGAATAGGGCACCAAAAAGACGATTGGAAGCTTTGAATCAGAAGTGGGACTTGTTGACTTTGGGCTTTATATTAGCACAATTTTGGGGGAGTGTGGGGGGGGGACACCAGTGTGTGGGTATGGAAGAGCATTCTAAGTGGGACACAAAATCCAGAAGTCAAAGGATAGATAAATTTGACACAGAATTAATTCCCCCAAAACTTCTATTTGGAGGGAAATATTAAAGTAACAGACAAAAGACCACCTGCAGTGGGAGGATATCAATTTTAAAAAGGGCAATGGATATGAGAAGGCAGTTCATACCTGGAAAAAAGGGGGGGAGATCAATAACCATATGTTAAGTTTTAAAGGGCATACTTTGGCAAGCATATGGGGAAATGAACATGTATATTGTAGATGGGAATAAACATTTTTGGAGGGTAAATTGACAGTAACTCAAAATAAAAAAACACATGCTTTTGGCTTTGAAATTCCACTGCTAGGAATTTACCCTTCAAATGGTTTTGGAATTATGCTAAGATACATGCGTAAAGATATTTTGTATAGAATTAAGTATAATAGCGAAGACTGGAGAAACAACCTAGATGCCCATCAATAGGGAAGTAGTTAAAGAAGTCAAAAGAGAAGGTAAAGAGCAGAGTGTACAATATCTCATTTGGGTGAAAATCTTTGAAAGCATGTATCTCTGATTACTTGAATTTTTTTTTTTCTAATAGGATGTATGAGAAGCTTGGTAGTGTTGGCTTTAAGGAAGGGGTTTGGGGTTTGTAGGAGGGAGGAAGACTTTTACTTTTCATTCTGAATCTTACTGTAGAACTTGAAATGTACATACCACTTTTCTGTTAAAAATTTTAAAGTAAAAGATACAATGTAGATTACAATAGTACCTGCACTGCCTTGTCTTGAACAGAGTTTGAGGGTTTGTTTTAATTATCATTAAGCCTGGAAAAATACATAGAAGAGTTCTACCATAAAAGCGTTCTACCATTCACTTTTCAATAATATTTGCATTTCACTCATAATTTACAGAGTGCTGGCATGTATGTAATCTTATTTGATTTTCACAATGGCCCTGGTGAGGTAGATAACTGTTTTAGGGGATAAGAAAATGGAGACTCTTGGAGATTGGCTTTCTAAGGCTACTAGCAGAAGTGCCCAAGCCAGAGTTAGCTTTCCCAAGTCCAAATGCAGTGTAATATTTCCTACAGTACTGTTTTCTACTTTATTTCTCTAGTGCTGCTGCCTTCACCATATTATCCACTTCTGTCTTACACACACGTATGGTTTTGATGCACTGCTCAACTTTGCTATGGCAAGCTGTATATACACTTTGTGAACTGTACAAACTGGGCTCAGTTGAGGCTGTTATAAGCTATAGTTTCTCATAGGTCCTAAAGCTGAGGCAAGGGATGGCTCCTTATTTAATGTAAAATGTGGAAAGCCTGAAGAGATGAAGAAACATTTTGAAGAAAAAATTTGAAAAGTAAATATTTCTTCTTTTGTCCTAGTTAATACTACTAAATTTAGCTTTTCTCCCTTCACACCACCCACTACCATTTTAGCCTCTGGAGAATTAAGTTTCTGGTTTCTTTTCAGAAACTTTGTGACACTGCTTTCCCTTCCTATTATTTTAGCTTATAAATCACTGATTTTTATATCTTTAAAAAATTCCTCTTTTACTGGGAGGCCCGTCATGTTCTTTTAGGCAAGTCTACTCAGGCTTCTGGTTACATGTGCCATTTTATTTTATTTTATTTTATTTTTTATTTATTTATTTTTTTTAAAAGATGACCGGTAAGGGGATCTTAACCCTTGACTTGGTGTCAGCACCACGCTCAGCCAATGAGCGAACCGGCCATCCGTATATGGGATCCGAACCCGGGGCCTTGGTGTTATCAGCACCGCACTCTACCGAGTGAGCCACGGGCCGGCCCAACATGTGCCATTTTAAAGGAGATTACCATTGACTTCTATTAGCAAACTACTAAAGATCTTACATGTATATATGAGGTTACTTCAAAAAGTTTATGGAAAGGTTTGTATTGTCTTTCAATTCTATTTTTCCATGAACCTTTTGAAGTATTCTTTTTTTTAAATTTTAACTTCTCAGTATACATTGTAGTTGATTTTCGTGACCTTTTACCTGTTCCTCTTTCCCCCCTCCTTCCTTCTCCTCCCATCAAATCTGTTCACTTGTCTTAACAAGTTCAAGGAATTGTGATTGTTGTGTTGAAGTATTCTTGTGTATGTTCTTGCATGTATTTCAAGTGCTCTGATGCAGAGCTCTTCCATTATAGACACTTTTGGAGTAGAGGTATTTAATCACAAACTTTATATCAGTAATTTACAGATTATTTAACATGGTTTAAGAGATGCATTATTAAACCACAGGAATTTTAATGCATTGGTTTCTAACTTCCATTTTCTTTTTTTTTATATTTTATTTTATATTTTGAAACATAATTGTTCATGTCTCTGGGGTACAGGGTTAAATATTGATACCTGTAGGTATTATGTGATGCTCAAATCAGAGTAATTAGTATATTCAACATTACGTAATGTAATTATTATTATTATTATTTTTTGGCCCTTTACCATATGGACTAGATTCAAGCCTACTAACATAGACCAGCACATGAGCTGCTTCCAACAGATGGGAGGACAGCTGTATGATATTCCACTTAGATGACTGCAGTGTTAAATCTCAAAAAAGGCCAGTGGCAGTGCTTGGAGTAAAAATTACTTTCTGTAATTTGAGCTTTAATCATGCCAGTTATTCTCTATGCTGTATTTTTAGGGTAATCCCATCCACTTTTATGGTTTCAAATATCCTATATACACAGATGACTCAGTTCTCTAACTCCATTCCTTTATACTTTCTCTTCCCCTGCCATAGCTTCCTGCCTCCTCACCCAGCTCTTTTGTGAGTGCCAGATGTGGATTTCTAATTGTTCACTGGAATCTTTAGCTGTATAAACTATAAGTACTTCTAGTTCAACATGTCCAAAGGCAAACTAATCTTTCCTCCAAAATCTACTACTATGTTTTCCCTGGTTAATAACTTCCAAAGGTCATCAAAGCTTGAAACTTGAAAATTATTGGCTTCCTTTAGTTACTTTGTGTATCTAATCTGTCACTAGTTTGCATTGATCCTACCTGTGAAATGTCTCATATCTTTCTTACCTGCATTCCTACTGTGGGTATAAGGGGTCCTGTTTCAGACCCCTTATCTTTCACATGTGTTCATTTACTCATTCAGATAGTATTTATGGATTGTTTATGTGCCAGGCATAGTGTGAGACTGTATCTCACTATGTCTCATTCATCAAAGTTTCTTGTCTCTCTTTAAAAAGGCTACAATGATAATATTTATTGAGCATGTCCCATGGGCATTGTGCTTATTTCATTTCATCCTCATAAAAGCTCTTGAGGTGAGGTATATGCAGACCATGATAACAGAAGACAATGTAGGTAGCTCAAATTCTACCTAAAGCAAGGCAAGAGTATCAAATATAGAAATCCTCTCATATTATGCAAAGTAATAAAGAGAACTAATAAACAGTGAGCCACACATAAGTTAAACATAAATTACAGTTTAGGGCAAGCCATTTTAAAACACTCGCAAAGAAATAGAGCTTGTGGTTTTTTTCCTGATCTTTTGATGTTGTCTTGGTCACCGCTATTTTGACAGCACGGTTCTTTAGTAACTTGTCTTCACTGAATGTGCCCAAAGCATACAAAGTTTTTGTGGGAACACTGGCTCTTTTAAATTATGTATTTCAGTTAACATTTTTATTTTGAGATAATTTAGATTCACATGCAGCTAATAATACAGAAGTATTACAGAGAGATACCACATACCCTTTATCTGGTTTCCTTCAGTGGTAACATTTTGCGAAACTATGGTACAATATAACTAGGATACGGACATTGATAGTCAAGATACAGCATTTCCATCATCACAAGAAGCCCTCATGTTGCCTTTTTATAGTCACACCCACTACTTTGTCTTTACTTCTACTTTAACCTTAACAACACTGATCTTTCTTTAATTTTTTAATTTTAAGAATGTTATATAAACAGAATCAGATAATACACAACCGTTTTAGATTGGCTTCTTTCACTTAGCATAATTCTCTGAAGATTCATCCAGCTTTTTGCTTGTATATTCCTTTTTGTTGTGCAGTAGCATAGATGTACCATCGTTTATTTCACCACCCATTAAAGACATTTGGGTTGTTCTTAGTTTTGGGCCATAATGATAAAGCTTTTATAAATACTCAACATACAAGTTTTTGTATGAGCACAAGTCTTCATTTCTCTGGGGCAAATGCTCGGGAGTGCAATTTCTGGGTCATATAGTAACTGCATATTTATTAGCATTTGGTGGTGTCACTATTTCTGATCTCTCCTTTTACATTATTGTAATAATTACATCAAGTCTCTCCCTTCTCCAAATTACCTTCTGTAGTGCTGCCAGAATCCAGTTTTAGACATGTGCCTAAGTGACTTGGGGGATATAGTGTGGTAGAAACATAGTAGGTATTTAGATACATCTAGTTTAAGGAAAGAGATCTTAGAACCAGTTTTGTAAATTATCTTTGTTGAATTGATGGTTAAAATTATCATATAAGTGGTTGAAATGACTCAAGCAGAATAGGTAGATGAGAAAGAGAAGAGGGCTAAGGACAGAGTTCTGAGAAGCACCAGTGTTTGAGTTGGGTGATTGGCAACATAGATGAGCATGGAAGCTATTAGGTTAAATGAAATAAATCTGGCACAGAAAGATAAATACCATATGTTTTCGTTCATGGGAGCTGAAAAAAAAAGTTGAACTTACAGAAGTAGAGAGTAGAATTGTGGTTACTAGAGGCTGGGAAAAGGAGGGGGGAGGGTGTCAGGGAGAGGTTGGCTAATGGATATAAAATCACAGCTAGATAGGAAAAATAAGTTCTAGTGGTATACAGTAGGGCTAGGCAGCTATGATTAACAATAATTTATTGTATGTTCTCAATTGGCCTGCAGAGAGTAGCCCAAACGGTCTCATCACAAAGAAATGATAATTTTTTTGCAGTGATGAATATGCTCATTACCTGACTTGATCATCCTACATTGTATACATGTATTTAAATATAATTCTGTACCCCATAAATATGTACAATCAATATGTCAATTATAAAATTTAAAAATTTTTAAAAAGTTGGGTGATCAAGTGAGTAATCAAAGGGTTAGGGATATATTTTGTAAGAAAAAAAAGGAAAAAGATTAAAAAAAGAACATATAATATGAAGTCAGATACCAGAGAGACAATTTAAGATGAAAACTAAAAATGTTTCTTGGATTTGGTATCTAAAGTGATCAGTGTTGATCTTTGCTTGATAGTTTTAGTGGGAAACGAGGGCAGAAGCCTGGAGATAGCTGGTTGAAATATGAGCAGGAAGGAAATAGACACAATTAATGAAAACCATTCTTTGGAATGAAAAGTGAAAAAGAATGATCAATAATTAGAGGCCATTACTGAAGAAAGATTGTTTTTTAACTGGGGGAAATGTTTTCAGGCAAAGGTTGAATCAGTGGAGAGAAAGAGGCTGAAAATAGAGGAAAAAATCTTATAAATTTGTCAATAATGAGCACATCGTAATAATACCCAAAATTTATTTTAATGAAAAGTGTACAGAAGAGAGGTGAGATTTATGGAACAGGGTCATGGAGGAGATGGGAGAGGATTGGGTTCAGACTGGAGGGAAGGAGGTGAAGAGGGGTAAGCAGAGATTAATTCGTGGTTGGGTGAGTTGAGCCTAATGGCTTTGCTCATTTTTGCAGGGCTCTGTGAGAAGGGGTAGAGAGCTTGAAAAGAATCCTGAGGGTTGGAACAGCAGCTGAGGGAATGGAAGGTGGTGCTGACTAAAGGCAAGGAATAGCATCACTGAGTCTGAGAAAACAAAACAAAACACATACTTGTCAGCTTGCACAGTGAGTCAAGGGCAGACTTGAGAAATTGAATTGGGAGTTCAATAGCCGAAAAAGATGTGTAGTTGGGAATGGATATACTAAGGAGAACTGAAGTAGTGACTGGATTGGAGAACAGATGAAGAATTACTGAGAGAAGTGGAAGAAAATGTTCAAATTAGAAAAGAGGATATTGGAATTAAGATTTCAGAGGTAAAGGAGTTCTAGATAATCATAAGGTCCAAGAGAATTGGTTGGTGAAATAGTGTGGAGACGAAAGGCATGATAAGAGCCTGTATTTCTAAGGAGTTTGTATTTTATCTTGAAATCGATGGGAAATCATCAGGGAAGAGACAGGACAGTATGAACCTTTCAGAAGCAGTGTGGATAATGGATTAAAGAGGGGATTAGTGGAAGCAATCAGAGACATGTTAAGTTCATTGCCAGGCACTTTTGTACCCAGTTGAGGGGTTAGCTTTTGGGGAGCCAATTTTTCTGCCATATAATTTCTACTGTCTTGATTGAACCCAGTTAACTGAACCAGTCGTGATCAGCTGCTCCTGAAAAGATTACATCTTCTCAGCTGTTCTCCCAAAGTCATTTTCTTTACCAAATGTAATTAGAACTCCTTCATATTAGCTCCATAATATTTTTATGCCATTGAAATTGTGGGGCCAACTGGATGGAAATAGTGTAACCCTTCTTTTCATTACTTTTCTTAGAGCGTCCGGAAATTTTTTGGAAACTCAGGCATATAGTTAGTTTCTCTGACCTCTGTGGTTCCACACTCTGTAAATATATTTTTTTCTGTTTATATTTGTCTCTTCTACTAGATTGTGAGTTCTTTCATATTAACCTGCATTGAATTTGTCATTTTTTTTACTTCTCAAAATATATTGTAGTTGATTTTCATGCCCCTTTACCCGTTCCTCCCCCCCCCCATCGTATCTGTTCACTTTTCTTAAACAGTTCAAGGAATTTTTGTGGTTATTCTGTCTTCTTCCCCCCTCACGCATTATTTGTTTTTGTGTTTATTTATTTTTAGCTCCCACAAATAAGTGAGAACATGTGGTATTTGTCTTTCTGTGCCTGACTTGTTTCACTTAATATAATTTTCTCTGAGTCCATCCATGTTGCTGCAAATGGTAGTATTTCGTTCTTTTTTATATCAGAGTAGTATTCCATTGTGTAGATTTACCACAGTTTCCTTATCCAGTCATCAGATGATGGACATTTGGGCTGGTTCCAGCTCTTGGCTATTGTAAACAGAGCTGCAGTAAACATTGGAGTACAGGTATCCCTTCGGCATGATGATTTCCATTCCTCTGGGTATATTCCCAGCAGTGGAATCGCTGGGTCATATGGCAGATCTATGAATTCGTCTTGTTTTAATGTGGTACCCAAAGATCCTAGTACTCTGGTTCAAAAATAAATATTTGACAAATGTGAAAGAGTGATCAATGAATGAATGAATGATGGCTCCCACACAACGAGGGAACCCTGTTCTCTTGTAGGCTACATAATTTCAAGGTCCCAAAAAGTCTGTCCTGGAACAGCCTCAGTTGTGATGCCCAAACAGTTCTGGGACTAACAAAAAGTGTCACTTTATCCAGATATGCTTAACGTGGAAGCAGCTATAAGGAGGGCACCTGGAAGAGGTGGGAGGCTGTCTTCCGTACGACAGCATGGCGGCTGCCTGCCGGAGCTCGGAAGCGCACGATACCCCGCCTCCCGGGGAAGAAACCGAGACGGCTCTCCGTACAGCAGCATGGCGGCCGCCTGCGGGAGCGGGTCATAGCCTCACGCCCGGGGGAAGGGGCCGCCGTAAAGGAAGCTCCGTTTCCTCTTCTGACTTCTCCCGCCTCCCACCGGCTGTCGTAAAAGGGTGAATGGAGAGCGAGTTGTGGGGGGGAAAAAGGGAGGACAGGGGGCGCGGAGTCAGAGTGGCGCAGCGAGTGGCTGCAGGTGGCGACGGTGGCGGGGGGTGGGGAGTGAGGTAGTACAGGGGTCGCGGAAGAGGAGGCTGAGAGAGTAAAAAGAAAACTAAAGCTGCAGTCTGGCCTTCTGGTCCGGGGGCCGCGGAGCCCCCACCCGGGGAGATGGACCTCAACCGGATCATCCAGGCGCTGAAGGGCACCATCGACCCGAAGCTGCGAATTGCAGCTGAGAACGAGCTCAACCAGGTGAGGAGCGAGCCTGCGGCGCCCCTCTGCCGCCGAAGCGGCGCCCCCAGCGGGCTCTCCAAGCTCTCCCTCCTCGGCGCCCCTCATCTCCATCCCCACCAGGGCTGCGGACCCTGACGCTTCTCTCGGCCTGTCCCGCCCTCTGCCCCCCCGGTCCAGTTGAGCAGCATTCCCAGGATCTTTGCTTAACAGCTCGCGCACCTGTTGGCCACCTTTGCATCTTTTTGTGTCGCTTCCTTCCCCAGTGCAGTTTGTTCAGCACACTTGGTCCGCAAAAATAAGCTTTTGTAGCCTTTCCTAGTGTTTTCAGGGTGTGATTCTTTTCCTTAAGTGCGCTGACTTGGGGACGGAGGTGGGAAAATTCATTTCAAATTCAAATCTGAGTTCAGCTTTTCTCCAGACCCAGCCCTTTTTAGGTGTTGCTGTGGGAAACCCTGCCCATCGTCTGCTTCTGTGGGGTTGGCAAGACTGTCTTGACACTGATTGGCAGAGTTTTGTTGGAGCGCTGGGCAATGCTGTCAGGAGAGTGCTCTGGGAAGAACAGACAGTTTTCACGATCAAGTAATATGTTTAGAGGGCTTTCTTATAAACGCTAAAATGTGTAAGACTTTCTTTTATCCTCCGTTTCCTGTTCTTCCTAACCAGCCTTGACCTTGTTCCAGAATTACTCCCAATATTTCAGAATTTTGATGATCCCAAACACTAGCTTATTTCTTCCTCCTCACCTGTAAGAATGAATCATAGATCGCTCACTAACAAGTACGAGTTAAGATCCACCCATAGGATAGAGTGACAGCTGTTTGAGCCTGCGACAATTCTTAAAATATAAAGGAATATTTAAATCAGTAGTTCTTAGAGTGTTGCCCGGAACCAGCAGCGTCAACATCACCTGAGAACTTGTTAGAAATGCAGGTTATGGGACTGCACCACGGATTTAAAGAATCAGAAACTCTGGGGGTGGGGCCCAATTCTGTTTTAACTAGCTCTTTAGGAGATCCAGTTCCTCCTAAAAGTGTGACAATCACTGTCCTAAGTAAATGTTTCTGTTGGAGTTGACTTTAAAATGCAGATATGTGTTGTGAATCTTTGAAAGGGATTATTTTAATGGAAAATTTGGAATAGGAGGGGAATTTGGAGTAGGTGTGAATTTAGGATTCCCAAGGTCGAGTGAAAACAGTTTGAGTATAGAGAGGAGCTTGAATTGAACTAAAAAGCCCAAAGGAATGTATTGGTGACTCAAAAAGAAAAGGACTGTCACTCAAAATAGGAAAGTTAGTCAGTACCTGTCCCAGCCTTGCAGAGCAGAAGTACTGTATATTGATTGGCTGGAAGAATAGTAATCCAGGGGTTAGTTAGGAAGAACAAAACGAGCTGAACTTGCAGTCTCTTAGTGTGAACAGGGGAGTTGGCCTGTTTGTGACCCCCTACTCCTCACAGTTAGGCCAGATGTTATTTTGATAGTGTTGATAGGGGACATATCTTTGATATTATGTTATGCTTTCCTGCCCCTGTTAGCCTAAACTTGCTTTATTTCTGATTCATCATTATATAAGTGCAGTTGATGTTACAGAAGTGGGAAAGCCTGCAAAACTAGGAGATGCTTAAGACCTAATCCTATTTTTTTCTTCATGGTATTTCAATCCAGATCCATTCCGTTTCTCACTCTACCCTGCCCTCTGTATACCCAACTCGTCACAGACCCTGATTTCCCCTGCAACTTCTAAAATTAGTTTATTGCTGTGGCACCTTATTTAGCATTTATATTTTATATAATACTTTGGATTGTAATATACTTTAACTAAGTTTATTTGAATTGTCTACAAGTAGAAGACCAAAGTATAATGTAACATAACTTTATGGTAAAACATGCTTATGGTGTTAGGTTTTGTATGCTTGACCTTTACCACCGCTGTAACATCTTGCTTTGTTGGATAAACGGGTGGGTAATTTACCATAAGTGATTATGGTCCAGCTCATTTACTTTAGTCTGGGTCTCCCTTCAACAAATATGCTCTGCTTAGGAAATGGGAGCAGCTTCTGCAGTGTACTGACTGTTCTGTCAATTGCCATTTAGAAGAGTAGGAAGCTTCAGCATAACAGCCTGTGTTCCAAAGAATAAGTTGTTATTTGGAGCTATATTTTTCTCAGGCCAACATTTTTCGCTTACCAGTGATTGGTTCCCTGACTGCTAGCTGTGATATTGTTCTTATGGGAAAATGTATTTTCAGTTTTATCTCAGGATATTAGGAATGAATCCTGTACACCATCCTCATTGTCTCTAGACCAGAAGTCCCTTCAGCAGCAGGGCAGGGGACTAGGAATGTGTAGGTGTCTGGCTTCAGTAACTCATCTGGAAAGGTGTCTTCTTTTAATAAATCATCCTCCAGGTGGCCTCAATAGGGAAATAAACATATTTACTTTCATTGCCAGGATTTGGAATCCCTGCTTTCCATGCATCTGTACATATGATTTTTATTGCCCTTTAAGAGAATTTGTTTATATGAATAACAAATATATTTATTGAGCTATGTTGCAGGCATTGGGATAAGAGGCAGCTTTCATGAAGCTTGCATGCTAGTGGCGGATACACACAAACAAGTAATATATATAATTTTAGGTCATAAGTGCTATAAAGAATAAAGCCTGAGAAAGTGTTGGGATGTATAGATAGGGTAGTCATCCTCTGGAGAATGACATTGACAGAGACCCAGATGTTGTAAAGGAGTGAGCTAGGCTAAGAACTGGGAGAGGAACAGAGGGAATAGCAGTTCAGAAAAAGTCCTCAACCTGGCATGTTGGAAGACTAGAAAGGTTAATGTAGTTGGAGCAGTGAGTCTGCAAATGGGAAAACATCAGGTCTTTGCTTTATATGTATTCTCATAAAATGCAGCTAAGTAAGTGAATTGCTTATTTTCAGAAAACCTCACAGATATAAAGTAAATATGGTCAAGAAATCGTTGAGAAATGAGTCTTATTATTTTGTTAGAAACTTGAGGCCCAAAGAGGGACAAAGAAATCAGGTAAATATCTGTGAGGAAAGTAGTGCGAGAATATATTTGAATTTACCTTTGAATGTTTTAGCTGGCCAAATTAACATAGCTGAAAGAAGACAGTTTCAGAAGTTCTGTAAAATGGCAAACAATTCCCTGGTATAGATGTTGCTTAAAAAAAAAAGACAAACAGTTGCAAAAAGAGGAGTTCCAAAATGTGTACAATGCCAACAGTGCAGTGTAGTCTTCCCAGTAACTACTAAGTAACATTAATCTAAGTGTAAATGTTATTTATGTGTAATAAGATTTTTTAAAAAGTAACCAAAGCCAGTTTTTTTTTTTTTTTTTTAAAAGATGACCGGTAAGGGGATCTTAACCCTTGACTTGGTGTTGTCAGCACCACGCTCAGCCAGTGAGCGAACCGGCCATCCGTATATGGGATCCGAACCCGGGGCCTTGGCGCTATCAGCACCGCACTCTACCGAGTGAGCCACGGGCCGGCCCCCCAAAGCCAGTTTTTATGACTAGGATAAACTATATAGATGTTTTAAACTTTGATTCATTATAAGATCTTTCAATATGTAAAAAGTTATAAACATGAGTTATTTTATGTTGTGTATGCATAAGGTGTAGAGGATTGGGCTATATCTGTATTAATTTTGCCTCCTGTAAACTGCTGTTAAAACAAATCTGTTTTCTTAAAAACTACATTAAAATTCTGGTGGTTTCAGTTATGGATAAAACAGAATTTACTTTACAACAGATTTAGGATTCTGAAAACTACACGAGGTGAAAGGAAGAATAATTATAATTCAAAATTTTATTGAAAGGTATAGAAAGATTTCGAAAACACAATGTTCTTGGATGAAAAGGATCAATACTTTAAAGATGCCAGTTTTCTCCAAATTAGTTTTCTAATCAAATATTTACTGCGATGAATGCTATTATAAATAAATGAATAGTAAAGGTGATTAATTAAAAGTTGAGTGGTGTGCACAAACCTGGTTATGTATTGAAAGGGATGCTACCAGGTGAAGCATGCTCCCAGGAGAAGGTAAACTGGACAGATTCTCTGGGTCATTGCCTGGTTTGGCCTCACTGAGAATTTACGAGTCTTTTCTGGGAATGTCAGTGGGCAAGGCCATGTGTGGGCTCTGGGAATGTGGCAGGGCTGTAATATAGTCCATGTCCTAGACATATGGATAGAACATGGTCAGAAGGAATGGGCTGCTCTGTATTTATTTTTGAAGTCACCATGGCCAAACTCAGGAGTAGATCAAAGTAGAACACTCCTGTGGAGTGAAATGACCCAGGCCGCAGGTCAGAGCAGGAAGTTCATCAGCATGGGCCCACTTACGCATTGTTAAGTTTAAAAGATGGTGCATAGCAGAGGGAAGCTGGTGATGACAGCTTTCAGCACTGTCTTGTGAGTCACACTGTTCCAATCTGGACTGACTCCTCTCTCTAGCTCATGCACAAGTATTTAACGTTATCTTGTCTGTTTTGCTTTGTTGTCTGTCCTGTATTGTGTAGCCCATGTTTTCCTGTTTGTCAGAAATACTGTAAATAAAATTGAAGCACAAATAATCTGGGAAGAAAACACTTGCAATGTATAGGTCAAATAAAAGTTTGGAATTTTAAATTCATAAATAACTCTTAGAGTTGATTAAGAATAAAACAAATATTCCATTTACAAAAGGATAAAGTAAGTAAGGAATTTGTAGAAAAAACAAATAGCCAACAAATAGAGAAAAAAAAATTCACCTCCTTAGTGATAGTGGAAATGTAATTTAAAATATTAATAAGGTTTTAAAGTCACAAAGGGATGATAATTCTTGGATAGATGGGAGTGTAAATTGGTATAGCTTTCCTTGAGGCATTTTGACAAAATATGTCAAAAATCATAAAAATGTTCATACTTTTTTATTCATCATTTATTCTAAGGACTTTTTTTTTTTGACTTGAAGTATTTTAGTAATTTTTATTCTGCCTTGAGTTTCTCTCACTTTAAAAGTTTTTATTTGGACAGTAATGTATTCAGTAATGCTAACAGCTTATATTCATTTATATTGTCCTATGTTATAAAACATTTCTTTGTAATTTCAGTCCTACAAGATTATCAATTTTGCCCCCAGTTTACTGCGGATTATAGTCTCTGACCATGTGGAATTCCCAGTACGCCAGGCAGGTGAGTTGGTTTTTTATCCTTTATAAATTTATTTATAGGTGAAAGTAGAATGCGAGTTTTATTTTAATTCTAAATATCTGTAATCTTTTGAAAAATTAGGAAGCACGTATGAAGTATTTCAAGTGGCTTAAAAATTCACTTTTTTTCCTCTGGAAACGTAGAGGTAGATATTGAGCTCTCGAATCTCCCCTAGCTTTCTCTTTCCTTCTCTGCCTTCTGTTCACCAATTCCTTGCCTCTGTAACCTTGCCATTTTTTTCCCTTACATTCTCCAATTTTAGTAGCTTAATCTCCCTAATTTATTATGATTTCTGGTAGCCTAGCCTTTGGGCCCATGGATTAAGATCATAAATTTATGTATGTGAATTTGAGCTCCATTCACGCATCAGATCATGGAGGTAATGTATTGCACAGATGTTCCTAACCAGGTGATCGGGGAGCAGGACTTTTTATTTTAAACATGAAACTTACTTTTGAGTCTGTAGGATCTTATGTAGTTCCATGATGTTATGCATTGTTCTTTTTCATTTTTATTTTTTTTTTATGGACTAGTCATTAGACCCCAGAAGGTTAAAAATTGAGAAAGGCTTGTAGCACTATGAGTCCTGAAAAAATAATAATTACAAGCTAAAGGAGGTAAAATGACAATTGCTAATTAAAGAAACTGTAGTTAAAAAGAGTTGTTATGTAAATGACATATGCTCCTAATAAGTAATTTGGGCAGTATAGAAGAATACAAAGAAGAAAATAAAATTACCCAACAATCATCACTCAGAAATGACCATTATTAACATTAGGTGAACATTAGTCTTTGTATGTGTTCAGGAAGAAGTAGAAGGACAGGTGAAGAGTTTTCTAGAAATGGGATCATAAATCTACTGCTAATAAGAGTATTTAATTTCATTTAACATAGGGTAAAAAAGTAAGGAATTACTAAGCTTTGGGAAAATATTTATACCAATATATATGATTTTCTAGAAGATCCCTTTGTGGTTAAGATAAAAAAGAAAAACCTATAGAAAAACATTCATGTTGAAAATTTTTTTCTTTCTTTCTTTCTTTTTTTTTTTGGTTTTGACAGCTGGCTGGCACAGTTATCTGAATACTTGACCTTGGTGTTATCAGCACCATGCTCTAACTAATGGGATAACCGGCCAGCTCCATATTGGAATTATTTTTTACTTTAATAAGGTTTATAAAACATAATTGTAAATTTTTTGAAACCATAATTCTTGTTTTAATCTTTGTTTTATAAAATAGGGCTGTTTCAAAACAACATTTTGGCTAAATGGAACCTATTTTAATAACGTAAGTATTTATAGGGCCATTATGAAGTTCCTATAAAGCTTTTCACAAGCAGCATTTAAAAAGATCTTTAAACAATTTATTACATTAATATTCCCCATATCCTCACCAACTCTGTATAACTGTTTTTTTTTTTTTTTTTTCCCCTTGTTGGCTGGCTGGTATCGGGATCCAAACCCTTGACCTTGTTACAAGGCAGTGCTGTAACCAACTGAGCTAACGGCCAGCCCAACTTTGAATCTTAATAACATAGGTAATGAGGTTTTGATATAAAATGTAAACAGCATTTAAAGGCAAGTTTTTCTTTATAATTTATGTGAATTTCAAATCTGTTAGTCATAGGACAGAGTTTATCTTGGTGATTGATAATTTCCTAATTTATTAGGACAACTTTTGCTTAAAGCAGCCATTTTTATCAGTCTGAAATTGTGTAAAATTCTACATTATAACTATCCTAAATTTAAGTGCCCTTTGTAAATTTTCTGCTCTATTTAATCTATTATTAAAATATATAGATGCCCCAAGAACTCTGTGGTGATATCCAGATAGTTTATTATTTTAGCATGACATTTAAAAAGAATGATGTGATCTTTGCTTTAAATAAAATCAGCCTGTATAAAACTGTAAAAAAACAAACAAACAAACAAACAAAACTGCTAATATTAAGTGGAAAGACATATAGCTATGCAAAGTGTTCTTGATTTTTTTGCTTGTGGGCAATTCTAAAATATTTTTGCTGCCATTGAGCAAGTTTATTAGTGAATGTCCTTTCTTACCTTAATGTGAATTCTTAAGAAATTTAATATTTTATGTTGCCAAGCAAAACCAAACAAATTTGGATATTTGCTCTACTGTTTTCCTTTTGAGGTATTGATAAGCATAATAGCATTATTAATATTATCATATAATGTTTAGAGAAGGAAGCCCATCTTAAATTTAGGATAGTTATGATTGGGAATCTCTCAAGTCTCTTTTGTTTCCAATTTTTTACTCCTTACCTCTGAAGAGAAGAGACCCTTTAGTAAAATTCTCTAATACATGAAAACTTAAGTTCAGAAACATACTTTCTTTAGTGCACTTTGGAGTTGCTATGAGAAGAGTAGTTTGGATTTAAAAGTGGTGGTTGAGGGGTGTTATATTAGACCTGAGTCATTGGTGGTGACTGATGTGGGACCATCACTTGAAAAATAACACAGTTTCTGTTTTCTGTAAGCTGCCTGCTTTTGTTCTTCTGAGTTTTATAATTATTATAATTTTTTTTGTATTTCCAAAAGATGGATAAGGAGAGGATATAAAAATTCAATCTACAGTTATTTATTCAGAGGTTATTTACTTGTTAAGATTAACCTCACTCAACATTCTAGAATGCAGGACCTATAAATAAGCAGGAAGATGCCTCTGATCAGTTCAGAAGAACTTCAAGAAGTACTTGTATTAAAATTCATATGTTTTGTTTGTAGGAAACTTCTCGACTCTTCAGAATCTATTTAATCTTATTTTAGACATAAATTATACATTTATTATATGATCTCCTAGCCTTTAACAGATTAAAGTAATAAGAAAGGAGAGAGGTGCCAAATCACAGTGAAAAATGGAAAGGCTTAGAAACATCAACTAAAAAACATGGCATTCTGCTTCACTGAATTTATAACAGCACCTCGTCGCCCTTGAGGTTATGAGACCCAATTGATCTCTGTAGTTGTGTTTATGGGTCTAGAGAGTAGACCTTTAGAGATGATTCATTGTGTTTGAGGAGAGAAGTTTGTGTTTTAGAAAATTAATTTCAAAGATAAGATGCTTAAAATGGTAAGTGGATTTTGTAGGAAAACACAGTTTAATACTTCTTTCTTTATGAATTGGATTAAGATGATATTAGTGTTTCGTTTCTTAGCTCTGGCAAATGGTTAGATAGATACTTGAGTTAAATGATTAAAGGGAGGTCTGTAGATTGTCGATACGGTTACAATTATCTCTGGTATTTTTCCTTCATTATTCTTAGTAATCCATGATTATCTGTAAGAGTAACTCATGTTCTCTTTGCAAATCATTACATTAAGGTCAGTTTTATTTAATGAATTGTATGTTTAACCATATACAAATTAGTCAGTGTGCCTTTCATACAAGGTTGGCTCACATAGTGCTCCATAATAAAAATATTTTTTTAGTGATAAAATTAACAGCATTTAATGACTGAATCATAAATAAGTCCATGATTTTACCATGTTGGTATTTTTGCTGACTAAAGTTTGCTTTTCTTTATTTTCAAGATTAGTTCTATAGGGGTTGAAGTGATTTTGTGTATAATATAGTTGGTTTTTCTTTTTGCAAAAATGAATCCCTTGAAATCAGTCTGAACTGCTGACAGTTTGGTTCATATCCTTAGATAATTCATTTATTTTTCTAAACTGTCTACACATTTAATGTCTACTTTTAGTCAAACACTGTTATTTAATATAATAACTGTACCAGGATAAATGATGGTACTTAGTCCAGAGCCTGTGTAGTCTAGATTAAAAGCAAATAAGAAAAAAAACCCCAAAACCCAAACTAACACACCCACCCAACCACCCACACCCCCCCCCACACAAATACCCCCCCTAAATAATTTTTGTTTTTATCCAAACAAATCAAAAATCCTAGGTAGAATAATCTTTTTCAGACTTTTGGTGAATCAAAATTAATGAGAGAGGAGCTTACAAGATGTCAAGTTCATAATTTCATTAAATTTCTGTTATGTTTTAGCCAATGTAGAACATGTTGATTTATTCTCTATGGCATAATACTTTTACCAGCCAATTTAGTTTTATGTTAAAAGTGGGATGAAGGGAGGGTTAAGTGGGGGAAGAAGGAAGAGAAGCTTAAAGGATAAAGTTATGATGCTTTGCAGATCCCATCTCTTTATCTTATGAAATTAAAAGTATTTATTTATATTCATTGTTCAACTGAGATGGTTAGAAGCTTCACATTCCCTCTCAAAACCCTGTAGCAATATGTCAACTGTTTCTTTCAGAAGACTTTTCTTAAAAGTTGAGGTTGAAGATGGTTAAAAAGAATAGGAACAAAATCATTGATTATGTATTTTGATAGAAATAAACAGATAAAAAATTTCCTGAGATTTTTCCAAAAATATCTGAAGACTGATGTCCATTTCCCTATTATATTTACAAGTAGTAAATATTTCAAAAGGGTTAGATGAAAATTATCAATACTATAAAAAGCATAAATATTCCAAAATGGTAGTGCAGGATAGTAGCAGGTAAAAGAAATTAAATAAAAAAAAATCTACATGAAGAAAGTAGACTTTACCTGGTGTCAGTTCAGTATTAGGCATTGTGAAAAGAGTGATTTTATGATCTCAGTGTATGTTTAGTGTGGTCTCATTTAGACCACTTGTATTTAGTCTAATGCTAGAGTTGATTTGATGATAGCTTGATTTGATGAAGTGTTTTCTGCTCTGACTAGCTAAAGTGAAATCTTTAAATTCTTACCCATTTTCCCCTCTTAACTTAGCCATTTTTTACTTGTAAGACTTTCCATCTTTGCTGGGTGTCATGTTTAGCATTGAAGGGTTTAGCCTTTTATGCTCTGTAAAGCTGAATTAAAGCCATTCTTTTGCTACTGCTACATTAGCACTTTTTCCTCAAACTTAGCTGCCATTTACCTGAAGAACATGGTGACACAGTACTGGCCAGACCGAGAACCTCCACCGGGAGAAGCAATATTTCCATTCAACATTCATGAAAATGATCGCCAGCAAATACGTGATAACATTGTGGAAGGAATAATTCGGTCTCCGGATTTAGTGAGGTACATTATGCTGTATCTGTATGATTACTAGGAAGCCCAATATTTGGATCTGGGGGTGAGGGCCGTTGGATCTTATTATCTGCCTCAAGTTTGTTTTTTCAAAGAGGTAAAGTAATGAAGATAGATACTCAAAAAATATTATTTTACTTATTTGTCTTTGCATTTGTAATTCTTTGCCTCAAAATATTTTGGGAGCGATTTAGTTGACCTAAGTTGCTTCAAAGAGGTAAGGTAAAAATCATACTTAACCAAAATGATTGTGTAAATCCTTGCAGTATAAATAACCTATGTTCGTAGTAATGATCTCATGACTTTTTACTACATATCTGCTTTTCTTTGATACAGGAAGATTGATTATGGGAATTTTAACCTACTAGTGTTCTTAACCCTATATTTTAATTCATTTTTATGAACTGAGTATTTTTTCCTTTGGAGAAGACAGGATAGAGTAGGTACAAACTAGAGGAGTTGTCTCCAGTTTTTCAGATTTATAGAGTAGATGCTGTAGAGCAGCACTGTCCAATAGCAGTTTCTGCAGTGATAAAAATGTTCTATATCTGTGCCGTCCAATATTTAGTCATGTGGCATAAGTGGCTGTTGAACACTTGAAATGTGGCTAATGCAGCTGAGGAATTGCATTTTTAATTCCATTTAATGTTGATTCATTTAAAATGTGCATATGTAGCTAGTGGCTGCTCTATTGGACAGTATAGCTGTAGAGTCATAAAAACTTTGCAATCTTAAAATAGGAGGAACAAATTTTTTCAACGTACAACTGGTAATTAATTTTCTTTTGAAAATGAGGGGCAAATAGGTGAAACAGGTAGGGGATGAAACCATTTAATGTCGAGAATAGACAAAACTTTGGCCCTGCATGTCTGATAGATATGACATAAGCAATGGAAAAGGGAAGAAGTGTGAGGGGAACAGTAACAGGAAGGAATTGAACTCTTTGTGCAGTTATTTTGTTAGTTGAGAGGAGAAAACTGGTGTACTGATTACAGAAAGTCACCATTATTTTCATTCATCGCCAAAATGCCAGTCGTGGGACTGATACCCCTATGGTACCATCATATATCCATTTCCTGTCAAAATCTTTACATTTTTAGGTCTCCCTGAATCTTCCAATGGTTCAGAATGAGAAAGGACTAGGAGGGTCAATGTGAAGATGAAATTTAGAAAAATGAAAAGCTTCAGTTTTATTGCATACAAATACAACATTTGTTGTTTAAGGGGACAACTGCTGGTGGCACAAGAGATCTTTATTATGAGACAGTTGTTTGTGTGACTTTGCTTCTTTTATGTCTTTAAGGCTTAACTGTAATCACCCTTGAGGAAATATTTTCTTCCCTTCTCAAAGTTTAAGAGTATTGCAAAGGAAATTTTCAAATAGATTTGGTAACATGAGGAAAATGCTTTGTTTTGTTTGATTTTACCAGTTTCAGGAAATCCAAGTTATTGACTGTTCAACTTTTTTTTTTTTTTGCACTGTGGAATCCTAATTTTGCCAGATTTACTTCCTAACCATTTGCAAATGACCATGTAGGACATGTTTGGTGAAAATATTGATAGTATATAGAAAAGAAATTTTTTTCCTTATCTTCTTTTCAGTCCCGGTTGTAGTTGAGGAAGTGGTTACTGTTTTAAGTGTTATGAAATAATATTTTTTATCACTTAACTTTGTGGTTTTATTAAAGGGATATTCTTTTAACATTTTTTGTTTTTCCTTTTCCTTTTCCTTTTTTTCATTTATTTCTTTGGAAATATCTCTTAGCTTTTTTCTTCAGGAATTGCCCAGTGAATGCATGTTTCTTTCTCATACTCAAAGTACGATAGTATCGCAGCCTGCTTTGATAAGTGCAACATACTGTGTGGGCTGTTAAATGATAATGGACGGGTTCAAGGTTTTGGCCCACAGAGATGCTACTCACAATTATGTAGGCCTTTGTTTTACTTACTTTTGCCATCTTTAGGGTAGGTTTGTCCATTTGAAGTTATACAATGTTTTGTCTCTCCCCCACCCCCTTAGGATATGATAACCAAAATATAAAATATAACAAGCTGGGAAATTTTACAGAGCTGAAGTAGAATTCATTGTCTTTTCTGAAGCTGTTTTTAGGATAAGATAGTTCGAAATGTTTTATTAATTTTAGGAAATCACTCATTCTGTTTATTTAGGATAAGACAGTTTGAAAGGTTTCATTCATTTTTGGAAATCACTCATTCTATTTATTTTCAATAAGTTGAGCCACTGAGGAGGTTTTTTTTTTAATAGGATTACTCCCCCCTGAATATAACTATATAAGTATAATATAGATAAATAGGAGTTACAGTACTTCTATGTAAAATATTAGAGGTCTTTGAAACATGATACTTATAACTACTTAGATTTTTGACTCTCCCCCCACCCCACCTTATAGAGTCCAGTTAACAATGTGTCTCCGTGTCATCATTAAACATGATTTTCCTGGTCACTGGCCAGCAGTGGTCGACAAGATAGACTACTACTTGCAATCACAGAACAGTGGAAGCTGGCTTGGCAGTTTATTATGTCTGTATCAACTGGTGAAGACATATGAGTAAGTCAATTTCTGTTAGCTAAAGAGATCAGCCTTGTGTACTAAGAAAGAATTAAATTACATAGAGGGGTCTGCTGTAGGTGTTGGGCAGAATCAGATTAGATTGGGAAATTCTGGGTTAAACACAGTTAAACATGTTTTATTTACTGCTGTTAATCAAAGAAACTTTAATCTGCTAATGTACATCCCTAATCTCCAAGATAGTGATAAAATACACAGTGCTTCTCAAACTTACTTGTTAGTTTCAGAGAACCATATATTAACAGCTTTTCTTACAACTCTGATATGTAGATACCTCAACATTTGTCTTCTAGTGAGCATATTATTAAGTAAACCAAAACATTTACATTTTTGGTTGTAAGATAGAAAATGTTAAAGTTTCTTTGCTAGTGACATTCTTTTCCGTAAAAATTGCTTGAGAGGTGGAAGCCTAGTATCACATTTAGTAGTATTGCTTTCTGATTTCTAAGAGGATTACTACTTGTGTATACAAAGTACTGCTGTTTTCCTTCTTTTAAACTGGTTAATTCATATTCTATTTGTAGAATATATAGAGAGTATTTTAGATGTATAGCAGTTAAAGTGACCTAAGAGCACCTAAATTTATAAGCTATTTTAATTTCCCAATTTAGGGTAATATATACAAGAAAAAAATGTTCTTTTCCACATTGTTTGTTATATAATATCCACTCTATTTAAACTAGCATATCAACTTGTATTTTGTAGGAAAAATTGCGGTTTGATGAAAATTAATTTAAATAGAAAAATTCATATAGGAAAGCTGTAAAATAGTCTTGGATTATTTTAAACTAGTCTAAATCTTTCTAGAAATAGTTAAATATTCTGCCTAAACCAGGGATGTGCTTTTTTAAAGTTCTTTCCAACTTTATTCTGATAATCCAAACAGAAAATGTAAGTAAATGTTTTGAATGGTTTTGTCTTATTAGTATTCTATAGTGAAAAGGATTTTTTTTTATTTATTGCTTATAGCTCTTTCAGAAGGGACAAGTTACTTTTCTTTCTTTTGTCTTTGCCCATGTAGATATAAAAAAGCAGAAGAAAGAGAACCTCTTATAGCAGCAATGCACATATTTCTGCCTCGTATTCAGCAACAAATCATGCAGCTCCTTCCTGATTCCTCCCATTATTCTGTATTATTGCAGAAACAGATTCTGAAAATCTTTTATGCACTTGTTCAGGTAGGTTTTTATTGCAGAAAACAAATATGCGGCTTGAGCGATGTACTTACAAAAACTTGTGGAAAATAGAATTAAAAGATAATATTAATCTTTCCATGAACTTTTTGAAGTACCTTCTAACATGTGGAAAGTGCTCAATAAATATCAATTATTATGAAAAATTAACATATATTCTCACATATATTTCTTTAAAAATACTTAAGAAAAACAGGCTCATAGAAATTAACTGCTCAAGATCTTCTGAGTGGTAGAGCTGATGTGATTCACTGTGTGCTTTTACTCCTGTGTCTGAAATCTTGGGTAAGGAAGAACCAGGGTAGTTATTTGCCCTAAAACCTGATGACTTGGCTATCTGTCCATAGTATCCCTGCCTGTAGGTTAGTTAGGATTATAGGAGAAGAGGAAGGAAAAGAAGAAGAGAGTTCCTTTTTTATTGGGAAATCATATTGATGGTAGTTTCTTTGCATTTGACCCAACTTAAGCTAACAAAAGAGATTTAGTAGCTCATTTTCCTTGGTTTAAAATAGTGCCTTTTTCTTATCTGAAAGCTGTGAAAGGTAGTAATATGGGAATCTAAACTTAATTAGAAGATTGAGATGGAATGTGTTTGAGGTATAAAAATATTGAACATTGAATCTTTGAAAGACTTAGGGAAATTATTTAGATTTGAGTGGAGGAAGAATAATCGTTGTCAGTCTTAACTATTTAAATGAATTAAAGCTCTATTACATGCTTTCTAGTTCAATTTATAATGACAAGAGGATAGTTTTGTAGAACTAGAGGGCCAAGATAACTTGGGTGTGTTCTTGGCTTCACATCTGACCTAGGTACTTTTGCAATGTTTTGGAATATTTTGCTTTAATAATGATTGTATTTTTATTAGAATTTCATTTTTTTTTAAGTCAGCCTTTTTGGGGGAAGGGAATAGAGGGAAAGAGGCAAATCTGAGAACAGAGAAGAAACTAGAATACTAGGAAAATTCCCCCCCCCCACCTTTTTTTCTTTGGAAATAATAGGGAAGGAAGATGTATGGTGACTTTGTTTATTAAAACAATGTTTTAGGGCCGAGCCCGTGGCGCACTTGGTAGTGTGCTGCGCTGGGAGCGCAGCGACACTCCCGCCGCGGGTTCGGATCCTATATAGGAATGACCAGTGCACTCACTGGCTGAGTGCCGGTCATGGAAAAACGACAAAAAAAAAAAACCAAAAACAAAAACAATGTTTTATTAATTGTCCTCAGGAGAATCACTTTACTCTGAGGCAAATTGTTTTTATTGAGTGAGATATTTTGCCATTACATGTGGTAATAGTTCATTTATTCAGGGGCCAGGCTTTCTTTTCCTATTGGGAGAAACATAGCCAGGAATCAGCAAAGTAAGACAAAGACTGATGAAATAATTTTTCTAAAGCTTCTACTTCTACTTGGTTTGCTGAAAAGGAAAAAATCTGAAATTTTTTCTCTCACCTTATACATGCTAAAAACCTAAAAAAAAAAAAAAAAAAACGAAAACAATGAAAAACCTCAACATTTTTAACCATTTTGGTAATCTGTTATATGCTAATAGAGTGATATGCTCCTCTGGGAAGCAGATATTTAGAAGGCTTTAAAGAGGCACAATTACAGTGATAATGTAAGTGAAAAGCGATTGTCTGACAATATGGGAAGAGGCAGAAAGATTTGTTTTTAAAAGTATGATACTATGAAATTGATTTCGTCTAAGTAGCACTTATTTGTACAGGGTGCTTGGATATTCCATACGTACCTCATAAATCGTCACTTTAAGCCTAACCCTCAACCTGCTTCTTCCCTGTTCCTGATCTCAAGTCCAAATGATTCTCCAATGCGCTTAGAATAAAGTGTGAACTTCTTAACATAGTCTTCACCTTTTATCATCCTACCTTTGCACTTAAGTATGGTTTTTTCACCCAACTAGAGTGTAAGTTTTGTGAGGGCAAAGACTGTGTCTCTCTTCCTTTTCATTATGTCTTTAGCCTGTAGCGTGTTTTGGAGTGAATAGATGTGGAGATGTTATCCCTGCAAATCCTGTAGCTCACAGTATAGCAGGGGAGACGCATACCTGTGTAATTAATACAAAGTGATCTATGGTTGTTATGCCACAGCGTAGAGGAAAGTAATTGAAAACATGTTTCATGAGTGTTTAATAAGGGTAATAATTTTTATCAAAGTGGTTAAAATTAAAAGTTTGACACACAAAGAAGTAAATAGTAAAAATCACTTATCAAGAATCTCATGCTAAATAAATGAGACCTTAATGGTATTAAAATTTTTTTTTAATTAAAAAAGGTAGCCCAGAGAGACAACCTATGGCATGTGTACTTCTAAATTTTAAAGATTTAATTTACGTGTGTGTGTGTGTGTGTGTGTGTGTGTGTGTGTGTGTATGTTTATGGATCTATTTTAAGTTAAATTTTAGGTTGAACCATATGGAATTGCTATTTTCATGCTCAAATGTTAGCTATTTTTTATAACCTTCCAATATAGATAAAATTGCTGATTTTTTTTTTGAGGGGAGGAATTATTGTTTATGTTGTTATTCTCTTTTCCAGTATGCATTGCCTCTTCAGTTGGTGAATAACCAAACCATGACAACATGGATGGAAATCTTCCGAACTATTATTGACAGGACAGTTCCTCCTGTGAGAAAGTGCTTCTATTCTTAAGAAAAGTTGGGGATGCCTGGGTTTGGAATATTTGTGGTAGACTGATTCATTATTCCAGGCTGCTATTTGGAAAAAAATACTACTGTAATAAAATAAATTAATAAAATAATTCATAATACATACTCATTTTTAGAAAGCTGAGACAAGCAAAAATAATAAAATAATTATATTTAATTCTATTAAAAATGTTGAAAACTATTTTCAAATCTTGATATTTATTCCTTTAGTCTTTTTTCTCCACATCTGTATGAAACCATTTTATTTATAAATATAGTGTATGTAGACACTCTTTTGAAATCCATTTTCCATTTGAAATTTATTATAAATATTTTCATATTTTTTATGATTATGAATGTTTTTATACTGTCATTTTTATTGAATAGCTTCATTTGCTGGATGTTTAGGCTATTTTGACTGTTTTAGTGTTTTAACTATAAGAATATAGTTAAATTTGTGCACGTACATGATTTTCTCTGGATAAACTTCTAGAAGTGTTTAAGGCTTTCGACAGATCTTCCAGAGTGCTCTCCAGAAAGGGTGTCCTGGTTTATACTTTAATAAGCAGTGACTGAGAATGCCTGTTATGAGTATTTGCTTAATTCTAAGTTTGCCTGTTTGATAGGTAAAAAATGGTGTCTCGTTTTGATCTGCTACAACAATGATAGTATTTTTCATCTATCAAATTAACTCTTGTATATTTTAAAATTTAAGCTTTTCTTAAAATGTACAGTATTCTTTCTGTTGTCCATATCTTGACACAAGTGTATTGAGGTTTAATTTACATACAGAAATGCACAGAACTTAGTGAACAGTTCAGTGAATTTTGACAAACATACACTTGTGTTATCATCACTATCACCCAGATCAAAATGTAGAACCTTTCCGTCATCTCAGAGTTTCCTCAAGGGACCATGGTATTTTATATTTTGTTTTCTACTTATGTGGGACTTTTGAAGATAGGAGATAAATGTGACCAATAGCATTGGTTAGTTGGATTTGCTTTGCTTGTTTAATTCCTACCTAGCAATCTATAAAAATAAGAATTTGCATTTGTATAGCAATCTAACTTCACATTTAATGTAACTCAGTCTATACCAAGATTTATTCTACCTTTGTTATTGACATAAATTCTTTTATTGTGCAGAAATTTAATCTGGGTATTTCTGTCCTCTTAGGAGACTCTTCAAATTGATGAGGATGATAGACCAGAACTAGTATGGTGGAAATGTAAGAAATGGGCACTGCATATTGTAGCTCGTCTCTTTGAACGGTAATTCTTTGTTTATTACATTTATGATCTTACAGTCATATCTTAGTGTTATATACAATAAAATTGGATAGTTCCTTTGATGCTTTACAGTATATGATTCTTGGTCTTTACAGCCACAGAGGGCAAAGAGTCACCTTCTATTTAAAGTGGGCTTAAAAAAAAGTAAAGTAGGCTTAATTGTGATCACTGACTTTGAGATCATAATGAGATGGGCAGCCTTCTCTGGCTCTTTTCTATTCTTCTGTGAAAAACATGGAAAAATAATATTGTTCAGCCCATTGGAAACATCCAGGAATTATGCAAGAAGGTGCATGGCCACTCAGCTCCATGAGAAAGTCAAATTTAATTTTTAAAGCATTTATTGAAAAAAATCTATTGTATGTCAGATATAACATTATTTATTTCTTATATTCGCCCTTTAGGAGCTCTTGGTTTAGTAGATGAAAGCTTCTGTCTGAAACTTTAAGTATGGTCCAAAGTCCAAGTACAGCTCATCATGATTTTATTTTGTAGCTTGTGGAAAAAGGAGAAAGGGTTCGTTTTCTGCCCTAATAGAACACATCTTTAAAAAAGGGACTGTATTTAAAATAGGGAGCATGATTTGTTTTTAAAATTTACAATATTTAAACATTTTCTCTTTGTATTTTAAGATATGGAAGCCCAGGAAATGTCACAAAAGAATACTTTGAATTTTCTGAATTTTTTTTGAAAACCTATGCAGTGGGAATTCAGCAGGTAAAAAACTTATGCTTTTTAAATAGAAGGATGGTTACTACTGAAAGTAAAGTCATTTCTAACTGTTCAAAAGTAGGTTACATCAAAGGGTTCAGATCTCCAGATCCTCGTACCAGCCAGGTATGTGTGTATGTACACACACACACACACACACACAAAGTAGGTTACAAACATGTAGTTCGTTACATATTTCTAGAGGATGAAATGGCAGCTCTGGGAATTTGATACAACGCAATTAGTTTTAGAACCAGATATCCCAGGGCAGCTACCACAAGAGCTGCCTTTCCAGACTCCTAGACTCTGGACTCAAACATTTTAAGTTTATTGATTCTGGTGTAGCAGTCACCAGTATTAGATTGGGTTCTTCTATCAACATTCTCTGGCCTTTTATGAGTTTCTTATCCTTTATTTCTTTGGGCTCCATTTGTTTGTTCTAAGCTTTCATATTAGAAGATTTGTATTAATACAAATTGATCTGTTTGAAGAGTAGTTGAGCTGAGATGGTAAGATTCTTAGCTGAGAACTTATGCATTTCCATGGAAGTATGGGAACCATTCTATACCATGAAAATTAGACATTTTTGGAAAACAATCCAAGTTGATATTAATATTTAAAAATTTTAAAAACTACAAGGGACAAGTGGGCTATGAAGATTGGTTGATCAGTATTGCCATTTGAATTGTGATAGTGTTGTCTATATTTCAATAAATGACATTTAATAATTATTGACCACTGGCTGTGGTGGACCCTATTGAGGAAGCAAACGTTAATTAGACATAGGCAGTTTTAAATGATATAGAGGGTGTTTCTAGATTTTTACGAATCTTTATTGTCAGTGATATAAAGTTAAGTACATTGAACCTGTCATCTTAAGATGGCATACTTCCTTCTATGGATTATCGTTTTGTATAGTAGAATGCTTTCTAAAAATACCATGCTACAATTTAGGAAAGCTATAGCTATAATTTTCTAAAAAATTATTTTGTTGGCTCATGAGATGCTCCATAGGGAAAATTAGTGAATAAGGAGTAAAATGATCTGTTCAGCAATTCACTGTGGACACCAGGATAATCAGGAAGGTGGTCAGCTCTGTTTTCTGTTTTTTCCACTGCTATTATATTTGATATCCACTTGCAGTGTGTTCAGTAGAACTTTTCCAGTGTCATAGAAACATGTATGTATGTGTGTGTGTACATGTATGCCATTGTCATACATTCTTTGTACCTTGGTCATTTACAGTATATATTCCTGATATTTAAAAATAATTTTCATATCAAGAACTGTTCTCTCCACCACTGTTGTGTCTTATCTCCTATCACACCCACTTTGTATGAGCTACAACTGTATTAGGAAGAACTGTGCTCAGTATCATCCATTTTTAGTCCGCATTGTAAAAGGGATAACCTGAATTTTAGGTAACTTGAGTGGAATTCATAGTCTTAATTTATAAGTTCTATACATATTTCGAAAGAACCCTTTTTATTTATTCAGCTTATATTATAAGCTTAATCTAGAGAAGAGCTCTGGAGACCAGGAATTGCAAAACTTGGACTTTGTTGTAGCGCTACCTCTGCCTAAAGGTCCTTGACCCAGTCACAGCTGCTTTGGCATGATTCCTTCCTTGTAAGCAAATTTTTAAAAATCAGTCTTTAAAAAAATAACTTCTCAGTTTTGTGTTATGTTTACAAAGACCTTCTGTGATCTGAGATTATAAAATAAAATTCTTCTACATTTTCTTCTAGGAATTCTATGCTTCCATTTTTTTGTTGTTGTTGAAATATTTCCCCACCTGGAGTTTATTTAGGTATGAAGTTTAATTAGGGGACTAATTCAATTTTTTTTCAGAAAAATCTGGGAAAACAAACAAACAAAAAACCCAGCTGTGCCAGTACAATTTTCTGGATAATTTATCTCTTTCAATTTGAAAGAACCTTTATCAAGTAATAAAATCTGTTTGTGCTATTTCATGCTGTATGGAAGTTTTAAATGTTTATTTAGTCACATCTATTTTTGTTTTAACAAGATTTTAAATTTATTTTGAAGAGCTAACAGTGGAATAGAACTTAGACTTATTCTGAGTAGTTCCACAGATTAGAAGTAGCACAAATGCCTGGAAGTTATAGTGAGTCTCTGTTGGTTCAGTATAGCATGGACCTATCTATTAAAAACCAATCATATGAGCTTTCTCACAAAATATTGACAAATACCTGGACGTTATAGTGAAACCCCTTTAGTTCAATATAACATGGACCTATCTATTAAAAACCGATCATATGAGCTTTCTCACAAAATATTGACAAATACCTGGAAGTTATAGTGAGTCTCCGTTGGTTCAGTATATCATGGATCTATCTATTAAAAACCGATCATATGAGCTTTCTCACAAAATATTGACAAATACCTGGAAGTTATAGTGAAACCCCTTTAGCTCAATATAACATGGACCTATCTATTAAAAACTGATCATATGAGCTTTCTCACAAAATAGCGATTTCTCCAATAATCTGTTAATTTTTATCTCTATGGATTCTGGTTTTTATGTCATGCTTAAAACGCCTCCTTCCTTTTTTTTAACCTTAAAATTGTTTATGTTCTCCTATATTTTCTCTTCCTATTTTCCCATAGGTACTACTAAAAATATTAGACCAGTATAGACAGAAAGAATATGTAGCCCCCCGTGTTCTTCAGCAAGCATTCAACTATCTCAACCAAGGGGTGGTTCATTCTGTCACGTGGAAGCAGATGAAGCCACACATACAGGTGAGTGTCAGGGAGCAGCTCTCCGTCTACGGCCATACCACCCTGAACGCGCCCGATCTCGTCTGATCTCGGAAGCTAAGCAGGGTCGGGCCTGGTTAGTACTTGGATGGGAGGGAGCAGCTCTCCAAAATGATTCTCTGGTCCATTAGGTTTTCTAGACAAAGTAAGTGTTACTAATCTTTTATTTTGTATTTAATATCTTTTTATTTCCATTAATAATTTCTAGTGAGTGCTATCTTACATCTGATATGAAGGGCTTGGAAATTTAAGCATTTGAGAAGAGTGAAGTCACTCAAGTTTTATGAGTGGGAAGACTTGGATTCAGCTGATGTTGCTTGACATCTCATTTATCCTTAGTTCCTCCTCTATGAAGGCAATTCTCTTTCTTATCTAAAGGTTCCTAGGACCAAATGAGGCCTTTTGTGTGAAGGCGTTTTGAAAACTGCCACCAGGGCTCTGCTGAGGCAGTGTTATTTTGCAGGAAATGAAGCCTGATATGTGACCATTTTCTTCTGTAGGTAGAAGTTTCTATTTCTTTTTTGGATTGTTAAGTTCTACAGCAGAAGTTAAAGTTTTTGTTTTTATATCAATTGTTTACTTAAAGGTAGAATTCAGCATTATTATTTAATTAAGGAACAAAAGAGAATGGAAAATTATGGACCATTAATAAATTAATTCTTATTTGCATACAAATAACTTTTGATAATTCAAAGACTTTAAATACTAAATCCCCCCACCCCACCACCAAACTATGAGTTCTTAAATTCTATAAAATGGTATCTGAAAAGAAAAATAAATTTTTTCTCTTTGCTTTTGATGTCTAGGATAGAATTTGTTTAGTGTTATCTTATTACAGGTCTTACAAATATAGTATCTTTTCATTATGTTTTATGTGGACATCTTAATAACTATTTGTCTAATCACTTTGATCAAATACTGATAATTTCTTTGCAATTAATAAAGATACTGATTTTATTTGCTGTGCTCCTGTAAAGTAAGGGTGAGTTGTGATAGCATTTCTTCTTTACTTGATAGCTTTGCCTTATTTTTACATGGCTGTAATGTAGGAATAAGAAAACTCTGATCCTTAAGCTGACTTTTTTCTCTTAGGATTATTAAATTTGGAATAAATGATAAGAGATGATCCTGTTTTTACAGAAGTAGTTGTTAGAACACAAAAGGGCTTAATGGAGCATTAGCAGCAGTGTACAGAGAGGCTGCTAGATGTGATATTTTCCCCCCTGAAACCCACATTTGTAGAGTAGGAAATTGGTTTCTCTGAAAATGGAAGAAGAAAAGAAAATTTTAATATTGTTGATATATTGACATTTAGGACCAAATTGGAAATGTGAAAAATTTTCAAAATAAGAAATATAATAGTAAATGGAACCTTGACATTTTTGTTTCTTAAAGAATCAAGGTATGTTTTATATTGATTTATTAGTAAAACTTTATTATCTCTGTTATTGTTTCAAAGAATAACATTTACATTTTTCTCTTTCTCTATACCTTTAATCAGTGTTGTTTACAAACAATCTTATGTTTAACTCTTCAAACCTCCCCTCTGCGCCTTGCTTTCCTGCTTTCACCATAGTGAATGGAGGCTTAAAAGAAAAATCAGTATAACAGTTTGGAAAACTAACATCATAAAGCCTGTCAATGAATATATTATTGGTATTCCCCAAATTTGAATAACCTATACTCATTTATTGTTTTGTTTCTTTCCATCTTAGAACATTTCTGAAGATGTGATTTTTTCTGTGATGTGTTATAAAGATGAGGATGAGGAGCTGTGGCAGGAAGATCCATATGAGTATATAAGGATGAAATTTGGTAATTGAGATGGTTTTATTCTTTGTCAGGTCCTGGATATGTAGAGCAACATAACTGAATTTATATCTCTATGCAGATTTTGTTACTTTGTTAAATTCCCAAACTTCTGCTTTGCATGATAAGCTGTGAAACTCATGAGAGTTGAAGTTCTGTTGAACCAAAGAACTTGAGGCCTTTGGGTGTGGGAGGTGAAAAGCCACCTTATTCATTTCTCTCAAGGGTGCTGAAGCACTTGTGGAGCTGTCTGGTACTCATGCTGTTGTGATGCCGATCTGCAGGGACCATGCCTTTCTGTGCCTTTTGGGTACCCATTAATAAATTGGGTTGTTCTCACTCTGGGAGATCATTTGGATTTCTGCATGTATTAGGAGCACCCCAATTTGGTTTGTGTCCTTATCCTAGGGACTAAGTATTCCACAAGGGAATGAGATTACCTCCAGTGAGATTACCCAGTTCGTTGTACTTTTAGCTTGGATTTTCCTGGAATCTGTTAAGCAGTGTAGGTTGCCAGAGTCATTCCCTTTTATCCCCAGTTTGTATTAACCACTTCATGGAATACTCAAGCATTTAACAGCAAAATGTTAGTATGCTTACGTGTGTCTCTCCCACAACTTCAAAGCTATCTGAGGGCAGGAACTTAATCTTATTTATATGCTTTATTTTGTATCCTCTATCCCTTCTACACCTCTATATTCCTCCTTGGTATGCTGAAATAAATGCTTGCTAAAAGTAGTACAGTCTAGGTGCTGTGACAAACCAGTGCTTTCCCCTTGTTGAGCCGGGTGTCTCTAGCTACCTGAGTTAAACATACTGGTATAGATGCTAGATTATCGGGTTATGTTGGTTTTACAGTGCTTTGTATTTTGTATTATTGATTCAGTAAGTGAGGAGGCACCTGTTCTCTGGGAGACAAAGTACAGGAAAAGCAAATGAATGAGAAACAACATTTACCATCTGCTTTATCTCTCCATTATACCTTTTTCTTTTGAAAGTTACTACTCATATGCATGATTTATTATTTTTCCTTGCTTATGCTTTTGTTTTCCTAGTTTGCTTTGACTGAGCAGAATTAGTCAGTTTTTCCTCTATCTTTAAGGCATTCTTTTAGTGTTTACCTTTTCTATAATACCTGTGTGTTTTTATAATGTACAGAGAATTTGTTTAGCTTTCAGAAAGCTACTGTTATTTCACTTATTCCTCATATCTTATAAGATAGTATCTCCGTTTTTAGAAAATGTAATAATTAAGAGCTGTATGTATGTTGATTAACAGTGAGAATTTACATTCTATAAATTGTTTAAAAGGCAATATGGGTAACTGAAGACTAGAGGAAGTGCCTTTTTAATGATTTCCTTCCATGGACTAGAATATGGTGGCTGTTTTTTGATATGTATATTTTACTTTTGGGTTACTATGGGGAAGAACAACTACTATATTTTCTTTTTACATTTTTGTTACTTGCAATTATTTATATGAACAAAACATTCTTGTCTAAATGTATTGATGGATATTAATAATAATATTTTTATTTATATTTTCTTTTTATTGTACCATTTAACCAACATCTCCCCATTATCCCTAATAATAACGTTTTTAGATTTGGTAAAAATTAACAAACTCAAGCTTTGGTGTTAAGACAGCGTGGGTGTGAATGCTGGCTTGGTCGCTTACTTGTATGACTGTGGGCAGGTTACTTAGCTTCTCTCAGATGATGTTTTCAGCTGTAAAATGGGTAATGATAATAGTGCTGGGTGGATTAAGTGGGATAATATACATGAATTAACTGCTTCACATAGAATACTAGATGCTTGTAAAATGTAGTGTCTGGCACAGAGTAAATACTCAAAAATGTTAGTTATGAATATTAGTACATTTACATTTTAGGTTTTGAGGCAAGGACTTATTTTTTATATTTAAACAGGGCATCTCAGATACTTCTCAAATTTTCAGATTTTTATATAGAACTGCCTATTCTGAAATTTGTGAAAATTTTCATGATACTAAGTGATACGTTAAGTTTTAACTAAGTGTATATTCAACAAATGCCCATTGAAAACCTGCTGAACCTATCTATTGACAGAGCCAAGCACAGTCCTAGAAATCCCTCAAGGTTTTACACTTGCTGTTTCCTCTGGTTTGAGTGCTTTATCTTTCAGTTTCCATGGATAGCTTTCTCCCTTATTTCATTCAATTTCTGCTTAAATGTTAATAGAGAATTGGAGAGGCTTTCCTTGATGCCCTATTTAAACTAGCACCCTATACTCTCTTAGTTTTTGTCTCCTTACCCTGTTTTATATTTGTTCTTAGCCTGACCTATTATTGTGTGTATGTGTGTGTGTACATATAATCTGTTTATTTCTTTCTTTCACCACATAAATTCCCATAGGAACCTTTTCTTTTTGATTTTTGTATCCCCAGAGTGAAGAATAGTGTCTGGCACATATGAACTGAATAAATTTTTGTTGTTTTTTGATAGAGATAAAGCATTTTTCCTGTCCTCCATGAAATAGATATGCTGAATATTATTGTTTTCTTTAATAAGATTCTTTGAAAGGACAACCTGTAGAATTTGGTAAATATTGTACGTGAGTGCACTGATGATATATCTTTGCTTTTTTATGCTGTAAACTGGTGTCATGTGGGCTACTTTATTTCTTCATTTGGAATAGTGATCAGTCATGTTTAAAATCTGTAATAAATAATTGCATTTTTACTAACATGGCTTAACCTTTTAAAATCTTAGATATTTTTGAAGATTATGCTTCGCCTACTACAGCAGCCCAGACTCTCTTATATACTGCCGCAAAGAAAAGAAAAGAGGTATACAGTTATTCTTTCTAAATCTAAAATTCAAAGGTGGCCTGTGTTGATTTGACACTCTAATGTACCCCTAGTATTTGAAAAATTATATTATTAGTCATAACTTGTCACTTTAAGAATATTTTTCTGTCCTACTAAGGGAAAAGGGTGAAGTATCATTGTTTATTTTGTTTTCTTAATAAATTGTACCTTTTTAATGGAGCTTGTAGTTGCTTGATAAAACACAATAAAATGGCTTTATTTTTGAAAATTAACATATCATATTTAATACTATAGTAAGGCAATGGAAGTTCATGTAGACTAAAATGGATTCTGTTATTTCTTCAGGTGTTGCCAAAAATGATGTCATTCTGTTATCAAATCCTAACGGACCCAACCTTTGACCCTAGGAAGAGAGATGGAGCCCTGCATGTGATTGGTTCCCTAGCTGAGATTTTATTGAAGGTTAAGATCATAAAAATTCAGTTTACTTAATAAAACTGTGAAGCACATGCAAG
The DNA here is from genome assembly GCF_027409185.1 of Cynocephalus volans. Taxonomy (NCBI): domain Eukaryota; kingdom Metazoa; phylum Chordata; class Mammalia; order Dermoptera; family Cynocephalidae; genus Cynocephalus; species Cynocephalus volans. Next base: position 82,867,597 of record NC_084471.1, read on the forward strand.
TGAGAGAATATGAAAGTTATGGATAGTTTAAAACTGGTGACTACTTCTTGATAATTCAGTTGACTGTAAATATCTTTTCTGTCACCTATGTCTTTAAAAAAAAAAATTTGACTTTTTTATTTTTCAGTATGAAACTGTTGCTATATAAAAAAGGACACAAAATGCATTAGTGTTATTTCTTATTTGTACAAAAAATAATATCAAATTAATCTAAGGTACTATTTCTGTCTTGTTTAAAACATGTAGGTTAAATAACTTTAAATTGTAAATAAAGTATATTAAATGCAAGTTATAATAAACCTACTTTGTTAGGAAGTGCTTTTTACATATGAAAAAGACATTAATAAGTTGGAATTTAATTTGTTTCCTAACAGAAGAGTTTATTCAAGGACCAAATGGAGTTGTTTCTACAGAATCATGTATTTCCATTATTATTGTCTAACCTGGGATATCTTCGAGCTAGAGTAAGTTTTCCATATTTCTGTTATGTATCTTAAAACCTTCATCTGTAAGACAATTATTAAATAAATTTTGGGGGGATAAATTGACCTTTTACCACGTAGATGAAGTGGAGCCAATTAGAATATCTGTTATTATGGTCACATCAGCTGAATAACAACAAACCAGTAAAGAAAGGGATTTATAAGTTTTAATTCTATCAGATTTAATTTTATTTGTTACCCTAGCCTTACTTGCTGCATATGTGAAAAATGCAGCGAGAGGGATAATTTTATAGCAATGGTACAGTGCAAATTCATCAACTGATTGATTTTCACTGTCTAAAATGACATGAAATTCTAGTTTGGCTAAAAACTTGAATATATTAGGTAAATTTGCCTCAGTAAAACAAAGAAAATAATATTCCATGTAAACTTACTTGTGTTCTAAGTACATGCTATTTCTAGAATCAACACATTTTATGGAGAAATAGAAATAAAACTTTAATTCAAGAGCCTACTATTTATCTTTATAAATTCATCAACACAAAAAAATGTCTTGCAAAAAACGACATACGTTATCAATGCCTTGTACACTAGAGAGTACTTTATAAACATAATAGTAACTAGAGAAATATTTGGGCAAACGTAGATTAGGGATACTGAGGGCACATGAACACTTTCATAGTTGGGCTCTTACCTTTGAGAAGCTGTATGAATTGTAATTCTCTTGCTAAAAGTCTTTAGTAACTCAAATTAATTTCTGTTGTGTTTTATGCACATAGCGAATAAAATAAAGCCATAATGATTCTGTGGTCTAATAGTTCAAAATTTAATAATCTATAAAGATTTAAAATTCTTGGTACCTTATGTGAGTGAAATAAGGAAGTTTGCTAAGCCAGTTAGATGAGACGTTATTTTCCCTTACACTAACTGTGAAGGCTGCCAGCAAATGAACTTCAAACACTGGTTTAGAGAAGCTTTTACATATAACAAATTAGTTAGAATTATAATATTTGTTATTTTTTTCAGGATTTTTTTCAAGGATACTTAAATTTGGTTCCTTTTTCTGTTTCCTTTGAAAAGTGAAACTGCCTTTCTTATTAAAAGAGTGGGAAATTCAGAAGTTAGAAACTAAGGCTAACGTGCCACCGTCCAAAAACAAACAATTCTTGGTAGAATTACTGATATTTAACCAAGAAGTTCTATATGTGTGATATTATTACAGAATGCCATAATCCTAATAGCTCCCTACTTACTTTCTCCTTATAATGTAGTCCTGCTGGGTACTTCATGCATTTAGTTCTTTGAAGTTTCATAATGAGCTCAACCTAAGAAATGCAGTTGAATTAGCCAAGAAGAGCCTGATTGAAGATAAGGAGATGCCTGTCAAAGTTGAAGCTGCCCTGGCTCTTCAGTCATTAATTTCTAACCAGATACAAGGTAAAGCCCAAAATACCTTTTATAAGTTTATTTAAAAATATTTTTGACATTGTCTTCTCAATTTTATTCACTTCCTTCCCTAATGATGATGATTCTCTAAGTCTGAGGGTTCAGGTTTTGGAATTCTGAGCATTTGCCCCCTCAGTATTTTATAGGGGTTTATTCTTGCCATTTTTAGGAGTTCCTATTGAATGTGGCTTCCAGAAGTATTTTAGATTAGGAAACAAGTTAATAATTGTTTGGCACTAGGATGGACCTGGGAATCAAGGGACCGGGGGTCCAGTTTTGATTTTGTTGCTAACTTGCGATGTAAACTTGGGAGAGGCACATGATCTGTCAAGGCTTAGGTTTCTACATATGTAAATTTAGGGGCATTGGACTAGATGGCTTCAGTATTTTTTTCAACCCTAGGATTCTATGATTCTGCTAGTTCTGAAAGTAGTAAGTAGTATTTCTAGTGAGTGATAACACAGATATCTCATTTGTTTAGAAGAATGTTTTGTTCAAAATTCAAATAAACCTTTGCAAGTAAATTCAGCTTTATGAAGAACATGACCTAGTATACCTCTATTCAACAGTGTTTCAGCAGGAGAATTGAATATTGTATAAAGGTATGTGGGGAGGTGGGTAGACATGGGTTGGGGCATGGAATGGTCCCTATCAGTATTGGGCATAGTCTTTATGTACATGACTTTTTATACTTGTCATCAGGACTGATGTAACATTCATTTTCTCCAGTTCTTGTCGATGACAGAGCATATGTATAATTAGAATTTCTCAGTGGGTCCTATTGGCATTTTGGGCAGGACAGGTCTTTCCTGTGCAGATCTGCTTATCCTTAAGTGGCTCATGGGGAAATTGATATGTTGATGAACATTATTTTGATACAGCTTTGTAACTTATGCATCACAGAGGAAGTGTGTATCTAGAACCTTATCTAGGTATTACCCTGTGTTACTTTATCTTGTTACCAAGTTAGTTCCTTTCACCATCTGTGAATAGCTAATTTTTATGAATTTTGTTTTATTGTATTAGCTAAGGAATATATGAAGCCACATGTGAGGCCTATCATGCAGGAGCTATTGCACATTGTTAGAGAGACAGAAAATGATGATGTTACTAATGTTATTCAGAAGATGATATGTGAATACAGTCAAGAAGTAGCCTCAATTGCTGTCGATATGACCCAACACTTGGTAAGACTGAGCAAACTTTTATGTCAGTTTGATATAGAAGCCTTGAGTAATCTAAATAAATTAAACTCTAAAATTTGGGGTTGAGTTTTATTTGTAACTGAAATATTAATATAAAAATATTTGCTGTAATAATTATGATGTTTCTATAGTTAATTAGTCTTAAATCTAATAACATTTAGGATAATCTCTTTTCATCCATGATATTCTGAGATTTCATAATGATGTGCCTTGATGTAAACCTAAATTTTCAGTTTCTGGACTTTGAATCTGGAAACTCATTTCCTTCAGTTTGTGGCAATTTCTTGGATTACTTCTTTGATAAATTTCTTTCTGCTATGTTTTTCTGTTCTATATTTCCTGACATAGAATATCAGATCTGGACTGAGTCTCTAATTTCCTTACCTTTTTTCCCGTTTTCCATGTGTGTACTTTTTGTTTCATTTTCTAGGTGACTCCTTGACTTTATCTTCTAAACCTTCTGTCACATTTTTCTTTTTAGTGTTATTTGATTTCAGTTTTCCTAGATTTTGGTTTTATTGGCATAATGGCAACCAGAAGTTAAATATTAGCTATCTGCTTGTAATAGCTAATGTAAATTCCAGTCTAGTGACTAGATAAGGAAAAATGACTGTATTTAAAACATGACAGTTTCTGTCATTGTATGAAAAGAGATGATTCAGTCAGCAAAGTGCAGAACTTAAAGTTTGAGCAATACTGACAATTGAATGTGTGAAACTGCCCTTTTGCTAACTTATAATGGGTGTGTATGTGTAATAACAGTACTAATGGTTGAATATTTTAATATTCTCATAGGCTGATATCTTTGGCAAAGTTCTTCAAAGTGATGAATATGAAGAAGTTGAGGACAAAACAGTAATGGCTATGGGAATTTTGCATACCATCGATACTATCTTAACAGTTGTAGAAGATCACAAAGAGGTGAGATTTCTTTGTGTTTTATTATGTCATACTAGTAACATTAACTGAAATTTAAATGATTGGTGGACATGAATTTTAGTCTTGACTTTTAAATTACTACTTTGTTATGTTGCTAAGTTTCAAAAATTACCCTCAAATCTTAAGGAAACATTAAAAAGATGGAGGGGAAATATTCCATGTGCTTGTAAAGTATATAGTATATCCCTTTGTATTAAACTGAGTTTAGTTCATCATATCTGCTATGTGCCAGGCTAGGTTTTGGGGGAATATCAAATTGAATAAGACATGAGCCCTGCCTTCTGGATAGACAACCATTCAGTCACAGTGGAAAGTGTTAAGTAATGGAGTATAATTCTGATGTAGCAAGTACTGTAAGAATGGAGGGGGAATAAGAGCAAGAGCTTAAAAACATCTTTTCTAAACCAAATTCCAGAATAGTATGGGGATAGGAATTTATACAGACATTTATCCACTGCTTTCACATCTATTAACTGATAGGATCTTCCTGCCACCACCGTGAGTTAGAGCAGGTAATGGTAATCTTTCACAGAAGTGGAAAACAAGGTTCAGGTAGGTGCAAGAGACTTGTTGATGGTCACAGAGCTAGTAAGTTGTACTTTGGGTTTGTAATCAGCTCATTATGATAATATACCAATTTGTCCTCATTTAAAACCTATGGCTCTCCTTCTCAGCTATCACATGGCATCTCCTTAACTCAAATTGGAGTTTTGTTCATTACTTCTTTGAGCGCAAGTTGACTTTCCTGGCAATGATGGCAGCTCTTGTTTTATACAGTGAGGACTTAGGAAGCAGGTGCTAGTTCTTTAAATAGCATTGATAAAACATGTGGCCATTGATTTATTCTGTGTTTATCACGTACTGATGGAAGACTACAAGGTTTTTAAAAATGGTTTGATATTTTTCTCCTGGACTGGTCTTCCTTTACCTAAGGGTCTTAATGTGAATTTTTATTTCTATGTTTGTTATTTTATTTTTGTGTCCTTCTGTGTTAAAACTGTATGATCCTGTTGGTAACGGCAAAGTTTTCCAAATTAAATTACAAGTATGCTTAAGGATAGTTCTTTCACCTTATATTTAAAACTTGTATTTTAAATTTGAATAGACCTTAGATATCAACTAGTTCAGTCTTCTCAAATGTGTGTGTGTGTGTGTTGGCAGGGTGGGGTAGGAGTAGTAGAATGAGCTGCAGGATTAGTTTGAAAACAAAACAGCATTTTATCTATTTATTTTATTTTTTTGCTCTTGATATTAAATTTATTTTGAATTTCATATAATGTTAAAGGAGCATGTGAACTTATTGTGATTATCAAGGGAGGCATGGGTTAAAATTGAGAAACACCAATCAAATCCAGCTGCCTTACTTATATATGAAAAATCTTAAATCTTTCAGCTAACTGGATTTACTAAGGTCACCGATACTTGCAGGCAAAACCAACTGGAATCTTGTTCTCCTGACCACCTGTTCTTTAACATTGAAATTTGACTTATTAAAAGCAAACTTTGGAAACAATATTTTCCTAAAAGGAAAAGCCACATGTTTATGAATACATGTACAAATACTCAATGTATGGAAAGTAAAATTGGAAATATAAAATAGGTGCATATGCATTTTGTTTAATAGTTTTAAACATATTGACAATTTTGTAAACTGGGATATTTTGGATCATTTGAACTTTAAGACAATAGTTTAAGCTGATATTAGAATATGCTCAAAAGTTGAAACAGGATATTTACATGAAAAATTAACCAATGATAGATTTTAATTTTTACATATTTAAAAAACGTTTAATGCTAACATATATTGAAAAATTCAAAGGGTATGAAAAGGTGTTCAGTGAAATTTCACGTTTCATTCATTTCTTCAGCCATCTAATTCCCCTCTCAGGTGGTAGCTATTTTTACTAGGTTTTTTGTATCCTTCTAGAGATTTTTCTGTTAACATATAAGCAAAAAGTGAATGTGTGCATTTTCCTTTCACGAAAATGATAGCATACTATATATAGTTTTTATCTGCCATTTTTTTACTTAATATATCTTGGTGATCCTTCCATATCAGTGAGTACAGTTATGTATTTTTGATTGTTGCATAATATCCCCTTGTATGATGTATCAAATTTATTTAACGCATCCCTTGTTAATGGGTATAATTTAACTGTCCCTTGTTTAAATGAACATGTGTTTGTTAGTAGTCACAAACATTGCTCCAGTAAATGGCCTTTTACATGTCATTTTGTATATGTAATAATATGTCTAGAGGATAAATTCCTTGAAGTGGAATTACTGGGTTGAAGAGTATGTGTATGAGTAAGTTTGAAGGATATTGCTAACTTGTCCTGTATAGCATGTACCAATTTACAGTCCACAAATCAATGTACAACAGTGTCTTTCTTCTCAGTCTCATACTTTTTGATTATTGCTAGTCTGATAGGTCAGAAGTGTTAATGTTGCACTTTGAATCTGTACTTGTTATCATGTACGTGTATTAGAGTGAACATCTTTTTTTATAAGCTTAGGGACTGTTTATACTTTTTCTAACCTTTGCCTATTTTTCTGTTGATTTGATTTCATGTAAGGGGAATTTGATCTTTGTCTGTGATACCACTTGAAAATATTTCACTCTATTTTTCATTTATTTTTTACTTCCCCCTGCCTCATGCAGAAATTCTTAATTTTGTAATCAGATGGTTCAATTTTTTTTTTTTTCCGTTCCTCATTTCTGGGCTTTGAGTCACTTTCCTTCTTCAGGATTATACAAGAATTCTTTTTATTTCTTCTAGAGTTTTTTATGGTTTAATTCTTCACTTTGAAATATTTGATCTATTAGGAATTTATTTTGGTATGAAATATGAGGTAAGGAACTAATTTAATTTGTAATTTTATTACAGACTTGACTCCCATTCCCACCGTTAGCCTACCTTTCAGAATATCCCGGTTATTCTTGCATGTTTAATTCTTCATATGAAGTTTAGAATTGCCTTGTCAAGTTCACCTCTTAAAAATGTCTAGTTGGTGTTTTTATTGGGGTAGTATTAAGTTTATATATTAACTTAAGTGTTATTATGATAAATTTTAAGTTAAATGTTTAAAATTTGTCTTTAGATTACGCAGCAGTTAGAGAATATCTGTCTACGGATCATTGATCTTGTTTTACAGAAACATGTAATTGGTAAGTTCAAAAGTTGAGTGAAAGGTAAATTAAGAATTTTTTTTTAATTTGATGAATTCAAAGTGCATTTTTAGCCCTTCAAATTTGACAAGGTGGACAGTTTTGAGAAAGAGAAACTAGTATTCTCTTTGATATTTAGATATACTTTCTAATGTTAGATATCTGCATTTTCATTTAGAGATAAGCTTATAATATATCCAGTTGAGAATATTTAGTTGGAATTTTTAAAGAACATGGAATTTAAAATTTTACATTTTTAGAAATTAAGAACGGGGTTGAGATTTAGGTGAGGTTACTTTAATCTGGGATTGAAAAATGTTTAATAATAGGCAAATTTCTTATTAGAATGTGAATTAATTGTTGTCTTTATAGTGCCTGACTTCTGAGTAGAATCAGCAACTAATGCCGGATGTTACAAGCTGATGGGAATTTTGTAGAGGAGGCTACTTTTCCACAATATCCAAGCACTTTGAAGGTGCCGGCCCCAAGTCATGTGGGCATGAGAAAATGCAAGCTGTGTTGTTCTCAGAAAAATTCGAGAAAAGCATGCTACTGCTTTAGAGTGGTTGTCTCCAAACTTTTTATTGTTCACCCCATTAGTAAAAATTGAGCATGCATTTCAAATATGTGAATAACATTTGAATACAATGAAGTATATATGAACAATGTTATACAATTCAGCCTTCTGAAGGAAATCCTGTCATTCGTGACAATGTGGGATGAACCTGGAGGACATTATGCTAAGTAGAATAAGCCAGACACAGAAAGACAAATACCACCTGATCTCACTTATATGTGGAATCTAAAAAAGTCAGACGCATAGAGAATCTAGAGTGGTGGTTACCAAGGACTGGGGGGTATATGGGGTGGGGACATACTGGTGAAAATGGTGACTGTAGTTAATGACAATGTATTATATACTTAAAAATTGCTACAAGAAAATTGCTACATTTTAAGTATTCTTACCACAAAAAGTATGTGAGGTAATAGTTATGTAAATTAGCTTGATTTAGCCATTCTGCAAAATGCACATATTTCAAAACATCACATTGTACACTGTAAATATATGAGTACTTCAAAAAGTTCATGGAAAAATAGAATTAAAAGATAATATGAATCTTTCCATTTTTTTTTGAAGATTTCTCATATTCAGTTTTTATTTGTCAAATAAATTAGGAATAATAAATTTTAAAAAGCACATTTTCAGTAAAAAGACCAGTGGCTGCCTGGGGACGGGGGTAGGAGAGAGGGAAGAATGAATAGGTGGAGCATGGGATGTTTAGGGCAATGAAACTATTCTGTATGATACAGTAATGATGGACACATGTCATTATACGTTTGTCAAAAGCCATAGAATGTACAACATAAAGAGTGAACCCCAATATAAACTATGGACTTTAGTTAATAACAACAAAGTTTCTGAAAGTTCTGTTCTAGTTTATTTCACTTAGCATTATGCCCTTTAGGTCCATCCATGTTGCAAGTGATTTTTTTTTTACAGCTGAATAGTATTTCATTTTGTGTATATGCCACATTTTCTTTATTCATTCATCCATTGATGGACATTTAGGTTTTTCCATATCTTGGCTATTGAGAATAATGCTGCAGTGGACGTGGGAGTGCAGATATTTCTCCAATATCCTGATTCAGTTCCCTTGGATATATACCCAGTAGTGGGATTACTGGTTCACATGGAGTTCTATTTTTAATTGTTTGAGGAAACTCCATACTGTTTTCCATAGTGGCTGCGCCAATTTACATTGCCATCAAGAGAGTACAAGAGTACTCTTTTCTCACCATCCTCTCTAACATTTTTCTCTTGTCTTTTTGATAATAGCCATTTTAACAGGTGTGAGGTGATATTGTGGTTTTAATTTGCATTTCTCTGATTAATGATGTTGAACATTTTTTCATATACCTGTTGGCCATTTGTATGTCTTCTTTTGAGAAATCTCTATTCAAGTCTTTTGCCAATTTTTTAGTTGGGTTATTTATTTTCTTGCTGTTGAGTTGTTTGAGTTCCTTATGTATTTTAGATATTAACACTTTATCAGATATACACAGTTTGCAAATATTTTCTTCTATTCCGTAGGTTGTCTTTGCACTATGTTGATTGTTTCCTTTGCTATGAAGAAGGTTTCTAATTTGATGTAATCCTCTTTGTCTATTTTTGCTTTTGTTGCCTGTGCTTTTGTGGTCATATCCCCAACCAGCATTCTCCAGACCAATGTCATGGACCTTTCCCCCTATGTTTTCTTTTAGCAGTCTTACAATTTCAGGTCTTAATGTTTAAGTCTTTAATCTATTTTGAGTTGATTTTTGTTATTGTATGAGATGAGGTTCTAATTTCATCCTTCTGCATGTGGATATCCAATTTTTCCATCACCATTTATTGAAGACCCTGTTCTTTCCCCATTGCGTATTCTCAGCATCTTTGTTGAAAATCAGTTGACTCTAAATGTGTGGATTTATTTCTGGACTCTATTCTGTTCCACTGTTGTATGTGTCTGTTTTTATATGAGTACCATTCTAGAATTTTCAGAAATCCTGCATTTAGATAATTGGTTGTTTTTCAATGATTTTCTTATATAACAAATTATTTACCATATTTGTAATATCCATCTTATTCTGCTTTAAGTAAGGCAATTATTTATATTACTAGCTTTTGAATATATTAAGTTTTATATAATGTTTGGGAGGGAAAAAAAGCTTTATTCAAGTTTCCAGGGTGAATATTAGTTTCTTGTATAAGACAGAAAAAACTTTCAAGTTAGACTTCTTTGCTCAGTGACATGGTAGGAATTATTTGAAATTTTTGTATTGAGGTTTGTGTTTTCTGATTGTATGTTTAGCTATAACTTACTTTTGACTAAGGGTAATGATAATAAATATATATGGAAGTACAAGAACATTTCCTTTGGACTCTTCTGCTTTATAATAAATATAATTGTCTTAAGGTAAATTAAAGAATATTTTACAAATTTTTAAGTTTTGTAAATTGACAAAATACTGCACAGCATATAGTTGTTTGTAAACATGTAAATGTGAACTAGGCAAATGTTTTAGCCCAGTGTAATTAAGCTTTCCAAAGAATATTATTTGTAAATTTAAAATCTTCTATAGGAGAGAGATATGTTAATTTGTTCCTTCTTGTATCCATTTCTAATATAGTTTATAAATATAAACTAAATTTTATGTTATAAAATAGAAAAATTAATTTTTTTTAGTATTATAAGAAAGTTTAGTAAAAATAAATTTTTGCATTGCCTTATTGAGTATAGAGCAGATCTTGGTAAGAAGTGGAAGGAGGTATATATGTGGCTGAAGATACAAATATTGAGAAAGGGATGTTTGTAAATACATTAGATATAGGAGGAATATGTGTGAGTACAAAGTATAAATCCTCCTCTGTGTGGTTTTTGTGTTTAATTTTTACTATTTCCTAGTATTCTAACTAGAGATTTTCTTCCTTCTAGAATTCTATGAAGAAATTCTTTCACTGGCATATAGTTTAACTTGCCACAGTATTTCCCCTCAAATGTGGCAACTTCTAGGTATATTATATGAAGTTTTTCAGCAGGATTGCTTTGAATACTTTACAGGTATGGCCTTGACCATATAATAACATGTTTGCTTTTCTTTGCCTACATTTTGTTTCCTTTGACACCTCAAATAAAAACACATGTGACTACAGTACTAATCAGAAAATGTTCTTATTTCCCTTTCGAGTAAATGGTGGAGCTATTGTAGCAGTATTTTTAGTTCTAGGTACATTGGCAGAGGAGATAGGCTGTATTTCTTCTTGTATCTTCAGTTAGTTTGCAACCACAGCATATATCCATACATTAATTCAATAACTATTTTCTGAACACCAATTATATTCCAAGTTTATTCTAAGCTCATCCATACAGTAGTGAACAAAATAGATAGCCCTTGCCTTTTCAAAGCTTATATTCTAGTCGGGGGAAAAGGGGAAATAGTCAAACAAGACAGAAAATGTGTAGTATGTCAGATGGTGATGAGTATAATGGAGAAAAGGAAAAAATTCAGAACAAGCACTACAGGAAATGGTAAGCATTTTAATCTTTCTGATCCACACTTTCCTCATCTATAAATAGGGCAGATTATCATTTTCATTTCTAGCATTACGCTTGCAAGGGAAGATAGTAATGTGTGAGTACTACAGAACTGTGATTTCAGTAGGAATAATTTATTTCTACTCCTGTTATTCAAGTCTCATTTGAATTTTGAATTTTTTTCCAGACATGATGCCTCTCCTGCATAATTATGTGACAATAGATACAAATACTTTACTATCAAATCCAAAACATTTAGAAATACTTTTTACAATGTGTAGAAAGGTAAGCACGTCCTAATTAATTGTCACGGGGGTTCTTACTAATATTTGAGTGTTTTACTTCAGGACACTCTTACAGTTAGTTTCTTATACATTTAGTTATTGTATTATCTTCATTAACATATATTTGTTATTTTGTATTTTCAGAAGGAGCTTGGAATTGTAATTTGAAAATTTTATGTTGTGTGTTGTACTTAACGAATGTTTGCCACTTTTATATTTTTGTTGTTGTTGTTTGCCACTTTTATATCTGTGTACTTTATAATTTTCAGGGTAAATAATTTTCTCTGTGTGTTTTTTTTTCTTTAAAAAATATAAACTTGCTACTTGATTAAAGAAAAGTGCTAGGAAAATTAATCATACGGTTCATCAATCAGTAACGGAATGTCACTGATCTTTTTTCTTTTATTTGAATTTATATACTAGAAACCACTAGATATAGATAATTTGAACATAAACAATATAAGACAAAAAATCATAGTAGTTGGAAAAAGGCATTATTTAGCTCAATACAAGATAATTTATGATCCACGTAATGGCTGCTGTTATATTTACACACAACATGATTGTCTGCAGTGTTGTTTTTACCACAGGTTAGATTTGGCCTTCTATTGGTTATATATATCTTGGAATCTTTGATGACTAAATAATCTTTTCCTTCTTCTTTAGGTAAATATATGTATGTACTTAACTCTAAAACTGTATCGCCTAAAGCTGGCAGGCAGTTTTTAGGAAACTCAAATAGCCAGAAACCAAAAAGTTTGGCCATGGAATTGGGAGTAAAATAGCTAGCATGCGACCCATTTCCCTCATTAGAAGAGATGTATACCAGAATCTGGTAAGAGATGTGAAATGCTAGTTAGTATATCTCGTTTAGGTCCCAGTTCAGTGATAAAGAGCCTGGGAAATTTTGGAAGTCAATAAACTTCTCCACATGTAAACTGAAGGGGTTGAATCATGATTTTTAAGAATTCATTTAGCTTTATGATAAACCATCTAGCTAAATCATAATCACCTGACAATCTACAGTTTTTTCCCTAAGTTATAGAAATAGCTGATAGTGAGGGAAAGGGGGAAAGAAAGCAAAAGGTAGAAAACATAACAATCCTATGTATTCCATTCGTAACTCAGAGCTGTTTTGTATTATAGCAGATATAGTAAAATTGATATTCATAATGATGTCCTTACACTTATCGAGCAGCATATTCTTGATTTAATTCTAGGTAATATTAATTGAATTCTTATTGTAGTCCAGATATTTCTTAAGCACTATATATATATTAACTTATTTAATCTTAGTGAAATTATCAGGAAGGTATCATATTTTTATCAGTGAGGAACTGAGTCGTAATTTCTTGCCCAAAGTTTAGTAAATTGTTCTAGGTCACATAGCTACCAGGTGTTAGAGCCCAACTTGAACCCAGGCAGTCTGGCTCCAGATCCCATTTTTTAAATTACAGGATATATTTTGTTCCTTTTCTTTTTGGCAAACAAAAACAAAACAAACCCTTAAGTAAATGCAATTTTGTAAAAAGGGAGTGATTTTTTTTTTTTCCTTTTTTGTATCGTATAATCCCATGAGATAGGTACTATTATCCTCATTGTATAGATTGGGACAGTAAGAAACAGAGGTTAAATAGCTTTTCTAAAAACACAGCTAATAAGTGGTAGAGCTGAGATTTTTGAACCAAGGCATTTTGGTTCCAGCGTCCATTCACATTTAGAAGCTAGATCTTGATATACTGCCCTAGAGGTAAAATTTCAAATTTATGTAAATAGTGTTGATTTTTGGTTTTGCCTGCTGTCTCCTTATGATTCAGCTCACTGTTTTCCAGCTTCCAAAATTTTTATTGCTGTATCTCTTTCCTTTTCTCTGTCTTTGTGGATATATGCCTTTAAAACCTCCTTACTGTCATTTTCATGGCCTTTGGCAGGAAATGAAATTAAGTGGGAGTGTTGAATCTGTCATCTTTATCTGGAATTTCTTTATAATTTGGTTTTCTGAAATTATATTTTTCTAAGAAATTATCCAATTCACCTAAGTTTTCAAAAACATAGAGGATAGTATTCTCAATAGTATTCTCTTATTTCTAATCTTTCATTTGTCTGTATTTATGTCTCTTTCATTCCTAATATTTTAAAATTTTGCTTTCATTACTTTTTAAAAATAATTTTGGCAAAAGTTGTCTACTTCATTAAGTCTTTTCAATGAATTTGCTTTGGATTTCTCTCTCTTTCATCTTTTAGTCTATATTTTAAATTTCTGCTCTCACATTTATTTCTTTTTCTTTTGTTTAAGTCTGTTCTTTTTCTTATGTCTTGTGTTTGGACCCTTATTAATTTCTCCATCTCTTTTAATTTCTAATATAACATGCTCTACTCTAGTAATCTTTTTTTTCTGGGAATCTTGTTATATAAGGCAATCATATTCCAAATTTTATGTATACACAGGTGCATTGTAGTTATTTATAGTACTGAAAATATAGAATTGCAATTGGGGAACAGTCTGGTAACTTTGTTATGTTCGTATGCTGTCATCCTAAATGATTATAATGTCCATGGAAAGCATTTCTAATTATGAAGTCCATGTAGGGAAATAGAAAGGTGTGTAATATGGTTATTAGGAAAAAAATGGGTGCATGTGAACAAGAATTCAAAATGAACATAAAAATAAAAAGTTTTGTTGTTTAAAAAGGTTGTTTGGTTTTCTTTTGATTTCATCTTATCGCTTTGTTTTGATGCCTTTAAATGGAAACTTCATTTATATGGATAAGTAACTCATGGAGCTTACTTCGTTAATCCAAAGTCAAATAAGTGAATTATTACCTATAAGGAATTAGAGTAGATGGAGAAGATAGATGGACTTTATTTTAACCTTCCTTCTTTGGGTAGGCAAGGTAAACTTGTAAAGCTATAATTTTCGTGGCTGAAATTATATGGGATATTTGCTTCACATAGCCTTGATTAAACTCAATGCAGTGTCACTCACTGTTGAGCCAAATTGTTATTACTGCAGGTACTATGTGGGGATGCAGGAGAAGATGCAGAATGTCATGCAGCCAAACTTCTCGAAGTCATCATTCTTCAGTGCAAAGGAAGGGGAATTGATCAGGTAATGTCTGGAAAGCATCTTACTTGATGTTCACGTTTAAAATTTACATGTCTGATTGACATTTTGTTTATATGAGTATTATGATGGAAAATTAAAAATATAGCCTTTGGTTTGTACTTTTTGGTGCAAGTTCTATTTAAATAACAAAGAAAAATAGCCATGCAATTTGGAAATTGTACCTTGCATTCCAGCTGAGAAAGGGATGCACAGAAAAATGTGCAGTAATGTAAGGGCTATCAATAAAATAATGAAGGAAAATAATATGTAAATTCTACTCAGTTGGAGTCCCAGAGGTATGCATGTTGACTTTACTTTTGTGTATGCTATTTAAATACTCCAAGATATCTTTTCTACCCAGAAATTAAGATTCTGTGAAAAAAAGAAAAAAGAAAAAGTTTCTCTTGACCAATTTAAAAAGTGTTGATTTAGGATGGCGGTGGCGGCGGTGGCTGCGGCGGTTGGCGCGGAGTAGCTGAGGTGGAAAAGGCGGCCACTGGGCCTCAGGCAGCCAGGAAATTTGTGAACCTTCCTCTTGCCATCTCTTAAGGGAGGACTGCTGCTGGTGGCCAGTCGTGGGGGCTGACTGCCACTTTGCCCTCGGCAGGAGAGGTTGCCTCATTTACAGGCAAGAGCTTTGAAGTGTGGAGCAGTAAAAGAACTATTTCTTAGCTGCAAAAGCGAGTCTCTAAACAGGGAACATGGTGCTGGGGCTGCTGTTGATGCTGCCAGGATCCCTGAGGCCGGGGCCGTGCTGAAGGTGGCCAGCTGTCCTATTCAGGATTCGAGGTTTCAGGCCGGCATAAAAGAAGATTCCTGGGAGTGCCCGAGCCGCGCCACGGGACTGAGTGAGCAGCCTGAGGCGGCGGCCGCTGAGAACGGGGACGGTGACGACACAGAGGCAGAGAGGGAGCCGCCCGATCTGGCACAGCCCCGTGAGTGACCCCCGGCCCGGCCCTGCTCTGGGGGCGGACGCCCGCCTGGCTTCCGCCTGCCCCACCAGGCCACTCACCAGCCATGAGGTAGCCTTAATTTTCTCAGGTGGTGGCGGCTCCGGCCCGGCTCGGCTCCTCACTGAGCCTTCCCACTTGCTTGCCATGGTGCGGGGCTTCCCGGGGCTTGCGGGCCGGCCTCCCCTCCCACTCCCTCCACGGTTCTCTGGCGGGGCTGGTGGCGTGGGGCGTCTCTGGCCAGCGTCAGGAGGGCAAGGAAGTACGGGCTGGGCCGACTGTCACTCCACCGCACCCTGGGCTCCAGCCCCCGGTAAACTTCCTGTTACCGGGAGGCAGATACCATCTCTGTGGCCACCAGTTCGGAAAAACGCCTAACCAATTTCTGGTTAGGAATAATGTGGTCGGAGAGTTCCTGAATTCGCTTGAACCTGCTGTAGAGCTGACTGCGGGCGGGCACCGGACTCGGTCCGCGACGGGGGATTCAAAGGTGAACAGTGTGCTGCGGGCTCCTCCTCCGAGGCGCTCACGCTCTGGTGTGGGAGATAAGACAAGTACACAAATAACCGTGATACCAAGAGGAAGGTGATAAGTCCCGAGAAAGATCTACACAGTGCTACAAAGGCACCCAGAGCGACCGGTTGTCTGCGCCTAGCAGAAACCTGGTAGACTTCCTGGGCAAGGCGGTGTCGAGCAGGGTCTTGAAGGCCCAGCTGATAGATGAGGGCTACAGAAGACACGTCCCAGCCCAGCCCAGTGCGCACAGAGCGGGGAGACATCTGGCTAGGGAGGCGGAGACTCGACAGAAACCACACACCCTGTGGGGTTGCCACTGCGTGATCGAACAGCCCGGGCCAGAGTGCACGGAACAGGGAGAAGTCCTGCATGGGAAGTGGAAGCTCAGCAGAGACCACACATCCTGTGGGATGGCCCCGTGATCCAGCAGCCCAGCCGAGTCCAAGCTGACCAGAGAGGTGGCTCCCCGGAGAGGCCTAAGACCCGAGGCAACCACACACACAAGGCACTAGAGGCCAGCTGAGCAGTCACGGAAGTACCATACCGAATTGGCAACCACAGCAACATCTTAGTTAGTCAAGAGTCTCAAACTGGTGGACTGTGAAACCCCCTGCCACAATGAATAAACATCAAAAAAAGATACCAGAAATATAAAAAATCAAGAAAGTACACCACCAAAAGTTAATAAATCTCAAACTCTAGATCCTATAGAACAAGAAGCGTTTGAAATGTCTGACAAGGAATTCCGAGTGATAATTCTAAGGAAACTGAATGAGATACAAGAAAACTCAGCTAGACATCATGATGAAAAGAGGAAAAGTATACAGGATCTGAAAGAGGAAATGTACAAGGAAATCAATGTCCTGAAAAAAAAAATGTAGCAGTACTTGCTGAACGGAAGAAGTTATTCAACGAAATAAAAAACACAACGGAGAGTTTAACCAGCAGGCTTGTCGAAGTTGAAGAGAGAACCTCTGAACTTGAAGATGGGCTGTTTGAAATAACACAAGCAGACAAAAAAAAAAAGAAAAAAGAATCAAAGACATTGAAGAAAATCTGAGAGAGATATCAGACAACCTTAGGCGCTCAAATATCTGAGTCATGGGTATTCCAGAAGGGGAGGAAAACGGAGATTGCATTGAAAACATATTCAACAAAATAATGGCAGAAAACTTCCCAGGTATAGGAAAAATCATAGATCTTCACATCCAGGAAGCTCAACGATCTCCAAACGTATTCAACCCAAAAAGGCCTTCTCCAAGACATGTTATAGTCAAATTGGCAAAACTCAAAGACAAAGAGAGAATATTAAAAGCTGCAAGAGAGAAGTGTCAAATCACCTATAAGGGAGCCCCAATCAGGCTAACATCAGACTTTTCATCACAAACCCTAAAAGCTAGAAAGGAATGGGATGATATTTTCAAAATACTAAAAGACAAAGATTGCCAGCCAAGAATACTCTACCCTGCAAGGCTATACTTCCGAAATGAAGTTCTCAGACAAATAAAAACTGCAGGAGCTCACCACCACACGACCACCGTTACAAGAAATTCTCAAGGGAGTACTAGGTTTGGTACGTGAAAAATAACTACTACTGCCATAAAAACCCAAGAAAAATCAAAACCCACTAGTATAATAAAAATGGCATTCATGAAGAGAAAACAAACAAACAAAAAGGCTATCTACAATCTAAGGAACCAACAAACACAGAAACCAAACAGTAAATCAGAAAGCAAGGAACAAAAGACACCTAAGACAACCAAACAACCAATAAAATGCTAGGAATAAATCAACACCTTTCAATAACAACTCTTAATGTAAAAGGCTTAAATTCCCCAATCAAAAGACACAAACTGGCTGACTGGATTAAAAAGGAGGACCCAACTATATGCTGCCTACAAGAGACCCACCTCACCCATAAAGATTCACATAGACAAAGAGTGAAAGGATGGAAAAAGATTTGCCATGCAAACAGAAAAGAAAAACGAGCTGGAGTAGCTATTCTTATATCTGACAAAGTAGACTTTAAACTAAAAACCATAAAAAGAGACAATGAGGGACACTACTTAATGATAAAAGGACTGATCCATCAAGAAGACATAACAATCATAAATATGTACGCACCCAATGTTGGAGCAGCGAGATTTATAAAACAAACTCTATTAGACCTAAAGAAGGAAATAGACACTAATACCATAATAGCAGGGGACCTGAACACCTCACTGTCCATATTAGACAGATCATCTAGGCAAAGAATCAGTAGAGAAACACAAGATCGAAACAAAACTCTAGACCAATTGGAATTGGCAGATATCTACAGAACATTCCATCAAACAACCTCAGAATATTCATTCTTCTCATCAGCACATGGATCATTCTCCAGGATAGATCACATATTAGGTCACAAATCAAGTCTCAATAAATTAAAAAAAAATTGTAATTATCCCATGTATTTTCTCAGACCACAATGGATTAAAACTAGAAATTAGTAACAAACGAAACTCTGGAAACTATACAAACACATGGAAATTAAACAGCGTTCTACTTAATGACATATGGGTCCAAGAAGAAATCAAGCAGGAAATCAAAAAATTTATTGCAACTAATGAAAATAATGATACATCATACCAAAACCTGTGGGATACTGCAAAAGCAGTATTAAGGGGGAAATATATTGCATTAAATGCTCACTTCAGAAGAATGGAAAGATGGCAAGTGAATAACCTAACACTTCACCTTAAAGAATTAGAAAAACAAGAACAATCCAAACCTAAAGTTAGCAGACGGAAAGAAATCATTAAGATCAGAGCAGAACTGAATGAAATTGAAACCCAAAAAACAATACAAAAGATCAGTGAATCACAAAGTTGGTTTTTTGAAAAGATAAATAAAATTGACAAACCATTAGCATGGCTAACAAAAAAAAGAAGAGAGAAGATTCAGATAACAAAAATTAGAAATGAAAAAGGTGATATTACAACTGAATCATCTGAAATACAAGGAATCATTCGAGACTACTATAAACAACTATCCGCCAACAAATTTGAAAATCTGGAGGAAATGGATAAATTTCTGGACACACACAAGCTCCCAAAACTGAGCCATGAAGATGTAGAAAATCTGAACAGACCAATAATAATAAAGGAGATGGAAGCTGTTATCAGAAGGCTCCCAACAAAGAAAAGACCAGGACCAGATGGATTCACAGCAGAATTTTACCAAACATTCAAAGAGGAATTGACACCAATTCTTTACAAACTATTCCAAAAGATTGAAATAGACGCAAATCTCCCAAACTCATTCTATGAAGCAAACATCATCCTGATACCAAAACCAGGTAAAGATATAACCAAAAAAGAAAACTACAGGCCGATATCCTTGATGAATATAGATGCAAAAGTCCTCACTAAAATACTAGCAAACAGAATACAGCAACACATACGTAAAATTATTCATCACGATCAAGTGGGATTCATCCCAGGGATGCAAGGTTGGTTCAACATACGCAAATCAATAAATGCGATACACCATATTAATAAAGTCAAACACAAGGGCCATATGATCATCTCTATAGATGCTGAAAAAGCATTTGACAAAATTCAGCACTCATTCATGACAAAGACCCTCTATAAGTTAGGTATAGAGGGAAAGTATCTCAACATAATTAAAGCCATATATGACAAACCCACTGCCAATATCATCCTGAATTGGGAAAAGCTGAGAGCTTTTCCTTTAAGAACAGGAACTAGACAAGGATGCCCACTCTCATCACTCCTATTCAACACAGTGTTGGAAGTACTAGCCAGAGCAATCAGAGAAGAGAAGGAAATAAAGGGCATCCAGATTGGAAAAGATGAAGTCAAACTGTCCCTGTTTGCAGATGACATGATCCTATATATCGAACAGCCTAAAACCTCTACAAAAAAACTCTTGGAATAGATAAATGATTTCAGCACAGTAGCAGGATACAAAATCAACACACAAAAATCAGTAGCATTTCTTTTCTCCAATAGTGAACCTGCAGAACGAGAAATCAAGAAAGCCTGCCCATTTACAATAGCCACCAAAAAAATAAAATACTTAGGAATTGAGTTAACCAAGGATGTGAAAAATCTCTATAATGAGAACTACAAACCACTGCTGAGAGAAATTAGAGAGGATACAAGAAGATGGAAAGATATCCCATACTCTTGGATTGGAAGAATCAATATAGTGAAAATGTCCATACTACCCAAAGTGATCTACAAATTCAATGCAATCCCCATCAAAATTCCAATGACATTTTTCTCAGAAATGGAAAGAACTATCCAGACATTTATTTGGAATAATAAAAGACCACGTGTAGCCAAAGCAATGCTGAGCAAAAAAAAATAAAGCTGGAGGCATAACCCTACCTGACTTTAAGCTATACTACAAAGCTATAATAACCAAAACAGTATGGTACTGGCATAAAAACAGACACACTGATCAATGGAATAGAATAGAGAATCCAGAAATCAACCCACACACTTACTGCCATTTGATCTTTGACAAAGGCACCAAGCCTATTCACTGGGGGAAGGGACTGCCTCTTCAGCAAATGGTGCTGGGAGTACTGGATATCTGTATGCAGGAGAATGAAACTAGACCCATACCTCTCACCATATACTAAAATCAACTCAAAATGAATTAAGTATTTAATTATATGCCCTGAAACAATAAAACTTCTTAAAGAAAACATAGGAGAAACACTTCAGGAAATAGGACTGGACACAGACTTCATGAATACGACCCCAAAAGCACGGGCAACCAAAGGAAAAATAAACAAACGGGATTATATCAACCTAAAAAGCTTCTGCGCAGCAAAAGAAACAATTAACAGAGTTAAAAGACAACCAACAGAGTGGGAGAAAATATTTGCAAAATATACATCTGACAAAGGATTAATATCCAGAATATATAAGGAGCTCCAACAGCTTTACAAGAAAAGAACAAGCAACCCAATTAAAAATTGGGCAAAAGAGCTAAGTAGACATTTCTCTAAGGAAGATATACAAATGGCCAACAGACATATGAAAAAATGCTCAGCATCACTCAGTATCCGGGAAATGCAAATCAAAACCACACTGAGATACCATCTAACCCCAGTTAGGATGGCTAAAATCCAACAGACTCTGAACGATAAATGCTGGTGAGGTTGCGGAGAAAAAGGAACTCCGATACATTGTTGGTGGGACTGCAAAATGGTGCAGCCTCTATGGAAAATGGTATGGAGGTTCCTCAAACAATTGCAGATAGATCTACCATATGACCCAGCTATGCTACTGCTGGGAATATACCCAGAGGAATGGAAATCATCAAGTCGACGGTATACCTATTCCCCAATGTTCATTGCAGCACTCTTTACAATAGCCAAGAGTTGGAACCAGCCCAAATGTCCATCATCGGATGAGTGGATACGGAAAATGTGGTAAATCTACACAATGGAATTCTACTCAGTTATAAAAACAAATGAAATACTGCCATTTGCAACAACATGGATGGACCTTGAGAGAATTATATTAAGTGAAACGAGTCAGGCACAGATAGAGAAATACCACATGTTCTCACTTATTGGTGGGAGCTAAAAATTAATATATGAATTCACACACACACACACACACACACACAAAAAAAAAAAAAAAGGGGGGGGGGAAGAAGATATAACAACCATAATTACTTGAAGTTGATATGACAAGGAAACAGAAAGGACATTGTTGGGGGGGAGGGAGAAGAGGGAGGAGGGAGGGAGTTTTTGGTAAGGGGCAACAATAATCAACCACAATGTATATTGACAAAATAAAAGTAAAAAAAAAATAAATAAACAAAAAGTGCTGCTTTATACCTTATATTTTTTATAAGGTATAAATTTATGTTTTTACAAAATTAATTCGATATTGGATACTATTGTGGTATGATGTTCAATTACTAAGAAAAAAGTGTTGAAGCATTCAAGTAAAATTATAAATTTCTTTTTTCTTTCAGTTCTGTAATTTTTGCTCCATGTATTTTTTATAGCAGCTTTATTGAGATGTAATTCATATACCATACATTTCATCCATTTAAAGTATATACTTCAATGATTTTTAGTGTATTGACAGAATTTTGCAACTATTACCACGATTTTAGAACATTTCATCACCCCCTCCAATGAAAACTCTTTATACCCATTAAGTCACTCCTTCTTTTCCCCAACACTGCCCCCAGCCAGAGACAACCACTAAGGTACTTTCAGTCTATAGATTTGCCTATTCTGGACATTTCATATAAATGGAATCATATGTGGTCCTTTGTGACTGGCTTCTTTCACTTAATATAAGGTTTATCTTTGTGGTAGTGTGTATCAGTACTTTATTTCTTTTTATTGCTGAATAATATTCCATCATATGGATATATGACATTTATTTTATTTATAAATCAGTTGTACGTTTGGGTTATTTCAACATTTTGGCTATCGTGAGTAAAGCTGTTATGTACATTTGTGTACAAATATTTGTGTGGACATATCATTTCCTAGCAATGGAATTGCTGGATTATATGGTAACTCCTTGTTTAATCATTTGAGGAACTGTCAAACTGTTTCTAAAGCAGCTGAACCATTTTCCGTTCTTACCAGCAGTGAATGAGGGTTCCAGTTTCTCCATGTCCTCATCCACACTTATTTTGTCTTTTTTGTGATAGTCGTTCTAGTGGGCATATAAACTGCTATCTCATTGTGGTTTTCATTTTTTCACCTGCTGATTGGCCTTTTGTATATCTTTTTCTTGAGAAATATTTAGTTGGATCCTTTGCTTACTTTTAATTGTGGTGTTTGTCTATTTATTATTGAGTTGGAGTTAACTATGTATTCTAGCTTAAAGTCCCTAATCAGATGTGATTTGCAAAAATTTTCTTGCAATTTGTGGGTTGTCTTTTTACATTCTTGATGGTATCCTTTGAAGCACAACAGTTTTTAATTTTGATGATGTCCAATTCATAATTTTCTTTTATTGCTGTGGTTGGTGTCATATTTAAGAAACATTGCTAAATCCAAGATCACAAAGATTTACCCATTTTCTTCTAAGAGTTTTAGTTCTTATATTTAGGAGTTTGATCCATTTTGAGTTAATTTTTATATGGTGTGAGGAAGGAATCCAAAATTATTTTTTTGCATGTGGATATCAAGTTGTTTCAGCACCATTTGTTGAAAAGACCATTTTTTCCCTATTGAGTTGCCTTGGTACTCTTGTCAAATCAATTGATCATAAATGTGAGGGTTTTTTTTTTTTTTTTTTTTGATCCTCATTCTATCTGATTTACTTATTTTTTTAAATTCTTATACCAGTACTGCATTGTCTTTATTACTATTGTTAATGTAGTAAGTTTTGAAATTGGGAAGTTTGAATCCTCCAACTTAGTTCTTTTGTAAGATTGTATTGGCTGTTCAAAGCCCTCTGAATTTCCATATGAGTTTTAGGATCAACTTATCAATTTCAGTAAAGAAGCCAGCTGGGATTGTGATAGGCATTGCACTGAATCTGTAGATCAGTTTGGGAAGTATTAACATTTTAAGAGTATTTAGTCTTATAATCTCTGATTATGGGACGTACTTTTTATTTATGTCATCTTTAATTTCTCTCAACATTTGGTAATTTGATCAGAGTATAAGTTTTACAATTTTATTCTTAAAATATTTCTAAGTATTTTCTTCTTTTTGATGCTGTTGTAAATGGAATTCTTAATTTCATTTTCTGGTTTATTGCCACTGTATCGAAATACAATTGTGTTTTGTGTGCTTAAGTGGTATCTTGCAACCTTGCTGAACTTGTTTATTAGTTTTAATAGTAGATTCTGTAAGATTTTCTATATACAAGGTCATATGAACTGCAAATAGAGTTTTACCTTTCCAATTTGGGTGCCTTTTATTTATTTTTCTTGGCTAATTGCTATGGCAAGGTTGTTGTGGCAAAATTGCAAGTACAATGTTGAATACATGTGATGAGAGTAGACATCTTACTACTGGTCTTACGGGGGAACATATTCAGTCTTTCACCATTAAGTCTGATGTTAGCTGTGGGTTTTTCATAGATGCCTTTTATCAGGTTAAGGAAGATCTTTGCTATTGCAAATTTGTTGAGTGCTCTTATGAAGGGGTGTTGAGTTTTGTCAAATGCTTTTTTCTGCATCTATTGAGATGATCATGTGGTTTTTAATCCTTTATTCTATTGATGTGTAGTGTATTGTATTAATTGATTTTCAGATGTTAAATCAACATTGCATTCTTGATATAAATCCCACTTGGCCATAGAATATGATCCTTTTTGTATATTTCTAGATTGTTTGATAATATTTTTTATAAAGTATTTTTGGGTCTGTATTCCTAAAAGTTAAGGATTTCTACTTTTCTCGTCTTGTGATTTCTTTGTCTGGCTTTGGTATCAGAGTAATGCTGGCCTCAGAAGGAGTTTGGGAAGTGTTCATTTCTCTTCTATTTTTTTGAACAGTTTGTGAATGATTGGTATTCTTATTTAACTGTTTGGTAGAATTTAGCATGAAGCCATGTGGGCCTGGTATTTTCTTTGTGGGTAGTTTTCAAATTACTAATTCAATCTCTTTGTTATAGGTCTATTCTTATTTTTAATTTTTAAAAACTCAATTTCAGTAATTAGCATCTTTCTAGGAATTTGTTCATTACATCTAAGTTATCTAATTTGTTGGCATGTGGTTGTTCATAGTATTTCCTTATATTTCTTTTTGTTTCTATAAGGTCCATAGTAATGACCCTATTTTATTCCTCATTTTAATAATTAGAGTTTTCTCTTTTTTTCTTGGTTAGTCAAGCTAAAGGTTTGTCAGTTTTGTTGATCTTTTCAAAGAAGCAACTTTTTGTTTTGTTATCTATTTTCCATTTCATTAGTTTCCACTCTAGTCTTTATTTTTTCCCTTCTGCTTGATTTGAGTTTAATTTGATGTTCTTTTTCCAGTGTTTTAGGGTAGAAGTTTAGGTTATTAACTCGAGATATTTTTTCTTCTGTAATATAAGCATCTACAGCTATAATTTCCCTTCTAAGCACTGATTTAGCTAAATTCCATAAGTTTTGGTATGTGTTTATTTTCATTCATCTCAAAATGTTTTCTAAATTCCCTTGTGATTTGTTCTGGACCCATTGGTTATTTAGTAGTGTGTTGTTTAATTTCCACATATTTGTGAATTCTCAAAATTCTTTCTGTTATTGATTTCTAATTTAACTTCATTGTGATTAGAGAACATACTTTGATTTCATTCCTTTTAAATATGTTGAGGCTTGTTTTACTGCCTCATTTATAGTCTGTGTGCATTTGAGAATAATGTATATTCTACTGTTGTTGGGTGTGTTCTATAGATGTTTGTGAGGTCTAGTTGGTTTACAATGTTAAATCTTGTATTTCCTTGCTGATCTTCTACCTGATTGTTCTATCCATTATTGAAAACGAGGTATTGAAATCTTTAACTGTTATTGTGGAATTGTCTGTTTTTCCCTTTAGTTCTGTTCATTTTCGCTTCATATATTTAGGGGCTCTGTTGTTAGATTTGTATGTGAGGGTACTTCAAAAAGTTTGTGAGATTAGAGATTGGGTCAGATTCAGGTTTGACTTTTTTGGTAAGTATACTTCATAGGTGATGGTGTATATTTCTCCCAGGAAAAATCCTCCAAAGATGACCAGCTATGTGTTTTATTATTATTATTCCTATTATTGTTATTGTTATTATTATTTATTTTAGTATAGTTATGAGCTTAGATTCAAATTTACTTGATGTGTTTCAATATATTTCAAGTACACAAAGTTGTTTCATCTTTGACCAGAGATACCCAGCATTCCTTTTGCAGCTGCATAGGGCTCTATTTCTGGATTTACATAGTTTGTCCAACCAGTCCCCATAATCGATTTTGTTTTAATATAATGTAAACAGATAATTTCAGTTTCACTAGTTTTAAAACTTCAGGGTTGCTTTTCATTTGTAATGGCTTTGCATGCAATAGTACATATTCGTTGAAATGAAACTTTAGTTTTAAAACATCTCACAGAACTTTTCCAATTTAGTTTACGTTTTCTTGTGGCTTTATTGATCTACAACTAATTATTTGACCATGGTAATAATTTTTGATGTAGCTAATATATGTGTTTTGCTGTCAAATCAGAACACAGAATACTCTGTATCAAAATGACAAGAAATTAATATAGAGTTAATCAAACTAGTTATCTCTTTGTAAAATCAGTCTTAAAAGTACCACTTATAGTCATGTGTTTTGATTTACTATGTCATCCTAAATAAGACTAGTATTCTGCTGATCTTGATGTGCATATATAGTTTGTCCTACTAAAGAAAACAGTAAATTTAACTCTTAAATTTCTACTTGAAAACTTCATTTTTAAACTTTAATTTTTAAAGGGGCTTATATTAAGACCTCAGAATTGTATTTTATACAAATCATTTCAGCCCATCCCTTTTAAGTGAAAATAACTGTCAGGAAATACTTGTAATAAAATAAAATTAGTTTATCAGTATCGCACTTTAGAATCAGTCAGATGATTTTATTTTAATGTGCAGTATCCACCATTTTTTTCTTCAGTCTTTTTCATCTTTCACTTATACCAACAGGAATTTTCTTTCTCAAGAGACATTCTGATTACATCATACTTAGTCTCAGTCTCATTTATTTATTTCCAATTTGTTGTCAAAGAATAATTTCACTGTAGTCATTTTACCTTAAACGTGGAAATGGCTGAGTCCATATTTGGATTATTGCCACCTTTTGAATGTAGATTCTTAAAGAACAATCTTCAACTAACTGTAATCTGCACTTAAAAAGGAAGATTTCCTGGCACTGCTGTAGGATTTCTTTTTGTCTATTTAATCTCTTTGGACTTTTTGAATATATAAATCATTTACATAATTCTAAAAATGAGTTAAGTAAGCAAAAATTTTATTGTCACTAAGACTGTCTTATTTACTGATAACACTCTTTGCCAACATTCAGCTTTCTATGAAAGATACTTAGTTGCTCTGTGTATGGTTGACTTTCTTTTTCTTTTTGTCTTCTAGTGCATTCCACTCTTTGTTCAACTTGTTTTGGAGAGATTAACTCGAGGGGTCAAAACCAGTGAGCTCCGTACTATGTGTCTTCAGGTTGCAATTGCTGCCTTGTACTACAACCCTGATTTGCTGCTACATACTTTAGAACGAATTCAGTTGCCTCACAACCCTGGACCTATCACTGTACAGTTTATAAATCAGTGGATGAATGATACAGATTGTTTTCTTGGGTATGTGTCTTTTGGATTTCACACTGCTTTTCTGTTTCTGGGAAGTTTACTTTTTAATATATACATATAGCATGTACAAAGATAATTTTCATATCTTAGGAATTATTTTTAGTGTATTGTTAACGTAATATTTAATTTTTAGAGAATTAAGAGTGTTTCAGCAATATAATCTAGTGGAAAGAATGTAGGCTCTGAAAATTAGATATAGCCTATCCCCACTTGTTTTTGACATATGCGTGTCCTTATATCTCTGGGCAATAAGAATTAAGTGTCTATCTGGGTTCCCTGACTATTAATGTCTGTGGATAAAAACATTCTAAATGGATTCAGGTTTCTAAGGAAGGTACCAGTCTAGCAAAGATGTAATGTACTGTCTCAGGATGTTTAACTCTTTGCAGATCTCAGGGGAGTCTGTTCTCAAATGTGGAGCCAGAAAGATTATTAGTCATAGTCCAGGTGCTGCCATGGTAGGAGAATTTGGCTTTATGTGGAGTGCTCTCCTAGTTTTCAAAGTAGGGACAGTGCGGTCCCAGGTAGTGGTTATGTGTCCATTTCAAGTCATCCAACACATAGTAGTGACCATGTTATGCTAGAATTTGAGCTAGATTGCTGTCATTTGTTTTAAAACACTGGAAATAACTTGTGTTCTTTTTAAGTTTTGTAAGATACTTAGAAAAATTTGCTGAGGGGAATAGACTTCCGGAAGAAGTAGTTAGGACACTGCTACATGGATGGGAGATAATGGAGCCTGGATTAGGATGCTAGAATTGGAATGGGGGAACATATTTACAAGCTGCTCTGTGAATTCTAATTTTTCTACTTGCAGGAGACTGTAATTTATTCCCGATTGAGATTTGTTATTAAATCCTTGAAGGGAAGAACATACTTTAAAATGAAATTGTGCTTAAAGTTATCTATGACAAAGATTTAGGGAGTAGAGGTTTGTTCATTCAGACTTAAGCAGTTGGTTTGCTTATGTCTTTATTAGCATCTATCAGCAATTTTCCAAAGATAGGCTGTCCCTGCTAGCTGTTGCATAGACTGGGCATCCTCGGATTGTGCTTCCTTGGATTCTGTAGAGCTCCATTTGATAATCATCTTCCCTGCTGTGACCCTCTTGACATCTGGTGTGCAGTACTAGTGAGGGGCCACATGATGAGAAATCCCTCAGGTCAAGTACAGTTCCTGTTACAGCATACTATTTGGGCATTAGAAACTTGAATGAACCAAGAAACGCAAGTAATGAAGAATAACAGAAGCTTATAATATATTCATTATTGGGTTTGTTCTATTATATTACTGTCATTTAAAACAAACTGAATCACTGCAAGTAAATTTTTTATTCATGCCTGCAATTTTAAGAATGTTATACCAATACAGTAGTTTTTAAATTCTTAACATTTTTAGTTTTAAACAATTTAGAAGAAACATTTAGTAGGAATATGTGTCTCACGTATATTGGTCAAACTTTTTTTTTCCTTCAGAAGTAAATTTTCCTTATCCTGTGTTATAGCAGAGGATTTTAATAGATTTATTTATAGCCATTAAGTTTAGCTTACTAGATGCTGGGTTTTTGAAAAAGCTTTGACATCTATGGTTAGTGTAAAGTATATGTGCCAAGAAATCTTGTATATCAATCTAGTGATGGAGAAGTCTAAGAAACTCTTCATATTTTCCTACTGTATAGGAATGTTATGCTGTTAAATACAGTTATTACTGCTTTAATAAACTCATATGCCAAGGCTCAGCTCAGATATAGCATTTATATTAATGATAAATTGATATTACAGCAATATTCACCATGTTAATTGCAGACTCCCATAGGTCTTTGACAATGATAATTGGTTTACGAAATTTGATTTAAATAGGATTTTATATACAGTACCACAAAATGGGGGATACCTTTGTATAATTATGATGAATGAACTTTAGAGTATACCTTGGCCATTTATTTTTATAGTTTCTCCAGAATTTGTCCTTTGTTGCATTTTTCATGACCACATTTTTTTTTTTTTCCTCCAAAATTTGCAGGCATCATGACCGGAAGATGTGTATAATAGGACTGAGTATCCTCTTGGAATTGCAGAATCGACCCCCTGCAGTAGATGCTGTGGTGGGACAGATTGTTCCTTCAATTCTTTTCCTTTTCCTTGGCCTAAAGCAGGTCTGTGCTACTAGACAACTTATAAACCGGGAAGATCATGCAAAACCAGGAAAAGCTGATATGGAAGAAAATGGTAAAGTCTTCTAATTGCAACGAATACTAAGATTAATTTCGAGTTGAGCATGCACTTTTTGAATATTAGTCTATTTGGAGTCATTAAACAGACTTGCATTCTTTGCCCTGCTGCACATTTTTAAAAAAAATTTTGTTTTATTTTGTCAATATACAATGTGGTTGATTATGGTGGCCCATTACCAAAACCTCCCTCCCACCTCCCTCTCCTCCCTCCCTCCCAACCACCTCATATCTGTTCTCTTGTTGTATCAACTTCAAGGAATTGTAACTGTTGTGTCTTCTTCCCTCCCCCCCACCTTTATTTGTGTATTTATTGATTGATTTTTAGCTACCACAAATAAGTGAGAACATGTGATATTTCTCTTTCTGTGCCTGACTCGTTTCACTTAGTATAATTCTAGGTCCATCCATGTTGTTGCAAATGGCAGTATTTCATTCGTTTTTATAGCTGAGTAGTATTCCATTGTGTAGATATACCACATTTTCCATATCCACTCATCTGATGATGGACATTTGGGCTGGTTCCAACTCTTAGCTATTGTAAAGAGTGCTGCAATGAACACTGGAGAGCAGGTATACCTTCGACTTGATGATTTCCATTCCTCTGGGTATATTTCCAGCAGTGGGATAGCTGGGTCATATGGTAGATCTATCTGCAATTGTTTGAGGAACCTCCATACCATTTTCCATAGAGGCTGCACCACTTTGCAGTCCCACCAACAGTGTAGGAGGGTTCCTTTTTCTCTGCAACCTTGCCAGCATTTATCATTCAGAGTCTTTTGGAAATTAGCCATCCTAACTGGGGTTAGATGGTATCTCAGTGTGGTTTTAATTTGCATTTCCCGGATGCTGAGTGATGTTGAGCATTTTTTCCTGTGTCTGTTGGCCATTCATATATCTTTCTTTGAGAAATGCCTGTTTAGCTCTTTTGCCCATTTTTTAATTGGGTAACTTGTTTTTTTGTTGTAAAGTTGTTTCAGTTCCTTGTATATTCTGGATATTAATCTTTTGTCAGATGTATATTTGGCAAATATTTTCTCCCACTCTGTTGGTTGTCTTTTAACTCTGTTAATTGTTTCTTTTGCTGTGCAGAAGCTTTTTAGTTTCATATAATCCCATTTGTTTATTTTTCCTTTGGTTGTCTGTGCTTTTGGGGTCATATTCATGAAGTTTGTGCCAAGTCCACTTCCTGAAGTGTTTCTCCTATGTTTTCTTTAAGAAATTTTATTGTTTCAGGGTGTATATTTAATTCTTTCATCCATTTTGAGTTGATTTTGGTATATGGTGAGAGGTATGGGTCTAGTTTCATTTTCCTGCATATAGATATCCAGTTATCCCAGCACCATTTGCTGAAGAGGCAGTCTCTTCCCCAGTGTATAGTTTGTCAAAGATCAGATGGCTGTAGGTGTGTGGATTGATTTCTGGATTCTCTATTCTATTCCATTGATCAGTGTGTCTGTTTTTATTCCAGTACCATGCTGTTTTGGTTATTATAGCTTTGCAGTATAGTTTAAAGTCAGGTAGTGTTATGCCTCCAGCTTTATTTTTTTTTTTTTTGCTCAGAATTGCTTTGGCTATGTGTGGTCTTTTGTTATTTCATATAACTGTCTGGATTGTTTTTTCCATTTCTGAGAAAAATGTCATTGGAATTTTGATGGGGATTGCATTGAATTTGTATATCACTTTGGGTAGTATGGACATTTTCACAGTGGTGGTTCTTCCAATCCAACAGCATGGGATATCTTTCCATCTTCTTGTGTCCTCTTTAATTTCTCCCAGCAGTGGTTTGTAGTTCTCATTATTGAGATTTTTCACATCTTTGGTTAACTCAATTCCTAAGGATTTTATTTTTTTTGTTGGCTATTTTAAATGGGCCGGCTTTCTTGATTTCTCTTTCTGCATGTTCACTATTGGAGAATATAAATGCTACTGATTTTTGTGTGTTGATTTTGTATCCTACTACTTTGCTGAAATCATTTATCAAGTCCAAGAGTTTTTTTGTAGAGGCTTTAGGCTGTTTGATATATAAGATCATGTCATCTGCAAAGAGGGACAGTTTGACTTCATCTTTTCCAATCTGGATGCCCTTTATTTCCTTCTCTGATTGCCCTGGCTAGTACTTCCATCACTTCATTGAATAGGAGTGGTGAGAGTGGGCGTCCTTGTCTAGTTCCTGTTCTTAATGATAATCCTGTTCAGGATGATATTGGCAGTGGGCTTATCATATATGGCTTTAATTATGTTGAGATACTTCCCATCTATACCTAACTTGTAGAGAATCTTTATCATGAATGAGTGTTGAATTTTATCAAATACTGTTTCAGAATCTATAGAGATGATCTTATGGTCCTTGTGTTGATTTTATTGATATGGTGTATCACATTTATTGATTCGCATATGTTTTTTTTTTTTTTTTTTCTTTTTTTTTTTTTTTATTTATTTTTTTTTTAATTTTATTTTGTCAATATACATTGTAGCTGATTAATGCTCCCCATCACCAAAACCTCCCTCCCTTCTCCCTCCCCCCCTCCCCCCCAACAATGTCCTTTCTGTTTGTTTGTTGTATCAACTTCAAATAATTGTGGTTGTTATATCTTCTTCCCCCCCCCCCCCCCGGTTTGTGTGTGTATGTGTGTATGTGTGTGTGTGAATTTATATATTAATTTTTAGCTCCCTCCAATAAGTGAGAACATGTGGTATTTCTCTTTCTGTGCCTGACTTGTTTCACTTAATATAATTCTCTCAAGGTCCATCCATGTTGTTGCAAATGGCAGTATTTCATTCGTTTTTATAGCTGAGTAGTATTCCATTGTGTAGATGTACCACATTTTCCGTATCCACTCATCTGATGATGGGCATTTGGGCTGGTTCCAACTCTTGGCTATTGTAAAGAGTGCTGCGATGAACATTGGGGAACAGGTATACCTTCGACTTGATGATTTCCATTCCTCTGGGTATATTCCCAACAGTGGGATGGCTGGGTCGTATGGTAGATCTATTTGCAATTGTTTAAGGAACCTCCATACCATTTTCCATAGAGGCTGCACCATTTTGCAGTCCCACCAACAATGTATGAGAGTTCCTTTTTCTCCGCAGCCTCGCCAGCATTTATCGTTCATAGTCTTTTGGATTTTAGCCATCCTAAGTGGGGTTAGATGGTATCTCAATGTGGTTTTGATTTGCATTTCCCGGATGCTGAGTGATGTTGAGCATTTTTTCATATGTCTGTTGGCCATTTGGATATCTTCCTTAGAGAAATGCCTACTTAGCTCTTTTGCCCATTTTTTAATTGGGTTGCTTGTTTTCTTCTTGTAAAGTTGTTTGAGTTCCTTATATATTCTGGATATTAATCCTTTGTCAGATGTATATTTTGCAAATATTTTCTCCCACTCTGTTGGTTGTCTTTTAACTCTTTTAATTGTTTCTTTTGCTGTGCAGAAGCTTTTTAGTTTGATATAATCCCATTTGTTTATTTTTCCTTTGGTTGCCCGTGCTTTTGGGGTCGTATTCATGAAGTCTGTGCCCAGTCCAATTTCCTGAAGTGTTTCCCCTATGTTTTCTTTAAGAAGTTTTATTGTCTCAGGGTGTATATTTAAATCCTTAATCCATTTTGAGTTGATTTTAGTATACGGTGAGAGGTATGGATCTAGTTTCATTCTCCTGCATATCGATATCCAGTTATCCCAGCACCACTTGCTGAAGAGGCAGTCCCTTCCCCAGTGAATAGGTTTGGTGCCTTTGTCAAAGATCAGATGGATAGCTTAAAGTCAGGTAGTGTTATGCCTCCAGCTTTATTTTTTTTGCTGAGCATTGCTTTGGCTATGCGTGGTCTTTTATTGTTCCATATAAATGTCTGGATAGTTTTTTCCATTTCTGAGAAAAATGTCTTTGGAATTTTGATGGGGATTGCATTGAATTTGTATATCACTTTGGGTAATATGGACATTTTCACTATGTTGATTCTTCCAATCCAAGAGCATGGGATATCTTTCCATCTTCTTGTATCCTCTCTAATTTCTCTCAGCAGTGTTTTGTAGTTCTCATTATAGAGATTTTTCACCTCCTTGGTTAACTCAATTCCTAAGTATTTTATTTTTTTGGTGGCTATTGTAAATGGGCAGGCTTTCTTGATTTCTCTTTCTGCATGTTCACTATTGGAGAAAAGAAATGCTACTGATTTTTGAGTGTTGATTTTGTATCCTGCTACTGTGCTGAAATCATTTATCAATTCTAGCAGTTTTTTTGTAGAGGTTTTAGGCTGTTCGATATATAGGATCATGTCATCTGCAAACAGGGACAGTTTGACTTCATCTTTTCCAATCTGGATGCCCTTTATTTCCTTCTCTTCTCTGATTGCTCTGGCTAGTACTTTCAACACTATGTTGAATAGGAGTGGTGAGAGTGGGCGTCCTTGTCTAGTTCCTGTTCTTAATGATAATCCTGTTCAGGATGATATTGGCAGTGGGCTTATCATATATGGCTTTAATTATGTTGAGATACTTCCCATCTATACCTAACTTGTAGAGAATCTTTATCATGAATGAGTGTTGAATTTTATCAAATACTGTTTCAGAATCTATAGAGATGATCTTATGGTCCTTGTGTTGATTTTATTGATATGGTGTATCACATTTATTGATTCGCATATGTTGAACCAACCTTGCATCCCTGGGATAAATCCCACTTGATCATGGTGTATAATTTTGTATATATGTTGCTGTATTCTGTTAGCTAGTATTTTATTGAGGATTTTTGCATCTATATTCATCAAGGATATTGGCCTGTAGTTTTCTTTTTTAGTTGTATCTTTACCTGGTTTTGGTATCAGGGTGATGTTTGCTTCATAGAATGAGTTTGGGAGAATGGCCTCTGTTTCAATCTTTTGGAATAGTGTGTAGAGAATTGGTGTCAATTCCTCTTTGAATGTTTGGTAGAATTCTGCAGTGAATCCATATCTGGTCCTGGGCTTTTCTTTGTTGGGAGCCTTTTGATAACAGCTTCATCTCTTTTATTGTTATTGTTCTGTTCAGATTTTCTACATTGTCTTGGCTCAGTTTTGGTAGTTTGTGTGTGTACAGAATTTTATCCATTTCCTCCAGATTTTCAAATTTGTTGGCATATAGTTGTTTATAGTAGTCTCTAATGATACTTGTATTTCAGAGGTTTCAGTTATAATATCACCTTTTTCATTTCTAATTTTTGTTATTTGGGTCTTCTCTCTCCTTTTTTTAGTTAGCTGTGCTAATGGTTTGTCAATTTTATTTATCTTTTCAGAAAACCAACTTTTTGATTCATTGATGTTTTGTATCATTTTGGGGGTTTCAATTTCATGAAGTTCTGCTCTGATCTTAATGATTTCTTTCTGTCTGCTAACTTTGAGTTTGGATTGTTCTTGTTTTTTTAGTTCTTTAAGGTGAAGTATTAGGTTGTTCTCTTGCCATCTTTCCATTCTTCTGAAGTAAGCATTTAATGTGATAAATTTCCTCCTTAGTAATGCTTTTGCAGTATCCCACAGGTTTTGGTATGATGTATCATTGTTTTCATTATTTTCAATAAATTTTTTTATTTCCTGTTTGATTTCTTCTTGGACCCATATGTCATTAAGTAGAATGCTGTTTAATTTCCATGTGTTTGTATAGTTTCCAGAATTTCATTTGTTATTGATTTCTAATTTTAATCCATCGTGGTCTGAAAAAATACATGGGATAATTCCAATTTTTTTGAATTTGTTGAGACTTGATTTGTTTTTTTTTTTTTTTTTTTTTTTTTTTTTTTTGAGTATAAAAATTTATTATATATCAAGAATATTGCCACTAACAAATGCAGACAGGCTAGGACATAATGGTAGTGGATAGAGGATGGATAGCTCTTTGGAAAGTGAACAGGTTTTGGCTCAGAGCCTCATGCCACACTGATTGGTCAGTCAGACGGAAGAGCCCATGCCAGCCACCACAGGGTGTGAGGGCATCAAGTGACTGCTCTGTGTGCCCATACTGCCTTCCCCATCTGACCTGGGGCTTCCAAGGGTGGCACACCCAGAAGCAAGCAACTGAAGAAAAGGGGATTCCTAAAGTAGCCCAGGCTTGTCTCTGAAGTCACAGCAACACCATTTTAAGCAATATGTTTAATTGGATGATTTCCACAAACTATACACGAAGTTTCTAACCATCACAATTCAGCGAAGTACAAAACATTAAGTTACAGGCCGTAGGAAGAGAAGGCAGCACCAATGGTGACACCTTCCAATCCCGGTTGTTTAGGGGTAGGGGGTAGGGATGGTCTTTTTTAAACTGAGCCCCTTATTTCAACGTACAAAAGAATTACTCTGATCGATATTAAATTGTATTGAAAACAAAACGAACTAAAAAGCAAGTACTACTCTATGTTGGGGTGGAAGTGGGAGAAAAGAATGAGTCCTTCAAAGCAGGAAGGAAGATAAGTGGGGGAAGGTTGTGTGACCCCAGGTGGTCACTCACGCTGCTCCATTTTTACTTTTGGGGGTCTCAGGAAGGTCCGATTTTTCTTCTCTTTCTTCCCCTTTGTATTTGCTTGGAAGTTTCGCCAGCTGTCAACACGACCATCTCGACTTTCCTCAAAGTTCTTCTGCCACTCCCTTTCTCGTTTGGCTTTTTCTTGAGCTTCAATCTCTTCTTCCCTTTGTCGTTTCCTTTCGTGCATCTCTTTGGCTTCTCTCTCTTTCCTTTTAATTTCCAGCTCAGCAAAAAGTTTCATGGTCTGTTTATACACTGCTTGTTTGAACAGCTCAGGGTCATCCTCCTCTACATTTGTAGGTTTTCCTTCCTTCTTTAATTGTTTTTTTCGCTCTTTCACAGTGTGTTCCACGTATTCTTTTCCTGCCTGAATTACATCCAGGGCCCTCTTCTTTTGTTCCTGATCCAGTAGCAACTTGTAAGCTTTGTCCACAGCTTCAAAAGCTTTTTGTGCTCTGTCAGCATCATCTTGATTTTTGTCAGGATGCACCAATATGGATAACTGCCGAAATCTCTTTTTTATTTCTTCATCTGTCACTTCAGGATCTATCTGAAGAACCTCAAATGGGTTCAAATTGAAGTAAGAGGAACCAGGACGGGTCAATCTTTCAATCTGATTTTTGGATGTTAGAACCGAATCTCTCTTCTCTATTTGTTTCACCTCACTATAGAAGGTCATAAACGCTTCTTCTGTGCTGCCTCCGCCGCCCGAAGCCCCACTCTCTCCCGAAGCCGCCATTTCTCCCGAGACTTGATTTGTGACCTAACATGTGATCTATCCCAGAGA
Source organism: Cynocephalus volans (assembly GCF_027409185.1). Lineage (NCBI taxonomy): Eukaryota > Metazoa > Chordata > Mammalia > Dermoptera > Cynocephalidae > Cynocephalus > Cynocephalus volans. The sequence goes on from NC_084471.1 coordinate 82,904,552, forward strand.
ATGATCCATGTGCTAATGAGAAGAATGAATATTCTGAGGTTGTTAGATGGAATGTTCTGTAGCTATCTGCCAACTCCAATTGGTCTAGAGTGTTGTTTAGATCTTGTGTTTTTCTGCTGATTCTTTGACTAGATGATCTGTCCAATATTGACAGTGGGGTGTTCAGGTCCCCTGCTATTATTGTATTAGTGTCTATTTCCCTCTTTAGGTCTAATAGAGTTTGTTTTATAAGTCTGGCTGCTCCAACATTGGGTGCGTACATATTTATTATTGTTATGTCTTCTTGATGGATGAATCCTTTTATCATTATGTAGTGTCCCTCATTATCTCTTTTTATGGTTTTTAGTTTAAAGTCTATTTTATCAGATATAAGCATAGCTACTCCAGCTTGTTTTTCTTTTCTGTTTGCATGATAAGTCTTTTTTCATCCTTTCACTCTTAGTCTATGTGAGTCTTTATGGGTGAGGTGGGTCTCTTGAAGGCAGCATATAGTTGGGTCCTCCTTTTTGATCCAGTCAGCCAGTCTGTGTCTTTCGATTGGGGAATTTAATCCTTTTACATTAAGAGTTGTTATTGAAAAGTGTTGATTTACTCATAGCACTTTATTGATTTTTGTTTGGATGTCTTAAGGGTTTTTTGTTCCTTTCTGATTTAATGTTCGTCTTCTGTATTTATTGGTTTCTTGGGTTGTAGATAAACTTTTTTTTTCTCTCTTCATTGATGCCATTTTTATTATACTAGTGGGTTTTGATTTTTCTTGGATTTTTATGGCAGTGGTAGTTATTTTTCAGGTACCAAAACCAGTACTCCCTTGACAATTTCTTGTAAGTGTGGTCATGTGGCAGTGAACTCCCGCAGTTTTTGTCTGTCTAAGAAATCTACTCTTTTTCCTTCATTTTGGAAGTATAGCCTTGCAGGGTAGAGTAGTCTTGGGTGGCAATCTCTGTCTTTTAGAATTTTGAATATATCATCCCATTCCTTTCTAGCTTTTAGGGTTTGTGATGATAAGTCTGATGTTAGTCTGATTGGGGCTCCCTTATAGGTGATTTGACGCTTTTCTCTTGCAGCTTTTAAGATTCTCTCTGTCTTTTCATTTTGCCAATTTGACTGTAACATGTCTTGGAGAAGACCTTTTTGGGTCGAATATATTTGGAGACCTTTGAGCTTCCCGAATCTGAAGATATCTGTGTTTTCCTATACCTGGGAAGTTTTCTGCCACTATTTTGTTGAATATGTTTTCAATGCAATCTCCTATTTCCTTCTCTTCTGGAATACCCATGACTCGGATACTTGAGCACTTAAGGTTGTCTGATATCTCTCTTAGATTTTCTTCAATGTTTTTAATTCTTTTTTCTTTTTTTTTTTTGTCTGCCTGTGTTATTTCAAACAGCTCATCTTCAAGGTCAGAAGTTCTCTCTTCTGCTTCTGTAAGCCTACTGGTTAAATTCTCTGTTGTGTTTATTATTTCCTTGAATCAATTCTTCAGCTTGGCCAGCTCTGCTACATTATTTTTCAGGGCATTGATTTCCTTGTACATTTCTTCTTTCAGGTCCTGTATACTTTTCCTCATTTCATCATGTTGTCTAGCTGAGTTTTCTTGTATCTCATTTAGTTTCCTTAGAATTAGCACTCGAAATTCCTTGTCAGACATTTCAAGGGCTTCTTGTTCTATGGGATCTAGAGCTTGAGAGTTATTACCCTTTGGTGGTGTATTTTCTTGATTTTTCATATTTCTTGTATCTTTCCTTTCGTGTTTAGTCATTGTGGCAAAGGATTTCATGGTCCACTGGTTTGTCCCTATTGTCTGGCTAGGATCCTGCTTGGGCTGCCAATTTGGCATAGCTGCCTCAGTGTCTGCTCAGTTGCCCGCTGGTGCCTTGGGCATGTGGTAAACTTGGGTCTCGGGCCTCTCAGGGGAGGGGTCTCTCTGGTCAGCACACACTTGGCCAGGCAGGGGATGGGGTCCGGCGGTGGCAAGGCCTTTCTGGTAGGTCGCGTGCTGGCACCACGGGGCATGCGATCTCCATGGGACTTGGGCCTCTCTGAGGGGGGGTGCCTCTCTGGTCGGCGCACACTTGGCTGGGGTGGGGATGGGGTCTGGCAGCAGTGAGGCCTACCTGCTCAGTTGTGAGCTGGCACTGTGGGGCACGTGGTCTCTGCGGATCTCGGGCCTCTCTGCGGAGGGGCCTCTTTGGTCGGTGCACACTCAGCTGGGCTGGGGATGGAGTCAGGCGGTGGTGAGGCCTATCTGCTCAGTTGTGCGCTGGCGCTGTGGGGTGTGTGGTCTCTGTGGGACTTGGGCCTCTCCAGCAGGGTGCCTCTCTGGTCGGTGCGCACTCGGCTGGGCTGGGGATGGGGTCTGGTGGTGGCGAGGCCTACCTGCTCAGTTGTGCGCTGGCGCCGCGGGGCATGTAGTCTCTGTGCGACTTAGGCCTCTCCGGCAGGGCGCCTCTCTGGTTGGTGGACACTCAGCCGGGCTGGCTGGCCTGCTGCACACTTATCAAATATTTTGGGCTTGGTTGACTTGCTATTATATCATGTGGTATACATTTAGATTTGTATACCTTTTGACACTTAAAACTCTCAGTGATTTTTAATGGAGCTAATGGATATTGTTACACATTGGGAAAAACATTTGTAACAGAATCACATAGTCTTCAGTACAAGTTAGCCACCTACTACAGAGTACTTCATAAAGTTTGTGGGAAAATGGAATTCAAAGATAATACGAATCCTTCTATGAACGTTTTGAAATACCCTTATCTGTCATTTTCTTATTTGTGCTAACAGCCTCAATGAAGACAACAGCTGTGAGTTAAATGAACCATTAGAATAAGAGTAGAAGTCTTAGTACAGCAGATTGCAACAGATTAGTAGTAGAGTATCTTTTTTTTGATGTTGTTAATGGTTCTTAGGTGACTTATCATCAAAAAGTATATTTGGAGGATATATTTGTAATTCAAATATAAATTAAGGATAAAATACATAAATGAAGGTGATTTGCTTACTTGAGAGTCAGGGTAAGATTGTTAGAGTTAAGAATATTAGGCCTTTATTTTACTTAATGATGAGATTGCAGAACTACTTGCTAAGGACCAGGAAGTAGCATTATTCCAAGTGGAGTTTTCCTCATCTGGTTAAAAATAGATACTTCTTTAGCTGAGAAAAATCAGAACTCTTCCTGGAAAACATTCAATTCTATTTTTGTTGCTAAATTCTGTGATTTTAGCATGTGTAGATTTAAAACATTTTTCATTTAACTGACATCATCCCAGTTTGTTTATATACAAGGAATTGTACTATCCTTTTCTTACCTCCAACACAAAACACAGCTTTTAATTTGTTTTTCTGAATTCCATGTAGGTTTTTTGAAGTAATGTTTCTTTGCTAGAAAAATTTTTTTTTTTTTGCTAAGTATATGTTAACAATTATAGAATTCTTTTTTCAGTATGTTATGATGTTCTCTAATTTCTTGCTTTGCTAAGTTTTTATTGGTTTATACTATATGGCTTGAGGGAAATTTTTCTAATATCCCAGACTTTCTTGTTGAATTTCTTTCTAATGTGTTGAATGATTAACTAGCAAAGGTATTTCTTGCTCTTTTTGTAATTATACCTTTGCCGTGATTTTTTTTTCATGTACTTTGGCCAAACTATGGTTAATTGCCTTATCCCTGAAACTACTACCTCGTAGTTTAATCCAGCTGCTTCAGTATGGTGTGTTTTATAGAACTAGTTTTAGATTAATATTGCCTGGTTAGTGTTTATTCCAGATTTTCCCTCTTATGTTGATTCTTGTTCTGCATTTACTGCTTTCCAGTTACAGTATTCCAGTTACAATACTGGGCTAACTGTATAGGAATAGGTTGGCACTAAATATAGATACAGAATCCGTGGTGACACACAATTCAGCATTTAACTTTTCAAGCCACATGTAGCTATTTTTCTTTACATTTTTACCGTATCCTTCTTATTGTAAATTGACAAATTATAATTATATATGTTTATGGGGTACAAAGTGATGTTATGATTTATGAATACAATGTGAAATGATTAAATCTAGCTAATTAACATATCCATCACCTCAGATACTTATTTTTTGTGGTGAGAACATTGACAATTTACTGTCTTACTAATTTTGAAATGTAAAATACACTGTGAGTATTATTAATTGTATTCATCATGCTTTACAATAGACTAAAAAATCTTATTCCTCCTAAGTCTTTGTTCCCTTGGACCAACATATTCTCATTCTCCCTACACCCCAGCCTTTGGTAAACAGCATTCTACCCTGCACTTCTATGTGTTTGATTGTTTTATATTCCACATGTAAGTGAGAACATGTAGTATGCCTTTCCGTGCCTGGTGTTTTTTACTTAGCATAATGTCCTCCAAATTCATCCATGTTGTTGCAAATGACAGAATTTCCTTCTTTTTTGAGGCTAAATAACATCCTATTGTGTACACATACCACATTTTCTTTATCTATTCATCTATTAATGTACACTTAGGTTGATTCCATAACTTAGCTATTGTGAATAGTGCTGCAGTGAACACAGGACTGCATACATCTCTTTGACATACTGATTTCAAATCTTTTGGATAAATACCCAGAAATAGGATTGCCGAATCTATATTTTTACTATTTCTATTAGCAGGAATGACCTAAGTTAGGCATTTCTGAGCAATTTATAATCAATTTAGTTATTTAAGAGACCTAAATTCTGAATGGGAGGTCATTGTTGTTTAAAACACGTGCACTGACTGCACAATCATTTTATGTCTCCTTTTTTGACAAAAAGAAGTTAATGTGGGAATCTGCAATTAAATAGTATTTTTATATTAATGAATATGCAGCAGCCCATTAGTGTAGCAGTAGCAATGTTCAGTGGGACCATTCATTTAGGGAAATTGTTTTTATTGAGGAGAGTGACGTCATCCTCAATTTAGCAAACTACACTAAAGATAAGGTTTATGTTTATAATTTTAGGCAAAATTATGTAGTAGTTTTTTATTTTCAGAATGTTACTTTATAATCTTTGTTTCTTTTTAATGGAATTTTATTTTTTGTCACTATGTGTTTTGATTCCCTTTAAATAATTAATGGGTTCACAGAGGAGATTTCAAGTGATGAAGAAGAGACGAATGTGACAGCTCAAGCAATGCAATCAAACAATGGAAGAGGTGAAGATGAGGAGGAGGATGATGACTGGGACGATGAAGTATTGGAAGAAACTGCCCTGGAGGGGTTCAACACTCCACTTGACCTTGACAATAGTGTCGATGAATATCAGTTTTTCACACAAGCCCTGCTAAGTATGTTTTTACTCTCTGAATCTTCAGATGTTTTTTCTAAACTCTTTCTTTATTACTTCCTTTTACAAGTTATTTTGGGATCTCCCCAATATTGGTCTAGGTTCTTTAAAAAAATTTTTTTTTATAGAAATCCCCAAACATACATGAAATGAGAGATTAAAATAATGAAACACCCATCACCCAATCCTAGCAAACTTCACTGTTGTAAAGTAGCAGGGTGAGCCTGTAGGTTATCCTGATAAAAGTAATGTCAGGCAAGAGTATCTGCATATATTGTTCATCCTCTGTGTATAAATGTACAGGCATTTTTATAGAAAATAATGAAGTATTTCAGGTACAGGTTGCTTAAAAATTGTGGCCATAAACATCTATTTGTAATTCATAATACATATGGAAAGGAACAAAGTCCAGCTGCCATAAAAGCAGATTTTTACTACATAAGCAATTTACCAATTTTGTATAGCAGAGGGGCACTAAATACAATTAAAGGACTCATAAAAGATTGGGAGAAAATATTTGCCACATATGGATCATAGGCTTAAGAGCCACAATATACAAAGGCCTTCTACCAGTGAATAAGACCAGTAACCTGGTATAGAAATGGGAGATATAAATAAAAATTTACAGAATAAAAATAAATAATAAAGCAATGAAAAAATGGAGAAAGTTATTAATAATCAAAGATATTATAATGAAAATACTATTAATATAGATTATTTGTTTTACGTTTAGTTAACATTTCTGTATTGTACCATTATTTATTTCCACTGTCAGACATTTAAGATTATTTCCAATTCTTTTGCTATTACACGCAATATTGAAGTGTACATTCTTTATACATTTTTGTGTATAAAGTATTGTTACTAACAAGGCAATACTAATATGATATATTGACACTACTTAATGTTGCTACAAATGCCATTAATGAAGATAAAACCACCTACATGTTTTTATTGAAATGTAGCTGGAATTAGAGGTGGAAAATGGGAGAACAATATTCCAACGCATGGGGAAAAATAAGAGCATAAACATGGAGATGGAAATATGGAGGGTATGTTCTAAGGCAGTTGTTTCCAGACATGGGTGTGCGTCATAATCACCAAGGAAGCTTTTAGGTCTTGGGTGGGATCTCAGGAGATATATTTTTAAAATGCTTCTCAAGAGAATGTTAGGCAACCACTTTCAGCCTAGCATGTAGGGACACTGCTCAAAGTCTCTGCAAAGGAACAGAATAGGGCTGTATTGTAGCAGCCTTGAATTCTGGATTGAGGTGGTCTTTATCCTATTGCCCATGGAGTGTCGTTGAAAGCTTCTCTGTAAGGGAGTGACTTTGGGGATATGTAGTTTACTTCAGGGGCATTATAGGGTGATGATGTGTAAAAAGAACTGAAGAGGGCTGGACATGGGAACCAAGCGTTAGGAGATTACTTTGTCAATTTAGGAGTGTAGGACCCTGGAGTGGGATGATGGCATTCGATGGGAAGAAGCATGCAGGTGAAAGACAGTAGGAAAGAGCAGAGGATTGCATGTGGAGAGAGCGTGGTCTAAGATGGTCAGGATTTACAGTGGTTGATTGGGGACTAATAGAACTGGCAATGGAAATGGGGAAGTAATTAAGGTTTGGAAGGAAAATGTTAAATTTGGTTTTAGTTGTGCTGAGTTTGAGGTGAGCCATTCAAATGGAAAAGTCCAGGAGGTTTAGGAGAAAGTTTTGCCTAAAGGTACAGATTTGAGTCCTTGGTGTAGGAGCAATGCTGATGCTGCAGGTGGGATGAAAATTCCAGAGGAGAATGGTAACAAATGAGCACAGGTGTTTCCCAAGATCCAGATTTTAGGGAACATACCTGGTTAGTAAAACCCCAGGAAGAAGAAGACAGTGAAGGAAGCAGAGAACTAGGCAAACCAGAGATTTGTAATGTTCTCACCTTCCTTTTATTCCCACCCCTGGTTGGGCACTAAGTGGGTACTGGGAAATAATCCTTTGTTGGTATAAGTTTTATCACCTGTGTTTGCCATAGTACTGTACTTTTTGTCTCTTACAGTTTGAGATAATTATAATTTGATCATGTCACTAGATGTTCTCTGAAATAATAATTGTCACTGGACTCTTATTTTTCCTCCTTCCCTTGTATACCCCCAAAATGCAACAGCTGTGCAGAGTCGGGATGCTGCCTGGTACCACCTGCTGATGGCACCGCTCAGTGAGGATCAGAGGAGAGTGCTGCAGGAGGTGTACACACTGGCAGAACACAGGAGGACGGTGGCAGGTCAGCCAGGGTAATCTCCAGGTTGGAGTGCTTGTGTTAGAGTGCCAATAGTTGTCCCTGTTTGATGAGCCAGGTGACACCGAAATATTGTTTTTAAAATCGTTAGAGGCATGATAATCTTTGCTTTTGAAAAACCTGTGCATTAATCTGTATCTGTCAGTGGTGTTCTCACTCACATTCTTATCCTATTTTGGAGTCAAAGGTAACAAACCAGTGAGGGTTGGGATGAGTCTTGCTGAGAAAGACTTAATCAGTTTGATCACCCACCTAAACATCTCAACCAAAGACAATTTGAGTTCTTGCAAGGAACTTGTATTCCTGCAAATGGAATGCTCTCTATTTCTATTTTTATGGGCTTTGTGATGGTGATTCTTGTTGACAATTTTTGTTTGTTTTTAAGCTAGAGAAATTATTTTACGTTGAGATTATTAAGGTCACTCCTAGATTATCAGTGGAAAAGATTTTGTAGTTACAAAAACATTTTAGTAGGAAACATCATGGACTAGGCATCTAGAGCTCTTCTTCATGGGCTTACATTTTCACAGACTGTGTCAGCCCTCCTGAAATGAGAAGTCTGGGTGCCTTTTCAACAGAAGAGACTAGGAAATTAGAATCCAACTTTGAGACTTGTTTTCATTTCAATCATTTTTAGCAAACAGTTTTTCCATGATAGTCAACATAACTACTTATTGACATGGGTCTGTTAAAGGCTGACATTCAATTTGGCAGAATAACTAATATCCCAGTCACATTCCTTCACAGTTCTAAGTATAGAAAGAATCTGGCTCCTTTTGAAGTTTCTCCAACTTTGTCACCTTAAATACTCTTCTTTTCTCCTTCACCCGCCCCCTTCTTTTGGAAAATGCTAGAGGCAAAGAAGAAGATTGAACAACAGGGAGGCTTCACATTTGAAAACAAAGGAGTCCTCTCGGCATTTAACTTTGGGACTGTGCCCAGTAACAACTGAAGGAAGAAATATCAGCTGAACAAGTGTCATCGCTGCATTTCATTTCACAAGGGGAGTGTGAAGGCCACGGGGAAGAAAGGAGGGGCTGCTTTTTAAGGCCCTCCTGCTGTACCAGTTACCGTCTGGCATTATGCAGCACTTTTATCCACTCTCCCTTTCCCCTTTGACCTTTCTTACCCCAAAATATATACTTTAAACAGCTACTGTAATGTATGAAATTAAAGAAAAACAGAATCAGTGGACTGAAAAGGACAAACAATATGCTCCACAGGCTCAATGCCCAAGGTGGCTTAGAGGATTGAAACGACTCACACGTCTCAGGTTTTTGCCATGAAGAATCAATGGATTTATGCGGATAACAGTGCCTTCTGTTGTACATGAATTACCAGAAAAAATTTTTTGGAGTGCATTGCAATTTTTTTAAAGCATAAAATGTATTTCTAGATATAATCTAAACCTTGGTTGTATGTCAACTTATTCTGCATTTTACTCTGTGAATTTACTGTCAGGCAGTTGACTGCAAGTCACTCTGGTTTCAGAAACATCTGTTCCCTTTTCTCGCCCTGCTGCTGGGGGCTTTCTTCAGGGGTTGCGAAATATGCACTGGGTCTGGTTTTTCATAAGACGTTTTGTGGCTTTCTTAAGAAGTGTCTTATTCCCTCATCCATCATATTTTTCTGCCTTGAAAGGGGTGGTATTTCTTTTGGGGTCAACAAATATGCATATCAATTTCATTTATAGCCTGGTAAATTCAGGGCTCAACCATTTCTTGGCAGCAAGTGGCAGGGACTCTTTAGTCACTGGAGTTAACAGTAAGTCTGAATCATGTACTTGATTATGCAATTAATTGATAATTGTATCTTAAGCACATTGAAATTATAGGAGAAAGGTGCTACATAGCACACTGTCTTTCTTGATGGGGGCTTGTGTTTTCAATAACATCATTCCAGCTGTGTTTGGCCAGGGTCCAAAGCATTTTATAATGATTTTTTTTTTTCTCTAGGAAAAAGACCCAAACAAAGCTGAGTTCTTGCTTTCTCACACATCTGAATTTTCTCTTGCCTAATTTGTTCTAGTCTTTATTATAGCTCCTTTGGCTTTTTTAATTTTTCAAGGGTTAGGTATACTGGTCAGCTGCACTCTCAGATGGATAATGATGTAAGATAGCCTATAGAAAATATTGCAGATAAAGATTACAGTTGCTTTTCTGAACTGGTTCAAGACCATACATGGATCATAGTGTTTGCATTCAGTAAAATGAAAATATATCTTCAGAATTAAAAATATTAGTGGATGTGATATAGATTTTAAATTTACAAAAATTATAAGCTTAAATTTCCCCACAGTGACTGAATTTTTTCCAGGTGCTTTCTGAATTACCAATCTTTATTCACTTTAACTCTTTTTAGAATTTTAGGTTAAGTGATTTTTATAGATGTAGCCTGAAAAGCCATGAGTTTTGGAGTTAAATGACCCCCTACTTTCTTGTCCCTCCTTTCCCAAAGCATTGAAACTGAATGTGCCAACTGGCAGTTACAAGGATGACAATGGGGGAAGTTTTATATAAATTTCAAACTCTTTTTATTCTTCCCATGTCTCATATGGTTTAATTTTAACATAAATAATATGCCTTCACACTGGATTGTAAAAGGCATCTGATTTTAGAGATTTTATTTTGTGATGTATTGTCTCTGCAGTATTAAAGGGAAAGAAGTATTATTGTGCATCACCCTATCTTGTTTTTGGAGCCAGGGTAGTTGTATGATTTTGTTACCAGCAGTGCTAACCTGAATGTGATCTGGGTACATTGGAAATGCAGGAACTTATATGAATGTACTGTAAAATAAAATGTGGACTGATTCCCAGAATTCTGAACTCTTCTGTGTGAAATGTTTTCTGAAATGTGGAGGTACTTTAGATAGGTGATAAAAACCCATTATGTTTTCCTGAGCAAGGCGACTGTTGGTCTTGGAGTGGGCACATCTGAGTCAATGCATGGTCTCATCAGGGACAGGTAAAGTATGGGGAGCGGTGGGGAGCCAGAGCCCATCTCATACATGAGGGTGTCCATTTTAAGTTGTCATTTAAATAACATAGTGAATTATAGTAGTTTTCTATTCAGCAGGGGAGACTGAAAACTGTAATTAATCCGTGGAGGAAATCAAGGGAAACTTGGCCATGTACTAAGGACTACTGTATGTGTGCTTCTGCACAAATATGTTTCACCTGTAAACAAACAAACAAACAAAAATCACTTAGATGAGCTTTGAATGGTAATCCTCTGTCCCACTTCTCTTTCTCCATGGAAACCAGTGTACAAGTACCGACTCTGGGTTGACTGGGAACTTTTTGGGCAGTCTGGTAGTGAGTAAGGATGCAAAATCAATAAAGGGATGGCCTGTGCTTTTTGGGTGGACTAAGTTTGAGGAAGAAGCAAAACAGGCAGATCCTGTAGCTGGGAGTGAAGAGTGTGGGCAGCAGAAAGCATGTGGGTGGGCCAGACAGCAGTGCTGGGACAGGAACGAGAGGGCTGTGTTGAGAAGCGGGGTCAAGCTCTGACATCAAGGGGGGGGGGCGAGGAGTGGATGGACATGCTCCCTGCAGGGCCCATGAGAGGAAGCTCACCTTGGGGGTCACCCAACTTGAAAGAGATTTCACAGGGTGCCTCACAAGAGCTGGAAGTGGAGGCTTTCCAAATGATTTGGACTATCCAGGGGCTAAGAGCAACTCAGATAAGAGTGACTTTATGGAGACTTTTCCCCCAAAGGACCTCCCTAAGCATCAAGGGAAAACCTGGGGAGGATGGGAACCACACAGCCAGTCTTCATGAGCACCTTACAGTTGTGGCCTAGTGTCCCAGCACACTGCTCTTCCAAGTTTGGAGTGATTCACCATTCCTACCACCTAGTGAGTGAGGACAGGACCCTCTGTTTCCTTCCCTGCCAGTCACTCTCCTGGGAACTTCCTGCAGCCAGACCTGCACTCTTGCTGATTTCTATGCAGTCTGACTCCACTGGTCTTATCTCCTTGAGCATGCCAATGAGTTAGGATTCCTGAATCTCTACCCTCAGAATGTGTTTTGCCTTGAATTGCTTACACCAGTAATTCTAAGGCTTTAGGGCAGTGACTGTGCTTTATCTAGTATCTTGTAGACATGTTTTGTTCTCTGTGTAATGCCCTGCCTCTGGTGGCCAAGCACGGTAAATAGAATAAATGAATGAATGGCTGTTTGCAGTTCTGCCAAAGAACTGGGAACTTAGAGGCATCGCAGAGGCCTCAAATAAGGTGGAGGCACCTGGGTTTTAGAAGGGAAAATGAGGGCTGGCCCGTGGCTCTCTCGGTAGAGTGCGGTGCTGATAACACCAAGGCCACGGGTTTGGATCCTATATAGGGATGGCCGGTTTGCTCACTGGCTGAGCGTGGTGCTGACAACACCAAGCCAAGGGTTGAGATCCCCTTATCGGTCATCTTTTTAAAAGAAAAAAAAGAAGGGAAAATGAATTTGCAGCAGAAGCTGCTGCTAGATGGTGAAGTAGATATATGTTGCTGGAGGTGAGATGTCTGTGATCGCTGTGGACCCTACTTCCTGTTTCTAAATCCAGTGCACAGTTTTTAAGTGCAGTAGCATTCAGGGTAGGTTTTGTTTGTTTGTCTTCAGATCTCTCTTCCTTTAATTTCCATGACAGCATCCCTTTCTCCTAACTCCAGCTGTTCCTTTTCTTTTCCCTTATGAGTTCATTCTCCTCTACTTAGGTTTTGAGCTTGTTCATCCTTGATGACTCCTATTTCTTCTCTTCAAAATCATGTCTGATTCTCTTCAAAATATATTTTGAGTCTACTTTCCATATCACCTTAGTGCAAGCTACCACCATCTCTTTGCTAGAATAGTCTAGTATCTTCAAATCTGAGATCTTATATCTACTTACAGTCCCACCCCACTGTCTTATCTATTTTTCACATAATAGAATGACTTTCCAAAATGCAAATTTTGATTGTATCACAACCTGATTAAGATCTCTCAATGGCTTTATGATAAAGAGAAAATCATTAACATGGCCCATAACACCCTAAGTAATCTGGCTCTTCCTCAACTATCTCATCTTGTGCTACTTCCTTAAACTGTGGCTTTTTTTCACTGCCTCCAATTCACTGGTTTCTTCTCCTTCCAGTTGGTTTCTGGGCTTTTCTTTGTTGGAAGGTTTTTAACTACTGATTCAATTGCCTTATTCAATTGCCTTTTCTTTGTTGGAAGGTTTTTAACTACTGATTCAATTGCCTGAACAGATTCAATGGTCTGTTCAGGCTTTCTATTTCTTCTTGATTCAGTCTTAGTAAATTGTATGTTTCTAGGAATTTATCCATTTCTTCTAGGTTGTCCAATTTGTTGGCATGTAATTGTTTGTAATAGTCCCTTAAGATCTTTTTTTAAGTTTCTGTGGCATAGGTTATTATGTCTCCACTTCCATTTCTGATTTTATTTATTTGAGTATTCTCTCTCTTTTTAGTTAGTCTAGTTAAGGGTTTGTTGATTTTGTTTATCTTTTCAAAAAACTGTTTCATAAATTTTTCTATTGTTTTTCCAGTCTCTATTTCATCTATTTCTACTATAATGCTTATTATTTACCTCCTTCTGCTAGCTTTCAGCTTTATTTGTTCTTCTTTTTCTAGTTGTTGTGAGGCTGCCACACGGAAAAGGAATGAAAATACCCAATTGAGAATTTAAAAGGGGGTTTTTATTGGCCAGCCAGTGACTGTCCCTCCAAGAAAGTCTCAGAAGAGAGCAGCCCAGAGTTTAAGCTTAAGGGGTCTTTTAAAGGCACATAGTCACACAGGTAAAAAGTCATATAGTCACACACTTATAGTTATCATATAGTTACACACATACACACATACCCTCCTGGTGTGAGGAGGGGGTTTGGCGAGGACTAGTGTAAGCTGATAACAGAAGCTGAGATAAGCCAGTTAATCACTTAGGGACGGCAAAAACTTTCTCAGGGTGGTTTCCTCCTTAGGTTGTCTACATATGTCTGGATACAGCTCTTAGTTTTATCAGTCAGGGACAGCATGGGCGGGAAACAGCAAAAGCAGGCAGAATTTAAAATTTTTCTAAGTACAGGACAATTTTTAATCTTCAATTTTCACCACAGGTATTGGGGGGGCTTTCAAACAAGAACACTTTTCAAACAGTAAAAATGGCATAAGCTAAATCAATCCACCGTGTCACATAGTTCCTTGAGGTGTAAAGTTAGGTTGCTTATTTGAAATCTTTCTTTTTTAAAAATTTTGTATTTATTTATTTTTAATCATACGTGTTTATGGAGTATAATTTGTTTTTTCAATACATGTGTACATTGTATAATGATGCAATCAGAATAGTTAGCATATCTATCACCTAAACATTTATCATTTCTTTCTGGGTATAACATTCAATACCCTTTCCTTTGGCTATCTTGAAATATACAATACAATATTATTAGCTATTGTCACCCTAGGGCACCAGAACTTATTCTTCCTAACTGCAACTTTGTAACTTTTTACCAGTCTACCACCCTTTCCCTGGTCCCCCTTCCTTTCCTGCCTTTGGTAACCATTATTCTACTATTTCTCTCTTTTAAATTTATTTTTCTTAATTGATCCATGATAATTGTATATATATTTATGGAGTACAATATGATATTTGGGTACATTAATACTGTGTGCAGTGATCATATCAGGGTGCTTAGTGTATCCATTCATCTCAAACATTTGTCACTTCTTTGTGTTAGGAACATTCAACATCATCTTGACTTGCTATTCCAAGATATACAGTACTTAGTTGTTAACTGCAGTCTCCCTATATTACTGTAGAACCCCAGATCCCATTCTTCCTATCTCTTTAATATTTTGTATTCACTGACCACCCTCTACTCATCTCCACCTTCCCTTTCCCCCTAGCAGTCTCTAATAACCACTATTCTACTCTCTACTTTTATGAGATTGACTTTTTTGGCTTTTTTTTTTTTTAATGTAGGCATTTATTACTGTAAACTTCCCTCTTAGTACTACTTTTGCTGCATCCCATAAGTTTTGGTACGTTGTGTTTTCATTTGTCTCAAGATATTTTCTAATTTCCCGTTTGACTTCTTCTTTGACCCAATGGTTATTTAAGAGTGTATTACTTAATTTCTGTGTATTTGTGAACTTTTTCATTTTCCTTTCATTATTGGTTTCTAGTTTTATTCCTTTGTGAATACTTGGAATGATTTCAGTGTTCTTAAATTTGTTCAGACTTGTTTTGTGACTTATCATGTAATCTATCATTGGAGAATGTTTGTGTGCACTTGAGAAGAATGTATATTCTGCTGCTGTTAGGTAGAATTTCTGAGTATGTCTATTAGGTCCATTTGGTCTATAAAATTATTCAAATTTTCTGTTTCCTTATTTCTTTTCTGTCTGGATGATCTGTCCATTATTAAAAGTGGGGTATTAAAGTCTTCTACTATTATTATATTGTTGTCTATGTTTGCTTTATGTATTTAGGTGCTCTGATGTTGAGTGTGTATATATTTATAATTGTTATATTTTCTTGTTGAGTTGATCCTTTTATCATTGTTTAATGACCTTCTTTGTCCCTTATGACAGTAGCCCAGTGTAATCAAAAGTTTTTTTAAAAGTGGAAGAAGGAGGCAGAAGAGGAGGTCTCTCCTAGAGCCTCCAGAATGGAATGCAACTCTGCCAATGCTTTAGTTTCAGCTCAAGGAAACCCATCTAGGACTTCTGACCTCTAGAGCTGTAAGATAATAAATTTGCATGTTGTCAGCCACTAAGCTAATGGTAATTTGTTACAGCAGCAATAGGAAACAAATATATAGGCCTTGGTGGGGGACAGGTTCAGGAGAAGTCTCAGCTTTGAAGATTGAAATATTGATTAATATTTTAACCTGGATATTTTAATTTCTAAGTCAAGGTTATGTTTTACAGTATAAAGTTATTGTGGGACTTATTATTACATAAGCATGATCAGAAAGTCTTTGGGCCTGCTAGGGGTTTTCATCTAAAAGCAAAGAAACTCTTTCTTCAGTGGATACAATTTAAAGAGAGTGGAAGATAAAAATAAATTTTCATTTCGATTACATCTTATGGATTGTGAGTGTTTAATGTACTTCTAATAGTATAGTGTCTAAACAAATGTAAAATATTATATTTTAAATTTCATATATTCAGCATATATCTCTTTAATATATTCATTCAGCAAATATCCTGACATTTTCTGCATGCTATTTGTGAACTTTTCTTTCAGTTTTGTGAGAAACTAAGATTCTTTCATTTAATTTTTTTTCTACTTAAATTAGCTAGAGCTGGATGCTGTTGCTTACAACTGAGAAGGCTAACTGATGTAGGTAACAAACTAACACTTTGCATCTAGAGATGTGTGACTGTGGATGAATTATTCTTCTTTGCTTGTGATATCCAGCATCCAAGATGGCCCCCAATGATCCTTGCTATTTCTTGGGTAATTCCCTCTCACATGTTCTGTGGTTGGACTGTGAGGTTAATAGTATACAGGAGAAGTTATGGTATGTGACATCCAAGATTAAGTTATAAAAAGCTGTGACTTCCATCTTGGGTGCTCTTTCTGTTGGGCTGGGTCACAGACCCCTCAAACGCATTCTGTGCAGACTGGGTCAAAGATCCTTGATGTGCAGGCTGGGTCACAGACCCCTCATATGCAGGTCATGAGCTGGGTAATTGGAAAAAGATCCTGGGAGCTGCTGGCAAGGTTGATGTGCTTTATTCAGATGTGAGCTGAGCCCCCAGTGGATCAGAGCAGTTGTCTTTTGTACTAGAGTCAGATAACCAAGGAACACATGGGTGAGAGTCAGATAACCAAAGAACACCTGGGCACACATGCACAGTTAACGTATTTACAATGGATATGCTGAGTTATGCTCAGCCGATATGAGGTGAGGGAGCCTGACCAGTCTGTTTCCATTTTCCTCACACTCTCTCTCTTCCTGTCTCTTTGTCATATTGTTTGCGTTAGTGGAAGCCATGTCATGGGCAGCCGTAAGCAGAGGCCTATGTGGTTTGGAACTGAAACCTCCTGCCAATAGATATGAGTCAACTTGGAGGTAGATGCTTCAGCCCTTGTCAAGTCTTCAAAAACTACTGCCCTGGCTGACAGCTTGACTACAGTCTCCTGAGGGATCCCGAGTCATAATCACCCAACTAAGCCACTCCTGGATTCCTGACTCTTAGAAACTGTGAGATAATAAATGATAGTTGTTTTCAGCAGCTGAATTTGGGGACAATTTGTTGTGCTGCTATAGATAACTAATGCAGTGTTTATAAACCCAATTTGAGAAGAAACAAGGCAGGGAAAAGAATGGAGGATTTCTTTTATGTTTCTAAAGAGCAATTTTTTATGCACTGTAAAGCTTAAGGAGAGAATGACAGATGATTTGCATCTAGTTGAGGATAAATGATGACTGCAGAGATTTGTGAATTAGCCCTTCTGACAATTTAAGAAGGGGATTTAAAATTAATTAGATACCTATTATAGAACAGGCAAATTGTTGTTTACTGTTTCATTGAGTTTTGCTGTGTAAAAACCACCTCAAAATTTGGCTTTAAAAATGATAGTTTTTTTCCTGTCCTGTGGATTTCTCAGGTGGTTCTTTGGTTGTATTGTCAGGGCTCATTCATGCAGCTGCATTTAGCGGCTTGATTGCCTGGAGGTTGGCTCATCTGGGCCAACTAGGTCTCTTTCTCCAAATAGTCATTCATCCTCAAGGAGGAAGACCAAACTTTTTCATATGACAATCACCTTCCAAGAGAGTGCAAATAGAAGCTGCATCGGTTGTTAAGTTCTAGGCTTTGAAGTTATGACATTATTTAGGCTGCATTCTATTGTGCAAAACAAGTCAAGCTCATGTTAAAGGGGTAGAGGAATAGACTCTACCTCTTGATGGATGGAGTGGCAAAGTCACATTACAAAAGAATGTGGATGCGGGATATTGTAATTCATTGGGAGCCATTATAATAAAAATCTACCACAGTCTGCACTCTCCCAGTAATTCAAGTCCCTTCCATATGCAAAGTACACTCACACCTTCCCAAGACTTCTAAAGTCTCCTTAAGTTATGGCATCAGACTCAAAATCCATTATTTTATAATCTGCATTAGATCCATAGTGGTTTAGGCTCCTTGGGTATATACTTCCTCTTGATGTAGAGACGTGAGAACTAAAAGAAAAATTTGCTGCCCTCCCCACCCACATCCAACATACAAAGGTGAGATAGACATAGGATATCCGCAAACTCATAGGAAAAACTGAGGAATGGAAGGCACTTAACACTGACTAGTCCATAGGAATTTAAAAAACTAGCTGGATACATGTTGCCAGGACCGACTCCTTTGGTGGCAGGGAATACATGATCAGAGCCCAGTTGTGCTCCCTTTGAGTGATTGTCTAGTCCTGTTGTTTCCCTGGCTCTTGGCTCTGCTGTGGGATCTTGGTTCTGACTTTCGAAATGTTTTCCCTTTTCTATTAAAAATGGCACATGTTTGTAGCTGAGTAGCTTTCTTAGCCTGTTTACCAACTGTGGAAAGTTTAAGCCCAAACTCTTCATTTTGATTTGTCTCTGTCCCTTCTCGTCCAAACTAGTGGCATGCTCCCTTGGACACATGGGATTTGTACGTGTCTTATTGGGGTTCACTCCATATCCCCAAAGCCACATTTGTAATTCTTTGTGAGACAGACCTCTCTAACTTGTCCCACAGCTGAGACAATGTTTTAAGATTCTTAGAAAGCTTTTTACTTAGCTCGGAAATGTCTGCTAGGTACTGCATTAAATCTTTCTGATGTCTTAACAGAAGATTTTGCAACCACATCTTTGATTCAACACCAAGGTTATCTCTTATTTTGATAATGTTTTGCTGATTGGAGAGATCAGAAATACTAAACAGTGTTATTTCCTGATGCAGAACATTCTGGCTCATCTAGATTTCCTCTAGATGTGGTTTGCAAATGGAACAGTTCTTTTTAATTTATCCTTCTCTTTCTATGTTGTATCATCCACTGTTAAAAATTTTTTTCAAATTTTTCCTTTAAGTCTCCTTAGCCAGATTCACAAGTTCATTAGGTACATTTCTTAACCTTTTGAGTTACCATGGGCAACAGTGTTACCAATTTTTCCACCAGTACAGAGCACAGGTCAACCTTTCTCCAGCTTCTAATAGTAGTTACCCTATTCTCTATCATCAGTGTGCCACCTGGTCCCAAAGCCAATACCATGGGTTTTAGGTTTTTGTTATGGTAGCATCCCACCCCTGTTTCAGTCAGCCTTTGTTGTATAACCACCCTATAATTTATGGCTTAAAACTACAATGATGTATTATTCCTCAGGGTTCTGGGGCTAGTGGGATGCTGCTTCTCTGGGCTTGCCTGTGTTCATGCATGGGCTGCAGTCAGCTAGCAAGTTGACTGAGGACGGGCTCAGCTGGGATGGCTGGGCTGCTCTCTCCCTTTGAGCTTTCAGCCTCTAGGAAGCTAGGCTGGGCTCCTTTACACTGCAATGACAGTGTTCCAAGAAAGTGGAAGTGGTGCTTTAAAGCTTCTCCCAGCCTAGCCTCAAAGGTCACGCAATGCCACTTCTGCATTTTGTTGGCCCAAGTGAGTCACAAGGCTATCCCAGATTCAGAGGGAGGGGAAAAAGACCACCTCTTGATGAGAGGTGTTACTTTGCCGAGAAACCTGGAAAAACTGATTTCACAGTCTGCTAAAATCATACATTTTTGTGGGTATAGAAATAATCCTGAGGTTTGATGCTTCAATCAGCCCATGAAGAGCAGCTTTTTAACTTCAGGGAAGCTTCTTTAAGTTTTCCCTCCATTTCCTAAGGTCTTTTTTTATTTGTTTGTCAGCAAATAAAAGTCCACATGCCCTCTAACATTACTTCTGTCTCTTGTTGCAATTTATTTACCTTTGTAAGATTAAAGATATGTATTCCATCACAAAGAGCTATGATTTTGTGTAAAATATCTCATGAAGCTCAGAAAGTTCCAATGAATATTTTCTCCAGTAGAAATCTGTGGGAAATAATGGGCTTAAGGTACAATGACGAAGAGAGTGAGGAAAAGGTCATTAAAAATGGAAATTTAACAGAAGACAAAGGATAAACTTTATTTTCCAGCAGGAGCGTGAAAACACTGATTTCTCATTCTGATGAGTAAGGGCTGTTTACTTGAGAGCTGCAGAATGGATTGTTTGTGTTGTCTGAAATAGTCTTCCTTCTAAACCAGGGTCAGATACCTCCTCCTACACTTTGCAATATGAATAAAGACAATGCACTCTGAATTGCTAGGAAAACAGCCAGACATTGTCTCTCTAGCGTTCCTGTATGGGCAATGCCAACATCTGATACGAACGAGGCGGTCCCCAAGATTCCTCCCCACTCCAAGATTCTTCCATAGGTTAAAACTCGAGTGAGTAGGATAACTAAATTTTCCTAAAATGGTCTATATTGTCTACTTCCAAACTAAGCTATATCTAAAAACAGTTATGACAAAATCTGTAACATAGGTTCAGTTTGCATCTCTTCATGGATGTTAGGCACTTGTTCTCAGGAACCATCAGTTTTTTTTTAGTCAGCTTTATTAATATACAAAATGTCTACAAGTGAAAAGGCATGATCTAATTTATAGATTATATTTATATGGCCATAAAACCCCATTTGCTACCATGGCTGAATTAATTTTTCACATATTCAGGCATTATCTCAAGTTATACTTTTTAATGCGCTCATTTGCAGTAATGGATGTGTCTGTTAGTCAGTGGGTCATCTCTACCAACTCATGCAATTGAGACAATTCTTCAATAGATCAGTTTAATGTGCATGATGAACTTGCACTGCTGCAAAGCTATTTCTCAGACTCATTCAAGAGTACTCACCAGCTTTACATACCTCTATGCCCTTGGGTTCTATTTTTACCATCACAAGTTTATATTCAACTTGGAAATCTGATTTTTCAGATGTCTGAGCTTAGAATTGACTGTGAGATTTAAACACAATAACAGAATTGCTCATGTAATGTAATAACACAGGCTCTTGGCTCTAGGTCTTTTGTTGAGCTGTCACTTGGCAATGGTTATTTGGTGACACTGTTAATTTTATTCTGCCATGCAGAGAACCACTAAATTAGAATAATGGATTGTGCTGTCAATCAGGTTTGACAGAACTTCTATCAGATTTTGCAATGGAATGAAATAATCATGGTTCAGTTGTATTAACTGTGATTAACAGTGCACCTTAACAATTAGAGAGATGTTTTTAAAGTGCTGTAAAGGGCATTTCTCTATGGTGGATCTATTTTCCACCGTATGCTTTTTATAAGATTGTAAATATGGCCCTCAGGGTAATTTTTAACTTATGACACTGTCAAAGTTAAGTATGGAGTTTAAAAGCATACACACACACAGAGTCGTGAATCACTTAATGATGGGGACACGTTCTGAGAAATGTGTCATTAGGCAATTTTGTCATTGTATGATCATAGAGTATACTTGCACAAACCTAGATGGCATAGGCTACTACACACCTAGACTATTGCTTCAACCACTGGTGTTAATACAGTTTGTTGTTGACCGAAACGTTATGTGGCACATGACTGTATATACAAACATGACTGTATATATGCATGTGTGTATGTGAGAGAGTCTTAAAAATGAAGTAAATGTACCTTTGCATAACTCCCCTCTTTTGAAAGCTGTAGATGTCACCAGAAATGGAGGAGGAAACTTCATCTATTGAGGAAGAATGTCTAAAAGCATGTAAGAATACGGAAGGGAGCCAGGCCACTGCCAGCATCTGCCCTTGCCCCTTTGTCTGTGCACACAGGGCAAGCAACGCAGGGGCTGTCGAGCTGTTCACCTTCACCTCGGGCCACCTTCGTTCTCTATTACTAATACTGAGCACAGAAATGGTGACTTTTCTTGTCTCCAGCATTTTAAAAACTATTTTGCCCAACGTACACTTCTTGATATTCTGCAAAACATTCTAGAATTTTCAACTCTTGGTATAGCATCTCTTGCCTTTAAAAAAGGCATTCATGGGCCAACATGCCTAATTTTAAAGGCCATTAATACCATTATTCGGCAAGCTTTTATACTTCATCATCCTCATTTACTGTCTTCTCACTTCTATTGTCTTGTTCTCACTCTACTCCTATCTGAAAATTTAATTTATATTAGAAACATAACTGCTATATGTGCTAAGCTCATACATATCTACTAGAGTTTTAGAGATGGAGTGATTCTTAATCTGAATATTCTGATCACTAGATATGAAAGAAGATGATGGTTGAAGAGTTGATGTAGAAACAAAGTGGATAATGGTATAAATCATGTTGCCATTGTTGGAAGAGCTGGGAAACAAGTCGGATCTTTCCAGTGAAAAATTCACCTAACCTACACAGTTGCAAAGGCTTTGAGATCAGAGCCTGCCATGTGTTGTGTGTGTGAGTATACAGGGTAGTAGGGGTGGTGTTGGTCATCGTGGAACTGATGCCAGAAGTGCTATGGTGAGGTACCTTGAGGACGTGCATATTTTTCTTTTGTACCTCTCCCCACCACACCTCTGCCCCAATGCCCTGCTTTGTGCTGAACGCATAGTAGTTGTGACTTTTGGTTAGCACTTGTGGTCAGTACTTGTTATTTTCTGACTTGTTGCTTCCCTGCCACTTTTCTCGCTAACTATAGAAATAACCAACAAGAGATCAATGCTATAGCCCTGAAAGGCAGAAAATGAAGTTGACTTAATCATCTTCATCATCTGTTTGTAAATGCACCTCAGTGTATGAACTTAAAATGAAGTGGAGAGAAAAAGTATTGGAAGAAGTTTGCCCATGATGGTGAAGCTGGGAGAACTGTGGCAGGTTGACTTGAGTTTTTTTATTTTACTATTTTAGACATGAAAAAGTGTTAGAAGGATTTATTTCATTGGAAGCTAAAGGCTGCTATCAACTTGATAGCAGTTCAAGAAAGCAAGTTGAATACACCAATCATTTGGTTATTCTTATTTTTGTTTCTAAAATTGCAAATGAACTTTGTGGACTGAGACTCCTGGAAAACTTCCAATTTCTAAGTTTTGATTTTTATGAAAATCAAAATCAAAGGAGGAAAGGTAAGTAATGTTATTTCTGGTTTTAGAAATTAAGCCAAAGAGTCACAGTAGTATCAAGAAACGGTGTCACATTCTTCATTCAGAAATCAGCCAATAACTCAACAATTCTCAGTTTTATAGAATCTTTATTATTTTTAATGTTATTTTTAGATATTACTAGTTAATTATTAGCCAAAGCAATTCAAGCAGAAGAAAGGTAATCTCTCGGACAGAGAAGTTTAGGAAATCTGAGTGTCTGCATTTTAGTTCCTGATTTGACACTGGCTTGCTACTAAGATTCTTTGTCTGTAGAATAAGGATTTGTAGAGGGAGATCTGGCTGCCTTGGTGAATTATGTCCTCATGATCATGAATGTGACATTTTAAAAAAGGAGGACTGTCTATGTGTAGTTCTTTTTTTTTTTTTTTACTTGTTATTTAGAATTTTACCTTATAATTTTTTACCTTGTATATTTTAGAATATAAAACAGGGAGAAAGCAAAAAGCGGGAGATAATGTAAAAATTATTTTATACTTAACTTTTAAAACACATTTAAGTTGTTTCATATTTCTGAAAATGAATTCTTCAAAGGGAGCATATGTTTCTTGAAAAATAGTGCAGCTGTGCCTCAGACCTCGCTATAAAAATGTCAGGAAACCACAATCATAAAGAAGCAGAAAAACAGGGCACTTAGAAGATGTCTCCTCAAGGAGCAAAGGAAAGTTAAAAATTTGAACTTCGTTGTCTGGGAAACTGCTGACGGGTTGGGGTGGCCGTTAATGGGACTTTCGATTAGACTTTTTTGTCCCTAAACCTCTTTCACCTCCTATTGTGAATACCATTTCCCCCCGCTTCTGCTAGGTTATGAGGAGAGAAGGGAATTGAGGAGGGAAAAGTCCCTGAAGGCTTGTCCCTGAAGATGGGAAGCTAAAAGCTGCCTGCACTCCAGGGGGCTCACAGTGGTGCAGGATAAGCTGGGGGTGGGACTGGGGAGCACTGTCAGACTGCCTGACACTTGGCCGCTTCCTCTGCCCTTGCTTCTAAGATGTAAGTAGGGAAAACTCCGCACAGATCTCCTCCTTCCCATGCCCTTCTCTGTATTGTTTGTTTCTTATCGTTATTAGTCACATGGTTCTTATCTCTGCATGCTAACAATTTTTGATTCAGTGCTGGAAGTTGCATAAAATATAGAAGCTCCTGTTGATAATGCCTTTCAATAGAGAAAGTTCTAATTTTCCTCTGCTAAGAAATTAGAGCGGGAGAAAGGGGGAATTCATTTTAACCCAGTTAGGGACTGGGCTGGGTTGAGGTTAAATTGCAGTACTGGAAAGATTTAGTCTAGTTTTTGTGTGCCCCTAACCCTGCATGGCTCTTTAGAGTTTTCAGTTAAGAGGTGTGTAGGTCTTTATCTCCTCAGCACCACTGGGCTGTGGGAATTTCAGAGGTTTTCAGCTTAGCCCTTGAGTTTCCCACTGTGCATGTCTTTGGGAGAAGAGACCACCTCTCAGGCTTCTAATTTTGTCATTTTAGTACTGAATGACCATCCAAAGCTGTGTTAGTTTCTCTGTCTCCCCAGCAGATACCCTTTGTCTGGACCAAGCCCAGGTCCTCCAACTCTAGCCTATGCCCAGAATTGGCAAATATCTTCTGGAGAAGGCAGTTGCATTCTCTGCTCATTTATAAAGTGTTCTTTTTCCTCTTGGTTCCTGGAATTTTAGTCCCTCTAGGACTGTTGCTTTTGTAGCTCTCTGATGCATTAAAAAATATGATTTAAAATTTTTTTTCTGCCTTTGTAGTTGTTCTTGGTGGGAGCATTTTCCTGTGATAAATGTCATCATATCTGGAAGCAGAAATATACTTTATTATGTTGTCTGTTTCATATGCATTTTTATTTTTGTTCCTTTGCTCTGAGTTGGACTGAGAGAAATTAAATTGTCTCCTACTACTGAGTATTTCCATCTGTTTCTCCTTGTGCCTCCTATGATTTGTTTTTTGTCAACATTGCTGTGTAGTATAGAGATATTTATAACTATTATATCTTCATTTTGGTTTGTATGCATTATCATTATAAAGTGCCTTTATTATGGTTTTTTGGCCTGAATTCTGCCTTGTCTCATATTATATTGCAGCCACCACTTTCTTTTTGTTTTGCATTCTCCTGGTATGTCTTTGTTCATCTTTTTATTTTTAACTTTTCTGAATAATTTTGTTTTCAAGGTGGCTCTTTAAAAAAAAACCTTTATTGAGGTGTAATTGATATACAAAAACTGCACATATTTAAATACAACTGATAAGTTTGAACATATGCATATACCCATGAAACCATTGCTGTAATCAAGGTAATAGACATATCTATCACCTCGAAAAATTTTCTTGAGCCTCTTTGGGTTTTTTTGTGTGCTTTTTTTTAGTTTTGTTTTGGTATTTTTTTTGTAAGAACACTTAACATGAGATCCACCTCTTTAAGTGTACAATACATCAAGATGACTCTCGTATATTGCATAGGAATTGGGTTTCTGACAAATTTGTGACTCAGTCTGAAAATAAGTTGTTTTTTTAACTAGTAAATTAAACGTACTTACATGCATTGGTGTGATTAATCTTAGTTCTACAGTATTATGCAAGGGTACTTCAAAAAGTTCGTGGAAAAATAGAATTGAAAAATAATATGAACCCATGAACTTTTTGAAGTACCCTTATATATGTGGTATTTTAAAAATCTCTTCTATGTAGTATCTTTTCCTTTTTGTTTTAGTGGCTACATAATTGTACCTTTTATACTTTTATTTTCTTATTTCTTTAAAATCATATCTATAATTTTCTTAATAAAAGAAGCATTAAAATGAGTTTATATTTTCTTCTTCCCCCTTCATTCCTTCCCCTCCATCATATAATTTTAGCCAATAATATTGTCTTTCTTAGTGTTTACTTTTGTATTGTTAAGTAAGCTGTACTTTTTTTTAATGTTGTCATTACACAATGTAAACATTTTTGTGGCCCTTTATCAATTTCTCTCTAACGCCCATCTCCCTCCCTCTTTCCCTCCTCTGGTGCCCTCAGTTCCATTCTCTCATTTTGAAAATTCAAGGAATTATTGAGATTGTTTTATCTTTCTTTCTTTCATTTTTGTTTATTTTTTTAGCTCTCACTTATGAGTAAGAACATGCAGTATTTCTCTTTCTGTGCCTGGCTTATTTCACTTAACATAATTTTCTCTAAGTTCATCCATGTTGTTGCGAATGGCAGAATTTCATTTCTTCTTATGGTAGAGTAGTATTCCATTGTGTAGATGTATCACATTTTCCTTATCCAGTTGTCTGTCAGTGGACATTTAGGTAGGTTCCAACTCTTAGCTATTGTAAATAGAGCTGCAATCAACATGGGAGGACAGGTATCCCTTCGACATGATGATTTCCATTCCTCTGGGCATATACCCAGCAGCAGGCCTGCTGGATCATGTGGCAGTTCCATCCGTAGTTGTTTTCCATAATGTACTGTTTTCCATAATGGCTGCACTAACTTACAGTCCCACTAACAATGTAGAAAGGGTTCCCCTTTCTCTACATCTTCCCCAGCATTTTTTATTCTCTGTCTTTTTGATACTGGTCAGTCTAACTGATGTAAGATGATATCTCAATGTGGTTTTGATTTGCATTTCTCTGATGATTAGTGATGTTGAGCATTTTTTCATATGCCTGTTGGCCATTTGTATATCTTCCTTTGAAAAATGTCTGTTCAGCTCCTTTTCCCATTTTTTATTTGGGTTATTTGTTTTTTTTATTGCAAAGTTTTTTGAGCTCCTTATATATTCTGGCTATTAATTCCTTGTCAGATGCGTAGTTTGCAAATATTTTCTCCCATTCCATAGGTTGTCTTCCCACTCTGCTGATTGTTTCTTTTGCTGTGCAGAAGCTTTTCAGTTTGATATAATCTCATTTGTTTATTTTTTCTTTTGTTGCTTCTGCTTTGGGGATCTTATTCATAAAGTCTTTGCCCAGTCCTACTTGCTGAAGTGTTTCCCCTATGTTTTCTGTTAGTAATTTTATGGTTTTAGGTCTTATACTTAAGCCTTTAATCCATTTTGAGTTGATTTTGGTATATGGCAAGAGGTACAGGTCTAGTTTCATCCTTCTGCATATGGATGTCCAATTTTCCCAGCACCATTTATTGAAGAGGCAGTCTCTTTCCCAATGTATGTTCTTGTTGCCTTTGTCAAAGATCAGTTGGCTGTATGTATGTGAGTTGACTTCTGGGTTTTCTAATCTGTTCCATTGGTCTGAGTGTCTATTTTATACCACTACCATGCTGTTTTGGTTACTATAGCTTTGTAGTATAGTTTGAAGTCAGGTAGTGTAATGCATCTGGCTTTATTTTTTTAACTCAGGATTGCTTTGGCTACTTGGAGTCTTTTGTTCCATATGAATGTTTGGATTTTTTTTTTTTTTTGTATTTCTGTGAAGAATGTCATAAGTATTTTGGTTGGGATTACATTGAATTTATAGATCTCTTTGTGTTGTATGGACATTTTCTCAATGTTAATTCTTCCAATCCAAGAGCATGGAAAGTCTCTCCATCTTTTTGTGTCCTCTTTAATTTCTTTCAGCATTGATTTGTACTTCTCATTGTAGAGATCTTTCACCTACTTGGTTAAATTGATTTCTAGGTATTTAATTTTTTTGGTGACTATTGTAAATAGGCTTGCTTTCTTGATTTCTTTTTCTACTAGTTCATTATTGGAGTATACAAATACCACTGATTTGGGGGTGTTGATTTTGTATCCTTTAAAATCATTTATCAGCTCTAAGAGTTTTTTGGTAGAGTCTTTAGGTTTTTCTATATATGGGATAATGTCATTGGTAACAGGGACAGTTGGACATTGTTTTTTCCAGTCTGGATGCTCTTTATTTCTTTCTCTTGCTTGATTGCTCTGGCTAGTACTTCCAATAGTATGTTAAATAGGAGTGGTGAGAGTGGGCATCCTTATCTTGTTCCTGTTCTTAAGGGAAGAGCTTTCAGCTTTTCTCCATTCAAGATGATATTGGTGGTGGGTTTGTCATATATGGCTTCTATTGTGTTGATATACTTTCCTTCTATACCTAATTTGCTGAGAGTCTTTATCATGGAGGAATGTTGAATTTTGTCAAATGTTTTTTCTGCATATATTGAGATAATCACATGGATTTTGTCCTTGATTTTGTTGATGTGGTGTATTACATTTATTGGCTTGTGTATGTTGAATCATTCTTGCACCCCTAGGATGAATCCCACTTGATCATGGTGTATAATTATTTTGATGTGTGGCAGTATTCTGAATGCTAATATTTTTGTTGAGGATTTTTGTGTCTATGTTCATCAGAGATATTGGCCTGTAGTTTTCTTTTTTGGTCATATCTTTGTCTGGTTTTGGCATCAGGGTGATGCTGGCTTTATAGAATGAGTTTGGGAGAATGGCCTCTGTTTCAATTTTTTGGAATAGTTTGAAGAGAATTGGTATTAATTTCTCTTTAAAATTTGATAGACTTCAGCAGTAAAGCCATCCAGTCCTGGGCTTTTCTTTGTTGGGAGACTGCTGATTACTGCTCCAATCTCATTGCTTGTTATTGGTCTGTTCTGTTTTCTATTTCTTCACGGTTCAGTCTTGGTTGTTTGTATGTGTCCAAAAATTTATTTATTTCCTCTATGTTTTTATATTTGTTGCATATAGTTGTTTATAATAGTTTCTAATGATTCTTTGTATTACTGTGGTTTTGATAGTAGTGTCACCTTTTTTATTTCTAATTTTTGTTATTTGGATCTTCTCTCTCTCTCTTTTTTTTTTGGTTAATCTATCTAATGGTTTGTGCATTTTGTTTATCTTCTCAAAAAAACAGCTTTGTGTTTCGTGATCTTTTGTATCTCTCTCTCTCTCTCTCTCTGTGTGTGTGTGTGTGTGTGTGTGTGTGTGAGTGTATGTCTATTTCATTTAGTTCTGCTCTGATTTTAATTATTTCTTTCCATCTACTAATTTTGGGATTGGGTTATTCTTGTTTTTATAGTTCTTTGAGGTGTAGCATTAGGTTTTTTTATGTGAAATCTTTCTGTTTTTTTGATGTAAGCATTTATCGTAACAAACTTCCCTCTTAATATTTGCAGTATCCCACAGGTTTTGGTGTGATGTGTCTTTATTTTTGTTAGTTTCAAGAAATTTTTTGATTTCCTGTTTAATTTATTCTTGGACCCATAGGTCATTCAGGAGCATTTGTTTGATTTCCATGTATTTGTATAGTTTCCTGAGTTTCACTTTTTATTGATTTCTAGTTTTAATTCATTCAGGTCTGAAAAGATACTTGAAATGATTTCAATTTTTAAAACTTTGTTGAAACTTAATTTGTAACCTAACACATCATCTACTCTGGAGACTGTTCCATGTGCTGATGAGATTATATATTTTGCAGTTGTTGGATGGAATGTTCTGTAGATATCTACCAGGTCCATTTGGTCTAAAGTATAGTTTAAATCCTGCGTTTCTCTGTTGATTTGTTGCCCAGTTGATCTGTCCAGTGTTGACAGAGGGGTGTTCATGTCCCTTACTGTTATTGTATTGGGGTCTATATCTTTCTTTAGGCCTAACAGTCTTTGCTTTATATATCTGGGTGCTCCAGTGTTAGGCATGGATATATTTACATTGTTATGTCTT
The DNA here is from genome assembly GCF_027409185.1 of Cynocephalus volans. Taxonomy (NCBI): domain Eukaryota; kingdom Metazoa; phylum Chordata; class Mammalia; order Dermoptera; family Cynocephalidae; genus Cynocephalus; species Cynocephalus volans. The sequence continues at coordinate 82,933,918 of NC_084471.1, forward strand.
CTTGCTTGATAAATCCCTTTATCATTATATAGTGGCCTTCTTTGTCTCTTTTTATGGTTTTTGATTTATGGGTTTTGGTGTAATGTCTCTTCCAATATAAGAACAGCTCCTCTTGCTCATTTTTGGTTTCTGTTTGCACGGTATATCTTTTTTCATCCCTTCACTATTAGTCTTTGGGCGTCTATACAGGTGAAGTGAGTCTCTTGAAGACAGCATATAGTTGGGTCTTAACATTCAAAATCCTCTCGATTAGCAGCTTGAAGTTATATAGTAATTTGTTAAATGTAGTTTCCCTATATTGCTACAGGACACTAGATCTTATTCTTCCTGTCTCTCTACAATTTTGCATCTCTCTCCCCATTTGCCCTCCCCTTCCCCTTACTGGTCTGTAGTAACCACTATTCTATCCTCTACTTCTGTGAGATCAACTTTTTTAGCTTCCACATGAATGAAAATATGTGATATTTCTCTTTCTGTGCCTGGCATATTTCGTTTAACTTAATTTTGTCCATGCTCATCCGTGTCATTGCAAATGGCAGAATTTCATTCTTTTTTTATGGTTGAGTTGTATTCCATTGTGTGTATATATCACATTTTCTTTATCCAGTGAGCTGTTGATGGACATTTAGGTTGGTTCCAAATCTTGTATATTCTTAATAGAGCTGCAATAAACATGGGAGTGCAGGTATCCCTTTGGCATGCTGATTTCCTTTCCTTTGGGTATTTACCCACTAGTGAAATTGCTGGATCATATGGTAGTTCTATCTGTAGTTGTTTGAGAAACTGCCATACTATTATCCATAATGGCTGTATGTAGAGGGTTAGAAATCTTGATTCTTGTTTGATTTTTAGACAGGGCTCCTTAGCTAAAAAAAACTTATGGGATAAAAGTCCTTCGCTACGAGGCAATGGCCTACAGCTAGTGGGCAAAAGCCCATCTAATTGATTCTAATCAAGTGAATGTTGACTCTCAGTTGATTCTTAGTATAGGGTTTTTAGCTAACAAACTTATGGGACAAAAGTCCTTAGCTAGGAGGCAATGGCCTATAGCTAGTGGGCAAAACCCATCAAATCAACTCTGATCACTGTTTAGGTATGGGATTGTATACTTTGATGGTTTAGAGTTAACAGGTGGTTGACATACCTATCTTGTGAAGAGATTTTAAAGAATTACTGTAGGAAAATGCGTGAGAAATGTTTGCTGAAGGGAAAAATTTTTGTTAATAGAAACAAGATACAATCATAGATAGAATCATAGGAATGTAATGATTATTTTAGCTGTTATAAAAATAGTTATATCTTAAGGTAAAGATAATGATCACAGTGTAATTAGCTTAACATTTCACTAATTATACTTTGGAATGTCACGCTGTTAATTTTAATGATGTTACTATGTTCCATTGTTTAAGCTATACTTTTAGCTATGGATAACTTTTGTCATGTTGCCCATGTCTTTGTGTCCTTTTGAAATGATTGAATCAACTGATTTTCTTGTGAAACTTCCTGGTCTTTACAATAAAAACAGAAGCTAACTTTGACTCGGGGCTGTACCCAGTTTCTCCTTCTAACAGAGGAGTTGCTGAGGTGCAGTCCCTTCAGGCTTCTCATTGCATTCATGTTGCTTTGAGTAATCTCTTTGGCATCTCTGTTACACAGTGAGAAGTGTAACAGCTATACTGATTTACATTTGTCTTTTGGCAGTTTGAATATGAATCTGTTTGAGTTATCCTACTTGGAGCTTCTTGGATGTGTAGATTAATGTTTTTCATCAAATGTGGGAAGTTTTCAGTCATTGTTACTTCTAATCTTTTTTTCTGCCCCTTTTTCTTTTTTCTGTAAATATGGCACTTCTGTGAAGCCATAGCTCCTGTGCCCTTCTGAACTTCACCTGAGTCAGGTTGGTATGCACAGACAATTCTGCACTCCCTCATCCTTCATGCAATGACATGCCTACCTGAGAAGGTGATCCCTTCATTTTAGAGTGTATATTTTGGTCTCTGCTTTTGATATTTGCTACCCTGGATACCCCTGGGCACCTTCTACTTTTTTTTCTCTCTCTTTCCTAGCATTTGAAAGCTATTCAAACTCAGCTCTGTCCATAGCAGTTTTCACTCAGTGTGAAATCCTCCCTTTTGGAAGAATACTTTTGGTAGCCATTTTTGAGAACAGCTACTGCTAGCCCCCTCTGTACTCTTATCATTCTATTATTCTTGTTTCTGCCTCCGGAAAAGCTCTGCTGAACTCAGGTGCTTTTGAAAACACTTCCATCCAAATTAGAGTTAGTGGGTTTTCTATGTCTCTTAGTTTCATAAAAATTGAGTTTATAGTTTTAAAAATTTCTCCATGTTGCTCCCTGTGGTTTTCAAGAGAAGTCATAGGAAGATTCTTAATTAAGCTACCACTGCATTTATACCAAATGTCCTGTGGCTATGTTAAAAAATATTAGCATATTTTCAAAATCTATTTACAGTGTTCAGAAGAAAGACAGGACAAAATCAAAGTTGGCCCAGGATTTGTTAGATGTTGTGATTGTCATTTTGTTTATTCAATGCACAACTTTCAAGGGGGTTGGGAATGTCACAGGAAGTTGGTCACACATCTAAGTTGATTTTTGAGCAGAATGGGGAAAACCCCTTAACAGGGCAAACAGTGAGCTATAAGAATATCATAATTTCTTGGTGATTTTCTTCAGTTAATTTAGGAGAAGAATTCAGAGAATTCAGTTAATTTAGGGGAAGAATGCAAAGAGAGAGAGAGAAGGCAGTGGAATTTTGTAAAGGGAATAGAAGATGCAAGTGGAGAGTATGCTTTGGACCAGGAAAAAAAAGTTATTTCTTTCTTTAATTAGACAAGCAATCATATAAAAGTTGGCAGTGTTTTTTTTTTCACTTTAAAACATAGTTGCAGAGCCTTGTAATGTTTTCAGAAAAATTTTATTTTGTCTGTAAGCTGAGTTTCAATTGATGAACTTTAAATTAAAGAGATAACATGTAATTCTTTTTAACGTTTGCTATTTGTTTTATATTGTGTACTTACCTAGTACTTTATATATATATATTAAAAAAAATATATATATTAAACAGAAAAGGCTTGAATTATGAACCTCAGCACAGGTCAGGGGCCAGTTCTACAAGTCTTGTGCTTTGGAGAAAGAGCCAACCACCCTCTTCAGCAACAAAAATATCAGAAAATCTGAAATACCTTCAAGACCTGGATTCCAGATATCTTAATAGAAGGTAGAGGAAATATATTTGGTGAAGGAAATTCTTTGCAGAATCCTCCAAATCATAGTGTAGATGGTTGCCTACTAAATCTCAGCCCTTAAGTCTACTCCTAATAACCCCTGAAAAACTCACCTGGACAAAATGGGAACGCCCACTATGAAATGCTGAGATGGGATATGAAAGTGGGATTGGACTTTGGAACTGAAAAAGGACTGCTGCTGTAATGTGATCTCTCCAGATGGGTTGTTTCATCTTAGGTAAAAAAATCAGTCCCATGATCTCATTCTTCTTTTGCAAATACTGCAATGGTTGACTTTATTATAAGGGATTAAGATCTATGATCTAAGCGATATAATGTCCGCAATCTTTCTTAATCCTGTATTGACTCAACAACTGCTCTCTATATATGCTTTGATATAGTTAAATTGATGGGGTAGTTTATAGAAACCTGAATTCCAACAATAATTGCTGTACTTAAAGAGCAGCTGTTGAACTATTAATCCTTCTTTATAACAGTGTTATAGAATGATATTAAATTACTCTGAATACAATAGGCATGATTCTTCATTTGTCTGTACTATATTAATTTAAAAATTATGTATTTTAAAATTTTAAGAACACTCAAACCTTGAGTTACCTGACTGTTTTATGATTTTTTTTTATAAACTATAAAATATAATAAATAATATAACCCACTGATAATTTGTGTCTGTTTTAAAAAATACTTCTTTCAGGGATCTTTGTAGTCCCTTAATGATATATAACTATATATGAATGCTGCTTTTGGATTGGGTTCAGAGTCATTTAAAAAATTAACAGCATGTATGTTTCTCTTCCCTTACTGGATCTGGATCAACACACTCTCAAGGCTGAGAGAATGAAGTGAAGAGATGGTGGGTGGGTGGGGGAATTAAAAATAAGTGCACTGACACACAGAGAGAAATACCACATGTTCTCACTCATATGTGGAAGCTAAGAAAGTTGACCTCCTAGAAGTAGAAGTAGAATAATGGTTACTAGAGACTTGTAGGGGAAAGGGGAGAGGATGGTCAGTGAATACAAAATATTACAGAGATAGAAAGAATGGGATGTAGGGTTCTGTAGTAATATAGGGAGACTACAGTTAACAACAAAGTGCTGTGTCTCTTGGAATAGATGCTAGTCAAGATGATGTTGAATGTTCCTAACATAAAGAAGTGACAAATATTTGAGGTGATGGATATACTGAAAACTAGCTAATGTGTAAAGAAAAGAGGTTTATCTCTTACAGTTTCAGAGGCCAAGAAGTCCACAGTCCAGTGAGTACGTCTGGTGAGTGCTTTCTTCTCGGTGAGTGCCGTGGCAATGCAGGGTATAACATGGTGAGAATGGTATGAACAAGAGGGTTAATGTGCTCACTTGCTGTCCTTGTAAAGCCATCAGAACCAAGCCCATGACAATCCATTAAGCCATTATCCCATTATTCCATGAATGGATTAATCCATTCATGAGGGCACTGTCCTCATGATCCAATCACCTCTTAAAGGCCCCCCACCTTTCAAATACCATAACCGGATTTCACACCCTCTTAACCCTGTTACAATGGGGATCAAGTTTCCAATACATGATCTTTTGGGGGACACATTCAACACACAGGACATTGTATTAGTATGTAGAGATATGTTGTGGTTTTCATTTGCATTTCCTTGATAACTAATGATTTTGAGCATCTCACTTATATATCTTCTTAAATGACATGTCTGTCCAAATATTTTGCCCATTTTTATTGGACTGTTTATTAGGAGTTATATTTTTCTTTTTGAGTCATTATTATTGAGTAAGATTTCTGTATACATTCTAGATGTAGGTTCTTTATTAGATATGTGTTTGGAATTATTTTCACCCAGTCTATGGCTGACTTGTCTTTTCATTTTCTTAGTAGTGTTCTTTGAAATGTTTAATTTTGATGAAATCCAATTTATCAATTGTCCTTTTTTTATAGTTTGTGCTTTTTATAGTTTGTGAGAAATCTTTGCCTAACACAAGGTCACTGTTATGGGTTGAACTGTGCCTGCCCCCCCCACCCCATTCATATGTTAAAGCCCTAACCCCCACTACTTCAGAGTAAGATCTTATTTGGAGATAGGTTCTTCACAGAGGTAACTGGTGTGGGTCCTAATCCAATATGACTTATGTCATTATATAAAGGAGAAATTTGAGGACAGAAACACAGGGGGGATGCCATGTGAACATAAAAGTAGATATTGGTGTGGTGCATCTACAAGCTAAGGAATACCAAAAATGCCAGCAAAGCTCCAGAAGAGGAGAGAGGTGTGGAACAGATGCTTCCTTATAATCCTCAGAAGGATCCGACCTACTAACATCTTGATCTTGGACTTCCAGTCTCTAGAATTGTGAGATGAGAAACTCCTGTTGTTTAAGTCACTTAGATTGCGGTGCTTTTTATGGTAGCCCTAGCAAATAGTCACTAACCCATGAAGATTTTTCTCTTATTTTTTTTATAGAAGTCCTCTGGCCCTTTTATAACATCAATCTGGAAGCAGTATGAAAAAGAGTTTCTGAGATCAAAATGATTTCAGAGTATCTTTAAGGAACTCGATGGTGCTTGTAGCAATGAGGTTTTTATTGGAATAAAGATTCTGCCTTGTTTCTGGTAAGTAGAGAGAGGAAAGTTTCATCTTTGTGTAAACAAATTTGATTGGACTAAGAAACCATAAAAATTTAGGATCTGTGTCTCTATAATTTCATGCATTAACAATATAATTTTTTGGACCAGAGCTGCAATTTGCTGAACCATCATTATTTTGTTCTATTCTGAGGAAACTTGCTGCTTTTTCATAGGTAGTGCCCAAATAGAAGGTTTTGGAATTAAGGAGGAAAGTGCTGAGCTGGTATTTAGTAAGTAAGGCTTGCAACAGAGTTTTAGCCAAGGCCAGTAATCTGTAGTGCATTAGATTCCAGCCACTCCTATCTGCTTAAGATCATTACTCCTGCAATTCTCATGTCTTTTTATGGCAGTCCTATGGGATCAGTCCCACACTGGAACACTCAATAAAGAGCTATAAACATCCTAAATGGCAGAAAATGCCAATTTGTCATGAAAAGGTGCTGCAGTATTCTATAAAAACGTATGATACATGAATGAAAATGATTATATACCATTTCTGTGAGTTAAATAGAAAGGGGTGTTATTATGTTTTACAAATGAGGAATATGAGTCAGAGAGAGGCTAGAAGAGCCTACTCAGACATTCCATCAATAAATGTTTAGTAAGGCTTTGAATTGCAGCTTAAAAAAAAATTCTGGCCACAAGTATCTTCTTTTCTATTACAGAATCTTTGTGCATCAGGATGCATGGGAGATTATTTTTCAGCAAATTTCTAATCCTTCCCTTGCCCTGACCTCTGTGGGTGTTGTGTATACCCTCCTTACCTTGCTGTGTGTGCTCAACTTTGGACTCAGCCACCTGGATTGCTTTAGCCAATGGGATGTCCACAGGTGTGAGTAGAGGCTTGAAATGTGCTTGCATACTTGGGCTTTCCCTCTTCAGCTCCTGCCTTAGCTGGGTCAGGCCCTGCAAGCCCAGCCCACACCAGCTGCTCCCACAGATGTGAGAGTGAGCAGCATTCTGCTGTGAGCCAATGACATTTCTAGGTTGTTTGAAAATATCCTTGTTTTGATAATACTAAATTAATGCATACTTTTGTAAAGGAGAGGACTAGTTATAGATATCATAATGTAGTACACATGCTTATTTACTACATGTACTGGAAATACAATAAGAATGCAAAAGGCTGAACGGTTGGAAGAAATGGCCCAGGACTGGAAATTGAAAGACCTTTGTTGTTGTGGTTTTTCTATCTTTAATGAGACTTGTGAAGTACTGACTCTGTGCCAGGTATTTTTCTAGCACTTTTCTTTTATTAACTTATCCAGTCCTCACAACAGCCCTGTGAGGTAAGTGTGTCCATATTCCTCCTTTAGAGTTGAGTAAACTGAGGCACAGAGTAATTAAGAAACTAACCAAGGTTTCAGAGGTAGTAAGTGGCTGAACAGAGATTGGTACCTAGACTGACAGTGTCATGGGTGCTGTCATGTGCCACCCACATTCCCTGTACAGACTGAAGCTCTCACTCCTAGCTGCTGGGAGAGTTGGCTCCTGCAGGCACTCAGCTGAGTACCTTTCTGGGAATTGCCCTTGACCAAAGGAAGCTGCCTCAACCAAGGTTAAATTCTTTCTTAGGGTTAGCTCACATCCAATGTCTGATAATGTGTGGTCTAAAAGCCTGGTTAAATCCCCTTTGCCTACATTAGAGGCAACTTGAAGTTTCCTTCCAATTCAAGAGCTTTCTGCAAGATCAGATTAGGCCTCTGTAGGTAATTCATTGCTTTTGCCCGATCCCACTTTCCTCACTTCCTTACATGTGTTGATTTTGAAAATGGTCCTCAATAAACCTGAATACAAATATCCACCTCAGAGTAATTCCAAGGAACCCAATCTGAGATAGCTGTATTCTGGATAGCCACTGCACGATATCGCAAATCACCACTCTGAGCTTCACTCTAAAGTGGATATGATAACACCTACCTTATTGAGAGGATTAGTAGTGGCAGAATTTTACATTAATTTTTTACTCTGGAATGCAGCTATCTGACTTCTGCCCCACCCTTTCCCACTCCATGGAAGCTGTTTCCATTTAAAGCTATTGCTATGGGTCAAATGTGTCCTCCAAAAATTCATGTGTTGGAAACTTAATCTTTACTGTAACAGTGTTAAGAGGGTGGGAAATCCAATTATGATAATTGAAAGGTGGGGACTTTTAAGAGGTGATTAGATTGTGAGGACTGTACCCTTGTGAATGGATTAATCCATTGATGGTTTAATGGGTGGTCATAGGTATGGTTCCGACGGCTTTATGAAAGAGCAAAGTGAGCTGGCTTGCTCTCTCTCGCTCAGCCCATTCTCACCGTGTTTCTCTTATCCAGTTTCAGGTATTCTGTTATAAGCAACAGAAGTGGACTACTACAGTTATCAATGACTTAGTGGAGAAGCCCAACTTACATTGTTTATTCTGGCCTCTTTGCCTTTTTTTGTGTGTGTGGCTGGCTGGTACAAGAATCGCATTCTGGGCCCTGGTGTTATAAGCACCACACTAACCAACTGAGCTAACCGGCCACCCTTATTATTCTGGTCTCTTTGCTGCATATGATTCTACCATCACTTGGTTTTTCTCCTCTCTGTCTTTTGTGAACTTAGTCTTTTGATGATTATTCTCCACAGAATTCCAGTTCTCCCTCTTTTGTTCAGCTGCCACCTACATATCCATAGCTTCACTACCTCAACTTCTTCCCCAGGCTTCGAAGTTGTTCTGTAAGCAGTTGAATATGCACTGCCATTTGATGTCTCCCAAGTTCCTCAAACCGCTTTTCCAAAGCTGAAATCACCATTTTTTTTTTCCAGAAAACCTGCTCCTTCTGTATTTTGCTTTCATTGGTGACACAGTCTTTCTAGGCCATCATTCAAATGCAACAGTATCTTTCTTGAATATGCTCCTTCCTCATCCCCATACTAAGTCAATAAGTCTGGCTCATTTTATCCATGTCCCTCCAATTTCCCCAGTATGTCCCTCTTGTCCATTCCTTCTGTCATTGCCCTGCTTGAAGCTCTCATCATTTCTCATCTGAACTATAGCAATAGTCTCCTAAGTGGCCTTCTTGCTTCCAGCCTTGCTTTCTCAAGGCCATCCTCCAAAACACAGCCCAAGTGACCTATCAGAAAGGAAAATCTGGGCCGTTCTTCTGATTAGAACGCTGTAGTAGCTCCCCTTTTTCTACAGGATAATGTCCAATCTTCTCATTGTAATCAAAAGCTCTGCATGATCTGGCAATGTAATAAATTGGCTAGGATGTAAGTTTTAGAATAGAATCGGACAGTTATATGAGACTCTTGGCTCCACTGTTTACTAGTCATGTGGCCTTGGGCAAACACTTACCCTTTCTAATGGAATGGAGATATAATAAAGACTTCTTTCTGTGGCAGTTACTCACCAAATATCCGTGCACTTTCCTATGTTTCTCAGCCTTTCTTGAAGTTAAGCTATGGCCATGTGATTGGTTCTGGCCAATCAACACAGAGTGGAATTGATTGAATCCTGTGACCTTCCTCCACCCTTCTTTTTCCTGCGGTAGAGCTAGGGCTGGGTCTGGAGCTCATAGACCCCTCAAGCCCATTCACAAACCCTTCACATGCAGGTCTATGAGCTAGGTAACTGGCAAAAAGGTCCTTGGAGCCTTGGTTGAAGAAGGAATAGCCTTTATTCAGCACACACACGTCTAAGAGTTAAACAGTCCAAAGGAGAAACTCAGAAACTCAACTGCTACCAGCAAAGTCCAAAGAAAAACTGAGCAGCTGCCAGCAGAGTGAACATGCTCTATTTTTAAGACACAAGCTCTGCCAGCCAGCCTCTGCTTCACAAACTGAAGAACACACACAAGCAGCAAACTAGAAAGATACATCGGTGCACATGTGCACTACTTCACCCATTCACAACTTGTTTACAAGAAATGTGTCGCTCCACCCCCAACCAGACCTGAGCCAAGGGAGCCTGACTAAATTATCCTATTTTCCCCACACCTGCCATGACAACTTTGGAGGCCATGTGTTCAGGATTGCATAGCTAGTAGATTTAAATGGGCTGCCTGACCCTCATTGGACTTTTTTGTGTTAAGCTCCTGAAATTTTAGAGTTTTTGCTGCATTGATAACCTTGACCAATAAACTACCCCATAGAGCTGTTAGAAGGATCAGCTGAGAAACTGTGAAAGTATTTTGCACGGTGCTCAGTAGATATCTTCTTACCCTGTTTTGCATTCCACGTGTTAGCACTTCGGAGCTACTTTACACACCATGCCATCTCAAGCCTTCATGCCGTTCCCTGTGCAGGAATTCCCTGCTGTGACTCTCACATCCTTCAGAACTTGGCTAACGTAGCACTTTTCCTGGTCTCTTCAGCCTCTGTTAGATGTTCCTGACTTTAGTCTCATGGCATAATATTTGTTCCTCCACCAACATAACTACACTCAACAGCATTTACACACCTGTCTCCCTGGAAAAATGGTGAGCAACTTGAGGGGAGGGTCTTTTACAAACACTGTCCCTCTGTCTAGAACGTTCTCTTTACTTGGATCTGCCTGAAGACTCCTCTCACCCTTTACACCCAGCTCATCACTTCCTCACCTGGGAAAGGCTTTCTCTCCTTCTGGCAAAGTTGCTCTCTCTCCCCTTTTTGCCAATTCTTTACTTTGTGCATGGGTCTACTATATCATCCATCACCCCAAATTACAATCCTACCTTTAACTGTCAGGGTCACCCCTGGACTGTGAGTTCCCTGAGGACACACAGCACTTGGTTGTGGCACCTGGAGTACTAGAACAGTGCCTCTTGCAGATCAGGTGATCAAGAAGTATTTGCTCAATAAATTGACATCCACTTTAGACTTTGGAAAATGGCGTATCCTTTTTTAAAAATATGTAGGAGAATAGATTTATACCTTTGTTTGCTAGAGCTACATCACATTATACCACAGACTGGATGCCTTAAGAAACAGTAATTTATTTTCTTACAGTTCTGCAGGCTCAAAGTCCAAGACCAAGGTGTCGGCAGGTCTGGTTTCTTCTGAGGCCTCTCTCCTTGGCTTGCAGATGTCCACCTTTGCCCCATGTTCTCACACGGTCTTTCCTCTGTAAGTGCATACCTGGTTTCTGTGTGTCTAAATTTCCCCTTCTTGTAGGAAAACCAGTCATATTGCGTTAGGGCCCACCTTCATGGTATGATTTTAACTTAATCTGCCTTTTAAAGACCTTATTTCCAAATATGGTTACATTCTGAGGTACTGGGGGTGGGACTTGAACACATGAATTTTATGGGGACACAATTCACCCTATAACAACCCTCATTTGGAGACCATCCTGAATTGTCTCCCACAGATCAGAGGATCTTGTCCCTTTTTGAGAAAACATCTTGGAATAAGAATGACAAGTTCAGGAGAAAGTAGCATTTGTTGCTGGTGTGACATGATAGTAGACAACACCTACTGTCTGCTCCCTGTGTGCAAGGTCCTGTGCTAAGTTCTGTAAGTGCCTTGTCTCTTTCGACCTCAAAATTGTACTTCCTGAAGAACAGGAAGATAAAGGAACTTGTTTTCAAATATATAGCTGATAAGTGATAAATATATATTTGTTTTCAAATACATGGCTGATGGGATTTTGGGACTTGAACCCACATATATTGTGTACCCCCACTCCCATCTCAGTTAATTGTCACAAATGCCTTGTGAAGAATTATATCCATTAAATTAAAAAAAAAAAAAAACAACTGGTAATAAACTAGTGTAAATCTAACAGAGATTCTCCAAAACTAATGAGTTTATTTGGGATTGTGCAGGGGATTTGTAAATTTGGGATATGTGGGCTATGGTGACCTTAGGCATAGCCAAAGAGGTTGAGGCAAGGGGAAACTTTTAAAGGCAAAAGGGAAAAGTACATGTAATTTTGTTTTGAAACAAAAAAGACATTGGTTACAGGGACTTATTGCAGGAGGTGACACCAGTTCATTAGTGGAGACACTGTGTCAGGCAAGTGTGCTTGTGGATCCGGCTAGCTGTCCTTGTGATTTATGTAGCAAGCCGCAGTTTGAAAAGTCTTTGGCAAATTTTCTTGTTACAGCCATAGGTGTGCAAGAGCCTTTCAGAGAGTCTTTGTAATAGTTCTTATCATAGGCATATGTGCAGGAGGGCCCTCGCTTCTTTTTTTTCCCCCCATTTTTTTCTCTCTCTCAGCTCCAGGCTTTGGTCTGGGCTCTCCCTTCTTAACTTCCCAGTTTTATTTATTTATTTTTATTAGCGCTTGACACAAGTGACTCCATTTTGATTCTGATGACATTCACACTAGCAAGCGTTTATATATTGCTCTTTAGTGACAGGTACCCTCTTAGGTATTTTACATATCTTACCTCATTTAATCCTCATCATAATGCCATGAGGTTGGTACTGTTGTTCTCTTTACCCCATTGAGAGGTTACATGACTACCAGAGGTCACCAGCAAGGAGGTGGCAGAGGAGGATTTGAACTTGGGGAAGTCTGGCTGCAGAGTCCAGGCTTTCAGCCACCACACTAAACTGCCTCTTGGGAGGGAGGTTAAGTAATTTGGACAAGGGCATGCCACTTAGAAGGGATGAGACTGGGATTTGTACCTTACCTCTCTGTCTGCAGAGCTGTGCTCCCTTTATGACTTTACACCACCACCTGTGCCTACACCTTACTTAGAATTGTGTTTTCCTTTGCATACTTCATGATGTGAACAGTTCTTCCAGATCTGATTTTAAGGAGACAGACTCTAATGCAGAAGAAACAAGGGTTGGGGGAAATACTCTTTTGCAATGTTACTAGAGTAAACTCTGTTTTTCCTTAGACTGATTAGCTGCAGGCAGGTTTAAAATTCAAAAACGATCACCTTTAAAAAATCAGACTGGATAAATCTAGAAGGAAGTGGGAAACTTCAGCAGGCTGGCAGTTTTGTGCTGATTCACATTTTTATATTTATAATAGTTATGTCTGTCACCAGGCCTCTGGGAATATTTACACATTTTAAAATATAAATTAAAAAAATATGTTGACATAATTCTCTGCCCTACGGAATTTTTCCCTAATTATGGCCTTAATGGAAAATTCCCACTTGGCTCTTTCTCCCCAGGCAGAAGTTGGAGTGTACAGATGAGACTTTCCATATGCTTAGAAGTCAGCAAGAAATGCTTTGCATCAACACAAAGTCCTTTCAGACTGGAGTTCCCTGTAGACACATCTCAATCCTTCCTTCTCCTTCTGCTCCTCTCCCATCCAGGAATGTTTTACGCCTCCCCTCTGCTGGCATCTGTGGCTTTCCTATGGTGTCCCCTTCTTGGTTGTCTTCAGTGGCTCCTCAGTCCTTAAGGCTGTAAGACCCCTTCAGGATCTGGAACCAGCCAGCTCCCCTGGCCTCCTGTCTCCCTCCTCCCAAACCCCACGTGCCCACCCTATGTGACTGTGTTCTGGTCTGGACCACTGTTATTTCCTGGTAGTGCCTGGGATTCACTGTGCTCCCACCTCTGCTCCCATGTGGCCCATTCTGTGAAGACTTGATGGAGCACCTGGTTAAAAGTGACCTGCTCCACTTCACAAAGCCACTAACGTCTTATCTGTAAGCTGGGGAGTCCTTTTCATGGAGTCCTCAATATTTGTACACAGTTTTTAACTTCTACCGTCTCAAAATCCCAAGGAAGGCATAGAAGCAGAAGATAAAAGAGCCAGCTGTTCAGAGTAGGCACTCAATAAACAGTAAAATTCTTTACTTAAAAAATTTTTATCCACATTGCTTGGCTCATAGCAGATGTTCTATAAATATTTGTTAATGAAAGGCTACACTGAGACAGAACTTATTAGAGAGAAACTTGGAACAATTAAAAAAATTTTATTGTGGCAAAATATATATAACAAAATTTACCATCTTCAACAGTTTTATGTGTACAATTCAATGGCATTAGGTGTATTCATAGTGTTATGCTACCATCACTAACATCCATTTCCAGAACATTTTCATTTTGCATAATTGAAACTCTGTGTCCATTAAATAATAACTCCCCACTCTCGCCTCCCCTCTGTCTCCGGCAAACTGTTTTCTTTCTGTTTCTGTGATTTTGCCTATTCTAGGTAACTCGTGTCAATGAAATCATACGCTGTTTTTCCTTTTGTGTCTGGCTTATTTCACTTAACATGTTTCCAAGGTTCTGTTGAGTTGTAGCATGCATCAGAATTTATTCCATGTTAGGACTGAATAATATTACGTTGTATGTATATATCACATTTTATTTATCTATTCATCTGTTGATGGACATTTGGGTTATTTCTACCTTTTGGATTTTGTGAATAATGCTGTGTGAACATTGGTGTATAAGTATCTGAGTCCCTGCTTTCAATTCTTTTGAGTATTGTGAAGGTTGGTGGTAGGTGTCAACTTGATCATATTAAGGAATGCTGAGAATCCTGATAAAGCTATCTTTTTAGGTTTGTCCATAAAGGTGTTCCCAGCAGAGACTGGTATGAGAGCCTGAGTGGATTGGGTGGGAAAGACCTGCCTTCAATGTGGATGGGAACCACCCAATCCACTGGGGGCCCAGAGAGAACAAAAAACAGAAAAAATGTGAATTTTGTTTTCTATCCACTGGAGCTGGGAAACACTCTTCTCTCCTGTCCACAGACATCAGAGCTTGAGACTTCAGCTTTTGGGTTTCAAGACTTACACCAAGGACACCATCAGCTTCCCTGGTTTTGAAGCCTTCGGACTTGGACTGAGCTATGCTACCAGCATCCAGTTTGCAGATGGCTCATCATGGGACTTCTCTTCACAATCGTGAGAGCTAATTCCCCTAATAAATTTCCTCTTATATATTTATAATGTATTCCATTGATTCTGTCTCTCTGGAGAACCCTGACTAATACAGATTTATAACCAATTGTTGGATCCTGTGATAATTCTATTTAACTTTTTTAGGAACCTCCATACTGTTTTCCATAGTGGCTGCATCATTTTACATTTCCACCAGCAATGCACAGGGTTCAGATTTCTCCACATCCTTGTGAACACTTGTTATTTTCCATTTTTCTTGATAGTAGCCGTCCTAATGGCTGTGAGGTGATATCTCGTTGTGGTTTTGATTTACATGTCCCCAATGACTAGTGACGTTGAGGATCTTCTCATGGCTTATTGGCCATTTGTATATCTTTTTTGGAGAAATGTCTATTTAAGATGTTTGCCCATTTGAAATTTCTTTTTTTGTTGTTGTTAACAATTGGTTTTTGTTTTAAAGCATCTCTAGAATCTGCTTTCCTGAGCAGGAAGAACAATGGCTGCATCTGAGGCAAGCCCTCTTTTCAACATAGAAAGCAGAGTGATCCTGTTAAAGTCTAAGTCAGCTCACATTATTTTTCACTCAGATCTTTTCAGGGAGGCCCAGTTCACTCAGAGGAAGAGCTAAAGTTCTTGCAGTGGCCAACAGAGCTCTGCATGATTGACAATCCCTCACCAGCTGTAACCTTACTTCCTGCCTCTTTTCCTCCTACTCACTCTGCACTGGCCACTGCAGACATTCTCAGCCTCAGGGCCTTTGCACTTGCTACCTCCTCTGCCTGCAGCACTCTTTCCTAAGAAACCTGTATGGGTGGAAGCCCAGGCAGCCCCTTCCATCATCTGAACAGGAATTAAGTGAGCATCTGATGGAGTTTGGATGTGTTGTCCCTTCCAAAACTCATGTGGAAATTTGATCTCCAATGTGGCAGTGTTGGAAACTGATTGAGTCATGGGGGTGGATCCCTCATGAATGGATTAATGCTCTCCCTGGGGGAGGGAGGAATAATGAGTGAGTTCTGGCTCTATTAGTTCCCATGAGAGCTCGTTGCTTAAAAAGACCCTGGCACCTTCTCTCTCTCTCTTGCTTCCTCTTGCCATGTGATCTGCTTGTACCCGCCAGCTGCTTGCCACTTTCCACCATGAGTAGAAGCAGCCTGAGGCCCATGCCAGATGCAGCTGTCCCAGAATCATAAGCCAAATAAACCTCTCTTCTTTATAAATTACCCAGTCTTGGGTAATTCACTTACAGCAACACAAAACAGACTAAAACAGTATCCCATGACTGTGGACCAAGGCAGAAGCCCCAGGCAGCCCCTCTAACTATCGCAACAGAAGGCAAGAGCATCACAAACACCATTTCTGTGCAGGCTGTCCACCACGGCCACAGCTACTGCTGCTGCAAGGATGGCTCACCACCACACTAGCAGCCAGAACCACCCTGCAGGCAGCCCACTGCACACTCAACTGCATTGACACAAGGAGAGTCACTAGCAGAGCCTGCAAATAGAGGATGAGATCTTTCTCCTCAAAACCCACTCCAGAGTGATAGAAGAAATAATTGTTCTACCAGATGACCAGACATCAGTGAACAGATACTAGAAATACAAATAAAGAAGAAAATATAACACCACAAGGAATACAGTAATTCTCAAGTACCAGATCCCATATAGAAGGAAACCCTTGAAAGTCTGAAAAAGTATGCTGAGCAATGATCTTAAGAAAACTCAAAGAGTTAAGAGATGACTCAATTAGAGAACACACTGAAAGGAGAAAAAATATTTAGGATACAAAGGAGGAAATTTACAAAAATATTAATACCTTAAAAAAGAATGTAACCAAACTCCTGGAACTGAAGGATTCATTTGATATAATAAAAAACACAACTGAGAGCTTAAGCAGCAGGTTAGAGCAAGCAGAAGAAAAAATCCCAGATCTCAAAGATGGTCTTTTTGAAATAACTCAGGAAGACAAAAAAAAAAAGGAAAAAATTTTTAAAAAGTGAAGAAAGTCTATGAGAGCTAGCAGACATCCTTAAACACACAAACATCCAAATTATGGGTATTCCAGAAGGGTAGGAGAAAGAAAAAGACATTGAAAACATATTCATGGAAGAGGTAATGGAAAAATTCTCAGGTATAGGGAGAGACATGGACCTTCAGATCCAGAAAGCCCAAAGATCCCCAAACAGATTCAATCTAAAAAGCTCCTCTCAGAGACACATTAGAGTCAAACTGGCAAAGCTCAAAGACAGAGAGAATTCTAAAAGTGGCAAGAGAAAAGTATCAATTCACCTATAAGGGAACCCCCATCAGAATAACAGCATACTTCTCAACTAATACTCTACAGGGAAGCAGAAAATGAGGTGATATATTCAAAATACTAAAAGAAAAAAACCTGCCAGCCAAGAATACTACCCAGCAAGGCTATCCTTCAGAAATGAGGGAGAAATAGTGCATTTCCCAGACAACCAAACACTGTGGGAGTTCACCACCACACGACCAGGCCTGCAAGAAACTCTCAAGGGAGTCCTACATATGGAATCTGAAAAATGATAATCACTATCATGAATATGCAAGAAAGAACAAAACCTGCTGTTAAGGCAAAAATACAAATGAGAAAGAGAAAAAAATTAAATCTTATCACCTCAAAAAAACCAACAAACATTGAAGATGAATAGGAGAAGAATGGAACAAAAAAATGTTTTAAACATCTAAACAGAAAGCAATAAAATGCCAGGAGTAAAACCATACCTGCCAATAACAACCTTAGATGTAAATAGATTAAAGTCCCCATTCAAAAGACACAGACTGACTGATTGGATTAAAGAGCCAGACCCAACTATATGCTGTCTTCAAGAGAGACACCTTACCTGTAAAGACACATACAGACTAAAAAAAAAAAAAAAAAAAAAAAGATGGAAAAAGGTACACCATGCAAACAGAAACCAAAAATGAGGAAGAGTAGTTATTTGTACATCAGATAAAATAGACTTTAAACCAAAAACCATAAAAAGAGACAAAGAAGGCCACTATAAAATGATAAAGGATCTATCCAACAAGAAGACATAAAAATCATAAATACATATGCACTCAACACCAGAGTTCCCAGATATATAAAGCAAACACTGTTAGACCTAAAGAAAGAGATAGACCCCAATACAATAATGTGGGGGCCCTGAACACCCCTCTCTCAACACTGGAAAGATAATCTAGGTAAAAAATCAACAGAGAAACACAGGATATAAGCTACACCTTAGACCAATTGGACCTGGCAGATATCTACAGAATATTTCATCCAACAACTTCAGAATATACATTCTTCTCATCAGTACATGGTGTATTCTTCAGGATAGACCATATGTTAGGTCACAAATCAAGTTTCAACAAATTTAAAAAATTGAAATCATTTCAAGTATCTTTTCAGATAAGAATGAATAAAAACTAGAAATCAATAAAAAGCAAAACTCAGGAAACTATACAAATACATAGAAATTAAACATTTTTCTGACTGACCTATAAGTCTAAGTAGAAATTAAACAGGAAATCAAAAAATTTCTTGAAACTAACAAAAATTAAGACTCATCATACCAAAACCTGTGGAATACTGCAAAAGAAGTACTAAGAGGGAAGTTTATTGCCATATATGCTTATATCAAAAGAATAAAAAGACTTCAAATAAATGATATAATGCTACACCTCAAAGAACTAGAAAAACAAGAAAAAATCAATTTCAAAATTAGTAGATGGAAAGAAATAATTAAGATCAGAGCAGAACTAAGTGAAATAGGGACTGCCCAAAAGAACAAAAAGTCGGTTTTTTTTTGAGAAGATAAGTAGACAAGCCATTAGCTAGGTTAACAAAAAAAGAGAAGAGAGAAGATCCAAATAACAAAAATCAGAAATGAAAAAGGTGACATTACAACTGATACCACAGAAATACAAAGAATCATTAGAGACCATTATAAACAACTGTATGACAACAAATATGAAAACCTGGAAGAAATGGATACATTTCTGGACACATACAAACTACCAAGACTGAACCAAGAAGAAATAGAAAATCAGAACAAACAAATAACAAGCAGAGATTGAAGCTTAATCAGCAAACTCCCAACAAACAAAAGCCCAGGACTGGATGGCTTTACTGCTGAATTCTACCAAAGCTTTAAAGAGGAATTAATATCAATTCTCTTCAAACTATTCCAAAAAATTGAAACAGAGGCCATTTTCCCAAACTCATTCGACGAGGCCAGCATCACTCTGATACCAAAACCATTCAAAGATACAACAAGAAAAGAAAACTACAGGTCAATGCCCTTGATGAACATAGATGCAAAAATCCTCAACAAAATATCAGCAATCAGAATACAACAGCACATCAAAAAATTATACACTGTGATGTAGTGGGATTCATTGCAGGGATGCAAGTCAATAAATGTGATACAACACATCAACAAAATCAAGGACAAATGCCACATGATTATCTCAATAGATGAAGAAAAAGCATTAGACAAAATTCAACATCTCTTTATGATACTCTCGGCAAGTTAGGTGTAGAAGGAAAGTATCTGAACACAATAGAAGTCATATATGAAAACCAATCTCCAATATCATCCTGAGTGGAGAAAAGCTGAAAGCTTTTCCCTTAAGAACAGGAACAAGACAAGGATGCCCACTCTCACCACTCCTATTTCATAGTATGGGAAGTACTAGCCAGAGCAATCAGGCAAAAGAAAGAAATAAAGGCCATACAGTTTGGAATGAATGAAGTAAAGCTGTCCCTGTTTGCAGATGACATGACCCTATATATAGAAAAACCTAAAGACTCTATCATACAACTCTTATAGCTGATAAACGATTTTAGTAAAGTTGCAGGATACAAAATCAATACCCCAAAATCAGTAATATTTTTATTTTCCAATAATGAAGTAGCAGAAAAAGAAATCAAGAAAGTAAGTCCATTTACAATAGTCACCAAAAAATAAAACACTTAGGAATCAATTTAACCAAGGAGGTAAAAGAGCTCTACAATGAGAATTACAAAAGACTACTAAAAGAAATCAGAGAGGACACAAAAGATGGAAAGACATTCCATACTCTTGGATTGGAAGAACTAACATTGTGAAAATGTCCATACTACCTAAAGTTGTCCACAGATTCAATGCAATATCCATCAAAATACCAATGACATTCTTCACAGAAATAGAGAAACAATTCTAACATTCATATGGAACAGCAAAAGACTATGAAGAGCCAAAGCAATCCTGAGTAAAAAAAAAAAATAAATAAATAAAAATAAACCCAGAGGCATAACACTACCCAACTTCAAATTATACTACGAAGCTATAGTAACCAAAACAGCATGGTAGTGGTATAAAATAGACACTCAGACCAATGGAACAGATTAGAAAACCCAGAAGTCAACTCACATACGTACAGCCAACTGATCTTTGACAAAGGCAACAAGAACATACATTGGGAAAGAGACTGCCTCTTCAATAAATGGTGCTGGGAAAATTGGACATCCATATGCAGAAGGATGAAACTAGACCTGTACCTCTTGCCATATACCAAAATCAACTCAAAATGGATTAAAGGCTTAAGTATAAGACCCAAAACCATAAAATTACTAATAGAAAACATAGGGGAAACACTTCAGCAAGTAGGACTGGGCAAAGACTTTATGAATAAGATCCCCAAAGCAGAAGCAACAAAAGAAAAAATAAACAAATGAGATTATATCAAACTGAAAAGCTTCTGCACAGCAAAAGAAACAATCAGCAGAGTGGGAAGACAACCTATGGAATGGGAGAAAATATTTGCAAACTGCGCATCTGACAAGGAATTAATAGCCAGAATATATAAGGAGCTCAAAAAACTTTTCAATAAAAAAACAATATAACCCAAATAAAAAATGGGAAAAGGAGCTGAACAGACATTTTTCAAAGGAAGATATACAAATGGCCAACAGGTATGTGAAAACATGCTGAGCATTGCTAATCATCAGAGAAATGCAAATCAAAACCACATTGAGCTATCATCTCACATCAGTTAGACTGGCCATTATTAAAAATACTGAGAGTAACAAATGCTGGGGAAGATGTGGAGAAAGGGAAACCTTCCTACACTGCTGGTGGGACTGTAAGTTAGCACAGCTGGTATGGAAAACAGTATGGAGTTTTCCCAAACAACTACAGATGGAACTATCATATCATCCAGCAATCCCACGTCTGGGTCTATATCTAAAGGAATGGACATCATCATGTTTAAGGGATACCTGCACCCCTGTGTTCATTGCAGCTCTATTTCCAATAGCCAAATGATGGAACCAACCCAAATATTCATTGACGCATGACTGGATAAGGAAAATGTGGTATATATACACGATGGGATACTGCTCAGCCATAAAAAAGAATGAAATTCTGCCATTTGCAGGAACATGGATGAGCTCAGAGAAAATTATGTTAAGTGAAATAAGCCGGAACAGAAAAAGAAATACTGCATGTCCTCACTCATAAGTGGGTCCTAAGAAGGAAAGCAAGAAAGAAAAAGAATGAAAGAAAGAAAGGGAAAAGAGAAAAGAAAAGAAAGAGACCGTAATAATACATTGAACTTTCAGAAGGAGAGAACAAATCTATGGTTACTAGAGGTGGGAGTGGGACTGGTGGGGGGCCAGGGGGGAAGGGACTATTTAATCTACCGCTGCATCCTGAATGGTAAAAAATAATGTTCCTATTTTCCACATGTGCAGCAGGTTATATTATTTTCCTTGGCTTTCTTTCTACAGTTAGTCCCATAATAAACCCCCATTGACTGAGGTAACCGTGTCTCTATTCCCAGTAATCAGGAAGAAACTGATTCAAGGATAAGGTGAATTTGGTGGGGTGTCAGTACTAAGTGAGAGACACCTGTATCAGCCAGCAAGCACTGTCAAACATCCCACTAAGTGTTACTAACACTTTCCCAAGAAACTGCCCCTCTGGAATGGCCTAGCCCAAGGGTTAGCAACCTTTTTCTGTAAAGGGCCAAACAGTAAATATTTTAGGTGTTTTGAGCAGTACAGTCTCTGTTGTAACTGCTCATCTCTGTCACTGTAGCCAGAAAGCAGCTGTAGTCAATGCACAAACAAATGAGCATGGCTCTATCCCATAACACTATTTATGGACACTGAAATTTCAATCCTATATACATTTCATGAGTCATGGAATTTTTTTTTTTAACCGTTTAAAAGTGTGCAAAGCATTCTTAGCTTGAGAGCTACATAAAAACAGGAAGTCAACAGGCTTCAGCCCATAGGCCATAGTTTTCCTACCCCTGATCCAACCCTATGACCAAAAAAATAATTCCTAAGTGATTGTACAGTAGCACAAAGGCTACTGATTATGACATTTGGCTTATTAGGGCGAAATCTCTGCCTCTGCATGAATAGATAAGAATTGAGGGGGAAATCTATGGAATAAAGTAGGTGGAAGTTTTTGTATAAGAAGAAATAAAATCAAAGGAGCATTTAAGACCAAACTAACTTAGACTTTGTCTCTGTGTACCTACACATCATCGTTGTCATCATCATTACTGTTGTTCTTTAAGTTGAATTTAAAGCCTGATGTTATTGACAGAGGCTGTGGAAGCAAGACGATGGGCCTGGAAGGAGGCCGGCAGAACCCTCAGGCCACCCTCGACAGCACAGCAATACTACAGGCGTGGCACTGCTATTGATGAGGGTACTAGCTCTAAGAGTATGTGTTGTTTACACAATGAAAAATTGCCACTTGTAGAAACAGTTCTTTTTCATGGATGATTTTAGCCCAGGAAGCTCTGTGATAAGAAAGCCAACCTTTTGGGTGCTCATACTGTGTTTAATATGGGGTCATATCTATCCATTGACAAGATCACCTCTATCAGTCTTTATGTAATGGCTCTCAATGTTTTTTGAGTTGTGAATATATTTAAATATTTTATAAAAATAATGGAAATTTCCCCTACAAAATATACACATAGACAACATTCTGCATACAATTTTAGGGCGTTCATGGTGCCCCTGAACTACCAGGGATTCACATATGAGAAAACAGTTCCAAAGCATGAAGTGGGAAGGCACTGGTTTTGGAATCACTCAACCAGACACCTGACTCCACACCTACTGCTTTCTCTGACCCTTTTCTTTTTACAGTTCATTTTTACAGAAGTCTAATAATTAAATTACATTCAAATTGCTGATCTGTGAAATCTTTCTTCTTCAGCAGCAATGTGAAAAATTCATGTGCAGTTTAAAGAAATTTCTAAAGGGATTTCAGGGGTCAGCCTCTAGCCTCACCCTGGAGATGTCCTGGCTGCAAATGATTTAAAGGATGCCTGTTAGAGGAGGGGGGGGGGATGCTGGATGGGGACTGAATCTGCTGTGCATGCCATATTTTCACCCTCACCTGGAGTCTGCTTCCACCCAGTCCTTCATGCTGGCTGATGTTGTCATAGATTCACTGGACATTAGATCCAGAAGTCTCATTTGAAATTGTCTAATTCAGTGCTTCTCAAACTTCAGTGTGCATCAGAATCACCAAGAGAGCTTGTTAAAACATAGATTCCTGCCTACCACTCCCCCTTTCTGATTGAGTAGGTCTGGGGTGGTGCCAAGTGATTATAACAAGCTCCCAGGTGATTCTTAGGCTGCCCTTCCTGGGAACAGAATTTACAACGTGCAGATCTAGTTTTCTTTTATAAGTAGGATTGAGGCCTCCTCTTTTCTGCTGCCCTTCCTTGTTTGTAGCCTGAGGATGGGTGCCTAGCTGAAAAAACTATTTTGAGCACACAAAAATTGATCGGAACAACTGAAAAGATAGAGCTGCTATCAATTGAGATGTGAAGGCTGCAGGTTTGGGTGTGGGAGGAAGATCAGTGTTCAGTTTTGGACATATTGAGTTTGAGATGTTGTTAAACTTTTAGTGGTTCCAAGAAAAAAAGTGGCTGGTTCAGCTTGTGGTTTAATTACACATGTACTTTTCTTTAAGACAACCGCTGCTCTTTGGTTTGCAGAAGTGCTTTACATTACTTCCCTTTTTGTCACACAGAATATTAAAAAGATGTGTACTCAAGGGTTGGAATTTCATAAAATTAACAATTTTGACTGCTTCAAAGGCATTCTTACGTGAGATTGGCATTTTAAAAAAATTGTGAGTGTTTTGTGGTGAAGAATCCAATGACCACTAGTACAGTTTGGTGCCACGACCTTGAGTCGTGTGAGGGCACCAGCGGTTTTACTCACCATCGCTTGTGTACTCTCACTGCAAATGCCAACACAGTGAAAAAGCAGGTAACCTGTTAATATCACTATGAAGCTAGTTTTAATCTTGTAGTCTCTCTAGTTTCAGGGACCCCCAGGGATCCACAGACTATGCATTGAGAACTGCTGATCTAGAACATTCTCCCAATCTTTCTTTCATGAGATTGACATTTTGGCAAATTCAGATCATTTCTCCTTACAGAAGGTCTCACAATTTGAATTCTTTGATTGTTTCCTCATGTTTAGAATTCAAGTTAAACATTTTTGGCAATAATACTGTACTGGTGATGTTGTGTTTCTTATTTTATTACATTGAGAGGTGTACAATGTCATTTTTTCCCATTATTGTTGATTTTTCTTTCTTTTCTTTCTTTTTCTTCACCTCGATGGTATGGGCATCTGAACCCTTGACCTTGGTGTTACAACACTGTGCTCTAACCGACTGAGCTAACTGGCCAGCCCCATTATTGGTGATTGATTCTACATTAGATTTCTCGATCAATGTGGGGCCAGACAGATCTCTTCATGGTAAAGGTAACATTTTCTCTTTAAAATTAATAGTACTAAAAAATTAATACATAATTTAATTACCTGTCAAATGAATTTGAGCAGAAACTTCATGTGCAGAAAGTAGCCAAACAGATATCTGGGGAAGAGCACGCCATTTGGGACCTACAAGGGCAAAGACCGTGAGGCTGGGGCATGTTTTTCATGTTTGATGAACAAGAAAAGTCTGGTGTGTTTGGAGCATGGTGCTCAAAGGGAAGTGTAGAAGGAAAGGACATCAGTGATGTAGGTAGGGGCCTGATAATGTAGCTCGTTACAAGGTCTTTGGATTTTATTATAAGCCATTAGAGGGTTTAAATGAGAAAATGATACAATCTGGCATGATTTTTTAAAAAAAGACTCCTCAAGTCATGACAGAGAATTGGTTGTAATGTGGCAAATGGTAGAAGCAGAGAGTGCATGCAGGAGGCAATTGCAATAGTCCAGGAGAGAGAAGTGATGTTGGCTTCAGTTGGGATGGTAGCAGTGGGAGTGGTAAGAAGAGGTCAAATTTGGGATCTATTTTAAGGTGAATTGAATATGGGCATGAAATCAAGGAATCAAAGATAACTCCAAGTTTTGTGATCTGAACAACTGAAAAGATGGAGCTGCTGTCAACTGGGATGTGCAAACTGTGGGTCTGGGCGTGGGAGAAAGATCAGTGTCCAGGTTTGGACATGTTGAGTTTGAGATGTTAAACATTCTAGTGGTAGCAGAGAGTAGTACCCAAGTCTATTCATTTTAGAGAGAGTTCTGGGCTGGAGATGTGTATTTGTGAGTTTTCAGCACATACATATTATCTAAATCTATTTATAACTTATTTAAGTCATGGAACTAAAAGAGACTAATGAAAGAATGAGTGACTGGCCAGTTAGTTCAGTTATAGTGTGGTATTATAACACCAAGGTCAAAGGTTCAGATCCCCGAATTGGCCAGCCACCAAAAAAAAAAAAAAAAAAAAAAAAAAAAAAGAATAAGCATAGATGGGGAAGAGAAAGAAGACTAAGGACTGAGCTCTGTAAGCTTCAGAATAAAGAGGCTGGTGAGAAAATATTGAACCAATAAAGATTCTGAGAAGGAGCAGCCAGTGACATAGAGAAATGTAGTAGATTACATCACTGTTCTAATTATTCATGCCTTTCCTGCATTAGAATATATGCTCACACCCTTTGTCATGTGGATTTTCATTCCTCTGACAAAGATATGGATGAATGTTCCCAGCTGAAGGGGGATTGCTAGATTTAGCAACAAACAAAGAAATGAAAAACAGGGCACTCTATTAAATTTGAATTTTAGATTCAACAATACCATTCTTTTTAGTATATGTATGAGTATGTCCCAAATATTATATTCTAGAGAATCAAATGAAGCTCCTCTTGGTAGCATTCCCCAGTTGGCTGACACCCTCAGGGATTTTCCTTCTTTAAAATATTTTACCACTTCAAGAATAGCTGCTCTGGCTCCATAGCATTCTAAGATTTTGTATTTTTAAACATTAAAGGCTAAGAAATGGAATTAGAATCCCAGATTGCAAGTGTAGAGAAAGGTATAAGTGAAACCTGAAATAAAACCAAGCCCAAATGGGTAAAACATTAGTTTGTATTCCCTTCTCTCTCCCTAGTTGTCCTTTACATCTTCTGCCATAAAAATGCAAGTCTCTCAGCACCAGAGTTATGAGCTCATGTCCCAAAATGTGCCACCCCAAACTTGGAGTGAGAAGGAGGCTTCATTGATTTTACCCCTGCTGATGTGAAAGCAAAGCCTCCATTACCGTTTCCTCTTCCAGAGGCATCAGGATTGTCCTATGAGACTGGGTCAAATGCTGATACATCTGATCCTTTCCTCAAACTTCTTGTAATTGTTTTTCTAGGCAATCCAATTTGGCAAGATTTCCTCAGCAGTTTGCTGTCTGGAACCAGGTGTAAGGCTCTCTCATGATAAGCCCTTGAAGACACATAATTCTCCTGTAGGGGGAAGAGAATAATTACGTTCTGATCCATTAGAACTCTCCAGGGAGTCAGAAGAAAATACAGATAGAGAATTAAATGATATCTGGAAAACAATCCAGGAGCAGAATGAGAAACTTGATGAATTTGATGACTTGAATCAATTAAAAACATGAAATAGAAATTTGGGAAATAATATATTATCTGAACTGAAAAACTCAATAGAAAGCTCCAACAGCAGACTTAATCAAACAGAGGAAAGAATTAGTGAACTAAAAAATAGAACATATGAAATTATCAAATCAGAGGAACAAAAAGAAAAAAGAATATGAAAAAATGAAACAGAAACACAGCAAATATGGGACTCCCTCAAGCAAAGTAACCTCTGCACAATTGGCATACCTGAAGGAGAGGAAAAGCAAGAGATGTAGGAAGCATATTCAAGGAAACAATAGCTGAAAATTTCCAAAGTATGGAGAAAGATGACAGCATCCAGGTACAGGAAGCTCAGAGGTCCCCAATCAAATTCAATCCAAGGAGGACACCACAAGGCACATCATAATTAAATTATCAAAAACCAAAGAAAAGGAAAGAATGCTGAAAGCAGCAAGAGAAAAGAAACACATAACATTCAAGAGACCCCAATACATCTCTCAGCAGATTTCTCAGTAGAAACCCTATAGGCCAGAAGAGAATGGGATGATATAGTCAAAGTGCTGAAGAAAATTGACTGTCAGTCAAGAATTCTGTATCCAACAAAACTAACATTCAAATATGAAGGAGAAATAAAGTCTTTCCCAGACAAACAAATGCTAAGGGAATTCATCAACACTAGACCTGCCTTGCAAGAAAAGCTAAAGGAAGTTCTTCAGTCTAAGAAAAGGTGATGCTAAGGAGCACCAAGAGAAGATTTGAAGGTACATAATTCACTGGTAAAGTAAGTACACAGAAAACCTAAGAATAATTCAAAGTTGTAAGGGTGGTGAATAAACCACTTACAGCCTTAGTATGAAGACTAGTGACAAACCTAACAAGACAGTAACATACACAAGAACCATATAAGAGATAGGTAATATTAAAAGATGTAACTTGAAACAACAAATTGTCAAAAAGTGGGGGGAAATGACACCAAAGCATAGAGTTGTCTTTGATTTTTTCTATTCCTTAGATATCAAAGTTAAGTTGTTATTAGACTAAAATAATTTGTTATAATTATTACATGTTTTTTGTAAGCCTCATGGTAACCATAACACAAAAACATATGAGACATTCTAAAAATAAATAGAGAGAAATCAAAATACACTGTTAGAAACAACCACTCAATCACAAAGGAAGACAGTAAGATTGGAAAAAAAGGAAAAAAAAAATCAACAGAACAACCAGAAAAAAGGAACAAAATGGCAGTAACAAGTCCCTGCATATCTATAATAACTCTAGATGTAAATGGATTAAATGCCTCAATTAAAAAACACAGAATGATCAAAAGATTATAAAACAAGAACCAACTATATGCTGCCTATAAGAAATTCACTGAATGGATGAAGACACACACCACCTGAAAGTGAAGAAATGGAAAAAGATATTTCATGCAAATGGAAACCAAAAAAGAACAGGAGTACCTATATTCATGTCAGATAAAATAGGCTTCAAGCGAGGGAAAGTAAAAAAAAGATAAGGAAGGTCATTATATAATGATAAAGGGATCAATCCAACAAGAGGATATTACAATTCTAAATATGTATGCACGCAGTCCTGGAGCACCCACTTACATAAAGCAATTACTATTAGACAAAACAGGAGAAATAGACTACAACACAATAATAGTTGGAGATTTTAACACCCCACTTTCAGCAAAGGACAGTCATCCAGACCAAAAATTAACCAGGAAATATCAGAATTAATCTCTATTCTAGGCTGATTTGACCTAACAGACATATATAGAACATTTCATCCAACAAATGCAGAATACATTCTTCTCAACAGCACATGGAACATTCTCCAGAATAGACTGTATATTAGAAAACAAATTGAAATGACATCAACTACCCTATCTGACCACAACAGAATAAAACTAGAAATCAACAACAAAAGGGACACTAGATACTGTATGAAGACATGGAAATTAAACGACATGCTCCTTAACAATGAATGGGTCAAAGAAGAAAGCAAGAAGGAAATTAAAAAATTTATGGAGACAAATACAAATGAGAACACAACATACCAGAACCTATGGGATACAATAAAAGCGGTTCTAAGAGGTAAGTTTATACTGATAAATGCCTATAACAAATAAGAAGAAAGACTTAAATAAACCTCACATTACACCTCAAGGAGCTGGAAAAACAAGAACAAACCAAACCCAAAATCAGTAGAGGGAAATAAATAACAAAGATCAGAGCAGAAATAAATGAATTAGAGGTTAAAAAAAAAAAAAAAACAACAACAACAATGCAAAAGATCAATGAAACAAAGAGTTGGTTTTTAAAAAGAAAAATCTATAAACCTTTAGTTAGACTAATGAAGAAAAAAGAGAGAAGACCCAAATAAATAAAATCAGAAATGAAAAGGAGACAATACTAATGATTCCACAGAAATACAAAGGATCATAAGAGACTACTATGAACAACTATATGTGAACAAACTGGAAAACTTGGAAGAAATGGATAAATTCCTGGACACATACAACTTACCAAGGTTGAACCATACAGAACTAGAAAACCTCAACAGACCAATAGTGTTTAACAAGATTGAAGCAGTAATAAAAAGTCTCCCAACAAAGAAAACCCCAGGACCAGATGGCTTCACTGCCAAATTCTCCCAG
Organism: Cynocephalus volans; assembly: GCF_027409185.1. Classification (NCBI taxonomy): domain Eukaryota; kingdom Metazoa; phylum Chordata; class Mammalia; order Dermoptera; family Cynocephalidae; genus Cynocephalus; species Cynocephalus volans. The sequence goes on from NC_084471.1 coordinate 82,963,170, forward strand.
ACATTGAAAGAAGAACGAATACCAATTCTTCTCAAACTCTTCCATTAGAACACTCAGAGAAGGGAGTTTCAAGATGGCGGCGGCTGCGGCGGCTGGCGCGGAGTAGCTGAGGTGGAAAAGGTGGCCACTGGGCCTCGGGCAGCCGGGAAACTTGTGGACCTTCCTCTGGCCATCTCTTAAGGGAGGACTACTGCTGCTGGCCGGTCGTGGGGGCTCAACGCCACTTTGCCCCCGGCAGGAGAGGCTGCCTCATTTACAGGCAACAGCTTTGAAGTGTGGAGCAGGAAAAGAACTGATTCTTAGCTGGAAAAGTGAGTCTTGAAACAGGGAACACGGCGCCAGGGCTGCTGTGGAGGCAGCCAGGATCCCGGAGGCTGGGGCCGCACTGAAGGCGGCCAGCTGCCCTATTCAGGATTCGAGGTTTCAGGCCGGCATTAAAGAAGATTCCTGGGAGCGCCCGAGCGGCGCCGCGACTGAACAGCCCGAGGCGGCAGCGCCGAGAACACGGAAGGCAACAAACCAGAGACAGAGCGAGCGCCCGACCTGGCACAGCACTGTGAGTGATCCCTGGCACAGCTCTGTTCGGGGGGTGAATGCCCACGCGGCTTCCGCCTGCACCACCAGGCCACTCACTGCCCCGGTGCTGCCTCCATTTTCCCAGGTGCGGGCAGCTCCGCCCTGCTCGGCCATCACTGAGCCCATTTGCTTGGCCTGGCGCGGGGCTTTCCGGACCCTGCGGGCCGACCTCCTCTCCCACTCCCTCCGCGGTTCTCTGGCAGGTCTGGGGGTGTGGGGCGTCCCGACCAGTTTTGGGAGGGCTAGGAAGTACGGGCGGGCCGACTGTCACTCCACCACACCCTGGACTCCGGCCCCGGTAAACTTCCTGTTACTGGGAGGCAGATACCATCTCTGCGACCACCAGTTTGGAAAAAAGCCTAACGAATTTCTGGTTGGGAATAGTGTGGTAGGAGAGTTCCCAGGTCCGCTTGAACCTGCCGGAGAGCAGGCTGCAGGCGGGCACTAGACTCGGTTTATACCGGGGGGATACAAAGGTGAACAAGACCCGAGAAAGATCTACACAGTGCTACAAAGGCACCCAGAGAGACCGGTCGTCTGTGCCTAGCAGAAACCTGGTAGACTTCCTGGGCGAGGCGGTGCTGAGCAGGGTCTTGAAGGCCCAGCTGATAGACGAGGGGTGCAGAAGACACGCCCCAGCCCAGCACAGTGTGCACAGAGGGGGGAGACGTGCGGCCAGGGAGGCGGAGTCTCGACAGAAACCACACACCCGGTGGGGTCGCCACTGCACGATCTAACAGCCTGGGCCAGAGCACACGGAACGGGGAGAAGTCCTGTACAGAAAGTGAAAGCTCAACAGAGATCACACACCCTGTGGTACGTGATCCACCAGCCCAGCAGAGTACAAGCTGACCAGAAAGGTGGATCCCCGGAGAAGCCCAAGACCCGAGGCAACCACACACACAAGACACTAGAGGCCAACTGAGCAGTCACAGCGGGAGCCATACCAAATTGGCAACCACAGCAACATCCTAGTTAGCCATTAGTCTTAAACCGGTGGACTGTGAAACCCCCTGCCACAATGAATAAACACCAAAAAAAAGACACCAGAAATACAAAAAATCAAGAAAGTACACCACCAAAAGTTAATAAATCTCATACTCTAGATCCTATAGAACAAGAAGCCCTTGAAATAACTGACAAGGAATTTCGAGTGATAATTCTAAGGAAACTGAATGAGATACAAGAAAACTCAGCTAGACATCATGATGAAATGAGGAAAAGTATACAGGATCTGAAAGAGGAAATATACAAGGAAATCAATGTCCTGAAAAAAAATGTAGCAGAACTTGCTGAACTGAAGAAGTTATTCAGCGAAATAAAAAACACAACGGAGAGTTTAACCAGCAGGCTTGTCGAAGTTGAAGAGAGAACCTCTGAACTTGAAGATGGGCTGTTTGAAATAACACAAGCAGACAAAAAGAAAGAAAAAAGAATCAAGGACATGGAAGAAAATCTGAGAGAGATATCAGACAACCTCAAGCGCTCAAATATCCGAGTCATGGGTATTCCAGAAGGAGAGGAAAATGGAGATTCCATTGAAAACATATTCAAAAAAATAGTGGCAGAAAACTTCCCAGGTATAGGAAAAATCACAGATCTTCAGATACAGGAAGCTCAACGATCTCCAAACGTATTCAACCCAAAAAGGCCTTCTCCAAGACATGTCATAGTCAAATTGGCAAAACTCAGAGACAAAGAGAGAATCTTAAAAGCTGCAAGAGAGAAGCGTCAAATCACCTATAAGGGAGCCCCAATCAGGTTAACATCAGACTTTTCATCACAAACCCTAAAAGCTAGAAAGGAATGGGATGATATTTTCAAAATACTAAAAGACAAAGATTGCCAGCCAAGAATACTCTACCCTGCAAGGCTATCCTTCCGAAATGAGGGGCAAATAGTATATTTCTCAGACAAACAAAAACTGCGGGAGTTCACTACCACAAGACCACCCTTACAAGAAATCCTCAAGGGAGTACTGGGTTTGGTTCCTGAAAAATAACTACCACTGCCATAAAAACCTAAGAAAAATCTAAACCCGCTAGTACAATAAAAATGGCATTCATGAAGAGAAAACAAGCTAACAAAAACACTATCTACAACCTAAGGTTCCAACAAACAAAGAAACCAAACAGTAAATCAGAAAGCAAGGAACAAAAGACACCTAAGACAACCAAACAACCAATAAAATGCTAGGAATAAATCAACACCTTTCAATAACAATTCTTAATGTTAAAGGCTTAAATTCCCCAATTAAAAGACACAGACTGGCTGACTGGATCAAAAAGCAGGACCCAACTATATGCTGCCTACAAGAGACCCACCTCACCCATAAAGATTCACACAGACTAAGAGTGAAAGGATGGAAAAAGATTTACCATGCAAACAGAAAAGAAAAACGAGCTGGAGTAGCTATTCTTATATCTGACAAAATAGACTTTAAACTAAAAACCATAAAAAGAGACAATGAGGGACACTACTTAATGATAAAAGGTCTGATGCATCAAGAAGACATAACAATCATAAATATGTACGCACCCAATGTTGGAGCAGCCAGATTTATAAAACAAACTCTATTAGACCTAAAGAAGGAAATAGACACTAATACCATAATAGCAGGGGACCTGAACACTCCACTGTCAATATTAGACAGATCATCTAGGCAAAGAATCAGTAGAGAAACACAAGATCTAAACAAGACTCTAGACCAATTGGAATTGGCAGATATATACAGAACATTCCACCCAACAACCTCAGAATATTCATTCTTCTCATCAGCACATGGATCATTCTCCAGGATAGATCACATATTAGGTCACAAATCAAGTCTCAGTAAATTCAAAAAAATTGGAATTATCCCATGTATCTTCTCAGACCACAATGGATTAAAACTAGAAATTAATAACAAACGAAACTCTGGAAACTGTACAAACACATGGAAATTAAACAGCATTCTACTTAATGACATATGGGTCCAAGAAGAAATCAAGCAGGAAATCAAAAAGTTTATTGAAACTAATGAAAACAATGATACATCATACCAAAACCTGTGGGATACTGCAAAAGCAGTATTGAGGGGAAAATTTATTGCATTAAATGCTCACTTCAGAAGAATGGAAAGATGGCAAGTGAACAACCTAACACTTCACCTTAAAGAACTAGAAAAACAAGAACAATCCAATCCTAAAGTTAGCAGACGGAAAGAAATCATTAAGATCAGAGCAGAACTGAATGAAATTGAAAACCAAAAAACAATTCAAAAGATCAACGAATCAAAAAGTTGGTTTTTTGAAAAGATAAATAAAATTGACAAACCATTAGCATGGCTAACAAAAAAAAGAAGAGAGAAGACTCAAATAACAAAAATTAGAAATGAAAAAGGCGATATTACAACTGATTCATCTGAAATACAAGGAATCATTCGAGACTACTATAAACAACTGTACGCCAACAAATTTGAAAATCTGGAGGAAATGGATAAATTTCTGGACACACACAAGCTCCCAAAACTGAACCGTGAAGACGTAGAAAATCTGAACAGACCAATAACAATAAAGGAGATTGAAGCTGTTATCAGAAGGCTCCCAACAAAGAAAAGCCCAGGACCAGATGGATTCACAGCAGAATTTTACCAAACATTCAAAGAGGAATTGACACCGATTCTTTACAAACTATTCCAAAAGATTGAAACGGACGCAAATCTCCCAAACTCATTCTATGAAGCAAACATCATCCTGATACCAAAACCAGGTAAAGATATAACCAAAAAAGAAAACTACAGGCCGATATCCTTGATGAATATAGATGCAAAAATCCTCACTAAAATACTAGCAAACAGAATACAGCAACACATACGAAAAATTATTCATCACGATCAAGTGGGATTCATCCCAGGGATGCAAGGTTGGTTCAACATACGCAAATCAATAAATGTGATACACCATATTAATAAACTCAAACACAAGGACCATATGATCATCTCTATAGATGCTGAAAAAGCATTTGATAAAGTTCAGCACTCATTCATGACAAAGACCCTCTATAAGTTAGGTATAGAGGGAAAGTATCTCAACATAATTAAAGCCATATATGACAAACCCACTGCCAATATCATCCTGAATGGGGAAAAGCTGAAAGCTTTTCCTTTAAGAACAGGAACTAGACAAGGATGCCCACTCTCACCACTCCTATTCAACATAGTGTTGGAAGTACTAGCCAGAGCAATCAGAGAAGAGAAGGAAATAAAGGGCATCCAGATTGGAAAAGATGAAGTCAAACTGTCCCTGTTTGCAGATGACATGATCCTATATATCGAACAGCCTAAAACCTCTACAAAAAAACTGTTGGAATTGATAAATGATTTCAGCACAGTAGCAGGATACAAAATCAACACACAAAAATCAGTAGCATTTCTTTTCTCCAATAGTGAACATGCAGAAGGAGAAATCCAGAAAGCCTGCCCATTTACAATAGCCACCAAAAAAATAAAATACTTAGGAATTGAGTTAACCAAGGAGGTGAAAAATCTCTATAATGAGAACTACAAACCACTGCTGAGAGAAATTAGAGAGGATACAAGAAGATGGAAAGATATTCCATGCTCTTGGATTGGAAGAATCAACATAGTGAAAATGTCCATACTACCCAAAGTGATATACAAATTCAATGCAATCCCCATCAAAATTCCAAAGACATTTTTCTCAGAAATGGAAAAAACTATTCAGACATTTATATGGAACAATAAAAGACCACGAATAGCCAAAGCAATGCTCAGCAAAAAAAATAAAGCTGGAGGCATAACACTACCTGACTTTAAGCTATACTACAAAGCTATAATAACCAAAACAGTATGGTACTGGCATAAAAACAGACACACTGACCAATGGAATAGAATAGAGAATCCAGAAATCAACCCACACACTTACTGCCATCTGATCTTTGACAAAGGCACCAAACCTATTCACTGGGGAAGGGACTGCCTCTTCAGCAAGTGGTGCTGGGATAACTGGATATCGATATGCAGGAGAATGAAACTAGATCCATACCTCTCACCGTATACTAAAATCAACTCAAAATGGATTAAGGATTTAAATATACACCCTGAGACAATAAAACTTCTTAAAGAAAACATAGGGGAAACACTTCAGGAAATAGGACTGGGCACAGACTTCATGAATACGACCCCAAAAGCACGGGCAACCAAAGGAAAAATAAACAAATGGGATTATATCAAACTAAAAAGCTTCTGCACAGCAAAAGAAACAATTAAAAGAGTTAAAAGACAACCAACAGAGTGGGAGAAAATATTTGCAAAATATACATCTGACAAAGGATTAATATCCAGAATATATAAGGAACTCAATCAACTTTACAAGAAGAAAACAAGCAACCCAATTAAAAAATGGGCAAAAGAGCTAAGTAGGCATTTCTCTAAGGAAGATATACAAATGGCCAACAGACATATGAAAAAATGCTCAACATCACTCAGCATCCGGGAAATGCAAATCAAAACCACATTGAGATACCATCTAACCCCAGTTAGGATGGCTAAAATCCAAAAGACTATGAACGATAAATGCTGGCGAGGCTGCGGAGAAAAAGGAACTCTCATACATTGTTGGTGGGACTGCAAAATGGTGCAGCCTCTATGGAAAATGGTATGGAGGTTCCTTAAACAATTGCAAATAGATCTACCATACGACCCAGCCATCCCACTGTTGGGAATATACCCAGAGGAATGGAAATCATCAAGTCGAAGGTATACCTGTTCCCCAATGTTCATCGCAGCACTCTTTACAATAGCCAAGAGTTGGAACCAGCCCAAATGCCCATCATCAGATGAGTGGATACGGAAAATGTGGTACATCTACACAATGGAATACTACTCAGCTATAAAAACGAATGAAATACTGCCATTTGCAACAACATGGATGGACCTTGAGAGAATTATATTAAGTGAAACAAGTCAGGCACAGAAAGAGAAATACCACATGTTCTCACTTATTGGAGGGAGCTAAAAATTAATATATAAATTCACACACACACATACACACATACACACACAAACTGGGGGGCGGGGAGGAAGAAGATATAACAACCACAATTATTTGAAGTTGATACAACAAGCAAACAGAAAGGACATTGTTGGGGGGAGGGGGGGGAGGGAGAAGGGAGGGAGGTTTTGGTGATGGGGAGCATTAATCAGCTACAATGTATATCGACAAAATAAAATTAAAAAAAAATAAATAAAAAAAAAAAAAAAAAAAAAAAGAACACTCAGAGAATCTCCGAGAATGAGACATCTAAGACACAGGCCCTCTGACCAATGAAACTTCAGTGCTCTTAAAATCCTTGTCAGTTGGCGCTCTTGAGACATCCATTTGTTTTTAGTATCTGACCAGTTGGAAAGTGTGAAGGATAAGAGCTATAGCATAAGGTTAATGAACAGAGCACGTTTTTTCAGTTCTGCCTATGCGACGTATGAGGACATCAGTTGAACTTTCTGGAAGTAACAGCTGGGATATTTCATACAGTTTCATGAGATTCCCATCCGCTGGTGAGAATCATGAAGGATAGTTTTGCCAGACATAGGGTTCTTGGTTTACAGCCTTTTTGTTTTAGTACTTTAAGTATATCAACCCACTGCCTTCTGGCTTCCGACATTTCTGATGAGAAATCTGCAAATTATCATATTGAGGGTCAGCCGATCCTCAGGCTGTATGTGCTGAGTCACTTCTCTCTTGCCGATTTTAAGATTCTTTATCTGTGGCAACAGTATAATGTAATAAGTCTCAGTTTGTGGATCTTCGAGTTAGTCCTAGAGGTTGTTGAGATTCCTAGATGTTTATATCTGTGTCTTTTAGCAAATTTGGGAAAATTTTGACTATTATTTCTTCTAATAATCTCTTTGCCCCTTTTTCTTTCTTCTTTTTCTGGAACCTCCACAATGCATATGTTTGTCTATTTGATGGTGTCCTAGAGGTCCCTTAGGCTCTGTTCACTTTTCTTTCATCTTTTCTCCTTCTGTTCCTCTAACTTTATAATTTCAGTTATCCTATCTTCAAATTCACGGGTTCTTTCTTCTTCATGCTCAAATCTGCCTTTGAATCCATTTAGGGCCTTTTAATTTTAGTTACTGTACTTTTCAGCTCTAAAATTTCTTTTTAGCTTTTTAGGTTTTCTATCTCTTCATATTTAAATTTTTTAAATATACTGTTTTCTTGATTTTCTTGATCTTTCTCCACATCTTCTTCATGTATGATTACAACAGTCATTTAAAAATCTTTGTCTAGTATTTCTGCTATCTGGTCTTTCTCAGGGACAGTTTCTGTTTATTTTATTTTTAAAATAAATTTTATGGTGTATATTTGAGATTTGTAACATATTGTTATTGGGTACATATTCTTTTGGGATTCTGAAATTATTAAATGTGCCATACTTCTGTTTTTTTTTTTTGGTATGCCCTGTGATTTGTTGTGGTTGTTGAAAACTGAACATTTGAATCTAATAATGTGATAACTCTGGAAATCAGATTCTCTCGTTCCCAAGGTTTGCTGTTTTTGGTTTCATTTGGTTGTCTGTGCTGAGAATCAACCTGAGGGGAAGATTTAAGGTCTTCTCATGTCTTTTCTGAGCCTGCATCTTTGCCTGGGAATGCATGGTGACTTCTAATTTTCCTGGTATATGCAGTTGCTTTTAAGTGTCCTAGTCTTTAATGTCTGGATCCCAAAAGGAGGAGAATAATGAAAGTGGGCAATGACACTGGCCCTTTAAATCCCCAGAAGTAATTTCACCTACAGGAAGGGGTGTTTTCAACAATGGGTGAGGGCTAGGAGTGCAAAAACGGCTGGCCACCTGTGTGTCTGCTCCTCTGTGATTAGAAGCAGCAATCAGTGTTCAGAACGCAGATCTTGATATTTGGAGGATAGATTCTTATTGCCCACCATGGCTCCTGCAAGCTGCTCTAGGAACGTGTGTGGCGCCACCTGCCCCAGGGCTGGAGTGGGGGATGGGTAGCCTCTGCTGAGCTAAGAGCTAAAATTGGCCGAAATTAATTGCTATTTACTGTCCAAGTCTTCCCCTGGGAGTTGCAAATCTTCAAAATTCTACAGAATTCTAGAGTTTTAGCATTAGATAAATGCTTCTCGTGTGTTTGTTGTCTAGGTGGGGAGATAGATTCCTACTCCACCATCTTCCCAGAATCCTCTGACATTATCTGGTTGGTTTAATTTTTAAGAGCTGAGGTAAACTGGAGACAGCTGAGGTGTTGCAGCCGCTGATTAAGACAGCAAGCTACAATGAAAGTTAACAGTCAAGCCTTTAACCATTTATTCCTATTGTGTAATCAAGAGGCTAACCAGAGAGAGCACTGACTCCCCCTTGTTCTATTTTCCCCCTTACAAAGGCTTGCTGGTTGAGGGTCAGGAGGGAGCCATGTACAAAAGTTTCCTGCCATTTAATGAGGAGAGGATGCTGGGAGAGGGTGGCGGGAGGGCTGGGAGTGGAAAAGTATTGAGTTCTGAGTCACAGTGGAGGAAAATGAGTGAAAAATGATGAATCTTTGCTTTTATTAGATGGAGCCAAATAATTTCCAGCCCTTCTTGGCTTAAAGATACATCCAGGGTAGTTTTTCTCTTGAAGAAAAGGGGGAAAAAGCAAGCTTATTTACCAGTAAAAGGTCACGAAGAAAGATATATTTGATACAAGAAATAAGAAATAGTATTTATTTTATTTTTTAAATTGAAACAAAATTGATTATGCATATTTGTGGAGTACAGAGTAGAATATCAATACCTGTGTACAATATGTGATGATCAAAGAAAATAACACTTAAAACAGCACTTTAGTCTTGACATTTGAGTAAAACTGAGAAAAAATAAGCCGACTAAACTCTAACAGGACTTTAGTTCACATAGATTAGCTTGTAATTACTACATAATGATACTTTCTGACAGTCCACATGATTTTATTTGTGATCAGTACAATCATGGTGCCTCATTAATGCAGTCTTTTTTTTTTTTTTTTAAAGAACAAGGGGTTCACGATATAAAACATCCCAATAACACAAGGCAGAGTATAAACTGCTAGTTTCATGTTTAAATATCTGTGTTTTTGGTACCATAGAATTCAGTGAGTATATAAGCTTTTAATCTTTTAAGACAGAAGAAACACAAGAGAAAACACAAAGCGAAAACTCTGTCCACATTGAAGTGAATTGTTTCTTTTATCCTGGTTTTGGATGCTACCCACGTTTATTCAGACCTGTGCTTGATCCAGATTTAGTTTCATGGCTGCTTTATAGCTCTAAATAAATGAGAGATATCTTCAGGTTAGGAAATGAGAACCCATCTTTAACACTACAGGGTTGTGGAAATCACTGTCTTTACACACAAACATTTAAATGGCTGATACAGTAATTATTACTGTTATTTTCTATTATTTTCCAAATAATAGAAAACCAGTCAGTATCATTTTCCATAGTGCCATTTACAAAACAAGTTGTTTATTCTAAAGCAAAGGAAACTAGAATGTGTAATTTCCTTGCAGAGCTAATTTTGTGAACTTGAAGAGACTGAGTCATCTGTAGGGAATCCAGGTGATTTCTATTATTGTGCATTCTTTCTTTCTTTTTTTTTTTTCTGACTGGTAAGGGGATTGCAACCCTCTGCATGGTGTTGTCTGCACCACGCTCAGCCAGTGAATGCACCGGCCATCCCTATATAGGATCCAAACCTGCGGTCTCGGCGCTCCCGGTGCTCCCAGCACCACACTCTCCCGAGTGAGTCACGGGGCCGGCCCTGTGCATTATTTCTTGCTCATCTTGACCTGCAAGAAAACTATGCTTTTCAGTTCTTATAAAAACTGCTTGTCATTGAGTTGGTAAGAAAAACTTTTCTTTCCTCCCAATTTTATTTATTTACATATAACATAAAATTTATCATCTTAACCATTTTAAGGTATATAATTTAGTGGTATTAAGTACTCATGTTATTGCACAACATCACCATAATCTATCTAGAATTATGAATTATAAATTACATCTAGAATTCTTTTCATCTTGCAAAACTGAAACTCTGTACTTATGAAATAATAACTCCCCGCTCTCTCTGGTCCCCCAGCCCCTGGAAACCTTGATTCTATTTTCTGTTTCTATGGTTTTGACTACTCTAGGTACCTCATTTAAGTGTAATCATACAGTATATTTTTTGTGTGTGTGTGACTAACTTATTTAACTTAGCATAATGTTTTCAAAGTCAACTATATTGTAGCATTTGTCAGAATATCCTTCCTTTTAAAGGCTGAATAATATTCCATTCTATAGATATACCACATTTTGCTTATCCACTCATCTGCTGATAGACACTTGGGTTGCTTCCAGGTTTTCATTATTGTGAGTAATGCTTCTGTGGACATGGGTGTACAGATACCTCTTCCAGACCCTGCTTTCAGTACTTTTGAGTATATAGCTAGAAGTGGGATTGCTGGATCACACAATAAACCTATTTTTAATTTTTTGAGAAATCTCCATTCTGTTTGTCATAGTGGCATTCCCACCAACAGTTCACAAGAGGTGCAATTTCTCCACATCCTTGCTAACACTTGTTATTTTCTGTTTTTTTTTCCTTGACAGTAGCCATCCAATGGATGTGCAGAAATATCTCATAGTTTTGATTTGCATTTCCTTACTGATTAGTGATGGTGAGTATCTTTTCATGTGCTTGTTGGCCATTTGTATATTTATTTTGGAAAAATGTTAATTCAAATTCTTTGTCCATTTTTGAATCAGGTTGTTTGCTTGTTGTTGAGTTTTAGCTAACTATAAATTCTAGATGTTAATTCCTTATCAGATATATGATTTGCAAAAATATTCTTCTATTCTATGAATTGCCTTTTTACTCTGTTGATAGTGTCTTTTGATGCAGTTTTAATTTTCATAAAGTCCAATTTGTCCATTTTTTTCTTTTGTTACCTGTGCTTTTGGTATCATATCTAATGAATCATTGCTAAATTCAATGTCATGGAGATTTTGCCATGGAAAAATTTTTTTATAATCATAGAATCTTATAATCATTGTCTAACCCAGTTCAACATCCAATTCAGTAACATCTTTTATTAAATTACTAATCTGGTTATCTGGTTTATGCTTAAATATCTCCACAACAAGATACTCAATATTTTTTTTTAAAGAAGACTGGATCACTAGTGAAAGAAAGTCTAGAAAGCTCTCTTTATTTTAAGCTAAAACGTTCATTTCTCTTGTATCCACTGTCAGTTTTAGTTTGACAGTTTATTTAGAGCAACACAAAATGAATTTCTCTTGCTGCAGTAAATGCCTTCAAATGTTTGAAGAACATTATTCCCCCTCTCCAAGATTTTTTTTGTCAGAAAAACAAGTATCCCGGGCCGAGCCCGTGGCGCACTCGGGAGAGTGCGGCGCTGGGAGCGCGGCGACGCTCCCGCCGCGGGTTCGGATCCTATATAGGGATGGCTGGTGCACTCACTGGCTGAGTGCTGGTCACGAAAAAGACAAAAAAAAAAAGAAAAAAAAAAAAAAGTAAAACAAGTATCCCACTGAGTATCATATTTGTGAGAAATTTTTAAAAACTTTTTTATTGCAGCAAAGGAAAACAACACTTTTTAAAAATTTAATAGAGCAATCACCATATACATGTTAATTCAGTCTAATAAAGGCGAAAGTGAATAATGTTGCCTTCAATTGCCAGTGCTTGTTTGTGCATATAAAACTAATACATAGGTTTTAATGTTTACAACATTGTATTTTACATCCTGCAGGTGTTCAATATCTACAGCATTAAAATAAAATTTACATACAGTTTGTTCAATAGATAAGACATTTCAAATAGAAAAGAAATACTACAATAATGCCAAAATCTGGTCCACCTCCTCATCATGTTAGTTTCCTTAAAAGTATCAAGTAATGAAGAAAGAGTTTCTTAAAAGAAATTGTTAAATTTGTAGGATATGTAATTTGGAATTAATTAGTATTTAATCAGAAAAGGAATATAGAGCAGTAGTTAAATCCCTGGGTTCGAAATTTGTCTGTCACTTATTAGGTTATGAACTGGGGCAAATTATTTAATCTTTTCATGTCTTAGTTTATTTGTAGAATGGGAATAAAATATTATCTATCCTATAGGGCTGTTATCAACGTTTAAATAGTTAATATGTATAAAGCTCTTAGAATAGTGTCTGTCATATAGTAATTACCCAACATATTTTAGCTGTTATTACAGCTAAATGTCCTACTCTCTATATTTATATGCCACATAAATGAATATTTAACCCATGGGTCAATCAGAAAATACCTTTATTTTCAAAACAGTGTCTTTATAATTTTAGTAACATGTTTACATATATATGTATGCATGTAGTATATATATACTTATAGATTTATAATGAAAATTATGATGTTAGTAAAAATAAGAAGGTTGGTGTTGAAAATATTTACCAGATAATATCCAGTAATTCCCATCTTAAATTTGGCATTATTATCTCTGTTGAGTGTTCAACATCAAATTAATTTCTCTAAATGTCTTTGCACTTGTTTTTCAATAATATTTTAAGTCACTTGTTCATTTTCAGACAAAATTATGTCTCTTCAAATTTTGTCCAAAAAAAATTTAGGCATGATCTTAAGGTATCACAGATTCCAACCAGGGGCATTGCCCAATAAAAGGAAAACATATGGTGTTTCTATTTGTAAATGTTTATCAATGAGCAAACTGTGTATACTTTTTATTTCAATTCTGTGGATATTATACACCTACTGGATGCAAGACACAGTATGTTAAACATTAGAAAGAAGCAGCTTTTTCTCCTCAAAGAACTTCCAATGTACTAGGGGATGTAAAACATACTTACAGAGGGACCTCACACTGCAATTTGTCAGATTGTGACTTCCAAGCAACTGTTGTAGACAGTAAGTATTTGAAGAGTTCAGAGGAAGTGAGGTGAGAGTGGCTGGGGTGGTCAGGGAAAGCTTCCCAAAACAGCAAGAAAAAAGGTGCATCTTCTTGGGTCAGTGGGAATCGAGTCAGGATTGGGTGGGTGATGGAGTCTGGATGTGTTGTCCCCTCCAAAACTCATGTGGAAATTTGATCCCCAATGTGGCAGTGTTGGAAACTGGTTGAGTCATGGGGGCGGATCCCTCATGAATGGATTAATGCTCTTCCTGGGGGAGGGGGGAGTACTGAGTGAGTTCTCACTCTATTAGTTCCTGCGAGAGCTTGTTGTTTATAGGACTCTGGCACCTTCTCTCTCTCTCTCTCTTGCTTCCTCTCACCATGTGATCTGCTTGTACTCACCAGCTGCCTGCCACTTTCTGCCCTGAGTAGAAACAGCCTGAGGCCCATGCCAGATGCGGCTGTCCCAGAATCATAAGCCGAATAAACCTCTTTTGCTTATAGATTACCCGGTCTCAGGTATTTCTGTAATAGCAACACAAAACGGACTAATACAGTGGGCTATTCCAAGGACATGTGCAGGCACAGAAATAGTAATGTCCAAGGCATATCCAAGTACTAGTCGAGCTGGGAGAGATGGTTTTTGTAGGCAAACAGAGAAAGCTGAAAGTGGTAATCTTGAGGTATTGTGGGACCCTGAATAATCAAAAACTGAAGGTTCATTTGTAAAAACAAACTTAAAACATAAAGCCAATTAACCAAAGGATTCATTAGACAAACTTGCCAATGATGATAGATTTCACTGTATGTGCATAAAGATGAAAGGAGTATTCATAATAATTCATAAATGTAATGCCTTGACTCAATTGAATGTTCATACTTCAAGAGGTTTGTCAAGATATTTTTTGCTTTCTTAGTTTCTTTTTGTGAACAAAAACTCAGATATGACTATAGGGCCCTTTGATTTCAGCTGGAGTGCTTGCTTGCAGAGATTGGATATCAAAATAGATGAAAGGAGATTAAAGAAAAACTCACTAAAACAATAAGATTTCTACTTCTTATTCCTATGTATTAGCTGGCATGGTAGGTCCAATTCTATAGGAGGATGAAATTCAAAACATTCACATTCTTCATTCTTTTTGACTTTCCCATTGAGAAATGTTGTAGCCTGGACAAAACAATTTTCCTATAATCCAAGTTGCCCATTTATAGATTGGTGACAATAAAATGTCCCTTATCCCTGTGCAGCAAAGTTATGTGATGCATTTGAAAGAAAATGAGATCTGGACCACTCCAACAGCCTCCTCTTAGGTCCCTGGTGCCCACTTCCTGCCCACATTAGTAGATAGCCCTTCAGAGCACATACCTGACCACACCGCTCTTCTCCTTAAAACACTAATCCTCTTCCCAGGATAAGGAACAAAACCACTGGCCTGGCTCACAAGCTCCGTGGGGTCTAGTCCCCATCAACCTCTACATCTCACACATTGTCCCTGCTCCCTCATGCCCATCTCTCAGGACACTTGCTGCTGCCACGGGCCTTTGTATATGCTGTTTTGCTGGCCCCCTTTACCCCATAACTCCTATTCAAAACCCAGACCTCACCTCCACGTCAGTCCATGGAAAACCTAACCTCCCAGACCACTCAGGTCCCTTAATTATATGCTTTCTAGGGACCATGTCGCTCTTCATGACACCAGTGAGCGCAGCTATTTGTTTTGTGGTGACTTTAGTCTCTGTCTCCTCCTCTGGACTGTAAGCTCTAGGAGTATGAAGGAAGCGTCTTTTTTCTTCCTTTCATTCAATTCTTGGTACTCACAGAGTGTCTAGTATACAAGACATTCAAAAATAGTGGTTGAGTTTATTCACAAATTTACTGGTTGTGTGGCTTTTAAAATAGAGATAGAAAATAACAGCTTCTCCAGAAGGCTGTTCACCTGCTTCACAGGATTGTTATCAAAACTAAACACGAGGACAGCAGCGCACCCTGTGCACAACATTACTCTTTATTCATCGTAGAGATCACTGAGAACAAGATGAGGTACTTACCACATATTTAGCTCAAAAGTGAGCTATAAAATCCCTTACCATTTCATGGGGAAATCTAAGTTTGATAGTATATCCATGCAAAACTTCTGCAAGAGAGGATAATATGCAATTGACGATATTCAAGATTGCTGAGCCTCTTCAATGTGCAAATTTATGAATTATTTATGCTTACATCTTTGTCTACTTTTGAGTCCAAACACACCACCAAAGAGTGTGACTTTCATGTCGTGCTGCTCCTGCTTGCTGTAGATTGCTGACAAGGGGCAAAAACATTCAAGGTATCCAGTCTCCTCTGACAAAAGGTGTTTGGTCATCTTTTCAGCTTCTTTTATCAGACCCACCATGGCCAAAACCTGAGCCTGCAAAACCACACACACCTTGGCTTAGAGGACACTTTATTACCTTATGAAATAAACCATCCCTGAATAGAAGCACTGGGAAAATGCCTTGGGAGCACTATATTACAGTACGTTACAGCCGGCCCTCCATACCCATGGATTCTGCATCTGTGGATTCAACCAACCCCAGATTGAAAATATTCAGAAAAAAATAGCGTCTGTACTGAACATGCACAGGCTTTTTTTCTCGTCATTGTTCCCTAAGTAATACAGTGTAAAAACTATTTACATAGCATTAACATTGTGTTAGGTATTATAAGTAGTCTAGAGAGGATTTAAAGTATATGGGATGATGTGCACAGGTTATGTGCAAATACTATGCCATTTTATATCAAAGACTTGAGCATCTGTGGATTTTGGTATCGGAGGGGGGTCTAGAACTAATTCCCCACAGATACCAAGGGATGGCTGTGTGTGTGTGTGTGTGTGTGTGTGTGTGTGTGTGCGCGCGCGCGCGCGCGCGCGCACATATATGTATGTATATACTACATAATATGCAGTACATTATATTTGTTCTCCTGGCAAAAAACTTTCAGCATCTGTTTAGTGACACACAGCTAGGGCTGCATGTACCAGTTTACAGTGTGTGTGTGTGTGTGTGTGTGTGTGTGTGTGTGTGTGTGTGTGTATGCGTGCACGCCTAGGAAGGATGGCCAAAAGAAACCCACAGAAATGATTTATGCTTTTACTTATTTATTTATTTTTTGTCGTTTTTTCGTGACCGGCACTCAGCCAGTGAGTGCACCGGTCAGTCCTATATAGGATCCGAACCCGCGGCGGGAGCGTCGCTGCACTCCCAGCGCAGCACTCTACCAGGTGCGCCACGGGCTCGGCCCTGATTTATGCTTTTAAATAAACAATTGACTATGTCAAACATGACCCAGAGCCATAGTGCTGAAGGATTTCTTATGTTTTTGACACAGTGTGTTTGTAAGAAAAATTTCATGGATTGCATTTCTTTTTTCTTCTTCTTTTTTTTTTTAATTGTACATATTTGGGCTAAAAAGTGATATCTTGATACATGTATACAATGTGTAATGATCAAGTTAGGGCAGTTGGCATTTTCATCTCCTCAAACATTTATCATTTCTTTGTGTTGGGAACATTCCAAATTCTTTCTTCTAGCTATTTGAAAATACACAATAAATTGTGGTTAATTATAGTCACCCTACAGTGCTATAGAACACTAGAACTTATTCCTCCTATCTAGCTGTAATTTTAACCAACCTCTTCCTGTCCACTCTCCTCCCTTACTGTTCCCATTCTCTAATAACCACAATTCTTCCTATTTCAATCAGCTCAACTTTTTTACCTCCCACACACGTGTGAGAACATGTGGTTTTTATTTTTCTGTGCCTGACATTTCATTTAACCTAATGACCTCTAGGCTCATCCATGTTGCCACAAATGACATTCTTTTTTATAAGTGAATAGTATTCCATTTTGTATATACGCCACATTTTCTTTATCCATTCATCTGTTGACGAACACTTAGGTTGATACATGGATTACATTTCTAATGAAAAGAACTTACTTAAAGAGATTTTGTGACATAAAAAAGCATTTCTTTTCTCATAACTATGTCTTTGGTAAATGGATCTGAAATGGGGTAGCATTTTATTTATAAAATGAATGCACTGCAGATATTCTGGTTTCATTTTGAGGGTTATCAAAGCTTCCCTATGTTATATGCCATGCTCATTTTCCTTGTTTCTTTTTTCTTTCTTTTTTTTTTGTATTCTGGTCACCAGCGCCAGGTAGATTCTCTGTGGGAAGGCTGGGGAGCTGCAGCTTCCAAGTAAATGTGCACAGCCTCTTTACACTGCCAGTATTGTAATATAGTTCGGTAATGTACCTTTCTGTGTGCCACCTGCAGTGCACTGAGTTTTAACAGAGTATCACACTACAGCTTTAAAAAAGGTACATTTCCAAAAGGTCTAAATTTAGACTTAGGGAGGATTGAGTCTTGTGCCAACAAGATTATATCAAGAAAAAGGTTAAAAATAAAACAGGTCATGTTGCCTCCCTCTGTACATACCAATGCCCCCATCTCCTGAGCCCAAGAGTCATTCCTTTCCAAGGGGATCGACTTGTTCTGCTCTGTCTGCAAAGTCTCTCATCTACTCCCATTGCTAAACTACCGATTCCCATGAGAATTAATTCCAGTTTTGGTTTCACATTTGTTCTAACCAGTCATTAATTAGGATATAATTTATGATGTTTTATATATTGTTCTCTTTGAGAAGGAAAATCAGTGCCATCCAAACTGATGAAACTGGCAAATGTCCTAAGAAGCATCTCTTTCAATTAATTAAAAAGTTGATGGGTAATGCTGAGGTCTGTGAGCAACTGTACTTCAGGAACTTTACCATTTGTACCATTCTTCAGCCATGCTGTTCTCTCAGGGACTTGTACAGTCTTGCCAGCTTCACCGTGGGCACATGATGACATGGGTTAGGTTGGGTGGCCTGTTGGTGATGGGCCACTGACTTCTTTGGATCCCCCTACCCACCTACAGGTTCATAAGAGCAAAACACTGCTTGTGTATAAAACATTGTTCATCAATCACTCTTCTTTTTTTTTTTTGTCGATTTTTCGTGACCAGCACTCAGCCAGTGAGTGCACGGGTCATTCCTATATAGGATCCGAACCCGCGGTGGGAGCGGTGCCGCGCTCCCAGCGCAGCACTCTACTGAGTGCGCCACGGGCTCGGCCCCATCAATCACTCTTCTGATGTACCATTCTTCCCCACTATTACAGAGTCATACCATCAATTATTCAGTTTGTAAATCTGGGTGCCTTTAAAATATTTCTCTTTGCCATTGCCTGATTTTAGATCATTTTACTATTCTGTCTTCAAAGATAATAAAAAAGCAACAATAATGATGATAATTTTTATGTGTAAAAAGCTATACACAATTACACATTATAATAATAATTATTAAATCAATATAATTAATATAACAATAATTAATAAACATTAGAACCTATCTCTTTTGCTTTTTGAGGTACTTTAGTAAAATTGTCTGTGAGCCGATATCCTAGATAATATAACATTTTGAGATGATCGGAAGCACTTATTTATTCAAATATCTCTGCATCCTATAAGGTAAATCAAAGAATTGACAATTGCACAAAGAAAACCATCCTGTAGCAATTTCTAAGGGATTTTTAATATTACTACACTGGAACACAGCATTTGAAGATATTGCTTTAAATATTTGTGTATCAGAGCTTGAACCTTTCTGTTTAAAGCTACAATTTTATTTCAATGGTATTTACTTGAGCAAGACTTTCGACTGTATAATAATAACAATATTACCTTGTGTTTTTCTAGTACAGTTTTTAAATTAAAACATTTGTTTACGTGACCTCATGTGATCTTAGCAAATGTTTTAAAAATCACTTAGTTGCCTAAAATCCCTTTGATTTATCAGAGATGAAAACAAATAGACAACATTACCACTTTATAAGATACAGAAGCTAAAGCACAAAGAAGTTAAGTACCTAGACAAAGATTCCAGAGCAAGAAGGTCAGAGTGAGAGGTAGAACCAGGTCTCTCTCATGTAGATGACTTTGTCCAAAGTAGCTTCCCAGTGAGATTTTTGAATGTGGATAACTGGACTTCTTCTACATTTTCCCTAATGGAATAATTATTCTTTGCACAGTAAATTTTTTAGGCAGGCTGCCTTACAAGTTTGACTGGCAGGAGACAGATACCCTACAGACAAATTTATACATAGCAGGTGGGAGAGGAGGGATTGGGGGAGCTTCATAAATATGAGAACACAAAGGCAAAGAGAAAGTATATTATTGGCAAGATAAATAGAGTGGATAGTGGGTTGATTTGGGAGTTTGACTGTTGTTGTAGGAGAAGGAGGGTGCTTAGACAAATCATACTCTTAAGGTTTATTCTGATTTTTAATTACTTAACGTGTGTAACTCCTAATTTATGTTATGTTGCTAATAGATCCATAGTTAAGATTATCTAGCAATTTTACATGCAAGAATAAAAGCAGATTTCTTAGGCAGGTCAGTTTTAAATAAATTCATAATGGAATTTATATTCTAGAAAACAGAAATGCTCCAATGTACCAGATAATTAAAACTTTGAACTTGTCACGTTGAAAAAATAATTAAAACTGAATTTTACTGCAGGCAGCCAGTCTATTAGTCAATGAGAATGAAATCATGTTCTTGTATTAAGCTTGACATCTTTCTTTTCATTATTTATAAGTATTCATTACATGCTGTCTTAGTCTGTTTTCTGTTGCTTATAACAGAATACCTGAAGCTGGGTAATTTATAAAGAAAAGAAAATTTATTTGTAACAGATCTGGGAGCTGGGAAGTCCCAGGTTGAGGGGGCACATCTAGTGAGGGCCTTCTTGCTGGTGGAGATTCTCTGCAGAGTCCCAAGGTGGTTCAGGGCATCAAATGATGAGGGGGCTGAGCATGCTAGCTCAGGTCTCTCATCCTCTCCTTATAAAGCCACTAGTCCCATGATAACGCATTCATCCATTAAGTCATTAATCCACTAATCCATGAGTGGATTAATCCATTAATAAGGGCAGAACCCTCATAATCCAAGCATCTCTTAAAGGTCCTATCTCTCAATACTACCACACTGAGGGTTAAATTTCAACATGAGTTTTGGAGGGGACATTCAAACCATAGTACATGCCAACAATATATGGAGCTCTGTATAGATCACAAAAAAATAGAATTCTCACTCAGTACACTTTATATTAAAAAAAGATGCAGAAAATGTATTTTATATAGCACCTGCCACACAAGATCTCTAGGCATTATCACTTTCTAGCTTGTATATACGTATTGATGTTTTGTCTCTGCACTGAGGGCAGAATCATGCTCACACTGCCCAGGCCAGAGAGTGCACACAACTAAACATGTCATGTTTAGTTTGGCCCACAAAACAAATTAGCCTTTTTAAATTAGTGGTGAACACTGAGAAATTTTACATTGAAGCCTTTTGGCTTCTCTTGAAAAACTAGAATATCTGGCATCTCAAGACTCACATGTCTCTAATAGACACAATTAGCGGGAGCTTACTCCCCATTAAGTGGGGTATATGCAGCTTATTTCACTTAAATTACCTGCCTGTAGGCATCTGAATGGGTGACTGCTTGCTTAGGCCATGCTTTGCATTGGTGCCCCAAATTCATTGCTGAATGAACCACACAACCAACAAAGCCGGTTTGTCTTATCAAGTCACCAAGTTTATTTCTAGTACCGACCTCATTCTTAAGGGCTTTTATTCAGCCTGAATAAACACTAAATCTCCTTTGCTCCTACTTTGATTCATTCGTGCAGACCCTCACACATCAAACTGAGAACATGTCTCTGCTGCTAATTCATTTTTGGTTTCAGCCCAGCAGAGATTTAGAGCAGCCTATTAACTTTCATAGTTTTTAACCACATCCTCAGGGTTTCTCTCTCTGTTCATTACATCACATTTGAGGGGAAGTTTAGAGTCCATTCAAGTGAGGCATTTTTAGTAGCCCTGACTTAACCGGGTGCCTGACAGCCTTGTCCACGGTGCTCTTGCTCTTGTAATCTTAACCTGCGGCAGGACAGTGTCACCCACTAGTAGAGAGACTGGGGCCAGTAAGCCACAGCCCCATACCATGTCCTGGGGCCACCCAAAGCCACCACTTGTACCTACAACCCAAGTCAGGATCAAACCAGGTATCCTGGAGAGGTCTACTTTAACTGTTCTGTAAAGAACACTATGCCCTGTAGTAGGTGCAACTCCCCCAGTGATCCATACCTCACCCACAGCTGCTGGTTAAATGCACCATAAGAACTCTTATTGTATAAGATTTTAGATTTCAAAGTATACATTTTCACTACTAAAAGCATATCATATTTTTCACCTTTAAATTATAGCTGATAGAATTGAATTAATAAATTAAAACTACTGGTGTTCAACCATGATTAAACAATTTCATGACTTCATAGTATAGTTCTGAAGGTCAAGTAAAAGAAAGTAATACAGCATAAATTCCACAGCAATATTTTCTTTAGGATGCTCTGAGTGTGGACATTTTTCATAACTGTATGAGTACATCAACTTGATACTACTGAGCATTCAAAGAAAAATGAAAAGGGAATGTAGAGCGATAATTAAATTAACAATTTCTCAGAGATAACACATTTAGCTAGTGAATAAAAACATGCTAGAAAGTCATATGAGGTGCTATCAAGATCCAGATGTCATCCTGTCCTACCACAACTGTTACCATTAACTCCAATGGCATGTGCAACACAAAGAGGTGCTTAACAAACGATCTGTGAATACCTTGGATTTCAAAGGCATCATTTTAACCAAACTCTGAGAGTTAAAATTGTTTTTCCTGAAGAAATATATTCTGGATATTAGCCCCTTGTCTGATGTGTAGTTTGCAAACACTTTCTCTCATTCTGTAGGTTGACTCTTCACTTTCTTGATATTATCCCTTGCTGTGAAGAAGCTTTTAAGCTCAATGTAGTCCCATTTGTGTATTTTTGCTTTAGTTGTCTGAGCCTTTGTATTCTCGCTCAAAAATTGCTGCCCCACTCCCATTTCATGTAGCATTCCTCCTATCTTTTCTTCTATTAGTTCATAGTTTTGGGTCTTAAATTTAGATATTTAAATCATTTTAAGTTGATTTTTGTGTGAGGTGAGAGGTAGGGGTCTAGTTTCAGTCTTCTGCATGTGGATATCCAGTTTTCTCAGCACTATTTATTGAAGAGGCTGTCCATCCTCCACTGTATATTCTTAGTACCTTTGTAGATAATCAATTGGCTGTAAGTAAGTGTATTTGTTTCTGGACCCTCTATTCTGTTCCATTTGCCTATTTGTCTATTTTTATGCCAATGCCATGCTGTTTTGCTTACTGTAGCTTTATAGTATATTTTGAAGTCAGGAAGTATGACGCCTCCAATGTTGTTCTTTTTGTTTAAGATTGCTTTGGCTATATGAGGTCTTTTGTGGTTCCATACAACTTTTAAGATCATTTTTTGTGTTTCTGTGAAGAATGCCATTGGTATTTTTATAGAGATTGCATTGAATGTGTGGATTGCTTTGGGGAATATGGACATTTTGATGATGTTAATTTTCCCAGTCCATGAACATGGGATATCTTTCCATTTATTTGTGTCCTTTTCAAATTTTTTTACCAATGTTTTATAGTTTTCATTGTAGAGGTCTTTCACCTCCCTGGTTACATTTACTCTTAGGTATTTCATTTTTTTTTGGTAGCTATTGTGAATGGCATTACTTTCTTGATTTCTTCTTCAGCTATTTCATTATTGGTGTATAGGAAGGCTACTGATTTTTGTGTGTTGATTTTGTATCTTGCCATTCTACTGAATTTATTTATTAGTTCTAGTAATTTTTTGGTAGTGTCCTTAGGGTTTTCTCTCTCTCTCTCTCTCTCTCTATATATATATAGTCATGTCATCTGCAAGTAGGATAGTTTGACTTCCTTCTTTCCAATTTGGGTACCCTTTATTGCTTTCTCTTGTCTTACTGTGCAGGCTAGAACTTCAAGTACTATGTTGAATAAGAGTGGTGAAAGTGGGCATTCTTGTCTTGTCCCAGCTCTTAGAGGAAAAGCTTCCAATTTTTATCCATTCAATATGATATCGGTTGTGGGTTTGTCATTTATGGCCTTTATTGCATTGAGGTACATTCCTTCTATACCTAATTTGTTGAGTGTTTTTTTTTATCATGAAGAGGTGTTGAATTTTATCAAATGCTTTTTCTGCATCTATTGAAATGTTAATATGTTTTTTTTCTCTTCATTCTGTTGATGTGGTGTGTCACATTTATTAATTTGCCTATGGTGAACCATTCTTGCATCCCTGGGATAAATCTCACTTGATCGTGGTAAGTGATCTTTTCAATGTGTTGTTGGATTCAGTTTGCTAGTATTTTATTGAGGATCTTTGCATCTGTGTTTATTAGGGATATTGGCCCATAGTTTTCGTTTGTTTTGTCTTTTTTCAGTTTTGGTATGAAGCTAATGTTGGGCTCACTGCAAACAAATGGAAACCGAAAAAGAGCAGGAGTAGCTATACTTGTAGCAGATAAAATAGATCTCAAGTCAAGGAAAGTAAAAAAAGGACAAAGAAGATTATTATATAATGATAAAGGGATAAATTTAACAAGAAGATATAACACTTCTAAATACATACACATCTGACTCTGGAGCACCAACTTATATAAAGCATTACTATTAGACATAATGGGAGAAATAGACTACAACACAAAACCCCACTTTCAGCAAAGGATGGATCATCCAGACAGAAAATTAACCAGGGAATATCAGAATTAATCTCTACTCTAGGCCGATTGGACCTAACAGACATATATAGAACATATATTTTGTCCAACAGCTACAGAATACACATTCTTCTCAGCAACATATAGAATATTCTCTAGAATAGACCATAGGTTAGGTCACAAAACAAGTCTCAACAAATTAAAAAAATTGAAATTATATCAACTACCTTGTCCAACTACAATGGAATAAAACTAGAACTCAGCAACAAAAGGGACATAAACCATACAAATACATGGAAATCAAACATGCTCCTCAACAATGAATGGGTTAAAGAAGAAATCAGAAAGGAAATTTTAAAAATTCCTGGAGACAAATGAAAATGAGAACACAACATACCAGAACCCATGGGATACAGCAAAAAGCAGTTTTGAGAGGGAAGTTTGTAGCGATAAATGCCTACATCAAAAGAGAAGAAAGACTTCAAGTAAACAACGTAACGTTACACATCAAGGAGCTGGAAAAACAAGAACAAATCAAACCCAAAACCAGTAGAGGGAGAGAAATAAGAAAGATCAGAGAAGAAATAAATGAACTAGTGAAAAACAAAAAACAAAACAAAACAAAACAAAAAAAAGTACAAAAGATTGATGAAACAAAGAGTTGATTTTTTGAAAAGATAAACAAAATTGAATAACCTTTAGCTAGACTAATGGAGAAAAAGAGAGAAGACTCAAATAAGTAAAATCAGAAATGAAAACAGACATTGCAATCAATACCACAGAAATACAAAGGATCATAAGAGACTAGTAGGAACAACTATATGTAAATAAACTGGAAAACCTAGAAGAAATGGATAAATTCCTGGACACATACAATTTACCTAGATTGAATCATGAAGAACTAGAAAACCTAAACAGACTGATAATGATTAATGAGATTGGAGCAGTAATAAAAAGTCTTCCAACAAAGAAAACCCCACAGCTTCACTGCTGAATTCTACCAAACACTTAAAGAGGAACTGATACCAATTCTTCTCAGAGTCTTCCAAAAAATCAAACAGGACGGAATACTGCCATGATGTGGTTTCTATTGGCTTTGTGAGTTCAGGAGGAAAAGAAGAAAAGCACACATAGGAAATCTTTAATTAAAACACACGTGATTTGGAGGTCCGCCTGATAGCCACACTGTCTGCTGTATACCAGAGTCCCCAACCAGTCACTGCCTCACCATGCATCAGCCTCAAGGACATCAGGTTGAGGGCAGCATTCCATGGTTGGCTCCTCTCTGGATTACAAACATGTGCAAGGGGGTGAAAGTGAAAGTGAGCCACGGTGGGAGATTAGAACATAGAAAACACCCCCTTCTTATGAGAATCACCCACCCAGGTATGCTTTTTATCTCGACGAAAAAAAAGTGAAAAGTAGATTTTCTGAAGAGCATGAAGGATTCTTGAAGGTTATTTTCTGCCTCGGCACAGATAATACACTTGGAAAACTGTCCTCAGGTAGCAATGGCTTGGGAGGAGAAAAGTGCATTTATTTGATGGATGATCTATAATGATATATACCCTACTGTCTAGAAGCGATAGGGGGTGGTATTCTAAGTGGTGAAGCTGCTTTGGGAGGGGAGATGGATTTGTGGACTGCTACCTCTGGAAACTTGCCCAGTGTGCTGACATCATGGTCCTGTGCCCGAATTGCCTTCTGGAGGTCCTTTCACTCTAGTCGCTGAGCTAAGCACCTATTTTGAGTTATCTCCCCAACAGCCAGATGACTTTCTAAGTTTTGACACCTCTTAAAAAACAACCGGTGAATACCTTAGATTTCAAAAGTATAATTTTTACCAAAAAAAGAAAGTGGAGGACCAATGGGATTGTAGGATTATGCTAATTATTTTTCCAAGAAACATGCAATTCACCAATTCAAAAAATAAAGCAGAGATAGCTCTTCCTTTACACTCTGTACAAAACAGTTCTCCCACTCATCTATCACTAGTGTGGACAGTTTCTGAGAAACACTTTTCAGTGTTTGCTCTTTAAGTTATCTTTTGCATGCAGTTGGAATGAATCATTCAATCTGGTGTTCTTACCACCCACCTACCCAGGATTTTTTCTTTTCCTAATTTGAGGTTTTCTCAGCACCCAGTGGGGTGTGATCAACACAACACAGGGACAATTTAAGCAAGAGAGAAAAATTAGTTTAAAGAGAAAATGCCAAGAACTGTAAAAGTTAAAGGAAAGTGTGATATGAGTCATGAGCCACAAACACAGAGGTATGGCACTGTTAGGAAACTATGAAAATGGGGTGGGGTGGGGTGGGGGGAGAACAGCAGAAAAAAGAAAAGAAAATCATGTGACAGGAACTGCAGCTTCCTATTTCCCCAAACTCACGTTCATCTTGGCCATATTGGCTCTCATGGTCTACACCTCCAGGAACGTGGACCTTCTTTCTGTTCCTGGAACACCTAAGGTAAGGCACAGTTTATTTTGACTCGCCCACTCATACAGTGGCATGAGTGAAAATACCCAAAGGATTGTACTTACAGAAGAAGAGAAATTGACCCCGAATTCTTTAGTCTAGGTCTCTACTGCAAACTTTGATTTTATTGGCCCAATTTTCTTTTATACGTGTGCTGGCTAAAGATGTACACCTAATGCATGGAAGCAAAATAGTTGATTGAATGTGCTATTAATTAGTCTAGTTTTTTTTTGATAGTTCACAAGCCTGAGGCTAGTGATAATTTATAGGTGTTCAGAATCATAAAATACTATTGATTTTTTATTTCTTTTTACCACATGTGACTATAACCTGGGGCAGAACAAGGAAGTGTATGATGTTTGTGGGCTTGTAAATGTTTATAAGTCTGTCTGTGAAGCTGGGTAACAGCCAGTTCTCAGTGCTAAAGGAGTATCAGAGGGGAGTCAGTAAACCAGAGATCACCCCCTTTCCAAATTTAGGAGTTTATCTTCCTGTCTCAGTTTTTAAAAATTTCTTTGCTGCTTGACACAAAGTTTTTAACATTTCTTTTGCTGTCACCTTCTGTTGGACAAGGTTTCCATCTTTAATTTCTATGGCTTTGCACTTTGACTGATCTCTTTTATTACCCCTCTTTTCTTTCCCTTCCCCACTTTCTGCCCAGGCTCATTTCCTATTATTTATGACCTAAGGCAACCCACTAAACTCTGTGCATTTTATCTGTAAAATGAGAAGGTTAAAAAAATTCCTTTAAGGTTTATCTCCAACATGATTCTCTAGTTTTATTCAGTCCCTTGGAGAATTTGTGTTTTGTTATCTATAGATGAAAAAGTCCTAAATCTGTATTTCTAGCCCCAAGTTCTCTCACTCTAAACTATCCAGATGCCATTGCAGTATAAATGTCCCATTAATATTCAAAACTTAAAGGTTGACCACTGTTGTTGAGAGTGGAACCCTTTTTGGAAGCAAATTAATAACATGTCTTAAAAGAAATACATCCATACTTGTAGACTCAGGAATTCTACTTAAAATCTATCATACAAAATAATTCAAAATATATTTCTGGAAACCATAAGCATATATATGTTCATTTCCTTCATTGCCCCATTCCCCAAATTGAAAGGAATCTAAATGACAGTAGAAAGGGAATTAAGTAACTTATCATGCATTAATTTGATAAATACTAAAACACTCTTAAAATAGTTTAGTTCCGTGTAGCTACATGAAAAATGTGTCATACTATATATAACATAACATAATAACATGTGAGCTGAGTTCCTACAGGAAATATGCCAAAATGATACTAATTGTGTGTTTAGGTGGCAGATCATATATGAGTTTTTATTTTGTTTTCTCTTTTTTCAAGCTTTCAATTATGCATTTTAACACCACTTGTGCAACTGAAAAAAAGTCAATGATGAAAGCTGATCTCATTTCCTTTTTCTGTAAAACTCTGGCTCTCTTTGCCTGGCTTCTCCATGGCTAAGAGTGGCCACACATCTTCTCAGTCCTCTAGGTGCTCTGCCCTGGAATCCATACTTTTCTTTTCTCTTTTCTTTTACCTCTCATACTCAGACTATCCCCAGATGACGTGGAATGTTCTCCTGTGACAGATTCTACCCAGATACTACACTCTCACATCTGAGCTCTCAGCTACTAGAGCCAGAATGTATTTAGTAGCTGCAAAATACCCTACATATTTCCTCTCCACAGAAACCTACCTTTGCTCCCTATTATCTACCAATTTCAAATTTGGACCCTGGCATTGGTCTTACTACCCTCTTCTATATAGTCTCTCTTCAACTTCTTACCTCATTTTACAAATATCCCCATCTCAAATTCTCTACCCTTGCCAGAAAGCTCTGCTGGGTCCCACTTCCATACTTTGTACTCATCAGTCTTCCTGGTTCTTTCCTTAAAATCCACTCTCAAGTTCGTTTTAACTCTCCTATTCAGGTTTGGGGATGTTTTACTCCATGTATCCTCCGTCCTTATCATCATGGACTTTCTAAGCATCCTAGTTAGATCCAAATGTGATATTTGAAAAGTGTTACACAAATATTAGGTAAGTATGTTGTTACAGCATTATCCTTAAAGAATTATGGTTAATGGCTAATATTTTTTCTAACATTCACAAATTTGGAAAAAATGGATTCTAGAAATAACAGACTATGAATCTGTGAGGAAAATGGAGTAGTTTAGTCAGGCCCCCTCACCTCAGGTCTGGCTGGGTGTGGTGCAGCACATCCTTTGTAAACAAGTTGTGTGGGAGTAGAGTTAGTGCGCATGCACACCCGTGTATCTTTTGGCTTGTTGCTATTTTTGTATGTTCTTTGGTGTGTGAGGCAGCAGCTCTGAACTGCTTGTAGGCAGAGCTTGCGTCTAAAAATAAAGCCTATCGTTTCTTTACCCATGGCTCCAAGGACCTTTTCCTGTTACCTAGCTCATAGACCTGCATGTGAAGGGTTTGTGGCCCAGTCTGGACAATGGGCTCAAGGGGTTTGTGAGCTCCAGCCCTAGCTTTACAGAGTCCCAGACAAAATACTAGAAAGGATTATGATTCACATGGTTTCATTGTCACCAAGGACAAGAAATGGTGGCTAACAGAAGATGTAAGAACAAGGTGTTCCAGACTCATTTTGATAGAGTTCATTAGCCTCAATCAGGGATGGTTTCAGCATAGTATTTGACAAAGTATCTTTGACAATCTTGTAGACAAGACTGAGAAATGTGAGCTGAATGGTAATAACTTGGGTAAATTCATAGCTGGTTGAAAAACTGTAAGAAGAGTATTGTTTAAGGTAGAGACCAACTTGGAAAGAAGGTTCTACAGATATACCAAAGGGTACTAATCTATCTGATGCTGATCTCCTCAGAAATTTTATCAATGGTTTAAATAAATAATTAGAAAGTATTTTTGTCAAATTTGTCCAACTAAAATAGTTAGGAAGGATTATTTATACAACAAATGTCAGAAAAATGAGAAAAAGTCCCCCAAAGCCTAAAATTTCAGACTAATGTCAAGAAGATGCAATAAAGTTCAGATGAATATGAATCCTTCAACTCAGGTTTAAGAAACTGGCTGCACAACTGCTGGATGGGTGAGTCCCATGAATATGTACAATCAATTAAAAAAAACCCCACAAAACAAAAAAGTTCATGTGGACCAAAAAAAAAAAAAAAATCACCAGAGGTTTCAGTTAACTGTCTCTCCAATATGAGCCATGGTCACATGGAGGCAATCCCCCACCCCCCAAATCATTTGGGGCTAGTGTGATAGATACAGGGTCCACAGGAAGGGGAGTAAATACTTTCACTTTACCCTCAATTTACTGAACCAGAGCTCAGAAAATCAGTTTAATTCTGGGTGTCTTATTTTAAAGGGGGAAATGGACAATCCAGAGTTAATACAAGCAGTATGACCTGAAAGAGAAATGCAAAAAAACTAGGGCCAATGAGGAATAAGGAAAAGGTAAGAAGAAATGGGGCGTTCAGCTTAAAAAGGAAATTATACAAGAAGTGCCGTGATAGCTGTCCCCATGTGCATAACAGGCTCTCAGTGATGGAGGGACATGGTCCAACATATGGGCCAGTGTTTGAAAACAAGGCTTTGATGTACTGCAGGTGCCTGAAATTCTGGGCTGCAGAACAAAGTAGTATCATCATGGAATGGGTTTCTTTGCTGCCAAAGAATGAGCCAAATCAATTATTCTTTAATAGCCTCTCTGGAATTAGAGATTGAGAACATGGGCTGTGGCACACTGACCCCAGGTTCACCTACTTGCTCAAATTAGGTGCAACCCTGTTATAATTCTCAAAATTATAAAGTCAGGACTTCTGGTCAAGTTGGCGGAATAGACAGTCCCCAGCATCACTCTCTCCCACAAAACAACGAATTTACAACTTTTAAAAATGTAACATAAGCCAAGCTGGGGATGCTGGAGCTCAGGTGAAGAGGAGGAAAGACCTATGGAATTCATGAAGGCGGGAGAAACCACAATGAGAGAAAGAAAAAACTGCTCTGAGTGTTTTGGGCCGTGGCCACTTTAAGGCTGGAGCTGCTGAGCACATGGAGCAGGAGCCGGCAGAAGCCACAGCTCTGCCCTTTAGATGGAATTACTTGGAGGCGGCAGGGGAGAAGAGGACTTTGGTGGCCCCCAGGACAGCAAGACCACTAATAGATTTCCTGTGGACCCATGCAGGAGTGAGGAGCCAGAACAGCTAAAAAAGGGAGCCATTCAGAGGCCGGTGAGTCATCACAGGGGACCGGTGCAGGTCCCGTCCCATAGGAAGTGTTTGGAGCATGGGTGGTGGGGGAGACAGGCCCACCGGAAGAACACTTGGGCACAGCAAGGACAGCCAATCCGCCCCCCAATCAGCACAGGACCACTCAGAGGAGACTGGTTGGGAATGCAGAATTGCTTGGGATGCAGTTTGATGAAAAGATTCAGGCCCAGATCAGAGTTTCTACACAACCCAGGTGCGCCGAGTATCTGGAGAGCTGGATGTACCTATGAAGTCAACCATTAAACCCTGAGCTGCACAAAAAGACTTCCCTAGGGAAACAGCAGCAAAGCAGCAATTTAGCTCAACCACACAGCTCAAGTACTGGTTCCCGCAGGAAGTTCCTATTTTAGAAGCAAGCAAAGGACAAAAACTTAGTTCCAGCCCAGTCATACCATGAATGCCTTGGGGCCCACCAGGGGACATGAGGCATGGAGCCAGGGGCAAGCTCCCCACCCACAACCACTCCCACCACCAGCATCTCGGGGCCCCACCCAGAACCCGAAGATTGGAGTCAAGGACTGGACCCTACTTCCACATACCGGCACACCACCAATGCCTAGGAGCCCACCCAGGGACCCAGGGCTAGCAGCCACGGACTGGACCCCCTTCCCACAACCAGGCATGCTATGACCGTGCCTCAGGGCCCCAGCTGGGGGCCCACGGCATGGAGAAGGGGACTGGACTTCCCTCCCACAACCAGGCACACGACGCCAGTACCTCGGGGTCTGCCCGAGGACCGGAGGCATGGAAAAGGGGACCAGATGCCTCTCCGACAACCAGGCACCCTGCGCCAGTGCCTTGGGGCCTGCTCTGGTACCCGGGGCATGGAGAATGGGACTGGAGCCCCCTCCCACAACCAGCCTCATTACGCCAGCATCTTGGGGCCCACCCAGAGACATGGGGTAAGGAGCTGGGACCGGACCCACCCTCCCACAACCAGGAACCCTGCACCAAAGCTTGAGGGCCCACTCAGGGACCCAGGGGAAGCAGAAGGGGACTGGACTCCCCTTCTACGACCAGGCACACCATGCCAGCGCCTTGGGGCCCATGCTGGGACCCAGGGCATGGAGAAGGGGACCAGACCCACCTCCCACAACCAGGCACCCCATGCCAGCACCCCGGGGCCAATCCAG
The DNA here is from genome assembly GCF_027409185.1 of Cynocephalus volans. Taxonomy (NCBI): domain Eukaryota; kingdom Metazoa; phylum Chordata; class Mammalia; order Dermoptera; family Cynocephalidae; genus Cynocephalus; species Cynocephalus volans. The sequence goes on from NC_084471.1 coordinate 82,995,301, forward strand.
GGACCCGGGGACTGGGCCACCCTCCTACAACCAGGCACCCCATGCCAGTGCCCTGGGGCTCACAAGGAGACCCAGGGTATAGAGCTGAGGGTCAGACCCCCTTCCCATAACCAGTCACCTCGTGCCAGCACCCTGGGTCCCACACAGGGACCTGGGGTATGGAACCGGGGACCAGACACCCCTCCCACAACCAGGCACCCCGTGCCAGCACCTCAGGGCCCACCTATGGACCTGGGGTAAGGAGCTGGGGACCAGACCCCCCCACACAACCAGGCACTCTGAGACAGCACATCAGGGCCCTGGCCAGGGGCCCGAGGCATGGAGAAGGGGACTGGGCCCCCCTCGCACAACCAGGCACACATTGCCAGTGCCTTGGGGCCTGCCCGGGACCTAGGGTATGGAGATGGGGACAAGACCCTCCTCCCACAAACAGGCACCCTGTGCCAGTGCCCCGGGGCCCACCCAGGGTATGGAGCTGAGGTCCAGACCCCCATCCTACAACCAGGCACCCCATGCCAGTGCCTTGGGGCTTTTCCTGAGACCTGGGGCATGGAGAAGGGGACTGGACCCACTTCCCACAACCAGACACACTGCACCAGTGCCTCGGGGCCCACCCTGGGACCTGGGGCATGGAGAAGGGGACCAGATCCCCCTCCTACCACCAGGCATACTGCACCAGTGCCTCGGGTCTGCCCGTGGACCTGAGGCTTGGAGAAGGGGACTGGACTCCCCTTCCACAACCAGGCACCCCATGCCAGCACCTCAGGGCCCACCCAGGGACCCAGTGTGTGGAGCCTGGGACCCGAGCCCCCCTCCTACAACCAGGCACCCTGTGCCAGCGCCTCAGGGCCCGCCCTGGGACCTGGGGCATGGAGAAGGGGACTGGATCCCTCTCCCACAACCAGACACACCGTGCCAGTGCCTTGGGATCTACTCGGTGATCCAGGGCATGGAACTGGGGATCAGACACTCTCCACAACCAGGCACACTGCCAGCACCACAGAGCAGGCCAAAAACATCTCCTCCATGTGGGTGGCCCACCATAGCTACCACGATAACCATGGCTGCCATGAAGGCAGCTAGATGCCACAACCACCATGCAGATGGTCCGCCAGCCACTGGAGTGAGTTGACACAAGGAGAGTCACCAGCAGAGACAGAGAAAGGAGGAGGATGTCTGTCTCTGCAGAGCCCATTTCATAGTGATGGAAGAGACATCTGTTCTATGATAGTGTTGGGGGACCTGATCATGTCTCTCAGCATTGGACAGATCATTTGGGCAGCAAATCAACAGAGTAACCATATTCTTTCAGAGGAAGAGAAGAAATCTAGGGTGATTAGAGAGGGCGGGGGGGGGGGAGAGGAAGATGAGGAGAGATTGGACAAGGGGCATAAAGAATAATTACAATTTGTAACAATATATATGCTAGTATATTGATTTAATCCACATATCTCAATGTTGAAACCCAAAATTATGTATAATCAATTTTGATTCAATAAAAATTAAAATAAAAAAAATACAATTAAAACTTCAGGGTATTATTAAGAAGGTAAACTGCTTTTTCAAAAAATATTAATGACATATTATTTGTAGAGTAATAATAATTTTAATAGAGATTTAAATTATTGATTTATGGTTACTTGATGCTGGGGATACCCCAATATTAAACGAAAAGAGACATTAAAAAATATACGTTGGTATATTTTTCAGATTTGGAAACAGGCCAAGAACAGAACAGACCCGTCCTTGCTGAAGCGTGTGCTGCAGGTTACTGGGGTCTAGATCTCAGGTCTCCCAGTTCATAGTCAAATGCTCTTTATATAACCACTGAGTAACTGAAACCCAAAGTAAATTAAGTCAAGAGATACTGTATTGAGCACCTGGTTTGTACAATGTACCGTGCTAAGTCCTGGCAGGAGGACTCGGTATACAAAGAGGACACAACACTTTTCTTAAAGAAACTCAGAGGCTTAGCTAGGAGAGAAGCCTGAAAAGCTAAAAAATTCAATACAAGGCAGAACCTGGTAAAAGCACTTCTGTGAAGGGCCCAAGTGGAGAAGCCCATATGTCCAACCTACTAATGATCTGTCTTGAAAAAAGAGTAAAATTTAGACAAAGGCAGGAATGGTGGATGACATACTTTTTATGCCTTAAAACCGGACTCATGTGAGAACAGGACAGCAGAGAGTTCCAGGGTTAGATTCGCTGGTGAGAGTGTGCTGGGGGTCTATGCTAGGTTGCAAATTGTTAATGGGAGTTCCACATGCTTGACAACTAGCTGGAAGAGGCAAGGGGAGCGTCCTCTTAAGAAAACGAAGGACTCAGGGGCAGGTGGGCTAAGGAATATGGATAAATAGAGGTCAGATCTTCTTCAGAAAACCTGTGCCTGCTTCAAACATGGACAAGTAGGTGGGTGAGGACTGATAATATATACCCCAGAGCATGATCAAAATTATTTTAGTTTAAGTACTTATTTAAAAATGCCTTAAATTCAGTCATCACAGCCATGGAAAAACCCACTAAAATATCTATTTACTTCCTGATGAATTCTCCATTATTTAATTAAATGCAAATTGTACCTCTAGGTAACTGACCTGCAGTGTAGACTTATTCATTAGATATAAGCCAATTGATTCATTAACTAGAAACCATTAGATATATCTAGCTACAGGGCATTTCGCAAAATGAATTGGTTCTAAAGACATTCTGTCTGGCACAAGCATCACAAAGAATCTGTTTCTTGTTAGGGGTACTTCTACATATCAATAAAACTAAATCAATTTAGAAAAGACAAATAAAAAAATCTCAGTAAGAGCCGGGCATGAAACTAGGGCATTGAAAAGTAGTATTAAATCATTTAGAAACGAGTAAAAAGTAGATAGGGGCTCAAGATAATCTCTATTTCTTGCCACCAGAAATGTCTTTTAGAAGCACATCCCAACCGTTTGTGATCTTCTGAGAAATGTTAAGATGCAGGTTCTGTCTGCCTGTCAATCACTGAGCTCATATTGAGCTTACACATCTTCATCCATAACCAGTTCCCCAGCAAAGGCTGATGAGTAACAGGTAATAACACCTGCAAATAATCTTGTTTTTTCCTGATAGATTTTGCCCTAACATATATATATCAGGAAAGAGAAAGAGAATATATCAGTGGCTGATAGTGGATTGTCCTGGTTGGAATAGTGAATAGTTATGTGAGAAATCTAAGCTTTTAATTTTTGTCTAGAAGAAAATTGACATAGATATTAGATGTCTGTTATGGCTTGAATTATGTCACCCTAAAATTCATATGTGGAAGCCGTAACCTCAATATGACTGTATTTGGAGATAGGACCTTGAGGGTGGTAATTAAGGTTAAATGGGTAGGGCCTTCATCCAATAAGACTAGAGCCTTATAAAAGGAAGAGATCTTTTCCACTTGCATGCAGAAAAGAGGTCATATGAAGACACAGAGAGAAAGTGGCCCTCTACAAGGCAGAAAGAGGAGACTTACTAGAAACCAACCTTGCCGGCACCTTGATCTTGGCCTTCTGGCCTCCAGAACTGTGAGAAAATGAATATTTGTTGTCTTAAGCCAACCAGTCTGTGGTATTTTCTTATGGCAGCCTGAGCTGACTAATATAATGTCCTATGTGAGCTGCAAAAAAGCCCATAGTGAAAAAATCTATGCTATATTGATTTATAAAATTGACAGTTAAATTAAAAAATATTGTGTGAAATTGAATGGAAATAATTACCTGCTTGGCCAACAATGAAGCTAAGCTTGAACATGCACCTGCAAACCCTGGATCGCATTTAATGAAATCTTTCAGTAAGATGATAGCTTCTTCATTTTCCTCCTCGGACCCAGGGATTATGGAAGGAGAGGAACATCTTTATTAATATTTTGTCTAAATACTTTGAGAATATTTAAGAATCTCATTTGTTTTACCACAGCTTTACTATGGATTTTTACTGCAAGTCAATTAAACTAGACTTTCTCGAGTTTCTAACAGATTTTCTGCCTCTGAATCCTCAGTAGAAAGAGATGTTAAGATTTAAGTGGAGCTGCGGGTAATTCTCCAGTTTTTATGCCTGCATTCCTGCTGTGCTGCTTGGGAATTTGTATAGTACTATTCAAGTTGTTCACAAGACCTTCACTTGACCTTCGGTAGAGCATCTCCAGGCAATACCAATAGTGTGGGAGCTGGTTTCACATCCTCTGGAGGATGACTTGGGATTTTCAGGTACTAGTTACACTATCTCAGGCTGCACTCCTAGGGCAGCTGAGGAGCCTGCCAGGGACAGGCCTGGCTGTATGTCAAAGATGGGTGACTTTCATACACAATTTATAAAACCGTGAAGCATGTGAAAGATCAGTGGAAAAGATCAGCTATTCCAACACCATATCTGTATTGGAAGGAGCTGGTCTGTCTCCCACAGCTGGCTCAGAGGGGGCCCCAGGGCCTCAAAGCTACCACTTTCTTAGTGAAGATCCTCTGTTGTTGGTGCCACAGGGAGCCATCAGATCACTATTCAGACACTGATGTCTGTACAGCCAAAATGCACAGGCAGCAATCTTCAGTACTACTAACTGAACTTCACAAATGCTGCTTGGGCCCTGCTCAGTGCTGGGCACTGTCCTTGGCATGCAAGGGAGTGAGGGGACCACAGAGAGTACCTACCCTGTGCTTGCTGGTTAAAGTCACCAATCATTTACGGAGCATTACTAGGTATGAAGCACACTCTTAAATGTTTATACATTTTAAGTCGTTCATTTAACTCTCACAAGAATCTCATGAGCTGGGTACTATTGTCCTATCATTATTATTATTATACCCATTTTCCCTGTGAGACAGTTTGGACTTAGGAAAGTGAAGTGACTTGTGTGTGGTCACATGGCCATCCTCTGACTCCGGGTACAGTGCCTGCACCTCCTGATCCTGCTTCTTCTTAAGAAACCCGCATCTTCCCCTAGAGCCTTGTTACCCAGAGTGTTGCCATAGATACCCATCAGCATTACTTGGGCTCCTTAAAAATGCATGTTCTCAGGCTGCACCCAGACCCGCTAACTCAGACCCAGCACGCAGCAGGTCATCTGCAGGCTGGATCTCAGCAGAACTGCTCCATGAAATATCAAGGGCAGTGCCTGCTACAAAAGTCCCATGGCTCCAGTCTCTGCAGGACGAAGTTCTGTAGAGGGGAAACTCATTTTGACTCCATAAGTTTTCATTCTTGAAGTGCCCTAATCAGCTTGTTCTAAGGTGATTTCACCTAGAAGGCAGTTTGCTGTCACAGACCTTGAAAAAAATCATATTCCCTGCACAGAACTTACATTTAATGATTCAGTTTAGTAAACATTTATCATTGTCTATTATTTGCCAGGCACTGTGTGAGGTGGTCTTAGAGATTGCCCAGGGGAGGTGGCCGTCTGTGCTACTCCTTGATTATTGTGATTCAGCCAATTCCTGTGTTTGAAGTTGCATATTTATAATAAAATTGCATATGCACTTTTCTATTTCTTCAAGTATATAGTATGTTATTATTAGAGATGTCACCATGCTGTAAATTGATATCCTGTACTTAATGCTGCATTCTTGTTGATTCATTCATTTACTCAAACAACATCTAGACAACAAAGCCCATTGTGTGTGTGCATATGTGTGTGTGTGTATTTGTGTTTTCACACAAAATTATATCCTTAAGCAATTCTTTAATGGGGACCTTTTTTTTTTTTAAGAAAGATTTTTTAAAAATCCTGGTAATTTTGCTGGTGGTTTTATGGTTAGCAGAACTCCACGTCGGAGGTTTCATAATTCTTTATCAATATCAACTTGGGAATTCTCCCCATGTCTCAAGAATGGATGTAGATTTAGGAAACTAAGGGTGAAATTTAAATCCTTCAGGACATGTTATCTCCATCATAATTTGACTTAAATGCTATTCAAGATCTGCTGAGAAAAGTATTTTTTCAGTATTTTTTAATTCATTTCAAAAGGAACTTTCTAAGACTCTTGATACCAAGTCTCGTAGAGTAACTGGCACTTAAGACGGTCAGTGAATTTAAACACTTAGTGTCCTCCATTAACATCAAAGTCACACTCAGGGAATTCTGCTTGGCATGGAAAAGTACACCTCTAAACATCCCTGGAGGGGAAGACATATTCCCAGGAAAACCATCTCCTTGGGTAATTTGGTTTTATATGGGAATATTAAAAGGTGCAAAGACTTTAAAAAAAAAAAAAATAAAAAAAATAAAAGGTGCAAAGACTTCAGGCAGACTTCTCAGCTCTGCAGTCTAGGATAATCCTGCTTTGCCACCGAGGAGTTCAGGCTAACAGGGTTATTATATGTTTAAAGATGGTTTAAAGGAAGTCTGTGAGGTTGAGAAGTTGATAGGTAGTAATTTAATATTTTAAAATTAGCTTTATTGATATAATAAATATTTACATAATATATTTATTTATATAATATACTCACAACCAATACACATCTTTTAATAGATTGATATTTTAGGGTGATATTTATCTCAGCAAAAACTTACAAACGATTAAAAATTATCACAAGAAAGAAAATCACCAAGCAGAAAATGCTATCTTTACATATTTTTTTTTTGTCTTTTTCGTGACCGGTACTCAGCCAGTGAGTGCACTGGCCATTCCTATATAGGATCCGAATGCGACGGGAGTGTCGCCGCACTCCCAGCGCCGCACTCTCCCGAGTGCGCCACGGGCTCGGCCCTTTACATATTTTTTTACATTTATGTTAGTAAGGTTTTTGAGAACATGGAGACATAATTTTGATGTGAGGTTAGATGGAAATTTTAAGTATAGTCTGTTTTCAAATATCTAAAACATACATGGAGAAATCACTTTAGCTGTGGCTGCTTTGAGTAATTGATTGGTTATTAGGTTATTCTTTCTTTTTTTTTTAGAAAAAGTGTTCCAGTTATCCCTTCTTTTATTTTTTAATTTTTTATTGAAACATATTGATTATACATATTTATGGGATATAGAGTTATATTTCAATACATGCATACAATGTGTAATGATCAAATTAGGGTAATTAGTCATTTGATAACATCCAGTAAGTTACTGTCAATTATAGATGCTTAGCTCAACAATACACCAATATGCTATTTTTAAACAATTGTTTTATTGAAACCTGTTGATTGTATATGTTTCTGGGTTATAGAGTTATATTTTCTTTTTCTTTTTAAAAATTTTTTTATTGAATCATAATTGATTATACATATTTTGGGGGTTCAATGTTGACATATTATGATCAAATCAATATTATTAGCATCATATATTATTACAAATTGTACTTATTCTTTATGCCCCTTGTCCTATCTCTCCTCATCCCCATCTCCCTCCCACCTCTGATAACCCTAGATTTCTTCTCTCCTTCTGAAAGAGTAACAGTTTCTCTGTTGATTTGTTGCCTAGATGATTTCTCCAGTGCTGAGAGGTGTGTTCTGGTCCCCTAATATTATTGTAGAGCAGATGCTTCGTCTGTCACTCCGGAGTGGGCTTCGTGGAGAGAGACGTCCTCTTCTTTTCTTTGGTCTCTGCTGGTGACTCTCCTTGTGTCAATGCACTCCAGTGGCTGGCAGACCATCTGCGTGGTGGTTATGGTGTCTAGCTGCTTTCGCAGCAGCCGTGGTTATTGTGGTGGCTGTGGTGGGCTGCCCACATTGGGGTGATGTTTTTGGCATGCTCCTTGGTGCTGGTGGTGTGCCTGGCTGTGGGGGGTGTTCTGGTCCCTGGATCCATGCCTCAGGACTCTGGGTGGGCCCCGAGGTGCTGGTGGTATGCCTGGTTGTGGTTGGGTGAGGGTCCAGTCTTCAGATCCATGCCTCAGGACCCCAGGTAGGCCCCAAGGTGCTGGCAAGTGTGCCTGGGCCAGAACTAATTTTTTGATTTTTGCTTACTTCTAAAATGGGGGAACTTCCTGTGGGGACCAGTATTTGAGCTATGTGGTTTAGCTAAATTGCTGCTTTGCTGCTGATTCCCTAGGGAAGGCTTTTTGTGCAGCTCAGATTTTAATGTTTGATTTCATAGGTACTTCTGGCTCTCCAGAGATCCAATGCACCTGGGTTGTATAGAAACTCTGATCTGGGCCTGAGTCTTTTCATCAAACTGCACCCCATGCAATTCTTTATTCCTGACCAGTCTCCTCTGAGTGGTCCTTCACCGATTGGGGTGCTAGTCAGCAGTCCTTTCTGTGCCCCAGTGTTCCCCCAGTAGGTCCATCTCCCCAACCACCCATGCTGCAAACACTTCCCATGGGATGGGCCATGCGCCAGTCCCTTGAGATGACTCACTGGCTTCTGAATGGCTCCTGTTTTTTAGTTGTTGTGGCTCCTTGTTCCTGTGTGGGTCCACAGGAACCCTATTAGTGGTCTTGCTGGCATGGGGGCCACCAAGGCCTTTTCCTTCCCTGCCGCCTCCAAGCAACTTCACACAAAGGGCACAGTGTGGCTTTTGCTGGCTCCTGCTCCATGTGCTCAGCACCTCCAGCTTTAAAGTGGCCACAGCACAAAATGGTCAGAATGGTTTTTTCTTTCTTTCATCATGGCTTCTCCTGCCTTCATGCACTCCATAAGCCTCTTCCTCTTCCCCTGAGCTCTAGTGGCCCTAGCCTGGCTGTTGTTGCTTTTTTATAGTTGTAAATTGGTTGATTTGTGGGAGAGAGTGATTGTGGAGACAGTCTATTCTACCACCTTGACCAGAAGCGCGAGAGTTATATTTCAATACATGTATACCATGTGTGGTGATCTATTCAGGGTAGTTAGCCTGTTCATTATTGTAAATCTTAATCATTCTTTGTTACATGCACATTTAATCTCTTGTCTAGTCATTTGATAACATGCAATAAATTATTGTTAATTATAGGTTCCTGGGTTGACTGTATACCAGTAGGACTTATTTTTTCCTATCTTGCTGTAGTTTTATGTCTATTGACCAGCCTTTCACTATCCCTCTGCTTTCCTGCTTTTAGTAACCACAGTTCTTCTGTCTCCTTTCAACAGTTCAACTTATTATTATTTATTTGCTCTTTGGTTTTGTTTTGCTTTATTCTCTTTCTTAGCTTCCACATGAGTGAAAACATGGTGTTTTTGTGTGTCTGGCTTAATTCACTTAACATAATTTTCTCCAAGCTCATCCATGTTGCTGTGAATGGCAGAATTTAATTCTTTTTTATGGCCAAGTTGTATTTCATTGTGTATATGTGCCACATTTTCTTTATCTAATCATCTGTTGATGGACTTTTAGGTTGGTTCCATATCTTGGCTGTTGTGAGTAGAGCTATGATAAACATGGTAGGGTAGGTATTCCTTTGAAATGATGCTTTCCATTCCTTTGGAAATCTCAGTAGTGGGATTGCTAGATCGTATGGTAGATCTATCTGTAGATGTTTGAGAAACCTCTGTACTGTTTTCCATAATGGCTGTACTAATTTACAGTCCCACCAACAAGGAATAAGGGTTCTGCTTTCTCCACATTCCTCACCAGCATTTCTTATGTTCTTTTTGATAACAGCCAGTCTAACCAACCAGAGTGAGATAATATATGGCTTTGATTTGCATTTAACTGATGATTAATGATGTTAAGCACCTTTTCTTATATTTCTGTTGGCCATTTGTATGTCTTCTTTTGATAAATGTCTACTCATCTCCCATGCCCATTTTTAAATTGCATTATTTGTTTTTTTTACTATTAAGTTGTTTGAGTTCCTTGTATATTCTGGATATTAGCCCCTTGTCAAATGAACAGTTTGCAAATATTTACTCCCATTCTGTAGATTATCTCTTTGCTCTGTTGATTGTTTCCTTTGCTGTGAAGAAGTTTTTTAGTTTGATAAAATCTCATTTGTTTATTTTTGCTTTTATTGCCTGTGCTTTTGAAGTCTTATTCATAAAATCTTTGTCTAGTCCTATGTCCTGGAGCATTTCCATTGTGTTTCCTTCTAGAAGTTTCATAGTTTCACATCTTACATTTAAGTCTTTAATCCATTTTGAGTTGAATTATGTATATGGTGAGAGATAGGGGTATAGTTTCACTCTTCTCAACATGAATATCCAGTTTCTCAGCATCATTAGTTGAAGAGGCTGTCCTTTCCCCAATGCATGTTTTTACACCTTTGTCAAAGATCAGTTAGCTGTAAGTATATGGATTTATTTCTGGATTTTCTATTCTGTTCCATTGCTCCAGGTGTTTGTTTTTATGCCAGTACCATGCTGTTTTGGTTATTATAGCTTTGTAGTATAACTTGAAGTCAGGTAGTGCAATGTCTCGTTTTATTTATTTTTTTTGCCCAAGAGTTCTTTGGCCATTTGGGGTCTTTTGTTGTTCCATATGGATTCTGGGATTGTTTTTTCTGTTTCTGTGAAGAATGTCATTGGTATTTTGATGGGGTTTGCATTGCATCTGTAGATTGCTTTGCATTGTACTGACATTTTCACCACATTAATTCTTCTAATCCATGAACATGGAATGTCTTTCCATTTTTTGGTATCCTCTTTAATTTCTTTCATCAGTGCATTTAGTTTTCATTATAAGGATTGTTCCCCTCCTTGGTTAAATTTATTACTAGGTATTTTATTTTATTTTTTTTGGTAGTTATTGTAAATGGATTTCTTTTTCTGCTAGTTTGGTGTTGGTGTATAGAAATGCTACTGATTTTTGTATATTAATTTTATATCCTGCAATTTAACTGAATTTGTTTATCAGCTCTAAGAGTTTTTTTGGTGGAGTCTTTAGGTTATTCTGTATATAAGATCATGTCATCTACAAACAGAGACAATTTGACTTCCTCTTTTCCAATCTGAATGGACTTTTTTACTTTTTCTTACCTAATTTCTATGGCTAGAATGTCCAGTACTCAAATAGGAGTGGTGACAGTGGGCATACTTGTCTTGTTCCTGTTCTTAGAGGAAAAGCTTTCAGCTCTTTCTGCTCTTCAGGATGTTGTTAGCTGTGGGTTTGTCATAAATGACTTTTATTGTATTAAGATACTTTTCTTCTATACCTAGTTTGTTGAGAGTTTTTAATCATGAAGCATTGTTGAATTTTATCAAATGCTTTTTCTGCATCTATTGAGATGATCATATGGTTTTTTTCTTTCATTTTGGTAATGTGGTGTATCACATTTATGGATTTGCAAATACACATTTTAAGTGTGCAATTCAATGAGTTTTGGCTCATGTAACTACCACTACAACAAAGATAGACAACATTTCCATCATCCCAGAAAGTTTTCTCGTTTATTAAATACTAATTTTCTGCCAGCTACCTTGCTAAGTGATTTATTTGCATTATTTCTTTTAATAATATCAAACAGGCTGTTATGGGTTGAATTGTGTCCCCCCCACACCCCAATTCATATGTTGAAACCCTAACCCCCATAAATTCAGAATGTGACTATTTGGAAATAGGGCCTTTAAAGAGGTGATTAAGTTAAATTGAGGGCTTTAGGGTGGGCCCTAATCCAGCCCAACTGGTGTCTTTATAAGAGGAAATTAGGACACACAGATTTACCAGGGATATGCACACGTAGAGGAAAGATCAAGTAAATACATATCTACAAGCCAAGGAGATAGGCCTTAAAAGAAACCACCTGAGAAGATACCTTGATCTTGGACTTCTGGCCTCCAGAACTGTGAAAAAAATTTCTGTTGTTTAAGCCACCCAGTCTGTGTAGTGTTTGTTATGGCAGCCCAAGCAGACTAAGATACAGACATTAGCTTTCCTTTTTAACAGTGAGAAACAAAAACAGGGCTTAGGGATGGCATAGAATTTGCCCACAGTCACCCAGCTACTTAGTGTTAGGGCAGCGGTTGGATCCAGGATGTGTCTGGTTCCAATTCCATGCTTGTAACCACTGCACTCACTGACTCCCCAAGTACCCAAACAACTGTGACTATAGCTAGTCCCACTTCCAGGCCCTACTCAGCCCTCCTTCCTCCAGTCGCTCTCTTACATTTTCAGGCACTTGGCTGTGATCAGTGCTGGGTTATAAGCTTCACTGAGGGCAGAGTGCATATTTGTACTCTGGCTCGCCACCTTGATTTCAGGTACAGTGATCTGCACTTAGCAGCAAGTCAATACATGCTTGTTAAATACGTGAAACAAAGTCGTATAATTTTGTCCTCTTTTTTTTAAGCTCTTTATAAATCTGCTACCTAAGTTTCCCTTTCCTCCAACAATATTGGGGGCATAATAGTTACTCATTTCATGTCTTTGTAGTTCTACAGCTCTACAAATGCTACAGAAATGATCCTGAAGATGAATGAATCATCTCAAGCCTCACTTGGAATAATAAAATAATAATCAGAGTCTCCATTGAGTATGTACTAGGTACCCGGTTTTGCAAAGTAACTTATTTACCTTATCCCTCTTTAGTGGTCAAAAGCCTAGCTCTAACATCAGAAGGTCCAACTTCAAATCCCACCTCTACTTCTTATTAGCTTGGGGTCCTTAAGCAAATTTTACTTCTCTATTCTTTTGTTTCTTTATCTGTGAAAATGTAATAGTAATAGTACCCATGTAGTTGAGTTATTGTAAGAATGAAATGATTTTAGAGATTAGATAAGTGTGTGGCACACAGAAGGCAGTGTTTTTGTTTGGCTATTATCTCATGTAATTTTTTAAAATCACCATTTGAAACTATTTATCTTTATTTCCTAAAAGTAAGGAGGGTATAATGTTTTGAAACCTAAATAGGTAATATCCTTCCACAGTTCAAACTGTTCTACAAAAAATTTAGGTTAGACAGGATGATTTTCTCTCATGTCTGATATACCACAACAGATTTTAATATAATAATCACCATTGAACACACATAATAATAGTGCTACACTAATTGCAAAATAACACTGGTAACAAATAAAGTTATTACCCCTGGAAGCTTCATTCTAAAGTACACATGGAGGTAAGGAGGGCTAAATGGCAGATTGTTAGTTCAGAATGCACTCCACTGACATTAGGGCCCAGCAAAGAAATAGGTTATACTAAATATTTTGAGGGTGATTACTAAAGGTGAATATTTAGGTAAGAAATAACCAGGAGTCATTTGAAACCTCCATTTTAGGGAGATGAGGCAAGCTTCCTGGAAGAGTAGTTTTTTAAGAATTACTTAAATGTTAAAAGGGGGAAGACATGCACGAAATTTTCTGCAATTTCTTAGTGCAAATAGCCTGTCTACTCTGACAATACAGATTACCCTTGAAGTGGCATCGTACGTTATTAAAACACCCTAACACATTGTTTCTGACTGCATAATAAGTAACTTTGGGGAGCCAGAAGTCAATTATGGATCTCATCTATATAGAACTGTACTACTGACCATTTTGGCTAAGTTAACAGATTAATTCAGAATTGGAAAAATTAGTAAAATAACATTTCCTTCTGAATTGAGCAGTCATGTGACATAGGTTAAGAAGCCACAGATTGGTTTTCTATATTATGAACACAGCCTGAATTAATTAGCCAGTATTCGTTTAATGAATAGTTAAAATTGAAATGGCTGAAAAGCTGTACAAGTACTTACCACCTCAGTACACACACTATTCAATCAGCTATAGGTCCACTTTAGCCACAGAGAAGAATGTCCTGAATCCTTTTTGAAAATCATGTAATACTGGTGGCAACACATTAAAGAGTCTCAAAACTCCTGGTAAGGGTGTTCAGTTGGCATTTGCATTAATTAGTCTGTTTCTGCTGCTTATAACAAAATACCTGGGATTGGGTAATTTGTAAGAAAACAAAATTTATTGCTTACAGTTTTGGAGGCTGGGAAGTCCAAAGTCCAGGGAATGCATCTGGTGAGGGTCTTCTTTGGTGCTGACACAGGATATCACACTGCAAGAAAGGCAGGAGCAGAGAGAGAGCAAAAGAACAGAGACAGTTCCTCATGCCCTGTCCTTTTAAAGCCCTCAGAACCACGCCCCTGACCACCATTTTTAATCCATTCACCATGGCATGGTCCTACAGTCCAATCACCTCTTCAAGGCTCCACCTTTCAATTACCATAATAGGATTTCCCACCCTCTTAACAGTCACAGTGGGGGGCTAAGTTTCTAATACATAAAACTTGGGGGACACAATTCAAGCTTCAGTGAGTTTTGGGGGGACATAATTCAATCCTCTACAACACTGATGGAAGTATTAGGGGCTCCTGGTTAAGTGAGATAAGCACTTTGAAGTAAAAATGGCTCCAGGTTTAGGCAATATCTTTTGGCATCCCACATTTCCTTGTCTGTTAAATAACCTTCAGGTTATGATCTATAATCCTCTATGATAGAGGTTCCCAAACTTTCTTACATATTAGAATCATCTGAAGAGCATCTAAAACTCCTAATGATCAGGTCACACCCCATACCAATTAGTCAGACTGTCTGGGGTAGGAGCCAGGCAGGTATCAATTTTTCTTTTTTTGCAGCTGACTGAAAAGGGGATGTGAATCCTTGACCTTGGTGTTACCAACACTATGCTGAGCTAACAGGCCAGCCCTGCATCAGTATTTTTAAAGGGATCCCTAGATTATTAACTGCTTAGCAAAGTTTGGGAGCCACTGCCAGTGTCTGGTTGACTTTCCCTGACAAGATGCTTTGAAAAAGAATTTCAGAAACACCAACTTTGGTAAAATTTAAGAAACACCAGTTACAGAATAAAATGGATTTAGCAAACCACTTGGTGGCAGTAAACTCCCTATTAACCACAGTACTACTCTGAACTGCTGGGCAGGATTCCTAATTTCTGTTCCTTGTGGGAGTCTTTTTTTTTAAATTCTTTATTTTTTTGGTCCCCAAACAATGTCTGTCTCAAATCGGAAAAGGTATGGTTCTCTTCTTCTTTTTATTTCTGACAGACTCAATTATGCATAAAGATTAGACATTATGACCTCTTGTAAAAAACTGAATTTTTTGTTAAATTGTTAAAGTCTGACCTACAGGCTCTTATTTGGAGCACCTATTTTTCTATGGCTCTATCATCCAATCTGAATATAATGCTTACATACAGAGAGAAGAAAATTGGGTTATATTCCATGCAGTCCCTTGTATATTCAAAATGTCATATAACTTGCAAAAACTATTAGTCTATAGAAATGTCTTTTAATTTTCTCCACAAAATTCGTCACAATACCTTCTTCATCTGTTATCCATTTAAGGGAAGAGGAATGTACCCAAAAATGTAACTTAATAATAATTATGAGTAACGATTAGATGTTGGCATATTTGGAACTGAGAAATGTGTTTGGTGGATGAAAAAACCACGATAGGCTAGTTAATTACAATGTAAGTAGATTTAGTGCTTATGCTAGTCCTGGTGAAAATGACAGCCATGTGAGTTTTTAGAACACTCAATTCTAGTCCAGGATTTGTCACCAAGTAGCTGTGCAAGCTTGAGCAGGCCACTTAAACTCCCTGAGCCTCAATTCCTCATCTGGAAATATTTAGGTTGGGCAGAAAGATCCTAGGGCTTGTTTTCTTCCCTTTAAAATTTCTTAGAAAAATTACATAAAGTGCTAAATTTTCCAAGTGCACCCCTGGGAAATATAGTGGAAATATAGCATCTAGTTTAGGGGGGTTCTTCTGAACAGACTTTATACACAAGCCATAATAAGAACTTTCTGGGGGATAAAAATTCATATTATGCTTTGGTGATGAAGGAAACTTTTTTCAGCTTGAAAATCAGAAAGGAAATCGGTTGTTTCTCCCTTGCCAGTATAATCAATCTGCAATATCAGATTTGGGCCATTGCTGCACCTGTGAAGCAGGCTGTGCACCCATCCTACATAGTGGAATTAGAAAAGCTTTGGTTGCCTTAGGGCATTTTACTCTCTCCTGCTCAAGATGGAGGAATAAAATTATCAAAAGTTCTGACTCTGTATGGATAAAGAAGAGCAGTAACGGAGGTGACTCACATAAGAGGCCTCACAGAGGGTCTGGCAGAGAGTAGGTACTCAGTAATTTGAATTTCAACCTTCTCTTCTTTTGCTGTTTTGAAATACCTGGTATTCTCCAGCTGTTTGAGGCAAGTGCTTCTGAACCCCAGCAGGCGGTTGCTTGCCACACAAGGGGGGTGTTTCTGCATATGTAAAGCCAGTTGTGTTGAGTGATTTGACTTTGGCAACATATGCAAAGTTAGTCTCCAGTCTAAATCATTTTGAAATGTATGCAAATATTTATGCTAAACCATTCCATGATTTAATGGAAAGCATTAAAAACAACGCTATTCACTGTCTTTTTGATTATAGCCAGTCTAACTGAAGTGAGGTGGTATCTCAATGTAGTTTTAATTTGCATTTCCCTGATGACTAGTGATGTTGAACATTTTTTCATATACCTGTTAGCCATTTGTATGTCTTCCTTTGAAAAATGTCTATTCAGCATCTTTGCCCATTTTTAAAATTGGGGTATTTTTTATGGTGCAATTTTGTTTGAGTTCCTTGTATATTATGGATATTAATCCCTTGTCAGATGTATAGTTAGCAAAAATGTTTTCCCACTATGTAAGTTGTTGTTTCACTCTATTGATTATTTCCTTTGCTGTGCAGAAGCTTTTTAGTTTGATATAGTCCCACTTGTTTATTTTTTCTTTTACTGCTTGTGCTTTTGGGCTCATGTTCATAAAGTCTGTCCCCAGATCTAGTTCTTGAAGTGTTTCACCTATATTTTCCTTTAGTAATTTTACAGTTTCAAATCTTATACTTAAGTCTTTAATCCATTTTAAGTTGGTTTTAGTATATGGTGAGAAGTGCATATCTAGTTTCGTTCTTCTGCACATGGATATCCAATTTTACTAGCAACACTTGTTGAAGAGGCAATCTTTTCCCCAATGTAGATTTTGGTTCCCTTTGTCTAGTAGCAGATGGCTGTAAGCCTGCAGGGTGATTTCTGGTTTCTCAATTCTGCTCCACTGGTCTGAGTGTCTATTTTTATGCCAGTACCATGCTGTTTTGGTTATAATAGCTTTGCAGTATAACTTGAAGTCAGGTAGTGTTATGCCTCCAGCTTTATTTATTTATTTTTTTGCTCAGGATTGCTTTGGTTATTTGGGGTCTTTTGTTGTTCCATATGAAAGTTAGGATTGTTTTTTCCATTTCTGGGAAGAATGACATTGGTATTTTGATGGGGATTGCATTGAATCTGTAGATCGCTTTGGGTAGTATAGAGATTTTCACAATATTAATTCTTCCAGTCCAAGAACATGGGATATCTTTCCATCTTTTTGTATCTTCTTTAATTTCTTTCAGTATTGGTTTGTAGTTCTCATTGTAGAGATCTTTCACCTCCTTGGTTAAATTGATCCCCAGGTTTTTCATTTTTGTGTGTGACAATTGTAAATGGGCTTACTTTCTTTATTTCTCTTTTGGTTAGTTCATTATTTGAGTATATAAATGCAACTGACTTTGGGGCATTTATTTTGCATCCTGCAATGGTACTGAAGTTATTAACCAGTTCTAGGAGTTTTTTGATAGTCTTTAGGTTTTTCTATATATATAGTATCATGTCATCTGCAAATAGAGACAGTTTGACTTCATCTTTTCCAATCTGGATTCCCTTTGTTTCTTTCTCTTGCCTGATTGGTATGGCTAGTACTTCTGGTACTATGTTAAATAGAAGTGGTGAGAATGCGAATCCTTGTCTTGTTCCTGTTCTTAAGGGAAAGGCCCTCAGTTTTTCCCAATTCAGAATGATACTGGCAGTGAATAACAAATGCTGGCGAGGGTGTGGAGAGAAAGGAATGCTCCTGCACTGTTGGTGGGACTGTAAATTAGTACAACCATTATGGAAAACAGTATGGCATTTCTCAAACAACTACAGAGAGATCTTCCATACGACCCAGCAATCCCACTTCTGGGTATATACCCAGAGGAATGGAAATCATCATGTTGATGGGATACCTGCACTCCCATGTTCATCGCAGCTCTGTTTACAATACCCAAGACATGGAACCAATCTAAATGTCCATCGATGAATGATTGGATAAGGAAACTGTGGTATACATATACCATGGAATACTACTCTGCCATAAAAAAGAATGAAATTCTCCCATTTGTAAGAACATGGATGAGCCTGGAGAAACTTATGTTGAGTGAAATAAGCAAAACACAGAGGGATAAATACCATATGTACTCACTCATAAGTGGGAGCTAAGAGAGAAAGAAGGAAGGAAAGAAAGACCACAGTGGTGCGTTGGACTTGCAGAGGGAGAGAACATACCTCAGGATACAAAGTGGAGTGGAGAGGGGAAGAGGGAGGGGCAGGGGAGTGGGAGATAATTGAGTAGGGGACACAGGGTACAAATGCAATTTGTGGTAATGAGCAAGCTGCCAGTATGAATCTGGTCTTCTTCACATCCTGGCCACAAGGGGTGACAACCAGCTCTGTATCTCATGAATATTCATAACCAATAAACAAAACAAAACAAAACAAAAACAATGCTCCTGTGCATCCATGGAAAACATACAACTAAAATTGTACTTAATTGTTGCTATGGTCTGAGTTGTTTGTGTTCCCCCCAAATTCATATGTTGAAATCCTAACCCCCAAGATAATGGTGTCAAGAGGTGGGTCCTTTAGCAGGTGATTGGTGCCCCTATAAAAGAGGTCCAATGTAGCTCATTTGCCTCCTTCACCCTGTGAGGACACAGCAAGAAGGCCCTATGAGCAGAAGGCAGGCCCTCAGCAGACACTGAATCTGCCTTGATCTTTCTGGCCTCTAGAACTGTGAGAAATAAATTTCTGTTGTTTAAAATTTACCCTGTGTATGGTATTTTGTTATAGTAGCCCAAACAAAGACAATAGTCAAAGTTTAACACTGGGAACAGGACAAAGATGTCTATTCTTATCACTTCCACTCAATGTGTACTGGAGGTGTTAATCAGTACAATAAGGCAAGAAAACAATTAAAGATACACAGATCGGACAAGAAGAAGTAAAATGGTCTTTATTCACAGATGACAAGATTACATATGTAGGAAATCCCAAGTATGCTACCCTTCAAAGTAATAAAACCAACTACAACTAGTAAATCAATTTAGCAAGGTTGCCAGATAAAAGGTCAACATACAAAGATGGACTTCCTATATGCTAGCAAGAAACAATTAAAAAATGAATTTCAAAAGAAACTATTTATAGTAGCAACACAAAAGCACAAAGATACTTAGGGGAAATTTTAACAAAATATTAGTAACACCTCTATGTTGAAACTACAAGACATTACTGAGAAAAGTTAAAGAACAGCTAAAAAGAAAGTAAACCACATTTATGAGTTGGAAACTCATATTGTTAAGATGTCAATCATCTTCTGATTAAGGTATAGACTCAATGAAATCCCAACCAAAATCTCAGGAGGCTTTTGTAGAAACTGACAGATTGACTCTAAAATGTGTATGAAAATGCAAAGTACATAGATTGGCCAAAACAATCTTGAAAACTTAACTACCTAACTTTGAGACTTAATACGGTTTTTCAATAATAAAGATAATGTAGGGCCGAGCCCATGGCGCACTCGGGAGAGTGTGGCGCTGGGAGCGCAGCGACGCTCCTGCTGCGGGTTCGGATCCTATAAAGGACTGGCCAGTGCACTCACTGGCTGAGTGCCGGCCACGAAAAAGACAAAAAAAAAAAAAAAAAAAAAAAAAAATAAAGATAATGTAGTCTTGTCATAAAGATAAACATTTAGATCAATGAACAGAAAAGAGTCCAGAAATAGACTCACACAAATATAGTCAATTGATTTTTGACAAAGATCCTAAGGCAATTCATTGAGTGAGAATAATTTTTTCAACAAATGGTGTTGAGACAATTGGATATCCATATGCAGAAAACTAAAAATGTCAAACTAAACCTCATCCCTTCGACAAAAATTAACTGCAAAAGCATCATAGATTTAAAATACAAAACTATAAAAGGTTTAGAAGAAAACATGCAGAAAAATCTTCCCTATCTGAGGTTAGGCAAAGAATTCTTAAATATGGCATCAAAAGTACAATTCATAAAAGAAAAATTTGAAAAAATTAAACCTCATAAAAATTTAAATTTTTGTACTTCAAAGGACACCATCAGGAAAGTAAAAAGACAACCCATAGAATATTTGTTGTAGGAGAAAACATTTGTAAATCATACATTCTGATAAATGTCTTACATCCATAATACATAAATACAACAATAGAAAGACAAATAGCCCCATTAAAAAGGGGTAAAGGATGTGAACACAAACTCATCAGAAAAGAAATACGTCCGTCCAGTAATCACATAGAAAATGCTCAATGTCATTACTCACTTGGGAAATGCCAATAGAAACCACAATGACATACCACTTCATACTCATTAGGATGGCCATAATAAAAAGTAATAAACAAGATAGGATGTGAGAAATTGGAACCCTCATATGATATTGGGGAAAATGTAAAATGGTGCAGCCACTTTGAAAAAACGTTTGGTAGCTCTTTAAAATTTAAACATAAAGTTACTATAGGACCCAGCAATTCCATCCGTATTTACCCAAGAGAAATGGAAACATATGTCCACACAAAAATTTTTACATAAATGCTTATAGCAGTATTATTCATAGTAGCCAAAAATTTGAAACAATCCAACGTCCATTAACAGATGAATGGATAAAAAATGTAGTATATCCATACAATGGAATATAATTTGGCCATAATAAGGAATGAAGTATTGATATATGCTATAACATGTATAAACCTAGAAAATGTGACGAGTATGAGAAGCCAGGCACATATAGCAAATTCCATTTATATGAAATGTTCAGAATAGACCAAACCATAGAGACAGAAAGTAGATTAGTGGACGCCAGGGGCTGGAGGGAGGGAAGACTGGGGAGTGACTATTAGTGGATACAGGGTTTCTTTTGGTGGTGATAAAAATGTTCTAGTATAAGATAACGGTGATGGTCATACAATTTTGTGAAAATACTAAAAACCACTCTTTGTACTCTTTGAAAAAATAAAAATTAAACAAAAAAATCTAATAAAAAAACATTAGGCACCATAACACTATGTAGCTTTTAAGGATTCATGCATATCTAAGGGTACACTCAAACTTATCACACTGAGTGCCCTTGGGGTGAAGAGGAAAAATAAGATAAAATGAGATAGGAACAGGAACCCCTCCCCCCCAAAAACTATAGGGACCAAGAATACATCAGTGGTTGTCAGGTGTTGGGGGTGTGGGGTGGGAATGAACTACAAAGTGTCAGCGTGAAGGAGTCTTTTGTCCAGTGATGGAGTTGTTCCATATCCTGACTGTTGTGGTGGTTTCACAAATATATGCATGTGTTAAAACTTATAGAATTGTACACCAAAAGAAAAAGTCATTAAAAAAATTTTTTTTACTGAATGCAAAGTTTAAAAAACCATTTTGATGCACCTCTGTTTTTATATCTATTATTTTAACCCCCCCTCCATTTTTTCATAAAGTGCCTGTGTTTCTCTTCTCTATGCGAACAATCTCCCTTAATCTGTTTTTTATTAAGTCAATTTGTTGGTTACTTCTCAGTTTAGTACATTTAAGGTGTGCTGCATGACTATTGTCAGGCTCTCGTAGTCAGAATTTCAGGGATGGATGAACCTTGTATATTATTTTCCTATTCACATATGAAGGTGTTGATTTCTTTGACATTAGAAGCTGCCTTAAAATGTTTTCAGCATTAGGCTTGAATATAATCACCTGCCAGTAAAAAACTGAGGCTGTGTTCAAAGGCGGAAACTAATGGTGTCAAAGAGCTTCCACTCTGGGTTCATGACACTTGCTCCCTGGGATTCACCACAGTGTTATAGGCAGAATTACTACTTGCTTCACGCAACATTTGCTGAATATATTCTACGTTGTTTTTTAGAGCATTGTGTGTGTTTGTCATTTTTGCTGCACATCCGTGGTTATCATGTGTTTTCAGTTCTCTCTCTAATATTCTTTGTGAGGCAGTGAATACCACCAGGGTTTCACTCTGGCAGCTCTTTGACTATCCAGAAACCCTGCTGGAGATGACATCCCTGTATGAATCTGTTTTTGTGTTGCTATAACAGAATACCTGAGACTGGGTAATCTATAAAGAAATTAGGTTTATTTGCTTAAGATTCTGGGACAGCTGCATCTGGCACAGGCCGGAGGCTGTTTCTACTCATAGTGGAAAGCGTCAGGCAGCCGACTGGTATAAGCAGATCACACGTTGAGAGGAAGCAAGAGAGAGAGAGAGAGAGAGAGAGAGAGAAGGGAAGTGCCAGGCTCCTTTTTAACAACCAGCTCTTGTAGGAACGAATAGGGCGAGCATTAATCCATTCATGAGGGATCTGCCCCCATGACCCAAACCCCTCCCAACATTGCCAAGTTGGGGATCAGATTTTGACATGAGCTTTGGGGGGACAACACATCCAACCTCTATCAATCACATACTATTTTACAAATTGGAAGCAAGAAAGGGACATGAGGTAGATTTCTGGGGTATGGGAATATTCTCTATCTTGATGGGGAGGTGAGTTACATGGTTTTACACATTTCTCAAAATTCATTGAACTGTACATTTAAGATCTGTGCAATTTACTGTAGATAAATTATGACTAAATTTAAAAAAACTGGAAAATGTTTTGTATTGAATTGTGTCCCTCCAAATTCATGTGTTTAAGTCTTAAATGTCAAGTACCTAAGAATGTGACCTTATTTGGATATAGAGTTTTTACAGAGGTAATCAAGATAAAATGAAGTCTTTAGGGTGGGCCCTATCCAGTGTAACTGGTGTCCGTATAAGAAGGGAAAATTTGGACATAAAGACTTTTAATTAAAAGCAATTAAGTGATCCACTAACAAAGGCTTGATTTAGCAAATATTCCTTTTCCCTCCAGCAGCTTTTTAGTAACTTTACATATCAATTAGGAACTTGTCTTTGAGCCAGCAACCTTGCTGTGTTACAAATCTTTATCTTACACCAGAGACTTTATAGCTTGAGGAAAATTTCCTGTCTTTTGCAAGGTCAATATTTGAAACTGCAAGGCTTTGGAAAACCAGGCCCTGTGAAGTACATTTGCTTTATGAATCCTCTACAGAAACCAATACTGGAAGCAAGAGAGATTTTTGTCCCTGAGCTAATAATAATTAATAATAGTTAAAACTTGAAGTATCTAACCTGTGTTCTAGGCACTAAACTGAGCACTTAATATGCATTATCATATTTAATACTAATACATATTTAATATTCACAACATTAAAGATGGGTACTATTGTTTTTTTTTTTATTTTGCTTGGTATCTTTTTCTAGTTTCTTGAGGTGAAGGCTTCATTCAATGATTTTCAGCTTTTCTTCTTTTCTAAAATTGCAATTATGGTTATAAATTTTTCTTTATGCACTGCTTTAGTTACATCCCACAGGATTTAATATCTTGTATCTTGCTATTCAATTCAAAATATTTTCTAATTTCTGTTATAACTCCTCTTTGACCCATGGGTTATTTAGTAAATCTGGCAATTGAGAAATCAGTCTGCCCTCTGTCAGAAATATTTATACAAGGGAATAAACTAAGCACATTCTGAGGGCTTCCAGTCAAGATGGGAGAATAGATGGTCCCCAACATCACTCTCTCCCATAAATCAGTGAATTTACAACTATAAAAAAGCAACAACAGCCAAGCTGGGGCTGCTAGAGGTCAGGGGAAGAGGAGCAGAGACCTATGGAGTGCATGAAGGCAGAAGTCATGATGAGAGAAAGAAAAAACTGCTCTAACCATTTCGAGCCCTAGCCCCATTCAGGCTGCAGCTGCTGAGTGCATGCAGCAGGGGCTGGCAAAAGCTGCAGCTGTGCCCTTTGGATGGAGTTGCTTGGAGGCGGCAGGGCAGAAAAGGGCCATCGTGGCTCCCAGGCCAGCAAGACCACTAATACGGTTCCTGTGGGCCCACACAGGAGCGAGGAGCCAGAACAACTGAAAAAAAGGAGCCACTCAGAGACTAATGAGTCATTGCAAGGGACTGGTGCATGGCCTGTCTCATGGGAAGTGTTTGCAGCATGGGTGGTGGGGGAGACAGGCCCACCGAGAGAACACTGGGGCATGGCAAGGACAGC
Organism: Cynocephalus volans; assembly: GCF_027409185.1. Taxonomy (NCBI): domain Eukaryota; kingdom Metazoa; phylum Chordata; class Mammalia; order Dermoptera; family Cynocephalidae; genus Cynocephalus; species Cynocephalus volans. The sequence continues at coordinate 83,019,369 of NC_084471.1, forward strand.
TCATCTGCCCCCAAATCAGTGTAGGACCACTCAGAGGAGTCTGGTCAGACATATAGAATTGCATGGGGTGCAATTTGATGAAAAGACTAGGCCCAGACCAGAGTTTCTGCATAACCCAGGTGCACTGGGTCTCTGGAGAGCCAGAAGTACCTATAAAGTCAACCATTAAAACCTGAGCTGGGGCTGGCCCCGTGGCTCACGTGGGTTTGGATCCTGTATAGGGATGGCCAGTGCACTCACTGGCTGAGCGTGGTTCAGATGACACTGAGCCAGGGATTACAATCCCCTTACCAGTCAAAAAAAAAAAGAAAAACAAACAAACAAACAAACAAACCTGAGCTGCACAAAAAGCCTTCCCCAGGGAATCAGCAGCAAAGCAGCAATTTAGCTCAACCACAGGGCTCAAGCACTGGTCCCCACATGAAGTTCCCTCATTTTAGAAGTAAGCAAAGGACAAAAAATTAGTTCCAGCACAGAGTTTAAATGGTGGGAACAACAAATAATCCAACATGGAAATGAAAGATAAAGTACCCACAACCAGAGGCAAAGTTTCATATTAATTAGTAAAGGTTTCATTTCACCAAAGAACACCTATAACACCTAGAAGGACTGGAAGTCCCCTGGGGTACCAAGCCAGAAAGGGGGAAGGGCCAGGGGCCTCAGCAATGCCCCCCAACATCCACAATCAATCCTGAGGGTGGGGGACCAGGGCCTCGGCCACATCCCCCTGAAACCCGCAGCCCGCCCAGTGGTGACCACTGACCTGCTGCAGAAAGTGCTCTGGGCTCTCCAGAGGGGGGACAGTTGGGGGCAAAGGGCCTCAGCCAGCCCAGCCACGACCACTGAGCCACTGCAGGAAGCGCCTTGGGCTCTCCCAAGCTGGGGTGATTAGGGGCCTTGGACCTCGGCCACGCCCCACCAATACCCACAGCCAGCCCAGCGGTGACCACCAAGCCACAGCAAGAAGGGCCCTGGGTTCCTGAGCTGGGACGGTGGGGGGATGAGGGCTTTTGCCACATCACCCTGACATCTGTACCCAGCCTGGCAGTGACCAAGCCACCACTGGAAGCCCCCCAGTCTCCCCTGTGGGAATGAGGGGGGTGCCACAGGCCTCAATCCCACCCCTCCTCCTTCCTCCTTCCATCCCATTTCCTTCCCCTTCCCCTCTCCCCCTCCCTCAAAAGTGCTCCACAACAACATCATAGAATGTAAAAATTATACTAATAAAATTAAATTTTCCTTAAAGAAAAAATTCCAATTTGTTGAGGAGCATGACATCAGAAGCAGGAGGTTCCTTATAATTTTACTCTTAGCCACAGTGCTTTCTGTACAGAACTGTCTTCTGGTCTCAGTAGTGTTTATGGCAGCCATCATGGCGAAAGATAGGACGGTGGAAAAAATGTTCCCGTGCAAATCAGGAGATTCCAGGGCTGGCTGGTTAGCTCAGCTGGTTAGAGCATGCTGTTGATAACATCGAGGTCCAGGGTTTGAGCCCTGTTACTGGCCAGCCACCCCACCAAAAAACAAACAGGCAGATCAGGAGATTCCATGCTATGGACTTTTAAACAATCTTCATATGTTAAGTTCATCACGAGAAACACGGAAATCGATATCAGAAATCACAATTTGAATGAATAGATTTGGGTGGAGGTAGAGAAACACTCACAAAACCATTTCAACAATTAGCAATCTGTTTATACGCAAATAACTCCCAAATCTTGAGTAAACAAGTAAGCGTTTTTATCACCATTTTACAGATAACTCAGTTATATATAAAAAGCTGAGTATAAGTGAATAAAAATACAAATGAAAACACATTCTAAGTGAACTGAAAGAGTTCTCACCTTAAAAACAACACAATGGGTTTCTCTACCAATTCCATTTGATAAATTTCTACATTTTTTCTGATAAATTTCTAATATCTGTGTTTGTTTATTTTCTCCTTACAGCAAATATGAGGTTTCTGTGTCAGAGGCAGACTGGTTATTTACTTATAGAATATCTTTTTATTGATTTCTCAGTACCCAATTTCCTTTTTGGGGTGATACAGTGAGAGCAGATGTCACCCTAAATGTATAGAGGGAGACTGTAATATAGGAGAGGGATCCCAAAATTATGAACCTGGTAGCTTATATATGAACTGCTGCACAGGTGCCTTCTTTCTCTCTTTACCTTTTTAATGTAAACAAACCCTCTGTTGGGAAAAAAAAGTGGAAGGTCTCTAGGTGTTACAACTCTTTGGAATATAAATGCAAGGCTCAAGAATTTATTACCATCTAAGTTATAAATAAATGGTTTTAGGGAGAGATAAACCTGTAAATCTCTCAGGAATAATTCACTTTCTCCAACTTCCAAGGCGTAGCTATTTGTCAATCATCCTTTAACCCAGGTTGCCAGTAATTTTTACTCAGGAAACCATGACTGCAGAATGTGGAAATAATAGCTGTTTCTCAACACCATAAAATGTATTTTGGTAGAATTGTATTTCCTCTTCATGGACAAGTGATCATTTTATCTGAAGGCTGCATAGCATAAGAGTAATGGAAGAAAGTGGTCAAAAGTATCTGGATTATGGAAATTCCTGAATGCTAAAAATTTTGGACAATGTATGTGTAGGCAAAGGGTAATCAATCAGTATCTCTGACTCCCTAAATTTAGAGGAAGAGTGGAATAACAGTGGTTTAGATACAGAAGAAAAAAAACTGCATGACTGTGTGAGTGGAGAATGAGAGATTTTCCAAAAAGCAGGGATCAGCAGGACTAAGAAAGTGCGAGAATGGGAGGGGTGGGAATGGTGAGTGATTTAACACTGTCAAATTCTTCATTTCAGAGAAATTGGGTGGGCTGAGGGCTGAGAGAATAACCTTAGGAGTTAACTTTAGATGCAGTGGATAAGTATATATTTTTAGAAATTTGTTTGGTTTTTGTCAATCATATTTCCTTTTTGCTTAAGAGCCTGTGGAAGAACAGCTTAATACCACTCAGTGGACCATTCAGTGGCCTGAGCAGTGGGAGCTGCAGACCAGTCCACAGTAGCAGGCTGAGTGCTCCAGTCATCAGTAGGGACCTGCTGAATAGTCACAGAGGCCACCTGCATGCCTTCAGACTAGTCTGTGACCCCAGGTGGATCAGCAGTAAACTCAGGAGCTAGAGCAGTCCATTCATCCTGAAATTTCCTCCTTGGTCATAGCTGTTTCAGCAGCAGCCTGCTCTTTCTCTCCAATCTCTTCAGGATCTTTGCAGAAGTATAGATCAGGCAAGACCTCCCATGGGTGTTCACAGGAGATGATGTCACACATATGCAGGACTTCTCGGCCCTGTCCACCACCTCAGAGCCTCTGAGTGAGCTCTGGTGTTGCATGGGATGGCAATGTCCACACAGCACAAGGAGAATCTGTGTCACACAGAGTGGGGTAGGAAGATTAACACAAGATGCCTCTGTGAGAGGCTGGGGGTCTGCCCTGGGATCAGTAACCACAGAAGACCCACCTCCTGGAAGGCTGCCTGGATCTGGTTAATGAAGGTTCGTGGAATGAAGCAGCCAGCAATAGGAGTGCCTCTGCACACAACCAGCCCAGTGACAACCACTGAGCTGCTGCAGGAAGTGCCCCGGGCTCTCCTGAGCCAGGGTGGTTGGGGGCCTTGGCCATGCCCCACGGACACACGCAACCAGCCCAGCAATGACCACTGAGCCACAGTAAGAAGGGCCCCACGTTACCAAGCTGGGGTGGTGGGGGGTAAGGGCTTTTGTCACACACCCCCCGACATCTGCACCCAGCCTGGCAAAGACCAAGCCACCACTGGAAGCCAACTGGTCCCCCTGTGGGAATGAGGGGGGTGCCACAAGCCTCAATCCCACCCCTCCTCCTTCCTCCTTCTTCCATCCCATTTCCTTCCCCTTTCCCCTCTCCCCCTCCCTCTCAACTGCTCCGCAACAACTTCATAGAATATAAAAAATAATAATATTAATAAAAAAAAAAAGGAGTGCCTCTGGTGGCAGCAGCAAACCTTAGCACAGCCTGCTGGCCAGTACTGGAGGATATGACACTGATGTGACCAGGGTTTGCAATGGCAACAATGGCACGAGCCACCAGCAGAAGCTTCTCCCAAGTCCTCTTCAGGTTTATGATGTAGATGCCGTCACTTTGCCTTTTGTAAATGTACTGTTCCATGTGGAAGCCAAGGTTGGTGCCACCTACATGGGTTCCTGCTGCAGGGAATTTGAGCACATCCTCCTTCATTTGGTGGACATCAAGGGCTCTAGACATTGTGAAATATTCCCTTTAAGTTAGGATGGGGATGCAGAACGACACCCCATGGACCCTTCTATGGGTAGTGCAGAAAGCTCGATGTTCTTATAACTGCTTGTATGCTGTCATCTGCTGCTGGGTATGTGTGGGACATAGAGGAAGGTAGGGAAGGGCATGATGAGGAAAGAAGAACATATTTACTTATCATAAATCCACAGAAAATGAAGTCCCATTTTTTCACTATGTTATCTGTAGAGTTTTGTAAGTGTCCTCATTTAGCACAGATTTGTCATTTTCTCCTTCAACTCTTGGAGTCTAGGTGCAGGCCAAGAGAAAGCAGAAAGCAGGCAGTGGGTTACCTAGGGTTGGGGCCTGGCCAGGCAGTTATAAGAACAATCAGATGTAAAACAGTGTACAGTATAGCCAAGTGAGATTAGAGCTGGGCTTAGGAATTGTGAGGATAGCAAGAAGCAGGGAGGCCAGAAGCCCTAACAATGGTAACCAACAGGGCCAGCATGAAGGAGGGATGTTGGGAGTAGGGGTCGGGGGAGGAAACCATGTCATTCAAGGTCAAGGACTGGAATGCAGGGTTCAGGTCTGAGAAGAGGGAGGTGAGCATAGAGAAAAGCCAAGTGGCTCCGCTTCTCAACCACAACCCTTTGAAAGATCAGGGTTAGCAGGAACGAGAGGTAAGAGAATGGGGGAAATTACAGAGGTGAGAGGTTAAGGTCAAAGGGAAACATTTTGAGATGCAGGTTCTAGCAAAAGGAAAACTCTCAGTGCTGAAGAGCCCAGTGGCATAACCATGCTGGGGAGTAGAAATTAAGGACCGTAGAGTGAAGGAGGCAATGGAACTGGGAAATGGACAAGAATACTGGACAAAGTTGAAGGTGAGGAGGATATCATGGGTGTGGGGTGTGCTGGGTATCAATGGGTCTCCACGGGCTGCAGGGACATTTGACTCTAAGGTGAGGAAGTAGAACGCATCATCTCCAGAGTTCTAACTGGAGTGTTGGCATAACACCACCATACAATCGTTCTCCGAAAAGATTTTTCTTTACTTATTGGGCCTGGCACTATGGGTTCTGTGGATTGTGGCTCTGATGCTACAGGAGTAAAATGAAAGAGGGAATAGCTGGTTGAAAGCCATAAGGAAAAAATTTATCCCCAATAGTTGAATGTACGAAGATACTTCAAAAAGTTCGTGGAAAAATAGAATTAAAAGATAATGTAAATTGTTCTGTGAACTTCTGAAGTACCCTTGTATTTCAAAAATAATTGCTACTAAAACAAGATTACATTTCTTCTTGTTTATTTTCTTGAAATTTAATTTTCTGAAGAATTAGAGTAAAAACATAAAATATGTGCTATTATCAAAATAATCTTGCAGATAGTTCAACTTGTGAAGTTTATCCTAACAATATTTATAAAATGACCGAAGATAGGATTAGGGATGAGGTATGTATGAGAAGATGTTTTTATCTTTGATTTCAGTAGTAAACATCAGCAAATATTTTATCCAATCCCAAATTTAAATATTCTATTATAATATTCTGATCCTTTAGCGACTTGTGCTCATCCATAAAAAGTTTGTGCTAGTCTTGCCTACTTCCAGGAAATATAATTTTTTTACATTTTAGTTTCCAAGTTAAACCAGCTGTAATTAATGTAAATTAAGGATGCCACCATAGAAAGCTGTTCCTTATCAGTCTCTCACATTGGAACTGTGCTATACAGAATCTTAATGAATTAGCTTCTAGGTTCAGAAAAATGATCATGGGAGAAGCCTAAAATACTTGTGTGCTATCAGTCTCGGTATGGTCTGTTGCTATGTAAAGGCCCAAAGCTGGCCTACCATCATGTTCCAAGGGTCTAAATAAAATTTATTATCAATGCTATAAGATGTTCCCATGGGAATGGGATGTTCTGGTAGAACAACGTCTTATTTAGAGTTTTCAGGCTGGACAAAAACCTCATATTTCTGTCAGTGTCCCAGTCATTAATAAAGAACTCTTGGCAGTATCCCAACCCTGAAGTAGCCACAGGAGTAGAGTGTGATGGTTATGCTCAGGATTTGACTTTGGGCTTTGAGCACTTTCCTCATCTCCCAGTCATAGTTTCCATATATTTTCATTGTCCTAGCCTGTTTCAGCTGCTATAACAAAATTCCACAAACTGGGTGGCTTATAAACAACAGAAATTTATTTCTCACAGTTCTGGAGGCTGGGAAGTCCAAGACCAAAGCAGATTCAGTTTCTGGTGAGGGCCTGTTTTCTGGCTTATAGACAGTGCCTTCTTGCCGTGTCCTCAAATGGTGGAAGGGACAAGGAGTCTCTCTCAGGCCTCTTTTATAAGGGCACTAATCCCATTCATAAGGTCTCTGCCCTGTGACCTAATCACCTCCCCAACGCCCGATCTCCTAATACCATCATCTTGGCGGTTAGGATTTCAACATATGCATTTTGGAGAGGACACAAACATTCAAGCCATAGCATTTATATTAATTCTTAGTTTCTTATATTCATAATATAAGAATAACAATAGTAGTAACCTCGCTGGAATGCTCAAGTCTAGTCTAGACTTAATATATCTAAAAAGCTAACTTGGGTTCTTAGAATGAATATTACACTCCAGATTTAAAGGACTTTTTAAAAGGTAAAATTATGAGTGTTATACGCATATAAATTAAACATATGTTAAAGATTTTATTTAACCCATTAATAAATGAGAGAACCAGTACAATATTGTAACTAGTTCAAAGGAGAATTCAGAGAAATGCTGAGATGAATTTACAAATAGAAATAAAAATGGTGAGTATTGACAGGGCCATAATCAATCGCATTCCTCTGGACACAATTTAACTTTCTATAGACAAGAATCATTTGCATTACATCAGTTCTCTGTAAGTTTCACAAGTTTTTGGAAACAAATTACATAAAGAACAATGCTTCCAAAGGGTACAAATAAAAAAAAGTTAGCTATCTATTGAGAAATAAAAAGTAAATCTTAAATAAACAGTAAAATTAACCAAGTAAAAATCAAATGGAAAATCTCTCTGCCTTTGGCCCATTGCTGTAATTTAGTAGCAGATATATCTTACAGAAAGTGGGAGCTGGCCATTTAGCTCAGTTGGTTAGAGTGTGGGGCTCATAACGCCAAGGTGCAGGGTTCAATTCTTGCATCTGCCAGCTGCCACACACTCACACACAAAAAAGTGTTCAGAGTTACCTAAATTGTACGATCTGCTGTTTTCTAGGTCACCTCTGTCACTCAGGGATGCTGGCGCTAACTTTATTGTCTCCATAAGAAAGATATAGTTAGGAAGATGCTTTTACCCAAAGAGGCAAAAACACATTATCATCAAATTAAACATAAATTTCTCCATTTGAGAGTTATTTGAGCAGCATGGAGTAATGAATAAGAAACCAGGTTAGGAATCAAAGGCCTGAATCTTCTGCAGCCAAGGCCAAAGCCACATAATATTGTGAACCTTTGTTTCCTTATATTTAAATGGGAATGATTATAATAATACAAGTATCAAAAGGTTGTTGGGGATTAAATAATGAATATGGAAGACCTCTATAAACTGGAAAGTATTATTCAAATGTTAGCTACTATCACTATATTAACCTGCCAGACTGAGTTACCTACAGATAGTACGATCTGTGCTGCAGAGATATAGGCACTCGGCATATGGAGGAGCAGAGGGTAAAGGAGGGTGGCAACCCTAATCCTGAAGCCAATTTGCTGTGTGACCCTGAACAAGTCATTGAACTCTCAGGGCTTTCATTGCCTTTTTGTCCCTTTTATTTAACAGACTAACCCTGAGGTTCTAATGAAGTAATAACTGGTGCTCAGAAATCTACAAAGACTACACAAATGTAAGGCATTGTCATTAGCCTGAATAAACATCAGGAGCTGATTTTACCAAAATGGAATTAAAGAAAATTTTCATTTATTCATTATCCAGAAATATCCTTTACTGTATAGAGTAACCATTTTCATGCTCAAAAAATGAAAATTTTTTTCTAAATTTAAATCATACATATTAATTAAAGGTCATATATGAGTCTAAAAGGAAAGTTTATAGATTCTCTTGCTTAGAACTTGGCAAAATAAGACATAAGTCAATCTCTGCTATTGTTTTCATTTATAGTCACATTTGGCCTAATGTTATACCATAAGTGAAGGAAATCATCCATTGCAATGAAATGGCATTTGTGGTCGAGTCATTAAAGCTGGTTTCTTTAGAAAGGATTGTCCTAAAAAAAAAAAAAAGACATACACATGAGTCTTGAAATAAGATTTTAATGATACTATATAGTTTACGGATCCTCCCCAAAATTAAGAAGAATTTTCAGTTTTTCTGTTATTTGGTCCCCGAGTAGTAGATATTGAGATATGGTAATGGTTTTAAAAAATATATATGGCCATAAAAACTTAAAAATAATAGAATAAAATAATAAGCATCATGTAGTCCTAAAAACTAAATAATATAACTATAACTAGCACTCATTTTCTCCCATTCTTTGATTTCCTTTTATTTTCTCAGGGAATTTTTTGGTGCAAAAATGGTACAGTTTTCGGGCGAGCCCGTGGCACACTCAGTAGGGTGTGGCGGCGCTGGGTGCGCGGCGACGCTCCCGCCGCGGGTTTGGATCCTATATAGGAATGGCCGGTGCACTCACTGGCTGAGTGCCGGTCACGAAAAAAGACAAAAAAAAAAAAAAAAGGTACAGTTTTCAAAGTATTCACTTCTTTGTTCAATTTTACCATTTTTAGTTGATAACAAATTATAGCAACAAATTACCTAGTTTTCAAACTTACTTAGCCTGTACTGAGTTATTTTTTTTTCACTTTCTTTAATAGTATTTTATTGGCATCTGTTTCGTATAGTATCTCTCTCTGATTTTGTGTTTCAGCAAGACAGACGAAGCCATTTTTAACAGAAATAACAGAACCTATCATCTTGTACCATGTTAAGATTATTTCAAGTTTAACTCAAATCAATGCTTCTCTTGACATGGGGCTAAAGATAAACACACACAGAAACACACACATGTAAATTAGCAAGAAAGAAAATCTCTTTCGTGAATACGCCACTAAAAGGGAATAAAAAGGTGGGAGGAGAAGAAGCTTTACGCTGAAGTATTGAGGTAATTAAGCCAGTGTCCAGGGCCAAAGAGCTCGGTCATAGCCTGCCCAGGGTCATGAAGCCCTGCCAATAGCCCTCTGACACTAAAGATATAAATGCTGTGACCTTTCTGCCCTTTTCTCCTTACTGCTTGCACAGACCTAGGCGTAGATCACCGCTGCTTTGCTTTAGATAGCTGAGAAATGTTCCATTTCCTGGAACGATTTGCCCTGTGATTTTTCCCAGAAAACATCTGCATACTTCCTTATCTGCTGATTCCCTCCTGCTGTCTATATAAGCTGTGACCTTCTGGCTAATAAATGAGACTTGATCAGAATACTGTCTTGTCTCCATTTCTCGCGTCTCTTGTCCCATCCAATTCCCACTCCCCCCTCCAGGGTCTGTGTTGAATATCCCGCGGGTCGGGACAAGTCAGTTCTATTACTGTGAAGAAAAAAGAGAATAAGCAGTGCAATGATCTTAAAGGACATGGTAGGGGTGCAGATAACAGGCCACACGTGGAGCCCTTGACAAGGTCCTAATAAAAGATGATGAAGGCGACTTTGTCAAGCAGTGTATATATGTCAGCTCGTCTGGGCAACTGTGACTTTCATAGGAATGAATTGAGCCAGCAAAAGAACTTCCTAAAGAAGCTCAGGAGCACATGTAAGAAAATGATATATCCTTAGGCAAATTAGGAATTCTAGAATAATTCTTAATTGAGATGGCATATAAACATTTATACCTAAAAAACCAAACCTAGCTTTATCACCACATTCAAATAGTTTAAATGTTTGAGTTTAAAAAACCTTTTGTTTTTAAGGAAAAGTTTAATGCTAATTTTAGTTTTTCATCTTTGTAGATAAAATGGAGTGTGGCACTAGTACAACGTGAGATGACCGAACTTCTGATAAATTATTTTGATTTATTTAAACAAAGAACATGGTAGGTACTTTAAGATGTACAAAAAAATGAACAAGTATGTATATCTTGGCCTCCTGAAGCTTATAAACATGGAAACCATTTCAGTATGAGTGTTAAATTGTTAATGCCCTGAGAAGTAGAGATAAATGTATTACCACTTTCATTTATTCTAGCCATTTTTACCTGTGTTTTTCCATTTATTTTACTTTCAACATGACTATTAAGTTCAGAAGTTCAACCCTTACTCCTACCCTACTTGCCCAGTACCACTTCCACCATGGCCATTGCCAATATTACCAACATGTGTACTAGTAACACTAATAGAAAGACAAGATACAGAATTCTACTCCTGTCTGCTCTTCAGTGACCCTTTATTATCAATCCTTAAGAGAGCAATAGGTGAGCTAGCAAACACCATTGATTATGTCTAGGAGTTATTCATACAAAACAAAGTTATCACTACTAAATGCAGGTAAATCTCACCTTTTCCCCTTATTTTTACTACAAATTGTTGTAGTTGCAAATGGTAGTTGTGCTATTTTGGTCACAACACTTTAAAGCTCCCCCCCATTTTTTTTTTCCACACCAGTGTTTTTCCAAAAGTGTATTCATGGGATGATTTGTCCAGGGAAACCTCTACCAAGACACAAGAGTTTCTTAGGAAATTCTGAATACCACACTGCTTTTGAAAATTCACACAGTGAACTAGTGTATTAACAATCCTCACAACAAAGGAACCTACTTATCTTTGCTTAACTCAGCATTTCCAACGTTTATTTGACCTGAGGACTGCCCCCTGACCCCACAGAATGAGTAGTTCCGAACATCCCTCAGAACTTGTGTTTCCAGGAAAACACTCTGGTACCCCCTTCTCTTGACTGACAAGGGATAGAATCAATTCAGATCAATATTACATCTTCCCGAAGCTTGAATGTCCTAACAACCAGTTCTAGGAAGGGGCGCTGGCACCACAAATACATGAGTGTTGAGAAGAAAAGGAGTTCTTGGAATCACAAGGCCGCTTGATCAGTGGTAAATGTCCCACCTGCTTAAGAAGTTCCCCAGATTGAAAAGAGCCTGGATACGCTGTGAATGTAGCTGGAGAGCCCTCTGATAGTATGCCTTTGCCTGGGCCATATCTCTGGTCAGTGTCCCAGGGTTGTTCAGGGCACTTGCACGGTGTGATTTCTAAAAAGTTAGAAATATTAAGCTATGACTGTTCAAACACCTTTAATTGTGGCACAGTTTGCTCTTTCCCCTGGGTATTCCATGACTAAAATGAAACACTGAATTCTTCCTTTACTTTCTCTTCAGAAAGGGTATGACCATGACAATCTTTATGCTCACCTTTTTTGTCAAAATAAAAAAAAGCACTTGTATTGGTCTGTTCCTGTTGCTTATAGCAAAATACTTGAAACTGGGTGATTTATAAAGAAAACGAAATTTATTGCTTACAGTTACTGAGGCTGAGAATTCCAAAGTCTATCTGGTGGTGGCGACAGAGATCCAGGGGTCTCACATTGCAAGACAGTGGAAGCAGAGGGAGCAGAGAGGAAGAGAGACTCATTTCTCTTTTTTAAAAGACCTTAGAACCACTCCCCCGATCACCATTTTTGGTGATCCATTCACTACTGCATGGTCCTACAATCTAATCACCTCTTCACGGCTCCACCTTTCAGTTACCATAACAGGATTTCCTACCCTCTTCACAGTCATAGTGGAGACTGAGTTTCTAATGCATAAAACTTGGGGGACACAATTCAAGCTTCAGTGAGGGGATATAATTCAATCCACTACAGCATTCAAAAGTTGTTTTAAAATTTTGCTTTTGAAGCTATACAAATTTAACAGGACAGCATAGATTGACACACGCCATTATAAATATAACTCTTAAGTAATGCAAGCTTTAGAATTATTTGCAAAGCCAGCATGATTAAATAAATTTCAACCCTTTATGGCCTATAGAGCCTAGGGGCTCTCCGACCTCTAATAGATAAAGGGGTAACCAGTGAACACGGTGAGGGCGATTCCCCATTATTTCCTTGATGACAAGCAGAAATAGAAAGCATATCTGGGACATTTTCCTCCCTTTATCACAGAAGAAGTAATTTCTTAAAACTTGATCTTTTCCTTATTTCTCTGGGTTTTGGGAGCCTTGACATGAACATCTGAGGTGAAAACTCTAACTATGGGAAAGGACAGTCTAAATTCCATAGGAGCTTCCACAGAGGACTCACTTATACGTTAAGGTGCCAGTCTGACCGCCAAGCACCTGGTCCTTTCCAGCTGGTCCTCAGGACACCTTCGTGTGCTTTGTTATCTACTCGTCATCCGGCTGCTATTTGAATAGTCGTATTCACTTACTACAGAATTGTTTTTCTCTTCTTTTTCTTTTTGATCAGAAATGAGAAATAAGTTCATGCTGAGCTCTCAGAACCAGAAACAAACATCCACGAGGAAAAAAAAAAAAAAAACCTCTGTGAGAAGGCCTTTAATGTACATTGTGCTCAAAGTTAGAGTAGAGACTACGTTATAACAAATAGCCCTTAACGAGAATTGGCTCGTTGGTATTTATTATAATTTACTGATTCTATTACCAAGCACAGTCCTCCATCTGGATAATGTGTAGACTTTTTTTTTGTTCCTGGTAATAGCAAAGGTCTGCAAGTAATATCCTCTCTCTAGGTAAATATTTCTGCAGGCTTCACCCAACCCCAGGCAAGCACCACATTATTTATGAAACAAAGCTGAATTTTATTAAAAATATTCTTCAACATCCAATAAAAGATATCACTTTTGATTTTTTTATAGATTTAATTTTATAAAACATTTACTTGTACCTTTCTTCTATTTACCGCAGAATCATGCAAAGATAAAACCTACTTTGTGTTTTTCCCCTTTAATTAAGCATGTGTTTGAATTATATGGGAGCTGAAGGTCTTCAGAAAAACCAAGAGGGGATTATTTCCATTGGAAAGAGGAATAATTTAAGAGATGTCTGTGCTGTCATATCAATTGTCAGAATAAACTAAAGCATATCTTGAATCTGACTTCCACAGGTATGTTATACGAAAGTTCTGTTTGTAGAATTTTCTTATCCTATCACTCATGAAACCTAGATTTTTAGGACTGAAAAATACTCCAGGTAAACTCAATTTCAAGACATGGCACTATACTTTCTTCACATTGGTCTTTCCCCTGCTCAGTGTGGGATTCCTCCCTTATTTCCAGGAAGTAATCATCAACCAACCTAAGCTGAACTCAGCTCATGTTATAACATGGGTGATCCAATAAACCTCCCTCCTGTTTATTTGCCAACATAACTTAAAGAAAAACCAAGGTTGCAAAAATCAGTAGCATTTCTTTTCTCCAATAGTGAACATGCAGAATGAGAAATCAAGAAAGCCTGCCCATTTACAATAGCCACCAAAAAAATAAAATACTTAGGAATTGAGTTAACCAAGGAGGTGAAAAATCTCTATAATGAGAACTACAAACTACTGCTGAGAGAAATTAGAGAGGATACAAGAAGATGGAAAGATATTCCATGCTCTTGGATTGGAAGAATCAACATAGTGAAAATGTCCATACTACCCAAAGTGATATACAAATTCAATGCAATCCCCATCAAAATTCCAAAGACATTTTTCTCAGAAATGGAAAAAACTATCCAGTCATTTATATGGAACAATAAAAGACCATGCATAGCCAAAGCAATGCTGAGCAAAAAAAATAAAGCTGGAGGCATAACACTACCTGACTTTAAGCTATACTACAAAGCTATAATAACCAAAACAGTATGGTACTGGCATAAAAACAGACACACTGACCAATGGAATAGAACAGAGAATCCAGAAATCAACCCACACACTTACTTCCATCTCATCTTTGACAAAGGCACCAAGCCTATTCACTGGGGAAGGGACTGCCTCTTCAGCAAATGGTGCTGGGATAACTGGATATCCATATGCAGGAGAATGAAACTAGATCCATACCTCTCACCGTATACTAAAATCAACGCAAAATGGATTAAGGATTTAAATATACACCCTGAAACAATAAAACTTCTTAAAGAAAACATAGGAGAAACACTTCAGGAAATAGGACTGGACACAGACTTCATGAACACGACCCCAAAAGCACGGGCAACCAAAGGAAAAATAAACAAATGGGATTATATCAAACTAAAAAGCTTCTGCACAGCAAAAGAAACAATTAACAGAGTTAAAAGACAACCAACAGAGTGGGAGAAAATATTTGCAAAATATACATCTGACAAAGGATTAATATCCAGAATATACAAGGAACTCAAACAACTTTACAAGAAGAAAACAAGCAGCCCAATTAAAAAATGGGCAAAAGAGCTAAGCAGGCATTTCTCTAAGGAAGATATACAAATGGCCAACAGACATATGAAAAAATGTTCAACATCACTCAGCGTCCGGGAAATGCAAATCAAAACCACACTGAGATACCACCTAACCCCAGTTAGGATGGCTAAAATCCAAAAGACTGAACGATAAATGCTGGCGAGGTTGTGGAGAAAAAGGAACTCTCATTCATTGTTGGTGGGACTGCAAAATGGTGCAGCCTCTATGGAAAATGGTATGGAGGTTCCTCAAACAATTGCAGATAGATCTACCATATGACCCAGCTATCCCACTGTTGGGAATATACCCAGAAGAATGGAAATCATCAAGTCGAAGGTATACCTGTTCCCCAATGTTCATCGCAGCACTCTTTACAATAGCCAAGAGTTGGAACCAGCCCAAATGTCCATCATCAGATGAGTGGATACGGAAAATGTGGTACATCTACACAATGGAATACTACTCAGCTATAAAAACGAATGAAATACTGCCATTTGCAACAACATGGATGGACCTTGAGAGAATTATATTAAGAGAAACAAGTCAGGCACAGAAAGAGAAATACCACATGTTCTCACTTATTGGTGGGAGCTAAAAATTAATATATAAATTCACACACACACACACACATACACACAAAACCGGGGGGGGGGAGAAGATATAACAACCACAATAACTTGAAGTTGATACGACAAGCAAACAGAAAGGACATTGTTGGGGGGGAAGGGGGAGGGAGAAGGGAGGGAGGTTTTGGTGATGGGGAGCAATAATCAGCCACAATGTATATCGACAAAATAAAATTAAAATAAATAAATAAAGAAAGAAAGAAAGAAAAAAAAAAAGAAAAAGAAAAACCAAGGTTGAAGAGGCAGGGAATGAGTCCTCTAAACAGCTGACAATTGTGAGAGTTGATGCTTACCTGTGTAAGTGCTAGAGAGTAAGGAACTTTTCTAATAAAATTCTTTTTTAAAGGCACTATCACACTTCTCCACCCATGTAAACAGAATATAGTGGATATAATGTAACCTTTTCTTGTTTTGGGGGCAGGATGGATGGGAAGCTGCTTGGGTGAAATGGAAACAGAATTGGATTGAGAGTCAGAAGCTCCAGGCTCCATTATGATTATGACACTTTCTAGCGGTGCGGCTTGGATTTGTGTCCATGCTTTAGTTTCTTCCTCTGTAAAAGTGGGACTAATAGCACATCTCACTAGACTGCTGGCGAACCACTTAGATGATTTATGTAGAAGTATCCAGGGCCACACCTGCTACAATCTAACAAATGTGGTTGTTTCTCTGTTGAGCCTACCCCTTCCAATAACTGGTGGTTTTAGGGGCCTTGGATTGTTCAGGTGGAGACGGAGGTGAGCTCATGCAGCTGCAGGACCTCCGAGTGGTGACTCAGTTGTCTCTACAGGCCTAATCAACCCCATGGTTGTCTCATCTTCTGAAAAATAATTTTCTTCATTTCTATTGACAGCTTTGACTTGCTCCCTTCAGTCAAAATATCCGTATTTCTTTGTCACTAACAGAGTGAACACTCAAGTTTTCTTGCATTTGTTTCCCTACACTGTGTGTGAAGGATGAATGACCCGCTCCATTTCAAAACTGCAGGAATGTTCTTTATTGAGAGTGCCTTCCAAAGTGTGTCAATTCTTTAGCATCCAAAGCAAATGATCCTCATAGACACCAAACCAATTTTTCTCCATGTCTTTTTGTCAGACTCAACATCAAATGGAATGCTAGGAATACACAAGTCAAAAAAGGGCTTTACACTGCACAACCCCTCACAACTGGCCAGCGGGGCTCCTCCTAGGACGGGGACCCCGACACTGAGGAGAAATGCTGGGAGTGGAGTTGGACAACAAAGGCAGCGGAAAGAGAAGGTCTAGACCAAGGTGGGGAAGGAAGGAAATGCGGGACCCTACACAAAAACCACAAACAGGAATCTTTTCTGACTTCACAAAGCTTTGTGCAGTCAGAAAAGCTTCCTGAGCTTTCCTGAAAGTCCAGGAATACGAATTTTACATAAACATGAGCATTATAATAGTATTGAGGGAAATTTCCATGCAAAGTTATTATAAAAATAAAAGGAGCAGTATGACATCTAGAGAGACAATGAAAACACACCGGAAAGGTGTACCCACAACCCAGATAAAAACTGTTACCTATTGTTTCAAAATGGGCTAAAAACAAGACAAGACATGAAGAACATAAAATCAGAACTAGAAAAATATAGGAATGAAGTGACTGAATTTAGGAAAGAATTAGAAATAAAAGCAAAATAAATCAGTTTAGAAATGAAGACTGAACTATAAGAAACATAAGAACAAGTAAACACAACAGATAATGCCTGAGTGGAAGATATAGAAGAAAAAAAAAAAACTAAAATAAAAAGATGAATAAAGAAATATTTTTTATTTCAGAAAACTCATATGTTAAAAAAGTGTTAGTAGTGTGTGTAGACAGGCAGCATTCATCCATTCAACAAATGTTCATTATAGGCCCACCATGTGCCTGATACTGTCCTCTGTGCTGAGGATATAAGCAGGGACCCCTGCTCCTGTGGTGAACACCTTCCAGCAGAGGCGGGCAGGCAGCTAACGCAGCGCGAAGCAAGTACGGTAGAGGGTGCAGAGAGCTGCGGAGACGCGCAAATCAGGGCAGAGGGAGAGGCAGTGCCGGGGGTGGGGGTTGTATTGCGATTTCATGCGGGGTGTTCAGGGAAGGCCTCGTGGAGAAGGTGACAGATGGCCCGAAGGAAGAGGGGAGGTGAGCCGCGCAGACACTAGGGGACAAGCGCTCTGGGCAGACGGAACAGCGAGTGCAGAAGCCCAGGCGCGGGGCTGTGCCTGGTGCGCGCGTTCCAGGAGCAGCAGGAGCCGCACGTGGCTGGAGCTGGGGGAGAAGAGCCATCGGTAGGCGACGGGGACAGAGAGGGAGCGGGCCACTGTCAGGGCTTCACTCCGGGGGAGGTGGGGGCCGGTGCAGCGTCCTGAGCCGAGGAATGACTTGATCAGGGATCCCCGAGGTTGACCTGGTGGGAACTGATGGGGCGGAGGACAGACGTGGAGGCGGGAAGCCCCGGGGAAGTTCCCGCAGTGATCCAGGCTGGAGAAGGGGGTGGCTCCATGGAGCGGAGGTGGGTGGCGGTGGAGCGCACAGGGTGTCATGGTAGCTAGCACTTAGGATTTACCAGTTGGTATCGGACATTGTTCCAAATGCTTAGCATGAATGAGCTGATTTAATTCTCACAAGAACTCTGTGAGATAGCCAGCAGCATACTCCCACTTTAACAGAGAATCTAAGCAACATCCTGTCAAAATTACCTCATTGATTCCTCATAGAGCATCCGTTCAGCTAGTTTTTGATGTGCAAGCATGGTATGAAGCAAACATTTTGAATAAAATGATAGTGCTTTGAATTTAAAGTGTATGTACACTTGTGACCACTATGTGTTTAAAAGTCTATAGTTTATTTTTACATAAAATAATGCTTCTTGGATTTGATGAACAAAACTGCTGGACTTAACACAGCATGTATAGTGAGAGTGTAATTTCATCAACAAGAAGACACAAAAATAATGACGAATTTCCAATTGAGATGTCATAAAAGATATTCAAGGCTCTACATATGATCAACAATATAATAACAACACCACTCCAGCAGGGGAACCACTTCCACGTGTTGGAATTTTAATTCCTTCCAGAAATATGATATCTGAGGCCATCTGTAGTTATGAGAGTTATTTTAAAAGTTCACTCAAAATAAGCTGTGTAAATAAGGTGGTGTATTTTTAAAAATTTCAGTGGGTTCTAGTTTTTGCAGTGTTCAAACTGCACTTGTTTTATTGAGCACGTGTTCGTAGAAAATATAATGCAATAATTTTATTGAGTGCACTTAGGATAATCATCAAAAAGTAGGTTAATTTGTGGCTGCAATTAGCTTTTTGTATTTCATTGTAGCTCTAATAATATGTTTCTTTAAAATTCACCCATTTATTTCTTTTTAAAATAAATGTTTTTCTTATTTAAAAATGTATATTTTCAAGTCTTATGGAATATTCTTGATAAGTTCCAGTTGTCCACACAAGAAGAATGGTTAAGTACTATATCAATGAGCATTATTGTTATAACAAGCCTCTATTGTATGAATTAAATGAATTTTAATAAAAACAACATTAGTCCCTTCCTTTACCATGTTTTAGCAAATTAAAAAGCAAGATAGGGTTTCGTTCATGCAGAATTATTAAAAATATAGTCCTTTCTTTTTAGTTTATACCAATAGGAAACAACATGATCAGGAGCCTTCAATCCTATTTGAACACAGTTTTCTTTTCCTTCAGATTTTTTGTTTAAAACATCAATAACAGACATAATTCGGAGCATATAGGGCTATTCTAAGGTTCCCATAGCTACCCAGGCACACTTGAGTCTCCCACAGGGCGGTGCAATGTATCTTCCGCTTGACTGCAATACTGGGGGCAAAAATCAATCTTAGTTGATTTACTGTACATTTTATGCTGAGCCCATACATGTGAAGAGGAAAATAGCCATGTGGGTGACTGAGGATCTCAGCACTGTCATCAGGATTAAATCCTGCCGACAGCTAATATTCAAACACCCAGGACACATCAGCAAATCTTAGAGTGCTGGGTGCAGCAGAGCATTATAGGAAGAAGTGGCAGGAAGGACATCTTAGGTGAACAAATGTTCAAGGGAATGCGGGGTCATATTTTGGTGACATTGAAGGGACCAGCCTGACTCACTGGGCGGTAGCAAACCTTATTCTACATTCCCAGATGCAGGGTTCCTGAAGACAAGCTGAAAATAATCAACCGATAATTATTATCCAGAGAGTCTGAACAATAGTAGAAGCTATAGTTTTTATTATTTTACCTATAGTAGATATATTTCTCCTTTAATGAAACTCTTTTAAGAGATCTCTATTTAAAAGTCACCAGATTACTGGACATTCTCCAAACCCTCTGTGAAATTTGCTAAGTTATGTCCTCATAAAACTTGAAAAAGTGCACTGCCCTTTGCAAGCCCGTGCACTTTGCTTTCACTGGTTGAGTTGTTTGCTTGCTGAGTCACTTGTATTTATTCCCAAGTTTATTTCAGTTGTACTTTTTATTGTAATTGCATAATTTAGTTGTATGGAAATGGATAAAATTTGAGTGTGACCAGAGTTGTCATTTCTATGAAAACCACATGCCAACTTTACAAAGGCTGAAAAAGTGAAGTTGCTAGGAAATATAAAACCTACTGTTCAATTAGGTGTCAATGAGACACTGTAAAAGATTGGAGGAAAAAAAATCATGAAAATCACTAATTTTCTACTCAACTTACTTGGCAAATACATTTAAATTTTCATTCTACTTTATTATTGTTTTTAATTCAAGATATTTTAACATTTACTTGTACATATCGGTGGGGCACAGTGTGTTGTTTCAATACAAGCATATAAAGCATACTGATTCACTTAGGGTAGACAGCCTGGTTTTGTACCCATTAGTTCACCACTTCTGCTCCCCCCTCCCCCAGGCCTCTGGTAACCATTATTCTACTTTGCATCTATGAGAACCACCCACCCCTTTTCTTTTTAGATTCCACATATGAGTGATTTCATGTGGTATTTGTCTTTTTTGTGCCTGACTTACTTCACTTAACTTGACGAGTTCCAGTTCCATCCATGTTGCTGCAAATTATGGGATATTATTTCTTTTTATAGCTGAATACTATTCCATTGTGCATATACAACCATAGTTTTTTTTACCCATTCATCCATCATAGCCATTTAGGTTGATTCCATCTCTTGGCTATTGTGAATAGTGCTTCAATGAACATGGGAGTGCAGGTGTCTTTTTGATGTATTGATTTCATTTCCTTTGAGTATATACCCAGTAGTGGGATCGCTGGGTCCTAAGGTAGATCTATTTTTAGTTCTCTGAGGAACCTGCATACTGCTTTTCACAGTGGCTGTACTAGTTTACACTTCCACCAGTGATGTGGGCAAGCTCCTTTTTCTCTGCATCTTGCCCACATTTACTATTTTTCGTCTCGTTAACAATGACCATTCTAACTGGAGTGAGATGATATCTCATTGTGGTTTTAATTTGCATTTCCCTGATGATTAGTGATGTTGAGCACTTTTTCATGTGCTTGTTGGCCATTTACATGTCTTTTGAGAAATGTCTGTTCAGGTTCTTTGCTCATTTTTTAGTTTGGTTATTTGTTTTTGTGCTGTTGAGTTGTTTTGAATTCTGTATATATTCTGGTTGTTAGTCCCTTGTGTGATGTGTAGTTTGCAAACACTCTCTCCCATTCTGTAGGTTGTCTGTTCACTTTGTTGACAGTGTCCCTCATTGTGCAGAAGTATTTTCTAGTTTGATGTATTTTTGCTTTAGTTGCCTGTGCCTTTGTAGTGTCTCTCAAAAAGCTCTGCCCACTTCCATTTTGTGTAGCATTTCCCCTATGTTTTCTTTAATAGTTTCATAATTTTGGGTCTTAAATTTAGATCTTTGATCCATTTTGAGTTGATTTTTGTGTATGGTGAGAGATAGGGGTCCAGTTTCAATCTTCCACATATGTATATCCAGTTTCCCCAGCACCATTTGTTGAAAAAACTGTTCTTTTCCCACTGTTTATTTTTGGCACCTTTGTTGAAAATCAGTTGGCTGTAAAAGTGGGGTTTATTTCGGGGATCTCTATTCTCTTCCATTGGTCAATTTATTGGTTTTTATGCCAATACCATGCATTTAAAGTCAGGGAATGTGATGCCTACAGCTTTGTTCTTTTTGTTCAAGATTGCTTTAGCTATATGGGGTCTTTTGTGTTTCCATACAACTTTCAGGGTCATTTTTTTCTATTTCTGTGAAGAATGCCATTGATATTTTGATAGGGTTTGAGTTGAATGTGTACACTGCTTTGGGTAATACAGACACTTTGATGATATTAATTCTTCCGGCCCATGAATATGATATAACTTTCCATCTATTTGTGTTCTCTTTAATTTCTTTCACCAATGTTTTATAGTTTTAACTGTGGAGATCTTTCACCTCCTTGGTTAAATTTATTCCTACATATTTCATTTTTGTTGGTAGCTATTGTGAATGGGATTACTTTCTTGATTTCTTCTTTGGCTATTGTGTTATTGGCATATAGGAAGGCTATCGATTTTTGTGTGTTGATTTTGTATCCTGCCACTGTACTGAATTCATTTATTAGTTCTAGTAATTTTTTAGTGAAGTCTTTAGGGTTTTCTATGTAGACGATCATGTCATCTGCAAATAGGGATAGTTCGACTTCCTCCTTTTTGACTTGGATGACTTTTATTGCTTTCTCTTGTCTTATTGTGCTGGCTAGAACTCCTGGTATTGTGTTGAATGAGAGTGAGGAAAGTGGGAATTCTTGTCTTGTTCCAGATCTTAGAGCAAAAGCCTCCAAATTGTCCATTCACTTTGATATCGGCTGTGGGTTTGTCATATAAGGACTTTATTGTGTTAAGGTACATTTCTTCTATACCTAATTAAAGTGTTTTTATTTTTTTTTATCATGAAGGGGTGTTGAATTTTATCAAATGCTTTTTTTGAATCTATTGAAATAATCATGTTTTTTTTTCTTCATTCTGTTGATGTGATGTATCATATTTATAGATTTGCACATGTTGAACCATTCTTGCATCCCTAGCTAGGATGAGTCCCACTTGGTTATGGTATATGATCTTTTCAACGTGTTTCTGGATTCTGTTTGTCCATTTGCTAGTATTTTGTTGAGGACCTTTGGACCTGTGTAGAGATATTAGTCTGTAGTTTTCTTTTTTTGGTGTGTCTTTTTTCAGTTTTGGTATGAAGTTAATGCTGACTTCACAAAATGAGTTTGGAAGTATTCCCTTCTTTTCAACTTTGTATGACTTTGAGAAGAATTGATATTAGTTCTTTTTAAATGTTTGGTTGAATTCAACAGTGAAGCCATCTGGTCCTGAGGTTTTCTTTGTTGAAAGACTTTTTATTACTGCTTCAATCTCATTACTTGTTATTGGTCTGTTTAGGTTTTCTAGTTCTTCATGCTTCAACTTTGGTAAGTTGTATGTGTACAGGAATTTATCCATTTCTTCTAGGTTTTCCAGTTTGTTTACATATAGTTGTTTATAGTAGTCTCTTATGATCTTTTGTATTTTTGTGGTATCAGTTGCAATGTCTCCTTTTTCATTTCTGATTTTACTTATTTGAGTCTTCTCTTCATTACTCTAGCTAAATGTTTCTCAGTTTTGTTGATATTTTTGAAAAACAAACTCTTTGTTTCATCAATCTTCTGTGTTTTCTTTTCAATCTCTAATTCATTTATTTCTGCTCTGATCTTTCTTATTTCTGTCCTAGTGATTTGGAGTTTGGTTTTTTTCTTGTTCTTCCAGCTCCTTGAGGTGTAACATTAGGTTATTTGAAGTCTTTCTACTTTTTTTGATGTAGGCATTTATTACTACAGTCTTCCCTCCATAGGTTCTGGTATGTTGTGTTTTAATTTTCATTTGTCTGCAGGAATTTTAAAATTTCCTTCTTGATTTCTTCTTCAACCCATTTGTTGTTGAGGAGCATGTTGTTTGATTTCCATGTATTTGTACAGTTTCTAGTGTCCCTTTTGTTGCTGATTTCTAGTTTTATTCCATTGCGGTCAGAAAAGGCAGTTGATATGATTCTGACTTTTAAAATTTTGTTGTGGTTTGTTTTGTGTCCCAACATATGGTCTATTCTAGAGAATGTTCCATGTGCTGCTGAGAAGAATGTGTATTCTGAAGCTGTTGGATGGAATGTTCTATAAATATCCATTAGGTCAAGTTGGCCTATAGTAGAGAATAATTCTGATGTTTCCTGGTTAATTATTTATCTGGATGATTTGTCCTTTGCTTAAGTGGGGTATTAAAGTCCGTAACTATTATTATGCTGGAGTCTATCTCTCCTGTTTGGTCCAATAGTAATTGCTTTATATAACCGTGTGCTCTGGAGTTGGCTGTGTACATATTTAGAATTGTTATATCCTCTTGTTGAATTGACCCCTTTATCATTATATAATGGCCTTCCTTATCTTTTTTTACTTTCCTTGGCTTGTAGTTTATTTTATCTGATATAGTATAGAGACTGCTGCTCTTTTTTGGTTTCCATTTCCATTTTCATGACATACTTTTTTCCATCCCTTCATTTTTGGCCAGTGTGTGTTTTTATCAGTTAAGTGAGTTAAGTAGGCAGCATATTGTTGGTTCTTGTTTTATAATCCATCCAGCCACTCTGTCTTTTAATTGGGGCATTAATCCATTTCTATTTAGCGTTATTATTGATATATAGGGATCCATTATTGCCATTTTGCTTTTTTTTTTTATGGTTATTTTGTAGACCCTTTTTTTCTTTTTCTTCTGGTATTCCTGTCTTCTTTTGTGGTTGAGTGGTTTTCTCTAGCTTTATATTTTGATTTCTCATTATTTATTTTTAGTACATCTCATAAGTTTTTGTGTTATAGTTGCCATGAGGCTTATAAAAAACATGTTATAATTATAACAAATTATTATAGATTAATAACAACTTAACTTCGATATCTAAGAAAAAAGGAAAAACCAAAGCTAACTCTACACTTTGGCATCATTTATCCCCCACTTTTTGATAATTTTTATTCCAAGTTACATCTTTTAATGTTTCCTGTCTCTTATGTTGTTGTTGTATATGTTATTGTTTTGTTAGGTTTATCCTTTAGTCTTTATAACTAAGGATAGAAGTAGTTTATTTGCCATCCTTACATCATTAAAGTATAATGAGGTTGTCTTTGTATTTACTTTACTAGTGAGTCATGTACCTTCACATGTTTTCTTACTGCTCCTTAGTAATGTCTTCTTTCAGATTGAAGAACTCCCTTCAGCATTTCTTGTAGGGCATGTCTAGTGTTGATGAATTCCCTTAGCCTTCATTCATCTGGGAAAGTCTTTATTTCTCCTTCATATTTGAAGGTTAGCTTTGTTGGATACAGAATTCTTGCCCAACAGTCTTTTTCCTTCAACACTTTGAATATATCATCCCCTTCTCTTTTAGAGGGTTTCTACTGAATGTTGTGTTTCTTTTCTCTTGTGGCTTTCAGTATTCTCTCCTTGTCTTTGGTTTTTAATAATTTGATTATAATGTGCCTTGGAGTATTCCTCTTTGGATTGAATTTGATTGGCAACTTCTGAGCTTCCTATATCTGGACACTCTTCTTTCTCGATACTTGTGGAATTTTCAGTCATTTCCTTGAATATGCTTTCTATATCTCTTCCTTTTTCTTCACCCTTGTGTATACCAGTTATGCAGAGGTTATTTCACTTGAGGGAGTCCCATATTTGCTGTATCTCTGTTTCATCTTTTCTTATCCTTTTTTCTTTTTGCTCCTCTGATTGGGTAATTTCATATTTTATCTTTGAGCCCACTGATTTTTTTCTCTGTTTGATCAAGTCTGCTGTTAGGGCTTTCTATGCAGTTTTTCAATTCAGATAATTTACTCTTTATTTCTAGAATTTCTATTTATTGTTTTAATCGATTCTTTTCCTTTGTCAAGTTTCTAATTCTGCTCCTATATTTTCTTTAGATATCATTTAATTTTCTATCTGTATTTTCTTGTGACTCCCTGAACATTCTTAAAAAGGTTTTCTGAATTACCTGTTAGACATTTCATAGATCTGTTGTTCCTCTGCATTCATTGCTCATGCTTTGTTTGTTTCTTTTGTGGTGACATATTTCTCTGTTCTTTCTCAGTCTTTGTGTCTTTACCTAATGCCTGGGCATTTGAGGAGACTGCTTCCTCTTCTAGGTTTTATAGGTGGTTATCAGAGTATTGTCTCTGGTCTGTGATTTTTTTTTTTTTTTCATTCTGTGGTGGCTGAATAGCTACCACCATTTAGACTCTGCATAAGAACTAATGTGCTGTCCTGTGGTTAGTCCTTGAGTTGGGGGAACTGTGGAGACCAAACCTTGAGCTCCGTGCTGGAGCTAAATTAACCGCTTTCCTGCTGATTCTCTGGGAAAGGATTTTTGTGCATATCATAATCACTTCCAGGTCTGGGCTGTGTTAAGATTCTGGTCTGGGACAGAGCCTTTCCTGCAGTTTATGCCCCTGCAGTTCCATTGCCCTGACTGATTTCCACTGAGACCAGCTCCCTGTGCTGTGCCCACTGTTCACCTGGTGGGCCAGCCTTTCAACTGCACTCCAACTGCTTCCTATGAAGCAGGCAGTGTACATATCCCTTGCAATAACTCACCAGCCTTTGGGCAGCTCCTTTCTCCAGTCAGCTGAGTTGCTTGCTTCTATACAGGACCATGGGAATCCTGCTAGTGGTCTTTATATGCAAAGGGTGCCACTGTGGCTTTTTCCAGTTTCAATTTGTGTGCAGGAACCACTCCCCACCCCTTACCAGGGTTGCTCAGAAGCAAACATGCAGCTCAGAAGCAGCCAGGGCTCAGAATGATACATGCCATCCTTAGACCCTCTCGCTGAGGCCTCTTGCACCTTCATGAATTCCACAGGTCTCTCCTCCTCTCCCCCCAGCTCCAGCCATCTCAGGTTGGCAGTCTTTGCTTTTTAATGGTTGTAAGTTGGTTACTTACGTGGGGGAGTGATGGAATTTGGATGTGTTGTCCCCTCCAAAACTCATGTGGAAATTTGATCCCCAGTGTGGCAGTGTTGGAAACTGATTGAGTCATGGGGGCGGATCCCTCATGAATGGATTAATGCTCTCCCTAGGGGAGGAGGGGTAGTGAGTGAGTTCTCACTCTGTTATTTCCCGCGAGACCTGATTGTTTAAAGGACCCTAGCACCTCCTCTCTCTTTGTCTTGCTTCCTCTCACCATGTGATCTGCTTGTACTCACCGGCTCCTGCCACTTTCCGCCATGAGTAGAAGCAGCCTGAGGCCCGTGCCAGATGCAGCTGTCCCAGAATCGTAAGCCAAATAAGCCTCTTTTCCTTATAAATTACCCAGTCTCAGGTATTTCTGTTATAGCAACACAAAATGGACTAAAACAGGGAGTAACACTGGGAGTCATCTATTCCACCACCTTGATGACATCAATTCTCTCATTGCACTTTAAAGATATCTAAACTAATAGCAATCATGGA
The DNA here is from genome assembly GCF_027409185.1 of Cynocephalus volans. Classification (NCBI taxonomy): domain Eukaryota; kingdom Metazoa; phylum Chordata; class Mammalia; order Dermoptera; family Cynocephalidae; genus Cynocephalus; species Cynocephalus volans. Next base: position 83,046,175 of record NC_084471.1, read on the forward strand.
TGATGCGTTTTGGATATAGTTTCTGTGAAAATTATTTGGTTTTCTAAGCAATGGGCTTTTATTAAAAGGCCCTGGCCTGGCTTTAAAATATGGGTGAATGAATGTACATTTTATGCTTTGTGTTAAAATAAAGCATGCAGACATTTCAGTTAGAAGAAAATGTTCATAGTTTTATATTATTTGCTTTATGATTTTCCACTTTAACTTTTTAAGTTAATCAACCAACTATTGGCCAATTAGAAATTCTGTAAGAAGCGTCTTCTGCACTTTACCTAGCCAGGGCCACTATACCTCCTTTTGGGCTTATCTCATGAGGTGCAATAGCAGAAATCTCCGAGGTAACTGAACGATCAGAAAGCTTTTCAGGCATATGGCAGATATGCCAATGGTTTTCTGTTTCTCCAACACATAGAATCCCAAGCTTTATAGAACCCAGGATACATATAAACATGAGAGCTGCCCCTCACAGCAAAGCCAGGCTAACACTTGTGTTTGTTGAAGATTCAAAGGACATGTTCTGACTTTTTTTTAAAATTAGTGATTCAGGCTTTAACTAAAACTGTAATGTTAAGTGCAGTATTTTTCCAGGGGAGGTTTTCCCATACTATGCAAATGTATTTAAATGGACTATGGCCAAAGGGAAGGGGACAGAGGTAATTTTGCAACATTGTAAAAATAAAATGAAAATTTAAAAGAAGCAGTATACTCATATAGTGTATAATTACCAGTTTAATATTTGGCTAGTTTGAGAAATATAAGCCAGCCAAAAAGCAATTGGCTGGCAATAAATACAATTTGAACTAACTTCATTATTGCTTTTGGAATCTGTACAGCCATTTATAGCTTCAGATCCTTTAACCCTGCATTTCCTTATTATTCTCTTTCTTATGGCTGCAAATATGTAAAAAATTACATGCACTGAAATGGAGGAGACGGCACTTGGAAGGGCAGACTTCCCCCCCAGCAATTTTCATGGAAAATTAGCAATATCAAAATAAGGGCAATCTTCTGGTCACCTAGGATAATCACCAAAATGATGAATAGTTTTCTGTATTCTTTCCTTTCTCTCTAATGCTGAAATTTATTTCAGAAGACACCAGCATCCATTGAATCATCATAAGAAGGTCCTCCACATAATGAGGGTACGTTCAAACCAGCTAGAGCTTTGAGCCTGGTTTGAGAGGATAAAATAATTCACCAATCACTAGTATATGTGTAGCTTTGATTGTTTTGTTTTTCATTTCTCAAAAGACATATTTCTCAGAAAACAGTTAATGAAACAACATTTATTTTCATTATTTCACTGGAGATAAACTCAAAGTATTCAGCCAACTACTTTAATCCTTTAAAATCAACTACCAGGGAATCATACTCACTATTCCAAGTGGCTTAAAGTCTGCCTTGTTTTTCTATTTGAATTTGGCAGAAATAGATTTTTCTTTCTTTTTTTTTTTTTTGCCTTTTTCGTGACCAGCACTCAGCCAGTGAGTGCACTGGCCATTCCTATATAGGATCCGAACCTGCGGCGGGAGCAGCGCTGCGCTCCCAGCGCCGCACTCTCTCTAGTGCGCCACGGGGTCGGCCCAGAAATAGATTTTAAGAATGAAAAATATACTAAAACATTTTCATGCATCCTGTATATTTTCAGGTAAATTTAGTGCTCTTTTTCTCCCCATAACAATGTTATGTGGAATTGTTAAATGTCAATTCATTGTTAAAGCCAAAATATACCTGTTCTTTGCCCTTAAAGTTTAAAATATTTTCTTATTGCTAAAGTGTAGCACTTTAAGAATGTAAAAATGAACAGAATCTCACCAATCTAAGTAAGATAGAACTGTAACCTTTTGGTAAATTGCCTCCAGTGAAAGAACATGACTGTTCAATAAACCTTTAAACAGGTCTTACATTTCTCAATAAAAATGCGAGGCTTTAAACCCACTTTTCATTTAAAACTTCTACTTCTTGTGGTCTTTGGGAATGCTTTTGGAAGCTTTTTGGATACTATTTTAAATTATTGGCCATGCTGTATGTTATGTAACTGATGATTAACATGCTGTTGAAGAATACAGTTCCACAAAATAATTTTTAAAAAATCAAAAAACATTTTGGTGATTGTAAGAGTGATAACTTTTAAAACCAAGCTTTAAGAACATCTTAGTAGGAACTTCAGAAAATAGATCATCAATATACTAAGTGAAATATATTCTTCTATTATACATATCTATATGTATATGTTTTAAACATTTGCAGAAGTAGAACTGTTTTAGAAAACTCAGCCAAATGTGGCCAGTCTGCGGGATACAGAATCCTGCTGAACATCTGAACTTCTATGAGTGTCAACTATGCCAGAAAGGAGAGAACTCACTTTGCTTTATTGAAAATTTTATTTATCAAGTCTCCATGTGTTCAAGGTCAAATATATTTCTTATTTGGAATCTTTAGAGATGGACACCAGGAAAACTCAGCATTGAGATATGAAAGAGTGCCTGAAAGCACTACATCTATAAGCTTTTCCTAAAAATGAAATAAAGCCACACTATAAGCATGCAGCTTGATGGAGTTTGGATGCGTTGTCCCCTTCAAAACTCATGTGGAAATCTGATCCCCAATGTGGCAGTGTTGGCAACTGACTGAGTCATGGGGGTGGATCCTTCATGAATGGATTAATGCTGTCCCTGGGGAGGAGAGGTAGTGAGTGAGTTCTTGCTCTATTAGTTCCTGCGAGAGCTTGTTGCTTTAAAAGACCCTGGCACCTTCTCTCTCTCTCTCTTGCTTCCTCTCACCATGTGATCTGCTTGTACCCGCCAGCTGCCTGCCACTTTCCACCATGAGTAGAAGCAGCCTGAGGCCCGTGCCAGATGCAGCTGTCCCAGAATCGTAAGCCAAATAAACCTCTTTCCTTTATAAATTACCCAGTTTCAGATATTCTGTTCTAGCAACACAAAATGGACTAAAACACAGCTACACTGCATCCCAAAGAAGGATGTGAGGAGTGCATCAGAACTCTTTATCTGAAAAAATATAAATGCATACATATTTTTTAAAAAAAGGCTTAAAGCCCAAACATGGCAATAAAGAGCCTTCTCATTTTACTCTTAATCTAACACAACATGTGTGGGTATCATCATTGCTTTAATGTCTCCATGGAAATCTTTCTCAAGTGGTGGGAGGCCTAGTTTCCCATATACACTCCACTCCATTCACTGGAATACATGCTCTGAGAACTTACCAGTATATTTTTGACAACCAACTCCCATTTGCATATATGTATACAACTGAATGTCACTTCATTATGTAATGTGTGGCAATGGAAACATTTTCAAGAAAACACCAAGAGCTACATGCAAGGTAGAGTTACCACACTTACAGCAGGTAGGGATGGGGGCTGTGCTCCTTTCCCTTCCTCTGCCAGGTGGGCAGGCAACAGTGGACAAGCCAGCCAGGAGGCTCTAGGGCTAAGAAGCACCAGGATCTCTGGGATCCAGGAACCCTTGGGCCCCTTTCCCCCAGAGCTGTTCCCTGGACATGCCAGAGTCCCCATCCTGTCCATAAAGCCAGGGGGAGCCTGGTGGATCAGAGCCAATGGGCTGTAGCAGGCCCCTCTGAGCTGTGAGCTCCCTGTAAACTTGCTCTCCCCACAGAGGCAGCCATCCAAGCTCTCCACACCTGAGTACACAGTGGAGCTGACGGTGACCTTTCTCACCTGGGCCCCCAAAGACAAATCCAGCAAGAAGAATGTATTGGAGGTGAATGGTGGGGTGGGGAGAGGGAGGAAAGGGGCCTACTGATGGCCTGGGGCTCTGACTGTAGGCAAGCCCCATGAGGGGGGACCTAGGAAGAGTTGGGGCTGGAATTCTCAGGGCTCAAGGCCAAAGCTGCCCCTACCTTGGGGATCTATCCAGTGTTTCTGGCATCAAGGATTCTGCAGTTCCCTCTCAAGGAGCTAACTTAATAATCCTTGCCCCAGAACATGGTGACAAGTGGGGGTCTCTGGGAGATGAAACTCTATCATGCCTAGAATAGTGGCCCTTCTCCCTGCTGCTCTGGCTTGAGAGAGACAGGGGATTCCCAAACCCTGGCTGTTTACTCAGACTGGCTGGGCTGGGCAGCCTGCTCTGGCTGGCCAGAGCCCAACTTCTGACTGCACTGGGTTCCCAGTGAACTGCCCTGGTTAGGACAGTGGACAAGCTTGTCAGGCTCCTCCGGCAGGAAGAGAGAGAAGACCCAGGCAAGGTCCTCTTCGTGCCACGCCCTTCACTGTCCATGAGTTGTCTTGTTTTTAAGCACTTAAAAAAAAAATTTGTAAAGAAACAACATTTATTGTTTACAGTTTCAGAGGCCGGGAAGCTCAAAGTCCAGTGTACACGTCTGGTGAGGGGCTTACACAGTGAGGCAGGGTCTCACATGGCACATGGCGATACTAGACAGAGTTTTTTAAACCACTCCTACCCCCACCTCAGTTCCTAAAAGTTTTTTATTTTGTTTTGTTTTTATAAAGATGACTGGTAAGGGGATCTTAACCCTTGACTTGGTGGTGTCAGCTCCACGCTCTCCCAAGTGAGCAACCGGCCATCCCTATATGGGATCCGAACCCATGGTCTTGGTGTTATCAGCACCACACTCTCCCGAGTGAGCCACGGGCCAGTCCCAGGCCCTAAAAGTTTTGAGGCAGATCACAACAAAACACATGTGAACAGGTAAAATCCACTGAAAAGCCAGGGCCAGGCAAAACAAGTTAAAGATGAGGTCAAGTTGGAGAGGAATTCAGAGGCAGATGATGCTAAGGTGGTTGGAAAAAATTTAGCTCCAGTTCTCCTGGCAGTTAAGGTGCAAAGAGAAGGCTATCAGTTACATGGCTCACCCACACCAGCTGCCTTGGCTTGTCCAAGAAATACTGATCCCTTGAAATCAGTCAACAACAGCCACTCTCTGGCAGGTGGCTCTGACTGATTTTCAAAATGTTTCCCCCTAAATGGTCACTTGGATCAGGTAACCAGATAACACTTGGCTGGGAAGAGAAACAGTCCCCATTCACATTCCCAAGCACATCTTTGAATCACTGTAGCTTGTGAACCCCATTCTGCTTTTTCTTTTTTCATTTCATTTTTATTTTCTTACTTATCTATTTATTCTCCCTTCTAGACTGTAAGCTCATTGAGGATGGGATTTTATTTTATTCACTGCTGTGCCACCATTCTTAGAACTATGTCTGATACCTGGTGAGTGCTTAATAAATAAATATTTGTGACAGAAGGAAGAAATTAACTGACCTGGGAAATTACATTAACCATGAGGTCATTGACAGAGAAATTCTTTCCAGGTAGATGGTGGAATTCCTTCTGGGTGTCAGGTGTAAAGTAACAGAAGAATTTCTTAAGTTCTATTTATACATGCTGTGAATAACACCTGTTGGTGGATGGAGAGGAATGTAAGCTCTGGGGTTTACCCATCATGAACAGGGCTTTTTAAAAAACAATTTCAGACTTGGCTTTGCAAAGAGTCACCAGAGTTAAAATGAGCTAATTCGTCAATCAAGTTTCACTATATTTTGGGATTTGTCCGTACTGATATGGAAGACATCTATAATACAGTGATAAGTAGAAAAAAACCTATAGTAAAAGGAGCTTTTTTTTTCAGTATAAGCGAAAAAAATACAACTATACATGTAGTATGATCTAATTCATATGTTTGTGTCTGGACAGTGAAAAATATGAAGAACAGAAAGTTATTAACAGAGGTTCCCATCTAGAAAGTATGACCAGAGATGAGGGGCTTTTCATATGCTATATTACTCATTTAATGATATTGTTATGGACTGAGCTATGTCCCCCTGCAAATCCATGTGTTGAAGCCCTAATCTCCAATGTGACTACTGTAGTTGAAGATAAGGCTTTTATGGAGGTAATTAAAGTTAAATGAAGTCATAAGAGTGGGGCCCTAATCTGATAGAACTGCCATCCTTATAAGAAGAGAGACACCAGAGCTTGCTGTTTCTCTGCAAGTGCACACGCAGAGCAAAGGCCATGTCAAGGCAGCCATCTGCAAGCCAGGAAGAGAGGCCTCAACAGAAACCAACCATGTTGGCACCTTGATTTTGGAGTTCTAGCTTCCAGAACTGTGAGAAAAGTAATGTCTGTTGTTTAAGCCACCCAGTGTGTGGTATTTCATTATGGCAGCCTGAACACACTAATACAGGTATGTAGAGATTTTTATACTGTTATCATTGGATATTCTTTACTGGGAGAGGCACACGCAGCATGTGGCTTCAGGGTTTGTCAAAGCAGTGGAAGAGAGCCAGAGGGCTGAACAAGGCTTTTCACAGACTCAGCCCAGAAGAAATGCCTATATGCATATCACCTCTGCTCTTTTATTGCAGAACTAGTCACATGGCCCCACCCAAACTGCAAAGGAGGCTGGGAAATGTGGAAAATCATATGAATGTTTGATGAATTATTGAATGTCTCTGTTATGTTTCTTGTTATGGGTTGAACAGTGTCCCCCCAAAAAGATATATTGAAGTCCTAACCCCCAGTGTCTCAGAATGTGAAGAGTAAATCAGGTTAAAATGAGGTCATTAGAGGGAGCCCTAATCCAATATGACTGGAGTCCTTGTAGAAGGGGGGAATTTGAACACAGAGACAGAAATGCACAGAGGTAAGATGATGTGAACATGCACAGGAAGAAGATGGCCATGTGAAGAGGGGACAGAGATTAGAGTTAAGCTGCCATAAGCCAGGAAAGGCTTGGGGTCACCAGAAGCTAAGAGAGAGGCATGGAACGGATTTTCCTTTACAGCCCTCACAAGGAACCAACTCTGCTGACACCTTGATCCTGGACTTCTACTCTCCAGGACTGTGAGACAATAAAGTTCTGTTGTAAACCAACCAGCCTGTGGTACTTTGTTATAGCAGCTCTGTGAAACTAATACTCTCCTCTATCAAGTTTACGCAGAAAGAGATTTAATACAGGGAATTAGATGCTTACAAATCTGTTAGAATGACTGGAAAAATAGGCTCTAGGCTAGACATCCAGGAATTACTCTCAGAACAATGCTACAAAACTGGTGCATCAAGAGTTACTGATTAATTTACCATAATCAGCAACCAGTTCTCAGGATCTTCTCATCTCAGCCACTATCTGAGAATCAAGAAAACATCATCAGAACTGTGATGGTTAATTCTAGATGTCAACATGATTAAAGCATACCTAGAAACCTGGTAAAGCACTATTTTGGGGTGTGTCCAGAAGAGATTAGCATGTAAGTCTGAGTGGAACGGGTGGGAAAGATCAGCCCTCAATATGTGTGAACCATCCAATCTGTTGGGGGCCCAGAGAGAACAAAATCAGAGGATAAGGCTAATTGTTCTATCTGCTGGAGCTGGGATACTCTCTTCTCTCCTGTCTGTGGATATTAGAACTTGAGACTCTTCAACTTTTGGGTTTCAGGATTTACAGCAACAGCACCATCAGTCTCTCTGGTTCTGAGGCTTTCAGACTGGAACTGAGCCATGTTACTGGCATTCAGTTTGCAGATGGCCTATCATTGATCTCAGCCTTCACAATCATGTGAGCCAATTCCCCTAATAAATCCCCTCTCATATATTTATATATTTATCCTATTGGTTCTGTCTCTCTGGAGAACCCTGACTAATAGAACCATTAACTCTGGAACCATGTTATGCTTCCCATGATCTTGCACAAGCAAAATGGATGCCTTGTGTAACTCCTATCCTCTCACAATTTAATTCAGAATTTAAGCCTTGAGTGAATGCATCTATTTTATGGAACTAAAATTATATCTGGAACAGTCAGTTGCAAGGTTATTAGGAAAATGTAGTTTTTAGCTTTTTACCTTCTGAAGCAAAGAAAAATCCACATAAAAAGGAGGTTGAAATACACATGAATGAGTGATTTGTTTTGTTTTGTTTTTTCCTTTATCTCTTTGGTCACTATTTTATGGTTTCTTTCTTTAACATCCTTCTCCTGTCTCCTCTTCAATGTTCATATTGCCCATTTAGCCCTTAGCCATTTTTTTTTCTTCCTTATATTTTCTGGACAATTGCATCCATTCTAAATTTGTCCAAGTGTTTCTATCTCTACTGCTACCACGCTCCCATACAATACTATCATCCGTGACTTGAAATACTGCAACATTCCCATCTAGTTTCCCTTTCTCCTTTATCTTATCCCAATCTACTGGGATGGGGGTCATCTGTGCAAAATTCATTAGATCATGTGTCTCCTCTGCTCACTGTTCTTACTTCCTCTGTTACCCTCAGGATACATCTCTAGCTCCTCACCCTGGCATAGGAGTTTTTTGTTTGTTTTTTATAAAGAAAAATTTCTTTCTTTTTATAAAGAAATTTGTTGCTTACGGTTTCAGAGGCTAGGAAGCCCAAAGTCCAGAGAACACATCTGGTGAGAGCCTTGGTGGTGGCAAGAGTGACAACAGAGTGTCATATTGCAGAAATGCTGGAGCAGAGAGTAACCTCCTCATTCACTCTGTTTTTAAAGGCTTCAGAACCAGAAGGAGTTTTTTTCATGAGAAACCTCTGACTGACCAGCTATCCAGCCTTGCTACGCACTGTTCCCTTACAGACCCTCATGCCCTATACTTGGCCACACTAAACGATTTAAAGCAACCAGAATGTGCCATGTTCTTTCCTTCTTCTTAATTTCTGAACAAGCTGCTCTCTGCCTGATGTGGAACTTCTTTCTTTCCTTTTATTCTGATCAACTCCTTCTCATCCATCAATCCAGGAGGGCCAGGCTAGATCCCTTTCCTATGTTTGACTTCCATTTATCGCACTCATTAATTGCTCATGTTCTTTCTGGGAAGAAGGAATCAGAGAAACAATTTGAGGAATGCCAACTAATGTGTTTTGTTCACCTTTGTATCTTTAGTATTTAATGCCCATTTATATGTTTTCAAATTTATTTTGTTTGCTTTTGTTTTTACTGCTGGTGTGAATAGTGGCACACATTTAAAACTGCCTCTGGGTTTTGGGGTGGATTTTCTAGCTTTGCATTTTAAAAACTTACTTTTGTTTTGGTAGTAGGTCAACATCTTAGTATTTAATTATTATTTCTATTTCATAGATAAAGGGTTGGGAGTAATGCAATGGCTTCCTAAAGAAAGTGATTAATTTAGGACTTTTTTCTCATGCTGCATTAGTCCTAAAATAACAACTTGTTAGTCCTTGACTAGCCCTGATGAAGTATAATTCATATGCAAATGATTTATTCAATCATTCATTCATTCAACCATCTGTCTATATATTCATCCATTTAGCCAAACATTCAGTAACTGAAGAGGAATTAGAGTAAGTGAAAACCATCAGAAAGAAAGAAAAAGTCAATAGTTAGATAAACCTTTATACATATTATATACACTGTACTTAGTAGTATATGATATGCTGCCTTATTCACTAATTTACTAATTGTGTCACTGATGTGTAAGTCTTATCTCATCACAATTATATGGCATTTCTAGAATATTGGTTCTTAAAACTCAAATTGACTAATGCTACCCAATACTGATAGATGAACTGGTTGGGGAATTAGAAAGGAAAGATGTTCAAAGTCTCTACTAGGCCTGGTAGGTAAAGCCAAGGCTGGTATCTGTAAAGTAAATGCAGGACATAGACCTATTTTCCCCCTCCTCATTCATACCAGAGTTTCCCCTCTCCCCTGGGAAACTACCCCTGGCCAAGGTAGTTGACCCACGGAAAGGCACATCCCCTTAAGACAAATGGAAGACAGTAGGCAGCAGGAGCCCTGAGTAAGTGAATTAGTATGTAAATGGAGGTAGAACAGTAGTGTTAACTACTCTGGTGCCAGGAGGGGTTAACTTATGCACTCAGCCAGATCACCTGTGAGCTCTGCGTTGGGTGAGGGGCACATAAACATGCAAATGATTTACACCTCTACTCTGATCTGTTCAACTATGTAACTGTTGCATGTGCCCTTGACGGTGCAGATTTCTAGCTGACCGGCCATCATCAGCACCTCCCATAAGTCTAATAAACCAGTCTCTACCTATTGCAATACTGGGTGAGTTTCTTTGGAATAGGCGAACACTAAGCGAGTGCCCTTTCAGATTTGGGGCTCCTGTGATACAATGTTCCTTTTATTTATCACAGTATACTAGTGTAAAGATAGCAACCAAGGGCTGAAAACTCCCCAGGCCCATGCACCTGGTTACAGCCGAACAGCTGTAGCCCCCTGCACACCCAGACAAGAGGCTCCCCTCAAAAGTGAGTGTTTCTTGCCAGCATACCGATGTGAAGTTGACCTGCTCCATCTCCAATAGGATGTGCAGGGGCTTTAGCTGGAGGACAATGTCACTGGCTTCTTTCAGCCCTGCATAGAGCAAGAACAGGTGCTCACCAGCGAGTGAGAGAACATCGGTCAGAAACAACAATGTGGTGGTGCTGATAACACCAAGTCAAGGGTTAAGATCCCCTTACCGGTCATCCTTTATTAAAAAAAAAAGAAAAAAAAAAAAAAGAAACAACAACGTGGCAGCTCTGAGTGTCTCTTGACACCTGCTCCTTCAAGAACCAGGATCTTTCTCAAAAGGAGGGGGCTGAGGAAGCTGCTTATGGGGGAGGCATAGGCCCCACCCCACAGGGTTGGTGACAGGCACAGCCCTCCCAGAAGGCTTGGGCAGCTTCATCAGGGACCTCATGGGTGGGGTGACAGGCTCACCTTCAGTGACATTCATATAGACATTTTGCAGGGCCAGCCAGTAGCAGCTTTTGGCTTTTTCCAGGATTTCAACTATTTTGTTCACTTTGGGTCTGTTTAGCTGAGAAGGAGAGAAGAAGAATATCAGCCTTCTGATGGAGCCCGCAGACCCTAAGACGAGGGTGACCAGACCCTGTGGCCAGCTGGAGCAGGTCATCGGCCCCACAGGATCCCTGCAGGGTCAGCACCGAGAGGCCGAGCCCTTGCCCACCCCCTGGCTGGGATGTAGCCGCTGACCCCGCTCTCGGCCCCACCTGCTCATGGATGCACTTGAGGTTCATCAGATGCACGTCCCAGAACTCAAACTTGACCTGGGGCAGGGATGCAGCCCGTCCAGCAGGGCCTGGGCCAAGTCTTTGCACAGCGCATCCCGGATTTGGTGAGACCAGTCAATGACGATGGTTTCGATGGTGTGCAGGAGCGAGTTGTCCAGGGAAGAGGGGATCCTGCCAGGCAGAGGTCAGGGCAGATGCTCTCATGGCCACACCAACCTGGCTCCACTGAGCCCTGCCCCTCCTCCAGCAGCCTTCAGCCAACAGACCCCAAACCACCAGTAACAGCACCATGTCTGGTCTTGTGCGCCTGGTGCCTCCCAGCCCCTCGGGGAGGCTGAAGAGTTTCCCAAGCTCCCCAGCTAGGAAGAGACCCTGAGCAGACAATGGATGTTGTCAGAGGTTCCAGGGCCCAAGGCTCTCACCTCTGAGCAAGAGGAGGGAGGTGAGGACTCTGGAATGGACCCTATTCAGGACGGCTCCTTGGGGATTTTTACCGGGTACTTACAGGGTACATTTTGGGGGCTTAGTGGACAAATGGAGGACTTGCCCTAGAGCCCCCAGGAGCGGTTGCCTATGAGTGTGTGGTACAAGCTATCACACCTATAACAATTCTGTGAGTCCACATGCCAGGGCAGTTGCAAATGGTGGCTGGGAAGATGCCAGGGGACACCTTGGAGTCCCTTGGGCTTCCCAGGGCCTCTGGATCACCACTGCCTCTCCTTGGACTCGCACCCACCTGCCGATCCCTTCCACTCCCTCTCAGTGCCCACATCTAAATCCGAGCTGTCTGTCTCCTGGCTATGTTGACACGTGTCGTGTCCTTTCTATACTGGACTGGTACACGTGTGATTGTAATGTCTTTTCCATACTGGACAAGTACACATGTGTGATTGTCATGTCTTTTCCGTACTGGACTAGTACATATGTGTGATTGGGAGAGGGACCGGAGCACAGGCCGGTTGTTTCTTGGCATCGATGCTGCTCAGCTGTCGTGAGAGCTGGAACCCTAGGGCCCCAGGGCCCCCCCTTCTTGCCCTGGCACATGTCCCTCAGCATCAGCACCACCTAACGGCACCATGTAAGGGCACTCCCTTGCCTTCATGTGTGTTTCATTCACTTCAAAACACAAAACCAGTTGGCAGTGAGAGTCTGTCACTCCCAGTCAGGGCTCAGACACTCCCCAGGCAGCTGGTGACATGAGGCGCAGGGCCCGACCTGTCCATGGACTCCAGTGTGCCATCCAGGCTGCCCGGGGGCTCCGGGATGGGCAGCAGCATTTTCCCTTTGGTCTTGTCCCCGTCACGAACATCTCATTCTTCAGCCTGTTGACTTGTTTCACGATGTCTTCCGAGGCCACCTGGGACCGTCTGTCCATGTCCTCACTTTGGTTTAACAGAGAATAGAGGACCTGAAAGGAGACGCTTCTGTAGTTCTGCCTGAGCCTCTGCCAGCTTGGCCACCCTGAGATCCAAGCCCCCAGGAGGAGTCAGAAGACCTCGGTGCCCGGAACCCGGGACCTGGACCAAGTCCTTCTTCCAGAAAGAAGAGGGAAGTTGGGGAGTTTAGAGCAAGGAGGACGGCCCAGCTCCTGTTATATGTAGGGCCAAAGCCATCTCCAAGAAGGGGGACCCCAACTTCTGCAACAGTAGCACACACTCCCTGTGAAAGCAAGTGTTACGTGCTGTGATGGGCTGAATGTGTCCCCCAAATCCATGTGCTGAAGTCCTTAGTCCCAGCACCTCGGAATGTGACTGTATTTGGAGGTGGAGTATTTAAAGAGGTAATTAAGTTAAAATGAGGTCATTAGGGTGGACGCAAATCCGATGAGACTGGTGTCCTCATAAGAAGAGAAAGTTAGGACACAGACACACACACAGTGACAACCATGTGAAAACGCAGGGAGAAGACAGATGTCCGCAGCCAAGGAGAGGGCTCGGAAGGAACCAGCCCTGCCTACACCTTGGTCTAGGACTTTTGGCCACCAGAGCTGTGAGAAAATAAGTGTCTGTTGCACAAGGTGGGGACATGGGTCCCCATTCTACAGATGAGGACCAGAAAGGCCAAGGTAAGGAACTTGAGCTCTGGCCAGTCTTACACCCCAAAGTGTTTTCCCCATGCCCGCCACACCTCCTGAGAGTGTCACTGGGGAGGACACAGGACTGCAGAGAGATGCAGAAAATGGCACCCCATTTTCTCTCTTTTTTTACTCAAAGTCTCAGAATTGGGGAAACATCTGCTGGTACCGGGGTAGCTCACACTCTCCAAGGCCCCTCACAGTAGAGTGGTTCTAGTGACAAGAACAGGGTGATGGACGGGGCTTCTCATGCGGCAGGTGCACAGCATCACCTGGAGGTCTGTCTCAGCAGGTGAGGGCGGGCGGGGCCTGAGCTCCCGCATTTCCAGCCTGTCCCAGGTGCTGCTGCTGCTGCTGGAGCGCACCGTGCAGCTCACCCCGGGCAGCCGCTCTGGACCCCGGCCCAGACCCACGTGTCTCCTCCACGACCGCAACCAGCTGGTCCACCTGCCTGGGGCTTATGTCCCCGCAGAGGAGGCAGGTCTTGTAGTTGTCCTTGTTGATGCTGTCAGGCTTTGTCCTGATAAAGTAAGCCCCTTTGGACTTGAGGGACTCCGGGAAGCCCAGGCAGGGTATGATTGTGCCGGTGGGATTGAGCGTCAGCACCAGAACCGAGACATCGGCTTTTCCAAGAACTCCGAGACTAAGGCCATGTTCTCCTTGGCTCTGATCAGCTTGTTCCACTTGTCCGGCTTGAACTTCAGGATGATGGAGGGGACTTCCTCCAAATACTCTAGTCTGTTGTCCGGTGCAATCACCATCTTGACCTTTTCTCACACCACAGACACCTGTTAGGTGAACAGAAACACAAGGCAGAACTGTCTCCTGGCTTCTCAATTTCCCACCCACCACTGGAACCATGTGGAATCTCTATTCTAACCAAGTACAAAAAAAAGGGTTCACTGTGAGTGTGTTGTTATTAGTTGTAGATGGGCTGGGGTGGGGGAGGGACATGGGGGTGTGTCTGTGTGCTCTGGTCAGACACCTGCCCCTGCCCCTGCCCTGCTGTGGGGTGTCACAGATGGAGTGAGGTGGCACAACAGTGGCATGTGCTTGTGTTAGTTGTGACCATGAAGTTAATAGGCTGGGAAAAAAGAGAAGAGGAATGACCCAGCCAGAGTGTACCCCAACTTCTGCCCTGCCTGCACCCCCCTTCCACCTCCCTGCAGCCCCACCATATGCCTGTGAAGGGATCAAACTGTAGATTTCGTACACACCCCTCAATTGCCACTGGGAAAGCTCCACCATGGCTCTTCCTTTGGGAGGATCCCCTTAAAGAACACCCTGAGGTCCCAGAGGGAAGGCAAGTGGAGTACTTGCTGTGAGCACAGAACGTGAGGGGGCCCCAAAACTCTCAGTAATCAAGACAAAAAGCATTTTAATATTTATAGAAATCAAAATTACTGCAAACAAATTCATGAAGAATAAAATCAAAATTTCAAATGAAGATAGGCTCTGGCAGGAGGAGGGAACAGAGGGTCGGGGCGCAGGGAGCTGAGTTCTGCAAAGACAGGGTGGGACCTGCCCTCCATTTGTGGAATGGAAAGGTAAGTCTGGTGCTGTCTTTTTATTACAATGTAGGAGGTGTGTAACTCCTGAATTTCTGTGGGAAGCTTGGGCTGCTCAGCTCCTTTGGGGGCCATGGGCCACATCTGGTCTGCTCCAGACCTGGCAATTGTCAAAGTGTCGGCACTGGCAGATGATGCCTGAAGCACTCACAAGTTCCAGCTTTTGGTTTGACCAGAGCTCTGCTTTTGAGATTGTTGTAGTCTGTAGTTCACCCAAAGACACACACTGTGGGAGAGGTTATATTTCACCCTGGTCACTATATTATGGCAAAACAACTATATGATGGGAAGCAGTAATGTGTCTTATGTTAGTCAGATGATCTGGGATTCATGCAGAGCATCAGGTTTCTTTGTGAGAAAACGTGGGGAAAACATACAGTCAGAAACATGGCAGCCTGTGAGCGAAAACTGTCTGAATTTGGCACATCACCACCCAGAATTGCAGCCACGTAGGTGGAGAAACACGTGGCATATACGGAGCCCACACCATCTGCCAGGTACCCATGAAGGCTTTGTGAATGTAGCTGAATTAATAATCTCCACCTGGGTTCTCCAAAACAGGCACTGTGTCCCCATTTTATAGGGTGGGAAAGAGAACATGAGGGAAGCCCTGGGTATTTGCAGGTATCTTGCTGTAAGTCTCGCCAAGTTGGAAGTACTACTGGAATTCAAGGAAACATCCTCTGATTGTGGATTTGGATTGGGGCTTTTAAAAAATCAGCTTTCCGGGGGGGAGGGAGGGAGGGAGAAGAGAGGGAGGTTTTGGTGATGGGGAGCAATAATCAGCCACAATGTATATCGACAAAATAAAATTTAAAAAAATAAAAATAAAAATAAAAAAGCAAATAACATCTTAAAAAAAAAAATCAGCTTTCCTTTCAAGAATGGCATCGGGGTGGGCTCCCTCTCAGGCCATGTTGTATGGTGGTTCATGACGCTCCCATGTCCCCCAAGTCTGTCTCCAATCAACCGGTCTTATCTCAAACTCCCACCCAGACATTTCCTGGGGTGAGGCTAGGAGGTCCCAACGAGTAAATAGTCTAGGCCAGTGGGCCGAGGCAGGTCTTGCTCATGAGCAGGGCTGGAGTGAGGGCACCAGGGAGCCCAGGAAAGGAGCCGGGCAGTCCAGGGCAGCCTGCACGATGGGCCCAGACCCCTGACCAGCTCCAAGCAGGGAGCAGATCCACTTCTGTGGTGAGTGGTGGGTCTGCTGTACCCCCTCACCTAACACAGGTAAAGGTTGCTCACCTGCATAAGGCAAATGCCAGCTCCACCACAAGCAAGACAAACTGATAGGCAACGCCTTCCCAAACCAGGAGAGAAAATGGCTCCCTTCCCTTGAAGGGCTCCACCTGCCACAGTTGGGGCTTCCAGAACTTTTCCCTTGGGACCCAAGTAATCAGTGGCAGTGTAGCAAAGAAATAACTGACCCATCATCTACCACAGTGGTAGACTGCAATACTTTAAACTCAATCGAACACTCTTTGCCTTTTTATTGGAGCATTTAGTCCATTTTCATTATGTGAATTACTAATCTATTGGGATTAAATCTATTGTCTTGTTGAGTGCTTCCTATTTATCTTACCTCTTCTGTGTTCCCTTTCCTTTCTTGCCTTCTTCTGGATTAAATAAACTTTATTGTTTCATACTCCCAAGCTAGCTTGGTCATTGTGCACTCTTATGTCTCTCTGAGAACTACATGGAGGTTACGGCACATTTCCTGACCTATCGCTGTGGGACATTCTCTGCTTCTGCTCTTACTGGACAAGGCAAGAGCAGTCAAACACTTTGACTCATTTGCTTCTCTCCTAACTTATGTGCTGTCATGTTGGAAGTTACTTAAATATTCATTAGATTCCCACTCCCTCTGCTCCCCATATTCACCATTTTCTGTTTCTTCTTGTATCTCTGACCTTCCACCTGGGACCAATTGCTTTCTGCTTCTCATAGCACTTTTTCTCTCTCTTATGGAAGGCTGCGGAGGAAGAGAAGATGCACTTCATTTCCTGAAGCCAACTCCCAAAATTCAGCTTTCTTCCTAAGACCAGGAAAAAGATAAGGATGTCTACTCTCGCCACCTCTGTTCTTCAGGGCTGCCAAGACAAATCAATGTGGGAAAGGATAGTCTTCTGAACAAATGGTGCTGGAACACTGAATATCCACAAGCAGAGGAATGAAGTTGGACCCTTACCTCACACTGGAGTTTTTAGTCACAGAAATTAGGAAAGAAAAAGAAAATAAGAGGCATTCAAATTGGAAAGGAAAAGGTAAAACTATCTCTATTCACAATGAAATGATCTTATAGGAAGATACTTCAAAAAGTTCACAGAAAGATCTATATTATTTTTAAATTTGTTTTTCCATGAACTTTCTGAAGTACCCTTCTATGTAGAAAATCCCAAGAAATCCATAAAATAACTAGTAGAGCTGATAAAAGTGTTCAGCAAGGTTGCAGGATACAAGACAGATATACGAAAACCAATTGTACTCCTATGTACTAGCAGTGAACAACCCAATGACGAAATTCAGAAAACAGTTCCCATTCATAATGGCATCAAAAAGAATAATATATTTAGAATAAATTTTTAAAAAGAAGTGCAAGACTCATACACTGAAAACTTCAAAATATCATTGAAAGAAATTAAAGAAGACAAATAAATGGAGAGACATGCTGTGTTCATGGGTTGGAAGACCTAATATTGTTAAGATGACAATTCTTAAGCTCATCTACAGATTCAATACAATTTCTATCAAAATTCCAGCTGCCTTTTTTGAAATGAAAAAGCAGATCCTTAATTTCATATGGAAATGCAAGAATAGCCAAAATAATATAGAAAAAGATCAAAGTTGGAGGTCTCACACTTCCTGATTTCAAAACTTACCAGAAAGCTATAGTAATCAAGTCTGAGTGCTACTGGTGGAAGGACAGATACACAGATCATGGAATAGAATTGAAAGTCCAGAAATAAACACATACATTATGGGAAACTGATTTTAGACAAGGGTGCCAAGACAAATCAGCGGCAGAAAGAATAGTCTTTTCACCAAATGGTTCTGGAAGAACTGAATATCCATAAGCAGAGGAATGAAGTTGGACCTTTACATCACACTATCTACAAAAATTAACTCAAAATGTTTTTTTTTTAAATTTAAAAAATTTTTTTTTTAAAGATGACCGGTAAGGGGATCTTAACCCTTGACTTGGTGTGGTCAGCACCACGCTCACCCAGTGAGCGAACTGGCCATCTGTATATGGGATCCGAACCCGGGGCCTTGGTGTTATCAGCACCACACTCTCCTGAGTGAGCCACGGGCCGGCCCAACTCAAAATGGTTAACAAATTGTAAGAGCCAAATGTGAGAGCTAAAACTATAAAAACTCTTAGAAGAAAACATAGGAGTAGATCTTCATGACCTTAGGTGAGGCAATGGTTTTGTACATGAGACATGTACAAAAGCGTGAATAACCAAAGAAAATAACAGATATATTTGACTTCATCAAAAGTAAATTTTTGTGCTTCAAAGGTGTCTGAGAACAGAGACAAGGGGAAACGGCCTCTGAACTGAGAAGGAACTTTGAGAGCAAAATATGAAGCAGGCAACTCCATACAGTTTAACAGAGTTTTCTAATGGTTAACTTCCATACAGGAAGGATCAGGAGGGTACTGATCCAGATGTCCATGCAGCCGCATGTCACACCATTCAGAGGGAAGTAGGGGTTTATAAACGAACTTAGGGACAAAAGGGAGTATGTTTACTATGATATATCTAAAGTTTGTGATATATCTAAAGTCTTTGTTTAACTTAAGGGCACTACCTGTGTCAACAGGAAAGCTTTGATCTTTATTTTAGGTGAGTCTAGCTTTTCAGTCTTAACTATGCTTGCCTTACTTCAGATTAATGGATAACTTAGTAAAAAGCCTATGAAGGCCATAGGAAGGGAAAGTAAAGCTGAAGGAACCCAAAGATGGAGTTGCATTCCCACAAAAGGGCACTCCAAACAAAGCTAAAAAAAACAAGCCATAGAATGGGAGAAAATATTTGCAAATCATATATCTGATAAGGGACTTACCATAATGCAATAATAAAACTCATAACACAACAATAAAAAATGGGTAAAGGATATAGCTATTTCTTCAACGAAGATATACAATTGACTTATTCACACCTGAAAAGATGCTTGATATCATCAGCCACCAGGGAAATGCAAATCAAAACTACAGTGAACTTATATGAGGTCCCTAGATCAGTCAAATTCATAGAGACAGAAAGTAGAATGTGGGTTTCCAGGGGATGGGGGAGGAGAGAATGGGGGTTCATTGCGTAATGGGGACAGAGTTTCAGTTTAGGATAATGAAAAAGTTCCAGAGATGGACAGTGGTGATGGTGCATGACAATATGAGTGTACTTTATGCCAGTGAACTGTACGCTTACAAATGATTTAAAATGGTCAATTTCATGCCGTGTATATTATACCACCAAAAAAATCTCCACTTTTCTCCCACTAGAATGGCTAGAATGAAAAAGACAGAAAATAAAAAGTGTTGGCAAGGATATACAGAAATTGGGATCACATTGCTGATGTGACTGTAAATGTTGCAGCCACTTTGGAAACAGCTTGGCAGTTCCTCAAAAGGTTAATCATGGAGTTACCATGCGATAGCAATTCTACTCTTAGGTATATATCAAGGAGAAATGAACATATACACACATGTTTAGAGCAGCATTATTCATAATAACTGAAAACTGGAGCTGAAGGAGCTCCCTTGTCCAGGCCCAGAACAACCTGAGGAACCTGCCACGGTGGTTGAGGGCAGCAGGGCTGGGAGCAGCGTCTGGTGTGGGGGTGCCTGGCAGTGTCACCTGTTGTCAGGATGGATCTGCAGGACATGGAAGCATTCCTTGGGGCTCTCCGGATGCTACCAGGGAAGGAGAACGGACATAAGAATAGGCTTCCTGCAGCTTGTAGAGTGTGTCCCCAGCAGCAGTCAACAATCATTCCACCAATACCCAGGAGCAAAATTAGCACCACTAAACTTTCACTTCCAGTTCTGCACAATATATCACCCCTGAGCTCCCAGGCATGGGGAGCTCTCAGGCAGGACTCAGGAATTCCTGCAAGTTCCAGCTCTGTCTGCCACTGGAACCAGTAACAAGGCCCCTCTGGGGATGGTCAGCTCCTCTGGCTGCATGTCTGAGAGTGAATACCCCCAAGCCATGGGGGTTAGGGAATGGGAGGGTATTTCTACTTCCACATATAGATTGTTCTTATTGTGAGTGAGACATTGGCCTAAGAGTCATGGCTACCATTTTCTGAGCACTAACCAGGTACCAGATTCTGCACTTCATGAGCCTGCTGACAGCACAGGAGCCCATGGCTCCTGCTTCTCCCAGTGACCCCACTCCTGACACTGGACACCATCTCCTTCCACTTGGGGGGGAAGCTGCTTCTTGATGTGGCCGATCTCTGCATGGCCCCCTCTTCCCTATTGGGCTCCTCAGGTTTCCCATCATGTGCGATACAGTCAGTCCCTCTGTTTCAGGTACACAGGTGGTTTTGAGTATTCTGCTTAGATGCTGTATTAGATTCTTGTGGCTGCTAGAACAAATTGCCACAAACTCAGGTATCTTGAAACAATAGAAATGTATTCTCTCCTGGAGGCTGGAAGTCTGAAATCAAGGGGTCAGGCAAGTCTGTGCTCCCTCCACCAGCTCTGGGGGAAAGTCTGTTTCTTGCCTCTCTGCCAGCTTCTGGTGGTTGATGACAGTGCTTGGTGCTCCTTGGCTTGTGGCTGCATTGCTCCAATCTCTTCCTCCATATTCACATGGCTTCGTCCTCTGTGTACATGTGTTGGATCTCCCTTTTCCTGTCTGGAATAAAGACACTTGGAATGACATTTACATCCCACCTGGATAATCCAGGATTATCTCCTCATCTCAAGATCTTGATGTCATCTGCAAAGACTCTTTTTCCAAATAAGGTACATTTGCAAGTTCCAGGGATCAGGACTTGATATCTTGGGGCAGGGATCAGGCTCCTGCAGATGCCAACTGAAATGTTGGCCAAGCCAAGACTCCAGTCCTCATCTTCCCGCCTCCAAACTCTCCGCCCTTTGCCGTTGGCAGGGATGGGAGGCTCACCAAACCTTCCATCCCCTATCGGTTAGGTGGCCCCCAGTGGCTCTCTGGGAAAGGCCTGTGGATGGAAGTGGTGAGGGCAAATTCCGAGCTGAAATGCAGAAGAGCTGGCCCATGTGCCTGTGGCCATCTCTTCTCCAGCCATGTGCTCCTGGTGGTTCAGCCACAGATGGTGGCACCTGTCAGCCTGGGTCCCTAGTGACTGTGTGGAGTAGATGCCACCCTACCCCAGGCATGGACCTGCACTGGGTGAACAAGAAACGAATCGTGGCTATGTCAAGCCCCTGAGATTTGGGGGTTGACTGCTTACCTCAGGGTCACCTAGTCTGTCCTGCTGGATCTAATCACAAGCACTTTGAGCTATTACCTTTGGCCACTGCTCATCCCATTGTGGCAGAATTTCCCAGTGTGTCTTTGGGTTGCAAATCAGTTCAGACAATGCTACACTCTATGCTGCCCACCCCCCCACCCTCCACCTTTGGAAATTCTCAACACACAGTACACGGAAAGGTCATCTACGGCCTCAAGCCCTCTGTGCTGAGACAGCTGTTGGGGAGTGACTCCTCTTCAAGATTTGAGAGCCAATCCCTCTGTCCACTAGTCCTCACGCCACCCTTCTCCCAGTGACTCCAGGGATCCATTCTGTTGCACCTCTCTTTCCCATTTTTGCCCACCAGTGAGCAAAGCACAACCCTCCCCTCACCCCACCGCACTGTTGTCCACATAGATCTGTGGACGTCATTGCTCTTGAATCAACATCCACAAATTCTTCAGCTCCCTTTAAGAGGTGGAATCTATTTGATACCTCTTAAGTCTAGGTCGGCCAAAGCCAACATGACGTAAGCATAAATTGAGAAAGCACTTGCATGTTGGGCTTGTCCTCTCTTGCTGAATGTGGAACCCTAAGTCCACCTTGTCAATGGCCCAGCTAGCCTGCTGGAGGGTGACAGGCTACTCAGAGGAGAGCTGAGACCTCCTGGCTAACAGCCAATCAACTATCAGACATGTAAACAAGGCTATTCCAGACCACACAGCTGCCATTGACCACCTGCCTGGCACAGACACTTGAGGGAGAGCTTGACAGAGATGGGCCAAACTGGCCCAGACCAGAAGAACCCACGGGACTGTGACCGAAATAAAAGTGGTTGTTTTAAGACTGGTGTGGCTTGAATGTGGTTTGTTGCAGTGTGTTAGTCCGTTTCTGTTGCTTATCACAGGATACCTGAAACTGGGTAATTTATAAAGAAGTAAAATTTACTTCTTACAGTTTTGGAGGCTGAGAAGTCTAAAGTCCTGGGAACACATCTGGTGAGGGCCTTCTTGGGGGTCATGACTCTATAGTGATGCAGCGTGTCACGTGGCGAATGGGCTGAGCAAGAGAGCTAACCTGCTCACTCACTCTCCTGATAAAGCCATCAGAAGCCACATTCTCACCTGTCCACAATCAAACCTCAGAACTAACCTGCACCTTCACACATTTTGTGTTCTGTCCTTTCTTCTTGATAAAACAGAGGTGTCGCCCTCTCCCGCCCAAGTCAGTACCTCCACCTGTGCCTGGTCCACCTTCTCCTGCCCAATCCTGAACCCTTCCACTAGGGACTGATTTGTGCCCCCCCAAAACTCATCTGTTGAAACCCTAACCTCCAGTGTGGCTGTATCTGAGACAGGCTCTTTAGGAGGTCATTAGGGTTAAACGAGAGTGTAAGGATCATAATCCGATAGGACTGGTGGCCTTATGAGAAGAGAAGGATCTCTCTGTCTTTGCCTTTTGAGCTGTCAAAGGAAAAAAATTACAACAAATTTAAACATCTCAACTGGACTTATTACAATTCTAGAATTGGGCAACACCTCATTCCATAAAGTAAAGTAAGAGTTCCAATGAGCTGAGCAGACGAGGTTGGTTTTATAGACAGAAAAGGCTGAAAAAGCAGAAACAAGAACAAAAGGCGGATTGGTTATTTCAAAGTTTCTTTCCTTGTAAGGTGGGACAGGGAGACAGAACAATAGAAAACTACAGGTTACTTCAGGCTACCCTTTTAGAGTGAGGATTAAAGCAGGAGGAACTTCGTTATCAGGCCTATTGAAGATTAAAACCAGCTTGTCTGGGAAATTGGCTGTTATCTCTTTCTCCTGATTTCTCAGAAGGTTAGACCACAGCCTGAATGATGTGGAACTTAGCGGGCGGGGGTGACACCATTTTTGTTTTTAGTCTGGTCTGTTGGGGCCTAGTGCAGGAGCTTATTCCAAAACAATGGCCTCCTATAATTTTATTTAACAGAGCACACAGCGAGAGGCGACCATCTGTAAGTCAGGAGAGGACCCTCACCAGAACCTGACTGTGCTGGCACCCTGATCTCAGACTTCCAGCCTCCAGAACTATGAGAAATATGTACTAGTCAGTGTTCTCCAGAGAAACAGAATCAATAGGACACATGTAGCTACATAAGAGATTTATTATGGGACTTGGCTCACATGATTATGGAGCCCCAAAGTCCCAGAATCTGCCACCTGCAAGCTGGAGAACTGGGAATGCTGGTGGTGTCATTTAGTCCGAGTCTGAAGGCCTGAGAACCAGGGGGTGGGCTGGGGGATCCTGGCCCTCACCACTGGCACCCCTCCATTCTGTCTCCTCCACGTCTCTGGGCTCTGTCTGCCTCCCTCTGTGGCTCCTGCTCCTTGTCCACCCTCCTGGGCCTACAGAAACCCTCATCCATTTCTCTACACCTGCTCTTGTCCCCCAGTGGGCCATGTTCCAGCATCTTCAAAAAGGCAACTGTCATGTCAATACCCTGCTTAAAACCCATTCACAGCTTCCCACTGTTCTTAGGATAAAAGCCAAATGCCCTCGATGGGTCCTGTAAGATTTGGCCCCTGCCTCATACTGTTCTCTCCCCATCCCAGCCCTGGCCCATGATGGCTGCTGCCCTGTGCTCGGCTCCTCCAGGACACCTGCTCACCACGGGGTCCTCTTGCCTGGCCTAGAATTGTGTGCATGCACACATGCGTGTATAAGGACACACACACACACACACACACACACACACACACACACACACACACACACACACACACACCTGCCTAACTCCTACCCACCCTCAAGATCCCAGCTTAAGTGTCACTACCTGGTAAGTGTCTCCCCTGCAGGCTCCCTCGGTTTCCCCATTAAGCTCTTTCAGCACCTGCGCCTTGTGTAACGAGTATCCCAAGTGCGATTAGTCAATCACACAATTAGTCATGAGCTACTGCCATCCTCATTCCCCTCATTCCCACCCCCTTTGCTCAGCACCGTCATTCCAGAGCCAGGAACAGTGCCTGGCCCACAACAGGCCTTCAATACATATTACTGAAGGGACAAAGGCTCTGAGAAGTCCTGCTGTAAAGACATCTCTTTAACCTCATCTCACCCGGAGTTTCACCAACCTTACTTGGCAGTGGAACCCTTCTTTCCATGAAGCCCTGTCACTACTCTGAGGATCGGGTAGAGAAACACTAGACCAAAGTTTTAGCAGGTCCCATCGCCATCCAAATTGTGCTTCCCATGGTCTCTAATTTCAATAGCTCCAAGACACCAGGATGCAACGTAGATTGGTGAAACAGTGGACTTGGGAGCGAGTCAGGAGATGCCTCCTTGGCCCTCAAACTACAGTGCTAGGGCTCTGCCTGGCATCGCATGAGAGACTCCTGAGCAATGTGGAAAAAGTGGCTTCCCAACTGCTCACGTGTCACACCCGAGGTCCCACCTGAGCATGGAAGACAGAGAAGGACCCACTTTATCTAGGACATGACTAGCCTTTCGAGGTGGACAAACTATCCACCTTGCAGCAGAAACCTGGGCCCTTAGGAAGTGCCCAGAGCAGAGTGTAGGAAGCTCGCACCATTGATCTCTCCAGCCAGGAAACAGATTGGGTGCAGAGCAGTGGCAGAAGGCTTCTGCTCCCTGCCAGGGCCACCAGCTGAGATATCATTTACTCAGTTCTTTTGCTTCTAATTGTCACAGCCCCCAGGGAGGTGGGACAGGGATGAGCTGAAAGAAATCATCCTCTCCCGCCCCAGGGAGCACTTCCTCCAGGCTGAAGGAACTTGGATGGTAAGTTTCATGAGAGACATTACTCATCATTAAATAAAGTCACAGGGCCATTTCCCCCCACTGGGATGCTTACAGACAGCAGGAGGCTAGCCATCTGGGTGTCATCAGGCTCTCCCCACCCCACCCAATCTTCCTGCTGCCTACTTTGGTTGACCACATGTCATCAAGCTGAATTCCAGGGACAGAAGGCAGGTGGGTGTCTTTGCCCAGGGCATTGGGCAGAAAGGGAACCCCAAGCAGCCAGGCTCACCCAGCAGGGTGCTGCTTTGCTTCTCATGGATCTGTTACCTCACTTCCCCTCAGTGATGGAGCCACAAAGGATTACTCAAAGCCCATCTCTTCTGAGCAGTGAGAAGCCCTGAAGTGGTTAATTTCCCCAGAATCCTCAAGTGAGAGGCATCCCTTCCTTGGGAAATTAACCCCGAATTGGGGTTCTCTTCCTGCATTTATATTTCAGACCAGGAAGTTACAAGAAGAGAACATAGGTGGGGTTATAGTTTAACAATACAGGCTGATAACTTTCAGTGAAACAAGTCAGATGACATTCCATAAGACAATTTAAGTGATCCACCAACAAAAGCTTGAACTTAGCAAACACGCCCTTCTTACAGCAATTTCTCAGCATCTTTTCATTTTAATCAGTAACTTGTCTGTCCTTGAGCCAGCAATCTTGATGTGCCACAAATCTTTATGTTACACCAGAGACTTCATAGCCTGAGGAAAATTTCCAGTCTTCTGCAAGGTCAATATTTGAAACTGCAAGGCCCTGTGAAGTACATTTGCTTTAAGAATCCTCTACAGCAGGGGACTCTTCCCATCATGAGCAGGGCAGCATGGCCAGAGGTCCTGCCCACCAGGCTTCCAAAGGTCATACAAGCATGGGCACTGTGAGGCCTGGTGACCCTTTCTAGTTGAGGGTCTCTGCACAGCAAGCCCTGGGGGTGGGCCCCACAAAGCACGGGGGCACAGGGATTTCAAGCCATTCATGTTGGAAACAGGGTGAGGCAAGGTGAGGATTCTGCCTCTGACTGCATGCACAGAAGTGGGCAGTGTGTCACATGTGGTGTGGTGTGTCACACACGGTGTAGGTGTGTCACACATGGTGTAGGTGTGTAGCACATGGTATGGGCAGCAGTCAACAGACATGCCTCGTGTAGGCTTCTCAAAGAGAAATGAAGCAGGACACCAGTTAAAGGTGGTGGAGATGGATTTTATTCAGTATGTAGCCACAGGGGAGAGAGCAGAGCTCAGTTCTGAACACAGCCAAGACAGCCGAGATAATAGCCAATGAGTAGCCGGAGGGGTCAGTGGATGGAAAATTACTAAGAGGAGAAATTCCAGGGAAGAGAGATTCCTGCTGAACTAACCTAACAGGATTCTTGCTAAAGGCAGGCCAAGGACCTAGGCATGAAAGGGGAAATGTCCAATGAGATATCAAGGGTGATCAGAAGTCAAGGGTCTGGGGGTGACCTAGCAGGATTCTTTGATAAGTCTGGCTTAGGCAGTCCAAGGAAATCTGAAATTTGCGTAGATTCCATTAGAAGACAAATGCTTACCAGTGTGCAGCAGGGAGCACCCAAGACTCCTGAGGGACTTTCAGAGCTCAGAGCTGCTCTCACCCCAGCCCTTGCAGCTGGGCTTGCTCATGGTGACCGTCTCATAAGAGGACAGAACTTGGATGTGGTCTGTGGTTCTCCAAGACCAGTCCTGCTGCAGGAAGGAAGGACACACCCAGCTCCCAACCGTCCTCGTCTGTGCTACGTGCTCGTCATGTCACTTACTCTGGCACACATTACATCTTTGCAGGGAGGCAGTATTCAAGGACAGTGTTCAAGGATCAGCTGTCCCTCCCAGGGCTCCCTATGCATTAGAGCTTAACGTCTACCAGAAACCTGCAAATAGCAAATTTCCTTTCCTAACAGGACAAAGATCCCTTTTCTTCAGAATATTAAAAAAAAAGACACCTGAACTGTATTAGAGTAATCTCCTCTTCAGTGACTTAGTTGATAATATCTCACACTGGGAAAAAATACCTCCAAGATGAAAATCAAGTGTTCTATGTAATCTGAATCAAAACAACTGCAAAATGCTGCCTGCCGCTGGGCTGTCCCCTCAGATAGCATCACTCCCTCCTGCCCCTGCACTTCTGTTGACCTTTAGCCCTTTGGCAGAAGAGCTCAAGTTTAACTGTGAACTTGAGGAAAGGGAGGGAGGCAGCCACCAGCCCTGGGGTCTGGGCTCTGGCTGGAAGGCCTCTCAGCCTTGTCTGCAAAACTAAATGTGCTTTGAATGTAATCATCAGGAAAGAAGAAATGGAACAAGGTCTGGAAATGAGATTTCCTGCCTGTGGTTTGACTCACGGCTGTCTGTCTCTAAATCTACCCCAAGGACATTCATTCTGCTGTGGCAGGGCTCGCCTCTGGAGCCCCAGACACCCCCATCGGGGAAGAGAAGGTTATCCGGGATGCAGAAGGGAAGCAGGTGCAGCCGCGCACCCCCGCCGAGGAGAGGAGCCTGCTCGCAGGGGCCACCCGACTGCCCGACAATCACCGCAGCGGTGGTGCAATCTGGGTTTGGGAATGTACGGTACCCAAAGCACGTTTGCATTCAGTCTGGCCTCTCTCCCTGAAGCTGTCTTAATGAGGAACTATGGAACTCAGAAATCCTCACAGTCTCTATCTTTCTTTGGTAATGCTAAAAACGAATAATTCAAGGCAACCGATCAACCCATCTGCCCAGGACTGAGGCATTCTCAGGCCTTGGGATTTTCATTATTAAAATGAGAAAGTTCTGGGGCCAGCCTGTGGCTCAGTCGGGACAGTGTGGTGCTGATAACAGCAAGGCCATGGGTTCGGATCCCTATATAGGAATGGCCGGTTAGCTCACTGGGTGAGGGTGGTGCTGACAACACCAAGTCAAGGGTTAAGATCCCCTTACCGGTCACCTTTAAAAAAAAAAAAAAGCCAGGAAGTTCTAGGCAAACCTAAAGTTGTTGCCACACTGTGCTTAGTAGAATTTGTGTCCAGCAGGAGGGAAGAAAGACAAGGGCTGGGCTGATTCCAGGGACCTGTCAGGAATCCAGGAGAATTCCCTTACGGCGCTCAGAGAGGATGATGAACTTTCTCTAGACCCCATTTTGTAATTAGTGGAGTCAGGCTTGGAACCTGGTTTTCCAATTCACCTCAAGGGATCACTTTAATTGCAAAGTTTTATTTTAAGGTGTTCAAACCCTAGAGCCCCTTACTCAAAGTGTGGTCCTCTGACCAGATCTCCTGGGAAACTGTTGGGAACACACAATCTCCAACCCCAACCTGAACCTACGTCGTATTTGACTCCCAGGGGATTCATAGACAAGAGCAGACAGGGGAAACCTGCTCCACAGATGGGGGTAGAAACGGAGAAGGTGCTGGAGCCGTCGCTGACATTGCTTAAAGCCACACAAAAAAATGGTGCATATACCTGTGAGAAGCCTGCCCAAGCGCTAACCAAAATAGCCAGACCCTACACTTTGGTAGAGTTTTAGCAAGTTTCCAAGGGCGTGTGTCTGAATAAAACTGTGTATTTGAATAAAAAGATGTGTCTTTGTATAAAACTAGGAAAACAAATCAATTATTTCATACATGACAGAAATCTTTTAAAATGTGATATTTAAAAAAAAAAAAAGCCACAGCCACATAGTGTATGATGTCATACAATGAAATGTCCCTAATAGGTAAATCCAGAGACAGAAAGCAGATGGGGAGGAATGGAGAGGTCTGTTTAATGGGTTTCCTTTGGGATGATGAGAAAGTTCTGGCCCTCGATAGAGGTGATGGTTGCACAACACTGTGAATGTACTTCATACTACTGAATTATATACTTTAAAATGGTTAAAATAGTAAATTTTATGTTGTATGTATTATGTCAATTTTTTTTTTAAAAGATGACCAGTAAGGGGATCTTAACCCTTGACTTGGTGTTGTCGGCACCACACTCACCCAGTGAGATAACCGGCCATACCTATATGGGATCCGAACTCATGGCCTTGGTGTTATCAGCACCACACTCTCCTGAGTGAGCCACAAGCTGGCCCATTATGTCAATTTTTTAAATGAATAGGAGAAGCTGTCATAGTGGTGAGGGCTGAGGGACCCTGACCAAGTCCAGAAGCTGCAGATGAGAGTGAATTGCAAAGGAAGCTGATGCCCGGGCCAGGCCCAGGGCAGTCTCTGCAGGTGGGTCAGAATGTCAGTGTTTTTTAAAAAGCTTCACAGGTCGCTCTCCCCCTAAGATGGGGTAAAAGGCAAGTTTGTTCATTTTCAGGTCTATTTAACATTGCTGGCATTTCCACCAGTGATTAAGACAAGAAAGAAGAATAAAAGGCCTCCTGTGGCTACAATCACAAAGATAATAACAGGTGTTGATGAAGATATCGACAGATTAGAACCATCATACACAACTGCTGGGAATGTAAAATGGTGCCGCTGCTTTTGGAAACAGTCTGGAAGTTCCTCAAAATGTTAAACGTAGAGCTAACCCATGACCCAGCAATTCCACTCTTAGTTTTATACCCAAGAAAAGTGAAAACATACACAAATGTTCATAGCAGCACTATACATAATAACCAAAAAGTGGGGAAAAATGAAATGTCCACCAGTGGATGAATGGATAAATAAAATGTGGTGTATTCATATGAGAGAATATTATTCAGCTATAAAAATCGGTGAAGTACTGACACATGCTACAACATGGATGAACCTAGAAAACATGATGCTCAGTGAAAGAAGCCAGACACAGAAGGCCACGTGTCGTGTGATCCCATTTGCGTGAAATATCCAGAACAGGCAGCTCTACAGATCAGTGATTGCTCAGGGCTGGGGAGATGGGGGAAGGGTACATGGGAGTAACTCCTTGGGGGTACCAAGCTTTTTGGGGGGTGATGAAACTGTTTTAAACCTGATTGTGGTGATGGTTGCATGACTGCAAATATGCTAAAACCTATTTTAACTGGGTGATTTACATGATGTGTGAATTATATCTCAATAAAAAATGTTGTTTGAAAAGCACCATATTGGAAAGGAGGAAATTGTCTTTTTTTCACCGATGATCTGTGTATCTAGAAAACTTCTAGGAATTTGCCAAAAACCTACAAGAACAAATCAGTAAATGTAGCAGCTATTCCAGATACAAGGGCAATATATAAAAACATTTCTATATGCTGACGATAAGCAATGGGAACATGAAATTTTGAACATACCGTTTACACCAACATTTTTAAGGCACACAATAACTAAAGACATATATAATAAAATACTTGCAAATCCGCTGTGCCGGGGTTTCTGTGCCTGGGCACGGCTGGCATCGTGGGCGGGACGGTTCTCTGCCGGGGCGTCCTGGGCGCTGCAGGACGTTGAGCAGCACCCCCGGCCTGTGGCCTGTGCCACTAAATCCCAGTAGCAGCCCCGCCCCCCAGCTGTGCAGCTGTGACAACCAAAAATGGCTCCAGGCATCGCCAAGTGTCCCCTAGAGGAGAGGGCAAGACGAAACCTCTCCGGTTGGCAATGGCTCCTGCTGAGTCTGTAGAACACGCCGCCCGCCCTTGGCCCCTGGCTTCGCGCGGGAGCTCGGGCTCCGGCTTCCCTGTGCCCCCTGCCCCCACCCCGCGTGTCCGCTGTTCCCAGATCCGGGGCTGTCCCCCGCCCATCCAGGCCCAGATCTCTGGGATAAAGCCCACCCTGGGCCAGTCCGCGCCAGCAGCTCTAGGCGAGACTCCGACCCCCGGAAGCCACAGAAAATGCCAGAAGCCGAAGTGCCCAGCTCTCCCAGTCTCGGGCCCTCTGTCTGACATTTCAGGAGGTCGATGTCACCCTCTCCCTCCCCCGGGAGCACTCAGGGCCTCCCTCATGAGGGGAGGGAAGAGGGAGCTTCAGCCTCTGTTCCGTTATCCTTTAAAATGCCAGAACTCCGCATTGACAGAGCTAACGGTGCCGCCAAGGAGGCTGAACAGGAAACGAGGTCCTCCTGGAGCAGAACCCAGGAGGCAGGTGGCGGCCCCCGCGTCCCCCGGGCGCTGCGAGGCGGTGCTCGCGATGCCGGTTCACAGGCTGGGAGCTGGTGGCGGGCGGAGGACAGGAGGGAGGCGCTGGCCTCAGCCCAGCACTGGACAGGCGTGTCCACTCCCCGCGATTCTCTCCTGGTGACCTTGGTATCCCCAACCCGCCCCCTGACTTTGGGGTCCTGAGGGGCAACCAATCTGAGATTCTGCACGTCCCTTTGATGTAGAACGGTTTCCTTCCCCTCCCGACCCCTTGACCAGGCCACCTGGCCCCCGAGTCCCTTCTGCATCCCACCACCCCTCCCAGGCTTCGTCCAGGCTGTGGCCCCCACAGGGTCAGGCCTGCTTGATCTCTTACTTCCCATTTTCCAAGGTTGGGGGTGGGCACAGAGCTGGCCCCAGTCACCACTGTGACTCACAGGCCTCCTGGCTGCATCTGATCTCAAGAAAACGGCTTCCTGAGAGAGGAAAATGGTCACCTTGCCCTGGGGAGAACCGTCTGGGGCTGGTCTTCTAACAAATTTTTTGTATTTTCTGAAATGCAAAACCCCTGAACACACAGCCTCTCATGGGGTCTCCTTACCAGGACTTCACAGAGGCCTGTCTGATAGGCCTGCCCCCAAACCCTCCTTTAAGTTCACAGCCTACCTCCAGGGTTGTGGCAAACTTTCTGCAGAGGGCCAGAGAGTATTTAAGGCTTTTCCAGCCAGATGGTCTCTGTGGCAACTATTTAACTCTCCATTGTAGTTCTAAAGCAGCCGTAGACAATATGTAAGTGAATAATTGTGGCTTTGTTCCAATAAAACTTTATTTATAAAAACACACAGAGGGCCAGATTTGGTCCCACTTTAGTCACCTTAACTGACAGAAGTACACTCCCATTTCTGCAGTTTTCTCCACCCCAACTTCTCCCTCTCTACCACCTCGGTTGCAAAATGCAAATATGCCACAGAATCTGCCATCCCCAAAACAAAACAAAGCCACTCTTCCTAGAGGCCACCTCCTTCCAGCCACCTTCAATCCTTGGCTTCACACTGCTGATTCAAAGGCCCGCCGCCCACTCTCTCAGCCTCCTCCGGTGGGCTTTAGCCCTCTCCTCGCCTTCTCTGAACCCCTCTGTCAAGGTCCTGTGCAGAATCCTATAACCACTGTTGCAGGAGGTGGTGTGTGTGTCCAGGCCATGAGCCCAATGGGGCGGGTGGAGAGGTTCAGAGCGTGAGGAAGTAAAAGGAGGAAAACCTTGCTTAGCATTTCAAAATATTTACTTGCCTTATGTACAGCCCTAGAAAAAGCAAGGGCACAATTGCCAAGGAGGCTTGGCTTTGCCCTCAGAGATCTGTCGGTTTGCGGAATAACTGATAGTGACTCCCAGGAATCCCATAGGTGATACATGTCCCATTTTGTCGTTGCCAGGACCACTGGGTTGCAGGAAATGTACAATTCATGTCTCCTAAATCCATGAATTTGCACAGTGGTAGCTTCGTGGTCTTTGCCTCATATCTGTACCTGAACCCAAGCCCCTCGTGGGCTTTCCTCATCCAGTGTCATTTCCTCATGAAGCACAAGCAAGAGGGCCCTTAACTCCATGCTGCGGCTCCTCGGCTCCATTTTCAGCGTCTGCATCTCAACATCTGTGATGAAACCACGAAGCGGGAGAGCTGGGGGCACTTCAGGAGACCCCGCTCCTCCCACTTGACAGGTGGATCATCCTGGTCGGTGAACAGCTTGGAGCACGTGCCCCCAACAAATGTCTCTGTTTGTGAGTTATGTCCACATTCTGTAGTACTGATACGTACTTTGTGAAGCATACAGAAAGAGAAAATCTTAAAGGACTATGGAGGTGAAACAAATTGTTTTTATTACTTATTTTGGTTTTGATTTGGTGGCTGACTGGCGCAGGGATCCGAACCCTTGACCTTGGTGTTATCAGCACCGTGCTCTAACCTGAGTGAGCTAACCAGCCAGCCCTAATTTCTGCTGTTGCACCCAGGCATGTGCAATAAAAAATTAAATCCCCTTTGACATTTTTCTAAGTTTCTATTATATACAAACCATAGCTTCATACACATTTTAAAGTGTTATCCTTTTAAAACAATATCTGCCAAAATATGACTATAGAACATATTTTACTTAAACCTTGTGAGTTTGATTCATAACGTGTAAATATTTAGACAGATGTCCTGTGGCCTCCATTTGTCCTTTCGCCCCGAGCTGCACATCCAGAATTTACACACGGGCCCCAGCTTGGGTTTTCCAGTTCTTAAAATGGGTAAGAATCCCTCCAGGGCTCGTGTTTGTCAGGGTTGGGGGACTGAAAGTGGAGGGTCCCTCTGGTCCCCCTTTGAGTGCTGACATCAGCCCCTCTAAGATTCTCAGTTGCAGAAAGATGGAATTTCCAGCATGTGGGCCTGGGCTGAGCCTCCTGTAGATTTCTGACCACAAATGGCACCTCATAAGGTGGTAGCCTCAGAATGTCCTCCTTCCTCCCAGGGTCTTGCCTCCACCCCTGCTCCCACTGGCTTCTTATTGCAGGATGCCACGTGCTGCTGCCCTGCTGTGAAGACAAGTTCAGTGTGGGGCATGGGGCAGCACTGCCCGCTCAGAAGTCCCTTGCTACTTTCTGTCAGACCCTGCCATTCTGTTTCAGAGGGCAGAGTGGCCATCAGTAACAAAACATTCTCTCACCTCCTTTTTCCTATAGTTGGTGGGAATTTCTCTCAGATCTCCTTGGTGACTAATGATACTGAGATGTTGTGGTCTTCATGAGGAGGTGACAGGTTGTCAGGTCACCATTCCACAGATGGTTAACCCAGTGGTGACTGTAATAGGCAAGTCTCCTTGGGTGGCAAATGACAGAAACCCAACTCAAACTTGTTCACACAAGAAGGAACATTTATTGAATCTCAGAACTGCAGGAAGGGCAAGGGTGTGTTTGGGTCCCAGAAAGGGTGGACTCGGGGGCTGGAATCCTGTCCAGACTCCATTCCCTCTTCATGGAGGCTTAGCCACTCGGATGGGCTGTAACCACGTGATTTAAAACTGCTGGTCTTCCTCAAACAACTGCAGACAGATCTACCATATGACCCAGCTATCCCACTGCTGGGAATATACCCAGAGGAATGGAAATCATCAAGCCGAAGGTATACCTGTTCTCCAGTGTTCATCGCAGCACTCTTTACAATAGCCAAGAGTTGGAACCAGCCCAAATGTCCATCATCAGATGAGTGGATACGGAAATGTGGTACATCTACACAATGGAATACTACTCCGCTATAAAAACAAATGAAATACTGCCATTTGCAAGGACATGGATGGACCTAGAGAGAATTATATTAAGTGAAACGAGTCAGGCACAGAAAGAGAAATATCACATGTTCTCACTTATTTGTGGAAGCTAAAAATAAATAAATAAATACAAAAATAAATGGGGGGGGGAGGGAGGGAAGAAGACACAACAATCACAATTCCTTGAAATTGATACGACAAGTGAACAGAAAGGAGGTTGTTGGGAGGGTGGGGGCAAAGGGAGGAGGTTTTGGTAATGGGCCACAATAATCAACCACATTGTATATTGACAAAATAAAATTAAAAATTAAAAAATAAATTAATTAATTAAAAAAAATAAAAAACCTGCTGGCCCGCACACAAGGGCTTCCTGTGACACATTGAGCTGCACCACTTAGTTCTAATCCCAAATCTACTGAGGCACAGGCATAGCCTGTCACCCAGGGGTCAGGGTGATTGGCAGCCCCCCTAAACCCCTTAAGGGAAGGAGTTTGCCCAGAGCTGGTACTGTTCTAGGAAGGAAGGGAGGTGGGCAGACAGTATAGCCAGCGCTCTCCACCCTGCCCCGCGTAGCGCTCTTCCTCACGGTTGCCACCTGTCCTCCCAGGCCCATCTGCCATTTCTGCCTGAAGCCTGGCCAGTTTGCCTGGTTAAAACTAGTGTATTTCCAGGAGAGTGATGACATCACAGAACAGGGGTTCCAGGAGGCTGGGGTGCCCAGCACTCGTGCCTTCTTTAGAACATGGAGAGCCGTTAGCCAGGAGGGGCTGGTGTGTAGTTGGTGAGGAAGAGGAGGCTCTTACCCCAAATGGCCTTGTTCTACAGGTCCTCACAGAAAGCCCTGGGCTGCCTGGGGCTGGAGAGGGATGGGACAGAGGTAAGCTTCAGAAGGGCAGTGGGAATACACCTGCTGGAACCCCTGTCCTATACGAGGGGACCCCCAAGAGGGGCTTACTGGGCAGGGATGGGGCTCTCTGCTTGCCAAGGCTCAGCAACGCCTGTCTCTGAGGGAATCCACTCAGTCAGGGTGGGTAGGGTTGCATAAGACATACTCATACTAAACGATTATTTGTCTAAAATTCTAATTTAACTGAATGTGATGTCATTTTATTTGATAAATCTGGCAACTCAAGATGGGGAGATGAGAAAAGGAAAAGAATGGCCCCAGGTTAGGCTGGTGTGAAGTGAGCCTTAGCAGACAGAACAAGAGACCGGAGAGGAAACACACCCACCAGAAAGCCATCTTGTCCAAGCAGAAGCTGCCTGACATCTGAAGGCAGTGGACGGAGGAAGCCAGGACTTTGCCGTCAGCAACATACACCTCATTTAAGGAGGACACACACCCCCACTGACAGAAACAGCCTCAGTCTTGTTTTCATGGCATGGACCATTTTGAAGCCTACAGGCCAGTTAAATAGATTCTCCCTCAGTTTGGCTTTGTCCTATGTGTCCCCAGGATAGACACAGGCTATGCATCCTTGGCCACCACACTACATACAGGAGGTGTGTCCTTCTTGAGGTATCACATCTGGAGGCCCACAATGTCCTTCTGTCCCTCATTGGTGATGTTAACATTGATGTCAAGGTCAAAATACTTTCTGGTTTCTCTACTGTATAATTACTGTTTTTCCTGTGCAACTAGTGAGTGATCTGTGGGGAGACTCTATAAGACCGTGGACATACCCAGTTCTTCACCAAGCTTCCTACCACCTCAGACGTAGCATCCAGTGATGATTCTTGTTCAGACAAATCTATGATAGTTACAGAATGGTGACTTTTCCAACTTCATGACGGCCTGTAAGTCAGCATTTTATTGTCAGGAAGAGCTCCCTGCTGCATCCTGTTATGTATCTGTTTGAAAACAGGTATCCACACAAAAATTTGTACATTAATGTTCACAGTAGCATTATTCATAATAGCCCAAAAGTGGAAACAACCCAAATGTCCATCAAGTGATGAATGTACAAACAAATAGTGGAATGGCCATACAATGGAATACTATTCAGGCACAGAAAGGAATAAAGTATCAACACAAGCTACAACTTGGATGACCCTGAAAACATTAAGCAAAGTGAAATAAGCCAGACAGAAAAAGCCATATATTTTGTGACTTCATGTATATGAAATATCCAGAACAGACAAATCCATAGAGACAGAAAGTAGATTAGAGGTTGCCAGGGACCGGAGGGAGGAGGAATGAGGTACGACTGCTAATGGGTGCAGGGTTTCATTTTGGGCTGATGAAAATGTTCAAAAATTGACTCTGGTGGTAGTTTCACAATTCTGCAAATATACTAAAAACTTTTGAATTGTACTCTTCAAGTGAATTAATTGTATGATATGTGAGTTATATGTTATGAATTATATCTCAATAAAGCTGTTACAAAAAAATATCATTCCAGATTTAGCCAGTCAGTGCCTCTCTGAGCTAACTCTTGTGGCCGTTTGACATGCCCCAATCCATATTTTGAGTACTTCCTTACTTTCTGGTGCAACAATTCTGACTTATCTCATACCCTTTCCTGCTCCACCTGGGAACCTCAGTCATGTTCTCAGGAGTCCTGGTTCGCTGTGGTGGGAATTGTGAAACCAAGATCTGGGCATTATTCCATTTAATCATCACAATGACCATATTAGGTAGGTATTAGCATATCTTTGTCTTACAAATGAGGCAAAAAGAGGTTAAGTATGTTGTCTAATGTCACAGAGCAGCCCAGCCTTTGAAATCAAGCAGTGTGAATCCAAAGCCCTTACACACACACACACACACACACACACACACACACACACACACACACACACACACACACACACACACACACACACACACACACACACACACACACACACACACACACACACACACACACACACACTAAACGAGAAGGTTATTTCTACAGCCAGCCCACCAGGGACTGCACAAGGCAGGGTATACCGTTGGAGAAAACCAGTGTCGTGTGTCTGGAGGTGTGGGGCTGGGGAAGAGATTAGCACCCAGTGTCCTGGCCCTCCTTCTGAAAGAACATGCTCAAATACACACACATACACACACACACACACACACACACGCTGGTGAAGCACAGTGTTCATTAATCTCCTTTGCAAACCTCACTCTCCTCCCATTACCCCAATGCTGGCTGTAGCTGGGTGCCCATTACAGGAGGACCTGCAGATGAAACAAGATTGGCCTTGATTTTTAACTGTTGAAGCTGGGAAATGAGTTTATGGAGGCTCATGATACTATTCGCTCTCTTTTTGTAAATGTTTACAATTTTTTATGATAAAACAATTTATAATAAATAAGAGGAAAAGGACTGGAAACAGCCAGGTGGTGAGCAGCGAGTGTATGAGGATATTTGACTACTGTGTCCAGATTCCCCAGGCTCTCAGAGAAGACCAGCAGAAAGCCTGTGGACCCTAATAACCACGGCCCTCAACTGCACCTTCTCCCCTCTGCAGAAGAAGAGGGCACTCATCTCCTCAGTCAGCTGTCTCCTTGTCATCAGTCAGGCCAGCATCATCAGTTGCTGTGACTTGGCCAAGGTGCTGCACCAGGAGGACTTCGATGGGTTTGAGGGCTACTCCCTGAGTGACTGTGAGTGCCATTTCCTCAGTCTCTCTTCTCCTCTTTCCTCATCATGCCCCATGTGGCCATCTTTCTCTCTGTCTCATTCATCTTTCAAAGCTGTTAGGTTTGGAAAGATGGAGGAAAGGGAGACCCAAGCCAGGCACTAGTTCAGCCAAGGTTTATTCCACCAGCATGGAGGGGAGACTGAATCAGATCAGCTCCTGCCCCCATACAGACTAAAAAGGTTTTATAAGGTTTGAATTAGAAGAAGGGCTGAGAGAAACACCCTCACCCGTCCAAGGATGGACACGGAGACACGAGGTACAGCGAAGCAAGACTTTAATTATGGCCTTGCAAGGTTTGGGCATCTGATGGGCAGGCACACGGAAAAGGGCTGTAACAAGCAATTTATTTCCTAGTGAGCAAGTCCCCGCCCCTGCCTCCTCATTGGCTGAGTACTACAGGGTCACAATGTTCCCAGAAGATGTCTAAAAGTACCCCAATTTACTACCCCCTTGTAGGAAATGTCTTTGTGTGAGGGCTCAGGACAAGCCCACCAAAAAGGCCCACCTAAAACCCTGTGGAAGGAGAAACATTAGGAAATGAAGAGAACGATAAAGGGCTGGCAGGATCAGAACTCGTTACCATCTCAAGGACAACTTTATCCATTTGAAGCAGACAATTAAGGGCTGGTAACTCATTACCATATCGAGGACAACTTTATCTACTCAGTGACCCCCCCCAATGGGCTGGACCAGTCAGACAACTTTTGAGCTGGGCCTGAATTACTTCTGAAAATGAATCACTTGGATTATTTTCTTACAGGGCTTTGGGTGGTCATTTGTGCATAAGATTCTGTTTTGCAGAAACTCTGGTTTTTCTTGAAAAGCAAGGAGGTAGGGGGTGGAAAGTTGGTTAACATGAGATAGAGAGTGGCAAGGGGGAATGTTGGGCTGGTGGGATTGGGAGGACTAGAAAACGGCAACAAAGTAGCAACAGAGCCTCCATCTTGTGAACTCTACCCCTCCCCTCCACCTTGTTAAACTCTATCCTCCTACCCGCTCCCCCCTCCCTCCCCGGAAGACAGGAACTGGAAACTGAACCCTGCTCAATTCCTTACCATATATGGGCAAAAATCTCACCAACAGCCCTCCCCTATAAGTACCAGCTTATATCCACCCTGGGCGTGACTTCCCCGGCCCCACTCCCTGGCCCCACTCCCTTGCGGGGCTGTGAAACCTCCCGGGGAGTGCCCCCATTAAAGCCTACCCTAAATTTACTGCCTGGCTCCTGGTTTTCTTTGCTCCTGTTTGAGACTAAAACCTTCAAGTTTCAAACCTAACAGGGAAGAGGGTGGAAAGTTGATTATCATGGTTGTGCTGATGTTAAGCCAGCCATGAGGCCTAATAAAAGCCAATTTCAAAAAGCAGCCTCCTCCAAGAAGCCCTTCCCAACACTCCATATTTGTTCGACAATTCTTAACAGAGCATTTATTTATGTACCAAGAACTGTAACAGAGCATTTATTTATGTACCAAGAACTGTTTTAGGCACTGGCGATATGGACATAAACAAAGTCCCTTCTTGTTGCTTTGTGTTGCTTTGCCCCCACGGATTTGTCACCCCACTTCCCCTGGGTGATGGAGATGCAAAGGATTACTCAAAGCCCATCTCTTCTGAGCAGTTAGGAGCCCCAAAGCAGTGAACTTTCCTGGGAACGCTCCAGCAAGAGGCAACCCTTCCTTGGGAAATTAACTCCAAATTGGGGTTCTCTTCCTGCATTTATTTTCCAGACCAGGAAGTTACAGGAAGAGAACATAGGTGGGATTATAGTTTAACAATATAGGCTGGTAACTTTCAGTGAAACAAGCCAGATGACATTCCAGTAGACAATTAAGGGGACCTATCAACAAAAGCTTGATCTTGGCAAACATTCCTTCTCCCTCCAGCAATTTTCCAGTATCTACACATATCAAGCAGTAACCTGTCTGTCCTTGAGCCAGCAACCTTGCTGCGCCACAAATCTTTATCCTACACTGTAAACTTTGTAGCCTGGGGAAAATTTCCAGTCTTCCACAAGGTCAATATTTGAAACTGCAAAGATTTGGAAAACCAGGCCCTGTGAGGTACATTTGCTTTATAGTCTTTTTCACACCTTCTCTCATTGTGTTCACATTCTAGGGCAGCTATAAACAAACATAAATATATAAAGTACTGCCTGGTGGTGACAAATGCTGTAAAGAAGAATAAAGCAGGGGCAGTGATAGGTGACACTGTTCTAAATGGAAAAGTCAGGGAAGGCCTCTGTGAGGAAGCAACATTGAGCAGCGCTGAATGGAATGAAGGAACTGGTCACCCAAATGTCTGGGGAAAGAACATGCCAGGCAAAGGGAACAGCCAATGCAAAAGCTACATCCTCCTGCATGGAAGGGACAGCTCCCTTTTGCCCAGAATTTGTGCACACTTGTCTTGCAACATTTTTTCCTTTTATCTTACTTTGTTGTTTTTTAAGGTACTTATCTTTATTCTTATAACATAGGCCCCATGATTCTTATCATATAAGCCCCTTGAAGGCAGCAACTGTGTTTAATCCAGCTGAATGTCCTTCACTGGGCTTTGCACAGTTCCTGGCACACAGTAGGAACTCAGTAAGTGCAGAAAGCATGGATGGACAGAGGATGGATGTGTGGTTGTATTGATGGATGGGTGGATGGAGCAAAGGATGAGAGTAGAAGCCAATGGGTGTTTCTAGCCTTCTGGCACCATCTAGTCTCTTGGATCCTGTTCCTTTTTTCGGATTCCTTGCCTCCCTTTCTCCTCCATCTCCCTTCCCACTCAGATTGATCCCCTCTAAATCCTGAACCTCTTCTCCCTGTGTATCCCAGAGCCCCAAATCTGAAAGGGCACTCATGTAGTATTTGTCTATTACAAAGAAACTCACCCAGTATTGCAATAGAGACATCAGTTTATTAGACTTATGGCAGGTGCCGATGAAATCCACACCGTCACAGGGTACACACGACAGTTATATAGCGAACAGATCAAAGGAGAGGAGTAAATCATTCACATGCTTACATGTAGACCCTCACCCAACTCAGAGCTCATGGAGATCTGGCTGAGTAGATAAGTTAATGTCTCCTGGCACCAGAGTACTTAACACTAGTGTTAAACTCCATTTAAATGCTACTTCATTCAGTCAGGGCTCCTGCTTCCTGTTTTCCACATGCCTTAGAGGACATGTGCCTTTCCTCGGGTAATGTACCTTGGCTAGGGGTAGTTTTCCAGGGGGAAGGGGAACTCTAACATGCATGGGAAGGGTGGATAGGTCTATGTCCCACATTTACCTTACATCCCACCCCTACCTACACCTATTCCACCTTCACAGTCTTCACATCACATGAATCTTTCTCGTGTCCCCTAGGTGGAATAGCAAATTGTGCATTGACCCTAGCAGACCCAAAGTGGCAGGTAGAGGGAACTCCAAGCAGACCCAGCAGGCTGATCTATTAGGTACTCGGGCCAGGGTTGCAGCCATTGAAGATAGGTGTTCCCCACAGTCAAACTAGGGGTGATAAAAACGATGTTTAACTGGTACTAAAAGTGATAAGTCATGTTTATCAGGTACAGTTTTATCTTAAGACAGTATAGTTACACTAAGAGAGGGCTTCCCTGACTTAGCATACCAAGCCCTATCAGGTCCAGGCACTATTTTATCTATGACAGAGAGGTAAGGTGGGGGCCTGAAAACTCCAGAGGGAAATAATAATAGTCCCTCTCTGTATAATCTGGTCTATGGGATTGTCACACCTCATGGTATTTGCCCATCTTCCTATTACTGACAGAAAGATCTCTGACCTCCTTTCTATTCCTTCACCCCAGGGAGACAACAGGGAGTGCCAGCGTGGTTCGGTTTGAATTTCCCAGGGCCAACGGAGTCTAATCAGTCCACGTACTATGTCTTGAGGGGCTGGCAACAACAAGTGACTTTCACTTCTAAAGTCTTAATTTGCAGTCTTATAGCCACTGTCCAAGGCTGTGTCAATGTCCGGCAGGGAGGGACGTCCCGATCCGGGCCTCTCCTTCAGTGTTCTTAGGGCTTCTGCTACCTCATCGTCCACCCCTACAGAGTGAGCCGTCCCATCTTCAAAGCCCCCTTAAGCATTCTGTTGTATCTTTCCATGAGGCCTCCTCCAGTTGGATTATAGGGAAGATGAAACTTCCACGTGATGTTATGGGCATCAGCCCATTGTTATTACCTGTTGTGTGGTGAAATGGGTGCCTTGATCACTCCCAATGACTTCAGGGGTCCCATAGGCAGCCATGAGCTGTGTCAGTCCTCTGACTGTTGTTCTCTGGGGGGCCCGTTTGCTGAGGTAGGCTTGCATAATACCTGTACAGGCATCTACACAGGTTAATGCATAACGAAACCGTTCTGATAAGGAGAATGGCCCTATATAGTCTATTTGCCAATGATTCAGGTGTGTATCCTCCCTACGCACCTGTCCCATCTCTTGGAGAAGCTTATGTGGATGTCATTCTGCACAGACAGGACAGTTGTGACAGGCAATCACAACGCCAGCATACTGGATCGGTAGCCCCCAGACTCTGGCCACTTCCAATGGTGTCTTCTGTCCAGCATGCTTCATTTTCCTCTGTAACCAGGCAGCCACATCTTCAGTGGGGGCTTCTTCCAGCCATCGCACATGGACCAGGGTGTCAGCCTTATCATCGCCCAGGCTGCCTAATGGGTTGTGCCCAGACACATGGTACACAGGCCCTGATTTACATTGGCTGATTGCATCTATATCTTGCCACATGTCCTGACCTCACAGGGGCTTATTCATGATCAACCAGTCCTGTTTTTTCCATTGGGGCAGCCACAACATGAGCTCCTTAGAAACCACCCAGCTGTCAGTACAGATGGTTACTGGGCCTTCCTCTTTGGCCATCACCATCCATACTGCTCACAGTTCAGCCCATTGCCTGCTTTGCCAGGTGCCACCATCCATCCAGATGCTATCAGTTGATGGTTGGTGGACAATGACTTTCCATCGAGGGGGTGCCCTCAACAGGAGCTGTCAGTATACCAAACCTCCTGTGGCACTGGTGATCCAGTTTCCTTAATGAGTGAGGGAGTCAATACTATGGGTTCAGTGGGCACCTCGTCTGGATCCACAAATGTGATGGGTCCCAATAATTGCTGTAGTTCATGGCTCAAGAGGCTTGTGGATAACTTACTGTGTTGCAAGTAGGCTTGCAACTTGGTTACCATAGTCATCTCAGCACTGGAACTGTGGAGTTGCATGGAGATGTCATGAATCCATGCAGCAATTGGCAATGCAGTTCTCACTGTCACAACTGCCTGTCTGATGATTGGTTCTGTGGCTAGTAATGCTTGATAAATAGCATTTGCTTGCTGTTCAATGGGGCTATATTGAGCCTCTGCTCCTTTCCATGTCTGGGACCAAGACGCTATGGGGAGAAGAGCCTTCTCC
The DNA here is from genome assembly GCF_027409185.1 of Cynocephalus volans. Classification (NCBI taxonomy): domain Eukaryota; kingdom Metazoa; phylum Chordata; class Mammalia; order Dermoptera; family Cynocephalidae; genus Cynocephalus; species Cynocephalus volans. Next base: position 83,089,446 of record NC_084471.1, read on the forward strand.
TGTTGTTGCCATAACCCCCAAGCATAGCCCTCTTGGGAAAAATTTATGTCCAACTCACAGGGTAGTGCTGGATTTAGAATTCCCAATGCACTTGATCGTGATGAATAATTTTTCGTATGTGTTGCTGTATTCTGTTTGCTAGTATTTTAGTGAGGATTTTTGCATCTATATTCATCAAGGATATCGGCCTGTAGTTTTCTTTTTTGGTTATATCTTTACCTGGTTTTGGTATCAGGATGACGTTTGCTTCATAGAATGAGTTTGGGAGATTTGCGTCTGTTTCAATCTTTTGGAATAGTTTGTAAAGAATCGGTGTCAATTCCTCTTTGAATGTTTGGTAAAATTCTGCTGTGAATCCATCTGGTCCTGGGCTTTTCTTTGTTGGGAGCCTTCTGATAACAGCTTCAATCTCCTTTATTGTTATTGGTCTGTTCAAATTTTCTACGTCTTCACGGTTCAGTTTTGGGAGCTTGTGTGTGTCCATGCTCTTGGATTGGAAGAATCAACATAGTGAAAATGTCCATACTACCCAAAGTGATATACAAATTCAACACAATCCCCATCAAAATTCCAAAGACATTTTTCTCAGAAATGGAAAAAACTATTCAGACATTTATATGGAACAATAAAAGACCACGAATAGCCAAAGCAATGCTCAGCAAAAAAAATAAAGCTGGAGGCATAACACTACCTGACTTTAAGCTATACTACAAAGCTATAATAACCAAAACAGTATGGTACTGGCATAAAAACAGACACACTGACCAATGGAATAGAATAGAGAATCCAGAAATCAACCCACACACTTACTGCCATCTGATCTTTGACAAAGGCACCAAGCCTATTCACTGGGGAAGGGACTGCCTCTTCAGCAAGTGGTGCTGGGATAACTGGATATCCATATGCAGGAGAATGAAACTAGATCCATACCTCTCACCGTATACTAAAATCAACTCAAAATGGATTAAGGATTTAAATATACACCCTGAGACAATAAAACTTCTTAAAGAAAACATAGGAGAAACACTTCAGGAAATAGGACTGGGCACAGACTTCATGAATATGACCCCAAAAGCACGGGCAACCAAAGGAAAAATAAACAAATGGGATTATATCAAACTAAAAAGCTTCTGCACAGCAAAAGAAACAATTAAAAGAGTTAAAAGACAACCAACAGAGTGGGAGAAAATATTTGCAAAATATACATCTGACAAAGGATTAATATCCAGAATATATAAGGAACTCAAACAACTTTACAAGAAGAAAACAAGCAACCCAATTAAAAAATGGGCAAAAGAGCTAAGTAGGCATTTCTCTAAGGAAGATATACAAATGGCCAACAGACATATGAAAAAATGCTCAACATCACTCAGCATCCGGGAAATGCAAATCAAAACCACATTGAGATACCATCTAACCCCAGTTAGGATGGCTAAAATCCAAAATACTATGAACGATAAATGCTGGCGAGGCTGCGGAGAAAAAGGAACTCTCATACATTGTTGGTGGGACTGCAAAATGGTGCAGCCTCTATGGAAAATGGTATGGAGGTTCCTCAAACAATTGCAAATAGATCTACCATACGACCCAGCTATCCCACTGTTGGGAATATACCCAGAGGAATGGAAATCGTCAAGTCGAAGGTATACCTGTTCCCCAATGTTCATCGCAGCACTCTTTACAATAGCCAAGAGTTGGTACCAGCCCAAATGCCCATCATCGGATGAGTGGATACGGAAAATGTGGTACATCTACACAATGGAATACTACTCAGCTATAAAAACGAATGAAATACTGCCATTTGCAACAACATGGATGGACCTTGAGAGAATTATATTAAGTGAAACAAGTCAGGCACAGAAAGAGAAATACCACATGTTCTCACTTATTGGAGGGAGCTAAAAATTAATATATAAATTCACACACACACATACACACACACACACACACACAAACCGGGGGGGGGGAGAAGATATAACAACCACAATTATTTGAAGTTGATATGACAAGCAAACAGAAAGGACATTGTTGGGGGGGAGAGGGGGAGGGAGAAGGGAGGGAGGTTTTAGTGATGGGGAGCAATAATCAGCTACAATGTATATCGACAAAATAAAATTTAAAAAAAAATGTTGAAAAAAAAAAAAAAAAAGAATTCCCAATGCATGCACTCTCCCTACAGCTGCTTTTGCAGAACCAAAAGCGGCTTGGCACTCAGAAGTCCGATTCCACTGTGTTCCTTTTGTTGTTGTTGTTGTTTTTACCAGTTTGTATAGGGGCCTCACTATTTGAGCTAAATGGGGAATAAACACCGTCCAGTATCCTAACAATCCCAGAAATTCCTGTAATTGTTTAACAGTAGTTGGCCTACGGTATGCCTGAATCTTATCTATTACCATGGAGGGGATGACTTTTGTCCTACCCAACCAAATCACACCCAAGAATTTGACAGACAATCCAGGCCCCCATCCCCGGTAGGTATGTGATAAGGGATGGTGTAGCCCCCTCCAAATGTGTAAGAGAATCACAGTTTAGCATAACGTCATCAATGTAATGGAACAGTTTCACTGATGGAGGCAACTTCCATTTTTCCAAGTCTTCCATGGCAGGTGGTAGGACTATGCAGGTAGCCCATTGGCAAAACCATGAATGTCCACTTGTGTCCTTTCCATGTGAAGGTGAATTGGTCTTGACTATCTGGATGGATATCAATACTAAAGAAAGTATTAGCCAAGTCTAATACAGCATATGTTCTCAGTTGAGTTCCTAATTTATCCATAATATCAGTAATATTGGGTACAGCCATATGTAAAGGGAGAATGACCTTATTTAGCTTCATATAGTCCACAGTCATTCTCCAGGTACCATCTGGCTTATGGACAGGCCACACAGGGGAGTGATGTGGACTATGAGCTGGGCGTATTATTTCCATCTTGGCTAATTCCAGTATAGTTTCCCCAATTTCCTTATGATCCCCAGCAACTGATATTGCTTAGTTACCACTATTTGCCAAGGTTTTGACAGTTGCACAGGAGGATACTGTGCTTTACCTCTTTGTACCTCCTTCACAACCCTATTTCATAGGTGAAACTCCCCCACACTAGTATGCAGACACAAACCCTGCATCACATGAGTTCCCCCGATCAGGGAGATACACATCGCATATTCCCTGGAGGGAAGCCTCCCAATCCTTAAAGTTAACTTCACCTTTCTTACTTTAATGGGTTGCCCATCATACCCATCTATAGCAGTAATCAGCCCCTTGAATTTTGGTGGATTCCCATATATCAAGGTACATTCAGATCCTGTATCTACTAAGTCCATCACCCTTTGTACGTTCTGAGGAGACCGGTATATAGTGAGCTTGATGTGGGCTTGCAATTAAGGGAACATGAAATCTGTGCCATCCTCCTCTGTAGGAGCATGCAGCTCCACTTGGGGTAAGCTGAAGAGGCCCCAAGTAGAGGGCGATTTCATGAATTTCTTCAGCTTTGGCTCTGCCTGCACTTCCCCTACGGAGTGCACTCCCAAATCAGCTGCACCTCCAGCCACTTGTGCAGCAGGGACTGGAACTGTTTCTCTTTGGGCAGCTGTTGCCACAATTTAAGCAATGTTGCATTCAGCTGCTTATCTACTTTGGGGGGATCGACCTCTGCTTTAGTTAGGTCCACCCACAGCTGTTTCCTGGTAACTTTTACTGATTCTTTCTGATCTCCCATTTCCCCTCTGTTCCCTTTTGTTGAGGCTTCAGCCCACAGCAGCCACTTTCTTTTAATTTTCACCAAACTGCCAAGTCACACAGCCGATCAGGGGCTCGGTCTAACTGACATGCTCTCATATCCCTGTTCTCAGCCTGAGTTAAACAAGCCTCTCTTTCTAATCTTAATTCTTCCTTAGACTTCTGTCCTTGTTCTCATGACTCAATTTCCTTCTCAGTTGCTAGCCTGAGCCCACAAAGGAGAGGCCATGCTATTGAAGCAGCAATGGCCTTGTATTCTTTTTTCCTTTGAATACATTCTTTTTTTATTTGAAAACATCCCTTTTCTTTGACTGCCTTCAACACCCCAGCAATCCTGCTGTTGCTGGCATTTTGGGGCATCCCCGTACTCACTTGGCAGTCCCCAGCTACTTACCAAGCTGGCGACATTGGACTACATTGAACCAGTAGCCCACCCAGGTATTTGCCCCTGTGACATTCCTCCCAACCCGTTTGTCTCTTGCCAGAGACCAGCTCCAGTCGAGTTGGGGGCCCTTGAAAAAGGGATGAAGAGTCAGTGAAAATAACAAACACAGGCAGAGAAATGTGTTCCTTTGAAGCACATTCTCACCCTGCGGGCTGTCAGCGCTGTTGCAGCCAAAGCAGCTAAAGCAGCTGAAGCAGCCTTCAGACTGAAAACAGCATTTTTATTTGTTACACAACAGAGGGGGTTTAATGTGGGCATTTTAACTACATAAACCTTTAAAATTATTAAACCAATAGTTAAACAGAAACTTTTCTTAAAATTACATCAGTTCTCATAAAATTAATAATCCACAAGGTTAAATAAAACTCGGTGGTCAGCCAATTCTTTCTGGTGATTATATCTGTTGTGGTTGATTAGTCCTTGACTCGCTGTTCTTGATGTTTTTGACCATTTTGTTTCTTTTCTTCTTGCCCTCGTATTAACCTTAAACTTATTACTACCAGCAAGCATAAATTATATGTCTGACTCAAAATTGAGACGGCAGTGATTGCAGTTACAAAGTGTTAAAGAAACCTTATATATATTTTTAACTTTTAAATACTATAAAAGAAAATTCTAACAATTATATTTGAAACATAAATCTAACAATTGAACTTATAATCAACTAAAAATTTAATGATTCTCATATTTCTATAGGCAAGAACCTATTGTTCATTTGGAAAAGGAATAAAGGATATTTGAACAGCTTTATCATGCATGTACTTAATATAGCGGCTGTGTGGCCCAATGTAAAGTGTCAAAGTGCACAGCACCATCCCTCACAAAACCAGGTGCATTCTAAATTCCATCTATAATCTTTATCTTTTGGAGGGAAAATTGTGCATCTATGTTTTTGTCCCAATATCTTACTAAGATGTTTTTATTTAACTTAGGACACCAATGAGTAACAGGGTTTCTATGCATTCTTTCTCATAAACTTAATTCTTTCTATAATATCTTTTTCCATTAATTCCAACCATTCTCTTACCATTAATGTAATCCCCTGTAAATGACGTTTGCCAACTTAAGTCATATTTAGGACGTCCCCTAGGAGGGTACCAAATTTTTCCTTTTCCCATTTTATAACCCATATAACAATTTACCCAGATGGTGGGAGGAGGATGGGGATTTCTATTGTTTATTAATTTCTTCGGTAAAAAAATTGCGCATGGCTACCCATAAGGTGTTTTTAAAACATCCGTTGGTGTAGTAAATTGACTCAAAAGGGACAATTTGGAATTGTTCAATCTTCCCGGATCTTTTATGGGATAATCTAATTTTATGATAACAACTGTTTATGTGTCATTTTTTGCATCTTTTGGAAACTCAGGAAACTGCCACACTGACCAAAACATCAAAAGAGAAAGCGAAAGCAGCACCACTATGCCGAGGCAGAGATCTTTATAGTGAAAGCAAGTGCTGGTAGCCGTGGCCTTGCCAGCAGCTCTCCCTCCGGGGCCTTGCCAACTCGGAAAGGGCAGCCCAAGCTATTCTTTTCAAGACCCCGCCATGGCATGGACCACGCCAGTCTCTCTCATGGCTTCAATGGGGAGTTTCTCTGGAATATCCTGATGCCTATGCCAATTGTATCTAGGAACCTCAGATCTGAAAGGGCACTCATGTAGCATTCACCTATACCAAAGATCTCACCATCTACCCTGGCTAGGAAGAAAAATAGTGAACAGGCCCAAGTTGCAGTTTTCCTTCCCTCTTGCTCCCACCTCCCCCCACCCCCGCCTCTGGCAGTGATAGTGGGGAGTTTAAATGGGCTGCTAGGAGGGAGACCTCTCAGCCCCTCTGTGGTGAGTGCCTGCACAGAGAGGGCCCCTGTCTGCCTCAGTCTTTGGGGCTGTACTCTATGCTGTCACAGGTATTCTCTTCCTCCCTTTCAGAACTGATGAACCCCAACCTTCTCTCAACAATCAACTGTGCAAAAAAGATGTTGTCTGGACCAGGGGGATTGAAGAACGGATGGGGTACATGATGGGACTAAGTTGGGGGCAAAGCCCCAACAAGTAGGATGTGGCAGAGAAAGGGGCAGTAGAAAAGGACTTGTAGGCACTCCCCTGCCACATCTAGAAAAATGAGGGAGAGTGGAAAGGCTTGGAACTCTGAGTTAACAGACCTGGAATCTGGTTCTTTCTCTGATGTTGTATTAAACAAAACTCTCTTGGCTGCAGTAAAGGAAAGCAACTCAAGCTAGCTGATGGAAATTTATTCTTAGAGGATGAGGTGTCTCACTGAGCCCACTCTGGGGTGCAGCTGAGCCTCAGGAAGAGAATAGAACCAGGGCTGGAAATTGTCAGCCAGCTTTCCATGGCAGGTTTCTGCTTCTTTTGGTGCATTTGCTTCACTGCTGAGTCTGCAGACCAGCTTTCTCTGCTCCCCAGTCTAAAAGACAGACTATGGGTGCCCCAAGTATATTGGCTAAAGTCTTAGCAACCATGGGGACTGGGTAGCCTCAGTCCCAGTCCAAGTTCCTGGGATATAGAATATGATTGGTTCAGCTTAGACTATGTGTTCTCCTTGGGTCCAATCAGCTGTAAGCATGGGAGGAGTTAAGCAATACAATCATGGCCGCCTCAGGGGCCCTCTCTTCATGATTGGCAATATTTTCTTTTAAAAACGTGGTGCTTGTCAACTGGGCAGACACCTGTAAAGATTTCAGCTCAGCAACAGTGGACTTTTTTTATTAAGATTTTTTATTGGCTATGAATATTCATGGGGTACAAAGCAAATTGTACGTGATGGCCAGATCCATACTGACAGCATGCCCATTACCACAAATTGTGATTACACCGCATGTCCCCACCCAATTATATCCTCAATTATCCCCAACCTCCCTCCATCCCCCTTTCCCCACTCCGCTTTGTATCCCTATGTTCTCTCCCTCTGCAAGTCCAACACACCACTATGGTCTTTCTTTCCTTCTTTCTTTCTCTCTTAGCTCCCACTTATGAGTGAGTACGTATGGTATTTATCCCTCTGTGCTTTGCTTATTAAAACAGTGGACATTCAGTTGACCACTTACCTTTTCTGGGGTTCAACTGGATATATAAATAACATAAATGCCTGACTCTACAGGCAACTGTGAGGACAGAGGGAATTAAGTGCCTTGTGTACTCAAAACACCATACAGATATTTTCAGATACTTCCAGTCAAGATGGTAGAATAGGAGGTCCCCAACATCACTGTCTCCCTCAAATCAACCAATTTCCAAGTATTAAGAAGCAATGACAGACAAGCTGGGGCCACTAGAGCTGAGGAGAAGAGGAGGGGAGGCCTATGGAGTTCATGAAAGCAGGAGAAGCCATAATGAGAGAAAGAAAGAATTGCTCCCACCATTTCAAATCCTGGCCACGTTAAATCTGGCCCTGGTGAGCACATAGAGTGGGAACTGGCAAAAGCCACAGCTGTGCCCTTCATTTGAAGTTGCTTTGAGACAGCAGGGGAGAAGAGGGCCTTGGTGGCTGAAGGCTGGCAAGACCACTAACAGGGTTCCTGTGGACTCACACAGGAATGAGAGGCCACAGACAACTAAATAAAGGAGCCACTCAGTGGCTGGTGAGTCATAATAAGAGGCTGGTGCATGGTCCACCCTATCAGAAGTGTTTGGACTGTGGGTGGTGGGGCAAACACGCCACCAGGGGAACACTGGGGCACAACATGGACAGCTGATCTGCCCTCCAATCAGCACAGAACCACTCAGTGGAGGTTGATCAGTAATATAGAATGGCAGAGGGAGAAATTTGCCAAATAGTCTCAGGCTCAGACCAGAGTTTGCTGGAGACCAGCTCCACCAGATTCGTTGGACCTGAATAGGTGGTGTGGCATCGGTGAGGAAAGAAAGAGATGGACTACAGATGTCTAGTGTAAGTGTGGACAACAACCACAAAAATATTGCTTTATTTATATGTTTTTACCTAATCTTTTACACATTGATTTATCTTTCAATCAAAACATTTTTTATTTTGTTTCTGTTAAAAAAGAAAGGTCAAAATATTCTAAGGCACTCATGCTGTGACAAAAACATCTACTCATGCATCAATAGTTCACCCCAAAGCCTGTGGCTCATGGCCAGGAAACTATACAATAGCAGCATGCTTGGCTTTAAAGAGCATCAGACTTTTAGTTTAAACTATAATTCTTAACCTTCTTAATTTACAACTTAACCCTTTTTAAATCTTACTTATATTTACTATACTTGATTTTAATAACATTGATTAGTTATGGTTAACAATTTAATATTGCTTATACTCTATATTGATCACTTTAATTTATAATCAAAATCACAATGTTTATACCTTTTATTTCCCTCCCAATAGACCCTGGGAACAGCACAGGGGATAAAGTGAAAAGTTAAATGATCCTACTCTAACAAAAACACACCATATCATTCTTATTATTACTAAAGAAAGAACATGTTCTTGGTAAATCAAGTTAAACTGTGGGAGTGGGGAGAAACAAAGAAATCTGTAACTGGTTGATGATCAATTCGTTATAAACATTACTGCACCTAGGCCCACCGTCTCCCTGGGGGATGTGGATAGAAATCCAACATAATAACTCCATTCCACATGTACAAGAGCATGACCACAGCCACAATGGGTCTATCCACACATCACTAACAAGGAAGATTAAGGACAAAATTAAATGGAGCCACCCCTTAATGGGAACATGCATCAAAAACACCTTTAGTACTGACAATGCCCTTTAAATAAACCAGTTAAGTTTGATGTATTTAACATGTCCTTTGAGACACTCCAGGGAATTTCCCAAAGCCATACTAAGCCAAAAGCTTAGGCTGTTTAATTCTGGGAAGCCTTGTCAAGCAACCGAAGGTGAACAAACAAGAACTTCCATGGAGCCGTACCACACACATGGCACCCGCTTGTAGCCTGCAGAACAAGGGGTATCACTCAGGCTCCCATGCCGTTCCCTATAGCAGGATTGCTCATGGCAAGAGTTTCCACACAACCCAGGTGTACCAGAACTCACAAAACCTGGAAGTATGTTCAGGGTCAATAATTAAAACCTGAGCTGCACAAAAAGCCCTCCCCAGGGAATCATCAGCAATGAAGCAGTTTAGCTTAGCTCAAACACAGGGTTCAATTGCTGGTCCCCACAGGAAGTTCCTCCATTTTAGAAGTAAGCAAAGGACAACAAATTACTTCTAGTGCTTAAGTGGTGGGGACTGAAAATAATCCAACACAGAACTGAAAGTACAAAAAAGAAAATACCAACAGACCAGAGACAAATTTGATATTAATTAGTAAAGGTCTCGCATCACCAAAGAACACCTATAAAACTTTGAAGGAAAGAAAGCAACCTGGGCTCATGGGGGAGGGAGGGGGGAAGGGCAGGGGCCTGTGCCATGCCCCCAGCACCTGCAACCAGCCCAGCAATGACCACTGAGCTGCCACAGGAAGTGCCCCAGGGTCATGACCTGGGGTTATGGGGGGCTGATGGCCTCAGATACATATCCCCTGACATGCACAATCAGCCCAGTGATGACCACAAAGCTGTCACTGGAAATGACCAGGGTCCCAAGCCAGGGAGGTGGGGTGGGGGCCAAGGACCTCAGCCACACCTCCCTAACATTCACAACCAGCCCAGCGACAACCATCAGGCCACTTCAGGAAGCACTCTGGGCTCCCAAGCTGGGGTGTAGGGGGTGTGGGGGATGAGGGCTTCACCAACATCCTCCTAACATTTGCATCCAGCCTAGTAATGACTGAGCCACCACTGGAAGCCTCCTTTCTCCTCTGTAAGAATGAGGGGGTGCCACAGGCATCAACCATGCCCCACTCCTTCCTTCTCCCACCCTGTTTCCTTTCCCCTTCCCCTTCCCCTCTCCCCCTCCCCCAACTGCTCTGCAACGTCTTCGAATGTAAATATATATATACATTAAAAACTAAACAAAAAATTAAAACAATCAAAAGGAGCAGAAAATTTGTCTCTTAATTTTGGGCTAGATTTTTGATTATTTAACTCACCCCGAAGTTGCAAAGTGTTTTGTTTGGAAGAAAGCAGAGAAAGACATAGTAGTTATGTTCTGAAAATGTACTTAAAATTTTTTCCATGTAAAATAATTATTTTAATTCAATTTAAATAAAAGCAGTCAAGGAAACTCCAAACTTTAAGAATTATAGCTCCCTGTGAAATATGAATGGAAACAATCACCGATTTCAGAAATCTGATTATAACAACTGATCCACCCCTAAATGATTCAAATCTTGGAATCAGTTCCATTTTAAAACTAGCACTATGCACCAAGCCACGTTCTAGGCCCTGGGAGTAAGAAGATGAAACCCATTCATGGAGCTTACATGCTAGGGGTTGTGCCAGACAATAAACAAGAAATATAATAGATTATAAGAAGGACTGTGAAGGAAGTCAACAGGGTTCTAGTTACAGTAGTATTTCAAGGAAATTATTTAACATGCTAGATTTAACTTCTGAAGTGTCTTCTCCAAGCGTGCCTAAGGAGACCTCTGAAAAGTGGTATTGTTACTTCTAGATTAATGACTATGTTGAGGCCAGATGGGATGGGGGAAGTTTTCCCATGTCAGTGTAAAAGGCTATTCACTCTGATTCAAATTCTCTTGCCCAGACTTAATTACCCATTTCCCCCAAACCTCTCCTACAGAAATTTTGGAGTCATCACTGGTTCCATGGTAGCCCCTGCCTAGTAGAGTGGTGAACTAATTATCAAACATGGGACAAAATAGACAGAGAGTTTACAGAAAATGCCACAATTTTGGAATAAGTAACCATAATGTGTGTTCTCCTGCCTGCAGCCCTAACTGGAACTCATTTTGTAGACCAGTCGCTTTTCTTGGAAGCAGTATGGCCAAGGGGAAGATCTCTCAGTTTTCAGCTTGGAAGAAGAAGAGTTCAGGCTGTCAGAACCATAGTAGCACTTCTGAATATCCCAACAGGAGAAGCCCTGTGACTTCTCTGGGATGTCCTACAACCCCCCACACCAACAGGCTGCTGGAGGCCCGGGGATACCTGGGTCTGCGACCCAAATCCTGTCTCACTGAGGAAGTGAGGGGCTGTTCCAGCAGGAAGTGATTGTCACCTCTGCAGGAGACAGGGAGGCTTGAGCCCCTTGATTGTGGGACAAGACACACCCTTATGATGCCCATGTGGACCCGAGCCTAATAATGGTTGCTGTGGAAATGAAGATATCATAAGTAAAGGGCACGGCAGGGGCAAGGCCATAGCTGAAAAGGACAAACACAATGCAGAGATGCAATAATGGTTCTGCTTAGTGAGGTGAACCACTGGATAGGTGCCAGAATTGACAAGGATCCTGACCACCAGAGCCCCACATATGAGATCCTGACTACAACTCTAGATACTCTGGCACCTTCACTGCCCTGAGGACCTCCGACTACCAAGGGAAGACTGAACACAAGTCATCGAGATACTCTGATCACCACATGAATCATTCCACATGCTAACAGGACTTGAATTATATGGGATCCTCTTCTGCCTCCCAGATGTTGGTTACCACTGAGGAATTGGCTGAGAATTTGGTTCCATTCCTAGATCCAGATTCAGCAGAGACATGCTCCCAGAGGCAGGAAAGTTTGCTGAACCATATCAGGATCTGCACGACAAGATAGCTAGGCAAAAAAGGCTCCAAAAGGTGGTTCCAATGAAAGATTGGGATCAGAATGAGGCCCTGGCTCTGTCTAGCTGACTCCAAAAATTCAAAGTGTGGACCTATATCAGGCTGCAGAACACTGGCTGCAGAGGTGGGGACTTTTCCAGTCTGCCACGAGTCCACAGCTCAGCCCTCATGGCCAACTCGTGACGCCGAACCTTCTACAACCCAGCAGGAGGTGCCAACTCTGCCTCCAGGGCCTCCTGAACAGGTGGAGCCTTTTTCATTTCAACAAGAAGCTTCAGTTCAACCTGCAGAACCTATTGAGGAGGAGAAACCCTCCTTAACCCAGCGAGAGGATGCGGCCGAATATCCACAGACCACTGAGGAGGAGGAACCTTCTGCCACCCGGCAGGACCCCTAGGTCAGCCTCTAGAGCTCCCTATTGAAGTCGTAGCTCAACCTCTAGAGCCTCAAGAGGTAACAGCGTCCCCTGTAGGGCACGATCAAGTTCAGCCTCCAACATTGCACACTGTTGCTGGTAAATCTATGAATGTCTTGGTTACCACTAGGGTCCAGAGCTCACTGCTGAGGTTGAAACGTCAACCCCACCGGAGGCCCCAGCTCAGTCCACAGTGTCTCCCGAAGAGTTTGGAACGTTGAGAGACCAGCAAGAGGTTACAGTCCGGCAGCTAAGCCCCTCTGAAGCGCATGGACATTCACCAGTCCATCAGGAGGCCCTCACTCAGCCCGAAGAGCTTCCGAAGCAACCTTCCCCAAGCCAGCAAGAGAGCTCAGCTCCGTCTCCCGAGCCCCCTGAGGGTGTTGAACCTCCAGCAGTCCAGCAGGACTACCCAACGCAGCCACCAGCATCCTCTTTGGAGGATTCAGGTCACAGTCCACTGAAGGACGAGATGACATTTTCACCACTAGGTCTGCCTTTTATCTCCAGAGGTCATGAGTCCACACTGCCTGGTACAACAGTTATGCATGTGCATGTGGAGCTCACCGTGACTCCTCCAGAGCCTAGTGCCCATGTGGAACCTTCTCCAGTCTGGCAGGAGGGCCCTGCGAAGCCTTCGGTTCGCGCCGGGCAGCTTGAATTTTCCCCATCCCAATCCCAACCCGCTGGCCAAACTCCAGAGTTCCCTTGAAAATGTTGAAATTGATCTAGCCCAGCGAGGGGCCTCAGCTCAGACTCCAGATCATCTTCAGGAGGTAGGCCCTTCTCCAGTCCAACAGGAGGCTCCTGCTGGGCCACCAGAGCCCTCTATGGACGTTGAACCACCTGTGAACCAGCAGGAGGCCCCAGGTCTGCCACTAGAGCCTCCTGAAGAGGAGCCTGAGCTTTAGCCCGTGCCCAGGACGCTGCAGCTCCACCTTCAGAGCCACCTAAAAAGGTGGAACCTTCCCCACCTCAGCAGGCGACCGCCATCTTAACCTGCAGAACTGCCTGAGAATGTAGACTCATCCCCGGACCACCAAGGGGCCCTTCCTCAGTCTCCAGGTCCCGCCAAGGAGGCAGAACCTCCTCCAGTTCTGCACGAGGTCCCAGCTTGGCCGGCAGAGTCCTCTGGGCTGGCCCCGGCTCAGCCTCCAGAGCCACCTAAGGACGTGGTAGCTCCACCACCAATGCATTATGAGATGACCGTTCCAACACAAACCAAGTCAGGATCAAGCTCAGAATCCAACGTTGCCCATTATCACATTTCAACCTTTGGACCGGGACATGACCAGCACTCCAGAACCCACTGGTCAGGCTGAACATTCTGCAGCCCTAAAGGAGACTACAGCTCCCTCTCCAAAGCCCCCCGGAGGTAACCTATCCACATGCACACTGGGCTCAGCCTCCGAACCTGACTCGAGTCACAGATCAACTTTCCATCTGGCACTCCCCAAAACTCCAGAACCCACTGTGGAGGTTGAACACTCTCCAACAATGCACGAGAACCCAACTCAGCTTCCACGGCCACCTACAGAGGTCGTAGCTCAACCTCCGGTGTATGAAGATGAGACAGTTTCAACACCAGCATCACCTGTGCTTATAGCCCTGGCAGACCCGGGGGCCTTTGACGACACGGGAGCCTCTGCTGCCTCCCAGCTGTTGGTCCCAACACAGGAATGGCTCGAGAACTTGGTTCCATTCCCGGGCAAGGAGTCAGCTCAAAAGCTGCCCGCAGAGCCAGGGCACTTTGCTGTTCCACGTCCGGATCTGCATGACAAGCTGGCTTGGCCACGAAGGCTCCAAGACGTGGCTCCGATGCAAGATTGGGATCAGCATCAGGCCCTGGCTCTGCCTCCTCGACTCAAAAGATTCAAACTGTGGGCCTAGATCAGGCTGCAGACCACCAGTCATTTCAAATCCTGGTTCCGCATCTAGATAGTGAGAGTTCAGAAGCAGCAAAGTTTGTCCTTTCACCCCTGAATCCGAGGAAAGATCTAGCTCAGCATCCGCGGCTTGCTAAGGTTGTTTGAACTCCACACCGATCTGTGTCCCCAGCTAAGCGTCAAAAACCAGGGTTGGAGGATGAGAAACGATCTTTGCGGATGGATGTCGATTATCCTGAAATTTCTCTAGAATCCCAGAAGGGCCCCGATGACTTGTCTGGAGGCCCCTGAGCCAGTTAAAACTAACCAATTTCAGCAAGAGGCCCTACCTATCTCAAAACCTAGAGACACCAGGAGAGCCAATCCTCTCCAGCCCAGCAGGAAGACCCAGCTGAGCCTCCACAGCGCCCCGAGGAGGCAGAACTTTCTCCAACCGAGCAGGAAGGAGGTCCCAGCTACGTATGTTGAGTCCGGGGAGGAGGTAGAACATTCTCTAACACAGCAGGAGGCCCCAGCTCATCCTCCGAAGCCCCCCGAGGACACAGAACTTTGTCCAACCCAGCAGCAGGTTCCAGATCCACCTGCACAGCCCCCGGAGGATGGAGAACTGTCACTAACGCGGCAGGAGGCTCCAGCTCAAAGTGCACAGTCCCTCCTGTGGATGTCGAACCTTCTCCTGGTCAGCAGGAGCAGCCAGTTCAGAAGCCTGCTGGGTCTCCTGGGGAGTGTAAACCTTCTTCAGTTCAGCAAGAGGCCCCAAGTCAGGCTCCCGAGTTCCCTGTGAAGAGTATAGCTCAAACTCCACCACATCATGAGGTGACGGTTCAACCCCCAAGTCAGGACCAAGCTCACGATTATAACTTGCCCGTCGTTACAGTTGTAGCCCAGACGTAGCCCACTAACCTGCGGGTGTGGTCATTACCATAAGCACACGGCCTACCGTGGGGGCTGAAACTTCTCCAGGCCAGCAGGAGACCTCAGCCCAGCGTCCAGGCCTCCCTGTGGAGGCCGAACCTTCTCCCAGTGAGCAGGGGCAGCCAGCTCAGACTTCGGGGTGTCCCGAGGAGAGTGAACCTTGTCCAATCCAACAGGAGCAATCAGCTCAGGCTCCAGAGCATCACGAAGTGACAGTTTTACCTCCACGTCACCAACACACTAAGTATTCAAACTTGCCCAATATTAACCCCCCAGGGCTGCAGCTTACCATAACAATAGAGGCGGCTGCAGAGGTGGGGACTTTTCCAGTCTGCCACCAGTCCACAGCTCAGCCCTCATGGCCAACTCATGACGCCGAACCTTCTACAACCCAGCAGGAGGTGCCCACTCTGCCTCCAGGGCCTCCTGAACAGGTGGAGCCTTTTTCATTTCAACAAGAAGCTTCAGTTCGACCTGCAGAACCTATTGAGGGGGAGAAACCCTCCTTAACCCAGCGGGAGGCTGCGGCCGAAAATCCACAGACCACTGAGGAGGAGGAACCTTCTGCCACCCGGCAGGACCCCTAGGTCAGCCTCTAGAGCTCCCTATTGAAGTCGTAGCTCAACCTCTAGAGCCTCAAGAGGTAACAGCGTCCCCTGTAGGGCACGATCAAGTTCAGCCTCCAACATTGCACACTGTTGCTGGTAAATCTATGAATGTCTTGGTTACCACTAGGGTCCAGAGCTCACTGCTGAGGTTGAAACGTCAACCCCACCGGAGGCCCCAGCTCAGTCCACAGTGTCTCCCGAAGAGTTTGGAACGTTGAGAGACCAGCAAGAGGTTACAGTCCGGCAGCTAAGCCCCTCTGAAGCGCATGGACATTCATTCACCAGTCCATCAGGAGGCCCTCACTCAGCCCGAAGAGCTTCCGAAGCAACCTTCCCCAAGCCAGCAAGAGAGCTCAGCTCCGTCTCCCGAGCCCCCTGAGGGTGTTGAACCTCCAGCAGTCCAGCAGGACTACCCAACGCAGCCACCAGCATCCTCTTTGGAGGATTCAGGTCACAGTCCACTGAAGGACGAGATGACATTTTCACCACTAGGTCTGCCTTTTATCTCCAGAGGTCATGAGTCCACACTGCCTGGTACAACAGTTATGCATGTGCATGTGGAGCTCACCGTGACTCCTCCAGAGCCTAGTGCCCATGTGGAACCTTCTCCAGTCTGGCAGGAGGGCCCTGCGAAGCCTTCGGTTCGCGCCGGGCAGCCTGAATTTTCCCCATCCCAATCCCAACCCGCTGGCCAAACTCCAGAGTTCCCTTGAAAATGTTGAAATTGATCTAGCCCAGCGAGGGGCCTCAGCTCAGACTCCAGATCATCTTCAGGAGGTAGGCCCTTCTCCAGTCCAACAGGAGGCTCCTGCTGGGCCACCAGAGCCCTCTATGGACGTTGAACCACCTGTGAACCAGCAGGAGGCCCCAGGTCTGCCACTAGAGCCTCCTGAAGAGGAGCCTGAGCTTTAGCCCGTGCCCAGGACGCTGCAGCTCCACCTTCAGAGCCACCTAAAAAGGTGGAACCTTCCCCACCTCAGCAGGTGACCGCCATCTTAACCTGCACTGCCTGAGAATGTAGACTCATCCCCGGACCACCAAGGGGCCCTTCCTCAGTCTCCAGGTCCCGCCAAGGAGGCAGAACCTCCTCCAGTTCTGCACGAGGTCCCAGCTTGGCCGGCAGAGTCCTCTGGGCTGGCCCCGGCTCAGCCTCCAGAGCCACCTAAGGACGTGGTAGCTCCACCACCAATGCATTATGAGATGACCGTTCCAACACAAACCAAGTCAGGATCAAGCTCAGAATCCAACGTTGCCCATTATCACATTTCAACCTTTGGACCGGGACATGACCAGCACTCCAGAACCCACTGGTCAGGCTGAACATTCTGCAGCCCTAAAGGAGACTACAGCTCCCTCTCCAAAGCCCCCCGGAGGTAACCTATCCACATGCACACTGGGCTCAGCCTCCGAACCTGACTCGAGTCACAGATCAACCTTTCCATCTGGCACTCCCCAAAACTCCAGAACCCACTGTGGAGGTTGAACACTCTCCAACAATGCACGAGAACCCAACTCAGCTTCCACGGCCACCTACAGAGGTCGTAGCTCAACCTCCGGTGTATGAAGATGAGACAGTTTCAACACCAGCATCACCTGTGCTTATAGCCCTGGCAGACCCGGGGGCCTTTGACGACACGGGAGCCTCTGCTGCCTCCCAGCTGTTGGTCCCAACACAGGAATGGCTCGAGAACCGGGTTCCATTCCCGGGCAAGGAGTCAGCTCAAAAGCTGCCCGCAGAGCCAGGGCACTTTGCTGTTCCACGTCCGGATCTGCATGACAAGCTGGCTTGGCCACGAAGGCTCCAAGACGTGGCTCCGATGCAAGATTGGGATCAGCATCAGGCCCTGGCTCTGCCTCCTCGACTCAAAAGATTCAAACTGTGGGCCTAGATCAGGCTGCAGACCACCAGTCATTTCAAATCCTGGTTCCGCATCTAGATAGTGAGAGTTCAGAAGCAGCAAAGTTTGTCCTTTCACCCCTGAATCCGAGGAAAGATCTAGCTCAGCATCCGCGGCTTGCTAAGGTTGTTCGAACTCCACACCGATCTGTGTCCCCAGCTAAGCGTCAAAAACCAGGGTTGGAGGATGAGAAACGATCTTTGCGGATGGATGTCGATTATCCTGAAATTTCTCTAGAATCCCAGAAGGGCCCCGATGACTTGTCTGGAGGCCCCTGAGCCAGTTAAAACTAACCAATTTCAGCAAGAGGCCCTACCTATCTCAAAACCTAGAGACACCAGGAGAGCCAATCCTCTCCAGCCCAGCAGGAAGACCCAGCTGAGCCTCCACAGCGCCCCGAGGAGGCAGAACTTTCTCCAACCGAGCAGGAAGGAGGTCCCAGCTACGTATGTTGAGTCCGGGGAGGAGGTAGAACATTCTCTAACACAGCAGGAGGCCCCAGCTCATCCTCCGAAGCCCCCCGAGGACACAGAACTTTGTCCAACCCAGCAGCAGGTTCCAGATCCACCTGCACAGCCCCCGGAGGATGGAGAACTGTCACTAACGCGGCAGGAGGCTCCAGCTCAAAGTGCACAGTCCCTCCTGTGGATGTCGAACCTTCTCCTGGTCAGCAGGAGCAGCCAGTTCAGAAGCCTGCTGGGTCTCCTGGGGAGTGTAAACCTTCTTCAGTTCAGCAAGAGGCCCCAAGTCAGGCTCCCGAGTTCCCTGTGAAGAGTATAGCTCAAACTCCACCACATCATGAGGTGACGGTTCAACCCCCAAGTCAGGACCAAGCTCACGATTATAACTTGCCCGTCGTTACAGTTGTAGCCCAGACGTAGCCCACTAACCTGCGGGTGTGGTCATTACCATAAGCACACGGCCTACCGTGGGGGCTGAAACTTCTCCAGGCCAGCAGGAGACCTCAGCCCAGCGTCCAGGCCTCCCTGTGGAGGCCGAACCTTCTCCCAGTGAGCAGGGGCAGCCAGCTCAGACTTCGGGGTGTCCCGAGGAGAGTGAACCTTGTCCAATCCAACAGGAGCAATCAGCTCAGGCTCCAGAGCATCACGAAGTGACAGTTTTACCTCCACGTCACCAACACACTAAGTATTCAAACTTGCCCAATATTAACCCCCCAGGGCTGCAGCTTACCATAACAATAGAGGCGGCTGCAGAGGTGGGGACTTTTCCAGTCTGCCACCAGTCCACAGCTCAGCCCTCATGGCCAACTCATGACGCCGAACCTTCTACAACCCAGCAGGAGGTGCCCACTCTGCCTCCAGGGCCTCCTGAACAGGTGGAGCCTTTTTCATTTCAACAAGAAGCTTCAGTTCGACCTGCAGAACCTATTGAGGGGGAGAAACCCTCCTTAACCCAGCGGGAGGCTGCGGCCGAAAATCCACAGACCACTGAGGAGGAGGAACCTTCTGCCACCCGGCAGGACCCCTAGGTCAGCCTCTAGAGCTCCCTATTGAAGTCGTAGCTCAACCTCTAGAGCCTCAAGAGGTAACAGCGTCCCCTGTAGGGGCACGATCAAGTTCAGCCTCCAACATTGCACACTGTTGCTGGTAAATCTATGAATGTCTTGGTTACCACTAGGGTCCAGAGCTCACTGCTGAGGTTGAAACGTCAACCCCACCGGAGGCCCCAGCTCAGTCCACAGTGTCTCCCGAAGAGTTTGGAACGTTGAGAGACCAGCAAGAGGTTACAGTCCGGCAGCTAAGCCCCTCTGAAGCGCATGGACATTCATTCACCAGTCCATCAGGAGGCCCTCACTCAGCCCGAAGAGCTTCCGAAGCAACCTTCCCCAAGCCAGCAAGAGAGCTCAGCTCCGTCTCCCGAGCCCCCTGAGGGTGTTGAACCTCCAGCAGTCCAGCAGGACTACCCAACGCAGCCACCAGCATCCTCTTTGGAGGATTCAGGTCACAGTCCACTGAAGGACGAGATGACATTTTCACCACTAGGTCTGCCTTTTATCTCCAGAGGTCATGAGTCCACACTGCCTGGTACAACAGTTATGCATGTGCATGTGGAGCTCACCGTGACTCCTCCAGAGCCTAGTGCCCATGTGGAACCTTCTCCAGTCTGGCAGGAGGGCCCTGCGAAGCCTTCGGTTCGCGCCGGGCAGCCTGAATTTTCCCCATCCCAATCCCAACCCGCTGGCCAAACTCCAGAGTTCCCTTGAAAATGTTGAAATTGATCTAGCCCAGCGAGGGGCCTCAGCTCAGACTCCAGATCATCTTCAGGAGGTAGGCCCTTCTCCAGTCCAACAGGAGGCTCCTGCTGGGCCACCAGAGCCCTCTATGGACGTTGAACCACCTGTGAACCAGCAGGAGGCCCCAGGTCTGCCACTAGAGCCTCCTGAAGAGGAGCCTGAGCTTTAGCCCGTGCCCAGGACGCTGCAGCTCCACCTTCAGAGCCACCTAAAAAGGTGGAACCTTCCCCACCTCAGCAGGCGACCGCCATCTTAACCTGCAGAACTGCCTGAGAATGTAGACTCATCCCCGGACCACCAAGGGGCCCTTCCTCAGTCTCCAGGTCCCGCCAAGGAGGCAGAACCTCCTCCAGTTCTGCACGAGGTCCCAGCTTGGCCGGCAGAGTCCTCTGGGCTGGCCCCGGCTCAGCCTCCAGAGCCACCTAAGGACGTGGTAGCTCCACCACCAATGCATTATGAGATGACCGTTCCAACACAAACCAAGTCAGGATCAAGCTCAGAATCCAACGTTGCCCATTATCACATTTCAACCTTTGGACCGGGACATGACCAGCACTCCAGAACCCACTGGTCAGGCTGAACATTCTGCAGCCCTAAAGGAGACTACAGCTCCCTCTCCAAAGCCCCCCGGAGGTAACCTATCCACATGCACACTGGGCTCAGCCTCCGAACCTGACTCGAGTCACAGATCAACTTTCCATCTGGCACTCCCCAAAACTCCAGAACCCACTGTGGAGGTTGAACACTCTCCAACAATGCACGAGAACCCAACTCAGCTTCCACGGCCACCTACAGAGGTCGTAGCTCAACCTCCGGTGTATGAAGATGAGACAGTTTCAACACCAGCATCACCTGTGCTTATAGCCCTGGCAGACCCGGGGGCCTTTGACGACACGGGAGCCTCTGCTGCCTCCCAGCTGTTGGTCCCAACACAGGAATGGCTCGAGAACTTGGTTCCATTCCCGGGCAAGGAGTCAGCTCAAAAGCTGCCCGCAGAGCCAGGGCACTTTGCTGTTCCACGTCCGGATCTGCATGACAAGCTGGCTTGGCCACGAAGGCTCCAAGACGTGGCTCCGATGCAAGATTGGGATCAGCATCAGGCCCTGGCTCTGCCTCCTCGACTCAAAAGATTCAAACTGTGGGCCTAGATCAGGCTGCAGACCACCAGTCATTTCAAATCCTGGTTCCGCATCTAGATAGTGAGAGTTCAGAAGCAGCAAAGTTTGTCCTTTCACCCCTGAATCCGAGGAAAGATCTAGCTCAGCATCCGCGGCTTGCTAAGGTTGTTTGAACTCCACACCGATCTGTGTCCCCAGCTAAGCGTCAAAAACCAGGGTTGGAGGATGAGAAACGATCTTTGCGGATGGATGTCGATTATCCTGAAATTTCTCTAGAATCCCAGAAGGGCCCCGATGACTTGTCTGGAGGCCCCTGAGCCAGTTAAAACTAACCAATTTCAGCAAGAGGCCCTACCTATCTCAAAACCTAGAGACACCAGGAGAGCCAATCCTCTCCAGCCCAGCAGGAAGACCCAGCTGAGCCTCCACAGCGCCCCGAGGAGGCAGAACTTTCTCCAACCGAGCAGGAAGGAGGTCCCAGCTACGTATGTTGAGTCCGGGGAGGAGGTAGAACATTCTCTAACACAGCAGGAGGCCCCAGCTCATCCTCCGAAGCCCCCCGAGGACACAGAACTTTGTCCAACCCAGCAGCAGGTTCCAGATCCACCTGCACAGCCCCCGGAGGATGGAGAACTGTCACTAACGCGGCAGGAGGCTCCAGCTCAAAGTGCACAGTCCCTCCTGTGGATGTCGAACCTTCTCCTGGTCAGCAGGAGCAGCCAGTTCAGAAGCCTGCTGGGTCTCCTGGGGAGTGTAAACCTTCTTCAGTTCAGCAAGAGGCCCCAAGTCAGGCTCCCGAGTTCCCTGTGAAGAGTATAGCTCAAACTCCACCACATCATGAGGTGACGGTTCAACCCCCAAGTCAGGACCAAGCTCACGATTATAACTTGCCCGTCGTTACAGTTGTAGCCCAGACGTAGCCCACTAACCTGCGGGTGTGGTCATTACCATAAGCACACGGCCTACCGTGGGGGCTGAAACTTCTCCAGGCCAGCAGGAGACCTCAGCCCAGCGTCCAGGCCTCCCTGTGGAGGCCGAACCTTCTCCCAGTGAGCAGGGGCAGCCAGCTCAGACTTCGGGGTGTCCCGAGGAGAGTGAACCTTGTCCAATCCAACAGGAGCAATCAGCTCAGGCTCCAGAGCATCACGAAGTGACAGTTTTACCTCCACGTCACCAACACACTAAGTATTCAAACTTGCCCAATATTAACCCCCCAGGGCTGCAGCTTACCATAACAATAGAGGCGGCTGCAGAGGTGGGGACTTTTCCAGTCTGCCACCAGTCCACAGCTCAGCCCTCATGGCCAACTCATGACGCCGAACCTTCTACAACCCAGCAGGAGGTGCCCACTCTGCCTCCAGGGCCTCCTGAACAGGTGGAGCCTTTTTCATTTCAACAAGAAGCTTCAGTTCGACCTGCAGAACCTATTGAGGGGGAGAAACCCTCCTTAACCCAGCGGGAGGCTGCGGCCGAAAATCCACAGACCACTGAGGAGGAGGAACCTTCTGCCACCCGGCAGGACCCCTAGGTCAGCCTCTAGAGCTCCCTATTGAAGTCGTAGCTCAACCTCTAGAGCCTCAAGAGGTAACAGCGTCCCCTGTAGGGCACGATCAAGTTCAGCCTCCAACATTGCACACTGTTGCTGGTAAATCTATGAATGTCTTGGTTACCACTAGGGTCCAGAGCTCACTGCTGAGGTTGAAACGTCAACCCCACCGGAGGCCCCAGCTCAGTCCACAGTGTCTCCCGAAGAGTTTGGAACGTTGAGAGACCAGCAAGAGGTTACAGTCCGGCAGCTAAGCCCCTCTGAAGCGCATGGACATTCATTCACCAGTCCATCAGGAGGCCCTCACTCAGCCCGAAGAGCTTCCGAAGCAACCTTCCCCAAGCCAGCAAGAGAGCTCAGCTCCGTCTCCCGAGCCCCCTGAGGGTGTTGAACCTCCAGCAGTCCAGCAGGACTACC
Organism: Cynocephalus volans; assembly: GCF_027409185.1. Taxonomy (NCBI): domain Eukaryota; kingdom Metazoa; phylum Chordata; class Mammalia; order Dermoptera; family Cynocephalidae; genus Cynocephalus; species Cynocephalus volans. The sequence continues at coordinate 83,112,366 of NC_084471.1, forward strand.
CAACGCAGCCACCAGCATCCTCTTTGGAGGATTCAGGTCACAGTCCACTGAAGGACGAGATGACATTTTCACCACTAGGTCTGCCTTTTATCTCCAGAGGTCATGAGTCCACACTGCCTGGTACAACAGTTATGCATGTGCATGTGGAGCTCACCGTGACTCCTCCAGAGCCTAGTGCCCATGTGGAACCTTCTCCAGTCTGGCAGGAGGGCCCTGCGAAGCCTTCGGTTCGCGCCGGGCAGCCTGAATTTTCCCCATCCCAATCCCAACCCGCTGGCCAAACTCCAGAGTTCCCTTGAAAATGTTGAAATTGATCTAGCCCAGCGAGGGGCCTCAGCTCAGACTCCAGATCATCTTCAGGAGGTAGGCCCTTCTCCAGTCCAACAGGAGGCTCCTGCTGGGCCACCAGAGCCCTCTATGGACGTTGAACCACCTGTGAACCAGCAGGAGGCCCCAGGTCTGCCACTAGAGCCTCCTGAAGAGGAGCCTGAGCTTTAGCCCGTGCCCAGGACGCTGCAGCTCCACCTTCAGAGCCACCTAAAAAGGTGGAACCTTCCCCACCTCAGCAGGTGACCGCCATCTTAACCTGCACTGCCTGAGAATGTAGACTCATCCCCGGACCACCAAGGGGCCCTTCCTCAGTCTCCAGGTCCCGCCAAGGAGGCAGAACCTCCTCCAGTTCTGCACGAGGTCCCAGCTTGGCCGGCAGAGTCCTCTGGGCTGGCCCCGGCTCAGCCTCCAGAGCCACCTAAGGACGTGGTAGCTCCACCACCAATGCATTATGAGATGACCGTTCCAACACAAACCAAGTCAGGATCAAGCTCAGAATCCAACGTTGCCCATTATCACATTTCAACCTTTGGACCGGGACATGACCAGCACTCCAGAACCCACTGGTCAGGCTGAACATTCTGCAGCCCTAAAGGAGACTACAGCTCCCTCTCCAAAGCCCCCCGGAGGTAACCTATCCACATGCACACTGGGCTCAGCCTCCGAACCTGACTCGAGTCACAGATCAACCTTTCCATCTGGCACTCCCCAAAACTCCAGAACCCACTGTGGAGGTTGAACACTCTCCAACAATGCACGAGAACCCAACTCAGCTTCCACGGCCACCTACAGAGGTCGTAGCTCAACCTCCGGTGTATGAAGATGAGACAGTTTCAACACCAGCATCACCTGTGCTTATAGCCCTGGCAGACCCGGGGGCCTTTGACGACACGGGAGCCTCTGCTGCCTCCCAGCTGTTGGTCCCAACACAGGAATGGCTCGAGAACCGGGTTCCATTCCCGGGCAAGGAGTCAGCTCAAAAGCTGCCCGCAGAGCCAGGGCACTTTGCTGTTCCACGTCCGGATCTGCATGACAAGCTGGCTTGGCCACGAAGGCTCCAAGACGTGGCTCCGATGCAAGATTGGGATCAGCATCAGGCCCTGGCTCTGCCTCCTCGACTCAAAAGATTCAAACTGTGGGCCTAGATCAGGCTGCAGACCACCAGTCATTTCAAATCCTGGTTCCGCATCTAGATAGTGAGAGTTCAGAAGCAGCAAAGTTTGTCCTTTCACCCCTGAATCCGAGGAAAGATCTAGCTCAGCATCCGCGGCTTGCTAAGGTTGTTCGAACTCCACACCGATCTGTGTCCCCAGCTAAGCGTCAAAAACCAGGGTTGGAGGATGAGAAACGATCTTTGCGGATGGATGTCGATTATCCTGAAATTTCTCTAGAATCCCAGAAGGGCCCCGATGACTTGTCTGGAGGCCCCTGAGCCAGTTAAAACTAACCAATTTCAGCAAGAGGCCCTACCTATCTCAAAACCTAGAGACACCAGGAGAGCCAATCCTCTCCAGCCCAGCAGGAAGACCCAGCTGAGCCTCCACAGCGCCCCGAGGAGGCAGAACTTTCTCCAACCGAGCAGGAAGGAGGTCCCAGCTACGTATGTTGAGTCCGGGGAGGAGGTAGAACATTCTCTAACACAGCAGGAGGCCCCAGCTCATCCTCCGAAGCCCCCCGAGGACACAGAACTTTGTCCAACCCAGCAGCAGGTTCCAGATCCACCTGCACAGCCCCCGGAGGATGGAGAACTGTCACTAACGCGGCAGGAGGCTCCAGCTCAAAGTGCACAGTCCCTCCTGTGGATGTCGAACCTTCTCCTGGTCAGCAGGAGCAGCCAGTTCAGAAGCCTGCTGGGTCTCCTGGGGAGTGTAAACCTTCTTCAGTTCAGCAAGAGGCCCCAAGTCAGGCTCCCGAGTTCCCTGTGAAGAGTATAGCTCAAACTCCACCACATCATGAGGTGACGGTTCAACCCCCAAGTCAGGACCAAGCTCACGATTATAACTTGCCCGTCGTTACAGTTGTAGCCCAGACGTAGCCCACTAACCTGCGGGTGTGGTCATTACCATAAGCACACGGCCTACCGTGGGGGCTGAAACTTCTCCAGGCCAGCAGGAGACCTCAGCCCAGCGTCCAGGCCTCCCTGTGGAGGCCGAACCTTCTCCCAGTGAGCAGGGGCAGCCAGCTCAGACTTCGGGGTGTCCCGAGGAGAGTGAACCTTGTCCAATCCAACAGGAGCAATCAGCTCAGGCTCCAGAGCATCACGAAGTGACAGTTTTACCTCCACGTCACCAACACACTAAGTATTCAAACTTGCCCAATATTAACCCCCCAGGGCTGCAGCTTACCATAACAATAGAGGCGGCTGCAGAGGTGGGGACTTTTCCAGTCTGCCACCAGTCCACAGCTCAGCCCTCATGGCCAACTCATGACGCCGAACCTTCTACAACCCAGCAGGAGGTGCCCACTCTGCCTCCAGGGCCTCCTGAACAGGTGGAGCCTTTTTCATTTCAACAAGAAGCTTCAGTTCGACCTGCAGAACCTATTGAGGGGGAGAAACCCTCCTTAACCCAGCGGGAGGCTGCGGCCGAAAATCCACAGACCACTGAGGAGGAGGAACCTTCTGCCACCCGGCAGGACCCCTAGGTCAGCCTCTAGAGCTCCCTATTGAAGTCGTAGCTCAACCTCTAGAGCCTCAAGAGGTAACAGCGTCCCCTGTAGGGGCACGATCAAGTTCAGCCTCCAACATTGCACACTGTTGCTGGTAAATCTATGAATGTCTTGGTTACCACTAGGGTCCAGAGCTCACTGCTGAGGTTGAAACGTCAACCCCACCGGAGGCCCCAGCTCAGTCCACAGTGTCTCCCGAAGAGTTTGGAACGTTGAGAGACCAGCAAGAGGTTACAGTCCGGCAGCTAAGCCCCTCTGAAGCGCATGGACATTCATTCACCAGTCCATCAGGAGGCCCTCACTCAGCCCGAAGAGCTTCCGAAGCAACCTTCCCCAAGCCAGCAAGAGAGCTCAGCTCCGTCTCCCGAGCCCCCTGAGGGTGTTGAACCTCCAGCAGTCCAGCAGGACTACCCAACGCAGCCACCAGCATCCTCTTTGGAGGATTCAGGTCACAGTCCACTGAAGGACGAGATGACATTTTCACCACTAGGTCTGCCTTTTATCTCCAGAGGTCATGAGTCCACACTGCCTGGTACAACAGTTATGCATGTGCATGTGGAGCTCACCGTGACTCCTCCAGAGCCTAGTGCCCATGTGGAACCTTCTCCAGTCTGGCAGGAGGGCCCTGCGAAGCCTTCGGTTCGCGCCGGGCAGCCTGAATTTTCCCCATCCCAATCCCAACCCGCTGGCCAAACTCCAGAGTTCCCTTGAAAATGTTGAAATTGATCTAGCCCAGCGAGGGGCCTCAGCTCAGACTCCAGATCATCTTCAGGAGGTAGGCCCTTCTCCAGTCCAACAGGAGGCTCCTGCTGGGCCACCAGAGCCCTCTATGGACGTTGAACCACCTGTGAACCAGCAGGAGGCCCCAGGTCTGCCACTAGAGCCTCCTGAAGAGGAGCCTGAGCTTTAGCCCGTGCCCAGGACGCTGCAGCTCCACCTTCAGAGCCACCTAAAAAGGTGGAACCTTCCCCACCTCAGCAGGCGACCGCCATCTTAACCTGCAGAACTGCCTGAGAATGTAGACTCATCCCCGGACCACCAAGGGGCCCTTCCTCAGTCTCCAGGTCCCGCCAAGGAGGCAGAACCTCCTCCAGTTCTGCACGAGGTCCCAGCTTGGCCGGCAGAGTCCTCTGGGCTGGCCCCGGCTCAGCCTCCAGAGCCACCTAAGGACGTGGTAGCTCCACCACCAATGCATTATGAGATGACCGTTCCAACACAAACCAAGTCAGGATCAAGCTCAGAATCCAACGTTGCCCATTATCACATTTCAACCTTTGGACCGGGACATGACCAGCACTCCAGAACCCACTGGTCAGGCTGAACATTCTGCAGCCCTAAAGGAGACTACAGCTCCCTCTCCAAAGCCCCCCGGAGGTAACCTATCCACATGCACACTGGGCTCAGCCTCCGAACCTGACTCGAGTCACAGATCAACCTTTCCATCTGGCACTCCCCAAAACTCCAGAACCCACTGTGGAGGTTGAACACTCTCCAACAATGCACGAGAACCCAACTCAGCTTCCACGGCCACCTACAGAGGTCGTAGCTCAACCTCCGGTGTATGAAGATGAGACAGTTTCAACACCAGCATCACCTGTGCTTATAGCCCTGGCAGACCCGGGGGCCTTTGACGACACGGGAGCCTCTGCTGCCTCCCAGCTGTTGGTCCCAACACAGGAATGGCTCGAGAACCGGGTTCCATTCCCGGGCAAGGAGTCAGCTCAAAAGCTGCCCGCAGAGCCAGGGCACTTTGCTGTTCCACGTCCGGATCTGCATGACAAGCTGGCTTGGCCACGAAGGCTCCAAGACGTGGCTCCGATGCAAGATTGGGATCAGCATCAGGCCCTGGCTCTGCCTCCTCGACTCAAAAGATTCAAACTGTGGGCCTAGATCAGGCTGCAGACCACCAGTCATTTCAAATCCTGGTTCCGCATCTAGATAGTGAGAGTTCAGAAGCAGCAAAGTTTGTCCTTTCACCCCTGAATCCGAGGAAAGATCTAGCTCAGCATCCGCGGCTTGCTAAGGTTGTTCGAACTCCACACCGATCTGTGTCCCCAGCTAAGCGTCAAAAACCAGGGTTGGAGGATGAGAAACGATCTTTGCGGATGGATGTCGATTATCCTGAAATTTCTCTAGAATCCCAGAAGGGCCCCGATGACTTGTCTGGAGGCCCCTGAGCCAGTTAAAACTAACCAATTTCAGCAAGAGGCCCTACCTATCTCAAAACCTAGAGACACCAGGAGAGCCAATCCTCTCCAGCCCAGCAGGAAGACCCAGCTGAGCCTCCACAGCGCCCCGAGGAGGCAGAACTTTCTCCAACCGAGCAGGAAGGAGGTCCCAGCTACGTATGTTGAGTCCGGGGAGGAGGTAGAACATTCTCTAACACAGCAGGAGGCCCCAGCTCATCCTCCGAAGCCCCCCGAGGACACAGAACTTTGTCCAACCCAGCAGCAGGTTCCAGATCCACCTGCACAGCCCCCGGAGGATGGAGAACTGTCACTAACGCGGCAGGAGGCTCCAGCTCAAAGTGCACAGTCCCTCCTGTGGATGTCGAACCTTCTCCTGGTCAGCAGGAGCAGCCAGTTCAGAAGCCTGCTGGGTCTCCTGGGGAGTGTAAACCTTCTTCAGTTCAGCAAGAGGCCCCAAGTCAGGCTCCCGAGTTCCCTGTGAAGAGTATAGCTCAAACTCCACCACATCATGAGGTGACGGTTCAACCCCCAAGTCAGGACCAAGCTCACGATTATAACTTGCCCGTCGTTACAGTTGTAGCCCAGACGTAGCCCACTAACCTGCGGGTGTGGTCATTACCATAAGCACACGGCCTACCGTGGGGGCTGAAACTTCTCCAGGCCAGCAGGAGACCTCAGCCCAGCGTCCAGGCCTCCCTGTGGAGGCCGAACCTTCTCCCAGTGAGCAGGGGCAGCCAGCTCAGACTTCGGGGTGTCCCGAGGAGAGTGAACCTTGTCCAATCCAACAGGAGCAATCAGCTCAGGCTCCAGAGCATCACGAAGTGACAGTTTTACCTCCACGTCACCAACACACTAAGTATTCAAACTTGCCCAATATTAACCCCCCAGGGCTGCAGCTTACCATAACAATAGAGGCGGCTGCAGAGGTGGGGACTTTTCCAGTCTGCCACCAGTCCACAGCTCAGCCCTCATGGCCAACTCATGACGCCGAACCTTCTACAACCCAGCAGGAGGTGCCCACTCTGCCTCCAGGGCCTCCTGAACAGGTGGAGCCTTTTTCATTTCAACAAGAAGCTTCAGTTCGACCTGCAGAACCTATTGAGGGGGAGAAACCCTCCTTAACCCAGCGGGAGGCTGCGGCCGAAAATCCACAGACCACTGAGGAGGAGGAACCTTCTGCCACCCGGCAGGACCCCTAGGTCAGCCTCTAGAGCTCCCTATTGAAGTCGTAGCTCAACCTCTAGAGCCTCAAGAGGTAACAGCGTCCCCTGTAGGGGCACGATCAAGTTCAGCCTCCAACATTGCACACTGTTGCTGGTAAATCTATGAATGTCTTGGTTACCACTAGGGTCCAGAGCTCACTGCTGAGGTTGAAACGTCAACCCCACCGGAGGCCCCAGCTCAGTCCACAGTGTCTCCCGAAGAGTTTGGAACGTTGAGAGACCAGCAAGAGGTTACAGTCCGGCAGCTAAGCCCCTCTGAAGCGCATGGACATTCATTCACCAGTCCATCAGGAGGCCCTCACTCAGCCCGAAGAGCTTCCGAAGCAACCTTCCCCAAGCCAGCAAGAGAGCTCAGCTCCGTCTCCCGAGCCCCCTGAGGGTGTTGAACCTCCAGCAGTCCAGCAGGACTACCCAACGCAGCCACCAGCATCCTCTTTGGAGGATTCAGGTCACAGTCCACTGAAGGACGAGATGACATTTTCACCACTAGGTCTGCCTTTTATCTCCAGAGGTCATGAGTCCACACTGCCTGGTACAACAGTTATGCATGTGCATGTGGAGCTCACCGTGACTCCTCCAGAGCCTAGTGCCCATGTGGAACCTTCTCCAGTCTGGCAGGAGGGCCCTGCGAAGCCTTCGGTTCGCGCCGGGCAGCCTGAATTTTCCCCATCCCAATCCCAACCCGCTGGCCAAACTCCAGAGTTCCCTTGAAAATGTTGAAATTGATCTAGCCCAGCGAGGGGCCTCAGCTCAGACTCCAGATCATCTTCAGGAGGTAGGCCCTTCTCCAGTCCAACAGGAGGCTCCTGCTGGGCCACCAGAGCCCTCTATGGACGTTGAACCACCTGTGAACCAGCAGGAGGCCCCAGGTCTGCCACTAGAGCCTCCTGAAGAGGAGCCTGAGCTTTAGCCCGTGCCCAGGACGCTGCAGCTCCACCTTCAGAGCCACCTAAAAAGGTGGAACCTTCCCCACCTCAGCAGGCGACCGCCATCTTAACCTGCAGAACTGCCTGAGAATGTAGACTCATCCCCGGACCACCAAGGGGCCCTTCCTCAGTCTCCAGGTCCCGCCAAGGAGGCAGAACCTCCTCCAGTTCTGCACGAGGTCCCAGCTTGGCCGGCAGAGTCCTCTGGGCTGGCCCCGGCTCAGCCTCCAGAGCCACCTAAGGACGTGGTAGCTCCACCACCAATGCATTATGAGATGACCGTTCCAACACAAACCAAGTCAGGATCAAGCTCAGAATCCAACGTTGCCCATTATCACATTTCAACCTTTGGACCGGGACATGACCAGCACTCCAGAACCCACTGGTCAGGCTGAACATTCTGCAGCCCTAAAGGAGACTACAGCTCCCTCTCCAAAGCCCCCCGGAGGTAACCTATCCACATGCACACTGGGCTCAGCCTCCGAACCTGACTCGAGTCACAGATCAACCTTTCCATCTGGCACTCCCCAAAACTCCAGAACCCACTGTGGAGGTTGAACACTCTCCAACAATGCACGAGAACCCAACTCAGCTTCCACGGCCACCTACAGAGGTCGTAGCTCAACCTCCGGTGTATGAAGATGAGACAGTTTCAACACCAGCATCACCTGTGCTTATAGCCCTGGCAGACCCGGGGGCCTTTGACGACACGGGAGCCTCTGCTGCCTCCCAGCTGTTGGTCCCAACACAGGAATGGCTCGAGAACCGGGTTCCATTCCCGGGCAAGGAGTCAGCTCAAAAGCTGCCCGCAGAGCCAGGGCACTTTGCTGTTCCACGTCCGGATCTGCATGACAAGCTGGCTTGGCCACGAAGGCTCCAAGACGTGGCTCCGATGCAAGACTGGGATCAGCATCAGGCCCTGGCTCTGCCTCCTCGACTCAAAAGATTCAAACTGTGGGCCTAGATCAGGCTGCAGACCACCAGTCATTTCAAATCCTGGTTCCGCATCTAGATAGTGAGAGTTCAGAAGCAGCAAAGTTTGTCCTTTCACCCCTGAATCCGAGGAAAGATCTAGCTCAGCATCCGCGGCTTGCTAAGGTTGTTCGAACTCCACACCGATCTGTGTCCCCAGCTAAGCGTCAAAAACCAGGGTTGGAGGATGAGAAACGATCTTTGCGGATGGATGTCGATTATCCTGAAATTTCTCTAGAATCCCAGAAGGGCCCCGATGACTTGTCTGGAGGCCCCTGAGCCAGTTAAAACTAACCAATTTCAGCAAGAGGCCCTACCTATCTCAAAACCTAGAGACACCAGGAGAGCCAATCCTCTCCAGCCCAGCAGGAAGACCCAGCTGAGCCTCCACAGCGCCCCGAGGAGGCAGAACTTTCTCCAACCGAGCAGGAAGGAGGTCCCAGCTACGTATGTTGAGTCCGGGGAGGAGGTAGAACATTCTCTAACACAGCAGGAGGCCCCAGCTCATCCTCCGAAGCCCCCCGAGGACACAGAACTTTGTCCAACCCAGCAGCAGGTTCCAGATCCACCTGCACAGCCCCCGGAGGATGGAGAACTGTCACTAACGCGGCAGGAGGCTCCAGCTCAAAGTGCACAGTCCCTCCTGTGGATGTCGAACCTTCTCCTGGTCAGCAGGAGCAGCCAGTTCAGAAGCCTGCTGGGTCTCCTGGGGAGTGTAAACCTTCTTCAGTTCAGCAAGAGGCCCCAAGTCAGGCTCCCGAGTTCCCTGTGAAGAGTATAGCTCAAACTCCACCACATCATGAGGTGACGGTTCAACCCCCAAGTCAGGACCAAGCTCACGATTATAACTTGCCCGTCGTTACAGTTGTAGCCCAGACGTAGCCCACTAACCTGCGGGTGTGGTCATTACCATAAGCACACAGCCTACCGTGGGGGCTGAAACTTCTCCAGGCCAGCAGGAGACCTCAGCCCAGCGTCCAGGCCTCCCTGTGGAGGCCGAACCTTCTCCCAGTGAGCAGGGGCAGCCAGCTCAGACTTCGGGGTGTCCCGAGGAGAGTGAACCTTGTCCAATCCAACAGGAGCAATCAGCTCAGGCTCCAGAGCATCACGAAGTGACAGTTTTACCTCCACGTCACCAACACACTAAGTATTCAAACTTGCCCAATATTAACCCCCCAGGGCTGCAGCTTACCATAACAATAGAGGCGGCTGCAGAGGTGGGGACTTTTCCAGTCTGCCACCAGTCCACAGCTCTGCCCTCATGGCCAACTCATGACGCCGAACCTTCTACAACCCAGCAGGAGGTGCCAACTCTGCCTCCAGGGCCTCCTGAACAGGTGGAGCCTTTTTCATTTCAACAAGAAGCTTCAGTTCAACCTGCAGAACCTATTGAGGAGGAGAAACCCTCCTTAACCCAGCGAGAGGATGCGGCCGAATATCCACAGACCACTGAGGAGGAGGAACCTTCTGCCACCCGGCAGGACCCCTAGGTCAGCCTCTAGAGCTCCCTATTGAAGTCGTAGCTCAACCTCTAGAGCCTCAAGAGGTAACAGCGTCCCCTGTAGGGCACGATCAAGTTCAGCCTCCAACATTGCACACTGTTGCTGGTAAATCTATGAATGTCTTGGTTACCACTAGGGTCCAGAGCTCACTGCTGAGGTTGAAACGTCAACCCCACCGGAGGCCCCAGCTCAGTCCACAGTGTCTCCCGAAGAGTTTGGAACGTTGAGAGACCAGCAAGAGGTTACAGTCCGGCAGCTAAGCCCCTCTGAAGCGCATGGACATTCACCAGTCCATCAGGAGGCCCTCACTCAGCCCGAAGAGCTTCCGAAGCAACCTTCCCCAAGCCAGCAAGAGAGCTCAGCTCCGTCTCCCGAGCCCCCTGAGGGTGTTGAACCTCCAGCAGTCCAGCAGGACTACCCAACGCAGCCACCAGCATCCTCTTTGGAGGATTCAGGTCACAGTCCACTGAAGGACGAGATGACATTTTCACCACTAGGTCTGCCTTTTATCTCCAGAGGTCATGAGTCCACACTGCCTGGTACAACAGTTATGCATGTGCATGTGGAGCTCACCGTGACTCCTCCAGAGCCTAGTGCCCATGTGGAACCTTCTCCAGTCTGGCAGGAGGGCCCTGCGAAGCCTTCGGTTCGCGCCGGGCAGCTTGAATTTTCCCCATCCCAATCCCAACCCGCTGGCCAAACTCCAGAGTTCCCTTGAAAATGTTGAAATTGATCTAGCCCAGCGAGGGGCCTCAGCTCAGACTCCAGATCATCTTCAGGAGGTAGGCCCTTCTCCAGTCCAACAGGAGGCTCCTGCTGGGCCACCAGAGCCCTCTATGGACGTTGAACCACCTGTGAACCAGAAGGAGGCCCCAGGTCTGCCACTAGAGCCTCCTGAAGAGGAGCCTGAGCTTTAGCCCATGCCAAGGACGCTGCAGCTCCACCTTCAGAGCCACCTAAAAAGGTGGAACCTTCCCCACCTCAGCAGGCGACCGCCATCTTAACCTGCAGAACTGCCTGAGAATGTAGACTCATCCCCGGACCACCAAGGGGCCCTTCCTCAGTCTCCAGGTCCCGCCAAGGAGGCAGAACCTCCTCCAGTTCTGCACGAGGTCCCAGCTTGGCCGGCAGAGTCCTCTGGGCTGGCCCCGGCTCAGCCTCCAGAGCCACCTAAGGACGTGGTAGCTCCACCACCAATGCATTATGAGATGACCGTTCCAACACAAACCAAGTCAGGATCAAGCTCAGAATCCAACGTTGCCCATTATCACATTTCAACCTTTGGACCGGGACATGACCAGCACTCCAGAACCCACTGGTCAGGCTGAACATTCTGCAGCCCTAAAGGAGACTACAGCTCCCTCTCCAAAGCCCCCCGGAGGTAACCTATCCACATGCACACTGGGCTCAGCCTCCGAACCTGACTCGAGTCACAGATCAACCTTTCCATCTGGCACTCCCCAAAACTCCAGAACCCACTGTGGAGGTTGAACACTCTCCAACAATGCACGAGAACCCAACTCAGCTTCCACGGCCACCTACAGAGGTCGTAGCTCAACCTCCGGTGTATGAAGATGAGACAGTTTCAACACCAGCATCACCTGTGCTTATAGCCCTGGCAGACCCGGGGGCCTTTGACGACACGGGAGCCTCTGCTGCCTCCCAGCTGTTGGTCCCAACACAGGAATGGCTCGAGAACCGGGTTCCATTCCCGGGCAAGGAGTCAGCTCAAAAGCTGCCCGCAGAGCCAGGGCACTTTGCTGTTCCACGTCCGGATCTGCATGACAAGCTGGCTTGGCCACGAAGGCTCCAAGACGTGGCTCCGATGCAAGATTGGGATCAGCATCAGGCCCTGGCTCTGCCTCCTCGACTCAAAAGATTCAAACTGTGGGCCTAGATCAGGCTGCAGACCACCAGTCATTTCAAATCCTGGTTCCGCATCTAGATAGTGAGAGTTCAGAAGCAGCAAAGTTTGTCCTTTCACCCCTGAATCCGAGGAAAGATCTAGCTCAGCATCCGCGGCTTGCTAAGGTTGTTCGAACTCCACACCGATCTGTGTCCCCAGCTAAGCGTCAAAAACCAGGGTTGGAGGATGAGAAACGATCTTTGCGGATGGATGTCGATTATCCTGAAATTTCTCTAGAATCCCAGAAGGGCCCCGATGACTTGTCTGGAGGCCCCTGAGCCAGTTAAAACTAACCAATTTCAGCAAGAGGCCCTACCTATCTCAAAACCTAGAGACACCAGGAGAGCCAATCCTCTCCAGCCCAGCAGGAAGACCCAGCTGAGCCTCCACAGCGCCCCGAGGAGGCAGAACTTTCTCCAACCGAGCAGGAAGGAGGTCCCAGCTACGTATGTTGAGTCCGGGGAGGAGGTAGAACATTCTCTAACACAGCAGGAGGCCCCAGCTCATCCTCCGAAGCCCCCCGAGGACACAGAACTTTGTCCAACCCAGCAGCAGGTTCCAGATCCACCTGCACAGCCCCCGGAGGATGGAGAACTGTCACTAACGCGGCAGGAGGCTCCAGCTCAAAGTGCACAGTCCCTCCTGTGGATGTCGAACCTTCTCCTGGTCAGCAGGAGCAGCCAGTTCAGAAGCCTGCTGGGTCTCCTGGGGAGTGTAAACCTTCTTCAGTTCAGCAAGAGGCCCCAAGTCAGGCTCCCGAGTTCCCTGTGAAGAGTATAGCTCAAACTCCACCACATCATGAGGTGACGGTTCAACCCCCAAGTCAGGACCAAGCTCACGATTATAACTTGCCCGTCGTTACAGTTGTAGCCCAGACGTAGCCCACTAACCTGCGGGTGTGGTCATTACCATAAGCACACGGCCTACCGTGGGGGCTGAAACTTCTCCAGGCCAGCAGGAGACCTCAGCCCAGCGTCCAGGCCTCCCTGTGGAGGCCGAACCTTCTCCCAGTGAGCAGGGGCAGCCAGCTCAGACTTCGGGGTGTCCCGAGGAGAGTGAACCTTGTCCAATCCAACAGGAGCAATCAGCTCAGGCTCCAGAGCATCACGAAGTGACAGTTTTACCTCCACGTCACCAACACACTAAGTATTCAAACTTGCCCAATATTAACCCCCCAGGGCTGCAGCTTACCATAACAATAGAGGCGGCTGCAGAGGTGGGGACTTTTCCAGTCTGCCACCAGTCCACAGCTCAGCCCTCATGGCCAACTCATGACGCCGAACCTTCTACAACCCAGCAGGAGGTGCCCACTCTGCCTCCAGGGCCTCCTGAACAGGTGGAGCCTTTTTCATTTCAACAAGAAGCTTCAGTTCGACCTGCAGAACCTATTGAGGGGGAGAAACCCTCCTTAACCCAGCGGGAGGCTGCGGCCGAAAATCCACAGACCACTGAGGAGGAGGAACCTTCTGCCACCCGGCAGGACCCCTAGGTCAGCCTCTAGAGCTCCCTATTGAAGTCGTAGCTCAACCTCTAGAGCCTCAAGAGGTAACAGCGTCCCCTGTAGGGGCACGATCAAGTTCAGCCTCCAACATTGCACACTGTTGCTGGTAAATCTATGAATGTCTTGGTTACCACTAGGGTCCAGAGCTCACTGCTGAGGTTGAAACGTCAACCCCACCGGAGGCCCCAGCTCAGTCCACAGTGTCTCCCGAAGAGTTTGGAACGTTGAGAGACCAGCAAGAGGTTACAGTCCGGCAGCTAAGCCCCTCTGAAGCGCATGGACATTCATTCACCAGTCCATCAGGAGGCCCTCACTCAGCCCGAAGAGCTTCCGAAGCAACCTTCCCCAAGCCAGCAAGAGAGCTCAGCTCCGTCTCCCGAGCCCCCTGAGGGTGTTGAACCTCCAGCAGTCCAGCAGGACTACCCAACGCAGCCACCAGCATCCTCTTTGGAGGATTCAGGTCACAGTCCACTGAAGGACGAGATGACATTTTCACCACTAGGTCTGCCTTTTATCTCCAGAGGTCATGAGTCCACACTGCCTGGTACAACAGTTATGCATGTGCATGTGGAGCTCACCGTGACTCCTCCAGAGCCTAGTGCCCATGTGGAACCTTCTCCAGTCTGGCAGGAGGGCCCTGCGAAGCCTTCGGTTCGCGCCGGGCAGCCTGAATTTTCCCCATCCCAATCCCAACCCGCTGGCCAAACTCCAGAGTTCCCTTGAAAATGTTGAAATTGATCTAGCCCAGCGAGGGGCCTCAGCTCAGACTCCAGATCATCTTCAGGAGGTAGGCCCTTCTCCAGTCCAACAGGAGGCTCCTGCTGGGCCACCAGAGCCCTCTATGGACGTTGAACCACCTGTGAACCAGCAGGAGGCCCCAGGTCTGCCACTAGAGCCTCCTGAAGAGGAGCCTGAGCTTTAGCCCGTGCCCAGGACGCTGCAGCTCCACCTTCAGAGCCACCTAAAAAGGTGGAACCTTCCCCACCTCAGCAGGCGACCGCCATCTTAACCTGCAGAACTGCCTGAGAATGTAGACTCATCCCCGGACCACCAAGGGGCCCTTCCTCAGTCTCCAGGTCCCGCCAAGGAGGCAGAACCTCCTCCAGTTCTGCACGAGGTCCCAGCTTGGCCGGCAGAGTCCTCTGGGCTGGCCCCGGCTCAGCCTCCAGAGCCACCTAAGGACGTGGTAGCTCCACCACCAATGCATTATGAGATGACCGTTCCAACACAAACCAAGTCAGGATCAAGCTCAGAATCCAACGTTGCCCATTATCACATTTCAACCTTTGGACCGGGACATGACCAGCACTCCAGAACCCACTGGTCAGGCTGAACATTCTGCAGCCCTAAAGGAGACTACAGCTCCCTCTCCAAAGCCCCCCGGAGGTAACCTATCCACATGCACACTGGGCTCAGCCTCCGAACCTGACTCGAGTCACAGATCAACCTTTCCATCTGGCACTCCCCAAAACTCCAGAACCCACTGTGGAGGTTGAACACTCTCCAACAATGCACGAGAACCCAACTCAGCTTCCACGGCCACCTACAGAGGTCGTAGCTCAACCTCCGGTGTATGAAGATGAGACAGTTTCAACACCAGCATCACCTGTGCTTATAGCCCTGGCAGACCCGGGGGCCTTTGACGACACGGGAGCCTCTGCTGCCTCCCAGCTGTTGGTCCCAACACAGGAATGGCTCGAGAACCGGGTTCCATTCCCGGGCAAGGAGTCAGCTCAAAAGCTGCCCGCAGAGCCAGGGCACTTTGCTGTTCCACGTCCGGATCTGCATGACAAGCTGGCTTGGCCACGAAGGCTCCAAGACGTGGCTCCGATGCAAGATTGGGATCAGCATCAGGCCCTGGCTCTGCCTCCTCGACTCAAAAGATTCAAACTGTGGGCCTAGATCAGGCTGCAGACCACCAGTCATTTCAAATCCTGGTTCCGCATCTAGATAGTGAGAGTTCAGAAGCAGCAAAGTTTGTCCTTTCACCCCTGAATCCGAGGAAAGATCTAGCTCAGCATCCGCGGCTTGCTAAGGTTGTTCGAACTCCACACCGATCTGTGTCCCCAGCTAAGCGTCAAAAACCAGGGTTGGAGGATGAGAAACGATCTTTGCGGATGGATGTCGATTATCCTGAAATTTCTCTAGAATCCCAGAAGGGCCCCGATGACTTGTCTGGAGGCCCCTGAGCCAGTTAAAACTAACCAATTTCAGCAAGAGGCCCTACCTATCTCAAAACCTAGAGACACCAGGAGAGCCAATCCTCTCCAGCCCAGCAGGAAGACCCAGCTGAGCCTCCACAGCGCCCCGAGGAGGCAGAACTTTCTCCAACCGAGCAGGAAGGAGGTCCCAGCTACGTATGTTGAGTCCGGGGAGGAGGTAGAACATTCTCTAACACAGCAGGAGGCCCCAGCTCATCCTCCGAAGCCCCCCGAGGACACAGAACTTTGTCCAACCCAGCAGCAGGTTCCAGATCCACCTGCACAGCCCCCGGAGGATGGAGAACTGTCACTAACGCGGCAGGAGGCTCCAGCTCAAAGTGCACAGTCCCTCCTGTGGATGTCGAACCTTCTCCTGGTCAGCAGGAGCAGCCAGTTCAGAAGCCTGCTGGGTCTCCTGGGGAGTGTAAACCTTCTTCAGTTCAGCAAGAGGCCCCAAGTCAGGCTCCCGAGTTCCCTGTGAAGAGTATAGCTCAAACTCCACCACATCATGAGGTGACGGTTCAACCCCCAAGTCAGGACCAAGCTCACGATTATAACTTGCCCGTCGTTACAGTTGTAGCCCAGACGTAGCCCACTAACCTGCGGGTGTGGTCATTACCATAAGCACACGGCCTACCGTGGGGGCTGAAACTTCTCCAGGCCAGCAGGAGACCTCAGCCCAGCGTCCAGGCCTCCCTGTGGAGGCCGAACCTTCTCCCAGTGAGCAGGGGCAGCCAGCTCAGACTTCGGGGTGTCCCGAGGAGAGTGAACCTTGTCCAATCCAACAGGAGCAATCAGCTCAGGCTCCAGAGCATCACGAAGTGACAGTTTTACCTCCACGTCACCAACACACTAAGTATTCAAACTTGCCCAATATTAACCCCCCAGGGCTGCAGCTTACCATAACAATAGAGGCGGCTGCAGAGGTGGGGACTTTTCCAGTCTGCCACGAGTCCACAGCTCAGCCCTCATGGCCAACTCATGAAGCCGAACCTTCTACAACCCAGCAGGAGGTGCCCACTCTGCCTCCAGGGCCTCCTGAACAGGTGGAGCCTTTTTCATTTCAACAAGAAGCTTCAGTTCGACCTGCAGAACCTATTGAGGGGGAGAAACCCTCCTTAACCCAGCGGGAGGCTGCGGCCGAAAATCCACAGACCACTGAGGAGGAGGAACCTTCTGCCACCCGGCAGGACCCCTAGGTCAGCCTCTAGAGCTCCCTATTGAAGTCGTAGCTCAACCTCTAGAGCCTCAAGAGGTAACAGCGTCCCCTGTAGGGCACGATCAAGTTCAGCCTCCAACATTGCACACTGTTGCTGGTAAATCTATGAATGTCTTGGTTACCACTAGGGTCCAGAGCTCACTGCTGAGGTTGAAACGTCAACCCCACCGGAGGCCCCAGCTCAGTCCACAGTGTCTCCCGAAGAGTTTGGAACGTTGAGAGACCAGCAAGAGGTTACAGTCCGGCAGCTAAGCCCCTCTGAAGCGCATGGACATTCATTCACCAGTCCATCAGGAGGCCCTCACTCAGCCCGAAGAGCTTCCGAAGCAACCTTCCCCAAGCCAGCAAGAGAGCTCAGCTCCGTCTCCCGAGCCCCCTGAGGGTGTTGAACCTCCAGCAGTCCAGCAGGACTACCCAACGCAGCCACCAGCATCCTCTTTGGAGGATTCAGGTCACAGTCCACTGAAGGACGAGATGACATTTTCACCACTAGGTCTGCCTTTTATCTCCAGAGGTCATGAGTCCACACTGCCTGGTACAACAGTTATGCATGTGCATGTGGAGCTCACCGTGACTCCTCCAGAGCCTAGTGCCCATGTGGAACCTTCTCCAGTCTGGCAGGAGGGCCCTGCGAAGCCTTCGGTTCGCGCCGGGCAGCTTGAATTTTCCCCATCCCAATCCCAACCCGCTGGCCAAACTCCAGAGTTCCCTTGAAAATGTTGAAATTGATCTAGCCCAGCGAGGGGCCTCAGCTCAGACTCCAGATCATCTTCAGGAGGTAGGCCCTTCTCCAGTCCAACAGGAGGCTCCTGCTGGGCCACCAGAGCCCTCTATGGACGTTGAACCACCTGTGAACCAGCAGGAGGCCCCAGGTCTGCCACTAGAGCCTCCTGAAGAGGAGCCTGAGCTTTAGCCCGTGCCCAGGACGCTGCAGCTCCACCTTCAGAGCCACCTAAAAAGGTGGAACCTTCCCCACCTCAGCAGGTGACCACCATCTTAACCTGCAGAACTGCCTGAGAATGTAGACTCATCCCCGGACCACCAAGGGGCCCTTCCTCAGTCTCCAGGTCCCGCCAAGGAGGCAGAACCTCCTCCAGTTCTGCACGAGGTCCCAGCTTGGCCGGCAGAGTCCTCTGGGCTGGCCCCGGCTCAGCCTCCAGAGCCACCTAAGGACGTGGTAGCTCCACCACCAATGCATTATGAGATGACCGTTCCAACACAAACCAAGTCAGGATCAAGCTCAGAATCCAACGTTGCCCATTATCACATTTCAACCTTTGGACCAGGACATGACCAGCACTCCAGAACCCACTGGTCAGGCTGAACATTCTGCAGCCCTAAAGGAGACTACAGCTCCCTCTCCAAAGCCCCCCGGAGGTAACCTATCCACATGCACACTGGGCTCAGCCTCCGAACCTGACTCGAGTCACAGATCAACCTTTCCATCTGGCACTCCCCAAAACTCCAGAACCCACTGTGGAGGTTGAACACTCTCCAACAATGCACGAGAACCCAACTCAGCTTCCACGGCCACCTACAGAGGTCGTAGCTCAACCTCCGGTGTATGAAGATGAGACAGTTTCAACACCAGCATCACCTGTGCTTATAGCCCTGGCAGACCCGGGGGCCTTTGACGACACGGGAGCCTCTGCTGCCTCCCAGCTGTTGGTCCCAACACAGGAATGGCTCGAGAACCGGGTTCCATTCCCGGGCAAGGAGTCAGCTCAAAAGCTGCCCGCAGAGCCAGGGCACTTTGCTGTTCCACGTCCGGATCTGCATGACAAGCTGGCTTGGCCACGAAGGCTCCAAGACGTGGCTCCGATGCAAGATTGGGATCAGCATCAGGCCCTGGCTCTGCCTCCTCGACTCAAAAGATTCAAACTGTGGGCCTAGATCAGGCTGCAGACCACCAGTCATTTCAAATCCTGGTTCCGCATCTAGATAGTGAGAGTTCAGAAGCAGCAAAGTTTGTCCTTTCACCCCTGAATCCGAGGAAAGATCTAGCTCAGCATCCGCGGCTTGCTAAGGTTGTTCGAACTCCACACCGATCTGTGTCCCCAGCTAAGCGTCAAAAACCAGGATTGGAGGATGAGAAACGATCTTTGCGGATGGATGTCGATTATCCTGAAATTTCTCTAGAATCCCAGAAGGGCCCCGATGACTTGTCTGGAGGCCCCTGAGCCAGTTAAAACTAACCAATTTCAGCAAGAGGCCCTACCTATCTCAAAACCTAGAGACACCAGGAGAGCCAATCCTCTCCAGCCCAGCAAGAAGACCCAGCTGAGCCTCCACAGCGCCCCGAGGAGGCAGAACTTTCTCCAACCGAGCAGGAAGGAGGTCCCAGCTACGTATGTTGAGTCCGGGGAGGAGGTAGAACATTCTCTAACACAGCAGGAGGCACCAGCTCATCCTCCGAATCCCCTGAGGACACAGAACTTTGTCCAACCCAGCGGCAGGTTCCAGATCCACCTGCACAGCCCCCGGAGGATGGAGAACTGTCTCTAACGCGGCAGGAGGCTCCAGCTCAAAGTGCACAGTCCCTCCTGTGGATGTCGAACCTTCTCCTGGTCAGCAGGAGCAGCCAGTTCAGAAGCCTGCTGGGTCTCCTGGGGAGTGTAAACCTTCTTCAGTTCAGCAAGAGGCCCCAAGTCAGGCTCCCGAGTTCCCTGTGAAGAGTATAGCTCAAACTCCACCACATCATGAGGTGACGGTTCAACCCCCAAGTCAGGACCAAGCTCACGATTATAACTTGCCCGTCGTTACAGTTGTAGCCCAGACGTAGCCCACTAACCTGCGGGTGTGGTCATTACCATAAGCACACGGCCTACCGTGGGGGCTGAAACTTCTCCAGGCCAGCAGGAGACCTCAGCCCAGCGTCCAGGCCTTCCTGTGGAGGCCGAACCTTCTCCCAGTGAGCAGGGGCAGCCAGCTCAGACTTCGGGGTGTCCCGAGGAGAGTGAACCTTGTCCAATCCAACAGGAGCAATCAGCTCAGGCTCCAGAGCATCACGAAGTGACAGTTTTACCTCCACGTCACCAACACACTAAGTATTCAAACTTGCCCAATATTAACCCCCCAGGGCTGCAGCTTACCATAACAATAGAGGCGGCTGCAGAGGTGGGGACTTTTCCAGTCTGCCACCAGTCCACAGCTCAGCCCTCATGGCCAACTCATGACGCCGAACCTTCTACAACCCAGCAGGAGGTGCCCACTCTGCCTCCAGGGCCTCCTGAACAGGTGGAGCCTTTTTCATTTCAACAAGAAGCTTCAGTTCGACCTGCAGAACCTATTGAGGGGGAGAAACCCTCCTTAACCCAGCGGGAGGCTGCGGCCGAAAATCCACAGACCACTGAGGAGGAGGAACCTTCTGCCACCCGGCAGGACCCCTAGGTCAGCCTCTAGAGCTCCCTATTGAAGTCGTAGCTCAACCTCTAGAGCCTCAAGAGGTAACAGCGTCCCCTGTAGGGCACGATCAAGTTCAGCCTCCAACATTGCACACTGTTGCTGGTAAATCTATGAATGTCTTCGTTACCACTAGGGTCCAGAGCTCACTGCTGAGGTTGAAACGTCAACCCCACCGGAGGCCCCAGCTCAGTCCACAGTGTCTCCCGAAGAGTTTGGAACGTTGAGAGACCAGCAAGAGGTTACAGTCTGGCAGCTAAGCCCCTCTGAAGCGCATGGACATTCATTCACCAGTCCATCAGGAGGCCCTCACTCAGCCCGAAGAGCTTCCGAAGCAACCTTCCCCAAGCCAGCAAGAGAGCTCAGCTCCGTCTCCCGAGCCCCCTGAGGGTGTTGAACCTCCAGCAGTCCAGCAGGACTACCCAACGCAGCCACCAGCATCCTCTTTGGAGGATTCAGGTCACAGTCCACTGAAGGACGAGATGACATTTTCACCACTAGGTCTGCCTTTTATCTCCAGAGGTCATGAGTCCACACTGCCTGGTACAACAGTTATGCATGTGCATGTGGAGCTCACCGTGACTCCTCCAGAGCCTAGTGCCCATGTGGAACCTTCTCCAGTCTGGCAGGAGGGCCCTGCGAAGCCTTCGGTTCGCGCCGGGCAGCTTGAATTTTCCCCATCCCAATCCCAACCCGCTGGCCAAACTCCAGAGTTCCCTTGAAAATGTTGAAATTGATCTAGCCCAGCGAGGGGCCTCAGCTCAGACTCCAGATCATCTTCAGGAGGTAGGCCCTTCTCCAGTCCAACAGGAGGCTCCTGCTGGGCCACCAGAGCCCTCTATGGACGTTGAACCACCTGTGAACCAGCAGGAGGCCCCAGGTCTGCCACTAGAGCCTCCTGAAGAGGAGCCTGAGCTTTAGCCCGTGCCCAGGACGCTGCAGCTCCACCTTCAGAGCCACCTAAAAAGGTGGAACCTTCCCCACCTCAGCAGGTGACCGCCATCTTAACCTGCAGAACTGCATGAGAATGTAGACTCATCCCCGGACCACCAATGGGCCCTTCCTCAGTCTCCAGGTCCCGCCAAGGAGGCAGAACCTCCTCCAGTTCTGCACGAGGTCCCAGCTTGGCCGGCAGAGTCCTCTGGGCTGGCCCCGGCTCAGCCTCCAGAGCCACCTAAGGACGTGGTAGCTCCACCACCAATGCATTATGAGATGACCGTTCCAACACAAACCAAGTCAGGATCAAGCTCAGAATCCAACGTTGCCCATTATCACATTTCAACCTTTGGACCGGGACATGACCAGCACTCCAGAACCCACTGGTCAGGCTGAACATTCTGCAGCCCTAAAGGAGACTACAGCTCCCTCTCCAAAGCCCCCCGGAGGTAACCTATCCACATGCACACTGGGCTCAGCCTCCGAACCTGACTCGAGTCACAGATCAACCTTTCCATCTGGCACTCCCCAAAACTCCAGAACCCACTGTGGAGGTTGAACACTCTCCAACAATGCACGAGAACCCAACTCAGCTTCCACGGCCACCTACAGAGGTCGTAGCTCAACCTCCGGTGTATGAAGATGAGACAGTTTCAACACCAGCATCACCTGTGCTTATAGCCCTGGCAGACCCGGGGGCCTTTGACGACACGGGAGCCTCTGCTGCCTCCCAGCTGTTGGTCCCAACACAGGAATGGCTCGAGAACTTGGTTCCATTCCCGGGCAAGGAGTCAGCTCAAAAGCTGCCCGCAGAGCCAGGGCACTTTGCTGTTCCACGTCCGGATCTGCATGACAAGCTGGCTTGGCCACGAAGGCTCCAAGACGTGGCTCCGATGCAAGATTGGGATCAGCATCAGGCCCTGGCTCTGCCTCCTCGACTCAAAAGATTCAAACTGTGGGCCTAGATCAGGCTGCAGACCACCAGTCATTTCAAATCCTGGTTCCGCATCTAGATAGTGAGAGTTCAGAAGCAGCAAAGTTTGTCCTTTCACCCCTGAATCCGAGGAAAGATCTAGCTCAGCATCCGCGGCTTGCTAAGGTTGTTCGAACTCCACACCGATCTGTGTCCCCAGCTAAGCGTCAAAAACCAGGGTTGGAGGATGAGAAACGATCTTTGCGGATGGATGTCGATTATCCTGAAATTTCTCTAGAATCCCAGAAGGGCCCCGATGACTTGTCTGGAGGCCCCTGAGCCAGTTAAAACTAACCAATTTCAGCAAGAGGCCCTACCTATCTCAAAACCTAGAGACACCAGGAGAGCCAATCCTCTCCAGCCCAGCAGGAAGACCCAGCTGAGCCTCCACAGCGCCCCGAGGAGGCAGAACTTTCTCCAACCGAGCAGGAAGGAGGTCCCAGCTACGTATGTTGAGTCCGGGGAGGAGGTAGAACATTCTCTAACACAGCAGGAGGCCCCAGCTCATCCTCCGAAGCCCCCCGAGGACACAGAACTTTGTCCAACCCAGCAGCAGGTTCCAGATCCACCTGCACAGCCCCCGGAGGATGGAGAACTGTCACTAACGCGGCAGGAGGCTCCAGCTCAAAGTGCACAGTCCCTCCTGTGGATGTCGAACCTTCTCCTGGTCAGCAGGAGCAGCCAGTTCAGAAGCCTGCTGGGTCTCCTGGGGAGTGTAAACCTTCTTCAGTTCAGCAAGAGGCCCCAAGTCAGGCTCCCGAGTTCCCTGTGAAGAGTATAGCTCAAACTCCACCACATCATGAGGTGACGGTTCAACCCCCAAGTCAGGACCAAGCTCACGATTATAACTTGCCCGTCGTTACAGTTGTAGCCCAGACGTAGCCCACTAACCTGCGGGTGTGGTCATTACCATAAGCACACGGCCTACCGTGGGGGCTGAAACTTCTCCAGGCCAGCAGGAGACCTCAGCCCAGCGTCCAGGCCTCCCTGTGGAGGCCGAACCTTCTCCCAGTGAGCAGGGGCAGCCAGCTCAGACTTCGGGGTGTCCCGAGGAGAGTGAACCTTGTCCAATCCAACAGGAGCAATCAGCTCAGGCTCCAGAGCATCACGAAGTGACAGTTTTACCTCCACGTCACCAACACACTAAGTATTCAAACTTGCCCAATATTAACCCCCCAGGGCTGCAGCTTACCATAACAATAGAGGCGGCTGCAGAGGTGGGGACTTTTCCAGTCTGCCACCAGTCCACAGCTCAGCCCTCATGGCCAACTCATGACGCCGAACCTTCTACAACCCAGCAGGAGGTGCCCACTCTGCCTCCAGGGCCTCCTGAACAGGTGGAGCCTTTTTCATTTCAACAAGAAGCTTCAGTTCGACCTGCAGAACCTATTGAGGGGGAGAAACCCTCCTTAACCCAGCGGGAGGCTGCGGCCGAAAATCCACAGACCACTGAGGAGGAGGAACCTTCTGCCACCCGGCAGGACCCCTAGGTCAGCCTCTAGAGCTCCCTATTGAAGTCGTAGCTCAACCTCTAGAGCCTCAAGAGGTAACAGCGTCCCCTGTAGGGGCACGATCAAGTTCAGCCTCCAACATTGCACACTGTTGCTGGTAAATCTATGAATGTCTTGGTTACCACTAGGGTCCAGAGCTCACTGCTGAGGTTGAAACGTCAACCCCACCGGAGGCCCCAGCTCAGTCCACAGTGTCTCCCGAAGAGTTTGGAACGTTGAGAGACCAGCAAGAGGTTACAGTCCGGCAGCTAAGCCCCTCTGAAGCGCATGGACATTCATTCACCAGTCCATCAGGAGGCCCTCACTCAGCCCGAAGAGCTTCCGAAGCAACCTTCCCCAAGCCAGCAAGAGAGCTCAGCTCCGTCTCCCGAGCCCCCTGAGGGTGTTGAACCTCCAGCAGTCCAGCAGGACTACCCAACGCAGCCACCAGCATCCTCTTTGGAGGATTCAGGTCACAGTCCACTGAAGGACGAGATGACATTTTCACCACTAGGTCTGCCTTTTATCTCCAGAGGTCATGAGTCCACACTGCCTGGTACAACAGTTATGCATGTGCATGTGGAGCTCACCGTGACTCCTCCAGAGCCTAGTGCCCATGTGGAACCTTCTCCAGTCTGGCAGGAGGGCCCTGCGAAGCCTTCGGTTCGCGCCGGGCAGCCTGAATTTTCCCCATCCCAATCCCAACCCGCTGGCCAAACTCCAGAGTTCCCTTGAAAATGTTGAAATTGATCTAGCCCAGCGAGGGGCCTCAGCTCAGACTCCAGATCATCTTCAGGAGGTAGGCCCTTCTCCAGTCCAACAGGAGGCTCCTGCTGGGCCACCAGAGCCCTCTATGGACGTTGAACCACCTGTGAACCAGCAGGAGGCCCCAGGTCTGCCACTAGAGCCTCCTGAAGAGGAGCCTGAGCTTTAGCCCGTGCCCAGGACGCTGCAGCTCCACCTTCAGAGCCACCTAAAAAGGTGGAACCTTCCCCACCTCAGCAGGCGACCGCCATCTTAACCTGCAGAACTGCCTGAGAATGTAGACTCATCCCCGGACCACCAAGGGGCCCTTCCTCAGTCTCCAGGTCCCGCCAAGGAGGCAGAACCTCCTCCAGTTCTGCACGAGGTCCCAGCTTGGCCGGCAGAGTCCTCTGGGCTGGCCCCGGCTCAGCCTCCAGAGCCACCTAAGGACGTGGTAGCTCCACCACCAATGCATTATGAGATGACCGTTCCAACACAAACCAAGTCAGGATCAAGCTCAGAATCCAACGTTGCCCATTATCACATTTCAACCTTTGGACCGGGACATGACCAGCACTCCAGAACCCACTGGTCAGGCTGAACATTCTGCAGCCCTAAAGGAGACTACAGCTCCCTCTCCAAAGCCCCCCGGAGGTAACCTATCCACATGCACACTGGGCTCAGCCTCCGAACCTGACTCGAGTCACAGATCAACCTTTCCATCTGGCACTCCCCAAAACTCCAGAACCCACTGTGGAGGTTGAACACTCTCCAACAATGCACGAGAACCCAACTCAGCTTCCACGGCCACCTACAGAGGTCGTAGCTCAACCTCCGGTGTATGAAGATGAGACAGTTTCAACACCAGCATCACCTGTGCTTATAGCCCTGGCAGACCCGGGGGCCTTTGACGACACGGGAGCCTCTGCTGCCTCCCAGCTGTTGGTCCCAACACAGGAATGGCTCGAGAACTTGGTTCCATTCCCGGGCAAGGAGTCAGCTCAAAAGCTGCCCGCAGAGCCAGGGCACTTTGCTGTTCCACGTCCGGATCTGCATGACAAGCTGGCTTGGCCACGAAGGCTCCAAGACGTGGCTCCGATGCAAGATTGGGATCAGCATCAGGCCCTGGCTCTGCCTCCTCGACTCAAAAGATTCAAACTGTGGGCCTAGATCAGGCTGCAGACCACCAGTCATTTCAAATCCTGGTTCCGCATCTAGATAGTGAGAGTTCAGAAGCAGCAAAGTTTGTCCTTTCACCCCTGAATCCGAGGAAAGATCTAGCTCAGCATCCGCGGCTTGCTAAGGTTGTTCGAACTCCACACCGATCTGTGTCCCCAGCTAAGCGTCAAAAACCAGGGTTGGAGGATGAGAAACGATCTTTGCGGATGGATGTCGATTATCCTGAAATTTCTCTAGAATCCCAGAAGGGCCCCGATGACTTGTCTGGAGGCCCCTGAGCCAGTTAAAACTAACCAATTTCAGCAAGAGGCCCTACCTATCTCAAAACCTAGAGACACCAGGAGAGCCAATCCTCTCCAGCCCAGCAGGAAGACCCAGCTGAGCCTCCACAGCGCCCCGAGGAGGCAGAACTTTCTCCAACCGAGCAGGAAGGAGGTCCCAGCTACGTATGTTGAGTCCGGGGAGGAGGTAGAACATTCTCTAACACAGCAGGAGGCCCCAGCTCATCCTCCGAAGCCCCCCGAGGACACAGAACTTTGTCCAACCCAGCAGCAGGTTCCAGATCCACCTGCACAGCCCCCGGAGGATGGAGAACTGTCTCTAACGCGGCAGGAGGCTCCAGCTCAAAGTGCACAGTCCCTCCTGTGGATGTCGAACCTTCTCCTGGTCAGCAGGAGCAGCCAGTTCAGAAGCCTGCTGGGTCTCCTGGGGAGTGTAAACCTTCTTCAGTTCAGCAAGAGGCCCCAAGTCAGGCTCCCGAGTTCCCTGTGAAGAGTATAGCTCAAACTCCACCACATCATGAGGTGACGGTTCAACCCCCAAGTCAGGACCAAGCTCACGATTATAACTTGCCCGTCGTTACAGTTGTAGCCCAGACGTAGCCCACTAACCTGCGGGTGTGGTCATTACCATAAGCACACGGCCTACCGTGGGGGCTGAAACTTCTCCAGGCCAGCAGGAGACCTCAGCCCAGCGTCCAGGCCTCCCTGTGGAGGCCGAACCTTCTCCCAGTGAGCAGGGGCAGCCAGCTCAGACTTCGGGGTGTCCCGAGGAGAGTGAACCTTGTCCAATCCAACAGGAGCAATCAGCTCAGGCTCCAGAGCATCACGAAGTGACAGTTTTACCTCCACGTCACCAACACACTAAGTATTCAAACTTGCCCAATATTAACCCCCCAGGGCTGCAGCTTACCATAACAATAGAGGCGGCTGCAGAGGTGGGGACTTTTCCAGTCTGCCACCAGTCCACAGCTCAGCCCTCATGGCCAACTCATGACGCCGAACCTTCTACAACCCAGCAGGAGGTGCCCACTCTGCCTCCAGGGCCTCCTGAACAGGTGGAGCCTTTTTCATTTCAACAAGAAGCTTCAGTTCGACCTGCAGAACCTATTGAGGGGGAGAAACCCTCCTTAACCCAGCGGGAGGCTGCGGCCGAAAATCCACAGACCACTGAGGAGGAGGAACCTTCTGCCACCCGGCAGGACCCCTAGGTCAGCCTCTAGAGCTCCCTATTGAAGTCGTAGCTCAACCTCTAGAGCCTCAAGAGGTAACAGCGTCCCCTGTAGGGGCACGATCAAGTTCAGCCTCCAACATTGCACACTGTTGCTGGTAAATCTATGAATGTCTTGGTTACCACTAGGGTCCAGAGCTCACTGCTGAGGTTGAAACGTCAACCCCACCGGAGGCCCCAGCTCAGTCCACAGTGTCTCCCGAAGAGTTTGGAACGTTGAGAGACCAGCAAGAGGTTACAGTCCGGCAGCTAAGCCCCTCTGAAGCGCATGGACATTCATTCACCAGTCCATCAGGAGGCCCTCACTCAGCCCGAAGAGCTTCCGAAGCAACCTTCCCCAAGCCAGCAAGAGAGCTCAGCTCCGTCTCCCGAGCCCCCTGAGGGTGTTGAACCTCCAGCAGTCCAGCAGGACTACCCAACGCAGCCACCAGCATCCTCTTTGGAGGATTCAGGTCACAGTCCACTGAAGGACGAGATGACATTTTCACCACTAGGTCTGCCTTTTATCTCCAGAGGTCATGAGTCCACACTGCCTGGTACAACAGTTATGCATGTGCATGTGGAGCTCACCGTGACTCCTCCAGAGCCTAGTGCCCATGTGGAACCTTCTCCAGTCTGGCAGGAGGGCCCTGCGAAGCCTTCGGTTCGCGCCGGGCAGCCTGAATTTTCCCCATCCCAATCCCAACCCGCTGGCCAAACTCCAGAGTTCCCTTGAAAATGTTGAAATTGATCTAGCCCAGCGAGGGGCCTCAGCTCAGACTCCAGATCATCTTCAGGAGGTAGGCCCTTCTCCAGTCCAACAGGAGGCTCCTGCTGGGCCACCAGAGCCCTCTATGGACGTTGAACCACCTGTGAACCAGCAGGAGGCCCCAGGTCTGCCACTAGAGCCTCCTGAAGAGGAGCCTGAGCTTTAGCCCGTGCCCAGGACGCTGCAGCTCCACCTTCAGAGCCACCTAAAAAGGTGGAACCTTCCCCACCTCAGCAGGCGACCGCCATCTTAACCTGCAGAACTGCCTGAGAATGTAGACTCATCCCCGGACCACCAAGGGGCCCTTCCTCAGTCTCCAGGTCCCGCCAAGGAGGCAGAACCTCCTCCAGTTCTGCACGAGGTCCCAGCTTGGCCGGCAGAGTCCTCTGGGCTGGCCCCGGCTCAGCCTCCAGAGCCACCTAAGGACGTGGTAGCTCCACCACCAATGCATTATGAGATGACCGTTCCAACACAAACCAAGTCAGGATCAAGCTCAGAATCCAACGTTGCCCATTATCACATTTCAACCTTTGGACCGGGACATGACCAGCACTCCAGAACCCACTGGTCAGGCTGAACATTCTGCAGCCCTAAAGGAGACTACAGCTCCCTCTCCAAAGCCCCCCGGAGGTAACCTATCCACATGCACACTGGGCTCAGCCTCCGAACCTGACTCGAGTCACAGATCAACCTTTCCATCTGGCACTCCCCAAAACTCCAGAACCCACTGTGGAGGTTGAACACTCTCCAACAATGCACGAGAACCCAACTCAGCTTCCACGGCCACCTACAGAGGTCGTAGCTCAACCTCCGGTGTATGAAGATGAGACAGTTTCAACACCAGCATCACCTGTGCTTATAGCCCTGGCAGACCCGGGGGCCTTTGACGACACGGGAGCCTCTGCTGCCTCCCAGCTGTTGGTCCCAACACAGGAATGGCTCGAGAACTTGGTTCCATTCCCGGGCAAGGAGTCAGCTCAAAAGCTGCCCGCAGAGCCAGGGCACTTTGCTGTTCCACGTCCGGATCTGCATGACAAGCTGGCTTGGCCACGAAGGCTCCAAGACGTGGCTCCGATGCAAGATTGGGATCAGCATCAGGCCCTGGCTCTGCCTCCTCGACTCAAAAGATTCAAACTGTGGGCCTAGATCAGGCTGCAGACCACCAGTCATTTCAAATCCTGGTTCCGCATCTAGATAGTGAGAGTTCAGAAGCAGCAAAGTTTGTCCTTTCACCCCTGAATCCGAGGAAAGATCTAGCTCAGCATCCGCGGCTTGCTAAGGTTGTTCGAACTCCACACCGATCTGTGTCCCCAGCTAAGCGTCAAAAACCAGGGTTGGAGGATGAGAAACGATCTTTGCGGATGGATGTCGATTATCCTGAAATTTCTCTAGAATCCCAGAAGGGCCCCGATGACTTGTCTGGAGGCCCCTGAGCCAGTTAAAACTAACCAATTTCAGCAAGAGGCCCTACCTATCTCAAAACCTAGAGACACCAGGAGAGCCAATCCTCTCCAGCCCAGCAGGAAGACCCAGCTGAGCCTCCACAGCGCCCCGAGGAGGCAGAACTTTCTCCAACCGAGCAGGAAGGAGGTCCCAGCTACGTATGTTGAGTCCGGGGAGGAGGTAGAACATTCTCTAACACAGCAGGAGGCCCCAGCTCATCCTCCGAAGCCCCCCGAGGACACAGAACTTTGTCCAACCCAGCAGCAGGTTCCAGATCCACCTGCACAGCCCCCGGAGGATGGAGAACTGTCACTAACGCGGCAGGAGGCTCCAGCTCAAAGTGCACAGTCCCTCCTGTGGATGTCGAACCTTCTCCTGGTCAGCAGGAGCAGCCAGTTCAGAAGCCTGCTGGGTCTCCTGGGGAGTGTAAACCTTCTTCAGTTCAGCAAGAGGCCCCAAGTCAGGCTCCCGAGTTCCCTGTGAAGAGTATAGCTCAAACTCCACCACATCATGAGGTGACGGTTCAACCCCCAAGTCAGGACCAAGCTCACGATTATAACTTGCCCGTCGTTACAGTTGTAGCCCAGACGTAGCCCACTAACCTGCGGGTGTGGTCATTACCATAAGCACACGGCCTACCGTGGGGGCTGAAACTTCTCCAGGCCAGCAGGAGACCTCAGCCCAGCGTCCAGGCCTCCCTGTGGAGGCCGAACCTTCTCCCAGTGAGCAGGGGCAGCCAGCTCAGACTTCGGGGTGTCCCGAGGAGAGTGAACCTTGTCCAATCCAACAGGAGCAATCAGCTCAGGCTCCAGAGCATCACGAAGTGACAGTTTTACCTCCACGTCACCAACACACTAAGTATTCAAACTTGCCCAATATTAACCCCCCAGGGCTGCAGCTTACCATAACAATAGAGGCGGCTGCAGAGGTGGGGACTTTTCCAGTCTGCCACCAGTCCACAGCTCAGCCCTCATGGCCAACTCATGACGCCGAACCTTCTACAACCCAGCAGGAGGTGCCCACTCTGCCTCCAGGGCCTCCTGAACAGGTGGAGCCTTTTTCATTTCAACAAGAAGCTTCAGTTCGACCTGCAGAACCTATTGAGGGGGAGAAACCCTCCTTAACCCAGCGGGAGGCTGCGGCCGAAAATCCACAGACCACTGAGGAGGAGGAACCTTCTGCCACCCGGCAGGACCCCTAGGTCAGCCTCTAGAGCTCCCTATTGAAGTCGTAGCTCAACCTCTAGAGCCTCAAGAGGTAACAGCGTCCCCTGTAGGGGCACGATCAAGTTCAGCCTCCAACATTGCACACTGTTGCTGGTAAATCTATGAATGTCTTGGTTACCACTAGGGTCCAGAGCTCACTGCTGAGGTTGAAACGTCAACCCCACCGGAGGCCCCAGCTCAGTCCACAGTGTCTCCCGAAGAGTTTGGAACGTTGAGAGACCAGCAAGAGGTTACAGTCCGGCAGCTAAGCCCCTCTGAAGCGCATGGACATTCATTCACCAGTCCATCAGGAGGCCCTCACTCAGCCCGAAGAGCTTCCGAAGCAACCTTCCCCAAGCCAGCAAGAGAGCTCAGCTCCGTCTCCCGAGCCCCCTGAGGGTGTTGAACCTCCAGCAGTCCAGCAGGACTACCCAACGCAGCCACCAGCATCCTCTTTGGAGGATTCAGGTCACAGTCCACTGAAGGACGAGATGACATTTTCACCACTAGGTCTGCCTTTTATCTCCAGAGGTCATGAGTCCACACTGCCTGGTACAACAGTTATGCATGTGCATGTGGAGCTCACCGTGACTCCTCCAGAGCCTAGTGCCCATGTGGAACCTTCTCCAGTCTGGCAGGAGGGCCCTGCGAAGCCTTCGGTTCGCGCCGGGCAGCCTGAATTTTCCCCATCCCAATCCCAACCCGCTGGCCAAACTCCAGAGTTCCCTTGAAAATGTTGAAATTGATCTAGCCCAGCGAGGGGCCTCAGCTCAGACTCCAGATCATCTTCAGGAGGTAGGCCCTTCTCCAGTCCAACAGGAGGCTCCTGCTGGGCCACCAGAGCCCTCTATGGACGTTGAACCACCTGTGAACCAGCAGGAGGCCCCAGGTCTGCCACTAGAGCCTCCTGAAGAGGAGCCTGAGCTTTAGCCCGTGCCCAGGACGCTGCAGCTCCACCTTCAGAGCCACCTAAAAAGGTGGAACCTTCCCCACCTCAGCAGGCGACCGCCATCTTAACCTGCAGAACTGCCTGAGAATGTAGACTCATCCCCGGACCACCAAGGGGCCCTTCCTCAGTCTCCAGGTCCCGCCAAGGAGGCAGAACCTCCTCCAGTTCTGCACGAGGTCCCAGCTTGGCCGGCAGAGTCCTCTGGGCTGGCCCCGGCTCAGCCTCCAGAGCCACCTAAGGACGTGGTAGCTCCACCACCAATGCATTATGAGATGACCGTTCCAACACAAACCAAGTCAGGATCAAGCTCAGAATCCAACGTTGCCCATTATCACATTTCAACCTTTGGACCGGGACATGACCAGCACTCCAGAACCCACTGGTCAGGCTGAACATTCTGCAGCCCTAAAGGAGACTACAGCTCCCTCTCCAAAGCCCCCCGGAGGTAACCTATCCACATGCACACTGGGCTCAGCCTCCGAACCTGACTCGAGTCACAGATCAACCTTTCCATCTGGCACTCCCCAAAACTCCAGAACCCACTGTGGAGGTTGAACACTCTCCAACAATGCACGAGAACCCAACTCAGCTTCCACGGCCACCTACAGAGGTCGTAGCTCAACCTCCGGTGTATGAAGATGAGACAGTTTCAACACCAGCATCACCTGTGCTTATAGCCCTGGCAGACCCGGGGGCCTTTGACGACACGGGAGCCTCTGCTGCCTCCCAGCTGTTGGTCCCAACACAGGAATGGCTCGAGAACTTGGTTCCATTCCCGGGCAAGGAGTCAGCTCAAAAGCTGCCCGCAGAGCCAGGGCACTTTGCTGTTCCACGTCCGGATCTGCATGACAAGCTGGCTTGGCCACGAAGGCTCCAAGACGTGGCTCCGATGCAAGATTGGGATCAGCATCAGGCCCTGGCTCTGCCTCCTCGACTCAAAAGATTCAAACTGTGGGCCTAGATCAGGCTGCAGACCACCAGTCATTTCAAATCCTGGTTCCGCATCTAGATAGTGAGAGTTCAGAAGCAGCAAAGTTTGTCCTTTCACCCCTGAATCCGAGGAAAGATCTAGCTCAGCATCCGCGGCTTGCTAAGGTTGTTCGAACTCCACACCGATCTGTGTCCCCAGCTAAGCGTCAAAAACCAGGGTTGGAGGATGAGAAACGATCTTTGCGGATGGATGTCGATTATCCTGAAATTTCTCTAGAATCCCAGAAGGGCCCCGATGACTTGTCTGGAGGCCCCTGAGCCAGTTAAAACTAACCAATTTCAGCAAGAGGCCCTACCTATCTCAAAACCTAGAGACACCAGGAGAGCCAATCCTCTCCAGCCCAGCAGGAAGACCCAGCTGAGCCTCCACAGCGCCCCGAGGAGGCAGAACTTTCTCCAACCGAGCAGGAAGGAGGTCCCAGCTACGTATGTTGAGTCCGGGGAGGAGGTAGAACATTCTCTAACACAGCAGGAGGCCCCAGCTCATCCTCCGAAGCCCCCCGAGGACACAGAACTTTGTCCAACCCAGCAGCAGGTTCCAGATCCACCTGCACAGCCCCCGGAGGATGGAGAACTGTCACTAACGCGGCAGGAGGCTCCAGCTCAAAGTGCACAGTCCCTCCTGTGGATGTCGAACCTTCTCCTGGTCAGCAGGAGCAGCCAGTTCAGAAGCCTGCTGGGTCTCCTGGGGAGTGTAAACCTTCTTCAGTTCAGCAAGAGGCCCCAAGTCAGGCTCCCGAGTTCCCTGTGAAGAGTATAGCTCAAACTCCACCACATCATGAGGTGACGGTTCAACCCCCAAGTCAGGACCAAGCTCACGATTATAACTTGCCCGTCGTTACAGTTGTAGCCCAGACGTAGCCCACTAACCTGCGGGTGTGGTCATTACCATAAGCACACGGCCTACCGTGGGGGCTGAAACTTCTCCAGGCCAGCAGGAGACCTCAGCCCAGCGTCCAGGCCTCCCTGTGGAGGCCGAACCTTCTCCCAGTGAGCAGGGGCAGCCAGCTCAGACTTCGGGGTGTCCCGAGGAGAGTGAACCTTGTCCAATCCAACAGGAGCAATCAGCTCAGGCTCCAGAGCATCACGAAGTGACAGTTTTACCTCCACGTCACCAACACACTAAGTATTCAAACTTGCCCAATATTAACCCCCCAGGGCTGCAGCTTACCATAACAATAGAGGCGGCTGCAGAGGTGGGGACTTTTCCAGTCTGCCACCAGTCCACAGCTCAGCCCTCATGGCCAACTCATGACGCCGAACCTTCTACAACCCAGCAGGAGGTGCCCACTCTGCCTCCAGGGCCTCCTGAACAGGTGGAGCCTTTTTCATTTCAACAAGAAGCTTCAGTTCGACCTGCAGAACCTATTGAGGGGGAGAAACCCTCCTTAACCCAGCGGGAGGCTGCGGCCGAAAATCCACAGACCACTGAGGAGGAGGAACCTTCTGCCACCCGGCAGGACCCCTAGGTCAGCCTCTAGAGCTCCCTATTGAAGTCGTAGCTCAACCTCTAGAGCCTCAAGAGGTAACAGCGTCCCCTGTAGGGGCACGATCAAGTTCAGCCTCCAACATTGCACACTGTTGCTGGTAAATCTATGAATGTCTTGGTTACCACTAGGGTCCAGAGCTCACTGCTGAGGTTGAAACGTCAACCCCACCGGAGGCCCCAGCTCAGTCCACAGTGTCTCCCGAAGAGTTTGGAACGTTGAGAGACCAGCAAGAGGTTACAGTCCGGCAGCTAAGCCCCTCTGAAGCGCATGGACATTCATTCACCAGTCCATCAGGAGGCCCTCACTCAGCCCGAAGAGCTTCCGAAGCAACCTTCCCCAAGCCAGCAAGAGAGCTCAGCTCCGTCTCCCGAGCCCCCTGAGGGTGTTGAACCTCCAGCAGTCCAGCAGGACTACCCAACGCAGCCACCAGCATCCTCTTTGGAGGATTCAGGTCACAGTCCACTGAAGGACGAGATGACATTTTCACCACTAGGTCTGCCTTTTATCTCCAGAGGTCATGAGTCCACACTGCCTGGTACAACAGTTATGCATGTGCATGTGGAGCTCACCGTGACTCCTCCAGAGCCTAGTGCCCATGTGGAACCTTCTCCAGTCTGGCAGGAGGGCCCTGCGAAGCCTTCGGTTCGCGCCGGGCAGCCTGAATTTTCCCCATCCCAATCCCAACCCGCTGGCCAAACTCCAGAGTTCCCTTGAAAATGTTGAAATTGATCTAGCCCAGCGAGGGGCCTCAGCTCAGACTCCAGATCATCTTCAGGAGGTAGGCCCTTCTCCAGTCCAACAGGAGGCTCCTGCTGGGCCACCAGAGCCCTCTATGGACGTTGAACCACCTGTGAACCAGCAGGAGGCCCCAGGTCTGCCACTAGAGCCTCCTGAAGAGGAGCCTGAGCTTTAGCCCGTGCCCAGGACGCTGCAGCTCCACCTTCAGAGCCACCTAAAAAGGTGGAACCTTCCCCACCTCAGCAGGCGACCGCCATCTTAACCTGCAGAACTGCCTGAGAATGTAGACTCATCCCCGGACCACCAAGGGGCCCTTCCTCAGTCTCCAGGTCCCGCCAAGGAGGCAGAACCTCCTCCAGTTCTGCACGAGGTCCCAGCTTGGCCGGCAGAGTCCTCTGGGCTGGCCCCGGCTCAGCCTCCAGAGCCACCTAAGGACGTGGTAGCTCCACCACCAATGCATTATGAGATGACCGTTCCAACACAAACCAAGTCAGGATCAAGCTCAGAATCCAACGTTGCCCATTATCACATTTCAACCTTTGGACCGGGACATGACCAGCACTCCAGAACCCACTGGTCAGGCTGAACATTCTGCAGCCCTAAAGGAGACTACAGCTCCCTCTCCAAAGCCCCCCGGAGGTAACCTATCCACATGCACACTGGGCTCAGCCTCCGAACCTGACTCGAGTCACAGATCAACCTTTCCATCTGGCACTCCCCAAAACTCCAGAACCCACTGTGGAGGTTGAACACTCTCCAACAATGCACGAGAACCCAACTCAGCTTCCACGGCCACCTACAGAGGTCGTAGCTCAACCTCCGGTGTATGAAGATGAGACAGTTTCAACACCAGCATCACCTGTGCTTATAGCCCTGGCAGACCCGGGGGCCTTTGACGACACGGGAGCCTCTGCTGCCTCCCAGCTGTTGGTCCCAACACAGGAATGGCTCGAGAACTTGGTTCCATTCCCGGGCAAGGAGTCAGCTCAAAAGCTGCCCGCAGAGCCAGGGCACTTTGCTGTTCCACGTCCGGATCTGCATGACAAGCTGGCTTGGCCACGAAGGCTCCAAGACGTGGCTCCGATGCAAGATTGGGATCAGCATCAGGCCCTGGCTCTGCCTCCTCGACTCAAAAGATTCAAACTGTGGGCCTAGATCAGGCTGCAGACCACCAGTCATTTCAAATCCTGGTTCCGCATCTAGATAGTGAGAGTTCAGAAGCAGCAAAGTTTGTCCTTTCACCCCTGAATCCGAGGAAAGATCTAGCTCAGCATCCGCGGCTTGCTAAGGTTGTTCGAACTCCACACCGATCTGTGTCCCCAGCTAAGCGTCAAAAACCAGGGTTGGAGGATGAGAAACGATCTTTGCGGATGGATGTCGATTATCCTGAAATTTCTCTAGAATCCCAGAAGGGCCCCGATGACTTGTCTGGAGGCCCCTGAGCCAGTTAAAACTAACCAATTTCAGCAAGAGGCCCTACCTATCTCAAAACCTAGAGACACCAGGAGAGCCAATCCTCTCCAGCCCAGCAGGAAGACCCAGCTGAGCCTCCACAGCGCCCCGAGGAGGCAGAACTTTCTCCAACCGAGCAGGAAGGAGGTCCCAGCTACGTATGTTGAGTCCGGGGAGGAGGTAGAACATTCTCTAACACAGCAGGAGGCCCCAGCTCATCCTCCGAAGCCCCCCGAGGACACAGAACTTTGTCCAACCCAGCAGCAGGTTCCAGATCCACCTGCACAGCCCCCGGAGGATGGAGAACTGTCACTAACGCGGCAGGAGGCTCCAGCTCAAAGTGCACAGTCCCTCCTGTGGATGTCGAACCTTCTCCTGGTCAGCAGGAGCAGCCAGTTCAGAAGCCTGCTGGGTCTCCTGGGGAGTGTAAACCTTCTTCAGTTCAGCAAGAGGCCCCAAGTCAGGCTCCCGAGTTCCCTGTGAAGAGTATAGCTCAAACTCCACCACATCATGAGGTGACGGTTCAACCCCCAAGTCAGGACCAAGCTCACGATTATAACTTGCCCGTCGTTACAGTTGTAGCCCAGACGTAGCCCACTAACCTGCGGGTGTGGTCATTACCATAAGCACACGGCCTACCGTGGGGGCTGAAACTTCTCCAGGCCAGCAGGAGACCTCAGCCCAGCGTCCAGGCCTCCCTGTGGAGGCCGAACCTTCTCCCAGTGAGCAGGGGCAGCCAGCTCAGACTTCGGGGTGTCCCGAGGAGAGTGAACCTTGTCCAATCCAACAGGAGCAATCAGCTCAGGCTCCAGAGCATCACGAAGTGACAGTTTTACCTCCACGTCACCAACACACTAAGTATTCAAACTTGCCCAATATTAACCCCCCAGGGCTGCAGCTTACCATAACAATAGAGGCGGCTGCAGAGGTGGGGACTTTTCCAGTCTGCCACCAGTCCACAGCTCAGCCCTCATGGCCAACTCATGACGCCGAACCTTCTACAACCCAGCAGGAGGTGCCCACTCTGCCTCCAGGGCCTCCTGAACAGGTGGAGCCTTTTTCATTTCAACAAGAAGCTTCAGTTCGACCTGCAGAACCTATTGAGGGGGAGAAACCCTCCTTAACCCAGCGGGAGGCTGCGGCCGAAAATCCACAGACCACTGAGGAGGAGGAACCTTCTGCCACCCGGCAGGACCCCTAGGTCAGCCTCTAGAGCTCCCTATTGAAGTCGTAGCTCAACCTCTAGAGCCTCAAGAGGTAACAGCGTCCCCTGTAGGGCACGATCAAGTTCAGCCTCCAACATTGCACACTGTTGCTGGTAAATCTATGAATGTCTTGGTTACCACTAGGGTCCAGAGCTCACTGCTGAGGTTGAAACGTCAACCCCACCGGAGGCCCCAGCTCAGTCCACAGTGTCTCCCGAAGAGTTTGGAACGTTGAGAGACCAGCAAGAGGTTACAGTCCGGCAGCTAAGCCCCTCTGAAGCGCATGGACATTCATTCACCAGTCCATCAGGAGGCCCTCACTCAGCCCGAAGAGCTTCCGAAGCAACCTTCCCCAAGCCAGCAAGAGAGCTCAGCTCCGTCTCCCGAGCCCCCTGAGGGTGTTGAACCTCCAGCAGTCCAGCAGGACTACCCAACGCAGCCACCAGCATCCTCTTTGGAGGATTCAGGTCACAGTCCACTGAAGGACGAGATGACATTTTCACCACTAGGTCTGCCTTTTATCTCCAGAGGTCATGAGTCCACACTGCCTGGTACAACAGTTATGCATGTGCATGTGGAGCTCACCGTGACTCCTCCAGAGCCTAGTGCCCATGTGGAACCTTCTCCAGTCTGGCAGGAGGGCCCTGCGAAGCCTTCGGTTCGCGCCGGGCAGCCTGAATTTTCCCCATCCCAATCCCAACCCGCTGGCCAAACTCCAGAGTTCCCTTGAAAATGTTGAAATTGATCTAGCCCAGCGAGGGGCCTCAGCTCAGACTCCAGATCATCTTCAGGAGGTAGGCCCTTCTCCAGTCCAACAGGAGGCTCCTGCTGGGCCACCAGAGCCCTCTATGGACGTTGAACCACCTGTGAACCAGCAGGAGGCCCCAGGTCTGCCACTAGAGCCTCCTGAAGAGGAGCCTGAGCTTTAGCCCGTGCCCAGGACGCTGCAGCTCCACCTTCAGAGCCACCTAAAAAGGTGGAACCTTCCCCACCTCAGCAGGCGACCGCCATCTTAACCTGCAGAACTGCCTGAGAATGTAGACTCATCCCCGGACCACCAAGGGGCCCTTCCTCAGTCTCCAGGTCCCGCCAAGGAGGCAGAACCTCCTCCAGTTCTGCACGAGGTCCCAGCTTGGCCGGCAGAGTCCTCTGGGCTGGCCCCGGCTCAGCCTCCAGAGCCACCTAAGGACGTGGTAGCTCCACCACCAATGCATTATGAGATGACCGTTCCAACACAAACCAAGTCAGGATCAAGCTCAGAATCCAACGTTGCCCATTATCACATTTCAACCTTTGGACCGGGACATGACCAGCACTCCAGAACCCACTGGTCAGGCTGAACATTCTGCAGCCCTAAAGGAGACTACAGCTCCCTCTCCAAAGCCCCCCGGAGGTAACCTATCCACATGCACACTGGGCTCAGCCTCCGAACCTGACTCGAGTCACAGATCAACCTTTCCATCTGGCACTCCCCAAAACTCCAGAACCCACTGTGGAGGTTGAACACTCTCCAACAATGCACGAGAACCCAACTCAGCTTCCACGGCCACCTACAGAGGTCGTAGCTCAACCTCCGGTGTATGAAGATGAGACAGTTTCAACACCAGCATCACCTGTGCTTATAGCCCTGGCAGACCCGGGGGCCTTTGACGACACGGGAGCCTCTGCTGCCTCCCAGCTGTTGGTCCCAACACAGGAATGGCTCGAGAACTTGGTTCCATTCCCGGGCAAGGAGTCAGCTCAAAAGCTGCCCGCAGAGCCAGGGCACTTTGCTGTTCCACGTCCGGATCTGCATGACAAGCTGGCTTGGCCACGAAGGCTCCAAGACGTGGCTCCGATGCAAGATTGGGATCAGCATCAGGCCCTGGCTCTGCCTCCTCGACTCAAAAGATTCAAACTGTGGGCCTAGATCAGGCTGCAGACCACCAGTCATTTCAAATCCTGGTTCCGCATCTAGATAGTGAGAGTTCAGAAGCAGCAAAGTTTGTCCTTTCACCCCTGAATCCGAGGAAAGATCTAGCTCAGCATCCGCGGCTTGCTAAGGTTGTTCGAACTCCACACCGATCTGTGTCCCCAGCTAAGCGTCAAAAACCAGGGTTGGAGGATGAGAAACGATCTTTGCGGATGGATGTCGATTATCCTGAAATTTCTCTAGAATCCCAGAAGGGCCCCGATGACTTGTCTGGAGGCCCCTGAGCCAGTTAAAACTAACCAATTTCAGCAAGAGGCCCTACCTATCTCAAAACCTAGAGACACCAGGAGAGCCAATCCTCTCCAGCCCAGCAGGAAGACCCAGCTGAGCCTCCACAGCGCCCCGAGGAGGCAGAACTTTCTCCAACCGAGCAGGAAGGAGGTCCCAGCTACGTATGTTGAGTCCGGGGAGGAGGTAGAACATTCTCTAACACAGCAGGAGGCCCCAGCTCATCCTCCGAAGCCCCCCGAGGACACAGAACTTTGTCCAACCCAGCAGCAGGTTCCAGATCCACCTGCACAGCCCCCGGAGGATGGAGAACTGTCTCTAACGCGGCAGGAGGCTCCAGCTCAAAGTGCACAGTCCCTCCTGTGGATGTCGAACCTTCTCCTGGTCAGCAGGAGCAGCCAGTTCAGAAGCCTGCTGGGTCTCCTGGGGAGTGTAAACCTTCTTCAGTTCAGCAAGAGGCCCCAAGTCAGGCTCCCGAGTTCCCTGTGAAGAGTATAGCTCAAACTCCACCACATCATGAGGTGACGGTTCAACCCCCAAGTCAGGACCAAGCTCACGATTATAACTTGCCCGTCGTTACAGTTGTAGCCCAGACGTAGCCCACTAACCTGCGGGTGTGGTCATTACCATAAGCACACGGCCTACCGTGGGGGCTGAAACTTCTCCAGGCCAGCAGGAGACCTCAGCCCAGCGTCCAGGCCTCCCTGTGGAGGCCGAACCTTCTCCCAGTGAGCAGAGGCAGCCAGCTCAGACTTCGGGGTGTCCCGAGGAGAGTGAACCTTGTCCAATCCAACAGGAGCAATCAGCTCAGGCTCCAGAGCATCACGAAGTGACAGTTTTACCTCCACGTCACCAACACACTAAGTATTCAAACTTGCCCAATATTAACCCCCCAGGGCTGCAGCTTACCATAACAATAGAGGCGGCTGCAGAGGTGGGGACTTTTCCAGTCTGCCACCAGTCCACAGCTCAGCCCTCATGGCCAACTCATGACGCCGAACCTTCTACAACCCAGCAGGAGGTGCCCACTCTGCCTCCAGGGCCTCCTGAACAGGTGGAGCCTTTTTCATTTCAACAAGAAGCTTCAGTTCGACCTGCAGAACCTATTGAGGGGGAGAAACCCTCCTTAACCCAGCGGGAGGCTGCGGCCGAAAATCCACAGACCACTGAGGAGGAGGAACCTTCTGCCACCCGGCAGGACCCCTAGGTCAGCCTCTAGAGCTCCCTATTGAAGTCGTAGCTCAACCTCTAGAGCCTCAAGAGGTAACAGCGTCCCCTGTAGGGCACGATCAAGTTCAGCCTCCAACATTGCACACTGTTGCTGGTAAATCTATGAATGTCTTGGTTACCACTAGGGTCCAGAGCTCACTGCTGAGGTTGAAACGTCAACCCCACCGGAGGCCCCAGCTCAGTCCACAGTGTCTCCCGAAGAGTTTGGAACGTTGAGAGACCAGCAAGAGGTTACAGTCCGGCAGCTAAGCCCCTCTGAAGCGCATGGACATTCATTCACCAGTCCATCAGGAGGCCCTCACTCAGCCCGAAGAGCTTCCGAAGCAACCTTCCCCAAGCCAGCAAGAGAGCTCAGCTCCGTCTCCCGAGCCCCCTGAGGGTGTTGAACCTCCAGCAGTCCAGCAGGACTACCCAACGCAGCCACCAGCATCCTCTTTGGAGGATTCAGGTCACAGTCCACTGAAGGACGAGATGACATTTTCACCACTAGGTCTGCCTTTTATCTCCAGAGGTCATGAGTCCACACTGCCTGGTACAACAGTTATGCATGTGCATGTGGAGCTCACCGTGACTCCTCCAGAGCCTAGTGCCCATGTGGAACCTTCTCCAGTCTGGCAGGAGGGCCCTGCGAAGCCTTCGGTTCGCGCCGGGCAGCCTGAATTTTCCCCATCCCAATCCCAACCCGCTGGCCAAACTCCAGAGTTCCCTTGAAAATGTTGAAATTGATCTAGCCCAGCGAGGGGCCTCAGCTCAGACTCCAGATCATCTTCAGGAGGTAGGCCCTTCTCCAGTCCAACAGGAGGCTCCTGCTGGGCCACCAGAGCCCTCTATGGACGTTGAACCACCTGTGAACCAGCAGGAGGCCCCAGGTCTGCCACTAGAGCCTCCTGAAGAGGAGCCTGAGCTTTAGCCCGTGCCCAGGACGCTGCAGCTCCACCTTCAGAGCCACCTAAAAAGGTGGAACCTTCCCCACCTCAGCAGGTGACCGCCATCTTAACCTGCAGAACTGCCTGAGAATGTAGACTCATCCCCGGACCACCAAGGGGCCCTTCCTCAGTCTCCAGGTCCCGCCAAGGAGGCAGAACCTCCTCCAGTTCTGCACGAGGTCCCAGCTTGGCCGGCAGAGTCCTCTGGGCTGGCCCCGGCTCAGCCTCCAGAGCCACCTAAGGACGTGGTAGCTCCACCACCAATGCATTATGAGATGACCGTTCCAACACAAACCAAGTCAGGATCAAGCTCAGAATCCAACGTTGCCCATTATCACATTTCAACCTTTGGACCGGGACATGACCAGCACTCCAGAACCCACTGGTCAGGCTGAACATTCTGCAGCCCTAAAGGAGACTACAGCTCCCTCTCTAAAGCCCCCCGGAGGTAACCTATCCACATGCACACTGGGCTCAGCCTCCGAACCTGACTCGAGTCACAGATCAACCTTTCCATCTGGCACTCCCCAAAACTCCAGAACCCACTGTGGAGGTTGAACACTCTCCAACAATGCACGAGAACCCAACTCAGCTTCCACGGCCACCTACAGAGTTCGTAGCTCAACCTCCGGTGTATGAAGATGAGACAGTTTCAACACCAGCATCACCTGTGCTTTTAGCCCTGGCAGACCCGGGGGCCTTTGACGACACGGGAGCCTCTGCTGCCTCCCAGCTGTTGGTCCCAACACAGGAATGGCTCGAGAACTTGGTTCCATTCCCGGGCAAGGAGTCAGCTCAAAAGCTGCCCGCAGAGCCAGGGCACTTTGCTGTTCCACGTCCGGATCTGCATGACAAGCTGGCTTGGCCACGAAGGCTCCAAGACGTGGCTCCGATGCAAGATTGGGATCAGCATCAGGCCCTGGCTCTGCCTCCTCGACTCAAAAGATTCAAACTGTGGGCCTAGATCAGGCTGCAGACCACCAGTCATTTCAAATCCTGGTTCCGCATCTAGATAGTGAGAGTTCAGAAGCAGCAAAGTTTGTCCTTTCACCCCTGAATCCGAGGAAAGATCTAGCTCAGCATCCGCGGCTTGCTAAGGTTGTTCGAACTCCACACCGATCTGTGTCCCCAGCTAAGCGTCAAAAACCAGGGTTGGAGGATGAGAAACGATCTTTGCGGATGGATGTCGATTATCCTGAAATTTCTCTAGAATCCCAGAAGGGCCCCGATGACTTGTCTGGAGGCCCCTGAGCCAGTTAAAACTAACCAATTTCAGCAAGAGGCCCTACCTATCTCAAAACCTAGAGACACCAGGAGAGCCAATCCTCTCCAGCCCAGCAGGAAGACCCAGCTGAGCCTCCACAGCGCCCCGAGGAGGCAGAACTTTCTCCAACCGAGCAGGAAGGAGGTCCCAGCTACGTATGTTGAGTCCGGGGAGGAGGTAGAACATTCTCTAACACAGCAGGAGGCCCCAGCTCATCCTCCGAAGCCCCCCGAGGACACAGAACTTTGTCCAACCCAGCAGCAGGTTCCAGATCCACCTGCACAGCCCCCGGAGGATGGAGAACTGTCTCTAACGCGGCAGGAGGCTCCAGCTCAAAGTGCACAGTCCCTCCTGTGGATGTCGAACCTTCTCCTGGTCAGCAGGAGCAGCCAGTTCAGAAGCCTGCTGGGTCTCCTGGGGAGTGTAAACCTTCTTCAGTTCAGCAAGAGGCCCCAAGTCAGGCTCCCGAGTTCCCTGTGAAGAGTATAGCTCAAACTCCACCACATCATGAGGTGACGGTTCAACCCCCAAGTCAGGACCAAGCTCACGATTATAACTTGCCCGTCGTTACAGTTGTAGCCCAGACGTAGCCCACTAACCTGCGGGTGTGGTCATTACCATAAGCACACGGCCTACCGTGGGGGCTGAAACTTCTCCAGGCCAGCAGGAGACCTCAGCCCAGCGTCCAG
Organism: Cynocephalus volans; assembly: GCF_027409185.1. Classification (NCBI taxonomy): domain Eukaryota; kingdom Metazoa; phylum Chordata; class Mammalia; order Dermoptera; family Cynocephalidae; genus Cynocephalus; species Cynocephalus volans. The sequence goes on from NC_084471.1 coordinate 83,155,764, forward strand.
GCCTCCCTGTGGAGGCCGAACCTTCTCCCAGTGAGCAGGGGCAGCCAGCTCAGACTTCGGGGTGTCCCGAGGAGAGTGAACCTTGTCCAATCCAACAGGAGCAATCAGCTCAGGCTCCAGAGCATCACGAAGTGACAGTTTTACCTCCACGTCACCAACACACTAAGTATTCAAACTTGCCCAATATTAACCCCCCAGGGCTGCAGCTTACCATAACAATAGAGGCGGCTGCAGAGGTGGGGACTTTTCCAGTCTGCCACCAGTCCACAGCTCAGCCCTCATGGCCAACTCATGACGCCGAACCTTCTACAACCCAGCAGGAGGTGCCCACTCTGCCTCCAGGGCCTCCTGAACAGGTGGAGCCTTTTTCATTTCAACAAGAAGCTTCAGTTCGACCTGCAGAACCTATTGAGGGGGAGAAACCCTCCTTAACCCAGCGGGAGGCTGCGGCCGAAAATCCACAGACCACTGAGGAGGAGGAACCTTCTGCCACCCGGCAGGACCCCTAGGTCAGCCTCTAGAGCTCCCTATTGAAGTCGTAGCTCAACCTCTAGAGCCTCAAGAGGTAACAGCGTCCCCTGTAGGGGCACGATCAAGTTCAGCCTCCAACATTGCACACTGTTGCTGGTAAATCTATGAATGTCTTGGTTACCACTAGGGTCCAGAGCTCACTGCTGAGGTTGAAACGTCAACCCCACCGGAGGCCCCAGCTCAGTCCACAGTGTCTCCCGAAGAGTTTGGAACGTTGAGAGACCAGCAAGAGGTTACAGTCCGGCAGCTAAGCCCCTCTGAAGCGCATGGACATTCATTCACCAGTCCATCAGGAGGCCCTCACTCAGCCCGAAGAGCTTCCGAAGCAACCTTCCCCAAGCCAGCAAGAGAGCTCAGCTCCGTCTCCCGAGCCCCCTGAGGGTGTTGAACCTCCAGCAGTCCAGCAGGACTACCCAACGCAGCCACCAGCATCCTCTTTGGAGGATTCAGGTCACAGTCCACTGAAGGACGAGATGACATTTTCACCACTAGGTCTGCCTTTTATCTCCAGAGGTCATGAGTCCACACTGCCTGGTACAACAGTTATGCATGTGCATGTGGAGCTCACCGTGACTCCTCCAGAGCCTAGTGCCCATGTGGAACCTTCTCCAGTCTGGCAGGAGGGCCCTGCGAAGCCTTCGGTTCGCGCCGGGCAGCCTGAATTTTCCCCATCCCAATCCCAACCCGCTGGCCAAACTCCAGAGTTCCCTTGAAAATGTTGAAATTGATCTAGCCCAGCGAGGGGCCTCAGCTCAGACTCCAGATCATCTTCAGGAGGTAGGCCCTTCTCCAGTCCAACAGGAGGCTCCTGCTGGGCCACCAGAGCCCTCTATGGACGTTGAACCACCTGTGAACCAGCAGGAGGCCCCAGGTCTGCCACTAGAGCCTCCTGAAGAGGAGCCTGAGCTTTAGCCCGTGCCCAGGACGCTGCAGCTCCACCTTCAGAGCCACCTAAAAAGGTGGAACCTTCCCCACCTCAGCAGGCGACCGCCATCTTAACCTGCAGAACTGCCTGAGAATGTAGACTCATCCCCGGACCACCAAGGGGCCCTTCCTCAGTCTCCAGGTCCCGCCAAGGAGGCAGAACCTCCTCCAGTTCTGCACGAGGTCCCAGCTTGGCCGGCAGAGTCCTCTGGGCTGGCCCCGGCTCAGCCTCCAGAGCCACCTAAGGACGTGGTAGCTCCACCACCAATGCATTATGAGATGACCGTTCCAACACAAACCAAGTCAGGATCAAGCTCAGAATCCAACGTTGCCCATTATCACATTTCAACCTTTGGACCGGGACATGACCAGCACTCCAGAACCCACTGGTCAGGCTGAACATTCTGCAGCCCTAAAGGAGACTACAGCTCCCTCTCCAAAGCCCCCCGGAGGTAACCTATCCACATGCACACTGGGCTCAGCCTCCGAACCTGACTCGAGTCACAGATCAACCTTTCCATCTGGCACTCCCCAAAACTCCAGAACCCACTGTGGAGGTTGAACACTCTCCAACAATGCACGAGAACCCAACTCAGCTTCCACGGCCACCTACAGAGGTCGTAGCTCAACCTCCGGTGTATGAAGATGAGACAGTTTCAACACCAGCATCACCTGTGCTTATAGCCCTGGCAGACCCGGGGGCCTTTGACGACACGGGAGCCTCTGCTGCCTCCCAGCTGTTGGTCCCAACACAGGAATGGCTCGAGAACTTGGTTCCATTCCCGGGCAAGGAGTCAGCTCAAAAGCTGCCCGCAGAGCCAGGGCACTTTGCTGTTCCACGTCCGGATCTGCATGACAAGCTGGCTTGGCCACGAAGGCTCCAAGACGTGGCTCCGATGCAAGATTGGGATCAGCATCAGGCCCTGGCTCTGCCTCCTCGACTCAAAAGATTCAAACTGTGGGCCTAGATCAGGCTGCAGACCACCAGTCATTTCAAATCCTGGTTCCGCATCTAGATAGTGAGAGTTCAGAAGCAGCAAAGTTTGTCCTTTCACCCCTGAATCCGAGGAAAGATCTAGCTCAGCATCCGCGGCTTGCTAAGGTTGTTCGAACTCCACACCGATCTGTGTCCCCAGCTAAGCGTCAAAAACCAGGGTTGGAGGATGAGAAACGATCTTTGCGGATGGATGTCGATTATCCTGAAATTTCTCTAGAATCCCAGAAGGGCCCCGATGACTTGTCTGGAGGCCCCTGAGCCAGTTAAAACTAACCAATTTCAGCAAGAGGCCCTACCTATCTCAAAACCTAGAGACACCAGGAGAGCCAATCCTCTCCAGCCCAGCAGGAAGACCCAGCTGAGCCTCCACAGCGCCCCGAGGAGGCAGAACTTTCTCCAACCGAGCAGGAAGGAGGTCCCAGCTACGTATGTTGAGTCCGGGGAGGAGGTAGAACATTCTCTAACACAGCAGGAGGCCCCAGCTCATCCTCCGAAGCCCCCCGAGGACACAGAACTTTGTCCAACCCAGCAGCAGGTTCCAGATCCACCTGCACAGCCCCCGGAGGATGGAGAACTGTCTCTAACGCGGCAGGAGGCTCCAGCTCAAAGTGCACAGTCCCTCCTGTGGATGTCGAACCTTCTCCTGGTCAGCAGGAGCAGCCAGTTCAGAAGCCTGCTGGGTCTCCTGGGGAGTGTAAACCTTCTTCAGTTCAGCAAGAGGCCCCAAGTCAGGCTCCCGAGTTCCCTGTGAAGAGTATAGCTCAAACTCCACCACATCATGAGGTGACGGTTCAACCCCCAAGTCAGGACCAAGCTCACGATTATAACTTGCCCGTCGTTACAGTTGTAGCCCAGACGTAGCCCACTAACCTGCGGGTGTGGTCATTACCATAAGCACACGGCCTACCGTGGGGGCTGAAACTTCTCCAGGCCAGCAGGAGACCTCAGCCCAGCGTCCAGGCCTCCCTGTGGAGGCCGAACCTTCTCCCAGTGAGCAGGGGCAGCCAGCTCAGACTTCGGGGTGTCCCGAGGAGAGTGAACCTTGTCCAATCCAACAGGAGCAATCAGCTCAGGCTCCAGAGCATCACGAAGTGACAGTTTTACCTCCACGTCACCAACACACTAAGTATTCAAACTTGCCCAATATTAACCCCCCAGGGCTGCAGCTTACCATAACAATAGAGGCGGCTGCAGAGGTGGGGACTTTTCCAGTCTGCCACCAGTCCACAGCTCAGCCCTCATGGCCAACTCATGACGCCGAACCTTCTACAACCCAGCAGGAGGTGCCCACTCTGCCTCCAGGGCCTCCTGAACAGGTGGAGCCTTTTTCATTTCAACAAGAAGCTTCAGTTCGACCTGCAGAACCTATTGAGGGGGAGAAACCCTCCTTAACCCAGCGGGAGGCTGCGGCCGAAAATCCACAGACCACTGAGGAGGAGGAACCTTCTGCCACCCGGCAGGACCCCTAGGTCAGCCTCTAGAGCTCCCTATTGAAGTCGTAGCTCAACCTCTAGAGCCTCAAGAGGTAACAGCGTCCCCTGTAGGGGCACGATCAAGTTCAGCCTCCAACATTGCACACTGTTGCTGGTAAATCTATGAATGTCTTGGTTACCACTAGGGTCCAGAGCTCACTGCTGAGGTTGAAACGTCAACCCCACCGGAGGCCCCAGCTCAGTCCACAGTGTCTCCCGAAGAGTTTGGAACGTTGAGAGACCAGCAAGAGGTTACAGTCCGGCAGCTAAGCCCCTCTGAAGCGCATGGACATTCATTCACCAGTCCATCAGGAGGCCCTCACTCAGCCCGAAGAGCTTCCGAAGCAACCTTCCCCAAGCCAGCAAGAGAGCTCAGCTCCGTCTCCCGAGCCCCCTGAGGGTGTTGAACCTCCAGCAGTCCAGCAGGACTACCCAACGCAGCCACCAGCATCCTCTTTGGAGGATTCAGGTCACAGTCCACTGAAGGACGAGATGACATTTTCACCACTAGGTCTGCCTTTTATCTCCAGAGGTCATGAGTCCACACTGCCTGGTACAACAGTTATGCATGTGCATGTGGAGCTCACCGTGACTCCTCCAGAGCCTAGTGCCCATGTGGAACCTTCTCCAGTCTGGCAGGAGGGCCCTGCGAAGCCTTCGGTTCGCGCCGGGCAGCCTGAATTTTCCCCATCCCAATCCCAACCCGCTGGCCAAACTCCAGAGTTCCCTTGAAAATGTTGAAATTGATCTAGCCCAGCGAGGGGCCTCAGCTCAGACTCCAGATCATCTTCAGGAGGTAGGCCCTTCTCCAGTCCAACAGGAGGCTCCTGCTGGGCCACCAGAGCCCTCTATGGACGTTGAACCACCTGTGAACCAGCAGGAGGCCCCAGGTCTGCCACTAGAGCCTCCTGAAGAGGAGCCTGAGCTTTAGCCCGTGCCCAGGACGCTGCAGCTCCACCTTCAGAGCCACCTAAAAAGGTGGAACCTTCCCCACCTCAGCAGGCGACCGCCATCTTAACCTGCAGAACTGCCTGAGAATGTAGACTCATCCCCGGACCACCAAGGGGCCCTTCCTCAGTCTCCAGGTCCCGCCAAGGAGGCAGAACCTCCTCCAGTTCTGCACGAGGTCCCAGCTTGGCCGGCAGAGTCCTCTGGGCTGGCCCCGGCTCAGCCTCCAGAGCCACCTAAGGACGTGGTAGCTCCACCACCAATGCATTATGAGATGACCGTTCCAACACAAACCAAGTCAGGATCAAGCTCAGAATCCAACGTTGCCCATTATCACATTTCAACCTTTGGACCGGGACATGACCAGCACTCCAGAACCCACTGGTCAGGCTGAACATTCTGCAGCCCTAAAGGAGACTACAGCTCCCTCTCCAAAGCCCCCCGGAGGTAACCTATCCACATGCACACTGGGCTCAGCCTCCGAACCTGACTCGAGTCACAGATCAACCTTTCCATCTGGCACTCCCCAAAACTCCAGAACCCACTGTGGAGGTTGAACACTCTCCAACAATGCACGAGAACCCAACTCAGCTTCCACGGCCACCTACAGAGGTCGTAGCTCAACCTCCGGTGTATGAAGATGAGACAGTTTCAACACCAGCATCACCTGTGCTTATAGCCCTGGCAGACCCGGGGGCCTTTGACGACACGGGAGCCTCTGCTGCCTCCCAGCTGTTGGTCCCAACACAGGAATGGCTCGAGAACTTGGTTCCATTCCCGGGCAAGGAGTCAGCTCAAAAGCTGCCCGCAGAGCCAGGGCACTTTGCTGTTCCACGTCCGGATCTGCATGACAAGCTGGCTTGGCCACGAAGGCTCCAAGACGTGGCTCCGATGCAAGATTGGGATCAGCATCAGGCCCTGGCTCTGCCTCCTCGACTCAAAAGATTCAAACTGTGGGCCTAGATCAGGCTGCAGACCACCAGTCATTTCAAATCCTGGTTCCGCATCTAGATAGTGAGAGTTCAGAAGCAGCAAAGTTTGTCCTTTCACCCCTGAATCCGAGGAAAGATCTAGCTCAGCATCCGCGGCTTGCTAAGGTTGTTCGAACTCCACACCGATCTGTGTCCCCAGCTAAGCGTCAAAAACCAGGGTTGGAGGATGAGAAACGATCTTTGCGGATGGATGTCGATTATCCTGAAATTTCTCTAGAATCCCAGAAGGGCCCCGATGACTTGTCTGGAGGCCCCTGAGCCAGTTAAAACTAACCAATTTCAGCAAGAGGCCCTACCTATCTCAAAACCTAGAGACACCAGGAGAGCCAATCCTCTCCAGCCCAGCAGGAAGACCCAGCTGAGCCTCCACAGCGCCCCGAGGAGGCAGAACTTTCTCCAACCGAGCAGGAAGGAGGTCCCAGCTACGTATGTTGAGTCCGGGGAGGAGGTAGAACATTCTCTAACACAGCAGGAGGCCCCAGCTCATCCTCCGAAGCCCCCCGAGGACACAGAACTTTGTCCAACCCAGCAGCAGGTTCCAGATCCACCTGCACAGCCCCCGGAGGATGGAGAACTGTCTCTAACGCGGCAGGAGGCTCCAGCTCAAAGTGCACAGTCCCTCCTGTGGATGTCGAACCTTCTCCTGGTCAGCAGGAGCAGCCAGTTCAGAAGCCTGCTGGGTCTCCTGGGGAGTGTAAACCTTCTTCAGTTCAGCAAGAGGCCCCAAGTCAGGCTCCCGAGTTCCCTGTGAAGAGTATAGCTCAAACTCCACCACATCATGAGGTGACGGTTCAACCCCCAAGTCAGGACCAAGCTCACGATTATAACTTGCCCGTCGTTACAGTTGTAGCCCAGACGTAGCCCACTAACCTGCGGGTGTGGTCATTACCATAAGCACACGGCCTACCGTGGGGGCTGAAACTTCTCCAGGCCAGCAGGAGACCTCAGCCCAGCGTCCAGGCCTCCCTGTGGAGGCCGAACCTTCTCCCAGTGAGCAGGGGCAGCCAGCTCAGACTTCGGGGTGTCCCGAGGAGAGTGAACCTTGTCCAATCCAACAGGAGCAATCAGCTCAGGCTCCAGAGCATCACGAAGTGACAGTTTTACCTCCACGTCACCAACACACTAAGTATTCAAACTTGCCCAATATTAACCCCCCAGGGCTGCAGCTTACCATAACAATAGAGGCGGCTGCAGAGGTGGGGACTTTTCCAGTCTGCCACCAGTCCACAGCTCAGCCCTCATGGCCAACTCATGACGCCGAACCTTCTACAACCCAGCAGGAGGTGCCCACTCTGCCTCCAGGGCCTCCTGAACAGGTGGAGCCTTTTTCATTTCAACAAGAAGCTTCAGTTCGACCTGCAGAACCTATTGAGGGGGAGAAACCCTCCTTAACCCAGCGGGAGGCTGCGGCCGAAAATCCACAGACCACTGAGGAGGAGGAACCTTCTGCCACCCGGCAGGACCCCTAGGTCAGCCTCTAGAGCTCCCTATTGAAGTCGTAGCTCAACCTCTAGAGCCTCAAGAGGTAACAGCGTCCCCTGTAGGGCACGATCAAGTTCAGCCTCCAACATTGCACACTGTTGCTGGTAAATCTATGAATGTCTTGGTTACCACTAGGGTCCAGAGCTCACTGCTGAGGTTGAAACGTCAACCCCACCGGAGGCCCCAGCTCAGTCCACAGTGTCTCCCGAAGAGTTTGGAACGTTGAGAGACCAGCAAGAGGTTACAGTCCGGCAGCTAAGCCCCTCTGAAGCGCATGGACATTCATTCACCAGTCCATCAGGAGGCCCTCACTCAGCCCGAAGAGCTTCCGAAGCAACCTTCCCCAAGCCAGCAAGAGAGCTCAGCTCCGTCTCCCGAGCCCCCTGAGGGTGTTGAACCTCCAGCAGTCCAGCAGGACTACCCAACGCAGCCACCAGCATCCTCTTTGGAGGATTCAGGTCACAGTCCACTGAAGGACGAGATGACATTTTCACCACTAGGTCTGCCTTTTATCTCCAGAGGTCATGAGTCCACACTGCCTGGTACAACAGTTATGCATGTGCATGTGGAGCTCACCGTGACTCCTCCAGAGCCTAGTGCCCATGTGGAACCTTCTCCAGTCTGGCAGGAGGGCCCTGCGAAGCCTTCGGTTCGCGCCGGGCAGCCTGAATTTTCCCCATCCCAATCCCAACCCGCTGGCCAAACTCCAGAGTTCCCTTGAAAATGTTGAAATTGATCTAGCCCAGCGAGGGGCCTCAGCTCAGACTCCAGATCATCTTCAGGAGGTAGGCCCTTCTCCAGTCCAACAGGAGGCTCCTGCTGGGCCACCAGAGCCCTCTATGGACGTTGAACCACCTGTGAACCAGAAGGAGGCCCCAGGTCTGCCACTAGAGCCTCCTGAAGAGGAGCCTGAGCTTTAGCCCGTGCCCAGGACGCTGCAGCTCCACCTTCAGAGCCACCTAAAAAGGTGGAACCTTCCCCACCTCAGCAGGTGACCGCCATCTTAACCTGCAGAACTGCCTGAGAATGTAGACTCATCCCCGGACCACCAAGGGGCCCTTCCTCAGTCTCCAGGTCCCGCCAAGGAGGCAGAACCTCCTCCAGTTCTGCACGAGGTCCCAGCTTGGCCGGCAGAGTCCTCTGGGCTGGCCCCGGCTCAGCCTCCAGAGCCACCTAAGGACGTGGTAGCTCCACCACCAATGCATTATGAGATGACCCTTCCAACACAAACCAAGTCAGGATCAAGCTCAGAATCCAACGTTGCCCATTATCACATTTCAACCTTTGGACCGGGACATGACCAGCACTCCAGAACCCACTGGTCAGGCTGAACATTCTGCAGCCCTAAAGGAGACTACAGCTCCCTCTCCAAAGCCCCCCGGAGGTAACCTATCCACATGCACACTGGGCTCAGCCTCCGAACCTGACTCGAGTCACAGATCAACCTTTCCATCTGGCACTCCCCAAAACTCCAGAACCCACTGTGGAGGTTGAACACTCTCCAACAATGCACGAGAACCCAACTCAGCTTCCACGGCCACCTACAGAGGTCGTAGCTCAACCTCCGGTGTATGAAGATGAGACAGTTTCAACACCAGCATCACCTGTGCTTATAGCCCTGGCAGACCCGGGGGCCTTTGACGACACGGGAGCCTCTGCTGCCTCCCAGCTGTTGGTCCCAACACAGGAATGGCTCGAGAACTTGGTTCCATTCCCGGGCAAGGATTCAGCTCAAAAGCTGCCCACAGAGCCAGGGCACTTTGCTGTTCCACGTCCGGATCTGCATGACAAGCTGGCTTGGCCACGAAGGCTCCAAGACGTGGCTCCGATGCAAGATTGGGATCAGCATCAGGCCCTGGCTCTGCCTCCTCGACTCAAAAGATTCAAACTGTGGGCCTAGATCAGGCTGCAGACCACCAGTCATTTCAAATCCTGGTTCCGCATCTAGATAGTGAGAGTTCAGAAGCAGCAAAGTTTGTCCTTTCACCCCTGAATCCGAGGAAAGATCTAGCTCAGCATCCGCGGCTTGCTAAGGTTGTTCGAACTCCACACCGATCTGTGTCCCCAGCTAAGCGTCAAAAACCAGGGTTGGAGGATGAGAAACGATCTTTGCGGATGGATGTCGATTATCCTGAAATTTCTCTAGAATCCCAGAAGGGCCCCGATGACTTGTCTGGAGGCCCCTGAGCCAGTTAAAACTAACCAATTTCAGCAAGAGGCCCTACCTATCTCAAAACCTAGAGACACCAGGAGAGCCAATCCTCTCCAGCCCAGCAGGAAGACCCAGCTGAGCCTCCACAGCGCCCCGAGGAGGCAGAACTTTCTCCAACCGAGCAGGAAGGAGGTCCCAGCTACGTATGTTGAGTCCGGGGAGGAGGTAGAACATTCTCTAACACAGCAGGAGGCCCCAGCTCATCCTCCGAAGCCCCCCGAGGACACAGAACTTTGTCCAACCCAGCAGCAGGTTCCAGATCCACCTGCACAGCCCCCGGAGGATGGAGAACTGTCTCTAACGCGGCAGGAGGCTCCAGCTCAAAGTGCACAGTCCCTCCTGTGGATGTCGAACCTTCTCCTGGTCAGCAGGAGCAGCCAGTTCAGAAGCCTGCTGGGTCTCCTGGGGAGTGTAAACCTTCTTCAGTTCAGCAAGAGGCCCCAAGTCAGGCTCCCGAGTTCCCTGTGAAGAGTATAGCTCAAACTCCACCACATCATGAGGTGACGGTTCAACCCCCAAGTCAGGACCAAGCTCACGATTATAACTTGCCCGTCGTTACAGTTGTAGCCCAGACGTAGCCCACTAACCTGCGGGTGTGGTCATTACCATAAGCACACGGCCTACCGTGGGGGCTGAAACTTCTCCAGGCCAGCAGGAGACCTCAGCCCAGCGTCCAGGCCTCCCTGTGGAGGCCGAACCTTCTCCCAGTGAGCAGGGGCAGCCAGCTCAGACTTCGGGGTGTCCCGAGGAGAGTGAACCTTGTCCAATCCAACAGGAGCAATCAGCTCAGGCTCCAGAGCATCACGAAGTGACAGTTTTACCTCCACGTCACCAACACACTAAGTATTCAAACTTGCCCAATATTAAGCCCCCAGGGCTGCAGCTTACCATAACAATAGAGGCGGCTGCAGAGGTGGGGACTTTTCCAGTCTGCCACCAGTCCACAGCTCAGCCCTCATGGCCAACTCATGACGCCGAACCTTCTACAACCCAGCAGGAGGTGCCCACTCTGCCTCCAGGGCCTCCTGAACAGGTGGAGCCTTTTTCATTTCAACAAGAAGCTTCAGTTCGACCTGCAGAACCTATTGAGGGGGAGAAACCCTCCTTAACCCAGCGGGAGGCTGCGGCCGAAAATCCACAGACCACTGAGGAGGAGGAACCTTCTGCCACCCGGCAGGACCCCTAGGTCAGCCTCTAGAGCTCCCTATTGAAGTCGTAGCTCAACCTCTAGAGCCTCAAGAGGTAACAGCGTCCCCTGTAGGGCACGATCAAGTTCAGCCTCCAACATTGCACACTGTTGCTGGTAAATCTATGAATGTCTTGGTTACCACTAGGGTCCAGAGCTCACTGCTGAGGTTGAAACGTCAACCCCACCGGAGGCCCCAGCTCAGTCCACAGTGTCTCCCGAAGAGTTTGGAACGTTGAGAGACCAGCAAGAGGTTACAGTCCGGCAGCTAAGCCCCTCTGAAGCGCATGGACATTCATTCACCAGTCCATCAGGAGGCCCTCACTCAGCCCGAAGAGCTTCCGAAGCAACCTTCCCCAAGCCAGCAAGAGAGCTCAGCTCCGTCTCCCGAGCCCCCTGAGGGTGTTGAACCTCCAGCAGTCCAGCAGGACTACCCAACGCAGCCACCAGCATCCTCTTTGGAGGATTCAGGTCACAGTCCACTGAAGGACGAGATGACATTTTCACCACTAGGTCTGCCTTTTATCTCCAGAGGTCATGAGTCCACACTGCCTGGTACAACAGTTATGCATGTGCATGTGGAGCTCACCGTGACTCCTCCAGAGCCTAGTGCCCATGTGGAACCTTCTCCAGTCTGGCAGGAGGGCCCTGCGAAGCCTTCGGTTCGCGCCGGGCAGCCTGAATTTTCCCCATCCCAATCCCAACCCGCTGGCCAAACTCCAGAGTTCCCTTGAAAATGTTGAAATTGATCTAGCCCAGCGAGGGGCCTCAGCTCAGACTCCAGATCATCTTCAGGAGGTAGGCCCTTCTCCAGTCCAACAGGAGGCTCCTGCTGGGCCACCAGAGCCCTCTATGGACGTTGAACCACCTGTGAACCAGCAGGAGGCCCCAGGTCTGCCACTAGAGCCTCCTGAAGAGGAGCCCGAGCTTTAGCCCGTGCCCAGGACGCTGCAGCTCCACCTTCAGAGCCACCTAAAAAGGTGGAACCTTCCCCACCTCAGCAGGTGACCGCCATCTTAACCTGCAGAACTGCCTGAGAATGTAGACTCATCCCCGGACCACCAAGGGGCCCTTCCTCAGTCTCCAGGTCCCGCCAAGGAGGCAGAACCTCCTCCAGTTCTGCACGAGGTCCCAGCTTGGCCGGCAGAGTCCTCTGGGCTGGCCCCGGCTCAGCCTCCAGAGCCACCTAAGGACGTGGTAGCTCCACCACCAATGCATTATGAGATGACCGTTCCAACACAAACCAAGTCAGGATCAAGCTCAGAATCCAACGTTGCCCATTATCACATTTCAACCTTTGGGCCGGGACATGACCAGCACTCCAGAACCCACTGGTCAGGCTGAACATTCTGCAGCCCTAAAGGAGACTACAGCTCCCTCTCCAAAGCCCCCCGGAGGTAACCTATCCACATGCACACTGGGCTCAGCCTCCGAACCTGACTCGAGTCACAGATCAACCTTTCCATCTGGCACTCCCCAAAACTCCAGAACCCACTGTGGAGGTTGAACACTCTCCAACAATGCACGAGAACCCAACTCAGCTTCCACGGCCACCTACAGAGGTCGTAGCTCAACCTCCGGTGTATGAAGATGAGACAGTTTCAACACCAGCATCACCTGTGCTTATAGCCCTGGCAGACCCGGGGGCCTTTGACGACACGGGAGCCTCTGCTGCCTCCCAGCTGTTGGTCCCAACACAGGAATGGCTCGAGAACTTGGTTCCATTCCCGGGCAAGGAGTCAGCTCAAAAGCTGCCCGCAGAGCCAGGGCACTTTGCTGTTCCACGTCCGGATCTGCATGACAAGCTGGCTTGGCCACGAAGGCTCCAAGACGTGGCTCCGATGCAAGATTGGGATCAGCATCAGGCCCTGGCTCTGCCTCCTCGACTCAAAAGATTCAAACTGTGGGCCTAGATCAGGCTGCAGACCACCAGTCATTTCAAATCCTGGTTCCGCATCTAGATAGTGAGAGTTCAGAAGCAGCAAAGTTTGTCCTTTCACCCCTGAATCCGAGGAAAGATCTAGCTCAGCATCCGCGGCTTGCTAAGGTTGTTCGAACTCCACACCGATCTGTGTCCCCAGCTAAGCGTCAAAAACCAGGGTTGGAGGATGAGAAACGATCTTTGCGGATGGATGTCGATTATCCTGAAATTTCTCTAGAATCCCAGAAGGGCCCCGATGACTTGTCTGGAGGCCCCTGAGCCAGTTAAAACTAACCAATTTCAGCAAGAGGCCCTACCTATCTCAAAACCTAGAGACACCAGGAGAGCCAATCCTCTCCAGCCCAGCAGGAAGACCCAGCTGAGCCTCCACAGCGCCCCGAGGAGGCAGAACTTTCTCCAACCGAGCAGGAAGGAGGTCCCAGCTACGTATGTTGAGTCCGGGGAGGAGGTAGAACATTCTCTAACACAGCAGGAGGCCCCAGCTCATCCTCCGAAGCCCCCCGAGGACACAGAACTTTGTCCAACCCAGCAGCAGGTTCCAGATCCACCTGCACAGCCCCCGGAGGATGGAGAACTGTCTCTAACGCGGCAGGAGGCTCCAGCTCAAAGTGCACAGTCCCTCCTGTGGATGTCGAACCTTCTCCTGGTCAGCAGGAGCAGCCAGTTCAGAAGCCTGCTGGGTCTCGTGGGGAGTGTAAACCTTCTTCAGTTCAGCAAGAGGCCCCAAGTCAGGCTCTCGAGTTCCCTGTGAAGAGTATAGCTCAAACTCCACCACATCATGAGGTGACGGTTCAACCCCCAAGTCAGGACCAAGCTCACGATTATAACTTGCCCGTCGTTACAGTTGTAGCCCAGACGTAGCCCACTAACCTGCGGGTGTGGTCATTACCATAAGCACACGGCCTACCGTGGGGGCTGAAACTTCTCCAGGCCAGCAGGAGACCTCAGCCCAGCGTCCAGGCCTCCCTGTGGAGGCCGAACCTTCTCCCAGTGAGCAGGGGCAGCCAGCTCAGACTTCGGGGTGGCCCGAGGAGAGTGAACCTTGTCCAATCCAACAGGAGCAATCAGCTCAGGCTCCAGAGCATCACGAAGTGACAGTTTTACCTCCACGTCACCAACACACTAAGTATTCAAACTTGCCCAATATTAAGCCCCCAGGGCTGCAGCTTACCATAACAATAGAGGCGGCTGCAGAGGTGGGGACTTTTCCAGTCTGCCACCAGTCCACAGCTCAGCCCTCATGGCCAACTCATGACGCCGAACCTTCTACAACCCAGCAGGAGGTGCCCACTCTGCCTCCAGGGCCTCCTGAACAGGTGGAGCCTTTTTCATTTCAACAAGAAGCTTCAGTTCGACCTGCAGAACCTATTGAGGGGGAGAAACCCTCCTTAACCCAGCGGGAGGCTGCGGCCGAAAATCCACAGACCACTGAGGAGGAGGAACCTTCTGCCACCCGGCAGGACCCCTAGGTCAGCCTCTAGAGCTCCCTATTGAAGTCGTAGCTCAACCTCTAGAGCCTCAAGAGGTAACAGCGTCCCCTGTAGGGCACGATCAAGTTCAGTCTCCAACATTGCACACTGTTGCTGGTAAATCTATGAATGTCTTGGTTACCACTAGGGTCCAGAGCTCACTGCTGAGGTTGAAACGTCAACCCCACCGGAGGCCCCAGCTCAGTCCACAGTGTCTCCCGAAGAGTTTGGAACGTTGAGAGACCAGCAAGAGGTTACAGTCCGGCAGCTAAGCCCCTCTGAAGCGCATGGACATTCATTCACCAGTCCATCAGGAGGCCCTCACTCAGCCCGAAGAGCTTCCGAAGCAACCTTCCCCAAGCCAGCAAGAGAGCTCAGCTCCGTCTCCCGAGCCCCCTGAGGGTGTTGAACCTCCAGCAGTCCAGCAGGACTACCCAACGCAGCCACCAGCATCCTCTTTGGAGGATTCAGGTCACAGTCCACTGAAGGACGAGATGACATTTTCACCACTAGGTCTGCCTTTTATCTCCAGAGGTCATGAGTCCACACTGCCTGGTACAACAGTTATGCATGTGCATGTGGAGCTCACCGTGACTCCTCCAGAGCCTAGTGCCCATGTGGAACCTTCTCCAGTCTGGCAGGAGGGCCCTGCGAAGCCTTCGGTTCGCGCCGGGCAGCTTGAATTTTCCCCATCCCAATCCCAACCCGCTGGCCAAACTCCAGAGTTCCCTTGAAAATGTTGAAATTGATCTAGCCCAGCGAGGGGCCTCAGCTCAGACTCCAGATCATCTTCAGGAGGTAGGCCCTTCTCCAGTCCAACAGGAGGCTCCTGCTGGGCCACCAGAGCCCTCTATGGACGTTGAACCACCTGTGAACCAGCAGGAGGCCCCAGGTCTGCCACTAGAGCCTCCTGAAGAGGAGCCCGAGCTTTAGCCCGTGCCCAGGACGCTGCAGCTCCACCTTCAGAGCCACCTAAAAAGGTGGAACCTTCCCCACCTCAGCAGGTGACCGCCATCTTAACCTGCAGAACTGCCTGAGAATGTAGACTCATCCCCGGACCACCAAGGGGCCCTTCCTCAGTCTCCAGGTCCCGCCAAGGAGGCAGAACCTCCTCCAGTTCTGCACGAGGTCCCAGCTTGGCCGGCAGAGTCCTCTGGGCTGGCCCCGGCTCAGCCTCCAGAGCCACCTAAGGACGTGGTAGCTCCACCACCAATGCATTATGAGATGACCGTTCCAACACAAACCAAGTCAGGATCAAGCTCAGAATCCAACGTTGCCCATTATCACATTTCAACCTTTGGGCCGGGACATGACCAGCACTCCAGAACCCACTGGTCAGGCTGAACATTCTGCAGCCCTAAAGGAGACTACAGCTCCCTCTCCAAAGCCCCCCGGAGGTAACCTATCCACATGCACACTGGGCTCAGCCTCCGAACCTGACTCGAGTCACAGATCAACCTTTCCATCTGGCACTCCCCAAAACTCCAGAACCCACTGTGGAGGTTGAACACTCTCCAACAATGCACGAGAACCCAACTCAGCTTCCACGGCCACCTACAGAGGTCGTAGCTCAACCTCCGGTGTATGAAGATGAGACAGTTTCAACACCAGCATCACCTGTGCTTATAGCCCTGGCAGACCCGGGGGCCTTTGACGACACGGGAGCCTCTGCTGCCTCCCAGCTGTTGGTCCCAACACAGGAATGGCTCGAGAACTTGGTTCCATTCCCGGGCAAGGAGTCAGCTCAAAAGCTGCCCGCAGAGCCAGGGCACTTTGCTGTTCCACGTCCGGATCTGCATGACAAGCTGGCTTGGCCACGAAGGCTCCAAGACGTGGCTCCGATGCAAGATTGGGATCAGCATCAGGCCCTGGCTCTGCCTCCTCGACTCAAAAGATTCAAACTGTGGGCCTAGATCAGGCTGCAGACCACCAGTCATTTCAAATCCTGGTTCCGCATCTAGATAGTGAGAGTTCAGAAGCAGCAAAGTTTGTCCTTTCACCCCTGAATCCGAGGAAAGATCTAGCTCAGCATCCGCGGCTTGCTAAGGTTGTTCGAACTCCACACCGATCTGTGTCCCCAGCTAAGCGTCAAAAACCAGGGTTGGAGGATGAGAAACGATCTTTGCGGATGGATGTCGATTATCCTGAAATTTCTCTAGAATCCCAGAAGGGCCCCGATGACTTGTCTGGAGGCCCCTGAGCCAGTTAAAACTAACCAATTTCAGCAAGAGGCCCTACCTATCTCAAAACCTAGAGACACCAGGAGAGCCAATCCTCTCCAGCCCAGCAGGAAGACCCAGCTGAGCCTCCACAGCGCCCCGAGGAGGCAGAACTTTCTCCAACCGAGCAGGAAGGAGGTCCCAGCTACGTATGTTGAGTCCGGGGAGGAGGTAGAACATTCTCTAACACAGCAGGAGGCCCCAGCTCATCCTCCGAAGCCCCCCGAGGACACAGAACTTTGTCCAACCCAGCAGCAGGTTCCAGATCCACCTGCACAGCCCCCGGAGGATGGAGAACTGTCTCTAACGCGGCAGGAGGCTCCAGCTCAAAGTGCACAGTCCCTCCTGTGGATGTCGAACCTTCTCCTGGTCAGCAGGAGCAGCCAGTTCAGAAGCCTGCTGGGTCTCGTGGGGAGTGTAAACCTTCTTCAGTTCAGCAAGAGGCCCCAAGTCAGGCTCCCGAGTTCCCTGTGAAGAGTATAGCTCAAACTCCACCACATCATGAGGTGACGGTTCAACCCCCAAGTCAGGACCAAGCTCACGATTATAACTTGCCCGTCGTTACAGTTGTAGCCCAGACGTAGCCCACTAACCTGCGGGTGTGGTCATTACCATAAGCACACGGCCTACCGTGGGGGCTGAAACTTCTCCAGGCCAGCAGGAGACCTCAGCCCAGCGTCCAGGCCTCCCTGTGGAGGCCGAACCTTCTCCCAGTGAGCAGGGGCAGCCAGCTCAGACTTCGGGGTGGCCCGAGGAGAGTGAACCTTGTCCAATCCAACAGGAGCAATCAGCTCAGGCTCCAGAGCATCACGAAGTGACAGTTTTACCTCCACGTCACCAACACACTAAGTATTCAAACTTGCCCAATATTAAGCCCCCAGGGCTGCAGCTTACCATAACAATAGAGGCGGCTGCAGAGGTGGGGACTTTTCCAGTCTGCCACCAGTCCACAGCTCAGCCCTCATGGCCAACTCATGACGCCGAACCTTCTACAACCCAGCAGGAGGTGCCCACTCTGCCTCCAGGGCCTCCTGAACAGGTGGAGCCTTTTTCATTTCAACAAGAAGCTTCAGTTCGACCTGCAGAACCTATTGAGGGGGAGAAACCCTCCTTAACCCAGCGGGAGGCTGCGGCCGAAAATCCACAGACCACTGAGGAGGAGGAACCTTCTGCCACCCGGCAGGACCCCTAGGTCAGCCTCTAGAGCTCCCTATTGAAGTCGTAGCTCAACCTCTAGAGCCTCAAGAGGTAACAGCGTCCCCTGTAGGGCACGATCAAGTTCAGTCTCCAACATTGCACACTGTTGCTGGTAAATCTATGAATGTCTTGGTTACCACTAGGGTCCAGAGCTCACTGCTGAGGTTGAAACGTCAACCCCACCGGAGGCCCCAGCTCAGTCCACAGTGTCTCCCGAAGAGTTTGGAACGTTGAGAGACCAGCAAGAGGTTACAGTCCGGCAGCTAAGCCCCTCTGAAGCGCATGGACATTCATTCACCAGTCCATCAGGAGGCCCTCACTCAGCCCGAAGAGCTTCCGAAGCAACCTTCCCCAAGCCAGCAAGAGAGCTCAGCTCCGTCTCCCGAGCCCCCTGAGGGTGTTGAACCTCCAGCAGTCCAGCAGGACTACCCAACGCAGCCACCAGCATCCTCTTTGGAGGATTCAGGTCACAGTCCACTGAAGGACGAGATGACATTTTCACCACTAGGTCTGCCTTTTATCTCCAGAGGTCATGAGTCCACACTGCCTGGTACAACAGTTATGCATGTGCATGTGGAGCTCACCGTGACTCCTCCAGAGCCTAGTGCCCATGTGGAACCTTCTCCAGTCTGGCAGGAGGGCCCTGCGAAGCCTTCGGTTCGCGCCGGGCAGCTTGAATTTTCCCCATCCCAATCCCAACCCGCTGGCCAAACTCCAGAGTTCCCTTGAAAATGTTGAAATTGATCTAGCCCAGCGAGGGGCCTCAGCTCAGACTCCAGATCATCTTCAGGAGGTAGGCCCTTCTCCAGTCCAACAGGAGGCTCCTGCTGGGCCACCAGAGCCCTCTATGGACGTTGAACCACCTGTGAACCAGCAGGAGGCCCCAGGTCTGCCACTAGAGCCTCCTGAAGAGGAGCCCGAGCTTTAGCCCGTGCCCAGGACGCTGCAGCTCCACCTTCAGAGCCACCTAAAAAGGTGGAACCTTCCCCACCTCAGCAGGTGACCGCCATCTTAACCTGCAGAACTGCCTGAGAATGTAGACTCATCCCCGGACCACCAAGGGGCCCTTCCTCAGTCTCCAGGTCCCGCCAAGGAGGCAGAACCTCCTCCAGTTCTGCACGAGGTCCCAGCTTGGCCGGCAGAGTCCTCTGGGCTGGCCCCGGCTCAGCCTCCAGAGCCACCTAAGGACGTGGTAGCTCCACCACCAATGCATTATGAGATGACCGTTCCAACACAAACCAAGTCAGGATCAAGCTCAGAATCCAACGTTGCCCATTATCACATTTCAACCTTTGGACCGGGACATGACCAGCACTCCAGAACCCACTGGTCAGGCTGAACATTCTGCAGCCCTAAAGGAGACTACAGCTCCCTCTCCAAAGCCCCCCGGAGGTAACCTATCCACATGCACACTGGGCTCAGCCTCCGAACCTGACTCGAGTCACAGATCAACCTTTCCATCTGGCACTCCCCAAAACTCCAGAACCCACTGTGGAGGTTGAACACTCTCCAACAATGCACGAGAACCCAACTCAGCTTCCACGGCCACCTACAGAGGTCGTAGCTCAACCTCCGGTGTATGAAGATGAGACAGTTTCAACACCAGCATCACCTGTGCTTATAGCCCTGGCAGACCCGGGGGCCTTTGACGACACGGGAGCCTCTGCTGCCTCCCAGCTGTTGGTCCCAACACAGGAATGGCTCGAGAACTTGGTTCCATTCCCGGGCAAGGAGTCAGCTCAAAAGCTGCCCGCAGAGCCAGGGCACTTTGCTGTTCCACGTCCTGATCTGCATGACAAGCTGGCTTGGCCACGAAGGCTCCAAGACGTGGCTCCGATGCAAGATTGGGATCAGCATCAGGCCCTGGCTCTGCCTCCTCGACTCAAAAGATTCAAACTGTGGGCCTAGATCAGGCTGCAGACCACCAGTCATTTCAAATCCTGGTTCCGCATCTAGATAGTGAGAGTTCAGAAGCAGCAAAGTTTGTCCTTTCACCCCTGAATCCGAGGAAAGATCTAGCTCAGCATCCGCGGCTTGCTAAGGTTGTTCGAACTCCACACCGATCTGTGTCCCCAGCTAAGCGTCAAAAGCCAGGGTTGGAGGATGAGAAACGATCTTTGCGGATGGATGTCGATTATCCTGAAATTTCTCTAGAATCCCAGAAGGGCCCCGATGACTTGTCTGGAGGCCCCTGAGCCAGTTAAAACTAACCAATTTCAGCAAGAGGCCCTACCTATCTCAAAACCTAGAGACACCAGGAGAGCCAATCCTCTCCAGCCCAGCAGGAAGACCCAGCTGAGCCTCCACAGCGCCCCGAGGAGGCAGAACTTTCTCCAACCGAGCAGGAAGGAGGTCCCAGCTACACATGTAGAGTCCGGGGAGGAGGTAGAACATTCTCTAACACAGCAGGAGGCCCCAGCTCAACCTCCGAAGCCCCCTGAGGACATAGAACTTTGTCCAACCCAGCAGCAGGTTCCAGATCCACCTGCACAGCCCCCGGAGGATGGACAACTGTCTCTAACGCGGCAGGAGGCTCCAGCTCAAAGTGCACAGTCCCTCCTGTGGATGTCGAACCTTCTCCTGGTCAGCAGGAGCAGCCAGTTCAGAAGCCTGCTGGGTCTCCTGGGGAGTGTAAACCTTCTTCAGTTCAGCAAGAGGCCCCAACTCAGGCTCCCGAGTTCCCTGTGAAGAGTATAGCTCAAACTCCACCACATCATGAGGTGACGGTTCAACCCCCAAGTCAGGACCAAGCTCACGATTATAACTTGCCCGTCGTTACAGTTGTAGCCCAGACGTAGCCCACTAACCTGCGGGTGTGGTCATTACCATAAGCACACGGCCTACCGTGGGGGCTGAAACTTCTCCAGGCCAGCAGGAGACCTCAGCCCAGCATCCAGGCCTCCCTGTGGAGGCCGAACCTTCTCCCAGTGAGCAGGGGCAGCCAGCTCAGACTTCGGGGTGGCCCGAGGAGAGTGAACCTTGTCCAATCCAACAGGAGCAATCAGCTCAGGCTCCAGAGCATCACGAAGTGACAGTTTTACCTCCACGTCACCAACACACTAAGTATTCAAACTTGCCCAATATTAAGCCCCCAGGGCTGCAGCTTACCATAACAATAGAGGCGGCTGCAGAGGTGGGGACTTTTCCAGTCTGCCACCAGTCCACAGCTCAGCCCTCATGGCCAACTCATGACGCCGAACCTTCTACAACCCAGCAGGAGGTGCCCACTCTGCCTCCAGGGCCTCCTGAACAGGTGGAGCCTTTTTCATTTCAACAAGAAGCTTCAGTTCGACCTGCAGAACCTATTGAGGGGGAGAAACCCTCCTTAACCCAGCGGGAGGCTGCGGCCGAAAATCCACAGACCACTGAGGAGGAGGAACCTTCTGCCACCCGGCAGGACCCCTAGGTCAGCCTCTAGAGCTCCCTATTGAAGTCGTAGCTCAACCTCTAGAGCCTCAAGAGGTAACAGCGTCCCCTGTAGGGCACGATCAAGTTCAGCCTCCAACATTGCACACTGTTGCTGGTAAATCTATGAATGTCTTGGTTACCACTAGGGTCCAGAGCTCACTGCTGAGGTTGAAACGTCAACCCCACCGGAGGCCCCAGCTCAGTCCACAGTGTCTCCCGAAGAGTTTGGAACGTTGAGAGACCAGCAAGAGGTTACAGTCCGGCAGCTAAGCCCCTCTGAAGCGCATGGACATTCATTCACCAGTCCATCAGGAGGCCCTCACTCAGCCCGAAGAGCTTCCGAAGCAACCTTCCCCAAGCCAGCAAGAGAGCTCAGCTCCGTCTCCCGAGCCCCCTGAGGGTGTTGAACCTCCAGCAGTCCAGCAGGACTACCCAACGCAGCCACCAGCATCCTCTTTGGAGGATTCAGGTCACAGTCCACTGAAGGACGAGATGACATTTTCACCACTAGGTCTGCCTTTTATCTCCAGAGGTCATGAGTCCACACTGCCTGGTACAACAGTTATGCATGTGCATGTGGAGCTCACCGTGACTCCTCCAGAGCCTAGTGCCCATGTGGAACCTTCTCCAGTCTGGCAGGAGGGCCCTGCGAAGCCTTCGGTTCGCGCCGGGCAGCTTGAATTTTCCCCATCCCAATCCCAACCCGCTGGCCAAACTCCAGAGTTCCCTTGAAAATGTTGAAATTGATCTAGCCCAGCGAGGGGCCTCAGCTCAGACTCCAGATCATCTTCAGGAGGTAGGCCCTTCTCCAGTCCAACAGGAGGCTCCTGCTGGGCCACCAGAGCCCTCTATGGACGTTGAACCACCTGTGAACCAGAAGGAGGCCCCAGGTCTGCCACTAGAGCCTCCTGAAGAGGAGCCCGAGCTTTAGCCCGTGCCCAGGACGCTGCAGCTCCACCTTCAGAGCCACCTAAAAAGGTGGAACCTTCCCCACCTCAGCAGGCGACCGCCATCTTAACCTGCAGAACTGCCTGAGAATGTAGACTCATCCCCGGACCACCAAGGGGCCCTTCCTCAGTCTCCAGGTCCCGCCAAGGAGGCAGAACCTCCTCCAGTTCTGCACGAGGTCCCAGCTTGGCCGGCAGAGTCCTCTGGGCTGGCCCCGGCTCAGCCTCCAGAGCCACCTAAGGACGTGGTAGCTCCACCACCAATGCATTATGAGATGACCGTTCCAACACAAACCAAGTCAGGATCAAGCTCAGAATCCAACGTTGCCCATTATCACATTTCAACCTTTGGACCGGGACATGACCAGCACTCCAGAACCCACTGGTCAGGCTGAACATTCTGCAGCCCTAAAGGAGACTACAGCTCCCTCTCCAAAGCCCCCCGGAGGTAACCTATCCACATGCACACTGGGCTCAGCCTCCGAACCTGACTCGAGTCACAGATCAACCTTTCCATCTGGCACTCCCCAAAACTCCAGAACCCACTGTGGAGGTTGAACACTCTCCAACAATGCACGAGAACCCAACTCAGCTTCCACGGCCACCTACAGAGGTCGTAGCTCAACCTCCGGTGTATGAAGATGAGACAGTTTCAACACCAGCATCACCTGTGCTTATAGCCCTGGCAGACCCGGGGGCCTTTGACGACACGGGAGCCTCTGCTGCCTCCCAGCTGTTGGTCCCAACACAGGAATGGCTCGAGAACTTGGTTCCATTCCCGGGCAAGGAGTCAGCTCAAAAGCTGCCCGCAGAGCCAGGGCACTTTGCTGTTCCACGTCCGGATCTGCATGACAAGCTGGCTTGGCCACGAAGGCTCCAAGACGTGGCTCCGATGCAAGATTGGGATCAGCATCAGGCCCTGGCTCTGCCTCCTCGACTCAAAAGATTCAAACTGTGGGCCTAGATCAGGCTGCAGACCACCAGTCATTTCAAATCCTGGTTCTGCATCTAGATAGTGAGAGTTCAGAAGCAGCAAAGTTTGTCCTTTCACCCCTGAATCCGAGGAAAGATCTAGCTCAGCATCCGCGGCTTGCTAAGGTTGTTCGAACTCCACACCGATCTGTGTCCCCAGCTAAGCGTCAAAAACCAGGGTTGGAGGATGAGAAACGATCTTTGCGGATGGATGTCGATTATCCTGAAATTTCTCTAGAATCCCAGAAGGGCCCCGATGACTTGTCTGGAGGCCCCTGAGCCAGTTAAAACTAACCAATTTCAGCAAGAGGCCCTACCTATCTCAAAACCTAGAGACACCAGGAGAGCCAATCCTCTCCAGCCCAGCAGGAAGACCCAGCTGAGCCTCCACAGCGCCCCGAGGAGGCAGAACTTTCTCCAACCGAGCAGGAAGGAGGTCCCAGCTACGTATGTTGAGTCCGGGGAGGAGGTAGAACATTCTCTAACACAGCAGGAGGCCCCAGCTCATCCTCCGAAGCCCCCCGAGGACACAGAACTTTGTCCAACCCAGCAGCAGGTTCCAGATCCACCTGCACAGCCCCCGGAGGATGGAGAACTGTCTCTAACGCGGCAGGAGGCTCCAGCTCAAAGTGCACAGTCCCTCCTGTGGATGTCGAACCTTCTCCTGGTCAGCAGGAGCAGCCAGTTCAGAAGCCTGCTGGGTCTCGTGGGGAGTGTAAACCTTCTTCAGTTCAGCAAGAGGCCCCAAGTCAGGCTCCCGAGTTCCCTGTGAAGAGTATAGCTCAAACTCCACCACATCATGAGGTGACGGTTCAACCCCCAAGTCAGGACCAAGCTCACGATTATAACTTGCCCGTCGTTACAGTTGTAGCCCAGACGTAGCCCACTAACCTGCGGGTGTGGTCATTACCATAAGCACACGGCCTACCGTGGGGGCTGAAACTTCTCCAGGCCAGCAGGAGACCTCAGCCCAGCGTCCAGGCCTCCCTGTGGAGGCCGAACCTTCTCCCAGTGAGCAGGGGCAGCCAGCTCAGACTTCGGGGTGTCCCGAGGAGAGTGAACCTTGTCCAATCCAACAGGAGCAATCAGCTCAGGCTCCAGAGCATCACGAAATGACAGTTTTACCTCCACGTCACCAACACACTAAGTATTCAAACTTGCCCAATATTAACCCCCCAGGGCTGCAGCTTACCATAACAATAGAGGCGGCTGCAGAGGTGGGGACTTTTCCAGTCTGCCACCAGTCCACAGCTCAGCCCTCATGGCCAACTCATGACGCCGAACCTTCTACAACCCAGCAGGAGGTGCCCACTCTGCCTCCAGGGCCTCCTGAACAGGTGGAGCCTTTTTCATTTCAACAAGAAGCTTCAGTTCGACCTGCAGAACCTATTGAGGGGGAGAAACCCTCCTTAACCCAGCGGGAGGCTGCGGCCGAAAATCCACAGACCACTGAGGAGGAGGAACCTTCTGCCACCCGGCAGGACCCCTAGGTCAGCCTCTAGAGCTCCCTATTGAAGTCGTAGCTCAACCTCTAGAGCCTCAAGAGGTAACAGCGTCCCCTGTAGGGCACGATCAAGTTCAGCCTCCAACATTGCACACTGTTGCTGGTAAATCTATGAATGTCTTGGTTACCACTAGGGTCCAGAGCTCACTGCTGAGGTTGAAACGTCAACCCCACCGGAGGCCCCAGCTCAGTCCACAGTGTCTCCCGAAGAGTTTGGAACGTTGAGAGACCAGCAAGAGGTTACAGTCCGGCAGCTAAGCCCCTCTGAAGCGCATGGACATTCATTCACCAGTCCATCAGGAGGCCCTCACTCAGCCCGAAGAGCTTCCGAAGCAACCTTCCCCAAGCCAGCAAGAGAGCTCAGCTCCGTCTCCCGAGCCCCCTGAGGGTGTTGAACCTCCAGCAGTCCAGCAGGACTACCCAACGCAGCCACCAGCATCCTCTTTGGAGGATTCAGGTCACAGTCCACTGAAGGACGAGATGACATTTTCACCACTAGGTCTGCCTTTTATCTCCAGAGGTCATGAGTCCACACTGCCTGGTACAACAGTTATGCATGTGCATGTGGAGCTCACCGTGACTCCTCCAGAGCCTAGTGCCCATGTGGAACCTTCTCCAGTCTGGCAGGAGGGCCCTGCGAAGCCTTCGGTTCGCGCCGGGCAGCTTGAATTTTCCCCATCCCAATCCCAACCCGCTTGCCAAACTCCAGAGTTCCCTTGAAAATGTTGAAATTGATCTAGCCCAGCGAGGGGCCTCAGCTCAGACTCCAGATCATCTTCAGGAGGTAGGCCCTTCTCCAGTCCAACAGGAGGCTCCTGCTGGGCCACCAGAGCCCTCTATGGACGTTGAACCACCTGTGAACCAGCAGGAGGCCCCAGGTCTGCCACTAGAGCCTCCTGAAGAGGAGCCTGAGCTTTAGCCCGTGCCCAGGACGCTGCAGCTCCACCTTCAGAGCCACCTAAAAAGGTGGAACCTTCCCCACCTCAGTAGGTGACCGCCATCTTAACCTGCAGAACTGCCTGAGAATGTAGACTCATCCCCGGACCACCAAGGGGCCCTTCCTCAGTCTCCAGGTCCCGCCAAGGAGGCAGAACCTCCTCCAGTTCTGCACGAGGTCCCAGCTTGGCCGGCAGAGTCCTCTGGGCTGGCCCCGGCTCAGCCTCCAGAGCCACCTAAGGACGTGGTAGCTCCACCACCAATGCATTATGAGATGACCGTTCCAACACAAACCAAGTCAGGATCAAGCTCAGAATCCAACGTTGCCCATTATCACATTTCAACCTTTGGGCCGGGACATGACCAGCACTCCAGAACCCACTGGTCAGGCTGAACATTCTGCAGCCCTAAAGGAGACTACAGCTCCCTCTCCAAAGCCCCCCGGAGGTAACCTATCCACATGCACACTGGGCTCAGCCTCCGAACCTGACTCGAGTCACAGATCAACCTTTCCATCTGGCACTCCCCAAAACTCCAGAACCCACTGTGGAGGTTGAACACTCTCCAACAATGCACGAGAACCCAACTCAGCTTCCACGGCCACCTACAGAGGTCGTAGCTCAACCTCCGGTGTATGAAGATGAGACAGTTTCAACACCAGCATCACCTGTGCTTATAGCCCTGGCAGACCCAGGGGCCTTTGACGACACGGGAGCCTCTGCTGCCTCCCAGCTGTTGGTCCCAACACAGGAATGGCTCGAGAACTTGGTTCCATTCCCGGGCAAGGAGTCAGCTCAAAAGCTGCCCGCAGAGCCAGGGCACTTTGCTGTTCCACGTCCGGATCTGCATGACAAGCTGGCTTGGCCACGAAGGCTCCAAGACGTGGCTCCGATGCAAGATTGGGATCAGCATCAGGCCCTGGCTCTGCCTCCTCGACTCAAAAGATTCAAACTGTGGGCCTAGATCAGGCTGCAGACCACCAGTCATTTCAAATCCTGGTTCCGCATCTAGATAGTGAGAGTTCAGAAGCAGCAAAGTTTGTCCTTTCACCCCTGAATCCGAGGAAAGATCTAGCTCAGCATCCGCGGCTTGCTAAGGTTGTTCGAACTCCACACCGATCTGTGTCCCCAGCTAAGCGTCAAAAACCAGGGTTGGAGGATGAGAAACGATCTTTGCGGATGGATGTCGATTATCCTGAAATTTCTCTAGAATCCCAGAAGGGCCCCGATGACTTGTCTGGAGGCCCCTGAGCCAGTTAAAACTAACCAATTTCAGCAAGAGGCCCTACCTATCTCAAAACCTAGAGACACCAGGAGAGCCAATCCTCTCCAGCCCAGCAGGAAGACCCAGCTGAGCCTCCACAGCGCCCCGAGGAGGCAGAACTTTCTCCAACCGAGCAGGAAGGAGGTCCCAGCTACGAATGTAGAGTCCGGGGAGGAGGTAGAACATTCTCTAACACAGCAGGAGGCCCCAGCTCAACCTCCGAAGCCCCCTGAGGACACAGAACTTTGTCCAACCCAGCAGCAGGTTCCAGATCCACCTGCACAGCCCCCGGAGGATGGAGAACTGTCTCTAACGCGGCAGGAGGCTCCAGCTCAAAGTGCACAGTCCCTCCTGTGGATGTCGAACCTTCTCCTGGTCAGCAGGAGCAGCCAGTTCAGAAGCCTGCTGGGTCTCGTGGGGAGTGTAAACCTTCTTCAGTTCAGCAAGAGGCCCCAAGTCAGGCTCCCGAGTTCCCTGTGAAGAGTATAGCTCAAACTCCACCACATCATGAGGTGACGGTTCAACCCCCAAGTCAGGACCAAGCTCACGATTATAACTTGCCCGTCGTTACAGTTGTAGCCCAGACGTAGCCCACTAACCTGCGGGTGTGGTCATTACCATAAGCACACGGCCTACCGTGGGGGCTGAAACTTCTCCAGGCCAGCAGGAGACCTCAGCCCAGCATCCAGGCCTCCCTGTGGAGGCCGAACCTTCTCCCAGTGAGCAGGGGCAGCCAGCTCAGACTTCGGGGTGGCCCGAGGAGAGTGAACCTTGTCCAATCCAACAGGAGCAATCAGCTCAGGCTCCAGAGCATCACGAAGTGACAGTTTTACCTCCACGTCACCAACACACTAAGTATTCAAACTTGCCCAATATTAAGCCCCCAGGGCTGCAGCTTACCATAACAATAGAGGCGGCTGCAGAGGTGGGGACTTTTCCAGTCTGCCACCAGTCCACAGCTCAGCCCTCATGGCCAACTCATGACGCCGAACCTTCTACAACCCAGCAGGAGGTGCCCACTCTGCCTCCAGGGCCTCCTGAACAGGTGGAGCCTTTTTCATTTCAACAAGAAGCTTCAGTTCGACCTGCAGAACCTATTGAGGGGGAGAAACCCTCCTTAACCCAGCGGGAGGCTGCGGCCGAAAATCCACAGACCACTGAGGAGGAGGAACCTTCTGCCACCCGGCAGGACCCCCTAGGTCAGCCTCTAGAGCTCCCTATTGAAGTCGTAGCTCAACCTCTAGAGCCTCAAGAGGTAACAGCGTCCCCTGTAGGGCACGATCAAGTTCAGCCTCCAACATTGCACACTGTTGCTGGTAAATCTATGAATGTCTTGGTTACCACTAGGGTCCAGAGCTCACTGCTGAGGTTGAAACGTCAACCCCACCGGAGGCCCCAGCTCAGTCCACAGTGTCTCCCGAAGAGTTTGGAACGTTGAGAGACCAGCAAGAGGTTACAGTCCGGCAGCTAAGCCCCTCAGAAGCGCATGGACATTCATTCACCAGTCCATCAGGAGGCCCTCACTCAGCCCGAAGAGCTTCCGAAGCAACCTTCCCCAAGCCAGCAAGAGAGCTCAGCTCCGTCTCCCGAGCCCCCTGAGGGTGTTGAACCTCCAGCAGTCCAGCAGGACTACCCAACGCAGCCACCAGCATCCTCTTTGGAGGATTCAGGTCACAGTCCACTGAAGGACGAGATGACATTTTCACCACTAGGTCTGCCTTTTATCTCCAGAGGTCATGAGTCCACACTGCCTGGTACAACAGTTATGCATGTGCATGTGGAGCTCACCGTGACTCCTCCAGAGCCTAGTGCCCATGTGGAACCTTCTCCAGTCTGGCAGGAGGGCCCTGCGAAGCCTTCGGTTCGCGCCGGGCAGCTTGAATTTTCCCCATCCCAATCCCAACCCGCTGGCCAAACTCCAGAGTTCCCTTGAAAATGTTGAAATTGATCTAGCCCAGCGAGGGGCCTCAGCTCAGACTCCAGATCATCTTCAGGAGGTAGGCCCTTCTCCAGTCCAACAGGAGGCTCCTGCTGGGCCACCAGAGCCCTCTATGGACGTTGAACCACCTGTGAACCAGCAGGAGGCCCCAGGTCTGCCACTAGAGCCTCCTGAAGAGGAGCCCGAGCTTTAGCCCGTGCCCAGGACGCTGCAGCTCCACCTTCAGAGCCACCTAAAAAGGTGGAACCTTCCCCACCTCAGCAGGCGACCGCCATCTTAACCTGCAGAACTGCCTGAGAATGTAGACTCATCCCCGGACCACCAAGGGGCCCTTCCTCAGTCTCCAGGTCCCGCCAAGGAGGCAGAACCTCCTCCAGTTCTGCACGAGGTCCCAGCTTGGCCGGCAGAGTCCTCTGGGCTGGCCCCGGCTCAGCCTCCAGAGCCACCTAAGGACGTGGTAGCTCCACCACCAATGCATTATGAGATGACCGTTCCAACACAAACCAAGTCAGGATCAAGCTCAGAATCCAACGTTGCCCATTATCACATTTCAACCTTTGGACCGGGACATGACCAGCACTCCAGAACCCACTGGTCAGGCTGAACATTCTGCAGCCCTAAAGGAGACTACAGCTCCCTCTCCAAAGCCCCCCGGAGGTAACCTATCCACATGCACACTGGGCTCAGCCTCCGAACCTGACTCGAGTCACAGATCAACCTTTCCATCTGGCACTCCCCAAAACTCCAGAACCCACTGTGGAGGTTGAACACTCTCCAACAATGCACGAGAACCCAACTCAGCTTCCACGGCCACCTACAGAGGTCGTAGCTCAACCTCCGGTGTATGAAGATGAGACAGTTTCAACACCAGCATCACCTGTGCTTATAGCCCTGGCAGACCCGGGGGCCTTTGACGACACGGGAGCCTCTGCTGCCTCCCAGCTGTTGGTCCCAACACAGGAATGGCTCGAGAACTTGGTTCCATTCCCGGGCAAGGAGTCAGCTCAAAAGCTGCCCGCAGAGCCAGGGCACTTTGCTGTTCCACGTCCTGATCTGCATGACAAGCTGGCTTGGCCACGAAGGCTCCAAGACGTGGCTCCGATGCAAGATTGGGATCAGCATCAGGCCCTGGCTCTGCCTCCTCGACTCAAAAGATTCAAACTGTGGGCCTAGATCAGGCTGCAGACCACCAGTCATTTCAAATCCTGGTTCCGCATCTAGATAGTGAGAGTTCAGAAGCAGCAAAGTTTGTCCTTTCACCCCTGAATCCGAGGAAAGATCTAGCTCAGCATCCGCGGCTTGCTAAGGTTGTTCGAACTCCACACCGATCTGTGTCCCCAGCTAAGCGTCAAAAGCCAGGGTTGGAGGATGAGAAACGATCTTTGCGGATGGATGTCGATTATCCTGAAATTTCTCTAGAATCCCAGAAGGGCCCCGATGACTTGTCTGGAGGCCCCTGAGCCAGTTAAAACTAACCAATTTCAGCAAGAGGCCCTACCTATCTCAAAACCTAGAGACACCAGGAGAGCCAATCCTCTCCAGCCCAGCAGGAAGACCCAGCTGAGCCTCCACAGCGCCCCGAGGAGGCAGAACTTTCTCCAACCGAGCAGGAAGGAGGTCCCAGCTACACATGTAGAGTCCGGGGAGGAGGTAGAACATTCTCTAACACAGCAGGAGGCCCCAGCTCAACCTCCGAAGCCCCCTGAGGACATAGAACTTTGTCCAACCCAGCAGCAGGTTCCAGATCCACCTGCACAGCCCCCGGAGGATGGAGAACTGTCTCTAACGCGGCAGGAGGCTCCAGCTCAAAGTGCACAGTCCCTCCTGTGGATGTCGAACCTTCTCCTGGTCAGCAGGAGCAGCCAGTTCAGAAGCCTGCTGGGTCTCCTGGGGAGTGTAAACCTTCTTCAGTTCAGCAAGAGGCCCCAACTCAGGCTCCCGAGTTCCCTGTGAAGAGTATAGCTCAAACTCCACCACATCATGAGGTGACGGTTCAACCCCCAAGTCAGGACCAAGCTCACGATTATAACTTGCCCGTCGTTACAGTTGTAGCCCAGACGTAGCCCACTAACCTGCGGGTGTGGTCATTACCATAAGCACACGGCCTACCGTGGGGGCTGAAACTTCTCCAGGCCAGCAGGAGACCTCAGCCCAGCGTCCAGGCCTCCCTGTGGAGGCCGAACCTTCTCCCAGTGAGCAGGGGCAGCCAGCTCAGACTTCGGGGTGTCCCGAGGAGAGTGAACCTTGTCCAATCCAACAGGAGCAATCAGCTCAGGCTCCAGAGCATCACGAAGTGACAGTTTTACCTCCACGTCACCAACACACTAAGTATTCAAACTTGCCCAATATTAACCCCCCAGGGCTGCAGCTTACCATAACAATAGAGGCGGCTGCAGAGGTGGGGACTTTTCCAGTCTGCCACGAGTCCACAGCTCAGCCCTCATGGCCAACTCATGACGCCGAACCTTCTACAACCCAGCAGGAGGTGCCAACTCTGCCTCCAGGGCCTCCTGAACAGGTGGAGCCTTTTTCATTTCAACAAGAAGCTTCAGTTCGACCTGCAGCACCTATTGAGGGGGAGAAACTGTCCTTAACCCAGCGGGAGGCTGCGGCCGAAAATCCACAGACCACTGAGGAGGAGGAACCTTCTGCCACCCGGCAGGACCCCTAGGTCAGCCTCTAGAGCTCCCTATTGAAGTCGTAGCTCAACCTCTAGAGCCTCAAGAGGTAACAGCGTCCCCTGTAGGGCACGATCAAGTTCAGCCTCCAACATTGCACACTGTTGCTGGTAAATCTATGAATGTCTTGGTTACCACTAGGGTCCAGAGCTCACTGCTGAGGTTGAAACGTCAACCCCACCGGAGGCCCCAGCTCAGTCCACAGTGTCTCCCGAAGAGTTTGGAACGTTGAGAGACCAGCAAGAGGTTACAGTCCGGCAGCTAAGCCCCTCTGAAGCGCATGGACACTCACCAGTCCATCAGGAGGCCCTCACTCAGCCCGAAGAGCTTCCGAAGCAACCTTCCCCAAGCCAGCAAGAGAGCTCAGCTCCGTCTCCCGAGCCCCCTGAGGGTGTTGAACCTCCAGCAGTCCAGCAGGACTACCCAACGCAGCCACCAGCATCCTCTTTGGAGGATTCAGGTCACAGTCCACTGAAGGACGAGATGACATTTTCACCACTAGGTCTGCCTTTTATCTCCAGAGGTCATGAGTCCACACTGCCTGGTACAACAGTTATGCATGTGCATGTGGAGCTCACCGTGACTCCTCCAGAGCCTAGTGCCCATGTGGAACCTTCTCCAGTCTGGCAGGAGGGCCCTGCGAAGCCTTCGGTTCGCGCCGGGCAGCTTGAATTTTCCCCATCCCAATCCCAACCCGCTTGCCAAACTCCAGAGTTCCCTTGAAAATGTTGAAATTGATCTAGCCCAGCGAGGGGCCTCAGCTCAGACTCCAGATCATCTTCAGGAGGTAGGCCCTTCTCCAGTCCAACAGGAGGCTCCTGCTGGGCCACCAGAGCCCTCTATGGACGTTGAACCACCTGTGAACCAGCAGGAGGCCCCAGGTCTGCCACTAGAGCCTCCTGAAGAGGAGCCCGAGCTTTAGCCCGTGCCCAGGACGCTGCAGCTCCACCTTCAGAGCCACCTAAAAAGGTGGAACCTTCCCCACCTCAGCAGGCGACCGCCATCTTAACCTGCAGAACTGCCTGAGAATGTAGACTCATCCCCGGACCACCAAGGGGCCCTTCCTCAGTCTCCAGGTCCCGCCAAGGAGGCAGAACCTCCTCCAGTTCTGCACGAGGTCCCAGCTTGGCCGGCAGAGTCCTCTGGGCTGGCCCCGGCTCAGCCTCCAGAGCCACCTAAGGACGTGGTAGCTCCACCACCAATGCATTATGAGATGACCGTTCCAACACAAACCAAGTCAGGATCAAGCTCAGAATCCAACGTTGCCCATTATCACATTTCAACCTTTGGACCGGGACATGACCAGCACTCCAGAACCCACTGGTCAGGCTGAACATTCTGCAGCCCTAAAGGAGACTACAGCTCCCTCTCCAAAGCCCCACGGAGGTAACCTATCCACATGCACACTGGGCTCAGCCTCCGAACCTGACTCGAGTCACAGATCAACCTTTCCATCTGGCACTCCCCAAAACTCCAGAACCCACTGTGGAGGTTGAACACTCTCCAACAATGCACGAGAACCCAACTCAGCTTCCACGGCCACCTACAGAGGTCGTAGCTCAACCTCCGGTGTATGAAGATGAGACAGTTTCAACACCAGCATCACCTGTGCTTATAGCCCTGGCAGACCCGGGGGCCTTTGACGACACGGGAGCCTCTGCTGCCTCCCAGCTGTTGGTCCCAACACAGGAATGGCTCGAGAACTTGGTTCCATTCCCGGGCAAGGAGTCAGCTCAAAAGCTGCCCGCTGAGCCAGGGCACTTTGCTGTTCCACGTCCGGATCTGCATGACAAGCTGGCTTGGCCACGAAGGCTCCAAGACGTGGCTCCGATGCAAGATTGGGATCAGCATCAGGCCCTGGCTCTGCCTCCTCGACTCAAAAGATTCAAACTGTGGGCCTAGATCAGGCTGCAGACCACCAGTCATTTCAAATCCTGGTTCCGCATCTAGATAGTGAGAGTTCAGAAGCAGCAAAGTTTGTCCTTTCACCCCTGAATCCGAGGAAAGATCTAGCTCAGCATCCGCGGCTTGCTAAGGTTGTTCGAACTCCACACCGATCTGTGTCCCCAGCTAAGCGTCAAAAGCCAGGGTTGGAGGATGAGAAACGATCTTTGCGGATGGATGTCGATTATCCTGAAATTTCTCTAGAATCCCAGAAGGGCCCCGATGACTTGTCTGGAGGCCCCTGAGCCAGTTAAAACTAACCAATTTCAGCAAGAGGTCCTACCTATCTCAAAACCTAGAGACACCAGGAGAGCCAATCCTCTCCAGCCCAGCAGGAAGACCCAGCTGAGCCTCCACAGCGCCCCGAGGAGGCAGAACTTTCTCCAACCGAGCAGGAAGGAGGTCCCAGCTACACATGTAGAGTCCGGGGAGGAGGTAGAACATTCTCTAACACAGCAGGAGGCCCCAGCTCAACCTCCGAAGCCCCCTGAGGACATAGAACTTTGTCCAACCCAGCAGCAGGTTCCAGATCCACCTGCACAGACCCCGGAGGATGGAGAACTGTCTCTAACGCGGCAGGAGGCTCCAGCTCAAAGTGCACAGTCCCTCCTGTGGATGTCGAACCTTCTCCTGGTCAGCAGGAGCAGCCAGTTCAGAAGCCTGCTGGGTCTCGTGGGGAGTGTAAACCTTCTTCAGTTCAGCAAGAGGCCCCAAGTCAGGCTCCCGAGTTCCCTGTGAAGAGTATAGCTCAAACTCCACCACATCATGAGGTGACGGTTCAACCCCCAAGTCAGGACCAAGCTCACGATTATAACTTGCCCGTCGTTACAGTTGTAGCCCAGACGTAGCCCACTAACCTGCGGGTGTGGTCATTACCATAAGCACACGGCCTACCGTGGGGGCTGAAACTTCTCCAGGCCAGCAGGAGACCTCAGCCCAGCGTCCAGGCCTCCCTG
Organism: Cynocephalus volans; assembly: GCF_027409185.1. NCBI lineage: Eukaryota > Metazoa > Chordata > Mammalia > Dermoptera > Cynocephalidae > Cynocephalus > Cynocephalus volans. The sequence continues at coordinate 83,189,882 of NC_084471.1, forward strand.
TGGAGGCCGAACCTTCTCCCAGTGAGCAGGGGCAGCCAGCTCAGACTTCGTGGTGTCCCGAGGAGAGTGAACCTTGTCCAATCCAACAGGAGCAATCAGCTCAGGCTCCAGAGCATCACGAAGTGACAGTTTTACCTCCACGTCACCAACACACTAAGTATTCAAACTTGCCCAATATTAACCCCCCAGGGCTGCAGCTTACCATAACAATAGAGGCGGCTGCAGAGGTGGGGACTTTTCCAGTCTGCCACGAGTCCACAGCTCAGCCCTCATGGCCAACTCATGACGCCGAACCTTCTACAACCCAGCAGGAGGTGCCAACTCTACCTCCAGGGCCTCCTGAACAGGTGGAGCCTTTTTCATTTCAACAAGAAGCTTCAGTTCGACCTGCAGCACCTATTGAGGGGGAGAAACCGTCCTTAACCCAGCGGCAGGCTGCGGCCGAAAATCCACAGACCACTGAGGAGGAGGAACCTTCTGCCACCCGGCAGGACCCCTAGGTCAGCCTCTAGAGCTCCCTATTGAAGTCGTAGCTCAACCTCTAGAGCCTCAAGAGGTAACAGCGTCCCCTGTAGGGCACGATCAAGTTCAGCCTCCAACATTGCACACTGTTGCTGGTAAATCTATGAATGTCTTGGTTACCACTAGGGTCCAGAGCTCACTGCTGAGGTTGAAACGTCAACCCCACCGGAGGCCCCAGCTCAGTCCACAGTGTCTCCCGAAGAGTTTGGAACGTTGAGAGACCAGCAAGAGGTTACAGTCCGGCAGCTAAGCCCCTCTGAAGCGCATGGACATTCACCAGTCCATCAGGAGGCCCTCACTCAGCCCGAAGAGCTTCCGAAGCAACCTTCCCCAAGCCAGCAAGAGAGCTCAGCTCCGTCTCCCGAGCCCCCTGAGGGTGTTGAACCTCCAGCAGTCCAGCAGGACTACCCAACGCAGCCACCAGCATCCTCTTTGGAGGATTCAGGTCACAGTCCACTGAAGGACGAGATGACATTTTCACCACTAGGTCTGCCTTTTATCTCCAGAGGTCATGAGTCCACACTGCCTGGTACAACAGTTATGCATGTGCATGTGGAGCTCACCGTGACTCCTCCAGAGCCTAGTGCCCATGTGGAACCTTCTCCAGTCTGGCAGGAGGGCCCTGCGAAGCCTTCGGTTCGCGCCGGGCAGCTTGAATTTTCCCCATCCCAATCCCAACCCGCTTGCCAAACTCCAGAGTTCCCTTGAAAATGTTGAAATTGATCTAGCCCAGCGAGGGGCCTCAGCTCAGACTCCAGATCATCTTCAGGAGGTAGGCCCTTCTCCAGTCCAACAGGAGGCTCCTGCTGGGCCACCAGAGCCCTCTATGGACGTTGAACCACCTGTGAACCAGCAGGAGGCCCCAGGTCTGCCACTAGAGCCTCCTGAAGAGGAGCCCGAGCTTTAGCCCGTGCCCAGGACGCTGCAGCTCCACCTTCAGAGCCACCTAAAAAGGTGGAACCTTCCCCACCTCAGCAGGCGACCGCCATCTTAACCTGCAGAACTGCCTGAGAATGTAGACTCATCCCCGGACCACCAAGGGGCCCTTCCTCAGTCTCCAGGTCCCGCCAAGGAGGCAGAACCTCCTCCAGTTCTGCACGAGGTCCCAGCTTGGCCGGCAGAGTCCTCTGGGCTGGCCCCGGCTCAGCCTCCAGAGCCACCTAAGGACGTGGTAGCTCCACCACCAATGCATTATGAGATGACCGTTCCAACACAAACCAAGTCAGGATCAAGCTCAGAATCCAACGTTGCCCATTATCACATTTCAACCTTTGGACCGGGACATGACCAGCACTCCAGAACCCACTGGTCAGGCTGAACATTCTGCAGCCCTAAAGGAGACTACAGCTCCCTCTCCAAAGCCCCCCGGAGGTAACCTATCCACATGCACACTGGGCTCAGCCTCCGAACCTGACTCGAGTCACAGATCAACCTTTCCATCTGGCACTCCCCAAAACTCCAGAACCCACTGTGGAGGTTGAACACTCTCCAACAATGCACGAGAACCCAACTCAGCTTCCACGGCCACCTACAGAGGTCGTAGCTCAACCTCCGGTGTATGAAGATGAGACAGTTTCAACACCAGCATCACCTGTGCTTATAGCCCTGGCAGACCCGGGGGCCTTTGACGACACGGGAGCCTCTGCTGCCTCCCAGCTGTTGGTCCCAACACAGGAATGGCTCGAGAACTTGGTTCCATTCCCGGGCAAGGAGTCAGCTCAAAAGCTGCCCGCAGAGCCAGGGCACTTTGCTGTTCCACGTCCGGATCTGCATGACAAGCTGGCTTGGCCACGAAGGCTCCAAGACGTGGCTCCGATGCAAGATTGGGATCAGCATCAGGCCCTGGCTCTGCCTCCTCGACTCAAAAGATTCAAACTGTGGGCCTAGATCAGGCTGCAGACCACCAGTCATTTCAAATCCTGGTTCCGCATCTAGATAGTGAGAGTTCAGAAGCAGCAAAGTTTGTCCTTTCACCCCTGAATCCGAGGAAAGATCTAGCTCAGCATCCGCGGCTTGCTAAGGTTGTTCGAACTCCACACCGATCTGTGTCCCCAGCTAAGCGTCAAAAGCCAGGGTTGGAGGATGAGAAACGATCTTTGCGGATGGATGTCGATTATCCTGAAATTTCTCTAGAATCCCAGAAGGGCCCCGATGACTTGTCTGGAGGCCCCTGAGCCAGTTAAAACTAACCAATTTCAGCAAGAGGCCCTACCTATCTCAAAACCTAGAGACACCAGGAGAGCCAATCCTCTCCAGCCCAGCAGGAAGACCCAGCTGAGCCTCCACAGCGCCCCGAGGAGGCAGAACTTTCTCCAACCGAGCAGGAAGGAGGTCCCAGCTACACATGTAGAGTCCGGGGAGGAGGTAGAACATTCTCTAACACAGCAGGAGGCCCCAGCTCAACCTCCGAAGCCCCCTGAGGACATAGAACTTTGTCCAACCCAGCAGCAGGTTCCAGATCCACCTGCACAGCCCCCGGAGGATGGAGAACTGTCTCTAACGCGGCAGGAGGCTCCAGCTCAAAGTGCACAGTCCCTCCTGTGGATGTCGAACCTTCTCCTGGTCAGCAGGAGCAGCCAGTTCAGAAGCCTGCTGGGTCTCGTGGGGAGTGTAAACCTTCTTCAGTTCAGCAAGAGGCCCCAACTCAGGCTCCCGAGTTCCCTGTGAAGAGTATAGCTCAAACTCCACCACATCATGAGGTGACGGTTCAACCCCCAAGTCAGGACCAAGCTCACGATTATAACTTGCCCGTCGTTACAGTTGTAGCCCAGACGTAGCCCACTAACCTGCGGGTGTGGTCATTACCATAAGCACACGGCCTACCGTGGGGGCTGAAACTTCTCCAGGCCAGCAGGAGACCTCAGCCCAGCGTCCAGGCCTCCCTGTGGAGGCCGAACCTTCTCCCAGTGAGCAGGGGCAGCCAGCTCAGACTTCGGGGTGTCCCGAGGAGAGTGAACCTTGTCCAATCCAACAGGAGCAATCAGCTCAGGCTCCAGAGCATCACGAAGTGACAGTTTTACCTCCACGTCACCAACACACTAAGTATTCAAACTTGCCCAATATTAACCCCCCAGGGCTGCAGCTTACCATAACAATAGAGGCGGCTGCAGAGGTGGGGACTTTTCCAGTCTGCCACGAGTCCACAGCTCAGCCCTCATGGCCAACTCATGACGCCGAACCTTCTACAACCCAGCAGGAGGTGCCAACTCTGCCTCCAGGGCCTCCTGAACAGGTGGAGCCTTTTTCATTTCAACAAGAAGCTTCAGTTCGACCTGCAGCACCTATTGAGGGGGAGAAACCGTCCTTAACCCAGCGGCAGGCTGCGGCCGAAAATCCACAGACCACTGAGGAGGAGGAACCTTCTGCCACCCGGCAGGACCCCTAGGTCAGCCTCTAGAGCTCCCTATTGAAGTCGTAGCTCAACCTCTAGAGCCTCAAGAGGTAACAGCGTCCCCTGTAGGGCACGATCAAGTTCAGCCTCCAACATTGCACACTGTTGCTGGTAAATCTATGAATGTCTTGGTTACCACTAGGGTCCAGAGCTCACTGCTGAGGTTGAAACGTCAACCCCACCGGAGGCCCCAGCTCAGTCCACAGTGTCTCCCGAAGAGTTTGGAACGTTGAGAGACCAGCAAGAGGTTACAGTCCGGCAGCTAAGCCCCTCTGAAGCGCATGGACACTCACCAGTCCATCAGGAGGCCCTCACTCAGCCCGAAGAGCTTCCGAAGCAACCTTCCCCAAGCCAGCAAGAGAGCTCAGCTCCGTCTCCCGAGCCCCCTGAGGGTGTTGAACCTCCAGCAGTCCAGCAGGACTACCCAACGCAGCCACCAGCATCCTCTTTGGAGGATTCAGGTCACAGTCCACTGAAGGACGAGATGACATTTTCACCACTAGGTCTGCCTTTTATCTCCAGAGGTCATGAGTCCACACTGCCTGGTACAACAGTTATGCATGTGCATGTGGAGCTCACCGTGACTCCTCCAGAGCCTAGTGCCCATGTGGAACCTTCTCCAGTCTGGCAGGAGGGCCCTGCGAAGCCTTCGGTTCGCGCCGGGCAGCTTGAATTTTCCCCATCCCAATCCCAACCCGCTTGCCAAACTCCAGAGTTCCCTTGAAAATGTTGAAATTGATCTAGCCCAGCGAGGGGCCTCAGCTCAGACTCCAGATCATCTTCAGGAGGTAGGCCCTTCTCCAGTCCAACAGGAGGCTCCTGCTGGGCCACCAGAGCCCTCTATGGACGTTGAACCACCTGTGAACCAGCAGGAGGCCCCAGGTCTGCCACTAGAGCCTCCTGAAGAGGAGCCCGAGCTTTAGCCCGTGCCCAGGACGCTGCAGCTCCACCTTCAGAGCCACCTAAAAAGGTGGAACCTTCCCCACCTCAGCAGGCGACCGCCATCTTAACCTGCAGAACTGCCTGAGAATGTAGACTCATCCCCGGACCACCAAGGGGCCCTTCCTCAGTCTCCAGGTCCCGCCAAGGAGGCAGAACCTCCTCCAGTTCTGCACGAGGTCCCAGCTTGGCCGGCAGAGTCCTCTGGGCTGGCCCCGGCTCAGCCTCCAGAGCCACCTAAGGACGTGGTAGCTCCACCACCAATGCATTATGAGATGACCGTTCCAACACAAACCAAGTCAGGATCAAGCTCAGAATCCAACGTTGCCCATTATCACATTTCAACCTTTGGACCGGGACATGACCAGCACTCCAGAACCCACTGGTCAGGCTGAACATTCTGCAGCCCTAAAGGAGACTACAGCTCCCTCTCCAAAGCCCCCCGGAGGTAACCTATCCACATGCACACTGGGCTCAGCCTCCGAACCTGACTCGAGTCACAGATCAACCTTTCCATCTGGCACTCCCCAAAACTCCAGAACCCACTGTGGAGGTTGAACACTCTCCAACAATGCACGAGAACCCAACTCAGCTTCCACGGCCACCTACAGAGGTCGTAGCTCAACCTCCGGTGTATGAAGATGAGACAGTTTCAACACCAGCATCACCTGTGCTTATAGCCCTGGCAGACCCGGGGGCCTTTGACGACACGGGAGCCTCTGCTGCCTCCCAGCTGTTGGTCCCAACACAGGAATGGCTCGAGAACTTGGTTCCATTCCCGGGCAAGGAGTCAGCTCAAAAGCTGCCCGCAGAGCCAGGGCACTTTGCTGTTCCACGTCCGGATCTGCATGACAAGCTGGCTTGGCCACGAAGGCTCCAAGACGTGGCTCCGATGCAAGATTGGGATCAGCATCAGGCCCTGGCTCTGCCTCCTCGACTCAAAAGATTCAAACTGTGGGCCTAGATCAGGCTGCAGACCACCAGTCATTTCAAATCCTGGTTCCGCATCTAGATAGTGAGAGTTCAGAAGCAGCAAAGTTTGTCCTTTCACCCCTGAATCCGAGGAAAGATCTAGCTCAGCATCCGCGGCTTGCTAAGGTTGTTCGAACTCCACACCGATCTGTGTCCCCAGCTAAGCGTCAAAAGCCAGGGTTGGAGGATGAGAAACGATCTTTGCGGATGGATGTCGATTATCCTGAAATTTCTCTAGAATCCCAGAAGGGCCCCGATGACTTGTCTGGAGGCCCCTGAGCCAGTTAAAACTAACCAATTTCAGCAAGAGGCCCTACCTATCTCAAAACCTAGAGACACCAGGAGAGCCAATCCTCTCCAGCCCAGCAGGAAGACCCAGCTGAGCCTCCACAGCGCCCCGAGGAGGCAGAACTTTCTCCAACCGAGCAGGAAGGAGGTCCCAGCTACACATGTAGAGTCCGGGGAGGAGGTAGAACATTCTCTAACACAGCAGGAGGCCCCAGCTCAACCTCCGAAGCCCCCTGAGGACATAGAACTTTGTCCAACCCAGCAGCAGGTTCCAGATCCACCTGCACAGCCCCCGGAGGATGGAGAACTGTCTCTAACGCGGCAGGAGGCTCCAGCTCAAAGTGCACAGTCCCTCCTGTGGATGTCGAACCTTCTCCTGGTCAGCAGGAGCAGCCAGTTCAGAAGCCTGCTGGGTCTCGTGGGGAGTGTAAACCTTCTTCAGTTCAGCAAGAGGCCCCAACTCAGGCTCCCGAGTTCCCTGTGAAGAGTATAGCTCAAACTCCACCACATCATGAGGTGACGGTTCAACCCCCAAGTCAGGACCAAGCTCACGATTATAACTTGCCCGTCGTTACAGTTGTAGCCCAGACGTAGCCCACTAACCTGCGGGTGTGGTCATTACCATAAGCACACGGCCTACCGTGGGGGCTGAAACTTCTCCAGGCCAGCAGGAGACCTCAGCCCAGCGTCCAGGCCTCCCTGTGGAGGCCGAACCTTCTCCCAGTGAGCAGGAGCAGCCAGCTCAGACTTCGGGGTGTCCCGAGGAGAGTGAACCTTGTCCAATCCAACAGGAGCAATCAGCTCAGGCTCCAGAGCATCACGAAGTGACAGTTTTACCTCCACGTCACCAACACACTAAGTATTCAAACTTGCCCAATATTAACCCCCCAGGGCTGCAGCTTACCATAACAATAGAGGCGGCTGCAGAGGTGGGGACTTTTCCAGTCTGCCACGAGTCCACAGCTCAGCCCTCATGGCCAACTCATGACGCCGAACCTTCTACAACCCAGCAGGAGGTGCCAACTCTGCCTCCAGGGCCTCCTGAACAGGTGGAGCCTTTTTCATTTCAACAAGAAGCTTCAGTTCGACCTGCAGCACCTATTGAGGGGGAGAAACTGTCCTTAACCCAGCGGGAGGCTGCGGCCGAAAATCCACAGACCACTGAGGAGGAGGAACCTTCTGCCACCTGGCAGGACACCTAGGTCAGCCTCTAGAGCTCCCTATTGAAGTCGTAGCTCAACCTCTAGAGCCTCAAGAGGTAACAGCGTCCCCTGTAGGGCACGATCAAGTTCAGCCTCCAACATTGCACACTGTTGCTGGTAAATCTATGAATGTCTTGGTTACCACTAGGGTCCAGAGCTCACTGCTGAGGTTGAAACGTCAACCCCGCCGGAGGCCCCAGCTCAGTCCACAGTGTCTCCCGAAGAGTTTGGAACGTTGAGAGACCAGCAAGAGGTTACAGTCCGGCAGCTAAGCCCCTCTGAAGCGCATGGACACTCACCAGTCCATCAGGAGGCCCTCACTCAGCCCGAAGAGCTTCCGAAGCAACCTTCCCCAAGCCAGCAAGAGAGCTCAGCTCCGTCTCCCGAGCCCCCTGAGGGTGTTGAACCTCCAGCAGTCCAGCAGGACTACCCAACGCAGCCACCAGCATCCTCTTTGGAGGATTCAGGTCACAGTCCACTGAAGGACGAGATGACATTTTCACCACTAGGTCTGCCTTTTATCTCCAGAGGTCATGAGTCCACACTGCCTGGTACAACAGTTATGCATGTGCATGTGGAGCTCACCGTGACTCCTCCAGAGCCTAGTGCCCATGTGGAACCTTCTCCAGTCTGGCAGGAGGGCCCTGCGAAGCCTTCGGTTCGCGCCGGGCAGCTTGAATTTTCCCCATCCCAATCCCAACCCGCTTGCCAAACTCCAGAGTTCCCTTGAAAATGTTGAAATTGATCTAGCCCAGCGAGGGGCCTCAGCTCAGACTCCAGATCATCTTCAGGAGGTAGGCCCTTCTCCAGTCCAACAGGAGGCTCCTGCTGGGCCACCAGAGCCCTCTATGGACGTTGAACCACCTGTGAACCAGCAGGAGGCCCCAGGTCTGCCACTAGAGCCTCCTGAAGAGGAGCCCGAGCTTTAGCCCGTGCCCAGGACGCTGCAGCTCCACCTTCAGAGCCACCTAAAAAGGTGGAACCTTCCCCACCTCAGCAGGCGACCGCCATCTTAACCTGCAGAACTGCCTGAGAATGTAGACTCATCCCCGGACCACCAAGGGGCCCTTCCTCAGTCTCCAGGTCCCGCCAAGGAGGCAGAACCTCCTCCAGTTCTGCACGAGGTCCCAGCTTGGCCGGCAGAGTCCTCTGGGCTGGCCCCGGCTCAGCCTCCAGAGCCACCTAAGGACGTGGTAGCTCCACCACCAATGCATTATGAGATGACCGTTCCAACACAAACCAAGTCAGGATCAAGCTCAGAATCCAACGTTGCCCATTATCACATTTCAACCTTTGGACCGGGACATGACCAGCACTCCAGAACCCACTGGTCAGGCTGAACATTCTGCAGCCCTAAAGGAGACTACAGCTCCCTCTCCAAAGCCCCCCGGAGGTAACCTATCCACATGCACACTGGGCTCAGCCTCCGAACCTGACTCGAGTCACAGATCAACCTTTCCATCTGGCACTCCCCAAAACTCCAGAACCCACTGTGGAGGTTGAACACTCTCCAACAATGCACGAGAACCCAACTCAGCTTCCACGGCCACCTACAGAGGTCGTAGCTCAACCTCCGGTGTATGAAGATGAGACAGTTTCAACACCAGCATCACCTGTGCTTATAGCCCTGGCAGACCCGGGGGCCTTTGACGACACGGGAGCCTCTGCTGCCTCCCAGCTGTTGGTCCCAACACAGGAATGGCTCGAGAACTTGGTTCCATTCCCGGGCAAGGAGTCAGCTCAAAAGCTGCCCGCAGAGCCAGGGCACTTTGCTGTTCCACGTCCGGATCTGCATGACAAGCTGGCTTGGCCACGAAGGCTCCAAGACGTGGCTCCGATGCAAGATTGGGATCAGCATCAGGCCCTGGCTCTGCCTCCTCGACTCAAAAGATTCAAACTGTGGGCCTAGATCAGGCTGCAGACCACCAGTCATTTCAAATCCTGGTTCCGCATCTAGATAGTGAGAGTTCAGAAGCAGCAAAGTTTGTCCTTTCACCCCTGAATCCGAGGAAAGATCTAGCTCAGCATCCACGGCTTGCTAAGGTTGTTCGAACTCCACACCGATCTGTGTCCCCAGCTAAGCGTCAAAAGCCAGGGTTGGAGGATGAGAAACGATCTTTGCGGATGGATGTCGATTATCCTGAAATTTCTCTAGAATCCCAGAAGGGCCCCGATGACTTGTCTGGAGGCCCCTGAGCCAGTTAAAACTAACCAATTTCAGCAAGAGGCCCTACCTATCTCAAAACCTAGAGACACCAGGAGAGCCAATCCTCTCCAGCCCAGCAGGAAGACCCAGCTGAGCCTCCACAGCGCCCCGAGGAGGCAGAACTTTCTCCAACCGAGCAGGAAGGAGGTCCCAGCTACACATGTAGAGTCCGGGGAGGAGGTAGAACATTCTCTAACACAGCAGGAGGCCCCAGCTCAACCTCCGAAGCCCCCTGAGGACATAGAACTTTGTCCAACCCAGCAGCAGGTTCCAGATCCACCTGCACAGCCCCCGGAGGATGGAGAACTGTCTCTAACGCGGCAGGAGGCTCCAGCTCAAAGTGCACAGTCCCTCCTGTGGATGTCGAACCTTCTCCTGGTCAGCAGGAGCAGCCAGTTCAGAAGCCTGCTGGGTCTCGTGGGGAGTGTAAACCTTCTTCAGTTCAGCAACAGGCCCCAACTCAGGCTCCCGAGTTCCCTGTGAAGAGTATAGCTCAAACTCCACCACATCATGAGGTGACGGTTCAACCCCCAAGTCAGGACCAAGCTCACGATTATAACTTGCCCGTCGTTACAGTTGTAGCCCAGACGTAGCCCACTAACCTGCGGGTGTGGTCATTACCATAAGCACACGGCCTACCGTGGGGGCTGAAACTTCTCCAGGCCAGCAGGAGACCTCAGCCCAGCGTCCAGGCCTCCCTGTGGAGGCCGAACCTTCTCCCAGTGAGCAGGAGCAGCCAGCTCAGACTTCGGGGTGTCCCGAGGAGAGTGAACCTTGTCCAATCCAACAGGAGCAATCAGCTCAGGCTCCAGAGCATCACGAAGTGACAGTTTTACCTCCACGTCACCAACACACTAAGTATTCAAACTTGCCCAATATTAACCCCCCAGGGCTGCAGCTTACCATAACAATAGAGGCGGCTGCAGAGGTGGGGACTTTTCCAGTCTGCCACGAGTCCACAGCTCAGCCCTCATGGCCAACTCATGACGCCGAACCTTCTACAACCCAGCAGGAGGTGCCAACTCTGCCTCCAGGGCCTCCTGAACAGGTGGAGCCTTTTTCATTTCAACAAGAAGCTTCAGTTCGACCTGCAGCACCTATTGAGGGGGAGAAACTGTCCTTAACCCAGCGGGAGGCTGCGGCCGAAAATCCACAGACCACTGAGGAGGAGGAACCTTCTGCCACCCGGCAGGACACCTAGGTCAGCCTCTAGAGCTCCCTATTGAAGTCGTAGCTCAACCTCTAGAGCCTCAAGAGGTAACAGCGTCCCCTGTAGGGCACGATCAAGTTCAGCCTCCAACATTGCACACTGTTGCTGGTAAATCTATGAATGTCTTGGTTACCACTAGGGTCCAGAGCTCACTGCTGAGGTTGAAACGTCAACCCCGCCGGAGGCCCCAGCTCAGTCCACAGTGTCTCCCGAAGAGTTTGGAACGTTGAGAGACCAGCAAGAGGTTACAGTCCGGCAGCTAAGCCCCTCTGAAGCGCATGGACACTCACCAGTCCATCAGGAGGCCCTCACTCAGCCCGAAGAGCTTCCGAAGCAACCTTCCCCAAGCCAGCAAGAGAGCTCAGCTCCGTCTCCCGAGCCCCCTGAGGGTGTTGAACCTCCAGCAGTCCAGCAGGACTACCCAACGCAGCCACCAGCATCCTCTTTGGAGGATTCAGGTCACAGTCCACTGAAGGACGAGATGACATTTTCACCACTAGGTCTGCCTTTTATCTCCAGAGGTCATGAGTCCACACTGCCTGGTACAACAGTTATGCATGTGCATGTGGAGCTCACCGTGACTCCTCCAGAGCCTAGTGCCCATGTGGAACCTTCTCCAGTCTGGCAGGAGGGCCCTGCGAAGCCTTCGGTTCGCGCCGGGCAGCTTGAATTTTCCCCATCCCAATCCCAACCCGCTTGCCAAACTCCAGAGTTCCCTTGAAAATGTTGAAATTGATCTAGCCCAGCGAGGGGCCTCAGCTCAGACTCCAGATCATCTTCAGGAGGTAGGCCCTTCTCCAGTCCAACAGGAGGCTCCTGCTGGGCCACCAGAGCCCTCTATGGACGTTGAACCACCTGTGAACCAGCAGGAGGCCCCAGGTCTGCCACTAGAGCCTCCTGAAGAGGAGCCCGAGCTTTAGCCCGTGCCCAGGACGCTGTAGCTCCACCTTCAGAGCCACCTAAAAAGGTGGAACCTTCCCCACCTCAGCAGGCGACCGCCATCTTAACCTGCAGAACTGCCTGAGAATGTAGACTCATCCCCGGACCACCAAGGGGCCCTTCCTCAGTCTCCAGGTCCCGCCAAGGAGGCAGAACCTCCTCCAGTTCTGCACGAGGTCCCAGCTTGGCCGGCAGAGTCCTCTGGGCTGGCCCCGGCTCAGCCTCCAGAGCCACCTAAGGACGTGGTAGCTCCACCACCAATGCATTATGAGATGACCGTTCCAACACAAACCAAGTCAGGATCAAGCTCAGAATCCAACGTTGCCCATTATCACATTTCAACCTTTGGACCGGGACATGACCAGCACTCCAGAACCCACTGGTCAGGCTGAACATTCTGCAGCCCTAAAGGAGACTACAGCTCCCTCTCCAAAGCCCCCCGGAGGTAACCTATCCACATGCACACTGGGCTCAGCCTCCGAACCTGACTCGAGTCACAGATCAACCTTTCCATCTGGCACTCCCCAAAACTCCAGAACCCACTGTGGAGGTTGAACACTCTCCAACAATGCACGAGAACCCAACTCAGCTTCCACGGCCACCTACAGAGGTCGTAGCTCAACCTCCGGTGTATGAAGATGAGACAGTTTCAACACCAGCATCACCTGTGCTTATAGCCCTGGCAGACCCGGGGGCCTTTGACGACACGGGAGCCTCTGCTGCCTCCCAGCTGTTGGTCCCAACACAGGAATGGCTCGAGAACTTGGTTCCATTCCCGGGCAAGGAGTCAGCTCAAAAGCTGCCCGCAGAGCCAGGGCACTTTGCTGTTCCACGTCCGGATCTGCATGACAAGCTGGCTTGGCCACGAAGGCTCCAAGACGTGGCTCCGATGCAAGATTGGGATCAGCATCAGGCCCTGGCTCTGCCTCCTCGACTCAAAAGATTCAAACTGTGGGCCTAGATCAGGCTGCAGACCACCAGTCATTTCAAATCCTGGTTCCGCATCTAGATAGTGAGAGTTCAGAAGCAGCAAAGTTTGTCCTTTCACCCCTGAATCCGAGGAAAGATCTAGCTCAGCATCCACGGCTTGCTAAGGTTGTTCGAACTCCACACCGATCTGTGTCCCCAGCTAAGCGTCAAAAGCCAGGGTTGGAGGATGAGAAACGATCTTTGCGGATGGATGTCGATTATCCTGAAATTTCTCTAGAATCCCAGAAGGGCCCCGATGACTTGTCTGGAGGCCCCTGAGCCAGTTAAAACTAACCAATTTCAGCAAGAGGCCCTACCTATCTCAAAACCTAGAGACACCAGGAGAGCCAATCCTCTCCAGCCCAGCAGGAAGACCCAGCTGAGCCTCCACAGCGCCCCGAGGAGGCAGAACTTTCTCCAACCGAGCAGGAAGGAGGTCCCAGCTACACATGTAGAGTCCGGGGAGGAGGTAGAACATTCTCTAACACAGCAGGAGGCCCCAGCTCAACCTCCGAAGCCCCCTGAGGACATAGAACTTTGTCCAACCCAGCAGCAGGTTCCAGATCCACCTGCACAGCCCCCGGAGGATGGAGAACTGTCTCTAACGCGGCAGGAGGCTCCAGCTCAAAGTGCACAGTCCCTCCTGTGGATGTCGAACCTTCTCCTGGTCAGCAGGAGCAGCCAGTTCAGAAGCCTGCTGGGTCTCGTGGGGAGTGTAAACCTTCTTCAGTTCAGCAACAGGCCCCAACTCAGGCTCCCGAGTTCCCTGTGAAGAGTATAGCTCAAACTCCACCACATCATGAGGTGACGGTTCAACCCCCAAGTCAGGACCAAGCTCACGATTATAACTTGCCCGTCGTTACAGTTGTAGCCCAGACGTAGCCCACTAACCTGCGGGTGTGGTCATTACCATAAGCACACGGCCTACCGTGGGGGCTGAAACTTCTCCAGGCCAGCAGGAGACCTCAGCCCAGCGTCCAGGCCTCCCTGTGGAGGCCGAACCTTCTCCCAGTGAGCAGGAGCAGCCAGCTCAGACTTCGGGGTGTCCCGAGGAGAGTGAACCTTGTCCAATCCAACAGGAGCAATCAGCTCAGGCTCCAGAGCATCACGAAGTGACAGTTTTACCTCCACGTCACCAACACACTAAGTATTCAAACTTGCCCAATATTAACCCCCCAGGGCTGCAGCTTACCATAACAATAGAGGCGGCTGCAGAGGTGGGGACTTTTCCAGTCTGCCACGAGTCCACAGCTCAGCCCTCATGGCCAACTCATGACGCCGAACCTTCTACAACCCAGCAGGAGGTGCCAACTCTGCCTCCAGGGCCTCCTGAACAGGTGGAGCCTTTTTCATTTCAACAAGAAGCTTCAGTTCGACCTGCAGCACCTATTGAGGGGGAGAAACTGTCCTTAACCCAGCGGGAGGCTGCGGCCGAAAATCCACAGACCACTGAGGAGGAGGAACCTTCTGCCACCCGGCAGGACACCTAGGTCAGCCTCTAGAGCTCCCTATTGAAGTCGTAGCTCAACCTCTAGAGCCTCAAGAGGTAACAGCGTCCCCTGTAGGGCATGATCAAGTTCAGCCTCCAACATTGCACACTGTTGCTGGTAAATCTATGAATGTCTTGGTTACCACTAGGGTCCAGAGCTCACTGCTGAGGTTGAAACGTCAACCCCGCCGGAGGCCCCAGCTCAGTCCACAGTGTCTCCCGAAGAGTTTGGAACGTTGAGAGACCAGCAAGAGGTTACAGTCCGGCAGCTAAGCCCCTCTGAAGCGCATGGACACTCACCAGTCCATCAGGAGGCCCTCACTCAGCCCGAAGAGCTTCCGAAGCAACCTTCCCCAAGCCAGCAAGAGAGCTCAGCTCCGTCTCCCGAGCCCCCTGAGGGTGTTGAACCTCCAGCAGTCCAGCAGGACTACCCAACGCAGCCACCAGCATCCTCTTTGGAGGATTCAGGTCACAGTCCACTGAAGGACGAGATGACATTTTCACCACTAGGTCTGCCTTTTATCTCCAGAGGTCATGAGTCCACACTGCCTGGTACAACAGTTATGCATGTGCATGTGGAGCTCACCGTGACTCCTCCAGAGCCTAGTGCCCATGTGGAACCTTCTCCAGTCTGGCAGGAGGGCCCTGCGAAGCCTTCGGTTCGCGCCGGGCAGCTTGAATTTTCCCCATCCCAATCCCAACCCGCTTGCCAAACTCCAGAGTTCCCTTGAAAATGTTGAAATTGATCTAGCCCAGCGAGGGGCCTCAGCTCAGACTCCAGATCATCTTCAGGAGGTAGGCCCTTCTCCAGTCCAACAGGAGGCTCCTGCTGGGCCACCAGAGCCCTCTATGGACGTTGAACCACCTGTGAACCAGCAGGAGGCCCCAGGTCTGCCACTAGAGCCTCCTGAAGAGGAGCCCGAGCTTTAGCCCGTGCCCAGGACGCTGCAGCTCCACCTTCAGAGCCACCTAAAAAGGTGGAACCTTCCCCACCTCAGCAGGCGACCGCCATCTTAACCTGCAGAACTGCCTGAGAATGTAGACTCATCCCCGGACCACCAAGGGGCCCTTCCTCAGTCTCCAGGTCCCGCCAAGGAGGCAGAACCTCCTCCAGTTCTGCACGAGGTCCCAGCTTGGCCGGCAGAGTCCTCTGGGCTGGCCCCGGCTCAGCCTCCAGAGCCACCTAAGGACGTGGTAGCTCCACCACCAATGCATTATGAGATGACCGTTCCAACACAAACCAAGTCAGGATCAAGCTCAGAATCCAACGTTGCCCATTATCACATTTCAACCTTTGGACCGGGACATGACCAGCACTCCAGAACCCACTGGTCAGGCTGAACATTCTGCAGCCCTAAAGGAGACTACAGCTCCCTCTCCAAAGCCCCCCGGAGGTAACCTATCCACATGCACACTGGGCTCAGCCTCCGAACCTGACTCGAGTCACAGATCAACCTTTCCATCTGGCACTCCCCAAAACTCCAGAACCCACTGTGGAGGTTGAACACTCTCCAACAATGCACGAGAACCCAACTCAGCTTCCACGGCCACCTACAGAGGTCGTAGCTCAACCTCCGGTGTATGAAGATGAGACAGTTTCAACACCAGCATCACCTGTGCTTATAGCCCTGGCAGACCCGGGGGCCTTTGACGACACGGGAGCCTCTGCTGCCTCCCAGCTGTTGGTCCCAACACAGGAATGGCTCGAGAACTTGGTTCCATTCCCGGGCAAGGAGTCAGCTCAAAAGCTGCCCGCAGAGCCAGGGCACTTTGCTGTTCCACGTCCGGATCTGCATGACAAGCTGGCTTGGCCACGAAGGCTCCAAGACGTGGCTCCGATGCAAGATTGGGATCAGCATCAGGCCCTGGCTCTGCCTCCTCGACTCAAAAGATTCAAACTGTGGGCCTAGATCAGGCTGCAGACCACCAGTCATTTCAAATCCTGGTTCCGCATCTAGATAGTGAGAGTTCAGAAGCAGCAAAGTTTGTCCTTTCACCCCTGAATCCGAGGAAAGATCTAGCTCAGCATCCGCGGCTTGCTAAGGTTGTTCGAACTCCACACCGATCTGTGTCCCCAGCTAAGCGTCAAAAACCAGGGTTGGAGGATGAGAAACGATCTTTGCGGATGGATGTCGATTATCCTGAAATTTCTCTAGAATCCCAGAAGGGCCCCGATGACTTGTCTGGAGGCCCCTGAGCCAGTTAAAACTAACCAATTTCAGCAAGAGGCCCTACCTATCTCAAAACCTAGAGACACCAGGAGAGCCAATCCTCTCCAGCCCAGCAGGAAGACCCAGCTGAGCCTCCACAGCGCCCCGAGGAGGCAGAACTTTCTCCAACCGAGCAGGAAGGAGGTCCCAGCTACATATGTTGAGTCCGGGGAGGAGGTAGAACATTCTCTAACACAGCAGGAGGCCCCAGCTCAACCTCCGAAGCCCCCTGAGGACATAGAACTTTGTCCAACCCAGCAGCAGGTTCCAGATCCACCTGCACAGCCCCCGGAGGATGGAGAACTGTCTCTAACGCGCGGCAGGAGGCTCCAGCTCAAAGTGCACAGTCCCTCCTGTGGATGTCGAACCTTCTCCTGGTCAGCAGGAGCAGCCAGTTCAGAAGCCTGCTGGGTCTCGTGGGGAGTGTAAACCTTCTTCAGTTCAGCAAGAGGCCCCAAGTCAGGCTCCCGAGTTCCCTGTGAAGAGTATAGCTCAAACTCCACCACATCATGAGGTGACGGTTCAACCCCCAAGTCAGGACCAAGCTCACGATTATAACTTGCCCGTCGTTACAGTTGTAGCCCAGACGTAGCCCACTAACCTGCGGGTGTGGTCATTACCATAAGCACACGGCCTACCGTGGGGGCTGAAACTTCTCCAGGCCAGCAGGAGACCTCAGCCCAGCGTCCAGGCCTCCCTGTGGAGGCCGAACCTTCTCCCAGTGAGCAGAGGCAGCCAGCTCAGACTTCGGGGTGTCCCGAGGAGAGTGAACCTTGTCCAATCCAACAGGAGCAATCAGCTCAGGCTCCAGAGCATCACGAAGTGACAGTTTTACCTCCACGTCACCAACACACTAAGTATTCAAACTTGCCCAATATTAACCCCCCAGGGCTGCAGCTTACCATAACAATAGAGGCGGCTGCAGAGGTGGGGACTTTTCCAGTCTGCCACGAGTCCACAGCTCAGCCCTCATGGCCAACTCATGACGCCGAACCTTCTACAACCCAGCAGGAGGTGCCAACTCTGCCTCCAGGGCCTCCTGAACAGGTGGAGCCTTTTTCATTTCAACAAGAAGCTTCAGTTCGACCTGCAGCACCTATTGAGGGGGAGAAACTGTCCTTAACCCAGCGGGAGGCTGCGGCCGAAAATCCACAGACCACTGAGGAGGAGGAACCTTCTGCCACCCGGCAGGACACCTAGGTCAGCCTCTAGAGCTCCCTATTGAAGTCGTAGCTCAACCTCTAGAGCCTCAAGAGGTAACAGCGTCCCCTGTAGGGCACGATCAAGTTCAGCCTCCAACATTGCACACTGTTGCTGGTAAATCTATGAATGTCTTGGTTACCACTAGGGTCCAGAGCTCACTGCTGAGGTTGAAACGTCAACCCCGCCGGAGGCCCCAGCTCAGTCCACAGTGTCTCCCGAAGAGTTTGGAACGTTGAGAGACCAGCAAGAGGTTACAGTCCGGCAGCTAAGCCCCTCTGAAGCGCATGGACACTCACCAGTCCATCAGGAGGCCCTCACTCAGCCCGAAGAGCTTCCGAAGCAACCTTCCCCAAGCCAGCAAGAGAGCTCAGCTCCGTCTCCCGAGCCCCCTGAGGGTGTTGAACCTCCAGCAGTCCAGCAGGACTACCCAACGCAGCCACCAGCATCCTCTTTGGAGGATTCAGGTCACAGTCCACTGAAGGACGAGATGACATTTTCACCACTAGGTCTGCCTTTTATCTCCAGAGGTCATGAGTCCACACTGCCTGGTACAACAGTTATGCATGTGCATGTGGAGCTCACCGTGACTCCTCCAGAGCCTAGTGCCCATGTGGAACCTTCTCCAGTCTGGCAGGAGGGCCCTGCGAAGCCTTCGGTTCGCGCCGGGCAGCTTGAATTTTCCCCATCCCAATCCCAACCCGCTTGCCAAACTCCAGAGTTCCCTTGAAAATGTTGAAATTGATCTAGCCCAGCGAGGGGCCTCAGCTCAGACTCCAGATCATCTTCAGGAGGTAGGCCCTTCTCCAGTCCAACAGGAGGCTCCTGCTGGGCCACCAGAGCCCTCTATGGACGTTGAACCACCTGTGAACCAGCAGGAGGCCCCAGGTCTGCCACTAGAGCCTCCTGAAGAGGAGCCCGAGCTTTAGCCCGTGCCCAGGACGCTGCAGCTCCACCTTCAGAGCCACCTAAAAAGGTGGAACCTTCCCCACCTCAGCAGGCGACCGCCATCTTAACCTGCAGAACTGCCTGAGAATGTAGACTCATCCCCGGACCACCAAGGGGCCCTTCCTCAGTCTCCAGGTCCCGCCAAGGAGGCAGAACCTCCTCCAGTTCTGCACGAGGTCCCAGCTTGGCCGGCAGAGTCCTCTGGGCTGGCCCCGGCTCAGCCTCCAGAGCCACCTAAGGACGTGGTAGCTCCACCACCAATGCATTATGAGATGACCGTTCCAACACAAACCAAGTCAGGATCAAGCTCAGAATCCAACGTTGCCCATTATCACATTTCAACCTTTGGACCGGGACATGACCAGCACTCCAGAACCCACTGGTCAGGCTGAACATTCTGCAGCCCTAAAGGAGACTACAGCTCCCTCTCCAAAGCCCCCCGGAGGTAACCTATCCACATGCACACTGGGCTCAGCCTCCGAACCTGACTCGAGTCACAGATCAACCTTTCCATCTGGCACTCCCCAAAACTCCAGAACCCACTGTGGAGGTTGAACACTCTCCAACAATGCACGAGAACCCAACTCAGCTTCCACGGCCACCTACAGAGGTCGTAGCTCAACCTCCGGTGTATGAAGATGAGACAGTTTCAACACCAGCATCACCTGTGCTTATAGCCCTGGCAGACCCGGGGGCCTTTGACGACACGGGAGCCTCTGCTGCCTCCCAGCTGTTGGTCCCAACACAGGAATGGCTCGAGAACTTGGTTCCATTCCCGGGCAAGGAGTCAGCTCAAAAGCTGCCCGCAGAGCCAGGGCACTTTGCTGTTCCACGTCCGGATCTGCATGACAAGCTGGCTTGGCCACGAAGGCTCCAAGACGTGGCTCCGATGCAAGATTGGGATCAGCATCAGGCCCTGGCTCTGCCTCCTCGACTCAAAAGATTCAAACTGTGGGCCTAGATCAGGCTGCAGACCACCAGTCATTTCAAATCCTGGTTCCGCATCTAGATAGTGAGAGTTCAGAAGCAGCAAAGTTTGTCCTTTCACCCCTGAATCCGAGGAAAGATCTAGCTCAGCATCCGCGGCTTGCTAAGGTTGTTCGAACTCCACACCGATCTGTGTCCCCAGCTAAGCGTCAAAAACCAGGGTTGGAGGATGAGAAACGATCTTTGCGGATGGATGTCGATTATCCTGAAATTTCTCTAGAATCCCAGAAGGGCCCCGATGACTTGTCTGGAGGCCCCTGAGCCAGTTAAAACTAACCAATTTCAGCAAGAGGCCCTACCTATCTCAAAACCTAGAGACACCAGGAGAGCCAATCCTCTCCAGCCCAGCAGGAAGACCCAGCTGAGCCTCCACAGCGCCCCGAGGAGGCAGAACTTTCTCCAACCGAGCAGGAAGGAGGTCCCAGCTACATATGTTGAGTCCGGGGAGGAGGTAGAACATTCTCTAACACAGCAGGAGGCCCCAGCTCAACCTCCGAAGCCCCCTGAGGACATAGAACTTTGTCCAACCCAGCAGCAGGTTCCAGATCCACCTGCACAGCCCCCGGAGGATGGAGAACTGTCTCTAACGCGCGGCAGGAGGCTCCAGCTCAAAGTGCACAGTCCCTCCTGTGGATGTCGAACCTTCTCCTGGTCAGCAGGAGCAGCCAGTTCAGAAGCCTGCTGGGTCTCCTGGGGAGTGTAAACCTTCTTCAGTTCAGCAAGAGGCCCCAAGTCAGGCTCCCGAGTTCCCTGTGAAGAGTATAGCTCAAACTCCACCACATCATGAGGTGACGGTTCAACCCCCAAGTCAGGACCAAGCTCACGATTATAACTTGCCCGTCGTTACAGTTGTAGCCCAGACGTAGCCCACTAACCTGCGGGTGTGGTCATTACCATAAGCACACGGCCTACCGTGGGGGCTGAAACTTCTCCAGGCCAGCAGGAGACCTCAGCCCAGCGTCCAGGCCTCCCTGTGGAGGCCGAACCTTCTCCCAGTGAGCAGGGGCAGCCAGCTCAGACTTCGGGGTGTCCCGAGGAGAGTGAACCTTGTCCAATCCAACAGGAGCAATCAGCTCAGGCTCCAGAGCATCACGAAGTGACAGTTTTACCTCCACGTCACCAACACACTAAGTATTCAAACTTGCCCAATATTAACCCCCCAGGGCTGCAGCTTACCATAACAATAGAGGCGGCTGCAGAGGTGGGGACTTTTCCAGTCTGCCACGAGTCCACAGCTCAGCCCTCATGGCCAACTCATGACGCCGAACCTTCTACAACCCAGCAGGAGGTGCCAACTCTGCCTCCAGGGCCTCCTGAACAGGTGGAGCCTTTTTCGTTTCAACAAGAAGCTTCAGTTCGACCTGCAGCACCTATTGAGGGGGAGAAACCGTCCTTAACCCAGCGGGAGGCTGCGGCCGAAAATCCACAGACCACTGAGGAGGAGGAACCTTCTGCCACCCGGCAGGACCCCTAGGTCAGCCTCTAGAGCTCCCTATTGAAGTCGTAGCTCAACCTCTAGAGCCTCAAGAGGTAACAGCGTCCCCTGTAGGGCACGATCAAGTTCAGCCTCCAACATTGCACACTGTTGCTGGTAAATCTATGAATGTCTTGGTTACCACTAGGGTCCAGAGCTCACTGCTGAGGTTGAAACGTCAACCCCACCGGAGGCCCCAGCTCAGTCCACAGTGTCTCCCGAAGAGTTTGGAACGTTGAGAGACCAGCAAGAGGTTACAGTCCGGCAGCTAAGCCCCTCTGAAGCGCATGGACACTCACCAGTCCATCAGGAGGCCCTCACTCAGCCCGAAGAGCTTCCGAAGCAACCTTCCCCAAGCCAGCAAGAGAGCTCAGCTCCGTCTCCCGAGCCCCCTGAGGGTGTTGAACCTCCAGCAGTCCAGCAGGACTACCCAACGCAGCCACCAGCATCCTCTTTGGAGGATTCAGGTCACAGTCCACTGAAGGACGAGATGACATTTTCACCACTAGGTCTGCCTTTTATCTCCAGAGGTCATGAGTCCACACTGCCTGGTACAACAGTTATGCATGTGCATGTGGAGCTCACCGTGACTCCTCCAGAGCCTAGTGCCCATGTGGAACCTTCTCCAGTCTGGCAGGAGGGCCCTGCGAAGACTTCGGTTCGCGCCGGGCAGCTTGAATTTTCCCCATCCCAATCCCAACCCGCTTGCCAAACTCCAGAGTTCCCTTGAAAATGTTGAAATTGATCTAGCCCAGCGAGGGGCCTCAGCTCAGACTCCAGATCATCTTCAGGAGGTAGGCCCTTCTCCAGTCCAACAGGAGGCTCCTGCTGGGCCACCAGAGCCCTCTATGGACGTTGAACCACCTGTGAACCAGCAGGAGGCCCCAGGTCTGCCACTAGAGCCTCCTGAAGAGGAGCCCGAGCTTTAGCCCGTGCCCAGGACGCTGCAGCTCCACCTTCAGAGCCACCTAAAAAGGTGGAACCTTCCCCACCTCAGCAGGCGACCGCCATCTTAACCTGCAGAACTGCCTGAGAATGTAGACTCATCCCCGGACCACCAAGGGGCCCTTCCTCAGTCTCCAGGTCCCGCCAAGGAGGCAGAACCTCCTCCAGTTCTGCACGAGGTCCCAGCTTGGCCGGCAGAGTCCTCTGGGCTGGCCCCGGCTCAGCCTCCAGAGCCACCTAAGGACGTGGTAGCTCCACCACCAATGCATTATGAGATGACCGTTCCAACACAAACCAAGTCAGGATCAAGCTCAGAATCCAACGTTGCCCATTATCACATTTCAACCTTTGGACCGGGACATGACCAGCACTCCAGAACCCACTGGTCAGGCTGAACATTCTGCAGCCCTAAAGGAGACTACAGCTCCCTCTCCAAAGCCCCCCGGAGGTAACCTATCCACATGCACACTGGGCTCAGCCTCCGAACCTGACTCGAGTCACAGATCAACCTTTCCATCTGGCACTCCCCAAAACTCCAGAACCCACTGTGGAGGTTGAACACTCTCCAACAATGCACGAGAACCCAACTCAGCTTCCACGGCCACCTACAGAGGTCGTAGCTCAACCTCCGGTGTATGAAGATGAGACAGTTTCAACACCAGCATCACCTGTGCTTATAGCCCTGGCAGACCCGGGGGCCTTTGACGACACGGGAGCCTCTGCTGCCTCCCAGCTGTTGGTCCCAACACAGGAATGGCTCGAGAACTTGGTTCCATTCCCGGGCAAGGAGTCAGCTCAAAAGCTGCCCGCAGAGCCAGGGCACTTTGCTGTTCCACGTCCGGATCTGCATGACAAGCTGGCTTGGCCACGAAGGCTCCAAGACGTGGCTCCGATGCAAGATTGGGATCAGCATCAGGCCCTGGCTCTGCCTCCTCGACTCAAAAGATTCAAACTGTGGGCCTAGATCAGGCTGCAGACCACCAGTCATTTCAAATCCTGGTTCCGCATCTAGATAGTGAGAGTTCAGAAGCAGCAAAGTTTGTCCTTTCACCCCTGAATCCGAGGAAAGATCTAGCTCAGCATCCGCGGCTTGCTAAGGTTGTTCGAACTCCACACCGATCTGTGTCCCCAGCTAAGCGTCAAAAACCAGGGTTGGAGGATGAGAAACGATCTTTGCGGATGGATGTCGATTATCCTGAAATTTCTCTAGAATCCCAGAAGGGCCCCGATGACTTGTCTGGAGGCCCCTGAGCCAGTTAAAACTAACCAATTTCAGCAAGAGGCCCTACCTATCTCAAAACCTAGAGACACCAGGAGAGCCAATCCTCTCCAGCCCAGCAGGAAGACCCAGCTGAGCCTCCACAGCGCCCCGAGGAGGCAGAACTTTCTCCAACCGAGCAGGAAGGAGGTCCCAGCTACATATGTTGAGTCCGGGGAGGAGGTAGAACATTCTCTAACACAGCAGGAGGCCCCAGCTCAACCTCCGAAGCCCCCTGAGGACATAGAACTTTGTCCAACCCAGCAGCAGGTTCCAGATCCACCTGCACAGCCCCCGGAGGATGGAGAACTGTCTCTAACGCGCGGCAGGAGGCTCCAGCTCAAAGTGCACAGTCCCTCCTGTGGATGTCGAACCTTCTCCTGGTCAGCAGGAGCAGCCAGTTCAGAAGCCTGCTGGGTCTCCTGGGGAGTGTAAACCTTCTTCAGTTCAGCAAGAGGCCCCAAGTCAGGCTCCCGAGTTCCCTGTGAAGAGTATAGCTCAAACTCCACCACATCATGAGGTGACGGTTCAACCCCCAAGTCAGGACCAAGCTCACGATTATAACTTGCCCGTCGTTACAGTTGTAGCCCAGACGTAGCCCACTAACCTGCGGGTGTGGTCATTACCATAAGCACACGGCCTACCGTGGGGGCTGAAACTTCTCCAGGCCAGCAGGAGACCTCAGCCCAGCGTCCAGGCCTCCCTGTGGAGGCCGAACCTTCTCCCAGTGAGCAGGGGCAGCCAGCTCAGACTTCGGGGTGTCCCGAGGAGAGTGAACCTTGTCCAATCCAACAGGAGCAATCAGCTCAGGCTCCAGAGCATCACGAAGTGACAGTTTTACCTCCACGTCACCAACACACTAAGTATTCAAACTTGCCCAATATTAACCCCCCAGGGCTGCAGCTTACCATAACAATAGAGGCGGCTGCAGAGGTGGGGACTTTTCCAGTCTGCCACGAGTCCACAGCTCAGCCCTCATGGCCAACTCATGACGCCGAACCTTCTACAACCCAGCAGGAGGTGCCAACTCTGCCTCCAGGGCCTCCTGAACAGGTGGAGCCTTTTTCATTTCAACAAGAAGCTTCAGTTCGACCTGCAGCACCTATTGAGGGGGAGAAACCGTCCTTAACCCAGCGGCAGGCTGCGGCCGAAAATCCACAGACCACTGAGGAGGAGGAACCTTCTGCCACCCGGCAGGACCCCTAGGTCAGCCTCTAGAGCTCCCTATTGAAGTCGTAGCTCAACCTCTAGAGCCTCAAGAGGTAACAGCGTCCCCTGTAGGGCACGATCAAGTTCAGCCTCCAACATTGCACACTGTTGCTGGTAAATCTATGAATGTCTTGGTTACCACTAGGGTCCAGAGCTCACTGCTGAGGTTGAAACGTCAACCCCGCCGGAGGCCCCAGCTCAGTCCACAGTGTCTCCCGAAGAGTTTGGAACGTTGAGAGACCAGCAAGAGGTTACAGTCCGGCAGCTAAGCCCCTCTGAAGCGCATGGACACTCACCAGTCCATCAGGAGGCCCTCACTCAGCCCGAAGAGCTTCCGAAGCAACCTTCCCCAAGCCAGCAAGAGAGCTCAGCTCCGTCTCCCGAGCCCCCTGAGGGTGTTGAACCTCCAGCAGTCCAGCAGGACTACCCAACGCAGCCACCAGCATCCTCTTTGGAGGATTCAGGTCACAGTCCACTGAAGGACGAGATGACATTTTCACCACTAGGTCTGCCTTTTATCTCCAGAGGTCATGAGTCCACACTGCCTGGTACAACAGTTATGCATGTGCATGTGGAGCTCACCGTGACTCCTCCAGAGCCTAGTGCCCATGTGGAACCTTCTCCAGTCTGGCAGGAGGGCCCTGCGAAGCCTTCGGTTCGCGCCGGGCAGCTTGAATTTTCCCCATCCCAATCCCAACCCGCTTGCCAAACTCCAGAGTTCCCTTGAAAATGTTGAAATTGATCTAGCCCAGCGAGGGGCCTCAGCTCAGACTCCAGATCATCTTCAGGAGGTAGGCCCTTCTCCAGTCCAACAGGAGGCTCCTGCTGGGCCACCAGAGCCCTCTATGGACGTTGAACCACCTGTGAACCAGCAGGAGGCCCCAGGTCTGCCACTAGAGCCTCCTGAAGAGGAGCCCGAGCTTTAGCCCGTGCCCAGGACGCTGCAGCTCCACCTTCAGAGCCACCTAAAAAGGTGGAACCTTCCCCACCTCAGCAGGCGACCGCCATCTTAACCTGCAGAACTGCCTGAGAATGTAGACTCATCCCCGGACCACCAAGGGGCCCTTCCTCAGTCTCCAGGTCCCGCCAAGGAGGCAGAACCTCCTCCAGTTCTGCACGAGGTCCCAGCTTGGCCGGCAGAGTCCTCTGGGCTGGCCCCGGCTCAGCCTCCAGAGCCACCTAAGGACGTGGTAGCTCCACCACCAATGCATTATGAGATGACCGTTCCAACACAAACCAAGTCAGGATCAAGCTCAGAATCCAACGTTGCCCATTATCACATTTCAACCTTTGGACCGGGACATGACCAGCACTCCAGAACCCACTGGTCAGGCTGAACATTCTGCAGCCCTAAAGGAGACTACAGCTCCCTCTCCAAAGCCCCCCGGAGGTAACCTATCCACATGCACACTGGGCTCAGCCTCCGAACCTGACTCGAGTCACAGATCAACCTTTCCATCTGGCACTCCCCAAAACTCCAGAACCCACTGTGGAGGTTGAACACTCTCCAACAATGCACGAGAACCCAACTCAGCTTCCACGGCCACCTACAGAGGTCGTAGCTCAACCTCCGGTGTATGAAGATGAGACAGTTTCAACACCAGCATCACCTGTGCTTATAGCCCTGGCAGACCCGGGGGCCTTTGACGACACGGGAGCCTCTGCTGCCTCCCAGCTGTTGGTCCCAACACAGGAATGGCTCGAGAACTTGGTTCCATTCCCGGGCAAGGAGTCAGCTCAAAAGCTGCCCGCAGAGCCAGGGCACTTTGCTGTTCCACGTCCGGATCTGCATGACAAGCTGGCTTGGCCACGAAGGCTCCAAGACGTGGCTCCGATGCAAGATTGGGATCAGCATCAGGCCCTGGCTCTGCCTCCTCGACTCAAAAGATTCAAACTGTGGGCCTAGATCAGGCTGCAGACCACCAGTCATTTCAAATCCTGGTTCCGCATCTAGATAGTGAGAGTTCAGAAGCAGCAAAGTTTGTCCTTTCACCCCTGAATCCGAGGAAAGATCTAGCTCAGCATCCGCGGCTTGCTAAGGTTGTTCGAACTCCACACCGATCTGTGTCCCCAGCTAAGCGTCAAAAGCCAGGGTTGGAGGATGAGAAACGATCTTTGCGGATGGATGTCGATTATCCTGAAATTTCTCTAGAATCCCAGAAGGGCCCCGATGACTTGTCTGGAGGCCCCTGAGCCAGTTAAAACTAACCAATTTCAGCAAGAGGCCCTACCTATCTCAAAACCTAGAGACACCAGGAGAGCCAATCCTCTCCAGCCCAGCAGGAAGACCCAGCTGAGCCTCCACAGCGCCCCGAGGAGGCAGAACTTTCTCCAACCGAGCAGGAAGGAGGTCCCAGCTACACATGTAGAGTCCGGGGAGGAGGTAGAACATTCTCTAACACAGCAGGAGGCCCCAGCTCAACCTCCGAAGCCCCCTGAGGACATAGAACTTTGTCCAACCCAGCAGCAGGTTCCAGATCCACCTGCACAGCCCCCGGAGGATGGAGAACTGTCTCTAACGCGGCAGGAGGCTCCAGCTCAAAGTGCACAGTCCCTCCTGTGGATGTCGAACCTTCTCCTGGTCAGCAGGAGCAGCCAGTTCAGAAGCCTGCTGGGTCTCGTGGGGAGTGTAAACCTTCTTCAGTTCAGCAAGAGGCCCCAAGTCAGGCTCCCGAGTTCCCTGTGAAGAGTATAGCTCAAACTCCACCACATCATGAGGTGACGGTTCAACCCCCAAGTCAGGACCAAGCTCACGATTATAACTTGCCCGTCGTTACAGTTGTAGCCCAGACGTAGCCCACTAACCTGCGGGTGTGGTCATTACCATAAGCACACGGCCTACCGTGGGGGCTGAAACTTCTCCAGGCCAGCAGGAGACCTCAGCCCAGCGTCCAGGCCTCCCTGTGGAGGCCGAACCTTCTCCCAGTGAGCAGGGGCAGCCAGCTCAGACTTCGTGGTGTCCCGAGGAGAGTGAACCTTGTCCAATCCAACAGGAGCAATCAGCTCAGGCTCCAGAGCATCACGAAGTGACAGTTTTACCTCCACGTCACCAACACACTAAGTATTCAAACTTGCCCAATATTAACCCCCCAGGGCTGCAGCTTACCATAACAATAGAGGCGGCTGCAGAGGTGGGGACTTTTCCAGTCTGCCACCAGTCCACAGCTCAGCCCTCATGGCCAACTAATGACGCCGAACCTTCTACAACCCAGCAGGAGGTGCCCACTCTGCCTCCAGGGCCTCCTGAACAGGTGGAGCCTTTTTCATTTCAACAAGAAGCTTCAGTTCGACCTGCAGAACCTATTGAGGGGGAGAAACCCTCCTTAACCCAGCGGGAGGCTGCGGCCGAAAATCCACAGACCACTGAGGAGGAGGAACCTTCTGCCACCCGGCAGGACCCCTAGGTCAGCCTCTAGAGCTCCCTATTGAAGTCGTAGCTCAACCTCTAGAGCCTCAAGAGGTAACAGCGTCCCCTGTAGGGCACGATCAAGTTCAGTCTCCAACATTGCACACTGTTGCTGGTAAATCTATGAATGTCTTGGTTACCACTAGGGTCCAGAGCTCACTGCTGAGGTTGAAACGTCAACCCCACCGGAGGCCCCAGCTCAGTCCACAGTGTCTCCCGAAGAGTTTGGAACGTTGAGAGACCAGCAAGAGGTTACAGTCCGGCAGCTAAGCCCCTCTGAAGCGCATGGACATTCATTCACCAGTCCATCAGGAGGCCCTCACTCAGCCCGAAGAGCTTCCGAAGCAACCTTCCCCAAGCCAGCAAGAGAGCTCAGCTCCGTCTCCCGAGCCCCCTGAGGGTGTTGAACCTCCAGCAGTCCAGCAGGACTACCCAACGCAGCCACCAGCATCCTCTTTGGAGGATTCAGGTCACAGTCCACTGAAGGACGAGATGACATTTTCACCACTAGGTCTGCCTTTTATCTCCAGAGGTCATGAGTCCACACTGCCTGGTACAACAGTTATGCATGTGCATGTGGAGCTCACCGTGACTCCTCCAGAGCCTAGTGCCCATGTGGAACCTTCTCCAGTCTGGCAGGAGGGCCCTGCGAAGCCTTCGGTTCGCGCCGGGCAGCTTGAATTTTCCCCATCCCAATCCCAACCCGCTGGCCAAACTCCAGAGTTCCCTTGAAAATGTTGAAATTGATCTAGCCCAGCGAGGGGCCTCAGCTCAGACTCCAGATCATCTTCAGGAGGTAGGCCCTTCTCCAGTCCAACAGGAGGCTCCTGCTGGGCCACCAGAGCCCTCTATGGACGTTGAACCACCTGTGAACCAGCAGGAGGCCCCAGGTCTGCCACTAGAGCCTCCTGAAGAGGAGCCCGAGCTTTAGCCCGTGCCCAGGACGCTGCAGCTCCACCTTCAGAGCCACCTAAAAAGGTGGAACCTTCCCCACCTCAGCAGGTGACCGCCATCTTAACCTGCAGAACTGCCTGAGAATGTAGACTCATCCCCGGACCACCAAGGGGCCCTTCCTCAGTCTCCAGGTCCCGCCAAGGAGGCAGAACCTCCTCCAGTTCTGCACGAGGTCCCAGCTTGGCCGGCAGAGTCCTCTGGGCTGGCCCCGGCTCAGCCTCCAGAGCCACCTAAGGACGTGGTAGCTCCACCACCAATGCATTATGAGATGACCGTTCCAACACAAACCAAGTCAGGATCAAGCTCAGAATCCAACGTTGCCCATTATCACATTTCAACCTTTGGACCGGGACATGACCAGCACTCCAGAACCCACTGGTCAGGCTGAACATTCTGCAGCCCTAAAGGAGACTACAGCTCCCTCTCCAAAGCCCCCCGGAGGTAACCTATCCACATGCACACTGGGCTCAGCCTCCGAACCTGACTCGAGTCACAGATCAACCTTTCCATCTGGCACTCCCCAAAACTCCAGAACCCACTGTGGAGGTTGAACACTCTCCAACAATGCACGAGAACCCAACTCAGCTTCCACGGCCACCTACAGAGGTCGTAGCTCAACCTCCGGTGTATGAAGATGAGACAGTTTCAACACCAGCATCACCTGTGCTTATAGCCCTGGCAGACCCGGGGGCCTTTGACGACACGGGAGCCTCTGCTGCCTCCCAGCTGTTGGTCCCAACACAGGAATGGCTCGAGAACTTGGTTCCATTCCCGGGCAAGGAGTCAGCTCAAAAGCTGCCCGCAGAGCCAGGGCACTTTGCTGTTCCACGTCCGGATCTGCATGACAAGCTGGCTTGGCCACGAAGGCTCCAAGACGTGGCTCCGATGCAAGATTGGGATCAGCATCAGGCCCTGGCTCTGCCTCCTCGACTCAAAAGATTCAAACTGTGGGCCTAGATCAGGCTGCAGACCACCAGTCATTTCAAATCCTGGTTCCGCATCTAGATAGTGAGAGTTCAGAAGCAGCAAAGTTTGTCCTTTCACCCCTGAATCCGAGGAAAGATCTAGCTCAGCATCCGCGGCTTGCTAAGGTTGTTCGAACTCCACACCGATCTGTGTCCCCAGCTAAGCGTCAAAAACCAGGGTTGGAGGATGAGAAACGATCTTTGCGGATGGATGTCGATTATCCTGAAATTTCTCTAGAATCCCAGAAGGGCCCCGATGACTTGTCTGGAGGCCCCTGAGCCAGTTAAAACTAACCAATTTCAGCAAGAGGCCCTACCTATCTCAAAACCTAGAGACACCAGGAGAGCCAATCCTCTCCAGCCCAGCAGGAAGACCCAGCTGAGCCTCCACAGCGCCCCGAGGAGGCAGAACTTTCTCCAACCGAGCAGGAAGGAGGTCCCAGCTACACATGTAGAGTCCGGGGAGGAGGTAGAACATTCTCTAACACAGCAGGAGGCCCCAGCTCAACCTCCGAAGCCCCATGAGGACATAGAACTTTGTCCAACCCAGCAGCAGGTTCCAGATCCACCTGCACAGCCCCCGGAGGATGGAGAACTGTCTCTAACGCGGCAGGAGGCTCCAGCTCAAAGTGCACAGTCCCTCCTGTGGATGTCGAACCTTCTCCTGGTCAGCAGGAGCAGCCAGTTCAGAAGCCTGCTGGGTCTCGTGGGGAGTGTAAACCTTCTTCAGTTCAGCAAGAGGCCCCAAGTCAGGCTCCCGAGTTCCCTGTGAAGAGTATAGCTCAAACTCCACCACATCATGAGGTGACGGTTCAACCCCCAAGTCAGGACCAAGCTCACGATTATAACTTGCCCGTCGTTACAGTTGTAGCCCAGACGTAGCCCACTAACCTGCGGGTGTGGTCATTACCATAAGCACACGGCCTACCGTGGGGGCTGAAACTTCTCCAGGCCAGCAGGAGACCTCAGCCCAGCGTCCAGGCCTCCCTGTGGAGGCCGAACCTTCTCCCAGTGAGCAGGGGCAGCCAGCTCAGACTTCGGGGTGTCCCGAGGAGAGTGAAGCTTGTCCAATCCAACAGGAGCAATCAGCTCAGGCTCCAGAGCATCACGAAGTGACAGTTTTACCTCCACGTCACCAACACACTAAGTATTCAAACTTGCCCAATATTAACCCCCCAGGGCTGCAGCTTACCTTAACAATAGAGGCGGCTGCAGAGGTGGGGACTTTTCCAGTCTGCCACGAGTCCACAGCTCAGCCCTCATGGCCAACTCATGACGCCGAACCTTCTACAACCCAGCAGGAGGTGCCCACTCTGCCTCCAGGGCCTCCTGAACAGGTGGAGCCTTTTTCATTTCAACAAGAAGCTTCAGTTCGACCTGCAGCACCTATTGAGGGGGAGAAACCGTCCTTAACCCAGCGGCAGGCTGCGGCCGAAAATCCACAGACCACTGAGGAGGAGGAACCTTCTGCCACCCGGCAGGACCCCTAGGTCAGCCTCTAGAGCTCCCTATTGAAGTCGTAGCTCAACCTCTAGAGCCTCAAGAGGTAACAGCGTCCCCTGTAGGGCACGATCAAGTTCAGCCTCCAACATTGCACACTGTTGCTGGTAAATCTATGAATGTCTTGGTTACCACTAGGGTCCAGAGCTCACTGCTGAGGTTGAAACGTCAACCCCACCGGAGGCCCCAGCTCAGTCCACAGTGTCTCCCGAAGAGTTTGGAACGTTGAGAGACCAGCAAGAGGTTACAGTCCGGCAGCTAAGCCCCTCTGAAGCGCATGGACACTCACCAGTCCATCAGGAGGCCCTCACTCAGCCCGAAGAGCTTCCGAAGCAACCTTCCCCAAGCCAGCAAGAGAGCTCAGCTCCGTCTCCCGAGCCCCCTGAGGGTGTTGAACCTCCAGCAGTCCAGCAGGACTACCCAACGCAGCCACCAGCATCCTCTTTGGAGGATTCAGGTCACAGTCCACTGAAGGACGAGATGACATTTTCACCACTAGGTCTGCCTTTTATCTCCAGAGGTCATGAGTCCACACTGCCTGGTACAACAGTTATGCATGTGCATGTGGAGCTCACCGTGACTCCTCCAGAGCCTAGTGCCCATGTGGAACCTTCTCCAGTCTGGCAGGAGGGCCCTGCGAAGCCTTCGGTTCGCGCCGGGCAGCTTGAATTTTCCCCATCCCAATCCCAACCCGCTGGCCAAACTCCAGAGTTCCCTTGAAAATGTTGAAATTGATCTAGCCCAGCGAGGGGCCTCAGCTCAGACTCCAGATCATCTTCAGGAGGTAGGCCCTTCTCCAGTCCAACAGGAGGCTCCTGCTGGGCCACCAGAGCCCTCTATGGACGTTGAACCACCTGTGAACCAGCAGGAGGCCCCAGGTCTGCCACTAGAGCCTCCTGAAGAGGAGCCCGAGCTTTAGCCCGTGCCCAGGACGCTGCAGCTCCACCTTCAGAGCCACCTAAAAAGGTGGAACCTTCCCCACCTCAGCAGGCGACCGCCATCTTAACCTGCAGAACTGCCTGAGAATGTAGACTCATCCCCGGACCACCAAGGGGCCCTTCCTCAGTCTCCAGGTCCCGCCAAGGAGGCAGAACCTCCTCCAGTTCTGCACGAGGTCCCAGCTTGGCCGGCAGAGTCCTCTGGGCTGGCCCCGGCTCAGCCTCCAGAGCCACCTAAGGACGTGGTAGCTCCACCACCAATGCATTATGAGATGACCGTTCCAACACAAACCAAGTCAGGATCAAGCTCAGAATCCAACGTTGCCCATTATCACATTTCAACCTTTGGACCGGGACATGACCAGCACTCCAGAACCCACTGGTCAGGCTGAACATTCTGCAGCCCTAAAGGAGACTACAGCTCCCTCTCCAAAGCCCCCCGGAGGTAACCTATCCACATGCACACTGGGCTCAGCCTCCGAACCTGACTCGAGTCACAGATCAACCTTTCCATCTGGCACTCCCCAAAACTCCAGAACCCACTGTGGAGGTTGAACACTCTCCAACAATGCACGAGAACCCAACTCAGCTTCCACGGCCACCTACAGAGGTCGTAGCTCAACCTCCGGTGTATGAAGATGAGACAGTTTCAACACCAGCATCACCTGTGCTTATAGCCCTGGCAGACCCGGGGGCCTTTGACGACACGGGAGCCTCTGCTGCCTCCCAGCTGTTGGTCCCAACACAGGAATGGCTCGAGAACTTGGTTCCATTCCCGGGCAAGGAGTCAGCTCAAAAGCTGCCCGCAGAGCCAGGGCACTTTGCTGTTCCACGTCCTGATCTGCATGACAAGCTGGCTTGGCCACGAAGGCTCCAAGACGTGGCTCCGATGCAAGATTGGGATCAGCATCAGGCCCTGGCTCTGCCTCCTCGACTCAAAAGATTCAAACTGTGGGCCTAGATCAGGCTGCAGACCACCAGTCATTTCAAATCCTGGTTCCGCATCTAGATAGTGAGAGTTCAGAAGCAGCAAAGTTTGTCCTTTCACCCCTGAATCCGAGGAAAGATCTAGCTCAGCATCCGCGGCTTGCTAAGGTTGTTCGAACTCCACACCGATCTGTGTCCCCAGCTAAGCGTCAAAAGCCAGGGTTGGAGGATGAGAAACGATCTTTGCGGATGGATGTCGATTATCCTGAAATTTCTCTAGAATCCCAGAAGGGCCCCGATGACTTGTCTGGAGGCCCCTGAGCCAGTTAAAACTAACCAATTTCAGCAAGAGGCCCTACCTATCTCAAAACCTAGAGACACCAGGAGAGCCAATCCTCTCCAGCCCAGCAGGAAGACCCAGCTGAGCCTCCACAGCGCCCCGAGGAGGCAGAACTTTCTCCAACCGAGCAGGAAGGAGGTCCCAGCTACACATGTAGAGTCCGGGGAGGAGGTAGAACATTCTCTAACACAGCAGGAGGCCCCAGCTCAACCTCCGAAGCCCCATGAGGACATAGAACTTTGTCCAACCCAGCAGCAGGTTCCAGATCCACCTGCACAGCCCCCGGAGGATGGAGAACTGTCTCTAACGCGGCAGGAGGCTCCAGCTCAAAGTGCACAGTCCCTCCTGTGGATGTCGAACCTTCTCCTGGTCAGCAGGAGCAGCCAGTTCAGAAGCCTGCTGGGTCTCGTGGGGAGTGTAAACCTTCTTCAGTTCAGCAAGAGGCCCCAAGTCAGGCTCCCGAGTTCCCTGTGAAGAGTATAGCTCAAACTCCACCACATCATGAGGTGACGGTTCAACCCCCAAGTCAGGACCAAGCTCACGATTATAACTTGCCCGTCGTTACAGTTGTAGCCCAGACGTAGCCCACTAACCTGCGGGTGTGGTCATTACCATAAGCACACGGCCTACCGTGGGGGCTGAAACTTCTCCAGGCCAGCAGGAGACCTCAGCCCAGCGTCCAGGCCTCCCTGTGGAGGCCGAACCTTCTCCCAGTGAGCAGGGGCAGCCAGCTCAGACTTCGGGGTGTCCCGAGGAGAGTGAAGCTTGTCCAATCCAACAGGAGCAATCAGCTCAGGCTCCAGAGCATCACGAAGTGACAGTTTTACCTCCACGTCACCAACACACTAAGTATTCAAACTTGCCCAATATTAACCCCCCAGGGCTGCAGCTTACCTTAACAATAGAGGCGGCTGCAGAGGTGGGGACTTTTCCAGTCTGCCACGAGTCCACAGCTCAGCCCTCATGGCCAACTCATGACGCCGAACCTTCTACAACCCAGCAGGAGGTGCCCACTCTGCCTCCAGGGCCTCCTGAACAGGTGGAGCCTTTTTCATTTCAACAAGAAGCTTCAGTTCGACCTGCAGCACCTATTGAGGGGGAGAAACCGTCCTTAACCCAGCGGCAGGCTGCGGCCGAAAATCCACAGACCACTGAGGAGGAGGAACCTTCTGCCACCCGGCAGGACCCCTAGGTCAGCCTCTAGAGCTCCCTATTGAAGTCGTAGCTCAACCTCTAGAGCCTCAAGAGGTAACAGCGTCCCCTGTAGGGCACGATCAAGTTCAGCCTCCAACATTGCACACTGTTGCTGGTAAATCTATGAATGTCTTGGTTACCACTAGGGTCCAGAGCTCACTGCTGAGGTTGAAACGTCAACCCCACCGGAGGCCCCAGCTCAGTCCACAGTGTCTCCCGAAGAGTTTGGAACGTTGAGAGACCAGCAAGAGGTTACAGTCCGGCAGCTAAGCCCCTCTGAAGCGCATGGACACTCACCAGTCCATCAGGAGGCCCTCACTCAGCCCGAAGAGCTTCCGAAGCAACCTTCCCCAAGCCAGCAAGAGAGCTCAGCTCCGTCTCCCGAGCCCCCTGAGGGTGTTGAACCTCCAGCAGTCCAGCAGGACTACCCAACGCAGCCACCAGCATCCTCTTTGGAGGATTCAGGTCACAGTCCACTGAAGGACGAGATGACATTTTCACCACTAGGTCTGCCTTTTATCTCCAGAGGTCATGAGTCCACACTGCCTGGTACAACAGTTATGCATGTGCATGTGGAGCTCACCGTGACTCCTCCAGAGCCTAGTGCCCATGTGGAACCTTCTCCAGTCTGGCAGGAGGGCCCTGCGAAGCCTTCGGTTCGCGCCGGGCAGCTTGAATTTTCCCCATCCCAATCCCAACCCGCTGGCCAAACTCCAGAGTTCCCTTGAAAATGTTGAAATTGATCTAGCCCAGCGAGGGGCCTCAGCTCAGACTCCAGATCATCTTCAGGAGGTAGGCCCTTCTCCAGTCCAACAGGAGGCTCCTGCTGGGCCACCAGAGCCCTCTATGGACGTTGAACCACCTGTGAACCAGCAGGAGGCCCCAGGTCTGCCACTAGAGCCTCCTGAAGAGGAGCCCGAGCTTTAGCCCGTGCCCAGGACGCTGCAGCTCCACCTTCAGAGCCACCTAAAAAGGTGGAACCTTCCCCACCTCAGCAGGCGACCGCCATCTTAACCTGCAGAACTGCCTGAGAATGTAGACTCATCCCCGGACCACCAAGGGGCCCTTCCTCAGTCTCCAGGTCCCGCCAAGGAGGCAGAACCTCCTCCAGTTCTGCACGAGGTCCCAGCTTGGCCGGCAGAGTCCTCTGGGCTGGCCCCGGCTCAGCCTCCAGAGCCACCTAAGGACGTGGTAGCTCCACCACCAATGCATTATGAGATGACCGTTCCAACACAAACCAAGTCAGGATCAAGCTCAGAATCCAACGTTGCCCATTATCACATTTCAACCTTTGGACCGGGACATGACCAGCACTCCAGAACCCACTGGTCAGGCTGAACATTCTGCAGCCCTAAAGGAGACTACAGCTCCCTCTCCAAAGCCCCCCGGAGGTAACCTATCCACATGCACACTGGGCTCAGCCTCCGAACCTGACTCGAGTCACAGATCAACCTTTCCATCTGGCACTCCCCAAAACTCCAGAACCCACTGTGGAGGTTGAACACTCTCCAACAATGCACGAGAACCCAACTCAGCTTCCACGGCCACCTACAGAGGTCGTAGCTCAACCTCCGGTGTATGAAGATGAGACAGTTTCAACACCAGCATCACCTGTGCTTATAGCCCTGGCAGACCCGGGGGCCTTTGACGACACGGGAGCCTCTGCTGCCTCCCAGCTGTTGGTCCCAACACAGGAATGGCTCGAGAACTTGGTTCCATTCCCGGGCAAGGAGTCAGCTCAAAAGCTGCCCGCAGAGCCAGGGCACTTTGCTGTTCCACGTCCTGATCTGCATGACAAGCTGGCTTGGCCACGAAGGCTCCAAGACGTGGCTCCGATGCAAGATTGGGATCAGCATCAGGCCCTGGCTCTGCCTCCTCGACTCAAAAGATTCAAACTGTGGGCCTAGATCAGGCTGCAGACCACCAGTCATTTCAAATCCTGGTTCCGCATCTAGATAGTGAGAGTTCAGAAGCAGCAAAGTTTGTCCTTTCACCCCTGAATCCGAGGAAAGATCTAGCTCAGCATCCGCGGCTTGCTAAGGTTGTTCGAACTCCACACCGATCTGTGTCCCCAGCTAAGCGTCAAAAGCCAGGGTTGGAGGATGAGAAACGATCTTTGCGGATGGATGTCGATTATCCTGAAATTTCTCTAGAATCCCAGAAGGGCCCCGATGACTTGTCTGGAGGCCCCTGAGCCAGTTAAAACTAACCAATTTCAGCAAGAGGCCCTACCTATCTCAAAACCTAGAGACACCAGGAGAGCCAATCCTCTCCAGCCCAGCAGGAAGACCCAGCTGAGCCTCCACAGCGCCCCGAGGAGGCAGAACTTTCTCCAACCGAGCAGGAAGGAGGTCCCAGCTACACATGTAGAGTCCGGGGAGGAGGTAGAACATTCTCTAACACAGCAGGAGGCCCCAGCTCAACCTCCGAAGCCCCCTGAGGACATAGAACTTTGTCCAACCCAGCAGCAGGTTCCAGATCCACCTGCACAGCCCCCGGAGGATGGAGAACTGTCTCTAACGCGGCAGGAGGCTCCAGCTCAAAGTGCACAGTCCCTCCTGTGGATGTCGAACCTTCTCCTGGTCAGCAGGAGCAGCCAGTTCAGAAGCCTGCTGGGTCTCCTGGGGAGTGTAAACCTTCTTCAGTTCAGCAAGAGGCCCCAACTCAGGCTCCCGAGTTCCCTGTGAAGAGTATAGCTCAAACTCCACCACATCATGAGGTGACGGTTCAACCCCCAAGTCAGGACCAAGCTCACGATTATAACTTGCCCGTCGTTACAGTTGTAGCCCAGACGTAGCCCACTAACCTGCGGGTGTGGTCATTACCATAAGCACACGGCCTACCGTGGGGGCTGAAACTTCTCCAGGCCAGCAGGAGACCTCAGCCCAGCATCCAGGCCTCCCTGTGGAGGCCGAACCTTCTCCCAGTGAGCAGGGGCAGCCAGCTCAGACTTCGGGGTGGCCCGAGGAGAGTGAACCTTGTCCAATCCAACAGGAGCAATCAGCTCAGGCTCCAGAGCATCACGAAGTGACAGTTTTACCTCCACGTCACCAACACACTAAGTATTCAAACTTGCCCAA
This sequence comes from Cynocephalus volans, assembly GCF_027409185.1. Lineage (NCBI taxonomy): Eukaryota > Metazoa > Chordata > Mammalia > Dermoptera > Cynocephalidae > Cynocephalus > Cynocephalus volans. The sequence continues at coordinate 83,227,544 of NC_084471.1, forward strand.
TATTAAGCCCCCAGGGCTGCAGCTTACCATAACAATAGAGGCGGCTGCAGAGGTGGGGACTTTTCCAGTCTGCCACCAGTCCACAGCTCAGCCCTCATGGCCAACTCATGACGCCGAACCTTCTACAACCCAGCAGGAGGTGCCCACTCTGCCTCCAGGGCCTCCTGAACAGGTGGAGCCTTTTTCATTTCAACAAGAAGCTTCAGTTCGACCTGCAGAACCTATTGAGGGGGAGAAACCCTCCTTAACCCAGCGGGAGGCTGCGGCCGAAAATCCACAGACCACTGAGGAGGAGGAACCTTCTGCCACCCGGCAGGACCCCTAGGTCAGCCTCTAGAGCTCCCTATTGAAGTCGTAGCTCAACCTCTAGAGCCTCAAGAGGTAACAGCGTCCCCTGTAGGGCACGATCAAGTTCAGCCTCCAACATTGCACACTGTTGCTGGTAAATCTATGAATGTCTTGGTTACCACTAGGGTCCAGAGCTCACTGCTGAGGTTGAAACGTCAACCCCACCGGAGGCCCCAGCTCAGTCCACAGTGTCTCCCGAAGAGTTTGGAACGTTGAGAGACCAGCAAGAGGTTACAGTCCGGCAGCTAAGCCCCTCTGAAGCGCATGGACATTCATTCACCAGTCCATCAGGAGGCCCTCACTCAGCCCGAAGAGCTTCCGAAGCAACCTTCCCCAAGCCAGCAAGAGAGCTCAGCTCTGTCTCCCGAGCCCCCTGAGGGTGTTGAACCTCCAGCAGTCCAGCAGGACTACCCAACGCAGCCACCAGCATCCTCTTTGGAGGATTCAGGTCACAGTCCACTGAAGGACGAGATGACATTTTCACCACTAGGTCTGCCTTTTATCTCCAGAGGTCATGAGTCCACACTGCCTGGTACAACAGTTATGCATGTGCATGTGGAGCTCACCGTGACTCCTCCAGAGCCTAGTGCCCATGTGGAACCTTCTCCAGTCTGGCAGGAGGGCCCTGCGAAGCCTTCGGTTCGCGCCGGGCAGCTTGAATTTTCCCCATCCCAATCCCAACCCGCTGGCCAAACTCCAGAGTTCCCTTGAAAATGTTGAAATTGATCTAGCCCAGCGAGGGGCCTCAGCTCAGACTCCAGATCATCTTCAGGAGGTAGGCCCTTCTCCAGTCCAACAGGAGGCTCCTGCTGGGCCACCAGAGCCCTCTATGGACGTTGAACCACCTGTGAACCAGAAGGAGGCCCCAGGTCTGCCACTAGAGCCTCCTGAAGAGGAGCCTGAGCTTTAGCCCGTGCCCAGGACGCTGCAGCTCCACCTTCAGAGCCACCTAAAAAGGTGGAACCTTCCCCACCTCAGCAGGTGACCGCCATCTTAACCTGCAGAACTGCCTGAGAATGTAGACTCATCCCCGGACCACCAAGGGGCCCTTCCTCAGTCTCCAGGTCCCGCCAAGGAGGCAGAACCTCCTCCAGTTCTGCACGAGGTCCCAGCTTGGCCGGCAGAGTCCTCTGGGCTGGCCCCGGCTCAGCCTCCAGAGCCACCTAAGGACGTGGTAGCTCCACCACCAATGCATTATGAGATGACCGTTCCAACACAAACCAAGTCAGGATCAAGCTCAGAATCCAACGTTGCCCATTATCACATTTCAACCTTTGGGCCGGGACATGACCAGCACTCCAGAACCCACTGGTCAGGCTGAACATTCTGCAGCCCTAAAGGAGACTACAGCTCCCTCTCCAAAGCCCCCCGGAGGTAACCTATCCACATGCACACTGGGCTCAGCCTCCGAACCTGACTCGAGTCACAGATCAACCTTTCCATCTGGCACTCCCCAAAACTCCAGAACCCACTGTGGAGGTTGAACACTCTCCAACAATGCACGAGAACCCAACTCAGCTTCCACGGCCACCTACAGAGGTCGTAGCTCAACCTCCGGTGTATGAAGATGAGACAGTTTCAACACCAGCATCACCTGTGCTTATAGCCCTGGCAGACCCGGGGGCCTTTGACGACACGGGAGCCTCTGCTGCCTCCCAGCTGTTGGTCCCAACACAGGAATGGCTCGAGAACTTGGTTCCATTCCCGGGCAAGGAGTCAGCTCAAAAGCTGCCCGCAGAGCCAGGGCACTTTGCTGTTCCACGTCCGGATCTGCATGACAAGCTGGCTTGGCCACGAAGGCTCCAAGACGTGGCTCCGATGCAAGATTGGGATCAGCATCAGGCCCTGGCTCTGCCTCCTCGACTCAAAAGATTCAAACTGTGGGCCTAGATCAGGCTGCAGACCACCAGTCATTTCAAATCCTGGTTCCGCATCTAGATAGTGAGAGTTCAGAAGCAGCAAAGTTTGTCCTTTCACCCCTGAATCCGAGGAAAGATCTAGCTCAGCATCCGCGGCTTGCTAAGGTTGTTCGAACTCCACACCGATCTGTGTCCCCAGCTAAGCGTCAAAAACCAGGGTTGGAGGATGAGAAACGATCTTTGCGGATGGATGTCGATTATCCTGAAATTTCTCTAGAATCCCAGAAGGGCCCCGATGACTTGTCTGGAGGCCCCTGAGCCAGTTAAAACTAACCAATTTCAGCAAGAGGCCCTACCTATCTCAAAACCTAGAGACACCAGGAGAGCCAATCCTCTCCAGCCCAGCAGGAAGACCCAGCTGAGCCTCCACAGCGCCCCGAGGAGGCAGAACTTTCTCCAACCGAGCAGGAAGGAGGTCCCAGCTACGAATGTAGAGTCCGGGGAGGAGGTAGAACATTCTCTAACACAGCAGGAGGCCCCAGCTCAACCTCCGAAGCCCCCTGAGGACACAGAACTTTGTCCAACCCAGCAGCAGGTTCCAGATCCACCTGCACAGCCCCCGGAGGATGGAGAACTGTCTCTAACGCGGCAGGAGGCTCCAGCTCAAAGTGCACAGTCCCTCCTGTGGATGTCGAACCTTCTCCTGGTCAGCAGGAGCAGCCAGTTCAGAAGCCTGCTGGGTCTCGTGGGGAGTGTAAACCTTCTTCAGTTCAGCAAGAGGCCCCAAGTCAGGCTCCCGAGTTCCCTGTGAAGAGTATAGCTCAAACTCCACCACATCATGAGGTGACGGTTCAACCCCCAAGTCAGGACCAAGCTCACGATTATAACTTGCCCGTCGTTACAGTTGTAGCCCAGACGTAGCCCACTAACCTGCGGGTGTGGTCATTACCATAAGCACACGGCCTACCGTGGGGGCTGAAACTTCTCCAGGCCAGCAGGAGACCTCAGCCCAGCATCCAGGCCTCCCTGTGGAGGCCGAACCTTCTCCCAGTGAGCAGGGGCAGCCAGCTCAGACTTCGGGGTGGCCCGAGGAGAGTGAACCTTGTCCAATCCAACAGGAGCAATCAGCTCAGGCTCCAGAGCATCACGAAGTGACAGTTTTACCTCCACGTCACCAACACACTAAGTATTCAAACTTGCCCAATATTAAGCCCCCAGGGCTGCAGCTTACCATAACAATAGAGGCGGCTGCAGAGGTGGGGACTTTTCCAGTCTGCCACCAGTCCACAGCTCAGCCCTCATGGCCAACTCATGACGCCGAACCTTCTACAACCCAGCAGGAGGTGCCCACTCTGCCTCCAGGGCCTCCTGAACAGGTGGAGCCTTTTTCATTTCAACAAGAAGCTTCAGTTCGACCTGCAGAACCTATTGAGGGGGAGAAACCCTCCTTAACCCAGCGGGAGGCTGCGGCCGAAAATCCACAGACCACTGAGGAGGAGGAACCTTCTGCCACCCGGCAGGACCCCCTAGGTCAGCCTCTAGAGCTCCCTATTGAAGTCGTAGCTCAACCTCTAGAGCCTCAAGAGGTAACAGCGTCCCCTGTAGGGCACGATCAAGTTCAGCCTCCAACATTGCACACTGTTGCTGGTAAATCTATGAATGTCTTGGTTACCACTAGGGTCCAGAGCTCACTGCTGAGGTTGAAACGTCAACCCCACCGGAGGCCCCAGCTCAGTCCACAGTGTCTCCCGAAGAGTTTGGAACGTTGAGAGACCAGCAAGAGGTTACAGTCCGGCAGCTAAGCCCCTCAGAAGCGCATGGACATTCATTCACCAGTCCATCAGGAGGCCCTCACTCAGCCCGAAGAGCTTCCGAAGCAACCTTCCCCAAGCCAGCAAGAGAGCTCAGCTCCGTCTCCCGAGCCCCCTGAGGGTGTTGAACCTCCAGCAGTCCAGCAGGACTACCCAACGGAGCCACCAGCATCCTCTTTGGAGGATTCAGGTCACAGTCCACTGAAGGACGAGATGACATTTTCACCACTAGGTCTGCCTTTTATCTCCAGAGGTCATGAGTCCACACTGCCTGGTACAACAGTTATGCATGTGCATGTGGAGCTCACCGTGACTCCTCCAGAGCCTAGTGCCCATGTGGAACCTTCTCCAGTCTGGCAGGAGGGCCCTGCGAAGCCTTCGGTTCGCGCCGGGCAGCTTGAATTTTCCCCATCCCAATCCCAACCCGCTGGCCAAACTCCAGAGTTCCCTTGAAAATGTTGAAATTGATCTAGCCCAGCGAGGGGCCTCAGCTCAGACTCCAGATCATCTTCAGGAGGTAGGCCCTTCTCCAGTCCAACAGGAGGCTCCTGCTGGGCCACCAGAGCCCTCTATGGACGTTGAACCACCTGTGAACCAGCAGGAGGCCCCAGGTCTGCCACTAGAGCCTCCTGAAGAGGAGCCCGAGCTTTAGCCCGTGCCCAGGACGCTGCAGCTCCACCTTCAGAGCCACCTAAAAAGGTGGAACCTTCCCCACCTCAGCAGGCGACCGCCATCTTAACCTGCAGAACTGCCTGAGAATGTAGACTCATCCCCGGACCACCAAGGGGCCCTTCCTCAGTCTCCAGGTCCCGCCAAGGAGGCAGAACCTCCTCCAGTTCTGCACGAGGTCCCAGCTTGGCCGGCAGAGTCCTCTGGGCTGGCCCCGGCTCAGCCTCCAGAGCCACCTAAGGACGTGGTAGCTCCACCACCAATGCATTATGAGATGACCGTTCCAACACAAACCAAGTCAGGATCAAGCTCAGAATCCAACGTTGCCCATTATCACATTTCAACCTTTGGACCGGGACATGACCAGCACTCCAGAACCCACTGGTCAGGCTGAACATTCTGCAGCCCTAAAGGAGACTACAGCTCCCTCTCCAAAGCCCCCCGGAGGTAACCTATCCACATGCACACTGGGCTCAGCCTCCGAACCTGACTCGAGTCACAGATCAACCTTTCCATCTGGCACTCCCCAAAACTCCAGAACCCACTGTGGAGGTTGAACACTCTCCAACAATGCACGAGAACCCAACTCAGCTTCCACGGCCACCTACAGAGGTCGTAGCTCAACCTCCGGTGTATGAAGATGAGACAGTTTCAACACCAGCATCACCTGTGCTTATAGCCCTGGCAGACCCGGGGGCCTTTGACGACACGGGAGCCTCTGCTGCCTCCCAGCTGTTGGTCCCAACACAGGAATGGCTCGAGAACTTGGTTCCATTCCCGGGCAAGGAGTCAGCTCAAAAGCTGCCCGCAGAGCCAGGGCACTTTGCTGTTCCACGTCCTGATCTGCATGACAAGCTGGCTTGGCCACGAAGGCTCCAAGACGTGGCTCCGATGCAAGATTGGGATCAGCATCAGGCCCTGGCTCTGCCTCCTCGACTCAAAAGATTCAAACTGTGGGCCTAGATCAGGCTGCAGACCACCAGTCATTTCAAATCCTGGTTCCGCATCTAGATAGTGAGAGTTCAGAAGCAGCAAAGTTTGTCCTTTCACCCCTGAATCCGAGGAAAGATCTAGCTCAGCATCCGCGGCTTGCTAAGGTTGTTCGAACTCCACACCGATCTGTGTCCCCAGCTAAGCGTCAAAAGCCAGGGTTGGAGGATGAGAAACGATCTTTGCGGATGGATGTCGATTATCCTGAAATTTCTCTAGAATCCCAGAAGGGCCCCGATGACTTGTCTGGAGGCCCCTGAGCCAGTTAAAACTAACCAATTTCAGCAAGAGGCCCTACCTATCTCAAAACCTAGAGACACCAGGAGAGCCAATCCTCTCCAGCCCAGCAGGAAGACCCAGCTGAGCCTCCACAGCGCCCCGAGGAGGCAGAACTTTCTCCAACCGAGCAGGAAGGAGGTCCCAGCTACACATGTAGTGTCCGGGGAGGAGGTAGAACATTCTCTAACACAGCAGGAGGCCCCAGCTCAACCTCCGAAGCCCCCTGAGGACATAGAACTTTGTCCAACCCAGCAGCAGGTTCCAGATCCACCTGCACAGCCCCCGGAGGATGGAGAACTGTCTCTAACGCGGCAGGAGGCTCCAGCTCAAAGTGCACAGTCCCTCCTGTGGATGTCGAACCTTCTCCTGGTCAGCAGGAGCAGCCAGTTCAGAAGCCTGCTGGGTCTCCTGGGGAGTGTAAACCTTCTTCAGTTCAGCAAGAGGCCCCAACTCAGGCTCCCGAGTTCCCTGTGAAGAGTATAGCTCAAACTCCACCACATCATGAGGTGACGGTTCAACCCCCAAGTCAGGACCAAGCTCACGATTATAACTTGCCCGTCGTTACAGTTGTAGCCCAGACGTAGCCCACTAACCTGCGGGTGTGGTCATTACCATAAGCACACGGCCTACCGTGGGGGCTGAAACTTCTCCAGGCCAGCAGGAGACCTCAGCCCAGCGTCCAGGCCTCCCTGTGGAGGCCGAACCTTCTCCCAGTGAGCAGGGGCAGCCAGCTCAGACTTCGGGGTGTCCCGAGGAGAGTGAACCTTGTCCAATCCAACAGGAGCAATCAGCTCAGGCTCCAGAGCATCACGAAGTGACAGTTTTACCTCCACGTCACCAACACACTAAGTATTCAAACTTGCCCAATATTAACCCCCCAGGGCTGCAGCTTACCATAACAATAGAGGCGGCTGCAGAGGTGGGGACTTTTCCAGTCTGCCAGGAGTCCACAGCTCAGCCCTCATGGCCAACTCATGATGCCGAACCTTCTACAACCCAGCAGGAGGTGCCAACTCTGCCTCCAGGGCCTCCTGAACAGGTGGAGCCTTTTTCATTTCAACAAGAAGCTTCAGTTCGACCTGCAGCACCTATTGAGGGGGAGAAACCGTCCTTAACCCAGCGGGAGGCTGCGGCCGAAAATCCACAGACCACTGAGGAGGAGGAACCTTCTGCCACCCGGCAGGACCCCTAGGTCAGCCTCTAGAGCTCCCTATTGAAGTCGTAGCTCAACCTCTAGAGCCTCAAGAGGTAACAGCGTCCCCTGTAGGGCACGATCAAGTTCAGCCTCCAACATTGCACACTGTTGCTGGTAAATCTATGAATGTCTTGGTTACCACTAGGGTCCAGAGCTCACTGCTGAGGTTGAAACGTCAACCCCGCCAGAGGCCCCAGCTCAGTCCACAGTGTCTCCCGAAGAGTTTGGAACGTTGAGAGACCAGCAAGAGGTTACAGTCCGGCAGCTAAGCCCCTCTGAAGCGCATGGACACTCACCAGTCCATCAGGAGGCCCTCACTCAGCCCGAAGAGCTTCCGAAGCAACCTTCCCCAAGCCAGCAAGAGAGCTCAGCTCCGTCTCCCGAGCCCCCTGAGGGTGTTGAACCTCCAGCAGTCCAGCAGGACTACCCAACGCAGCCACCAGCATCCTCTTTGGAGGATTCAGGTCACAGTCCACTGAAGGACGAGATGACATTTTCACCACTAGGTCTGCCTTTTATCTCCAGAGGTCATGAGTCCACACTGCCTGGTACAACAGTTATGCCTGTGCATGTGGAGCTCACCGTGACTCCTCCAGAGCCTAGTGCCCATGTGGAACCTTCTCCAGTCTGGCAGGAGGGCCCTGCGAAGCCTTCGGTTCGCGCCGGGCAGCTTGAATTTTCCCCATCCCAATCCCAACCCGCTTGCCAAACTCCAGAGTTCCCTTGAAAATGTTGAAATTGATCTAGCCCAGCGAGGGGCCTCAGCTCAGACTCCAGATCATCTTCAGGAGGTAGGCCCTTCTCCAGTCCAACAGGAGGCTCCTGCTGGGCCACCAGAGCCCTCTATGGACGTTGAACCACCTGTGAACCAGCAGGAGGCCCCAGGTCTGCCACTAGAGCCTCCTGAAGAGGAGCCCGAGCTTTAGCCCGTGCCCAGGACGCTGCAGCTCCACCTTCAGAGCCACCTAAAAAGGTGGAACCTTCCCCACCTCAGCAGGCGACCGCCATCTTAACCTGCAGAACTGCCTGAGAATGTAGACTCATCCCCGGACCACCAAGGGGCCCTTCCTCAGTCTCCAGGTCCCGCCAAGGAGGCAGAACCTCCTCCAGTTCTGCACGAGGTCCCAGCTTGGCCGGCAGAGTCCTCTGGGCTGGCCCCGGCTCAGCCTCCAGAGCCACCTAAGGACGTGGTAGCTCCACCACCAATGCATTATGAGATGACCGTTCCAACACAAACCAAGTCAGGATCAAGCTCAGAATCCAACGTTGCCCATTATCACATTTCAACCTTTGGACCGGGACATGACCAGCACTCCAGAACCCACTGGTCAGGCTGAACATTCTGCAGCCCTAAAGGAGACTACAGCTCCCTCTCCAAAGCCCCCCGGAGGTAACCTATCCACATGCACACTGGGCTCAGCCTCCGAAACTGACTCGAGTCACAGATCAACCTTTCCATCTGGCACTCCCCAAAACTCCAGAACCCACTGTGGAGGTTGAACACTCTCCAACAATGCACGAGAACCCAACTCAGCTTCCACGGCCACCTACAGAGGTCGTAGCTCAACCTCTGGTGTATGAAGATGAGACAGTTTCAACACCAGCATCACCTGTGCTTATAGCCCTGGCAGACCCGGGGGCCTTTGATGACACGGGAGCCTCTGCTGCCTCCCAGCTGTTGGTCCCAACACAGGAATGGCTCGAGAACTTGGTTCCATTCCCGGGCAAGGGGTCAGCTCAAAAGCTGCCCGCAGAGCCAGGGCACTTTGCTGTTCCACGTCCGGATCTGCATGACAAGCTGGCTTGGCCACGAAGGCTCCAAGACGTGGCTCCGATGCAAGATTGGGATCAGCATCAGGCCCTGGCTCTGCCTCCTCGACTCAAAAGATTCAAACTGTGGGCCTAGATCAGGCTGCAGACCACCAGTCATTTCAAATCCTGGTTCCGCATCTAGATAGTGAGAGTTCAGAAGCAGCAAAGTTTGTCCTTTCACCCCTGAATCCGAGGAAAGATCTAGCTCAGCATCCGCGGCTTGCTAAGGTTGTTCGAACTCCACACCGATCTGTGTCCCCAGCTAAGCGTCAAAAGCCAGGGTTGGAGGATGAGAAACGATCTTTGCGGATGGATGTCGATTATCCTGAAATTTCTCTAGAATCCCAGAAGGGCCCCGATGACTTGTCTGGAGGCCCCTGAGCCAGTTAAAACTAACCAATTTCAGCAAGAGGCCCTACCTATCTCAAAACCTAGAGACACCAGGAGAGCCAATCCTCTCCAGCCCAGCAGGAAGACCCAGCTGAGCCTCCACAGCGCCCCGAGGAGGCAGAACTTTCTCCAACCGAGCAGGAAGGAGGTCCCAGCTACACATGTAGAGTCCGGGGAGGAGGTAGAACATTCTCTAACACAGCAGGAGGCCCCAGCTCAACCTCCGAAGCCCCCTGAGGACATAGAACTTTGTCCAACCCAGCAGCAGGTTCCAGATCCACCTGCACAGCCCCCGGAGGATGGAGAACTGTCTCTAACGTGGCAGGAGGCTCCAGCTCAAAGTGCACAGTCCCTCCTGTGGATGTCGAACCTTCTCCTGGTCAGCAGGAGCAGCCAGTTCAGAAGCCTGCTGGGTCTCCTGGGGAGTGTAAACCTTCTTCAGTTCAGCAAGAGGCCCCAAGTCAGGCTCCCGAGTTCCCTGTGAAGAGTATAGCTCAAACTCCACCACATCATGAGGTGACGGTTCAACCCCCAAGTCAGGACCAAGCTCACGATTATAACTTGCCCGTCGTTACAGTTGTAGCCCAGACGTAGCCCACTAACCTGCGGGTGTGGTCATTACCATAAGCACACGGCCTACCGTGGGGGCTGAAACTTCTCCAGGCCAGCAGGAGACCTCAGCCCAGCGTCCAGGCCTCCCTGTGGAGGCCGAACCTTCTCCCAGTGAGCAGGGGCAGCCAGCTCAGACTTCGGGGTGTCCCGAGGAGAGTGAACCTTGTCCAATCCAACAGGAGCAATCAGCTCAGGCTCCAGAGCATCACGAAGTGACAGTTTTACCTCCACGTCACCAACACACTAAGTATTCAAACTTGCCCAATATTAACCCCCCAGGGCTGCAGCTTACCATAACAATAGAGGCGGCTGCAGAGGTGGGGACTTTTCCAGTCTGCCACGAGTCCACAGCTCAGCCCTCATGGCCAACTCATGACGCCGAACCTTCTACAACCCAGCAGGAGGTGCCAACTCTGCCTCCAGGGCCTCCTGAACAGGTGGAGCCTTTTTCATTTCAACAAGAAGCTTCAGTTCGACCTGCAGCACCTATTGAGGGGGAGAAACTGTCCTTAACCCAGCGGGAGGCTGCGGCCGAAAATCCACAGACCACTGAGGAGGAGGAACCTTCTGCCACCCGGCAGGACCCCTAGGTCAGCCTCTAGAGCTCCCTATTGAAGTCGTAGCTCAACCTCTAGAGCCTCAAGAGGTAACAGCGTCCCCTGTAGGGCACGATCAAGTTCAGCCTCCAACATTGCACACTGTTGCTGGTAAATCTATGAATGTCTTGGTTACCACTAGGGTCCAGAGCTCACTGCTGAGGTTGAAACGTCAACCCCACCGGAGGCCCCAGCTCAGTCCACAGTGTCTCCCGAAGAGTTTGGAACGTTGAGAGACCAGCAAGAGGTTACAGTCCGGCAGCTAAGCCCCTCTGAAGCGCATGGACACTCACCAGTCCATCAGGAGGCCCTCACTCAGCCCGAAGAGCTTCCGAAGCAACCTTCCCCAAGCCAGCAAGAGAGCTCAGCTCCGTCTCCCGAGCCCCCTGAGGGTGTTGAACCTCCAGCAGTCCAGCAGGACTACCCAACGCAGCCACCAGCATCCTCTTTGGAGGATTCAGGTCACAGTCCACTGAAGGACGAGATGACATTTTCACCACTAGGTCTGCCTTTTATCTCCAGAGGTCATGAGTCCACACTGCCTGGTACAACAGTTATGCATGTGCATGTGGAGCTCACCGTGACTCCTCCAGAGCCTAGTGCCCATGTGGAACCTTCTCCAGTCTGGCAGGAGGGCCCTGCGAAGCCTTCGGTTCGCGCCGGGCAGCTTGAATTTTCCCCATCCCAATCCCAACCCGCTTGCCAAACTCCAGAGTTCCCTTGAAAATGTTGAAATTGATCTAGCCCAGCGAGGGGCCTCAGCTCAGACTCCAGATCATCTTCAGGAGGTAGGCCCTTCTCCAGTCCAACAGGAGGCTCCTGCTGGGCCACCAGAGCCCTCTATGGACGTTGAACCACCTGTGAACCAGCAGGAGGCCCCAGGTCTGCCACTAGAGCCTCCTGAAGAGGAGCCCGAGCTTTAGCCCGTGCCCAGGACGCTGCAGCTCCACCTTCAGAGCCACCTAAAAAGGTGGAACCTTCCCCACCTCAGCAGGCGACCGCCATCTTAACCTGCAGAACTGCCTGAGAATGTAGACTCATCCCCGGACCACCAAGGGGCCCTTCCTCAGTCTCCAGGTCCCGCCAAGGAGGCAGAACCTCCTCCAGTTCTGCACGAGGTCCCAGCTTGGCCGGCAGAGTCCTCTGGGCTGGCCCCGGCTCAGCCTCCAGAGCCACCTAAGGACGTGGTAGCTCCACCACCAATGCATTATGAGATGACCGTTCCAACACAAACCAAGTCAGGATCAAGCTCAGAATCCAACGTTGCCCATTATCACATTTCAACCTTTGGACCGGGACATGACCAGCACTCCAGAACCCACTGGTCAGGCTGAACATTCTGCAGCCCTAAAGGAGACTACAGCTCCCTCTCCAAAGCCCCCCGGAGGTAACCTATCCACATGCACACTGGGCTCAGCCTCCGAACCTGACTCGAGTCACAGATCAACCTTTCCATCTGGCACTCCCCAAAACTCCAGAACCCACTGTGGAGGTTGAACACTCTCCAACAATGCACGAGAACCCAACTCAGCTTCCACGGCCACCTACAGAGGTCGTAGCTCAACCTCCGGTGTATGAAGATGAGACAGTTTCAACACCAGCATCACCTGTGCTTATAGCCCTGGCAGACCCGGGGGCCTTTGACGACACGGGAGCCTCTGCTGCCTCCCAGCTGTTGGTCCCAACACAGGAATGGCTCGAGAACTTGGTTCCATTCCCGGGCAAGGAGTCAGCTCAAAAGCTGCCCGCAGAGCCAGGGCACTTTGCTGTTCCACGTCCGGATCTGCATGACAAGCTGGCTTGGCCACGAAGGCTCCAAGACGTGGCTCCGATGCAAGATTGGGATCAGCATCAGGCCCTGGCTCTGCCTCCTCGACTCAAAAGATTCAAACTGTGGGCCTAGATCAGGCTGCAGACCACCAGTCATTTCAAATCCTGGTTCCGCATCTAGATAGTGAGAGTTCAGAAGCAGCAAAGTTTGTCCTTTCACCCCTGAATCCGAGGAAAGATCTAGCTCAGCATCCGCGGCTTGCTAAGGTTGTTCGAACTCCACACCGATCTGTGTCCCCAGCTAAGCGTCAAAAGCCAGGGTTGGAGGATGAGAAACGATCTTTGCGGATGGATGTCGATTATCCTGAAATTTCTCTAGAATCCCAGAAGGGCCCCGATGACTTGTCTGGAGGCCCCTGAGCCAGTTAAAACTAACCAATTTCAGCAAGAGGCCCTACCTATCTCAAAACCTAGAGACACCAGGAGAGCCAATCCTCTCCAGCCCAGCAGGAAGACCCAGCTGAGCCTCCACAGCGCCCCGAGGAGGCAGAACTTTCTCCAACCGAGCAGGAAGGAGGTCCCAGCTACACATGTAGAGTCCGGGGAGGAGGTAGAACATTCTCTAACACAGCAGGAGGCCCCAGCTCAACCTCCGAAGCCCCCTGAGGACATAGAACTTTGTCCAACCCAGCAGCAGGTTCCAGATCCACCTGCACAGCCCCCGGAGGATGGAGAACTGTCTCTAACGCGGCAGGAGGCTCCAGCTCAAAGTGCACAGTCCCTCCTGTGGATGTCGAACCTTCTCCTGGTCAGCAGGAGCAGCCAGTTCAGAAGCCTGCTGGGTCTCGTGGGGAGTGTAAACCTTCTTCAGTTCAGCAAGAGGCCCCAAGTCAGGCTCCCGAGTTCCCTGTGAAGAGTATAGCTCAAACTCCACCACATCATGAGGTGACGGTTCAACCCCCAAGTCAGGACCAAGCTCACGATTATAACTTGCCCGTCGTTACAGTTGTAGCCCAGACGTAGCCCACTAACCTGCGGGTGTGGTCATTACCATAAGCACACGGCCTACCGTGGGGGCTGAAACTTCTCCAGGCCAGCAGGAGACCTCAGCCCAGCGTCCAGGCCTCCCTGTGGAGGCCGAACCTTCTCCCAGTGAGCAGGGGCAGCCAGCTCAGACTTCGTGGTGTCCCGAGGAGAGTGAACCTTGTCCAATCCAACAGGAGCAATCAGCTCAGGCTCCAGAGCATCACGAAGTGACAGTTTTACCTCCACGTCACCAACACACTAAGTATTCAAACTTGCCCAATATTAACCCCCCAGGGCTGCAGCTTACCATAACAATAGAGGCGGCTGCAGAGGTGGGGACTTTTCCAGTCTGCCACGAGTCCACAGCTCAGCCCTCATGGCCAACTCATGACGCCGAACCTTCTACAACCGAGCAGGAGGTGCCAACTCTGCCTCCAGGGCCTCCTGAACAGGTGGAGCCTTTTTCATTTCAACAAGAAGCTTCAGTTCGACCTGCAGCACCTATTGAGGGGGAGAAACCGTCCTTAACCCAGCGGCAGGCTGCGGCCGAAAATCCACAGACCACTGAGGAGGAGGAACCTTCTGCCACCCGGCAGGACCCCTAGGTCAGCCTCTAGAGCTCCCTATTGAAGTCGTAGCTCAACCTCTAGAGCCTCAAGAGGTAACAGCGTCCCCTGTAGGGCACGATCAAGTTCAGCCTCCAACATTGCACACTGTTGCTGGTAAATCTATGAATGTCTTGGTTACCACTAGGGTCCAGAGCTCACTGCTGAGGTTGAAACGTCAACCCCGCCGGAGGCCCCAGCTCAGTCCACAGTGTCTCCCGAAGAGTTTGGAACGTTGAGAGACCAGCAAGAGGTTACAGTCCGGCAGCTAAGCCCCTCTGAAGCGCATGGACACTCACCAGTCCATCAGGAGGCCCTCACTCAGCCCGAAGAGCTTCCGAAGCAACCTTCCCCAAGCCAGCAAGAGAGCTCAGCTCCGTCTCCCGAGCCCCCTGAGGGTGTTGAACCTCCAGCAGTCCAGCAGGACTACCCAACGCAGCCACCAGCATCCTCTTTGGAGGATTCAGGTCACAGTCCACTGAAGGACGAGATGACATTTTCACCACTAGGTCTGCCTTTTATCTCCAGAGGTCATGAGTCCACACTGCCTGGTACAACAGTTATGCATGTGCATGTGGAGCTCACCGTGACTCCTCCAGAGCCTAGTGCCCATGTGGAACCTTCTCCAGTCTGGCAGGAGGGCCCTGCGAAGCCTTCGGTTCGCGCCGGGCAGCTTGAATTTTCCCCATCCCAATCCCAACCCGCTTGCCAAACTCCAGAGTTCCCTTGAAAATGTTGAAATTGATCTAGCCCAGCGAGGGGCCTCAGCTCAGACTCCAGATCATCTTCAGGAGGTAGGCCCTTCTCCAGTCCAACAGGAGGCTCCTGCTGGGCCACCAGAGCCCTCTATGGACGTTGAACCACCTGTGAACCAGCAGGAGGCCCCAGGTCTGCCACTAGAGCCTCCTGAAGAGGAGCCCGAGCTTTAGCCCGTGCCCAGGACGCTGCAGCTCCACCTTCAGAGCCACCTAAAAAGGTGGAACCTTCCCCACCTCAGCAGGCGACCGCCATCTTAACCTGCAGAACTGCCTGAGAATGTAGACTCATCCCCGGACCACCAAGGGGCCCTTCCTCAGTCTCCAGGTCCCGCCAAGGAGGCAGAACCTCCTCCAGTTCTGCACGAGGTCCCAGCTTGGCCGGCAGAGTCCTCTGGGCTGGCCCCGGCTCAGCCTCCAGAGCCACCTAAGGACGTGGTAGCTCCACCACCAATGCATTATGAGATGACCGTTCCAACACAAACCAAGTCAGGATCAAGCTCAGAATCCAACGTTGCCCATTATCACATTTCAACCTTTGGACCGGGACATGACCAGCACTCCAGAACCCACTGGTCAGGCTGAACATTCTGCAGCCCTAAAGGAGACTACAGCTCCCTCTCCAAAGCCCCCCGGAGGTAACCTATCCACATGCACACTGGGCTCAGCCTCCGAACCTGACTCGAGTCACAGATCAACCTTTCCATCTGGCACTCCCCAAAACTCCAGAACCCACTGTGGAGGTTGAACACTCTCCAACAATGCACGAGAACCCAACTCAGCTTCCACGGCCACCTACAGAGGTCGTAGCTCAACCTCCGGTGTATGAAGATGAGACAGTTTCAACACCAGCATCACCTGTGCTTATAGCCCTGGCAGACCCGGGGGCCTTTGACGACACGGGAGCCTCTGCTGCCTCCCAGCTGTTGGTCCCAACACAGGAATGGCTCGAGAACTTGGTTCCATTCCCGGGCAAGGAGTCAGCTCAAAAGCTGCCCGCAGAGCCAGGGCACTTTGCTGTTCCACGTCCGGATCTGCATGACAAGCTGGCTTGGCCACGAAGGCTCCAAGACGTGGCTCCGATGCAAGATTGGGATCAGCATCAGGCCCTGGCTCTGCCTCCTCGACTCAAAAGATTCAAACTGTGGGCCTAGATCAGGCTGCAGACCACCAGTCATTTCAAATCCTGGTTCCGCATCTAGATAGTGAGAGTTCAGAAGCAGCAAAGTTTGTCCTTTCACCCCTGAATCCGAGGAAAGATCTAGCTCAGCATCCGCGGCTTGCTAAGGTTGTTCGAACTCCACACCGATCTGTGTCCCCAGCTAAGCGTCAAAAGCCAGGGTTGGAGGATGAGAAACGATCTTTGCGGATGGATGTCGATTATCCTGAAATTTCTCTAGAATCCCAGAAGGGCCCCGATGACTTGTCTGGAGGCCCCTGAGCCAGTTAAAACTAACCAATTTCAGCAAGAGGCCCTACCTATCTCAAAACCTAGAGACACCAGGAGAGCCAATCCTCTCCAGCCCAGCAGGAAGACCCAGCTGAGCCTCCACAGCGCCCCGAGGAGGCAGAACTTTCTCCAACCGAGCAGGAAGGAGGTCCCAGCTACACATGTAGAGTCCGGGGAGGAGGTAGAACATTCTCTAACACAGCAGGAGGCCCCAGCTCAACCTCCGAAGCCCCCTGAGGACATAGAACTTTGTCCAACCCAGCAGCAGGTTCCAGATCCACCTGCACAGCCCCCGGAGGATGGAGAACTGTCTCTAACGCGGCAGGAGGCTCCAGCTCAAAGTGCACAGTCCCTCCTGTGGATGTCGAACCTTCTCCTGGTCAGCAGGAGCAGCCAGTTCAGAAGCCTGCTGGGTCTCGTGGGGAGTGTAAACCTTCTTCAGTTCAGCAAGAGGCCCCAAGTCAGGCTCCCGAGTTCCCTGTGAAGAGTATAGCTCAAACTCCACCACATCATGAGGTGACGGTTCAACCCCCAAGTCAGGACCAAGCTCACGATTATAACTTGCCCGTCGTTACAGTTGTAGCCCAGACGTAGCCCACTAACCTGCGGGTGTGGTCATTACCATAAGCACACGGCCTACCGTGGGGGCTGAAACTTCTCCAGGCCAGCAGGAGACCTCAGCCCAGCGTCCAGGCCTCCCTGTGGAGGCCGAACCTTCTCCCAGTGAGCAGGGGCAGCCAGCTCAGACTTCGGGGTGTCCCGAGGAGAGTGAACCTTGTCCAATCCAACAGGAGCAATCAGCTCAGGCTCCAGAGCATCACGAAGTGACAGTTTTACCTCCACGTCACCAACACACTAAGTATTCAAACTTGCCCAATATTAACCCCCCAGGGCTGCAGCTTACCATAACAATAGAGGCGGCTGCAGAGGTGGGGACTTTTCCAGTCTGCCACGAGTCCACAGCTCAGCCCTCATGGCCAACTCATGACGCCGAACCTTCTACAACCCAGCAGGAGGTGCCAACTCTGCCTCCAGGGCCTCCTGAACAGGTGGAGCCTTTTTCATTTCAACAAGAAGCTTCAGTTCGACCTGCAGCACCTATTGAGGGGGAGAAACCGTCCTTAACCCAGCGGGAGGCTGCGGCCGAAAATCCACAGACCACTGAGGAGGAGGAACCTTCTGCCACCCGGCAGGACCCCTAGGTCAGCCTCTAGAGCTCCCTATTGAAGTCGTAGCTCAACCTCTAGAGCCTCAAGAGGTAACAGCGTCCCCTGTAGGGCACGATCAAGTTCAGCCTCCAACATTGCACACTGTTGCTGGTAAATCTATGAATGTCTTGGTTACCACTAGGGTCCAGAGCTCACTGCTGAGGTTGAAACGTCAACCCCACCGGAGGCCCCAGCTCAGTCCACAGTGTCTCCCGAAGAGTTTGGAACGTTGAGAGACCAGCAAGAGGTTACAGTCCGGCAGCTAAGCCCCTCTGAAGCGCATGGACATTCACCAGTCCATCAGGAGGCCCTCACTCAGCCCGAAGAGCTTCCGAAGCAACCTTCCCCAAGCCAGCAAGAGAGCTCAGCTCCGTCTCCCGAGCCCCCTGAGGGTGTTGAACCTCCAGCAGTCCAGCAGGACTACCCAACGCAGCCACCAGCATCCTCTTTGGAGGATTCAGGTCACAGTCCACTGAAGGACGAGATGACATTTTCACCACTAGGTCTGCCTTTTATCTCCAGAGGTCATGAGTCCACACTGCCTGGTACAACAGTTATGCATGTGCATGTGGAGCTCACCGTGACTCCTCCAGAGCCTAGTGCCCATGTGGAACCTTCTCCAGTCTGGCAGGAGGGCCCTGCGAAGCCTTCGGTTCGCGCCGGGCAGCTTGAATTTTCCCCATCCCAATCCCAACCCGCTTGCCAAACTCCAGAGTTCCCTTGAAAATGTTGAAATTGATCTAGCCCAGCGAGGGGCCTCAGCTCAGACTCCAGATCATCTTCAGGAGGTAGGCCCTTCTCCAGTCCAACAGGAGGCTCCTGCTGGGCCACCAGAGCCCTCTATGGACGTTGAACCACCTGTGAACCAGCAGGAGGCCCCAGGTCTGCCACTAGAGCCTCCTGAAGAGGAGCCCGAGCTTTAGCCCGTGCCCAGGACGCTGCAGCTCCACCTTCAGAGCCACCTAAAAAGGTGGAACCTTCCCCACCTCAGCAGGCGACCGCCATCTTAACCTGCAGAACTGCCTGAGAATGTAGACTCATCCCCGGACCACCAAGGGGCCCTTCCTCAGTCTCCAGGTCCCGCCAAGGAGGCAGAACCTCCTCCAGTTCTGCACGAGGTCCCAGCTTGGCCGGCAGAGTCCTCTGGGCTGGCCCCGGCTCAGCCTCCAGAGCCACCTAAGGACGTGGTAGCTCCACCACCAATGCATTATGAGATGACCGTTCCAACACAAACCAAGTCAGGATCAAGCTCAGAATCCAACGTTGCCCATTATCACATTTCAACCTTTGGACCGGGACATGACCAGCACTCCAGAACCCACTGGTCAGGCTGAACATTCTGCAGCCCTAAAGGAGACTACAGCTCCCTCTCCAAAGCCCCCCGGAGGTAACCTATCCACATGCACACTGGGCTCAGCCTCCGAACCTGACTCGAGTCACAGATCAACCTTTCCATCTGGCACTCCCCAAAACTCCAGAACCCACTGTGGAGGTTGAACACTCTCCAACAATGCACGAGAACCCAACTCAGCTTCCACGGCCACCTACAGAGGTCGTAGCTCAACCTCCGGTGTATGAAGATGAGACAGTTTCAACACCAGCATCACCTGTGCTTATAGCCCTGGCAGACCCGGGGGCCTTTGACGACACGGGAGCCTCTGCTGCCTCCCAGCTGTTGGTCCCAACACAGGAATGGCTCGAGAACTTGGTTCCATTCCCGGGCAAGGAGTCAGCTCAAAAGCTGCCCGCAGAGCCAGGGCACTTTGCTGTTCCACGTCCGGATCTGCATGACAAGCTGGCTTGGCCACGAAGGCTCCAAGACGTGGCTCCGATGCAAGATTGGGATCAGCATCAGGCCCTGGCTCTGCCTCCTCGACTCAAAAGATTCAAACTGTGGGCCTAGATCAGGCTGCAGACCACCAGTCATTTCAAATCCTGGTTCCGCATCTAGATAGTGAGAGTTCAGAAGCAGCAAAGTTTGTCCTTTCACCCCTGAATCCGAGGAAAGATCTAGCTCAGCATCCGCGGCTTGCTAAGGTTGTTCGAACTCCACACCGATCTGTGTCCCCAGCTAAGCGTCAAAAGCCAGGGTTGGAGGATGAGAAACGATCTTTGCGGATGGATGTCGATTATCCTGAAATTTCTCTAGAATCCCAGAAGGGCCCCGATGACTTGTCTGGAGGCCCCTGAGCCAGTTAAAACTAACCAATTTCAGCAAGAGGCCCTACCTATCTCAAAACCTAGAGACACCAGGAGAGCCAATCCTCTCCAGCCCAGCAGGAAGACCCAGCTGAGCCTCCACAGCGCCCCGAGGAGGCAGAACTTTCTCCAACCGAGCAGGAAGGAGGTCCCAGCTACACATGTAGAGTCCGGGGAGGAGGTAGAACATTCTCTAACACAGCAGGAGGCCCCAGCTCAACCTCTGAAGCCCCCTGAGGACATATAACTTTGTCCAACCCAGCAGCAGGTTCCAGATCCACCTGCACAGCCCCCGGAGGATGGAGAACTGTCTCTAACGCGGCAGGAGGCTCCAGCTCAAAGTGCACAGTCCCTCCTGTGGATGTCGAACCTTCTCCTGGTCAGCAGGAGCAGCCAGTTCAGAAGCCTGCTGGGTCTCGTGGGGAGTGTAAACCTTCTTCAGTTCAGCAAGAGGCCCCAACTCAGGCTCCCGAGTTCCCTGTGAAGAGTATAGCTCAAACTCCACCACATCATGAGGTGACGGTTCAACCCCCAAGTCAGGACCAAGCTCACGATTATAACTTGCCCGTCGTTACAGTTGTAGCCCAGACGTAGCCCACTAACCTGCGGGTGTGGTCATTACCATAAGCACACGGCCTACCGTGGGGGCTGAAACTTCTCCAGGCCAGCAGGAGACCTCAGCCCAGCGTCCAGGCCTCCCTGTGGAGGCCGAACCTTCTCCCAGTGAGCAGGGGCAGCCAGCTCAGACTTCGGGGTGTCCCGAGGAGAGTGAAGCTTGTCCAATCCAACAGGAGCATTCAGCTCAGGCTCCAGAGCATCACGAAGTGACAGTTTTACCTCCACGTCACCAACACACTAAGTATTCAAACTTGCCCAATATTAACCCCCCAGGGCTGCAGCTTACCATAACAATAGAGGCGGCTGCAGAGGTGGGGACTTTTCCAGTCTGCCAGGAGTCCACAGCTCAGCCCTCATGGCCAACTCATGACGCCGAACCTTCTACAACCCAGCAGGAGGTGCCAACTCTGCCTCCAGGGCCTCCTGAACAGGTGGAGCCTTTTTCATTTCAACAAGAAGCTTCAGTTCGACCTGCAGCACCTATTGAGGGGGAGAAACCGTCCTTAACCCAGCGGGAGGCTGCGGCCGAAAATCCACAGACCACTGAGGAGGAGGAACCTTCTGCCACCGGGCAGGACCCCTAGGTCAGCCTCTAGAGCTCCCTATTGAAGTCGTAGCTCAACCTCTAGAGCCTCAAGAGGTAACAGCGTCCCCTGTAGGGCACGATCAAGTTCAGCCTCCAACATTGCACACTGTTGCTGGTAAATCTATGAATGTCTTGGTTACCACTAGGGTCCAGAGCTCACTGCTGAGGTTGAAACGTCAACCCCGCCGGAGGCCCCAGCTCAGTCCACAGTGTCTCCCGAAGAGTTTGGAACGTTGAGAGACCAGCAAGAGGTTACAGTCCGGCAGCTAAGCCCCTCTGAAGCGCATGGACATTCACCAGTCCATCAGGAGGCCCTCACTCAGCCCGAAGAGCTTCCGAAGCAACCTTCCCCAAGCCAGCAAGAGAGCTCAGCTCCGTCTCCCGAGCCCCCTGAGGGTGTTGAACCTCCAGCAGTCCAGCAGGACTACCCAACGCAGCCACCAGCATCCTCTTTGGAGGATTCAGGTCACAGTCCACTGAAGGACGAGATGACATTTTCACCACTAGGTCTGCCTTTTATCTCCAGAGGTCATGAGTCCACACTGCCTGGTACAACAGTTATGCATGTGCATGTGGAGCTCACCGTGACTCCTCCAGAGCCTAGTGCCCATGTGGAACCTTCTCCAGTCTGGCAGGAGGGCCCTGCGAAGCCTTCGGTTCGCGCCGGGCAGCTTGAATTTTCCCCATCCCAATCCCAACCCGCTTGCCAAACTCCAGAGTTCCCTTGAAAATGTTGAAATTGATCTAGCCCAGCGAGGGGCCTCAGCTCAGACTCCAGATCATCTTCAGGAGGTAGGCCCTTCTCCAGTCCAACAGGAGGCTCCTGCTGGGCCACCAGAGCCCTCTATGGACGTTGAACCACCTGTGAACCAGCAGGAGGCCCCAGGTCTGCCACTAGAGCCTCCTGAAGAGGAGCCCGAGCTTTAGCCCGTGCCCAGGACGCTGCAGCTCCACCTTCAGAGCCACCTAAAAAGGTGGAACCTTCCCCACCTCAGCAGGCGACCGCCATCTTAACCTGCAGAACTGCCTGAGAATGTAGACTCATCCCCGGACCACCAAGGGGCCCTTCCTCAGTCTCCAGGTCCCGCCAAGGAGGCAGAACCTCCTCCAGTTCTGCACGAGGTCCCAGCTTGGCCGGCAGAGTCCTCTGGGCTGGCCCCGGCTCAGCCTCCAGAGCCACCTAAGGACGTGGTAGCTCCACCACCAATGCATTATGAGATGACCGTTCCAACACAAACCAAGTCAGGATCAAGCTCAGAATCCAACGTTGCCCATTATCACATTTCAACCTTTGGACCGGGACATGACCAGCACTCCAGAACCCACTGGTCAGGCTGAACATTCTGCAGCCCTAAAGGAGACTACAGCTCCCTCTCCAAAGCCCCCCGGAGGTAACCTATCCACATGCACACTGGGCTCAGCCTCCGAACCTGACTCGAGTCACAGATCAACCTTTCCATCTGGCACTCCCCAAAACTCCAGAACCCACTGTGGAGGTTGAACACTCTCCAACAATGCACGAGAACCCAACTCAGCTTCCACGGCCACCTACAGAGGTCGTAGCTCAACCTCCGGTGTATGAAGATGAGACAGTTTCAACACCAGCATCACCTGTGCTTATAGCCCTGGCAGACCCGGGGGCCTTTGACGACACGGGAGCCTCTGCTGCCTCCCAGCTGTTGGTCCCAACACAGGAATGGCTCGAGAACTTGGTTCCATTCCCGGGCAAGGAGTCAGCTCAAAAGCTGCCCGCAGAGCCAGGGCACTTTGCTGTTCCACGTCCGGATCTGCATGACAAGCTGGCTTGGCCACGAAGGCTCCAAGACGTGGCTCCGATGCAAGATTGGGATCAGCATCAGGCCCTGGCTCTGCCTCCTCGACTCAAAAGATTCAAACTGTGGGCCTAGATCAGGCTGCAGACCACCAGTCATTTCAAATCCTGGTTCCGCATCTAGATAGTGAGAGTTCAGAAGCAGCAAAGTTTGTCCTTTCACCCCTGAATCCGAGGAAAGATCTAGCTCAGCATCCGCGGCTTGCTAAGGTTGTTCGAACTCCACACCGATCTGTGTCCCCAGCTAAGCGTCAAAAGCCAGGGTTGGAGGATGAGAAACGATCTTTGCGGATGGATGTCGATTATCCTGAAATTTCTCTAGAATCCCAGAAGGGCCCCGATGACTTGTCTGGAGGCCCCTGAGCCAGTTAAAACTAACCAATTTCAGCAAGAGGCCCTACCTATCTCAAAACCTAGAGACACCAGGAGAGCCAATCCTCTCCAGCCCAGCAGGAAGACCCAGCTGAGCCTCCACAGCGCCCCGAGGAGGCAGAACTTTCTCCAACCGAGCAGGAAGGAGGTCCCAGCTACACATGTAGAGTCCGGGGAGGAGGTAGAACATTCTCTAACACAGCAGGAGGCCCCAGCTCAACCTCTGAAGCCCCCTGAGGACATATAACTTTGTCCAACCCAGCAGCAGGTTCCAGATCCACCTGCACAGCCCCCGGAGGATGGAGAACTGTCTCTAACGCGGCAGGAGGCTCCAGCTCAAAGTGCACAGTCCCTCCTGTGGATGTCGAACCTTCTCCTGGTCAGCAGGAGCAGCCAGTTCAGAAGCCTGCTGGGTCTCGTGGGGAGTGTAAACCTTCTTCAGTTCAGCAAGAGGCCCCAACTCAGGCTCCCGAGTTCCCTGTGAAGAGTATAGCTCAAACTCCACCACATCATGAGGTGACGGTTCAACCCCCAAGTCAGGACCAAGCTCACGATTATAACTTGCCCGTCGTTACAGTTGTAGCCCAGACGTAGCCCACTAACCTGCGGGTGTGGTCATTACCATAAGCACACGGCCTACCGTGGGGGCTGAAACTTCTCCAGGCCAGCAGGAGACCTCAGCCCAGCGTCCAGGCCTCCCTGTGGAGGCCGAACCTTCTCCCAGTGAGCAGGGGCAGCCAGCTCAGACTTCGGGGTGTCCCGAGGAGAGTGAAGCTTGTCCAATCCAACAGGAGCATTCAGCTCAGGCTCCAGAGCATCACGAAGTGACAGTTTTACCTCCACGTCACCAACACACTAAGTATTCAAACTTGCCCAATATTAACCCCCCAGGGCTGCAGCTTACCATAACAATAGAGGCGGCTGCAGAGGTGGGGACTTTTCCAGTCTGCCAGGAGTCCACAGCTCAGCCCTCATGGCCAACTCATGACGCCGAACCTTCTACAACCCAGCAGGAGGTGCCAACTCTGCCTCCAGGGCCTCCTGAACAGGTGGAGCCTTTTTCATTTCAACAAGAAGCTTCAGTTCGACCTGCAGCACCTATTGAGGGGGAGAAACCGTCCTTAACCCAGCGGCAGGCTGCGGCCGAAAATCCACAGACCACTGAGGAGGAGGAACCTTCTGCCACCGGGCAGGACCCCTAGGTCAGCCTCTAGAGCTCCCTATTGAAGTCGTAGCTCAACCTCTAGAGCCTCAAGAGGTAACAGCGTCCCCTGTAGGGCACGATCAAGTTCAGCCTCCAACATTGCACACTGTTGCTGGTAAATCTATGAATGTCTTGGTTACCACTAGGGTCCAGAGCTCACTGCTGAGGTTGAAACGTCAACCCCACCGGAGGCCCCAGCTCAGTCCACAGTGTCTCCCGAAGAGTTTGGAACGTTGAGAGACCAGCAAGAGGTTACAGTCCGGCAGCTAAGCCCCTCTGAAGCGCATGGACATTCACCAGTCCATCAGGAGGCCCTCACTCAGCCCGAAGAGCTTCCGAAGCAACCTTCCCCAAGCCAGCAAGAGAGCTCAGCTCCGTCTCCCGAGCCCCCTGAGGGTGTTGAACCTCCAGCAGTCCAGCAGGACTACCCAACGCAGCCACCAGCATCCTCTTTGGAGGATTCAGGTCACAGTCCACTGAAGGACGAGATGACATTTTCACCACTAGGTCTGCCTTTTATCTCCAGAGGTCATGAGTCCACACTGCCTGGTACAACAGTTATGCATGTGCATGTGGAGCTCACCGTGACTCCTCCAGAGCCTAGTGCCCATGTGGAACCTTCTCCAGTCTGGCAGGAGGGCCCTGCGAAGCCTTCGGTTCGCGCCGGGCAGCTTGAATTTTCCCCATCCCAATCCCAACCCGCTTGCCAAACTCCAGAGTTCCCTTGAAAATGTTGAAATTGATCTAGCCCAGCGAGGGGCCTCAGCTCAGACTCCAGATCATCTTCAGGAGGTAGGCCCTTCTCCAGTCCAACAGGAGGCTCCTGCTGGGCCACCAGAGCCCTCTATGGACGTTGAACCACCTGTGAACCAGCAGGAGGCCCCAGGTCTGCCACTAGAGCCTCCTGAAGAGGAGCCCGAGCTTTAGCCCGTGCCCAGGACGCTGCAGCTCCACCTTCAGAGCCACCTAAAAAGGTGGAACCTTCCCCACCTCAGCAGGCGACCGCCATCTTAACCTGCAGAACTGCCTGAGAATGTAGACTCATCCCCGGACCACCAAGGGGCCCTTCCTCAGTCTCCAGGTCCCGCCAAGGAGGCAGAACCTCCTCCAGTTCTGCACGAGGTCCCAGCTTGGCCGGCAGAGTCCTCTGGGCTGGCCCCGGCTCAGCCTCCAGAGCCACCTAAGGACGTGGTAGCTCCACCACCAATGCATTATGAGATGACCGTTCCAACACAAACCAAGTCAGGATCAAGCTCAGAATCCAACGTTGCCCATTATCACATTTCAACCTTTGGACCGGGACATGACCAGCACTCCAGAACCCACTGGTCAGGCTGAACATTCTGCAGCCCTAAAGGAGACTACAGCTCCCTCTCCAAAGCCCCCCGGAGGTAACCTATCCACATGCACACTGGGCTCAGCCTCCGAACCTGACTCGAGTCACAGATCAACCTTTCCATCTGGCACTCCCCAAAACTCCAGAACCCACTGTGGAGGTTGAACACTCTCCAACAATGCACGAGAACCCAACTCAGCTTCCACGGCCACCTACAGAGGTCGTAGCTCAACCTCCGGTGTATGAAGATGAGACAGTTTCAACACCAGCATCACCTGTGCTTATAGCCCTGGCAGACCCGGGGGCCTTTGACGACACGGGAGCCTCTGCTGCCTCCCAGCTGTTGGTCCCAACACAGGAATGGCTCGAGAACTTGGTTCCATTCCCGGGCAAGGAGTCAGCTCAAAAGCTGCCCGCAGAGCCAGGGCACTTTGCTGTTCCACGTCCGGATCTGCATGACAAGCTGGCTTGGCCACGAAGGCTCCAAGACGTGGCTCCGATGCAAGATTGGGATCAGCATCAGGCCCTGGCTCTGCCTCCTCGACTCAAAAGATTCAAACTGTGGGCCTAGATCAGGCTGCAGACCACCAGTCATTTCAAATCCTGGTTCCGCATCTAGATAGTGAGAGTTCAGAAGCAGCAAAGTTTGTCCTTTCACCCCTGAATCCGAGGAAAGATCTAGCTCAGCATCCGCGGCTTGCTAAGGTTGTTCGAACTCCACACCGATCTGTGTCCCCAGCTAAGCGTCAAAAGCCAGGGTTGGAGGATGAGAAACGATCTTTGCGGATGGATGTCGATTATCCTGAAATTTCTCTAGAATCCCAGAAGGGCCCCGATGACTTGTCTGGAGGCCCCTGAGCCAGTTAAAACTAACCAATTTCAGCAAGAGGCCCTACCTATCTCAAAACCTAGAGACACCAGGAGAGCCAATCCTCTCCAGCCCAGCAGGAAGACCCAGCTGAGCCTCCACAGCGCCCCGAGGAGGCAGAACTTTCTCCAACCGAGCAGGAAGGAGGTCCCAGCTACACATGTAGAGTCCGGGGAGGAGGTAGAACATTCTCTAACACAGCAGGAGGCCCCAGCTCAACCTCCGAAGCCCCCTGAGGACATAGAACTTTGTCCAACCCAGCAGCAGGTTCCAGATCCACCTGCACAGCCCCCGGAGGATGGAGAACTGTCTCTAACGCGGCAGGAGGCTCCAGCTCAAAGTGCACAGTCCCTCCTGTGGATGTCGAACCTTCTCCTGGTCAGCAGGAGCAGCCAGTTCAGAAGCCTGCTGGGTCTCGTGGGGAGTGTAAACCTTCTTCAGTTCAGCAACAGGCCCCAACTCAGGCTCCCGAGTTCCCTGTGAAGAGTATAGCTCAAACTCCACCACATCATGAGGTGACGGTTCAACCCCCAAGTCAGGACCAAGCTCACGATTATAACTTGCCCGTCGTTACAGTTGTAGCCCAGACGTAGCCCACTAACCTGCGGGTGTGGTCATTACCATAAGCACACGGCCTACCGTGGGGGCTGAAACTTCTCCAGGCCAGCAGGAGACCTCAGCCCAGCGTCCAGGCCTCCCTGTGGAGGCCGAACCTTCTCCCAGTGAGCAGGGGCAGCCAGCTCAGACTTCGGGGTGTCCCGAGGAGAGTGAAGCTTGTCCAATCCAACAGGAGCATTCAGCTCAGGCTCCAGAGCATCACGAAGTGACAGTTTTACCTCCACGTCACCAACACACTAAGTATTCAAACTTGCCCAATATTAACCCCCCAGGGCTGCAGCTTACCATAACAATAGAGGCGGCTGCAGAGGTGGGGACTTTTCCAGTCTGCCAGGAGTCCA
The DNA here is from genome assembly GCF_027409185.1 of Cynocephalus volans. Lineage (NCBI taxonomy): Eukaryota > Metazoa > Chordata > Mammalia > Dermoptera > Cynocephalidae > Cynocephalus > Cynocephalus volans. The sequence continues at coordinate 83,254,892 of NC_084471.1, forward strand.
CAGCTCAGCCCTCATGGCCAACTCATGACGCCGAACCTTCTACAACCCAGCAGGAGGTGCCAACTCTGCCTCCAGGGCCTCCTGAACAGGTGGAGCCTTTTTCATTTCAACAAGAAGCTTCAGTTCGACCTGCAGCACCTATTGAGGGGGAGAAACCGTCCTTAACCCAGCGGCAGGCTGCGGCCGAAAATCCACAGACCACTGAGGAGGAGGAACCTTCTGCCACCCGGCAGGACCCCTAGGTCAGCCTCTAGAGCTCCCTATTGAAGTCGTAGCTCAACCTCTAGAGCCTCAAGAGGTAACAGCGTCCCCTGTAGGGCACGATCAAGTTCAGCCTCCAACATTGCACACTGTTGCTGGTAAATCTATGAATGTCTTGGTTACCACTAGGGTCCAGAGCTCACTGCTGAGGTTGAAACGTCAACCCCGCCGGAGGCCCCAGCTCAGTCCACAGTGTCTCCCGAAGAGTTTGGAACGTTGAGAGACCAGCAAGAGGTTACAGTCCGGCAGCTAAGCCCCTCTGAAGCGCATGGACATTCACCAGTCCATCAGGAGGCCCTCACTCAGCCCGAAGAGCTTCCGAAGCAACCTTCCCCAAGCCAGCAAGAGAGCTCAGCTCCGTCTCCCGAGCCCCCTGAGGGTGTTGAACCTCCAGCAGTCCAGCAGGACTACCCAACGCAGCCACCAGCATCCTCTTTGGAGGATTCAGGTCACAGTCCACTGAAGGACGAGATGACATTTTCACCACTAGGTCTGCCTTTTATCTCCAGAGGTCATGAGTCCACACTGCCTGGTACAACAGTTATGCATGTGCATGTGGAGCTCACCGTGACTCCTCCAGAGCCTAGTGCCCATGTGGAACCTTCTCCAGTCTGGCAGGAGGGCCCTGCGAAGCCTTCGGTTCGCGCCGGGCAGCTTGAATTTTCCCCATCCCAATCCCAACCCGCTTGCCAAACTCCAGAGTTCCCTTGAAAATGTTGAAATTGATCTAGCCCAGCGAGGGGCCTCAGCTCAGACTCCAGATCATCTTCAGGAGGTAGGCCCTTCTCCAGTCCAACAGGAGGCTCCTGCTGGGCCACCAGAGCCCTCTATGGACGTTGAACCACCTGTGAACCAGCAGGAGGCCCCAGGTCTGCCACTAGAGCCTCCTGAAGAGGAGCCTGAGCTTTAGCCCGTGCCCAGGACGCTGCAGCTCCACCTTCAGAGCCACCTAAAAAGGTGGAACCTTCCCCACCTCAGCAGGCGACCGCCATCTTAACCTGCAGAACTGCCTGAGAATGTAGACTCATCCCCGGACCACCAAGGGGCCCTTCCTCAGTCTCCAGGTCCCGCCAAGGAGGCAGAACCTCCTCCAGTTCTGCACGAGGTCCCAGCTTGGCCGGCAGAGTCCTCTGGGCTGGCCCCGGCTCAGCCTCCAGAGCCACCTAAGGACGTGGTAGCTCCACCACCAATGCATTATGAGATGACCGTTCCAACACAAACCAAGTCAGGATCAAGCTCAGAATCCAACGTTGCCCATTATCACATTTCAACCTTTGGACCGGGACATGACCAGCACTCCAGAACCCACTGGTCAGGCTGAACATTCTGCAGCCCTAAAGGAGACTACAGCTCCCTCTCCAAAGCCCCCCGGAGGTAACCTATCCACATGCACACTGGGCTCAGCCTCCGAACCTGACTCGAGTCACAGATCAACCTTTCCATCTGGCACTCCCCAAAACTCCAGAACCCACTGTGGAGGTTGAACACTCTCCAACAATGCACGAGAACCCAACTCAGCTTCCACGGCCACCTACAGAGGTCGTAGCTCAACCTCCGGTGTATGAAGATGAGACAGTTTCAACACCAGCATCACCTGTGCTTATAGCCCTGGCAGACCCGGGGGCCTTTGACGACACGGGAGCCTCTGCTGCCTCCCAGCTGTTGGTCCCAACACAGGAATGGCTCGAGAACTTGGTTCCATTCCCGGGCAAGGAGTCAGCTCAAAAGCTGCCCGCAGAGCCAGGGCACTTTGCTGTTCCACGTCCGGATCTGCATGACAAGCTGGCTTGGCCACGAAGGCTCCAAGACGTGGCTCCGATGCAAGATTGGGATCAGCATCAGGCCCTGGCTCTGCCTCCTCGACTCAAAAGATTCAAACTGTGGGCCTAGATCAGGCTGCAGACCACCAGTCATTTCAAATCCTGGTTCCGCATCTAGATAGTGAGAGTTCAGAAGCAGCAAAGTTTGTCCTTTCACCCCTGAATCCGAGGAAAGATCTAGCTCAGCATCCGCGGCTTGCTAAGGTTGTTCGAACTCCACACCGATCTGTGTCCCCAGCTAAGCGTCAAAAGCCAGGGTTGGAGGATGAGAAACGATCTTTGCGGATGGATGTCGATTATCCTGAAATTTCTCTAGAATCCCAGAAGGGCCCCGATGACTTGTCTGGAGGCCCCTGAGCCAGTTAAAACTAACCAATTTCAGCAAGAGGCCCTACCTATCTCAAAACCTAGAGACACCAGGAGAGCCAATCCTCTCCAGCCCAGCAGGAAGACCCAGCTGAGCCTCCACAGCGCCCCGAGGAGGCAGAAGTTTCTCCAACCGAGCAGGAAGGAGGTCCCAGCTACACATGTTGAGTCCGGGGAGGAGGTAGAACATTCTCTAACACAGCAGGAGGCCCCAGCTCAACCTCCGAAGCCCCCTGAGGACATAGAACTTTGTCCAACCCAGCAGCAGGTTCCAGATCCACCTGCACAGCCCCCGGAGGATGGAGAACTGTCTCTAACGCGTGGCAGGAGGCTCCAGCTCAAAGTGCACAGTCCCTCCTGTGGATGTCGAACCTTCTCCTGGTCAGCAGGAGCAGCCAGTTCAGAAGCCTGCTGGGTCTCCTGGGGAGTGTAAACCTTCTTCAGTTCAGCAAGAGGCCCCAAGTCAGGCTCCCGAGTTCCCTGTGAAGAGTATAGCTCAAACTCCACCACATCATGAGGTGACGGTTCAACCCCCAAGTCAGGACCAAGCTCACGATTATAACTTGCCCGTCGTTACAGTTGTAGCCCAGACGTAGCCCACTAACCTGCGGGTGTGGTCATTACCATAAGCACACGGCCTACCGTGGGGGCTGAAACTTCTCCAGGCCAGCAGGAGACCTCAGCCCAGCGTCCAGGCCTCCCTGTGGAGGCCGAACCTTCTCCCAGTGAGCAGAGGCAGCCAGCTCAGACTTCGGGGTGTCCCGAGGAGAGTGAACCTTGTCCAATCCAACAGGAGCAATCAGCTCAGGCTCCAGAGCATCACGAAGTGACAGTTTTACCTCCACGTCACCAACACACTAAGTATTCAAACTTGCCCAATATTAACCCCCCAGGGCTGCAGCTTACCATAACAATAGAGGCGGCTGCAGAGGTGGGGACTTTTCCAGTCTGCCAGGAGTCCACAGCTCAGCCCTCATGGCCAACTCATGACGCCGAACCTTCTACAACCCAGCAGGAGGTGCCAACTCTGCCTCCAGGGCCTCCTGAACAGGTGGAGCCTTTTTCATTTCAACAAGAAGCTTCAGTTCGACCTGCAGCACCTATTGAGGGGGAGAATCTGTCCTTAACCCAGCGGGAGGCTGCGGCCGAAAATCCACAGACCACTGAGGAGGAGGAACCTTCTGCCACCCGGCAGGACACCTAGGTCAGCCTCTAGAGCTCCCTATTGAAGTCGTAGCTCAACCTCTAGAGCCTCAAGAGGTAACAGCGTCCCCTGTAGGGCACGATCAAGTTCAGCCTCCAACATTGCACACTGTTGCTGGTAAATCTATGAATGTCTTGGTTACCACTAGGGTCCAGAGCTCACTGCTGAGGTTGAAACGTCAACCCCGCCGGAGGCCCCAGCTCAGTCCACAGTGTCTCCCGAAGAGTTTGGAACGTTGAGAGACCAGCAAGAGGTTACAGTCCGGCAGCTAAGCCCCTCTGAAGCGCATGGACACTCACCAGTCCATCAGGAGGCCCTCACTCAGCCCGAAGAGCTTCCGAAGCAACCTTCCCCAAGCCAGCAAGAGAGCTCAGCTCCGTCTCCCGAGCCCCCTGAGGGTGTTGAACCTCCAGCAGTCCAGCAGGACTACCCAACGCAGCCACCAGCATCCTCTTTGGAGGATTCAGGTCACAGTCCACTGAAGGACGAGATGACATTTTCACCACTAGGTCTGCCTTTTATCTCCAGAGGTCATGAGTCCACACTGCCTGGTACAACAGTTATGCATGTGCATGTGGAGCTCACCGTGACTCCTCCAGAGCCTAGTGCCCATGTGGAACCTTCTCCAGTCTGGCAGGAGGGCCCTGCGAAGCCTTCGGTTCGCGCCGGGCAGCTTGAATTTTCCCCATCCCAATCCCAACCCGCTTGCCAAACTCCAGAGTTCCCTTGAAAATGTTGAAATTGATCTAGCCCAGCGAGGGGCCTCAGCTCAGACTCCAGATCATCTTCAGGAGGTAGGCCCTTCTCCAGTCCAACAGGAGGCTCCTGCTGGGCCACCAGAGCCCTCTATGGACGTTGAACCACCTGTGAACCAGCAGGAGGCCCCAGGTCTGCCACTAGAGCCTCCTGAAGAGGAGCCCGAGCTTTAGCCCGTGCCCAGGACGCTGCAGCTCCACCTTCAGAGCCACCTAAAAAGGTGGAACCTTCCCCACCTCAGCAGGCGACCGCCATCTTAACCTGCAGAACTGCCTGAGAATGTAGACTCATCCCCGGACCACCAAGGGGCCCTTCCTCAGTCTCCAGGTCCCGCCAAGGAGGCAGAACCTCCTCCAGTTCTGCACGAGGTCCCAGCTTGGCCGGCAGAGTCCTCTGGGCTGGCCCCGGCTCAGCCTCCAGAGCCACCTAAGGACGTGGTAGCTCCACCACCAATGCATTATGAGATGACCGTTCCAACACAAACCAAGTCAGGATCAAGCTCAGAATCCAACGTTGCCCATTATCACATTTCAACCTTTGGACCGGGACATGACCAGCACTCCAGAACCCACTGGTCAGGCTGAACATTCTGCAGCCCTAAAGGAGACTACAGCTCCCTCTCCAAAGCCCCCCGGAGGTAACCTATCCACATGCACACTGGGCTCAGCCTCCGAACCTGACTCGAGTCACAGATCAACCTTTCCATCTGGCACTCCCCAAAACTCCAGAACCCACTGTGGAGGTTGAACACTCTCCAACAATGCACGAGAACCCAACTCAGCTTCCACGGCCACCTACAGAGGTCGTAGCTCAACCTCCGGTGTATGAAGATGAGACAGTTTCAACACCAGCATCACCTGTGCTTATAGCCCTGGCAGACCCGGGGGCCTTTGACGACACGGGAGCCTCTGCTGCCTCCCAGCTGTTGGTCCCAACACAGGAATGGCTCGAGAACTTGGTTCCATTCCCGGGCAAGGAGTCAGCTCAAAAGCTGCCCGCAGAGCCAGGGCACTTTGCTGTTCCACGTCCGGATCTGCATGACAAGCTGGCTTGGCCACGAAGGCTCCAAGACGTGGCTCCGATGCAAGATTGGGATCAGCATCAGGCCCTGGCTCTGCCTCCTCGACTCAAAAGATTCAAACTGTGGGCCTAGATCAGGCTGCAGACCACCAGTCATTTCAAATCCTGGTTCCGCATCTAGATAGTGAGAGTTCAGAAGCAGCAAAGTTTGTCCTTTCACCCCTGAATCCGAGGAAAGATCTAGCTCAGCATCCGCGGCTTGCTAAGGTTGTTCGAACTCCACACCGATCTGTGTCCCCAGCTAAGCGTCAAAAACCAGGGTTGGAGGATGAGAAACGATCTTTGCGGATGGATGTCGATTATCCTGAAATTTCTCTAGAATCCCAGAAGGGCCCCGATGACTTGTCTGGAGGCCCCTGAGCCAGTTAAAACTAACCAATTTCAGCAAGAGGCCCTACCTATCTCAAAACCTAGAGACACCAGGAGAGCCAATCCTCTCCAGCCCAGCAGGAAGACCCAGCTGAGCCTCCACAGCGCCCCGAGGAGGCAGAAGTTTCTCCAACCGAGCAGGAAGGAGGTCCCAGCTACATATGTTGAGTCCGGGGAGGAGGTAGAACATTCTCTAACACAGCAGGAGGCCCCAGCTCAACCTCCGAAGCCCCCTGAGGACATAGAACTTTGTCCAACCCAGCAGCAGGTTCCAGATCCACCTGCACAGCCCCCGGAGGATGGAGAACTGTCTCTAACGCGCGGCAGGAGGCTCCAGCTCAAAGTGCACAGTCCCTCCTGTGGATGTCGAACCTTCTCCTGGTCAGCAGGAGCAGCCAGTTCAGAAGCCTGCTGGGTCTCCTGGGGAGTGTAAACCTTCTTCAGTTCAGCAAGAGGCCCCAAGTCAGGCTCCCGAGTTCCCTGTGAAGAGTATAGCTCAAACTCCACCACATCATGAGGTGACGGTTCAACCCCCAAGTCAGGACCAAGCTCACGATTATAACTTGCCCGTCGTTACAGTTGTAGCCCAGACGTAGCCCACTAACCTGCGGGTGTGGTCATTACCATAAGCACACGGCCTACCGTGGGGGCTGAAACTTCTCCAGGCCAGCAGGAGACCTCAGCCCAGCGTCCAGGCCTCCCTGTGGAGGCCGAACCTTCTCCCAGTGAGCAGAGGCAGCCAGCTCAGACTTCGGGGTGTCCCGAGGAGAGTGAACCTTGTCCAATCCAACAGGAGCAATCAGCTCAGGCTCCAGAGCATCACGAAGTGACAGTTTTACCTCCACGTCACCAACACACTAAGTATTCAAACTTGCCCAATATTAACCCCCCAGGGCTGCAGCTTACCATAACAATAGAGGCGGCTGCAGAGGTGGGGACTTTTCCAGTCTGCCACGAGTCCACAGCTCAGCCCTCATGGCCAACTCATGACGCCGAACCTTCTACAACCCAGCAGGAGGTGCCAACTCTGCCTCCAGGGCCTCCTGAACAGGTGGAGCCTTTTTCATTTCAACAAGAAGCTTCAGTTCGACCTGCAGCACCTATTGAGGGGGAGAAACCGTCCTTAACCCAGCGGCAGGCTGCGGCCGAAAATCCACAGACCACTGAGGAGGAGGAACCTTCTGCCACCCGGCAGGACCCCTAGGTCAGCCTCTAGAGCTCCCTATTGAAGTCGTAGCTCAACCTCTAGAGCCTCAAGAGGTAACAGCGTCCCCTGTAGGGCACGATCAAGTTCAGCCTCCAACATTGCACACTGTTGCTGGTAAATCTATGAATGTCTTGGTTACCACTAGGGTCCAGAGCTCACTGCTGAGGTTGAAACGTCAACCCCGCCGGAGGCCCCAGCTCAGTCCACAGTGTCTCCCGAAGAGTTTGGAACGTTGAGAGACCAGCAAGAGGTTACAGTCCGGCAGCTAAGCCCCTCTGAAGCGCATGGACACTCACCAGTCCATCAGGAGGCCCTCACTCAGCCCGAAGAGCTTCCGAAGCAACCTTCCCCAAGCCAGCAAGAGAGCTCAGCTCCGTCTCCCGAGCCCCCTGAGGGTGTTGAACCTCCAGCAGTCCAGCAGGACTACCCAACGCAGCCACCAGCATCCTCTTTGGAGGATTCAGGTCACAGTCCACTGAAGGACGAGATGACATTTTCACCACTAGGTCTGCCTTTTATCTCCAGAGGTCATGAGTCCACACTGCCTGGTACAACAGTTATGCATGTGCATGTGGAGCTCACCGTGACTCCTCCAGAGCCTAGTGCCCATGTGGAACCTTCTCCAGTCTGGCAGGAGGGCCCTGCGAAGCCTTCGGTTCGCGCCGGGCAGCTTGAATTTTCCCCATCCCAATCCCAACCCGCTTGCCAAACTCCAGAGTTCCCTTGAAAATGTTGAAATTGATCTAGCCCAGCGAGGGGCCTCAGCTCAGACTCCAGATCATCTTCAGGAGGTAGGCCCTTCTCCAGTCCAACAGGAGGCTCCTGCTGGGCCACCAGAGCCCTCTATGGACGTTGAACCACCTGTGAACCAGCAGGAGGCCCCAGGTCTGCCACTAGAGCCTCCTGAAGAGGAGCCCGAGCTTTAGCCCGTGCCCAGGACGCTGCAGCTCCACCTTCAGAGCCACCTAAAAAGGTGGAACCTTCCCCACCTCAGCAGGCGACCGCCATCTTAACCTGCAGAACTGCCTGAGAATGTAGACTCATCCCCGGACCACCAAGGGGCCCTTCCTCAGTCTCCAGGTCCCGCCAAGGAGGCAGAACCTCCTCCAGTTCTGCACGAGGTCCCAGCTTGGCCGGCAGAGTCCTCTGGGCTGGCCCCGGCTCAGCCTCCAGAGCCACCTAAGGACGTGGTAGCTCCACCACCAATGCATTATGAGATGACCGTTCCAACACAAACCAAGTCAGGATCAAGCTCAGAATCCAACGTTGCCCATTATCACATTTCAACCTTTGGACCGGGACATGACCAGCACTCCAGAACCCACTGGTCAGGCTGAACATTCTGCAGCCCTAAAGGAGACTACAGCTCCCTCTCCAAAGCCCCCCGGAGGTAACCTATCCACATGCACACTGGGCTCAGCCTCCGAACCTGACTCGAGTCACAGATCAACCTTTCCATCTGGCACTCCCCAAAACTCCAGAACCCACTGTGGAGGTTGAACACTCTCCAACAATGCACGAGAACCCAACTCAGCTTCCACGGCCACCTACAGAGGTCGTAGCTCAACCTCCGGTGTATGAAGATGAGACAGTTTCAACACCAGCATCACCTGTGCTTATAGCCCTGGCAGACCCGGGGGCCTTTGACGACACGGGAGCCTCTGCTGCCTCCCAGCTGTTGGTCCCAACACAGGAATGGCTCGAGAACTTGGTTCCATTCCCGGGCAAGGAGTCAGCTCAAAAGCTGCCCGCAGAGCCAGGGCACTTTGCTGTTCCACGTCCGGATCTGCATGACAAGCTGGCTTGGCCACGAAGGCTCCAAGACGTGGCTCCGATGCAAGATTGGGATCAGCATCAGGCCCTGGCTCTGCCTCCTCGACTCAAAAGATTCAAACTGTGGGCCTAGATCAGGCTGCAGACCACCAGTCATTTCAAATCCTGGTTCCGCATCTAGATAGTGAGAGTTCAGAAGCAGCAAAGTTTGTCCTTTCACCCCTGAATCCGAGGAAAGATCTAGCTCAGCATCCGCGGCTTGCTAAGGTTGTTCGAACTCCACACCGATCTGTGTCCCCAGCTAAGCGTCAAAAACCAGGGTTGGAGGATGAGAAACGATCTTTGCGGATGGATGTCGATTATCCTGAAATTTCTCTAGAATCCCAGAAGGGCCCCGATGACTTGTCTGGAGGCCCCTGAGCCAGTTAAAACTAACCAATTTCAGCAAGAGGCCCTACCTATCTCAAAACCTAGAGACACCAGGAGAGCCAATCCTCTCCAGCCCAGCAGGAAGACCCAGCTGAGCCTCCACAGCGCCCCGAGGAGGCAGAAGTTTCTCCAACCGAGCAGGAAGGAGGTCCCAGCTACGTATGTTGAGTCCGGGGAGGAGGTAGAACATTCTCTAACACAGCAGGAGGCCCCAGCTCAACCTCCGAAGCCCCCTGAGGACATAGAACTTTGTCCAACCCAGCAGCAGGTTCCAGATCCACCTGCACAGCCCCCGGAGGATGGAGAACTGTCTCTAACGCGCGGCAGGAGGCTCCAGCTCAAAGTGCACAGTCCCTCCTGTGGATGTCGAACCTTCTCCTGGTCAGCAGGAGCAGCCAGTTCAGAAGCCTGCTGGGTCTCCTGGGGAGTGTAAACCTTCTTCAGTTCAGCAAGAGGCCCCAAGTCAGGCTCCCGAGTTCCCTGTGAAGAGTATAGCTCAAACTCCACCACATCATGAGGTGACGGTTCAACCCCCAAGTCAGGACCAAGCTCACGATTATAACTTGCCCGTCGTTACAGTTGTAGCCCAGACGTAGCCCACTAACCTGCGGGTGTGGTCATTACCATAAGCACACGGCCTACCGTGGGGGCTGAAACTTCTCCAGGCCAGCAGGAGACCTCAGCCCAGCGTCCAGGCCTCCCTGTGGAGGCCGAACCTTCTCCCAGTGAGCAGGGGCAGCCAGCTCAGACTTCGGGGTGTCCCGAGGAGAGTGAACCTTGTCCAATCCAACAGGAGCAATCAGCTCAGGCTCCAGAGCATCACGAAGTGACAGTTTTACCTCCACGTCACCAACACACTAAGTATTCAAACTTGCCCAATATTAACCCCCCAGGGCTGCAGCTTACCATAACAATAGAGGCGGCTGCAGAGGTGGGGACTTTTCCAGTCTGCCACGAGTCCACAGCTCAGCCCTCATGGCCAACTCATGATGCCGAACCTTCTACAACCCAGCAGGAGGTGCCAACTCTGCCTCCAGGGCCTCCTGAACAGGTGGAGCCTTTTTCATTTCAACAAGAAGCTTCAGTTCGACCTGCAGCACCTATTGAGGGGGAGAAACCGTCCTTAACCCAGCGGGAGGCTGCGGCCGAAAATCCACAGACCACTGAGGAGGAGGAACCTTCTGCCACCCGGCAGGACACCTAGGTCAGCCTCTAGAGCTCCCTATTGAAGTCGTAGCTCAACCTCTAGAGCCTCAAGAGGTAACAGCGTCCCCTGTAGGGCACGATCAAGTTCAGCCTCCAACATTGCACACTGTTGCTGGTAAATCTATGAATGTCTTGGTTACCACTAGGGTCCAGAGCTCACTGCTGAGGTTGAAACGTCAACCCCGCCGGAGGCCCCAGCTCAGTCCACAGTGTCTCCCGAAGAGTTTGGAACGTTGAGAGACCAGCAAGAGGTTACAGTCCGGCAGCTAAGCCCCTCTGAAGCGCATGGACACTCACCAGTCCATCAGGAGGCCCTCACTCAGCCCGAAGAGCTTCCGAAGCAACCTTCCCCAAGCCAGCAAGAGAGCTCAGCTCCGTCTCCCGAGCCCCCTGAGGGTGTTGAACCTCCAGCAGTCCAGCAGGACTACCCAACGCAGCCACCAGCATCCTCTTTGGAGGATTCAGGTCACAGTCCACTGAAGGACGAGATGACATTTTCACCACTAGGTCTGCCTTTTATCTCCAGAGGTCATGAGTCCACACTGCCTGGTACAACAGTTATGCATGTGCATGTGGAGCTCACCGTGACTCCTCAAGAGCCTAGTGCCCATGTGGAACCTTCTCCAGTCTGGCAGGAGGGCCCTGCGAAGCCTTCGGTTCGCGCCGGGCAGCTTGAATTTTCCCCATCCCAATCCCAACCCGCTTGCCAAACTCCAGAGTTCCCTTGAAAATGTTGAAATTGATCTAGCCCAGCGAGGGGCCTCAGCTCAGACTCCAGATCATCTTCAGGAGGTAGGCCCTTCTCCAGTCCAACAGGAGGCTCCTGCTGGGCCACCAGAGCCCTCTATGGACGTTGAACCACCTGTGAACCAGCAGGAGGCCCCAGGTCTGCCACTAGAGCCTCCTGAAGAGGAGCCCGAGCTTTAGCCCGTGCCCAGGACGCTGCAGCTCCACCTTCAGAGCCACCTAAAAAGGTGGAACCTTCCCCACCTCAGCAGGCGACCGCCATCTTAACCTGCAGAACTGCCTGAGAATGTAGACTCATCCCCGGACCACCAAGGGGCCCTTCCTCAGTCTCCAGGTCCCGCCAAGGAGGCAGAACCTCCTCCAGTTCTGCACGAGGTCCCAGCTTGGCCGGCAGAGTCCTCTGGGCTGGCCCCGGCTCAGCCTCCAGAGCCACCTAAGGACGTGGTAGCTCCACCACCAATGCATTATGAGATGACCGTTCCAACACAAACCAAGTCAGGATCAAGCTCAGAATCCAACGTTGCCCATTATCACATTTCAACCTTTGGACCGGGACATGACCAGCACTCCAGAAACCACTGGTCAGGCTGAACATTCTGCAGCCCTAAAGGAGACTACAGCTCCCTCTCCAAAGCCCCCCGGAGGTAACCTATCCACATGCACACTGGGCTCAGCCTCCGAACCTGACTCGAGTCACAGATCAACCTTTCCATCTGGCACTCCCCAAAACTCCAGAACCCACTGTGGAGGTTGAACACTCTCCAACAATGCACGAGAACCCAACTCAGCTTCCACGGCCACCTACAGAGGTCGTAGCTCAACCTCCGGTGTATGAAGATGAGACAGTTTCAACACCAGCATCACCTGTGCTTATAGCCCTGGCAGACCCGGGGGCCTTTGACGACACGGGAGCCTCTGCTGCCTCCCAGCTGTTGGTCCCAACACAGGAATGGCTCGAGAACTTGGTTCCATTCCCGGGCAAGGAGTCAGCTCAAAAGCTGCCCGCAGAGCCAGGGCACTTTGCTGTTCCACGTCCGGATCTGCATGACAAGCTGGCTTGGCCACGAAGGCTCCAAGACGTGGCTCCGATGCAAGATTGGGATCAGCATCAGGCCCTGGCTCTGCCTCCTCGACTCAAAAGATTCAAACTGTGGGCCTAGATCAGGCTGCAGACCACCAGTCATTTCAAATCCTGGTTCCGCATCTAGATAGTGAGAGTTCAGAAGCAGCAAAGTTTGTCCTTTCACCCCTGAATCCGAGGAAAGATCTAGCTCAGCATCCGCGGCTTGCTAAGGTTGTTCGAACTCCACACCGATCTGTGTCCCCAGCTAAGCGTCAAAAACCAGGGTTGGAGGATGAGAAACGATCTTTGCGGATGGATGTCGATTATCCTGAAATTTCTCTAGAATCCCAGAAGGGCCCCGATGACTTGTCTGGAGGCCCCTGAGCCAGTTAAAACTAACCAATTTCAGCAAGAGGCCCTACCTATCTCAAAACCTAGAGACACCAGGAGAGCCAATCCTCTCCAGCCCAGCAGGAAGACCCAGCTGAGCCTCCACAGCGCCCCGAGGAGGCAGAAGTTTCTCCAACCGAGCAGGAAGGAGGTCCCAGCTACATATGTTGAGTCCGGGGAGGAGGTAGAACATTCTCTAACACAGCAGGAGGCCCCAGCTCAACCTCCGAAGCCCCCTGAGGACATAGAACTTTGTCCAACCCAGCAGCAGGTTCCAGATCCACCTGCACAGCCCCCGGAGGATGGAGAACTGTCTCTAACGCGCGGCAGGAGGCTCCAGCTCAAAGTGCACAGTCCCTCCTGTGGATGTCGAACCTTCTCCTGGTCAGCAGGAGCAGCCAGTTCAGAAGCCTGCTGGGTCTCCTGGGGAGTGTAAACCTTCTTCAGTTCAGCAAGAGGCCCCAAGTCAGGCTCCCGAGTTCCCTGTGAAGAGTATAGCTCAAACTCCACCACATCATGAGGTGACGGTTCAACCCCCAAGTCAGGACCAAGCTCACGATTATAACTTGCCCGTCGTTACAGTTGTAGCCCAGACGTAGCCCACTAACCTGCGGGTGTGGTCATTACCATAAGCACACGGCCTACCGTGGGGGCTGAAACTTCTCCAGGCCAGCAGGAGACCTCAGCCCAGCGTCCAGGCCTCCCTGTGGAGGCCGAACCTTCTCCCAGTGAGCAGGGGCAGCCAGCTCAGACTTCGGGGTGTCCCGAGGAGAGTGAACCTTGTCCAATCCAACAGGAGCAATCAGCTCAGGCTCCAGAGCATCACGAAGTGACAGTTTTACCTCCACGTCACCAACACACTAAGTATTCAAACTTGCCCAATATTAACCCCCCAGGGCTGCAGCTTACCATAACAATAGAGGCGGCTGCAGAGGTGGGGACTTTTCCAGTCTGCCACCAGTCCACAGCTCAGCCCTCATGGCCAACTCATGACGCCGAACCTTCTACAACCCAGCAGGAGGTGCCAACTCTGCCTCCAGGGCCTCCTGAACAGGTGGAGCCTTTTTCATTTCAACAAGAAGCTTCAGTTCGACCTGCAGCACCTATTGAGGGGGAGAAACCGTCCTTAACCCAGCGGCAGGCTGCGGCCGAAAATCCACAGACCACTGAGGAGGAGGAACCTTCTGCCACCCGGCAGGACCCCTAGGTCAGCCTCTAGAGCTCCCTATTGAAGTCGTAGCTCAACCTCTAGAGCCTCAAGAGGTAACAGCGTCCCCTGTAGGGCACGATCAAGTTCAGCCTCCAACATTGCACACTGTTGCTGGTAAATCTATGAATGTCTTGGTTACCACTAGGGTCCAGAGCTCACTGCTGAGGTTGAAACGTCAACCCCACCGGAGGCCCCAGCTCAGTCCACAGTGTCTCCCGAAGAGTTTGGAACGTTGAGAGACCAGCAAGAGGTTACAGTCCGGCAGCTAAGCCCCTCTGAAGCGCATGGACACTCACCAGTCCATCAGGAGGCCCTCACTCAGCCCGAAGAGCTTCCGAAGCAACCTTCCCCAAGCCAGCAAGAGAGCTCAGCTCCGTCTCCCGAGCCCCCTGAGGGTGTTGAACCTCCAGCAGTCCAGCAGGACTACCCAACGCAGCCACCAGCATCCTCTTTGGAGGATTCAGGTCACAGTCCACTGAAGGACGAGATGACATTTTCACCACTAGGTCTGCCTTTTATCTCCAGAGGTCATGAGTCCACACTGCCTGGTACAACAGTTATGCATGTGCATGTGGAGCTCACCGTGACTCCTCAAGAGCCTAGTGCCCATGTGGAACCTTCTCCAGTCTGGCAGGAGGGCCCTGCGAAGCCTTCGGTTCGCGCCGGGCAGCTTGAATTTTCCCCATCCCAATCCCAACCCGCTTGCCAAACTCCAGAGTTCCCTTGAAAATGTTGAAATTGATCTAGCCCAGCGAGGGGCCTCAGCTCAGACTCCAGATCATCTTCAGGAGGTAGGCCCTTCTCCAGTCCAACAGGAGGCTCCTGCTGGGCCACCAGAGCCCTCTATGGACGTTGAACCACCTGTGAACCAGCAGGAGGCCCCAGGTCTGCCACTAGAGCCTCCTGAAGAGGAGCCCGAGCTTTAGCCCGTGCCCAGGACGCTGCAGCTCCACCTTCAGAGCCACCTAAAAAGGTGGAACCTTCCCCACCTCAGCAGGCGACCGCCATCTTAACCTGCAGAACTGCCTGAGAATGTAGACTCATCCCCGGACCACCAAGGGGCCCTTCCTCAGTCTCCAGGTCCCGCCAAGGAGGCAGAACCTCCTCCAGTTCTGCACGAGGTCCCAGCTTGGCCGGCAGAGTCCTCTGGGCTGGCCCCGGCTCAGCCTCCAGAGCCACCTAAGGACGTGGTAGCTCCACCACCAATGCATTATGAGATGACCGTTCCAACACAAACCAAGTCAGGATCAAGCTCAGAATCCAACGTTGCCCATTATCACATTTCAACCTTTGGACCGGGACATGACCAGCACTCCAGAACCCACTGGTCAGGCTGAACATTCTGCAGCCCTAAAGGAGACTACAGCTCCCTCTCCAAAGCCCCCCGGAGGTAACCTATCCACATGCACACTGGGCTCAGCCTCCGAACCTGACTCGAGTCACAGATCAACCTTTCCATCTGGCACTCCCCAAAACTCCAGAACCCACTGTGGAGGTTGAACACTCTCCAACAATGCACGAGAACCCAACTCAGCTTCCACGGCCACCTACAGAGGTCGTAGCTCAACCTCCGGTGTATGAAGATGAGACAGTTTCAACACCAGCATCACCTGTGCTTATAGCCCTGGCAGACCCGGGGGCCTTTGACGACACGGGAGCCTCTGCTGCCTCCCAGCTGTTGGTCCCAACACAGGAATGGCTCGAGAACTTGGTTCCATTCCCGGGCAAGGAGTCAGCTCAAAAGCTGCCCGCAGAGCCAGGGCACTTTGCTGTTCCACGTCCGGATCTGCATGACAAGCTGGCTTGGCCACGAAGGCTCCAAGACGTGGCTCCGATGCAAGATTGGGATCAGCATCAGGCCCTGGCTCTGCCTCCTCGACTCAAAAGATTCAAACTGTGGGCCTAGATCAGGCTGCAGACCACCAGTCATTTCAAATCCTGGTTCCGCATCTAGATAGTGAGAGTTCAGAAGCAGCAAAGTTTGTCCTTTCACCCCTGAATCCGAGGAAAGATCTAGCTCAGCATCCGCGGCTTGCTAAGGTTGTTCGAACTCCACACCGATCTGTGTCCCCAGCTAAGCGTCAAAAACCAGGGTTGGAGGATGAGAAACGATCTTTGCGGATGGATGTCGATTATCCTGAAATTTCTCTAGAATCCCAGAAGGGCCCCGATGACTTGTCTGGAGGCCCCTGAGCCAGTTAAAACTAACCAATTTCAGCAAGAGGCCCTACCTATCTCAAAACCTAGAGACACCAGGAGAGCCAATCCTCTCCAGCCCAGCAGGAAGACCCAGCTGAGCCTCCACAGCGCCCCGAGGAGGCAGAACTTTCTCCAACCGAGCAGGAAGGAGGTCCCAGCTACATATGTTGAGTCCGGGGAGGAGGTAGAACATTCTCTAACACAGCAGGAGGCCCCAGCTCAACCTCCGAAGCCCCCTGAGGACATAGAACTTTGTCCAACCCAGCAGCAGGTTCCAGATCCACCTGCACAGCCCCCGGAGGATGGAGAACTGTCTCTAACGCGCGGCAGGAGGCTCCAGCTCAAAGTGCACAGTCCCTCCTGTGGATGTCGAACCTTCTCCTGGTCAGCAGGAGCAGCCAGTTCAGAAGCCTGCTGGGTCTCCTGGGGAGTGTAAACCTTCTTCAGTTCAGCAAGAGGCCCCAAGTCAGGCTCCCGAGTTCCCTGTGAAGAGTATAGCTCAAACTCCACCACATCATGAGGTGACGGTTCAACCCCCAAGTCAGGACCAAGCTCACGATTATAACTTGCCCGTCGTTACAGTTGTAGCCCAGACGTAGCCCACTAACCTGCGGGTGTGGTCATTACCATAAGCACACGGCCTACCGTGGGGGCTGAAACTTCTCCAGGCCAGCAGGAGACCTCAGCCCAGCGTCCAGGCCTCCCTGTGGAGGCCGAACCTTCTCCCAGTGAGCAGGGGCAGCCAGCTCAGACTTCGGGGTGTCCCGAGGAGAGTGAACCTTGTCCAATCCAACAGGAGCAATCAGCTCAGGCTCCAGAGCATCACGAAGTGACAGTTTTACCTCCACGTCACCAACACACTAAGTATTCAAACTTGCCCAATATTAACCCCCCAGGGCTGCAGCTTACCATAACAATAGAGGCGGCTGCAGAGGTGGGGACTTTTCCAGTCTGCCACCAGTCCACAGCTCAGCCCTCATGGCCAACTCATGACGCCGAACCTTCTACAACCCAGCAGGAGGTGCCAACTCTGCCTCCAGGGCCTCCTGAACAGGTGGAGCCTTTTTCATTTCAACAAGAAGCTTCAGTTCGACCTGCAGCACCTATTGAGGGGGAGAAACCGTCCTTAACCCAGCGGGAGGCTGCGGCCGAAAATCCACAGACCACTGAGGAGGAGGAACCTTCTGCCACCCGGCAGGACCCCTAGGTCAGCCTCTAGAGCTCCCTATTGAAGTCGTAGCTCAACCTCTAGAGCCTCAAGAGGTAACAGCGTCCCCTGTAGGGCACGATCAAGTTCAGCCTCCAACATTGCACACTGTTGCTGGTAAATCTATGAATGTCTTGGTTACCACTAGGGTCCAGAGCTCACTGCTGAGGTTGAAACGTCAACCCCACCGGAGGCCCCAGCTCAGTCCACAGTGTCTCCCGAAGAGTTTGGAACGTTGAGAGACCAGCAAGAGGTTACAGTCCGGCAGCTAAGCCCCTCTGAAGCGCATGGACACTCACCAGTCCATCAGGAGGCCCTCACTCAGCCCGAAGAGCTTCCGAAGCAACCTTCCCCAAGCCAGCAAGAGAGCTCAGCTCCGTCTCCCGAGCCCCCTGAGGGTGTTGAACCTCCAGCAGTCCAGCAGGACTACCCAACGCAGCCACCAGCATCCTCTTTGGAGGATTCAGGTCACAGTCCACTGAAGGACGAGATGACATTTTCACCACTAGGTCTGCCTTTTATCTCCAGAGGTCATGAGTCCACACTGCCTGGTACAACAGTTATGCATGTGCATGTGGAGCTCACCGTGACTCCTCCAGAGCCTAGTGCCCATGTGGAACCTTCTCCAGTCTGGCAGGAGGGCCCTGCGAAGCCTTCGGTTCGCGCCGGGCAGCTTGAATTTTCCCCATCCCAATCCCAACCCGCTTGCCAAACTCCAGAGTTCCCTTGAAAATGTTGAAATTGATCTAGCCCAGCGAGGGGCCTCAGCTCAGACTCCAGATCATCTTCAGGAGGTAGGCCCTTCTCCAGTCCAACAGGAGGCTCCTGCTGGGCCACCAGAGCCCTCTATGGACGTTGAACCACCTGTGAACCAGCAGGAGGCCCCAGGTCTGCCACTAGAGCCTCCTGAAGAGGAGCCCGAGCTTTAGCCCATGCCCAGGACGCTGCAGCTCCACCTTCAGAGCCACCTAAAAAGGTGGAACCTTCCCCACCTCAGCAGGCGACCGCCATCTTAACCTGCAGAACTGCCTGAGAATGTAGACTCATCCCCGGACCACCAAGGGGCCCTTCCTCAGTCTCCAGGTCCCGCCAAGGAGGCAGAACCTCCTCCAGTTCTGCACGAGGTCCCAGCTTGGCCGGCAGAGTCCTCTGGGCTGGCCCCGGCTCAGCCTCCAGAGCCACCTAAGGACGTGGTAGCTCCACCACCAATGCATTATGAGATGACCGTTCCAACACAAACCAAGTCAGGATCAAGCTCAGAATCCAACGTTGCCCATTATCACATTTCAACCTTTGGACCGGGACATGACCAGCACTCCAGAACCCACTGGTCAGGCTGAACATTCTGCAGCCCTAAAGGAGACTACAGCTCCCTCTCCAAAGCCCCCCGGAGGTAACCTATCCACATGCACACTGGGCTCAGCCTCCGAACCTGACTCGAGTCACAGATCAACCTTTCCATCTGGCACTCCCCAAAACTCCAGAACCCACTGTGGAGGTTGAACACTCTCCAACAATGCACGAGAACCCAACTCAGCTTCCACGGCCACCTACAGAGGTCGTAGCTCAACCTCCGGTGTATGAAGATGAGACAGTTTCAACACCAGCATCACCTGTGCTTATAGCCCTGGCAGACCCGGGGGCCTTTGACGACACGGGAGCCTCTGCTGCCTCCCAGCTGTTGGTCCCAACACAGGAATGGCTCGAGAACTTGGTTCCATTCCCGGGCAAGGAGTCAGCTCAAAAGCTGCCCGCAGAGCCAGGGCACTTTGCTGTTCCACGTCCGGATCTGCATGACAAGCTGGCTTGGCCACGAAGGCTCCAAGACGTGGCTCCGATGCAAGATTGGGATCAGCATCAGGCCCTGGCTCTGCCTCCTCGACTCAAAAGATTCAAACTGTGGGCCTAGATCAGGCTGCAGACCACCAGTCATTTCAAATCCTGGTTCCGCATCTAGATAGTGAGAGTTCAGAAGCAGCAAAGTTTGTCCTTTCACCCCTGAATCCGAGGAAAGATCTAGCTCAGCATCCGCGGCTTGCTAAGGTTGTTCGAACTCCACACCGATCTGTGTCCCCAGCTAAGCGTCAAAAACCAGGGTTGGAGGATGAGAAACGATCTTTGCGGATGGATGTCGATTATCCTGAAATTTCTCTAGAATCCCAGAAGGGCCCCGATGACTTGTCTGGAGGCCCCTGAGCCAGTTAAAACTAACCAATTTCAGCAAGAGGCCCTACCTATCTCAAAACCTAGAGACACCAGGAGAGCCAATCCTCTCCAGCCCAGCAGGAAGACCCAGCTGAGCCTCCACAGCGCCCCGAGGAGGCAGAACTTTCTCCAACCGAGCAGGAAGGAGGTCCCAGCTACATATGTTGAGTCCGGGGAGGAGGTAGAACATTCTCTAACACAGCAGGAGGCCCCAGCTCAACCTCCGAAGCCCCCTGAGGACATAGAACTTTGTCCAACCCAGCAGCAGGTTCCAGATCCACCTGCACAGCCCCCGGAGGATGGAGAACTGTCTCTAACGCGCGGCAGGAGGCTCCAGCTCAAAGTGCACAGTCCCTCCTGTGGATGTCGAACCTTCTCCTGGTCAGCAGGAGCAGCCAGTTCAGAAGCCTGCTGGGTCTCCTGGGGAGTGTAAACCTTCTTCAGTTCAGCAAGAGGCCCCAAGTCAGGCTCCCGAGTTCCCTGTGAAGAGTATAGCTCAAACTCCACCACATCATGAGGTGACGGTTCAACCCCCAAGTCAGGACCAAGCTCACGATTATAACTTGCCCGTCGTTACAGTTGTAGCCCAGACGTAGCCCACTAACCTGCGGGTGTGGTCATTACCATAAGCACACGGCCTACCGTGGGGGCTGAAACTTCTCCAGGCCAGCAGGAGACCTCAGCCCAGCGTCCAGGCCTCCCTGTGGAGGCCGAACCTTCTCCCAGTGAGCAGGGGCAGCCAGCTCAGACTTCGGGGTGTCCCGAGGAGAGTGAACCTTGTCCAATCCAACAGGAGCAATCAGCTCAGGCTCCAGAGCATCACGAAGTGACAGTTTTACCTCCACGTCACCAACACACTAAGTATTCAAACTTGCCCAATATTAACCCCCCAGGGCTGCAGCTTACCATAACAATAGAGGCGGCTGCAGAGGTGGGGACTTTTCCAGTCTGCCACCAGTCCACAGCTCAGCCCTCATGGCCAACTCATGACGCCGAACCTTCTACAACCCAGCAGGAGGTGCCAACTCTGCCTCCAGGGCCTCCTGAACAGGTGGAGCCTTTTTCATTTCAACAAGAAGCTTCAGTTCGACCTGCAGCACCTATTGAGGGGGAGAAACCGTCCTTAACCCAGCGGGAGGCTGCGGCCGAAAATCCACAGACCACTGAGGAGGAGGAACCTTCTGCCACCCGGCAGGACCCCTAGGTCAGCCTCTAGAGCTCCCTATTGAAGTCGTAGCTCAACCTCTAGAGCCTCAAGAGGTAACAGCGTCCCCTGTAGGGCACGATCAAGTTCAGCCTCCAACATTGCACACTGTTGCTGGTAAATCTATGAATGTCTTGGTTACCACTAGGGTCCAGAGCTCACTGCTGAGGTTGAAACGTCAACCCCACCGGAGGCCCCAGCTCAGTCCACAGTGTCTCCCGAAGAGTTTGGAACGTTGAGAGACCAGCAAGAGGTTACAGTCCGGCAGCTAAGCCCCTCTGAAGCGCATGGACACTCACCAGTCCATCAGGAGGCCCTCACTCAGCCCGAAGAGCTTCCGAAGCAACCTTCCCCAAGCCAGCAAGAGAGCTCAGCTCCGTCTCCCGAGCCCCCTGAGGGTGTTGAACCTCCAGCAGTCCAGCAGGACTACCCAACGCAGCCACCAGCATCCTCTTTGGAGGATTCAGGTCACAGTCCACTGAAGGACGAGATGACATTTTCACCACTAGGTCTGCCTTTTATCTCCAGAGGTCATGAGTCCACACTGCCTGGTACAACAGTTATGCATGTGCATGTGGAGCTCACCGTGACTCCTCCAGAGCCTAGTGCCCATGTGGAACCTTCTCCAGTCTCGCAGGAGGGCCCTGCGAAGCCTTCGGTTCGCGCCGGGCAGCTTGAATTTTCCCCATCCCAATCCCAACCCGCTTGCCAAACTCCAGAGTTCCCTTGAAAATGTTGAAATTGATCTAGCCCAGCGAGGGGCCTCAGCTCAGACTCCAGATCATCTTCAGGAGGTAGGCCCTTCTCCAGTCCAACAGGAGGCTCCTGCTGGGCCACCAGAGCCCTCTATGGACGTTGAACCACCTGTGAACCAGCAGGAGGCCCCAGGTCTGCCACTAGAGCCTCCTGAAGAGGAGCCCGAGCTTTAGCCCATGCCCAGGACGCTGCAGCTCCACCTTCAGAGCCACCTAAAAAGGTGGAACCTTCCCCACCTCAGCAGGCGACCGCCATCTTAACCTGCAGAACTGCCTGAGAATGTAGACTCATCCCCGGACCACCAAGGGGCCCTTCCTCAGTCTCCAGGTCCCGCCAAGGAGGCAGAACCTCCTCCAGTTCTGCACGAGGTCCCAGCTTGGCCGGCAGAGTCCTCTGGGCTGGCCCCGGCTCAGCCTCCAGAGCCACCTAAGGACGTGGTAGCTCCACCACCAATGCATTATGAGATGACCGTTCCAACACAAACCAAGTCAGGATCAAGCTCAGAATCCAACGTTGCCCATTATCACATTTCAACCTTTGGACCGGGACATGACCAGCACTCCAGAACCCACTGGTCAGGCTGAACATTCTGCAGCCCTAAAGGAGACTACAGCTCCCTCTCCAAAGCCCCCCGGAGGTAACCTACCCACATGCACACTGGGCTCAGCCTCCGAACCTGACTCGAGTCACAGATCAACCTTTCCATCTGGCACTCCCCAAAACTCCAGAACCCACTGTGGAGGTTGAACACTCTCCAACAATGCACGAGAACCCAACTCAGCTTCCACGGCCACCTACAGAGGTCGTAGCTCAACCTCCGGTGTATGAAGATGAGACAGTTTCAACACCAGCATCACCTGTGCTTATAGCCCTGGCAGACCCGGGGGCCTTTGACGACACGGGAGCCTCTGCTGCCTCCCAGCTGTTGGTCCCAACACAGGAATGGCTCGAGAACTTGGTTCCATTCCCGGGCAAGGAGTCAGCTCAAAAGCTGCCCGCAGAGCCAGGGCACTTTGCTGTTCCACGTCCGGATCTGCATGACAAGCTGGCTTGGCCACGAAGGCTCCAAGACGTGGCTCCGATGCAAGATTGGGATCAGCATCAGGCCCTGGCTCTGCCTCCTCGACTCAAAAGATTCAAACTGTGGGCCTAGATCAGGCTGCAGACCACCAGTCATTTCAAATCCTGGTTCCGCATCTAGATAGTGAGAGTTCAGAAGCAGCAAAGTTTGTCCTTTCACCCCTGAATCCGAGGAAAGATCTAGCTCAGCATCCGCGGCTTGCTAAGGTTGTTCGAACTCCACACCGATCTGTGTCCCCAGCTAAGCGTCAAAAACCAGGGTTGGAGGATGAGAAACGATCTTTGCGGATGGATGTCGATTATCCTGAAATTTCTCTAGAATCCCAGAAGGGCCCCGATGACTTGTCTGGAGGCCCCTGAGCCAGTTAAAACTAACCAATTTCAGCAAGAGGCCCTACCTATCTCAAAACCTAGAGACACCAGGAGAGCCAATCCTCTCCAGCCCAGCAGGAAGACCCAGCTGAGCCTCCACAGCGCCCCGAGGAGGCAGAACTTTCTCCAACCGAGCAGGAAGGAGGTCCCAGCTACATATGTTGAGTCCGGGGAGGAGGTAGAACATTCTCTAACACAGCAGGAGGCCCCAGCTCAACCTCCGAAGCCCCCTGAGGACATAGAACTTTGTCCAACCCAGCAGCAGGTTCCAGATCCACCTGCACAGCCCCCGGAGGATGGAGAACTGTCTCTAACGCGCGGCAGGAGGCTCCAGCTCAAAGTGCACAGTCCCTCCTGTGGATGTCGAACCTTCTCCTGGTCAGCAGGAGCAGCCAGTTCAGAAGCCTGCTGGGTCTCCTGGGGAGTGTAAACCTTCTTCAGTTCAGCAAGAGGCCCCAAGTCAGGCTCCCGAGTTCCCTGTGAAGAGTATAGCTCAAACTCCACCACATCATGAGGTGACGGTTCAACCCCCAAGTCAGGACCAAGCTCACGATTATAACTTGCCCGTCGTTACAGTTGTAGCCCAGACGTAGCCCACTAACCTGCGGGTGTGGTCATTACCATAAGCACACGGCCTACCGTGGGGGCTGAAACTTCTCCAGGCCAGCAGGAGACCTCAGCCCAGCGTCCAGGCCTCCCTGTGGAGGCCGAACCTTCTCCCAGTGAGCAGGGGCAGCCAGCTCAGACTTCGGGGTGTCCCGAGGAGAGTGAACCTTGTCCAATCCAACAGGAGCAATCAGCTCAGGCTCCAGAGCATCACGAAGTGACAGTTTTACCTCCACGTCACCAACACACTAAGTATTCAAACTTGCCCAATATTAACCCCCCAGGGCTGCAGCTTACCATAACAATAGAGGCGGCTGCAGAGGTGGGGACTTTTCCAGTCTGCCACCAGTCCACAGCTCAGCCCTCATGGCCAACTCATGACGCCGAACCTTCTACAACCCAGCAGGAGGTGCCAACTCTGCCTCCAGGGCCTCCTGAACAGGTGGAGCCTTTTTCATTTCAACAAGAAGCTTCAGTTCGACCTGCAGCACCTATTGAGGGGGAGAAACCGTCCTTAACCCAGCGGCAGGCTGCGGCCGAAAATCCACAGACCACTGAGGAGGAGGAACCTTCTGCCACCCGGCAGGACCCCTAGGTCAGCCTCTAGAGCTCCCTATTGAAGTCGTAGCTCAACCTCTAGAGCCTCAAGAGGTAACAGCGTCCCCTGTAGGGCACGATCAAGTTCAGCCTCCAACATTGCACACTGTTGCTGGTAAATCTATGAATGTCTTGGTTACCACTAGGGTCCAGAGCTCACTGCTGAGGTTGAAACGTCAACCCCGCCGGAGGCCCCAGCTCAGTCCACAGTGTCTCCCGAAGAGTTTGGAACGTTGAGAGACCAGCAAGAGGTTACAGTCCGGCAGCTAAGCCCCTCTGAAGCGCATGGACACTCACCAGTCCATCAGGAGGCCCTCACTCAGCCCGAAGAGCTTCCGAAGCAACCTTCCCCAAGCCAGCAAGAGAGCTCAGCTCCGTCTCCCGAGCCCCCTGAGGGTGTTGAACCTCCAGCAGTCCAGCAGGACTACCCAACGCAGCCACCAGCATCCTCTTTGGAGGATTCAGGTCACAGTCCACTGAAGGACGAGATGACATTTTCACCACTAGGTCTGCCTTTTATCTCCAGAGGTCATGAGTCCACACTGCCTGGTACAACAGTTATGCATGTGCATGTGGAGCTCACCGTGACTCCTCCAGAGCCTAGTGCCCATGTGGAACCTTCTCCAGTCTGGCAGGAGGGCCCTGCGAAGCCTTCGGTTCGCGCCGGGCAGCTTGAATTTTCCCCATCCCAATCCCAACCCGCTTGCCAAACTCCAGAGTTCCCTTGAAAATGTTGAAATTGATCTAGCCCAGCGAGGGGCCTCAGCTCAGACTCCAGATCATCTTCAGGAGGTAGGCCCTTCTCCAGTCCAACAGGAGGCTCCTGCTGGGCCACCAGAGCCCTCTATGGACGTTGAACCACCTGTGAACCAGCAGGAGGCCCCAGGTCTGCCACTAGAGCCTCCTGAAGAGGAGCCCGAGCTTTAGCCCGTGCCCAGGACGCTGCAGCTCCACCTTCAGAGCCACCTAAAAAGGTGGAACCTTCCCCACCTCAGCAGGCGACCGCCATCTTAACCTGCAGAACTGCCTGAGAATGTAGACTCATCCCCGGACCACCAAGGGGCCCTTCCTCAGTCTCCAGGTCCCGCCAAGGAGGCAGAACCTCCTCCAGTTCTGCACGAGGTCCCAGCTTGGCCGGCAGAGTCCTCTGGGCTGGCCCCGGCTCAGCCTCCAGAGCCACCTAAGGACGTGGTAGCTCCACCACCAATGCATTATGAGATGACCGTTCCAACACAAACCAAGTCAGGATCAAGCTCAGAATCCAACGTTGCCCATTATCACATTTCAACCTTTGGACCGGGACATGACCAGCACTCCAGAACCCACTGGTCAGGCTGAACATTCTGCAGCCCTAAAGGAGACTACAGCTCCCTCTCCAAAGCCCCCCGGAGGTAACCTATCCACATGCACACTGGGCTCAGCCTCCGAACCTGACTCGAGTCACAGATCAACCTTTCCATCTGGCACTCCCCAAAACTCCAGAACCCACTGTGGAGGTTGAACACTCTCCAACAATGCACGAGAACCCAACTCAGCTTCCACGGCCACCTACAGAGGTCGTAGCTCAACCTCCGGTGTATGAAGATGAGACAGTTTCAACACCAGCATCACCTGTGCTTATAGCCCTGGCAGACCCGGGGGCCTTTGACGACACGGGAGCCTCTGCTGCCTCCCAGCTGTTGGTCCCAACACAGGAATGGCTCGAGAACTTGGTTCCATTCCCGGGCAAGGAGTCAGCTCAAAAGCTGCCCGCAGAGCCAGGGCACTTTGCTGTTCCACGTCCGGATCTGCATGACAAGCTGGCTTGGCCACGAAGGCTCCAAGACGTGGCTCCGATGCAAGATTGGGATCAGCATCAGGCCCTGGCTCTGCCTCCTCGACTCAAAAGATTCAAACTGTGGGCCTAGATCAGGCTGCAGACCACCAGTCATTTCAAATCCTGGTTCCGCATCTAGATAGTGAGAGTTCAGAAGCAGCAAAGTTTGTCCTTTCACCCCTGAATCCGAGGAAAGATCTAGCTCAGCATCCGCGGCTTGCTAAGGTTGTTCGAACTCCACACCGATCTGTGTCCCCAGCTAAGCGTCAAAAACCAGGGTTGGAGGATGAGAAACGATCTTTGCGGATGGATGTCGATTATCCTGAAATTTCTCTAGAATCCCAGAAGGGCCCCGATGACTTGTCTGGAGGCCCCTGAGCCAGTTAAAACTAACCAATTTCAGCAAGAGGCCCTACCTATCTCAAAACCTAGAGACACCAGGAGAGCCAATCCTCTCCAGCCCAGCAGGAAGACCCAGCTGAGCCTCCACAGCGCCCCGAGGAGGCAGAACTTTCTCCAACCGAGCAGGAAGGAGGTCCCAGCTACATATGTTGAGTCCGGGGAGGAGGTAGAACATTCTCTAACACAGCAGGAGGCCCCAGCTCAACCTCCGAAGCCCCCTGAGGACATAGAACTTTGTCCAACCCAGCAGCAGGTTCCAGATCCACCTGCACAGCCCCCGGAGGATGGAGAACTGTCTCTAACGCGCGGCAGGAGGCTCCAGCTCAAAGTGCACAGTCCCTCCTGTGGATGTCGAACCTTCTCCTGGTCAGCAGGAGCAGCCAGTTCAGAAGCCTGCTGGGTCTCCTGGGGAGTGTAAACCTTCTTCAGTTCAGCAAGAGGCCCCAAGTCAGGCTCCCGAGTTCCCTGTGAAGAGTATAGCTCAAACTCCACCACATCATGAGGTGACGGTTCAGCCCCCAAGTCAGGACCAAGCTCACGATTATAACTTGCCCGTCGTTACAGTTGTAGCCCAGACGTAGCCCACTAACCTTCGGGTGTGGTCATTACCATAAGCACACGGCCTACCGTGGGGGCTGAAACTTCTCCAGGCCAGCAGGAGACCTCAGCCCAGCGTCCAGGCCTCCCTGTGGAGGCCGAACCTTCTCCCAGTGAGCAGGGGCAGCCAGCTCAGACTTCGGGGTGTCCCGAGGAGAGTGAACCTTGTCCAATCCAACAGGAGCAAACAGCTCAGGCTCCAGAGCATCACGAAGTGACAGTTTTACCTCCACGTCACCAACACACTAAGTATTCAAACTTGCCCAATATTAACCCCCCAGGGCTGCAGCTTACCATAACAATAGAGGCGGCTGCAGAGGTGGGGACTTTTCCAGTCTGCTACGAGTCCACAGCTCAGGGCCTCCTGAACAGGTGGAGCCTTTTCCAGTTCAAGAAGAGGCTTCAGTTCGACCTGCAGAACCTATTAAGGAGGAGAGACTGTGTTTAACCTAGTGGGAGGCTGCTGACAAAAATCTACAGTCCACTGAGGAGGAGGAACCTTCTGTGACCCAGCAGGAGGCCCTAGGTCAGCCTCTAGAGCTCCCTATTGAAGTCATAGCTCAACCTCTAGAGCCTCAAGAGGTAACAGCGTCCCCTGTAGGGCACGATCAAGTTCAGTCTCCAACATTGCACACTGTTGCTGGTAAATCTATGAATGTCTTGGTTACCACTAGGGTCCAGAGCTCACTGCTGAGGTTGAAACGTCAACCCCACCGGAGGCCCCAGCTCAGTCCACAGTGTCTCCCGAAGAGTTTGGAACATTGAGAGACCAGCAAGAGTTTACAGTCCGGCAGCTAAGCCCCTCTGTAACGGATGGACATTCACCAGTCCATCAGGAGGCCCTCACTCAGCCCAAAGACCTTCCTAAGGAATCTTCTCTAAGCCAGAATGCGAGCTCCGCTCCGTCTCCCGAGCACCCTGAGGGTGTTGAACCTCCAGCAGTGAAGCAAGACTATCCAACGCAGCCACAAGCATCCTCCATGGAGGATTCAATTCATAGTCTCCTTTAGGACGAGATGACTTTTTCACAGCTAGATATGCCTTTTATCTTCAGAGGTTGTGATTCCACACTGCCTAGTACAATAGTTACACGTGCGCATGTAGAGCTCACCGTGACTCCTCTAGAGCCTAGTGCCTATTTGGAACCTTCTCCAGTCTGGCAATAGGGCCCTGCAAAGCCTTCATTTCCCGCCGGGCAGTTTGAACTCTCTCCATCCCAATCCCATCCCGCTTCCCAAATTCCAGATTTCCTTTGAAAATGTTGAATGTGACTAGCCCAGCGAGGGGCCTCAGCTCAGACTCCAGATCATCTTCAGGAGGTAGGCCCTTCTCCAGTCCAACAGGAGGCTCCTGCTGGGCCACCAGAGCCCTCTATGGACGTTGAACCACCTCTGAACCAGCTGGAGTCTCCAGGTTTGCCACTAGAATCCCCTACCGACGGTCCCAGCCTTAGCCCGTCCCCCAGGATGCTGCAGTTCCCCGTTCAGAGCCTCCTAAGGAGGTGGTTCCTTCCCCAGCTCAGCAGCTGACCACCATCTTAACCTTCAGAACCGTATGACAACATAGACTCATCCCTGGTCCATCAAAAGGCCCTTCTTCAGCCTCTAGGTTCCCCTAAGCAGGTAGAACTTTCTCCAATTGTGCCGTGGTTCCAAGCTCATCCTTCAGATACCCTGTGCTTGTGTTATCATCCCCAACCCAGCAGTTGGCCCCTGCTCAGCCTCCAGACCCACCTAATGAAAGTGTCCTTCAACATTCACCAGTTTATGAGATGACACTTTCCATACCGACTAAGTCTGTATGAAGCTCATAATGTACGGTTTCCTAGTATCACACATCAACCTTTGGACTTGGAGATGAACAGCTCTGCAGAACCCACTGTGAAGGGTGAACATTCTACAGCCTTAAAGAAGATTACATCTCATCCTTCAAAGCCTCCTGAAAGATCATGTCTACTTCCTCTCCTGTCTCAGGCTTTGCATCCGAACCTGACTGAAATCACAGCTCTCTGCCTTTCCATCTGGCACACACCATAACTCCAGAACCATCTACCAAGGCTGAACACTCTCCAAGAATGCAGGCAACCCAAATTCAGCCTCCAGAGCAACATACAAAAGTTTTTGCTCAATCTCCAGCGTATCAAGTTGTGATAATTTCAGCAGCATTTCTGGTTAAATGTCAGCATCCAACATTTCACATTACCATTCAGTTCTGGAACTGGAGTTTACCATAACTTCAGTAGCCACTATGGATGTTGAACATTCTTTACCCCTTTAAAAGTCTACAGCTTTGTGTCTAGGCCAGGTCCAGACTCAGCATCCAATGTTGACTCAAGTCTCTTTTAAATCTTTGTATCTGGAACTTACCTTATCTACAGAATATACTACAGAGCTGAAACCTTCATCCCTGCAGAAGAGTGCAACTCGGTCTCCAGGTCCACCTAAGGATGTTGTAGCTGCACCTGAAGGGTTTCAAGAGTTGACAGTTTCAAAACCAGGTCAGGATCAAGGTCAGCATCCAATGTCACCCAATGTCAGAACATGGCCTTTAGAGTTGCAGCTTATCATATCTTCTATGTAGGCTTAGCATTCTGCATCCCTGAAGAAGACTACAACTCCACATCCAGACTAGGTCCAGACTTCCCCATCCACACACGACTGAAGTCACAGTTCACCCTTTTGTTCTGGAACTTACTATAACTCAGCATCTATTGGTATCTCCTGGAAATTATACCCCAGAAACCTATTTGAGCTCTGTATCTGCAGTGATGAGACAGTGTCATGTACCTATCTCAGCACAGAGCAGAGGCTCCACTGAGTGCCTGTGCCAGCGTCAAAATCCTACAATAGCACCTTCACCATCAGGTAAAAATCACCTTTTCTCATTCGTTTCTTACCCCTTGCTTGGCATGGCAGCCTTTTCCTTGAAATATTCCTAGGTCTTTTTCATCTTCCCAATCCACTTTGACTGACTTTCTGATTTTACTTTTTGCTTGTCAATTTTTCCTTTTCCTCATTCTCCTTACTGTTTTGCCCCCTTTCCAGGCTTTCACTTGTGATTGCCCTTACTCTCTATTTTAATCCATTTTCATTTAGCCGCATAAT
Source organism: Cynocephalus volans (assembly GCF_027409185.1). Taxonomy (NCBI): domain Eukaryota; kingdom Metazoa; phylum Chordata; class Mammalia; order Dermoptera; family Cynocephalidae; genus Cynocephalus; species Cynocephalus volans. Next base: position 83,284,918 of record NC_084471.1, read on the forward strand.
ATTTTTTAACTTCTGCTCTACTCTCATTTTGGAGCCACCCTCTTTACAGCAGGCTACCTCTCCCTATCTCATTAGCGATGAGACAAGAAAGTGGTTAAGAGTAGTTTCTTGAGCCAGACTGACTGTCTTTGAACCAAGGACTGTCATTAATTAGCCTTATGACCATGGGTGAGTTTCTGTGGCTCAATTTCCTCATCTATAGTATGGGGATTATGATAGTTACCAGTTCAGAGAATTGTTGTGAGATTTAGATAAGTGAATATATAACATCTATATCAGTGCCTAACATCTCTATATGAATGGCAGCCATTATTATTATTATAATTCAGTTCTTCAGGCATGTTGAGAACATATCTTTGTCCCTGGCTTTCTACATATAACAGCCATTTTGTACCCATTCTAGGTCTGAGTACTGTGGGAGCCACAGAAGTATGACATTGTCTCCAGAACATGAACATGATAGGTGGGAAGAAAGGGACTAGGCATAAAAAGGGAAGTGATACATAATTAAGATCTAAATTAGATGCAGACAATAGGTGCTGTAATTCAACAGAATTTCTAATCACTGAGGTGTAGGGATCAGGGAAAGCAGCATGGGTAAGCTAAAACTTTACCTGGGTCTTAACGAATGGCTGAGTAACTTGTTAAAAAGAGAAAAATAGGGAGTACAGCCTAGACTAAGCCATGGCTGCAGGAATGATCAAAATTTTGTACACCAGTTTGGCTCCAAAGAATTGGGTTAGGAAGCAATGATTGTGAAAAAGCTTAAATATCAGCTATAGGGATTTGAATGTTACACAAAGAGATATGGAGAGCCATTGAAATTTTCAAGCAAAACAGAAGGATTATTTTAGAATACATATTTAGAGTCATCTAGAGGGAGACATGTAATAGAGGAAGACTAAATAGAAAGCTCTAGCAAAATCTAGGAGTGGTGTGAGAATCAGAGTGGTTGTGATAGGAGTGGAAAGAAAATCCTGGGGACCATTTCAAAGAAAGAACAGAAAAGATTTAGTAACTGACTGAAGAGTTGGGGGATAGGGTGTATGGGAAGGAGAAAAATCAAATATAACTTCTAAGTTTCTGTCCTGAATAATGAGAACAATGGTGGTATAACAGGCGGAAATATAACAGTTGGGAAGGAGAGCCAGTTTGAGGGAGATGAGTTCAGTCTTAGGTTTTTTAAGGGTGAATGTAATGCAACCAGAAGGCTTCTGGTTGAGTGGAATTGTCCACTAGGCAGATGAGCAGATTGGTATTTCTTTTGACTTGTTTCTGCCCCTTTCCAGGGGAAATTGTGTATATAAACTAAGTAAGATGTTGTTGAGGAACGGGGACAAAATTAAAGGTAAGGTTTCAGTCATTCACAGAGTTGAAACTGCATATAAGGAATCTAACAGGTTCCTTTAAACATCTGTCATTAATGGAGACACTCCCACTTTTTAAAAAAAGTCAAAAAAGTATATAGGATAACATGTGAAAATCTGTACACCCCCATACACCTTTATGACTCCACACTCTGCAACCTACTGGTATAGGATGTGCTCAGCTTCCCTGGCCTTGGGTTTCAGAACATGCTTCTGGGTTTCCAGCCACTTCCTGAGGTCCTAGCCCCCCTCCTTTGAGCGCTCCCCTGGAGGAAAGTTACTGTTGCCAGTTAGACCTATTTTAGCACCAACACAGGGAAAATGAGACTGTGGGGGGCTGGCTTATGCCATTCAGTTGCTGGGCATGCCCAATAGAGGGCACAGAACATTCCAGTGCGTATAACTCGGAACCACCCCCTTAATAGAATATTCATTAGATAGAAAAACTATAAAAGCAGAATCCCAGCTGAAGGCAGGGTTCTTCTTGCTCACTCTCCTGGAGGCAACCCACACTTCCTAGCTGAGGTGTGTATATTTTACTTTGTAAATAACTTATGTTCACCAAGCAGCTATTCATTCTCTTGAGCCAGCCTGCACTTTGTCCTGAACTTTAGCTTTTGTGTTAGACTTGATGTTGGTACTGAACTTACTTTTGTGTTAAACTTGGTGTGGGGCCTGCTCAGTCTCTGGAGCTATGCTGTGCTTTCTCCGGGGAACCTGTATTTCTTATCTATTTTATTAAACTTGTTTTCACCGTCTGCTGTGACTCTGCCCTTGAATTCTTTCCTGTGGTAGAGTCAAGAACCTGGTAAGAGGACTGGAGGGTTGAGGCCATCTACTGGGCCCCTTTACCCTACCTCCAACATCACTACCACCCATAAAATAACCCGTTACTATTTTTATGTATGTCCTTCCATCCGATCTCTTTCCTTTGCATTTTTTTCCTAATGAGGGAATTAGTGCTTTATTTCTTGCTCAGTGATTTGTGCTTTTTCCCTATACAGTATGTGTAAGAGTTCATTCCACATCAGCACATTAGACCCTTTAATTTCTAATTTCCCTTACCCTGCAATACCTGGAGAGGTTTCAACAGAAGGCACTTAGCCAAGGCTTTGGTGTTACTTGGCATGGGGATTCTGTATTCTTTTTGGCTGTAAATGATACATTTTGCCCATTTTTCTGTTGAATTATTTACCATTTTCTTATTATTTGTAGAAGGGGTCAACTTAGACACAGTGATTTTGGGGAAAAATATTTACATTCAAAGTAATTAACTGGGAAAAGAGAGAGAGAGAAAAAAAGCAAAGTAACTAACTGGCATTATCTTTCCAAAAGATCGGACAGATAGGAAGTTTAGATTCTGAGGAGATGCCTCGTGGTTGTGCCTGTGACCCCACATTATTTCTTTATTAATTGTGCAAACTGATAGCTCTGGAAATTAGAAAGCTAGTATTTTCATATTTGAATATTCCCCAGGAGGTTGCCGTAATTCTTTTACTTATTCTGTTCATTCTTTTCCTACCTATTTAAGGATATGACCTGTGTTTCTTCACAGAAATTTCCAAGGAAACTCTATTTCATACATTGATGAAAATACATAGGAAGCATACCACTGGACTGAGAAACTGTGAGTATATTCTCTCCAGATATGAATAATAAATGCATATCTCAAATCCCCTTTCATATCCCAAATCAACCTCTATTGATTGCAATCTTATGGTTATTCAAAAATTAAATTTGGTGGGCTCTCTTTAAAATAAGTAAGGGGCAATTTATTTTCTGTTAAACAAGAAATACATGACTATATTCTTAATGTATAAAAATGAAATAACAGGTATAGTGGAAACTCTCTTTGTGCCCTAATCCCTCACCCTTGAGGAGCACTACTCTGAGTTTGGTATATATCCTTCCAGACCCTTCCCCATGCATTTTCCTACATATATATATACACATAGCAAAATAGGTTTGTTGTGCAGCTTTATTTTTTTTAATATACACACAACATCCTACAACTTGATTCTTTCACTTCATGATATGTCTAAGATTTTTTTCCTTCCTTGTACTTAGAGTGGTTACAGAGTCCCCACAAAGAAGAAGGCTCTCACCACATGTGGCTCCTGGCACTTGGGCTCCCCAGCATCCAAACTAGCTCAGAAGAAGATGAATCTTGCCATGCAAGGCAGTATGTGCAGAAGAGGGCCAGGCTCCAGCCCACACACCTGCCTTTCATATCCATCCAAGGCTCCACACCCACAGACCACCTGCCATGTTTACTCTGGAGATGCATAGCTTATGAGTGATTTATGTTGGAATCTGACAGAACCAAGTGATCCTTGGCCAGTCTACTCTAAACAGAGTGGCATACATGGAGGAAATTGATGGAGAGAAAATTTCCTATCTGGGGTCCTAGGAGAGAAGTGCTGCAATAGCCAACTCCCAGGTTCTCTGCAAGGGTTGGGTGATGCATTCAGATGGCCTTACTGTTGTCTAACTTCAGGTAAGACCCTTGATTTATCTGAGCCCTGCTTTCATCCCCTGTAACACTGGTATGATAATACCCATCTTGTCGGACTGTTAAAAGGTTAGCAGTAATACCTAAAATTATGTTCTCAGTGCCTGGTACATAGTAGGTACCCAACTGTTATCAATTGAATTGTTCTCACCCCCCAAATTTGTATGTTGAAGTCCTAACCCCCAGGACCTCAGAATGCAACTTATTTAGAAATTGGATTGTTGTAGATATAATTAGTTAAGATGATATCATATTGGAACAGGATGGACCCCTAATCTGATTGGTGTCCTTATATAAAGGGGGAAATTTGGAAACAGACACACACACACGGATAACACCATGTGAAGATGAAGGCAGAGATTGAGGCAGTGCTTATACAAGCCAAGGTAGGGCAAAGATTGCCAGCAAACCCTCAGAAGCTAGGAGGGAGGCCTGGAAAAGATTGTTGCTCACAGTCCACAGAAGGAACCAACTCTGTTGACACCTTGGTCTGGGACTTATTGCCTTCAGAACTGTGAGACAATACATGTCAGTTTGTTACAGCAGCCCTAGCAAATGAATATACCAAAAGATGGGTGTATTCATCATCTTTGATAACCCCATGGCTCCTTCTCTCTGCGCCTTCCAGGTGGCTTCCTCCAAGGGCATCCTGCAGACAACCAGCAGCACCACTTAAAGTGATGCAGAAAGGAAATGTGCTGTGGGTGGAATCAATGGGTGCTGAGACCAGAGAACTGATGATTCCCCTCCTTGTCTAAAAATCTCTGCCACCCACTGCTCAGCCTGGGCAGTGTCTACTCCCTTGCTCCCTTTTCTTGTGGCCCTGTGCTCATCTGCTCCTCCTCTGCCCACATGCCCATCTGTGTCATGGGGTCTTAGAGAAGATTATTTTGAGCCCCAGCAAGGTTCCTGGATCCCCCAAACAAGTAGGCCTGATTTGGAAGAGTGGTCACAGAAAATTGTGACAACTTCCTGTGCTTGGGAAGTGCTTCTGCAAACTGCCTTCATAGCTACTGGCCATCAAAAGTGTTGCAAGAGGGCACAGAGATAACTGGAGCAAGCTGGGTTCCTGTGGGACTGGGGAGAGGGTTTGGGGCCAAGCAATAAATAAGTTGAAAGGGTGGAGAACTGGAAGCAAGATGGTGGTATTCTGAGTATTTAAATTCTATGTCTTTTTTTTGGCAGCTGGCCAGTGTGGGGATCTGAACCCATGACCTTGGTGTTATAAGGCTGAACTCCAACCAACTGAGCTAATCAGCCAACCAGTGTAGGGAAAAGGCTGCAGAGAGTGAGCAGAATCCTCAAGGGGCCAAGGGGCATAAAGAAAAGGCATATCAAAAAAGTGAGGGATCAGAGCATCAAGAGGAAACAGAGTGGCCAGCCATTTCTGGAGAACACTGCTAAAGAAACGCAGCTCAGGAGACCAAACCCAAGGGAGCCGGAACAACTTCATGTGGTGCAGAGGCCCAGGAAGTTAGTGGGAATCTCATACACACAGAGCCTTTGTTCACAGAGAAACATAAGGCTGCAGTCTCTTCTTTCCTGAAACAGTTCTCAATGAGCAGGTCCTCTGCTTTCACCATAGCAAAATCCCTACCTAAGAAGAGAAACAGATCAAAAGACTCAACCTACAATATTTTTGCTTTAGAAGATGCAAATGTTAGAGTTAAAAATGTGAAGGCTGCTAAACCGATCTTACATTCCATAAAAACTCACCATTTTCATAAAACTTGCTCTCATGTGATCCACAAAACACCCAAAGCCAAACTGAGTCAAAGGTCAAAAAGGAAGGTTCACTCATGAGGCTGATGTTTGCAAAGAGGCCTACATTCTCTGCAGTGAGGAGGCTTATAAATTCACCTTCATGAGCGGCTTTTTCATCTTTGGGAGACCTAAGTTCTTAGGAAAGTCCTTTCCCAGAATTATTTGCTCTTTCAGAGACCTCCACAGAAAAAAAACACTACTGAATAAAACACTATTACAAGAAAACTTCTGATAAAAATGTTTTTGTAGAAAACACTATTGTACCAACAGAAACTATGTCTGAAAACACAACCCAAAAGAATTCTGCTGTAGATTCTGCTGTGACTGCATTAAACTTAATGCCAACTGCTAAACAATCCAATGGAACATAATGGGAATACCACAGCCTGGGCACTGACTTACCCTCTAAGTCCAAAATCTTCACTTACCCATTGCTTCCATCCCCAGGTGATCAATTTGAACTTCAGCTAAACCAGCAGCTAGTATCCCTCGTCTCTGACAATGATATGAGAAAGTTCATTTCTCATGTTATCCAGACTTCAAAATGGACTGCTCTGAGCCCCATGTACAAATGGCTTGTGCCAAGCTCATCTCCAGAACAGGCCTCCTGATGAAGCTTCACAGTGAGCAGCAAGAAGTGGAGGCAATCCAAGGCAGAATGGTACACAGACCAATGGATAACTGAGAACTATATCAATGAGAGCACAGAAGGCCTGGGTGAACAGAAAGCCCATAACTGCTGAAACAAGAGACCTAGAATTTTCCATCATTTAGGATATACCATTAAAGTGCCCAAACAGGAAGACCAGAGGCTTCCAGTCCATATCTTGTCTTGGTCATGTACTTTGGCCAAGACAGTGATCTGCCACTTTGCTCATTTATAGAATAAAGCAAACCTAACACACAAGATGAATTGTAGAAGAAAATACTTAATAATAAGATTATGTAACACATTAGATTTAGTATGTTCTTTAAGAACCTGAAAGCTACTCATCTGGAAGAGTGGGGTTTTATGTTTTTTTTGTTTTGTTTTTGTTTTGGCAGCTGATGCCCACTGGGGTCCAAACCCTTGGTGTTAACAACATCATGCTCTAACCAATGGAGCTAACCAGCCAGCCCAAGAATGGGGTTTTGTGAGCACCACGCTCAGCCAGTGAGCGAACCAGGCATCCGTATATGGGATCCGAACCCGGAGCCTTGGTGTTCTCAGCACCGCACTCTCCCGAGTGAGCCACGGGCCGGCCCAGAATGGGGTTTTAAATAGTTAGCTTGCATCCTTTCTTTCTTTTGGTGGTGGCCAGTACAGGGATCTGAACCCTTGACCATGGTGTTATAAGTACCATGCCCTCCCAAGTGAGCTACCCAACCATCCCAGCTTTGATCTTATCTCTTTGTTTTATAAAAACAATTGTTTTTTTTTTTTCCCCAGGATTTGGCTATAAAAACAAACTTATCTTGGCAATATCTGTGACTGTTGTAGTGATCATTAATTCAGGTTCTAGAATATGTCTGTCTTTATAATAGAATCTGAACCCATAAAACAAAAATCAAAGCCAATTTCCCACCTACTACTATTTGACATTCCTCTTCAGTCACTGAGACTGAGGCATGGCTTTGTTCTTTTATTGCAAAGTATATTCCACGGATTTTTAAAGGAACCTCCCTTCCAGGAGATCTCTATGGAATTAAAACCAAAATAACAGGCCGTTAGACTATTTTGAGAAGCTTAAGAAGGCCAGAGTTGATATGATAGTAAAATTTTGCAAAACTAAAAGTGTGTCAGCAATTTTATGTACTCACCAATCAAGCTCATTCTACCTCTGATTTCTTTCTCTATTACTAAAATGACAAGAGAGTTATAATCTTAACCCTCATGGAGCTGTCATAACCCTGGGGAGAAAAGAAGGGGCCTAAAGATAAAAGTGTTACCCTGGAGATTCATTATATTTACATAGCATCCTTCTTCTCCAGCATGTAAGGTGTTGTCTAAATAGATTTAGTCAAAGCACTGCAGCTAAATCCTGCATTAGACTACTCTAAAGCATGTCATATTTACAGGAGCCTGTTCCTGGAGCTTGCCTCTGTTTACCTTGTGTTCAATTACAAAATAGCTTATTACTTTCCCAACAGGTAGGTCCTGGCATACTAAAAGAGTGATTTAAGAAGCTGACAATCTTGACTCGACCCTACCAATCCAACCTCATTTGAGGTAAATTTACCTCATTTACCTTTTCTACCATCATTGTGGCCCTCCATTCCAGCCAAAGCAGACCCATTCCTATTTGTGTCTGTGCCTTTGTGCATCAAAAGTTCCTGTGTGTCACTGCCTGTGGAAGTCCTGTGAATCTGTCAATAGCCACTTTAAGTTCATCTTTCCTCATGAAGCCATCCCTGAATACTCTGGGCCTAGTCCCTTCACAAGATTTGTCACCATTTCTTGGAGTCTATAGTGAGGAATTCCTCTTCCCCTGAGAACTTAAAAATGTGATAAATAATTTTTTAAAAGACAGCTATCCAACAGAGAAACACCAAGGTTCACACATAATGGAGCAGAGCAGAGATGCAAGGTCCCTGGTCTACAGATGTGAGCAGAACCCAACTAGATGTATTAACATATTTAAAGAAAAACATGTCCATCTGCAGAAGGCTGGTCAGTGGTGAAAGCATAGACAGAGCAAGGAAGAGCCCAGTGAGGGCAGTGACCACCTAACACTGTGTGTGAGTAGACATGGTGCCTCAGGCAGATGTGGGGTCTGGCCGAGGCAAGGCTGTGCCTGCAGGGAGATGGGTGAATCCAGCCACCTCAGCCCTTTCCATTAAACACTGGAGGCAGCTGATTCCTTTTGTTCTAATTCTGTTCTCACATTAACCTTCAGATTGTGCTTGAGTGTGCCACAGGGACCCCTCTCTCCAGAGGGGTGATTCCCAGATTGTGTAGACATAGATGTTGTCTGTGCAATGAGATATATTTCTCATTGTCAAGTTGTAATCTAGCATTCTGATTTTTGTTCAGTCTTGTGATACTGATAAGGTGAGACTGCTCAGAAAAGGAGAAGTGAGCTCTCTCTTGGTGAGGACAAAGTCTAATTTCTGGATATAGGAGGCAGGGACCAGCCTGGGGTCAGCTTGCAGAGGCCTCCAAGTGGCATGTGGCCTTTTGTTTTTTTGAACTTTCAACTCCTATATTGCTTTTAATTTCTGAATAAAATTTAACCTTACGTTTGTATTTATTTATATGTTTTTATTATTTCATTTCCCCGCTGAGATGATAAGCTATATGAAGACAGGGAGCATGCAGTGTTTTCCCTATAGTAGAAATAAAGTTGTTCAAAGGAAGAGAGAGATGAAGCATTATGTCAATTCCACAATGAGGAATAATAAAACCTAATATTTGTATGAAGTAGTAAGCAGAGTCCAGCAATAGACAGACCTGTGTTCCTAAGACTTTTGAAATGTCACCTTTTAAAATTCTAATCAGTGGGAGAAAATGAATAAATGCTAATGGAACAGCTGCCTAACTATTTGAGGGGTAAGAAATAGCAAATCCCTATTCTCACCTTAAACATATTTCAGTAAATGTAAAAAAAGAAAATGTAAAAATATTAGAGGAAAATAGAAGCAATATGTTTTATAATCTTGCAGTGGAGAAGAGCTTTCTAAGCCTGATATCACAGGCAGAAATCTTTGGTAGTTTTGCTTGTCTTGTCAGTGACATCACTAGCAAACTTAGCACTTAAATATAGCAAGCATGGGATGAACAGTTTTCCATGTATTGTATGATTTACTCCTCACAACAGTCTCATGAGGAGGATATTATCATCCCTCTTTACAGAAAAGGGAGATCAATTTAAGGCCCTTGTTGCAAAAAAAAAAAGCAGAACCCAGATTCCCTTGACTGCAAAAACTGCACACCTTGCTGCCACTCTGTTTTGCCTCCTTAAAAAAAAAACTCAAAAAACAAACAAACAAACAAACAAAAAACACTGGGAAATATTTGGAACACTGAAGTAGAATGAAAACCACTGGAAGGATTATTATATTTAATACAAAGAGTTTTATAAACCAGCAAGAAAAAGACAATCCAGTGGAGAAAGGGTCAAAGGCTGTGAAGAGTGTGTAATTTATAGTCTGTGCCATAGCATCAGTGGCATAGGGGTGTGAGTCATTAGAGGCCTTTGTCATTTCATGGAATAGTCTGTGGAATATACTATAAAGCAAATGTACTTCACAGGGCCTGGTTTTGCAAAGCCCGGCAGTTTCAAATACTGACCTTGTGGAAGACTAGAAATTTTCCTCAGGCTATAAAGTCTCTGGTGAAAGATAAAGATTTGTGGCACAGCAAAGTTGCTCACTCAAGGACAGACTGGTTACTGCTTGATATGTGTAGATACTGGAAAATTGCTGAAGGGAGAAGGGATGTTTGCTAAGATCAAGCTTTTGTTGACAGGACCCTTAATTGCCTTACTGGAATGTCATCTGGCTCGTTTCACTGAAACTTACCAGCCTATGTTGTTAAACTATAACCCCACCTATGTTCTCTTCCTGTAACTTCCTGGTCTGGAAAATAAATGCAGGAAGAGAACCCCAATCTGGGGTTAATTTCCCAAGGAAGGGATGCCTCTTGGGAGATTAACCACTTTGGGGTCTCCCACTGCTTGGAAGAGATGGGCTCTGAGTAGTCCTTTGTGGCTCCATCACCCAGGGGAAGTGGGGTGACAAATCCACAGTGGGGCAAAGCAACAATAATCTTATATTTTCTTTTAGTACTTTTAAAGCATTATGTTATTTGTATTTTTAATCCATCTGGAATTTGTTTTATTTTGTTGTTTTTTAAGTATGGTTGAGTTAGAGAGTCTTACTTATTTTTCCCTTCATGAATTTTCAATTTTTTAAGACAATTTTTATTGTATGGTGCATTCTTTCTTCAGTGACCTAAACTACCATCTTTATCTGGACTCTGTTCTCTTCTGTTGATCCATTTGTCTTTTTATGTGCCAGCACCAGGATCATACTACATAATTCCAGTTGCTTTATAAAATATTTTGAGTTATATATTTGGTAGGGCAAGCTCCAGCTCTTTGGTCTTCTTTTTCATACATTTCATAGCAATTCTTGCCCATTTTCTCTTCCAAATATCACTTGGTAAATTTTTGTAAAAATCTGTCTTGGGATTTGAATAGTATTGCATTGAATTTGTACATTAATTTGAGAATCAACACCTTTATAACATTCTAGGATCATGGTATCTCATGCTATGTATTTATATCTTCTTAACATCCTTCAGAAGAGTTTAAGTGTTTTCATCACATAGATCTTACACATCTTTTGTTGAATTTATTCCTACATACTTTACATTTTTATTGCTGTTGTAAATGGGATCATTCTTCTATTTTCTAATTAGTTATTAGAAACATAGGAAAGCTATTGAGGTTTGTGCACTGATCATTTGATTTTGTATGTAGCCACCATACTGAATCCTCATATTACTTCCAATAGATTTTTACTTGTTTCTCTTGGGATTTTTAGATTTTACATCATTTTATATGCAAATAATGATAGTTTTATCACTTCCTTTCCAATACCTATATCCCATTTATTTTTCGTATTGCATTTATTAGGACATCAAATTAACAATGACAAACAGTAGCAGTAATAATAGGCATACTACTCTTGTTCTTGACTTTAAAACCATGCTGTTGTTTAGGCTTCTGGGAGATACTTTTATCAAGTTACAGATGTTTTCTTTTTTTCCTATTTTTAAGAGTTTTTGCTAGAAATTATTTGTTGAATATTATGTAAAGAGTCAATAAGTGCAAACTGCATGTAAGACTCTAAGCTAGATACTGTGAAGAATCAAAGAACTAGTAAACAGGATAGAGTTCTGTTCTCAAATATGTTATCTCACCAGGTAGATAAGACATAATAAATAAAAGGAATGAATAAAGATGTGGAGATAATGGTCATTGTGATGGATAATCGTGATTATGTTCCTCCCTACCCCCAAACAGATTTATTCTCATATGACAGTACCAGAGGATGATAGAGAAGGATAAGTAACCAAAGGTAAGTATTTACCTGGCAATTTTTAAATTACAATATTAGAACTAGAGAAGAACATAAAATGTATCTATTTCAATTCCCTCATTTTACAGTGAGAAAACTGCCAGAGGCAGGAAGAATACTTACTTAACCCAGTGCTCTGCCTGACCCCAGCAACATTAGTTCTCCAGGCAAAGCTGAGTTAGCAGGTAGTAGTAAGGACACATCTGCTGTCCTTCCAAGAGAGGAGGGGAGAGGTTATGGTGGTGCTTGTTCCTTCTGCTGCGCAGTGGGCATCAAGCCAGAGGCCTTCTTGAAGGCTCTGGAGAGGAGTACAGAAGGCCACATGATGTTGATGTTCAGCTTTTCCCTTAAGAACAGGAACTAGACAAGGATGCCCACTCTCACCACTCCTATTCAACATAGTTTTGGAAGTACTAGCAAGAGCAATCAGAGAAGAGAAGGAAATAAAGGGCATCCATATTGGAAAAGATGAAGTCAAACTGTCCCTGTTTGCAGATGACATGATTCTATATATTGAACAGCCTAAAGACTCTACAAAAAAACTCTTGGAGTTGATAAATGATTTCAGCACAGTAGCAGGATACAAAATCAACACACAAAAATCAGTAGCATTTCTATTCTCCAATAGTGAACATGCAGAACGAGAAATCAAGAAAGCCTGCCCATTTACAATAGCCACCAAAAAAAAATAAAATACTTAGGAATTGAGTTAAGCAAGTATGTGAGAAATCTCTATAATGAGAACTACAAACCACTGCTGAAAGAAATTAGAGAGGATACAAGAAGATGGAAAGATATCCCATGCTCTTGGATTGGTAGAATCAACATTCTGAAAATGTCCATACTACCCAAAGTGATATACAAATTCAATGCAATCCCCATCCAAATTCCAAAGACATTTTTCTCAGAAATGGAAAAAACTATCCACACATTTATATGAAATAACAAAAGACCACACATAGCCAAAGCAACGCTAAGCAAAAAAAAATAAAGCTGGAGGCATAACACTACCTGACTTTAAACTATATTACAAAGCTATACAACCAGAACAGCATGCTACTGAAATAAAAAAAGGCACACTGATCAATGGAATAGAATAGAGAATCAAGAAATTAACTCACACACCTACAACCATTTGATGTTTGACAAAGGCACCAAGTGTATATGCTGGGGAAGAGACTGCCTCTTTAGCAAATGGTGCTGGGAGAACTGGATATCAGTATGCAGGAGAAAGAAACTAGACCCATACCTTTCACCATACTCTAATGTCAACTCAAATTGGATTAAAGAATAAATATATACACCCTGAAACAATAAAACTTCTCAAAGGAAACATAGGAGAAACACTTCAGGAAGAAGGACTGGGCACAGAGTTCATGAATACGAACCCCAAAGCACAGGCAACTAAAGGAAAAATAAACAAATGGGATTATATCAAACTAAAAAGCTTCTGCACAGCAAAAGAAACAATTAACAGAGTTAAAAGACAACCAACAGAGTGGGAGAAAATATTTGCAAAGTAAACACCTGACAAAGGATTAATATCCAGAATATACAAGGAACTGAAATAGCTTTACAACAATAAAATGAGTAACCCAATTAAAAAAGGGGCAAAAGAACTAAATAGGTATTTCTCAAAGGAAGATATACGAATGGCCAACAGACCCATGAAAAAATGCTCAACATCACTCAGCATGCAGGAAATGCAAATCAAAACCACACTGAGGAGACTTCTGGTCAAGATGGTGGATAGACAGTCCCTAGCATCACTCTCTCCCACAAATCAACCGATTTAAACTATAAAAACCTAACATCAAGTGCATATGGAATGGGGAGATGTGCAGCGGGGGAGGCAGAAGCTTCACAGAGACCACATGCCCTACAGGGCCGCCATTGCACGATCCGGCAGATAGGCTTTACCGACATCACCTGGCTCCATTCCCAGCCCAGCCTAGTGCACACAGAGTGGGCAGACATCCAGCACAAGAGGCAGAGGCTCTGCAGAAACCACACTCGCTGTGGGGCCACCGTTGCATGATCCAGCAGGTAGGCTTCACTGCAGGTACCTGGCTCCATTCCAAGCCTGGCCTAGCATGCTCGGAGCAGGGAGACGTCTGGCAGGGGAGGCAGGAAGTCCACGGGGACCACACTGCTGCCGTGTGATCCAGCAGCTCGGCCCAATGTGTACGGAGCACACAGATATCCAGCAAGGGAGATAGAAGCTCTGTAGAGTCCACACAACCTGTGGCGAGGCCACTGCCACGTGACCAAGCAGCAGGTAGGCTTCACCACTGCCAATTGGCTCCATCCCAAGCCCGGCCTAGCACGCACGAGCAGGGAGACATCTGGCAGGGGAAGCGGAAGCTCTAAAGAGACCACACGCTCTGCAGTGACTTGGCACATCACAGCAGCCCGGGCCAGAGTGCACGGAACAAGGAGAAGTCCAGCACGGGAGGTGGAAGCTCAGCAGAGACCACACACCCTGTGGTACCTCCCCGGGATCCAGCAGCCCAGCAGAGTCCAAGCTGACCAGAGAGGTGGCTCCCCAGAGAGGCCCAAGACCCGAGGCAACCACACATACAAGGCACTAGTGGCCAACTGAGCAGTCACGGAGGTAGCCATAGCTAATTGGAAACCACAGCAACATCTTAGTCAATAGTGTTAAACCTGTGGACTGTGAAACCCACTGCCACAATGAATAAACATCAAAAAAAAAAAGATACCAGAAATACAAAAAATCAAGAAAGTACAACACCAAAGGATAATAAACTCTCAAACTCTAGATCCTATAGAACAAGAAGCCCTTGAAATGACTGACAAGGAATTTCGAGTGATAATTCTAAGGAAAATGAATGAGATACAAGAAAACGCAGCTAGACATTATGATGAAATGAGGAAAAGTATACAGGACCTGAAAGAGGAAATGTACAAGGAAATCAATGTCCTGAAAAAAAATGTAGCAGAACTTGCCGAACTGAAGAAGTTATTCGGCGAAATAAAAAACACAATGGAGAGTTTAACCAGCAGGCTTGCAGAAGTTGAAGAGAGAACCTCTGAACTTGAAGATGGGCTGTTGGAAATAATACAAGCAGACAAAAAAAAAAAAAAAAAAAAAAAGAAAAGAAAAGAAAAGAAAAAGAAAAAAGAATCAAAGACACTGAAGAAAATCTGAGAGAGATATCAGACAACCTTAAGCACTCAAATATCTAAGTCATGGTTATTTCAGAAGGGGAGGAAAAAGGAGATTGCACAGAAAACATATTCAACAAAATAGTGGCAGAAAACTTCCCAGGTATAGGAAAAATCCAGGAAGCTCAACAATCTCCAAATGTATTCAACCCAAAAAGGACTTCTCCAAGACATGTTATAGTGAAATTGGCTAAACTCAAAGACAAAGAGAGAATCTTAAAATCTGCAAGAGAGAAGCATCAAATCACCTATAAGGGAGCCCAATCAGGCTAACATCAGACTTTTCATCACAAACCCTAAAAGCCATAAAGGAATGGGATGATATATTCAAAATACTAAGAGACAGAGATTGTCAGCCAAGAATACTCTACCCTGCAAGGCTATCCTTCCAAAATAAAGGGCAAACAGTATAGTTTTCAGACAAAAAAAAACTGCAGGAGCTCACCACCACACAACCACCATTACAAGAAATTCTCAAGGGAGTACTGGGTTTGGTACCTGAAAAATAACTACTACTGCCATAAAAACCCAAGAAAAATCAAAACCCACTAGTATAATAAAAATGGCATTCATGAAAAGAAAACAAACAAACAAAAAGGCTATCTACAACCCAAGGAACCCAAAAAACAATTCAAAAGATCAATGAATCAAAAAGTTGTTTTTTTGAAAAGATAAACAAAATTGACAAACCATTAGCATGGCTAACAAAAAAAAGAAGAGAGAAGACTCAAATAACCAAAATTAGAAATGAAAAAGGCGATATTACAACTGATTCATCTGAAATACAAGGAATCATTCGAGACTACTATAAACAACCATATGTCAACAAATTTGAAAATCTGGAAGAAATGGATAAATTTCTGGACACACACAAGCTCCCAAAACTGAGCCATGAAGATGTAGAAAATCTGAACAGACCAATAACAATAAAGGAGATTGAAGCTGTTATCAGAAGGCTCCCAACAAAGAAAAGCCCAGGACCAGATGGATTCACAGCAGAATTTTACCAAACATTCAAAGAGGAATTGACACCGATTCTTTACAAACTATTCCAAAAGATTGAAACGGACGCAAATCTCCCAAACTCATTCTATGAAGCAAACATCATCCTGATACCAAAACCAGGTAAAGATATAACCAAAAAAGAAAACTACAGGCCGATATCCTTGATGAATATAGATGCAAAAATCCTCACTAAAATACTAGCAAACAGAATACAGCAACACATACGTAAAATTATTCACCACGATCAAGTGGGATTCATCCCAGGGATGCAAGGTTGGTTCAACATACGCAAATCAATAAATGTGATACACCATATTAATAAACTCAAACACAACGACCATATGATCATCTCTATAGATGCTGAAAAAGCATTTGATAAAATTCAACACTCATTCATGACAAAGACCCTCTATAAGTTAGGTATAGACTGAAAATATCTCAACATAATCAAAGCCGTATATGATAAACCCACTGCCAATATCATCCTGAATGGGGAAAAGCTGAAAGCTTTTCCTTTAAGAACAGGAACTAGACAAGGATGCCCACTCTCACCACTCCTATTCAACATAGTGTTGGAAGTATTAGCCAGAGCAATCAGAGAAGCGAAGGAAATAAAGGGCATCCAGATTGGAAAAGATGAAGTCAAACTGTCCCTGTTTGCAGATGACATGATCCTATATATTGAACAGCCTAAAGCCTCTACAAAAAAACTCTTGGAGGTGATAAATGATTTCAGCACAGTAGCAGGATACAAAATCAACACACAAAAATCAGTAGCATTTCTTTTCTCCAATAGTGAACATGCAGAATGAGAAATCAAGAAAGCCTGCCCATTTACAATAGCCACCAAAAAAAATAAAATACTTAGGAATTGAGTTAAGCAAGTATGTGAAAAATCTCCATAATGAGAACTACAAACCACTTCTGAGAGAAATTAGAGAGGATACAAGAAGATGGAAAGATATCCTATGCTCTTGGATTATTAAAATCAACATTGTGAAAATGTCCATACTACCCAAAGTGATATACAAATTCAATGCAATCCCCATCAAAATTCTAATGGCATTTTTCTCAGAAATGGAAAGAACTATCCAGACATTTATATGGAATAACAAAAGACCATGCATAGCTAAAGCAACGCTGAGCAAAAAAAGAAAGCTGGAGGCATAACACTACTTGACTTTAAACTATATTACAAGGCTATAATAACCAAAACAGTATGGTACTGGCGTAAAAACAGACACACTGATCAATGGAATAGAATAGAGAATCCAGAAATCAACCCACACACCTATAGCCATCTGATCTTTGACAAAGGCACCAAGCTTATACACTGGGGAAGAGACTACCTCTTTAGCAAATGGTGCTGGGAGAACTGGATATCAGTATGCAGGAGAATGAAACTAGACCCATACCTATCACCATGCTCTAACGTCAACTCAAAATAGATTTAAGAATTAAATATACACCATGAAACAACTCAAGCAACTTTACAAGAAAAAACAAGCAACCCAATTAAAATGGGCAAAAGAGCTAAGTAGGCATTTCTCTAAGGAAGATATACAAATGGCCAACAGACATATGAAAAAATGCTCAACATCACTCAGCATCCAGGAAATGCAAATCAAAACTACACTGAGATACCATTTCACCCCAGTGTGGATGGCTAAAATCCAAAAGACTCTGAACGATAAATGCTGGCAAGGTTGTGGAAAAAAAGGCTCTCTCATATATTATTGGTTGGAGTGCAAAATGGTGCAGCCTCTATGGAAAATGGTATGGAGGTTCCTCAAACAATTGCAGATAGATCTATCATATGACCCAGCTATCCCACTGCTGGGAATATACCCAGAGGAATGGAAATCATCAAGTTGAAGGTATACCTGTTCCCCAATGTTCATCACAGCACTCTTTACAATAGCCAAGAGTTGGAACCAGCCCAAATGTTCATCACTGGATAAGTGGATATGGAAAATGTGGTATATCTACACAATGGACTAATACTCAGCTATAAAAAAGAATGAAATACTGCCATTTGCAACAACATGGATGGACCTTGAGAGAATTATATTAAGTGAAACAAGTCAGGCACAGAAAGAGAAATACCACATATTCTCACTTATTGGTGGGAGCTAAAAATAAATAAATAAATTCACACACACACTCAAAAAAACCGGGGGGGAAGGAAGAAGACATAACAACTACAATTCCTTGAAGTTGATATGACAAGCAAACAGAAAGGACACTGTTGGGTGGGAGGGGGGAAGAGGGAGGAGGGAGGGATGTTTCGGTAATAGGTCACAATAATCAAACACATTGTATATCGACAAAAAAAAAAAAAAAAAAAAACACACTGAGATACCATCTCACTCCAGTTAGGATTGCTAGTATCCAAAAGACTGTGAAAAATGCTGGTGAGGTTGCAGCTAAAAGGGAACTCTCATACTTTGTTAGTGGGACTGCAAAATGGTGCAGCCTTTATAGAAAATGGTATGGGGGTTCCTCAAACAATTGCAGATAGATCTACCATATGGCCCAGCTATCCCACTGCTGCTAATATACCCAGAGGAATGGAAATCATCACGTTGAAGTTATACCTGTTCTCCAATGTTTGCTGCAGCACTCTTTACAATACCTAAGAGTTAGATCCAGCCAAAATGTCCATCATCAGATGAATGGATATGGAAAATGTGGTATATCTACACAATGGAATACTACTCTGCTATAAAAAAGAATGAAATACTGCCATTTGCAACAACATGGATGGACCTAGAGAGAATTATATTAAGTGAAACGAGTCAGGCACAGAAAGAGAAATATCACATGTTCTCTCCTATTTGTGGGAGCTAAAAATAAACAAACAAATACACAAACATCCTGGGGTGGGGGGAGGGAAGAAGACACAATAATTACAATTTCTTGAAGGTGATATGACAAGCAAACAGAAAGGAGATTGTTGGGAGGAAGGGGAGAGAGGGAGGAGGGAGGGAGTTTTTGGTAATGGGCCACAATAGTTAACCACATTGTATATTGACAAAATAAAATTTATTAAATAAAATAAAAAAATAAAGGAGAACCACTTAAAGAGAACTGTGATTAACCCTGAAGAATGCCACCATTACCACTGAATTCCAGGTATGGGCCATATGAGTGGAGAGTGTACTTTAGGACAGTGTTTCATGGTAAATTTTTCCCCATGCCCCAAAAGGGACTATTCAATGTCAAGCTATCTGAAGCCCAGGTGGATAAAAGAGGATGCGGAACCTAGGGTCGTTGCAAGGTGTCTTGGTTATAATATATGTGGAAGATTTCAGAGCTTGTTATGAAAAATTATGGCCTGTGGATCTCCAGGCTGGGTACAGGATCACCTTAATGGGTTACAGGAGGATATTATGCAGCAGTTTTAAAATTGAGGCAGAGTGCAGCCAGCTGCCAAAAATAAACAGAGGCAGATGATTTGTGTCAAAGATGTATAGGCATTCACTTTGTTGAGTGAGCAAAGTTAAGATGCAGTCAGTGTGTATAGTACTCTACTGTGTGCTGTGCATTATCTATACAGAACTGTAGAACTGCATGGCCCAATATAGTAGCCACTAGTGCTACATAGCTATTTGAAAATACATTTAAATTTAAATTAATACAAATTAAATAAAATGTAAAAGTCAGCTCCTGTATTGCTAGGACAACTGTCTGGCTAGGTGACTGCACCAATTGTATGGTTAAGGCTAATTCATAACTTATGCCAAAATGTTTCATTATTTTAGTTACACTAAATTTTTCATTTGTATTGTCAGGGCTGGGGCCCACAGACCCTTCAAACCCATTGTACAGACTGAGTCACAGAAACCTCATATGCAGGTCCATGCTAGGTAATTGGGAAAGATCCCAGGAGCCATTGGCAGACAACACAAGCTCAGTCCTCAGCAGCGGTGGCAGGCAGCAGTGGCCTCTCAGATGGTCTTGGGGACCCTGGCAGCAACAGCCTCTAGCAGCAGTAGCAGCCTCTCCCTAGCCACCCCCATCCCCAGGGGTATCCTGGGGGCAGAGGGCACTATGGATCAGAGCCACTCATCTTTTATACTTAAGTCCAATAACCCAGGAACACCTGGGTGCACGCGCACAATTACATTAGACAATAACCAAGGAACACCTGGATTCATGTGCATATTTAACATCAAATGCTCAGCAAGATTCTGAACATCTGAGGGGACCTGACCACATTCCTTCACTTTCTCTAGAGTTCCTAAATTACATTTCAAGTGCTCAAGCCACAGGTGGTTAATGGCTACCATATTACAGCATGGTAGAAACTGTTTTCATTATTCAGCTCTGTTGGACAATGCTGGTGTAGAAAACCTCTGGAAGAGGGCTGGCCCATGCCTCACTTGGGAGAGTGTGATGCTGATAACACAAAGGCCATGGGTTCAGATCCCTATATAGATAGCCAGTTGGCTCACTTGGGAGAACGTGGTCCTGACAACACCAAGTCAATGGTTAAGATCCCCTTACCAGTCATCATAAAAAAAAAAAACAAAACCTCTGGAAAGACACACAAGAAACTGGTAGTAATAGTGATCTTCAGGGAGGCCAACTAGGGGGCTGCAGTGCTGTATACCCTTTTGTACCTTTCGAATTTTATATCATATGCTTCTATTATGTTTTTTAAAAATAAACTTTACATTCTTATAATACCAAGAACAAGGATTCCATGCCAGCCAGCAAAAATAAATAGTTAAAAATAAACAAAAATTTTTAGAAACAAATTGGAAAGGGCTGGCCAGTTAGCTCAATTGTTTAGAGTGCCACCTTGTAACACCAAGATCAAGGGTTTGGATTCCTGTACCAGCCAGTCACCAAAAAGAAAACAAACAAACAAACAAAAAACAAACAAACAAAAAAACAAGCTAACAACTAACGGGCAATTTGACATTGAACTTAATTCAGGAAATATTTAGTACTTGTGGCTGGCCAGTTGGCTCAGTTGGTTAGACCATGGTGTTACAACACCAGTGTCAGAGGGTTTGTATCCCTGTACTGGCCAGCCAGCAAAAAAATAAAAATAAAAAAAAAATTGGGAATTAGGAATCCCTATAATGGGGTCCCTATACCTAAACAGTGGTTCACAGGAAATTGCTTTATAGTTTGCCTAAAACAAAATAAAATTATAGATATTATTTTACATTTAATTTTTTTTACAGCTTAACTTTTCAGCTCTTGTTACCATCTCTGCTCTTATGAGCTCATAGGAACAAAGTCAGTTAATAAATAGCAGAGGAATGTTAAAGGAAAAATGACCAGCCATCATGCACTGGTTGACATCTTTTTTCCCCCTGAGAAATATGTGTGAGTGATTGTGATTTTATCCTGCATGCATAAACAGCAGCCATAGTTCCTGTTGGTAAGGTTGGTCCTGGTTCTGTAACAGAAATAAGTGTTCTACAGAATGCACAACTTCGAAGCACCCTGCTTCCTGAGCAAGTCTGAGAATCAGTGTTATAGAGGAGGGGGATCCTGCCTGGAAGTAACCTGTCTCCAGGCCAGTTAAGGTGGAAGTGGGATGGGGGGAACTGTGCAACATCAAACTATGCTCTTGGAGAAAGAATACACATAGAACAAAAGGGGACAGGAGCATACAAGATGCCCTGCTCTAAAGGCAACCCCTAGAGCAGTGATTTCCAAATTGTGACTACAGATCCTTGGAGGGCCAGTTATGGCAGCAGGCCTCCAAACACATGTGTGCACCAAGCACTGTTTGCAGAACAAATAAATCTTATGTCTGCCACAAATATAATTATTATATCACTAACAGTGATCAATATGTGTGTGTGCACTGACCTGTGAAGTAGATCTTATTCTCCCCCATTAATATATGAGGAAACTGAGGCTGGGGGACAGATAATTTGCCCAAGTTCAAAAAGATATATTAGGGCTTTTTATGTTCCAGTTGAAAGAAATCCATCTAAAATACGCTTAAACAAAAAATGTCATACATTATATTGGCTCATCTAATTGAAAAGCTCTGCTTTCCTCTGTGATGGCTCCAGCCTCGGGAGGACTCACACCCCACATCTACAAAGATGGTCATCAGTAATTCCAACTTGACACTGCTATGGAGGAAACAGCTCAGAGAAATCCATCCCTCCAAAGGCCTCCAGCCTGCTTCGACCATTGGTCAGGGAAGAGGAGACTCTGATTGGCCAGCCATGGTCATGTGTTCATCCTGGAGTTGGGGGCTTACACCCCTAACTCAATTAGAGCAGAATCACAGAGAGTGGAGGAGGCTTATCCCTAAAACAAACAAGAGGGAAGTTCTGATACCAGGAGAGTGAGGTGAAGAAGGATGATTCTAGATTGAAGTAACCCTTAAGCCTAAAATCTTAACAGTTTTTCACATGTTCATAGATGTTATTGTGATAAGCAACACACAAATTCATTTGAAAGCAGTTATGCTGGGCTTGCTGGTTAGTTCAATTGGTTAGAATGTGCTGTTATAACACCAAGGTCAAAAGTTAGGATCGCTGTAGCAGCCAGCCACCAAATAATTAATAAATAAACAAACAAATAAACAAACAAACAAATAAATAAAAGCAGTTGTCTTCACGGTAATTTTTGATCCTTATAATTTTTTTTTTCAATTAATGGATACTAAAGAGTCAACTACTATCATGAGGAGGTCCAAAGAATATTCCTTTTTTAAAAAATATTAAAATGGGATTTTTTTTTTTTTTTGGTGGCTGGCCAGCATAGGGATCTAAACCTTTGACCTAGTTGCTACAAGGCTGCACTCTAACCAACTGAGCCAACCAACCAGCCCCTAGAAAAGGATTTTTAACTGAGGGTGTGTTCCAGCAAGGGGAGGGTAAATTAAGCAAGAAGAGAGGGGAGCCAGGAAATAAAGGCCCAACCCAGGAAGCAGTGAAGGGAAGTTCTAGGATGATACCTTTGTAACAGGTCTAGGAGGTAACTAGGACACAGGGAGGACAGAACCTGAAGGGAAGACTCTAAGGGCATGGGAACTAAGTGCTATGTCAGGGCACTGGAGGACAACTGAGGATGTGATAATGGCAGAGAGCACCGAAAGAAAAGGAGAAGACTTTAAACATCCAATGGGAGGGAGATGTAATCAGAGCATATTATTCAGCTCTGTGGTGAACAATATTGACACAGTCACAATTCTGTAAACATTATTAATTTATAGGAAATAGTGACACACTAAACCTTGAGAATGGACTGGGGCTGTGGATGTAAAAGAGCTAAATCCTTGTCTATATTGCTAGGAATTTGAATGTTTGTCCCCATCCAAAGCTCCCATTGAAACTTAATCTCCAATGTAGCAGTGTTGAGAGGTGGGTCCTTTAACAGATGATTGGATCATGAGGGTTATGGTGTCATTAATGGATTAATCTATGCATGGATTAATATGTTAATGAATTAATGGGTGATGCAGTTTGGATGTGCTTTCTTCTCCAAAACTCATGTGGAAATTTGATCCCCAGTGTGGCAGTGTTGGAAACTGACTGAGTCATGGGGCTGGATCCCTCATGAATGGATTAGTGCTCTCCCTAGGTGGGGGGAGTAATGAGTGAGTTCTAACTCTATTAGTTCCTGTGAGAGCTGGTTGTTTAAAAAGAACCTGGCACATCCTCTCTCTCTCTCTCTCTCGCTTCCTTTCACCATGTGGTCTGCTTGTATCCGCTGGCTGGCTGCCTGCTGCTTTTCTCCATGAGTAGAAGCAGCCTGAGGCCTGTGCCAGATGCAACTGTCCCAGAATCATAAGTCAAATAAACCTCTGTTCTTTATAAGTTACCCAGTCTCAGGTATTTCTGTTATAGCAACAGAAAACGGACTAATACAATGGTTACTGAGGGAGTGGAACTGGTGGCTTTTTAAGAAGAGGAAGAGAGAACTGAGCTGACATGCTCAGCCCTCTCACCATGTAATGCTCTATGCTGTCTCAGGACACTGCAGAGAGTCCCCACCAGGAAGAAGGACCTAACCAGATGTACCCCTGAACCTTGGACTTCCCAGCCTCCAAAACTATAAGAAATAAATTTATTTTCTTTATAAACTACCCAGTGCGAGGAAAATGGAGACAGACTGGTCAGGCTGGCTCACCTCATATGCAGCTGAGCATGACTCAGTCTGCCTGATGTAAATACGTTAACTACACATGTGTACCCAGGTGTTCATTGGCTATTTAACTTGCACTCATGTGTGCCTTGGCTATCGGACTCACACCCATGTGTTCTTTGGTTATCTGACTCTTGTATAAAAGACAAAGGCTCTGATCCACTGGGGGCTGAGCTTGCATCTTAATAAAGCATGTTAACCTTGCCAATAGCCCCCAGGATCTTTTTCCAACTACCTAGCTGTATATGAGGGATTTGTGACCCAGCTTGCATATGAGGGATCTGTGACCCAGCCTTCATATGAGGGATCTGTAACTCAGCCTGCATATGAGGGGTCTGTGACCCAATCTACATATGAGGGGTCTGTGACTCAGTCTGCACAACGGGTTTGAAGGGTCTACGACCCAGACCAACACCCAGTTTCAGGTATTCTGTTATAAGCAACAGAAAATGGACTAAGACAGAAGTCAATGGACAGTGTCTAAAATGGATAAACCAGGGCTGGCCAATTAGTTTAGTTGGTTACAGCATGGTGTCTGGAACCCATCTTTAAACTTATCATGGTCCTCTGAATATTTTCCCAAGTTTTCTTTACATTGCTATGTTTGTTATTGCAAAGGGAACTTGGACCCTAATAGTACCTTCAGCACCTGCCACTTCCTGGAGAGGGAGGATGGCTGAAGGGGACAAAGCAGGGTACAGAGTGTTACTTCTTATATGGGAAGCACTAAGGAGGGGGGCTGCAGGGGCAGAGATGGTGGACACTGGACAATATGAAGGGGTCTATTTTACCCCTGAGAGAAAGGTGGATGCTGAAGCAGCGGGTCATCAGTTAGATCTGGAACTTGCTGTGGCTTTTCAGGATTGGTCTTTGAAATTTTATTGCATAACGAGGGGTCCTGGGGCAGAGCTTTGAAGGCCTGGACATAAGGAAACTCTGACCATTTCCCTTCCTCTTGCAAAACAGATCGAGTTGTTAGATCATCTTGTAATTGATGCTCCCACTTACAGGCCATGGCTATTGGTTCCCAAGCTTATACTGAGGCCAGGCCTCATTACAAAAAAATGATCAAGCATTTTTTCTTCAGATTGTCTGGGTCAAACCTGTCCCAATGGTTAAGGGTACATCTGAGAGGGGCATCCAGGAGAATTGACTGCTTCCCATTATACCCTGCAAGGAAGAAAGTGAATGTCTAAGGGGATGATCAAAATCCTTTCCAGAGCATCCTCTGAAGTAGAGTATTTTGCCCTTGAGGAGGATCTGTGGGCATCCTCAACTGGATTCCTCTGACCATGGTCGGCCATAGGGCTTTTTCTTTTGCCTTCCCTTAAGACTGACTTTGGCTCCTTACTCATGATCCTGTACTTTATAAAAGCAACTTGACATAACAATGCTTGCTATTGGCTCCTTACAGTGAATTAGTCCAAATTAACATGGGAGTATGTTAATTTGTGCTAGTGCCTGAAGTGAAGGTGGGGAGCAAGATCTGTCCATCCAAGTAGGTAGAAAGGAAGGCAATTAATATCCCATTGATAACAATGCTATTCCACAAGTATAACAGCCCAGACTGTGGGATGAGTTGAAATAAAAAAAAAAGTCTATCAAACTAATGTAGTAACCTGGGAGATAGGTGGTGGAAGTTCTCTTAGCAAGGAATTTACATAGTAATTGTGTACTTCATCCTGTTGTTTTTCATAAACCTTTTGCACTTGGGCTCCCAAGATGCAAGCAGGGCCAAATAGAGCACCCACAGCCTGTGAGGGAGGCACCCCTGGGAAGCCGCAGGGGAAAGGGATCAGCTGAAACTCTCTATGCCAGTTTTAATGCACTTCAGCTGGCAAGGTTATATCCTTTCTGAATTATCGCTAATGGATTTTACCCTAATTAAGATCCTACCTATATTTTGATTTGCTTCTTTTGTTCCTAAATGATTTACAGGAGATTTTAAGCTTTGCTGTTGGCCTGAAATTCTCTCTGCAATCTTTACTCATATTTCCCAGGACTGCTGCTTCCCTGCTTTCAAAACCATGGAGTTGATTTTTATAAGAAATGCTGTGCCTTCACTGTCAGCTTCCACTGCTAAAACACTCTGCACCCCATTACTAACATTGCTTGTTATATGCAAATTAATCCCTGTATATATCCCAAAGTATCAAGGAAGCCCCCTACAAAATAGATTGCTTTTGGAAATAAAAAATGACATTGTTAGTCTGTAATGAGAAACTACACATGCTCAAGCCATCCTGTTGGCTTCAAGCATGGAATGTTACTTAGCTTATTTATTATTTCCATTTCATGCAACTGTGATTTTAAATATGACAGATGGTAATAAATCATTGGCTCTCATAAGTCATTTCATAACGCAATTACATTTTTACTAGTTACATTTTACTAATTACATTTTTACCTGCTTGGATACTAGCTCCACTTTATATGGTCCTGTCCCTCAACTTGGATTCTATTCAGGTATATGATTTGATAAGCTCTGTATTTATGTATAATTGAAGCCACCTCCATTAATATATCATCTATTGCTAAGCAACTGAGAAGTCAGACTGTATTGACATCATTTTGATGATTTCTCAAGCTTTTTCTTTTCTAGTCTTCTTTCTCATTTCCTGAATATAGTTACAGAAAACAAGAGTCAGAGAATTGCCAATGCATATCAACCCTCCCTTTACCAAAATAAAGAAATGCACAAACCAAAAACAAGATAAAAGGGATATGCTAGTCTCTTCTCCATGATAGTCCAGAATAACTTCAAATAAATCCCAAAGGAAGGGCTAAATGTGAAAGCCCTTCTCATCTTCACAAGAACAGAACATAGAAGATGTCTGTAGAGAAAGTTAAGATAGTCAGGGTCCCTCAGATGTTCAGAGTCTTGCAAAGCATTTGATGTAAATACGCACATGCACCCAGGTGTTCCTTGGTTATTGTCTAATGTAATTGCACATGTGCACCCAGGTGTTCTTTGGCTGACTCCACCCAGGTGTTCCTGGATTATTGGACTATAAAGCATGAGTGGCTCTGATCCAAAGTGCCCTCTGACTCCAGGATACCCCCAGGGGGGCTACGGGGAGGCCTTTACTGCTGCTGGAGGCTGTTGCTGCCAGGGCCCCCGGGGATGCTGTGGGAGGCTACCACTGCTGTTTTTGTAGGCTGCTGTAAGCTGCTGCTGCTGCTGCTGCTGAGGAAGCTGAGGACTGAGCTCACATTGGAATGAACCTGTCAACTCTGCCAATGGCTCCTGGGGTCTTTTCCCAATTATCTAACACATGACCTGTATGTGAGGGGTCTGTGACCCAGTCTGTACAACAGGTTTGAAGGGTCTGTGAGCCCTAGCCTGACAATTGGTGTAGCCATCAGGATTCTGAGCAGGTAAAAGAGCCTGACAATTGGCACAGTGGGCAGAATGTCGAGAAGGTAAAGGAGCCATTAGCTCCTTGGGAGGGGAAGTAAATGTGGGTACCCTTGGGTATGTGGTGCTCAGTGGCTGTTTTCCTGTTGACCGGGGTATGGCTGTTGCTCTCTGTAATGCAGGTCAACATGGACCAGGTACTCCATGAAGTGGCATGGTTTCAAGATTTGAAACAGAAAGCAGATAGGTTGGAAACACCAGTACATGCACTGCAGGCTGAAGTGCAGCAACGGGTCATTCCTGCTTCCAACACCAGGGATGATGATGAATCCATTGGTGAGATGAAGGAGACTGTTTGTCTCCTGGAATGACCTGTTGTTCATCAGAAAGTGAAGCACAAGCAGCCTATGGGAATGAGCAGACTGGTAGGCAACCCAGAGGTGACCCAATTTACTGCCTATATCTCATATACTCAGGTTGAATGGGTTGGCTTGGGGAAACAGCTTTGGTGGAAACAGGGAGAGCCCCTGGCTGCCTGGCTGCTGCAGTTATGGGAACTAGGGGTGGATGGTGTGATGTGCTCTGGAAAAGATGTAGTAAACATGTCATGTTTGTCCAACATGCAGATGGCCCACTGGGTGCCACATAAACCTGATAGCCTGCCAGGTGCCATTTAAACCTGAGAAAGCAGACTGACTGCCGGTGCCACATAAACCCAAGAAAAGAGTGCCACATGCAGATGGGCAGATGACCTGAGGACAGGTGCCCCTGCAGAATTTCAAGTATGTTTTCACCTGGTGTAAAGGTGGAATAGTTAGCCTCCATTACCATGTGCCTGTCTCTGTGGCAGTGGTTATCGAATAGTCATAGATATGCACAGGGGCAGGGCAACCACTCCTTGATGAAATGGGTGAATGTAGCTGTCCAAATTGTGTGGGCAAACACCAGAGAACTGCCTGAGACTGTGAGTAAATAGCAAACTTACGGTGAGGTGGTTCAAGTAATTTGGGAACCAGGGAGGGGATAGCTAGATGCTAATAGCCAATACAATGGGAGAAAGGCCCTGAAGGCATTTCAGAAGTTTGGGAGAGCACCCCTCCCATCACAGAAGTGGAAGCCTAGGAGAACTGAGTTTTTCTGGAGGGCAGACCTGAGACACCAATACCCTTGGGAACCTGCTCTCTGCATTCTGGCTGGAAAAACCCTACCTCGGGTGGCCCCAAGCGTGATTTGTGCAGCAGCTCTGGAGAGCACAAGCTGAAAAGCTTGGTGGCATTCATGTTGAGTTAAGTTTGCAGGCCAGCAGAACCTGAGAGCAGTGGAGATGTGGCAGCCTCCATCTAGACTTCCAAAGATGTATAAAAGGCAGAGACCTGCTGCAGGGGTGGAGCTGCTGTGGAGGTCATCTATGGAGCAACATGGAGCAGAAAAGTGGGGTTGGAGCCCCCATGGAGAGCCCCCACTGGGGAAATGTCTAGTGGAGCCAAGACAGAGGGGCTGCCACCAGGAGACCAGAACTGTGGAGCTGCTGGCAATGTGTAGTGCTGGCCTGGAAAAGCTGCAGGCACCAGGGCAGCTCAATGGGCTGCACCTGGCAGAGCTGTGGGAGCAAGGCTGCACAATGTTTTGGGGACCCAGATGCCTCATTGTGCTTAATGTCTGCCCCATTGGGTTTTGGATTGCTTTCGGGCCTATTTTCCTCTGGTCTATTTCTCCCTTCTGGAATGGGAATGTGTACCTGATGTCTGTCCCACCACTGTATCTTGGAAGTAGATAGATTTGTTTTTTGATTTTTATGGGTTCACGGCTGGAAGGAGTTTTGCCTTTAGTCTCAGATGAGACTTTGGACTTTTGAATTGGTGCTGGAACAAGCTAAAGACTTTTGGGACTGTTGGGATGGAATGTTACTAAATATAGCTGAGAGGATAGAGCTATGGGAGCAAGCCTCAAGGTGTATAGAATGTACAATAGGCTATATGAATGTAAGGGTTAGTTATCTTCACTAAGGAAACGTTGTGGAAAATTCTGAACATGTAGATTTTACAGTGAGGGGGTGTAGGGAAAGTAAAGGTAAATGGTCAGGGTCTATCAGATGTTCAGAATCTTGCCCAGGTGTTCCTTGGTTATTGTCTAATGTAATTGCACATGTGCACCCAGGTGTTCCTGGGTTATTGGACTTAAGTATAAAGGACAAGTGGCTCTGATCCACAATGCTCCCATCCCTGGAATACCTCCCCCCCGGGGGGGGGGCATAGGGAGGCTGCTACTGGTGCTGGAGGATGATGCTGCAAGCTGTTGCTACCAGGGCCCCTGGGATGCTCCGAGAGACCACCGCTGCTGCTGTGCTGCTGCTGAGGAAGCTGAGGACTGAGCCTGCATGGGACTGAACATGTCAACTCTGCCAATGGCTCCTGGGGTCTTTTCCCAATTACCTAGCTCATGGCCTGTATGTGAGGGGTCTGTGACCCAGTCTGTACGATGGGTTTGAAGGGTCTGAATCCTAGCCCAACAATGTCATTTATTGCCATTCTGATGAATATAGGGGTTAAAGATAGCACTCAAGTTCAAATACAGGAGAACAAAACTTCAGTTAAATTAAAAGGCTCCAATTTGCTGCTGCTCCCAGATGTCACTCCAAATTTCCATTCCATATCTATAAGCTGGTTAATCATCAGAATCTGACCTATGATCCATCAGGCAAGGGTGGAGGCATTCTGTTTCCACCTTTCAGAAAAGTGGTTTTCTCCTAAGATCCAGAGTTATGAAGTCCACCTGGACCTGCTCAGCTGTGAGACCCTTATTCAAGGTACCATTTGGAACCAAGAGGAACTACCCAATCGCACACCAGATGCCCCTTGGTCTAATGATCCCTAGATGCACCTCATTAACAACTGATGGGCAATATCCCACCACTGGAGAAATTGCTGGGGGAGGGGGGGTCTTCCACTTGTGTCATATGGCTCTGTTTTTTTCTCAAACAAAACCTCAGCAGAGCATGAAGCAGATCACAAACGAAACAGGGCAGTCAGCAATAATTGCAATAATCGGTGAGGAAACATTTAACGTGGTTTAGAAGGGTAATATTTCCATAGGGAAAATAAGACTCCACAGCCTGAAGGGCATGGGGCTCTTACCTCAATGCTGACCATGTCGAGGCAGTGGAGGAGGAGGCAGCAGGGGGAGGACTCCAGCTGGAGAAAGGGCAGACTCGCCCATTTTGCCTGCTGGCACCCAGCCAAGCCAAGCCAAGCCAATTGGGCTGGGTGCAATCCCGGGCCAGTTGAAGCTCAGAGAGTGGTCAGAAGTGTGGGAGGAGGAGGAGGAAGTAGAAAGAAAACGGTAAAAGTGAAAGCAGTAGTAAAGAAAAGCAGTTACCTTTTTGTTTCCCGGCCCATGCACCAAGATGTTGTGGGAAAACTGCAGGCTTCCTGTTCAGGCATCCAAGAGGTTGTGGGAAAAACTGCAGGTTTTGCCAGCGAAATCAGGGTTCTTGATGTCAAAGAATTGGACAAAAGTGAAAAGCAAAGGACAGGTCAGTAAGAGAGAAAGGACACCCCAGAGAGAATGGAGTGGACCTGAGTGACAGTGTGGCTCTAGAGCCCCAGGTGAAATATAAGGAGCAGTTTTACTTAGAGAGTATGCTCCATCAAGAGGACGGAGCCGGCTGGAGGGAAAGACAATGGCTCATCTGCCCCAATGGTTACGAGGTGTAACCCCACCCAGCTGGATTCATGTCATATGGTCATTGGTAGTCGGTGTTGATTGGCACCGTATCTGGTGGGAGCTCATCCTCCCAACGGAATGGTGCCCTACGCGGGGGCGGAGCTCCCTGTCTGTATTTCCTGTGGCCGTGCATGCCCACATCCTCAGGGAACTGGCAGTATTGGCTACCCAACTGACAACCAGGTTTCCTCTTCCTGCTCTTGTCCTTTTCTAATTTCCACAACAAGGCCTTTCTGGGAGAGGTGAAGGTGCCCAGGACGCCTGGCCCAGGTCAGTGGAGCTTGCTTCCAAGAGCTGGCCTGTCCCGCAGCCACCCCTGTGCACTCTTAGGACCTGCATATGGAGGTACCTCTCCCTACCCCCACCGCCCACTCCCGCCTGGCCCGCACTCAGTCCCTAGGCTCCCATTTGACCAAGACCTGCAAGTGTCGAGTGTCCAGAGCATGGTACCTGCCGACACCCCCTGCCTTGTCCTTCATTGGCTTTGGCTGCTACTTTTGACATTTTGTTCTGAGTCCATTTGAGAGAGAAGTGTCACTTCTACGATAGAAAAAACAAAAACAAAAACGTACAATTACATGGCTAGAAAATAAGCTGGCCCCTGAGCTTCGCGCCGCGCGGGGCTGATGGGCAAGTTGCGTACAGGGGAGTGCCAAAAGGTATAAGGTGTGGTCAAAACAAGTTTTCCTGAAAGCGCGAGAGGCTCCAATTAGGGCCCGGGCTCTGCCCGCCAGGCTGCGCTGATGCCCTCGGGAGGCAAAGGTCGGGCAGACGTTATTGGACCCACTCACAGTGGGCAACCTTCGGCTGAGGGAGGCGAAGTGACAGCCCAATGTCGCGCTGAAGGTACCCAGGCCGAGTGACGCCAGGAACCCAGGAGACAGGAGCTAGCCTGACGCAGACCTGCGGGAGGCCGGCGGTGCGGTCTCTCTCCGTCCGGCGCCGGTGGCCTCGCCTCTCCGCGCCGGGATGGCGTCCTAGGATCCCGAGCCACTCACTCGCTCAACGGCTCCCAGAGCTCCGCCCTCTCCGGATTCCGAGAGCGGTTGGCCCCGCCCCGCGGCTCCTCCGGGCCCCGCGATTGGCTCCGAGGGAAGGGGGCGGGGCCGGAGCTCGGAGCCAATGAGATGGCGTCAGCGCTGCGGGCGCCGCTTCCGATTGTCAGTGGCCAGGACGCCGCGGCGACGGCTGGCGGGCTGAGGGGTTGCTGCAGCCCGGAGCGCGCCCCGCCACGCTCCCCGCTCCCTTCGGTGAGTTTCCGGGGCAAGGAGGGCGGCGAGGCCGAGATGCGAACGGGCGGCGGGCCTCCAGCCTTCTCCGTGATCCCAGAGCCCTGGTTGCCTTGAGACTGTCGGGCTTCAGAGCCCTCGACCCTTCCCAGCCGGTGCCCGCGCCCCGCGCCACCCCGACCCTACCCTTCGGCCCGCACTGCCCCTGCTGGCCCGTCCCCTCCATCCTCTCCCACCCGTGACCCGACCTCAGCCCTTACCCCCATCCGCTCACCACCAGTCTTGCGTAAATGCAGCCTCACTTGTGACCCCACGTTACCCCAGTTCCCACCCTGATTTCAGCCATGTCCCTTCGCCTTCCCCTAACACAACTCATTCTCACCCCCTTCTCTCTCTTAGACCAAGACCCTGGACAAGGCGGGTGTGCTCCATCGCACCAAGATGGTGGACAAAAGAAAGCAGCTCCGGTGAGAGTCTGTCAGCAACCAGACCAGGGCAGGGTGGGCCTTAGTTATGAGATTGACTGAGCACTTCCCATATGCCAGGTTTATCAATCCTCATGGTGACTTCATGAGAGGTCCTGTGAGGAAACTGAGGCACTGAGAGATAAACTGACTTGCTCAAGATCCTTGGCTTACCAGGTGTTAGAGTCAGGGGTCAGACCTTCAAGGTCCGGTGCCGCAGAATGTGCTTTTGAGCTCTGTGCCCTGCTCCGGGGGGTGAGAAGTGAGCCTCAGCCCAGGACCAAATCTAAGTCTTGTCCACCCCCACCTAGGAAGAAGCAATGGAATGCCTCCTGGACGGTGCTGGAGGGTGGCGTCCTGACATTCTTCAAGGACTCCAAGATCTCAGCTGCAGTTGGCCTGATGAGGCCCAGGCCCCCAGGGCAGGGACCATCCTATCTGGTCTTTATCTGATCTGGCTTGGGAAAGGCCAGGCCTGAGATAGTGGCACATGAGTGTCAAAGGAGGTGCGCCTTGGCAGAGAGGGAGCGATGACAGCAGATTCACCCCAGGACAAACAGTTCCAGCAGCCTTGGGGATGGGGAGCAGTCCTTGAGGTTGGACAGCTCCAGCCAGGAGGGCAGGGAGGCTGGGGCCTGGGAATTAAACACTGGGCCAAAAGACTCAGAATACAAGAACTATACCACCTCCAAGGATATGTCCTCCATCAAGAGGAACAAACAAATGTCCCATATACTGGGAGGGAGGGGATGAATGAAATAATCAGAGGTCTTCACAGCATGACAGCCAACCCCTGCCCTGTATGGTGATGGCTGTTCTGTAGTGGTAGATCACTTCCCTGTTCCAACCTTGGTCCTTCAGGAAACTGGCATAGTTGTAGCGAACCTTGAATATTAACACATTTTTAAAAATGCAGTAAAGATTACTGATCAGGAATGTTTTCAGTTTATTTCACCTTTTACTCATAGTTTTATGCACCTGTGTTTGGTCTGTCTTCTGTAAGTTAGGACACTTGAAACTGAATTATAAGAGACACTAAACATGCCTATATGGAAAGTGATGAAGAAGGCAAGTGTGCACATCTGAACAAACATGCTATGTATGAAGACAACGACCTTATCACGTAAATGTAAGGGCCTTTGATTGTGCCAGAGCCATGGCTGGAGCGGGGACAGGGCTCTGTCATCTTTCCTGAGGCTTTCTTTTGGGAGCACAGTAGGGCCCAGTTATAGACCTGAGGGCACATTGTACAACAGGGGAAACATATCCTTGCAATTATGGGGACAACCTGGCTTTCCTAACTTGTGGTGTAGAGGGAAGAAGACGTGACATCACTGGGGCTGCTGCAAAGTTAGATCGTGCAGAGGACAATTACAAACACATCTTTCTAGGGGTAATTTCAGCATTAGGTAACCTTTCTTCATTTCATGCCTATCTCAGGATATGCTTGCTTCTTATTCATGGAGACTTGATGAAATAGCCTAAGTATCTAAGTGTAGTTCTTTGGCTTCACAATAGAGTAAGAATAGCAGCTAGCATTCATGAATGCCTGCTATGTGCTAGATGGTGTTCTAAGAACTTCACATGTATTAATTCCTTTAATCTTTGTATCCCTGTCATCCCCAAATTATGGATGGGAAACTAACGAACTGAGAGGTTGAGTAACCTGCTCAAGGTCACACAGCTGGTAATTGGCAGAGGTGGAATTTCGATCTAAGTACTTTGGCTTAGTTCCTGCTTCTTCAGTGTAACTAAGAAGATGACAATGAAAACACAAATAGATGGGCTGAGATCTGTTTGGAAAAAAATTGTCTGGACTTCTTGTTGATTATATTGGGGGAAAGAGGCCAAGTGGGGAAGCTGGGAGTGACTAGAGGAAGAAGTTACTGATGACAGCCTGGTTTCTAGGCAATCACACTTCTCCAAGGTAACATATTTAATATTTAATATTTTTAGCAGTTTGAATGGTGGCCCCTCCAAAAGATATGTCCATCTGGAAACTGTCAATGTAATCTTATTTGGCAAAAACGGTCTTTGTAGATGTAACTAAGTTATCTTGAGATGGGATCATCCTGGTTATATGAATGAGCCCTAATCTAATGACAAGTGTCCCAATAAATAGAGAAGACACAGAGAAGGCTATGCAAATATGGAGGTAGGTTTTGAGTTATGCAGCTACAAACAGAGGAATGCCAAGAATTTCTGGCAGCCACCAGAAGCTATTAGAAAGACATGGAATGAATTGTCCTCAGACCCTCCAGAAGGAATCAACCCTGATGACATCTTGATTTCAGACTTCTGGCCAACAGAACTATGAAAGAAAAATTTCAGTTGTGATTAGCCAACAAATTTGGGGTAATTTGTTACCGCAGCCCTTAGGAAACAAATACAATAATATTTAATTTAAAGGTAATATTAACACGACATTTTGTACTAAGGATTGGAGCCTGTTGGGGAAATAAATTTGGACAACATAAACTTTTATCAAAAATTTGGTTGAAATTTTTTGTGTGTAAGGGATTGTTTGTACCTTACGGCCCAGCCAGGGCTGCTACAGTTAAAGTACACCGAGTGGGAGCTTTGGAATCTCGAAGAAGTGAAAACTGGTAGGGAGTGTGAGGAGTAAGAGACCAACTCAAGGAAGCAGAGCCCCTGAAAGCAGCAGGCCCCAAACTAACAAATGGCTGCTTTGTGATTTTTCATGTACACTAGTTGGCTAGCATTGTTAATACAGGCATACCTCAGATGTATTACAAGTTCGATTCCAGATCACTGCAATAAAGAGAGTCCCACAAATTTTTTGGTTTCCCAGTATATATAAAAGGTATCTTTACACTATATTTTGTTAAGTGTGCAATAGCATTATATCTGAAAAAACAATGTACATACCTTATTTAAAAAATACTTTATTGCTAAAAATGCTAATGATCACCTGTCCCTTCAGTGAGTTGTAATCTTTTTGCTGGTGGAATGTCTTGCCTTGATGTTGACGGCTGCTGACTGATCAGAGTGGTGGTTGGTAAAGTTTCGGGTGGCTGTGGCAACAATATCTTAAAAGAAGACAGCCATGAAGTTTGATGCATTGATTGCCTCTTCCTTTGGCAAAAGATTTCTCTGTAGCATACAATGCTGTTTGATAGCATTTTACCCACAGTAAATTGGAATCAGTCCTCAAACCTTGTCACTGCTTTGTCAGTTAAATTTGTGTAGTATTCTAAATCCTTTGATGTTATTTCAACAATGTTCACAGCATTTTCACTAGGAATAGATTCCACCTCAAGAAACCACTTTCTTTGCTCATTCATAAGAAGTTACTCCTTATCTATTAGATTTTTATCATGAGATTGCACCAATTCAGTCACAACTTCAGGCTCCATTTCTAACTCTTGCTATTTCTACCATATCTGCAGTTACTTTCTCCACTGAAATCTTGATCCCCTGAAAATCATCCATGAGAGTAGGAATCAACTTCTTCCAAAATCCAGATGATGTTGACATTTTGACTTTCTGCCATGAATCATTGTTCTTAATGACATATAGAATGGTGAATCCTTTCCAGAAGGTTTTCAATTTTCTCTGCCCACATTCAGATTCATCAGAAGAATCACTCTCTATGGCAGCAATAGCCTTACAAAACGTATTTCTTAAGTAATAAGACTTGAAAATTGAAATTACTCCTTGATCCGTGGGCTGTAGAATGGATGTTGTTAGCGGGCATGAAAACAGCATTAATCTTTTTGTATATCTCCACCAGAGCTCTTGGGTGATCAAGTGCATTGTCAATGAGTAATAATATTTTTAAAGAAATCTTTTTTTACTGGTCAATAGGTCTCAACAGTGGGCTTAAAATATTCAGTAAACCATACTGCAAACAGTTGTGCTGTCATCCAGGCTTTGTTGTTCCTCTTATAGAGCACAGGCAGAGTAGATTAGTATAATTCTTAAGGGCCATAGGATTTTTGGAATGGTAAATGAGCATCAGCTTCAACATAAGTCACTATTAGGCTTCACAGTCAGCTTAACATAAGCACAGCCATGTTGAATACTCCCTCCACTGCCCTCCCACTCCCTCCCTTTCGCTCAAGGCCAGCGCATTCCAATAAGAATGTCTGGTACAAAACAAGATCTTGTAAGAATCAGAAAAACCACAAAGCTGTTAGTGCTCAGAATAGCTGCCCAACCTCTTCTCAGAACTTAGGCTCTTCCCCCTCACCCCCTCCTTCCCAAATTCAAACCCTATAAAGTCTCTGCTAGTACGTACAGGGACATAATACTGATCTTTCAGTTTCCCCTCCAGGTTCACTGGAGTAAACTCCCTTGCGAAAAAACATTTGGCTTGGGGTCCTTAATTCTGTTTGTCTCACTGACCTAACAGTCACCAGCTTCATTAGCCCCTAGCAAGAGAGTCAGCTGTCCTTTGAAGTTTTGAAGCTAGACATTGAATTCTCTGTAGCTATGAAAATCCTAGATGACATTTTCTTCCAAAAGAATGCTGTCTCATCTACATTGAAAATCTGTTGTTTTGCATAGCCAGCTTTATCAATGATCTTACCCGGATCTTCTGGATGACTTTCTGCAGCTTCTGCATCAGCACTTGCTGCTTCACCTTGCACTTTTATGTTATGAAGATGGCTTCTTTCCTTAAACCTCGTAAATCAACCTTTGCTAGCCTCAAACTTTTTTTCTGCAGCTTTCTCACCTCTCTTAGCCTTCATAGAATTGAAGAGAGTAGGGCCTTGCTCTGGACTAGGCTTTGGTTTAAGAGAACATGTGGCTGGTTTGATCTACTATCCAGACCACTAAAACTTTCTCCATATGATCAATAGGCTTTCCCTTTCTTATCATTTGTGTGTTTACTGGAGTGGCACTTTTAATTTCCTTCAAGAACTTTTCATTTGCATTCACAACTTGGCTGTTTGGTGCAAGAATCCTAGTTTTTGGCCTATCTTGACTTTCAACATACCCTCCTCACTAAACTTAATCACCAGCTTTTGATTTAAAGTGGGAGATGTGCACCTCTTCCTACTTGAACACTTAGAGGATATTGAAGGGTTATTAATTGGCCTAATTTCAATATTATTGTTTCTCGGGGAATAAGGAGGCCCAAGGACAGAGAGAGAGACAGTGAAATGGCTGGTCAGTGGTGTACACAGAACACACACAACATTCGTTAAGTCTGCTGTCTCATATGGGCATGGTTTATGGTGCCCCCAAACAATTACAATAGTAACATCAAAGATCACTCATCAAAGATTACCATAACAGATATAAGAATAATGAAAAAGTTTGAAATATTGTAAGAATTAACAAAATGTGACACAGAGACACAAAGTGAGCACATGCTGTTGGAAAAATGGTGCCGACTTCCATTTGTAAAAAATGCAATATCTGCAAAGTGCAATAAAGCAAAGCCCAATAAAATGAGGTATGCCTATATAGCTTAAAGCTAATACGTTTCTCAGAATGAATTAAAAATTTACTCCCAAGAACAGGACCTGCATTATGGTGGTAGAAATGGTTTAAAATTTTCTGATTTCTACAGAGAAAAAATTCTATCTAAATGCAAGGAGTGCTTAGTATGATGGAGGTTGCAAAGACAAAGTAGGCTTGATGCTCATCATCTTCTCAATGCATTTGTTACTGCATTGATATGAATGCCTTTTTGTTGGAATTGATCTTTTAGTTCTCACTCAGCATAGTTACTCTAATTTATTTTTCAAATGAGAAATATGCAAATGGTCTTTTGGAAATGTGAAAAGATCAGAGCATTGTTCTGTGATGGCAAGAGGCGGCAGTGCAAATCATAATAGCCAAGCAGAGGTTGGTGGCGTAACTAAAATCCCAAGAACACACTGTTTTCCCCATTTTATTCTACAGTAAGTTCCCTTCCTCCCATCCCAATGTTTTTCCACTATGCTTTTCCTGTCTTTCACTTTACAATGAGCAATTTTTAAGAAAGAAAATTAAAATGTGATAAATGCAAAACATTCCTTGTGTCTGTAACTTTCAAGGTTACCTCTCTTGGCGTCATGCTTCTGTGGTTGTTTTCTTAATGCCCTGCACTGGTACTTCTAAGGGTTTTAATTGAAATATGCAATTATTGATATATTTTCTTCACAAGGACATGTAAAAGTAATAGATTGTGTTGGTAGATCCAAAATTATTATTATAATTATTATTACAGCAAGTCAAGATTCTAATTAAAGCCTTCCTTTCAACTTAGAACCTTAATTGCCTTTTCTCATTCATATCACTTTGTTACAAAACTGTAAAAGTGATAGAAAAACAAGTTCTATCAATTGAACCTTCAGGTTTTAAAAATGTTAAATTGTTCTTTTGACATTACTGGATAGCAGATTAGGAGAACATTTTCAAATTCTAGGTGGGAAACAAGCATAAATTAAAAAAAAAAAAAAGTAATGTGTTTAGCAAGAAGCCGAGAAGAGTGGAAAGGAAAAATTGGTTTTCTTCTAAATTTTGTACCCTCTTTTGACTTGATCCCTAGTTTTGACAATGGCTACACTTATAAGAGCTAGTTTTTATGGAATGCTATTATAAATCACACTCTGGGCTAAACTCATTTGTATGGATTCACTCCTTTAATTCTACCAATGACTATGAGGTGGATAGCACTATTGTCATCTCTATTTTAAAGGTGAAGAATCATTGACATATTATCTCATGCCAGTCAGACTGGCCAGTATGAAAAATACAGAGAATAACAAATGCTGTTGAGGATGCAGAGAAAGGGAAGCCCTGCTACACTGTTGGTGGGACTGTAAACTAGTGCAGCTGGTATGGAAAGCAGTGTGGAGGTTCCTCAGACAACCACTGATAGAACTGCCATACGATCCAGCAATCCTACTGCTGGGTATGTACCCAAAGTAATAGAAATCATCATGTTGAAGGGATGCCTGCATTCCCATGTTTATTGCAGCTGTATTTACAATAGCCAAGAGTTGGAACCAAACTAACAGTCCATCAACGGATGACTGGATAAGGAAAATGTGTGTATTAGTCCGTTTTGTGTTGCTATAACAGAAATACCCAAAACCGGTAATTTATAAAGAACAGAGGTTTTTTTGGCTTATGATTCTGGGATAGCTGTATCTGGCACAGGTCTCAGGCTGCTTCTACTTATGGTAGAAAGTGGAAGGCAGCTGGTGGCAGGTACAAGCAGCTCACATGGTGAGAGGAAGCAAGAGAGAGTAGAGTGGAGGTGCCAGTGTCTTCTTAAACAACCAGCTCTTGTGGGAACTAACAGAGTGAGATCTCACTCATTAATCCCCCCTCCCCTGGGGAGAACATTAATCCATTCATGGAGGGATCTGCCCCCATGACTCAATCAATTTCCCAAACTGCCATATTGGGGATCAAATTTCCACATGAGTTTTGGAAGGGACAACACATCCAAACTATCAATGTGGTATATATTCACAATGGAATACTATTCTGCCATAAAAAAGAATGACATTCTCCCATTTGCAGCAACATGGATGAACTCAGAGAAAATTATGTTAAATGAAATAAGCCAGGCACAGAAAGAGAAGTACTGCATGTACCTCATTCATAAGTGGAAGCTGGAAAAAAACCAAAAACCAAAAAAAAAAAAAAAAAAAAAGAAAGAAGGAAAAAAAGAAAGAAAGGTGCAACAACCACAATAACTCCTTGAACTTTCAAAAAGAGAGAATGGAACTGAGGCCACCAGGTGTGGGAAAGAGGGAAAGGCAGGGGAGGTTAGGGAGAAATTGGTAAAGGGCCACAAAAAATGTTTACATTGCGTAATGATAAAATAATTAAAAAAAAAACCCTACACATCTTAAAAAAAAAAAAAAGATGAAGAATCAGAAACACAGAAAGGTTAGGTATTTTTTCCAATGTCACAAAGCTAGAAAGTAGCTGAGCAGGAACAGTGCTTCAAGCTCTTAGCCATTATGTTTAACTATCTCCTGTACATGATCAAAATCAGTCCTGAGGTTGAGCCAATGTGTGATGTTGTCAGCAAACTCAGGTCTGGCTTCCCACCCCCTCCAGAAGGAAAGAAAAAAAGACTCAGAAGTCAAATGGTTGGTGTTTAGAAAAGCAGATGTATTCAGCTGAAGGAGATGGTAGGCTATCCCATCTCAAAGACTTAGATTCACTAAGGGATTTTTAAAG
Organism: Cynocephalus volans; assembly: GCF_027409185.1. Lineage (NCBI taxonomy): Eukaryota > Metazoa > Chordata > Mammalia > Dermoptera > Cynocephalidae > Cynocephalus > Cynocephalus volans. The sequence continues at coordinate 83,325,879 of NC_084471.1, forward strand.
TGGGGGTTGAGGGAATGGGACAAACGGAACATGGGAAGTGAAAAGCAGGAGAGGAGAGAAGGGGGTGTGAGCTATGAGGGGTCTATTAGGTACAAGGTCTTACCAAGGCCTCGTCTGTTTCTGTTCTCATCTTTGCTGTTATCTCAGGACCCTGAAATATTTTGATTTGCTCCAGAGTAGAATCAACCCTTCTGCAAAGTCTTTTGTGTAGTGTTGCTTTGCAGAGCTCTGGTTGACTTGGCTGGTACCCAAGGTTAGCTTCCATTTGGCCTTGATCACGTCTCAAAACTCTACAAGTCTCAAAGAAAGAACTGTTAACATTTTTCCCCCACAATTTTCATTTTAAAAACATTTTGTTTATTTATTTTGATAATTGGCCAGTACAGGGATCCAAACTAATGGCTTTGGTGTTGTAAGGCTGTGTTCTAACCAACTGAGCTAACTGGCCAGCCAGAACAGTTAGCTTTGCAAATTACTGATTACCTTCTCAGCCTTGTTTTCCTCTTTAGCAAGGAAGATAAGAAAGTCAGGGGGTGGGAAGAAAGAGTGGAGGGAAAAAAACCCCCTGTGCCTTTTACCCCCATACCACCCCCCTCTCCCACAGGGAGTTTTAGGTCTCAACATGGCTTCAGTCCTGCTCATTCCAACAATGTGAAACCCAAAAGCACCACAGGAAACCAGCAACATTAAAATTTCACTATCCCCGTGTTTATATTCACTGTAGTAGGACGTCTGCTCTCTCTGGCTCATGGATTCAGAGGAGAATAGCAAAGAGGAACGTGCTTCCTACAGAGGTAGAGGATTATCTAGGCTTGAGGTTGGAAAATGTTCTGTAAAGGGCCAGATAGTAGATATTATTGGCTCTTTGATCTCTCTTGCTAAACTCTGCCATTGTAGCATGAAAGCAGCCATAGAAAATATGTGAGCAAATGGGGATAGCTGTGCTCCCATAAAATTTTAATTACAAAAATAGATGGAGGACTGGATTTGACACAAAAGCTGCAGTTTGATGACCCCTGGTCTGAAGTGTTATTTTTTTTTTTGTCCTCAAATTACAGTGAGGTCAACTCCCTTAGGAACCCATCAACTTTCTTCCAGTGAATAGATAACTGAGCATCCTGGGTGTCAGGGACTAATGTTGTCAATCCTAGTCTCCACCCCTGGTCAAGGCCATGGGTTCTTAACCTGTGGTCCATAGACTCCTAAGCAAGTTTTAGAGAGTCCATGAACTAGTTATAAAAGAAAAGATATTTTTCTTTTGTGTCTTTCTTGATATTTTGAAGACTCTGGAGGGAAATTGATCAAATTATGTCATTTCGGTAATTGTTTCAATACAAACAAGTATAAGGCAGCATGGGCTGTGACGGTAACCCGGTGAAGGTATTAGTCATCATTATCCCTAGGTTAGAACATCAGATGGTTGATAGGAATTAAAGAAAATCCCTTGAAACATGATCATGATTACGAACATTTCTATGTGCTCAAACTGGGTCTAGTTTAGGGTGGAAAACATAAAAACAAAAGTTTATGTATTTTTTGGCTTTTAAATCAGGTATACACTCAAATTCTGGTTTCTCTTCTTTCTAGCTATGTCAAGTTGTACAGACTATTTGCTCTTGCTGAGCCTCCGATTTCTCATGTATAAAATGGGATTGCAAAGATTGAGTTGAAATGTGTAAACCACTGAGCACAGCATCCCAATCAATGGAGCCCTTGTGAAACCTGATGAGACACAAGTGCTTGTGCTCCTGGTGTAGAAGGCTCTTGCCAGTGGAACCTGTGGGGGGACCTATCATCTGTTTCTCCTGAAACTCATCAGACAGTGGGATCTCTTGTGCAAGGAAGCTCATATAGAAAAGGCTTGAACCTGAAAAATTTTGGATTTTCTCTAAGACAAAGGATTATGCTAAGATAGTCTGTAAGACTGCTTCTGCTATTGCCAAGCAAACCCACCTTACATAATTAGAGAGGCCTTGGTGAATCCATATGTCCTAGGAATGGTTGAGTGGGTATATAATTTGGAATATAGAAGAAACTGAAGCAGAGTCTCTGCCAAAATATCGTCTTTACCCAAATTGTTGTTATTTCTGCTACTTTTCTGAAGTGGGTCATGTTGAAATCAGCAATTATCCCTTCAACATGCAAGTGAATGAAATTACTGACATATCTCAGTACAATCTGTTCTTGGGTTTTGTCCATTATGGCTAAGTTGGTAATTACTCATCCTTTGAAGCTTAATGTGGACCGAAAGAAAAGCGTCTCTGAAGGGCTGGCTTTGTGCTCTGCCTAGACAGCCCCTGTGCTGACTTTAGTGTGTTCAGGTCTGTTTCATGTGCTGCCAGTTGCTCAAGGCAGGGCCCAGGGCTCATGGTCTTTGTATCTCAGTGTTTAGGTCATAGTAATGATACTAATAGCTTACAGTGCATTACCATGTGCCTTCAGTGTATGTGTTTTGTCTCATTTTGTCCTCATGCCACCCAATTTACAGATGAAAGAACAGAAGCCAGAATGGCTAAGTAACTTGCCAAAGTCACATACCGAGAAAGTGGTAAACCAGGGAGAACTTGAGAAGTCTGACTACAGAGTCCACAGAAACCATAGCACTACATTTCACTATACTGTCTCAGATAGTTTGTTTGTTAATGTTTGTTAGATTCATCCTAACATTACTCAGCATAGTCAAATTTATAAAGAGATCTGACCTTGAGGGAATAAGTGTATATTTAAAGTCTTAGATTGTTAAATGTTACTTCAGTACATAGAATAAAAAAAGATGATAGCCTTGGTTTCTAAAAATCATGATAATTTTTCTTTGCATATTAACAAAAATTTTTCAAGTGCTCTCCACTGGCCTCTCAGACTACAAAGTCTCTTTGGTTACACAGATGTAATGGCTGTGTTTTAGCTGTGTTTTAATGATAAAATCTTGACTTACTATACACTTTCTCAAAAAGAACAATACCTTTCTAGATATATGATCAAGGTCAAGAAGATTTTTTTGAATTGCTGACATTAGCTGTGAGGATTTGAACCCTAAACTGTTATCCTTGATATAAGCTGCTTTTACTCCAAAGGGTCTAGTCTTCAAGCTTGCTTAGGTTAAGACATGGCTGCTGTTCAGGCAAGGGCTTAACATAGGGCAGAAGTTTCTTGAAGTTCTTTATAAAAGCTCTGACAACTGAATATTAAAAGAATATTTATGCAAAAAAAAAAAAAAGGACTATAAGGAAACTCCACTACTGGATGCTAAAGTCTGCTTTTTACTGAAAGACTGGCCCTGGGTGGTCAGAGAAAACATGTCCACAGTGGTCTATCATAATTATGCTGAAGGTAGATGAGTATGATAGAGACTGAATGAAACCCACCAGCAAAGGCTAATTTCATCGGCCTGTATATGTAACAGCCTGAACAGAAGAGACTCCATTTTGTTAAGCCTTTGGCTTTAAAAACTTACTCTCCTGTAATCCAAACCACATAGCCTGCAGCTAATTGCCAGAACACAGTGATTCTCACTCTCACATTGTATGCAAATATTAGAGGGAAAACTAAACCAGATGGCCATTCTTTACTAGCTTACTAACCTGATATTATTTGAGAATAACAGCAACTGAACCCATGGAGAATGAAGTATGATGCTGGTCAACTCCCATGTGGGAAGTTCCTTGACAATTATCTGAAACACTCAAGCATGTCTGCAGTCCCCACTTGGTCACTATGAATCAACTTTCCACCACAGATCCCTATAAAACCTCTCCCTTTGCCAAACCTGGGAGAGGCAGAGATGGTCTTTGAGACATAAGTCCACCATTTCCCCAGGCTGCCAGCTTCCTGATTAAAGGCTGCTTTTCCTCACACCAACACTTGTCTCTCAATTATTGGCTACTGAGCAGTGAGCAAACAGACTTTTGGGGGTCTTGGTAACATACCTAGTACTGCTTAGCATATTAAAAAATGGAAGGCATGTATGCCAAAGAACATTTTTATTTTCTGTCAAAAAGTAAAATTTTCAAGATTTAAAATCAGATAAATTTATTTTAAAATAGTTTATTAGAAGAAGAATATAGAGAATATTTGTCATTGGTTTTGGCATCTCAGAATATGTTCCCCCTTCCTAGTGTAGGGGTCAAAGGAAAACTTTTTCACCCTAAAGCTTCACTAATAAAAATCACTGACAAATTTAGAACAATATGAAGAAAACGTGTAACAAATTTTATTATTTAACATACTGGGAAAAGGCAACGCACAAAGGAATCACAATGGAGTAGTGTCCCAAATGTCGCAAATTCCAATGGGGATACAGAAGCTTTTATACTAGCATTCATAAGAGAGAGAAGGTGGGGGGAAGTACAAGCCCCAGAACGATGGCCTGAGACCAGGCTTCTCTGATGTTCTGGGAAGAGGTGGTGTTGTAGGTGAAAGAAGGAAGTCAGAAGTTAAAGTTAAGTCAAGACATCCTGTATGCAAATGAAAATAATTTAGGTAATCTCATAGTTGCGTTCAGAAAAAATAACAGTAGCCAAAGGAAGAGTGCCTCAGAGGAAGCCTGACGGTTTGCATTTATAGATGTAAATTTTTTTTCCACAAGGAGACAGCCTTCTGGTTTTTCCAGTCTTTCTGAATTAGCCATCTTGAACTATGTCAAAGAAATATATATTGGGGTTGAAATATTTTGCTTTTGCATACCATAACACTCCCTTTCTTATTTCTACAAGCCAGCTGTATCAATGTTCTCTCCAGTTCTGTGAGTCTCCCCAAATCTTGCAGTATAATCCTCTTCTTATTTATTTTATCTAAAGTTGGTTTCTGGTTTTTGCCACTAAGGTACATCCATTAAATTACTTTACTTACATTAAATTACTTTAAACGTAAATGGATTAAATTCTCCAACAAAAAGAGAGTAACTAAATGGATAAAAAATGAGATCCAACTGTATGCTGTCTATAAGGATTCAGTTTAGCATTAAGGATACACATATGCTGAAAGTAAAGGGATGGAAAAAGATATTCCATGCAAATGGAAACCAAAAGAGAGCAGGTAATGGCTGTACTTGTATTAGACAAAATAGACATTAGGTAAAAAAACTGTCAAAAGAGACAAAATGGCCATTATGTAATGATAAGGGGTTGATTCATGAAGAGGATATAACAATTGTAAATATATATGTACCCAACATCACAGCACCTAAATATATGAATCAAATATTAACAAAACTGAGGGGAGAACTAGGCAACAATACAGTAATAGTAGGGGACTTCAATGCTCCACTTTCAACAATGGATAGATCATCCACACAGAAAATCAATAAGAAAATAGCAGACTTGAACAACACTATAGGCCAAATGAACCTAATAGATGTGTACAAAACAGTTCCTCTAACAGCAGCAGAATACACACTCTTTTCAAGAAGCACTCTCCAGGACAGATCATATGTTAGGCAAGAAGTCTTAGCAAATATAAGTCTTAGCAAATATAAGGATATTGAAATCATATCAAATACCTTCCAACCACAATGGTATGATGCTAGAACTCAATGACAGGAGGGAAATTGGAAAATTCACAAATATGTGGAAATTAAGCAACACATACTTGAACAGCCAAAGGGTCAAAGAAGAAATCAAAAGGGAATTTTTAAAAAAACATTAAACAAAAATTGGACATACAACATATCCAAATTTATGGGAGGCAGCAAAAGCAGTTTTAAGAAGGAAGTTTATAGTGATAAATGCCTATATAAAGGAAAAAGAAGTATATCAACCTAAGTTTACATCTTAAAGAACTAGAAAAAAAAAAAAATCCCGAAAACCTAAGCTCAAAGCTAGCAGAAGGAAAGAAGAAAGATTAGAGCAGAAATAAAGAAGCAGAGGCTATAAAAAAGATAGGAGAGATAAAAAAACTGAGTTACATTTTTGAAAAAGATAAAATTGTCAAACCTTTATCTAAATTAAGTAAGTAAAAAGAGAAAAGACTCAAATAAATAAAATTATAAATGAAAAAGGAGATAGTACAAGTAATATCATAGATATACAAAGGATCATAAGAGACTCCTATGAACAATTACACACCAACAAATTGGATAACCTATAAGATACAGATAAATTCCCAGAAACATACAACCTACCAAGAGTGAATCATGAAGAAATAGAAAATCTGAACAGACAAATAATGACTAAGGAGATTATATCAGTAATCAAAAACCTCCCAATGAAGAAAAGCCTAGGAACAGACAGCTTCTCTGGTCAATTCTACCAAAAATTTAAAGAAGAATTAGTACAAATCCTTCTCAAACACTTTCAAAAAATTGAAGGGAAGAAACATTTTCAAACTCATTTTGCAAGGCCAGCATTACTCTGATAACAAAACCAGGTAAGGGCTCTACAAGAAAAGGAAGTTACAGACAAATATTTCTGATGAATATAGATGCAAAAATCCTCAACCAAATACTAATGAACCAAATCTAACAGCGCATTAAAAGGATCATTCATCATGATCTAGTGAGATTTATCCTTGGGATGCAAGAATGGATCAGAATAAAGGATAAATATCATATGATCATCTTAATATACACAGAAAAACACCTGACAAAGTTAAACAACTTTTGTTTATGACAAAAACTCTAAAAAAATTAGGTATAGAAGGAATGCATCTCAACATAATAAGATGCATAAATTTATAAATTTAACCAAGAAGGTAAAAGTCATGTATGACAAGCTCACAGTTAATATCATACTCTGCTGCCACCTGCTAGGACAAGGTGCTTCCATGGCCATATTGAGACATTTTGGGTCCCAAGTTTTCATTCAACAGAAAGTTACTGAATTCTAGTTGTGAATCCAGCACTCTTCTTGCTGCTGAGATTACATAAGAGAACAAAAATAGACAAAAATTCTATTCTTTATACTAAATTTTCTTGATTAATAAATATTGCCAGATTCATATTACCTCATTCGTTTCCTACATCCAGTTATGTTTCTCACAACAAATCACCATAAAGTGGTGGCTTAAAAGAACAGAAATTTACTCCCTTACAGTTCTGGAGACCAAAATCAAGGACCGAAATCAAGGTGCTGGCAGGGCTGGTTCCTTCTGGAGGTTCTGAGGGAGAATTCACTCCACGTCTCTATCCCAGCTTCTGGAGGCTGCCAGTGAGTCAAGTTCAGCGGCTTGTTGATGCATCACTCCAATCTCCACCTCCATGTCACCCTCTCCTCTGCGTGTCTTCTCTTATAAGGACATTTGTCATTGGATTCAGGGTTCACCCTAATCCAGGATGATCTCATCTCAAGATCCTTAACTTAGTTACATCTGCAAAAACCATTTTCCAAATACAGTTAAATTGGCAGGTTCAAAGGGAACGTATCTTTTGGGGGTCCACCTTTAAACCCACTACACACTTGTATAACTTATATTCTAACATATATTTTGGGGAGAAGACATAATAAACAAACAATAGGGAAAGCGGACAGTGTATTGCAAGGTGGTATACTGCTCTGGAGAAAAATAAAGCAAGGAAGGGACTAAGAGAATGTAGGGATGGGGAGGAGATTGAAATTTTAAATAGGGTGGTCAGAGAAGGCCTCATGAAAAAGGTGATATTTGAGCAAAGCCCTGAGTATGAGGGGGGCAGGAAATGCAGATACCCATCTGACACCAATGCCAGCTCTCTTCTCTTCCTACCTGTACATAAAGCAATATCACCAAAAGCAGACATTTCCTGGGCACACACTAGGTGCCAAGCACTTCATGTATATTATTTCTTTTCATTCTCAATGTTATGTCTATATATACATAGACTTATATATATCTATCTATATATAAAGCATATGTGTATATATATACACATATATGCATTTTTTGAGTGGGTTTTATTTTTTATTTTATTTTTATTGAAGCATAATTGATTATACATATTTGTAGAGTACAGAGTTGAATATCAATACCTGGGTACAATGTGTGATGAACAAATCGGGATAATTAGCATGTTCATTATTACGAAATGTGATTATTCCTTGTGTTCATTAATGAATTTCTTTCTAACTCTCCCACTTTCCATCTCTACTAACCATGGTTCTGTTCTATCCTTCTGAAAGTTCAATGTGTATAAGTCAATATATTTTTAAAAACGTTAACGCTATACTTTTATTTTTTATTTATATATTTTTTGGCGGCTGGCTGGTTTGAGGATCCAAATGCTTGACCTTGGTGTTACAAGGCTGTGCTCTAACCAACTGAACTAACCAGCCAGCCCCAAGTCAATATTTTTAAAGTTACTATTTTTACTGGTAAAGACATTGAGGAGACAAAACATTAACTAACTCAGCCAAGATCCTATTGCTAATAAAGGGCAGAGCAAAGACTTAAATCCAGGAATTTCAGACTTTGGAGCTCATAGTGGACTTAACTGTTATGTTCTCTTGGTGATGGGCCTGTCTTGACTGAGCCCAGTAGTCCTCACATTGCTTCCCCTGCTTTCTTTCTAAATAATATATTCATTAAATCTCAGTAGTAGCTTACTGCCTTCTTGCAGGAAATAGAGCCTGTATCTAGAAGAGCAGAGGGAAAGGAAAGAGCTCATCTTCTGATCATTCTGGAAGGCTATATGGCCCTAAGCAGCAGAAGATAAGAATAATATGACAAATAGTAGTAATAGTAATAATAATAATAGTAATAATAATCATAATAGCTAGCGTTTACTGAGTCTTAAGTGCTCTTCATGTTATTTACATGAGCCTGCTCCTGACATTTGCAGGGCCTGGGGCAGGAATACAAATAGAGGTGACAGGTTCAGAACACCGTATCCCCCAATGTGGCACCTTGGCATTTGAGGAAACAGTAGAAGCAGGAAGGTCACTCTTACCTTCTTCTTACCTTTCTCTCCTGAAACTAACCGTAAAAGAATTATCTGGCCTTCTCTGAAAATAGATCATAAAACCCTCATTTCAGAGATGTCCTGCCCTATGTCTGGAGGAAAGGAATGTCACATAGAGACACAAAGAAGAATCTGAACAAACAGGCCTTGCTAATTTCCCCCTAAGTTTATTACCCCCTTTTGTCCAATCATACCCCCTTTTGTCCAATCATACTTCCACACGACTGTCCACTCTTCCTCAAACCTAAGCATAAAAACACACAGTTTGCCGAGTTTCTATGGGTCTTCATTTGTGAAGCTTCCCACATCATGTAAAACTTAAATTAAATAAATTCATGTGCTTTTGTCGTGTTAATCTGTCTTTTGTTACAGGGTCCTCAGCCATGAATCTTGTGATGGGTGAGGAAAAGGTTTTACTTTTTCTCTGCTACAGAGGCCACATACCCTGTCTAAATATTTACAAATTATAAATCAAACTAACAAAGTATTGAATGTTAATTAAATAAAACATTTTATCCTCCAATCTTAATGAATTAATCTTCAAAACAACCCAGGAGGCCATGTTTAAATTTCAAATCCTCAAATTTCTTCAAGTCCGGTGTAGGGATGTGGGGTTGCAGGGGAAGGTGGCCCAGGCCCACCCACCACTTTGGGCGGCACCACCAGGGGGTGCGCTGCCACACGCCCAAGCTCCCAGCACACGCTTGCCAAGAGCTGCTCCTTGGTCCTCACGTGGGTGCAGGGGACGTTCATACTGGCAGTGTGGTTGGCCCTCAGGAGGAAGAATACAGCCGTGAGGCTTGTATAGGCTCTGGTTGTGATGACAGAACAGTATTTCCCATTTTAATTCACATCATGTTACAAAGATGTCAATTTCAAATTTTGAGACCATTATTTCAGTGTTTATCGTGGATGCACTTCTTAAATTACATGCAGTAAAGAGAATCTCTTTTCTATTACAAAAAATGAATTTTACCTTTGTAACTTGTAAATACATTCATAGTAGCCTGTTGGAAGTACTACAAATAGCAATCATGATAGGAGACAGACGCAATCTTACCATTTTATGGTTAAAATTCAAACTATAGGTTCACACATATCTTTTGCACTTAAAAAAAAATAATACTCACATAACAATCATAAATATGTACGCACCCAATGTTGGAGCAGCCAGATTTATAAAACAAACTCTATTAGACCTAAAGAAGGAAATAGACACTAATACCATAATAGCAGGGGACCTGAACACCCCACTGTCAATATTAGACAGATCATCTAGGCAAAGAATCAGTAGAGAAACACAAGATCTAAACAATACTCTAGACCAATTGGAATTGGCAGATATCTACAGAACATTCCACCCAACAACCTCAGAATATTCATTCTTCTCATCAGCACATGGATCATTCTCCAGGATAGATCACATATTAGGTTACAAATCAAGTCTCAATAAATTAAAAAAAATTGGAATTATCCCATGTATCTTCTCAGACCACAATGGATTAAAACTAGAAATTAATAACAAACAAAACTCTGGAAACTATACAAACACATGGAAATTAAACAGCATTCTACTTAATGACATATGGGTCCAAGAAGAAATCAAGCAGGAAATCAAAAAATTTATTGAAACTAATGAAAACAATGATACATCATACCAAATCCTGTGGGATACTACAAAAGCAGTATTGAGGGGGAAATTTATTGCATTAAACGCTCACTTCAGAAGAATGGAAAGATGGCAAGTGAACAACCTAACACTTCACCTTAAAGAACTAGAAAAACAAGAACAATCCAAACCTAAAGTTAGCAGACGGAAAGAAATCATTAAGATCAGAGCAGAACTGAATGAAATTGAAAACCAAAAACAATTCAAAAGATCAATGAATCAAAAAGTTGGTTTTTTGAAAAGATAAATAAAATTGACAAACCATTAGCATGGCTAACAAAAAAAAGAAGAGAGAAGACTCAAATAACCAAAATTAGAAATGAAAAAGGCGATATTACAACTGATTCATCTGAAATACAAGGAATCATTTGAGACTACTATAAACAACTATACGCCAACAAATTTGAAAATCTGGAGGAAATGGATAAATTTCTGGACACACACAAGCTCCCAAAACTGAACCATGAAGACGTAGAAAATTTGAACAGACCAAAAACAGTAAAGGAGATTGAAGCTGTTATCAGAAGGCTCCCAACAAAGAAAAGCCCAGGACCAGATGCATTCACAGCAGAATTTTACCAAACATTCAAAGAGGAATTGACACTGATTCTTTACAAACTATTCCAAAAGATTGAAACGGATGCAAATCTCCCAAACTCATTCTATGAAGCAAACATCATCCTGATACCAAAACCAGGTAAAGATATAACCAAAAAAGAAAACTACAGGCCGATATCCTTGATGAATATAGATGCAAAAATCCTCACTAAAATACTAGCAAACAGAATACAGCAACACATACGTAAAATTATTCACCACGATCAAGTGGGATTCATCCCAGGGATGCAAGGTTGGTTCAACATATGCAAATCAATAAATGTGATACACCATATTAATAAACTCAAACACAAGGACCATATGATCATCTCTATAGATGCTGAAAAAGCATTTGATAAAGTTCAGCACTCATTCGTGACAAAGACCCGCTATAAGTTAGGTATAGAGGGAAAGTATCTCAACATAATTAAAGCCATATATGCCAAACCCACTGCCAATATCATCCTGAATGGGGAAAAGCTGAAAGCTTTTCCTTTAAGAACAGGAACTAGACAAGGATGCCCACTCTCACCACTCCTATTCAACATAGTGTTGGAAGTATTAGCCAGAGCAATCAGAGAAGAGAAAGAAATAAAGGGCATCCAGATTGGAAAAGATGAAGTCAAACTGTCCCTGTTTGCAGATGACATGATCCTATATATCGAGCAGCCTAAAACCTCTACAAAAAAACTCTTGGAATTGATCAATGACTTCAGCACAGTGGCGGGATACAAAATCAACACACAAAAATCAGTAGCATTTCTTTTCTCCAATAATGAACATGCAGAACGAGAAATCAAGAAAGCCTGCCCATTTACAATAGCCACCAAAAAAACAAAATATTTAGGAATTGAGTTCACCAAGGATGTGAAAAATCTCTGTCATGAGAACTACAAACCACTGCTGAGAGAAATTAGAGAGGATACAAGAAGATGGAAAGATATCCCATGCTCTTGGATCGGAAGAATCAACATAGTGAAAATGTCCATACTACCCAAAGTGATATACAAATTCAATACAATCCCCATCAAAATTCCAAAGACATTTTTCTCAGAAATGGAAAAAACTATCCAGACATTTATATGGAACAATAAAAGACCACGCATAGCCATAGCAATGCTGAGCAAAAAAAAATAAAGCTGGCGGCATAACACTACCTGACTTTAAGCTATACTACAAAGCTATAATAACCAAAACAGTTTGGTACTGGCATAAAAACAGACACATTGACCAATGGAATAGAATAGAGAATCCAGAAATCAACCCACACACTTACTGCCATCTGATCTTTGACAAAGGCACCAAGCCTATTCACTTGGGAAGGGACTGCCTCTTCAGCAAATGGTGCTGGGAGAACTGGATATCCATATGCAGGAGAATGAAACTAGATCCATACCTCTCACTGTATACTAAAATCAACTCAAAATTGATTAAGGATTTAAATATACACCCTGAAACAATAAAACTTCTTAAAGGAAACATAGGAGAAACACTTCAGGAAATAGGACTGGACACAGACTTCATGAATACGACCCCAAAAGCACGGGCAACCAAAGGAAAAATAAACAAATGGGATTATATCAAACTAAAAAGCTTCTGCACAGCAAAAGAAACAATTAAGAGAGTTAAAAGATAACCAACAGAGTGGGAGAAAATATTTGCAAAATATACATCTGACAAAGGATTAATATCCAGAATATACAAGGAACTCAAACAACTTTACAAGAAGAAAACAAGCAACCCAATTAAAAACTGGGCAAAAGAGCTAAGTAGGCATTTCTCTAAGGAAGATATACAAATGGCCAACAGACATATGAAAAAATGCTCAACATCACTCAGCATTCGGGAAATGCAAATCAAAACCACACTGAGATACCATCTAACCCCAGTTAGGATGGCTAAAATCCAAAAGACTCTGAACGATAAATGCTGGCAAGGTTGCGGAGAAAAAGGAACTCTCATACATTGTTGGTGGGACTGCAAAATGGTGCAGCCTCTATGGAAAATGGTATGGAGGTTCCTCAAACAATTGCAGATAGATCTACCATACGACCCAGCTATCCCACTGTTGGGAATATACCCAGAGGAATGGAAATCATCAAGTCGAAGGTATACCTGTTCCCCAATGTTCATCGCAGCACTCTTTACAATAGCCAAGAGTTGGAACCAGCCCAGATGTCCATCATCAGATGAGTGGATACGGAAAATGTGGTTCATCTACACAATGGAATACTACTCAGCTATAAAAATGAATGAAATACTGCCATTTGCAACAACATGGATGAACCTTGAGAGAATTATATTAAGTGAAACAAGTCAGGGACAGAAAGAGAAATACCACATGTTCTCACTTATTGGAGGGAGCTAAAAATTAATATATAAATTCACACACACACACACACACACAAAACCGGGGGGGGGGAAGAAGATATAACAACCACAATTACTTGAAGTTGATACGACAAGCAAACAGAAAGGACATTGTTGGGGGGGAGGGGGGAGTGAGAAGGGAGGGAGGTTTTGGTGATGGGCAGCAATAATCAGCCACAATGTATATCGACAAAATAAAATTAAAATATAAAAATAAAAATAAATGATCACTTGCTATGGGGGGGAAAAAGATTATGACCCACTGAAGGATCAGATGATCAGTAGGATTTCTTAGCAATAAAATATTTTTTAAATTAAAAAAAAAATATTACTCTAATAAACCCAAAGCAACTGATTCGGTTCGGGTAGTATGAGCTAAATTCTAAATTAGAAGAGTGGCTAAATTAGCAAAATTTTCCCCATGTGCAGCGAGAGGTGCAGGAAATGCTACCCCACAATATGGCACTTTGGAAATAGAGGAAACAGGAAAGCCACTGTCACCTTCTCCTCGCCCTCCTTCCCTGAAGCAGAACATAAAACCTAGGAAGGCCACTCTCTATCTCTCTTCTCCCCTGAAGACCTTCATGTGACAGTTGTCCTGCCCTATACCTGGATGGAGGAAATGTCACGCAGGACGCCAAGGGGAATCTGAACAAACAAACCTTGCTAAGTCGCCCTCCCCCTGAGTCTATTACCATTAGACCATACCTTTCATCCTTTTGTCATATTTTTGCACGACTGTCCATAAAAACACCCAGATTTCCCTGTTTCTGGGGATTTCTATTTCCTTATGAAGGCTTCTGTGTTATGTGAGACGTACTGTGTAAATCTGCTGGCTTTTCTTTTCTTAATCTGCCTTTTGTCACAGTGGCTTCAGCCATCAACTTTGGGATGGGTGAGGAAAGGATATTATTTCTTCTCCCCTACAGCAGGTCACTGTTATCTTCAAAGCAGAGTCAGAAGCTGGGACGAAATTTAACCTCTGGGGAGCAGGGTGCCCCTGCAGCTCCTGCCTGGAGCTGGGCAGGTGCGTCGGTGGCGTTTGCCACTGCTCAGAGCGCAGCTGCCCTGTGAAAGGCAGGGCTTGCAGGATAGCACTGCCAGCAGACGGCTGGAAAGAACTGTGTGCAAGAGTGTGAGTAACACGTTTGGCAAATTTTTGTAGTTTCATTATCAACAGAACCAGGGTTTCTCATATTATCATTAAAGTGCCACTGCATATTCTTTTCATTCCGGGCAGCAGATCCCGGCTGTTGGTCTATCCGTGAGAAGAAAAATCTTTTCACGGGACCAGAGAAAGGAAAGGAAGAGAGAGACTGAGAAACGGAGCAGCATAGGGCTTTATCACCGAGAAGGGTCATGCCAAAGAAGTGTGCAGGCATCAAGGGAGAAGTGCACGTGTCTAGACCTTGTCCTTTTCCGTCCCTGGGTGGAAGCCCCCAAAGCTGGTCCTCTCCTCTTTTTGTCCCTCCTCGTGTGCGGGTGAGAGGGTGCAGCGTTCCGATTGGTTGGGTGGTTATGGGGGATCCTGCATACTATGAGTCCATTAAGTGCCAGGTACAGAGGCGGGCAGTGCCAATCGGTGTGAATACTTATGACCAGCCTCCCTGGGGCGTGTCCGTATTCTGTCCTGCCTCAACTCTGTCTCAAGCGTTTAACTTAAGTGGCAAATCGTGTGTCACTACCGGTGAGCCAATGTGAGTCTATGCCTCAAGGAACTCGAGATCTTCTGAAGGGACAAATGGTGACCTCAGAAAAGATAAGTCCATGTCCTCCCAGAACCTCTGAGACCTTATTTGGAAAAAGGTTCTTTGCAGATGTAATTAAATTAAGGAGCTCAAGTTAAGAGCATCCTGGATTATTCACGTGGGTTGTAAATCCAATGACAAGTGTTATTATAAGAGACACACGGAGTAGAGACACAGGGAAGAGAAGTTGTCCATGTGAGGATGGAGGCAGATATTAGTGTTATACAGTCACAAACCAAGGAACGCCTGGAGTCATCAGAAGCTGGAAGAAGGAAGGAAGGATTTTCCCCTAGAAAATTGGAGGCAGTGTGGCCTTGCCAATACACTAATTTAGGACTTCTGGCCCCCAGAACTGTGAGAGAATACTTTTCTGTTGTTTTAATTCAACCAGCTTGTAGCAATTTGTTGCAGCAGCCCTAGGAAACTAATAGGAGGGATAAAGACAAGGAAACAAATAAGATACAGTCTGATAAATATTAATTATTTACATAGTAACTCTGCTCTGGGGAAACAGTTTTTTCCCTTCAAATCTCCAAAGTTCTCATAAAAAGTGGTAACACCATTTAATATAAGGCTACATTGGGGCATAGAAGTTTCTCAATTCAGTTTCTTAATTTAGGCTATAGTTTTGAGGGCTCTGGTACAGCAGGACCTGCCAGGAGATGTCCTACTGATTATTTTTGTCGTATTGAACCAGTGGACCTAGTACTGGCCCAAAACCCTCCATGTATTTTACCAAGAAATGTTTGTACCAAGCTTGCTGGTATAAAGAACAGAAGGAAGGAAGGAAGAAAAGGAAAGAAAAGAAGAAAGAATGACTAGGGTAATATAAATTATAAATGAATATGTTTTTCATAAGCAGAAATTATAAAAGGAGGTCTTTTAGGTTAAATCCCAAATAAGTGTCATATTTCCATTTAAAAAAATTATCCACCTAATTTTTATTACACTTTCCAAACACTGTATCTTATAGACACTTGTTTTTAATGTGAAGATTGTAGTGTAAAAGAGGCAAAACATTTAGGTTACATATTTGGGGGCCTGTGAATTAAACTGACAACAGATTAACATGAACAAAGACATCTAAATATATTAATTTTTAATTTTACATTCATGGAGGCACCACAGAATGAAGTGAATACCCGAAAGGAGTGGTGAGACTTGAGAGCTTCTATGTCCTCTTAGTAGGGGAAAAGAAGAGGTGGGGAGCACTTGTGGAAGAACAAATGATGTCTTAGAAGGAGAGAGGACTTACCAAATACAAATGACTCTTTCTCAAGGATAAATGGGCCCTTAGGAGAATAGATGGGAGATATGATAGTTAGTGTCTGCCTGGGTGTGATGTTACTGCTCATCTCTATTGTCTATTAGAAAGGTAGAGCTGCTCCTGGGGAGGGGATTTATCACAACTGAGTTCTTTTGGGAGGCTCTGCATTTAGGCAGATAAGATATTTCAGGAACTCAGATGCCTTCAGCTCAAAATAATTCTTATGAGAAAGTGGTATATTTTGGGGTGACATCCTGATCTCCTTCATTAGTTTTTCTAATTTTAAAATATCCTACTGAAAACGTGACTAGCACACATGGAACCTGTAACCTGAAGACACCATGCAAAGAACTCACTTTTTAGTTCCCCTAATCCTCAATGTTTTAATCTCAGTCTTTGCCAAAATTCTTTTCTAATATGGAGCCACTTTATAGGAAGAAAAAAGGGTATTTGTAAGAATTGCCACAATGCCTCTTTCTTTTCCTTTCCTTCCTTCCTTCCTTCCTCCTTCTCCTCCTCCTCATTTTTCTCCTCCTTCTTCCCTCTTCCTCTTCTTCCTCCTTCTTCTTCCTCAAAGCCTTGCTTCAATTTATCTACAAACTTCCAGGCTTCTAGTCCTGGGCTGACCTTATATTTGATGATTTGGGGCTTTTTAAAAAGCTGGACAAAACAACAAAATTTTAAAAGGGAATTTCAGATTTGCTGAAATTCACTTTAAATTTGCTTAAATTTAAATGCAGTCTAGACCAAAAACATCCTTAACTTACTTCATCCTGATCTGTCATGTCCTTAAATTTATATGCACTGGCACATTATTGGATGATAAGCTCTTATTTGGGCCTCACGGATGTTAATCTGAAATGGTTAAAGAGCAAAGCCCTAGATGCTGCCCTGGCAGGTGTGTGAGGCTGCAGCATGGAAGGAACTGGGATTCAGCAACTTCTGTGCAGCAGGGACTCCTCAGGTCAGACCTAACCTGGAGGCTGCTGGCTTCTATGAGCCAAGGCAATGCAGATCCTTGTGATTTCTTTATCTCAAAGATTTGATGGATGGAAACATCCTCAGAAGACTGTGTATAACAGAAGTTCAGTGGTTCTTCATATTCTGAAAATTTTCAAAACCATCTTTCAAGCATTTTCCTAGCTCCCTGTCCTATAGGTTGGATCTGAAGAGCTTCTTTATGTTCAATATAGATAGGTACAGATACAGCTGTATTTTTTCCCCCTGCGCACCTTAGCATACTCATAATTATGGAGAGCAAGGTTACCTATTTACCCATCTGAGAAACTATCTTGGTTTTAATTTACCTTTGAATATGAGATACCTCCTCTCGCCTTGCTGATGCCCTACCAGCTCTAAAAATCATGCCACATCTGTAGATAGGAGAGATAATGTAGCTTAGTTATGAGCAAGAGTGCAGGCTTTTGTGTCAGAAAGACAAATTATTTAAGGTCTCTAGGTCTGTGCTATCGAATACGTTAGGCACTAGCCACCTATGGCTATTGAGTCCTTGAACTGAATTGAGTGAATTGAGTGAATTGAGACATGCTCTAAGTATAAAATACAATGCTACATTTTAAAGACACAGCATAAAAAAATGTGAAATATCTCATTAATAGTTTTTTTAAAAATATTGATTTAATGTCAAAATGATATTTTGGATACATGAGGTTAAATAAAATGTGTATTAAATTAATTTCACCTGTTTCTTTTAATTTTTTTAATGTGGCTACTAGAAAATTTAAAATTACCTCTTTGGTTCAGATTATATCTCTATTGGACAGCATCGTTCTAGATCTTAATTTGCTTATCCAGTAAGTGGGGTTAATGATAGTAATTACCTTGTTCAGATGTACTAATGACAAGATCTGGAGCATAATGTTCAATAAATGATAATAATATATCATATAATACGGTTATAATTTTGCTTTGCATATTTATTTTCTAAGATAGAGAATTAGTGAATTATTTATGTGCTATAGGTGAAGGGTATACAATTATCAGCAATCTAGTCCACTCGAGTGTCTTAGCTTTTTAAGGACACTAGGCATGATGAAGTGCCGCAGAACAAAAACATTCCAGTTCAGTTCCTCAAAAGGATAAACATAGAGTTACTGTATGACCCAGCAAGTCTTCTGGTATATATCCAAGAGAAACAAAAACACAACAGATATCCACACAAAAATTGACAGCAGTGTTATTTATAATAGTTTAGGGGTGAAAAGGTAATACCTTTTCCTCACCCATCACAAAGGTCATGGCCAACATTCCTATAACAAAAAACAGATTAGCAGGAAAAAAGCTATTTATTTGTACAAAAATTTATTTAACAAAGTTTTACATGATATGGGGGTCTTCAGAAATGAAGACTCAAAGACCCAGAGAAAAGTGTGTTTTTACAAATCTGATGGAAAAAGTAGATAACTGTGGAAAAACATGACTGGACAAAAAGGGTGTGATCTAATGGTAATAAACTGAGGGGGAAACCCAGCCAAGCCTGTGCGTTCAGAGACTTTTCTGTGTATCTTTAAGACATCTGCCTCCCTCCAGGGATGAGGAAAGGTACTTATCACACGAGGACCTTTGGGGGGAAGTGAGGGGGTCAGAGATCTTCCTAGGTTTTATGGCTTGCTTTGGGGAAGAGGAGTTCTAGCTTCTATGACACTCCTTGGTGGGGAGGAATTCTGGTTTCTATGAAATGCCTTGGGGAGAAAGGGGAGTGAAAGAAAGAAGGATGGGAGAAGGTCAGAGAGAGTGAGGGCTTCCCAATTTCCTTCATTTCAAAGTATTCAGCATGCCAAGGTGCATACTTTGGGATATCATTTGCTGAGCCCCAACAATAGCTAAGTAACAGAAATAACCCAAATGTCTGAAGAGTGGATAAACAAAATGTGGTATATCCATACAATGGAACATTATTTGGCCATAAAAGGAAATGAAATATTGGTACATGCTACAGCATGAAGGAAACTTGCAAACGTCATGAGAATTGAAAGAAACCAGAGACAAGAGACCACATTTTGTATATCCTATTTACATGAAATTTCTAGAATAGGCAAATCTGTAGAGACAGAAAGTAGATTAGTGGTTGCCTAGGATTTGGGTGGTTGAAAGTAAATGGGGAATGACTACTAATTGGCATGGGGTTTCTTTTGGGGGTGATAAAAATGTTGTAGACTTAGTGATGATAGTCGCACAATTCTGTGAATATACAAAAAACCATTGCTTTGTTTAAATGGGTGAATTGTATGGCATGTGAATAATAATAAAGTTGTCATTAAAAAAAAGCTTCTACCACCTAACAGCTATTAGGATGGCTGCTATCAAAAACTAAACAAAACAGAAAATAACAAGCGTTGGCAAAGATGTGGATAAATTGGAATCCTGTGGACTTCTGGTGGGAATGTAAAATGGTGTAGCCACTACAGAAAACTATACAGTGGTTCCTCAAAAAATTAAAAGCAGAATTACCATATGATCCAGCAATTGCACTTCTGCATATATATCCAAAAGAATTGAAATCAGAATCTCAAAGAGATATTTGTAGACCTATTTTCATAGCAGATGGAAAGTAGAATGGTGGTTGCCCAAGACGGTGGGGGGAGAGAGTGGGGAGTTTTTGTTGATCATGGGTACAGAGTTTCAGTGCTGCAAGGTGAAAAGAGCTCTGTGAACAGATAATGGTGATGGTAGCAAAGCAATGTAATGCTACCTTTGTATACTTAAAATGCCACCGAACGTGCTAATGTCACTGAACTGTACCTTAAAAATGGTAAATTTTTTATCATATGTGTATTTTACCACAAATAAAATTTAAAAACCAGTTATTCAGAGTTTACAGTTGCATATTAAACTTAGAAAAATGAGAAACAGTAGAGAATTAACAGCCTAGAACTGGGAATTAGATGACCTGGGTTCTTGTTTTTGTCTTATGAGACCTGTGGCCACAAGCAAGTTATTCAAACACTTCTGAGCCTTCATTTCCTTATCAAGAGGACATAGTATTTCTAGCCACATCTATTTCACAGGGTTGTTGTTGGAACACTTGAAATAAATTTCATGCGACCACTGTGACTGTGAGGTACAGCGTCTTCAAACATAGAGTCATGGTGTAGATATGCATTTAAGGTATTGTTATTAGCTAAGGTGTCAATGAAACATGAGATTAGATCTGTGAATACTCTTAAAGGAAATCTCATTTATGAAAGTCCGGATTTACCAAAACTGTCTAATTTAGAGGACTATCATGTGCTATATAAGAGAATTCTCTGAAAAATATTTATGCTTAAAATAGTGACTCCCTGTGGGATATTATTTGCTTCAAAAAGTTTTGATTTACACATAATTTTCCCAAGAACAAAATATTTGTGATAGTGAGCTCAGTTATTAAAACATATGTATATACAGCCTTCTGTTTATGTTGATGTACATACATAGGCTAAGAAAACACACAAGTATTCACATAACCTTTCCTTACAGTCATTTCAGATGATACGCAACTCCACAATGTCTACCATTGTGACATTAAAGATTATTTAAGTATAATCTCTCTGGAAAATTGATAAATAGTCAATTGGGAGGCTTTTTTTATTCAACCCATCTGGAATAAGATATTAAGAGTATTTTGGAAGGTTCAGGGCTTGCTGTTTAAAGACAGAGAAATGTTTCATTCATCTCTTTACTTCTAGTATCTTGCATAGTGTTTGGTACATAATAGGGCTCAACAATGGGAGTGAACGTTTGAAGGTAACAGAAATTAGAGTATGGAAACAAAAGCGAACTCAAAAATAAACCGACCAAGCTGAGCCTGATGATAAGAAGACCCGTAATTGCATGTCCCCAAGAGAGCCGCCCCTCTTCGGAGCATGGGCTGCTTCTCCTCGCTGCTGCCTTTAACCTGGGCCTGGTTTCCTCCCCTTGCAGCCTGGAACTAGTTTCACTCAAGTTTTCAAACTGAATCTCAGGCCTTGTGGTCAGAGCCAAACAGACCTGTGGTCAGTCTAAAGCTATTCCTAAAAAGTTAGAAAAGCAATCTTCTCTACCCTCGCACAACATTCTCATTCTACGACTTGAATTTTGTCATTTTTTTTCCTGCTGCAAACCACCATGTTTTAGAGACTGTGTCGTTACTCTTAAAGAAAATGCATAGTGGAAAATCCACTGCTTGATGATGTCCATTCTTCTGTTCCCTGTATTATCACGGACCTGACTGCATAGGCACCTACCTAGTCACGTGTCTGGTGTTCTTTAGTCCTCATTAACAGTCTTCCTAGGAACCTCTACAATGAGCAGATTACCACTCTGTGTGCCATGGACTCTCATGGACAAACAAAATTCTGGTCCAGAACCTCACAAGAGCTGGTGCTGAAGGTTTCAGAAAGAATGAGGAAGAATGATTTATCCATTTTATTTGTATGCCTCCGTGTTTTAAAAATCCCTAGTTTGTGTAAGAAATCTTTGGTTTCAAATGCAGCTGCCTTGCAGGCTCCAGTGGAAAAAGAAGTGAAAATATTTGCCAATAACAAGGAAACACATTGGAAGAGAAACTGAAATATCAATGCTCAGGTCCACTCAGCCTCAGACAAGAGCCATAGTCAACTTCAGGGCTGTGGGGTGTCTGTCGTCTGCTTTTCATCCTCTCTCATTTATTCAGGGAGGCACATTTCTTAACCTTCTTCACCATTGGGTTTCAGAACTCTAATCTACAAAGGCAGCTTTGCTAATTGTTAAAAGCAAAGCATGGTGGAAAAGAAATGAGTTTTGTAAAGCAAAGGAGAAGAAGGAAGGGGAGAGAGAGGTGGCAGGATCCATGTGCTGTGATTTCCATTGACAGTGACTCACCCATCACCTCATTTGCACAAGAGTAGACTAAAATAATACCTTTAGATTACACAGTATATGTTATAAAAATGTTATATATCTTATCTCGTTTATGCTCATCTGAGTCCATAAGGCACTCTTCAAGTTTTTCTTTCAATTCCTTGTATTACCATGAAATTTATTATTCACAAGATGGGACTTAATGGACCTAACATGGTTTAGTAACTTTAAGACCCCAATTCCAATCCAGTAAAGAAATGTTAGGACTTACCCTCTTCTCATCCCCTGAGCCAAGTTACAGATTGGCCATTTGGTTTTCAGCCCATGAGCACTTTGACCTCCTCTCTGTTCACTTCATGCTGACCATCGCTCTGCTCTAATGTTATATTTGTCCAATGATCTACAGTCTCTAGTCTTGTAACACATTCCATTGAGTCCCTCAGCAAAGTCCTCCTGCTTCCCTTCCTGGTCATAACCTTCCCATAGCACTCGTCCCCGTGATGCCTTTGTGACTGACCACCAGTCTGGTGCAGCCCCGGGTCCCTCCCTCCCTGGGCACTGCCCTCAAAAGCAGACCTCACTGGACGAGGTCTAGCACCTAGATCTCATTCCCTCTTCTGAGTTCATGTCTCCAAGGGCTGGAGGGAACAGTTCACACTGCAAGCCAGAGCAAAGAGACAAAAACATTGAAGTCAAGTATTTCCATCCTTACTCCATAGCATTCTGAACTAAAATTTTAATCTATTTCTCAGCCCAAAGTGTAGGTTAATAAAGTAGCAGAGAGACTCTACTTCTGCTTTGAAGTCATCCGTTTCTTTACGCTTCTGAGGCTAGGTTAAAAAATGCATTGTGGTGTCTGCCTTGCTCTTTCAGATCACTTTGTCTTGTGGGAAACCAACTGCCATGTCTTGGGGGCCCCACAGAGAAGTTCACATTGCAAGGAGCTGAAGACTAGAGTGAACATCCATGTGAGTGAGCCACCTTGGAAGCTAACTCTCCAGCCCCAAGCAAGCCTTCAAATGAATGAAGTCCCACACAACAGCTTGACTGCAAACTCATTAGATGCCTTAAACCAGAACCACCAGCTAAGCCAGATTTCTGACCTTCAGAAACTGTGTAAGATAGTAAATGTTGCTTTTTAAAAATTGGTTGCTAAGATGTATGGTAGTTTGTGGTCCGGCGATAGGTAACTAGTACAACAATTTTCTGTGGTAAATAGTTGTCTTCTTTTCTTCTTCTAAACACTGAGATTTTCCCACTGCTTCCCCACCATTGACATGAGCCATATAACAAAACATGAATAGTATTTGATAAAACTTTATCCTTCTACATTATTTTCTTCCCTCATTTACTTTAGATTTTATAGATCTTCATTTTGCTATTTCCTAATGTAACACTGCTCAGTGTATGTCTGATAATTTTTTTTACAAACTTAATTTTTTATTGAGACATTTTATTTATTTATTCATTCATTCATTCATTCATTCATTTATTTATTTTTTGGCACCTTGCCAGTATGGGGATCCAAACCGTTAACCTTGCTGTGGCAAGGCTGTGCTCTAACGAGGCATTATATTCACATAAAAAAATAGATCTTAAAAATTCAATTTAATGGAATTTGTAAATTAAAAACACTCATGTAAGTACAACCAAAAACCAAAATATAGAGCATTTATATATACCTGAAAAATTCCCTTATGCCAATTTTCAAGCAATTCTCCCTGACTGCATGTTCCAGAGAGAATCACTCTCTTATTTCTTTCGCTTAATATCAGTTTTAACTCTTCTTGGAAGTCATAAATAGTTATTCAGTATGTGTACACTCTTTGAATCTGTCTTGTTTAACTCAATGTAATGTTTCTGAGACTCCTCCACATTTGTGGTGTATTGATACTTTGCATCTTTCTGTTATTGAGTAGTATTTTATTGTATGGAAGTACCATGATCTGTTTATCCATTCTCCTATTGATGGATACCTCAGCTATTTCCAGTTTTGTACTATTATGAATAAGATTATTATGAACATTCTTGCACAAATCTTTTTGTGGACATAAGTTTTCATTTTTCTTAAGTAAATATCAGGGTTATAATTGTTGGGTCGTAGAGTAAACACACATTTAACTTTAAAAAACAGCCAATCGTTTCCTTAAAGTGGTGGTACCATTTTAAATTTCTACCAGCAATATATGAGAGTTTCGTTGCTCCATATTATTGTCAATACTTGGGAATGCCAGTTTTTCTTTCTAAATTTTAGCCATTCTAGTGGATATGAAATGGTAATTTGTTTTAATTGCAATTTCTCTAACAGAGAACTTTTTATTTAAACATAAGGAACTCATATCACTTCTATTTTGGATTTTCCATTTAAATCTTCTGCTCATTTGTTAACATTGTTCAGTTTTTATTGTTGATTTGTAGTTCATTGTACATAATGGATACAAGTCCTTCAGATTTACATTTGAATATGTTTTCCCATTCTGTGGCCCTTCGTGGTGTCTTTTTGAGGAGAAAAAAATTTAATTTTTATGAGGTCCAATTTATCATAGTTTGTACTTTTTTGTGTGTGGCTGGCCAGTATGGGGTTCTAAACTCTTGACCTTGTTGTCATCAACACTATATTCCCACCAAGTGAGCTGAGCAGCCAGCCTATAATTTGTACTTTTGAGTCTTATCCAAGAAAACTTTGTCTACTTCATGGCAGTGAAGATATCCTGTTATGTTTTCTTTCGAGAATTTTATGGTTCTGAAATTTCCCCTCACAATATTACTTTTCTTTTAAAACAACTTTACTGAGGTATAATTTATATGCCATGGAATTCATCTATTTGAAGTGTACAGTTCAATTACTTTAATAAAATTATGGGCTGTGTAACCATCACCATAGTCCTGTTTTGGTACATTTCTGTCACTGCCGTCAAATCTCTCCTTCCCATTCCCTATCTCTAAGCAATCCCTAAGTGACTTCATGGTCTTTTGCATCTGCCTTCTTTCATTTAGCATAACATACTTAAAAAAATTGTGGTAAAATACACATAACAAAAAATTTACCATCTTAACCACATTTAACTGTAAATTTCAGTAGTGTTAAGTATATTCACATGGTTATGTGACCAATCTCCACAACTTTTTTTATCTTGCAAAACTAAAACTCCAAACCCATTAAATAACAAACTATTCTCCCCTTCTCCCTACCTCCTGACAACCACCATTCTACTTTCTGTCTTTATGAGTTTCCTTACTCTAGGTACTCCTCATAAGGGGAATCATACAGCATTTGTCTTGTTTGTGACAGCTTATTTTACTTAGCATAATGCTCTCAAAGTTCACCCATGCTGTAGAATGTGTCAGAATTTCCTTCCTTTTTTAAGGCTGAATAATATTTCAATGTATATGCATACCACATTTTGTTTATTCATTTATCCATCAGTGGACACTTTGGGTACTTCAGAATTTTAGATTTTTAAAAAACATTGGGGGACTGTCAGAGGATTTTCAAGCAAGAATATTAATAATTAGTGATTATTAATGATTAATAATTAAAATTAAAACTCTTGCTTTTGCCAAATAAGGGTATTAAATGATGTCTGTGACTTAGACTTAAGTAGCCTAGCTCAACAATTTGAACTCAGTAACAGTCATCTTTGCTGGCAGTCAGACATTAGCTTTGAGCCCTAGTTTAGATTTAAGGTTTCAGCCCAGTTCTTGAGTCTCTCCCCATGACTTCATGTGGCTGGGCAGACACTTGACCTTTTCTCACGGACTGCATCCTCCCTTGGTCAGCCGCCTGTGCTGGGTCTGACATTTCTCATGTCACCTCCTCAGTGGCTGGGACCCTATTTCCTCCTGAGACACGTTGCTTGTTGCTGCTTGTTCATGTGAAAGTCCAACCATCATCTGTTCTTGCTGCTTAGGAGGACCTCCCCTCCCCCATCACGTCACAATGGAGTCCCCATACCAATGCTTCTGATCACTTCCTGGGCCCACTTCCCTGCCCTTCACAGAGCCTGTCTTCAGGCAGATGGACTTCCATGCTCTCCTGCCTCACCCCAGGAGACACATCTGCCCTTGCCTACTAGGCCCATCCTGAGGAATCTAGCCAAACATTGGCAGACATGTCCCAAGAGATGAAAACTTTTCCATAAATGCTTTAGGGAGAACTCCTCACATATTCTCATTAACATTTGAATTGCAAAAATAAACTTTGGAAGTAGAAGAAATCTTAGAAATCATATAACCTAGTGGCAATGTAATTTTAGACATTTAAAAAACACTGAGGGAACTGTCAGAGGGTTGTCAAGTAAAGATATTAATAATTAATAATTAGTACACTAAATTTGGCCAAGTAAGGATATTAAAAAGTAAAACTACCATCTGTGTTTATTAATATTTTATAAGAGGAAGAACATTCTAACAGCAATAAAGTGGAATAGACATAATCTCAGAATTAAAAAACTGCATAAATTTAGTTTTATGAAAATCATTACACTATCTTCCTTTAATTTCCATTGGTCCACAGATCAGTAAAAACTATAATGTTCCTTCAACCAACATTTGGGAAAGAAGGCCAATCCTCTCATTTTACAGATCAGAAAGTGGTAACAGCAAATTTCAATGATTTTCCAAGGTAACCAGCTCGATCAGTGTTCTTTTGACTACATTTGCTAAATTAAATTTCTGATAGCATAACATGCCTTCCTTGTTGATGACAACATTGGCAAAAACTAAATTCAGTCTCAATTAACCATCTCTCTTCTCCAACAATTCTGCAGCTCTAGAGATTCTCATGTACAGATAGCACATCAAATGGGTCCCACATATAGTACATAACACTTCTTATACTGTATTGTATCTCAAGAAGTAGATACTGGTGCTTCATTTTTGTTGAGATTCTTGTATGGTTAAAAATTTCTACTTTATATTGATAGATATGATTTGAAATTTTTACTTACAATAGGAAAGAACAGAGTCACTCTTCAGATTCCCCATGTTTCAAGTATCTGTACATTTAAGGATTGTAGAGTGTAGAGAACATCTCTTTTTAAGTTTACAGCCATTTTTCATTTTTATTCTTTCTTCAACTATTTATCCAATTTTTTTTCTGTCTGTTATCCTGAGTTATTCTAGTAAGTGCTCTCCCACATATTACTTCTATCTTTGCTAATTCTGACTAGCCTGCCCGAATTCCAACTGTTTTACGTTTTTTTTTTTTATTAGCTTAGAATTTTCTCTTTATACTAAAGTAAGTGAATTACCTCATTCCAGCCTCTGAGTAAATAATCAGAAACTATTATTAATGTTGACATCTCTAACTTTTTCAACTTATTCAATTGTAAGAAATTTCTATTATTTGAAATATGGCTGGGCCGGCCCGTGGCTCACTCGGGAGAGTGCGGTGCTGATAACACCAAGGCCACGGGTTCGGATCCCATATAGGGATGGCCGGTTAGCTCACTGGCTGAGCGTGGTGCTGACAACACCAAGTCAAGGGTTGAGATCCCCTTACCGGTCATCTTAAAAAAAAAATATATATGGCTAAAACATAAAAAAAGGAGCCATGAAATTATATATCTTTTTCTGAATAAAAATAAGAAGGTAAAACACTTGTAGTAGATCAATTTAAGCCACAAACACTCCTGCATATTCAAAAAGGGCATTCATAAAATAGGCACTTGTCCCCAGAATAGCAGATTATTCCAACATATTTTGCTGATGAAATTCTGACCCTAAAACTATACAGTGCTAAGCAGGTAGCTGATAATAAATAACCATTCCTGTTCCCTTATCCAGATATCAAAGTGCAATTGAGAGGAAGGTGGTGTTTTGGGCATTTTTGAAGTCAGGATGGATGAAGAACAAGAGCAAAATACTTGTGGATTATTCAGTGGCTTATATAAGACATTATATGCATTTACTAGGGCTGCCATAACAAGATGCCACAGACTGGGTGGCTTAAACAACAAAAATTTATTTTCCCACTGTTCTGGAAGCTGGGAGTAAAAGATCAAGGTGCCCACAGGGCTAATTTACTCTGACGTCTCTCTCCTTGGCTTGCAGATAGCTTCCCTCTTGCCTCTTCATGTGGTCTTTCCTTCTGCACACGCACATCCCTGGTGTCTCTCTAGGTGTCTTAATTATCTGGTTCTATAAGGAGGTCAGTCAGATTGTATTAGGGCCCACCCTAATGGCCTTGTTTTAACACAATTACCTCTTTAAAGGCTCTGTCTCCCCAAATGGTCACATTCTGAGGTACTGAGGGGTTAAGGCTTTAACATGTAAATTATGCAGGGATATGATTCAGCCCATAAGAAGCTAATTAATATAGGAGAATGAAATGGCACTTTTTTTCTGACTCCTTCTGGGCTTTTCTTACAAAACAAGCCAAGTCAGCTCCCTGAGATTAATGGGGACTCACACCCAGGCTTTGGTGAGAGTGAATAAAACTTCTGTGGTGTTCAAAGATGAGCATCTAAGGACAGGGTTTGTTTTATTAAAGGCTCACTTTGGAAACCCCCAATCTCAAACCGCAACCCAAAAAGGAAAGTGCTGAATCAGGTACACAGGAACTATTAGGAATTACCAAAAACAGTTTTTACTGCTCACTTGTTTTTTTTTTTTTTATTGAAAGATAGTTGATTGTACGTATCTGTGGGGTTCTGCACTGAATATCAATACCTGTGCGCAATACATGATCCTCAAATCAGGATAATTACTATATTTATCACTAGACAATGTAATCACTTTTTGTGGTCCTTTACTAAATTCTCACTAACCTTCCCTTCATCCTCACCCTTTCCCATCTCTGGTGGCCTTGCTTTTAAAAGTTCAACAAATTATTGTGATTGTTCTTTCTTCTTTTCTTTCTTTCTTTCTCTTTCTTTCTTTCCTTTCTTTCTTTCTTTCTTTCTTTCTTTCTTTCTTTCTTTCTTTCTTTCTTTCTTTCTTTCTTTCTTTCTTTCTTTCTTTCTTTCTTTCTTTCTTTCTTTCTTTCTTTCTTTCTTTCTTTCTTTCTTTCTTTGTTCTTTTTTAGCTTTCCCTTATGAATGGGGATGTGTGGTGTTTCTCTTTCTGTGCCTGGCTTATTTCACATAACATAATTTTCTCTAAGTTCATCTATGTTGCTGCAAATGGCAGAATTTCATTCTTTTTTTTATGGCAGAGTAATATTCCATTGTGTATATGTACCACATTTTCCTTATCCAATCGTCCACCCATAGACATTCAGGTTGTTCCAACTCTTGCCTATTTTAAACAGAGCTGCAATGAACATGGGGTGCAGGTATGTCTTTGACATGATGATTTTCATTCCTTTAGGTATGTACCCAGCAGTGAGATTACTAGATCACATGGCAATTCTATCTGTAGTTGTTTGCGGAACCTCCATACTGTTTTACACAGCAGCTGCACCAATTTACAGTCCCACCAACAGTGTAGGAGGGTTCCCCTTTTTGCACATCCTCACCAGCATTTGTTATTTACTGTCTTTCGATAATGGCCAGTCTAAGTGGTGTGAGAAGACATCTCAATGTAGTTTTGATTCACATTTCCCTGATGCTGAGTAATGCTGAGCATTTTTTCATGCTTCTGTTGGCCATTTGTATATCTTTAAGGGCAGGATTTAGCTTCATAGAATCTTGAAACAAATCTTTAGTGAGTAAGAACATCAACTTCCTCAAAAAGAATTACCAATTAAGCTTTTTACTCCTTTCTTCTGTTGTTCTCTTCAATCTTTGGGATAACAAAAGATTTCTACAAAAAAGACAGCGAGTTCTATATGCAGAAATAACTCTTGCCAGGTGCTGATAATTACAATACTACCGATTAAAATGTATTGAACCTTTACTCCACCAGAAACTATGGTAACTAAGGGTTATTCAATTAACCCCTACAATTTTCAATTAAGTGGGTGTTAATATCAACTCCAATTTATATAGATGTGGTAACTGGCATATGGAGGTCATCAGAACTAGTAATTGAGATGGACTTAAATTCAAACCCAGATTCTCTAACGTCAGGGGCCAGGCTGTAAACCCTCACATAGTGGATGTGTTAATTAAGATAATGAATATAAGTTGCTTAGGGTATTTCAAAAAGTTTGTGGAAAAGGGATTTAAAATATAAATACAAATCTTTTCAAAACTTTTTGAAGTACCCCGGTAGGTAAGAGTTCAATAAAAATTTGATGTTATTAATAAACATAGTGATATTTTAAAGCATGGTAGAGCTTGAATTTTCTGAGTGAGGACTAAAACTCCAATGGTCGCTAGAACCTGAAGTCTTTGAGGGCAGGCACTGTGTATTATTTATTTTTGTAGCCTGGGAGCCTAGAAAAACATATGTGGTATATCACAGGGACTCTAGCAATATCTGCTGAATTAAGAATAAATCTACTAATTGGAGTGATTAGACTAGTCACATATATGAAATGAAACTCAATTTAATACAGTTTCAAACATCAGAACTCCCAAAGAAAAGCTTACTTAGCCTTTGGCACCTGACCTACATATTTAAAACAAAGTCCTATGTCCTCTTCATAAAGCCTCATAAGAATGACATTTTAAGGCACATACAGAATACTTAGAATTATTGTCTCTTATTTTTATTCTTATTAAATAGTATTTATCGAGCAGTAACCTGCTTCTCAAATTGTGCTGAAGACTTATAAAGTACATAATGGGCTGATCCCACCCTGAATCTCTTGAGAACAAGACCTTGAAATGTCTCAAGAAAGGTATTAAATACTTGGTTCTTGGGAGATCGACAATTTTGAAATCCATTTCTAATTAAAATGTATGGTTTTGATCATCTTTATTTTTAGCTCAAAATTATAAAAAATAACTATTTTTAAAATAGTGTTTTGGGTTGTGATAACAGTCTCTTGGAAAATGGTCATTCTTATATATCAGTTCTGAAATGATGTAATTTCAGAGATTGTTTAGTCAAATGCCTTGATTCCAAAAAGAATGAGAAAGCCCGGTCCAAAGAAGCTTTGTGTCTTGCTCCAGGACACGTGACTGATAAGTGGCAGAATCAAGGCTCTGTTCCCTGATTCAGTGACATTTCTAAGCATCCAAAAAGAAACATGGCCTTGGAATGATGACATTTGAATAAGACAAGAGAACAGACAAGTTTCAGCACAGTTCAAATATTCAGAGCGAAGTGACATTATGCAGTCACACACGTCTGAATGTTCTTTATAATTTTTAAACCAATTTTTTTTGGAGACAGATTTTCTTGAGACTGCTCCAATTTTTAAATTAAAGAAAAAAGAGCTAAAGAAAGAAAGAAGATAGGAAGAAGTTCATTACAATCATACTGCTTAACATAATTAAAAATTGTATGTAAATCAACAAATATGTCTAAAAAATTCCTATAACTTTATTAAATTAAACATAGATGTTTAGCCCAAGATGTTGTGGTAAGCAACTGCTGCTAAAATCCTGAATATACTCAAGTCAGTATTTTACATTTAAATTGTATAGCTGCTGCTGGAGGTAAACCACTGTAAATTAGAGCATATATGCACAAACTTGGTCTCACCCAAACTTCTGTGTGGCTATTTTTTTTTTTTTTTTTTTGTGACCGGTAAGGGGATCATAACCCTTGGCTTGGTGTCAGCCGCACCGTGCTCAGCCAGTGAGCGCACCGGCCATCCCTATATAGGATCTGGCCCCACAGCCTCGGCGCTCCCAGTGCTGCTGTGCTCCCAGCACCACACCCTCCCGAGTGAGCCATGGGGTCAGCCCTGTGTGGCTATTTTTAAAGTTGAGGTAATAAAAACCTTAGCTCCATAAGGATCTAATTGTTATACACACAAAGGCTGTCTCTCTGGAACTATCATAGAGGTTGGAGACAGAGGGCAGGTCTCATAAAGAGGAAATCACATGCAATAATTACCTAGGCATGTAAAGGACTCTCAGTCACCACAAAACCCACCCTGAAGAAGAGACTGCTGGCTGGAATGAATGGGAACACCAGGAACAACAAGCCCAATAAAATTTCCTTGTGCTCCAGTCTCTGAAACACAATAGTGAAGGACAAATTAATTTCTGTTTAATTCTACTTCAGTCAGCATTTAACTATCTCTTTCATTTTCCAGTTATCATTGAAGGAATGAATAAATTAGGGCAGTTTAAACCTTTTGATCAATGCTGAATTGATCACAGAAAGCCCTCAAACTAAAACCGTTGGCACATCAGAACAGTCACATATACCCCTGTACCTTGGATCCAGTGTCCCCCACAAACTTGACCCCCACTGTGATAGTGTTAAGAGGGTGAGAAATCCTATTATGGTAATTGAAATGCGGGGCCTTGAAAAGGTGATTAGATTGCAGGACCATACAATAGTGAATGGTCTAAAAATGGTGGTCATAGATGTGGTTTTGAAGGCTTTAAAAGGAGAGTGAATGAAGTTAGTCTTTTTCTGTTCTGTCATTTCTTACCACGTGAGAACCCTGCATTTCTGGAAAGCCACCACCAAAGAAGACATTCACCAAATGTGTTTCCTGGACTTTGGACTTCCCAGCCTCAGAGCAATACATTTTGTTTTCTTACAAATCACCCAGTGCCGAGTATTTTGCTATAAGCAACAGAAATGGACTAATACACTCTGACACACATTTTCTACCCAGAAACATGGGATATTGGCACAATATGGTCAGTGACCATTGCCTGTTGTTCTGGGCTGGCCCTACAGCAAATTTGCTTCTTGGTTCTGCCTCCTTTCAGAATCCCTTTCCCCCCAGGCAGCTTGTTTCCAGGGAGCAAAGTGCTGGACAGAATCAAGCACACAGTGGTACCATGGAGAATTTAATGATGTCTTCCCAGAAATAGATGCATTTAAACAACAAGAAGAACAAAAACAAAGCCCACCAGGGGAAGCAAAGCTTAGCACACAGAAAATTAAATGCTAATGGTAAAATTTGGGGTGCCCATGAGGGAGGTCATTTGAGCTGAAGAATTTCTTGGTACCTCTCAAAGTAAGCCAGTAAGCAAATATTTATTTCATCAGGTTTTTTTTGGAATAAAAAAATCATTATAGTAATTCATTGAATTACCAAAGAACCTTTCTCTGATATTGTATGTATGCATTTGTAAAGATTTTTCTTTCTTTCTTTTCTTTTTTCTGCTTGAAATTATTATTTTTTTAAATTTTATTTTGTCGATATACATTGTGGCTGATTATTGTTGCCCCTCACCAAAACCTCCCTCCCTCCTCCCTCCCCCCTTCCCCCCACCAATGTCCTCTCTGTTTGCTTGTCTATCAACTTCAAGTAATTGTGGTTGTTATATCTTCTTCCCGCCGCCCCCCCCCCGGTTTTTTGTTTGTGTGTGTGTGAATTTATTTATTTATTTTTAGCTCACACCAATAAGTGAGAACATGTGGTATTTCTCTTTCTGTGCCTGACTCGTTTCACTTAATATAATTCTCTCAAGGTCCATCCATGTTGTTGCAAATGGCAGTATTTCATTCGTTTTTATAGCTGAGAAGCATTCCATTGTGTAGATGTACCACATTTTCCGTATCCACTCATCCAATGATGGACATTTGGGCTGGTTCCAACTCTTGGCTATTGTAAAGAGTGCTGCGATAAACATTGGGGAACAGGTATACCTTCGACTTGATGATTTCCATTCCTCTGGGTATATTCCCAGCAGTGGGATAGCTGGGTCATATGGTAGATCTATCTGCAATTGTTTGAGAAACCTCCATACCATTTTCCATAGAGGCTGCACCATTTTGCAGTCCCACCAACAATGTATGAGAGTTCCTTTTTCTCCGCAACCTCGCCAGCATTTATCTTCAGAGTCTTTTGGATTTTAGCCATCCTAACTGGGGTTAGATGGTATCTCAGTGTGGTTTTGATTTGCATTTCCCGAATGCTGAGTGATGTTGAGCATTTTTTCATATGTCTGTTGGCCATTTGTATATCTTCCTTAGAGAAATGCCTACTTAGCTCTTTAGCCCAGGTTTTAATTGGGTTGCTTGTTTTCTTCTTGTAAAGTTGTTTGAGTTCCTTATATATTCTGGATATTAATCCTTTGTCAGATGTATATTTTGCAAATATTTTCTCCCACTCTGTTGGTTGTCTTTTAACGCTGTTAATTGTTTCTTTTGCTGTGCAGAAGCTTTTTAGTTTGATATAATCCCATTTGTTTATTTTTCCTTTGGTTGCCCGTGCTTTTGGGGTCATATTCATGAAGTCTGTGCCCAGTCCTATTTCCTGAAGTGTTTCTCCTATGTTTTCTTTAAGAAGTTTTATTGTTTCAGGGTGTATATTTAAATCCTTAATCCATTTTGAGTTGATTTTAGTATACGGTGAGAGGTATGGATCTAGTTTCATTCTCCTGCATATGGATATCCAGTTCTCCCAGCACCATTTGCTGAAGAGGCAGTCCCTTCCCAAGTGAATAGGCTTGGTGCCTTTGTCAAAGATCAGGTGGCAGTAAGTGTGTGGGTTGATTTCTGGATTCTCTATTCTATTCCATTGGTCAGTGTGTCTGTTTTTATGCCAGTACCATACTGTTTTGGTTATTATAGCTTTGTAGTATTGCTTAAAGTCGGGTAGTGTTATGCCGCCAGCTTTATTTTTTTTTGCTCAGCATTGCTTTGGCTATGCATGGTCTTTTATTATTCCATATAAATGTCTGGATAGTTCTTTCCATTTCTGAGAAAAATGTCTTTGGAATTTGGATGGGGATTGCATTGAATTTGTATATCACTTTGGGTAATATGGACATTTTCACTATGTTGATTCTTCCAATCCAAGAGCATGGGATATCTTTCCATTTTCTTGTATCCTCTCTAATTTCTCTCAGCAGTGGTTTGTAGTTCTCATGATAGAGATTTTTCACATCCTTGGTTAACTCAATTCCTAAGTATTTTGTTTTTTTGGTGGCTATTGTAAATGGGCAGGCTTTCTTGATTTCTCGTTCTGCATGTTCACTATTGGAGAAAAGAAATGCTACTGATTTTTTTGTGTTGATTTTGTATCCTGCTACTGTGCTGAAATCATTTATCAATTCCAAGAGTTTTTTTGTAGAGGTTTTAGGCTGTTCGATATATAGGATCATGTCATCTGCAAACAGGGACAGTTTGACTTCGTCTTTTCCAATCTGGATGCCCTTTATTTCTTTCTCTTCTCTGATTGCTCTGGCTAATACTTCCAACACTATGTTGAATAGGAGTGGTGAGAGTGGGCATCCTTGTCTAGTTCCTGTTCTTAAAGGAAAAGCTTTCAGCTTTTCCCCATTCAGGATGATATTGGCAGTGGGTTTGGCATATATGGCTTTAATTATGTTGAGATACTTTCCCTCTATACCTAACTTATAGAGGGTCTTTGTCATGAATGAGTGCTGAGTGCTGAACTTTATCAAATGCTTTTTCAGCATCTATAGAGATGATCATATAGTCCTTGTGTTTGAGTTTATTAATATGGTGTATCACATTTATTAATTT
Source organism: Cynocephalus volans (assembly GCF_027409185.1). Classification (NCBI taxonomy): domain Eukaryota; kingdom Metazoa; phylum Chordata; class Mammalia; order Dermoptera; family Cynocephalidae; genus Cynocephalus; species Cynocephalus volans. The sequence goes on from NC_084471.1 coordinate 83,361,674, forward strand.
GCGTATGTTGAACCAACCTTTCATCCCTGGGATGAATCCCACTTGATCGTGGTGAATAATCTTACATATGTGTTGCTGTATTCTGTTTGCTAGTATTTTAGTGAGGATTTTTGCATCTATATTCATCAAGGATATCGGCCTGTAGTTTTCTTTTTTGGTTATATCTTTACCTGGTTTTGGTATCAGGATGATGTTTGCTTCATAGAATGAGTTTGGGAGATTTGCGTCTGTTTCAATCTTTTGGAATAGTTTGTAAAGAATCGGTGTCAATTCCTCTTTGAATGTTTGGTAAAATTCTGCTGTGAATCCATCTGGTCCTGGGCTTTTCCTTGTTGGGAGCTTTCTGATAACAGCTTCAATCTCCTTTATTGTTATTGGTCTGTTCAAATTTTCTACATCTTCATGGTTCAGTTTTGGGAGCTTGTGTGTGTCCAGAAATTTATCCATTTCCTCTAGATTTTCAAATTTGTTGGCGTATAGCTGTTTATAGTAGTCTCGAATGATTCCTTGTACTTCAGATGAATCAGTTGTAATATCACCTTTTTCATTTCTAATTTTGGTTATTTGAGTCTTCTCTCTTCTTTTTTTTGTTAGCCATGCTAATGGTTTGTCAATTTTATTTATCTTTTCAAAAAACCAACTTTTTGATTCATTGATCTTTTGAATTGTTTTTTGGTTTCAATTTCATTCAGTTCTGCTCTGATCTTAATGATTTCTTTCCGTCTGCTAACTTTAGGTTTGGATTGTTCTTGTTTTTCTAATTCTTTAAGGTGAAGTGTTAGGTTGTTCACTTGCCATCTTTCCATTCTTCTGAGGTGAGCATTTAATGCAATAAATTTCCCCCTCAATACTGCTTTTGCAGTATCCCACAGGTTTTGCTATGATGTATCATTATTTTCATTCGTTTTAATAAATTTTTTGATTTCCTGCTTGATTTCTTCTTGGACCCATATGTCATTAAGTAGAATGCTGTTTAATTTCCATGTGTTTGTATAGTTTCCAGAGTTTTGTTTGTTATTAATTTCTAGTTTTAATCCATTGTGGTCTGAGAAAATACGTGGGATAATTCCATATTTTTTGAATTTATTGAGACTTGATTTGTGCCCTAATATGTGATCTATCCTGGAGAATGATCCATGTGCTGATGAGAAGAATTAATATTCTGAGGTTGTTGGATAGAATGTTCTGTAGATATCTGCCAATTCCAATTGGTCTAGAGTATTGTTTAGATCTTGTGTTTCTCTACTGAATCTTTGCCTAGATGATCTATCTAATATTGACAGTGGGGTGTTCAGGTCCCCTGCTATTGTGGTATTAGTGTCTATTTCCTTCTTAAGGTCTAATAGAGTTTGTTTTGTAACTCTGGCTGCTCCAACACTGGGTGCGTACATATTTATGATTGTTATGTCTTCTTGGTGGATCGGTCCTTTTATCATTACATAGTGTCCCTCATTGTCTCTTTTTATGGTTTTTAGTTTAAAGTCTATTTTGTCAGATATAAGAATAGCTACTCCAGCTCGTTTTTCTTTTCTGTTTGCATGGTAAATCTTTTTCCATCCTTTCACTCTTAGTCTATGTGAATCTTTATGGGTGAGGTGGGTCTCTTGTAGGCAGCATATAGTTGGGTCCTCCTTTTTAATCCAGTCAGCCAGTCTGTGTCTTTTGATTGGGGAATTTAAGCCTTTTACAGTAAGAGTTGTTATTGAAAGGTGTTGATTTATTCCTAGCATTTTATTGGTTGTTTGGTTGTCTTAGGTGTCTTTTGTTCCTTGCTTTCTGATTTACTGTTTGGTTTCTGTGTTTGTTGGTTCCTTAGATTGTAGATAGTGTTTTTGTTTGTTTGTTTTCTCTTCATGAATGCCAATTTTATTATACTAGTGGGTATTGATTTTTCTTGGGTTTTTATGGCGGTGGTAGCTATTTTTCAGGAACCAAATCCAGTACTCCCTTAAGGATTTCTTGCAAGAGTAGTCATGTGGTAGTGAACTCTCATAGTTTTTGTTTGTCTGAGAAATATACTATTTGCCCTTCATTTCAGAAGGATAGCCTTGCAGGGTAGAGTATTCTTGGCTGGCAATCTTTGTCTTTTAGTGTTTTGAATATATCATCCGATTCCTTTCTGGCTTTTAGGGTTTGTGATGAAAAGTCTGATGTTAGTCTGATTGGGGCTCCCTTATATGTGATTTGATGCTTCTCTCTTGCAGCTTTTAAGATTCTCTCTTTGTCTCTGAGTTTTGCCAATTTGACTATAACATGTCTTGGAGAGGGCCTTTTTGGGTTGAATACTTTTGGAGATCGTTGAGCTTCCTGGATCTGAAGATATGTTATTTTTTCTATACCTGGGAACTTTTCTGCCACTATTTTGTTGAATATGTTTTCAATGCAATCTCCATTTTCCTCCCCTCCTGGAATACCCATGACTCGGATATTTGAGCGCTTAAGGTTGTCTGATATCTCTCTCAGATTTTCTTCAATGTCTTTGATTCTTTTTTCTTTCTTTTTTTCTGCTTGTGTTATTTCAAACAGCCCATCTTCAAGTTCAGAGGTTCTCTCTTCAACTTCGACAAGCCTGCTGGTTAAACTCTCCATTGTGTTTTTTATTTCTCTGAATAACTTCTTCAGTTCAGCAAGTTCTGCTACATTTTTTTTCAGGACATTGATTTCCTTGTACATTTCCTCTTTCAGTTCCTGTATACTTTTCCTCATTTCATCATGATGTCTAGCTGAGTTTTCTTGTGTCTCATTCAGTTTCCTTCGAATTATTACTCGAAATTCCTTGTCAGTCATTTCAAGGGCTTCTTGTTCTATAGGGTCTAGAGTTTGAGATTTATTAACTTTTGGTGGTGTACTTTCTTGACTTTTTGTATTTCTGGTATCTTTTTTTTGATGTTTATTCATTGTGGCAGGAGGTTTCACAGTCCACCGGTCTGAGACCATTGACTAACTAAGATGTTGCTGTGGTTGCCAATTTGGTATGGCTACCTCCTTGACGGCTCAGTTGGCCTCTAGTGCTTTTTGTGTGTGGTTGCCTCGGGTCTTGGGCATCTCCGGGGAGCCAGCTCTCTGGTCAGCTTGGACTCTGCTGGGCTGCTGGATCCCGGGGCAATACCGCAGGGTGTGTGGTCTCTGCTGAGCTTCCACTTCCCATGCAGGACTTTTCCCAGTTCCGTGCACTCTGGCCCAGGCTGTTGGATCATGCAGTGGCGACCCCACAGGGTGTGTGGTTTCTGTCGAGTCTCCACCTCCCTAGCCAGATCTCCCCCTGCTCTGTGCGCACTGGGCTGGGCTGGGACGTGTGTTCTGTAACCCTCATCTATCAGCTGGGAATTCAAGACCCTGCTCGGCACCACCTCGCCCAGGAAGTCTACCAGGTTTCTGCTAGGCGCAGACGACCGGTTGCTCTGGGTGCCTTTGTAGCACTGTGTAGATCTTTCTCGGGACTTATCACCTTCCTCCTGGTATCACGGTTATTTGTGTACTTGTCTTATCTCCCACACCAGAGCGTGAGCTCCTTGGGGGAGGAGCCCACAGCACACAGTTCACCTTTGAATCCCCCCGGCATGGACCGAGTCCGGTGCCTGCCCACAGTCAGCTCTCCGGCAGGTTCAAGCGAACTTGGGAACTCGCCAACCACACTATTCCTAACCAGAAATTGGTTAGGCGTTTTTCCGAACTGGTGGCCACAGAGATGGCATCTGCCTCCCGGTAACAGGAAGTTTACCGGGGCTGGAGCCCAGGGTGCGGTGGAGTGACAGTCGGCCCAGCCCGTACTTCCTTGCCCTCCCAATGCTGGCTGGGGATGCCCTACGCCACCAACCCCGCCAGAGAACCATGGAGGGATTGGGAGGGGAGGCCTGCCCACAGGCCCCGGGAAGCCCCTTGCTGGGGCAAGCAAGTGGGAAGGCTCAGTGAGGAGCTGAGCCGGGTGAGGAGGACAGGCTTGGCCGAGCTGGGCCGGAGCTGCTACCACCTGAGAAAATGGAGGCAGCCCCGGGGCCGGTGAGTGGCCCGGTGGGGCAGGCGGAAGCTGGGCGGGCATCTGCCCCCCGAGCAGGGCTGGGCCGGGGGTCACTCACAGGGCTGTGCCAGGTTGGGCGCTCACTCTCTGCCTCTGCTTTGTCGCCATCCCCGTTCTCGGCCGCTGCCACCTCGGGCTGGTCAGTCGGTCCTGCGGCGCGGCTCGGGCGCTCCCAGGAATCTTCTTTTATGCCGGCCTGAAACTTCGAATCCTGAATAGGGCAGCTGGCCGCCTTCAGTGCGACCCCAGCCTCGGGGATCCTGGCTGCATCCACAGCAGCCCTGGTGCCGTGTTCCCTGTTTAGAGACTTGCTTTTGCAGCTACGAAACAGTTCTTTTCCTGCTCCATACTTCAAAGCTGTTGCCTGTAAATGAGGCAGTCTCTCCTGCCAAGGGAAAAGTGGCGGTCAGCCCCCACGAACGGCTACCAGCGGCGGTCCTCCCTTAAGAGATGGCAAGAGGAAGGTCCACAAGTTTCCCGGCTGCCTAAGGCCCAGTGGCCGCCTTTTCCACCTCAGCTACTCCGCGCCAACCGCTGCAGCCACCGCCATCTTAGGATCCCTGTAAAGATTTTTCTGCGAGTTATAATTTATAGAAAAAAAATCTCTCTTTATTACTAATGTGTTGTAATGGACACTGTAAAGAATAGTTTGTATTTCCATGTGTGTACATGATATAGATGAATTTGAAGAGAGTCCTATTTAAAATACACTTTAATATATTATACATATGGTATTGTTTCTTTTTTAAGAAAAAATTTAACAAGAAAATTATATAGACCTTTCTGTACTACAATTTTAAATGCTTCTTATGATCATTGCAAATAACCTATTATGATTGATAATGATAAAGAATGAGAAAAAGAATTTTAAATATATAAATAATACTCCCTAATACAAATGACAAATTCTTTAGGTATACAGAGGAAAATATTTCAAACATCTTGAGATATTTGTCACTGGATTCTATTTAAAAATTTTGTTTTATGAGTACAACATATGGAGAAATGAAATTTCCAAGAGTGATTCCATATGATTTGGACAGTTTCCCTTAAATAATTAACAGTTCTACAAGTAACAATCTCATTTTTTCCTTAAAGAAAGCATATGCTTTAGAATTAGAGGAAAGAACAAAAAATAGCTTACATAACAAGACCTCAACTCAAATAAATGCAATAGGATGTTCTATTTCTATGACCCACTAAAACTGAAAAACAAAGGTGAACAAATGAGCAAGTTTATTTTATTTAAAAGCTGCAAACTATTTTTGTTATTTAGATTTTACTTTGAGTTTATGCAGTACATTTCAGTACAAGAACTAAAAGTACTTATTTAAAAAAAGAATAAACATCTTCACAAGAATCCTGTGAAGAGCAAGGATTTCTTGCTAAAATTCAAAATGAATCCCAAAGAATGTGTCTTGCCAAGAGTTCATCATTACTCTGTGCCTATTAATGAGCAGTATGTTGATATTTTCTTTTTATTTGTGCACTTTTATTTATTAGAGATAGTTGAGCACTTCTTTTGACTCTTCAAAGGTTGAAATACTTCTTATATAAACATTCACGTGTCTCCCCAAAGAATTTTCGAAAGAGAATGCAATAAACCCTATTAATTCATCCTAAGAATGAAGAATTCAGAGCGCGGCAGAAGCAGAACTCTGATCAGGCCGTTGTCCATGTCCCTGGACAGTGTTTTACCCAATGAGCCGCCTCCGGGCCCCCCATCAGGGTCGTGAGAGAGGAGCCCATTAGGGATCTGAAAGGGCGTCGCCTTCCCACTCCAACACCAGCCTTCCCACCTGCCCAAAGCCGCCTTCCTCACGTCCTTAACTCAGCAGAGCCCTGAGTGCCAAGCAGCCACCAGATTCAGAGGCACCTCCATCCTGGAGGCAGGTATCAGGTGGGGGCACACGCCAGCTTCTGCCTCCTCCTCACTTGCTGAGCCCCTGCCGTGGGCAGGATCCCCAAGACCTGGGGACACTGAGATGGGAGGAAGACTGATACCCAGACTGAAAAGTCACAATGTGCTCATCTGCCTCTCCACCAGGTTCTTCAGGTGCTGGGCATGGTCTTTATTTCTTTCATGAAAATCACCACTGTTGTAATTACACATTTTTCTGTGTTTACTGTCATTATCATCTGCCTTCCCCACTAGACTGTAAGCTCCACAGTGCAGGGAGCTCGGCGGCTGTGTTCACTGGGCATGACTTGTGCTTAGCTCAGGGTCTGGTGCTTAGTGGGTACTCAGAGATTTCTGCTAAATAAATCAATAAACCAGTAAATATACCGGGCAAGAGAGAAAACTAGGTGGCAACATGAGAGAGAGTAGAGAGGGCTTCCTGTTGGAGGTAACAATTTGGGCTTGAAAACTGCATAAATATTTATATGGCAGAAAACATTAAGGGAGGGGTCAAGACTATGGGTTTTCAAGCCGAAGATACAGAATGTACGAGGCAGGAAGGTGTCAAATGCCACATAGAGTATTTAAGAGCCATTCTGTACTTCTGGAGTGTAAAGTGCAGGAGAGGAATGGCAGGAAATAAGACTAGACATCTGGGTAGGAGAAAGAACATGAGGGTCTTCTGTGACCTGCAGCAGAGTTGACCTTCACCTAGAGGCAATAGAGAGCTCCTGAAGGGTCCCACGTGCATGGAAAGAAAAGCCTTGGATCAGGAGTCGATGTCCTGACTCAGGTCATGGCTCTGTCACTAATACACTTAATATGTCACCTTGAGCAGACATGCTAGCCCTTCTATTCTCAAGATAACTCAACTACAAGATGAGACTGGAAAGGCTCAGGGATCAAAGCCCAGCTGTGGGGCTGCATTTGCAAAGATCCCTCCAACTCTGAAAGTCTATGTCATCTTAGTTTTGGTACTCTGTGGTGTGAGGCCACTGGGGAGCCTGTGTGGAGAACATGGAGATTCCACAGCGTGAACTTTGACAAATGGAGACCACTACTCCCTGCCTCTAGTGGGGAGTGATGATCTGAAAAGGCAGGAAGCAGGCCTGTGTTTCTATTTATCTTAAAAACATCTCATTTAAAACCATGGCAAACTACATTCCATGAAGCTAATTTTGAAAACAGTAATATCCACACATGAATCTTTAACCAAAACTTCAATTGTCCATATGACTGATTTTTCTCCCTCCTTTCTAATCAGCTCAGATAGATTTAAAATATTTAAGAAGATATTTTATTAAAATACGTGTCATTCTGTCAAGCAGAAAATTGGGAAATTAGGAAAAAATGTTTTCATTAGGATATGGCTAAATTTCCTAGGACAGGAAAAATTGGAAGGATACCCAATTTTGGATCTTGGGGATCACAGATATGAACAAACTTCACTAAACAATGTATAGTTTAATTCAGCCTAACAGTATTAGATGAAACTTGGAATCAATAAGGGACTAGAAGCAGGAATTTGGGGACATTTTCCAAAGGAAGTGCTTTCATTTCCAATGAAACTAATTTAATTTTTAGAAAAAGAATCCAGTGGAAACTAACTTATTTCTAATTATATGAGGAAAGGAAATACAAATTAAAGTACCTAATAATACAGCTACTACTAACAGCGTACATTAGTACACCCATGATGAACTGCATGATTTCAGGAAAATTACTTTTTTGTGCTTTAATTAGATGATCAGTTAAAAAAAAAAAGTGTTGATATTTGACCTATCATGTCTCATAGTGAACTTGTGGAAACAAGAGGTGGGATATTAATATTTTCCCTGTGGTAGGTTTTACTCAATTTTCCTTTTCTGGCTTGGGAGGATACAGAAAAGTACCCTCCTGAGCTGTAAAGAGGTAAATATCTTTCCTCAAGCCCCTGTTAGAGTTTCAAGGTGACCAGCTTAAGCCCAGAGAGTCGTTCAGCTGCCATCAGCACAGCCACACACCTGGCCAAGCAGCTAATGGAAGAGCAGCAATTTTTCTCAATGATATAAATTACTGAAGATGACCAGCTCTGGGGCCAAAACATAACCTGGATGCCCCTTGTTGTCCCTTCTTCTTCTCACTCCTTGCTCAGCTTCCAGAGCATGGGACACAGCTGAGGAAACACAAAGATACACACGCAGATACAGGCAGATACAGGCAGACACAGAGCCACACGCAGAAAGACCCAGGCTGCAATGCACAGGCAAGAGGATCTCAGGCCAGTCTTACAGACAAGAAAAGTGAAAAGCTTATTCTCAGTAGCTGAGTCATTTCTGTCACAACGTAATGATTTCATTTTTGTCTAGGACCCTAGTTTAAACCTAAACCACCACAGCAACCCTACAGAGCAGGGTTTAGGGAGCTCGCCCGACATGAGCACTGGCCACATCTGTATCTCAGATGCAGACACGAATGGAGGACACTTGAGCTTTTTTTCTACTCTGAACGCAACAGGACAGAGCTGAACTGGGACAGAAATTGGCTGTTTCAGGATCTCAACAGCCAGCCCATGTTGTAATTGGCTCAAGCAGGTGATTCATTTCGTGACTTTCACGGACTCTAAATTTCACTGATAAAATTTAAATGAAGAAACTAAACACTGGGAGACAAAAAATAGACTTGTACACTCCATTTTTCTCTTAGCCAATTAAAAACTTGTTTTTCCAAGGCCAAAGTTTCTTTCTCAAGAGGCACCAATGACAGACAGGCGAAAGTATATTAAAATCAATAATATTTATAAAATTGTAAGACATAATATTCCATTTTCTACCATTTATTGATCACCACATGGAAGATGGTGCCTTTGCTCTGTAATCTAAAATCAATAAGAAAAAGGAACTAAAAATAATCTAGGGTTTTACTCACTTGGTGAAGATCCAAATATTTTGGAGCTGTATTTCTTGAAGGTTCATTTTGCTTTATCAAACAGATATGTTGAGAAATTTTTGGCTTACTTCATGACATATGAAAACAACAATAAATCAGTAAACTTCTATTTTAGCAGCTAATAAGGAAGAGAAAGACTTATTTGCATAACACCTTCTGCAGGAGCTACTAATAATAGCAGATTTAATTTCTGCCATCCGTCCTGCATTTATGCAAAGCAAAATATCTTCTATAATAAAAATATGTTGCATCTCTTTGGACTACATTCAATTCCTTATTTCTGAGACATATGGTGATAAAAGCGTGATGGGTTATTTTGCTTCTTAAAAGGTGTTTAAAAATCTACTTTTACAGATAACACACTTGAAAGAATAGTTCACTTCCTCCATAATTAAATGTAAAGTCAAACAACCGACTTCCGTAATTTACAGGGCAAATGTAATTGACTAATAAAATGTAGCAATGGACAGGAAAAGAAGCCCTGTGTTAAAAAATGTCACAAATACCTTATTTCTATGAGTATAGGAGACATTCATATACACATGCAACAAGATATGGAACATGCATCCGAAGGGACTGCTGCCCATGAAATGGCATCAGCCTCAATTTTAAAATGTATCCAAGAGTGGGCCGGCCCGTGGCTCACTCGGGAGAGTGCGGTGCTGATAACACCAAGGCCCCGGGTTCGGATCCCATATACGGATGGCCGGTTCGCTCACTGGCTGAGCGTGGTGCTGACAACACCAGGTCAAGGGTTAAGATCCCCTTACCGGTCATCTTTAAAAAAAAAAAAAAAAAAAATGTATCCAAGAGACAAGAGACTTTATATGATCCATATGAGGCTTGAAAATATGGTAAATAAAACATGAAAACAGACACTCTGACCAATGGATCAGAAGAGTGAACCCAGAAATCAATGCACAGACCTATAGCCACCTGATCTTCGACAAAGGCATCGAGAACATACATTATGGAAAAGACTGCCTCTTCAATAAATGGTGCTGGGAAAACTGGAAATACATATGTAGAAGAATGAAATTAGACCCATACCTCTCATCATAAACCAAGATCAAATCAAAATGGATTAAAGATATAAGACCTGAAACTATAAAACTCTTAAAAGAAAACTCAGGGAAAACACTTCAAGAAATAGGACTGGGCAAAGACTTTATGAATATGACCCCCAAAGCACAGGCAACAAAAGGAAAAATAAACAAATGGGATTGTATCAAACTAAAAAGCTTCTGCACAGGAAAAAGAAACAACAGAGCAAAAAGACAACATACAAAGTGGGAGAAAATATTTGCAAACTATGCATCTGACAAAGGATTAACATCCAGAATATACAAGGAACTCAAAAAACTTAACAGTAAAAAAAAAATAACCCAATTAAAAAATGGGCAAAAGAGCTGAATAGGTATTTCTGAAGGAAAGATATAGAAATGGCCAACAAACACATTAAAAAATGCTCAGCATCAGGGCAATGCAAATCAAAACCATATTAAGATATCACCTCACCCCAGTTAGACTGAGCATTATCAAAGAGATGGAGAGCAACAAATGCTGGCAAGGATGCAGAAAAAGGAGAGCCCTCCCACACTGCTGGTGGGACTGTAAATTGGCACAGCCATTACGGAAAATGGTATGGAGTTTCCTCAAACAGCTACAGATAGATCTGCCATATGATCCAGCAATCCCACTGCTGGGTATATTCCCAAAGGAATGGAAATCATCATGTCAAAGAGATAATTGCACTCCCATGTTTACTGCAGCTCTCTTTACAATAGTCAAGAGTTAGAATCAGCCTAAATGTTCATCATCAGATGACTGGATAGGGAGAATGTGGTATAAATACACATTGCAATACTACTCTGCCATTAAAAAAGAATGAAATATTACCATTTGCAGCAACATGGATGAACTTAGAGAAAATCATGCTAAATGAAATAAGACAGGCACAAAAACAGAAATACTGCATGTCCTCACTCATAAGTGGGAGCTAAAAAATATACATATAAATAAAAGAAAGATACAACAATCACAATAATATGTTGAAATTTCAAAGGGAGAACTGAAGTTACTACAAGGGAGAAGCAGGGGGGAGGGAGGAATTGGTAAAGGGTCACAAAAAGCAATGACATTGTATATTGTTGAATATAATAATTACTCTGATTTGAGCATCATGCATCGCACACAGGTATTGATATTCAACTCTGTACTCCACAGATATGTACAATCAACTATGTTACAATAAAAATAAAAATAAAAATAAAATAAATATGGTAAATATGCAGTGAAACAACACAGTGGTCACTAATTGAGTTGTTTTTTCCTAGAAGATTTCTTCAAGATGGCAGAAACAAATGTGTTTGGCTAAAAATAGAGTAAAACTGGTTTTCCAATGACTCTTGGCATTAAATTGTTACCAGAAAAGATCTTGTAAAATAAGGCTCATGCTTTTCCTATGTAGTGTCTATATATAGAGAATTAGAGTGCATTGGCCAAAGTTATGAATGTTGAAAGGGACTGTGATAGATTTGAATGACTAGAATTGTCCAATGATTCCAGGAAAGCTGATTTAAAAAAAATTCCTGTTGTTGGGTCACTTTTTAATATCAAATACCAGAGTCCTCATGTTGGAAAATAACCTAAACCAATTTGGCTGCTTAAAGGTTGCCATGTCCTTTGTAAACACTGGTGGTCCCTGGTGTTTAGAGCCAGATGGGATGTAACATTGAAAGCCAGTCTTGGATAAAATGCAGCTGGAAGTACAAATATTTATTAGCAAGCAAGCACAAAGCGAGTTTTACACCATCTGCTCTTGTAAACTCAGGGAAGTTGCCATTCAGGCTTGTGGCTCTCCTGTAAAACCTTACATGAAAGCTCTCTCTGAGGACAATGTAATACCACTCCAAGGCAGAACAGCCCACCTTCTGGTCATGTTGGGCTCAGAGCCTTTGTGAAGTATGGGGACCAAAGAGAACTGGATTCCAGCTCTGTGGGGCCTGCTGGGCTTGCCAGAGTCTCAGACCTTTTTCATTCAAGGATGATGGTGCCTGTGCAATCTTTCTAGCCAACCATCTATCTTGCCCACCATTTATGTTGCCAGTATGAAATTATTTTATAACAACCCTCATGCTAAAGAGAAAATCTCTGGAATGGATTCAGACAACAATACTAGAAGTGCTTGTCGAGGCCCCTGAAGACCAGGGACTCCTGAGGAGGGTATTTTCGATGCTGGCTAACTGCCCCTAGATGTACATGAGAGTTAACCTCACATGAAAGCAACACAGCGTTGACACTGACTCATTTAAAGTGAACTGTCACACAGATGATATAATGCCTCATTCTGTGGTTTTGTCCTTTTCTATTTCCTTTTGTGTCTCATTTTTACTCCTAAGACATCTCTCGAATTACGCTTCTCTACAAAGATTCACTGAAGATCTTGAAAACTTACTAGAGAAACAATGAAAACCATAAATTTGTGGAGAGTTATATAAGATGCCACTTTAGCTTTATGTTGGGGAAGCTGTCACTTAACATATGATGAATAAGCTCTTATAGGTGAAGTGCCCTCTCTGAGTGCTTATCCTTGGTGGGTGGCTGGCAGTGTACCCTATTCCATCACAAGTCTTCACAGACGTAGTTATTGCCAATGCAGAAACACATGTATACAATTCTAATCATAGCCTTGACTCTGGTACAGACAAGTAATGTTTTTACCACTTAGAAACCAGAATGCAGATGAAAGTTCTATGAATCTCTTTCTGGTTTTTATCTTACACTTACTGTTGACTGGTTAGAAACTCTCTATAACTTTAAAATGAAAGTTTCCAAAGGAATCTTTATTTAGGTGGTGTTGTTAAAGGGATAACTCTGAAGATTTGTTTGGTTATTCTTCTTTTTGAAGGCAGGGATAGGCAAGTTAGAGAAATTCTAAATGGTGCATGGAAGAAGCTATTACTGGTCTGTAAAATGTATCCACACACTTTCATATGTTCAAGTCAATACTTCTTGAGTGATTCTGAAATGTATTGGATGATAGAATCCCTATATTAAGTAAAACCTTAATATGCTATCTAATGCCAGAACAAATAATGCTAAAATGTGCTTTGAGAAACGCTAATACTAAACTACTCCAAGCAAAATGAGGTTAACATTTCCACATAAGAAGACTAAAACCCTTCTCAAGAAACCATCTCACTATCTGGCAAATCTCTTCTGTATCTGAAATATATCCTTCTTGAAGATGTGGTATATATACATAATGGAATTCTACTCAGCCATAAAAAAGAATGAAATCCTGCCATTCATAGAACATGGATGAGCTTTGAGAAAATTATACTGAGTGAGATAAGCCAGGCACAGAGAAAGAAATACCGCATGTCCTCACTCATAAGTGAGAGCTAAAAAATAAACAAATAAGAAAGAAAGAAAGATATAGCAATCACAGTAATACATTGAACTTTCAAAAAGAGAGAACAGAACTGTGGTTACTAGAGGTGGGAAAGGGGAAGGGGGTGGGGGACTAGGGAGAAACCGGTTAATGGACACAAAGAATGAGTGTGTTTTGTAGTGATGAATATACTAATTATCTTGATTTGGGCATCACATATTGGGCACATATTTGTTCCCCACAAATATGTATAATTAGCTGTGTTTCAATAAAAATAAAAATAAAAGTAAAAATACATATATCCTTCTTGTTACATTTTAAACCTATTTCCCACTCTTTTGTCCTCAGTGTGGCTGAGAGAGTGGGCCACCATTCTCATCTCAAGAAATCATTATTCAGTGACAGAACCTTATTACGACATCCATCTACTTTCTCTGCTGCAACAGCAGTGAGTTCAATTCATTAAATACATCTTAGGTTTTAATCCCCAACAAGGAGCAATCATCTCTGTGGCTCTACACGGAAAGCCATGGTGCTTAGAGACTACTGCAGAATCACAGGGGGTTAGTTTCTAATCAGCAAACAAAGCAAAAGTCACGCATGGTCAAAATTACTCCTGGAAACCCTTCAGAGCTCTGTGTTGGAGAGTGACATGCCATATCTCAGGAAGCCAAACCCAGAGAAATCATTCTTCAGAACTGGGACAAACAGCTGTTTCTTTGATGAGCACTAGATAAACTGAGACTTGTATAGAGACCATGTTGTATGAAAAATGAGTATCTTTATACTAGAATCCCATTCACAGCAAGATGCATACACCCTAAGGCTCACAGGAACTGAGATGGCCTTAGAAGGACAAATTCACTCCTATCATCTGCTTTCTCCTGAAACTACACTCATTAATGTCAATAGCCAGAAATTTACCTACACTATGTAGGTTGTTACTCCCTCCATCTTCTCTTTTTTATTTTCTATTTCTTTTCACTGACCTGGTATAATTAATTTGTGTAAATATAAGTAGGTAATCTTTCAATGTTATTTTTAGTCAAATTTAAAAGATAAATATATGTGTATATGTGTGTGTGTGTCTAGTGCAAGACAGGATAAATCGGTTCAATTTTGTTTTGTTTCATTTCCATAAACTTTGTTTTGTTTCATTTTAGTAAACATTCAGCAAACACCCACTATATGAAAAGACTGAAGGGATGTTAGGAAAAAGATGAATATGACATTATTTCTGTTCCCAGAAACTTCAAAACAGATGTAGATGTGATCAAATAAAACTATAATGCAAGTAAGTCTATGTTAAGTATAATAACTGGACAAAATCCCCTTAATTGCCATGTGGGAGTCCTCTTCTTTATCCTTGGCAATGGTTCTCTTAGTAATATAGGGCCACTGATATTCATTCATTGAACAAATTTATATGCAGTGCCACATAGGTGCCAGAGACTATTCTAGGTTCTCTGTGACACAGATGAACCGAACAGAGACATTACAAACAATAAGTAAATTATGTAGTATGTTAACATGTGGCAAGTACCATTGGGAAAAACAAGAGCATGACCGGGGTACCTGGGATACAGGGGGGTTGGCTGCAGTTTTACACACAGTGCTCAGGGAATCCTCACTGGGAAGGGCATAATTCAGCAGAGACTCTTGAAGGAGGTACTCAGGGGAAGAATGTTCCAGGGGGAGGGGCTCGACAAAGGCCCCAGGCAGGGCTGTGCTTGCTGTGTTCAAGGGCCTGAAAGGAGGCCAGTGTGGCTGTACTGAGGGGCAGCAGATGAGGCAGGCAGGTGGTGGGAAAGGGGATGGGGTGGGGGCTTTGGGCTCAGACCATGTCAGATCTTCTTTACCTTGGTAAATTTTGACTTTGAGAGAAATGGGAAGCTGCTGGAAGGTTTTGAGCAAAGGATTGAAATGATCCGATGTGTTATTCAGGTTGCTGCACTAAGAATAGACTGGGGAGAGACCACAAGGTTAGAAGCAAGCAGAAAAATTAGGAGAGAATGTGGTGACATGGACTGGGGTGGTATTGAGAAGTGACCAGACTTTGGATGTATTTTGACAGCAGAGCAGACAATATTTAGTGTTGGATTGGTTATTGTGAAAGTGGGTTATACAAATTGGGTTATTCTTGTCCTACCCAAACTAAAATTGGAGTTGTGGGGCCAGGAGGAAAAAGCACTTGGGACACACAGCACATGTTCCAAGAAGAATTTTCTACAAACCCAGCTGTTGAAATAGCCTGCTGTAATCCTAAGACTAGTTTTTACCTAGTAGCCACTGAAACAAACTGTCATCACTCTAAGACTAATTTTACCTACCACCGTCACTCACCAATCAAAGCCTGCCAACTCTCCAAAACTCTGCTAGTGCCAATGAGCTTTTTTGTTTTCAAAATAATACATAACATTCCTCTCCCTAATAAAATTCCCAGCCACCAGGTCTGTGTGTGCCTCCCTGATTGCAATCCTGTTTTCTCAAATAAGACATTCTCTTAGAAATTGGTCTCTCTCTATTTTTTGACTTTAACAATATAATGATTGTGAGAAAGAAGAGCTGTCAAACATTTTGGCCTGAGCAAGTGGTAGTATGGCTTCTCCATCAACTAAAAAGACTGTGGTGGGGCACAGGCTTGTGAGGGAAGACAGAGAGCACAGTTTTGACTATGTGAAGATCGAGATGTATCTTGACATCCAGGAAGAGATATATTTCCAGCACATTTACTTTTGAACACCTCTAGGTCTCTTACATTTACAATGTAATTCTTTCTTATAATATTTCAGGAAGAAGGTAGGAGACCATGTTATCATCAACATTTCCAAGTATGAAAAGTAACACATACAAAAATCATATAATTTGTCTAAAGACTTATAGATAAGCACCAATCTAAATTTTCTTTCTTTCCTGTATAACCAGCCAACTAGTTTTTACAGATGATTTCGGAGATTGTTGTTGGTAGTGTTTTCTCCCCAGGAAGTTGTGTCTGTCATGTTTCCCTCACCTTTATAGGCACTTTAGGCAGCATATTTAGGGATAATAGGCAGTGTAAGGATTTGGCAATTAATCATGTCTGTCTCTAAGGCATTAAGCACTTTCCAATAGGCTTTCTGTGTAGCAAACTTGCTTTAGCTAATTATACTTACCATGGTTTTCTTAGGATAGAAAAGCGTGTGTTCCTTAAAGAGATATTTCATTTTTCTGAGTAGAAATTGAAAGGACAGAATGGCTCCAAGTATTAAAAAATGTCTTTTGATCTTTATAACCTTTTTCAGAAATTCAGAAATATGGCAAGACTAAGTGGTAATAAATTTCTCTTAGAAAAATATAGAGCATTAAGAAAAATAATGTTGGCTGAAAAACCAATTCTACCTTTAAATTGTAGCAATTATTTTTGGCTCGCTCCCTGAAAGAATAATACAGATTATGAAATCTTGCTGAGAGTCACAAAGAGTAAAAAATTTTAAAAATGAACAAAAATGGGGGGGGGGGGAGAAGCTGTTCATGATTTCTGTGGATTAGATGTGCCCCAAACTCATTGAGGCTTTATTTGCACTGACAGTGGTAAGATGGTGGGAAATCCTGTTATGGTAAGTGACAGGTGGGGCCTTGAAGAGGTGATTACATTGTCAGGACCATGCCCTAGTCAGTGGAGTAATGTATTGATGGTTTAATGGTGGTCATGGGCATGTGTCGGAAGCCATGCGTCCGTGGACTCCAGTGTGGGAATGTAAGAACAGTTCTCTGTTCAGCAGAGCTGCGGAGAATCTCCGAATGTGTGGCAAGGGGTCCCGCGGAAGTTTTCCTGAAAATCCCTATTCCGGTATTCTTTGGATTGCATGTACTCATCAACCCCCCTGGGAATAATTGGATGTTTTATGGAAATGTTTATGCTCTTGTGCTTCTGATGTGAGGTGGCAGTTGTACCCTTTAATGATACAAATGAAATTACATTTTTCTTGGTTAATGAAACTGGCCTTTTGGGAAACTTCTCAGTTACTAAAAACAAGTTTGATTTGATTAATGAAACCCAGGTAAAAATGTTGAAAAGTACACCTGGGTCCGTGATTTGTTCTAACCATTGTTCCGAAAAGAAGGTTCAAAAGCCCAGAGGCCTTCCGGTACAGATGGATGGATGGGGCAGTGGAGCAAAGTAAAATAACAATAAGTTTTCCTGTAAATTTACCCGCGGCACAAGTTGCCCAGGTCGTTATTCTACCACGCAGGGGTTTGGCTTTCACTGTCAGAGACGACAATTGTGTGGGTTAAATATTAAAAGTCTGGTGGGCTCCTGGAGGAAGAAATGGCATGCTACACATAGGAGCTGATAGACCTTCCTTTATATTTTTTAATACAGGGCCATATATAGAGGATAAATATATGGTATGGTAAGATTAAATATGAGTAAAATATTTAAAGTTTTGTTTATAGAAAAATCAGGTTTGGGCTTTTAAGTTGTTCAAAAATTTTTAAACAAAGAATCATTTTACATAAATAGCTAAATTCATATTATAAAAGGATGTGCATTTTTAATAATTGTTGCCTTTAGTTGATTAAGATAAAAAATTAAAATCAAAATAGGTGATGGATATGTGAATCATATGTTGTAAGAGTTAAATGTTTTACTAAGAAACCGCATGTGCTGCCAACCGTGAGAACTCTGGCCACTGGCCACAGACCTCGGTTTGAAACTCTTGCTTGCTGGTGAAGTTTGTTGCACTTTAAAGAATGATAAGTACTTTCCTAAAGTTTATGATCTATGACTGACTCGGAGCAGTCAGATGACCCATTATTTTCCTTACTTTAAAGAATGATATGTACTTTCCTAAAGATTATAATCTGTAAATAATGACATGTAGTTCCTTAAAAAGTTATGATTCTGTATAATCAAAAAAGGATGATTTAAATATTGTATTGATCTATTTTGTGCTCATAGTTTAATATTAACTTGATGAAAAATGTTTGCTTTATGTAGTTAGAGGATAGACATGGTATAAATAAAGGAGAGTGACTTTTGTCCATCGTCCACTGATGCACTAGACGTCCGTCTTTTTCTTCTTCTTTTTTTTTTTCTCGCCGACTCCACACATCCTTCTCGGGCTCTAAGAACCAGCTGGAGCTGGACTCCGGCAGGCATGGGTTTGATGGCTTTAAAAGGAGAGCATGTGAGAAGCTATCTCTCTCTCTCTGCTTCTGCCATTTTGCCACGTGACACCCTGCATCACTGAAGTCACCACCAAAGAAGACCCTCACTAGATGTGTTCTCTGGACTTTGGACTTCCTAGTCTCTGACACTGTAAGCGATACACATTGTTAATATACAAATTACTCAGTCTCAGGTATTTCTGTTATCAGCAACAGAAACAGACTAATACAGTGATCTCTCCTCTTTTCACAACAGAATTATCCAATTTTCCACCAATAACTTCATTGATTTGTTAAGGAGTAAGAATAAACATGAGAGAGGCAGTTGTAGTAAGTCATTTTGTTATTAAACACTTTGACTCTTGAAAATATATTTATCCCATCTAAGTAAATAAAAAATATTACATTATTAAATGATGTGGAAAACTCTGCCAGACCTGGGTGAACAGACAAGTGGGTAAATGCTCCAGTTACTAGACTGTCACATTATACATAACCTTAGGAAGAGGGATTTGTACAAGACTGAACCCATAATAAGGAGAATAACTTTACAGCAACATATTAATTATTGACAAAAAGGAATGACTTGGCAAATACTTTGCTCGAGGGCCTCTGACTTTCAGATGGCTGCTGAATGAAACGTTGCATTTCCAGTGCCTATTTTGTTCCAACCTCCAACATTGAGGGGAATAGAGAAATCCAACAATGACAGCAACAGGTTTTATGAACAGCAACAAAAGAAAAGTGATTCATTCCTATTTCCTGCCTGTTTTTGCTAAATTTCCAAACTCCCATGAAATGTGTCTAACGTTTTCCTTCTGTAGCTTGCATGCTCAGGTGATAATAAAGTCCATTTTAAAGTAAGTCACTGAATTTTCCCATTCTTTCTTTGTTTCTCTTGATAAACATTAAGTTTTAACTGAATAGTTTTATGTTATGATTCTGTCCTTCTGTTACACTTGAACGCACTGACTTCCCAAACTATGATTAGGGGTGAAAAACCTGAAAGTATATTACTAGCATTAACTCTTATGACAAGAGTTTAGAGAAGCTCCCTCTTTCCTGAAGTGGAGGATAAAGGGAGTTGGGGGCAAGGAGAGGATTAATTTTCATAAGCAACAGTAGCATCACATGTAGATTCTGATCATGTCTGGATCATGAAACACATAGATTCAAAAAAATCAGTCAGGTGGATCTTTCTTTCTTTCTTTCTTTCTTTCTTTCTTTCTTTCTTTCTTTCTTTCTTTCTTTCTTTCTTTCTTTCTTTCTTTCTTTCTTTCTTTCTTTCTTTCTTTCTTTCTTTCTTTCTTTCTTTCTTTTCTTTTTTATGACTGGTGTTTCTACAAACTGGAGACAGGAGCCCTTATTGTACTCCTGGATTGAAGCTGTGACAATTTCATGTTGATGGTGATGATGATGATGACAGTGACAAAGACTATGAAAACAGCTGGCAGGTATTTGATGCTCCCTATGTGCAGTCACCGTACTGAGTGTTTCGCGTGGCTTGCCCTGGTCCAACCTCACACTGCAGTGCAGGAACGAGGCTCAGCAAGGTGAGCTCACACAGGCTGGTCAGCGGCAGAGCCTGGCCTCAGGCTCAGGTCACTGCTAACTACTGTGCTCCACAGCCTCCTCTCCTGCCTGCCTCAGGACTCTTGATCTAGAACCTGGGGAGGGCTCTCCGCCACACCCATGCCAGGCTGCCTCCAACAAGGAGGAGACTGGCTCCCAGGCTCACCAGAGAATGAGTGGGTGTGAAATTCATGCTGTTATTCTGGGGATCTGACAAGGGACACCAATCATGATAAAATCGATTTGCTGAAAAACTAGAAGGGATCTTAACCAGCTACCATCTATTTCCCTCATTTTACAGCTGAGGAAATGGGAACCCTTGGAGGGGAAATGACTTGCCCAAAGTTAAACATCCTGTTGGGATGAGAAAAATAGAAAAAACAGATCAGAGAATTTGTAGTGGATGGATGTGCAAAAAGAGACATGGAATAAGGACAGGGACATGGGCAAATGGATACTGACTAAATCTTTGCCAAATTAAAAAATCTCCCTTGGATATATAGATTCTCAGAAATTTCTTTTCTTTTCTTTCTTTCTTTCTTTCTTTCTTTTTTTTTTTTTTAAAAGGAAAGCCTTCTTGTTTCACTTCAGACTGTGCAACTCTTGTTACAAATTGTCCTCTCGGTCACTTCTGAGTTTGTTCATGCCATTCCCACTTCCTGACATCCAGTCCCGTCATCCTACCCCTTCTCTAGCCACCATTTACCTCCTTTGGACTCTGCTGAACTGGACTCCACAGGTCCTTTCCTCTGATCCATGCTAGGGTGACCTCAGGGCCTGAACATTCCCGATGAGGCCAGGGCAGAGCCTCCTGAAGAAACCAAACTGTGATATGTTGTGTTTTGAATTGGAGGGAAGATTCCTAGAGCTTTCTTAGAAATATGCACCTCCAAAAAATAAAAAACAACAAAAAGGAAAAAGAAGCAACAGCTAAATTCCACTAAGAATTTCAAATGAGAAAAGAGAATGAGAGTGATCTACAAGGGAGCTCACAGGAAGATTGAGGAAAAAGCTGCTCAACCGTCCCAAAGTTGAAGTCTGTAGCAGAGACTGACTCTGAGATAATATATGTGGTATGTGATCGTACAAGTCACTGGAAAAAAGAAATAAGAATAGGAGAAAAATGTGTCTCTTGAGGTTGGGGAGTTATTGAATGTTTTGAGCCAGGGAGCAGATTTTTTTTTGTGGGAAGGCAATTTCCTAGGACTTTCACCCTGACAATGAATCACTCTGCAGAGAACAGTAATGGGCCATCGGTGGGAGGGAAGATGATGATAAATGTGTGCAGAAGCCTGGAGGTGACTAAGGAGCACTTGCAGAAGAGTTTGCCGATCTTTTCCTAAGCTCTGCATCTGTGTTCCTCTTGGCACAGTGTAAGGGATGGCTGACAGGTTTCAGCTGGGTTTCTGCCATCCTCAGTTTCTCACCTGATTCCCCACCTGATTAGCATCCTAATCCTTGGAAAATTTATCCTCCTGTTGTTTCTTCTGTCTAAATTCCACTCACCCCTCACTTAAGAAGGAGCTGAAGTGGAAGTCACAGTCACCACTCACATGGATAATTAGTGTTAACTGGGTTCTGAGGGTCCCTCAATGGAGACATTGCAGTGAAAAGCAAAAAGTGAGGATGGGCTGTTTCAGTCATCACAGTCTCCCCTTCATAGAAGTCACTGCTAAAATGTCAGGAAGGCTGAGACATAGGCAAGCAAAATTCATGGACTCACTTATTCCTTCTCTCACTTGTATAATTCTACTGACTATGACTGAGCACCTGTTGTAGACAAGGCACTGTGCCAGGCAGTGAAACAGCTGGGCCACTAGCTACGCATCCATTTTTTCCAATTAAAAACACCCAAAGACATTTGGGGCAAATTTCTTTAAGGTTCATGCAAACATAGGAGGAATGAGTACAGCAAACTACCTGGACTATGCTGAAGATGATTCCTGCAGATCTGTTCTACACTCATCTGAAAGATACCCTGTGAGTTTGGTTATTTTTTTGTGCAAGGTGGGGGGGGGGTGTCAAGGTATAATGCCCTCCAAATTGAGAAGGTACTTTGAGACCAAAGTAGGAAGTGGACAGTTCTGTTCCATAATCAGATATATCTATTAATTGAGTGATTTACGGACAGGAAAGATACATGCTGCAAAGAATCAGATGTCAGTAGATGAGAGCTCTCTGTCTATAGGTTAGACAATGTTCATATAGCAAAGCCCCTGTTACTAGAAATAACTTCAAAGAAATGTCTTAAGAAAAATAAGTTGATAACACCATTTACTGGGTGTTTTTGTGATTCACCACATGAAGGGGGTGGTTCTTGTGATTTTAGTGCTCAGATCACTGATGCCACCTACTGTAATAAATCGTTCACTCCCTAAACCTATGTTTCTTTTACATTTGCCCTAAGGTTAAGGTTAACTGGTAAGTGAAACAAAGGAATGAGGTTAAGCAGGAGACAACATGGTAGGTGGGGCACAAAATGGCATTGGTTTTGTTCACACTCTAATATTGTTGATTTGAAAAGCATCTCTATTTTATTATTGCTATGCGTGTGTGTGTGTGCACGTTTACTATATTTTAAATCAGAAAAATTCTGTGGAAAAAGGATTTTCAGCTGCTTTTAGTTTAAATGAACAAACATGTACTGAGAGTCATTCATTCATTCATCCATACATTCATTCAACTAACATATACTGACACCAACTAGTGTTGTCACTATGCCATGCAGGGGTGCAAAGCAAACAACAAACAAACAAACAAACTTGCAGACAAAGCGTGGTTCCCATGCCAAGGAAGTTTGCATTCTGGTGGAAGAGAGTCAGACATCTTTTAAATGTACACATGTACATGACCTTCAATTATTATCATTTCTAGAGGCAGGCTGGTTAGCTCATTTGGTTAGAGTGTAGCCTTATAACACCAAGGTCAAGGATTTGGTTACCTGTGCCAACCAGTTGCCAGAAAAAAATTTTTTAAGTTATTATCATTTCTAACTTGATAAATGGCATGTACACAGATTAAGTTGTACAAAGGACACAGTGGGACGAGGAAAGAGTAATCTCTGTCCTCTCAAATAGTGTCCTATTAGGTGAAGACTGAAATTCCATCTTCTTAGCCTTTTACTCATGGTCCTCACCTTTCCAACTCTATAATCTCTTGCTCTTATATGCAAAATCCCTGAGTAAACAAATTGGCTTCCTAATTTTTACCCAAACATGTCACATACGTTGCTAACTCCATGCCTTTTCTCGTGTCCTTTTCTTGTCTGGAGTTCTGTTTCTCTAGCCCTGATTCATTTAAATTCTACTTTTCCTTTAGGGGCAAGCTTGTAGCTCCTCTTAATCAAGAAAACCTTCCATGCCATGCCAGCTCCTAGCTCAGTGCCTGGCACTGGGATCAGTATAATTTCATTGAATAAGTAAATTAATCTCTAGTCTGAACCAAAGCACATTCTGACTATGTCTCACTCTCATTTGGCATTTCCATTCACACTCTTGCATTGTGATTTATTACTTTATTTCCACATCCTATCTTTCTAACCAGACCCAGGGCAACTTCAGATCAGAGACCAAATCATTTACAGCTTTGAATCCTCATGTCAACTAGGGGCCTGGCACAATTGATATTTATTTTTTGTCACTTTTGATGAAAGAAATATTCTTTCAAATGTAATATGTTTCTAAATTCTTTCATTCTTCAAATATTCATTGATAGGCTACTATGTCCTCAGTGCTATTTCTTCTAGACATTGGAGTTACAGTGCTGAACATAACAGAGGTATGCCCTTGTGGGACTTATATTCCAATTGAAGGAGGCAGAAATAAACACGTAAATGTGTAATGTGTCAGGTGGCAATTGATGCTATGAAGAAAAATTAAAACAGGTTAAGAAAGGTGGTGGGGGGTTGAGGGGTGCTGTTTTATATAGGTTGATCTGGGAAACTAGCTATGATAAGGTGACATTGAGAGAGATATATTGGAAGTGAGTGAGCAAGTCATGTAGATACCTAGAAGCTAAGTGTCTCAGAACAAGCTGGGATATAAGGAGAAAGAGGAAGAGTGGTAGAAAATGAGGGCTTAAGCTCTAGAAGGATTTAGCTTTTACTCAGAATAAAGTGCAACTTTTTGTGAGTCTTGAAGTGGAAGAGTGACATCACCTGAATTACATGGTAAAAGGATTGTTCTGACTCTGTGTGGCGTATAGGTTACAAGGAAGCAAGGGTGGAAGCGGAAAGAGCAGATAGGGGCTTTTATAATGACTTGGACCTAGATAGTAGGGTGGGAAGTGTAGAGAAGTGGTCAGGTCTGGATATACTCTGGACATATTTTAAATGTAAGAATCAACAGAATTTGGATAGGATGTGGGATAGGAGTTCAGATGATGGCAAGATTTTTGGCCTAAGGAACTAAAATAATGAGCTTGTTATTTACTGAGTTTTCAAGAGAAGCATGTTTGATGGTGATGGGAATCAGAGCGTTCGTTCTGAACATGTTGAGTTTGAGAGACTCTTTAGACATCCATTCAGAGATGTCAGAAAGTCGTCTGGACATTTGAGTGTGTAGTTCAAGGGAGAAATTCAAGCCAGAGATATAATTTTTGTATTTAGAAATACACAGACGGTATTTAAAGCCCAGAGTCTGTATTTAAAGCCAGGAGACACAATCAAGAGAGTAATAAAGAGGGAAGAATTCCAAGGATGAGAGTTGGGGTACTTCAACATTTAGGGGAAAAGGAAATGAGGAGGAACCAGCAAAGGAAACTGGAGGGCAGCAGGCAGGTGAGCGGAGAGCTAGGACAGAGTGCAGCCGAGTGAGGGAAGTAAGCAGAGGTGGCCAACTCTGCCAAGCGTTGCTTAGTTCCCAGAAGATGAGGACTTAAAATTGACCAGTGGGTTAGAAAATGAGGAGATAACTAGACACTGACAAGAGCCGTGAGGAGTTGCAGTGAGGGGGTGGGAAGCCTAACTAGACAGGGTTCAAGAGAGAGCAGAGGAGAGGTGTGGAAGCCAGGAGTACAGACAAGTATTCTGAAGAGTTTCGTCACAGGGGGGAGCATAGATACAAAGTAGAGGCTGAGGGGAGATGTGGATCAAGGGAGAATTTTTAACGATGGGTGATATTACAGCCTAGCTGCATGCCAGCTGGAATGATTTAGGAGAGTGGGGGAAATGATGCAGGAGAAAGAGTGGCGGTTGCTGGCATACAAGCAGATGAGAGGGTGTGGGTTTAGTGCACAAGCGGAAGCACATGGGCAGTTTATCCACAGCAGAGGGGTGGAAAGCAGGTCCATGGAAAGTTGGGAATGTGGTGGTGGGAGTGTGTGGATGATCTGCTCCAGTGTGTTCTATATTCTCAGTGAGATAGAAAGCTAAGCCATAGTTAAGAGTAATGGAAAAGCAGGTGTTTGAGATGAGAGAAGAAGGTGTGAAATAGTTGTCTATGACACGAGAGTGAGTTAGGAAGGACAAGGATAGCATGACAGTACCAAGGGCCCGTAAGCTTAAGTAGGTGGTTGTGAATGTAAAGTGAGACCATCAAATGAAATTACAGTGATAGACCATGAGTCATAATTTGCATCACATATAGTAAAGCAAAGACATTAAATTATTGGGGGTATAAAAATACTTGGGATAAGGCATTTGCAATAGCAATGGATCTTTAAACATGATCCACTTCAAGGTAAACCTAAATTCTCTATTTTCCAGCACTGTGTCAAATGCATCGGTAGGCTCATTTTCAAGCTCTATTAAAATTATGTATCTAAAAATATCAGTTTTGAAGCATGGCTTAGGTACCAAAGTTGGTCATAGTTTCTTAGCTGGAAAACTGACATAAGCAAGTAGCAGAAAGTTACTAGCCTTAGGAAATGGGTGGCAGATGGAGGAGACGGCCGAGAGTAGGAGAGGCTGCATAAATTCGGCTGACTTAAGTCTGAGACAGGGGTCTCACTGAAGTCTGTGCTGGACACAGAGTGACAATGGCAATGCCCAGGGCAGCGGTGGGCATGGATGGATAGATCATGGTAATACATGGCCATTGCATCTTCTATCAGTGATGGCAGTAGTTCTGATACAGATCATGCTGGCATGGGCAATAATTGGCCAGAGTGAAGGGGATTCTCATGTAATCAAGTCACAAAGGGAAAGGAGAACATGGTGTTTAGAGAGAATAGGAAGTGGAAGGTGGAATGTGGTCTAGAGGAAAAAAATGATTGGCATTGACATAGAGCCATTCACTGCTCAATGCAATCTTCATTCTCCAAGTTCAGCTTATTTTTCATTTAGTATGTTAAAAGTATTCCAAAGTGAACCAGCCCAAATGTCCATCATCAGATGAGTGAATACGGAAAATGTGGTATATCTACACAATGGAATACCACTCAGCTATAAAAAAGAATGAAATACTGCCATTTGCAATGACATGTATAGACCTAGAGAGAATTAAGTGAAACAAGTCAGGCACAGAAAGAGAAATATCACATGTTCTCACTTATTTGTGGGAGCTAAAAATAAATAAATAAATACACACATGCGCACACACACACACACACAAACACACACACACACACACACACACACAAAAAAAAACCTGGGGGGGGGGAGAAGACATAACAATTACAATTCCTCAAAATTGATACAACAAGCAAACAGAAAGGACATTGTTGGGAGGGAGTGGGGAGAGGGAGGTGGGAGGGAGGTTTCGGTAATGGGCCACAATAATCAACCACATTGTATTTTGACAAAATAAAATAAAATAAAATACACAAATAAAAGTATTCCAAAGTGATTTATATGCCATGTAGGAAGGAACTTTGGGCAGCCTCTAGTTGCTGAGAGTGACACCCCTTGCTGATAGCCAGCAAGACATTGGGAACCTCAGTCTCACAGCAGCGTGGAGGTGAATTCTGCCAAGAACTGAATAAATTTGGAAGCAAACTCATCCCTAGTCAAGCCTCCAGATGAGAACACCTTGACTGTAGCCTTGCAGAGAATTTAGCTAAGCCACACCTGGACTCCCAATCCATCGAAACCATGCGATAATAATATGTCATCTTAACCTGATAAGTTTGTGGTAATTGGTTACACAGCAATAGATAAATAATAGTGGCCCACATTCTATTTTTAGTTCCTTGTTGAGATGTGAGTATTTTGAGAGAGAGAGAGAGAGAGAGAGAGATGTTTGTTTGACAATCTCTGTTTTCCTGTGAGATATTTGCTCTTTTGATGAACAGGGTGATAGGGGATATGATACGGACCAACACAGAGGCAGATCAGAGGCAAAGTTGAGACCAGGTATGGAGGGAGATCCAGGATGGATTCAGCCACCTCCTTAAGTGAGGGAATGCATCAGTCCTGCCACTCCTCCATTTCCACCAAGTTGTCACTGGTGGTCACCTCCATTGGTCAGACTGCATATTTATACCCATGTGGATCTCAGTATTCGGCTTGTTTTCCAAGTGGCAGAGGTATAGCTTATGATTTGTGTTGGTTATGAGGGGATTGATGCAGGAAAAGATGAATAGATGAATGGATGGATGGACTGGGACAGACAATCACCTCTAGTAGGAAAAGAAAAAGCCTTCAAATCACCCTGCCTAGGGGTACCCCCTTGCTTTATATCCATGGGCAAAATACATGTTGAAGGCACTGTTAGGTAAGGAAGGTCTTCTCTCCCACCCTCAACCCCACCCGAGGTTCTCCATTTACAAGTCCTATACCTCGTTATTGTAAAATAGTAACAAAAATAAGCATAAATCTCAAGACAACCTGTGAGAATGTAATGAAAACCCGCTACTAAATACATCACGTATAAATAAAACCCATTGACTTTTTTTTTTCTCCACAGGGAAACTGCATGAGAGGACATGGCAAATAGAGAACTATGAAAATAGAACTAATGATGTTAATTATCTTAATCAAACTTAGACTGGCTATTTTCCTGATTTGTGTCACTTATTTATATAACTAGCCTAGGAAAACCAACATGCCTAGTCCAGCTTGAATCTGCAAGAGTCATAAAAGGAAACTCAACTGTATGTTTAGACTATGGGGTGACTGTTCATAGAAGGAAATAGAATAATCAGCCCTCATTGCTTAAATATCTTTTATCTCTACTATACATACATTTTAACAGAGTGATTATACTAATCTCAAACGTTGAGAGCAAATTAGTTCATTTTAAAATTCATTACTGACAAAAGATTTAGTTCAATACTGAATTTCTGAATGGATCTCTATCAACACCATGTAAGATTAGATCCAGCCCTAGTGTATCCAGGGTGTGAGTAGCAGGAGGAGATGAGGGAGAAGCACAAAATGTACCAAATCTCTAGTAGTCATAATATCACAAGTGATAAGGGTCACATTCTTCAGAGATATAAACTGAGATTTTTTTTTTTTCTGGCAAGTAATAGACTACCATTCAAGCCAAAGTTTTCTTTCTTTCTTTCTTTCTTTCTTTTTTTTTATGAAAAAACAAAAAACTAGAATCAATCTCTAACTTCATCTTGTAATTGTTTCTACAGAGTAACAAAACCTTAAATTCTGAATCTTGACTTTTCTCAACTCTGGACAAAATCTTGGAACATTCAAAAATCTGTGCTCTGTATCATCTATCTGTACTAATCCTCCAACTTGATGTTGGAACAGCCTGAAATATTCCTCAACTTGGAATGGTGTCTAATTTACTTTTCAAACATATGGAGTTTGTGTTTGTTTTCAGTAAGTGTAAAAATGTACCAGTGTGAATGTTCCATACTGGCCCCTGAGAGAGGAGCTGGGAAAGGGAAAGATAATGCATCTGCTCCTTTATTTTAATTTCTACTTTATTTCTTATATGTTTTACTCTGAAGCCTTATAAAATATAGTTTGTTTAAATATAAGTGAAAAAATTCAATAAAAGTTAAAGATAATTCTAGCAGGATAAAGTATTCCACCACTCCCTAAACGCCCTGACTAATATTACGATAGAATGGCAGAAGAAAGTGTTTGGTAAGTTGGAGGAGAGACAAAGATTGCAAGCATAAAAATGCACCAAGTTAAGCATTAAGAGATTTCTGATACTAGCAAAAGAAAGGTTTTCATGTCTTGTAAGCTCTTTATTGACCAAAAGGCTGTTTTTTCTTTTACTCCCCATCCCCACTCCCTGCAAACACACAAAGAACAGCTAAAGGCCTGAATTCTTTCTCTGTAGTCTTGTCCCCCGCCCTGCATGGCCTGGCCCCATCAAGAAAAAACAAAAACAAAAACAGACAAAACCACTGACTGTCAACAGAGCCGGAGGCCAAGTGGAAAGAGAAGCATGGGAGGAAAGAGAAGAGTAAGCTAGGTTTGAAAAGATAGAGCCCTGATCCTGTGTGCACACACATTCCATTTCTCTGACATCTTCTCAAACGGCTCTACTCCTGGCCCACTCTGCTCCAGCCATGGTGACCTCTTTGCTGTTCTGTGACTCTTCCAGCACTTTTCTGCCTCAGGACCTTGGCACTAGCCTTTTCTCTGTCTGGAATGTTCTTCCCTAAATGCCCATGTGGCTAATTCTTTCACTCCCCTTATGTCTCTGCTCAGATGTCACCTTATTTTTGAGGACTTCTCTGTCTCCTTCATAGCACTTATCAACATCTGGCACACATTCATACAGTATATAAATATATGTAAATAAATAAATATTTACATAAATAAATGCATATATTATATAGGTACCTAATGTAAATATATACATACACACACAAATATTTATATTCATTTATTATTTAGCAAGTAAGCTCCATGAAGGTAGGCTCTTCCTTTTATTTACTGCTCAAGTTCCATCAACTGAAAGAGTATGTAGCCCATTATAAGTACCCAATCCATGCTGACTGAGTGAGGGAGGAAGGAAGAGTGAGACTACAGAGGACAGACTCTCCTGCTTATCAGCCAAGTGAATTAGGTACAACTGAGGGTCAATTCAAGGAGAAAATAAAAAAAATATTTTGTATTATCCTCCACACCGCGGGTATATGCTTGATCATCCAAAATGAGTAGTTTTTTTTTTTGTAGTAATGAACTGTACTTGTATACTTTTTCAAAATTTAAGGGCATAACTGGGTTATAAAATCACTTCAGAGAAACTCTTACCAATACAGTCCATATATTACTTGGGAAACATCTAGGTCAACAGAGATGTAATTATTGTATTGACATTTTTGCATGCATCTCATTCATTGTTCTATTTTATTATAGAAAAAGAAATGTCCCTAAAGCAGGACTTCTATTTTTATAAAAGTTTACTGTTATCTTCATTGTTTCAGAGTAAGAACCCTAAAATCACATTCTTAGTAACTAATCATCAGGCAGAAAAAGTCAGTTGTCCCTGACTGAAGAGGTTACTGGCTAGCTAGAGAATCAGACTTCTAAGTTCTGATTCAGTTCTCCCTTCCAGTGTGTAAACAGACCAGGAAGAGAGAGGCCAGCCACAAAACATGAGACAGAAGCCAAACCGCTTTTTCTAAACTCTGAAAAAACAAGAGAAAGAGTCTAACTTGCCTCCAAGGATTGAGAAATGGATTAGTTAATGGTTTGCAATGAATTTTCAAGATGAAAGCCACTACAGAAGAGCTAAATCTTACTGTTACCTTAGCTGGAATGCATTGCTAACTTTTTCATGCTGCACTGGAGCATCAGAGAGTCTTTTCAGAAATTCCACACACACACACACACACACACACACACACACACACACACACACACACACACACACACACACACACACACACTCTCTCTCTCTCTCTCTCTCTCCTCTCTTCTCTCTCTGACTTAAAGACCCTCCAAGAATGAAATTTTCATTCATGTATAACATTATCAAAGACACTGTAGGGAGGGCCATGCCTTGCCTATGTGTGTGGTATGTTACCATCATGAAGGTGCATATTTAACACATCTGACTGAGATAATGGCATATGGGGACTCACCAGTTTCCTTAATTAGTTGGGAGGAATCCAGGACACACAAACCCAGTTTCTACTACATTTGTTCCTGCAGACCAATTACAATAGAGCAGGCATGCCAAACCATGAGTGAAGGCCAGACTCTAATAATTTGCATTCATCCCTAACATTTCATGACGTTACTGAGTTTGGTTTTTTTATAGGTAATACACAGTCAAGGTTTTTTTTGAAAGAGATTGTGGCAACTAAAATCCAGTTGAACAGAATGTACCAGTAACTATTGGTTTGGAACACCTTTCCTGGCTCCTCCCACCTGATCACCTGCCCTTTTTTCCACCCCGCCAAGGTCAGCAGTGGAAAATCATCAAAAGAGTAGAAGGGTGAGGGTGAGTGGGAAGGATTATTTATTCCCCTACTCTCAAGTCTCAGTGGTAAATTGGCTGAAAGAATGAGAATGGGCTTATTTCTGTGGTGTTTCTCTAGTCTTCCTTCCACAAATGTAATTTGGAAAATGTTAAAGGACAAATAGTACGGTGTATGCTCACTGCTGCCTGTTCCCTTTTGGGCTTGGGTCTGGGTTATCCTCTGTCCTCTGACAGTAAGGCTAGCTTTTGTGCAGTGTCCGGGCTGATGCTATGTGCCTGCCAACTTAGTGAAGGTTCTAGTGATGATCAAACTTGAAGGAAAGTGGCACAGCTTTGTCATTCACCATAAACTCATCCTGGCTCTTAAAAACGTCTTTAAAAAGTTATAATCTTGCCCTTGAAATAATGGATCTAGGATAATGATCAGCAATGGCTGCTAAAAATACTAGGTCAAAAGCTGATGGCAATGTATCAGCCTGACAACTCCAGAACTGAATTATCAACTGACTAACATTGATAAGTTTCACAACAGAAAACCTGATGGAAGTATACAAAACTATCTATGAAGTATTCATGTCTAAAAAGCAAACATGACCTGATCAAGCCTCTAGGTCTAGCTACTAGTTTATAGCAAAAATGAAGACAAAAGTCCAAGTCAACTGATAATCTGGGGATACAATCAGCAAAATCCAGAATGTGGGAAACCACAGAGCAAGTGACCCAGTTTTATCCAGAGATTCACTGCAAGAAAAAGTAAAAAGAGGTAAAAGGAACTGTAGATTTAAAATGCCTTAATAGACTTCTCAAATTAAATGTGTGGATTTTATTTAGAACCCGATTTGAACAAAACAACTATTAAAAAACATTTATGAGATAATCATCACAGCAACTTAAACGTTGATTAGAGATATGTATATGATTTTAGGAATCATTGTTTATTTTTAAAGTGTAATAATTGTGTCGAGGTCATACTTTTTAAAAGAGTTATTGTCTTTTAGAAATACATAGTAAAATATATATTTATAAAATAATATGATGTCAAAAAATTGCTTCAAAAAGTCCAATGAGTGTTGGTTGGTAGGAATGTAGATGAAACAAGATTGGATCCGACTGGATAATTGTCGAAGCTGGATGTGTGTCCATGGGGTTCATTATACTGTTCTCTTTACCTTTGTTCAGATCACATATTTTCCATAATAAACACTTTTTTAAAAAATTAGGGGAAATGGAAAACAGAATTTCAAAAGAAACATTTTCTTATTTTATATCTAGGTGCAGCTTGAACCATGGAATATTTGCAGGCTACATGCAAAATTATTCATTTTAATTTTAAGCTTTCTTTTTGGCCTTGCCAGGTGTGTGTCACCCTCAGTCTCTTTTTGTATTCTATAGCTGTATTGTCATATTGAAAAAAGGCAAACATGAAGAATAAAATATTTTTAAAAATTACAATCTCCATGGAATTATTCAGATCGATATTTTAAATAAAATATATGCAGTGCTATTCTTTAAGTAGCTGCTTCTGCAATCCAAAAAGAAAAAAAAATTATAAAAAAGAAAGAAAATAAAACAACAAAACTAAAAGGGACTTTCTTAATACTACAGAGTCAAGATTATCTACTCAAATGATATCCCCTTTTAAAATACTTGCATCTTAAATGGAAACTAATAGGCACCCCCAACCCTTCTTGTTCATTTGAATTCTGATCAGTATTGCTAATTAACTGTTTAAATACTATTAGAAATGCTGGCATAGCATTGCATTTTTTTTTATGTTTGCAGATTTAAACAGACAAGAAGCCATTTGGAATTAATCTGAAAACTAATTACATTTGCCAGGGGGGCGGGAGGGGTACTAGTAAAGCTGGCTATAATCAGCAAATAAATTATTTTTTAAAATTCATTGACTCATGTATTATCTTCCAAACAATCCTCTTGTAAAAATTTCAGAAGTTCAGTAATCTGTTGAAAATTCTGCCCTGCCAGATATCCTTTTTTTCTCCTTAAACAAACAAACAAACAAACAAACAAAAAACCACAAAAAAAGCCACAGCAAAAACAAAATGAATAATTCACTGATTTTCTACTCTTAAGTCCACTAATGGGAAAACATGTCTTCTTAACAAAATGGAATGTTTAGCACTGAAAACCAGAAATTCAAATTAAACAATTTAGTCATGTATTTTCACTGTTCAGCCTAGCAACAGTAAAGAGGCTTCCTAACAGAAAAAGGAAAGGAAAGATAAGACTGCAAGGGAATTGACATGCATCAACTGACACAATAAAATTGTGTGTCTCTTTAAATTCAAACCCTCATTTTTATCAAGAAAATTAAAAATAATTCAGAATTCTTTATGTGCAAAAAGTAACTCATAGCTCTGCTTTTCACCTAAAAAATAGCAGAAAGCTAAAATATTTCCTTCTTCCTAGAAATATGCCTATGTTAGTTCACATGAAAAACTATTGCTCTGCAACAGAAATAGCAGCACTTGTTTGTTTTACATGAGAATGTTACTTCTTAGAGACAAGAATTTTTCTGCCTCTTGTACTTACAAATTTCCTTTCTATATAGATAAGGTAGGTTGGGTTTACTCCATAACTTGCCTCCTTGTTGGGGGAGGGCATGTTACTTTGACCAGAGGTTTGTGCCACCTCTACCTAATTCCACTGTCCTCTTCCCCCTCATCAACATGTCATAAACTATACTATATCTAATAACTATTACTTTCTTGCTCAGTCTTGCTTTTAGATGAAAGAATCTGATGTACTAATAGTGCATCATGTATCTGAAAATTTGTCTTCTGGTAATCTCAACTAATAGTCTAGAGTTAAAATGGAAAAACTTTGGAGATACTGTAAAGATCTTCTGACCTCCTTCCTCAGAGATCCAGCAAAGTAAACAAAAATGATGAGTGACATTATTGGAGCTAATGCATATGGAGAGGAAACAAATACCCAGGGTGGCTATATAATTTGCAGTGCAAAGTGAAAATGTGGGCATCTGTGTTCAAAATGCAGGAAAGAAAGTATAGTTAGAGGTATGAAAATAGTATAAAGTGTTTTTTTCTTTAAAAAAACTTTATTACTTATAAAATATAATACAGATAATTGTGATACATAAGAAACAAAAGTACAAAAATATTTTTGGTGTCGTAGTTTTATATAATACAAAAGATAATACTTTATTAATGTTTTGATTGATCATAAGTTTTTAGGGCTTGTTTTTCTGCAAATTTATTTATTAAGTCATTACACTTTTAGAAACTTCTTTTTTATGCTTTAACTTTTTAATACTAGATTTTATTTTTTCAGAGCAGTTTTAGGTTCACAGCAAAACTGAGTGTAAGGTGCAGAGATTTCCCATATGCCCCCTGGCCCCACACATGCATAGTTTCCCTGACTATCAGTGAAGAGGTTCAGAATATGAACCCCCAAATATGCCACTCCACTATAAGGATTATTTCAAACTGAAGTCAATCAGAAAAAGCAAACGTGGGATAAACTCTCTGTCTTCTTTCTATCTGCCTGAAAATAGAACATAAATTTCCCTTCTGAAGGTGTCCCTCACTGCACCCCTGCCCTGCCTACTGTTCCAGGAAGGGGATAACAATCTTATCACCAGAGATATAATGACAAGAAGAAGAGTCTACTCAAACAAACCTTATGAAATAACCCTTCTCTTTCATTAGTTTCTTTCCATATATTTACATTCCCACAGTTGCCACCTCAGGAAGCCTAAAACCTTTTCCTTTGTCTTGTCACTTTTTCACAAATTTATTGTTCTTTTGGTAAGATGCTTTATAAGCCCAAGTTCTAACCACTCCTTTGAGTTGCTCACCATTGAGTTTCTCCCATGTGTATGCATGCACATGTTAATAAACTTCCATTTATTTTTCTCTTGTTAACGTGTTTTTTGTCAGTCTAATTTTCAGGGCTCCAGCTGGAGAACCTAGAAGGGTAGAGGAAGATGTTATTTCCTCTCTACATCAACATACCCCACAAGCGTAGCACATTTGTTGCAGCTAATGAACCTACATTGATGCATCATTTTTGCCCAAAGTCCATAGTTTATATTAGGGTTCACTCTTGATGTTGTACATTCTATGTGTTTGGACAAATGTATAATGGCATGCATCCACAATTCTAGTATAATTCAGCATATTTTCACTGCCCCCAAAATCCTCTGTGCTATGCCTATTCATCCCTCTTTCCCCCAACCCCCTGGCAAACACTGATCTTTTTACTGTCTTCATAGTCTTGCCTTTTCCAGAATGTCATATAGTTGGAATCATATGGTATGTAGCCTTTTCAGACTGGCTTCTTTCATTTATTAATGTACATTTAGCCCTCCACCTAGAAGCAGGCAAGAGAACATGCCTGGGTTCCTAGGCAAGGAGCCAAGGGCTGCAGCCCCCTCTGCCTGGAACCAGATAAGAGAGCATGCCTGGAGTCCTAGGCAAGGAGCTGAGGTCCACAGCCCCCTCCACCTGGAAGCAGGCAATAGAGCATGACAAAAATCCCACTTCTGTGTGGGTGGCCCACCACAGCCATGGCTGCAAAAAAGTGCTTGATGCCACAGCAGCAGCCATACCCACTGTGCAGGTGTCCAGCTGGACACTCGACTGCATTGACACAAGCAGAGTCACCAGTGGAGACCAGAAAAAGAAGAAGATGTCTCTCTCCTCAAAGACCACTCCAGAGTAATAGAAGAAGCAACTGCTCTACCAGAAGACCAGATATCAATGTAGAGACACTAGAAATATAAAACACACAAAAAATGACACCACCAAAAGAATACAGTCATTCTCAAATACCAGACCCTATAGAGCAGGAAACCATTGAAATGACTGAAAAGGAATTCTGAGCAACAATCTTAAGGAAACTCACTGAGATATGATAAGGCTTATTTAGACAACATAATGAAATGAGAAAAAAAAAATCCAGGATATGAAGGAGGAAATTTACAAAGAGATTAATACCTTAAAAAAGAATGTAGCAGAGCTTATGGAACTGAAAGATTCATTCAATGAAATAAAAAACACATGTGATAGCTTAAGCAACAGGCTAGAACAAGCCGAAGAAAGAATTTCTGATTTTGAAGAAAGTCTTCTCAAAATAACCCAGGCAGACAAAAAAGAAAAAAAAAAAAAAAAAGAAAAAAAAAAAGAATTTTAAAAAACAAAGAAAATCTAAGAGAGCTAGTAGACAATCTTAAGCACACAAACATTCAAATCATGGATATACCAGAAGGGAAGGAAAAAGGAAAAGGCATTGAAAACCTATTCAGTGAAATAATAATGGAAAACTTCCTGGTTATAGTAAGAGACACAGACCTTTAGATCCAGGAGGCTCAAATATCCCCCAAAAGATTCAACCCAAAAAGATCCTCTCTGCCAGAGAGGCCCACCCACCGACTGAGCAGAAGCCCAGGTGAGCACTGGTCCCCACCGCTGTCCAAACCTGAGCCCACCCACCAATGGAGCAGGAGCCCAGGTGAGCACCATCCTGTGCACCCCCACTTCTGCCAATGGCCCACACCCAAGCCCTAGAGAGGCCCACCCACCAACCGAGCAGGAGCCAAGGCAGTCCACCTCACCCTCAACTGCACTGATACAAGAAGAGTCACCAGCAGAGCCTACAAATAGAGGAGGAAGTCTTTTCCCTCATAGCCCACTCCAGAGTATTAGAAGAAACAATTGTCCTACCAGCTGACCAAACATCAATAAAAAAATACTAGAACTACAAATAAACCAAAAAGATCTCCAAGACACTTTATAGTCAAACTGGCAAAGCTCCAAGACAAAGAGAGAATCTTAAAACAAGCAAGAGAAAAGTGTCAGGTCACCTGTGAGGGAGCCCTTATCAGACTAACAGCGTACTTCTCACAACAGAAACTCTACATGCCAGAAAAAAATGGGATGATATATTCAAAATATTAAAAGAAAACAGCTGCCAGCCAGGAATATTGCAGCCAGCAAGGCTATCCTTTGGAAATGGGGGAAAAATAGTGTATTTTCCAGACAAACAAAAGCTGCAGGAGTTAACCACTACACAACCAGCCCTGCATGAAATCCTCAAGGAAGACTTGCATCAGGAATCTGAAAAATGATAATCACTACCACAAATACACAAGAAAGAACAAAACCCAGTGGTACAACAAAAATGCAAATGGGAAAGAAAGAAACTAAATCTTACAACCACAAAGAGTGATAGTGACAATGTAATAATGTCCCTACTTTATTTCTGATTTTAGTAATTTCGGTCTTCCCTCTTTTTTCTTGGTCAGTCTAGATAAAGGTTTGCAAATTTTGTTGATCTTTTTAATGAATCAACTTTTGGTTTTGCTGATTTTCTCTATTGTTTTTTAATTCCCCATTTCATATATTTCTGTTGTAACCTTTGCTATTTCCTACTTATATTTGCTTTTGGTTTAGTTAGCTCTACTGTTTTGTATTTTGTAAAGGTTGAAGTTTACATTATGATTTGAGATTTTTCTTATTTTTAATATAGGTGTTTACAAGTATAAATTTTCCTCTAAGCACTTCATGAGCCCTGCATCCTATAAATTTTGATATGTTGTGCTTTGATCTTTATCTCTTTTTCCTGTGATTTTTCTTTTTACCCATTGTTTATTTAGGAGAGTGTTTAATTTCCACACATTTGTGAGTTTTCTAATCTTCCTTCTGCTATGTGGTCAGAGAATGCATTTTCTATGATCTTACTCTTTAAAAAAAAAAAAAGAAAAAGTTTAAACAAAAAAAAATGTTCAAGGAAAGTTCCATTATCTTTCAATTCTATTTTTCCATGAACTTTTTGAAGTGCCCTTGTTTGTGTTTATATTCTGTTTTATTGATTTTTCATGCAATTTATGTTGCTGAACTTAGATATTTCATTTGTGTTCTTGATTTCTTTTTATTAAGTGCACTTGTTGATTTACTTAAAAATTAATTTGCTTTGAAAAGTTTATTCATCTTCCTCTGTTGAAATTAATATGATGTTTGCAAGCTTTTGGAACACTTTAGAGAACTATCACAAATAATTCTAGAAATTATAAAATGAAATATGTAAATTTTAGCAAGTTTTACATCTCCAGCTTTTGCAAAAATGTGAAGCCCTACTTTCTACAGAGTATTTTGTTATTCATCTGTTACTCAGTTTATGTATTTGTTATTTGAACAAATAAATGTGCATATCCTTTAAAAATTAAAATAAGTTATATGCTAAATTCAGCCAAAAAATGTTATATCTATACATATATGAATTTATGTTTCCTCCATGCATTTTTATGGCTTGATAGCTCATTTCTTTTTTTGTTGAATAACATTCCATTGTTTGGATGTACCACAGTTTATTTATTCATTTACCTACTGAAGGACATCTTGGTTCCTTCTAAGTTCTGGCAATTATGAATAAAGCTGTTGTAAACATCTGTGTGCAGGTTCTTGTGAGGACATACATTTTTAGCTCCTTTGGTAAATACCAAGGAGTGTGATTAATGGATGACATAAGAGTATGTTTCATTTTTTAAGAATTCAACAAACTGTCTTTCAAGGTAGCTGTACCATTTTGCATTCCCACCAGCAATGAATGAGAGATCCTATTGTTCCACATCCTCACCAGCATTTGCTGTTGTCAATGCTCTGGATTTTGGCCATTCTAACAGGCCTGTGGTGGTATGTCATTGTTGGTTTAATTTGCAGTTTTCTGAGGATGTATGATGTGGAGCAAATTTTCATATGCCTATTTGCCATCTCTGTATATTCTTTGGTGAGTGTCTTTAAGGTCTTTGGCTCATTTTTTAATCAGTTTGTTTTCTTTTTGTTGAGATTTAAGAATTTTTTAATATATTTTGGATAACAGTCCTTTATCAGATATGTGTTTTGCAAATATTTTCTCCCAGTCTGTCTGCTTCCCTTTGTATTCTCTTGACAGTGCCTTTCACAGAGCAGAAATTTTTAATTTTAATGAAGTCCAGCTTATCATTTTTTTTCTTTAATGGATGTGCCTTTGATGTCATATGTAAATAGTCATCATTAAGCTGAAAGTCATCTAGATTTTCTCTAATGTTATCTTCTTTTATAGTTTTGCTTTTTACATTTAGGTTTGTGTTCCATTTTGAATTAATTTTTGTGAATGGTGTAATGGCTGTGTTTAGATTCGTTTTTTGCTCCATGTGTATGTTCAGTTGTTCCAGATGAAAACACTACATTTTCTCCATTATTATGCCTGTGCTCCTTTGCCAAAGATCAGTTGACTATATTTATGGGGGTCTACTTTAGGACTCTCTTTTGTGTTCCATTGATCCATTTGCTATTCTTTTGCCAATGCCAGACTGTCTTGATTACTGCAGCTCTTATAGTAATTTTAACAGTCAGGGAATGTCACTCCTTCAACTTTGTTCTTCTTCAATATTGTGTTGGCTATTCTGGCTCTTTTGCCTCTTCATATAAACTTTAGAGTCAGTTTGTGAGTATTCACAAAATTGTTTGCTGATATTTCGATTAGGATTGCACTGGATCTATAGATCAAGTTGGGAAGAACTGACATCTTGACAATATTGAGTCAGCCTATGCACGGACATGGAATATCTCTCCATTTATTTAGATTTTTCATTTCTTTCATCAGAGTTCTGTAGTTTTCTTCATTTCTAGTTTGTAGATCTTGTACATATTTTGTTAAACTTTACCTAATATTTCATTTTGGGGGGTGGTGATTAAATGGTGTTGTGTTTTAATCTAAAATTCCACTTGTGCATTTCTAGTTTAAGGAAAGTGGTTGACTTTTGTATCCTGTAACCTTGTATCCTGCAACTTTGCTATAATAACTCATGAGTTCCAGGAGTTTTTTTGTTGATTCGTTTGGATTTTCTACATAATCAATCATGTCATCTGCAAACAAACACAGTTTTCTTCTTTCCCAGTTGGCTTTTGTATATTAACTTTGTATCCTGAAAACCTGCTATAATCGCTTATTAGTTCCAGGAGGTTTTTTTGTCAAATCTTTTGGATTTTCTACATAGATGATGATGTTACCTGTGAGAGATAGGAGCTGACCTCAGCCCTACTCCTATGTGTAATTCCTTTTTGTTTTCATTGTTGCAGCTGCTGCTACTTCTATGCTGCTGCCCACTTCTATGCTGCTACCTTAATCTATCTGGGCCGAGGTCCTGCTCTGGCTGCCCCTTTGAAGACCCAAGGTGCCTATGTCTGCCCAGAGGCATGTCCTTGCACACCAGGTGGCCAGGCCTGTCAGGCTGGAGCCCTGCATCTGCAGGCACTGCTGCTGCTGGACCACAATGTCCTCCATGTGTTGTTTTGGCATATTTCCTTTGCTCAAAGATAAAATTATCAAGAACTTCAAGATGGCAACCACAAAGAATTAAAAGCAGTGCAGGACCCTTCTGAGTCCAGCCCTTTCCCCATGATTGTTGCTCTTCCTATATGGATGTTAGGTGGCTACTTAGTTTTTGGCTAGTAGGTGGCTATCTTGGTTCTAGAATCATTCTGTAGGACTCCTTACATCTGAAGCCCACTCCAACAATGATTGATGCTGTGGGTTAAATGTGTCCCCCAAAAGTTCATGTATTGGAAACTTGACCTCCATTATAAGTGTTAAAAGGGTGGGAAATCCTATTATGGTAATTGACAGGTAGGTCCTTTAAAAGGTAATTGGATCTCGAGGACTGTGCCCTAGTGAATGGAGTGGTCCACTCATGGAGATGATGGTTGAATGGATGGTTGTGAGTGTGGTTCTGATGGCTTTATAAAGAGAGCAAGTGAGCAGGTTAGCTTTCTTGCTCAGCCCATTCTCTCCATGTGGAACCCTGGTCACCACAGACCTCTACACAGAGCCTCCACCAAAAAGAAGAGCCTCACCAGATGCACCCTTTGAACCATGGATTTCCCAGCCTCCAAACCTTAAGAAATAAATTTAATTTCTTTGTAAATTACCCAGTTTCAGGCATTCTGTTACAAGCAACAGAAATGGACTTGATACAGTGGGCATTCTGGTACTTCTTGCTTAGTTAGCCCTGATTCTGCCCGGACCATCCTCATTTTGGCTCTCATAAAGTTCCTGAGGTGTGGACACAGCTTGGCAGACAGATGTTCTGTGTCCTCTAGGAGAGGGTTGGCTCAGCTCCCATTGAACAATTGCTTTTAGCAGTTCACCTTGTGCCTTGCACAAATCTGGCCCTCCTCTGCTCTCCAGCTGCTGGCATCTGTGCTACAGGCCATTGTTCAGAGGGCTGCTATTGCTCCCTTGTGCTGTCCTTTCTCCTTTTCAAAACCCCCTTCCCCATCACAAATCTTGGATCTGTATATTTATGTTGTTTTAGAGATAACACAAATCCAACATCCCCCTAGTCCTGGCCCCAGCTCTAGCCTTTCTTGCACTCAAACCCTGACATTAGGCAAAGCATTTATTTTAATTCACTAGGAGTGGGGCAGGGGAAAATGGGAATGCAACTGGGAAAATTCCACACTTTCTTACTTGATTCTTGCATTGGTTGCTGCATTAAGTGGTCTTTCTCACCTTTTTTGCTGATCCTGCTTTTCAGCTGACCTTGACATGTTCTCTTCCCAATTCTTCCCCCAACAAATTCTCCCCCAAGTCCAGTCTCCACTGAGAACCCTTTCTTTTCTGCTGCTCTCTCTCCCTACCCCTTCTCTTCACCTCCAGCAGCACCTAACTGAGTGGCTTTAGGAATGATCCTCCCTCTTTCTATACTGAAGTAGAGTCATGCTGTATTTCTTTTCTATTTCCTCAGCTCCTAGAAACAAGCTGAGATCTCAAATTCATGGTAGTTGCCTGTTCATACTGCAATGTGGAATGCATGTTGTAGTGGAAAAGTACAGGATGTCATAGTGATGTTCACGAAGTGGTCTGGTCCAAGCTGAAAGGACATGGCTTTTTCTTTGGTACATTGCCTCGAACAGTAGGAGTTTATAAATAATTGAGTAAGTAGTAAAGACCTAAATTGAAAGACAACTCCCATAAATTAATGCCTTTATTTATTACATAGAAGCATGTGAAATGTACAGAGAAAATTAGTAAGGAATGAGTTACAGAAGCAAATCACTGGGTTGGAAGTGACTTTAGAAATCATCCAGGAGTTTCAAGATGGCGGCGGCTGCGGCGGCTGGCGCGGAGTAGCTGAGGTGGAAAAGGTGGCCACTGGGCCTCGGGCAGCCGGGAAACTTGTGGACCTTCCTCTGGCCATCTCTTAAGGGAGGACTGCTGCTGCTGGCCGGTCGTGGGGGCTCAACGCCACTTTGCCTTCGGCAGGAGAGGCTGCCTCATTTACAG
Organism: Cynocephalus volans; assembly: GCF_027409185.1. Lineage (NCBI taxonomy): Eukaryota > Metazoa > Chordata > Mammalia > Dermoptera > Cynocephalidae > Cynocephalus > Cynocephalus volans. The sequence continues at coordinate 83,404,234 of NC_084471.1, forward strand.
GCAACAGCTTTGAAGTGTGGAGCAGGAAAAGAACTGATTCTTAGCTGCAAAAGTGAGTCTTGAAACAGGGAACACGGCGCCAGGGCTGCTGTGGATGCAGCCAGGATCCCGGAGGCTGGGGCCGCACTGAAGGCGGCCAGCTGCCCTATCCAGGATTCGAGGTTTCAGGCCGGCATTAAAGAAGACTCCTGGGAGCGCCCGAGCGGCGCCGCGACTGAACAGCCCGAAGCGGCAGCGCCGAGAACACCGAAGGCAACAAACCAGAGACAGAGCGAGCGCCCGACCTGGCACAGCACTGTGAGTGATCCCTGGCACAGCTCTGTTCGGGGGGTGGATGCCCGCGCGGCTCCCCGCCTGCACCACCAGGCCACTCACTGCCCCGGTGTTGCCTCCATTTTCCCAGGTGCGGGCAGCTCCGCCCTGCTCGGCCATCACTGAGCCCATTTGCTTGGCCTGGCGCGGGGCTTTCCGGACCCTGCCGGCCGGCCTCCTCTCCCACTCCCTCCACGGTTCTCTGGCAGGGCTGGGGGTGTGGGGCATCCCGACCAGTTTTGGGAGGGCTAGGAAGTACGGACGGGCCGACTGTCACTCCACCACACCCTGGACTCCGGCCCCGGTAAACTTCCTGTTACTGGGAGGCAGATACCATCTCTGCGACCACCAGTTTGGAAAAAAGCCTAACGAATTTCTGGTTGGGAATAGTGTGGTAGGAGAGTTCCCAGGTCCGCTTGAACCTGCCGGAGAGCAGGCTGCAGGCGGGCACTAGACTCGGTTTATACCGGGGGGATACAAAGGTGAACAAGACCCGAGAAAGATCTACACAGTGCTACAAAGGCACCCAGAGAGACCGGTCGTCTGTGCCTAGCAGAAACCTGGTAGACTTCCTGGGCGAGGCGGTGCTGAGCAGGGTCTTGAAGGCCCAGCTGATAGACGAGGGGTGCAGAAGACACGCCCCAACCCAGCACAGTGTGCACAGAGGGGGGAGACGTGTGGCCAGGGAGGCGGAGACTCGACAGAAACCACACACCCGGTGGGGTCGCCACTGCACGATCTAACAGCCTGGGCCAGAGCACACGGAATGGGGAGAAGTCCTGTTCAGAAAGTGAAAGCTCAACAGAGATCACACACCCTGTGGTACGTGATCCACCAGCCCAGCAGAGTACAAGCTGACCAGAAAGGTGGATCCCCGGAGAAGCCCAAGACCCGAGGCAACCACACACACAAGACACTAGAGGCCAACTGAGCAGTCACGGCGGGAGCCATACCAAATTGGCAACCACAGCAACATCCTAGTTAGTCATTAGTCTTAAACCGGTGGACTGTGAAACCCCCTGCCACAATGAATAAACACCAAAAAAAAGACACCAGAAATACAAAAAATCAAGAAAGTACACCACCAAAAGTTAATAAATCTCATACTCTAGATCCTATAGAACAAGAAGCCCTTGAAATAACTGACAAGGAATTTCGAGTGATAATTCTAAGGAAACTGAATGAGATACAAGAAAACTCAGCTAGACATCATGATGAAATGAGGAAAAGTATACAGGATCTGAAAGAGGAAATATACAAGGAAATCAATGTCCTGAAAAAAAATGTAGCAGAACTTGCTGAACTGCAGAAGTTATTCAGCGAAATAAAAATCACAACGGAGAGTTTAACCAGCAGGCTTGTCGAAGTTGAAGAGAGAACCTCTGAACTTGAAGATGGGCTGTTTGAAATAACACAAGCAGACAAAAAGAAAGAAAAAAGAATCAAGGACATGGAAGAAAATCTGAGAGAGATATCAGACAACCTCAAGCGCTCAAATATCCGAGTCATGGGTATTCCAGAAGGGGAGGAAAATGGAGATTCCATTGAAAACATATTCAACAAAATAGTGGCAGAAAACTTCCCAGGTATAGGAAAAATCACAGATCTTCAGATCCAGGAAGCTCAACGATCTCCAAACGTATTCAACCCAAAAAGGCCTTCTCCAAGACATGTCATAGTCAAATTGGCAAAACTCAGAGACAAAGAGAGAATCTTAAAAGCTGCAAGAGAGAAGCGTCAAATCACCTATAAGGGAGCCCCAATCAGGTTAACATCAGACTTTTCATCACAAACCCTAAAAGCTAGAAAGGAATGGGATGATATTTTCAAAATACTAAAAGACAAAGATTGCCAGCCAAGAATACTCTACCCTGCAAGGCTATCCTTCCGAAATGAGGGGCAAATAGTATATTTCTCAGACAAACAAAAACTGCGAGAGTTCACTACCACAAGACCACCCTTACAAGAAATCCTCAAGGGAGTACTGGGTTTGGTTCCTGAAAAATAACTACCACTGCCATAAAAACCTAAGAAAAATCTAAACCCGCTAGTACAATAAAAATGGCATTCATGAAGAGAAAACAAGCTAACAAAAACACTATCTACAACCTAAGGAACCAACAAACAAAGAAACCAAACAGTAAATCGGAAAGCAAGGAACAAAAGACACCTAAGACAACCAAACAACCAATAAAATGCTAAGAATAAATCAACACCTTTCAATAACAACTCTTAATGTTAAAGGCTTAAATTCCCCAATTAAAAGACACAGACTGGCTGACTAGATCAAAAAGCAGGACCCAACTATATGCTGCCTACAGGAGACCCACCTCACCCATAAAGATTCACACAGACTAAGAGTGAAAGGATGGAAAAAGATTTACCATGCAAACAGAAAAGAAAAACGAGCTGGAGTGGCTATTCTTATATCTGACAAAATAGACTTTAAACTAAAAACCACAAAAAGAGACAACGAGGGACACTACTTAATGATAAAAGGACTGATCCATCAAGAAGACATAACAATCATAAATATGTACGCACCCAATGTTGGAGCAGCCAGATTTATAAAACAAACTCTATTAGACCTAAAGAAGGAAATAGACACTAATACCATAATAGCAGGGGACCTGAACACTCCACTGTCAATATTAGACAGATCATCTAGGCAAAGAATCAGTAGAGAAACACAAGATCTAAACAAGACTCTAGACCAATTGGAATTGGCAGATATCTACAGAACATTCCACCCAACAACCTCAGAATATTCATTCTTCTCATCAGCACATGGATCATTCTCCAAGATAGATCACATATTAGGTCACAAATCAAGTCTCAATAAATTCAAAAAAATTGGAATTATCCCATGTATCTTCTCAGACCACAATGGATTAAAACTAGAAATTAATAACAAACAAAACTCTGGAAACTATACAAACACATGGAAATTAAACAGCATTCTACTTAATGACATATGGGTCCAAGAAGAAATCAAGCAGGAAATCAAAAAGTTTATTGAAACTAATGAAAACAATGATACATCATACCAAAACCTGTGGGATACTGCAAAAGCAGTATTGAGGGGAAAATTTGTTGCATTAAATGCTCACTTCAGAAGAATGGAAAGATGGCAAGTGAACAACCTAACACTTCACCTTAAAGAACTAGAAAAACAAGAACAATCCAATCCTAAAGTTAGCAGACGGAAAGAAATCATTAAGATCAGAGCAGAACTGAATGAAATTGAAAACCAAAAAACAATTCAAAAGATCAACGAATCAAAAAGTTGGTTTTTTGAAAAGATAAATAAAATTGACAAACCATTAGCATGGCTAACAAAAAAAAGAAGAGAGAAGACTCAAATAACAAAAATTAGAAATGAAAAAGGCGATATTACAACTGATTCATCTGAAATACAAGGAATCATTCGAGACTACTATAAACAACTATACGCCAACAAATTTGAAAATCTGGAGGAAATGGATAAATTTCTGGACACACACAAGCTCCCAAAACTGAACTGTGAAGACGTAGAAAATTTGAACAGACCAATAACAATAAAGGAGATTGAAGCTCTTATCAGAAGGCTCCCAACAAAGAAAAGCCCAGGACCAGATGGATTCACAGCAGAATTTTACCAAACATTCAAAGAGGAATTGACACTGATTCTTTACAAACTATTCCAAAAGATTGAAACGGACGCAAATCTCCCAAACTCATTCTATGAAGCAAACATCATCCTGATACCAAAACCAGGTAAAGATATAACCAAAAAAGAAAACTACAGGCCGATATCCTTGATGAATATAGATGCAAAAATCCTCACTAAAATACTAGCAAACAGAATACAGCAACACATACGAAAAATTATTCATCACGATCAAGTGGGATTCATCCCAGGGATGCAAGGTTGGTTCAACATACGCAAATCAATAAATGTGATACACCATATTAATAAACTCAAACACAAGGACCATATGATCATCTCTATAGATGCTGAAAAAGCATTTGATAAAGTTCAGCACTCATTCATGACAAAGACCCTCTATAAGTTAGGTATAGAGGGAAAGTATCTCAACATAATTAAAGCCATATATGACAAACCCACTGCCAATATCATCCTGAATGAGGAAAAGCTGAAAGCTTTTCCTTTAAGAACAGGAACCAGACAAGGATGCCCACTCTCACCACTCCTATTCAACATAGTGTTGGAAGTACTAGCCAGAGCAATCAGAGAAGAGAAGGAAATAAAGGGCATCCAGATTGGAAAAGATGAAGTCAAACTGTCCCTGTTTGCAGATGACATGATCCTATATATCGAACAGCCTAAAACCTCTACAAAAAAACTCTTGGAATTGATAAATGATTTCAGCACAGTAGCAGGATACAAAATCAACACACAAAAATCAGTAGCATTTCTTTTCTCCAATAGTGAACATGCAGAAGGAGAAATCAAGAAAGCCTGCCCATTTACAATAGCCACCAAAAAAATAAAATACTTAGGAATTGAGTTAACCAAGGAGGTGAAAAATCTCTATAATGAGAACTACAAACCACTGCTGAGAGAAATTAGAGAGGATACAAGAAGATGGAAAGATATTCCATGCTCTTGGATTGGAAGAATCAACATAGTGAAAATGTCCATACTACCCAAAGTGATATACAAATTCAATACAATCCCCATCAAAATTCCAAAGACATTTTTCTCAGAAATGGAAAAAACTATTCAGACATTTATATGGAACAATAAAAGACCACGAATAGCCAAAGCAATGCTCAGCAAAAAAAATAAAGCTGGAGGCATAACACTACCTGACTTTAAGCTATACTACAAAGCTATAATAACCAAAACAGTATGGTACTGGCATAAAAACAGACACACTGACCAATGGAATAGAATAGAGAATCCAGAAATCAACCCACACACTTACTGCCATCTGATCTTTGACAAAGGCACCAAGCCTATTCAATGGGGAAGGGACTGCCTCTTCAGCAAGTGGTGCTGGGATAACTGGATATCCATATGCAGGAGAATGAAACTAGATCCATACCTCTCACCGTATACTAAAATCAACTCAAAATGGATTAAGGATTTAAATATACACCCTGAGACAATAAAACTTCTTAAAGAAAAGATAGGGGAAACACTTCAGGAAATAGGACTGGGCACACACTTCATGAATACGACCCCAAAAGCACGGGCAACCAAAGGAAAAATAAACAAATGGGATTATATCAAACTAAAAAGCTTCTGCACAGCAAAAGAAACAATTAAAAGAGTTAAAAGACAACCAACAGAGTGGGAGAAAATATTTGCAAAATATACATCTGACAAAGGATTAATATCCAGAATATATAAGGAACTCAAACAACTTTACAAGAAGAAAACAAGCAACCCAATTAAAAAATGGGCAAAAGAGCTAAGTAGGCATTTCTCTAAGGAAGATATACAAATGGCCAACAGACATATGAAAAAATGCTCAACATCACTCAGCATCCGGGAAATGCAAATCAAAACCACATTGAGATACCATCTAACCCCAGTTAGGATGGCTAAAATCCAAAAGACTCTGAACGATAAATGCTGGTGAGGCTGCGGAGAAAAAGGAACTCTCATACATTGTTGGTGGGACTGCAAAATGGTGCAGCCTCTATGGAAAATGGTATGGAGGTTCCTTAAACAATTGCAAATAGATCTACCATACGACCCAGCCATCCCAGTGTTGGGAATATACCCAGAGGAATGGAAATCATCAAGTCGAAGGTATACCTGTTCCCCAATGTTCATCGCAGCACTCTTTACAATAGCCAAGAGTTGGAACCAGCCCAAATGCCCATCATCAGATGAGTGGATACGGAAAATGTGGTACATCTACACAATGGAATACTACTCAGCTATAAAAACGAATGAAATACTGCCATTTGCAACAACATGGATGGACCTTGAGAGAATTATATTAAGTGAAACAAGTCAGGCACAGAAAGAGAAATACCACATGTTCTCACTTATTGGTGGGAGCTAAAAATTAATATATAAATTCACACACACACATACACACATACACACACAAACGGGGGGGGGGGAAGAAGATATAACAACCACAATTATTTGAAGTTGATATAACAAACAAACAGAAAGGACATGGTTGGGGGGGAGGGGGGGAGGGAGAAGGGAGGGAGGTTTTGGTGATGGGGAGCATTAATCACCTACAATGTATATCGACAAAATAAAATTTAAAGAAAAAAGAAAAGAAATCATCCAAAGCCGTGACTCATAACCTTTTGGGGGACCCTCTGGATTTCTGGTAAACAAATATTGTTGACAATTGAAATGGGACCGTGAAAGGCCATAGACCCCTTGTTTATGCCTCCTGATATGAAAGCATTTACCCCTAATGCCTGCTTGGAGATAAAACTACATTGGAATTTTCCAAAGAAAGCTCCAACTTACTCAACATGGCAGTTCTCTGAAATATTTGGTTTTGTTCAATAAATTTCAAAGAGAAGATGTTTTCCATGTGAAAAAAACATAGCCAAACAAAATCCAGAGTGTACTCTCACGAGCCCTTAAACTAGTATCTGTCTTCCTGTAGATGCCTAATAGGAGAAATCTCTAAAGCAAGACAGATCTAAGATGTTCGGATATTTGCAAACCAAATCAGCATTGTAAATCAGTAGTAACATCCCGACCAAACTTTATCTCGATTTTCCTCTGAGTGAGTAAGCTAAGATTCTCTCTACTGTGAACAGAAGAATGGGAATGGAGACAAATTACTTTCTGCCAAAAGCATATTCTTTCTGTCTACTTCTGCAATTGAGAGAAAAATCGATAAAAACTATATGGCACAAGTGTTGAAAGCCAGAAAAGGAAAAGATTGTAAAAATAGCATTTTTTTCTTTTTTCACTAACAAAGAATAAACATCTCTGTACCATCTGTAACAAACAAATTCCAAGTATGAAGAAAGAAAGTAAGTTTCAATATTTGCAGAAAAAGTTCAGACTTTAGTATGCTGTTTTAAGAATACAGGCTTTGGAGTCAAACTGCCAACTTTCAAATGATGGCTTCACCTTGTGTGACCTTGTGCATTTGGCACTTGAGTCCTCTGAACCTCAGTTTGTTTCCTGCAAAATGGGATAATATTTATCTGATAGGGCTGTGTGTGGATTAAATGAAATAATCTATGTAAAGTGCTTAGTACTGTATGTGGCGCATTAAGAAAGAATTGAGCAGGACATTACAGAAGAAAAGGGAGAAATTTCTTTCTCTTTTTTTTATTTGAGGCAGATGAAAAAGAATAGGATGACATGTTCCTATGTAGAAACAAAACAAAGAACATTGGTGTGAAAAGTTTTGAGGAAAAATTTCACAGACCTCCAAAGGAAATAAAAGTAAAACCTGGAAAAGAGAGCGAAGAAATTCCCTAATTGTTTGAGCCTGTTTATCTTTTTTCTGTCCTTCTTTCTTTTAGAGGAATTTAAGAGCTGGAGGGTAATAGAGCCAGTCACAGTAGATGACACTTTTGTAGCTATTTGTCTGCTTTCCAAAATGTGCTGTAAGTTTAAAAACATTTTTAGATCTCTCTTTTTTTTTAAAGTAAAATGCTTTTAATAATTTAACTGTAATTTTTTATTGTACACCTCTTTGCAAGATTGTATAGTACACCTCCTTCTTAAGGTTACTGTGATAGCCCAGTGGTATGAGGTACATAAAGCATAAAATATATTGATAACCACAGAAATCTGCTCTGACCAGGTCAGCTAAGTTATAGTGCCTTGGGAAATCTGGGATGAGTCAGTAGTCATGGCCCACATTCTGGAAAATGTTATTGTAAGGCCATTTTAACTTAGAAGCAGACATACTTGCACCAAAATAAAATAACCTAGAATGCTTCTTGTAACACTTACCCTAGATCCCTGCAGGTAGGATGTAACCTAGTAACTATCCCAAATCTATACCTCATGTACAACCAATAGACAAACTGGTATAGTGACTGGGGGGGTGGGGTGGGTCCTCTTCTCTCCTCTTTGATTCTCCCCCTTTTGTGTGATTATAAAATGCTGAATTCTGCTGACATCCTTCGAAGTACAGTCCAAGGCAACCTGGCTATGCTTCTTCTGGGACTGCAGTTCCTTATATATGCTTAAATAACTCCTTGCTATATATACTTGGCCTCAGTTGTTTTTTTTTTTTTTTAGGTAAACCATATTTAAAGTGTAAAATGCCTCACCATCATTGTGTATAGGAAGAAAATGATATAAAAGATAGTGAATCCACAGCATGAGGGCAGGTAGTTTTTAACAGACATGAAAAGTTTAAGGTGTTAGAAGGGTCAACAATAAGATTGATATGTTTGCAGCAAACAGGAAAGACCTTCACTGGTATAGATATTCTTTCCCCCTCTTCAGTGAAGCAAACAGTTTATTGTCGATTTCTACTTTTCTCATTTGTTTCCCTCATTTCCACAAAATGAGGTTCTTTAATCAGCAGCTGCCACGACACCCACCAGCTGGCTTCCAGCCTAAGCTACTCCACATGCAGCCTGCACCACCTTGCCATGTCTGCAGGAAATCTGCAGGCCTGTTAGGACACAGTGGGTCCCTTGTGAGTCACTTTGGCTGCTCTTGCTCCCTGCCGCATGCCAATTAGTCTGCGGCTGCTCTTTCTCTGCAGTCACTGGAACCTGCTCCTGTGTCAGGATCTCTTAGGAGCCATGTGACTGGGAAACCACATGATGCTGATGCCCAGTATCTGTCACCAGCCTGGACCTCAGACGCCCCTGGCAAAACCTACCTGAATCCTTAGAAGGTTATTTTCAGATTAGGATATACAAAACTTAAATATTTTACCAGATAAGAAAGCAACTAGTTTTATGTTGAAGGGGAGATTATAAAGGAATTATTAAAAGGAAATCAGGTTTCTATGAGTTCCAAAAGCTGCGTTAGCACTATACATTTCTATTTTCTGAAACTGTTCTGCTTTATTCTTCGTGTTGTAATGCAAAGAATTTAAATGAATTGCTGCAGGATGTTTGTGGCATTGGTTTAACTCAAGCTGCAAACTGCAAATGGCACTGTATTTCTAACATTGCTGTAATAAAGTGAGGAGAACTGAGTAGCTGGAGCAGGTGTGGAAGATGTTCAGGGATTTGGGACCCAGAGGCAGGACTTTAAAGAGCTGCTGAAATTTCCAAACGTACTCAGCAAAATGCCCTTGGAGTCACTTTTCAAAGCAACCTTGTGTCAGCGCTCATCTGGGGTGGCTCTTTGTGAGAGGACACTGCTCTCCCACATATCATGGACTTCCCCTCAAACAAATCTGGTTGTGGAAGAAAGTCTCCCAAATCAACCAGTCCCTTCATTTCAGACCATTCATCTTACGACAGGTGGAATCACACTGCCAACGCTATCGTGGTGTGTTTGCAAACTACCTTCTATGTAAAAACATTGGCAAAAATATTCAGGGGTCCAAAGAGGTTAACATCTCAAGGCACAAGTTTAACTCCTAACATGTGCCCAGCTTTCGTCAGAATCATTCTCTTTCCAACCCTATTTCTTCCTGTTAACAATGGACCCTCCTCAAGACCCCAAACCTCAATGGCAACCACCCCAACAGCCCGTGCTAGCAGATGCCGACAGGAGGTTTACCTGACTCCCTCAGAACAGAGAGCCCCTGGAAATGATCCTCACCCTTACTTGCCTGAGGAGGGGTGCTTGTCCGGGTGTCGTTCTGATTTTCTTTCCACCACCAACCCCCAATACCCATTTCTCCCCCTTTTAAAGAAAGGCACACCTTTCGCACATCCTGAACTTATTTTTATTTTATTGTTTTGGTGGCTGGCCGGTACAGAGATCCGAACCCTTGACATTGGTGTTCTAACACCACGCTGTAACCAAGTGAGCTAACTGGCCGGCACACACCCTGAATTTAACAATGACCCCTTGACCCCTCCCAGAGTGCCAGAAAAATGTACAATTCAAAACGTCGGTGCTGTCTGGCCAGGGTGGAGTAACAGGGACCAGATGTATCCTCTGCGTGATACAGCCTCCCAAAAGACAAAACACGAGGGCACTTTGAAAAGATTGTGGAAGAATGCAGTTGAAAGTTAATACGAATCTTTCCATGAGCTTTTTTGAAGTACCTGCATACCTGAAAAAACAGTTTTCAAGACACTGGACCTGAGGCACCGAAGGACCTGCCTGCGAGGGTTTCTAGGCTGCGGTGTAGGGAGGTGAATTAAGGCCTGAGCTGAGGAGGTGAAGCTGAGACTCCAGAAACCCAAGACAGCTAGAGCTCACAGGGCAGAGGAGCAGACAAGAGAGAGCTGCACAGAGAGAGAACTCCAGAGATCTGCAGAGGGGCCCCTTTGAGAATTCATCACATGAGTGTGAGGAAACTACCAGGAAAGAACCATCGAGAGAATTAGAGGGAACAGACTGGTGCTCGTGCGGGACCAGGAACGATGCCTGTTCCCACCGACCAGACTGGAAACACTCATCACACACAGGGCACTGGGTAAAGTCCTCAGGGAGACCTTGCCTCAGTGGTGAGGAATGACTAGTCGTAGACTGAGCACTGTTCCAGAACTGCCTAACAAATCATAAAAATAAGACCCCCAAACATTGAACTATTTCAAGTAACTTAATAGCTTTGTAGAACAAAGCTCAAGAAAATCTATAGGAATACATAAACTTCTATCATCCAACAAGGGGCTGGCATCCAATCAAAGACTACCAGGCATGTGTAGAGGCAAGAACACACAACCCACAATGCAGAGAATAATCAGTCAATTAAAATAACCCAGAACTAACCCAGATGTTAGAATTAGCAGAGAAAGATGTTGAAACAGTTATTATCAATCAAAAGCATGAACAAGAATATTCCTAGCAGCTTTATTCATAATAGCTAAAAACTGAAAACAGCCTAGGTGTTCATACAGGAAAATAAGCAGACTACTTCGCAATACAAAAAGATTCTCTAAGAAATGCAACATTAACGAATCTCAAAAACGTTATGCTAAGTGAAAAACACCAAACATAAAAAATGTACATACCATATGATTCCACTTATTTGAAATTCTCAAATAGGCAAAATTAATTTATGATGATAGAAATCGGATTAATGGTTGCTTCTGGAATGAGGGGATCAACTGAGAAAGAGCACAGGGAACTTTTAGGGTGTAAATATTCTCTGTATTGATAGGGGTGTATGCATTGTAAAAATGGATCAAACTACAAAGTCTGCATTTCATGCAATAAAAATTCTTGTTGAAAATTTTAATAATCCAATAGAAAACTAGGCACTTTATGTAAAAGCAAATCAGGCCAATAATGAACATATGAAAATATGCTTAGTATCATCAGGATTCATGACAAAATAAATTAAAACCACAGAAGGTTACCATTGTGCATCTGCTAAATTGGTGATATTTTAAAATCTGACAGTATCTGACACCATTTGATCACATACTCTGCTGGTGCAATACACACTGGAGCAACCACTTGGGCAAACATTTTGGAATAAAAGGTAGTGAAGAAATCCATTCTCTGTGCCCTGAAATGCCACTCCTAGAAATATTTCTTTTAAAAAGTCTTGAAAATCAGAGTCTTGGGGGTCTTATAACAACACTATGATAACAAAGATCTGAAAACCTGAATGTTTATTTATAGGGTTATGGATAAACAGTGATAGAGACAAACACGAGTTGAATCCATTCATAAGTAAGTGGAATTTAATGAATTTCAGCTACATGAATAATATAGATGAATCTCAGGTGTGTAACTTTGAGAGGGAAAAGCAAATACCTACAATATGATTACATCTGTACATATTTCAAGAACATGCAAAACTAAACGGTGTGATGTTTAGAGATTCAAAGATGTGGTAAAACAAAAAGACAAGAAAGGGAACAATGAACACAATTCTAAACCATGAGGTTTGAGAAGAGAACAGGATTGGGGGAATGGCACATAATACAAAGGTATTCATTGTAGTCATTCTTCAAACCTTATATATATTCTACTTTATATATAACCTTATATATTCTACTAAAGAACCTTCTTGTCCATCTAATACTTATTACAAAATTTAGTAAAAAATTGAACAAAAAAGAATATAGAAAGGTAGACCAGAGAATGTGAGATAAAATGCTATATAGGTAATTTTATCATCAAAGACAACCTAAAAATCTTTATAAAACTCAATTGTAAATCTGCCAAGTTCTTAATGTGGAAATTTCTCATTTAGAATTATACAATTACCATGTGATAAAGACAGAACTGAACGACTGTTAGTGAATAATGTTGTTTATAAAACAATGCACCCAGATAAATGTCAAGATATTATAAAAAGTATTATTTATTACCAGCTCATAGTTAATTGAATGCCCTGTGGAGGCAAGATGCTCTGGTATAAAGGTTTTTGTCATCTCTATAAAGATACTCATTTGATCTGCTGTTTCACAACAGTTGATTAGGTGCAGGTAGAAAGCATCTTCCTTATATAATCTTTCAAAGTCATCAGAAGTTAACAGGGAATGACTTCCAGGGGGGAAAAACAGCATTTTAAAAAACCTAATATTCAAATTCAAAACGTTATTCCTTTCCTTCTGAATATTAACGTGTCTTCAGTGTATTCTTTATGTGTATAAACATGCAAGTGAAATCTGGAGGAGCAGCATCTGAATCCAGATAATAGGTTGCCCGTGAAGGGAGACCAATTCCATTCTGACATTTGAACCTTTTGCAAGAATAAAGTCATCACATGCAGACCTATGTAGACTCAGGATTTCACAGCCTGACTGAGTTGGCAAGTATTGACCCCAAAGAAGGAGAAAAACCATGTACTGTGCTCTGGTTTAACTAACACTGCTCCAGAAAAACACACAGCACAGTCTCCCAACCCAGCCCCACAAGCCTGGGACAGCCGCTGCCTGCACTTGGGGCTGCTTGGCAAGGGGCAGGTGGAATACAGCAGGTGAGGGCTGCGAGGGGAGAAGCAGTCTGTCTTGTGAAATTACCCCAGATTTCTGCCCTAATCTCTGACTGTTCAATTTTGATATTTTTGATATTTTTACTATAATTCAAAAGCAATTAACATGAAAACTGTTTTCAGAGACATATGGGATATCTAATACATTATTTATTCTGTTAGTAACAAGAATTCTAATACCGCCAGAATCTTCATATAAACTCAGAGAAGCTCTCCCTAGACTTGTAATGAAGCTTCTTCCACCTACTCCTGATCCTGTCAACTCAAGAGGGAACGAATCATGTGGCCAAGACAGGAATGAAAACAGAGATATGGCCAACTCTGTTCTCCCGTGGGGGAAACCAACCCTCGTTGCTCTTCAGGCATATTCGGAACCCACGCTCTCTCTGCTCTGCACACGCTACAAACTTTGCAATGATTTTTCAAACCACGGAAGCATTTATTCCACAAAATTCTAAAAATTGCATCCTGGTTAAGTGTTGGGCATTTCAACATAGTGTTTCCAAGCTACACTAGAATCATCATGAGTGTGAACAGTGTGTAAAGAAACAGCCCTCAGAACAGATCAAAAAAAGCTAGAAAGTCAAATCACTTAAGTCAATATCCCCAAATAGAAACATTTGAAGACGGAAAGTTTTTTCTAATGAGAAATTAAATGTAGACTTAAAAGATTATCCCTTTCCAAAAATCTACTTACCATTGTAATTAGTAACGAATGTATTAAGGAGACAATAATGTAGGTAAACATGATAACAGGACAGCAGGCAAACTTCTCTGCAACCTTCTGGGAGGCACTGCAGAGCACAGCAGGGGTGTGACACTGCTGCTCTTCCTAATTAGGCAAAGATTATTGCTAAATGCTGTTAAATTGCATAAAATATCCATATACAGCAAGGAGCCCATAACACATAATGTCACAGGAGCTCTGCATCTGAAGAAATCTGCTGTCTCATTAATTGTGTGTGCTGTCGCACTGCACGATGGAAGCAAAAGGGAAGACAAAGAGGAAAAAGGTTTGGTGCCAAGGCTCCAGACCAGTCTCTGAAACATCAAATTTGAGAGTTTGCACGTTGTATATGCAGCTGTGGATTACAGTAAAACAAGAGCCCCCAAATCACAATTTGGGGAGTGTAACAATCAAAACGATTTATAAGAGCATTTATCACTTTCCATTCAAATTGCCAGTTTTAAGTAGAGCATTGCCAGACCAGTTCAAGGGTAGAAAGCCTTTTAATAGAAGATTTATCAAGATTCTAGAGGCTTCATCACAGAAACAAAGTAGTTTCTTGTGGAAAGTACAGGGCACACAGTAAGAAAATGGCACAACGTAGTAACCTTAAATGCCAGGCTTCATTTTTCAGATCCAGCCCCTAATCAGCCGGATTAGAGAGTAAGACTCCAGGAGGAAGAAGGGAGTGCAGGCAGCTGCTCAGAGGCTGTTGAGGCTTGGACAGAAACGACTGAAAATGGAGCAGACACTGAGTCCAGGTGGAGGCCGAAAACCTCAATAATAACAACGGACGTGTCTGAAATTGGAAAAAGTTGGAAAGGGCCATAAAAATCATGCAAAGTACTCAATTTACAAATCAGAAAAAAAGAACAGTGAAGGGATTAATTGAGTTCTAATCCTTTGAACTTTGACTTGAATTTTCTTTTCTTACTCCAAGTCCTGCATATCCACTTTTTAAATCCATTCCAGTCCAGCAAAGCATGGACTCTGGGAGTCAAACTACGAAAGTTCACAACCAGACCACTCTACTTGCTGGTGTGGGGCCTTGATAAAGTTACTTAAACTCTCTGTCTCTTAGTGATTTTTTTTTTAAAGCTGTAAAATAATAATACCAAAATTTATAGGGTTCTTGTGAGGATTAAATGAGTAAATGTAGAGAAAGTGCTTATATGGCATTAGATATATAGTATTGTGATCTATAAGAGTTAGCGATTATTATCTTTAATATGGCTGTTAATTATGGGAACATAAAGAGGAAAATGGCAGGAAGAGAAACTATGATTCTAAACAATGCTTTCAATTCTAAAAGTGGTAGTGGAGGCTGCTCCACCAATAATGTCAATGCATAAAAATGTAGCAATTCTTTAATTTAATTCATTACAGTTGCATGGAGATCAGAAATTATTCTCTTCCTGACCCAAAGCTACAGACATTTATTAAGTGATCACTGCAGATTCAAGGTCAGGGGATGGGGGAAGGGAAGGGAAATAAATTGTTAGTGTAAGACCAAAGATAGCAGTTGTACGAAGCAGTGGGGAAAGTCTTCTGGAATATGCTTCTGCCACCAAGATCATTGATTAGTTAAGGATTGTGTTGTTGGTGGCTTTAGTTGAGAGATTAGTGATGACGGTATTTCCTAGGAGAAATTTCAGTAGAGGTCATGAAGCTGCCAGAATCAATGGCCTTCTGCTATGTTAATTAGTTTGATTGTGGTAATCATTTCACAGTGTATACATATATCAAAACACCATGTTGTATATCTTACACATATACAATTTTTGTCAATTATACCTCAATAAATCTGGGGGAAAGAAAAGATGGCATTGCATCAATTACATTACCTTGCGTGCATTTTGAAGACCCATTTTGGTGTCAAATGTTCTTTTATTTGAACAACAATTATCATAATCTAAATATTTCATTATATGACAATTATCATTCAAGAGTTTCTATTATCTGTCGTTGGTGTTAGAAAACTGGAGTACAAATCACTGTATTTAAAAAGAAATTTACATGCGAGAAAATTTTACAGACAGGTCTAAGCTATCGCCAGGTATGCCAGGCTGTTAATTAAAGTCAGCACCCAGTTAAATATTGGCGCTCATGAAAACCTACTAAAAATAATTCCGAAGCTTTCATTTTTGGAGTATACTTTGTTATAATTTAATATTCCAACAACTATTCATCTCTTAAAAGTTAAATACAAGTCATGTGTAAATTCAAACAAACAAAAGAATCAGTGCCTTCCTTTGAACCTAATTCCCTTGATCTCCACCAACTATAAAAATGTCTGCACATATATACCTCTCCCTGGGAGTACAGATTTTGCAGTGCTTTTATGGCATGATACTGTGGCTTTCCAGTTTCTTCAGAGAGCAACAGAAACTTCTTTGCTCTTTACCTCTAGCCAGCCTAGTCTTCTCCCATACAGACGGCTCTGGATCACCTTCCAAGCCGAATAAGCATGTGCTTAGGACACCAGCAATGCAAACCCTATTCTACCCTGACTCACCTCCCCAAATGAGAAAAGTTCAACTCAATGGACATATCCATAAGTTTACAATCAAATAAATCGAGGAAAGCTACTTTAATTTCAGATTTCGGGTAGGTATTGTATTATTTTGGAAAACAAAATATTTTCCACTCTTTATGCCTTTTATTTCTTTTCCTTATCTAAGAAATCACTTTTCCTTATGCTAAGAAAAAGTAAAATGTTACTTGGAATTACACATGGGGGACATCCAATGGCCATAGATGGCTCCAATCATTCTGAATCACTAGTGATTCCTCCAGTGTAATGTTCTCTCAACGTTATGACTTCTTTTTTTTTAAAACATGTAGCACACAGCTTAAGTGTCCTTACTCACATTTTTCACCTGGAAAATTGCAACTCATTCAAAATTCAGGAATTCCTCCTTTAATTCTCCAAACCCCACTCACTCTTGAGTTAGATACTGAGTCAGTTATCAAGGTATAGCCTCTCAACTTAATGTGTACTTTCACTGTCCTGATCTTGATTTTTGTAGCCGGACCCTGTAAATATTTGTCACCTGGCACGATGCTCACCTTTGTCAGTAGAGGGCGCCAGAGAGACATTGCAGGAGGAGGGGGCGCTTTTTCTGCTGCTGTGTGCTTGCCTTTTTCTTGCTCCTGTAGCACTAGACGGCGAGCAGGATACCCAGTGGAGCTCGTTCTCAGAGCTTTTTTAGAAGCACCCATGAGTGGCTTCTTGGCACGTTTTGTCAGCACCCCATGGGTGTTTTTCTGCTTCCAAACCCTAGCCAGTCATATTTCAGTGAACTCCTCTGCCATCCAGTGGACCTATAGACTTACCTTCTCCAGTGGGTTATGAATCTTAGCCTTGGATGGAGGGCTCTCTTCCGAATTTGTTCCTGGCTTGGGTGCTCTGCTTCAGCCCTAGGGTTAGTAGCTGCTATATAGCTGCTATACCTATATTGTTTAGAGTTCTCTTAACTCCTTACAGCTACCCCCCCCCCCCACTAGTTAATTCTTTACATTGAATTTTCCCTTTTCAAATTACCTTGTGGTTTCTGTCTTCTGATTGGACTCTGGCTGATGCAGATATCTTGTTCACTGACTCTAGTTGCACTCTGTCCTTACCCCCAAAATAGCCCTAATTAAGCTATTTTGCCTAATTAAGCCCTAATTAAGCCCTGCCTGTTTATGCCTCATCCCCTGTTAAGATTGGGAATTCCATGCCAGACATCTCTCTTTTTCTCCTCCAGGTTTCTCTGCACCCTTCCCCACACTGCCCAAAGACTGGCCATCCTCATGTTCATCAATGGGTTCTCATGCTTTTAGTTTGATTCCCATTGGGAACCTTGACAGCAAATTGTAGAGAGGTAGGAACATGATGCTAGGGCATTTATTTCTCTGTTCATCGCCCCTCTCAAAACAACATTCTCTACACGAACTTCTTCCAGGTTGTAGTAACCATTCCCTGACCATTGCCCTTTGTACCTAGGAGAGAAAATAGCTCTTCTGTTGTTGTTCATGGGGTTATTGCACTATCCCTTAGGGTACACCTATAAGCCCTTCCAATTCAAGTGTCTAAACATCCCTTTGTCAATAAACCTTCCAATTATCCTAATTTGAGTACATTTTCTTTCTTGTGATTCTGCTCCATACACTGTGTCTCTATTCACTTATTGGAAAATACTTTTTGCCTATCTACTAGGCTCGAGACACTATTCTAAGCACTCACTATTCTAGGCACTTAGGGGGAAGACGAGAGAGGAGAGAGAGAGAGAGAGAGAGAGAGAGAGAGAAAGAGATCGATCCCTGCACTAGTGAAATGGACATTCTGAACCTAGTCCAACTTCTAGGAAGAGCAGATGCTATTTGAACCAATGATATATTCATCTTTTTATTAATTTCTTAAAATTCAATAATATATTAAAAGTTCTTGCCAGGTGAGTGAGCAAAAGACTACTGGCAACCTACAGAAGATACTACTGAAGGTACTAGGAAGAAGATAGGCAATAAGCCACACAAGAGAGCATTCCTTCAGCCAGTGACAACAGCCCCATAGAAGGGTGCAGCAGTAACAAGAGCTATACATTTTTTAACGTAAATCTATTTTTTTCATTGAATAAATTTAAAGACTCCTACAACATTTTACCTGAAAAAGTGAGATCTTAAAAATAAACATAGAAAAGCGGGTTTTTCAGCTTTTCCAGAGAACAAATCATTGTAAAAGTCATAACTGTCAGTTAGGATGGCTAAAATCCAAAAGACTATGAACGATAAATGCTGGCGAGGCTGCGGAGAAAAAGGAACTCTCATACATTGTTGGTGGGACTTCAAAATGGTGCAGCCTCTATGGAAAATGGTATGGAGGTTCCTCAAACAATTGCAAATAGATCTACCATACGACCCAGCCATCCCACTGTTGGGAATATACCCAGAGGAATGGAAATCATCAAGTCGAAGGTATACCTGTTCCCCAATGTTCATCGCAGCACTCTTTACAATAGCCAAGAGTTGGAACCAGCCCAAATGCCCATCATCAGATGAGTGGATACGGAAAATGTGGTACATCTACACAATGGAATACTACTCAGCTATAAAAACGAATGAAATACTGCCATTTGCAACAACATGGATGGACCTTGAGAGAATTATATTAAGTGAAACAAGTCAGGCACAGAAAGAGAAATACCACATGTTCTCACTTATTGGAGGGAGCTAAAAATTAATATATAAATTCACACACACACATACACACACACACACACAAACCGGGGGGGGGGGGGGAGAAGATATAACAACCACAATTATTTGAAGTTGATACAACAAGCAAACAGAAAGGACATTGTTGGGGGGAGGGGGGAGGGAGAAGGGAGGGAGGTTTTGGTGATGGGGAGCAATAATCAGCTACAATGTATATCGACATAATAAAATTAAAAAAAAAAAAAAGTCATAACTGTCATCTTCTGATTAAGAACTATCTCACACACAAATATCCTGGCTGGATTTTAAAATGGTATTTTATGAGGGCCGAGCCCGTGGCGCACTTGGTAGAGTGCTGCGCTGGGAGCGCGGCACGCTCCCACCGTGGGTTCGGATCCTGTATAAGAATGACTGGTGCACTCACTGGCTGAGTGCTGGTCACAAAAAAAATAAATAAATAAAAATAAAATAAAATGGTATTTTATGGAAAACAGTCACATTTCTTAGGAGGAAAATGGATTAAGTTAAATGTCTTATTAATAAGATGCCACTTAAAGTTTTGAGCTCTAGTACCTTGCAAAGCTATCTCTTCACATTGGTCTGATATTTTCATCAAATAATGCCCATGCCAAGAGACCAGAAGAGTCTACTATATTCTGTCTGACTTGTCCTTTAAAAGAAAGCAAAGTCAGATTTACCACAAGCAAGCAGGGATTCTATTCAGACCATCTGTGAGAAAGAGCACCAGAGGATGACAGCATTGCTATCTGCAGTAGACGATGGTGGGTATCAACACCAAGGGAACTTAATTGTTTCTTGATGCCAGCACAGGTTTTTAACCTGCTCTTTTCCAAGCTGTTCTAGATTAGAATAAATGCTCATATTTAAAAGGGTCAGTAAAATCAATAATAGTGATTCTTAGGTTCCAACATGTCAATGGTCAAATGTGTATAGATTCATTTAGCGCAAAGTTTGGGATACCCAAGACCACTCTCACTTCTGACACCAACTGCAAGTTAAGGTCCCCAAGATCACCTTCAGTTTCAATAATTCTCACTGAAAGGAAACTTAATGCATTCATGGTGAGAGTTTATTACAGTGAAAGACAGAGATTAAAATCATCTAAGGGAAGAGGTGTGCACGGGACAAAATCCAGGAAACTCCACACATGGAGCTTCCCAGTGGGGTCACGGACAATGTTAACTCTCCCATCAATGATTATGCCAATAGGCACAGAGTATTGCCAACCAAGAAAGCTCACTTGAGCCTTGGTGTCCAGCTTTTTATTGGGGCTCAGTCACATGGACATGGGTGGCTGCCCATGTGGCTGACCTCAGTCTCCAGCCCCTCCAGGGGTAAAGCTGATATTGTGTGACTTAAAGCCCTCAACATACACCACATCATTAGACCATCTGGCTTGGCCCAAGGCCCCCAGTAAACAAAGACACTCTTATGAGGCCAGAAGCCAAGGGCAAAGGTCATACCTCTCTTTGGGTAATATTAAGTTCCTTACATTTGGGGATTTAAAAAGAGCAGCAATCACAATTGGAAATTCCATTTAGTGTTATTCCTAAAGGAAAAAACAAAACCCGTTAACATCCCATTTTTGTTATTGTTAGCATGATTTCCTTTTAATTTCCAGATTTATGCTGGGTAGAGTAGCACAAAATGTCTACGTCTATTTTCTAAAAGCAAGACAAAAAGATTCTCACAGAGAAGAGTCTTGGTATATTTTTAGACCTTAAGGCCCATCTCCATCAGTAACAGATGACATAGAAGTAGATTTTTACATGTCCCTGAGGAGTATCAGAATTGGGACTTGGGGGAAGGAGTCTACACAAGCTAAAGGTGATGTACTTTCTGCAGTTTTCTATCAGTGAACTCTGGTTTCCATTTAAAGGTAAATCAATTCAATAAAGACTGAAAAGAGTCAAATGGTAGCCAACAGTCTAGCAAAGAGAATTTTCTAACACAATAAAATGATAAAAGAATAGCAAATAAGTATCAAATTCTTGAAACAAAGAAAAGAAAACCCAGGGAAACATTTAAGTACATGTAACTGTTCAAAAATGCCTGCTCCTTGTGCAATCAAAAGCTTTTAAGATGATATGGTAAAGATTTTTTATTCTTATTTATTGGAATCAAGTCAAATATTCAATGTCAATATATATAAAAAAATTTCAGGCTTGGCATCGAGTCCAGTGAAAGTCCTTTAAGAAAAATAAAATGCTATTTAATAGTTCTATATAGTAAAATTATATATTCACATTAACCTCTGCATTTTATTTAAGGGCGTTCGGCACACAGTCAACCTAATTCTTCAACGGGGAGTGTCAACTCCCCTATTCTCCTGGCATGTTCCTTCTATTTTTCTCCTTTGCTATAGTTTTTCATTTAATTTCTCTTGAGTAGGATCATCAGGATGACCAAGCACTTGTTTCTAATGTTCATAAGCTAAGATGTGTGTTGGAATTTTGTGCTGGAATTGTTTTCTTTCATGATTTAATGTTAGTCAATCAGTCGGTATTTATTAAATTTGGGCTTTGTGCACATACAATGCTAAGCGCGGCTGGGGTTGCATGAATGGCTAAGAATACAAGGTAGCAAAAGATAATGGTAAAATAAGTCAACCAGTTATTGATAATATTGGCATTCAGATAAGGAGCAACTGGCTTGGTTTGGGTGACCAGGAACAGTATTCAATCTTCAGAAAGAAATTATTCAATGGAAGGAGAAAAGTATATGCGTGTCAGACATTTCAGGAAAACCATGGCAAACAGAAAGCCCAAGGTATTTTTCAGCAGCAGTGAGGAGAATGTTTGACTGGATCAAAATGCTGAAGAAGGAAACCACTGAGATATAAGTCCATAAAGGTGGGCACGAAGCCAATGAGAGTCTACACATTCCAAAAGAACACAGATCAGGGGTGTCAGAGCTTAAGCTGTAAAACCAGGCAGATCCTATTTCCGATCCCATTTCTGCCACCATTAGCCTTGGGTTTCCCATCTGTAATATGAGGTAATAATGGTTACCTACCTCAGAGTGTTTATGTAAGTAATAGATGGAGAAACTCCTATCACAATGTTTAGTACACTTCAAGGGATTTAAAAAATGTTTGTTCCTATTATTAGCTACACTAGAGGGTCTTGGTGTAGTGACATGAAGAATCACTCATTTGGGAAACAATGCCCCTCACCCTGTCCAGCGGGAGGAAGCCACTTTTCCTACACTGCTTTTATGCACCTTTCTCAATGCAGTTTAAAGCCAGTCCAGCAATGCAAATTTGATCTGGTCTGCTCTTACCCAGCCACATCATTCCATCATACCCAAGGACTCCAGGCTCAAGCCCCCCACCTCTGTACTCATCTATAGGTTCCCAGTAATGCTTTGGCACCTTCTCTTATATATGCTGAGCTGCACAGTCCAATGACCATGGGCCTAGGGGTCAAGGAAGGCCTGGATTCAAGTTCTTATGATAAATATTAGTTGGAAAAATTATTGTCTTAGTCCCAATTTTCTTATATTAAAAAAAAATGTAAATAATAAAAGCAATTTGTGTACGTTGCTGTGAGGCTTACATGAGATAAGTAAGCAAAAGTGTGTCACCAAAAGAGGGCCAGGCACACAGTGGCCAAGCTACAAATGTACTGACAAGCCAGTCAGAGCCCGCTTCATGCCAGGCACTGGGTGTTACTGACTTTAATCATCATGCAGCCCTGTGGGACAGATGCTCTTAGCAGTCCCATTGCACACACGAGGAGGTTTAGCAAGGTTAAGTCACTTGCTGAGTCACAAATGGCGTGGGCGGCAGAGCCACCTCTGAACCAGGCCGTCTGACTCCAAGATTCTATCCCGTCTCTCCTACTCCACCTCTCAGAGCCCCCGGGAGTGGGCGGGACTGCGTGGGCCACTGTCAGCTCCCCCGGGGCCTCCCTGACCTCACTGACATGCACAAGGGGATGCCTTTGGTCAACACAAAAGCCTGATCAAGGGGAAATCCTTTGTGTTCTCCAGGGAGTCGTTTACTTCTGAGCCTGTGTTTTATCCTTCAAATCAGGAGCTGCAGCCGTTGCTAGGGGTATAGAGAGGCCGCGAGAGCCAGACTGAGGTCCCAGCTGTTCACCCCACGTGTATCTCTTTTCCTTCCAGAGGAACGCATTTTGGTCAAAATTACCATCTTCTGAGCACATCTGCCTCCTCTCTCCGCTGGCTGTGACCTGACAACATTTGCAATCAGGTTGTTTTTATGCCTCAGTGTGAGCCCGAACTGCTATGAGCAGTTTTCTCAAACCTCGCTCTCCATCAGCCATTCCCTCAGTTTCTGTGCCAACAGTAACCTTTCTGTCCTCAACACCTCCTGTTTTTTTTTCACTTATTTCAGTATTGCTCTGCTCACTCTATAGTCTGCCCTGGGGAGTTTCCCATTTTTTTTTTTTTTTTTTTGCTTTGAAAAATCAAGGCGTTTTATTTTTCATTGCTATTTACACAGAACACTGAGGTCCTTGAAGATGTTTGTTTATTTTATTTTGATGGCAAGCATTCAGCATTAATCAGGGAAAATAAATTCAACTTGCCTCTGAGAGCCAGGCTCCAATCTTAGTGCCTTTTTATTCTGGGAAGACCTGCTGTTCTTTTATTCTACTTAAGTTCATAACATGTTTTAATGTATGTGTTGATACAATTGCTGCCTCACCACGCCGCCGACAGCTATCTGTTTAAACTGGGATTCACTCTGCTGATCCAGGATGACGTTCTGTCTTTTTACTCTTCCACATGCCTCCTGTACTTTGAGAGCGAGCGAGTGTGATTCCCATAGGGATGTTATACTTACTCTCAAACACCCAGCTGAGTTGGCTTCTGTTTTATAAGGTCACGTGCCTTTGCTAACTGAGGAAGAGCTGCAGGGACCTGGTTTTTCCACTGGGTTTTAGGAGATACAGAGTATTTTTCACAAGAATGAGCCCTTGACCCCTTCCCGGGATATCAGTCCTTCCCACCTGCCTCACATATTTGTCACGTCCTTCGTTTGGATTGCCTCAGTGAGCCAATGGGTGACCTGTACCAACAAGCTGGGAGAACGTCAGCTTTCTTGACAATTGTAAACATCAAACAGAAACTGTACCAGGAATCACATTATAGAAATATCTGACAAATCAGTCTTTCAGAATATACCTCATTCCTCACGCTATTCATGTTGAAATGCCACTACCAAGTTTTCACGAATTTAATTTTTTATTATAATTTTATTTTACTTTAATTTCAGTAGTTGGTAGTTTTTAATTTTATTTTATCCTTTCTTTTTTAAACAACAGAAGCATTTATAATAGATATTTCTAGCAATGAAGAATCCTTCTGCCTTTAGGTATTTAGTGGTGCAGTCATAATCATTTTAAATGGTACTGTGGTTATGGGGATTACTTGGTACCTCTGGGGTTATTTCAATTCTGTGTAAACATAGAACAAATTTTGGTGCATCTGTTTGTGTGAACTCTGCTTAGAGACAGGACTCGGCTCCTATCACAAGCATTAGTCTATTTCAAGTTAGTTAAAAATGACTAATAGTTAAATAACCAGTTATATCACAACTGTGGTCCCATTAAATTCCAGAATAAAGTTGAGCCAGAATTTAGTAGGCAGAGATACAGCCCATGACAGTAGGAAAAAGCACCTCCCACTCAAAAGCCTAGCCTCTAGTAAATGGGGAATAACCCTCAACGTTGTGCAAGTAGATATCATTTTTAGATGAAGATTCTGATCTCTGCAGATTTCTCTTTGCATAAAGGCATAAATCAAATTAGTTCAAAGTGGGGCTCTGGAGCCAGGACACTAATTTTCAGTTTCATGATTTGCTAACAGTGTCAACTCCAGAAGGTTAGTGTGAAGAGTAAGTGAATTAATATACAAAAAACACAATGGTGTTTGACATCATAATTACTCAATAAATATGAATATTATCTATTATTTATTATTGCTAATTATATGCAACATCCCTAAAAATTCCTGGGGGTCTTTTAAGAATTCAGGTGTAAAGTACATACACGTGATGTATATTTAAAGGTATCATTCAATCAATTTTGATAAATGCACATGAAGACACAGAACATTTCTATCACTCCCTTTTCCTTTATCCAGATAACATTTCCAAGACACAACTAATCGTATAATTTCTATAACTATAGGTTAGTTTTTGTCGCTTGTAGAATTTCATATAAATCAAATCATATAGTATGAACTCTTTTGTTCTTGACTTCTTTCACTTAAAAATTTTTGAGATTTATCTATGCTGTTGTAACAGTTGCATACAATTATTATTATTAGGTCTTTTTTTATTAGTGAGCAGTATCTCATTTATGAATATACAAGGTCAATGAACATCTGGGTTGTTTCTGGTTTGGGGCTACAATAAATAAAGCTATTATAAAAATTTATTTACAGAGATTTTATAGACATGCTTCGTCTTCTCTTGGATAGTTACCTAAACATAGAATTGTTGGGTCTTACGGTAAAGGCATACTTAACTTTTAAATAAGTTGCCAAATGGTTTTACAAAGTGTTTGTGCTATTTTATATTCCCATCAATAGCATATGAAAATTCCAGTACCTTTAAATTCTCTCCGACATTTGAAATTGTTGGTCTTTTAAATTTTATCCCGTCTGATGCTTATATAATGATATCTCATTGTGGTATTAATTTGAATTTCTCTAATGACTAATGATTTTTAGCACTTTATCATGTGTTTATTGGCCATTTGTTTTATTTTTTTGTGAAGTGTATGTTCTAGTCTTTTGCCCATTTAAAAAATTTTTTTTCTTTTTTATTATGGAGTTGAAGGAGTTCTTTATATGTTATGTATAAAAGTCCTTTGTCAGATGTATGTGTTGCTCATATTTTCTCACAATCTATGGCTTATCTATTGATTTATTTGGTGGTGTTTTTTTGAAAAGCCAAAATTTTAAATTTTGGTGAAGACATCACTTTTTTTCTTTTATGGTTTAGCTTTCTGTGTCCTGTCTAAGAAGTATTTGCCTGTTATAAGTTTGCAAAGATATATTTTTTTAAGTTTTCATTCATTAGCTCTATTGCTTTACTTTTTACGTTTAGTTACATGGCACAATTTGAGGTGATTTTCTATGTGTGGAGTGACGTAGGGGTTAAGGGTTTTTTTTGGTTTGTTTGTTTGTTTTGTTTTTTTGATATTCAGTATTCTAGCATATTTGTTGAAGAGATTTTCCTTTGCCCTTTGGGTTGCTTTAGTGCCCTTGTTGAAAATTATTTGACTGTATATTTGGGCTTATTTCTAGACTCTCCATTCCGTCTAATTGATCTGTTTGTCCTGTTTTGGATAATGTAGCTTTAGTAAATTTTGAAGTCAGGTAAGGTAAATCCTTCAACTTTTTCTTCTTTTTGAAGATTGTCTCAGCTATTTTTGGTCTTTTGCCTTCTCAAATATTTTTAAATAAAAGTTTTATCTTAGAATAGTTTGAATAGTTTTAGATTTACAGAAAAATTGCAAAGATAGTGAAAAGACTTTTCACATATTCCATGCCTCATTTCCCTATTGTTAACATCTTACATTAATGTGATAATTTGTCACAACTAATGAGCCAGTATCAACACATTATTATTGAAGTCCATACTTTACTCAGATTTCCTTTGTTTTTACCTAATGTCATTTTTCTGTTCCAAATACCATTCAGGAAATCACATTACACTTAGCTGTCATGTCTTCTTAGGCTCTTCTAGACAGTGATAATTTCTTAGGCTTTCCATGTTTTTGATGACTGGCAGTTTTGAGGGGTATGGATTAGGTATTATGTAGAATGTCTCCCAACTGGGGTTTGTCTGATGTTTTGCTTGTTACTAGAGTGGATTTGTGGCTTTTTGGGAGAAAGACCACAGAGTTGAAGTGCCATTTTCATCACATCACACGAAGGGCGCATGCTATCAGAGTGACATCACTGCTGATGTTCACCTTGATTTTCCGGCTGAGGTAGTATTTGTCAGGTTTCTACATGGTAAAGTCATCCTTCCCCTTCCCTCTTTTCCACACTGTAGGAAGTCACTGTGCACAGCCCACACTTAAGGGATGGAGAAGTGGTAAGTGCTGCCTGACAGGGAAGTATGTACATAAATTATTCAAAATTATTCTGCACTGGATATTTGTCTTTCTCCTATTTATTTACTCATGGATGTATGTACATGCGTATGTATGTATGTTCTCAGTCATTATCTACATTATTTGGAATTCTATGGAATTTTTCTGTATGGCAATTTTGTCTCTCCTTCCCCATTTATCCATTCAATCATTTATTTATGTACATATGGATCCATGCATATTTATTTTATATTTTATGTTATAATCCAATATTATGGTATTAATTTGGTTGCTCAAATTATTTCAGCATTGGCTGTTAGGAGCCCCTTCAGGTTGGTTTCTATATTCCTTTGACAGATTCTTATCATTGTTTTTGAGCATTTCTTTACTTGTTGGCAATGTAGGGTGCTCCAGGTTAATCTTGTATATTACCTATTTCAGTGCTGAAATTAGCCATCTCTCTAAAAAGCTCTGGTTTCTTTTACTGGAGAATGACATTAGAAATTGAGATCTGGGCACCAATGGGCTCATTGCTGCTAGGGTGTAATTGCTTCTAGGCTCTCTCAGCTGGTAGAGCAAGGAAATATAAGAGAGTACTCCAAAAAGTTTGTGGAAAAATGGAATTAAAAGATAATACTAATCTTTCCATAAACTTTTTGAAGATCCCTTGTATGTGTGTATACTAATCCGTGTGTGTGTGTGTGTGTGTGTGTGTGTGTGTGTGTGTCTTAGTCTGTTTTGTATAGCTATAACAGAATACTTGAGACTGGGTGATTTGTAATAAACAGAAATTTATTGGTACACACTTCTGGAGGCCGAGAAGTCCAATATCAAGATGCTGGCATCTTGTGAGGGCCTTGTTGCTGTGTCATAACATGCAGGAAGCACCAGATGGTGGAAGAGCAAACAGAAGGTGAGAGAAAGAGAGCGACAGGGGTGAACTACTCCTGCAATAATGAACCCACTCCTACATCAGCTGAATTGGTTTGTTCACGAGATTGGAGCCCTCATGACCTAAACACTTCTTAGAGGTCCCACCTCTTGATACTGTTACAGCAGCAAATGAATTTCAACATGAGTTTTGGAGGGGACAAACCAAAGCAATAAACACATTCTATGCACATGCCATTGAACTAGTGTGTGAACAAGAAGAAAAAGGGAAGTTTAGCATTACAGAATTTTGGGGATAGAATGGACTTTGGAAAGTATCCAACAATGTTGACCCACCTCATTTTATAGGTGACAAAAATGAAGATCAAGAAATGTGAAATAACTAGCCCAAAGTCACACAGCAAGTCAGGATTAGGGTGGAACTGAGTGGAACCTGGGTTTCCTGACCACAAGACCTCAGCTCTGCTTCTCTTTCTTTTCTTCTAGCAAAATTTGAGAATATCTATTCTCTATGTCACTAGCTTTTAAAAGAACAAAACAATTCCATGATTTGACAATGTTCAGATTTTTCAGAAACAGAAATGAGGACATTGGTGTATGTTTTAATTTCACGACATTCTATTTTTTTAGTCATCAACCTTGGCCACACCAGTATCTTTTGCTTAAATAAGGATTCAGCTTTCCAAAGTTTTAGCCTGTTATCTAGAGCTATAAATTACATGATTTAATGAAATGTCATTGGACTGAAACAATTTTCATTGGGGAAAAATCCATATATTTTATTAATTTTACTAAAAACAAAAATTACTGTTATCAAGTTAAACAACTTTTTCGTATCAAAAATATTTATCCATCATAATTGCTGCATAGCTAGTAATTCCTTTCATAATCAGTCACAAAGAAAAATTTCTTCTAAAAGCCAAATGCAAAATATAAAATAAATATCTATGAAAAGACATAACTGTCAGAACATAACATTCTATCAATCAGTAATTAAAATATACTAGTTATTTGTTAGGTACAAAGTGTGTGTGTAAACCGTAATGTAAGACACAAACATTAACCTTTTCCTCAATTCAACTAAGACAGGAAGAAGGGGTGTGCATGTGTGCGTGTGCACGTCTATGTATGTCTGTGTTTGATATGTTAATTGTTTCCATCCCTGAAAAATCCATACTTATGTGCCCTTTGAATATTTTGCCAGTGCATTTGGAAGTTAAATGTTTAAGAAGAAATCTCTAATGTCAGTTCCCTCATGGAAACTGTTGCTTAGGCTAATTTTAAAATCAATATTCATTTTCTGACTTATATATAGATAATAATGACCATGGTTTAAATAGATGTAGAAATATTAAAAATTTGTAAAAGAAACATATCTTCCTAAATGGTTATAAAGTTCATCTATCTAAAGATTAAAAATTTTGTTGATGTTTGGTATTTGGTTTTCAACCTAATTGTTTATTTAACAGATGTTTATTTGTCAATAAAGACTATATATACATCAAAAAGGGTGTTTTGAAAGAAGCCAACTCTTAGTCTCAGAAACCAGAGAATATTCATACAGTAATTTTTTTCAAGACACAAACAACTTAGAATGACGACGGTATCCACCAGTTAAATAATTAAACCCTTTGGTGAAGAATGAAGTATTAATAGAAGGGGTCTTCATAAAGTTCAGGGGAAGATTTATATTATATTTTAGTTCCATTTTTCTAATAACTTTTAGAAGTATCTTCATATAGGAATTCTTTTGCCATCTAGACATTGATGAATTTTTGACATGGTTTTTATAGTGCATTTCATTTTCTATTTCTTTATGATTTTTCTTCTAAAATGTTAAAAAAAGAGAAAAGAACTTATAGACAAAGAAGGCAAGAGTACACCACTTTCTTAAAGTTAATACACTAAAGAAAAGAACAGCTTTGTAGAAAGTGATTCTAAGTAAGAATTCTTTGGTACAGGCTTTAGCAGAAAATAAATCTTAGAGGAAATCCTAGTTCTATCATTTACCAGCTGTGTGACTTTAAGCAAATTCCTTAATAGCTAGAAGTCTCTGATTTTTCACCTGTAAAATAGAATCCAACATAGTTAATACTAAATGCTTTACTCTGTGCTAGGCACAGTTACTAATCATTTTTATGTGTTATCTCATTTGCTCTTTTCAACAAGCCTATGGATTTGGTTCTATTATTGTTGCCACTTTACACATAAACACAGGCACAGAGAGGTAAAAAAAAAAAAAAAAATCCATGGAAAATCACACAGTTGTGAGTGGGGGAGCAGGGTCAGAACCCAAGCACTTTGGTTTGAATCCATGACCTTTATCACCATATATATTGAGTACCTTGGAGGTTTTTGTAGGAGTTAAAATTTCAAAATACATGTAAAATATTGAGCACAGATCCTGCTCTTAGTGGGCAACTGTCAGAGAATAAAACAAAGACTACTGAAGCTAAAAGAAACCCAACCCTAGTTTACTAACTTGTGAGGAAAAGGAACACGTGTCAATGAAGCAATTTACTGACTAGTTTCACCAAGGGGACAAAATCAGGGATATTTAAGTGCTAGGAAGTGGGGGAGTGTGTGTGTGTGTGTGTGTGTGTTCACAGAGTTATTGGGACTTGGGGGAAGGAGTCTACACAAGCTAAAGGTGATGTACTTTCTGCAGTTTTCTATCAGTGAACTCTGGTTTCCATTTGTTTACGTGACCTCATGTGATCTTAGCAAATGTTTTAAAAATCACTTAGTTGCCTAAAATCCCTTTGATTTATCAGAGATGAAAACAAATAGACAACATTACCACTTTATAAGATACAGAAGCTAAAGCACAAAGAAGTTAAGTACCTAGACAAAGATTCCAGAGCAAGAAGGTCAGAGTGAGAGGTAGAACCAGGTCTCTCTCATGTAGATGACTTTGTCCAAAGTAGCTTCCCAGTGAGATTTTTGAATGTGGATAACTGGACTTCTTCTACATTTTCCCTAATGGAATAATTATTCTTTGCACAGTAAATTTTTTAGGCAGGCTGCCTTACAAGTTTGACTGGCAGGAGACAGATACCCTACAGACAAATTTATACATAGCAGGTGGGAGAGGAGGGATTGGGGGAGCTTCATAAATATGAGAACACAAAGGCAAAGAGAAAGTATATTATTGGCAAGATAAATAGAGTGGATAGTGGGTTGATTTGGGAGTTTGACTGTTGTTGTAGGAGAAGGAGGGTGCTTAGACAAATCATACTCTTAAGGTTTATTCTGATTTTTAATTACTTAACGTGTGTAACTCCTAATTTATGTTATGTTGCTAATAGATCCATAGTTAAGATTATCTAGCAATTTTACATGCAAGAATAAAAGCAGATTTCTTAGGCAGGTCAGTTTTAAATAAATTCATAATGGAATTTATATTCTAGAAAACAGAAATGCTCCAGTGTACCAGATAATTAAAACTTTGAACTTGTCACGTTGAAAAAATAATTAAAACTGAATTTTACTGCAGGCAGCCAGTCTATTAGTCAATGAGAATGAAATCACGTTCTTGTATTAAGCTTGACATCTTTCTTTTCATTATTTATAGTATTCATTACATGCTGTCTTAGTCTGTTTTCTGTTGCTTATAACAGAATACCTGAAGCTGGGTAATTTATAAAGAAAAGAAAATTTATTTGTAACAGATCTGGGAGGTGGGAAGTCCCAGGTTGAGGGGGCACATCTAGTGAGGGCCTTCTTGCTGGTGGAGATTCTCTGCAGAGTCCCAAGGTGGTTCAGGGCATCAAATGATGAGGGGGCTGAGCATGCTAGCTCAGGTCTCTCATCCTCTCCTTATAAAGCCACTAGTCCCATGATAACGCATTCATCCATTAAGTCATTAATCCACTAATCCATGAGTGGATTAATCCATTAATAAGGGCAGAACCCTCATAATCCAAGCATCTCTTAAAGGTCCTATCTCTCAATACTACCACACTGAGGGTTAAATTTCAACATGAGTTTTGGAGGGGACATTCAAACCATAGTACATGCCAACAATATATGGAGCTCTGTATAGATCACAAAAAAATAGAATTCTCACTCAGTACACTTTATATTAAAAAAAGATGCAGAAAATGTATTTTATATAGCACCTGCCACACAAGATCTCTAGGCATTATCACTTTCTAGCTTGTATATACGTATTGATGTTTTGTCTCTGCACTGAGGGCAGAATCATGCTCACACTGCCCAGGCCAGAGAGTGCACACAACTAAACATGTCATGTTTAGTTTGGCCCACAAAACAAATTAGCCTTTTTAAATTAGTGGTGAACACTGAGAAATTTTACATTGAAGCCTTTTGGCTTCTCTTGAAAAACTAGAATATCTGGCATCTCAAGACTCACAAGTCTCTAATAGACACAATTAGCGGGAGCTTACTCCCCATTAAGTGGGGTATATGCAGCTTATTTCACTTAAATTACCTGCCTGTAGGCATCTGAATGGGTGACTGCTTGCTTAGGCCATGCTTTGCATTGGTGCCCCAAATTCATTGCTGAATGAACCACACAACCAACAAAGCCGGTTTGTCTTATCAAGTCACCAAGTTTATTTCTAGTACCGACCTCATTCTTAAGGGCTTTTATTCAGCCTGAATAAACACTAAATCTCCTTTGCTCCTACTTTGATTCATTCGTGCAGACCCTCACACATCAAACTGAGAACATGTCTCTGCTGGTAATTCATTTTTGGTTTCAGCCCAGCAGAGATTTAGAGCAGCCTATTAACTTTCATAGTTTTTAACCACATCCTCAGGGTTTCTCTCTCTGTTCATTACGTCACATTTGAGGGGAAGTTTAGAGTCCATTCAAGTGAGGCATTTTTAGTAGCCCTGACTTAACCGGGTGCCTGACAGCCTTGTCCACGGTGCTCTTGCTCTTGTAATCTTAACCTGCGGCAGGACAGTGTCACCCACTAGTAGAGAGACTGGGGCCAGTAAGCCACAGCCCCATACCATGTCCTGGGGCCACCCAAAGCCACCACTTGTACCTACAACCCAAGTCAGGATCAAACCAGGTATCCTGGAGAGGTCTACTTTAACTGTTCTGTAAAGAACACTATGCCCTGTAGTAGGTGCAACTCCCCCAGTGATCCATACCCCACCCACAGCTGCTGGTTAAATGCACCATAAGAACTCTTATTGTATAAGATTTTAGATTTCAAAATATACATTTTCACTACTAAAAGCATATCATATTTTTCACCTTTAAATTATAGCTGATAGAATTGAATTAATAAATTAAAACTACTGGTGTTCAACCATGATTAAACAATTTCATGACTTCATAGTATAGTTCTGAAGGTCAAGTAAAAGAAAGTAATACAGCATAAATTCCACAGCAATATTTTCTTTAGGATGCTCTGAGTGTGGACATTTTTCATAACTGTATGAGTACATCAACTTGATACTACTGAGCATTCAAAGAAAAATGAAAAGGGAATGTAGAGCGATAATTAAATTAACAATTTCTCAGAGATAACACATTTAGCTAGTGAATAAAAACATGCTAGAAAGTCATATGAGGTGCTATCAAGATCCAAATGTCATCCTGTCCTACCACAACTGTTACCATTAACTCCAATGGCATGTGCAACACAAAGAGGTGCTTAACAAACAATCTAATACCTTGGATTTCAAAGGCATCATTTTAACCAAACTCTGAGAGTTAAAATTGTTTTTCCTGAAGAAATATATTCTGGATATTAGCCCCTTGTCTGATGTGTAGTTTGCAAACACTTTCTCTCATTCTGTAGGTTGACTCTTCACTTTCTTGATATTATCCCTTGCTGTGAAGAAGCTTTTAAGCTCAATGTAGTCCCATTTGTGTATTTTTGCTTTAGTTGTCTGAGCCTTTGTATTCTCGCTCAAAAATTGCTGCCCCACTCCCATTTCATGTAGCATTCCTCCTATCTTTTCTTCTATTAGTTCATAGTTTTGGGTCTTAAATTTAGATATTTAAATCATTTTAAGTTGATTTTTGTGTGAGGTGAGAGGTAGGGGTCTAGTTTCAGTCTTCTGCATGTGGATATCCAGTTTTCTCAGCACTATTTATTGAAGAGGCTGTCCATCCTCCACTGTATATTCTTAGTACCTTTGTAGATAATCAATTGGCTGTAAGTAAGTGTATTTGTTTCTGGACCCTCTATTCTGTTCCATTTGTCTATTTGTCTATTTTTATGCCAAGGCCATGCTGTTTTGCTTACTGTAGCTTTATAGTATATTTTGAAGTCAGGAAGTATGACGCCTCCAATGTTGTTCTTTTTGTTTAAGATTGCTTTGGCTATATGAGGTCTTTTGTGGTTCCATACAACTTTTAAGATCATTTTTTGTGTTTCTGTGAAGAATGCCATTGGTATTTTTATAGAGATTGCATTGAATGTGTGGATTGCTTTGGGGAATATGGACATTTTGATGATGTTAATTTTCCCAGTCCATGAACATGGGATATCTTTCCATTTATTTGTGTCCTTTTCAAATTTTTTTACCAATGTTTTATAGTTTTCATTGTAGAGGTCTTTCACCTCCCTGGTTACATTTACTCTAAGGTATTTCATTTTTTTTTGGTAGCTATTGTGAATGGCATTACTTTCTTGATTTCTTCTTCAGCTATTTCATTATTGGTGTATAGGAAGGCTACTGATTTTTGTGTGTTGATTTTGTATCTTGCCATTCTACTGAATTTATTTATTAGTTCTAGTAATTTTTTGGTAGTGTCCTTAGGGTTTTCTCTCTCTCTCTCTCTCTCTATATATATATATATAGTCATGTCATCTGCAAGTAGGATAGTTTGACTTCCTTCTTTCCAATTTGGGTACCCTTTATTGCTTTCTCTTGTCTTACTGTGCAGGCTAGAACTTCAAGTACTATGTTGAATAAGAGTGGTAAAAGTGGGCATTCTTGTCTTGTCCCAGCTCTTAGAGGAAAAGCTTCCAATTTTTATCCATTCAGTATGATATCGGTTGTGGGTTTGTCATTTATGGCCTTTATTGCATTGAGGTACATTCCTTCTATACCTAATTTGTTGAGTGTTTTTTTTATCATGAAGAGGTGTTGAATTTTATCAAATGCTTTTTCTGCATCTATTGAAATGTTAATATGTTTTTTTTCTCTTCATTCTGTTGATGTGGTGTGTCACATTTATTAATTTGCCTATGGTGAACCATTCTTGCATCCCTGGGATAAATCTCACTTGATCGTGGTAAGTGATCTTTTCAATGTGTTGTTGGATTCAGTTTGCTAGTATTTTATTGAGGATCTTTGCATCTGTGTTTATTAGGGATATTGGCCCATAGTTTTCGTTTGTTTTGTCTTTTTTCAGTTTTGGTATGAAGCTAATGTTGGGCTCACTGCAAACAAATGGAAACCAAAAAAGAGCAGGAGTAGCTATACTTGTAGCAGATAAAATAGATCTCAAGTCAAGGAAAGTAAAAAAAGGACAAAGAAGATTATTATATAATGATAAAGGGATAAATTTAACAAGAAGATATAACACTTCTAAATACATACACATCTGACTCTGGAGCACCAACTTATATAAAGCATTACTATTAGACATAATGGGAGAAATAGACTACAACACAAAACCCCACTTTCAGCAAAGGATGGATCATCCAGACAGAAAATTAACCAGGGAATATCAGAATTAATCTCTACTCTAGGCCGATTGGACCTAACAGACATATATAGAACATATATTTTGTCCAACAGCTACAGAATACACATTCTTCTCAGCAACATATAGAATATTCTCTAGAATAGACCATAGGTTAGGTCACAAAACAAGTCTCAACAAATTAAAAAAATTGAAATTATATCAACTACCTTGTCCAACTACAATGGAATAAAACTAGAACTCAGCAACAAAAGGGACATAAACCATACAAATACATGGAAATCAAACATGCTCCTCAACAACGAATGGGTTAAAGAAGAAATCAGAAAGGAAATTTTAAAAATTCCTGGAGACAAATGAAAATGAGAACACAACATACCAGAACCCATGGGATACAGCAAAAAGCAGTTTTGAGAGGGAAGTTTGTAGCGATAAATGCCTACATCAAAAGAGAAGAAAGACTTCAAGTAAACAACGTAACGTTACACATCAAGGAGCTGGAAAAACAAGAACAAATCAAACCCAAAACCAGTAGAGGGAGAGAAATAAGAAAGATCAGAGAAGAAATAAATGAACTAGTGAAAAACAAAAAACAAAACAAAACAAAACAAAAAAAAGTACAAAAGATTGATGAAACAAAGAGTTGATTTTTTGAAAAGATAAACAAAATTGAATAACCTTTAGCTAGACTAATGGAGAAAAAGAGAGAAGACTCAAATAAGTAAAATCAGAAATGAAAACAGACATTGCAATCAATACCACAGAAATACAAAGGATCATAAGAGACTAGTAGGAACAACTATATGTAAATAAACTGGAAAACCTAGAAGAAATGGATAAATTCCTGGACACATACAATTTACCTAGATTGAATCATGAAGAACTAGAAAACCTAAACAGACTGATAATGATTAATGAGATTGGAGCAGTAATAAAAAGTCTTCCAACAAAGAAAACCCCACAGCTTCACTGCTGAATTCTACCAAACACTTAAAGAGGAACTGATACCAATTCTTCTCAGAGTCTTCCAAAAAATCAAACAGGACGGAATACTGCCATGATGTGGTTTCCATTGGCTTTGTGAGTTCAGGAGGAAAAGAAGAAAAGCACACATAGGAAATCTTTAATTAAAACACACGTGATTTGGAGGTCCGCCTGATAGCCACACTGTCTGCTGTATACCAGAGTCCCCAACCAGTCACTGCCTCACCATGCATCAGCCTCAAGGACATCAGGTTGAGGGCAGCATTCCATGGTTGGCTCCTCTCTGGATTACAAACATGTGCAAGGGGGTGAAAGTGAAAGTGAGCCACGGTGGGAGATTAGAACATAGAAAACACCCCCTTCTTATGAGAATCACCCACCCAGGTATGCTTTTTATCTCGACGAAAAAAAAGTGAAAAGTAGATTTTCTGAAGAGCATGAAGGATTCTTGAAGGTTATTTTCTGCCTCGGCACAGATAATACACTTGGAAAACTGTCCTCAGGTAGCAATGGCTTGGGAGGAGAAAAGTGCATTTATTTGATGGATGATCTATAATGATATATACCCTACTGTCTAGAAGCGATAGGGGGTGGTATTCTAAGTGGTGAAGCTGCTTTGGGAGGGGAGATGGATTTGTGGACTGCTACCTCTGGAAACTTGCCCAGTGTGCTGACATCATGGTCCTGTGCCCGAATTGCCTTCTGGAGGTCCTTTCACTCTAGTCGCTGAGCTAAGCACCTATTTTGAGTTATCTCCCCAACAGCCAGATGACTTTCTAAGTTTTGACACCTCTTAAAAAACAACCGGTGAATACCTTAGATTTCAAAAGTATAATTTTTACCAAAAAAAGAAAGTGGAGGACCAATGGGATTGTAGGATTATGCTAATTATTTTTCCAAGAAACATGCAATTCACCAATTCAAAAAATAAAGCAGAGATAGCTCTTCCTTTACACTCTGTACAAAACAGTTCTCCCACTCATCTATCACTAGTGTGGACAGTTTCTGAGAAACACTTTTCAGTGTTTGCTCTTTAAGTTATCTTTTGCATGCAGTTGGAATGAATCATTCAATCTGGTGTTCTTACCACCCACCTACCCAGGATTTTTTCTTTTCCTAATTTGAGGTTTTCTCAGCACCCAGTGGGGTGTGATCAACACAACACAGGGACAATTTAAGCAAGAGAGAAAAATTAGTTTAAAGAGAAAATGCCAAGAACTGTAAAAGTTAAAGGAAAGTGTGATATGAGTCATGAGCCACAAACACAGAGGTATGGCACTGTTAGGAAACTATGAAAATGGGGTGGGGTGGGGTGGGGGGAGAACAGCAGAAAAAAGAAAAGAAAATCATGTGACAGGAACTGCAGCTTCCTATTTCCCCAAACTCACGTTCATCTTGGCCATATTGGCTCTCATGGTCTACACCTCCAGGAACGTGGACCTTCTTTCTGTTCCTGGAACACCTAAGGTAAAGCACAGTTTATTTTGACTCGCCCACTCATACAGTGGCATGAGTGAAAATACCCAAAGGATTGTACTTACAGAAGAAGAGAAATTGACCCCGAATTCTTTAGTCTAGGTCTCTACTGCAAACTTTGATTTTATTGGCCCAATTTTCTTTTATACGTGTGCTGGCTAAAGATGTACACCTAATGCATGGAAGCAAAATAGTTGATTGAATGTGCTATTAATTAGTCTAGTTTTTTTTTGATAGTTCACAAGCCTGAGGCTAGTGATAATTTATAGGTGTTCAGAATCATAAAATACTATTGATTTTTTATTTCTTTTTACCACATGTGACTATAACCTGGGGCAGAACAAGGAAGTGTATGATGTTTGTGGGCTTGTAAATGTTTATAAGTCTGTCTGTGAAGCTGGGTAACAGCCAGTTCTCAGTGCTAAAGGAGGATCAGAGGGGAGTCAGTAAACCAGAGATCACCCCCTTTCCAAATTTAGGAGTTTATCTTCCTGTCTCAGTTTTTAAAAATTTCTTTGCTGCTTGACACAAAGTTTTTAACATTTCTTTTGCTGTCACCTTCTGTTGGACAAGGTTTCCATCTTTAATTTCTATGGCTTTGCACTTTGACTGTTCTCTTTTATTACCCCTCTTTTCTTTCCCTTCCCCACTTTCTGCCCAGGCTCATTTCCTATTATTTATGACCTAAGGCAACCCACTAAACTCTGTGCATTTTATCTGTAAAATGAGAAGGTTAAAAAAATTCCTTTAAGGTTTATCTCCAACATGATTCTCTAGTTTTATTCAGTCCCTTGGAGAATTTGTGTTTTGTTATCTATAGATGAAAAAGTCCTAAATCTGTATTTCTAGCCCCAAGTTCTCTCACTCTAAACTATCCAGATGCCATTGCAGTATAAATGTCCCATTAATATTCAAAACTTAAAGGTTGACCACTGTTGGTGAGAGTGGAACCCTTTTTGGAAGCAAATTAATAACATATCTTAAAAGAAATACATCCATACTTGTAGACCCAGGAATTCTACTTAAAATCTATCATACAAAATAATTCACAATATGTTTCTGGAAACCATAAGCATAAATATGTTCGTTTCCTTCATTGCCCCATTCCCCAAATTGAAAGGAATCTAAATGACAGTAGAAAGGGAACTAAGTAACTTATCATGCATTAATTTGATAAATACTAAAACACTCTTAAAATAGTTTAGTTCCGTGTAGCTACATGAAAAATGTGTCATACTATATATAACATAACATAATAACATGTGAGCTGAGTTCCTACAGGAAATATGCCAAAATGATACTAATTGTGTGTTTAGGTGGCAGATCATATATGAGTTTTTATTTTGTTTTCTCTTTTTCCAAGCTTTCAATTACGCATTTTAACACCACTTGTGCAACTGAAAAAAAGTCAATGATGAAAGCTGATCTCATTTCCTTTTTCTGTAAAACTCTGGCTCTCTTTGCCTGGCTTCTCCATGGCTAAGAGTGGCCACACATCTTCTCAGTCCTCTAGGTGCTCTGCCCTGGAATCCATACTTTTCTATTTCTCTTTTCGTTTACCTCTCATACTCAGACTATCCCCAAATGATGTGGAATGTTCTCCTGTGACAGATTCTACCCAGATACTACACTCTCACATCTGAGCTCTCAGCTACTAGAGCCAGAATGTATTTAGTAGCTCCAAAATACCCTACATATTTCCTCTCCACAGAAACCTACCTTTGCTCCCTATTATCTACCAATTTCAAATTTGGACCCTGGCATTGGTCTTACTACCCTCTTCTATATAATCTCTCTTCAACTTCTTACCTCATTTTACAAATATCCCCATCTCAAATTCTCTACCCTTGCCAGAAAGCTCTGCTGGGTCCCACTTCCATACTTTGTACTCATCAGTCTTCCTGGTTCTTTCCTTAAAATCCACTCTCAAGTTCGTTTTAACTCTCCTATTCAGGTTTGGGGATGTTTTACTCCATGTATCCTCAGTCTTTATCAGCATGGACTTTCTAAGCATCCTAGTTAGATCCAAATGTGATATTTGAAAAGTGTTACACAAATATTAGGTAAGTATGTTGTTACAGCATTATCCTTAAAGAATTATGGTTAATGGCTAATATTTTTTCTAACATTCACAAATTTGGAAAAAATGGATTCTAGAAATAACAGACTATGAATCTGTGAGGAAAATGGAGTAGTTTAGTCAGGCCCCCTCACCTCAGGTCTGGCTGGGTGTGGTGCAGCACATCCTTTGTAAACAAGTTGTGTGGGAGTAGAGTTAGTGCGCCGGCACACTCTGTATCTTTTGGCTTGTTGCTATTTTTGTATGTTCTTTGGTGTGTGAGGCAGCAGCTCTGAACTGCTTGTAGGCAGAGCTTGCGTCTAAAAATAAAGCCTATGGTTTCTTTACCCATGGCTCCAAGGATCTTTTCCTGTTACCTAGCTCATAGACCTGCATGTGAAGGGTTTGTGGCCCAGTCTGGACAATGGGCTCAAGGGGTTTGTGAGCTCCAGCCCTAGCTTTACAGAGTCCCAGACAAAATACTAGAAAGGATTATGATTCACATGGTTTCATTGTCACCAAGGACAAGAAATGGTGGCTAACAGAAGATATAAGAACAAGGTGTTCCAGACTCATTTTGATAGAGTTCATTAGCCTCAATCAGGGATGGTTTCAGCACAGTATTTGACAAAGTATCTTTGACAATCTTGTAGACAAGACTGAGAAGTGTGAGCTGAATGGTAATAACTTGGGTAAATTCATAGCTGGTTGAAAAACTGTAAGAAGAGTATTGTTTAAGGTAGAGACCAACTTGGAAAGAAGGTTCTACAGATATACCAAAGGGTACTAATCTATCTGATGCTGATCTCCTCAGAAATTTTATCAATGGTTTAAATAAATAATTAGAAAGTATTTTTGTCAAATTTGTCCAACTAAAATAGTTAGGAAGGATTATTTATACAACAAATGTCAGAAAAATGAGGAAAAGTCCCCCAAAGCCTAAAATTTCAGACTAATGTCAAGAAGATGCAATAAAGTTCAGATGAATATGAATCCTTCAACTCAGGTTTAAGAAACTGGCTGCACAACTACTGGATGGGTGAGTCCCATGAATATGTACAATCAATTAAAAAAAACCCCTCTAAACAAAAAAGTTCATGTGGACCAAAAAAAAAAAAAAAAAAATCACCAGAGGTTTCAGTTAACTGTCTCTCCAATATGAGCCATGGTCACATGGAGGCAACTCCCCCCCAAAATAGTGTGATAGATACAGGGTCCAGAGGAAGGGGAGTAAATACTTTCACTTTACCCTCAATTTACTGAACCAGAGCTCAGGAAATCAGTTTAATTCTGGGTGTCTTATTTTAAAGGGGGAAATGGACAATCCAGAGTTAATACAAGCAGTATGACCTGAAAGAGAAATGCAAAAAAACTAGGGCCAATGAGGAATAAGGAAAAGGTAAGAAGAAATGGGGTGTTCAGCTTAAAAAGGAGATTATACAAGAAGTGCCGTGATAGCTGTGCCCATGTGCATAACAGGCTCTCAGTGATGGAGGGACATGGTCCAACATATGGGCCAGTGTTTGAAAACAAGGCTTTGATGTACTGCAGGTGCCTGAAATTCTGGGCTGCAGAACAAAGTAGTATCATCATGGAATGGGTTTCTTTGCTGCCAAAGAATGAGCCAAATCAATTATTCTTTAATAGCCTCTCTGTGCCTGGCAAATAAAGAGCCCAAAGAGGTGAAGTGAGAAAATTGCAATCTTTCAATTATACTCACAGATCTTATGGCATTTGAGAGTAACATTTCAGGTATGAAAGACTGGCAAAGGATGTGTGACCTTTGGATTTAGGAAAAGGTTTAGTATTACTAATGTGCTGTTTTTCTTAAAAATTGTTCAGAATGGCAATTACATGAAATGCAAAACTTCTCATCAATTTATTTTTGTGGTTTATTTAGATGACACCTATCTTATTATTGATTCAAAAATATGGCATCTGTCATTTCTCACATGTACATGAGGTAAAATATGTATATTTTTGTCCATTTTTAACTTCCATCTTCAATAAAAAATTGTCAAGAGTAACAATGAATGTAGAAACATAGCAGAGATAGACTAACCTCAATTTCAAGGTCACTAAACATCTCAATCGTTTTCAGATAGTAACTTTCCACAAACTTGGAGCTCATTAATTTTGAATTGCTTATCATTTCAAGGTTAAAATTCAGCCCTGTCCTCTCTAACATAAATACAATTAGACTCACCCTAAGGAATTAGAGATTGAGAACATGGACTGTGGCACACTGACCCCAGGTTCACCTACTTCCTCAAATTAGGTGCAACCCTGTTATAATTCTCAAAATTATAAAGTCAGGACTTCTGGTCAAGTTGGCAGAATAGACAGTCCCCAGCATCACTCTCTCCCACAAAACAATGAATTTACAACTTTAAAAATGTAACATCAGCCAAGCTGGGGATGCTGGAGCTCAGGTGAAGAGGAGGAGAGACCTATGGAGTTCATGAAGGTGGGAGAAACCACGATGAGAGAAAGAAAAAACTGCTCTGAGTGTTTCAGGCCATGGCCACTTTAAGGCTGGAGCTGCTGAGCCATGGAGCAGGAGCCGGCAGAAGCCACAGCTGTGCCCTTTAGATGGAATTACTTGGAGGTGGCAGGGGAGAAGAGGACTTTGGTGGCTCCCAGGACAGCAAGACCACTAATAGGTTTCCTGTGGACCCATGCAGGAGTGAGGAGCCAGAACAGCTGAAAAAGGGAGCCATTCAGAGGCCGGTGAGTCATCACAGGGGACCGGTGCAGGTCCCATCCCATAGGAAGTGTTTGGAGCATGGGTGGTGGGGGAGACAGGCCCACCGGAAGAACACTTGGGCACAGCAAGGACAGCCAATCCGCCCCCCAATCAGCACAGGACCACTCAGAGGAGACTGGTTGGGAATGCAGAATTGCTTGGGATGCAGTTTGATGAAAAGATTCAGGCCCAGATCAGAGTTTCTACACAACCCAGGTGTGCCGAGTATCTGGAGAGCTGGAAGTACCTATGAAGTCAACCATTAAACCCTGAGCTGCACAAAAAGCCTTCTCTAGGGAAACAGCAGCAAAGCAGCAATTTAGCTCAACCACACAGCTCAAGTACTGGTTCCCGCAGGAAGTTCCCATTTTAGAAGCAAGCAAAGGACAAAAACTTAGTTCCAGCCCAGGCATACCATGAATGCCTTGGGGCCCACCAGGGGACATGAGACATGGAGCCACAGGCAAGCTCCTCGCCCACAACCACTCCCACCGCCAGCACCTCAGGGCCCCACCCAGAACCCGAAGATTGGAGTCAAGGACCGGACCCTACTTCCACATACCGGCACACCACCAATGCCTAGGGGACTGGACTAGCAGCCAGGGACTGGACCCCCTTCCCACAATCAGGCATGCTGTGACTGTGCCTCAGGGCCCCACCTGGGGGCCCACAGCATGGAGAAGGGGACCGGACTTCCCTCCCACAACCAGGCACACGAGGCCAGTACCTCGGGGTCTGCCCAAGGACCGGAGGCATGGAGAAGGGGACCAGATGCCTCTCCCACAACCAGGCACCGCACGCCAGTGCCTTGGGGCCTGCGCTGGTACCCGGGGCATGGAGAATGGGACTGGAGCCCCCTCCCACAACCAGCCTCATTACGCCAGCATCTTGGGGCCCACCCAGAGACATGGGGTAAGGAGCTGGGACCGGACCCACCCTCCCACGACCAGGCATACCAGGTCAGCGCATCAGGGCCCACCCAGGGGCCCGAGGCATGGAGAATGGGACCAGACCCCCCTCCCACAACCAGGAACCCTGCACCAAAGCTTCAGGGCCCACTCAGGGACTCAGGGGAAGGAGAAGGGGACTGGACTCCCCTGCTACAACCAGGCACACCATTGCCAGCGCCTTGGGGCCCATGCTGGGACCCAGGGCATGGAGAAGGGGACCAGACCCACCTCCCACAACCAGGCACCCCATGCCAGCACCCCAGGACTAGCCCAGGGACCCGGGGACTGGGCCACCCTCCTACAACC
The DNA here is from genome assembly GCF_027409185.1 of Cynocephalus volans. Classification (NCBI taxonomy): domain Eukaryota; kingdom Metazoa; phylum Chordata; class Mammalia; order Dermoptera; family Cynocephalidae; genus Cynocephalus; species Cynocephalus volans. Next base: position 83,448,608 of record NC_084471.1, read on the forward strand.
AGGCACCCCCTGCCAGTGCCCTGGGGCTCACAAGGAGACTCAGGGTATAGAGCTGAGGGTCAGACCCCTTTCCCATAACCAGTCACCTCGTGCCAGCACCCTGGGTCCCACACAGGGACCTGGGGTATGGAACCGGGGACCAGACACCCCTCCCACAACCAGGCACCCTGTGCCAGCACCTCAGGGCCCACCTATGGACCTGGGATAAGGAGCTGGGGACCAGACCCCCCCCCACAACCAGGCACTCTAAGACAGCACATAAGGGCCCTGCCCAGGGGCCCGAGGCATGGAGAAGGGGACCGGGCCCCCCTCCCACAACCAGGCATACAATGCCAGTGCCTTGGGGCCTGCCCGGGACCTAGGGTATCGAGACAGGGACAAGACCCTCCTCCCACAAACAGGCACCCTGTGCCAGTGCCCCGGGGCCCACCCAGGGTATGGAGCTGAGGTCCAGACCCCCATCCTACAACCAGGCACACAATGCCAGTGCCTTGGGGCTTTTCCTGAGACCTGGGGCATGGAGAAGGGGACTGGACCCACTTCCCACAACCAGGCACACTGCACCAGTGCCTCGGGGCCCACCCTGGGACCTGGGGCATGGAGAAGGGGACCAGACACCCCTCCTACCACCAGGCATACCGCACCAGTGCCTCGGATCTGCCCGTGGACCTGAGGCTTGGAGAAGGGGACTGGACTCCCCTCCTACAACCAGGCACCCCATGCCAGCACCTCAGGGCCCACCCAGGGACCCAGTGTGTGGAGCCTGGGACCCGAGCCCCCCTCCTACAACCAGGCACCCTGTGCCAGCGCCTCAGGGCCCGCCCTGGGACCTGGGGCATGGAGAAGGGGACTGGATCCCTCTCCCACAACCAGACACACCGTGCCAGTGCCTTGGGACCTACTCGGTGACCCAGGGCATGGAACTGGGGATCAGACACTCTCCACAACCAGGCACACTGCCAGCACCACAGAGCAGGCCAAAAACATCTCCTCCATGTGGGTGGCCCACCATAGCTACCACGATAACCATGGCTGCCATGAAGGCAGCTAGATGCCACAACCACCATGCAGATGGTCCGCCAGCCACTGGAGTGAGTTGACACAAGGAGAGTCACCAGCAGAGGCAGAGAAAGGAGTAGGATGTCTGTCTCTGCAGAGCCCATTTCATAGTGATGGAAGAGACATCTGCTCTATGATAGTGTTGGGGGACCTGATCATGTCTCTCAGCATTGGACAGATCATTTGGGCAGCAAATCAACAGAGTAACCATATTCTTTCAGAGGGAGAGAAGAAATCTAGGGTGCTTAGAGAGGGCAGGGGGGAGGAAGAGGAAGATGAGGAGAGATTGGACAAGGGGCATAAAGAATAATTACAATTTGTAACAATATATATGCTAGTATATTGATTTAATCCACATATCTCAATGTTGAAACCCAAAATTATGTATAATCAATTTTGATTCAATAAAAATTAAAATAAAAAAAATACAATTAAAACTTCAGGGTATTATTAAGAAGGTAAACTGCTTTTTCAAAAAATATTAATGACATATTATTTGTAGAGTAATAATAATAATTTTAATAGAGATTTAAATTATTGATTTATGGTTACTTGATGCTGGGGATACCCCAATATTAAACTAAAAGAGACATTAAAAAATATACGTTGGTATATTTTTCAGATTTGGAAACAGGCCAAGAACAGAACAGACCCGTCCTTGCTGAAGCGTGTGCTGCAGGTTACTGGGGTCTAGATCTCAGGTCTCCCAGTTCATAGTCAAATGCTCTTTATATAACCACTGAGTAACTGAAACCCAAAGTAAATTAAGTCAAGAGATACTGTATTGAGCACCTGGTTTGTACAATGTACCGTGCTAAGTCCTGGCAGGAGGACTCGGTATACAAAGAGGACACAACACTTTTCTTAAAGAAACTCAGAGGCTTAGCTAGGAGAGAAGCTTGAAAAGCTAAAAAAATTCAATACAAGGCAGAACCTGGTAAAAACACTTCTGTGAAGGGCCCAAGCGGAGAAGCCCATATGTCCAACTTACTAATGATCTGTCTTGAAAAAAGAGTAAAATTTAGACAAAGGCAGGAATGGTGGATGACATACTTTTTATGCCTTAAAACCGGACTCATGTGAGAACAGGACAGCAGAGAGTTCCAGGGTTAGATTCGCTGGTGAGAGTGTGCTGGGGGTCTATGCTAGGTTGCAAATTGTTAACGGGAGTTCCACATGCTTGACAACTAGCTGGAAGAGGCAAGGGGAGCGTCCTCTTAAGAAAACGAAGGACTCAGGGGCAGGTGGGCTAAGGAATATGGATAAATAGAGGTCAGATCTTCTTCAGAAAACCTGTGCCTGCTTCAAACATGGACAAGTAGGTGGGTGAGGACTGATAATATATACCCCAGAGCATGATCAAAATTATTTTAGTTTAAGTACTTATTTAAAAATGCCTTAAATTCAGTCATCACAGCCATGGAAAAACCCACTAAAATATCTATTTACTTCCTGATGAATTCTCCATTATTTAATTAAATGCAAATTGTACCTCTAGGTAACTGACCTGCAGTGTAGACTTATTCATTAGATATAAGCCAATTGATTCATTAACTAGAAACCATTAGATATATCTAGCTACAGGGCATTTCGCAAAATGAATTGGTTCTAAAGACATTCTGTCTGGCACAAGCATCACAAAGAATCTGTTTCTTGTTAGGGGTACTTCTACATATCAATAAAACTAAATCAATTTAGAAAAGACAAATAAAAAAATCTCAGTAAGAGCCGGGCATGAAACTAGGGCATTGAAAAGTAGTATTAAATCATTTAGAAACGAGTAAAAAGTAGATAGGGGCTCAAGATAATCTCTATTTCTTGCCACCAGAAATGTCTTTTAGAAGCACATCCCAACCGTTTGTGATCTTCTGAGAAATGTTAAGATGCAGGTTCTGTCTGCCTGTCAATCACTGAGCTCATATTGAGCTTACACATCTTCATCCATAACCAGTTCCCCAGCAAAGGCTGATGAGTAACAGGTAATAACACCTGCAAATAATCTTGTTTTTTCCTGATAGATTTTGCCCTAACATATATATATCAGGAAAGAGAAAGAGAATATATCAGTGGCTAATAGTGGATTGTCCTGGTTGGAATAGCGAATAGTTATGTGAGAAATCTAAGCTTTTAATTTTTGTCTAGAAGAAAATTGACATAGATATTAGATGTCTGTTATGGCTTGAATTATGTCACCCTAAAATTCATATGTGGAAGCCGTAACCTCAATATGACTGTATTTGGAGATAGGACCTTGAGGGTGGTAATTAAGGTTAAATGGGTAGGGCCTTCATCCAATAAGACTAGAGCCTTATAAAAGGAAGAGATCTTTTCCACTTGCATGCAGAAAAGAGGTCATATGAAGACACAGAGAGAAAGTGGCCCTCTACAAGGCAGAAAGAGGAGACTTACTAGAAACCAACCTTGCCGGCACCTTGATCTTGGCCTTCTGGCCTCCAGAACTGTGAGAAAATGAATATTTGTTGTCTTAAGCCAACCAGTCTGTGGTATTTTCTTATGGCAGCCTGAGCTGACTAATATAATGTCCTATGTGAGCTGCAAAAAAGCCCATAGTGAAAAAACCTATGCTATATTGATTTATAAAATTGACAGTTAAATTAAAAAATATTGTGTGAAATTGAATGGAAATAATTACCTGCTTGGCCAACAATGAAGCTAAGCTTGAACATGCACCTGCAAACCCTGGATCGCATTTAATGAAATCTTTCAGTAAGATGATAGCTTCTTCATTTTCCTCCTCGGACCCAGGGATTATGGAAGGAGAGGAACATCTTTATTAATATTTTGTCTAAATACTTTGAGAATATTTAAGAATCTCATTTGTTTTACCACAGCTTTACTATGGATTTTTACTGCAAGTCAATTAAACTAGACTTTCTCGAGTTTCTAACAGATTTTCTGCCTCTGAATCCTCAGTAGAAAGAGATGTTAAGATTTAAGTGGAGCTGCGGGTAATTCTCCAGTTTTTATGCCTACATTCCTGCTGTGCTGCTTGGGAATTTGTATAGTACTATTCAAGTTGTTCACAAGACCTTCACTTGACCTTCGGTAGAGCATCTCCAGGCAATACCAATAGTGTGGGAGCTGGTTTCACATCCTCTGGAGGATGACTTGGGATTTTCAGGTACTAGTTACACTATCTCAGGCTGCACTCCTAGGGCAGCTGAGGAACCTGCCAGGGACAGGCCTGGCTGTATGTCAAAGATGGGTGACTTTCATACACAATTTATAAAACCGTGAAGCATGTGAAAGATCAGTGGAAAAGATCAGCTATTCCAACACCATATCTGTATTGGAAGGAGCTGGTCTGTCTCCCACAGCTGGCTCAGAGGGGGCCCCAGGGCCTCAAAGCTACCACTTTCTTAGTGAAGATCCTCTGTTGTTGGTGCCACAGGGAGCCATCAGATCACTATTCAGACACTGATGTCTGTACAGCCAAAATGCACAGGCAGCAATCTTCAGTACTACTAACTGAACTTCACAAATGCTGCTTGGGCCCTGCTCAGTGCTGGGCACTGTCCTTGGCATGCAAGGGAGTGAGGGGACCACAGAGAGTACCTACCCTGTGCTTGCTGGTTAAAGTCACCAATCATTTACGGAGCATTACTAGGTATGAAGCACACTCTTAAATGTTTATACATTTTAAGTTGTTCATTTAACTCTCACAAGAATCTCATGAACTGGGTACTATTGTCCTATCATTATTATTATTATACCCCTTTTCCCTGTGAGACAGTTTGGACTTAGGAAAGTGAAGTGACTTGTGTGTGGTCACATGGCCATCCTCTGACTCCGGGTACAGTGCCTGCACCTCCTGATCCTGCTCCTTCTTAAGAAACCCGCATCTTCCCCTAGAGCCTTGTTACCCAGAGTGTTGCCATAGATACCCATCAGCATTACTTGGGCTCCTTAAAAATGCATGTTCTCCAACCTAACACTTCACCTTAAAGAACTAGAAAAACAAGAACAATCCAATCCTAAAGTTAGCAGACGGAAAGAAATCATTAAGATCAGAGCAGAACTGAATGAAATTGAAAACCAAAAAACAATTCAAAAGATCAACGAATCAAAAAGTTGGTTTTTTGAAAAGATAAATAAAATTGACAAACCATTAGCATGGCTAACAAAAAAAAGAAGAGAGAAGACTCAAATAACAAAAATTAGAAATGAAAAAGGCGATATTACAACTGATTCATCTGAAATACAAGGAATCATTCGAGACTACTATAAACAACTATACGCCAACAAATTTGAAAATCTGGAGGAAATGGATAAATTTCTGGACACACACAAGCTCCCAAAACTGAACCGTGAAGACGTAGAAAATTTGAACAGACCAATAACAATAAAGGAGATTGAAGCTGTTATCAGAAGGCTCCCAACAAAGAAAAGCCCAGGACCAGATGGATTCACAGCAGAATTTTACCAAACATTCAAAGAGGAATTGACACCGATTCTTTACAAACTATTCCAAAAGATTGAAACGGACGCAAATCTCCCAAACTCATTCTATGAAGCAAACATCATCCTGATACCAAAACCAGGTAAAGATATAACCAAAAAAGAAAACTACAGGCCGATATCCTTGATGAATATAGATGCAAAAATCCTCACTAAAATACTAGCAAACAGAATACAGCAACACATACGAAAAATTATTCATCATGATCAAGTGGGATTCATCCCAGGGATGCAAGGTTGGTTCAACATACGCAAATCAATAAATGTGATACACCATATTAATAAACTCAAACACCAGGACCATATGATCATCTCTATAGATGCTGAAAAAGCATTTGATAAAGTTCAGCACTCATTCATGACAAAGACCCTCTATAAGTTAGGTATAGAGGGAAAGTATCTCAACATAATTAAAGCCATATATGACAAACCCACTGCCAATATCATCCTGAATGGGGAAAAGCTGAAAGCTTTTCCTTTAAGAACAGGCACTAGACAAGGATGCCCACTCTCACCACTCCTATTCAACATAGTGTTGGAAGTACTAGCCAGAGCAATCAGAGAAGAGAAGGAAATAAAGGGCATCCAGATTGGAAAAGATGAAGTCAAACTGTCCCTGTTTGCAGATGACATGATCCTATATATCGAACAGCCTAAAACCTCTACAAAAAAACTGTTGGAATTGATAAATGATTTCAGCACAGTAGCAGGATACAAAATCAACACACAAAAATCAGTAGCATTTCTTTTCTCCAATAGTGAACATGCAGAAGGAGAAATCAAGAAAGCCTGCCCATTTACAATAGCCACCAAAAAAATAAAATACTTAGGAATTGAGTTAACCAAGGAGGTGAAAAATCTCTATAATGAGAACTACAAACCACTGCTGAGAGAAATTAGAGAGGATACAAGAAGATGGAAAGATATTCCATGCTCTTGGATTGGAAGAATCAACATAGTGAAAATGTCCATACTACCCAAAGTGATATACAAATTCAATGCAATCCCCATCAAAATTCCAAAGACATTTTTCTCAGAAATGGAAAAAACTATTCAGACATTTATATGGAACAATAAAAGACCACGAATAGCCAAAGCAATGCTCAGCAAAAAAAATAAAGCTGGAGGCATAACACTACCTGACTTTAAGCTATACTACAAAGCTATAATAACCAAAACAGTATGGTACTGGCATAAAAACAGACACACTGACCAATGGAATAGAATAGAGAATCCAGAAATCAACCCACACACTTACTGCCATCTGATCTTTGACAAAGGCACCAAGCCTATTCACTGGGGAAGGGACTGCCTCTTCAGCAAGTGGTGCTGGGATAACTGGATATCGATATGCAGGAGAATGAAACTAGATCCATACCTCTCACCGTATACTAAAATCAACTCAAAATGGATTAAGGATTTAAATATACACCCTGAGACAATAAAACTTCTTAAAGAAAACATAGGGGAAACACTTCAGGAAATAGGACTGGGCACAGACTTCATGAATACGACCCCAAAAGCACGGGCAACCAAAGGAAAAATAAACAAATGGGATTATATCAAACTAAAAAGCTTCTGCACAGCAAAAGAAACAATTAAAAGAGTTAAAAGACAACCAACAGAGTGGGAGAAAATATTTGCAAAATATACATCTGACAAAGGATTAATATCCAGAATATATAAGGAACTCAAACAACTTTACAAGAAGAAAACAAGCAACCCAATTAAAAACTGGGCAAAAGAGCTAAGTAGGCATTTCTCTAAGGAAGATATCCAAATGGCCAACAGACATATGAAAAAATGCTCAACATCACTCAGCATCCGGGAAATGCAAATCAAAACCACATTGAGATACCATCTAACCCCAGTTAGGATGGCTAAAATCCAAAAGACTATGAACGATAAATGCTGGCGAGGCTGCGGAGAAAAAGGAACTCTCATACATTGTTGGTGGGACTGCAAAATGGTGCAGCCTCTATGGAAAATGGTATGGAGGTTCCTTAAACAATTGCAAATAGATCTACCATACGACCCAGCCATCCCACTGTTGGGAATATACCCAGAGGAATGGAAATCATCAAGTCGAAGGTATACCTGTTCCCCAATGTTCATCGCAGCACTCTTTACAATAGCCAAGAGTTGGAACCAGCCCAAATGCCCATCATCAGATGAGTGGATACGGAAAATGTGGTACATCTACACAATGGAATACTACTCAGCTATAAAAACGAATGAAATACTGCCATTTGCAACAACATGGATGGACCTTGAGAGAATTATATTAAGTGAAACAAGTCAGGCACAGAAAGAGAAATACCACATGTTCTCACTTATTGGAGGGAGCTAAACATTAATATATAAATTCACACACACACATACACACACACACACACAAATCGGGGGGGGGAGGGAAGAAGATATAACAACCACAATTACTTGAAGTTGATACAACAAGCAAACAGAAAGGACATTGTTGGGGGGGAGGGGGGGGAGGGAGAAGGGAGGGAGGTTTTGGTGATGGGGAGCATTAATCAGCTACAATGTATATCGACAAAATAAAATTAAAAAAAAAAAAAAAAAAAATGCATGTTCTCAGGCTGCACCCAGACCCGCTAACTCAGACCCAGCACGCAGCAGGTCATCTGCAGGCTGGATCTCAGCAGAACTGCTCCATGAAATATCAAGGGCAGTGCCTGCTACAAAAGTCCCATGGCTCCAGTCTCTGCAGGACGAAGTTCTGTAGAGGGGAAACTCATTTTGACTCCATAAGTTTTCATTCTTGAAGTGCCCTAATCAGCTTGTTCTAAGGTGATTTCACCTAGAAGGCAGTTTGCTGTCACAGACCTTGAAAAAAATCATATTCCCTGCACAGAACTTACATTTAATGATTCAGTTTAGCAAACATTTATCATTGTCTATTATTTGCCAGGCACTGTGTGAGGTGGTCTTAGAGATTGCCCAGGGGAGGTGGCCGTCTGTGCTACTCCTTGATTATTGTGATTCAGCCAATTCCTGTGTTTGAAGTTGCATATTTATAATAAAATTGCATATGCACTTTTCTATTTCTTCAAGTATATAGTATGTTATTATTAGAGATGTCACCATGCTGTAAATTGATATCCTGTACTTAATGCTGCATTCTTGTTGATTCATTCATTTACTCAAACAACATCTAGACAACAAAGCCCATTGTGTGTGTGCATATGTGTGTGTGTGTATTTGTGTTTTCACACAAAATTATATCCTTAAGCAATTCTTTAATGGGGACCTTTTTTTTTTTTTTAGAAAGATTTTTTAAAAATCCTGGTAATTTTGCTGGTGGTTTTATGGTTAGCAGAACTCCACGTCGGAGGTTTCATAATTCTTTATCAATATCAACTTGGGAATTCTCCCCATGTCTCAAGAATGGATGTAGATTTAGGAAACTAAGGGTGAAATTTAAATCCTTCAGGACATGTTATCTCCATCATAATTTGACTTAAATGCTATTCAAGATCTGCTGAGAAAAGTATTTTTTCAGTATTTTTTAATTCATTTCAAAAGGAACTTTCTAAGACTCTTGATACCAAGTCTCGTAGAGTAACTGGCACTTAAGACGGTCAGTGAATTTAAACACTTAGTGTCCTCCATTAACATCAAAGTCACACTCAGGGAATTCTGCTTGGCATGGAAAAGTACACCTCTAAACATCCCTGGAGGGGAAGACATATTCCCAGGAAAACCATCTCCTTGGGTAATTTGGTTTTATATGGGAATATTAAAAGGTGCAAAGACTTTAAAAAAAAAATAAATAAAAAAAATAAAAGGTGCAAAAACTTCAGGCAGACTTCTCAGCTCTGCAGTCTAGGATAATCCTGCTTTGCCACCGAGGAGTTCAGGCTAACAGGGTTATTATATGTTTAAAGATGGTTTAAAGGAAGTCTGTGAGGTTGAGAAGTTGATAGGTAGTAATTTAATATTTTAAAATTAGCTTTATTGATATAATAAATATTTACATAATATATTTATTTATATAATATACTCACAACCAATACACATCTTTTAATAGATTGATATTTTAGGGTGATATTTATCTCAGCAAAAACTTACAAACGATTAAAAATTATCACAAGAAAGAAAATCACCAAGCAGAAAATGCTATCTTTACATATTTTTTTTTTGTCTTTTTCGTGACCGGTACTCAGCCAGTGAGTGCACTGGCCATTCCTATATAGGATCCGAATGCGACGGGAGTGTCGCCGCACTCCCAGCGCTGCACTCTCCCGAGTGCGCCACGGGCTCGGCCCTTTACATATTTTTTTACATTTATGTTAGTAAGGTTTTTGAGAACATGGAGACATAATTTTGATGTGAGGTTAGATGGAAATTTTAAGTATAGTCTGTTTTCAAATATCTAAAACATACATGGAGAAATCACTTTAGCTGTGGCTGCTTTGAGTAATTGATTGGTTATTAGGTTATTCTTTCTTTTTTTTTTAGAAAAAGTGTTCCAGTTATCCCTTCTTTTATTTTTTAATTTTTTATTGAAACATATTGATTATACATATTTATGGGATATAGAGTTATATTTCAATACATGCATACAATGTGTAATGATCAAATTAGGGTAATTAGTCATTTGATAACATCCAGTAAGTTACTGTCAGTTATAGATGCTTAGCTCAACAATACACCAATATGCTATTTTTAAACAATTGTTTTATTGAAACCTGTTGATTGTATATGTTTCTGGGTTATAGAGTTATATTTTCTTTTTCTTTTAAAAAATTTTTTTATTGAATCATAATTGATTATACATATTTTGGGGGTTCAATGTTGACATATTATGATCAAATCAATATTATTAGCATCATATATTATTACAAATTGTACTTATTCTTTATGCCCCTTGTCCTATCTCTCCTCATCCCCATCTCCCTCCCACCTCTGATAACCCTAGATTTCTTCTCTCCTTCTGAAAGAGTAACAGTTTCTCTGTTGATTTGTTGCCTAGATGATTTCTCCAGTGCTGAGAGGTGTGTTCTGGTCCCCTAATATTATTGTAGAGCAGATGCTTCGTCTGTCACTCCGGAGTGGGCTTCGTGGAGAGAGACGTCCTCTTCTTTTCTTTGGTCTCTGCTGGTGACTCTCCTTGTGTCAATGCACTCCAGTGGCTGGCAGACCATCTGCGTGGTGGTTATGGTGTCTAGCTGCTTTCGCAGCAGCCGTGGTTATTGTGGTGGCTGTGGTGGGCTGCCCACATTGGGGTGATGTTTTTGGCATGCTCCTTGGTGCTGGTGGTGTGCCTGGCTGTGGGGGGTGTTCTGGTCCCTGGATCCATGCCTCAGGACTCTGGGTGGGCCCCGAGGTGCTGGTGGTATGCCTGGTTGTGGTTGGGTGAGGGTCCAGTCTTCAGATCCATGCCTCAGGACCCCAGGTGGGCCCCAAGGTGCTGGCAAGTGTGCCTGGGCCAGAACTAATTTTTTGATTTTTGCTTACTTCTAAAATGGGGGAACTTCCTGTGGGGACCAGTATTTGAGCTATGTGGTTTAGCTAAATTGCTGCTTTGCTGCTGATTCCCTAGGGAAGGCTTTTTGTGCAGCTCAGATTTTAATGTTTGATTTCATAGGTACTTCTGGCTCTCCAGAGATCCAATGCACCTGGGTTGTATAGAAACTCTGATCTGGGCCTGAGTCTTTTCATCAAACTGCACCCCATGCAATTCTTTATTCCTGACCAGTCTCCTCTGAGTGGTCCTTCACCGACTGGGGTGCTAGTCAGCAGTCCTTTCTGTGCCCCAGTGTTCCCCCAATAGGTCCATCTCCCCAACCACCCATGCTGCAAACACTTCCCATGGGATGGGCCATGCGCCAGTCCCTTGAGATGACTCACTGGCTTCTGAATGGCTCCTGTTTTTTAGTTGTTGTGGCTCCTTGTTCCTGTGTGGGTCCACAGGAACCCTATTAGTGGTCTTGCTGGCATGGGGGCCACCAAGGCCTTTTCCTTCCCTGCCGCCTCCAAGCAACTTCACACAAAGGGCACAGTGTGGCTTTTGCTGGCTCCTGCTCCATGTGCTCAGCACCTCCAGCTTTAAAGTGGCCACAGCACAAAATGGTCAGAATGGTTTTTTCTTTCTTTCATCATGGCTTCTCCTGCCTTCATGCACTCCATAAGCCTCTTCCTCTTCCCCTGAGCTCTAGTGGCCCTAGCCTGGCTGTTGTTGCTTTTTTATAGTTGTAAATTGGTTGATTTGTGGGAGAGAGTGATTGTGGAGACAGTCTATTCTACCACCTTGACCAGAAGCGCGAGAGTTATATTTCAATACATGTATACCATGTGTGGTGATCTATTCAGGGTATTTAGCCTATTCATTATTGTAAATCTTAATCATTCTTTGTTACATGCACATTTAATCTCTTGTCTAGTCATTTGATAACATGCAATAAATTATTGTTAATTATAGGTTCCTGGGTTGACTGTATACCAGTAGGACTTATTTTTTCCTATCTTGCTGTAGTTTTATGTCTATTGACCAGCCTTTCACTATCCCTCTGCTTTCCTGCTTTTAGTAACCACAGTTCTTTTGTCTCCTTTCAACAGTTCAACTTATTATTATTTATTTGCTCTTTGGTTTTGTTTTGCTTTATTCTCTTTCTTAGCTTCCACATGAGTGAAAACATGGTGTTTTTGTGTGTCTGGCTTAATTCACTTAACATAATTTTCTCCAAGCTCATCCATGTTGCTGTGAATGGCAGAATTTAATTCTTTTTTATGGCCAAGTTGTATTTCATTGTGTATATGTGCCACATTTTCTTTATCTAATCATCTGTTGATGGACTTTTAGGTTGGTTCCATATCTTGGCTGTTGTGAGTAGAGCTATGATAAACATGGTAGGGTAGGTATTCCTTTGAAATGATGCTTTCCATTCCTTTGGAAATCTCAGTAGTGGGATTGCTAGATCGTATGGTAGATCTATCTGTAGATGTTTGAGAAACCTCCGTACTGTTTTCCATAATGGCTGTACTAATTTACAGTCCCACCAACAAGGAATAAGGGTTCTGCTTTCTCCACATTCCTCACCAGCATTTCTTATGTTCTTTTTGATAACAGCCAGTCTAACCAACCAGAGTGAGATAATATATGGCTTTGATTTGCATTTAACTGATGATTAGTGATGTTAAGCACCTTTTCTTATATATCTGTTGGCCATTTGTATGTCTTCTTTTGATAAATGTCTACTCATCTCCCATGCCCATTTTTAAATTGCATTATTTGTTTTTTTTACTATTAAGTTGTTTGAGTTCCTTGTATATTCTGGATATTAGCCCCTTGTCAAATGAACAGTTTGCAAATATTTACTCCCATTCTGTAGATTATCTCTTTGCTCTGTTGATTGTTTCCTTTGCTGTGAAGAAGTTTTTTAGTTTGATAAAATCTCATTTGTTTATTTTTGCTTTTATTGCCTGTGCTTTTGAAGTCTTATTCATAAAATCTTTGTCTAGTCCTATGTCCTGGAGCATTTCCATTGTGTTTCCTTCTAGAAGTTTCATAGTTTCACACCTTACATTTAAGTCTTTAATCCATTTTGAGTTGAATTATGTATATGGTGAGAGATAGGGGTATAGTTTCACTCTTCTCAACATGAATATCCAGTTTCTCAGCATCATTAGTTGAAGAGGCTGTCCTTTCCCCAATGCATGTTTTTACACCTTTGTCAAAGATCAGTTAGCTGTAAGTATATGGATTTATTTCTGGATTTTCTATTCTGTTCCATTGCTCCAGGTGTTTGTTTTTATGCCAGTACCATGCTGTTTTGGTTATTATAGCTTTGTAGTATAACTTGAAGTCAGGTAGTGTAATGTCTCGTTTTATTTATTTTTTTTGCCCAAGAGTTCTTTGGCTATTTGGGGTCTTTTGTTGTTCCATATGGATTCTGGGATTGTTTTTTCTGTTTCTGTGAAGAATGTCATTGGTATTTTGATGGGGTTTGCATTGCATCTGTAGATTGCTTTGCATTGTACTGACATTTTCACCACATTAATTCTTCTAATCCATGAACATGGAATGTCTTTCCATTTTTTGGTATCCTCTTTAATTTCTTTCATCAGTGCATTTAGTTTTCATTATAAGGATTGTTCCCCTCCTTGGTTAAATTTATTACTAGGTATTTTATTTTATTTTTTTTTGGTAGTTATTGTAAATGGATTTCTTTTTCTGCTAGTTTGGTGTTGGTGTATAGAAATGCTACTGATTTTTGTATATTAATTTTATATCCTGCAATTTAACTGAATTTGTTTATCAGCTCTAAGAGTTTTTTTGGTGGAGTCTTTAGGTTATTCTGTATATAAGATCATGTCATCTACAAACAGAGACAATTTGACTTCCTCTTTTCCAATCTGAATGGACTTTTTTACTTTTTCTTACCTAATTTCTATGGCTAGAATGTCCAGTACTCAAATAGGAGTGGTGACAGTGGGCATACTTGTCTTGTTCCTGTTCTTAGAGGAAAAGCTTTCAGCTCTTTCTGCTCTTCAGGATGTTGTTAGCTGTGGGTTTGTCATAAATGACTTTTATTGTATTAAGATACTTTTCTTCTATACCTAGTTTGTTGAGAGTTTTTAATCATGAAGCATTGTTGAATTTTATCAAATGCTTTTTCTGCATCTATTGAGATGATCATATGGTTTTTTTCTTTCATTTTGGTAATGTGGTGTATCACATTTATGGATTTGCAAATACACATTTTAAGTGTGCAATTCAATGAGTTTTGGCTCATGTAACGACCACTACAACAAAGATAGACAACATTTCCATCATCCCAGAAAGTTTTCTCGTTTATTAAATACTAATTTTCTGCCAGCTACCTTGCTAAGTGATTTATTTGCATTATTTCTTTTAATAATATCAAACAGGCTGTTATGGGTTGAATTGTGTCCCCCCCACACCCCAATTCATATGTTGAAACCCTAACCCCCATAAATTCAGAATGTGACTATTTGGAAATAGGGCCTTTAAAGAGGTGATTAAGTTAAATTGAGGGCTTTAGGGTGGGCCCTAATCCAGCCCAACTGGTGTCTTTATAAGAGGAAATTAGGACACACAGATTTACCAGGGATATGCACACGTAGAGGAAAGATCAAGTAAATACATATCTACAAGCCAAGGAGATAGGCCTTAAAAGAAACCACCTGAGAAGATACCTTGATCTTGGACTTCTGGCCTCCAGAACTGTGAAAAAAATTTCTGTTGTTTAAGCCACCCAGTCTGTGTAGTGTTTGTTATGGCAGCCCAAGCAGACTAAGATACAGACATTAGCTTTCCTTTTTAACAGTGAGAAACAAAAACAGGGCTTAGGGATGGCATAGAATTTGCCCACAGTCACCCAGCTACTTAGCGTTAGGGCAGCGGTTGGATCCAGGATGTGTCTGGTTCCAATTCCATGCTTGTAACCACTGCACTCACTGACTCCCCAAGTACCCAAACAACTGTGACTATAGCTAGTCCCACTTCCAGGCCCTACTCAGCCCTCCTTCCTCCCGTCGCTCTCTTACATTTTCAGGCACTTGGCTGTGATCAGTGCTGGGTTATAAGCTTCACTGAGGGCAGAGTGCATATTTGTACTCTGGCTCGCCACCTTGATTTCAGGTACAGTGATCTGCACTTAGCAGCAAGTCAATACATGCTTGTTAAATACGTGAAACAAAGTCGTATAATTTTGTCCTCTTTTTTTTAAGCTCTTTATAAATCTGCTACCTAAGTTTCCCTTTCCTCCAACAATATTGGGGGCATAATAGTTACTCATTTCATGTCTTTGTAGTTCTACAGCTCTACAAATGCTACAGAAATGATCCTGAAGATGAATGAATCATCTCAAGCCTCACTTGGAATAATAAAATAATAATCAGAGTCTCCATTGAGTATGTACTAGGTACCCGGTTTTGCAAAGTAACTTATTTACCTTATCCCTCTTTAGTGGTCAGAAGCCTAGCTCTAACATCAGAAGGTCCAACTTCAAATCCCACCTCTACTTCTTATTAGCTTGGGGTCCTTAAGCAAATTTTACTTCTCTATTCTTTTGTTTCTTTATCTGTGAAAAGGTAATAGTAATAGTACCCATGTAGACGAGTTATTGTAAGAATGAAATGATTTTAGAGATTAGATAAGTGTGTGGCACACAGAAGGCAGTGCTTTTGTTTGGCTATTATCTCATGCAATTTTTTAAAATCACCATTTGAAACTATTTATCTTTATTTCCTAAAAGTAAGGAGGGTATAATGTTTTGAAACCTAAATAGGTAATATCCTTCCACAGTTCAAACTGTTCTACAAAAAATTTAGGTTAGACAGGATGATTTTCTCTCATGTCTGATATACCACAACAGATTTTAATATAATAATCACCATTGAACACACATAATAATAGTGCTACACTAATTGCAAAATAACACTGGTAACAAATAAAGTTATTACCCCTGGAAGCTTCATTCTAAAGTACACATGGAGGTAAGGAGGGCTAAATGGCAGATTGTTAGTTCAGAATGCACTCCACTGACATTAGGGCCCAGGAAAGAAATAGGTTATACTAAATATTTTGAGGGTGATTACTAAAGGTGAATATTTAGGTAAGAAATAACCAGGAGTCATTTGAAACCTCCATTTTAGGGAGATGAGGCAAGCTTCCTGGAAGAGTAGTTTTTTAAGAATTACTTAAATATTAAAAGGGGGAAGACATGCAGGAAATTTTCTGCAATTTCTTAGTGCAAATAGCCTGTCTACTCTGACAATACAGATCACCCTTGAAGTGGCATCGTACGTTATTAAAACACCCTAACACATTGTTTCTGACTGCATAATAAGTAACTTTGGGGAGCCAGAAGTCAATTATGGATCTCATCTATATAGAACTGTACTACTGACCATTTTGGCTAAGTTAACAGATTAATTCAGAATTGGAAAAATTAGTAAAATAACATTTCCTTCTGAATTGAGCAGTCATGTGACATAGGTTAAGAAGCCACAGATTGGTTTTCTATATTATGAACACAGCCTGAATTAATTAGCCAGTATTCGTTTAATGAATAGTTAAAATTGAAATGGCTGAAAAGCTGTACAAGTACTTACCACCTCAGTACACACACTATCACTATTCAATCAGCTATAGGTCCACTTTAGCCACAGAGAAGAATGTCCTGAATCCTTTTTGAAAATCATGTAATACTGGTGGCAACACATTAAAGAGTCTCAAAACTCCTGGTAAGGGTGTTCAGTTGGCATTTGCATTAATTAGTCTGTTTCTGCTGCTTATAACAAAATACCTGGGATTGGGTAATTTGTAAGAAAACAAAATTTATTGCTTACAGTTTTGGAGGCTGGGAAGTCCAAAGTCCAGGGAATGCATCTGGTGAGGGTCTTCTTTGGTGCTGACACAGGATATCACACTGCAAGAAAGGCAGGAGCAGAGAGAGAGCAAAAGAACAGAGACAGTTCCTCATGCCCTGTCCTTTTAAAGCCCTCAGAACCACGCCCCTGACCACCATTTTTAATCCATTCACCATGGCATGGTCCTACAGTCCAATCACCTCTTCAAGGCTCCACCTTTCAATTACCATAATAGGATTTCCCACCCTCTTAACAGTCACAGTGGGGGGCTAAGTTTCTAATACATAAAACTTGGGGGACACAATTCAAGCTTCAGTGAGTTTTGGGGGGACATAATTCAATCCTCTACAACACTGATGGAAGTATTAGGGGCTCCTGGTTAAGTGAGATAAGCACTTTGAAGTAAAAATGGCTCCAGGTTTAGGCAATACCTTTTGGCATCCCACATTTCCTTGTCTGTTAAATAACCTTCAGGTTATGATCTATAATCCTCTATGATAGAGGTTCCCAAACTTTCTTACATATTAGAATCATCTGAAGAGCATCTAAAACTCCTAATGATCAGGTCACACCCCATACCAATTAGTCAGACTGTCTGGGGTAGGAGCCAGGCAGGTATCAATTTTTCTTTTTTTGCAGCTGACTGAAAAGGGGATGTGAATCCTTGACCTTGGTGTTACCAACACTATGCTGAGCTAACAGGCCAGCCCTGCATCAGTATTTTTAAAGGGATCCCTAGATTATTAACTGCTTAGCAAAGTTTGGGAGCCACTGCCAGTGTCTGGTTGACTTTCCCTGACAAGATGCTTTGAAAAAGAATTTCAGAAACACCAACCTTGGTAAAATTTAAGAAACACCAGTTACAGAATAAAATGGATTTAGCAAACCACTTGGTGGCAGTAAACTCCCTATTAACCACAGTACTACTCTGAACTGCTGGGCAGGATTCCTAATTTCTGTTCCTTGTGGGAGTCTTTTTTAAAAAATTCTTTATTTTTTTGGTCCCCAAACAATGTCTGTCTCAAATCGGAAAAGGTATGGTTCTCTTCTTCTTTTTATTTCTGACAGACTCAATTATGCATAAAGATTAGACATTATGACCTCTTGTAAAAAACTGAATTTTTTGTTAAATTGTTAAAGTCTGACCTACAGGCTCTTATTTGGAGCACCTATTTTTCTATGGCTCTATCATCCAATCTGAATATAATGCTTACATACAGAGAGAAGAAAATTGGGTTATATTCCATGCAGTCCCTTGTATATTCAAAATGTCATATAACTTGCAAAAACTATTAGTCTATAGAAATGTCTTTTAATTTTCTCCACAAAATTCGTCACAATACCTTCTTCATCTGTTATCCATTTAAGGGAAGAGGAATGTACCCAAAAATGTAACTTAATAATAATTATGAGTAACGATTAGATGTTGGCATATTTGGAACTGAGAAATGTGTTTGGTGGATGAAAAAACCACGATAGGCTAGTTAATTACAATGTAAGTAGATTTAGTGCTTATGCTAGTCCTGGTGAAAATGACAGCCATGTGAGTTTTTAGAACACTCAATTCTAGTCCAGGATTTGTCACCAAGTAGCTGTGCAAGCTTGAGCAGGCCACTTAAACTCCCTGAGCCTCAATTCCTCATCTGGAAATATTTAGGTTGGGCAGAAAGATCCTAGGGCTTGTTTTCTTCCCTTTAAAATTTCTTAGAAAAATTACATAAAGTGCTAAATTTTCCAAGTGCACCCCTGGGAAATATAGTGGAAATATAGCATCTAGTTTAGGGGGGTTCTTCTGAACAGACTTTATACACAAGCCATAATAAGAACTTTCTGGGGGATAAAAATTCATATTATGCATTGGTGATGAAGGAAACTTTTTTCAGCTTGAAAATCAGAAAGGAAATCAGTTGTTTCTCCCTTGCCAGTATAATCAATCTGCAATATCAGATTTGGGCCATTGCTGCACCTGTGAAGCAGGCTGTGCGCCCATCCTACATAGTGGAATTAGAAAAGCTTTGGTTGCCTTAGGGCATTTTACTCTCTCCTGCTCAAGATGGAGGAATAAAATTATTCAAAAGTTCTGACTCTGTATGGATAAAGAAGAGCAGTAACGGAGGTGACTCACATAAGAGGCCTCACAGAGGGTCTGGCAGAGAGTAGGTACTCAGTAATTTGAATTTCAACCTTCTCTTCTTTTGCTGTTTTGAAATACCTGGTATTCTCCAGCTGTTTGAGGCAAGTGCTTCTGAACCCCAGCAGGCGGTTGCTTGCCACACAAGGGGGGTGTTTCTGCATATGTAAAGCCAGTTGTGTTGAGTGATTTGACTTTGGCAACATATGCAAAGTTAGTCTCCAGTCTAAATCATTTTGAAATGTATGCAAATATTTATGCTAAACCATTCCTTGATTTAATGGAAAGCATTAAAAACAACGCTATTCACTGTCTTTTTGATTATAGCCAGTCTAACTGAAGTGAGGTGGTATCTCAATGTAGTTTTAATTTGCATTTCCCTGATGACTAGTGATGTTGAACATTTTTTCATATACCTGTTAGCCATTTGTATGTCTTCCTTTGAAAAATGTCTATTCAGCATCTTTGCCCATTTTTAAAATTGGGGTATTTTTTATGGTGCAATTTTGTTTGAGTTCCTTGTATATTATGGATATTAATCCCTTGTCAGATGTATAGTTAGCAAAAATGTTTTCCCACTATGTAAGTTGTTGTTTCACTCTATTGATTATTTCCTTTGCTGTGCAGAAGCTTTTTAGTTTGATATAGTCCCACTTGTTTATTTTTTCTTTTACTGCTTGTGCTTTTGGGCTCATGTTCATAAAGTCTGTCCCCAGATCTAGTTCTTGAAGTGTTTCACCTATATTTTCCTTTAGTAATTTTACAGTTTCAAATCTTATACTTAAGTCTTTAATCCATTTTAAGTTGGTTTTAGTATATGGTGAGAAGTGCATATCTAGTTTCGTTCTTCTGCACATGGATATCCAATTTTACTAGCAACACTTGTTGAAGAGGCAATCTTTTCCCCAATGTAGATTTTGGTTCCCTTTGTCTAGTAGCAGATGGCTGTAAGCCTGCAGGGTGATTTCTGGTTTCTCAATTCTGCTCCACTGGTCTGAGTGTCTATTTTTATGCCAGTACCATGCTGTTTTGGTTATAATAGCTTTGCAGTATAACTTGAAGTCAGGTAGTGTTATGCCTCCAGCTTTATTTATTTATTTTTTTGCTCAGGATTGCTTTGGTTATTTGGGGTCTTTTGTTGTTCCATATGAAAGTTAGGATTGTTTTTTCCATTTCTGGGAAGAATGACATTGGTATTTTGATGGGGATTGCATTGAATCTGTAGATCGCTTTGGGTAGTATAGAGATTTTCACAATATTAATTCTTCCAGTCCAAGAACATGGGATATCTTTCCATCTTTTTGTATCTTCTTTAATTTCTTTCAGTATTGGTTTGTAGTTCTCATTGTAGAGATCTTTCACCTCCTTGGTTAAATTGATCCCCAGGTTTTTCATTTTTGTGTGTGACAATTGTAAATGGGCTTACTTTCTTTATTTCTCTTTTGGTTAGTTCATTATTTGAGTATATAAATGCAACTGACTTTGGGGCATTTATTTTGCATCCTGCAATGGTACTGAAGTTATTAACCAGTTCTAGGAGTTTTTTGATAGTCTTTAGGTTTTTCTATATATATAGTATCATGTCATCTGCAAATAGAGACAGTTTGACTTCATCTTTTCCAATCTGGATTCCCTTTGTTTCTTTCTCTTGCCTGATTGGTATGGCTAGTACTTCTGGTACTATGTTAAATAGAAGTGGTGAGAATGCGAATCCTTGTCTTGTTCCTGTTCTTAAGGGAAAGGCCCTCAGTTTTTCCCAATTCAGAATGATACTGGCAGTGAATAACAAATGCTGGCGAGGGTGTGGAGAGAAAGGAATGCTCCTGCACTGTTGGTGGGACTGTAAATTAGTACAACCATTATGGAAAACAGTATGGCATTTCTCAAACAACTACAGAGAGATCTTCCATATGACCCAGCAATCCCACTTCTGGGTATATACCCAGAGGAATGGAAATCATCATGTTGATGGGATACCTGCACTCCCATGTTCATCGCAGCTCTGTTTACAATACCCAAGACATGGAACCAATCTAAATGTCCATCGATGAATGATTGGATAAGGAAACTGTGGTATACATATACCATGGAATACTACTCTGCCATAAAAAAGAATGAAATTCTCCCATTTGTAAGAACATGGATGAGCCTGGAGAAACTTATGTTGAGTGAAATAAGCAAAACACAGAGGGATAAATACCATATGTACTCACTCATAAGTGGGAGCTAAGAGAGAAAGAAGGAAGGAAAGAAAGACCACAGTGGTGCGTTGGACTTGCAGAGGGAGAGAACATACCTCAGGATACAAAGTGGAGTGGAGAGGGGAAGAGGGAGGGGCAGGGGAGTGGGAGATAATTGAGTAGGGGACACAGGGTACAAATGCAATTTGTGGTAATGAGCAAGCTGCCAGTATGAATCTGGTCTTCTTCACATCCTGGCCACCAGGGGTGACAACCAGCTCTGTATCTCATGAATATTCATAACCAATAAACAAAACAAAACAAAACAAAAACAATGCTCCTGTGCATCCATGGAAAACATACAACTAAAATTGTACTTAATTGTTGCTATGGTCTGAGTTGTTTGTGTTCCCCCCAAATTCATATGTTGAAATCCTAACCCCCAAGATAATGGTGTCAAGAGGTGGGTCCTTTAGCAGGTGATTGGTGCCCCTATAAAAGAGGTCCAATGTAGCTCATTTGCCTCCTTCACCCTGTGAGGACACAGCAAGAAGGCCCTATGAGCAGAAGGCAGGCCCTCAGCAGACACTGAATCTGCCTTGATCTTTCTGGCCTCTAGAACTGTGAGAAATAAATTTCTGTTGTTTAAAATTTATGTGTATGGTATTTTGTTATAGTAGCCCAAACAAAGACAATAGTCAAAGTTTAACACTGGGAACAGGACAAAGATGTCTATTCTTATCACTTCCACTCAATGTGTACTGGAGGTGTTAATCAGCACAATAAGGCAAGAAAACAATTAAAGATACACAGATTGGACAAGAAGAAGTAAAATGGTCTTTATTCACAGATGACAAGATTACATATGTAGGAAATCCCAAGTATGCTACCCTTCAAAATAATAAAACCAACTACAACTAGTAAATCAATTTAGCAAGGTTGCCAGATAAAAAGTCAACATACAAAGATGGACTTCCTATATGCTAGCAAGAAACAATTAAAAAATGAATTTCAAAAGAAACTATTTATAGTAGCAACACAAAAGCACAAAGATACTTAGGGGAAATTTTAACAAAATATTAGTAACACCTCTATGTTGAAACTACAAGACATTACTGAGAAAAGTTAAAGAACAGCTAAATAGAAAGTAAACCACATTTATGAGTTGGAAACTCATATTGTTAAGATGTCAATCATCTTCTGATTAAGGTATAGACTCAATGAAATCCCAACCAAAATCTCAGGAGGCTTTTGTAGAAACTGACAGATTGACTCTAAAATGTGTATGAAAATGCAAAGTACATAGATTGGCCAAAACAATCTTGAAAACTTAACTACCTAACTTTGAGACTTAATACGGTTTTTCAATAATAAAGATAATGTAGGGCCGAGCCCATGGCGCACTCGGGAGAGTGTGGCGCTGGGAGCGCAGCGACGCTCCTGCTGCGGGTTCGGATCCTATAAAGGACTGGCCAGTGCACTCACTGGCTGAGTGCCGGCCACGAAAAAGACAAAAAAAAAAAAAAATAATAATAATAATAAAGATAATGTAGTCTTGTCATAAAGATAAACATTTAGATCAATGAACAGAAAAGAGTCCAGAAATAGACTCACACAAATATAGTCAATTGATTTTTGACAAAGATCCTAAGGCAATTCATTGAGTGAGAATAATTTTTTCAACAAATGGTGTTGAGACAATTGGATATCCATATGCAGAAAACTAAAAATGTCAAACTAAACCTCATCCCTTCGACAAAAATTAACTGCAAAAGCATCATAGATTTAAAATACAAAACTATAAAAGGTTTAGAAGAAAACATGCAGAAAAATCTTCCCTATCTGAGGTTAGGCAAAGAATTCTTAAATATGGCATCAAAAGTACAATTCATAAAAGAAAAATTTGAAAAAATTAAACCTCATAAAAATTTAAATTTTTGTACTTCAAAGGACACCATCAGGAAAGTAAAAAGACAACCCATAGAATATTTGTTGTAGGAGAAAACATTTGTAAATCATACATTCTGATAAATGTCTTACATCCATAATACATAAATACAACAATAGAAAGACAAATAGCCCCATTAAAAAGGGGTAAAGGATGTGAACACAAACTCATCAGAAAAGAAATACGTCCGTCCAGTAATCACATAGAAAATGCTCAATGTCATTACTCACTTGGGAAATGCCAATAGAAACCACAATGACATACCACTTCATACTCATTAGGATGGCCATAATAAAAAGTAATAAACAAGATAGGATGTGAGAAATTGGAACCCTCATATGATATTGGGGAAAATGTAAAATGGTGCAGCCACTTTGAAAAAACGTTTGGTAGCTCTTTAAAATTTAAACATAAAGTTACTATAGGACCCAGCAATTCCATCCGTATTTACCCAAGAGAAATGGAAACATATGTCCACACAAAAACTTTTACATAAATGCTTATAGCAGTATTATTCATAGTAGCCAAAAATTTAAAACAATCCAACGTCCATTAACAGATGAATGGATAAAAAATGTAGTATATCCATACAATGGAATATAATTTGGCCATAATAAGGAATGAAGTATTGATATATGCTATAACATGTATAAACCTAGAAAATGTGACGAGTATGAGAAGCCAGGCACATATAGCAAATTCCATTTATATGAAATGTTCAGAATAGACCAAACCATAGAGACAGAAAGTAGATTAGTGGACGCCAGGGGCTGGAGGGAGGGAAGACTGGGGAGTGACTATTAGTGGATACAGGGTTTCTTTTGGTGGTGATAAAAATGTTCTAGTATAAGATAACGGTGATGGTCATACAATTTTGTGAAAATACTAAAAACCACTCTTTGTACTCTTTGAAAAAATAAAAATTAAACAAAAAAATCTAATAAAAAAACATTAGGCACCATAACACTATGTAGCTTTTAAGGATTCATGCATATCTAAGGGTACACTCAAACTTATCACAGTGAGTGCCCTTGGGGTGAAGAGGAAAAATAAGATAAAATGAGATAGGAACAGGAACCCCTCCCCCCAAAAAACTATAGGGACCAAGAATACATCAGTGGTTGTCAGGTGTTGGGGGTGTGGGGTGGGAATGAACTACAAAGTGTCAGCGTGAAGGAGTCTTTTGTCCAGTGATGGAGTTGTTCCATATCCTGACTGTTGTGGTGGTTTCACAAATATATGCATGTGTTAAAACTTATAGAATTGTACACCAAAAGAAAAAGTCATTAAAAAAATTTTTTTTTACTGAATGCAAAGTTTAAAAAACCATTTTGATGCACCTCTGTTTTTATATCTATTATTTTAACCCCCCCTCCATTTTTTCATAAAGTGCCTGTGTTTCTCTTCTCTATGCGAACAATCTCCCTTAATCTGTTTTTTATTAAGTCAATTTGTTGGTTACTTCTCAGTTTAGTACATTCAAGGTGTGCTGCATGACTATTGTCAGGCTCTTGTAGTCAGAATTTCAGGGATGGATGAACCTTGTATATTATTTTCCTATTCACATATGAAGGTGTTGATTTCTTTGACATTAGAAGCTGCCTTAAAATGTTTTCAGCATTAGGCTTGAATATAATCACCTGCCAGTAAAAAACTGAGGCTGTGTTCAAAGGCGGAAACTAATGGTGTCAAAGAGCTTCCACTCTGGGTTCATGACACTTGCTCCCTGGGATTCACCACAGTGTTATAGGCAGAATTACTACTTGCTTCACGCAACATTTGCTGAATATATTCTACGTTGTTTTTTAGAGCATTGTGTGTGTTTGTCATTTTTGCTGCACATCCGTGGTTATCATGTGTTTTCAGTTCTCTCTCTAATATTCTTTGTGAGGCAGTGAATACCACCAGGGTTTCACTCTGGCAGCTCTTTGACTGTCCAGAAACCCTGCTGGAGATGACATCTCTGTATGAATCTGTTTTTGTGTTGCTATAACAGAATACCTGAGACTGGGTAATCTATAAAGAAATTAGGTTTATTTGCTTAAGATTCTGGGACAGCTGCATCTGGCACAGGCCGGAGGCTGTTTCTACTCATAGTGGAAAGCGTCAGGCAGCCGACTGGTATAAGCAGATCACACGTTGAGAGGAAGCAAGAGAGAGAGAGAGAGAGAGAGAGAGAGAAGGGAAGTGCCAGGCTCCTTTTTAACAACCAGCTCTTGCAGGAACGAATAGGGCGAGCATTAATCCATTCATGAGGGATCTGCCCCCATGACCCAAACCCCTCCCAACATTGCCAAGTTGGGGATCAGATTTTGACATGAGCTTTGGGGGGACAACACATCCAACCTCTATCAATCACATACTATTTTACAAATTGGAAGCAAGAAAGGGACATGAGGTAGATTTCTGGGGTATGGGAATATTCTCTATCTTGATGGGGAGGTGAGTTACATGGTTTTACACATTTCTCAAAATTCATTGAACTGGACATTTAAGATCTGTGCAATTTACTGTAGATAAATTATGACTAAATTTAAAAAAACTGGAAAATGTTATGTATTGAATTGTGTCCCTCCAAATTCATGTGTTTAAGTCTTAAATGTCAAGTACCTAAGAATGTGATCTTATTTGGATATAGAGTTTTTACAGAGGTAATCAAGATAAAATGAAGTCTTTAGGGTGGGCCCTATCCAGTGTAACTGGTGTCCTTATAAGAAGGGAAAATTTGGACATAAAGACTTATGAAGGGGAGATGGATTTCTACAAGCCAAGGCAAGAGGCTAGGAGATCTTTTTCTCAGAGCCCTCAGAAAGAACCAACCATGCTGACACCTTGATTTCAGACCTCTGGCCTTTAGAACTGTGAGACAGCACATTTCTGTTGCTTAATCCATCCAGTTGGTGGTAATTTGTTATGATAGCCCTAGAAACTGTTGCTTTGCCTCCCACAGATTTGTCACCCCTTTTCCCCTGGGTGATGGAGTCACCAAAGATTACTCAAAGCCCATCTCTTTTGAGCAGTGAGAAGTCCCAGAATGGGGTTAATATCCCAGGACCCTCAAGCATGAGGCATCCTTCCATTTGGGAAATTAACCATGAATTGGGGTTCTCTTCCTGCATTTATTCTCCAGACCAAGAAGTTACAGGAAGAGACATAGGTGGAGTTTTGCTAAGTACATTTTAACAAGTTTTTACAATAGAAGCTGGTAACATTCAGTAAAAACAAGTCAGATGACCTTCCGTTAGGCAATTAAGTGATCCACTAACAAAGGCTTGATTTAGCAAATATTCCTTTTCCCTCCAGCAGCTTTTTAGTAACTTTACATATCAATTAGGAACTTGTCTTTGAGCCAGCAACCTTGCTGTGTTACAAATCTTTATCTTACACCAGAGACTTTATAGCTTGAGGAAAATTTCCTGTCTTTTGCAAGGTCAATATTTGAAACTGCAAGGCTTTGGAAAACCAGGCCCTGTGAAGTACATTTGTTTTATGAATCCTCTACAGAAACCAATACTGGAAGCAAGAGAGATTTTTGTCCCTGAGCTAATAATAATAATAGTTAAAACTTGAAGTATCTAACCTGTGTTCTAGGCACTAAACTGAGCACTTAATATGCATTATCATATTTAATACTAATACATATTTAGTATTCACAACATTAAAGATGGGTACTATTGTTTTTTTTTTGATTTTGCTTGGTATCTTTTTCTAGTTTCTTGAGGTGAAGGCTTCATTCAATGATTTTCAGCTTTTCTTCTTTTCTAAAATTGCAATTATGGTTATAAATTTTTCTTTATGCACTGCTTTAGTTACATCCCACAGGATTTAATATCTTGTATCTTGCTATTCAATTCAAAATATTTTCTAATTTCTGTTATAACTCCTCTTTGACCCATGGGTTATTTAGTAAATCTGGCAATTGAGAAATCAGTCTGCCCTCTGTCAGAAATATTTATGCAAGGGAATAAACTAAGCACATTCTGAGGGCTTCCAGTCAAGATGGCAGAATAGATGGTCCCCAACATCACTCTCTCCCATAAATCAGTGAATTTACAACTATAAAAAAGCAACAACAGCCAAGCTGGGGCTGCTAGAGGTCAGGGGAAGAGGAGCAGAGACCTATGGAGTGCATGAAGGCAGAAGTCATGATGAGAGAAAGAAAAAACTGCTCTAACCATTTCGAGCCCTAGCCCCATTCAGGCTGCAGCTGCTGAGTGCATGGAGCAGGGGCTGGCAAAAGCTGCAGCTGTGCCCTTTGGATGGAGTTGCTTGGAGGCGGCAGGGCAGAAAAGGGCCATTGTGGCTCCCAGGCCAGCAAGACCACTAATAGGGTTCCTGTGGGCCCACACAGGAGCGAGGAGCCAGAACAACTGAAAAAAAGGAGCCACTCAGAGACTAATGAGTCATTGCAAGGGACTGGTGCATGGCCTGTCTCATGGGAAGTGTTTGCAGCACGGGTGGTGGGGGAGACAGGCCCACCGAGAGAACACTGGGGCATGGCAAGGACAGCTCATCTGCCCCCAAATCAGTGTAGTACCACTCAGAGGAGTCTGGTCAGGCATATAGAATTGCATGGGGTGCAATTTGATGAAAAGACTAGGCCCAGACCAGAGTTTCTTCACAACCCAGGTGCACTGGGTCTCTGGAGAGCCAGAAGTACCTATAAAGTCAACCATTAAAACCTGAGCTGGGGCTGGCCCCGTGGCTCACGTGGGTTTGGATCCTGTATAGGGATGGCCGGTGCACTCACTGGCTGAGCGTGGTTCAGATGACACTGAGCCAGGGATTACAATCCCCTTACCAGTCAAAAAAAAAAAGAAAAAAAACAAAAAACAAACCTGAGCTGCACAAAAAGCCTTCCCCAGGGAATCAGCAGCAAAGCAGCAATTTAGCTCAACCACAGGGCTCAAGCACTGGTCCCCACATGAAGTTCCCTCATTTTAGAAGTAAGCAAAGGACAAAAAATTAGTTCCAGCACAGAGTTTAAATGGTGGGAACAACAAATAATCCAACACGGAAATGAAAGATAAAGTACCCACAACCAGAGGCAAAGTTTCATATTAGTTAGTAAAGGTTTCATTTCACCAAAGAACACCTATAACACCTAGAAGGACTGGAAGTCCCCTGGGGTACCAAGCCAGAAAGGGGGAAGGGCCAGGGGCCTCAGCAATGCCCCCCAACATCCACAATCAATCCTGAGGGTGGGGGACCAGGGCCTCGGCCACATCCCCCTGAAACCCGCAGCCCGCCCAGTGGTGACCACTGACCTGCAGCAGAAAGTGCTCTGGGCTCTCCAGAGGGGGAACAGTTGGGGGCAAAGGGCCTCAGCCAGCCCAGCCACGACCACTGAGCCACTGCAGGAAGCGCCTTGGGCTCTCCCAAGCTGGGGTGATTGGGGGCCTTGGGCCTTGGCCACGCCCCACCAATACCCACAGCCAGCCCAGCAGTGACCACCAAGCCACAGCAAGAAGGGCCCTGGGTTCCTGAGCTGGGACGGTGGGGGGATGAGGGCTTTTGCCACATCGCCCTGACATCTGTACCCAGCCTGGCAGTGACCAAGCCACCACTGGAAGCTCCCCAGTCTCCCCTGTGGGAATGAGGGGGGTGCCACAGGCCTCAATCCCACCCCTCCTCCTTCCTCCTTCCATCCCATTTCCTTCCCCTTCCCCTCTCCCCCTCCCTCAAAAGTGCTCCACAACAACATCATAGAATGTAAAAATTATACTAATAAAATTAAATTTTCCTTAAAGAAAAAATTCCAATTTGTTGAGGAGCATGACATCAGAAGCAGGAGGTTCCTTATAATTTTACTCTTAGCCACAGTGCTTTCTGTACAGAACTGTCTTCTGGTCTCAGTAGTGTTTATGGCAGCCATCATGGCGAAAGATAGGACGGTGGAAAAAATGTTCCCGTGCAAATCAGGAGATTCCAGGGCTGGCTGGTTAGCTCAGCTGGTTAGAGCGTGCTGTTGATAACATCGAGGTCCAGGGTTTGAGCCCTGTTACTGGCCAGCCACCCCACCAAAAAACAAACAGGCAGATCAGGAGATTCCATGCTATGGACTTTTAAACAATCTTCATATGTTAAGTTCATCACGAGAAACACGGAAATCGATATCAGAAATCACAATTTGAATGAATAGATTTGGGTGGAGGTAGAGAAACACTCACAAAACCATTTCAACAATTAGCAATCTGTTTATACACAAATAACTCCCAAATCTTGAGTAAACAAGTAAGCGTTTTTATCACCATTTTACAGATAACTCAGTTATATATAAAAAGCTGAGTATAAGTGAATAAAAATACAAATGAAAACACATTCTAAGTGAACTGAAAGAGTTCTCACCTTAAAAACAACACAATGGGTTTCTCTACCAATTCCATTTGATAAATTTCTACATTTTTTCTGATAAATTTCTAATATCTGTGTTTGTTTATTTTCTCCTTACAGCAAATATGAGGTTTCTGTGTCAGAGGCAGACTGGTTATTTACTTATAGAATATCTTTTTATTGATTTCTCAGTACCCAATTTCCTTTTTGGGGTGATACAGTGAGAGCAGATGTCACCCTAAATGTATAGAGGGAGACTGTAATATAGGAGAGGGATCCCAAAATTATGAACCTGGTAGCTTATATATGAACTGCTGCACAGGTGCCTTCTTTCTCTCTTTACCTTTTTAATGTAAACAAACCCTCTGTTGGGAAAAAAAAGTGGAAGGTCTCTAGGTGTTACAACTCTTTGGAATATAAATGCAAGGCTCAAGAATTTATTACCATCTAAGTTATAAATAAATGGTTTTAGGGAGAGATAAACCTGTAAATCTCTCAGGAATAATTCACTTTCTCCAACTTCCAAGGCGTAGCTATTTGTCAATCATCCTTTAACCCAGGTTGCCAGTAATTTTTACTCAGGAAACCATGACTGCAGAATGTGGAAATAATAGCTGTTTCTCAACACCATAAAATGTATTTTGGTAGAATTGTATTTCCTCTTCATGGACAAGTGATCATTTTATCTGAAGGCTGCATAGCATAAGAGTAATGGAAGAAAGTGGTCAAAAGTATCTGGATTATGGAAATTCCTGAATGCTAAAAATTTTGGACAATGTATGTGTAGGCAAAGGGTAATCAATCAGTATCTCTGACTCCCTAAATTTAGAGGAAGAGTGGAATAACAGTGGTTTAGATACAGAAGAAAAAAAAACTGCATGACTGTGTGAGTGGAGAATGAGAGATTTTCCAAAAAGCAGGGATCAGCAGGACTAAGAAAGTGCGAGAATGGGAGGGGTGGGAATGGTGAGTGATTTAACACTGTCAAATTCTTCATTTCAGAGAAATTGGGTGGGCTGAGGGCTGAGAGAATAACCTTAGGAGTTAACTTTAGATGCAGTGGATAAGTATATATTTTTAGAAATTTGTTTGGTTTTTGTCAATCATATTTCCTTTTTGCTTAAGAGCCTGTGGAAGAACAGCTTAATACCACTCAGTGGACCATTCAGTGGCCTGAGCAGTGGGAGCTGCAGACCAGTCCACAGTAGCAGGCTGAGTGCTCCAGTCATCAGTAGGGACCTGCTGAATAGTCACAGAGGCCACCTGCATGCCTTCAGACTAGTCTGTGACCCCAGGTGGATCAGCAGTAAACTCAGGAGCTAGAGCAGTCCATTCATCCTGAAATTTCCTCCTTGGTCATAGCTGTTTCAGCAGCAGCCTGCTCTTTCTCTCCAATCTCTTCAGGATCTTTGCAGAAGTATAGATCAGGCAAGACCTCCCATGGGTGTTCACAGGAGATGATGTCACACATATGCAGGACTTCTCGGCCCTGTCCACCACCTCAGAGCCTCTGAGTGAGCTCTGGTGTTGCATGGGATGGCAATGTCCACACAGCACAAGGAGAATCTGTGTCACACAGAGTGGGGTAGGAAGATTAACACAAGATGCCTCTGTGAGAGGCTGGGGGTCTGCCCTGGGATCAGTAACCACAGAAGACCCACCTCCTGGAAGGCTGCCTGGATCTGGTTAATGAAGGTTCGTGGAATGAAGCAGCCAGCAATAGGAGTGCCTCTGCACACAACCAGCCCAGTGACAACCACTGAGCTGCTGCAGGAAGTGCCCCGGGCTCTCCTGAGCCAGGGTGGTTGGGGGCCTTGGCCATGCCCCACGGACACACGCAACCAGCCCAGCAATGACCACTGAGCCACAGTAAGAAGGGCCCCACGTTACCAAGCTGGGGTGGTGGGGGGTAAGGGCTTTTGTCACACACCCCCCGACATCTGCACCCAGCCTGGCAAAGACCAAGCCACCACTGGAAGCCAACTGGTCCCCCTGTGGGAATGAGGGGGGTGCCACAAGCCTCAATCCCACCCCTCCTCCTTCCTCCTTCTTCCATCCCATTTCCTTCCCCTTTCCCCTCTCCCCCTCCCTCTCAACTGCTCCGCAACAACTTCATAGAATATAAAAAATAATAATATTAATAAAAAAAAAAAGGAGTGCCTCTGGTGGCAGCAGCAAACCTTAGCACAGCCTGCTGGCCAGTACTGGAGGATATGACACTGATGTGACCAGGGTTTGCAATGGCAACAATGGCACGAGCCACCAGCAGAAGCTTCTCCCAAGTCCTCTTCAGGTTTATGATGTAGATGCCGTCACTTTGCCTTTTGTAAATGTACTCTTCCATGTGGAAGCCAAGGTTGGTGCCACCTACGTGGGTTCCTGCTGCAGGGAATTTGAGCACATCCTCCTTCATTTGGTGGACATCAAGGGCTCTAGACATTGTGAAATATTCCCTTTAAGTTAGGATGGGGATGCAGAACGACACTCCATGGACCCTTCTATGGGTAGTACAGAAAGCTCGATGTTCTTATAACTGCTTGTATGCTGTCATCTGCTGCTGGGTATGTGTGGG
Source organism: Cynocephalus volans (assembly GCF_027409185.1). Lineage (NCBI taxonomy): Eukaryota > Metazoa > Chordata > Mammalia > Dermoptera > Cynocephalidae > Cynocephalus > Cynocephalus volans. The sequence goes on from NC_084471.1 coordinate 83,480,671, forward strand.
ACATAGAGGAAGGTAGGGAAGGGCATGATGAGGAAAGAAGAACATATTTACTTATCATAAATCCACAGAAAATGAAGTCCCATTTTTTCACTATGTTATCTGTAGAGTTTTGTAAGTGTCCTCATTTAGCACAGATTTGTCATTTTCTCCTTCAACTCTTGGAGTCTAGGTGCAGGCCAAGAGAAAGCAGAAAGCAGGCAGTGGGTTACCTAGGGTTGGGGCCTGGCCAGGCAGTTATAAGAACGATCAGATGTAAAACAGTGTACAGTATAGCCAAGTGAGATTAGAGCTGGGCTTAGGAATTGTGAGGATAGCAAGAAGCAGGGAGGCCAGAAGCCCTAACAATGGTAACCAACAGGGCCAGCATGAAGGAGGGATGTTGGGAGTAGGGGTCGGGGGAGGAAACCATGTCATTCAAGGTCAAGGACTGGAATGCAGGGTTCAGGTCTGAGAAGAGGGAGGTGAGCATAGAGAAAAGCCAAGTGGCTCCGCTTCTCAACCACAACCCTTTGAAAGATCAGGGTTAGCAGGAACGAGAGGTAAGAGAATGGGGGAAATTGCAGAGGTGAGAGGTTAAGGTCAAAGGGAAACATTTTGAAATGCAGGTTCTAGCAAAAGGAAACCTCTCAGTGCTGAAGAGCCCAGTGGCATAACCATGCTGGGGAGTAGAAATTAAGGACCGTAGAGTGAAGGAGGCAATGGAACTGGGAAATGGACAAGAATACTGGACAAAGTTGAAGGTGAGGAGGATATCATGGGTGTGGGGTGTGCTGGGTATCAATGGGTCTCCACGGGCTGCAGGGACATTTGACTCTAAGGTGAGGAAGTAGAACGCATCATCTCCAGAGTTCTAACTGGAGTGTTGGCATAACACCACCATACAATCGTTCTCCGAAAAGATTTTTCTTTACTTATTGGGCCTGGCACTATGGGTTCTGTGGATTGTGGCTCTGATGCTACAGGAGTAAAATGAAAGATGGAATAGCTGGTTGAAAGCCATAAGGAAAGGAGGAGTTTCAAGATGGCGGCGGCTGCGGCGGCTGGCGCGGAGTAGCTGAGGTGGAAAAGGTGGCCACTGGGCCTCAGGCAGCCGGGAAACTTGTGGACCTTCCTCTGGCCATCTCTTAAGGGAGGACTGCTGCTGCTGGCCGGTCGTGGGGGCTCAACGCCACTTTGCCCCCGGCAGGAGAGGCTGCCTCATTTGCAGGCAACAGCTTTGAAGTGTGGAGCAGGAAAAGAACTGATTCTTAGCTGCAAAAGTGAGTCTTGAAACAGGGAACACGGCGCCAGGGCTGCTGTGGATGCAGCCAGGATCCCGGAGGCTGGGGCCGCACTGAAGGCGGCCAGCTGCCCTATCCAGGATTCGAGGTTTCAGGCCGGCATTAAAGAAGTCTCCTGGGAGCGCCCGAGCAGCGCCGCGACTGAACAGCCCGAGGCGGCAGCGCCGAGAACACGGAAGGCAACAAACCAGAGACAGAGCGAGCGCCCGACCTGGCACAGCACTGTGAGTGATCCCTGGCACAGCTCTGTTCGGGGGGTGGATGCACACGCGGCTCCCCGCCTGCACCACCAGGCCACTCACTACCCCGGTGCTGCCTCCATTTTCCCAGGTGCGGGCAGCTCCGCCCTGCTCGGCCATCACTGAGCCCATTTGCTTGGCCTGGCGCGGGGCTTTCCGGACCCTGCGGGCCGACCTCCTCTCCCACTCCCTCCACGGTTCTCTGGCAGGGCTGGGGGTGTGGGGCGTCCCGACCAGTTTTGGGAGGGCTAGGAAGTACGGGCGGGCCGACTGTCACTCCACCACACCCTGGACTCCGGCCCCGGTAAACTTCCTGTTACTGGGAGGCAGATACCATCTCTGCAACCACCAGTTTGGAAAAAAGCCTAACGAATTTCTGGTTGGGAATAGTGTGGTAGGAGAGTTCCCAGGTCCGCTTGAACCTGCCGGAGAGCAGGCTGCAGGCGGGCACTAGACTCGGTTTATACCGGGGGGATACAAAGGTGAACAAGACCCGAGAAAGATCTACACAGTGCTACAAAGGCACCCAGAGAGACCGGTCGTCTGTGCCTAGCAGAAACCTGGTAGACTTCCTGGGCGAGGCGGTGCTGAGCAGGGTCTTGAAGGCCCAGCTGATAGGCGAGGGGTGCAGAAGACACGCCCCAACCCAGCACAGTGTGCACAGAGGGGGGAGACGTGCGGCCAGGGAGGCGGAGACTCGACAGAAACCACACACCCGGTGGGGTCGCCACTGCACGATCTAACAGCCTGGGCCAGAGCACACGGAACGGGGAGAAGTCCTGTACAGAAAGTGAAAGCTCAACAGAGATCACACACCCTGTGGTACGTGATCCACCAGCCCAGCAAAGTACAAGCTGACCAGAAAGGTGGATCCCCGGAGAAACCCAAGACCCGAGGCAACCACACACACAAGACACTAGAGGCCAACTGAGCAGTCACGGCGGGAGCCATACCAAATTGGCAACCACAGCAACATCCTAGTTAGTCATTAGTCTTAAACCGGTGGACTGTGAAACCCCCTGCCACAATGAATAAACACCAAAAAAAAGACACCAGAAATACAAAAAATCAAGAAAGTACACCACCAAAAGTTAATAAATCTCATACTCTAGATCCTATAGAACAAGAAGCCCTTGAAATAACTGACAAGGAATTTCGAGTGATAATTCTAAGGAAACTGAATGAGATACAAGAAAACTCAGCTAGACATCATGATGAAATGAGGAAAAGTATACAGGATCTGAAAGAGGAAATATACAAGGAAATCAATGTCCTGAAAAAAAATGTAGCAGAACTTGCTGAACTGAAGAAGTTATTCAGCGAAATAAAAAACACGACGGAGAGTTTAACCAGCAGGCTTGTCGAAGTTGAAGAGAGAACCTCTGAACTTGAAGATGGGCTGTTTGAAATAACACAAGCAGACAAAAAGAAAGAAAAAAGAATCAAGGACATGGAAGAAAATCTGAGAGAGATATCAGACAACCTCAAGCGCTCAAATATCCGAGTCATGGGTATTCCAGAAGGGGAGGAAAATGGAGATTCCATTGAAAACATATTCAACAAAATAGTGGCAGAAAACTTCCCAGGTATAGGAAAAATCACAGATCTTCAGATCCAGGAAGCTCAACGATCTCCAAACGTATTCAACCCAAAAAGGCCTTCTCCAAGACATGTCATAGTCAAATTGGCAAAACTCAGAGACAAAGAGAGAATCTTAAAAGCTGCAAGAGAGAAGCGTCAAATCACCTATAAGGGAGCCCCAATCAGGTTAACATCAGACTTTTCATCACAAACCCTAAAAGCTAGAAAGGAATGGGATGATATTTTCAAAATACTAAAAGACAAAGATTGCCAGCCAAGAATACTCTACCCTGCAAGGCTATCCTTCCGAAATGAGGGGCAAATAGTATATTTCTCAGACAAACAAAAACTGCGGGAGTTCACTACCACAAGACCACCCTTACAAGAAATCCTCAAGGGAGTACTGGGTTTGGTTCCTGAAAAATAACTACCACTGCCATAAAAACCTAAGAAAAATCTAAACCCGCTAGTACAATAAAAATGGCATTCATGAAGAGAAAACAAGCTAACAAAAACACTATCTACAACCTAAGGAACCAACAAACAAAGAAACCAAACAGTAAATCAGAAAGCAAGGAACAAAAGACACCTAAGACAACCAAACAACCAATAAAATGCTAAGAATAAATCAACACCTTTCAATAACAACTCTTAATGTTAAAGGCTTAAATTCCCCAATTAAAAGACACAGACTGGCTGACTGGATCAAAAAGCAGGACCCAACTATATGCTGCCTACAAGAGACCCACCTCACCCATAAAGATTCACACAGACTAAGAGTGAAAGGATGGAAAAAGATTTACCATGCAAACAGAAAAGAAAAACGAGCTGGAGTGGCTATTCTTATATCTGACAAAATAGACTTTAAACTAAAAACCATAAAAAGAGACAATGAGGGACACTACTTAATGATAAAAGGACCGATCCATCAAGAAGACATAACAATCATAAATATGTACGCACCCAATGTTGGAGCAGCCAGATTTATAAAACAAACTCTATTAGACCTAAAGAAGGAAATAGACACTAATACCATAATAGCAGGGGACCTGAACACTCCACTGTCAATATTAGACAGATCATCTAGGCAAAGAATCAGTAGAGAAACACAAGATCTAAACAAGACTCTAGACCAATTGGAATTGGCAGATATCTACAGAACATTCCACCCAACAACCTCAGAATATTCATTCTTCTCATCAGCACATGGATCATTCTCCAAGATAGATCACATATTAGGTCACAAATCAAGTCTCAATAAATTCAAAAAAATTGGAATTATCCCATGTATCTTCTCAGACCACAATGGATTAAAACTAGAAATTAATAACAAACAAAACTCTGGAAACTATACAAACACATGGAAATTAAACAGCATTCTACTTAATGACATATGGGTCCAAGAAGAAATCAAGCAGGAAATCAAAAAGTTTATTGAAACTAATGAAAACAATGATACATCATACCAAAACCTGTGGGATACTGCAAAAGCAGTATTGAGGGGAAAATTTATTGCATTAAATGCTCACTTCAGAAGAATGGAAAGATGGCAAGTGAACAACCTAACACTTCACCTTAAAGAACTAGAAAAACAAGAACAATCCAATCCTAAAGTTAGCAGACGGAAAGAAATCATTAAGATCAGAGCAGAACTGAATGAAATTGAAAACCAAAAAACAATTCAAAAGATCAATGAATCAAAAAGTTGGTTTTTTGAAAAGATAAATAAAATTGACAAACCATTAGCATGGCTAACAAAAAAAAGAAGAGAGAAGACTCAAATAACAAAAATTAGAAATGAAAAAGGCGATATTACAACTGATTCATCTGAAATACAAGGAATCATTCGAGACTACTATAAACAACTATATGCCAACAAATTTGAAAATCTGGAGGAAATGGATAAATTTCTGGACACACACAAGCTCCCAAAACTGAACCGTGAAGACGTAGAAAATTTGAACAGACCAATAACAATAAAGGAGATTGAAGCTGTTATCAGAAGGCTCCCAACAAAGAAAAGCCCAGGACCAGATGGATTCACAGCAGAATTTTACCAAACATTCAAAGAGGAATTGACACCGATTCTTTACAAACTATTCCAAAAGATTGAAACGGACGCAAATCTCCCAAACTCATTCTATGAAGCAAACATCATCCTGATACCAAAACCAGGTAAAGATATAACCAAAAAAGAAAACTACAGGCCGATATCCTTGATGAATATAGATGCAAAAATCCTCACTAAAATACTAGCAAACAGAATACAGCAACACATACGAAAAATTATTCATCATGATCAAGTGGGATTCATCCCAGGGATGCAAGGTTGGTTCAACATACGCAAATCAATAAATGTGATACACCATATTAATAAACTCAAACACAAGGACCATATGATCATCTCTATAGATGCTGAAAAAGCATTTGATAAAGTTCAGCACTCATTCATGACAAAGACCCTCTATAAGTTAGGTATAGAGGGAAAGTATCTCAACATAATTAAAGCCATATATGCCAAACCCACTGCCAATATCATCCTGAATGGAGAAAAGCTGAAAGCTTTTCCTTTAAGAACAGGCACTAGACAAGGATGCCCACTCTCACCACTCCTATTCAACATAGTGTTGGAAGTACTAGCCAGAGCAATCAGAGAAGAGAAGGAAATAAAGGGCATCCAGATTGGAAAAGATGAAGTCAAACTGTCCCTGTTTGCAGATGACATGATCCTATATATCGAACAGCCTAAAACCTCTACAAAAAAACTGTTGGAATTGATAAATGATTTCAGCACAGTAGCAGGATACAAAATCAACACACAAAAATCAGTAGCATTTCTTTTCTCCAATAGTGAACATGCAGAAGGAGAAATCAAGAAAGCCTGCCCATTTACAATAGCCACCAAAAAAATAAAATACTTAGGAATTGAGTTAACCAAGGAGGTGAAAAATCTCTATAATGAGAACTACAAACCACTGCTGAGAGAAATTAGAGAGGATACAAGAAGATGGAAAGATATTCCATGCTCTTGGATTGGAAGAATCAACATAGTGAAAATGTCCATACTACCCAAAGTGATATACAAATTCAATGCAATCCCCATCAAAATTCCAAAGACATTTTTCTCAGAAATGGAAAAAACTATTCAGACATTTATATGGAACAATAAAAGACCACGAATAGCCAAAGCAATGCTCAGCAAAAAAAATAAAGCTGGAGGCATAACACTACCTGACTTTAAGCTATACTACAAAGCTATAATAACCAAAACAGTATGGTACTGGCATAAAAACAGACACACTGACCAATGGAATAGAATAGAGAATCCAGAAATCAACCCTCACACTTACTGCCATCTGATCTTTGACAAAGGCACCAAGCCTATTCACTGGGGAAGGGACTGCCTCTTCAGCAAGTGGTGCTGGGATAACTGGATATCGATATGCAGGAGAATGAAACTAGATCCATACCTCTCACCGTATACTAAAATCAACTCAAAATGGATTAAGGATTTAAATATACACCCTGAGACAATAAAACTTCTTAAAGAAAACATAGGGGAAACACTTCAGGAAATAGGACTGGGCACAGACTTCATGAATACGACCCCAAAAGCACGGGCAACCAAAGGAAAAATAAACAAATGGGATTATATCAAACTAAAAAGCTTCTGCACAGCAAAAGAAACAATTAAAAGAGTTAAAAGACAACCAACAGAGTGGGAGAAAATATTTGCAAAATATACATCTGACAAAGGATTAATATCCAGAATATATAAGGAACTCAAACAACTTTACAAGAAGAAAACAAGCAACCCAATTAAAAAATGGGCAAAAGAGCTAAGTAGGCATTTCTCTAAGGAAGATATCCAAATGGCCAACAGACATATGAAAAAATGCTCAACATCACTCAGCATCCGGGAAATGCAAATCAAAACCACATTGAGATACCATCTAACCCCAGTTAGGATGGCTAAAATCCAAAAGACTATGAACGATAAATGCTGGCGAGGCTGCGGAGAAAAAGGAACTCTCATACATTGTTGGTGGGACTGCAAAATGGTGCAGCCTCTATGGAAAATGGTATGGAGGTTCCTTAAACAATTGCAAATAGATCTACCATACGACCCAGCCATCCCACTGTTGGGAATATACCCAGAGGAATGGAAATCATCAAGTCGAAGGTATACTTGTTCCCCAATGTTCATTGCAGCACTCTTTACAATAGCCAAGAGTTGGAACCAGCCCAAATGCCCATCATCAGATGAGTGGATACGGAAAATGTGGTACATCTACACAATGGAATACTACTCAGCTATAAAAACGAATGAAATACTGCCATTTGCAACAACATGGATGGACCTTGAGAGAATCATATTAAGTGAAACAAGTCAGGCACAGAAAGAGAAATACCACATGTTCTCACTTATTGGTGGGAGCTAAAAATTAATATATAAATTCACACACACACATACACACATACACACACAAACCGGGGGGGGGGGGGGAAGAAGATATAACAACCACAATTATTTGAAGTTGATACAACAAACAAACAGAAAGGACATGGTTGGGGGGGATGGGGGGAGGGAGAAGGGAGGGAGGTTTTGGTGATGGGGAGCATTAATCAGCTACAATGTATATCGACAAAATAAAATTTAAAAAAAAAAAAAAAAAAAAGAAAAAAAAAAAAGAAAGCCATAAGGAAAAAATTTATCCCCAATAGTTGAATGTACGAAGATACTTCAAAAAGTTCGTGGAAAAATAGAATTAAAAGATAATGTAAATTGTTCTGTGAACTTCTGAAGTACCCTTGTATTTCAAAAATAATTGCTACTAAAACAAGATTACATTTCTTCTTGTTTATTTTCTTGAAATTTAATTTTCTGAAGAATTAGAGTAAAAACATAAAATATGTGCTATTATCAAAATAATCTTGCAGATAGTTCAACTTGTGAAGTTTATCCTAACAATATTTATAAAATGACCGAAGATAGGATTAGGGATGAGGTATGTATGAGAAGATGTTTTTATCTTTGATTTCAGTAGTAAACATCAGCAAATATTTTATCCAATCCCAAATTTAAATATTCTATTATAATATTCTGATCCTTTAGCGACTTGTGCTCATCCATAAAAAGTTTGTGCTAGTCTTGCCTACTTCCAGGAAATATAATTTTTTTACATTTTAGTTTCCAAGTTAAACCAGCTGTAATTAATGTAAATTAAGGATGCCACCATAGAAAGCTGTTCCTTATCAGTCTCTCACATTGGAACTGTGCTACACAGAATCTTAATGAATTAGCTTCTAGGTTCAGAAAAATGATCATGGGAGAAGCCTAAAATACTTGTGTGCTATCAGTCTCGGTATGGTCTGTTGCTATGTAAAGGCCCAAAGCTGGCCTACCATCATGTTCCAAGGGTCTAAATAGAATTTATTATCAATGCTATAAGATGTTCCCGTGGGAATGGGATGTTCTGGTAGAACAACGTCTTATTTAGAGTTTTCAGGCTGGACAAAAACCTCATATTTCTGTCAGTGTCCCAGTCATTAATAAAGAACTCTTGGCAGTATCCCAACCCTGAAGTAGCCACAGGAGTAGAGTGTGATGGTTATGCTCAGGATTTGACTTTGGGCTTTGAGCACTTTCCTCATCTCCCAGTCATAGTTTCCATATATTTTCATTGTCCTAGCCTGTTTCAGCTGCTATAACAAAATTCCACAAACTGGGTGGCTTATAAACAACAGAAATTTATTTCTCACAGTTCTGGAGGCTGGGAAGTCCAAGACCAAAGCAGATTCAGTTTCTGGTGAGGGCCTGTTTTCTGGCTTATAGACAGTGCCTTCTTGCCGTGTCCTCAAATGGTGGAAGGGACAAGGAGTCTCTCTCAGGCCTCTTTTATAAGGGCACTAATCCCATTCATAAGGTCTCTGCCCCGTGACCTAATCACCTCCCCAACGCCCGATCTCCTAATACCATCATCTTGGCGGTTAGGATTTCAACATATGCATTTTGGAGAGGACACAAACATTCAAGCCATAGCATTTATATTAATTCTTAGTTTCTTATATTCATAATATAAGAATAACAATAGTAGTAACCTCGCTGGAATGCTCAAGTCTAGTCTAGACTTAATATATCTAAAAAGCTAACTTGGGTTCTTAGAATGAATATTACACTCCAGATTTAAAGGACTTTTTAAAAGGTAAAATTATGAGTGTTATACGCATATAAATTAAACATATGTTAAAGATTTTATTTAACCCATTAATAAATGAGAGAACCAGTACAATATTGTAACTAGTTCAAAGGAGAATTCAGAGAAATGCTGAGATGAATTTACAAATAGAAATAAAAATGGTGAGTATTGACAGGGCCATAATCAATCGCATTCCTCTGGACACAATTTAACTTTCTATAGACAAGAATCATTTGCATTACATCAGTTCTCTGTAAGTTTCACAAGTTTTTGGAAACAAATTACATAAAGAACAATGCTTCCAAAGGGTACAAATAAAAAAAAGTTAGCTATCTATTGAGAAATAAAAAGTAAATCTTAAATAAACAGTAAAATTAACCAAGTAAAAATCAAATGGAAAATCTCTCTGCCTTTGGCCCATTGCTGTAATTTAGTAGCAGATATATCTTACAGAAAGTCGGAGCTGGCCATTTAGCTCAGTTGGTTAGAGTGTGGGGCTCATAACGCCAAGGTGCAGGGTTCAATTCTTGCATCTGCCAGCTGCCACACACTCACACACAAAAAAGTGTTCAGAGTTACCTAAATTGTACGATCTGCTGTTTTCTAGGTCACCTCTGTCACTCAGGGATGCTGGCGCTAACTTTATTGTCTCCATAAGAAAGATATAGTTAGGAAGATGCTTTTACCCAAAGAGGCAAAAACACATTATCATCAAATTAAACATAAATTTCTCCATTTGAGAGTTATTTGAGCAGCATGGAGTAATGAATAAGAAACCAGGTTAGGAATCAAAGGCCTGAATCTTCTGCAGCCAAGGCCAAAGCCACATAATATTGTGAACCTTTGTTTCCTTATATTTAAATGGGAATGATTATAATAATACAAGTATCAAAAGGTTGTTGGGGATTAAATAATGAATATGGAAGACCTCTATAAACTGGAAAGTATTATTCAAATGTTAGCTACTATCACTATATTAACCTGCCAGACTGAGTTACCTACAGATAGTACGATCTGTGCTGCAGAGATATAGGCACTCGGCATATGGAGGAGCAGAGGGTAAAGGAGGGTGGCAACCCTAATCCTGAAGCCAATTTGCTGTGTGACCCTGAACAAGTCATTGAACTCTCAGGGCTTTCATTGCCTTTTTGTCCCTTTTATTTAACAGACTAACCCTGAGGTTCTAATGAAGTAATAACTGGTGCTCAGAAATCTACAAAGACTACACAAATGTAAGGCATTGTCATTAGCCTGAATAAACATCAGGAGCTGATTTTACCAAAATGGAATTAAAGAAAATTTTCATTTATTCATTATCCAGAAATATCCTTTACTGTATAGAGTAACCATTTTCATGCTCAAAAAATGAAAATTTTTTTCTAAATTTAAATCATACATATTAATTAAAGGTCATATATGAGTCTAAAAGGAAAGTTTATAGATTCTCTTGCTTAGGACTTGGCAAAATAAGACATAAGTCAATCTCTGCTATTGTTTTCATTTATAGTCACATTTGGCCTAATGTTATACCATAAGTGAAGGAAATCATCCATTGCAATGAAATGGCATTTGTGGTCGAGTCATTAAAGCTGGTTTCTTTAGAAAGGATTGTCCTAAAAAAAAAAAAAAAGACATACACATGAGTCTTGAAATAAGATTTTAATGATACTATATAGTTTACGGATCCTCCCCAAAATTAAGAAGAATTTTCAGTTTTTCTGTTATTTGGTCCCCGAGTAGTAGATATTGAGATATGGTAATGGTTTTAAAAAATATATATGGCCATAAAAACTTAAAAATAATAGAATAAAATAATAAGCATCATGTAGTCCTAAAAACTAAATAATATAACTATAACTAGCACTCATTTTCTCCCATTCTTTGATTTCCTTTTATTTTCTTAGGGAATTTTTTGGTGCAAAAATGGTACAGTTTTCGGGCCGAGCCCGTGGCACACTCAGTAGGGTGTGGCGGCGCTGGGTGCGCGGCGACGCTCCCGCCGCGGGTTTGGATCCTATATAGGAATGGCCAGTGCACTCACTGGCTGAGTGCCGGTCACGAAAAAAGACAAAAAAAAAAAAAAAAAGGTACAGTTTTCAAAGTATTCACTTCTTTGTTCAATTTTACCATTTTTAGTTGATAACAAATTATAGCAACAAATTACCTAGTTTTCAAACTTACTTAGCCTGTACTGAGTTATTTTTTTTTCACTTTCTTTAATAGTATTTTATTGGCATCTGTTTCGTATAGTATCTCTCTCTGATTTTGTGTTTCAGCAAGACAGACGAAGCCATTTTTAACAGAAATAACAGAACCTATCATCTTGTACCATGTTAAGATTATTTCAAGTTTAACTCAAATCAATGCTTCTCTTGACATGGGGCTAAAGATAAACACACACAGAAACACACACATGTAAATTAGCAAGAAAGAAAATCTCTTTCGTGAATACGCCACTAAAAGGGAATAAAAAGGTGGGAGGAGAAGAAGCTTTACGCTGAAGTATTGAGGTAATTAAGCCAGTGTCCAGGGCCAAAGAGCTCGGTCATAGCCTGCCCAGGGTCATGAAGCCCTGCCAATAGCCCTCTGACACTAAAGATATAAATGCTGTGACCTTTCTGCCCTTTTCTCCTTACTGCTTGCACAGACCTAGGCGTAGATCACCGCTGCTTTGCTTTAGATAGCTGAGAAATGTTCCATTTCCTGGAACGATTTGCCCTGTGATTTTTCCCAGAAAACATCTGCATACTTCCTTATCTGCTGATTCCCTCCTGCTGTCTATATAAGCTGTGACCTTCTGGCTAATAAATGAGACTTGATCAGAATACTGTCTTGTCTCCATTTCTCGCGTCTCTTGTCCCATCCAATTCCCACTCCCCCCTCCAGGGTCTGTGTTGAATGTCCCGCGGGTCGGGACAAGTCAGTTCTATTACTGTGAAGAAAAAAGAGAATAAGCAGTGCAATGATCTTAAAGGACATGGTAGGGGTGCAGATAACAGGCCACACGTGGAGCCCTTGACAAGGTCCTAATGAAAGATGATGAAGGCGACTTTGTCAAGCAGTGTATATATGTCAGCTCGTCTGGGCAACTGTGACTTTCATAGGAATGAATTGAGCCAGCAAAAGAACTTCCTAAAGAAGCTCAGGAGCACATGTAAGAAAATGATATATGCTTAGGCAAATTAGGAATTCTAGAATAATTCTTAATTGAGATGGCATATAAACATTTATACCTAAAAAAACCAAACCTAGCTTTATCACCACATTCAAATAGTTTAAATGTTTGAGTTTAAAAAACCTTTTGTTTTTAAGGAAAAGTTTAATGCTAATTTTAGTTTTTCATCTTTGTAGATAAAATGGAGTGTGGCACTAGTACAACGTGAGATGACCGAACTTCTGATAAATTATTTTGATTTATTTAAACAAAGAACATGGTAGGTACTTTAAGATGTACAAAAAAATGAACAAGTATGTATATCTTGGCCTCCTGAAGCTTATAAACATGGAAACCATTTCAGTATGAGTGTTAAATTGTTAATGCCCTGAGAAGTAGAGATAAATGTATTACCACTTTCATTTATTCTAGCCATTTTTACCTGTGTTTTTCCATTTATTTTACTTTCAACATGACTATTAAGTTCAGAAGTTCAACCCTTACTCCTACCCTACTTGCCCAGTACCACTTCCACCATGGCCATTGCCAATATTACCAACATGTGTACTAGTAACACTAATAGAAAGACAAGATACAGAACTCTACTCCTGTCTGCTCTTCAGTGACCCTTTATTATCAATCCTTAAGAGAGCAATAGGTGAGCTAGCAAACACCATTGATTATGTCTAGGAGTTATTCATACAAAACAAAGTTACCACTACTAAATGCAGGTAAATCTCACCTTTTCCCCTTATTTTTACTACAAATTGTTGTAGTTGCAAATGGTAGTTGTGCTATTTTGGTCACAACACTTTAAAGCTCCCCCCCATTTTTTTTTTCCACACCAGTGTTTTTCCAAAAGTGTATTCATGGGATGATTTGTCCAGGGAAACCTCTACCAAGACACAAGAGTTTCTTAGGAAATTCTGAATACCACACTGCTTTTGAAAATTCACACAGTGAACTAGTGTATTAACAATCCTCACAACAAAGGAACCTACTTATCTTTGCTTAACTCAGCATTTCCAACGTTTATTTGACCTGAGGACTGCCCCCTGACCCCACAGAATGAGTAGTTCCGAACATCCCTCAGAACTTGTGTTTCCAGGAAAACACTCTGGTACCCCCTTCTCTTGACTGACAAGGGATAGAATCAATTCAGATCAATATTACATCTTCCCGAAGCTTGAATGTCCTAACAACCAGTTCTAGGAAGGGGCGCTGGCACCACAAATACATGAGTGTTGAGAAGAAAAGGAGTTCTTGGAATCACAAGGCCGCTTGATCAGTGGTAAATGTCCCACCTGCTTAAGAAGTTCCCCAGATTGAAAAGAGCCTGGATACGCTGTGAATGTAGCTGGAGAGCCCTCTGATAGTATGCCTTTGCCTGGGCCATATCTCTGGTCAGTGTCCCAGGGTTGTTCAGGGCACTTGCACGGTGTGATTTCTAAAAAGTTAGAAATATTAAGCTATGACTGTTCAAACACCTTTAATTGTGGCACAGTTTGCTCTTTCCCCTGGGTATTCCATGACTAAAATGAAACACTGAATTCTTCCTTTACTTTCTCTTCAGAAAGGGTATGACCGTGACAATCTTTATGCTCACCTTTTTTGTCAAAATAAAAAAAAGCACTTGTATTGGTCTGTTCCTGTTGCTTATAGCAAAATACTTGAAACTGGGTGATTTATAAAGAAAACGAAATTTATTGCTTACAGTTTCTGAGGCTGAGAATTCCAAAGTCTATCTGGTGGTGGCGACAGAGATCCAGGGGTCTCACATTGCAAGACAGTGGAAGCAGAGGGAGCAGAGAGGAAGAGAGACTCATTTCTCTTTTTTAAAAGACCTTAGAACCACTCCCCCGATCACCATTTTTGGTGATCCATTCACTACTGCATGGTCCTACAATCTAATCACCTCTTCACGGCTCCACCTTTCAGTTACCATAACAGGATTTCCTACCCTCTTCACAGTCATAGTGGAGACTGAGTTTCTAATGCATAAAACTTGGGGGACACAATTCAAGCTTCAGTGAGGGGATATAATTCAATCCACTACAGCATTCAAAAGTTGTTTTAAAATTTTGCTTTTGAAGCTATACAAATTTAACAGGACAGCATAGATTGACACACGCCATTATAAATATAACTCTTAAGTAATGCAAGCTTTAGAATTATTTGCAAAGCCAGCATGATTAAATAAATTTCAACCCTTTATGGCTTATAGAGCCTAGGGGCTCTCCGACCTCTAATAGATAAAGGGGTAACCAGTGAACACGGTGAGGGCGATTCCCCATTATTTCCTTGATGACAAGCAGAAATAGAAAGCATATCTGGGACATTTTCCTCCCTTTATCACAGAAGAAGTAATTTCTTAAAACTTGATCTTTTCCTTATTTCTCTGGGTTTTGGGAGCCTTGACATGAACATCTGAGGTGAAAACTCTAACTATGGGAAAGGACAGTCTAAATTCCATAGGAGCTTCCACAGAGGACTCACTTATACGTTAAGGTGCCAGTCTGACCGCCAAGCACCTGGTCCTTTCCAGCTGGTCCTCAGGACACCTTCGTGTGCTTTGTTATCTACTCGTCATCCCGCTGCTATTTGAATAGTCGTATTCACTTACTACAGAATTGTTTTTCTCTTCTTTTTCTTTTTGATCAGAAATGAGAAATAAGTTCATGCTGAGCTCTCAGAACCAGAAACAAACATCCACGAGGAAAAAAAAAAAAAAACCTCTGTGAGAAGGCCTTTAATGTACATTGTGCTCAAAGTTAGAGTAGAGACTACGTTATAACAAATAGCCCTTAACTAGAATTGGCTCGTTGGTATTTATTATAATTTACTGATTCTATTACCAAGCACAGTCCTCCATCTGGATAATGTGTAGACTTTTTTTTTGTTCCTGGTAATAGCAAAGGTCTGCAAGTAATATCCTCTCTCTAGGTAAATATTTCTGCAGGCTTCACCCAACCCCAGGCAAGCACCACATTATTTATGAAACAAAGCTGAATTTTATTAAAAATATTCTTCAACATCCAATAAAAGATATCACTTTTGATTTTTTTATAGATTTAATTTTATAAAATATCTACTTGTACCTTTCTTCTATTTACTGCAGAATCATGCAAAGATAAAACCTACTTTGTGTTTTTCCCCTTTAATTAAGCATGTGTTTGAATTATATGGGAGCTGAAGGTCTTCAGAAAAACCAAGAGGGGATTATTTCCATTGGAAAGAGGAATAATTTAAGAGATGTCTGTGCTGTCATATCAATTGTCAGAATAAACTAAAGCATATCTTGAATCTGACTTCCACAGGTATGTTATACGAAAGTTCTGTTTGTAGAATTTTCTTATCCTATCACTCATGAAACCTAGATTTTTAGGACTGAAAAATACTCCAGGTAAACTCAATTTCAAGACATGGCACCATACTTTCTTCACATTGGTCTTTCCCCTGCTCAGTGTGGGGTTCCTCCCTTATCTCCAGGAAGTAATCATCAACCAACCTAAGCTGAACTCAGCTCATGTTATAACATGGGTGATCCAATAAACCTCCCTCCTGTTTATTTGCCAACATAACTTAAAGAAAAACCAAGGTTAAAGAGGCAGGGAATGAGTCCTCTAAACAGCTGACAATTGTGAGAGTTGAGGCTTACCTGTGTAAGTGCTAGAGAGTAGGAAACTTATCTAATAAAATTCTTTTTTAAAGGCACTATCACACTTCTCCACCCATGTAAACAGAATATAGTGGTTATATCCTTTTGTAACCTTTTCTTTTTTTGGGGGCAGGATGGATGGGAAGCTGCTTGGGTGAAATGGAAACAGAATTGGATTGAGAGTCAGAAGCTCCAGGCTCCACTATGATTATGACACTTTCTAGCGGTGCGGCTTGGATTTGTGTCCATGCCTTAGTTTCTTCCTCTAAAAGTGGGACTAATAGCACATCTCACTAGACTGCTGGGGAGCCACTTAGATGATTTATGTAGAAGTATCCAGGGCCACACCTGCTACAATCTAACAAATGTGGTTGTTTCTCTGTTGAGCCTACCCCTTCCAATAACTGGTGGTTTTAGGGGCCTTGGATTGTTCAGGTGGAGATGGAGGTGAGCTCATGCAGCTGCAGGACCTCCGAGTGGTGACTCAGTTGTCTCTACAGGCCTAATCAACCCCATGGTTGTCTCATCTTCTGAAAAATAATTTTCTTCATTTCTATTGACAGCTTTGACTTGCTCCCTTCAGTCAAAATATCCGTATTTCTTTGTCACTAACAGAGTGAACACTCAAGTTTTCTTGCATTTGTTTCCCTACACTGTGTGTGAAGGATGAATGACCCGCTCCATTTCAAAACTGCAGGAATGTTCTTTATTGAGAGTGCCTTCCAAAGCGTGTCAATTCTTTAGCATCCAAAGCAAATGATCCTCATAGACACCAAACCAATTTTTCTCCATGTCTTTTTGTCAGACTCAACATCAAATGGAATGCTAGGAATACACAAGTCAAAAAAGGGCTTTACACTGCACAACCCCTCACAACTGGCCAGCGGGGCTCCTCCTAGGACGGGGACCCCGACACTGAGGAGAAATGCTGGGAGTGGAGCTGGACAACAAAGGCAGCGGAAAGAGAAGGTCTAGACCAAGGTGGGGAAGGAAGGAAATGCGGGACCCTACACAAAAGTCACAAACAGGAATCTTTTCTGACTTCACAAAGCTTTGTGCAGTCAGAAAAGCTTCCTGAGCTTTCCTGAAAGTCCAGGAATACGAATTTTACATAAACATGAGCATTATAATAGTATTGAGGGAAATTTCCATGCAAAGTTATTATAAAAATAAAAAGGAGCAGAATGACATCTAGAGAGACAATGAAAACACACCGGAAAAGTGTAACCCACAACCCAGATAAAAACTGTTACCTATTGTTTCAAAATGGGCTAAAACCAAGACAAGACATGAAGAACATAAAATCAGAACTAGAAAAATATAGGAATGAAGTGACTGAATTTAGGAAAGAATTAGAAATAAAAGCAAAATAAATCAGTTTAGAAATGAAGACTGAACTATAAGAAACATAAGAACAAGTAAACACAACAGATAATGCCTGAGTGGAAGATATAGAAGAAAAAAAAAAAAAACCACTAAAATAAAAAGATGAATAAAGAAATATTTTTTATTTCAGAAAACTCATATGTTAAAAAAGTGTTAGTAGTGTGTGTAGACAGGCAGCATTCATCCATTCAACAAATGTTCATTATAGGCTCACCATGTGCCTGATACTGTCCTCTGTGCTGAGGATATAAGCAGGGACCCCTGCTCCTGTGGTGAACACCTTCCAGCAGAGGCGGGCAGGCAGCTAACGCAGCGCGAAGCAAGTACGGTAGAGGGTGCAGAGAGCTGCGGAGACGCGCAAATCAGGGCAGAGGGAGAGGCAGTGCCGGGGGTGGGGGTTGTATTGCGATTTCATGCGGGGTGTTCAGGGAAGGCCTCGTGGAGAAGGTGACAGATGGCCCGAAGGAAGAGGGGAGGTGAGCCGCGCAGACACTAGGGGACAAGCGCTCTGGGCAGACGGAACAGCGAGTGCAGAAGCCCAGGCGCGGGGCTGTGCCTGGTGCGCGCGTTCCAGGAGCAGCAGGAGCCGCACGTGGCTGGAGCTGGGGGAGAAGAGCCATCGGTAGGCGACGGGGACAGAGAGGGAGCGGGCCACTGTCAGGGCTTCACTCCGGGGGAGGTGGGGGCCGGTGCAGCGTCCTGAGCCGAGGAATGACTTGATCAGGGATCCCCGAGGTTGCCCTGGTGGGAACTGATGGGGCGGAGGACAGACGTGGAGGCGGGAAGCCCCGGGGAAGTTCCCGCAGTGACCCAGGCTGGAGAAGGTGGTGGCTCCATGGAGCGGAGGTGGGTGGCGGTGGGGCGCACAGGGTGTCATGGTAGCTAGCACTTAGGATTTACCAGTTGGTATCGGACATTGTTCCAAATGCTTAGCATGAATGAGCTGATTTAATTCTCACAAGAACTCTGTGAGATAGCCAGCAGCATACTCCCACTTTAACAGAGAATCTAAGCAACATCCTGTCAAAATTACCTCATTGATTCCTCATAGAGCATCCGTTCAGCTAGTTTTTGATGTGCAAGCATGGTATGAAGCAAACATTTTGAATAAAATGATAGTGCTTTGAATTTAAAGTGTATGTACACTTGTGACCACTATGTGTTTAAAAGTCTATAGTTTATTTTTACATAAAATAATGCTTCTTGGATTTGATGAACAAAACTGCTGGACTTAACACAGCATGTATAGTGAGAGTGTAATTTCATCAACAAGAAGACACAAAAATAATGACGAATTTCCAATTGAGATGTCATAAAAGATATTCAAGGCTCTACATATGATCAACAATATAATAACAACACCACTCCAGCAGGGGAACCACTTCCACGTGTTGGAATTTTAATTCCTTCCAGAAATATGATATCTGAGGCCATCTGTAGTTATGAGAGTTATTTTAAAAGTTCACTCAAAATAAGCTGTGTAAATAAGGTGGTGTATTTTTAAAAATTTCAGTGGGTTCTAGTTTTTGCAGTGTTCAAACTGCACTTGTTTTATTGAGCACGTGTTCGTAGGAAATATAATGCAATAATTTTATTGAGTGCACTTAGGATAATCATCAAAAAGTAGGTTAATTTGTGGCTGCAATTAGCTTTTTGTATTTCATTGTAGCTCTAATAATATGTTTCTTTAAAATTCACCCATTTATTTCTTTTTAAAATAAATGTTTTTCTTATTTAAAAATGTATATTTTCAAGTCTTATGGAATATTCTTGATAAGTTCCAGTTGTCCACACAAGAAGAATGGTTAAGTACTATATCAATGAGCATTATTGTTATAACAAGCCTCTATTGTATGAATTAAATGAATTTTAATAAAAACAACATTAGTCCCTTCCTTTACCATGTTTTAGCAAATTAAAAAGCAAGATAGGGTTTCGTTCATGCAGAATTATTAAAAATATAGTCCTTTCTTTTTAGTTTATACCAATAGGAAACAACATGATCAGGAGCCTTCAATCCTATTTGAACACAGTTTTCTTTTCCTTCAGATTTTTTGTTTAAAACATCAATAACAGACATAATTCGGAGCATATAGGGCTATTCTAAGGTTCCCATAGCTACCCAGGCACACTTGAGTCTCCCACAGGGCGGTGCAATGTATCTTCCGCTTGACTGCAATACTGGGGGCAAAAATCAATCTTAGTTGATTTACTGTACATTTTATGCTGAGCCCATACATGTGAAGAGGAAAATAGCCATGTGGGTGACTGAGGATCTCAGCACTGTCATCAGGATTAAATCCTGCCGACAGCTAATATTCAAACACCCAGGACACATCAGCAAATCTTAGAGTGCTGGGTGCAGCAGAGCATTATAGGAAGAAGTGGCAGGAAGGACATCTTAGGTGAACAAATGTTCAAGGGAATGCGGGGTCATATTTTGGTGACATTGAAGGGACCAGCCTGACTCACTGGGCGGTAGCAAACCTTATTCTACATTCCCAGATGCAGGGTTCCTGAAGACAAGCTGAAAATAATCAACCGATAATTATTATCCAGAGAGTCTGAACAATAGTAGAAGCTATAGTTTTTATTATTTTACCTATAGTAGATATATTTCTCCTTTAATGAAACTCTTTTAAGAGATCTCTATTTAAAAGTCACCAGATTACTGGACATTCTCCAAACCCTCTGTGAAATTTGCTAAGTTATGTCCTCATAAAACTTGAAAAAGTGCACTGCCCTTTGCAAGCCCGTGCACTTTGCTTTCACTGGTTGAGTTGTTTGCTTGCTGAGTCACTTGTATTTATTCCCAAGTTTATTTCAGTTGTACTTTTTATTGTAATTGCATAATTTAGTTGTATGGAAATGGATAAAATTTGAGTGTGACAAGAGTTGTCATTTCTATGAAAACCACATGCCAACTTTACAAAGGCTGAAAAAGTGAAGTTGCTAGGAAATATAAAACCTACTGTTCAATTAGGTGTCAATGAGACACTGTAAAAGATTGGAGGAAAAAAATCATGAAAATCACGAATTTTCTACTCAACTTACTTGGCAAATACATTTAAATTTTCATTCTACTTTATTATTGTTTTTAATTCAAGATATTTTAACATTTACTTGTACATATCGGTGGGGCACAGTGTGTTGTTTCAATACAAGCATATAAAGCATACTGATTCACTTAGGGTAGACAGCCTGGTTTTGTACCCATTAGTTCACCACTTCTGCTCCCCCCTCCCCCAGGCCTCTGGTAACCATTATTCTACTTTGCATCTATGAGAACCACCCACCCCTTTTCTTTTTAGATTCCACATATGAGTGATTTCATGTGGTATTTGTCTTTTTCGTGCCTGACTTACTTCACTTAACTTGACGAGTTCCAGTTCCATCCATGTTGCTGCAAATTATGGGATATTATTTCTTTTTATAGCTGAATACTATTCCATTGTGCATATACAACCATAGTTTTTTTTACCCATTCATCCATCATAGCCATTTAGGTTGATTCCATCTCTTGGCTATTGTGAATAGTGCTTCAATGAACATGGGAGTGCAGGTGTCTTTTTGATGTATTGATTTCATTTCCTTTGAGTATATACCCAGTAGTGGGATCGCTGGGTCCTAAGGTAGATCTATTTTTAGTTCTCTGAGGAACCTGCATACTGCTTTTCACAGTGGCTGTACTAGTTTACACTTCCACCAGTGATGTGGGCAAGCTCCTTTTTCTCTGCATCTTGCCCACATTTACTATTTTTCGTCTCGTTAACAATGACCATTCTAACTGGAGTGAGATGATATCTCATTGTGGTTTTAATTTGCATTTCCCTGATGATTAGTGATGTTGAGCACTTTTTCATGTGCTTGTTGGCCATTTACATGTCTTTTGAGAAATGTCTGTTCAGGTTCTTTGCTCATTTTTTAGTTTGGTTATTTGTTTTTGTGCTGTTGAGTTGTTTTGAATTCTGTATATATTCTGGTTGTTAGTCCCTTGTGTGATGTGTAGTTTGCAAACACTCTCTCCCATTCTGTAGGTTGTCTGTTCACTTTGTTGACAGTGTCCCTCATTGTGCAGAAGTATTTTCTAGTTTGATGTATTTTTGCTTTAGTTGCCTGTGCCTTTGTAGTGTCTCTCAAAAAGCTCTGCCCACTTCCATTTTGTGTAGCATTTCCCCTATGTTTTCTTTAATAGTTTCATAATTTTGGGTCTTAAATTTAGATCTTTGATCCATTTTGAGTTGATTTTTGTGTATGGTGAGAGATAGGGGTCCAGTTTCAATCTTCTACATATGTATATCCAGTTTCCCCAGCACCATTTGTTGAAAAAACTGTTCTTTTCCCACTGTTTATTTTTGGCACCTTTGTTGAAAATCAGTTGGCTGTAAAAGTGGGGTTTATTTCGGGGATCTCTATTCTCTTCCATTGGTCAATTTATTGGTTTTTATGCCAATACCATGCATTTAAAGTCAGGGAATGTGATGCCTACAGCTTTGTTCTTTTTGTTCAAGATTGCTTTAGCTATATGGGGTCTTTTGTGTTTCCATACAACTTTCAGGGTCATTTTTTTCTATTTCTGTGAAGAATGCCATTGATATTTTGATAGGGTTTGAGTTGAATGTGTACACTGCTTTGGGTAATACAGACACTTTGATGATATTAATTCTTCCAGCCCATGAATATGATATAACTTTCCATCTATTTGTGTTCTCTTTAATTTCTTTCACCAATGTTTTATAGTTTTAACTGTGGAGATCTTTCACCTCCTTGGTTAAATTTATTCCTACATATTTCATTTTTGTTGGTAGCTATTGTGAATGGGATTACTTTCTTGATTTCTTCTTTGGCTATTGTGTTATTGGCATATAGGAAGGCTATCGATTTTTGTGTGTTGATTTTGTATCCTGCCACTGTACTGAATTCATTTATTAGTTCTAGTAATTTTTTAGTGAAGTCTTTAGGGTTTTCTATGTAGACGATCATGTCATCTGCAAATAGGGATAGTTCGACTTCCTCCTTTTTGACTTGGATGACTTTTATTGCTTTCTCTTGTCTTATTGTGCTGGCTAGAACTCCTGGTATTGTGTTGAATGAGAGTGAGGAAAGTGGGAATTCTTGTCTTGTTCCAGATCTTAGAGCAAAAGCCTCCAAATTGTCCATTCACTTTGATATCGGCTGTGGGTTTGTCATATAAGGACTTTATTGTGTTAAGGTACATTCCTTCTATACCTAATTAAAGTGTTTTTTTTTTTTATCATGAAGGGGTGTTGAATTTTATCAAATGCTTTTTTTGAATCTATTGAAATAATCATGTTTTTTTTTCTTCATTCTGTTGATGTGATGTATCATATTTATAGATTTGCACATGTTGAACCATTCTTGCATCCCTAGCTAGGATGAGTCCCACTTGGTTATGGTATATGATCTTTTCAACGTGTTTCTGGATTCTGTTTGTCCATTTGCTAGTATTTTGTTGAGGACCTTTGGACCTGTGTAGAGATATTAGTCTGTAGTTTTCTTTTTTTGGTGTGTCTTTTTTCAGTTTTGGTATGAAGTTAATGCTGACTTCACAAAATGAGTTTGGAAGTATTCCCTTCTTTTCAACTTTGTATGACTTTGAGAAGAATTGATATTAGTTCTTTTTAAATGTTTGGTTGAATTCAACAGTGAAGCCATCTGGTCCTGAGGTTTTCTTTGTTGAAAGACTTTTTATTACTGCTTCAATCTCATTACTTGTTATTGGTCTGTTTAGGTTTTCTAGTTCTTCATGCTTCAACTTTGGTAAGTTGTATGTGTACAGGAATTTATCCATTTCTTCTAGGTTTTCCAGTTTGTTTACATACAGTTGTTTATAGTAGTCTCTTATGATCTTTTGTATTTTTGTGGTATCAGTTGCAATGTCTCCTTTTTCATTTCTGATTTTACTTATTTGAGTCTTCTCTTCATTACTCTAGCTAAATGTTTCTCAGTTTTGTTGATATTTTTGAAAAACAAACTCTTTGTTTCATCAATCTTCTGTGTTTTCTTTTCAATCTCTAATTCATTTATTTCTGCTCTGATCTTTCTTATTTCTGTCCTAGTGATTTGGAGTTTGGTTTTTTTCTTGTTCTTCCAGCTCCTTGAGGTGTAACATTAGGTTATTTGAAGTCTTTCTACTTTTTTTGATGTAGGCATTTATTACTACAGTCTTCCCTCCATAGGTTCTGGTATGTTGTGTTTTAATTTTCATTTGTCTGCAGGAATTTTAAAATTTCCTTCTTGATTTCTTCTTCAACCCATTTGTTGTTGAGGAGCATGTTGTTTGATTTCCATGTATTTGTACAGTTTCTAGTGTCCCTTTTGTTGCTGATTTCTAGTTTTATTCCATTGCGGTCAGAAAAGGCAGTTGATATGATTCTGACTTTTAAAATTTTGTTGTGGTTTGTTTTGTGTCCCAACATATGGTCTATTCTAGAGAATGTTCCATGTGCTGCTGAGAAGAATGTGTATTCTGAAGCTGTTGGATGGAATGTTCTATAAATATCCATTAGGTCAAGTTGGCCTATAGTAGAGAATAATTCTGATGTTTCCTGGTTAATTATTTATCTGGATGATTTGTCCTTTGCTTAAGTGGGGTATTAAAGTCCGTAACTATTATTATGCTGGAGTCTATCTCTCCTGTTTGGTCCAATAGTAATTGCTTTATATAACCGTGTGCTCTGGAGTTGGCTGTGTACATATTTAGAATTGTTATATCCTCTTGTTGAATTGACCCCTTTATCATTATATAATGGCCTTCCTTATCTTTTTTTACTTTCCTTGGCTTGTAGTTTATTTTATCTGATATAGTATAGAGACTGCTGCTCTTTTTTGGTTTCCATTTCCATTTTCATGACATACTTTTTTCCATCCCTTCATTTTTGGCCAGTGTGTGTTTTTATCAGTTAAGTGAGTTAAGTAGGCAGCATATTGTTGGTTCTTGTTTTATAATCCATCCAGCCACTCTGTCTTTTAATTGGGGCATTAATCCATTTCTATTTAGCGTTATTATTGATATATAGGGATCCATTATTGCCATTTTGCTGTTTTTTTTTATGGTTATTTTGTAGACCCTTTTTTTCTTTTTCTTCTGGTATTCCTGTCTTCTTTTGTGGTTGGGTGGTTTTCTCTAGCTTTATATTTTGATTTCTCATTATTTATTTTTAGTACATCTCATAAGTTTTTGTGTTATAGTTGCCATGAGGCTTATAAAAAACATGTTATAATTATAACAAATTATTATAGATTAATAACAACTTAACTTTGATATCTAAGAAAAAAGGAAAAACCAAAGCTAACTCTACACTTTGGCATCATTTATCCCCCACTTTTTGATAATTTTTATTCCAAGTTACATCTTTTAATGTTTCCTGTCTCTTATGTTGTTGTTGTATATGTTATTGTTTTGTTAGGTTTATCCTTTAGTCTTTTTTTTTTTTTTTTAATTTTATTTTATCGATATACATTGTAGCTGATTATTGCTCCCCATCACCAAAACCTCCCTCCCTTCTCCCTCCCCCCTCCCCCCCAACAATGTCCTTTCTGTTTGCTTGTTGTTATCCTTTAGTCTTTATAACTAAGGATAGAAGTAGTTTATTTGCCATCCTTACATCATTAAAGTATAATGAGGTTGTCTTTGTATTTACTTTACTAGTGAGTCATGTACCTTCACATGTTTTCTTACTGCTCCTTAGTAATGTCTTCTTTCAGACTGAAGAACTCCCTTCAGCATTTCTTGTAGGGCATGTCTAGTGTTGATGAATTCCCTTAGCCTTCATTCATCTGGGAAAGTCTTTATTTCTCCTTCATATTTGAAGGTTAGCTTTGTTGGATACAGAATTCTTGCCCAACAGTCTTTTTCCTTCAACACTTTGAATATATCATCCCCTTCTCTTTTAGAGGGTTTCTACTGAATGTTGTGTTTCTTTTCTCTTGTGGCTTTCAGTATTCTCTCCTTGTCTTTGGTTTTTAATAATTTGATTATAATGTGCCTTGGAGTATTCCTCTTTGGATTGAATTTGATTGGCAACTTCTGAGCTTCCTATATCTGGACACTCTTCTTTCTCGATACTTGTGGAATTTTCAGTCATTTCCTTGAATATGCTTTCTATATCTCTTCCTTTTTCTTCACCCTTGTGTATACCAGTTATGCAGAGGTTATTTCACTTGAGGGAGTCCCATATTTGCTGTATCTCTGTTTCATCTTTTCTTATCCTTTTTTCTTTTTGCTCCTCTGATTGGGTAATTTCATATTTTATCTTTGAGCCCACTGATTTTTTTCTCTGTTTGATCAAGTCTGCTGTTAGGGCTTTCTATGCAGTTTTTCAATTCAGATAATTTACTCTTTATTTCTAGAATTTCTATTTATTGTTTTAATCGATTCTTTTCCTTTGTCAAGTTTCTAATTCTGCTCCTATATTTTCTTTAGATATCATTTAATTTTCTATCTGTATTTTCTTGTGACTCCCTGAACATTCTTAAAAAGGTTTTCTGAATTACCTGTTAGACATTTCATAGATCTGTTGTTCCTCTGCATTCATTGCTCATGCTTTGTTTGTTTCTTTCGTGGTGACATATTTCTCTGTTCTTTCTCAGTCTTTGTGTCTTTACCTAATGCCTGGGCATTTGAGGAGACTGCTTCCTCTTCTAGGTTTTATAGGTGGTTATCAGAGTATTGTCTCTGGTCTGTGATTTTTTTTTTTTTCATTCTGTGGTGGCTGAATAGCTACCACCATTTAGACTCTGCATAAGAACTAATGTGCTGTCCTGTGGTTAGTCCTTGAGTTGGGGGAACTGTGGAGACCAAACCTTGAGCTCCGTGCTGGAGCTAAATTACCGCTTTCCTGCTGATTCTCTGGGAAAGGATTTTTGTGCATATCATAATCACTTCCAGGTCTGGGCTGTGTTAAGATTCTGGTCTGGGACAGAGCCTTTCCTGCAGTTTATGCCCCTGCAGTTCCATTGCCCTGACTGATTTCCACTGAGACCAGCTCCCTGTGCTGTGCCCACTGTTCACCTGGTGGGCCAGCCTTTCAACTGCACTCCAACTGCTTCCTATGAAGCAGGCAGTGTACATATCCCTTGCAATAACTCACCAGCCTTTGGGCAGCTCCTTTCTCCAGTCAGCTGAGTTGCTTGCTTCTATACAGGACCATGGGAATCCTGCTAGTGGTCTTTATATGCAAAGGGTGCCACTGTGGCTTTTTCCAGTTTCAATTTGTGTGCAGGAACCACTCCCCACCCCTTACCAGGGTTGCTCAGAAGCAAACATGCAGCTCAGAAGCAGCCAGGGCTCAGAATGATACATGCCATCCTTAGACCCTCTCGCTGAGGCCTCTTGCACCTTCATGAATTCCACAGGTCTCTCCTCCTCTCCCCCCAGCTCCAGCCATCTCAGGTTGGCAGTCTTTGCTTTTTAATGGTTGTAAGTTGGTTACTTACGTGGGGGAGTGATGGAATTTGGATGTGTTGTCCCCTCCAAAACTCATGTGGAAATTTGATCCCCAGTGTGGCAGTGTTGGAAACTGATTGAGTCATGGGGGCGGATCCCTCATGAATGGATTAATGCTCTCCCTAGGGGAGGAGGGGTAGTGAGTGAGTTCTCACTCTGTTATTTCCCACGAGACCTGATTGTTTAAAGGACCCTAGCACCTCCTCTCTCTTTGTCTTGCTTCCTCTCACCATGTGATCTGCTTGTACTCACCGGCTCCTGCCACTTTCCGCCATGAGTAGAAGCAGCCTGAGGCCCGTGCCAGATGCAGCTGTCCCAGAATCGTAAGCCAAATAAGCCTCTTTTCCTTATAAATTACCCAGTCTCAGGTATTTCTGTTATAGCAACACAAAATGGACTAAAACAGGGAGTAACACTGGGAGTCATCTATTCCACCACCTTGATGACATCAATTCTCTCATTGCACTTTAAAGATATCCAAACTAATAGC
This sequence comes from Cynocephalus volans, assembly GCF_027409185.1. Classification (NCBI taxonomy): domain Eukaryota; kingdom Metazoa; phylum Chordata; class Mammalia; order Dermoptera; family Cynocephalidae; genus Cynocephalus; species Cynocephalus volans. The sequence continues at coordinate 83,508,128 of NC_084471.1, forward strand.
AATCATGGATGATGCGTTTTGGATATAGTTTCTGTGAAAATTATTTGGTTTTCTAAGCAATGGGCTTTTATTAAAAGGCCCTGGCCTGGCTTTAAAATATGGGTGAATGAATGTACATTTTATGCTTTGTGTTAAAATAAAGCATGCAGACATTTCAGTTAGAAGAAAATGTTCATAGTTTTATATTATTTGCTTTATGATTTTCCACTTTAACTTTTTAAGTTAATCAACCAACTATTGGCCAATTAGAAATTCTGTAAGAAGCGTCTTCTGCACTTTACCTAGCCAGGGCCACTATACCTCCTTTTGGGCTTATCTCATGAGGTGCAATAGCAGAAATCTCCGAGGTAACTGAACGATCAGAAAGCTTTTCAGGCATATGGCAGATATGCCAATGGTTTTCTGTTTCTCCAACACATAGAATCCCAAGCTTTATAGAACCCAGGATACATATAAACATGAGAGCTGCCCCTCACAGCAAAGCCAGGCTAACACTTGTGTTTGTTGAAGATTCAAAGGACATGTTCTGACTTTTTTTTAAAATTAGTGATTCAGGCTTTAACTAAAACTGTAATGTTAAGTGCAGTATTTTTCCAGGGGAGGTTTTCCCATACTATGCAAATGTATTTAAATGGACTATGGCCAAAGGGAAGGGGACAGAGGTAATTTTGCAACATTGTAAAAATAAAATGAAAATTTAAAAGAAGCAGTATACTCATATAGTGTATAATTACCAGTTTAATATTTGGCTAGTTTGAGAAATATAAGCCAGCCAAAAAGCAATTGGCTGGCAATAAATACAATTTGAACTAACTTCATTATTGCTTTTGGAATCTGTACAGCCATTTATAGCTTCAGATCCTTTAACCCTGCATTTCCTTATTATTCTCTTTCTTATGGCTGCAAATATGTAAAAAATTACATGCACTGAAATGGAGGAGACGGCACTTGGAAGGGCAGACTTCCCCCCCAGCAATTTTCATGGAAAATTAGCAATATCAAAATAAGGGCAATCTTCTGGTCACCTAGGATAATCACCAAAATGATGAATAGTTTTCTGTATTTTTTCCTTTCTCTCTAATGCTGAAATTTATTTCAGAAGACACCAGCATCCATTGAATCATCATAAGAAGGTCCTCCACATAATGAGGGTACGTTCAAACCAGCTAGAGCTTTGAGCCTGGTTTGAGAGGATAAAATAATTCACCAATCACTAGTATATGTGTAGCTTTGATTGTTTTGTTTTTCATTTCTCAAAAGACATATTTCTCAGAAAACAGTTAATGAAACAACATTTATTTTCATTATTTCACTGGAGATAAACTCAGTATTCAGCCAACTACTTTAATCCTTTAAAATCAACTACCAGGGAATCATACTCACTATTCCAAGTGGCTTAAAGTCTGCCTTGTTTTTCTATTTGAATTTGGCAGAAATAGATTTTTCTTTTTTTTTTTTTTTTTTGCCTTTTTCGTGACCAGCACTCAGCCAGTGAGTGCACTGGCCATTCCTATATAGGATCCGAACCTGCGGCGGGAGCAGCGCTGCGCTCCCAGCGCTGCACTCTCTCTAGTGCGCCACGGGGTCGGCCCAGAAATAGATTTTAAGAATGAAAAATATACTAAAACATTTTCATGCATCCTGTATATTTTCAGGTAAATTTAGTGCTCTTTTTCTCCCCATAACAATGTTATGTGGAATTGTTAAATGTCAATTCATTGTTAAAGCCAAAATATACCTGTTCTTTGCCCTTAAAGTTTAAAATATTTTCTTATTGCTAAAGTGTAGCACTTTAAGAATGTAAAAATGAACAGAATCTCACCAATCTAAGTAAGATAGAACTGTAACCTTTTGGTAAATTGCCTCCAGTGAAAGAACATGACTGTTCAATAAACCTTTAAACAGGTCTTACATTTCTCAATAAAAATGCGAGGCTTTAAACCCACTTTTCATTTAAAACTTCTACTTCTTGTGGTCTTTGGGAATGCTTTTGGAAGCTTTTTGGATACTATTTTAAATTATTGGCCATGCTGTATGTTATGTAACTGATGATTAACATGCTGTTGAAGAATACAGTTCCACAAAATAATTTTTAAAAAATCAAAAAACATTTTGGTGATTGTAAGAGTGATAACTTTTAAAACCAAGCTTTAAGAACATCTTAGTAGGAACTTCAGAAAATAGATCATCAATATACTAAGTGAAATATATTCTTCTATTATACATATCTATATGTATATGTTTTAAACATTTGCAGAAGTAGAACTGTTTTAGAAAACTCAGCCAAATGTGGCCAGTCTGCGGGATACAGAATCCTGCTGAACATCTGAACTTCTATGAGTGTCAACTATGCCAGAAAGGAGAGAACTCACTTTGCTTTATTGAAAATTTTATTTATCAAGTCTCCATGTGTTCAAGGTCAAATATATTTCTTATTTGGAATCTTTAGAGATGGACACCATGAAAACTCAGCATTGAGATATGAAAGAGTGCCTGAAAGCACTACATCTATAAGCTTTTCCTAAAAATGAAATAAAGCCACACTATAAGCATGCAGCTTGATGGAGTTTGGATGCGTTGTCCCCTTCAAAACTCATGTGGAAATCTGATCCCCAATGTGGCAGTGTTGGCAACTGACTGAGTCATGGGGGTGGATCCTTCATGAATGGATTAATGCTGTCCCTGGGGAGGAGAGGTAGTGAGTGAGTTCTTGCTCTATTAGTTCCTGCGAGAGCTTGTTGCTTTAAAAGACCCTGGCACCTTCTCTCTCTCTCTCTTGCTTCCTCTCACCATGTGATCTGCTTGTACCCGCCAGCTGCCTGCCACTTTCCACCATGAGTAGAAGCAGCCTGAGGCCCGTGCCAGATGCAGCTGTCCCAGAATCGTAAGCCAAATAAACCTCTTTCCTTTATAAATTACCCAGTTTCAGATATTCTGTTCTAGCAACACAAAATGGACTAAAACACAGCTACACTGCATCCCAAAGAAGGATGTGAGGAGTGCATCAGAACTCTTTATCTGAAAAAATATAAATGCATACATATTTTTTAAAAAAAGGCTTAAAGCCCAAACATGGCAATAAAGAGCCTTCTCATTTTACTCTTAATCTAACACAACATGTGTGGGTATCGTCATTGCTTTAATGTCTCCATGGAAATCTTTCTCAAGTGGTGGGAGGCCTAGTTTCCCATATACACTCCACTCCATTCACTGGAATACATGCTCTGAGAACTTACCAGTATATTTTTGACAACCAACTCCCATTTGCATATATGTATACAACTGAATGTCACTTCATTATGTAATGTGTGGCAATGGAAACATTTTCAAGAAAACACCAAGAGCTACATGCAAGGTAGAGTTACCACACTTACAGCAGGTAGGGATGGGGGCTGTGCTCCTTTCCCTTCCTCTGCCAGGTGGGCAGGCAACAGTGGACAAGCCAGCCAGGAGGCTCTAGGGCTAAGAAGCACCAGGATCTCTGGGATCCAGGAACCCTTGGGCCCCTTTCCCCCAGAGCTGTTCCCTGGACATGCCAGAGTCCCCATCCTGTCCATAAAGCCAGGGGGAGCCTGGTGGATCAGAGCCAATGGGCTGTAGCAGGCCCCTCTGAGCTGTGAGCTCCCTGTAAACTTGCTCTCCCCACAGAGGCAGCCATCCAAGCTCTCCACACCTGAGTACACAGTGGAGCTGACGGTGACCTTTTTCACCTGGGCCCCCAAAGACAAATCCAGCAAGAAGAATGTATTGGAGGTGAGTGGTGGGGTGGGGAGAGGGAGGAAAGGGGCCTACTGATGGCCTGGGGCTCTGACTGTAGGCAAGCCCCATGAGGGGGGACCTAGGAAGAGTTGGGGCTGGAATTCTCAGGGCTCAAGGCCAAAGCTGCCCCTACCTTGGGGATCTATCCAGTGTTTCTGGCATCAAGGATTCTGCAGTTCCCTCTCAAGGAGCTAACTTAATAATCCTTGCCCCAGAACATGGTGACAAGTGGGGGTCTCTGGGAGATGAAACTCTATCATGCCTAGAATAGTGGCCCTTCTCCCTGCTGCTCTGGCTTGAGAGAGACAGGGGATTCCCAAACCCTGGCTGTTTACTCAGACTGGCTGGGCTGGGCAGCCTGCTCTGGCTGGCCAGAGCCCAACTTCTGACTGCACTGGGTTCCCAGTGAACTGCCCTGGTTAGGACAGTGGACAAGCTTGTCAGGCTCCTCCGGCAGGAAGAGAGAGAAGACCCAGGCAAGGTCCTCTTCGTGCCACGCCCTTCACTGTCCATGAGTTGTCTTGTTTTTAAGCACTTAAAAAAAAAATTTGTAAAGAAACAACATTTATTGTTTACAGTTTCAGAGGCCGGGAAGCTCAAAGTCCAGTGTACACGTCTGGTGAGGGGCTTACACAGTGAGGCAGGGTCTCACATGGCACATGGCGATACTAGACAGAGTTTTTTAAACCACTCCTACCCCCACCTCAGTTCCTAAAAGTTTTTAATTTTGTTTTGTTTTTATAAAGATGACTGGTAAGGGGATCTTAACCCTTGACTTGGTGGTGTCAGCTCCACGCTCTCCCAAGTGAGCTACCGGCCATCCCTATATGGGATCCGAACCCATGGTCTTGGTGTTATCAGCACCACACTCTCCCGAGTGAGCCACGGGCCAGTCCCAGGCCCTAAAAGTTTTGAGGCAGATCACAACAAAACACATGTGAACAGGTAAAATCCACTGAAAAGCCAGGGCCAGGCAAAACAAGTTAAAGATGAGGTCAAGTTGGAGAGGAATTCAGAGGCAGATGATGCTAAGGTGGTTGGAAAAAATTTAGCTCCAGTTCTCCTGGCAGTTAAGGTGCAAAGAGAAGGCTATCAGTTACATGGCTCACCCACACCAGCTGCCTTGGCTTGTCCAAGAAATACTGATCCCTTGAAATCAGTCAACAACAGCCACTCTCTGGCAGGTGGCTCTGACTGATTTTCAAAATGTTTCCCCCTAAATGGTCACTTGGATCAGGTAACCAGATAACACTTGGCTGGGAAGAGAAACAGTCCCCATTCACATTCCCAAGCACATCTTTGAATCACTGTAGCCTGTGAACCCCATTCTGCTTTTTCTTTTTTCATTTCATTTTTATTTTCTTACTTATCTATTTATTCTCCCTTCTAGACTGTAAGCTCATTGAGGATGGGATTTTATTTTATTCACTGCTGTGCCACCATTCTTAGAACTATGTCTGATACCTGGTGAGTGCTTAATAAATAAATATTTGTGACAGAAGGAAGAAATTAACTGACCTGGGAAATTACATTAACCATGAGGTCATTGACAGAGAAATTCTTTCCAGGTAGATGGTGGAATTCCTTCTGGGTGTCAGGTGTAAAGTAACAGAAGAATTTCTTAAGTTCTATTTATACATGCTGTGAATAACACCTGTTGGTGGATGGAGAGGAATGTAAGCTCTGGGGTTTACCCATCATGAACAGGGCTTTTTAAAAAACAATTTCAGACTTGGCTTTGCAAAGAGTCACCAGAGTTAAAATGAGCTAATTCGTCAATCAAGTTTCACTATATTTTGGGATTTGTCCGTACTGATATGGAAGACATCTATAATACAGTGATAAGTAGAAAAAAACCTATAGTAAAAGGAGCTTTTTTTTTCAGTATAAGTGAAAAAAATACAACTATACATGTAGTGTGATCTAATTCATATGTTTGTGTCTGGACAGTGAAAAATATGAAGAACAGAAAGTTATTAACAGGGGTTCCCATCTAGAAAGTATGACCAGAGATGAGGGGCTTTTCATATGCTATATTACTCATTTAATGATATTGTTATGGACTGAGCTATGTCCCCCTGCAAATCCATGTGTTGAAGCCCTAATCTCCAATGTGACTACTGTAGTTGAAGATAAGGCTTTTATGGAGGTAATTAAAGTTAAATGAAGTCATAAGAGTGGGGCCCTAATCTGATAGAACTGCCATCCTTATAAGAAGAGAGACACCAGAGCTTGCTGTTTCTCTGCATGTGCACACGCAGAGCAAAGGCCATGTCAAGGCAGCCATCTGCAAGCCAGGAAGAGAGGCCTCAACAGAAACCAACCATGTTGGCACCTTGATTTTGGAGTTCTAGCTTCCAGAACTGTGAGAAAAGTAATGTCTGTTGTTTAAGCCACCCAGTGTGTGGTATTTCATTATGGCAGCCTGAACACACTAATACAGGTATGTAGAGATTTTTATACTGTTATCATTGGATATTCTTTACTGGGAGAGGCACATGCAGCATGTGGCTTCAGGGTTTGTCAAAGCAGTGGAAGAGAGCCAGAGGGCTGAACAAGGCTTTTCACAGACTCAGCCCAGAAGAAATGCCTATATGCATATCACCTCTGCTCTTTTATTGCAGAACTAGTCACATGGCCCCACCCAAACTGCAAAGGAGGCTGGGAAATGTGGAAAATCATATGAATGTTTGATGAATTATTGAATGTCTCTGTTATGTTTCTTGTTATGGGTTGAACAGTGTCCCCCCAAAAAGATATATTGAAGTCCTAACCCCCAGTGTCTCAGAATGTGAAGAGTAAATCAGGTTAAAATGAGGTCATTAGAGGGAGCCCTAATCCAATATGACTGGAGTCCTTGTAGAAGGGGGGAATTTGAACACAGAGACAGAAATGCACAGAGGTAAGATGATGTGAACATGCACAGGAAGAAGATGGCCATGTGAAGAGGGGACAGAGATTAGAGTTAAGCTGCCATAAGCCAGGAAAGGCTTGGGGTCACCAGAAGCTAAGAGAGAGGCATGGAACGGATTTTCCTTTACAGCCCTCACAAGGAACCAACTCTGCTGACACCTTGATCCTGGACTTCTACTCTCCAGGACTGTGAGACAATAAAGTTCTGTTGTAAACCAACCAGCCTGTGGTACTTTGTTATAGCAGCTCTGTGAAACTAATACTCTCCTCTATCAAGTTTACGCAGAAAGAGATTTAATACAGGGAATTAGATGCTTACAAATCTGTTAGAATGACTGGAAAAATAGGCTCTAGGCTAGACATCCAGGAATTACTCTCAGAACAATGCTACAAAACTGGTGCATCAAGAGTTACTGATTAATTTACCACTATCAGCAACCAGTTCTCAGGATCTTCTCATCTCAGCCACTATCTGAGAATCAAGAAAACATCATCAGAACTGTGATGGTTAATTCTAGATGTCAACATGATTAAAGCATACCTAGAAACCTGGTAAAGCACTATTTTGGGGTGTGTCCAGAAGAGATTAGCATGTAAGTCTGAGTGGACTGGGTGGGAAAGATCAGCCCTCAATATGTGTGAACCATCCAATCTGTTGGGGGCCCAGAGAGAACAAAATCAGAGGATAAGACTAATTGTTCTATCTGCCAGAGCTGGGATACTCTCTTCTCTCCTGTCTGTGGATATTAGAACTTGAGACTCTTCAACTTTTGGGTTTCAGGATTTACAGCAACAGCACCATCAGTCTCTCTGGTTCTGAGGCTTTCAGACTGGAACTGAGCCATGTTACTGGCATTCAGTTTGCAGATGGCCTATCATTGATCTCAGCCTTCACAATCATGTGAGCCAATTCCCCTAATAAATCCCCTCTCATATATTTATATATTAATCCTATTGGTTCTGTCTCTCTGGAGAACCCTGACTAATAGAACCATTAACTCTGGAACCATGTTATGCTTCCCATGATCTTGCACAAGCAAAATGGATGCCTTGTGTAACTCCTATCCTCTCACAATTTAATTCAGAATTTAAGCCTTGAGTGAATGCATCTATTTTATGGAACTAAAATTATATCTGGAACAGTCAGTTGCAAGGTTATTAGGAAAATGTAGTTTTTAGCTTTTTACCTTCTGAAGCAAAGAAAAATCCACATAAAAAGGAGGTTGAAATACACATGAATGAGTGATTTGTTTTGTTTTGTTTTTTCCTTTATCTCTTTGGTCACTATTTTATGGTTTCTTTCTTTAACATCCTTCTCCTGTCTCCTCTTCAATGTTCATATTGCCCATTTAGCCCTTAGCCATTTTTTTTTCTTCCTTATATTTTCTGGACAATTGCATCCATTCTAAATTTGTCCAAGTGTTTCTATCTCTACTGCTACCACGCTCCCATACAATACTATCATCCGTGACTTGAAATACTGCAACATTCCCATTTAGTTTCCCTTTCTCCTTTATCTTATCCCAATCCACTGGGATGGGGGTCATCTGTGCAAAATTCATTAGATCATGTGTCTCCTCTGCTCACTGTTCTTACTTCCTCTGTTACCCTCAGGATACATCTCTAGCTCCTCACCCTGGCATAGGAGTTTTTGTTTGTTTTTTATAAAGAAAAATTTCTTTCTTTTTATAAAGAAATTTGTTGCTTACGGTTTCAGAGGCTAGGAAGCCCAAAGTCCAGAGAACACATCTGGTGAGAGCCTTGGTGGTGGCAAGAGTGACAACAGAGTGTCATATTGCAGAAATGCTGGAGCAGAGACTAACCTCCTCATTCACTCTGTTTTTAAAGGCTTCAGAACCAGAAGGAGTTTTTTTCATGAGAAACCTCTGACTGACCAGCTATCCAGCCTTGCTACGCACTGTTCCCTTACAGACCCTCATGCCCTATACTTGGCCACACTAAACGATTTAAAGCAACCAGAATGTGCCATGTTCTTTCCTTCTTCTTAATTTCTGAACAAGCTGCTCTCTGCCTGATGTGGAACTTCTTTCTTTCCTTTTATTCTGATCAACTCCTTCTCATCCATCAATCCAGGAGGGCCAGGCTAGATCCCTTTCCTATGTTTGACTTCCATTTATCGCACTCATTAATTGCTCATGTTCTTTCTGGGAAGAAGGAATCAGAGAAACAATTTGAGGAATGCCAACTAATGTGTTTTGTTCACCTTTGTATCTTTAGTATTTAATGCCCATTTATATGTTTTCAAATTTATTTTGTTTGCTTTTGTTTTTACTGCTGGTGTGAATAGTGGCACACATTTAAAACTGCCTCTGGGTTTTGGGGTGGATTTTCTAGCTTTGCATTTTAAAAACTTACTTTTGTTTTGGTAGTAGGTCAACATCTTAGTATTTAATTATTATTTCTATTTCATAGATAAAGGGTTGGGAGTAATGCAATGGCTTCCTAAAGAAAGTGATTAATTTAGGACTTTTTTCTCATGCTGCATTAGTCCTAAAATAACAACTTGTTAGTCCTTGACTAGCCCTGATGAAGTATAATTCATATGCAAATGATTTATTCAATCATTCATTCATTCAACCATCTGTCTATATATTCATCCATTTAGCCAAACATTCAGTAACTGAAGAGGAATTAGAGTAAGTGAAAACCATCAGAAAGAAAGAAAAAGTCAATAGTTAGATAAACCTTTATACATATTATATACACTGTACTTAGTAGTATATGATATGCTGCCTTATTCACTAATTTACTAATTGTGTCACTGATGTGTAAGTCTTATCTCATCACAATTATATGGCATTTCTAGAATATTAGTTCTTAAAACTCAAATTGACTAATGCTACCCAATACTGATAGATGAACTGGTTGGGGAATTAGAAAGGAAAGATGTTCAAAGTCTCTACTAGGCCTGGTAGGTAAAGCCAAGGCTGGTATCTGTAAAGTAAATGCAGGACATAGACCTATTTTCCCCCTCCTCATTCATACCAGAGTTTCCCCTCTCCCCTGGGAAACTACCCCTGGCCAAGGTAGTTGACCCACGGAAAGGCACATCCCCTTAAGACAAATGGAAGACAGTAGGCAGCAGGAGCCCTGAGTAAGTGAATTAGTATGTAAATGGAGGTAGAACAGTAGTGTTAACTACTCTGGTGCCAGGAGGGGTTAACTTATGCACTCAGCCAGATCACCTGTGAGCTCTGCATTGGGTGAGGGGCACATAAACATGCAAATGATTTACACCTCTACTCTGATCTGTTCAACTATGTAACTGTTGCATGTGCCCTTGACGGTGCAGATTTCTAGCTGACCGGCCATCATCAGCACCTCCCATAAGTCTAATAAACCAGTCTCTACCTATTGCAATACTGGGTGAGTTTCTTTGGAATAGGCGAACACTAAGCGAGTGCCCTTTCAGATTTGGGGCTCCTGTGATACAATGTTCCTTTTATTTATCACAGTATACTAGTGTAAAGATAGCAACCAAGGGCTGAAAACTCCCCAGGCCCATGCACCTGGTTACAGCCGAACAGCTGTAGCCCCCTGCACACCCAGACAAGAGGCTCCCCTCAAAAGTGAGTGTTTCTTGCCAGCATACCGATGTGAAGTTGACCTGCTCCATCTCCAATAGGATGTGCAGGGGCTTTAGCTGGAGGACAATGTCACTGGCTTCTTTCAGCCCTGCATAGAGCAAGAACAGGTGCTCACCAGCGAGTGAGAGAACATCGGTCAGAAACAACAATGTGGTGGTGCTGATAACACCAAGTCAAGGGTTAAGATCCCCTTACCGGTCATCCTTTATTAAAAAAAAAAGAAAAAAAAAAAGAAACAACAACGTGGCAGCTCTGAGTGTCTCTTGACACCTGCTCCTTCAAGAACCAGGATCTTTCTCAAAAGGAGGGGGCTGAGGAAGCTGCTTATGGGGGAGGCATAGGCCCCACCCCACAGGGTTGGTGACAGGCACAGCCCTCCCAGAAGGCTTGGGCAGCTTCATCAGGGACCTCATGGGTGGGGTGACAGGCTCACCTTCAGTGACATTCATATAGACATTTTGCAGGGCCAGCCAGTAGCAGCTTTTGGCTTTTTCCAGGATTTCAACTATTTTGTTCACTTTGGGTCTGTTTAGCTGAGAAGGAGAGAAGAAGAATATCAGCCTTCTGATGGAGCCCGCAGACCCTAAGACGAGGGTGACCAGACCCTGTGGCCAGCTGGAGCAGGTCATCGGCCCCACAGGATCCCTGCAGGGTCAGCACCGAGAGGCCGAGCCCTTGCCCACCCCCTGGCTGGGATGTAGCCGCTGACCCCGCTCTCGGCCCCACCTGCTCATGGATGCACTTGAGGTTCATCAGATGCACGTCCCAGAACTCAAACTTGACCTGGGGCAGGGATGCAGCCCGTCCAGCAGGGCCTGGGCCAAGTCTTTGCACAGCGCATCCCGGATTTGGTGAGACCAGTCAATGACGATGGTTTCGATGGTGTGCAGGAGCGAGTTGTCCAGGGAAGAGGGGATCCTGCCAGGCAGAGGTCAGGGCAGATGCTCTCATGGCCACACCAACCTGGCTCCACTGAGCCCTGCCCCTCCTCCAGCAGCCTTCAGCCAACAGACCCCAAACCACCAGTAACAGCACCATGTCTGGTCTTGTGCGCCTGGTGCCTCCCAGCCCCTCGGGGAGGCTGAAGAGTTTCCCAAGCTCCCCAGCTAGGAAGAGACCCTGAGCAGACAATGGATGTTGTCAGAGGTTCCAGGGCCCAAGGCTCTCACCTCTGAGCAAGAGGAGGGGGGTGAGGACTCTGGAATGGACCCTATTCAGGACGGCTCCTTGGGGATTTTTACCGGGTACTTACAGGGTACATTTTGGGGGCTTAGTGGACAAATGGAGGACTTGCCCTAGAGCCCCCAGGAGCGGTTGCCTATGAGTGTGTGGTACAAGCTATCACACCTATAACAATTCTGTGAGTCCACATGCCAGGGCAGTTGCAAATGGTGGCTGGGAAGATGCCAGGGGACACCTTGGAGTCCCTTGGGCTTCCCAGGGCCTCTGGATCACCACTGCCTCTCCTTGGACTCGCACCCACCTGCCGATCCCTTCCACTCCCTCTCAGTGCCCACATCTAAATCCGAGCAGTCTGTCTCCTGGCTATGTTGACACGTGTCGTGTCCTTTCTATACTGGACTGGTACACGTGTGATTGTCATGTCTTTTCCATACTGGACAAGTACACATGTGTGATTGTCATGTCTTTTCCGTACTGGACTAGTACATGTGTGATTGGGAGAGGGACCGGAGCACAGGCCGGTTGTTTCTTGGCATCGATGCTGCTCAGCTGTCGTGAGAGCTGGAACCCTAGGGCCCCAGGGCCCCCCCTTCTTGCCCTGGCACATGTCCCTCAGCATCAGCACCACCTAACGGCACCATGTAAGGGCACTCCCTTGCCTTCATGTGTGTTTCATTCACTTCAAAACACAAAACCAGTTGGCAGTGAGAGTCTGTCACTCCCAGTCAGGGCTCAGACACTCCCCAGGCAGCTGGTGACATGAGGAGCAGGGCCCGACCTGTCCATGGACTCCAGTGTGCCATCCAGGCTGCCCGGGGGCTCCGGGATGGGCAGCAGCATTTTCCCTTTGGTCTTGTCCCCGTCACGAACATCTCATTCTTCAGCCTGTTGACTTGTTTCACGATGTCTTCCGAGGCCACCTGGGACCGTCTGTCCATGTCCTCACTTTGGTTTAACAGAGAATAGAGGACCTGAAAGGAGACGCTTCTGTAGTTCTGCCTGAGCCTCTGCCAGCTTGGCCACCCTGAGATCCAAGCCCCCAGGAGGAGTCAGAAGACCTCGGTGCCCGGAACCCGGGACCTGGACCAAGTCCTTCTTCCAGAAAGAAGAGGGAAGTTGGGGAGTTTAGAGCAAGGAGGACGGCCCAGCTCCTGTTATATGTAGGGCCAAAGCCATCTCCAAGAAGGGGGACCCCAACTTCTGCAACAGTAGCACACACTCCCTGTGAAAGCAAGTGTTACGTGCTGTGATGGGCTGAATGTGTCCCCCAAATCCATGTGCTGAAGTCCTTAGTCCCAGCACCTCGGAATGTGACTGTATTTGGAGGTGGAGTATTTAAAGAGGTAATTAAGTTAAAATGAGGTCATTAGGGTGGACGCAAATCCGATGAGACTGGTGTCCTCATAAGAAGAGAAAGTTAGGACACAGACACACACACAGTGACAACCATGTGAAAACGCAGGGAGAAGACAGATGTCCGCAGCCAAGGAGAGGGCTCGGAAGGAACCAGCCCTGCCTACACCTTGGTCTAGGACTTTTGGCCACAAGAGCTGTGAGAAAATAAGTGTCTGTTGCACAAGGTGGGGACATGGGTCCCCATTCTACAGATGAGGACCAGAAAGGCCAAGGTAAGGAACTTGAGCTCTGGCCAGTCTTACTCCCCAAAGTGTTTTCCCCATGCCCGCCACACCTCCTGAGAGTGTCACTGGGGAGGACACAGGACTGCAGAGAGATGCAGAAAATGGCACCCCATTTTCTCTCTTTTTTTACTCAAAGTCTCAGAATTGGGGAAACATCTGCTGGTACCAGGGTAGCTCACACTCTCCAAGGCCCCTCACAGTAGAGTGGTTCTAGTGACAAGAACAGGGTGATGGACGGGGCTTCTCATGCGGCAGGTGCACAGCATCACCTGGAGGTCTGTCTCAGCAGGTGAGGGCGGGCGGGGCCTGAGCTCCCGCATTTCCAGCCTGTCCCAGGTGCTGCTGCTGCTGCTGGAGCGCACCGTGCAGCTCACCCCGGGCAGCCGCTCTGGACCCCGGCCCAGACCCACGTGTCTCCTCCACGACCGCAACCAGCTGGCCCACCTGCCTGGGGCTTATGTCCCCGCAGAGGAGGCAGGTCTTGTAGTTGTCCTTGTTGATGCTGTCAGGCTTTGTCCTGATAAAGTAAGCCCCTTTGGACTTGAGGGACTCCGGGAAGCCCAGGCAGGGTATGATTGTGCCGGTGGGATTGAGCGTCAGCACCAGAACCGAGACATCGGCTTTTCCAAGAACTCCGAGACTAAGGCCATGTTCTCCTTGGCTCTGATCAGCTTGTTCCACTTGTCCGGCTTGAACTTCAGGATGATGGAGGGGACTTCCTCCAAATACTCTAGTCTGTTGTCCAGTGCAATCACCATCTTGACCTTTTCTCACACCACAGACACCTGTTAGGTGAACAGAGACACAAGGCAGAACTGTCTCCTGGCTTCTCAATTTCCCACCCACCACTGGAACCATGTGGAATCTCTATTCTAACCAAGTACAAAAAAAAGGGTTCACTGTGAGTGTGTTGTTATTAGTTGTGGATGGGCTGGGGTGGGGGAGGGACATGGGGGTGTGTCTGTGTGCTCTGGTCAGACACCTGCCCCTGCCCCTGCCCTGCTGTGGGGTGTCACAGATGGAGTGAGGTGGCACAACAGTGGCATGTGCTTGTGTTAGTTGTGACCATGAAGTTAATAGGCTGGGAAAAAAGAGAAGAGGAATGACCCAGCCAGAGTGTACCCCAACTTCTGCCCTGCCTGCACCCCCCTTCCACCTCCCTGCAGCCCCACCATATGCCTGTGAAGGGATCAAACTGTAGATTTCGTACACACCCCTCAATTGCCACTGGGAAAGCTCCACCATGGCTCTTCCTTTGGGAGGATCCCCTTAAAGAACACCCTGAGGTCCCAGAGGGAAGGCAAGTGGAGTACTTGCTGTGAGCACAGAACGTGAGGGGGCCCCAAAACTCTCAGTAATCAAGACAAAAAGCATTTTAATATTTATAGAAATCAAAATTACTGCAAACAAATTCATGAAGAATAAAATCAAAATTTCAAATGAAGATAGGCTCTGGCAGGAGGAGGGAACAGAGGGTCGGGGCGCAGGGAGCTGAGTTCTGCAAAGACAGGGTGGGACCTGCCCTCCATTTGTGGAATGGAAAGGTAAGTCTGGTGCTGTCTTTTTATTACAATGTAGGAGGTGTGTAACTCCTGAATTTCTGTGGGAAGCTTGGGCTGCTCAGCTCCTTTGGGGGCCATGGGCCACATCTGGTCTGCTCCAGACCTGGCAATTGTCAAAGTGTCGGCACTGGCAGATGATGCCTGAAGCACTCACAAGTTCCAGCTTTTGGTTTGACCAGAGCTCTGCTTTTGAGATTGTTGTAGTCTGTAGTTCACCCAAAGACACACACTGTGGGAGAGGGTATATTTCACCCTGGTCACTATATTATGGCAAAACAACTATATGATGGGAAGCAGTAATGTGTCTTATGTTAGTCAGATGATCTGGGATTCCTGCAGAGCATCAGGTTTCTTTGTGAGAAAACGTGGGGAAAACATACAGTCAGAAACATGGCAGCCTGTGAGCGAAAACTGTCTGAATTTGGCACATCACCACCCAGAATTGCAGCCACGTAGGTGGAGAAACACGTGGCATATACGGAGCCCACACCATCTGCCAGGTACCCATGAAGGCTTTGTGAATGTAGCTGAATTAATAATCTCCACCTGGGTTCTCCAAAACAGGCACTGTGTCCCCATTTTATAGGGTGGGAAAGAGAACATGAGGGAAGCCCTGGGTATTTGCAGGTATCTTGCTGTAAGTCTCGCCAAGTTGGAAGTGCTACTGGAATTCAAGGAAACATCCTCTGATTGTGGATTTGGATTGGGGCTTTTAAAAAATCAGCTTTCCGGGGGGGGAGGGAGGGAGGGAGAAGAGAGGGAGGTTTTGGTGATGGGGAGCAATAATCAGCCACAATGTATATCGACAAAATAAAATTTAAAAAAATAAAAATAAAAATAAAAAAGCAAATAACATCTTAAAAAAAAAAATCAGCTTTCCTTTCAAGAATGGCATCGGGGTGGGCTCCCTCTCAGGCCATGTTGTATGGTGGTTCATGACGCTCCCATGTCCCCCAAGTCTGTCTCCAATCAACCGGTCTTATCTCAAACTCCCACCCAGACATTTCCTGGGGTGAGGCTAGGAGGTCCCAACGAGTAAATAGTCTAGGCCAGTGGGCCGAGGCAGGTCTTGCTCATGAGCAGGGCTGGAGTGAGGGCACCAGGGAGCCCAGGAAAGGAGCCGGGCAGTCCAGGGCAGCCTGCACGATGGGCCCAGACCCCTGACCAGCTCCAAGCAGGGAGCAGATCCACTTCTGTGGTGAGTGGTGGGTCTGCTGTACCCCCTCACCTAACACAGGTAAAGGTTGCTCACCTGCATAAGGCAAATGCCAGCTCCACCACAAGCAAGACAAACTGATAGGCAACGCTTTCCCAAACCAGGAGAGAAAATGGCTCCCTTCCCTTGAAGGGCTCCACCTGCCACAGTTGGGGCTTCCAGAACTTTTCCCTTGGGACCCAAGTAATCAGTGGCAGTGTAGCAAAGAAATAACTGACCCATCATCTACCACAGTGGTAGACTGCAATACTTTAAACTCAATCGAACACTCTTTGCCTTTTTATTGGAGCATTTAGTCCATTTTCATTATGTGAATTACTAATCTATTGGGATTAAATCTATTGTCTTGTTGAGTGCTTCCTATTTATCTTACCTCTTCTGTGTTCCCTTTCCTTTCTTGCCTTCTTCTGGATTAAATAAACTTTATTGTTTCATACTCCCAAGCTAGCTTGGTCATTGTGCACTCTTATGTCTCTCTGAGAACTACATGGAGGTTACGGCACATTTCCTGACCTATCGCTGTGGGACATTCTCTGCTTCTGCTCTTACTGGACAAGGCAAGAGCAGTCAAACACTTTGACTCATTTGCTTCTCTCCTAACTTATGTGCTGTCATGTTGGAAGTTACTTAAATATTCATTAGATTCCCACTCCCTCTGCTCCCCATATTCACCATTTTCTGTTTCTTCTTGTATCTCTGACCTTCCACCTGGGACCAATTGCTTTCTGCTTCTCATAGCACTTTTTCTCTCTCTTATGGAAGGCTGCGGAGGAAGAGAAGATGCACTTCATTTCCTGAAGCCAACTCCCAAAATTCAGCTTTCTTCCTAAGACCAGGAAAAAGATAAGGATGTCTACTCTCGCCACCTCTGTTCTTCAGGGCTGCCAAGACAAATCAATGTGGGAAAGGATAGTCTTCTGAACAAATGGTGCTGGAACACTGAATATCCACAAGCAGAGGAATGAAGTTGGACCCTTACCTCACACTGGAGTTTTTAGTCACAGAAATTAGGAAAGAAAAAGAAAATAAGAGGCATTCAAATTGGAAAGGAAAAGGTAAAACTATCTCTATTCACAATGAAATGATCTTATAGGAAGATACTTCAAAAAGTTCACAGAAAGATCTATATTATTTTTAAATTTGTTTTTCCATGAACTTTCTGAAGTACCCTTCTATGTAGAAAATCCCAAGAAATCCATAAAATAACTAGTAGAGCTGATAAAAGTGTTCAGCAAGGTTGCAGGATACAAGACAGATATACGAAAACCAATTGTACTCCTATGTACTAGCAGTGAACAACCCAATGACGAAATTCAGAAAACAGTTCCCATTCATAATGGCATCAAAAAGAATAATATATTTAGAATAAATTTTTAAAAAGAAGTGCAAGACTCATACACTGAAAACTTCAAAATATCATTGAAAGAAATTAAAGAAGACAAATAAATGGAGAGACATGCTGTGTTCATGGGTTGGAAGACCTAATATTGTTAAGATGACAATTCTTAAGCTCATCTACAGATTCAATACAATTTCTATCAAAATTCCAGCTGCCTTTTTTGAAATGAAAAAGCAGATCCTTAATTTCATATGGAAATGCAAGAATAGCCAAAATAATATAGAAAAAGATCAAAGTTGGAGGTCTCACACTTCCTGATTTCAAAACTTACCAGAAAGCTATAGTAATCAAGTCTGAGTGCTACTGGTGGAAGGACAGATACACAGATCATGGAATAGAATTGAAAGTCCAGAAATAAACACATACATTATGGGAAACTGATTTTAGACAAGGGTGCCAAGACAAATCAGCGGCAGAAAGAATAGTCTTTTCACCAAATGGTTCTGGAAGAACTGAATATCCATAAGCAGAGGAATGAAGTTGGACCTTTACATCACACTATCTACAAAAATTAACTCAAAATGTTTTTTTTTTAAATTAAAAAAATTTTTTTTTTAAAGATGACCGGTAAGGGGATCTTAACCCTTGACTTGGTGTGGTCAGCACCACGCTCACCCAGTGAGCGAACTGGCCATCTGTATATGGGATCCGAACCCGGGGCCTTGGTGTTATCAGCACCGCACTCTCCCGAGTGAGCCACGGGCCGGCCCAACTCAAAATGGTTAACAAATTGTAAGAGCCAAATGTGAGAGCTAAAACTATAAAAACTCTTAGAAGAAAACATAGGAATAGATCTTCATGACCTTAGGTGAGGCAATGGTTTTGTACATGAGACATGTACAAAAGCGTGAATAACCAAAGAAAATAACAGATATATTTGACTTCATCAAAAGTAAATTTTTGTGCTTCAAAGGTGTCTGAGAACAGAGACAAGGTGAAACGGCCTCTGAACTGAGAAGGAACTTTGAGAGCAAAATATGAAGCAGGCAACTCCATACAGTTTAACAGAGTTTTCTAATGGTTAACTTCCATACAGGAAGGATCAGGAGGGTACTGATCCAGATGTCCATGCAGCCGCATGTCACACCATTCAGAGGGAAGTAGGGGTTTATAAACGAACTTAGGGACAAAAGGGAGTATGTTTACTATGATATATCTAAAGTTTGTGATATATCTAAAGTCTTTGTTTAACTTAAGGGCACTACCTGTGTCAACAGGAAAGCTTTGATCTTTATTTTAGGTGAGTCTAGCTTTTCAGTCTTAACTATGCTTGCCTTACTTCAGATTAATGGATAACTTAGTAAAAAGCCTATGAAGGCCATAGGAAGGGAAAGTAAAGCTGAAGGAACCCAAAGATGGAGTTGCATTCCCACAAAAGGGCACTCCAAACAAAGCTAAAAAAAACAAGCCATAGAATGGGAGAAAATATTTGCAAATCATATATCTGATAAGGGACTTACCATAATGCAATAATAAAACTCATAACACAACAATAAAAAATGGGTAAAGGATATAGCTATTTCTTCAACGAAGATATACAATTGACTTATTCACACCTGAAAAGATGCTTGATATCATCAGCCACCAGGGAAATGCAAATCAAAACTACAGTGAACTTATATGAGGTCCCTAGATCAGTCAAATTCATAGAGACAGAAAGTAGAATGTGGGTTTCCAGGGGATGGGGGAGGAGAGAATGGGGGTTCATTGCGTAATGGGGACAGAGTTTCAGTTTAGGATAATGAAAAAGTTCCAGAGATGGACAGTGGTGATGGTGCATGACAATATGAGTGTACTTTATGCCAGTGAACTGTACGCTTACAAATGATTTAAAATGGTCAATTTCATGCCGTGTATATTATACCACCAAAAAAATCTCCACTTTTCTCCCACTAGAATGGCTAGAATGAAAAAGACAGAAAATAAAAAGTGTTGGCAAGGATATACAGAAATTGGGATCACATTGCTGATGTGACTGTAAATGTTGCAGCCACTTTGGAAACAGCTTGGCAGTTCCTCAAAAGGTTAATCATGGAGTTACCATGCGATAGCAATTCTACTCTTAGGTATATATCAAGGAGAAATGAACATATACACACATGTTTAGAGCAGCATTATTCATAATAACTGAAAACTGGAGCTGAAGGAGCTCCCTTGTCCAGGCCCAGAACAACCTGAGGAACCTGCCACGGTGGTTGAGGGCAGCAGGGCTGGGAGCAGCGTCTGGTGTGGGGGTGCCTGGCAGTGTCACCTGTTGTCAGGATGGATCTGCAGGACATGGAAGCATTCCTTGGGGCTCTCCGGATGCTACCAGGGAAGGAGAACGGACATAAGAATAGGCTTCCTGCAGCTTGTAGAGTGTGTCCCCAGCAGCAGTCAACAATCATTCCACCAATACCCAGGAGCAAAATTAGCACCACTAAACTTTCACTTCCAGTTCTGCACAATATATCACCCCTGAGCTCCCAGGCATGGGGAGCTCTCAGGCAGGACTCAGGAATTCCTGCAAGTTCCAGCTCTGTCTGCCACTGGAACCAGTAACAAGGCCCCTCTGGGGATGGTCAGCTCCTCTGGCTGCATGTCTGAGAGTGAATACCCCCAAGCCATGGGGGTTAGGGAATGGGAGGGTATTTCTACTTCCACATATAGATTGTTCTTATTGTGAGTGAGACATTGGCCTAAGAGTCATGGCTACCATTTTCTGAGCACTAACCAGGTACCAGATTCTGCACTTCATGAGCCTGCTGACAGCACAGGAGCCCATGGCTCCTGCTTCTCCCAGTGACCCCACTCCTGACACTGGACACCATCTCCTTCCACTTGGGGGGGAAGCTGCTTCTTGATGTGGCCGATCTCTGCATGGCCCCCTCTTCCCTATTGGGCTCCTCAGGTTTCCCATCATGTGCGATACAGTCAGTCCCTCTGTTTCAGGTACACAGGTGGTTTTGAGTATTCTGCTTAGATGCTGTATTAGATTCTTGTGGCTGCTAGAACAAATTGCCACAAACTCAGGTATCTTGAAACAACAGAAATGTATTCTCTCCTGGAGGCTGGAAGTCTGAAATCAAGGGGTCAGGCAAGTCTGTGCTCCCTCCACCAGCTCTGGGGGAAAGTCTGTTTCTTGCCTCTCTGCCAGCTTCTGGTGGTTGATGACAGTGCTTGGTGCTCCTTGGCTTGTGGCTGCATTGCTCCAATCTCTTCCTCCATATTCACATGGCTTCGTCCTCTGTGTACATGTGTTGGATCTCCCTTTTCCTGTCTGGAATAAAGACACTTGGAATGACATTTACATCCCACCTGGATAATCCAGGATTATCTCCTCATCTCAAGATCTTGATGTCATCTGCAAAGACTCTTTTTCCAAATAAGGTACATTTGCAAGTTCCAGGGATCAGGACTTGATATCTTGGGGCAGGGATCAGGCTCCTGCAGATGCCAACTGAAATGTTGGCCAAGCCAAGACTCCAGTCCTCATCTTCCCGCCTCCAAACTCTCCGCCCTTTGCCGTTGGCAGGGATGGGAGGCTCACCAAACCTTCCATCCCCTATCGGTTAGGTGGCCCCCAGTGGCTCTCTGGGAAAGGCCTGTGGATGGAAGTGGTGAGTGCAAATTCCGAGCTGAAATGCAGAAGAGCTGGCCCATGTGCCTGTGGCCATCTCTTCTCCAGCCATGTGCTCCTGGTGGTTCAGCCACAGATGGTGGCACCTGTCAGCCTGGGTCCCTAGTGACTGTGTGGAGTAGATGCCACCCTACCCCAGGCATGGACCTGCACTGGGTGAACAAGAAACGAATCGTGGCTATGTCAAGCCCCTGAGATTTGGGGGTTGACTGCTTACCTCAGGGTCACCTAGTCTGTCCTGCTGGATCTAATCACAAGCACTTTGAGCTATTACCTTTGGCCACTGCTCATCCCATTGTGGCAGAATTTCCCAGTGTGTCTTTGGGTTGCAAATCAGTTCAGACAATGCTACACTCTATGCTGCCCACCCCCCCACCCTCCACCTTTGGAAATTCTCAACACACAGTACACGGAAAGGTCATCTATGGCCTCAAGCCCTCTGTGCTGAGACAGCTGTTGGGGAGTGACTCCTCTTCAAGATTTGAGAGCCAATCCCTCTGTCCACTAGTCCTCACGCCACCCTTCTCCCAGTGACTCCAGGGATCCATTCTGTCGCACCTCTCTTTCCCATTTTTGCCCACCAGTGAGCAAAGCACAACCCTCCCCTCACCCCACCGCACTGTTGTCCACATAGATCTGTGGACGTCATTGCTCTTGAATCAACATCCACAAATTCTTCAGCTCCCTTTAAGAGGTGGAATCTATTTGATACCTCTTAAGTCTAGGTCGGCCAAAGCCAACATGACGTAAGCATAAATTGAGAAAGCACTTGCATGTTGGGCTTGTCCTCTCTTGCTGAATGTGGAACCCTAAGTCCACCTTGTCAATGGCCCAGCTAGCCTGCTGGAGGGTGACAGGCTACTCAGAGGAGAGCTGAGACCTCCTGGCTAACAGCCAATCAACTATCAGACATGTAAACAAGGCTATTCCAGACCACACAGCTGCCATTGACCACCTGCCTGGCACAGACACTTGAGGGAGAGCTTGACAGAGATGGGCCAAACTGGCCCAGACCAGAAGAACCCACGGGACTGTGACCGAAATAAAAGTGGTTGTTTTAAGACTGGTGTGGCTTGAATGTGGTTTGTTGCAGTGTGTTAGTCCGTTTCTGTTGCTTATCACAGGATACCTGAAACTGGGTAATTTATAAAGAAGTAAAATTTACTTCTTACAGTTTTGGAGGCTGAGAAGTCTAAAGTCCTGGGAACACATCTGGTGAGGGCCTTCTTGGGGGTCATGACTCTATAGTGATGCAGCGTGTCACGTGGCGAATGGGCTGAGCAAGAGAGCTAACCTGCTCACTCACTCTCCTGATAAAGCCATCAGAAGCCACATTCTCACCTGTCCACAATCAAACCTCAGAACTAACCTGCACCTTCACACATTTTGTGTTCTGTCCTTTCTTCTTGATAAAACAGAGGTGTCGCCCTCTCCCGCCCAAGTCAGTACCTCCACCTGTGCCTGGTCCACCTTCTCCTGCCCAATCCTGAACCCTTCCACTAGGGACTGATTTGTGCCCCCCCAAAACTCATCTGTTGAAACCCTAACCTCCAGTGTGGCTGTATCTGAGACAGGCTCTTTAGGAGGTCATTAGGGTTAAACGAGAGTGTAAGGATCATAATCCGATAGGACTGGTGGCCTTATGAGAAGAGAAGGATCTCTCTGTCTTTGCCTTTTGAGCTGTCAAAGGAAAAAAATTACAACAAATTTAAACATCTCAACTGGACTTATTACAATTCTAGAATTGGGCAACACCTCATTCCATAAAGTAAAGTAAGAGTTCCAATGAGCTGAGCAGACAAGGTTGGTTTTATAGACAGAAAAGGCTGAAAAAGCAGAAACAAGAACAAAAGGCGGATTGGTCATTTCAAAGTTTCTTTCCTTGTAAGGTGGGACAGGGAGACAGAACAATAGAAAACTACAGGTTACTTCAGGCTACCCTTTTAGAGTGAGGATTAAAGCAGGAGGAACTTCGTTATCAGGCCTATTGAAGATTAAAACCAGCTTGTCTGGGAAATTGGCTGTTATCTCTTTCTCCTGATTTCTCAGAAGGTTAGACCACAGCCTGAATGATGTGGAACTTAGCGGGCGGGGGTGACACCATTTTTGTTTTTAGTCTGGTCTGTTGGGGCCTAGTGCAGGAGCTTATTCCAAAACAATGGCCTCCTATAATTTTATTTAACAGAGCACACAGCGAGAGGCGACCATCTGTAAGTCAGGAGAGGACCCTCACCAGAACCTGACTGTGCTGGCACCCTGATCTCAGACTTCCAACCTCCAGAACTATGAGAAATATGTACTAGTCAGTGTTCTCCAGAGAAACAGAATCAATAGGACACATGTAGCTACATAAGAGATTTATTATGGGACTTGGCTCACATGATTATGGAGCCCCAAAGTCCCAGAATCTGCCACCTGCAAGCTGGAGAACTGGGAATGCTGGTGGTGTCATTTAGTCCGAGTCTGAAGGCCTGAGAACCAGGGGGTGGGCTGGGGGATCCTGGCCCTCACCACTGGCACCCCTCCATTCTGTCTCCTCCACGTCTCTGGGCTCTGTCTGCCTCCCTCTGTGGCTCCTGCTCCTTGTCCACCCTCCTGGGCCTACAGAAACCCTCATCCATTTCTCTACACCTGCTCTTGTCCCCCAGTGGGCCATGTTCCAGCATCTTCAAAAAGGCAACTGTCATGTCAATACCCTGCTTAAAACCCATTCACAGCTTCCCACTGTTCTTAGGATAAAAGCCAAATGCCCTCGATGGGTCCTGTAAGATTTGGCCCCTGCCTCATACTGTTCTCTCCCCATCCCAGCCCTGGCCCATGATGGCTGCTGCCCTGTGCTCGGCTCCTCCAGGACACCTGCTCACCACGGGGTCCTCTTGCCTGGCCTAGAATTGTGTGCATGCACACATGCGTGTACAAGGACACACACACACACACACACACACACACACACACACACACACACACACCTGCCTAACTCCTACCCACCCTCAAGATCCCAGCTTAAGTGTCACTACCTGGTAAGTGTCTCCCCTGCAGGCTCCCTCGGTTTCCCCATTAAGCTCTTTCAGCACCTGCGCCTTGTGTAACGAGTATCCCAAGTGCGATTAGTCAATCACACAATTAGTCATGAGCTACTGCCATCCTCATTCCCCTCATTCCCACCCCCTTTGCTCAGCACCGTCATTCCAGAGCCAGGAACAGTGCCTGGCCCACAACAGGCCTTCAATACATATTACTGAAGGGACAAAGGCTCTGAGAAGTCCTGCTGTAAAGACATCTCTTTAACCTCATCTCACCCAGAGTTTCACCAACCTTACTTGGCAGTGGAACCCTTCTTTCCATGAAGCCCTGTCACTACTCTGAGGATCGGGTAGAGAAACACTAGACCAAAGTTTTAGCAGGTCCCATCGCCATCCAAATTGTGCTTCCCACGGTCTCTAATTTCAATAGCTCCAAGACACCAGGATGCAACGTAGATTGGTGAAACAGTGGACTTGGGAGCGAGTCAGGAGATGCCTCCTTGGCCCTCAAACTACAGTGCTAGGGCTCTGCCTGGCATCGCATGAGAGACTCCTGAGCAATGTGGAAAAAGTGGCTTCCCAACTGCTCATGTGTCACACCCGAGGTCCCACCTGAGCATGGAAGACAGAGAAGGACCCACTTTATCTAGGACATGACTAGCCTTTCGAGGTGGACAAACTATCCACCTTGCAGCAGAAACCTGGGCCCTTAGGAAGTGCCCAGAGCAGAGTGTAGGAAGCTCGCACCATTGATCTCTCCAGCCAGGAAACAGATTGGGTGCAGAGCAGTGGCAGAAGGCTTCTGCTCCCTGCCAGGGCCACCAGCTGAGATATCATTTACTCAGTTCTTTTGCTTCTAATTGTCACAGCCCCCAGGGAGGTGGGACAGGGATGAGCTGAAAGAAATCATCCTCTCCCGCCCCAGGGAGCACTTCCTCCAGGCTGAAGGAACTTGGATGGTAAGTTTCATGAGAGACATTACTCATCATTAAATAAAGTCACAGGGCCATTTCCCCCCACTGGGATGCTTACAGACAGCAGGAGGCTAGCCATCTGGGTGTCATCAGGCTCTCCCCACCCCACCCAATCTTCCTGCTGCCTACTTTGGTTGACCACATGTCATCAAGCTGAATTCCAGGGACAGAAGGCAGGTGGGTGTCTTTGCCCAGGGCATTGGGCAGAAAGGGAACCCCAAGCAGCCAGGCTCACCCAGCAGGGTGCTGCTTTGCTTCTCATGGATCTGTTACCTCACTTCCCCTCAGTGATGGAGCCACAAAGGATTACTCAAAGCCCATCTCTTCTGAGCAGTGAGAAGCCCTGAAGTGGTTTTTCCCCAGAATCCTCAAGTGAGAGGCATCCCTTCCTTGGGAAATTAACCCCGAATTGGGGTTCTCTTCCTGCATTTATATTTCAGACCAGGAAGTTACAAGAAGAGAACATAGGTGGGGTTATAGTTTAACAATACAGGCTGATAACTTTCAGTGAAACAAGTCAGATGACATTCCATAAGACAATTTAAGTGATCCACCAACAAAAGCTTGAACTTAGCAAACACGCCCTTCTTACAGCAATTTCTCAGCATCTTTTCATTTTAATCAGTAACTTGTCTGTCCTTGAGCCAGCAATCTTGATGTGCCACAAATCTTTATGTTACACCAGAGACTTCATAGCCTGAGGAAAATTTCCAGTCTTCTGCAAGGTCAATATTTGAAACTGCAAGGCCCTGTGAAGTACATTTGCTTTAAGAATCCTCTACAGCAGGGGACTCTTCCCATCATGAGCAGGGCAGCATGGCCAGAGGTCCTGCCCACCAGGCTTCCAAAGGTCATACAAGCATGGGCACTGTGAGGCCTGGTGACCCTTTCTAGTTGAGGGTCTCTGCACAGCAAGCCCTGGGGGTGGGCCCCACAAAGCACGGGGGCACAGGGATTTCAAGCCATTCATGTTGGAAACAGGGTGAGGCAAGGTGAGGATTCTGCCTCTGACTGCATGCACAGAAGTGGGCAGTGTGTCACATGTGGTGTGGTGTGTCACACACGGTGTAGGTGTGTCACACATGGTGTAGGTGTGTAGCACATGGTATGGGCAGCAGTCAACAGACATGCCTCGTGTAGGCTTCTCAAAGAGAAATGAAGCAGGACACCAGTTAAAGGTGGTGGAGATGGATTTTATTCAGTATGTAGCCACAGGGGAGAGAGCAGAGCTCAGTTCTGAACACAGCCAAGACAGCCGAGATAATAGCCAATGAGTAGCCGGAGGGGTCAGTGGATGGAAAATTACTAAGAGGAGAAATTCCAGGGAAGAGAGATTCCTGCTGAACTAACCTAACAGGATTCTTGCTAAAGGCAGGCCAAGGACCTAGGCATGAAAGGGGAAATGTCCAATGAGATATCAAGGGTGATCAGAAGTCAAGGGTCTGGGGGTGACCTAGCAGGATTCTTTGATAAGTCTGGCTTAGGCAGTCCAAGGAAATCTGAAATTTGCGTAGATTCCATTAGAAGACAAATGCTTACCAGTGTGCAGCAGGGAGCACCCAAGACTCCTGAGGGACTTTCAGAGCTCAGAGCTGCTCTCACCCCAGCCCTTGCAGCTGGGCTTGCTCATGGTGACCGTCTCATAAGAGGACAGAACTTGGATGTGGTCTGTGGTTCTCCAAGACCAGTCCTGCTGCAGGAAGGAAGGACACACCCAGCTCCCAACCGTCCTCCTCTGTGCTACGTGCTCGTCATGTCACTTACTCTGGCACACATTACATCTTTGCAGGGAGGCAGTATTCAAGGACAGTGTTCAAGGATCAGCTGTCCCTCCCAGGGCTCCCTATGCATTAGAGCTTAACGTCTACCAGAAACCTGCAAATAGCAAATTTCCTTTCCTAACAGGACAAAGATCTCTTTTCTTCAGAATATTAAAAAAAAAGACACCTAAACTGTATTAGAGTAATCTCCTCTTCAGTGACTTAGTTGATAATATCTCACACTGGGAAAAAATACCTCCAAGATGAAAATCAAGTGTTCTATGTAATCTGAATCAAAACAACTGCAAAATGCTGCCTGCCGCTGGGCTGTCCCCTCAGATAGCATCACTCCCTCCTGCCCCTGCACTTCTGTTGACCTTTAGCCCTTTGGCAGAAGAGCTCAAGTTTAACTGTGAACTTGAGGAAAGGGAGGGAGGCAGCCACCAGCCCTGGGGTCTGGGCTCTGGCTGGAAGGCCTCTCAGCC
The DNA here is from genome assembly GCF_027409185.1 of Cynocephalus volans. Taxonomy (NCBI): domain Eukaryota; kingdom Metazoa; phylum Chordata; class Mammalia; order Dermoptera; family Cynocephalidae; genus Cynocephalus; species Cynocephalus volans. Next base: position 83,535,268 of record NC_084471.1, read on the forward strand.
TTGTCTGCAAAACTAAATGTGCTTTGAATGTAATCATCAGGAAAGAAGAAATGGAACAAGGTCTGGAAATGAGATTTCCTGCCTGTGGTTTGACTCACGGCTGTCTGTCTCTAAATCTACCCCAAGGACATTCATTCTGCTGTGGCAGGGCTCGCCTCTGGAGCCGCAGACACCCCCATCGGGGAAGAGAAGGTTATCCGGGATGCAGAAGGGAAGCAGGTGCAGCCGCGCACCCCCGCCGAGGAGAGGAGCCTGCTCGCAGGGGCCACCCGACTGCCCGACAATCACCACAGCGGTGGCGCAATCTGGGTTTGGGAATGTACGGTACCCAAAGCACGTTTGCATTCAGTCTGGCCTCTCTCCCTGAAGCCGTCTTAATGAGGAACTATGGAACTCAGAAATCCTCACAGTCTCTATCTTTCTTTGGTAATGCTAAAAACGAATAATTCAAGGCAACCGATCAACCCATCTGCCCAGGACTGAGGCATTCTCAGGCCTTGGGATTTTCATTATTAAAATGAGAAAGTTCTGGGGCCAGCCTGTGGCTCAGTCGGGACAGTGTGGTGCTGATAACAGCAAGGCCATGGGTTCGGATCCCTATATAGGAATGGCCGGTTAGCTCACTGGGTGAGGGTGGTGCTCACAACACCAAGTCAAGGGTTAAGATCCCCTTACCGGTCACCTTTAAAAAAAAAAAAAAAAAAGCCAGGAAGTTCTGGGCAAACCTAAAGTTGTTGCCACACTGTGCTTAGTAGAATTTGTGTCCAGCAGGAGGGAAGAAAGACAAGGGCTGGGCTGATTCCAGGGACCTGTCAGGAATCCAGGAGAATTCCCTTACGGCGCTCAGAGAGGATGATGAACTTTCTCTAGACCCCATTTCGTAATTAGTGGAGTCAGGCTTGGAACCTGGTTTTCCAATTCACCTCAAGGGATCACTTTAATTGCAAAGTTTTATTTTAAGGTGTTCAAACCCTAGAGCCCCTTACTCAAAGTGTGGTCCTCTGACCAGATCTCCTGGGAAACTGTTGGGAACACACAATCTCCAACCCCAACCTGAACCTACGTCGTATTTGACTCCCAGGGGATTCATAGACAAGAGCAGACAGGGGAAACCTGCTCCACAGATGGGGGTAGAAACGGAGAAGGTGCTGGAGCCGTCGCTGACATTGCTTAAAGCCACACAAAAAAATGGTGCATATACCTGTGAGAAGCCTGCCCAAGCGCTAACCAAAATAGCCAGACCCTACACTTTGGTAGAGTTTTAGCAAGTTTCCAAGGGCGTGTGTCTGAATAAAACTGTGTATTTGAATAAAAAGATGTGTCTTTGTATAAAACTAGGAAAACAAATCAATTATTTCATACATGACAGAAATCTTTTAAAATGTGATATTTAAAAAAAAAAAAAGCCACAGCCACATAGTGTATGATGTCATACAATGAAATGTCCCTAATAGGTAAATCCAGAGACAGAAAGCAGATGGGGAGGAATGGAGAGGTCTGTTTAATGGGTTTCCTTTGGGATGATGAGAAAGTTCTGGCCCTCGATAGAGGTGATGGTTGCACAACACTGTGAATGTACTTCATACTACTGAATTATATACTTTAAAATGGTTAAAATAGTAAATTTTATGTTGTATGTATTATGTCAATTTTTTTTTTAAAAGATGACCAGTAAGGGGATCTTAACCCTTGACTTGGTGTTGTCGGCACCACACTCACCCAGTGAGATAACCGGCCATCCCTATATGGGATCCGAACTCATGGCCTTGGTTTTATCAGCACCACACTCTCCTGAGTGAGCCACAGGCTGGCCCATTATGTCAATTTTTTAAATGAATAGGAGAAGCTGTCATAGTGGTGAGGGCTGAGGGACCCTGACCAAGTCCAGAAGCTGCAGATGAGAGTGAATTGCAAAGGAAGCTGATGCCCGGGCCAGGCCCAGGGCAGTCTCTGCAGGTGGGTCAGAATGTCAGTGTTTTTTAAAAAGCTTCACAGGTCGCTCTCCCCCTAAGATGGGGTAAAAGGCAAGTTTGTTCATTTTCAGGTCTATTTAACATTGCTGGCATTTCCACCAGTGATTAAGACAAGAAAGAAGAATAAAAGGCCTCCTGTGGCTACAATCACAAAGATAATAACAGGTGTTGATGAAGATATCATCGACAGATTAGAACCATCATACACAACTGCTGGGAATGTAAAATGGTGCCGCTGCTTTTGGAAACAGTCTGGAAGTTCCTCAAAATGTTAAACGTAGAGCTAACCCATGACCCAGCAATTCCACTCTTAGTTTTATACCCAAGAAAAGTGAAAACATACACAAATGTTCATAGCAGCACTATACATAATAACCAAAAAGTGGGGAAAAATGAAATGTCCACCAGTGGATGAATGGATAAATAAAATGTGGTGTATTCATATGAGAGAATATTATTCAGCTATAAAAATCGGTGAAGTACTGACACATGCTACAACATGGATGAACCTAGAAAACATGATGCTCAGTGAAAGAAGCCAGACACAGAAGGCCACGTGTCGTGTGATCCCATTTGCGTGAAATATCCAGAACAGGCAGCTCTACAGATCAGTGATTGCTCAGGGCTGGGGAGATGGGGGAAGGGTACATGGGAGTAACTCCTTGGGGGTACCAAGCTTTTTGGGGGGTGATGAAACTGTTTTAAACCTGATTGTGGTGATGGTTGCATGACTGCAAATATGCTAAAACCTATTTTAACTGGGTGATTTACATGATGTGTGAATTATATCTCAATAAAAAATGTTGTTTGAAAAGCACCATATTGGAAAGGAGGAAATTGTCTTTTTTTCACCGATGATCTGTGTATCTAGAAAACTTCTAGGAATTTGCCAAAAACCTACAAGAACAAATCAGTAAATGTAGCAGCTATTCCAGATACAAGGGCAATATATAAAAACATTTCTATATGCTGACGATAAGCAATGGGAACATGAAATTTTGAACATACCGTTTACACCAACATTTTTAAGGCACACAATAACTAAAGACATATATAATAAAATACTTGCAAATCCGCTGTGCCGGGGTTTCTGTGCCTGGGCACGGCTGGCATCGTGGGCGGGACGGTTCTCTGCCGGGGCGTCCTGGGCGCTGCAGGACGTTGAGCAGCACCCCCGGCCTGTGGCCTGTGCCACTAAATCCCAGTAGCAGCCCCGCCCCCCAGCTGTGCAGCTGTGACAACCAAAAATGGCTCCAGGCATCGCCAAGTGTCCCCTAGAGGAGAGGGCAAGACGAAACCGCTCCGGTTGGCAATGGCTCCTGCTGAGTCTGTAAAACACGCCGCCTGCCCTTGGCCCCTGGCTTCGCGCGGGAGCTCGGGCTCCGGCTTCCCTGTGCCCCCTGCCCCCACCCCGCGTGTCCGCTGTTCCCAGATCCGGGGCTGTCCCCCGCCCATCCAGGCCCAGATCTCTGGGATAAAGCCCACCCTGGGCCAGTCCGCGCCAGCAGCTCTAGGCGAGACTCCGACCCCCGGAAGCCACAGAAAATGCCAGAAGCCGAAGTGCCCAGCTCTCCCAGTCTCGGGCCCTCTGTCTGACATTTCAGGAGGTCGATGTCACCCTCTCCCTCCCCCGGGAGCACTCAGGGCCTCCCTCATGAGGGGAGGGAAGAGGGAGCTTCAGCCTCTGTTCCGTTATCCTTTAAAATGCCAGAACTCCGCATTGACAGAGCTAACGGTGCCACCAAGGAGGCTGAACAGGAAACGAGGTCCTCCTGGAGCAGAACCCAGGAGGCAGGTGGCGGCCCCCGCGTCCCCCGGGCGCTGCGAGGCGGTGCTCGCGATGCCGGTTCACAGGCTGGGAGCTGGTGGCGGGCGGAGGACAGGAGGGAGGCGCTGGCCTCAGCCCAGCACTGGACAGGCGTGTCCACTCCCCGCGATTCTCTCCTGGTGACCTTGGTATCCCCAACCCGCCCCCTGACTTTGGGGTCCTGAGGGGCAACCAATCTGAGATTCTGCACGTCCCTTTGATGTAGAACGGTTTCCTTCCCCTCCCGACCCCTTGACCAGGCCACCTGGCCCCCGAGTCCCTTCTGCATCCCACCACCCCTCCCAGGCTTCGTCCAGGCTGTGGCCCCCACAGGGCCAGGCCTGCTTGATCTCTTACTTCCCATTTTCCAAGGTTGGGGGTGGGCACAGAGCTGGCCCCAGTCACCACTGTGACTCACAGGCCTCCTGGCTGCATCTGATCTCAAGAAAACGGCTTCCTGAGAGAGGAAAATGGTCACCTTGCCCTGGGGAGAACCGTCTGGGGCTGGTCTTCTAACAAATTTTTTGTATTTTCTGAAATGCAAAACCCCTGAACACACAGCCTCTCATGGGGTCTCCTTACCAGGACTTCACAGAGGCCTGTCTGATAGGCCTGCCCCCAAACCCTCCTTTAAGTTCACAGCCTACCTCCAGGGTTGTGGCAAACTTTCTGCAGAGGGCCAGAGAGTATTTAAGGCTTTTCCAGCCAGATGGTCTCTGTGGCAACTATTTAACTCTCCATTGTAGTTCTAAAGCAGCCGTAGACAATATGTAAGTGAATAATTGTGGCTTTGTTCCAATAAAACTTTATTTATAAAAACACACAGAGGGCCAGATTTGGTCCCACTTTAGTCACCTTAACTGACAGAAGTACACTCCCATTTCTGCAGTTTTCTCCACCCCAACTTCTCCCTCTCTACCACCTCGGTTGCAAAATGCAAATATGCCACAGAATCTGCCATCCCCAAAACAAAACAAAGCCACTCTTCCTAGAGGCCACCTCCTTCCAGCCACCTTCAATCCTTGGCTTCACACTGCTGATTCAAAGGCCCGCCGCCCACTCTCTCAGCCTCCTCCGGTGGGCTTTAGCCCTCTCCTCGCCTTCTCTGAACCCCTCTGTCAAGGTCCTGTGCAGAATCCTATAACCACTGTTGCAGGAGGCGGTGTGTGTGTCCAGGCCATGAGCCCAATGGGGCGGGTGGAGAGGTTCAGAGCGTGAGGAAGTAAAAGGAGGAAAACCTTGCTTAGCATTTCAAAATATTTACTTGCCTTATGTACAGCCCTAGAAAAAGCAAGGGCACAATTGCCAAGGAGGCTTGGCTTTGCCCTCAGAGATCTGTCGGTTTGCGGAATAACTGATAGTGACTCCCAGGAATCCCATAGGTGATACATGTCCCATTTTGTCGTTGCCAGGACCACTGGGTTGCAGGAAATGTACAATTCATGTCTCCTAAATCCATGAATTTGCACAGTGGTAGCTTCGTGGTCTTTGCCTCATATCTGTACCTGAACCCAAGCCCCTCGTGGGCTTTCCTCATCCAGTGTCATTTCCTCATGAAGCACAAGCAAGAGGGCCCTTAACTCCATGCTGCGGCTCCTCGGCTCCATTTTCAGCGTCTGCATCTCAACATCTGTGATGAAACCACGAAGCGGGAGAGCTGGGGGCACTTCAGGAGACCCCGCTCCCCCCACTTGACAGGTGGATCATCCTGGTCGGTGAACAGCTTGGAGCACGTGCCCCCAACAAATGTCTCTGTTTGTGAGTTATGTCCACATTCTGTAGTACTGATACGTACTTTGTGAAGCATACAGAAAGAGAAAATCTTAAAGGACTATGGAGGTGAAACAAATTGTTTTTATTACTTATTTTGGTTTTGATTTGGTGGCTGACTGGCGCAGGGATCCGAACCCTTGACCTTGGTGTTATCAGCACCGTGCTCTAACCTGAGTGAGCTAACCAGCCAGCCCTAATTTCTGCTGTTGCACCCAGGCATGTGCAATAAAAAATTAAATCCCCTTTGACATTTTTCTAAGTTTCTATTATATACAAACCATAGCTTCATACACATTTTAAAGTGTTATCCTTTTAAAACAATATCTGCCAAAATATGACTATAGAACATATTTTACTTAAACCTTGTGAGTTTGATTCATAACGTGTAAATATTTAGACAGATGTCCTGTGGCCTCCATTTGTCCTTTCGCCCCGAGCTGCACATCCAGAATTTACACACGGGCCCCAGCTTGGGTTTTCCAGTTCTTAAAATGGGTAAGAATCCCTCCAGGGCTCGTGTTTGTCAGGGTTGGGGGACTGAAAGTGGAGGGTCCCTCTGGTCCCCCTTTGAGTGCTGACATCAGCCCCTCTAAGATTCTCAGTTGCAGAAAGATGGAATTTCCAGCATGTGGGCCTGGGCTGAGCCTCCTGTAGATTTCTGACCACAAATGGCACCTCATAAGGTGGTAGCCTCAGAATGTCCTCCTTCCTCCCAGGGTCTTGCCTCCACCCCTGCTCCCACTGGCTTCTTATTGCAGGATGCCACGTGCTGCTGCCCTGCTGTGAAGACAAGTTCAGTGTGGGGCATGGGGCAGCACTGCCCGCTCAGAAGTCCCTTGCTACTTTCTGTCAGACCCTGCCATTCTGTTTCAGAGGGCAGAGTGGCCATCAGTAACAAAACATTCTCTCACCTCCTTTTTCCTATAGTTGGTGGGAATTTCTCTCAGATCTCCTTGGTGACTAATGATACTGAGATGTTGTGGTCTTCATGAGGAGGTGACAGGTTGTCAGGTCACCATTCCACAGATGGTTAACCCAGTGGTGACTGTAATAGGCAAGTCTCCTTGGGTGGCAAATGACAGAAACCCAACTCAAACTTGTTCACACAAGAAGGAACATTTATTGAATCTCAGAACTGCAGGAAGGGCAAGGGTGTGTTTGGGTCCCAGAAAGGGTGGACTCGGGGGCTGGAATCCTGTCCAGACTCCATTCCCTCTTCATGGAGGCTTAGCCACTCGGATGGGCTGTAACCACGTGATTTAAAACTGCTGGTCTTCCTCAAACAACTGCAGACAGATCTACCATATGACCCAGCTATCCCACTGTTGGGAATATACCCAGAGGAATGGAAATCATCAAGCCGAAGGTATACCTGTTCTTCAGTGTTCATCGCAGCACTCTTTACAATAGCCAAGAGTTGGAACCAGCCCAAATGTCCATCATCAGATGAGTGGATACGGAAATGTGGTACATCTACACAATGGAATACTACTCCGCTATAAAAACAAATGAAATACTGCCATTTGCAAGGACATGGATGGACCTAGAGAGAATTATATTAAGTGAAACGAGTCAGGCACAGAAAGAGAAATATCACATGTTCTCACTTATTTGTGGAAGCTAAAAATAAATAAATAAATACAAAAATAAATGGGGGGGGGGAGGGAGGGAAGAAGACACAACAATCACAATTCCTTGAAATTGATACGACAAGTGAACAGAAAGGAGGTTGTTGGGAGGGTGGGGGCAAAGGGAGGAGGTTTTGGTAATGGGCCACAATAATCAACCACATTGTATATTGACAAAATAAAATTAAAAATTAAAAAATAAATTAATTAATTAAAAAAATAAAAAACCTGCTGGCCCGCACACAAGGGCTTCCTGTGACACATTGAGCTGCACCACTTAGTTCTAATCCCAAATCTACTGAGGCACAGGCATAGCCTGTCACCCAGGGGTCAGGGTGATTGGCAGCCCCCCTAAACCCCTTAAGGGAAGGAGTTTGCCCAGAGCTGGTACTGTTCTAGGAAGGAAGGGAGGTGGGCAGACAGTATAGCCAGCGCTCTCCACCCTGCCCCGCGTAGCGCTCTTCCTCACGGTTGCCACCTGTCCTCCCAGGCCCATCTGCCATTTCTGCCTGAAGCCTGGCCAGTTTGCCTGGTTAAAACTAGTGTATTTCCAGGAGAGTGATGACATCACAGAACAGGGGTTCCAGGAGGCTGGGGTGCCCAGCACTCGTGCCTTCTTTAGAACATGGAGAGCCGTTAGCCGGGAGGGGCTGGTGTGTAGTTGGTGAGGAAGAGGAGGCTCTTACCCCAAATGGCCTTGTTCTACAGGTCCTCACAGAAAGCCCTGGGCTGCCTGGGGCTGGAGAGGGATGGGACAGAGGTAAGCTTCAGAAGGGCAGTGGGAATACACCTGCTGGAACCCCTGTCCTATACGAGGGGACCCCCAAGAGGGGCTTACTGGGCAGGGATGGGGCTCTCTGCTTGCCAAGGCTCAGCAACGCCTGTCTCTGAGGGAATCCACTCAGTCAGGGTGGGTAGGGTTGCATGAGACATACTCATACTAAACGATTATTTGTCTAAAATTCTAATTTAACTGAATGCGATGTCATTTTATTTGATAAATCTGGCAACTCAAGATGGGGAGATGAGAAAAGGAAAAGAATGGCCCCAGGTTAGGCTGGTGTGAAGTGAGCCTTAGCAGACAGAACAAGAGACCGGAGAGGAAACACACCCACCAGAAAGCCATCTTGTCCAAGCAGAAGCTGCCTGACATCTGAAGGCAGTGGACGGAGGAAGCCAGGACTTTGCCGTCAGCAACATACACCTCATTTAAGGAGGACACACACCCCCACTGACAGAAACAGCCTCAGTCTTGTTTTCATGGCATGGACCATTTTGAAGCCTATAGGCCAGTTAAATAGATTCTCCCTCAGTTTGGCTTTGTCCTATGTGTCCCCAGGATAGACACAGGCTATGCATCCTTGGCCACCACACTACATACAGGAGGTGTGTCCTTCTTGAGGTATCACATCTGGAGGCCCACAATGTCCTTCTGTCCCTCATTGGTGATGTTAACATTGATGTCAAGGTCAAAATACTTTCTGGTTTCTCTACTGTATAATTACTGTTTTTCCTGTGCAACTAGTGAGTGATCTGTGGGGAGACTCTATAAGACCGTGGACATACCCAGTTCTTCACCAAGCTTCCTACCACCTCAGACGTAGCATCCAGTGATGATTCTTGTTCAGACAAATCTATGATAGTTACAGAATGGTGATTTTTCCAACTTCATGACGGCCTGTAAGTCAGCATTTTATTGTCAGGAAGAGCTCCCTGCTGCATCCTGTTATGTATCTGTTTGAAAACAGGTATCCACACAAAAATTTGTACATTAATGTTCACAGTAGCATTATTCATAATAGCCCAAAAGTGGAAACAACCCAAATGTCCATCAAGTGATGAATGTACAAACAAATAGTGGAATGGCCATACAATGGAATACTATTCAGGCACAGAAAGGAATAAAGTATCAACACAAGCTACAACTTGGATGACCCTGAAAACATTAAGCAAAGTGAAATAAGCCAGACAGAAAAAGCCATATATTTTGTGACTTCATGTATATGAAATATCCAGAACAGACAAATCCATAGAGACAGAAAGTAGATTAGAGGTTGCCAGGGACCGGAGGGAGGAGGAATGAGGTACGACTGCTAATGGGTGCAGGGTTTCATTTTGGGCTGATGAAAATGTTCAAAAATTGACTCTGGTGGTAGTTTCACAATTCTGCAAATATACTAAAAACTTTTGAATTGTACTCTTCAAGTGAATTAATTGTATGATATGTGAGTTATATGTTATGAATTATATCTCAATAAAGCTGTTACAAAAAAATATCATTCCAGATTTAGCCAGTCAGTGCCTCTCTGAGCTAACTCTTGTGGCCGTTTGACATGCCCCAATCCATATTTTGAGTACTTCCTTACTTTCTGGTGCAACAATTCTGACTTATCTCATACCCTTTCCTGCTCCACCTGGGAACCTCAGTCATGTTCTCAGGAGTCCTGGTTCCCTGTGGTGGGAATTGTGAAACCAAGATCTGGGCATTATTCCATTTAATCATCACAATGACCATATTAGGTAGGTATTAGCATATCTTTGTCTTACAAATGAGGCAAAAAGAGGTTAAGTATGTTGTCTAATGTCACAGAGCAGCCCTTACACACACACACACACACACACACACACACACACACACACACACACACACACACACACACACACACTAAACGAGAAGGTTATTTCTACAGCCAGCCCACCAGGGACTGCACAAGGCAGGGTGTACCGTTGGAGAAAACCAGTGTCGTGTGTCTGGAGGTGTGGGGCTGGGGAAGAGATTAGCACCCAGTGTCCTGGCCCTCCTTCTGAAAGAACATGCTCAAATACACACACATACACACACACACACACACACACACGCTGGTGAAGCATAGTGTTCATTAATCTCCTTTGCAAACCTCACTCTCCTCCCATTACCCCAATGCTGGCTGTAGCTGGGTGCCCATTACAGGAGGACCTGCAGATGAAACAAGATTGGCCTTGATTTTTAACTGTTGAAGCTGGGAAATGAGTTTATGGAGGCTCATGATACTATTCGCTCTCTTTTTGTAAATGTTTACAATTTTTTATGATAAAACAATTTATAATAAATAAGAGGAAAAGGACTGGAAACAGCCAGGTGGTGAGCAGCGAGTGTATGAGGATATTTGACTACTGTGTCCAGATTCCCCAGGCTCTCAGAGAAGACCAGCAGAAAGCCTGTGGACCCTAATAACCACGGCCCTCAACTGCACCTTCTCCCCTCTGCAGAAGAAGAGGGCACTCATCTCCTCAGTCAGCTGTCTCCTTGTCATCAGTCAGGCCAGCATCATCAGTTGCTGTGACTTGGCCAAGGTGCTGCACCAGGAGGACTTCGATGGGTTTGAGGGCTACTCCCTGAGTGACTGTGAGTGCCATTTCCTCAGTCTCTCTTCTCCTCTTTCCTCATCATGCCCCATGTGGCCATCTTTCTCTCTGTCTCATTCATCTTTCAAAGCTGTTAGGTTTGGAAAGATGGAGGAAAGGGAGACCCAAGCCAGGCACTAGTTCAGCCAAGGTTTATTCCACCAGCATGGAGGGGAGACTGAATCAGATCAGCTCCTGCCCCCATACAGACTAAAAAGGTTTTATAAGGTTTGAATTAGAAGAAGGGCTGAGAGAAACACCCTCACCCGTCCAAGGATGGACACGGAGACACGAGGTACAGCGAAGCAAGACTTTAATTATGGCCTTGCAAGGTTTGGGCATCTGATGGGCAGGCACACGGAAAAGGGCTGTAACAAGCAATTTATTTCCTAGTGAGCAAGTCCCCGCCCCTGCCTCCTCATTGGCTGAGTACTACAGGGTCACAATGTTCCCAGAAGATGTCTAAAAGTACCCCAATTTACTACCCCCTTGTAGGAAATGTCTTTGTGTGAGGGCTCAGGACAAGCCCACCAAAAAGGCCCACCTAAAACCCTGTGGAAGGAGAAACATTAGGAAATGAAGAGAACGATAAAGGGCTGGCAGGATCAGAACTCGTTACCATCTCAAGGACAACTTTATCCATTTGAAGCAGACAATTAAGGGCTGGTAACTCATTACCATATCGAGGACAACTTTATCTACTCAGTGACCCCCCCCAATGGGCTGGACCAGTCAGACAACTTTTGAGCTGGGCCTGAATTACTTCTGAAAATGAATCACTTGGATTATTTTCTTACAGGGCTTTGGGTGGTCATTTGTGCATAAGATTCTGTTTTGCAGAAACTCTGGTTTTTCTTGAAAAGCAAGGAGGTAGGGGGTGGAAAGTTGGTTAACATGAGATAGAGAGTGGCAAGGGGGAATGTTGGGCTGGTGGGATTAGGAGGACTAGAAAACGGCAACAAAGTAGCAACAGAGCCTTGTGAACTCTACCCCTCCCCTCCACCTTGTTAAACTCTATCCTCCTACCCGCTCCCCCCTCCCTCCCCGGAAGACAGGAACTGGAAACTGAACCCTGCTCAATTCCTTACCATATATGGGCAAAAATCTCACCAACAGCCCTCCCCTATAAGTACCAGCTTATATCCACCCTGGGCGTGACTTCCCCGGCCCCACTCCCTGGCCCCACTCCCTTGCGGGGCTGTGAAACCTCCTGGGGAGTGCCCCCATTAAAGCCTACCCTAAATTTACTGCCTGGCTCCTGGTTTTCTTTGCTCCTGTTTGAGACTAAAACCTTCAAGTTTCAAACCTAACAGGGAAGAGGGTGGAAAGTTGATTATCATGGTTGTGCTGATGTTAAGCCAGCCATGAGGCCTAATAAAAGCCAATTTCAAAAAGCAGCCTCCTCCAAGAAGCCCTTCCCAACACTCCATATTTGTTCGACAATTCTTAACAGAGCATTTATGTATGTACCAAGAACTGTTTTAGGCACTGGCGATATGGACATAAACAAAGTCCCTTCTTGTTGCTTTGTGTTGCTTTGCCCCCACGGATTTGTCACCCCACTTCCCCTGGGTGATGGAGATGCAAAGGATTACTCAAAGCCCATCTCTTCTGAGCAGTTAGGAGCCCCAAAGCAGTGAACTTTCCTGGGAACGCTCCAGCAAGAGGCAACCCTTCCTTGGGAAATTAACTCCAAATTGGGGTTCTCTTCCTGCATTTATTTTCCAGACCAGGAAGTTACAGGAAGAGAACATAGGTGGGATTATAGTTTAACAATATAGGCTGGTAACTTTCAGTGAAACAAGCCAGATGACATTCCAGTAGACAATTAAGGGGACCTATCAACAAAAGCTTGATCTTGGCAAACATTCCTTCTCCCTCCAGCAATTTTCCAGTATCTACACATATCAAGCAGTAACCTGTCTGTCCTTGAGCCAGCAACCTTGCTGCGCCACAAATCTTTATCCTACACTGTAAACTTTGTAGCCTGGGGAAAATTTCCAGTCTTCCACAAGGTCAATATTTGAAACTGCAAAGATTTGGAAAACCAGGCCCTGTGAGGTACATTTGCTTTATAGTCTTTTTCACACCTTCTCTCATTGTGTTCACATTCTAGGGCAGCTATAAACAAACATAAATATATAAAGTACTGCCTGGTGGTGACAAATGCTGTAAAGAAGAATAAAGCAGGGGCAGTGATAGGTGACACTGTTCTAAATGGAAAAGTCAGGGAAGGCCTCTGTGAGGAAGCAACATTGAGCAGCGCTGAATGGAATGAAGGAACTGGTCACCCAAATGTCTGGGGAAAGAACATGCCAGGCAAAGGGAACAGCCAATGCAAAAGCTACATCCTCCTGCATGGAAGGGACAGCTCCCTTTTGCCCAGAATTTGTGCACACTTGTCTTGCAACATTTTTTCCTTTTATCTTACTTTGTTGTTTTTTAAGGTACTTATCTTTATTCTTATAACATAGGCCCCATGATTCTTATCATATAAGCCCCTTGAAGGCAGCAACTGTGTTTAATCCAGCTGAATGTCCTTCACTGGGCTTTGCACAGTTCCTGGCACACAGTAGGAACTCAGTAAGTGCAGAAAGCATGGATGGACAGAGGATGGATGTGTGGTTGTATTGATGGATGGGTGGATGGAGCAAAGGATGAGAGTAGAAGCCAATGGGTGTTTCTACCCTTCTGGCACCATCTAGTCTCTTGGATCCTGTTCCTTTTTTCGGATTCCTTGCCTCCCTTTCTCCTCCATCTCCCTTCCCACTCAGATTGATCCCCTCTAAATCCTGAACCTCTTCTCCCTGTGTATCCCAGAGCCCCAAATCTGAAAGGGCACTCATGTAGTATTTGTCTATTACAAAGAAACTCACCCAGTATTGCAATAGAGACATCAGTTTATTAGACTTATGGCAGGTGCCGATGAAATCCACACCGTCACAGGGTACACACGACAGTTATATAGCGAACAGATCAAAGGAGAGGAGTAAATCATTCACATGCTTACATGTAGACCCTCACCCAACTCAGAGCTCATGGAGATCTGGCTGAGTAGATAAGTTAATGTCTCCTGGCACCAGAGTACTTAACACTAGTGTTAAACTCCATTTAAATGCTACTTCATTCAGTCAGGGCTCCTGCTTCCTGTTTTCCACATGCCTTAGAGGACATGTGCCTTTCCTCGGGTAATGTACCTTGGCTAGGGGTAGTTTTCCAGGGGGAAGGGGAACTCTAACATGCATGGGAAGGGTGGATAGGTCTATGTCCCACATTTACCTTACATCCCACCCCTACCTACACCTATTCCACCTTCACAGTCTTCACATCACATGAATCTTTCTCGTGTCCCCTAGGTGGAATAGCAAATTGTGCATTGACCCTAGCAGACCCAAAGTGGCAGGTAGAGGGAACTCCAAGCAGACCCAGCAGGCTGATCTATTAGGTACTCGGGCCAGGGTTGCAGCCATTGAAGATAGGTGTTCCCCACAGTCAAACTAGGGGTGATAAAAACGATGTTTAACTGGTACTAAAAGTGATAAGTCATGTTTATCAGGTACAGTTTTATCTTAAGACAGTATAGTTACACTAAGAGAGGGCTTCCCTGACTTAGCATACCAAGCCCTATCAGGTCCAGGCACTATTTTATCTATGACAGAGAGGTAAGGTGGGGGCCTGAAAACTCCAGAGGGAAATAATAATAGTCCCTCTCTGTATAATCTGGTCTATGGGATTGTCACACCTCATGGTATTTGCCCATCTTCCTATTACTGACAGAAAGATCTCTGACCTCCTTTCTATTCCTTCACCCCAGGGAGACAACAGGGAGTGCCAGCGTGGTTCGGTTTGAATTTCCCAGGGCCAACGGAGTCTAATCAGTCCACGTACTATGTCTTGAGGGGCTGGCAACAACAAGTGACTTTCACTTCTAAAGTCTTAATTTGCAGTCTTATAGCCACTGTCCAAGGCTGTGTCAATGTCCGGCAGGGAGGGACGTCCCGATCCGGGCCTCTCCTTCAGTGTTCTTAGGGCTTCTGCTACCTCATCGTCCACCCCTACAGAGTGAGCCGTCCCATCTTCAAAGCCCCCTTAAGCATTCTGTTGTATCTTTCCATGAGGCCTCCTCCAGTTGGATTATAGGGAAGATGAAACTTCCACGTGATGTTATGGGCATCAGCCCATTGTTATTACCTGTTGTGTGGTGAAATGGGTGCCTTGATCACTCCCAATGACTTCAGGGGTCCCATAGGCAGCCATGAGCTGTGTCAGTCCTCTGACTGTTGTTCTCTGGGGGGCCCGTTTGCTGAGGTAGGCTTGCATAATACCTGTACAGGCATCTACACAGGTTAATGCATAACGAAACCGTTCTGATAAGGAGAATGGCCCTATATAGTCTATTTGCCAATGATTCAGGTGTGTATCCTCCCTACGCACCTGTCCCATCTCTTGGAGAAGCTTATGTGGATGTCATTCTGCACAGACAGGACAGTTGTGACAGGCAATCACAACGCCAGCATACTGGATCGGTAGCCCCCAGACTCTGGCCACTTCCAATGGTGTCTTCTGTCCAGCATGCTTCATTTTCCTCTGTAACCAGGCAGCCACATCTTCAGTGGGGGCTTCTTCCAGCCATCGCACATGGACCAGGGTGTCAGCCTTATCATCGCCCAGGCTGCCTAATGGGTTGTGCCCAGACACATGGTACACAGGCCCTGATTTACATTGGCTGATTGCATCTATATCTTGCCACATGTCCTGACCTCACAGGGGCTTATTCATGATCAACCAGTCCTGTTTTTTCCATTGGGGCAGCCACAACATGAGCTCCTTAGAAACCACCCAGCTGTCAGTACAGATGGTTACTGGGCCTTCCTCTTTGGCCATCACCATCCATACTGCTCACAGTTCAGCCCATTGCCTGCTTTGCCAGGTGCCACCATCCATCCAGATGCTATCAGTTGATGGTTGGTGGACAATGACTTTCCATCGAGGGGGTGCCCTCAACAGGAGCTGTCAGTATACCAAACCTCCTGTGGCACTGGCGATCCAGTTTCCTTAATGAGTGAGGGAGTCAATACTATGGGTTCAGTGGGCACCTCGTCTGGATCCACAAATGTGATGGGTCCCAATAATTGCTGTAGTTCATGGCTCAAGAGGCTTGTGGATAACTTACTGTGTTGCAAGTAGGCTTGCAACTTGGTTACCATAGTAATCTCAGCACTGGAACTGTGGAGTTGCATGGAGATGTCATGAATCCATGCAGCAATTGGCAATGCAGTTCTCACTGTCACAACTGCCTGTCTGATGATTGGTTCTGTGGCTAGTAATGCTTGATAAATAGCATTTGCTTGCTGTTCAATGGGGCTATATTGAGCCTCTGCTCCTTTCCATGTCTGGGACCAAGACGCTATGGGGAGGAGAGCCTTCTCCTGTTGTTGCCATAACCCCCAAGCATAGCCCTCTTGGGAAAAATTTATGTCCAACTCACAGGGTAGTGCTGGATTTAGAATTCCCAATGCACTTGATCGTGATGAATAATTTTTCGTATGTGTTGCTGTATTCTGTTTGCTAGTATTTTAGTGAGGATTTTTGCATCTATATTCATCAAGGATATCGGCCTGTAGTTTTCTTTTTTGGTTATATCTTTACCTGGTTTTGGTATCAGGATGACGTTTGCTTCATAGAATGAGTTTGGGAGATTTGCGTCTGTTTCAATCTTTTGGAATAGTTTGTAAAGAATCGGTGTCAATTCCTCTTTGAATGTTTGGTAAAATTCTGCTGTGAATCCATCTGGTCCTGGGCTTTTCTTTGTTGGGAGCCTTCTGATAACAGCTTCAATCTCCTTTATTGTTATTGGTCTGTTCAAATTTTCTACGTCTTCACGGTTCAGTTTTGGGAGCTTGTGTGTGTCCATGCTCTTGGATTGGAAGAATCAACATAGTGAACATGTCCATACTACCCAAAGTGATATACAAATTCAACACAATCCCCATCAAAATTCCAAAGACATTTTTCTCAGAAATGGAAAAAACTATTCAGACATTTATATGGAACAATAAAAGACCACGAATAGCCAAAGCAATGCTCAGCAAAAAAAATAAAGCTGGAGGCATAACACTACCTGACTTTAAGCTATACTACAAAGCTATAATAACCAAAACAGTATGGTACTGGCATAAAAACAGACACACTGACCAATGGAATAGAATAGAGAATCCAGAAATCAACCCACACACTTACTGCCATCTGATCTTTGACAAAGGCACCAAGCCTATTCACTGGGGAAGGGACTGCCTCTTCAGCAAGTGGTGCTGGGATAACTGGATATCCATATGCAGGAGAATGAAACTAGATCCATACCTCTCACCGTATACTAAAATCAACTCAAAATGGATTAAGGATTTAAATATACACCCTGAGACAATAAAACTTCTTAAAGAAAACATAGGAGAAACACTTCAGGAAATAGGACTGGGCACAGACTTCATGAATACGACCCCAAAAGCACGGGCAACCAAAGGAAAAATAAACAAATGGGATTATATCAAACTAAAAAGCTTCTGCACAGCAAAAGAAACAATTAAAAGAGTTAAAAGACAACCAACAGAGTGGGAGAAAATATTTGCAAAATATACATCTGACAAAGGATTAATATCCAGAATATATAAGGAACTCAAACAACTTTACAAGAAGAAAACAAGCAACCCAATTAAAAAATGGGCAAAAGAGCTAAGTAGGCATTTCTCTAAGGAAGATATACAAATGGCCAACAGACATATGAAAAAATGCTCAACATCACTCAGCATCCGGGAAATGCAAATCAAAACCACATTGAGATACCATCTAACCCCAGTTAGGATGGCTAAAATCCAAAAGACTATGAACGATAAATGCTGGCGAGGCTGCGGAGAAAAAGGAACTCTCATACATTGTTGGTGGGACTGCAAAATGGTGCAGCCTCTATGGAAAATGGTATGGAGGTTCCTCAAACAATTGCAAATAGATCTACCATACGACCCAGCTATCCCACTGTTGGGAATATACCCAGAGGAATGGAAATCGTCAAGTCGAAGGTATACCTGTTCCCCAATGTTCATCGCAGCACTCTTTACAATAGCCAAGAGTTGGAACCAGCCCAAATGCCCATCATCGGATGAGTGGATACGGAAAATGTGGTACATCTACACAATGGAATACTACTCAGCTATAAAAACGAATGAAATACTGCCATTTGCAACAACATGGATGGACCTTGAGAGAATTATATTAAGTGAAACAAGTCAGGCACAGAAAGAGAAATACCACATGTTCTCACTTATTGGAGGGAGCTAAAAATTAATATATAAATTCACACACACACACACACACACACACACACACACACAAACCGGGGGGGGGGGGGGAAGAAGATATAACAACCACAATTATTTGAAGTTGATATGACAAGCAAACAGAAAGGACATTGTTGGGGGGGAGAGGGGGAGGGAGAAGGGAGGGAGGTTTTAGTGATGGGGAGCAATAATCAGCTACAATGTATATCGACAAAATAAAATTTAAAAAAAAATGTTGAAAAAAAAAAAAAAAGAATTCCCAATGCATGCACTCTCCCTACAGCTGCTTTTGCAGAACCAAAAGCGGCTTGGCACTCAGAAGTCCGATTCCACTGTGTTCCTTTTGTTGTTGTTGTTGTTTTTACCAGTTTGTATAGGGGCCTCACTATTTGAGCTAAATGGGGAATAAACACCGTCCAGTATCCTAACAATCCCAGAAATTCCTGTAATTGTTTAACAGTAGTTGGCCTACGGTATGCCTGAATCTTATCTATTACCATGGAGGGGATGACTTTTGTCCTACCCAACCAAATCACACCCAAGAATTTGACAGACAATCCAGGCCCCCATCCCCGGTAGGTGTGTGATAAGGGATGGTGTAGCCCCCTCCAAATGTGTAAGAGAATCACAGTTTAGCATAACGTCATCAATGTAATGGAACAGTTTCACTGATGGAGGCAACTTCCATTTTTCCAAGTCTTCCATGGCAGGTGGTAGGACTATGCAGGTAGCCCATTGGCAAAACCATGAATGTCCACTTGTGTCCTTTCCATGTGAAGGTGAATTGGTCTTGACTATCTGGATGGATATCAATACTAAAGAAAGTATTAGCCAAGTCTAATACAGCATATGTTCTCAGTTGAGTTCCTAATTTATCCATAATATCAGTAATATTGGGTACAGCCATATGTAAAGGGAGAATGACCTTATTTAGCTTCATATAGTCCACAGTCATTCTCCAGGTACCATCTGGCTTATGGACAGGCCACACAGGGGAGTGATGTGGACTATGAGCTGGGCGTATTATTTCCATCTTGGCTAATTCCAGTATAGTTTCCCCAATTTCCTTATGATCCCCAGCAACTGATATTGCTTAGTTACCACTATTTGCCAAGGTTTTGACAGTTGCACAGGAGGATACTGTGCTTTACCTCTTTGTACCTCCTTCACAACCCTATTTCATAGGTGAAACTCCCCCACACTAGTATGCAGACACAAACCCTGCATCACATGAGTTCCCCCGATCAGGGAGATACACATCGCATATTCCCTGGAGGGAAGCCTCCCAATCCTTAAAGTTAACTTCACCTTTCTTACTTTAATGGGTTGCCCATCATACCCATCTATAGCAGTAATCAGCCCCTTGAATTTTGGTGGATTCCCATATATCAAGGTACATTCAGATCCTGTATCTACTAAGTCCATCACCCTTTGTACGTTCTGAGGAGACCGGTATATAGTGAGCTTGATGTGGGCTTGCAATTAAGGGAACATGAAATCTGTGCCATCCTCCTCTGTAGGAGCATGCAGCTCCACTTGGGGTAAGCTGAAGAGGCCCCAAGTAGAGGGCGATTTCATGAATTTCTTCAGCTTTGGCTCTGCCTGCACTTCCCCTACGGAGTGCACTCCCAAATCAGCTGCACCTCCAGCCACTTGTGCAGCAGGGACTGGAACTGTTTCTCTTTGGGCAGCTGTTGCCACAATTTAAGCAATGTTGCATTCAGCTGCTTATCTACTTTGGGGGGATCGACCTCTGCTTTAGTTAGGTCCACCCACAGCTGTTTCCTGGTAACTTTTACTGATTCTTTCTGATCTCCCATTTCCCCTCTGTTCCCTTTTGTTGAGGCTTCAGCCCACAGCAGCCACTTTCTTTTAATTTTCACCAAACTGCCAAGTCACACAGCCGATCAGAGGCTCGGTCTAACTGACATGCTCTCATATCCCTGTTCTCAGCCTGAGTTAAACAAGCCTCTCTTTCTAATCTTAATTCTTCCTTAGACTTCTGTCCTTGTTCTCATGACTCAATTTCCTTCTCAGTTGCTAGCCTGAGCCCACAAAGGAGAGGCCATGCTATTGAAGCAGCAATGGCCTTGTATTCTTTTTTCCTTTGAATACAT
Source organism: Cynocephalus volans (assembly GCF_027409185.1). Lineage (NCBI taxonomy): Eukaryota > Metazoa > Chordata > Mammalia > Dermoptera > Cynocephalidae > Cynocephalus > Cynocephalus volans. The sequence continues at coordinate 83,555,281 of NC_084471.1, forward strand.
TCTTTTTTTATTTGAAAACATCCCTTTTCTTTGACTGCCTTCAACACCCCAGCAATCCTGCTGTTGCTGGCATTTTGGGGCATCCCCGTACTCACTTGGCAGTCCCCAGCTACTTACCAAGCTGGCGACATTGGACTACATTGAACCAGTAGCCCACCCAGGTATTTGCCCCTGTGACATTCCTCCCAACCCGTTTGTCTCTTGCCAGAGACCAGCTCCAGTCGAGTTGGGGGCCCTTGAAAAAGGGATGAAGAGTCAGTGAAAATAACAAACACAGGCAGAGAAATGTGTTCCTTTGAAGCACATTCTCACCCTGCGGGCTGTCAGCGCTGTTGCAGCCAAAGCAGCTAAAGCAGCTGAAGCAGCCTTCAGACTGAAAACAGCATTTTTATTTGTTACACAACAGAGGGGGTTTAATGTGGGCATTTTAACTACATAAACCTTTAAAATTATTAAACCAATAGTTAAACAGAAACTTTTCTTAAAATTACATCAGTTCTCATAAAATTAATAATCCACAAGGTTAAATAAAACTCGGTGGTCAGCCAATTCTTTCTGGTGATTATATCTGTTGTGGTTGATTAGTCCTTGACTCGCTGTTCTTGATGTTTTTGACCATTTTGTTTCTTTTCTTCTTGCCCTCGTATTAACCTTAAACTTATTACTACCAGCAAGCATAAATTATATGTCTGACTCAAAATTGAGACGGCAGTGATTGCAGTTACAAAGTGTTAAAGAAACCTTATATATATTTTTAACTTTTAAATACTATAAAAGAAAATTCTAACAATTATATTTGAAACATAAATCTAACAATTGAACTTATAATCAACTAAAAATTTAATGATTCTCATATTTCTATAGGCAAGAACCTATTGTTCATTTGGAAAAGGAATAAAGGATATTTGAACAGCTTTATCATGCATGTACTTAATATAGCGGCTGTGTGGCCCAATGTAAAGTGTCAAAGTGCACAGCACCATCCCTCACAAAACCAGGTGCATTCTAAATTCCATCTATAATCTTTATCTTTTGGAGGGAAAATTGTGCATCTATGTTTTTGTCCCAATATCTTACTAAGATGTTTTTATTTAACTTAGGACACCAATGAGTAACAGGGTTTCTATGCATTCTTTCTCATAAACTTAATTCTTTCTATAATATCTTTTTCCATTAATTCCAACCATTCTCTTACCATTAATGTAATCCCCTGTAAATGACGTTTGCCAACTTAAGTCATATTTAGGACGTCCCCTAGGAGGGTACCAAATTTTTCCTTTTCCCATTTTATAACCCATATAACAATTTACCCAGATGGTGGGAGGAGGATGGGGATTTCTATTGTTTATTAATTTCTTCGGTAAAAAAATTGCGCATGGCTACCCATAAGGTGTTTTTAAAACATCCGTTGGTGTAGTAAATTGACTCAAAAGGGACAATTTGGAATTGTTCAATCTTCCCGGATCTTTTATGGGATAATCTAATTTTATGATAACAACTGTTTATGTGTCATTTTTTGCATCTTTTGGAAACTCAGGAAACTGCCACACTGACCAAAACATCAAAAGAGAAAGCGAAAGCAGCACCACTATGCCGAGGCAGAGATCTTTATAGTGAAAGCAAGTGCTGGTAGCCGTGGCCTTGCCAGCAGCTCTCCCTCCGGGGCCTTGCCAACTCGGAAAGGGCATCCCAAGCTATTCTTTTCAAGACCCCGCCATGGCATGGACCACGCCAGTCTCTCTCATGGCTTCAATGGGGAGTTTCTCTGGAATATCCTGATGCCTATGCCAATTGTATCTAGGAACCTCAGATCTGAAAGGGCACTCATGTAGCATTCACCTATACCAAAGATCTCACCATCTACCCTGGCTAGGAAGAAAAATAGTGAACAGGCCCAAGTTGCAGTTTTCCTTCCCTCTTGCTCCCACCTCCCCCCACCCCCGCCTCTGGCAGTGATAGTGGGGAGTTTAAATGGGCTGCTAGGAGGGAGACCTCTCAGCCCCTCTGTGGTGAGTGCCTGCACAGAGAGGGCCCCTGTCTGCCTCAGTCTTTGGGGCTGTACTCTATGCTGTCACAGGTATTCTCTTCCTCCCTTTCAGAACTGATGAACCCCAACCTTCTCTCAACAATCAACTGTGCAAAAAAGATGTTGTCTGGACCAGGGGGATTGAAGAACGGATGGGGTACATGATGGGACTAAGTTGGGGGCAAAGCCCCAACAAGTAGGATGTGGCAGAGAAAGGGGCAGTAGAAAAGGACTTGTAGGCACTCCCCTGCCACATCTAGAAAAATGAGGGAGAGTGGAAAGGCTTGGAACTCTGAGTTAACAGACCTGGAATCTGGTTCTTTCTCTGATGTTGTATTAAACAAAACTCTCTTGGCTGCAGTAAAGGAAAGCAACTCAAGCTAGCTGATGGAAATTTATTCTTAGAGGATGAGGTGTCTCACTGAGCCCACTCTGGGGTGCAGCTGAGCCTCAGGAAGAGAATAGAACCAGGGCTGGAAATTGTCAGCCAGCTTTCCATGGCAGGTTTCTTCTTCTTTTGGTGCATTTGCTTCACTGCTGAGTCTGCAGACCAGCTTTCTCTGCTCCCCAGTCTAAAAGACAGACTATGGGTGCCCCAAGTATATTGGCTAAAGTCTTAGCAACCATGGGGACTGGGTAGCCTCAGTCCCAGTCCAAGTTCCTGGGATATAGAATATGATTGGTTCAGCTTAGACTATGTGTTCTCCTTGGGTCCAATCAGCTGTAAGCATGGGAGGAGTTAAGCAATACAATCATGGCCGCCTCAGGGGCCCTCTCTTCATGATTGGCAATATTTTCTTTTAAAAACGTGGTGCTTGTCAACTGGGCAGACACCTGTAAAGATTTCAGCTCAGCAACAGTGGACTTTTTTTATTAAGATTTTTTATTGGCTATGAATATTCATGGGGTACAAAGCAAATTGTACGTGATGGCCAGATCCATACTGACAGCATGCCCATTACCACAAATTGTGATTACACCGCATGTCCCCACCCAATTATATCCTCAATTATCCCCAACCTCCCTCCATCCCCCTTTCCCCACTCCGCTTTGTATCCCTATGTTCTCTCCCTCTGCAAGTCCAACACACCACTATGGTCTTTCTTTCCTTCTTTCTTTCTCTCTTAGCTCCCACTTATGAGTGAGTACGTATGGTATTTATCCCTCTGTGCTTTGCTTATTAAAACAGTGGACATTCAGTTGACCACTTACCTTTTCTGGGGTTCAACTGGATATATAAATAACATAAATGCCTGACTCTACAGGCAACTGTGAGGACAGAGGGAATTAAGTGCCTTGTGTACTCAAAACACCATACAGATATTTTCAGATACTTCCAGTCAAGATGGTAGAATAGGAGGTCCCCAACATCACTGTCTCCCTCAAATCAACCAATTTCCAAGTATTAAGAAGCAATGACAGACAAGCTGGGGCCACTAGAGCTGAGGAGAAGAGGAGGGGAGGCCTATGGAGTTCATGAAAGCAGGAGAAGCCATAATGAGAGAAAGAAAGAATTGTTCCCACCATTTCAAATCCTGGCCACGTTAAATCTGGCCCTGGTGAGCACATAGAGTGGGAACTGGCAAAAGCCACAGCTGTGCCCTTCATTTGAAGTTGCTTTGAGACAGCAGGGGAGAAGAGGGCCTTGGTGGCTGAAGGCTGGCAAGACCACTAACAGGGTTCCTGTGGACTCACACAGGAATGAGAGGCCACAGACAACTAAATAAAGGAGCCACTCAGTGGCTGGTGAGTCATAATAAGAGGCTGGTGCATGGTCCACCCTATCAGAAGTGTTTGGACTGTGGGTGGTGGGGCAAACACGCCACCAGGGGAACACTGGGGCACAACATGGACAGCTGATCTGCCCTCCAATCAGCACAGAACCACTCAGTGGAGGTTGATCAGGAATATAGAATGGCAGAGGGAGAAATCTGCCAAATAGTCTCAGGCTCAGACCAGAGTTTGCTGGAGACCAGCTCCACCAGATTCGTTGGACCTGAATAGGTGGTGTGGCGTCGTTGAGGAAAGAAAGAGATAGACTACAGATGTCTAGTGTAAGTGTGGACAACAACCACAAAAATATTGCTTTATTTATATGTTTTTACCTAATCTTTTACACATTGATTTATCTTTCAATCAAAACATTTTTTATTTTGTTTCTGTTAAAAAAGAAAGGTCAAAACATTCTAAGGCACTCATGCTGTGACAAAAACATCTACTCATGCATCAATAGTTCACCCCAAAGCCTGTGGCTCATGGCCAGGAAACTATACAATAGCAGCATGCTTGGCTTTAAAGAGCATCAGACTTTTAGTTTAAACTATAATTCTTAACCTTCTTAATTTACAACTTAACCCTTTTTAAATCTTACTTATATTTACTATACTTGATTTTAATAACATTGATTAGTTATGGTTAACAATTCAATATTGCTTATACTCTATATTGATCACTTTAATTTATAATCAAAATCACAATGTTTATACCTTTTATTTCCCTCCCAATAGACCCTGGGAACAGCACAGGGGATAAAGTGAAAAGTTAAATGATCCTACTCTAACAAATACACACCAAATCATTCTTATTATTACTAAAGAAAGAACATGTTCTTGGTAAATCAAGTTAAACTGTGGGAGTGGGGAGAAACAAAGAAATCTGTAACTGGTTGATGATCAATTCGTTATAAACATTACTGCACCTAGGCCCACCGTCTCCCTGGGGGATGTGGATAGAAATCCAACATAATAACTCCATTCCACATGTACAAGAGCATGACCACAGCCACAATGGGTCTATCCACACATCACTAACAAGGAAGATTAAGGACAAAATTAAATGGAGCCACCCCTTAATGGGAACATGCATCAAAAACACCTTTAGTACTGACAATGCCCTTTAAATAAACCAGTTAAGTTTGATGTATTTAACATGTCCTTTGAGAAACTCCAGGGAATTTCCCAAAGCCATACTAAGCCAAAAGCTTAGGCTGTTTAATTCTGGGAAGCCTTGTCAAGCAACCGAAGGTGAACAAACAAGAACTTCCATGGAGCCGTACCACACACATGGGACCCGCTTGTAGCCTGCAGAACAAGGGGTATCACTCAGGCTCCCATGCCGTTCCCTATAGCAGGATTGCTCATGGCAAGAGTTTCCACACAACCCAGGTGTACCAGAACTCACAAAACCTGGAAGTATGTTCAGGGTCAATAATTAAAACCTTAGCTGCACAAAAAGCCCTCCCCAGGGAATCATCAGCAATGAAGCAGTTTAGCTTAGCTCAAACACAGGGTTCAATTGCTGGTCCCCACAGGAAGTTCCTCCATTTTAGAAGTAAGCAAAGGACAACAAATTACTTCTAGTGCTTAAGTGGTGGGGACTGAAAATAATCCAACACAGAACTGAAAGTACAAAAAAGAAAATACCAACAGACCAGAGACAAATTTGATATTAATTAGTAAAGGTCTCGCATCACCAAAGAACACCTATAAAACTTTGAAGGAAAGAAAGCAACCTGGGCTCATGGGGGAGGGAGGGGGGAAGGGCAGGGGCCTGTGCCATGCCCCCAGCACCTGCAACCAGCCCAGCAATGACCACTGAGCTGCCACAGGAAGTGCCCCAGGGTCATGACCTGGGGTTATGGGGGGCTGATGGCCTCAGATACATATCCCCTGACATGCACAATCAGCCCAGTGATGACCACAAAGCTGTCACTGGAAATGACCAGGGTCCCAAGCCAGGGAGGTGGGGTGGGGGCCAAGGACCTCAGCCACACCTCCCTAACATTCACAACCAGCCCAGCGACAACCATCAGGCCACTTCAGGAAGCACTCTGGGCTCCCAAGCTGGGGTGTAGGGGGTGTGGGGGATGAGGGCTTCACCAACATCCTCCTAACATTTGCATCCAGCCTAGTAATGACTGAGCCACCACTGGAAGCCTCCTTTCTCCTCTGTAAGAATGAGGGGGTGCCACAGGCATCAACCATGCCCCACTCCTTCTTCCTTCTCCCACCCTGTTTCCTTTCCCCTTCCCCTTCCCCTCTCCCCCTCCCCCAACTGCTCTGCAACGTCTTCGAATGTAAATATATATATATACATTAAAAACTAAACAAAAAATTAAAACAATCAAAAGGAGCAGAAAATTTGTCTCTTAATTTTGGGCTAGATTTTTGATTATTTAACTCACCCCAAAGTTGCAAAGTGTTTTGTTTGGAAGAAAGCAGAGAAAGACATAGTAGTTATGTTCTGAAAATGTACTTAAAATTTTTTCCATGTAAAATAATTATTTTAATTCAATTTAAATAAAAGCAGTCAAGGAAACTCCAAACTTTAAGAATTATAGCTCCCTGTGAAATATGAATGGAAACAATCACCGATTTCAGAAATCTGATTATAACAACTGATCCACCCCTAAATGATTCAAATCTTGGAATCAGTTCCATTTTAAAACTAGCACTATGCACCAAGCCACGTTCTAGGCCCTAGGAGTAAGAAGATGAAACCCATTCATGGAGCTTACATGCTAGGGGTTGTGCCAGACAATAAACAAGAAATATAATAGATTATAAGAAGGACTGTGAAGGAAGTCAACAGGGTTCTAGTTACAGTAGTATTTCAAGGAAATTATTTAACATGCTAGATTTAACTTCTGAAGTGTCTTCTCCAAGCGTGCCTAAGGAGACCTCTGAAAAGTGGTATTGTTACGTCTAGATTAATGACTATGTTGAGGCCAGATGGGATGGGGGAAGTTTTCCCATGTCAGTGTAAAAGGCTATTCACTCTGATTCAAATTCTCTTGCCCAGACTTAATTACCCACTTCCCCCAAACCTCTCCTACAGAAATTTTGGAGTCATCACTGGTTCCATGGTAGCCCCTGCCTAGTAGAGTGGTGAACTAATTATCAAACATGGGACAAAATAGACAGAGAGTTTACAGAAAATGCCACAATTTTGGAATAAGTAACCATAATGTGTGTTCTCCTGCCTGCAGCCCTAACTGGAACTCATTTTGTAGACCAGTCGCTTTTCTTGGAAGCAGTATGGCCAAGGGGAAGATCTCTCAGTTTTCAGCTTGGAAGAAGAAGAGTTCAGGCTGTCAGAACCATAGTAGCACTTCTGAATATCCCAACAGGAGAAGCCCTGTGACTTCTCTGGGATGTCCTACAACCCCCCACACCAACAGGCTGCTGGAGGCCCGGGGACACCCGGGTCTGCGACCCAAATCCTGTCTCACTGAGGAAGTGAGGGGCTGTTCCAGCAGGAAGTGATTGTCACCTCTGCAGGAGACAGGGAGGCTTGAGCCCCTTGATTGTGGGACAAGACACACCCTTATGATGCCCATGTGGACCCGAGCCTAATAATGGTTGCTGTGGAAATGAAGATATCATAAGTAAAGGGCACGGCAGGGGCAAGGCCATAGCTGAAAAGGACAAACACAATGCAGAGATGCAATAATGGTTCTGCATAGTGAGGTGAACCACTGGGTAGGTGCCAGAATTGACAAGGATCCTGACCACCAGAGCCCCACACATGAGATCCTGACTACAACTCTAGATACTCTGGCACCTTCACTGCCCTGAGGACCTCCGACTACCAAGGGAAGACTGAACACAAGTCATCGAGATACTCTGATCACCACATGAATAATTCCACATGCTTACAGGACTTGAATTATATGGGATCCTCTTCTGCCTCCCAGATATTGTTTACCACTGAGGAATTGGCTGAGAATTTGGTTCCATTCCTAGATCCAGATTCAGCAGAGACATGCTCCCAGAGCCGGGAAAGTTTGCTGAACCATATCAGGATCTGCACGACAAGATAGCTAGGCAAAAAAGGCTCCAAAAGGTGGTTCCAATGAAAGATTGGGATCAGAATGAGGCCCTGGCTCTGTCTAGCTGACTCCAAAAATTCAAAGTGTGGACCTATATCAGGCTGCAGAACACTGGCTGCAGAGGTGGGGACTTTTCCAGTCTGCCACGAGTCCACAGCTCAGCCCTCATGGCCAACTCATGACGCCGAACCTTCTACAACCCAGCAGGAGGTGCCCACTCTGCCTCCAGGGCCTCCTGAACAGGTGGAGCCTTTTTCATTTCAACAAGAAGCTTCAGTTCGACCTGCAGAACCTATTGAGGGGGAGAAACCCTCCTTAACCCAGCGGGAGGCTGCGGCCGAAAATCCACAGACCACTGAGGAGGAGGAACCTTCTGCCACCCGGCAGGACCCCTAGGTCAGCCTCTAGAGCTCCCTATTGAAGTCGTAGCTCAACCTCTAGAGCCTCAAGAGGTAACAGCGTCCCCTGTAGGGCACGATCAAGTTCAGCCTCCAACATTGCACACTGTTGCTGGTAAATCTATGAATGTCTTGGTTACCACTAGGGTCCAGAGCTCACTGCTGAGGTTGAAACGTCAACCCCACCGGAGGCCCCAGCTCAGTCCACAGTGTCTCCCGAAGAGTTTGGAACGTTGAGAGACCAGCAAGAGGTTACAGTCCGGCAGCTAAGCCCCTCTGAAGCGCATGGACATTCATTCACCAGTCCATCAGGAGGCCCTCACTCAGCCCGAAGAGCTTCCGAAGCAACCTTCCCCAAGCCAGCAAGAGAGCTCAGCTCCGTCTCCCGAGCCCCCTGAGGGTGTTGAACCTCCAGCAGTCCAGCAGGACTACCCAACGCAGCCACCAGCATCCTCTTTGGAGGATTCAGGTCACAGTCCACTGAAGGACGAGATGACATTTTCACCACTAGGTCTGCCTTTTATCTCCAGAGGTCATGAGTCCACACTGCCTGGTACAACAGTTATGCATGTGCATGTGGAGCTCACCGTGACTCCTCCAGAGCCTAGTGCCCATGTGGAACCTTCTCCAGTCTGGCAGGAGGGCCCTGCGAAGCCTTCGGTTCGCACCGGGCAGCCTGAATTTTCCCCATCCCAATCCCAACCCGCTTGCCAAACTCCAGAGTTCCCTTGAAAATGTTGAAATTGATCTAGCCCAGCGAGGGGCCTCAGCTCAGACTCCAGATCATCTTCAGGAGGTAGGCCCTTCTCCAGTCCAACAGGAGGCTCCTGCTGGGCCACCAGAGCCCTCTATGGACGTTGAACCACCTGTGAACCAGCAGGAGGCCCCAGGTCTGCCACTAGAGCCTCCTGAAGAGGAGCCTGAGCTTTAGCCCGTGCCCAGGACGCTGCAGCTCCACCTTCAGAGCCACCTAAAAAGGTGGAACCTTCCCCACCTCAGCAGGTGACCGCCATCTTAACCTGCAGAACTGCCTGAGAATGTAGACTCATCCCCGGACCACCAAGGGGCCCTTCCTCAGTCTCCAGGTCCCGCCAAGGAGGCAGAACCTCCTCCAGTTCTGCACGAGGTCCCAGCTTGGCCGGCAGAGTCCTCTGGGCTGGCCCCGGCTCAGCCTCCAGAGCCACCTAAGGACGTGGTAGCTCCACCACCAATGCATTATGAGATGACCGTTCCAACACAAACCAAGTCAGGATCAAGCTCAGAATCCAACGTTGCCCATTATCACATTTCAACCTTTGGACCGGGACATGACCAGCACTCCAGAACCCACTGGTCAGGCTGAACATTCTGCAGCCCTAAAGGAGACTACAGCTCCCTCCCCAAAGCCCCCCGGAGGTAACCTATCCACATGCACACTGGGCTCAGCCTCCGAACCTGACTCGAGTCACAGATCAACCTTTCCATCTGGCACTCCCCAAAACTCCAGAACCCACTGTGGAGGTTGAACACTCTCCAACAATGCACGAGAACCCAACTCAGCTTCCACGGCCACCTACAGAGGTCGTAGCTCAACCTCCGGTGTATGAAGATGAGACAGTTTCAACACCAGCATCACCTGTGCTTATAGCCCTGGCAGACCCGGGGGCCTTTGACGACACGGGAGCCTCTGCTGCCTCCCAGCTGTTGGTCCCAACACAGGAATGGCTCGAGAACTTGGTTCCATTCCCGGGCAAGGAGTCAGCTCAAAAGCTGCCCGCTGAGCCAGGGCACTTTGCTGTTCCACGTCCGGATCTGCATGACAGGATGGCTTGGCCACGAAGGCTCCAAGACGTGGCTCCGATGCAAGATTGGGATCAGCATCAGGCCCTGGCTCTGCCTCCTCGACTCAAAAGATTCAAACTGTGGGCCTAGATCAGGCTGCAGACCACCAGTCATTTCAAATCCTGGTTCCGCATCTAGATAGTGAGAGTTCAGAAGCAGCAAAGTTTGTCCTTTCACCCCTGAATCCGAGGAAAGATCTAGCTCAGCATCCGCGGCTTGCTAAGGTTGTTCGAACTCCACACCGATCTGTGTCCCCAGCTAAGCGTCAAAAACCAGGGTTGGAGGATGAGAAACGATCTTTGCGGATGGATGTCGATTATCCTGAAATTTCTCTAGAATCCCAGAAGGGCCCCGATGACTTGTCTGGAGGCCCCTGAGCCAGTTAAAACTAACCAATTTCAGCAAGAGGCCCTACCTATCTCAAAACCTAGAGACACCAGGAGAGCCAATCCTCTCCAGCCCAGCAGGAAGACCCAGCTGAGCCTCCACAGCGCCCCGAGGAGGCAGAACTTTCTCCAACCGAGCAGGAAGGAGGTCCCAGCTACGTATGTTGAGTCCGGGGAGGAGGTAGAACATTCTCTAACACAGCAGGAGGCCCCAGCTCATCCTCCGAAGCCCCCCGAGGACACAGAACTTTGTCCAACCCAGCAGCAGGTTCCAGATCCACCTGCACAGCCCCCGGAGGATGGAGAACTGTCTCTAACGCGGCAGGAGGCTCCAGCTCAAAGTGCACAGTCCCTCCTGTGGATGTCGAACCTTCTCCTGGTCAGCAGGAGCAGCCAGTTCAGAAGCCTGCTGGGTCTCCTGGGGAGTGTAAACCTTCTTCAGTTCAGCAAGAGGCCCCAAGTCAGGCTCCCGAGTTCCCTGTGAAGAGTATAGCTCAAACTCCACCACATCATGAGGTGACGGTTCAACCCCCAAGTCAGGACCAAGCTCACGATTATAACTTGCCCGTCGTTACAGTTGTAGCCCAGACGTAGCCCACTAACCTGCGGGTGTGGTCATTACCATAAGCACACGGCCTACCGTGGGGGCTGAAACTTCTCCAGGCCAGCAGGAGACCTCAGCCCAGCGTCCAGGCCTCCCTGTGGAGGCCGAACCTTCTCCCAGTGAGCAGGGGCAGCCAGCTCAGACTTCGGGGTGTCCCGAGGAGAGTGAACCTTGTCCAATCCAACAGGAGCAATCAGCTCAGGCTCCAGAGCATCACGAAGTGACAGTTTTACCTCCACGTCACCAACACACTAAGTATTCAAACTTGCCCAATATTAACCCCCCAGGGCTGCAGCTTACCATAACAATAGAGGCGGCTGCAGAGGTGGGGACTTTTCCAGTCTGCCACCAGTCCACAGCTCAGCCCTCATGGCCAACTCATGACGCCGAACCTTCTACAACCCAGCAGGAGGTGCCCACTCTGCCTCCAGGGCCTCTTGAACAGGTGGAGCCTTTTTCATTTCAACAAGAAGCTTCAGTTTGACCTGCAGAACCTATTGAGGAGGAGAAACCCTCCTTAACCCAGCGAGAGGATGCGGCCGAATATCCACAGACCACTGAGGAGGAGGAACCTTCTGCCACCCGGCAGGACCCCTAGGTCAGCCTCTAGAGCTCCCTATTGAAGTCGTAGCTCAACCTCTAGAGCCTCAAGAGGTAACAGCGTCCCCTGTAGGGCACGATCAAGTTCAGCCTCCAACATTGCACACTGTTGCTGGTAAATCTATGAATGTCTTGGTTACCACTAGGGTCCAGAGCTCACTGCTGAGGTTGAAACGTCAACCCCACCGGAGGCCCCAGCTCAGTCCACAGTGTCTCCCGAAGAGTTTGGAACGTTGAGAGACCAGCAAGAGGTTACAGTCCGGCAGCTAAGCCCCTCTGAAGCGCATGGACATTCATTCACCAGTCCATCAGGAGGCCCTCACTCAGCCCGAAGAGCTTCCGAAGCAACCTTCCCCAAGCCAGCAAGAGAGCTCAGCTCCGTCTCCCGAGCCCCCTGAGGGTGTTGAACCTCCAGCAGTCCAGCAGGACTACCCAACGCAGCCACCAGCATCCTCTTTGGAGGATTCAGGTCACAGTCCACTGAAGGACGAGATGACATTTTCACCACTAGGTCTGCCTTTTATCTCCAGAGGTCATGAGTCCACACTGCCTGGTACAACAGTTATGCATGTGCATGTGGAGCTCACCGTGACTCCTCCAGAGCCTAGTGCCCATGTGGAACCTTCTCCAGTCTGGCAGGAGGGCCCTGCGAAGCCTTCGGTTCGCGCCGGGCAGCCTGAATTTTCCCCATTCCAATCCCAACCCGCTGGCCAAACTCCAGAGTTCCCTTGAAAATGTTGAAATTGATCTAGCCCAGCGAGGGGCCTCAGCTCAGACTCCAGATCATCTTCAGGAGGTAGGCCCTTCTCCAGTCCAACAGGAGGCTCCTGCTGGGCCACCAGAGCCCTCTATGGACGTTGAACCACCTGTGAACCAGCAGGAGGCCCCAGGTCTGCCACTAGAGCCTCCTGAAGAGGAGCCTGAGCTTTAGCCCGTGCCCAGGACGCTGCAGCTCCACCTTCAGAGCCACCTAAAAAGGTGGAACCTTCCCCACCTCAGCAGGTGACCGCCATCTTAACCTGCAGAACTGCCTGAGAATGTAGACTCATCCCCGGACCACCAAGGGGCCCTTCCTCAGTCTCCAGGTCCCGCCAAGGAGGCAGAACCTCCTCCAGTTCTGCACGAGGTCCCAGCTTGGCCGGCAGAGTCCTCTGGGCTGGCCCCGGCTCAGCCTCCAGAGCCACCTAAGGACGTGGTAGCTCCACCACCAATGCATTATGAGATGACCGTTCCAACACAAACCAAGTCAGGATCAAGCTCAGAATCCAACGTTGCCCATTATCACATTTCAACCTTTGGACCGGGACATGACCAGCACTCCAGAACCCACTGGTCAGGCTGAACATTCTGCAGCCCTAAAGGAGACTACAGCTCCCTCTCCAAAGCCCCCCGGAGGTAACCTATCCACATGCACACTGGGCTCAGCCTCCGAACCTGACTCGAGTCACAGATCAACCTTTCCATCTGGCACTCCCCAAAACTCCAGAACCCACTGTGGAGGTTGAACACTCTCCAACAATGCACGAGAACCCAACTCAGCTTCCACGGCCACCTACAGAGGTCGTAGCTCAACCTCCGGTGTATGAAGATGAGACAGTTTCAACACCAGCATCACCTGTGCTTATAGCCCTGGCAGACCCGGGGGCCTTTGACGACACGGGAGCCTCTGCTGCCTCCCAGCTGTTGGTCCCAACACAGGAATGGCTCGAGAACCGGGTTCCATTCCCGGGCAAGGAGTCAGCTCAAAAGCTGCCCGCAGAGCCAGGGCACTTTGCTGTTCCACGTCCGGATCTGCATGACAAGCTGGCTTGGCCACGAAGGCTCCAAGACGTGGCTCCGATGCAAGATTGGGATCAGCATCAGGCCCTGGCTCTGCCTCCTCGACTCAAAAGATTCAAACTGTGGGCCTAGATCAGGCTGCAGACCACCAGTCATTTCAAATCCTGGTTCCGCATCTAGATAGTGAGAGTTCAGAAGCAGCAAAGTTTGTCCTTTCACCCCTGAATCCGAGGAAAGATCTAGCTCAGCATCCGCGGCTTGCTAAGGTTGTTCGAACTCCACACCGATCTGTGTCCCCAGCTAAGCGTCAAAAACCAGGGTTGGAGGATGAGAAACGATCTTTGCGGATGGATGTCGATTATCCTGAAATTTCTCTAGAATCCCAGAAGGGCCCCGATGACTTGTCTGGAGGCCCCTGAGCCAGTTAAAACTAACCAATTTCAGCAAGAGGCCCTACCTATCTCAAAACCTAGAGACACCAGGAGAGCCAATCCTCTCCAGCCCAGCAGGAAGACCCAGCTGAGCCTCCACAGCGCCCCGAGGAGGCAGAACTTTCTCCAACCGAGCAGGAAGGAGGTCCCAGCTACGTATGTTGAGTCCGGGGAGGAGGTAGAACATTCTCTAACACAGCAGGAGGCCCCAGCTCATCCTCCGAAGCCCCCCGAGGACACAGAACTTTGTCCAACCCAGCAGCAGGTTCCAGATCCACCTGCACAGCCCCCGGAGGATGGAGAACTGTCTCTAACGCGGCAGGAGGCTCCAGCTCAAAGTGCACAGTCCCTCCTGTGGATGTCGAACCTTCTCCTGGTCAGCAGGAGCAGCCAGTTCAGAAGCCTGCTGGGTCTCCTGGGGAGTGTAAACCTTCTTCAGTTCAGCAAGAGGCCCCAAGTCAGGCTCCCGAGTTCCCTGTGAAGAGTATAGCTCAAACTCCACCACATCATGAGGTGACGGTTCAACCCCCAAGTCAGGACCAAGCTCACGATTATAACTTGCCCGTCGTTACAGTTGTAGCCCAGACGTAGCCCACTAACCTGCGGGTGTGGTCATTACCATAAGCACACGGCCTACCGTGGGGGCTGAAACTTCTCCAGGCCAGCAGGAGACCTCAGCCCAGCGTCCAGGCCTCCCTGTGGAGGCCGAACCTTCTCCCAGTGAGCAGGGGCAGCCAGCTCAGACTTCGGGGTGTCCCGAGGAGAGTGAACCTTGTCCAATCCAACAGGAGCAATCAGCTCAGGCTCCAGAGCATCACGAAGTGACAGTTTTACCTCCACGTCACCAACACACTAAGTATTCAAACTTGCCCAATATTAACCCCCCAGGGCTGCAGCTTACCATAACAATAGAGGCGGCTGCAGAGGTGGGGACTTTTCCAGTCTGCCACCAGTCCACAGCTCAGCCCTCATGGCCAACTCATGACGCCGAACCTTCTACAACCCAGCAGGAGGTGCCCACTCTGCCTCCAGGGCCTCTTGAACAGGTGGAGCCTTTTTCATTTCAACAAGAAGCTTCAGTTTGACCTGCAGAACCTATTGAGGAGGAGAAACCCTCCTTAACCCAGCGAGAGGATGCGGCCGAATATCCACAGACCACTGAGGAGGAGGAACCTTCTGCCACCCGGCAGGACCCCTAGGTCAGCCTCTAGAGCTCCCTATTGAAGTCGTAGCTCAACCTCTAGAGCCTCAAGAGGTAACAGCGTCCCCTGTAGGGCACGATCAAGTTCAGCCTCCAACATTGCACACTGTTGCTGGTAAATCTATGAATGTCTTGGTTACCACTAGGGTCCAGAGCTCACTGCTGAGGTTGAAACGTCAACCCCACCGGAGGCCCCAGCTCAGTCCACAGTGTCTCCCGAAGAGTTTGGAACGTTGAGAGACCAGCAAGAGGTTACAGTCCGGCAGCTAAGCCCCTCTGAAGCGCATGGACATTCATTCACCAGTCCATCAGGAGGCCCTCACTCAGCCCGAAGAGCTTCCGAAGCAACCTTCCCCAAGCCAGCAAGAGAGCTCAGCTCCGTCTCCCGAGCCCCCTGAGGGTGTTGAACCTCCAGCAGTCCAGCAGGACTACCCAACGCAGCCACCAGCATCCTCTTTGGAGGATTCAGGTCACAGTCCACTGAAGGACGAGATGACATTTTCACCACTAGGTCTGCCTTTTATCTCCAGAGGTCATGAGTCCACACTGCCTGGTACAACAGTTATGCATGTGCATGTGGAGCTCACCGTGACTCCTCCAGAGCCTAGTGCCCATGTGGAACCTTCTCCAGTCTGGCAGGAGGGCCCTGCGAAGCCTTCGGTTCGCGCCGGGCAGCCTGAATTTTCCCCATTCCAATCCCAACCCGCTGGCCAAACTCCAGAGTTCCCTTGAAAATGTTGAAATTGATCTAGCCCAGCGAGGGGCCTCAGCTCAGACTCCAGATCATCTTCAGGAGGTAGGCCCTTCTCCAGTCCAACAGGAGGCTCCTGCTGGGCCACCAGAGCCCTCTATGGACGTTGAACCACCTGTGAACCAGCAGGAGGCCCCAGGTCTGCCACTAGAGCCTCCTGAAGAGGAGCCTGAGCTTTAGCCCGTGCCCAGGACGCTGCAGCTCCACCTTCAGAGCCACCTAAAAAGGTGGAACCTTCCCCACCTCAGCAGGTGACCGCCATCTTAACCTGCAGAACTGCCTGAGAATGTAGACTCATCCCCGGACCACCAAGGGGCCCTTCCTCAGTCTCCAGGTCCCGCCAAGGAGGCAGAACCTCCTCCAGTTCTGCACGAGGTCCCAGCTTGGCCGGCAGAGTCCTCTGGGCTGGCCCCGGCTCAGCCTCCAGAGCCACCTAAGGACGTGGTAGCTCCACCACCAATGCATTATGAGATGACCGTTCCAACACAAACCAAGTCAGGATCAAGCTCAGAATCCAACGTTGCCCATTATCACATTTCAACCTTTGGACCGGGACATGACCAGCACTCCAGAACCCACTGGTCAGGCTGAACATTCTGCAGCCCTAAAGGAGACTACAGCTCCCTCTCCAAAGCCCCCCGGAGGTAACCTATCCACATGCACACTGGGCTCAGCCTCCGAACCTGACTCGAGTCACAGATCAACCTTTCCATCTGGCACTCCCCAAAACTCCAGAACCCACTGTGGAGGTTGAACACTCTCCAACAATGCACGAGAACCCAACTCAGCTTCCACGGCCACCTACAGAGGTCGTAGCTCAACCTCCGGTGTATGAAGATGAGACAGTTTCAACACCAGCATCACCTGTGCTTATAGCCCTGGCAGACCCGGGGGCCTTTGACGACACGGGAGCCTCTGCTGCCTCCCAGCTGTTGGTCCCAACACAGGAATGGCTCGAGAACCGGGTTCCATTCCCGGGCAAGGAGTCAGCTCAAAAGCTGCCCGCAGAGCCAGGGCACTTTGCTGTTCCACGTCCGGATCTGCATGACAAGCTGGCTTGGCCACGAAGGCTCCAAGACGTGGCTCCGATGCAAGATTGGGATCAGCATCAGGCCCTGGCTCTGCCTCCTCGACTCAAAAGATTCAAACTGTGGGCCTAGATCAGGCTGCAGACCACCAGTCATTTCAAATCCTGGTTCCGCATCTAGATAGTGAGAGTTCAGAAGCAGCAAAGTTTGTCCTTTCACCCCTGAATCCGAGGAAAGATCTAGCTCAGCATCCGCGGCTTGCTAAGGTTGTTCGAACTCCACACCGATCTGTGTCCCCAGCTAAGCGTCAAAAACCAGGGTTGGAGGATGAGAAACGATCTTTGCGGATGGATGTCGATTATCCTGAAATTTCTCTAGAATCCCAGAAGGGCCCCGATGACTTGTCTGGAGGCCCCTGAGCCAGTTAAAACTAACCAATTTCAGCAAGAGGCCCTACCTATCTCAAAACCTAGAGACACCAGGAGAGCCAATCCTCTCCAGCCCAGCAGGAAGACCCAGCTGAGCCTCCACAGCGCCCCGAGGAGGCAGAACTTTCTCCAACCGAGCAGGAAGGAGGTCCCAGCTATGTATGTAGAGTCCGGGGAGGAGATAGAACATTCTCTAACACAGCAGGAGGCCCCAGCTCAACCTCCGAAGCCCCCTGAGGACACAGAACTTTGTCCAACCCAGCAGCAGGTTCCAGATCCACCTGCACAGTCCCCGGAGGATGGAGAACTGTCTCTAACGCGGCAGGAGGCTCCAGCTCAAAGTGCACAGTCCCTCCTGTGGATGTCGAACCTTCTCCTGGTCAGCAGGAGCAGCCAGTTCAGAAGCCTGCTGGGTCTCCTGGGGAGTGTAAACCTTCTTCAGTTCAGCAAGAGGCCCCAAGTCAGGCTCCCGAGTTCCCTGTGAAGAGTATAGCTCAAACTCCACCACATCATGAGGTGACGGTTCAACCCCCAAGTCAGGACCAAGCTCACGATTATAACTTGCCCGTCGTTACAGTTGTAGCCCAGACGTAGCCCACTAACCTGCGGGTGTGGTCATTACCATAAGCACACGGCCTACCGTGGGGGCTGAAACTTCTCCAGGCCAGCAGGAGACCTCAGCCCAGCGTCCAGGCCTCCCTGTGGAGGCCGAACCTTCTCCCAGTGAGCAGGGGCAGCCAGCTCAGACTTCGGGGTGGCCCGAGGAGAGTGAACCTTGTCCAATCCAACAGGAGCAATCAGCTCAGGCTCCAGAGCATCACGAAGTGACAGTTTTACCTCCACGTCACCAACACACTAAGTATTCAAACTTGCCCAATATTAACCCCCCAGGGCTGCAGCTTACCATAACAATAGAGGCGGCTGCAGAGGTGGGGACTTTTCCAGTCTGCCACCAGTCCACAGCTCAGCCCTCATGGCCAACTCATGACGCCGAACCTTCTACAACCCAGCAGGAGGTGCCCACTCTGCCTCCAGGGCCTCCTGAACAGGTGGAGCCTTTTTCATTTCAACAAGAAGCTTCAGTTCGACCTGCAGAACCTATTGAGGGGGAGAAACCCTCCTTAACCCAGCGGGAGGCTGCAGCCGAAAATCCACAGACCACTGAGGAGGAGGAACCTTCTGCCACCCGGCAGGACCCCTAGGTCAGCCTCTAGAGCTCCCTATTGAAGTCGTAGCTCAACCTCTAGAGCCTCAAGAGGTAACAGCGTCCCCTGTAGGGCACGATCAAGTTCAGCCTCCAACATTGCACACTGTTGCTGGTAAATCTATGAATGTCTTGGTTACCACTAGGGTCCAGAGCTCACTGCTGAGGTTGAAACGTCAACCCCACCGGAGGCCCCAGCTCAGTCCACAGTGTCTCCCGAAGAGTTTGGAACGTTGAGAGACCAGCAAGAGGTTACAGTCCGGCAGCTAAGCCCCTCTGAAGCGCATGGACATTCATTCACCAGTCCATCAGGAGGCCCTCACTCAGCCCGAAGAGCTTCCGAAGCAACCTTCCCCAAGCCAGCAAGAGAGCTCAGCTCCGTCTCCCGAGCCCCCTGAGGGTGTTGAACCTCCAGCAGTCCAGCAGGACTACCCAACGCAGCCACCAGCATCCTCTTTGGAGGATTCAGGTCACAGTCCACTGAAGGACGAGATGACATTTTCACCACTAGGTCTGCCTTTTATCTCCAGAGGTCATGAGTCCACACTGCCTGGTACAACAGTTATGCATGTGCATGTGGAGCTCACCGTGACTCCTCCAGAGCCTAGTGCCCATGTGGAACCTTCTCCAGTCTGGCAGGAGGGCCCTGCGAAGCCTTCGGTTCGCGCCGGGCAGCCTGAATTTTCCCCATCCCAATCCCAACCCGCTGGCCAAACTCCAGAGTTCCCTTGAAAATGTTGAAATTGATCTAGCCCAGCGAGGGGCCTCAGCTCAGACTCCAGATCATCTTCAGGAGGTAGGCCCTTCGCCAGTCCAACAGGAGGCTCCTGCTGGGCCACCAGAGCCCTCTATGGACGTTGAACCACCTGTGAACCAGCAGGAGGCCCCAGGTCTGCCACTAGAGCCTCCTGAAGAGGAGCCTGAGCTTTAGCCCGTGCCCAGGACGCTGCAGCTCCACCTTCAGAGCCACCTAAAAAGGTGGAACCTTCCCCACCTCAGCAGGTGACCGCCATCTTAACCTGCAGAACTGCCTGAGAATGTAGACTCATCCCCGGACCACCAAGGGGCCCTTCCTCAGTCTCCAGGTCCCGCCAAGGAGGCAGAACCTCCTCCAGTTCTGCACGAGGTCCCAGCTTGGCCGGCAGAGTCCTCTGGGCTGGCCCCGGCTCAGCCTCCAGAGCCACCTAAGGACGTGGTAGCTCCACCACCAATGCATTATGAGATGACCGTTCCAACACAAACCAAGTCAGGATCAAGCTCAGAATCCAACGTTGCCCATTATCACATTTCAACCTTTGGACCGGGACATGACCAGCACTCCAGAACCCACTGGTCAGGCTGAACATTCTGCAGCCCTAAAGGAGACTACAGCTCCCTCTCCAAAGCCCCCCGGAGGTAACCTATCCACATGCACACTGGGCTCAGCCTCCGAACCTGACTCGAGTCACAGATCAACCTTTCCATCTGGCACTCCCCAAAACTCCAGAACCCACTGTGGAGGTTGAACACTCTCCAACAATGCACGAGAACCCAACTCAGCTTCCACGGCCACCTACAGAGGTCGTAGCTCAACCTCCGGTGTATGAAGATGAGACAGTTTCAACACCAGCATCACCTGTGCTTATAGCCCTGGCAGACCCGGGGGCCTTTGACGACACGGGAGCCTCTGCTGCCTCCCAGCTGTTGGTCCCAACACAGGAATGGCTCGAGAACTTGGTTCCATTCCCGGGCAAGGAGTCAGCTCAAAAGCTGCCCGCAGAGCCAGGGCACTTTGCTGTTCCACGTCCGGATCTGCATGACAAGCTGGCTTGGCCACGAAGGCTCCAAGACGTGGCTCCGATGCAAGATTGGGATCAGCATCAGGCCCTGGCTCTGCCTCCTCGACTCAAAAGATTCAAACTGTGGGCCTAGATCAGGCTGCAGACCACCAGTCATTTCAAATCCTGGTTCCGCATCTAGATAGTGAGAGTTCAGAAGCAGCAAAGTTTGTCCTTTCACCCCTGAATCCGAGGAAAGATCTAGCTCAGCATCCGCGGCTTGCTAAGGTTGTTCGAACTCCACACCGATCTGTGTCCCCAGCTAAGCGTCAAAAACCAGGGTTGGAGGATGAGAAACGATCTTTGCGGATGGATGTCGATTATCCTGAAATTTCTCTAGAATCCCAGAAGGGCCCCGATGACTTGTCTGGAGGCCCCTGAGCCAGTTAAAACTAACCAATTTCAGCAAGAGGCCCTACCTATCTCAAAACCTAGAGACACCAGGAGAGCCAATCCTCTCCAGCCCAGCAGGAAGACCCAGCTGAGCCTCCACAGCGCCCCGAGGAGGCAGAACTTTCTCCAACCGAGCAGGAAGGAGGTCCCAGCTACGTATGTAGAGTCCGGGGAGGAGATAGAACATTCTCTAACACAGCAGGAGGCCCCAGCTCAACCTCCGAAGCCCCCTGAGGACACAGAACTTTGTCCAACCCAGCAGCAGGTTCCAGATCCACCTGCACAGTCCCCGGAGGATGGAGAACTGTCTCTAACGCGGCAGGAGGCTCCAGCTCAAAGTGCACAGTCCCTCCTGTGGATGTCGAACCTTCTCCTGGTCAGCAGGAGCAGCCAGTTCAGAAGCCTGCTGGGTCTCCTGGGGAGTGTAAACCTTCTTCAGTTCAGCAAGAGGCCCCAAGTCAGGCTCCCGAGTTCCCTGTGAAGAGTATAGCTCAAACTCCACCACATCATGAGGTGACGGTTCAACCCCCAAGTCAGGACCAAGCTCACGATTATAACTTGCCCGTCGTTACAGTTGTAGCCCAGACGTAGCCCACTAACCTGCGGGTGTGGTCATTACCATAAGCACACGGCCTACCGTGGGGGCTGAAACTTCTCCAGGCCAGCAGGAGACCTCAGCCCAGCGTCCAGGCCTCCCTGTGGAGGCCGAACCTTCTCCCAGTGAGCAGGGGCAGCCAGCTCAGACTTCGGGGTGGCCCGAGGAGAGTGAACCTTGTCCAATCCAACAGGAGCAATCAGCTCAGGCTCCAGAGCATCACGAAGTGACAGTTTTACCTCCACGTCACCAACACACTAAGTATTCAAACTTGCCCAATATTAACCCCCCAGGGCTGCAGCTTACCATAACAATAGAGGCGGCTGCAGAGGTGGGGACTTTTCCAGTCTGCCACCAGTCCACAGCTCAGCCCTCATGGCCAACTCATGACGCCGAACCTTCTACAACCCAGCAGGAGGTGCCCACTCTGCCTCCAGGGCCTCCTGAACAGGTGGAGCCTTTTTCATTTCAACAAGAAGCTTCAGTTCGACCTGCAGAACCTATTGAGGGGGAGAAACCCTCCTTAACCCAGCGGGAGGCTGCGGCCGAAAATCCACAGACCACTGAGGAGGAGGAACCTTCTGCCACCCGGCAGGACCCCTAGGTCAGCCTCTAGAGCTCCCTATTGAAGTCGTAGCTCAACCTCTAGAGCCTCAAGAGGTAACAGCGTCCCCTGTAGGGCACGATCAAGTTCAGCCTCCAACATTGCACACTGTTGCTGGTAAATCTATGAATGTCTTGGTTACCACTAGGGTCCAGAGCTCACTGCTGAGGTTGAAACGTCAACCCCACCGGAGGCCCCAGCTCAGTCCACAGTGTCTCCCGAAGAGTTTGGAACGTTGAGAGACCAGCAAGAGGTTACAGTCCGGCAGCTAAGCCCCTCTGAAGCGCATGGACATTCATTCACCAGTCCATCAGGAGGCCCTCACTCAGCCCGAAGAGCTTCCGAAGCAACCTTCCCCAAGCCAGCAAGAGAGCTCAGCTCCGTCTCCCGAGCCCCCTGAGGGTGTTGAACCTCCAGCAGTCCAGCAGGACTACCCAACGCAGCCACCAGCATCCTCTTTGGAGGATTCAGGTCACAGTCCACTGAAGGACGAGATGACATTTTCACCACTAGGTCTGCCTTTTATCTCCAGAGGTCATGAGTCCACACTGCCTGGTACAACAGTTATGCATGTGCATGTGGAGCTCACCGTGACTCCTCCAGAGCCTAGTGCCCATGTGGAACCTTCTCCAGTCTGGCAGGAGGGCCCTGCGAAGCCTTCGGTTCGCACCGGGCAGCCTGAATTTTCCCCATCCCAATCCCAACCCGCTGGCCAAACTCCAGAGTTCCCTTGAAAATGTTGAAATTGATCTAGCCCAGCGAGGGGCCTCAGCTCAGACTCCAGATCATCTTCAGGAGGTAGGCCCTTCGCCAGTCCAACAGGAGGCTCCTGCTGGGCCACCAGAGCCCTCTATGGACGTTGAACCACCTGTGAACCAGCAGGAGGCCCCAGGTCTGCCACTAGAGCCTCCTGAAGAGGAGCCTGAGCTTTAGCCCGTGCCCAGGACGCTGCAGCTCCACCTTCAGAGCCACCTAAAAAGGTGGAACCTTCCCCACCTCAGCAGGTGACCGCCATCTTAACCTGCAGAACTGCCTGAGAATGTAGACTCATCCCCGGACCACCAAGGGGCCCTTCCTCAGTCTCCAGGTCCCGCCAAGGAGGCAGAACCTCCTCCAGTTCTGCACGAGGTCCCAGCTTGGCCGGCAGAGTCCTCTGGGCTGGCCCCGGCTCAGCCTCCAGAGCCACCTAAGGACGTGGTAGCTCCACCACCAATGCATTATGAGATGACCGTTCCAACACAAACCAAGTCAGGATCAAGCTCAGAATCCAACGTTGCCCATTATCACATTTCAACCTTTGGACCGGGACATGACCAGCACTCCAGAACCCACTGGTCAGGCTGAACATTCTGCAGCCCTAAAGGAGACTACAGCTCCCTCCCCAAAGCCCCCCGGAGGTAACCTATCCACATGCACACTGGGCTCAGCCTCCGAACCTGACTCGAGTCACAGATCAACCTTTCCATCTGGCACTCCCCAAAACTCCAGAACCCACTGTGGAGGTTGAACACTCTCCAACAATGCACGAGAACCCAACTCAGCTTCCACGGCCACCTACAGAGGTCGTAGCTCAACCTCCGGTGTATGAAGATGAGACAGTTTCAACACCAGCATCACCTGTGCTTATAGCCCTGGCAGACCCGGGGGCCTTTGACGACACGGGAGCCTCTGCTGCCTCCCAGCTGTTGGTCCCAACACAGGAATGGCTCGAGAACTTGGTTCCATTCCCGGGCAAGGAGTCAGCTCAAAAGCTGCCCGCTGAGCCAGGGCACTTTGCTGTTCCACGTCCGGATCTGCATGACAGGATGGCTTGGCCACGAAGGCTCCAAGACGTGGCTCCGATGCAAGATTGGGATCAGCATCAGGCCCTGGCTCTGCCTCCTCGACTCAAAAGATTCAAACTGTGGGCCTAGATCAGGCTGCAGACCACCAGTCATTTCAAATCCTGGTTCCGCATCTAGATAGTGAGAGTTCAGAAGCAGCAAAGTTTGTCCTTTCACCCCTGAATCCGAGGAAAGATCTAGCTCAGCATCCGCGGCTTGCTAAGGTTGTTCGAACTCCACACCGATCTGTGTCCCCAGCTAAGCGTCAAAAACCAGGGTTGGAGGATGAGAAACGATCTTTGCGGATGGATGTCGATTATCCTGAAATTTCTCTAGAATCCCAGAAGGGCCCCGATGACTTGTCTGGAGGCCCCTGAGCCAGTTAAAACTAACCAATTTCAGCAAGAGGCCCTACCTATCTCAAAACCTAGAGACACCAGGAGAGCCAATCCTCTCCAGCCCAGCAGGAAGACCCAGCTGAGCCTCCACAGCGCCCCGAGGAGGCAGAACTTTCTCCAACCGAGCAGGAAGGAGGTCCCAGCTACGTATGTAGAGTCCGGGGAGGAGATAGAACATTCTCTAACACAGCAGGAGGCCCCAGCTCAACCTCCGAAGCCCCCTGAGGACACAGAACTTTGTCCAACCCAGCAGCAGGTTCCAGATCCACCTGCACAGCCCCCGGAGGATGGAGAACTGTCTCTAACGCGGCAGGAGGCTCCAGCTCAAAGTGCACAGTCCCTCCTGTGGATGTCGAACCTTCTCCTGGTCAGCAGGAGCAGCCAGTTCAGAAGCCTGCTGGGTCTCCTGGGGAGTGTAAACCTTCTTCAGTTCAGCAAGAGGCCCCAACTCAGGCTCCCGAGTTCCCTGTGAAGAGTATAGCTCAAACTCCACCACATCATGAGGTGACGGTTCAACCCCCAAGTCAGGACCAAGCTCACGATTATAACTTGCCCGTCGTTACAGTTGTAGCCCAGACGTAGCCCACTAACCTGCGGGTGTGGTCATTACCATAAGCACACGGCCTACCGTGGGGGCTGAAACTTCTCCAGGCCAGCAGGAGACCTCAGCCCAGCGTCCAGGCCTCCCTGTGGAGGCCGAACCTTCTCCCAGTGAGCAGGGGCAGCCAGCTCAGACTTCGGGGTGTCCCGAGGAGAGTGAACCTTGTCCAATCCAACAGGAGCAATCAGCTCAGGCTCCAGAGCATCACGAAGTGACAGTTTTACCTCCACGTCACCAACACACTAAGTATTCAAACTTGCCCAATATTAACCCCCCAGGGCTGCAGCTTACCATAACAATAGAGGCGGCTGCAGAGGTGGGGACTTTTCCAGTCTGCCACCAGTCCACAGCTCAGCCCTCATGGCCAACTCATGACGCCGAACCTTCTACAACCCAGCAGGAGGTGCCCACTCTGCCTCCAGGGCCTCCTGAACAGGTGGAGCCTTTTTCATTTCAACAAGAAGCTTCAGTTCGACCTGCAGAACCTATTGAGGGGGAGAAACCCTCCTTAACCCAGCGGGAGGCTGCGGCCGAAAATCCACAGACCACTGAGGAGGAGGAACCTTCTGCCACCCGGCAGGACCCCTAGGTCAGCCTCTAGAGCTCCCTATTGAAGTCGTAGCTCAACCTCTAGAGCCTCAAGAGGTAACAGCGTCCCCTGTAGGGCACGATCAAGTTCAGCCTCCAACATTGCACACTGTTGCTGGTAAATCTATGAATGTCTTGGTTACCACTAGGGTCCAGAGCTCACTGCTGAGGTTGAAACGTCAACCCCACCGGAGGCCCCAGCTCAGTCCACAGTGTCTCCCGAAGAGTTTGGAACGTTGAGAGACCAGCAAGAGGTTACAGTCCGGCAGCTAAGCCCCTCTGAAGCGCATGGACATTCATTCACCAGTCCATCAGGAGGCCCTCACTCAGCCCGAAGAGCTTCCGAAGCAACCTTCCCCAAGCCAGCAAGAGAGCTCAGCTCCGTCTCCCGAGCCCCCTGAGGGTGTTGAACCTCCAGCAGTCCAGCAGGACTACCCAACGCAGCCACCAGCATCCTCTTTGGAGGATTCAGGTCACAGTCCACTGAAGGACGAGATGACATTTTCACCACTAGGTCTGCCTTATATCTCCAGAGGTCATGAGTCCACACTGCCTGGTACAACAGTTATGCATGTGCATGTGGAGCTCACCGTGACTCCTCCAGAGCCTAGTGCCCATGTGGAACCTTCTCCAGTCTGGCAGGAGGGCCCTGCGAAGCCTTCGGTTCGCGCCGGGCAGCCTGAATTTTCCCCATCCCAATCCCAACCCGCTGGCCAAACTCCAGAGTTCCCTTGAAAATGTTGAAATTGATCTAGCCCAGCGAGGGGCCTCAGCTCAGACTCCAGATCATCTTCAGGAGGTAGGCCCTTCTCCAGTCCAACAGGAGGCTCCTGCTGGGCCACCAGAGCCCTCTATGGACGTTGAACCACCTGTGAACCAGCAGGAGGCCCCAGGTCTGCCACTAGAGCCTCCTGAAGAGGAGCCTGAGCTTTAGCCCGTGCCCAGGACGCTGCAGCTCCACCTTCAGAGCCACCTAAAAAGGTGGAACCTTCCCCACCTCAGCAGGTGACCGCCATCTTAACCTGCAGAACTGCCTGAGAATGTAGACTCATCCCCGGACCACCAAGGGGCCCTTCCTCAGTCTCCAGGTCCCGCCAAGGAGGCAGAACCTCCTCCAGTTCTGCACGAGGTCCCAGCTTGGCCGGCAGAGTCCTCTGGGCTGGCCCCGGCTCAGCCTCCAGAGCCACCTAAGGACGTGGTAGCTCCACCACCAATGCATTATGAGATGACCGTTCCAACACAAACCAAGTCAGGATCAAGCTCAGAATCCAACGTTGCCCATTATCACATTTCAACCTTTGGACCGGGACATGACCAGCACTCCAGAACCCACTGGTCAGGCTGAACATTCTGCAGCCCTAAAGGAGACTACAGCTCCCTCCCCAAAGCCCCCCGGAGGTAACCTATCCACATGCACACTGGGCTCAGCCTCCGAACCTGACTCGAGTCACAGATCAACCTTTCCATCTGGCACTCCCCAAAACTCCAGAACCCACTGTGGAGGTTGAACACTCTCCAACAATGCACGAGAACCCAACTCAGCTTCCACGGCCACCTACAGAGGTCGTAGCTCAACCTCCGGTGTATGAAGATGAGACAGTTTCAACACCAGCATCACCTGTGCTTATAGCCCTGGCAGACCCGGGGGCCTTTGACGACACGGGAGCCTCTGCTGCCTCCCAGCTGTTGGTCCCAACACAGGAATGGCTCGAGAACTTGGTTCCATTCCCGGGCAAGGAGTCAGCTCAAAAGCTGCCCGCTGAGCCAGGGCACTTTGCTGTTCCACGTCCGGATCTGCATGACAGGATGGCTTGGCCACGAAGGCTCCAAGACGTGGCTCCGATGCAAGATTGGGATCAGCATCAGGCCCTGGCTCTGCCTCCTCGACTCAAAAGATTCAAACTGTGGGCCTAGATCAGGCTGCAGACCACCAGTCATTTCAAATCCTGGTTCCGCATCTAGATAGTGAGAGTTCAGAAGCAGCAAAGTTTGTCCTTTCACCCCTGAATCCGAGGAAAGATCTAGCTCAGCATCCGCGGCTTGCTAAGGTTGTTCGAACTCCACACCGATCTGTGTCCCCAGCTAAGCGTCAAAAACCAGGGTTGGAGGATGAGAAACGATCTTTGCGGATGGATGTCGATTATCCTGAAATTTCTCTAGAATCCCAGAAGGGCCCCGATGACTTGTCTGGAGGCCCCTGAGCCAGTTAAAACTAACCAATTTCAGCAAGAGGCCCTACCTATCTCAAAACCTAGAGACACCAGGAGAGCCAATCCTCTCCAGCCCAGCAGGAAGACCCAGCTGAGCCTCCACAGCGCCCCGAGGAGGCAGAACTTTCTCCAACCGAGCAGGAAGGAGGTCCCAGCTACGTATGTTGAGTCCGGGGAGGAGGTAGAACATTCTCTAACACAGCAGGAGGCCCCAGCTCATCCTCCGAAGCCCCCCGAGGACACAGAACTTTGTCCAACCCAGCAGCAGGTTCCAGATCCACCTGCACAGCCCCCGGAGGATGGAGAACTGTCTCTAACGCGGCAGGAGGCTCCAGCTCAAAGTGCACAGTCCCTCCTGTGGATGTCGAACCTTCTCCTGGTCAGCAGGAGCAGCCAGTTCAGAAGCCTGCTGGGTCTCCTGGGGAGTGTAAACCTTCTTCAGTTCAGCAAGAGGCCCCAAGTCAGGCTCCCGAGTTCCCTGTGAAGAGTATAGCTCAAACTCCACCACATCATGAGGTGACGCTTCAACCCCCAAGTCAGGACCAAGCTCACGATTATAACTTGCCCGTCGTTACAGTTGTAGCCCAGACGTAGCCCACTAACCTGCGGGTGTGGTCATTACCATAAGCACACGGCCTACCGTGGGGGCTGAAACTTCTCCAGGCCAGCAGGAGACCTCAGCCCAGCGTCCAGGCCTCCCTGTGGAGGCCGAACCTTCTCCCAGTGAGCAGGGGCAGCCAGCTCAGACTTCGGGGTGTCCCGAGGAGAGTGAACCTTGTCCAATCCAACAGGAGCAATCAGCTCAGGCTCCAGAGCATCACGAAGTGACAGTTTTACCTCCACGTCACCAACACACTAAGTATTCAAACTTGCCCAATATTAACCCCCCAGGGCTGCAGCTTACCATAACAATAGAGGCGGCTGCAGAGGTGGGGACTTTTCCAGTCTGCCACGAGTCCACAGCTCAGCCCTCATGGCCAACTCATGACGCCGAACCTTCTACAACCCAGCAGGAGGTGCCCACTCTGCCTCCAGGGCCTCCTGAACAGGTGGAGCCTTTTTCATTTCAACAAGAAGCTTCAGTTCGACCTGCAGAACCTATTGAGGGGGAGAAACCCTCCTTAACCCAGCGGGAGGCTGCGGCCGAAAATCCACAGACCACTGAGGAGGAGGAACCTTCTGCCACCCGGCAGGACCCCTAGGTCAGCCTCTAGAGCTCCCTATTGAAGTCGTAGCTCAACCTCTAGAGCCTCAAGAGGTAACAGCGTCCCCTGTAGGGCACGATCAAGTTCAGCCTCCAACATTGCACACTGTTGCTGGTAAATCTATGAATGTCTTGGTTACCACTAGGGTCCAGAGCTCACTGCTGAGGTTGAAACGTCAACCCCACCGGAGGCCCCAGCTCAGTCCACAGTGTCTCCCGAAGAGTTTGGAACGTTGAGAGACCAGCAAGAGGTTACAGTCCGGCAGCTAAGCCCCTCTGAAGCGCATGGACATTCATTCACCAGTCCATCAGGAGGCCCTCACTCAGCCCGAAGAGCTTCCGAAGCAACCTTCCCCAAGCCAGCAAGAGAGCTCAGCTCCGTCTCCCGAGCCCCCTGAGGGTGTTGAACCTCCAGCAGTCCAGCAGGACTACCCAACGCAGCCACCAGCATCCTCTTTGGAGGATTCAGGTCACAGTCCACTGAAGGACGAGATGACATTTTCACCACTAGGTCTGCCTTATATCTCCAGAGGTCATGAGTCCACACTGCCTGGTACAACAGTTATGCATGTGCATGTGGAGCTCACCGTGACTCCTCCAGAGCCTAGTGCCCATGTGGAACCTTCTCCAGTCTGGCAGGAGGGCCCTGCGAAGCCTTCGGTTCGCGCCGGGCAGCCTGAATTTTCCCCATCCCAATCCCAACCCGCTGGCCAAACTCCAGAGTTCCCTTGAAAATGTTGAAATTGATCTAGCCCAGCGAGGGGCCTCAGCTCAGACTCCAGATCATCTTCAGGAGGTAGGCCCTTCTCCAGTCCAACAGGAGGCTCCTGCTGGGCCACCAGAGCCCTCTATGGACGTTGAACCACCTGTGAACCAGCAGGAGGCCCCAGGTCTGCCACTAGAGCCTCCTGAAGAGGAGCCTGAGCTTTAGCCCGTGCCCAGGACGCTGCAGCTCCACCTTCAGAGCCACCTAAAAAGGTGGAACCTTCCCCACCTCAGCAGGTGACCGCCATCTTAACCTGCAGAACTGCCTGAGAATGTAGACTCATCCCCGGACCACCAAGGGGCCCTTCCTCAGTCTCCAGGTCCCGCCAAGGAGGCAGAACCTCCTCCAGTTCTGCACGAGGTCCCAGCTTGGCCGGCAGAGTCCTCTGGGCTGGCCCCGGCTCAGCCTCCAGAGCCACCTAAGGACGTGGTAGCTCCACCACCAATGCATTATGAGATGACCGTTCCAACACAAACCAAGTCAGGATCAAGCTCAGAATCCAACGTTGCCCATTATCACATTTCAACCTTTGGACCGGGACATGACCAGCACTCCAGAACCCACTGGTCAGGCTGAACATTCTGCAGCCCTAAAGGAGACTACAGCTCCCTCCCCAAAGCCCCCCGGAGGTAACCTATCCACATGCACACTGGGCTCAGCCTCCGAACCTGACTCGAGTCACAGATCAACCTTTCCATCTGGCACTCCCCAAAACTCCAGAACCCACTGTGGAGGTTGAACACTCTCCAACAATGCACGAGAACCCAACTCAGCTTCCACGGCCACCTACAGAGGTCGTAGCTCAACCTCCGGTGTATGAAGATGAGACAGTTTCAACACCAGCATCACCTGTGCTTATAGCCCTGGCAGACCCGGGGGCCTTTGACGACACGGGAGCCTCTGCTGCCTCCCAGCTGTTGGTCCCAACACAGGAATGGCTCGAGAACTTGGTTCCATTCCCGGGCAAGGAGTCAGCTCAAAAGCTGCCCGCTGAGCCAGGGCACTTTGCTGTTCCACGTCCGGATCTGCATGACAGGATGGCTTGGCCACGAAGGCTCCAAGACGTGGCTCCGATGCAAGATTGGGATCAGCATCAGGCCCTGGCTCTGCCTCCTCGACTCAAAAGATTCAAACTGTGGGCCTAGATCAGGCTGCAGACCACCAGTCATTTCAAATCCTGGTTCCGCATCTAGATAGTGAGAGTTCAGAAGCAGCAAAGTTTGTCCTTTCACCCCTGAATCCGAGGAAAGATCTAGCTCAGCATCCGCGGCTTGCTAAGGTTGTTCGAACTCCACACCGATCTGTGTCCCCAGCTAAGCGTCAAAAACCAGGGTTGGAGGATGAGAAACGATCTTTGCGGATGGATGTCGATTATCCTGAAATTTCTCTAGAATCCCAGAAGGGCCCCGATGACTTGTCTGGAGGCCCCTGAGCCAGTTAAAACTAACCAATTTCAGCAAGAGGCCCTACCTATCTCAAAACCTAGAGACACCAGGAGAGCCAATCCTCTCCAGCCCAGCAGGAAGACCCAGCTGAGCCTCCACAGCGCCCCGAGGAGGCAGAACTTTCTCCAACCGAGCAGGAAGGAGGTCCCAGCTACGTATGTTGAGTCCGGGGAGGAGGTAGAACATTCTCTAACACAGCAGGAGGCCCCAGCTCATCCTCCGAAGCCCCCCGAGGACACAGAACTTTGTCCAACCCAGCAGCAGGTTCCAGATCCACCTGCACAGCCCCCGGAGGATGGAGAACTGTCTCTAACGCGGCAGGAGGCTCCAGCTCAAAGTGCACAGTCCCTCCTGTGGATGTCGAACCTTCTCCTGGTCAGCAGGAGCAGCCAGTTCAGAAGCCTGCTGGGTCTCCTGGGGAGTGTAAACCTTCTTCAGTTCAGCAAGAGGCCCCAAGTCAGGCTCCCGAGTTCCCTGTGAAGAGTATAGCTCAAACTCCACCACATCATGAGGTGACGCTTCAACCCCCAAGTCAGGACCAAGCTCACGATTATAACTTGCCCGTCGTTACAGTTGTAGCCCAGACGTAGCCCACTAACCTGCGGGTGTGGTCATTACCATAAGCACACGGCCTACCGTGGGGGCTGAAACTTCTCCAGGCCAGCAGGAGACCTCAGCCCAGCGTCCAGGCCTCCCTGTGGAGGCCGAACCTTCTCCCAGTGAGCAGGGGCAGCCAGCTCAGACTTCGGGGTGTCCCGAGGAGAGTGAACCTTGTCCAATCCAACAGGAGCAATCAGCTCAGGCTCCAGAGCATCACGAAGTGACAGTTTTACCTCCACGTCACCAACACACTAAGTATTCAAACTTGCCCAATATTAACCCCCCAGGGCTGCAGCTTACCATAACAATAGAGGCGGCTGCAGAGGTGGGGACTTTTCCAGTCTGCCACCAGTCCACAGCTCAGCCCTCATGGCCAACTCATGACGCCGAACCTTCTACAACCCAGCAGGAGGTGCCCACTCTGCCTCCAGGGCCTCCTGAACAGGTGGAGCCTTTTTCATTTCAACAAGAAGCTTCAGTTCGACCTGCAGAACCTATTGAGGGGGAGAAACCCTCCTTAACCCAGCGGGAGGCTGCGGCCGAAAATCCACAGACCACTGAGGAGGAGGAACCTTCTGCCACCCGGCAGGACCCCTAGGTCAGCCTCTAGAGCTCCCTATTGAAGTCGTAGCTCAACCTCTAGAGCCTCAAGAGGTAACAGCGTCCCCTGTAGGGCACGATCAAGTTCAGCCTCCAACATTGCACACTGTTGCTGGTAAATCTATGAATGTCTTGGTTACCACTAGGGTCCAGAGCTCACTGCTGAGGTTGAAACGTCAACCCCACCGGAGGCCCCAGCTCAGTCCACAGTGTCTCCCGAAGAGTTTGGAACGTTGAGAGACCAGCAAGAGGTTACAGTCCGGCAGCTAAGCCCCTCTGAAGCGCATGGACATTCATTCACCAGTCCATCAGGAGGCCCTCACTCAGCCCGAAGAGCTTCCGAAGCAACCTTCCCCAAGCCAGCAAGAGAGCTCAGCTCCGTCTCCCGAGCCCCCTGAGGGTGTTGAACCTCCAGCAGTCCAGCAGGACTACCCAACGCAGCCACCAGCATCCTCTTTGGAGGATTCAGGTCACAGTCCACTGAAGGACGAGATGACATTTTCACCACTAGGTCTGCCTTTTATCTCCAGAGGTCATGAGTCCACACTGCCTGGTACAACAGTTATGCATGTGCATGTGGAGCTCACCGTGACTCCTCCAGAGCCTAGTGCCCATGTGGAACCTTCTCCAGTCTGGCAGGAGGGCCCTGCGAAGCCTTCGGTTCGCGCCGGGCAGCCTGAATTTTCCCCATCCCAATCCCAACCCGCTGGCCAAACTCCAGAGTTCCCTTGAAAATGTTGAAATTGATCTAGCCCAGCGAGGGGCCTCAGCTCAGACTCCAGATCATCTTCAGGAGGTAGGCCCTTCTCCAGTCCAACAGGAGGCTCCTGCTGGGCCACCAGAGCCCTCTATGGACGTTGAACCACCTGTGAACCAGCAGGAGGCCCCAGGTCTGCCACTAGAGCCTCCTGAAGAGGAGCCTGAGCTTTAGCCCGTGCCCAGGACGCTGCAGCTCCACCTTCAGAGCCACCTAAAAAGGTGGAACCTTCCCCACCTCAGCAGGTGACCGCCATCTTAACCTGCAGAACTGCCTGAGAATGTAGACTCATCCCCGGACCACCAAGGGGCCCTTCCTCAGTCTCCAGGTCCCGCCAAGGAGGCAGAACCTCCTCCAGTTCTGCACGAGGTCCCAGCTTGGCCGGCAGAGTCCTCTGGGCTGGCCCCGGCTCAGCCTCCAGAGCCACCTAAGGACGTGGTAGCTCCACCACCAATGCATTATGAGATGACCGTTCCAACACAAACCAAGTCAGGATCAAGCTCAGAATCCAACGTTGCCCATTATCACATTTCAACCTTTGGGCCGGGACATGACCAGCACTCCAGAACCCACTGGTCAGGCTGAACATTCTGCAGCCCTAAAGGAGACTACAGCTCCCTCCCCAAAGCCCCCCGGAGGTAACCTATCCACATGCACACTGGGCTCAGCCTCCGAACCTGACTCGAGTCACAGATCAACCTTTCCATCTGGCACTCCCCAAAACTCCAGAACCCACTGTGGAGGTTGAACACTCTCCAACAATGCACGAGAACCCAACTCAGCTTCCACGGCCACCTACAGAGGTCGTAGCTCAACCTCCGGTGTATGAAGATGAGACAGTTTCAACACCAGCATCACCTGTGCTTATAGCCCTGGCAGACCCGGGGGCCTTTGACGACACGGGAGCCTCTGCTGCCTCCCAGCTGTTGGTCCCAACACAGGAATGGCTCGAGAACTTGGTTCCATTCCCGGGCAAGGAGTCAGCTCAAAAGCTGCCCGCTGAGCCAGGGCACTTTGCTGTTCCACGTCCGGATCTGCATGACAGGATGGCTTGGCCACGAAGGCTCCAAGACGTGGCTCCGATGCAAGATTGGGATCAGCATCAGGCCCTGGCTCTGCCTCCTCGACTCAAAAGATTCAAACTGTGGGCCTAGATCAGGCTGCAGACCACCAGTCATTTCAAATCCTGGTTCCGCATCTAGATAGTGAGAGTTCAGAAGCAGCAAAGTTTGTCCTTTCACCCCTGAATCCGAGGAAAGATCTAGCTCAGCATCCGCGGCTTGCTAAGGTTGTTCGAACTCCACACCGATCTGTGTCCCCAGCTAAGCGTCAAAAACCAGGGTTGGAGGATGAGAAACGATCTTTGCGGATGGATGTCGATTATCCTGAAATTTCTCTAGAATCCCAGAAGGGCCCCGATGACTTGTCTGGAGGCCCCTGAGCCAGTTAAAACTAACCAATTTCAGCAAGAGGCCCTACCTATCTCAAAACCTAGAGACACCAGGAGAGCCAATCCTCTCCAGCCCAGCAGGAAGACCCAGCTGAGCCTCCACAGCGCCCCGAGGAGGCAGAACTTTCTCCAACCGAGCAGGAAGGAGGTCCCAGCTACGTATGTTGAGTCTGGGGAGGAGGTAGAACATTCTCTAACACAGCAGGAGGCCCCAGCTCATCCTCCGAAGCCCCCTGAGGACACAGAACTTTGTCCAACCCAGCAGCAGGTTCCAGATCCACCTGCACAGCCCCCGGAGGATGGAGAACTGTCTCTAACGCGGCAGGAGGCTCCAGCTCAAAGTGCACAGTCCCTCCTGTGGATGTCGAACCTTCTCCTGGTCAGCAGGAGCAGCCAGTTCAGAAGCCTGCTGGGTCTCCTGGGGAGTGTAAACCTTCTTCAGTTCAGCAAGAGGCCCCAAGTCAGGCTCCCGAGTTCCCTGTGAAGAGTATAGCTCAAACTCCACCACATCATGAGGTGACGCTTCAACCCCCAAGTCAGGACCAAGCTCACGATTATAACTTGCCCGTCGTTACAGTTGTAGCCCAGACGTAGCCCACTAACCTGCGGGTGTGGTCATTACCATAAGCACACGGCCTACCGTGGGGGCTGAAACTTCTCCAGGCCAGCAGGAGACCTCAGCCCAGCGTCCAGGCCTCCCTGTGGAGGCCGAACCTTCTCCCAGTGAGCAGGGGCAGCCAGCTCAGACTTCGGGGTGTCCCGAGGAGAGTGAACCTTGTCCAATCCAACAGGAGCAATCAGCTCAGGCTCCAGAGCATCACGAAGTGACAGTTTTACCTCCACGTCACCAACACACTAAGTATTCAAACTTGCCCAATATTAACCCCCCAGGGCTGCAGCTTACCATAACAATAGAGGCGGCTGCAGAGGTGGGGACTTTTCCAGTCTGCCACCAGTCCACAGCTCAGCCCTCATGGCCAACTCATGACGCCGAACCTTCTACAACCCAGCAGGAGGTGCCCACTCTGCCTCCAGGGCCTCCTGAACAGGTGGAGCCTTTTTCATTTCAACAAGAAGCTTCAGTTCGACCTGCAGAACCTATTGAGGGGGAGAAACCCTCCTTAACCCAGCGGGAGGCTGCGGCCGAAAATCCACAGACCACTGAGGAGGAAGAACCTTCTGCCACCCGGCAGGACCCCTAGGTCAGCCTCTAGAGCTCCCTATTGAAGTCGTAGCTCAACCTCTAGAGCCTCAAGAGGTAACAGCGTCCCCTGTAGGGCACGATCAAGTTCAGCCTCCAACATTGCACACTGTTGCTGGTAAATCTATGAATGTCTTGGTTACCACTAGGGTCCAGAGCTCACTGCTGAGGTTGAAACGTCAACCCCACCGGAGGCCCCAGCTCAGTCCACAGTGTCTCCCGAAGAGTTTGGAACGTTGAGAGACCAGCAAGAGGTTACAGTCCGGCAGCTAAGCTCCTCTGAAGCGCATGGACATTCATTCACCAGTCCATCAGGAGGCCCTCACTCAGCCCGAAGAGCTTCCGAAGCAACCTTCCCCAAGCCAGCAAGAGAGCTCAGCTCCGTCTCCCGAGCCCCCTGAGGGTGTTGAACCTCCAGCAGTCCAGCAGGACTACCCAACGCAGCCACCAGCATCCTCTTTGGAGGATTCAGGTCACAGTCCACTGAAGGACGAGATGACATTTTCACCACTAGGTCTGCCTTTTATCTCCAGAGGTCATGAGTCCACACTGCCTGGTACAACAGTTATGCATGTGCATGTGGAGCTCACCGTGACTCCTCCAGAGCCTAGTGCCCATGTGGAACCTTCTCCAGTCTGGCAGGAGGGCCCTGCGAAGCCTTCGGTTCGTGCCGGGCTGCTTGAATTTTCCCCATCCCAATCCCAACCCGCTGGCCAAACTCCAGAGTTCCCTTGAAAATGTTGAAATTGATCTAGCCCAGCGAGGGGCCTCAGCTCAGACTCCAGATCATCTTCAGGAGGTAGGCCCTTCTCCAGTCCAACAGGAGGCTCCTGCTGGGCCACCAGAGCCCTCTATGGACGTTGAACCACCTGTGAACCAGCAGGAGGCCCCAGGTCTGCCACTAGAGCCTCCTGAAGAGGAGCCTGAGCTTTAGCCCGTGCCCAGGACGCTGCAGCTCCACCTTCAGAGCCACCTAAAAAGGTGGAACCTTCCCCACCTCAGCAGGTGACCGCCATCTTAACCTGCAGAACTGCCTGAGAATGTAGACTCATCCCCGGACCACCAAGGGGCCCTTCCTCAGTCTCCAGGTCCCGCCAAGGAGGCAGAACCTCCTCCATTTCTGCACGAGGTCCCAGCTTGGCCGGCAGAGTCCTCTGGGCTGGCCCCGGCTCAGCCTCCAGAGCCACCTAAGGACGTGGTAGCTCCACCACCAATGCATTATGAGATGACCGTTCCAACACAAACCAAGTCAGGATCAAGCTCAGAATCCAACGTTGCCCATTATCACATTTCAACCTTTGGACCGGGACATGACCAGCACTCTAGAACCCACTGGTCAGGCTGAACATTCTACAGCCCTAAAGGAGACTACAGCTCCCTCTCCAAAGCCCCCCGGAGGTAACCTATCCACATGCACACTGGGCTCAGCCTCCGAACCTGACTCGAGTCACAGATCAACCTTTCCATCTGGCACTCCCCAAAACTCCAGAACCCACTGTGGAGGTTGAACACTCTCCAACAATGCACGAGAACCCAACTCAGCTTCCACGGCCACCTACAGAGGTCGTAGCTCAACCTCCGGTGTATGAAGATGAGACAGTTTCAACACCAGCATCACCTGTGCTTATAGCCCTGGCAGACCCGGGGGCCTTTGACGACACGGGAGCCTCTGCTGCCTCCCAGCTGTTGGTCCCAACACAGGAATGGCTCGAGAACTTGGTTCCATTCCCGGGCAAGGAGTCAGCTCAAAAGCTGCCCGCAGAGCCAGGGCACTTTGCTGTTCCACGTCCGGATCTGCATGACAGGATGGCTTGGCCACGAAGGCTCCAAGACGTGGCTCCGATGCAAGATTGGGATCAGCATCAGGCCCTGGCTCTGCCTCCTCGACTCAAAAGATTCAAACTGTGGGCCTAGATCAGGCTGCAGACCACCAGTCATTTCAAATCCTGGTTCCGCATCTAGATAGTGAGAGTTCAGAAGCAGCAAAGTTTGTCCTTTCACCCCTGAATCCGAGGAAAGATCTAGCTCAGCATCCGCGGCTTGCTAAGGTTGTTCGAACTCCACACCGATCTGTGTCCCCAGCCTAGCGTCAAAAACCAGGGTTGGAGGATGAGAAACGATCTTTGCGGATGGATGTCGATTATCCTGAAATTTCTCTAGAATCCCAGAAGGGCCCCGATGACTTGTCTGGAGGCCCCTGAGCCAGTTAAAACTAACCAATTTCAGCAAGAGGCCCTACCTATCTCAAAACCTAGAGACACCAGGAGAGCCAATCCTCTCCAGCCCAGCAGGAAGACCCAGCTGAGCCTCCACAGCGCCCCGAGGAGGCAGAACTTTCTCCAACCGAGCAGGAAGGAGGTCCCAGCTACATATGTTGAGTCCGGGGAGGAGGTAGAACATTCTCTAACACAGCAGGAGGCCCCAGCTCAACCTCCGAAGCCCCCTGAGGACATAGAACTTTGTCCAACCCAGCAGCAGGTTCCAGATCCACCTGCACAGCCCCCGGAGGATGGAGAACTGTCTCTAACGCGCGGCAGGAGGCTCCAGCTCAAAGTGCACAGTCCCTCCTGTGGATGTCGAACCTTCTCCTGGTCAGCAGGAGCAGCCAGTTCAGCAGCCTGCTGGGTCTCCTGGGGAGTGTAAACCTTCTTCAGTTCAGCAAGAGGCCCCAAGTCAGGCTCCCGAGTTCCCTGTGAAGAGTATAGCTCAAACTCCACCACATCATGAGGTGACGGTTCAACCCCCAAGTCAGGACCAAGCTCACGATTATAACTTGCCCGTCGTTACAGTTGTAGCCCAGACGTAGCCCACTAACCTGCGGGTGTGGTCATTACCATAAGCACACAGCCTACCGTGGGGGCTGAAACTTCTCCAGGCCAGCAGGAGACCTCAGCCCAGCGTCCAGGCCTCCATGTGGAGGCCGAACCTTCTCCCAGTGAGCAGGGGCAGCCAGCTCAGACTTCGGGGTGTCCCGAGGAGAGTGAACCTTGTCCAATCCAACAGGAGCAAACAGCTCAGGCTCCAGAGCATCACGAAGTGACAGTTTTACCTCCACGTCACCAACACACTAAGTATTCAAACTTGCCCAATATTAACCCCCCAGGGCTGCAGCTTACCATAACAATAGAGGCGGCTGCAGAGGTGGGGACGTTTCCAGTCTGCCACGAGTCCACAGCTCAGCCCTCATGGCCAACTCATGACGCCGAACCTTCTACAACCCAGCAGGAGGTGCCAACTCTGCCTCCAGGGCCTCCTGAACAGGTGGAGCCTTTTTCATTTCAACAAGAAGCTTCAGTTCGACCTGCAGAACCTATTGAGGGGGAGAAACCGTCCTTAACCCAGCGGGAGGCTGCGGCCGAAAATCCACAGACCACTGAGGAGGAGGAACCTTCTGCCACCCGGCAGTACCCCTAGGTCAGCCTCTAGAGCTCCCTATTGAAGTCGTAGCTCAACCTCTAGAGCCTCAAGAGGTAACAGCGTCCCCTGTAGGGCACGATCAAGTTCAGCCTCCAACATTGCACACTGTTGCTGGTAAATCTATGAATGTCTTGGTTACCACTAGGGTCCAGAGCTCACTGCTGAGGTTGAAACGTCAACCCCACCGGAGGCCCCAGCTCAGTCCACAGTGTCTCCCGAAGAGTTTGGAACGTTGAGAGACCAGCAAGAGGTTACAGTCCGGCAGCTAAGCCCCTCTGAAGCGCATGGACACTCACCAGTCCATCAGGAGGCCCTCACTCAGCCCGAAGAGCTTCCGAAGCAACCTTCCCCAAGCCAGCAAGAGAGCTCAGCTCCGTCTCCCGAGCCCCCTGAGGGTGTTGAACCTCCAGCAGTCCAGCAGGACTACCCAACGCAGCCACCAGCATCCTCTTTGGAGGATTCAGGTCACAGTCCACTGAAGGACGAGATGACATTTTCACCACTAGGTCTGCCTTTTATCTCCAGAGGTCATGAGTCCACACTGCCTGGTACAACAGTTATGCATGTGCATGTGGAGCTCACCGTGACTCCTCCAGAGCCTAGTGCCCATGTGGAACCTTCTCCAGTCTGGCAGGAGGGCCCTGCGAAGCCTTCGGTTCGCGCCGGGCAGCCTGAATTTTCCCCATCCCAATCCCAACCCGCTTGCCAAACTCCAGAGTTCCCTTGAAAATGTTGAAATTGATCTAGCCCAGCGAGGGGCCTCAGCTCAGACTCCAGATCATCTTCAGGAGGTAGGCCCTTCTCCAGTCCAACAGGAGGCTCCTGCTGGGCCACCAGAGCCCTCTATGGACGTTGAACCACCTGTGAACCAGCAGGAGGCCCCAGGTCTGCCACTAGAGCCTCCTGAAGAGGAGCCTGAGCTTTAGCCCGTGCCCAGGACGCTGCAGCTCCACCTTCAGAGCCACCTAAAAAGGTGGAACCTTCCCCACCTCAGCAGGCGACCGCCATCTTAACCTGCAGAACTGCCTGAGAATGTAGACTCATCCCCGGACCACCAAGGGGCCCTTCCTCAGTCTCCAGGTCCCGCCAAGGAGGCAGAACCTCCTCCAGTTCTGCACGAGGTCCCAGCTTGGCCGGCAGAGTCCTCTGGGCTGGCCCCGGCTCAGCCTCCAGAGCCACCTAAGGACGTGGTAGCTCCACCACCAATGCATTATGAGATGACCGTTCCAACACAAACCAAGTCAGGATCAAGCTCAGAATCCAACGTTGCCCATTATCACATTTCAACCTTTGGACCGGGACATGACCAGCACTCCAGAACCCACTGGTCAGGCTGAACATTCTACAGCCCTAAAGGAGACTACAGCTCCCTCTCCAAAGCCCCCCGGAGGTAACCTATCCACATGCACACTGGGCTCAGCCTCCGAACCTGACTCGAGTCACAGATCAACCTTTCCATCTGGCACTCCCCAAAACTCCAGAACCCACTGTGGAGGTTGAACACTCTCCAACAATGCACGAGAACCCAACTCAGCTTCCACGGCCACCTACAGAGGTCGTAGCTCAACCTCCGGTGTATGAAGATGAGACAGTTTCAACACCAGCATCACCTGTGCTTATAGCCCTGGCAGACCCGGGGGCCTTTGACGACACGGGAGCCTCTGCTGCCTCCCAGCTGTTGGTCCCAACACAGGAATGGCTCGAGAACTTGGTTCCATTCCCGGGCAAGGAGTCAGCTCAAAAGCTGCCCGCAGAGCCAGGGCACTTTGCTGTTCCACGTCCGGATCTGCATGACAGGATGGCTTGGCCACGAAGGCTCCAAGACGTGGCTCCGATGCAAGATTGGGATCAGCATCAGGCCCTGGCTCTGCCTCCTCGACTCAAAAGATTCAAACTGTGGGCCTAGATCAGGCTGCAGACCACCAGTCATTTCAAATCCTGGTTCCGCATCTAGATAGTGAGAGTTCAGAAGCAGCAAAGTTTGTCCTTTCACCCCTGAATCCGAGGAAAGATCTAGCTCAGCATCCGCGGCTTGCTAAGGTTGTTCGAACTCCACACCGATCTGTGTCCCCAGCCTAGCGTCAAAAACCAGGGTTGGAGGATGAGAAACGATCTTTGCGGATGGATGTCGATTATCCTGAAATTTCTCTAGAATCCCAGAAGGGCCCCGATGACTTGTCTGGAGGCCCCTGAGCCAGTTAAAACTAACCAATTTCAGCAAGAGGCCCTACCTATCTCAAAACCTAGAGACACCAGGAGAGCCAATCCTCTCCAGCCCAGCAGGAAGACCCAGCTGAGCCTCCACAGCGCCCCGAGGAGGCAGAACTTTCTCCAACCGAGC
Organism: Cynocephalus volans; assembly: GCF_027409185.1. Classification (NCBI taxonomy): domain Eukaryota; kingdom Metazoa; phylum Chordata; class Mammalia; order Dermoptera; family Cynocephalidae; genus Cynocephalus; species Cynocephalus volans. The sequence continues at coordinate 83,596,578 of NC_084471.1, forward strand.
AGGAAGGAGGTCCCAGCTACATATGTTGAGTCCGGGGAGGAGGTAGAACATTCTCTAACACAGCAGGAGGCCCCAGCTCAACCTCCGAAGCCCCCTGAGGACATAGAACTTTGTCCAACCCAGCAGCAGGTTCCAGATCCACCTGCACAGCCCCCGGAGGATGGAGAACTGTCTCTAACGCGCGGCAGGAGGCTCCAGCTCAAAGTGCACAGTCCCTCCTGTGGATGTCGAACCTTCTCCTGGTCAGCAGGAGCAGCCAGTTCAGCAGCCTGCTGGGTCTCCTGGGGAGTGTAAACCTTCTTCAGTTCAGCAAGAGGCCCCAAGTCAGGCTCCCGAGTTCCCTGTGAAGAGTATACCTCAAACTCCACCACATCATGAGGTGCCGGTTCAACCCCCAAGTCAGGACCAAGCTCACGATTATAACTTGCCCGTCGTTACAGTTGTAGCCCAGACGTAGCCCACTAACCTGCGGGTGTGGTCATTACCATAAGCACACGGCCTACCGTGGGGGCTGAAACTTCTCCAGGCCAGCAGGAGACCTCAGCCCAGCGTCCAGGCCTCCCTGTGGAGGCCGAACCTTCTCCCAGTGAGCAGGGGCAGCCAGCTCAGACTTCGGGGTGTCCCGAGGAGAGTGAACCTTGTCCAATCCAACAGGAGCAAACAGCTCAGGCTCCAGAGCATCACGAAGTGACAGTTTTACCTCCACGTCACCAACACACTAAGTATTCAAACTTGCCCAATATTAACCCCCCAGGGCTGCAGCTTACCATAACAATAGAGGCGGCTGCAGAGGTGGGGACGTTTCCAGTCTGCCACGAGTCCACAGCTCAGCCCTCATGGCCAACTCATGACGCCGAACCTTCTACAACCCAGCAGGAGGTGCCAACTCTGCCTCCAGGGCCTCCTGAACAGGTGGAGCCTTTTTCATTTCAACAAGAAGCTTCAGTTCGACCTGCAGAACCTATTGAGGGGGAGAAACCGTCCTTAACCCAGCGGGAGGCTGCGGCCGAAAATCCACAGACCACTGAGGAGGAGGAACCTTCTGCCACCCGGCAGTACCCCTAGGTCAGCCTCTAGAGCTCCCTATTGAAGTCGTAGCTCAACCTCTAGAGCCTCAAGAGGTAACAGCGTCCCCTGTAGGGCACGATCAAGTTCAGCCTCCAACATTGCACACTGTTGCTGGTAAATCTATGAATGTCTTGGTTACCACTAGGGTCCAGAGCTCACTGCTGAGGTTGAAACGTCAACCCCACCGGAGGCCCCAGCTCAGTCCACAGTGTCTCCCGAAGAGTTTGGAACGTTGAGAGACCAGCAAGAGGTTACAGTCCGGCAGCTAAGCCCCTCTGAAGCGCATGGACACTCACCAGTCCATCAGGAGGCCCTCACTCAGCCCGAAGAGCTTCCGAAGCAACCTTCCCCAAGCCAGCAAGAGAGCTCAGCTCCGTCTCCCGAGCCCCCTGAGGGTGTTGAACCTCCAGCAGTCCAGCAGGACTACCCAACGCAGCCACCAGCATCCTCTTTGGAGGATTCAGGTCACAGTCCACTGAAGGACGAGATGACATTTTCACCACTAGGTCTGCCTTTTATCTCCAGAGGTCATGAGTCCACACTGCCTGGTACAACAGTTATGCATGTGCATGTGGAGCTCACCGTGACTCCTCCAGAGCCTAGTGCCCATGTGGAACCTTCTCCAGTCTGGCAGGAGGGCCCTGCGAAGCCTTCGGTTCGCGCCGGGCAGCCTGAATTTTCCCCATCCCAATCCCAACCCGCTTGCCAAACTCCAGAGTTCCCTTGAAAATGTTGAAATTGATCTAGCCCAGCGAGGGGCCTCAGCTCAGACTCCAGATCATCTTCAGGAGGTAGGCCCTTCTCCAGTCCAACAGGAGGCTCCTGCTGGGCCACCAGAGCCCTCTATGGACGTTGAACCACCTGTGAACCAGCAGGAGGCCCCAGGTCTGCCACTAGAGCCTCCTGAAGAGGAGCCTGAGCTTTAGCCCGTGCCCAGGACGCTGCAGCTCCACCTTCAGAGCCACCTAAAAAGGTGGAACCTTCCCCACCTCAGCAGGCGACCGCCATCTTAACCTGCAGAACTGCCTGAGAATGTAGACTCATCCCCGGACCACCAAGGGGCCCTTCCTCAGTCTCCAGGTCCCGCCAAGGAGGCAGAACCTCCTCCAGTTCTGCACGAGGTCCCAGCTTGGCCGGCAGAGTCCTCTGGGCTGGCCCCGGCTCAGCCTCCAGAGCCACCTAAGGACGTGGTAGCTCCACCACCAATGCATTATGAGATGACCGTTCCAACACAAACCAAGTCAGGATCAAGCTCAGAATCCAACGTTGCCCATTATCACATTTCAACCTTTGGACCGGGACATGACCAGCACTCCAGAACCCACTGGTCAGGCTGAACATTCTACAGCGCTAAAGGAGACTACAGCTCCCTCTCCAAAGCCCCCCGGAGGTAACCTATCCACATGCACACTGGGCTCAGCCTCCGAACCTGACTCGAGTCACAGATCAACCTTTCCATCTGGCACTCCCCAAAACTCCAGAACCCACTGTGGAGGTTGAACACTCTCCAACAATGCACGAGAACCCAACTCAGCTTCCACGGCCACCTACAGAGGTCGTAGCTCAACCTCCGGTGTATGAAGATGAGACAGTTTCAACACCAGCATCACCTGTGCTTATAGCCCTGGCAGACCCGGGGGCCTTTGACGACACGGGAGCCTCTGCTGCCTCCCAGCTGTTGGTCCCAACACAGGAATGGCTCGAGAACTTGGTTCCATTCCCGGGCAAGGAGTCAGCTCAAAAGCTGCCCGCAGAGCCAGGGCACTTTGCTGTTCCACGTCCGGATCTGCATGACAGGATGGCTTGGCCACGAAGGCTCCAAGACGTGGCTCCGATGCAAGATTGGGATCAGCATCAGGCCCTGGCTCTGCCTCCTCGACTCAAAAGATTCAAACTGTGGGCCTAGATCAGGCTGCAGACCACCAGTCATTTCAAATCCTGGTTCCGCATCTAGATAGTGAGAGTTCAGAAGCAGCAAAGTTTGTCCTTTCACCCCTGAATCCGAGGAAAGATCTAGCTCAGCATCCGCGGCTTGCTAAGGTTGTTCGAACTCCACACCGATCTGTGTCCCCAGCCTAGCGTCAAAAACCAGGGTTGGAGGATGAGAAACGATCTTTGCGGATGGATGTCGATTATCCTGAAATTTCTCTAGAATCCCAGAAGGGCCCCGATGACTTGTCTGGAGGCCCCTGAGCCAGTTAAAACTAACCAATTTCAGCAAGAGGCCCTACCTATCTCAAAACCTAGAGACACCAGGAGAGCCAATCCTCTCCAGCCCAGCAGGAAGACCCAGCTGAGCCTCCACAGCGCCCCGAGGAGGCAGAACTTTCTCCAACCGAGCAGGAAGGAGGTCCCAGCTACATATGTTGAGTCCGGGGAGGAGGTAGAACATTCTCTAACACAGCAGGAGGCCCCAGCTCAACCTCCGAAGCCCCCTGAGGACATAGAACTTTGTCCAACCCAGCAGCAGGTTCCAGATCCACCTGCACAGCCCCCGGAGGATGGAGAACTGTCTCTAACGCGCGGCAGGAGGCTCCAGCTCAAAGTGCACAGTCCCTCCTGTGGATGTCGAACCTTCTCCTGGTCAGCAGGAGCAGCCAGTTCAGCAGCCTGCTGGGTCTCCTGGGGAGTGTAAACCTTCTTCAGTTCAGCAAGAGGCCCCAAGTCAGGCTCCCGAGTTCCCTGTGAAGAGTATACCTCAAACTCCACCACATCATGAGGTGCCGGTTCAACCCCCAAGTCAGGACCAAGCTCACGATTATAACTTGCCCGTCGTTACAGTTGTAGCCCAGACGTAGCCCACTAACCTGCGGGTGTGGTCATTACCATAAGCACACGGCCTACCGTGGGGGCTGAAACTTCTCCAGGCCAGCAGGAGACCTCAGCCCAGCGTCCAGGCCTCCATGTGGAGGCCGAACCTTCTCCCAGTGAGCAGGGGCAGCCAGCTCAGACTTCGGGGTGTCCCGAGGAGAGTGAACCTTGTCCAATCCAACAGGAGCAAACAGCTCAGGCTCCAGAGCATCACGAAGTGACAGTTTTACCTCCACGTCACCAACACACTAAGTATTCAAACTTGCCCAATATTAACCCCCCAGGGCTGCAGCTTACCATAACAATAGAGGCGGCTGCAGAGGTGGGGACGTTTCCAGTCTGCCACGAGTCCACAGCTCAGCCCTCATGGCCAACTCATGACGCCGAACCTTCTACAACCCAGCAGGAGGTGCCAACTCTGCCTCCAGGGCCTCCTGAACAGGTGGAGCCTTTTTCATTTCAACAAGAAGCTTCAGTTCGACCTGCAGAACCTATTGAGGGGGAGAAACCGTCCTTAACCCAGCGGGAGGCTGCGGCCGAAAATCCACAGACCACTGAGGAGGAGGAACCTTCTGCCACCCGGCAGTACCCCTAGGTCAGCCTCTAGAGCTCCCTATTGAAGTCGTAGCTCAACCTCTAGAGCCTCAAGAGGTAACAGCGTCCCCTGTAGGGCACGATCAAGTTCAGCCTCCAACATTGCACACTGTTGCTGGTAAATCTATGAATGTCTTGGTTACCACTAGGGTCCAGAGCTCACTGCTGAGGTTGAAACGTCAACCCCACCGGAGGCCCCAGCTCAGTCCACAGTGTCTCCCGAAGAGTTTGGAACGTTGAGAGACCAGCAAGAGGTTACAGTCCGGCAGCTAAGCCCCTCTGAAGCGCATGGACACTCACCAGTCCATCAGGAGGCCCTCACTCAGCCCGAAGAGCTTCCGAAGCAACCTTCCCCAAGCCAGCAAGAGAGCTCAGCTCCGTCTCCTGAGCCCCCTGAGGGTGTTGAACCTCCAGCAGTCCAGCAGGACTACCCAACGCAGCCACCAGCATCCTCTTTGGAGGATTCAGGTCACAGTCCACTGAAGGACGAGATGACATTTTCACCACTAGGTCTGCCTTTTATCTCCAGAGGTCATGAGTCCACACTGCCTGGTACAACAGTTATGCATGTGCATGTGGAGCTCACCGTGACTCCTCCAGAGCCTAGTGCCCATGTGGAACCTTCTCCAGTCTGGCAGGAGGGCCCTGCGAAGCCTTCGGTTCGCGCCGGGCAGCCTGAATTTTCCCCATCCCAATCCCAACCCGCTTGCCAAACTCCAGAGTTCCCTTGAAAATGTTGAAATTGATCTAGCCCAGCGAGGGGCCTCAGCTCAGACTCCAGATCATCTTCAGGAGGTAGGCCCTTCTCCAGTCCAACAGGAGGCTCCTGCTGGGCCACCAGAGCCCTCTATGGACGTTGAACCACCTGTGAACCAGCAGGAGGCCCCAGGTCTGCCACTAGAGCCTCCTGAAGAGGAGCCTGAGCTTTAGCCCGTGCCCAGGACGCTGCAGCTCCACCTTCAGAGCCACCTAAAAAGGTGGAACCTTCCCCACCTCAGCAGGCGACCGCCATCTTAACCTGCAGAACTGCCTGAGAATGTAGACTCATCCCCGGACCACCAAGGGGCCCTTCCTCAGTCTCCAGGTCCCGCCAAGGAGGCAGAACCTCCTCCAGTTCTGCACGAGGTCCCAGCTTGGCCGGCAGAGTCCTCTGGGCTGGCCCCGGCTCAGCCTCCAGAGCCACCTAAGGACGTGGTAGCTCCACCACCAATGCATTATGAGATGACCGTTCCAACACAAACCAAGTCAGGATCAAGCTCAGAATCCAACGTTGCCCATTATCACATTTCAACCTTTGGACCGGGACATGACCAGCACTCCAGAACCCACTGGTCAGGCTGAACATTCTGCAGCCCTAAAGGAGACTACAGCTCCCTCTCCAAAGCCCCCCGGAGGTAACCTATCCACATGCACACTGGGCTCAGCCTCCGAACCTGACTCGAGTCACAGATCAACCTTTCCATCTGGCACTCCCCAAAACTCCAGAACCCACTATGGAGGTTGAACACTCTCCAACAATGCACGAGAACCCAACTCAGCTTCCACGGCCACCTACAGAGGTCGTAGCTCAACCTCCGGTGTATGAAGATGAGACAGTTTCAACACCAGCATCACCTGTGCTTATAGCCCTGGCAGACCCGGGGGCCTTTGACGACACGGGAGCCTCTGCTGCCTCCCAGCTGTTGGTCCCAACACAGGAATGGCTCGAGAACTTGGTTCCATTCCCGGGCAAGGAGTCAGCTCAAAAGCTGCCCGCAGAGCCAGGGCACTTTGCTGTTCCACGTCCGGATCTGCATGACAAGCTGGCTTGGCCACGAAGGCTCCAAGACGTGGCTCCGATGCAAGATTGGGATCAGCATCAGGCCCTGGCTCTGCCTCCTCGACTCAAAAGATTCAAACTGTGGGCCTAGATCAGGCTGCAGACCGCCAGTCATTTCAAATCCTGGTTCCGCATCTAGATAGTGAGAGTTCAGAAGCAGCAAAGTTTGTCCTTTCACCCCTGAATCCGAGGAAAGATCTAGCTCAGCATCCGCGGCTTGCTAAGGTTGTTCGAACTCCACACCGATCTGTGTCCCCAGCTAAGCGTCAAAAACCAGGGTTGGAGGATGAGAAACGATCTTTGCGGATGGATGTCGATTATCCTGAAATTTCTCTAGAATCCCAGAAGGGCCCCGATGACTTGTCTGGAGGCCCCTGAGCCAGTTAAAACTAACCAATTTCAGCAAGAGGCCCTACCTATCTCAAAACCTAGAGACACCAGGAGAGCCAATCCTCTCCAGCCCAGCAGGAAGACCCAGCTGAGCCTCCACAGCGCCCCGAGGAGGCAGAACTTTCTCCAACCGAGCAGGAAGGAGGTCCCAGCTACATATGTTGAGTCCGGGGAGGAGGTAGAACATTCTCTAACACAGCAGGAGGCCCCAGCTCAACCTCCGAAGCCCCCTGAGGACATAGAACTTTGTCCAACCCAGCAGCAGGTTCCAGATCCACCTGCACAGCCCCCGGAGGATGGAGAACTGTCTCTAACGCGCGGCAGGAGGCTCCAGCTCAAAGTGCACAGTCCCTCCTGTGGATGTCGAACCTTCTCCTGGTCAGCAGGAGAAGCCAGTTCAGAAGCCTGCTGGGTCTCCTGGGGAGTGTAAACCTTCTTCAGTTCAGCAAGAGGCCCCAAGTCAGGCTCCCGAGTTCCCTGTGAAGAGTATAGCTCAAACTCCACCACATCATGAGGTGACGGTTCAACCCCCAAGTCAGGACCAAGCTCACGATTATAACTTGCCCGTCGTTACAGTTGTAGCCCAGACGTAGCCCACTAACCTGCGGGTGTGGTCATTACCATAAGCACACAGCCTACCGTGGGGGCTGAAACTTCTCCAGGCCAGCAGGAGACCTCAGCCCAGCGTCCAGGCCTCCATGTGGAGGCCGAACCTTCTCCCAGTGAGCAGGGGCAGCCAGCTCAGACTTCGGGGTGTCCCGAGGAGAGTGAACCTTGTCCAATCCAACAGGAGCAAACAGCTCAGGCTCCAGAGCATCACGAAGTGACAGTTTTACCTCCACGTCACCAACACACTAAGTATTCAAACTTGCCCAATATTAACCCCCCAGGGCTGCAGCTTACCATAACAATAGAGGCGGCTGCAGAGGTGGGGACGTTTCCAGTCTGCCACGAGTCCACAGCTCAGCCCTCATGGCCAACTCATGACGCCGAACCTTCTACAACCCAGCAGGAGGTGCCAACTCTGCCTCCAGGGCCTCCTGAACAGGTGGAGCCTTTTTCATTTCAACAAGAAGCTTCAGTTCGACCTGCAGAACCTATTGAGGGGGAGAAACCGTCCTTAACCCAGCGGGAGGCTGCGGCCGAAAATCCACAGACCACTGAGGAGGAGGAACCTTCTGCCACCCGGCAGGACCCCTAGGTCAGCCTCTAGAGCTCCCTATTGAAGTCGTAGCTCAACCTCTAGAGCCTCAAGAGGTAACAGCGTCCCCTGTAGGGCACGATCAAGTTCAGCCTCCAACATTGCACACTGTTGCTGGTAAATCTATGAATGTCTTGGTTACCACTAGGGTCCAGAGCTCACTGCTGAGGTTGAAACGTCAACCCCACCGGAGGCCCCAGCTCAGTCCACAGTGTCTCCCGAAGAGTTTGGAACGTTGAGAGACCAGCAAGAGGTTACAGTCCGGCAGCTAAGCCCCTCTGAAGCGCATGGACACTCACCAGTCCATCAGGAGGCCCTCACTCAGCCCGAAGAGCTTCCGAAGCAACCTTCCCCAAGCCAGCAAGAGAGCTCAGCTCCGTCTCCCGAGCCCCCTGAGGGTGTTGAACCTCCAGCAGTCCAGCAGGACTACCCAACGCAGCCACCAGCATCCTCTTTGGAGGATTCAGGTCACAGTCCACTGAAGGACGAGATGACATTTTCACCACTAGGTCTGCCTTTTATCTCCAGAGGTCATGAGTCCACACTGCCTGGTACAACAGTTATGCATGTGCATGTGGAGCTCACCGTGACTCCTCCAGAGCCTAGTGCCCATGTGGAACCTTCTCCAGTCTGGCAGGAGGGCCCTGCGAAGCCTTCGGTTCGCGCCGGGCAGCCTGAATTTTCCCCATCCCAATCCCAACCCGCTTGCCAAACTCCAGAGTTCCCTTGAAAATGTTGAAATTGATCTAGCCCAGCGAGGGGCCTCAGCTCAGACTCCAGATCATCTTCAGGAGGTAGGCCCTTCTCCAGTCCAACAGGAGGCTCCTGCTGGGCCACCAGAGCCCTCTATGGACGTTGAACCACCTGTGAACCAGCAGGAGGCCCCAGGTCTGCCACTAGAGCCTCCTGAAGAGGAGCCTGAGCTTTAGCCCGTGCCCAGGACGCTGCAGCTCCACCTTCAGAGCCACCTAAAAAGGTGGAACCTTCCCCACCTCAGCAGGCGACCGCCATCTTAACCTGCAGAACTGCCTGAGAATGTAGACTCATCCCCGGACCACCAAGGGGCCCTTCCTCAGTCTCCAGGTCCCGCCAAGGAGGCAGAACCTCCTCCAGTTCTGCACGAGGTCCCAGCTTGGCCGGCAGAGTCCTCTGGGCTGGCCCCGGCTCAGCCTCCAGAGCCACCTAAGGACGTGGTAGCTCCACCACCAATGCATTATGAGATGACCGTTCCAACACAAACCAAGTCAGGATCAAGCTCAGAATCCAACGTTGCCCATTATCACATTTCAACCTTTGGACCGGGACATGACCAGCACTCCAGAACCCACTGGTCAGGCTGAACATTCTGCAGCCCTAAAGGAGACTACAGCTCCCTCTCCAAAGCCCCCCGGAGGTAACCTATCCACATGCACACTGGGCTCAGCCTCCGAACCTGACTCGAGTCACAGATCAACCTTTCCATCTGGCACTCCCCAAAACTCCAGAACCCACTGTGGAGGTTGAACACTCTCCAACAATGCACGAGAACCCAACTCAGCTTCCACGGCCACCTACAGAGGTCGTAGCTCAACCTCCGGTGTATGAAGATGAGACAGTTTCAACACCAGCATCACCTGTGCTTATAGCCCTGGCAGACCCGGGGGCCTTTGACGACACGGGAGCCTCTGCTGCCTCCCAGCTGTTGGTCCCAACACAGGAATGGCTCGAGAACTTGGTTCCATTCCCGGGCAAGGAGTCAGCTCAAAAGCTGCCCGCAGAGCCAGGGCACTTTGCTGTTCCACGTCCGGATCTGCATGACAAGCTGGCTTGGCCACGAAGGCTCCAAGACGTGGCTCCGATGCAAGATTGGGATCAGCATCAGGCCCTGGCTCTGCCTCCTCGACTCAAAAGATTCAAACTGTGGGCCTAGATCAGGCTGCAGACCGCCAGTCATTTCAAATCCTGGTTCCGCATCTAGATAGTGAGAGTTCAGAAGCAGCAAAGTTTGTCCTTTCACCCCTGAATCCGAGGAAAGATCTAGCTCAGCATCCGCGGCTTGCTAAGGTTGTTCGAACTCCACACCGATCTGTGTCCCCAGCTAAGCGTCAAAAACCAGGGTTGGAGGATGAGAAACGATCTTTGCGGATGGATGTCGATTATCCTGAAATTTCTCTAGAATCCCAGAAGGGCCCCGATGACTTGTCTGGAGGCCCCTGAGCCAGTTAAAACTAACCAATTTCAGCAAGAGGCCCTACCTATCTCAAAACCTAGAGACACCAGGAGAGCCAATCCTCTCCAGCCCAGCAGGAAGACCCAGCTGAGCCTCCACAGCGCCCCGAGGAGGCAGAACTTTCTCCAACCGAGCAGGAAGGAGGTCCCAGCTACATATGTTGAGTCCGGGGAGGAGGTAGAACATTCTCTAACACAGCAGGAGGCCCCAGCTCAACCTCCGAAGCCCCCTGAGGACATAGAACTTTGTCCAACCCAGCAGCAGGTTCCAGATCCACCTGCACAGCCCCCGGAGGATGGAGAACTGTCTCTAACGCGCGGCAGGAGGCTCCAGCTCAAAGTGCACAGTCCCTCCTGTGGATGTCGAACCTTCTCCTGGTCAGCAGGAGAAGCCAGTTCAGAAGCCTGCTGGGTCTCCTGGGGAGTGTAAACCTTCTTCAGTTCAGCAAGAGGCCCCAAGTCAGGCTCCCGAGTTCCCTGTGAAGAGTATAGCTCAAACTCCACCACATCATGAGGTGACGGTTCAACCCCCAAGTCAGGACCAAGCTCACGATTATAACTTGCCCGTCGTTACAGTTGTAGCCCAGACGTAGCCCACTAACCTGCGGGTGTGGTCATTACCATAAGCACACAGCCTACCGTGGGGACTGAAACTTCTCCAGGCCAGCAGGAGACCTCAGCCCAGCGTCCAGGCCTCCATGTGGAGGCCGAACCTTCTCCCAGTGAGCAGGGGCAGCCAGCTCAGACTTCGGGGTGTCCCGAGGAGAGTGAACCTTGTCCAATCCAACAGGAGCAAACAGCTCAGGCTCCAGAGCATCACGAAGTGACAGTTTTACCTCCACGTCACCAACACACTAAGTATTCAAACTTGCCCAATATTAACCCCCCAGGGCTGCAGCTTACCATAACAATAGAGGCGGCTGCAGAGGTGGGGACTTTTCCAGTCTGCCACCAGTCCACAGCTCAGCCCTCATGGCCAACTCATGACGCCGAACCTTCTACAACCCAGCAGGAGGTGCCAACTCTGCCTCCAGGGCCTCCTGAACAGGTGGAGCCTTTTTCATTTCAACAAGAAGCTTCAGTTCGACCTGCAGAACCTATTGAGGGGGAGAAACCGTCCTTAACCCAGCGGGAGGCTGCGGCCGAAAATCCACAGACCACTGAGGAGGAGGAACCTTCTGCCACCCGGCAGGACCCCTAGGTCAGCCTCTAGAGCTCCCTATTGAAGTCGTAGCTCAACCTCTAGAGCCTCAAGAGGTAACAGCGTCCCCTGTAGGGCACGATCAAGTTCAGCCTCCAACATTGCACACTGTTGCTGGTAAATCTATGAATGTCTTGGTTACCACTAGGGTCCAGAGCTCACTGCTGAGGTTGAAACGTCAACCCCACCGGAGGCCCCAGCTCAGTCCACAGTGTCTCCCGAAGAGTTTGGAACGTTGAGAGACCAGCAAGAGGTTACAGTCCGGCAGCTAAGCCCCTCTGAAGCGCATGGACACTCACCAGTCCATCAGGAGGCCCTCACTCAGCCCGAAGAGCTTCCGAAGCAACCTTCCCCAAGCCAGCAAGAGAGCTCAGCTCCGTCTCCCGAGCCCCCTGAGGGTGTTGAACCTCCAGCAGTCCAGCAGGACTACCCAACGCAGCCACCAGCATCCTCTTTGGAGGATTCAGGTCACAGTCCACTGAAGGACGAGATGACATTTTCACCACTAGGTCTGCCTTTTATCTCCAGAGGTCATGAGTCCACACTGCCTGGTACAACAGTTATGCATGTGCATGTGGAGCTCACCGTGACTCCTCCAGAGCCTAGTGCCCATGTGGAACCTTCTCCAGTCTGGCAGGAGGGCCCTGCGAAGCCTTCGGTTCGCGCCGGGCAGCCTGAATTTTCCCCATCCCAATCCCAACCCGCTTGCCAAACTCCAGAGTTCCCTTGAAAATGTTGAAATTGATCTAGCCCAGCGAGGGGCCTCAGCTCAGGCTCCAGATCATCTTCAGGAGGTAGGCCCTTCTCCAGTCCAACAGGAGGCTCCTGCTGGGCCACCAGAGCCCTCTATGGACGTTGAACCACCTGTGAACCAGCAGGAGGCCCCAGGTCTGCCACTAGAGCCTCCTGAAGAGGAGCCTGAGCTTTAGCCCGTGCCCAGGACGCTGCAGCTCCACCTTCAGAGCCACCTAAAAAGGTGGAACCTTCCCCACCTCAGCAGGCGACCGCCATCTTAACCTGCAGAACTGCCTGAGAATGTAGACTCATCCCCGGACCACCAAGGGGCCCTTCCTCAGTCTCCAGGTCCCGCCAAGGAGGCAGAACCTCCTCCAGTTCTGCACGAGGTCCCAGCTTGGCCGGCAGAGTCCTCTGGGCTGGCCCCGGCTCAGCCTCCAGAGCCACCTAAGGACGTGGTAGCTCCACCACCAATGCATTATGAGATGACCGTTCCAACACAAACCAAGTCAGGATCAAGCTCAGAATCCAACGTTGCCCATTATCACATTTCAACCTTTGGACCGGGACATGACCAGCACTCCAGAACCCACTGGTCAGGCTGAACATTCTGCAGCCCTAAAGGAGACTACAGCTCCCTCTCCAAAGCCCCCCGGAGGTAACCTATCCACATGCACACTGGGCTCAGCCTCCGAACCTGACTCGAGTCACAGATCAACCTTTCCATCTGGCACTCCCCAAAACTCCAGAACCCACTGTGGAGGTTGAACACTCTCCAACAATGCACGAGAACCCAACTCAGCTTCCACGGCCACCTACAGAGGTCGTAGCTCAACCTCCGGTGTATGAAGATGAGACAGTTTCAACACCAGCATCACCTGTGCTTATAGCCCTGGCAGACCCGGGGGCCTTTGACGACACGGGAGCCTCTGCTGCCTCCCAGCTGTTGGTCCCAACACAGGAATGGCTCGAGAACTTGGTTCCATTCCCGGGCAAGGAGTCAGCTCAAAAGCTGCCCGCAGAGCCAGGGCACTTTGCTGTTCCACGTCCGGATCTGCATGACAAGCTGGCTTGGCCACGAAGGCTCCAAGACGTGGCTCCGATGCAAGATTGGGATCAGCATCAGGCCCTGGCTCTGCCTCCTCGACTCAAAAGATTCAAACTGTGGGCCTAGATCAGGCTGCAGACCGCCAGTCATTTCAAATCCTGGTTCCGCATCTAGATAGTGAGAGTTCAGAAGCAGCAAAGTTTGTCCTTTCACCCCTGAATCCGAGGAAAGATCTAGCTCAGCATCCGCGGCTTGCTAAGGTTGTTCGAACTCCACACCGATCTGTGTCCCCAGCTAAGCGTCAAAAACCAGGGTTGGAGGATGAGAAACGATCTTTGCGGATGGATGTCGATTATCCTGAAATTTCTCTAGAATCCCAGAAGGGCCCCGATGACTTGTCTGGAGGCCCCTGAGCCAGTTAAAACTAACCAATTTCAGCAAGAGGCCCTACCTATCTCAAAACCTAGAGACACCAGGAGAGCCAATCCTCTCCAGCCCAGCAGGAAGACCCAGCTGAGCCTCCACAGCGCCCCGAGGAGGCAGAACTTTCTCCAACCGAGCAGGAAGGAGGTCCCAGCTACATATGTTGAGTCCGGGGAGGAGGTAGAACATTCTCTAACACAGCAGGAGGCCCCAGCTCAACCTCCGAAGCCCCCTGAGGACATAGAACTTTGTCCAACCCAGCAGCAGGTTCCAGATCCACCTGCACAGCCCCCGGAGGATGGAGAACTGTCTCTAACGCGCGGCAGGAGGCTCCAGCTCAAAGTGCACAGTCCCTCCTGTGGATGTCGAACCTTCTCCTGGTCAGCAGGAGAAGCCAGTTCAGAAGCCTGCTGGGTCTCCTGGGGAGTGTAAACCTTCTTCAGTTCAGCAAGAGGCCCCAAGTCAGGCTCCCGAGTTCCCTGTGAAGAGTATAGCTCAAACTCCACCACATCATGAGGTGACGGTTCAACCCCCAAGTCAGGACCAAGCTCACGATTATAACTTGCCCGTCGTTACAGTTGTAGCCCAGACGTAGCCCACTAACCTGCGGGTGTGGTCATTACCATAAGCACACAGCCTACCGTGGGGGCTGAAACTTCTCCAGGCCAGCAGGAGACCTCAGCCCAGCGTCCAGGCCTCCATGTGGAGGCCGAACCTTCTCCCAGTGAGCAGGGGCAGCCAGCTCAGACTTCGGGGTGTCCCGAGGAGAGTGAACCTTGTCCAATCCAACAGGAGCAAACAGCTCAGGCTCCAGAGCATCACGAAGTGACAGTTTTACCTCCACGTCACCAACACACTAAGTATTCAAACTTGCCCAATATTAACCCCCCAGGGCTGCAGCTTACCATAACAATAGAGGCGGCTGCAGAGGTGGGGACGTTTCCAGTCTGCCACGAGTCCACAGCTCAGCCCTCATGGCCAACTCATGACGCCGAACCTTCTACAACCCAGCAGGAGGTGCCAACTCTGCCTCCAGGGCCTCCTGAACAGGTGGAGCCTTTTTCATTTCAACAAGAAGCTTCAGTTCGACCTGCAGAACCTATTGAGGGGGAGAAACCGTCCTTAACCCAGCGGGAGGCTGCGGCCGAAAATCCACAGACCACTGAGGAGGAGGAACCTTCTGCCACCCGGCAGGACCCCTAGGTCAGCCTCTAGAGCTCCCTATTGAAGTCGTAGCTCAACCTCTAGAGCCTCAAGAGGTAACAGCGTCCCCTGTAGGGCACGATCAAGTTCAGCCTCCAACATTGCACACTGTTGCTGGTAAATCTATGAATGTCTTGGTTACCACTAGGGTCCAGAGCTCACTGCTGAGGTTGAAACGTCAACCCCACCGGAGGCCCCAGCTCAGTCCACAGTGTCTCCCGAAGAGTTTGGAACGTTGAGAGACCAGCAAGAGGTTACAGTCCGGCAGCTAAGCCCCTCTGAAGCGCATGGACACTCACCAGTCCATCAGGAGGCCCTCACTCAGCCCGAAGAGCTTCCGAAGCAACCTTCCCCAAGCCAGCAAGAGAGCTCAGCTCCGTCTCCCGAGCCCCCTGAGGGTGTTGAACCTCCAGCAGTCCAGCAGGACTACCCAACGCAGCCACCAGCATCCTCTTTGGAGGATTCAGGTCACAGTCCACTGAAGGACGAGATGACATTTTCACCACTAGGTCTGCCTTTTATCTCCAGAGGTCATGAGTCCACACTGCCTGGTACAACAGTTATGCATGTGCATGTGGAGCTCACCGTGACTCCTCCAGAGCCTAGTGCCCATGTGGAACCTTCTCCAGTCTGGCAGGAGGGCCCTGCGAAGCCTTCGGTTCGCGCCGGGCAGCCTGAATTTTCCCCATCCCAATCCCAACCCGCTTGCCAAACTCCAGAGTTCCCTTGAAAATGTTGAAATTGATCTAGCCCAGCGAGGGGCCTCAGCTCAGACTCCAGATCATCTTCAGGAGGTAGGCCCTTCTCCAGTCCAACAGGAGGCTCCTGCTGGGCCACCAGAGCCCTCTATGGACGTTGAACCACCTGTGAACCAGCAGGAGGCCCCAGGTCTGCCACTAGAGCCTCCTGAAGAGGAGCCTGAGCTTTAGCCCGTGCCCAGGACGCTGCAGCTCCACCTTCAGAGCCACCTAAAAAGGTGGAACCTTCCCCACCTCAGCAGGCGACCGCCATCTTAACCTGCAGAACTGCCTGAGAATGTAGACTCATCCCCGGACCACCAAGGGGCCCTTCCTCAGTCTCCAGGTCCCGCCAAGGAGGCAGAACCTCCTCCAGTTCTGCACGAGGTCCCAGCTTGGCCGGCAGAGTCCTCTGGGCTGGCCCCGGCTCAGCCTCCAGAGCCACCTAAGGACGTGGTAGCTCCACCACCAATGCATTATGAGATGACCGTTCCAACACAAACCAAGTCAGGATCAAGCTCAGAATCCAACGTTGCCCATTATCACATTTCAACCTTTGGACCGGGACATGACCAGCACTCCAGAACCCACTGGTCAGGCTGAACATTCTGCAGCCCTAAAGGAGACTACAGCTCCCTCTCCAAAGCCCCCCGGAGGTAACCTATCCACATGCACACTGGGCTCAGCCTCCGAACCTGACTCGAGTCACAGATCAACCTTTCCATCTGGCACTCCCCAAAACTCCAGAACCCACTGTGGAGGTTGAACACTCTCCAACAATGCACGAGAACCCAACTCAGCTTCCACGGCCACCTACAGAGGTCGTAGCTCAACCTCCGGTGTATGAAGATGAGACAGTTTCAACACCAGCATCACCTGTGCTTATAGCCCTGGCAGACCCGGGGGCCTTTGACGACACGGGAGCCTCTGCTGCCTCCCAGCTGTTGGTCCCAACACAGGAATGGCTCGAGAACTTGGTTCCATTCCCGGGCAAGGAGTCAGCTCAAAAGCTGCCCGCAGAGCCAGGGCACTTTGCTGTTCCACGTCCGGATCTGCATGACAAGCTGGCTTGGCCACGAAGGCTCCAAGACGTGGCTCCGATGCAAGATTGGGATCAGCATCAGGCCCTGGCTCTGCCTCCTCGACTCAAAAGATTCAAACTGTGGGCCTAGATCAGGCTGCAGACCGCCAGTCATTTCAAATCCTGGTTCCGCATCTAGATAGTGAGAGTTCAGAAGCAGCAAAGTTTGTCCTTTCACCCCTGAATCCGAGGAAAGATCTAGCTCAGCATCCGCGGCTTGCTAAGGTTGTTCGAACTCCACACCGATCTGTGTCCCCAGCTAAGCGTCAAAAACCAGGGTTGGAGGATGAGAAACGATCTTTGCGGATGGATGTCGATTATCCTGAAATTTCTCTAGAATCCCAGAAGGGCCCCGATGACTTGTCTGGAGGCCCCTGAGCCAGTTAAAACTAACCAATTTCAGCAAGAGGCCCTACCTATCTCAAAACCTAGAGACACCAGGAGAGCCAATCCTCTCCAGCCCAGCAGGAAGACCCAGCTGAGCCTCCACAGCGCCCCGAGGAGGCAGAACTTTCTCCAACCGAGCAGGAAGGAGGTCCCAGCTACATATGTTGAGTCCGGGGAGGAGGTAGAACATTCTCTAACACAGCAGGAGGCCCCAGCTCAACCTCCGAAGCCCCCTGAGGACATAGAACTTTGTCCAACCCAGCAGCAGGTTCCAGATCCACCTGCACAGCCCCCGGAGGATGGAGAACTGTCTCTAACGCGCGGCAGGAGGCTCCAGCTCAAAGTGCACAGTCCCTCCTGTGGATGTCGAACCTTCTCCTGGTCAGCAGGAGCAGCCAGTTCAGAAGCCTGCTGGGTCTCCTGGGGAGTGTAAACCTTCTTCAGTTCAGCAAGAGGCCCCAAGTCAGGCTCCCGAGTTCCCTGTGAAGAGTATAGCTCAAACTCCACCACATCATGAGGTGACGGTTCAACCCCCAAGTCAGGACCAAGCTCACGATTATAACTTGCCCGTCGTTACAGTTGTAGCCCAGACGTAGCCCACTAACCTGCGGGTGTGGTCATTACCATAAGCACACAGCCTACCGTGGGGGCTGAAACTTCTCCAGGCCAGCAGGAGACCTCAGCCCAGCGTCCAGGCCTCCATGTGGAGGCCGAACCTTCTCCCAGTGAGCAGGGGCAGCCAGCTCAGACTTCGGGGTGGCCCGAGGAGAGTGAACCTTGTCCAATCCAACAGGAGCAAACAGCTCAGGCTCCAGAGCATCACGAAGTGACAGTTTTACCTCCACGTCACCAACACACTAAGTATTCAAACTTGCCCAATATTAACCCCCCAGGGCTGCAGCTTACCATAACAATAGAGGCGGCTGCAGAGGTGGGGACGTTTCCAGTCTGCCACGAGTCCACAGCTCAGCCCTCATGGCCAACTCATGACGCCGAACCTTCTACAACCCAGCAGGAGGTGCCAACTCTGCCTCCAGGGCCTCCTGAACAGGTGGAGCCTTTTTCATTTCAACAAGAAGCTTCAGTTCGACCTGCAGAACCTATTGAGGGGGAGAAACCGTCCTTAACCCAGCGGGAGGCTGCGGCCGAAAATCCACAGACCACTGAGGAGGAGGAACCTTCTGCCACCCGGCAGGACCCCTAGGTCAGCCTCTAGAGCTCCCTATTGAAGTCGTAGCTCAACCTCTAGAGCCTCAAGAGGTAACAGCGTCCCCTGTAGGGCACGATCAAGTTCAGCCTCCAACATTGCACACTGTTGCTGGTAAATCTATGAATGTCTTGGTTACCACTAGGGTCCAGAGCTCACTGCTGAGGTTGAAACGTCAACCCCACCGGAGGCCCCAGCTCAGTCCACAGTGTCTCCCGAAGAGTTTGGAACGTTGAGAGACCAGCAAGAGGTTACAGTCCGGCAGCTAAGCCCCTCTGAAGCGCATGGACACTCACCAGTCCATCAGGAGGCCCTCACTCAGCCCGAAGAGCTTCCGAAGCAACCTTCCCCAAGCCAGCAAGAGAGCTCAGCTCCGTCTCCCGAGCCCCCTGAGGGTGTTGAACCTCCAGCAGTCCAGCAGGACTACCCAACGCAGCCACCAGCATCCTCTTTGGAGGATTCAGGTCACAGTCCACTGAAGGACGAGATGACATTTTCACCACTAGGTCTGCCTTTTATCTCCAGAGGTCATGAGTCCACACTGCCTGGTACAACAGTTATGCATGTGCATGTGGAGCTCACCGTGACTCCTCCAGAGCCTAGTGCCCATGTGGAACCTTCTCCAGTCTGGCAGGAGGGCCCTGCGAAGCCTTCGGTTCGCGCCGGGCAGCCTGAATTTTCCCCATCCCAATCCCAACCCGCTTGCCAAACTCCAGAGTTCCCTTGAAAATGTTGAAATTGATCTAGCCCAGCGAGGGGCCTCAGCTCAGACTCCAGATCATCTTCAGGAGGTAGGCCCTTCTCCAGTCCAACAGGAGGCTCCTGCTGGGCCACCAGAGCCCTCTATGGACGTTGAACCACCTGTGAACCAGCAGGAGGCCCCAGGTCTGCCACTAGAGCCTCCTGAAGAGGAGCCTGAGCTTTAGCCCGTGCCCAGGACGCTGCAGCTCCACCTTCAGAGCCACCTAAAAAGGTGGAACCTTCCCCACCTCAGCAGGCGACCGCCATCTTAACCTGCAGAACTGCCTGAGAATGTAGACTCATCCCCGGACCACCAAGGGGCCCTTCCTCAGTCTCCAGGTCCCGCCAAGGAGGCAGAACCTCCTCCAGTTCTGCACGAGGTCCCAGCTTGGCCGGCAGAGTCCTCTGGGCTGGCCCCGGCTCAGCCTCCAGAGCCACCTAAGGACGTGGTAGCTCCACCACCAATGCATTATGAGATGACCGTTCCAACACAAACCAAGTCAGGATCAAGCTCAGAATCCAACGTTGCCCATTATCACATTTCAACCTTTGGACCGGGACATGACCAGCACTCCAGAACCCACTGGTCAGGCTGAACATTCTGCAGCCCTAAAGGAGACTACAGCTCCCTCTCCAAAGCCCCCCGGAGGTAACCTATCCACATGCACACTGGGCTCAGCCTCCGAACCTGACTCGAGTCACAGATCAACCTTTCCATCTGGCACTCCCCAAAACTCCAGAACCCACTGTGGAGGTTGAACACTCTCCAACAATGCACGAGAACCCAACTCAGCTTCCACGGCCACCTACAGAGGTCGTAGCTCAACCTCCGGTGTATGAAGATGAGACAGTTTCAACACCAGCATCACCTGTGCTTATAGCCCTGGCAGACCCGGGGGCCTTTGACGACACGGGAGCCTCTGCTGCCTCCCAGCTGTTGGTCCCAACACAGGAATGGCTCGAGAACTTGGTTCCATTCCCGGGCAAGGAGTCAGCTCAAAAGCTGCCCGCAGAGCCAGGGCACTTTGCTGTTCCACGTCCGGATCTGCATGACAAGCTGGCTTGGCCACGAAGGCTCCAAGACGTGGCTCCGATGCAAGATTGGGATCAGCATCAGGCCCTGGCTCTGCCTCCTCGACTCAAAAGATTCAAACTGTGGGCCTAGATCAGGCTGCAGACCGCCAGTCATTTCAAATCCTGGTTCCGCATCTAGATAGTGAGAGTTCAGAAGCAGCAAAGTTTGTCCTTTCACCCCTGAATCCGAGGAAAGATCTAGCTCAGCATCCGCGGCTTGCTAAGGTTGTTCGAACTCCACACCGATCTGTGTCCCCAGCTAAGCGTCAAAAACCAGGGTTGGAGGATGAGAAACGATCTTTGCGGATGGATGTCGATTATCCTGAAATTTCTCTAGAATCCCAGAAGGGCCCCGATGACTTGTCTGGAGGCCCCTGAGCCAGTTAAAACTAACCAATTTCAGCAAGAGGCCCTACCTATCTCAAAACCTAGAGACACCAGGAGAGCCAATCCTCTCCAGCCCAGCAGGAAGACCCAGCTGAGCCTCCACAGCGCCCCGAGGAGGCAGAACTTTCTCCAACCGAGCAGGAAGGAGGTCCCAGCTACATATGTTGAGTCCGGGGAGGAGGTAGAACATTCTCTAACACAGCAGGAGGCCCCAGCTCAACCTCCGAAGCCCCCTGAGGACATAGAACTTTGTCCAACCCAGCAGCAGGTTCCAGATCCACCTGCACAGCCCCCGGAGGATGGAGAACTGTCTCTAACGCGCGGCAGGAGGCTCCAGCTCAAAGTGCACAGTCCCTCCTGTGGATGTCGAACCTTCTCCTGGTCAGCAGGAGCAGCCAGTTCAGAAGCCTGCTGGGTCTCCTGGGGAGTGTAAACCTTCTTCAGTTCAGCAAGAGGCCCCAAGTCAGGCTCCCGAGTTCCCTGTGAAGAGTATAGCTCAAACTCCACCACATCATGAGGTGCCGGTTCAACCCCCAAGTCAGGACCAAGCTCACGATTATAACTTGCCCGTCGTTACAGTTGTAGCCCAGACGTAGCCCACTAACCTGCGGGTGTGGTCATTACCATAAGCACACAGCCTACCGTGGGGGCTGAAACTTCTCCAGGCCAGCAGGAGACCTCAGCCCAGCGTCCAGGCCTCCCTGTGGAGGCCGAACCTTCTCCCAGTGAGCAGGGGCAGCCAGCTCAGACTTCGGGGTGTCCCGAGGAGAGTGAACCTTGTCCAATCCAACAGGAGCAAACAGCTCAGGCTCCAGAGCATCACGAAGTGACAGTTTTACCTCCACGTCACCAACACACTAAGTATTCAAACTTGCCCAATATTAACCCCCCAGGGCTGCAGCTTACCATAACAATAGAGGCGGCTGCAGAGTTGTGGACTTTCCAGTCTGCTACGATTCCACAGCTCAGGGCCTCCTGAACAGGTGGAGCCTTTTCCAGTTCAAGAAGAGGCTTCAGTTCGACCTGCAGAACCTATTAAGGAGGAGAGACTGTGTTTAACCCAGTGGGAGGCTGCTGACAAAAATCTACAGTCCACTGAGGAGGAGGAACCTTCTGTGACCCAGCAGGAGGCCCTAGGTCAGCCTCTAGAGCTCCCTATTGAAGTCGTAGCTCAACCTCTAGAGCCTCAATAGGTAACAGCGTCCCCTGTAGGGCACGATCAAGTTCAGTCTCCAACATTGCACACTGTTGCTGGTAAATCTATGAATGTCTTGGTTACCACTAGGGTCCAGAGCTCACTGCTGAGGTTGAAACGTCAACCCCACCGGAGGCCCCAGCTCAGTCCACAGTGTCTCCCGAAGAGTTTGGAACATTGAGAGACCAGCAAGAGTTTACAGTCCGGCAGCTAAGCCCCTCTGTAACGGATGGACATTCACCAGTCCATCAGGAGGCCCTCACTCAGCCCAAAGACCTTCCTAAGGAATCTTCTCTAAGCCAGTATGCGAGCTCCGCTCCGTCTCCCGAGCCCCCTGAGGGTGTTGAACCTCCAGCAGTGAAGCAAGACTATCCAACGCAGCCACAAGCATCCTCCATGGAGGATTCAATTCATAGTCTCCTGTAGGAGGAGATGACTTTTTCACAACTAGATATGCCTTTTATCTTCAGAGGTTGTGATTCCACACTGCCTAGTACAATAGTTACACGTGTGCATGTAGAGCTCACCGTGACTCCTCTAGAGCCTAGTGCCCATTTGGAACCTTCTCCAGTCTGGCAATAGGGCCCTGCAAAGCCTTCATTCACCGCCGGGCAGTTCGAACTCTCTCCATCCCAATCCCATCCCGCTTCCCAAATTCCAGATTTCCTTTGAAAATGTTGAATGTGACTAGCCCAGCGAGGGGCCTCAGCTCAGACTCCAGATCATCCTAAGGAGGTAGGCCCTTCTCCAGTCCAACAGGAGGCTCCTGCTGGGCCACCAGAGCCCTCTATGGACGTTGAACCACCTCTGAACCAGCTGGAGTCTCCAGGTTTGCCACTAGAATCCCCTACCGACAGTCCCAGCCTTAGCCCGTCCCCCAGGATGCTGCAGTTCCCCATTCAGAGCCTCCTAAGGAGGTGGTTCCTTCCCCAGCTCAGCAGCTGACCACCATCTTAACCTTCATAACCGTCTGACAACATAGACTCATCCCTGGTCCATCAAAAGGCCCTTCTTCAGCCTCTAGGTTCCCCTAAGCAGGTAGAACTTTCTCCAATTGTGCCGTGGTTCCAAGCTCATCCTTCAGATACCCTGTGCTTGTGTTATCATCCCCAACCCAGCAGTTGGCCCCTGCTCAGCCTCCAGACCCACCTAATGAAAGTGTCCTTCAACATTCACCAGTTTATGAGATGACACTTTCCATACCGACTAAGTCTGTATGAAGCTCATAATGTACGGTTTCCTAGTATCACACATCAACCTTTGGACTTGGAGATGAACAGCTCTGCAGAACCCACTGTGAAGGGTGAACATTCTACAGCCTTAAAGAAGATTACATCTCATCCTTCAAAGCCTCCTGAAAGATCATGTCTACTTCCTCTCCTGTCTCAGGCTTTGCATCCGAACCTGACTGAAATCACAGCTCTCTGCCTTTCCATCTGGCACACACCATAACTCCAGAACCATCTACCAAGGCTGAACACTCTCCAAGAATGCAGGCAACCCAAATTCAGCCTCCAGAGCAACATACAAAAGTTTTTGCTCAATCTCCAGCGTATCAAGTTGTGATAATTTCAGCAGCATTTCTGGTTAAATGTCAGCATCCAACATTTCACATTACCATTCAGTTCTGGAACTGGAGTTTACCATAACTTCAGTAGCCACTATGGATGTTGAACATTCTTTACCCCTTTAAAAGTCTACAGCTTTGTGTCTAGGCCAGGTCCAGACTCAGCATCCAATGTTGACTCAAGTCTCTTTTAAATCTTTGTACCTGGAACTTACCTTATCTACAGAATATACTACAGAGCTGAAACCTTCATCCCTGCAGAAGAGTGCAACTCGGTCTCCAGGTCCACCTAAGGATGTTGTAGCTGCACCTGAAGGGTTTCAAGAGTTGACAGTTTCAAAACCAGGTCAGGATCAAGGTCAGCATCCAATGTCACCCAATGTCAGAACATGGCCTTTAGAGTTGCAGCTTATCATATCTTCAGTATCTTCTATGTAGGCTTAGCATTCTGCATCCCTGAAGAAGACTACAACTCCACATCCAGACTAGGTCCAGACTTCCCCATCCACACACGACTGAAGTCACAGTTCACCCTTTTGTTCTGGAACTTACTATAACTCAGCATCTATTGGTATCTCCTGGAAATTATACCCCAGAAACCTATTTGAGCTCTGTATCTGCAGTGATGAGACAGTGTCATGTACCTATCTCAGCACAGAGCAGAGGCTCCACTGAGTGCCTGTGCCAGCGTCAAAATCCTACAATAGCACCTTCACCATCAGGTAAAAATCACCTTTTCTCATTCGTTTCTTACCCCTTGCTTGGCATGGCAGCCTTTTCCTTGAAATATTCCTAGGTCTTTTTCATCTTCCCAATCCACTTTGACTGACTTTCTGATTTTACTTTTTGCTTGTCAATTTTTCCTTTTCCTCATTCTCCTTACTGTTTTGCCCCCTTTCCAGGCTTTCACTTGTGATTGCCCTTACTCTCTATTTTAATCCATTTTCATTTAGCCACATAATATTTTTTAACTTCTGCTCTACTCTCATTTTGGAGCCACCCTCTTTACAGCAGGCTACCTCTCCCTATCTCATTAGCGATGAGACAAGAAAGTGGTTAAGAGTAGTTTCTTGAGCCAGACTGACTGTCTTTGAACCAAGGACTGTCATTAATTAGCCTTATGACCATGGGTGAGTTTCTGTGGCTCAATTTCCTCATCTATAGTATGGGGATTATGATAGTTACCAGTTCAGAGAATTGTTGTGAGATTTAGATAATTGAATATATAACATCTATATCAGTGCCTAACATCTGTATATGAATGGCAGCCATTATTATTATTATAATTCAGTTCTTCAGGCATGTTGAGAACATATCTTTGTCCCTGGCTTTCTACATATAACAGCCATTTTGTACCCATTCTAGGTCTGAGTACTGTGGGAGCCACAGAAGTATGACATTGTCTCCAGAACATGAACATGATAGGTGGGAAGAAAGGGACTAGGCATAAAAAGGGAAGTGATACATAATTAAGATCTAAATTAGATGCAGACAATAGGTGCTGTAATTCAACAGAATTTCTAATCACTGAGGTGTAGGGATCAGGGAAAGCAGCATGGGTAAGCTAAAACTTTACCTGGGTCTTAACGAATGGCTGAGTAACTTGTTAAAAAGAGAAAAATAGGGAGTACAGCCTAGACTAAGCCATGGCTGCAGGAATGATCAAAATTTTGTACACCAGTTTGGCTCCAAAGAATTGGGTTAGGAAGCAATGATTGTGAAAAAGCTTAAATATCAGCTATAGGGATTTGAATGTTACACAAAGAGATATGGAGAGCCATTGAAATTTTCAAGCAAAACAGAAGGATTATTTTAGAATACATATTTAGAGTCATCTAGAGGGAGACATGTAATAGAGGAAGACTAAATAGAAAGCTCTAGCAAAATCTAGGAGTGGTGTGAGAATCAGAGTGGTTGTGATAGGAGTGGAAAGAAAATCCTGGGGACCATTTCAAAGAAAGAACAGAAAAGATTTAGTAACTGACTGAAGAGTTGGGGGATAGGGTGTATGGGAAGGAGAAAAATCAAATATAACTTCTAAGTTTCTGTCCTGAATAATGAGAACAATGGTGGTATAACAGGCGGAAATATAACAGTTGGGAAGGAGAGCCAGTTTGAGGGAGATGAGTTCAGTCTTAGGTTTTTTAAGGGTGAATGTAATGCAACCAGAAGGCTTCTGGTTGAGTGGAATTGTCCACTAGGCAGATGAGCAGATTGGTATTTCTTTTGACTTGTTTCTGCCCCTTTCCAGGGGAAATTGTGTATATAAACTAAGTAAGATGTTGTTGAGGAACGGGGACAAAATTAAAGGTAAGGTTTCAGTCATTCACAGAGTTGAAACTGCATATAAGGAATCTAACAGGTTCCTTTAAACATCTGTCATTAATGGAGACACTCCCACTTTTTAAAAAAAGTCAAAAAAGTATATAGGATAACATGTGAAAATCTGTACACCCCCATACACCTTTATGACTCCACACTCTGCAACCTACTGGTATAGGATGTGCTCAGCTTTCCTGGCCTTGGGTTTCAGAACATGCTTCTGGGTTTCCAGCCACTTCCTGAGGTCCTAGCCCCCCTCCTTTGAGCGCTCCCCTGGAGGAAAGTTACTGTTGCCAGTTAGACCTATTTTAGCACCAACACAGGGAAAATGAGACTGTGGGGGGCTGGCTTATGCCATTCAGTTGCTGGGCATGCCCAATAGAGGGCACAGAACATTCCAGTGCGTATAACTCGGAACCACCCCCTTAATAGAATATTCATTAGATAGAAAAACTATAAAAGCAGAATCCCAGCTGAAGGCAGGGTTCTTCTTGCTCACTCTCCTGGAGGCAACCCACACTTCCTAGCTGAGGTGTGTATATTTTACTTTGTAAATAACTTATGTTCACCAAGCAGCTATTCATTCTCTTGAGCCAGCCTGCACTTTGTCCTGAACTTTAGCTTTTGTGTTAGACTTGATGTTGGTACTGAACTTACTTTTGTGTTAAACTTGGTGTGGGGCCTGCTCAGTCTCTGGAGCTATGCTGTGCTTTCTCCGGAGAACCTGTATTTCTTATCTATTTTATTAAACTTGTTTTCACCGTCTGCTGTGACTCTGCCCTTGAATTCTTTCCTGTGGTAGAGTCAAGAACCTGGTAAGAGGACTGGAGGGTTGAGGCCATCTACTGGGCCCCTTTACCCTACCTCCAACATCACTACCACCCATAAAATAACCCGTTACTATTTTTATGTATGTCCTTCCATCCGATCTCTTTCCTTTGCATTTTTTTCCTAATGAGGGAATTAGTGCTTTATTTCTTGCTCAGTGATTTGTGCTTTTTCCCTATACAGTATGTGTAAGAGTTCATTCCACATCAGCACATTAGACCCTTTAATTTCTAATTTCCCTTACCCTGCAATACCTGGAGAGGTTTCAACAGAAGGCACTTAGCCAAGGCTTTGGTGTTACTTGGCATGGGGATTCTGTATTCTTTTTGGCTGTAAATGATACATTTTGCCCATTTTTCTGTTGAATTATTTACCATTTTCTTATTATTTGTAGAAGGGGTCAACTTAGACACAGTGATTTTGGGGAAAAATATTTACATTCAAAGTAATTAACTGGGAAAAGAGAGAGAGAGAAAAAAAGCAAAGTAACTAACTGGCATTATCTTTCCAAAAGATCGGACAGATAGGAAGTTTAGATTCTGAGGAGATGCCTCGTGGTTGTGCCTGTGACCCCACATTATTTCTTTATTAATTGTGCAAACTGATAGCTCTGGAAATTAGAAAGCTAGTATTTTCATATTTGAATATTCCCCAGGAGGTTGCCGTAATTCTTTTACTTATTCTGTTCATTCTTTTCCTACCTATTTAAGGATATGACCTGTGTTTCTTCACAGAAATTTCCAAGGAAACTCTATTTCATACATTGATGAAAATACATAGGAAGCATACCACTGGACTGAGAAACTGTGAGTATATTCTCTCCAGATATGAATAATAAATGCATATCTCAAATCCCCTTTCATATCCCAAATCAACCTCTATTGATTGCAATCTTATGGTTATTCAAAAATTAAATTTGGTGGGCTCTCTTTAAAATAAGTAAGGGGCAATTTATTTTCTGTTAAACAAGAAATACATGACTATATTCTTAATGTATAAAAATGAAATAACAGGTATAGTGGAAACTCTCTTTGTGCCCTAATCCCTCACCCTTGAGGAGCACTACTCTGAGTTTGGTATATATCCTTCCAGACCCTTCCCCATGCATTTTCCTACATATATATATACACATAGCAAAATAGGTTTGTTGTGCAGTTTTATTTTTTTTAATATACACACAACATCCTACAACTTGATTCTTTCACTTCATGATATGTCTTAGATTTTTTTCCTTCCTTGTACTTAGAGTGGTTACAGAGTCCCCACAAAGAAGAAGGCTCTCACCACATGTGGCTCCTGGCACTTGGGCTCCCCAGCATCCAAACTAGCTCAGAAGAAGATGAATCTTGCCATGCAAGGCAGTATGTGCAGAAGAGGGCCAGGCTCCAGCCCACACACCTGCCTTTCATATCCATCCAAGGCTCCACACCCACAGACCACCTGCCATGTTTACTCTGGAGATGCATAGCTTATGAGTGATTTATGTTGGAATCTGACAGAACCAAGTGATCCTTGGCCAGTCTACTCTAAACAGAGTGGCATACATGGAGGAAATTGATGGAGAGAAAATTTCCTATCTGGGGTCCTAGGAGAGAAGTGCTGCAATAGCCAACTCCCAGGTTCTCTGCAAGGGTTGGGTGATGCATTCAGATGGCCTTACTGTTGTCTAACTTCAGGTAAGACCCTTGATTTATCTGAGCCCTGCTTTCATCCCCTGTAACACTGGTATGATAATACCCATCTTGTCGGACTGTTAAAAGGTTAGCAGTAATACCTAAAATTATGTTCTCAGTGCCTGGTACATAGTAGGTACCCAACTGTTATCAATTGAATTGTTCTCACCCCCCAAATTTGTATGTTGAAGTCCTAACCCCCAGGACCTCAGAATGCAACTTATTTAGAAATTGGATTGTTGTAGATATAATTAGTTAAGATGATATCATATTGGAACAGGATGGACCCCTAATCTGATTGGTGTCCTTATATAAAGGGGGAAATTTGGAAACAGACACACACACACGGATAACACCATGTGAAGATGAAGGCAGAGATTGAGGCAGTGCTTATACAAGCCAAGGTAGGGCAAAGATTGCCAGCAAACCCTCAGAAGCTAGGAGGGAGGCCTGGAAAAGATTGTTGCTCACAGTCCACAGAAGGAACCAACTCTGTTGACACCTTGGTCTGGGACTTATTGCCTTCAGAACTGTGAGACAATACATGTCAGTTTGTTACAGCAGCCCTAGCAAATGAATATACCAAAAGATGGGTGTATTCATCATCTTTGATAACCCCATGGCTCCTTCTCTCTGCGCCTTCCAGGTGGCTTCCTCCAAGGGCATCCTGCAGACAACCAGCAGCACCACTTGAAGTGATGCAGAAAGGAAATGTGCTGTGGGTGGAATCAATGGGTGCTGAGACCAGAGAACTGATGATTCCCCTCCTTGTCTAAAAATCTCTGCCACCCACTGCTCAGCCTGGGCAGTGTCTACTCCCTTGCTCCCTTTTCTTGTGGCCCTGTGCTCATCTGCTCCTCCTCTGCCCACATGCCCATCTGTGTCATGGGGTCTTAGAGAAGATTATTTTGAGCCCCAGCAAGGTTCCTGGATCCCCCAAACAAGTAGGCCTGATTTGGAAGAGTGGTCACAGAAAATTGTGACAACTTCCTGTGCTTGGGAAGTGCTTCTGCAAACTGCCTTCATAGCTACTGGCCATCAAAAGTGTTGCAACAGGGCACAGAGATAACTGGAGCAAGCTGGGTTCCTGTGGGACTGGGGAGAGGGTTTGGGGCCAAGCAATAAATAAGTTGAAAGGGTGGAGAACTGGAAGCAAGATGGTGGTATTCTGAGTATTTAAATTCTATGTCTTTTTTTTGGCAGCTGGCCAGTGTGGGGATCTGAACCCATGACCTTGGTGTTATAAGGCTGAACTCCAACCAACTGAGCTAATCAGCCAACCAGTGTAGGGAAAAGGCTGCAGAGAGTGAGCAGAATCCTCAAGGGGCTAAGGGGCATAAAGAAAAGGCATATCAAAAAAGTGAGGGATCAGAGCATCAAGAGGAAACAGAGTGGCCAGCCATTTCTGGAGAACACTGCTAAAGAAACGCAGCTCAAGAGACCAAACCCAAGGGAGCCGGAACAACTTCATGTGGTGCAGAGGCCCAGGAAGTTAGTGGGAATCTCGTACACACAGAGCCTTTGTTCACAGAGAAACATAAGGCTGCAGTCTCTTCTTTCCTGAAACAGTTCTCAATGAGCAGGTCCTCTGCTTTCACCATAGCAAAATCCCTACCTAAGAAGAGAAACAGATCAAAAGACTCAACCTACAATATTTTTGCTTTAGAAGATGCAAATGTTAGAGTTAAAAATGTGAAGGCTGCTAAACCGATCTTACATTCCATAAAAACTCACCATTTTCATAAAACTTGCTCTCATGTGATCCACAAAACACCCAAAGCCAAACTGAGTCAAAGGTCAAAAAGGAAGGTTCACTCATGAGGCTGATGTTTGCAAAGAGGCCTACATTCTCTGCAGTGAGGAGGCTTATAAATTCACCTTCATGAGCGGCTTTTTCATCTTTGGGAGACCTAAGTTCTTAGGAAAGTCCTTTCCCAGAATTATTTGCTCTTTCAGAGATCTCCACAGAAAAAAAAACACTACTGAATAAAACACTATTGCAAGAAAACTTCTGATAAAAATGTTTTTGTAGAAAACACTATTGTACCAACAGAAACTATGTCTGAAAACACAACCCAAAAGAATTCTGCTGTAGATTCTGCTGTGACTGCATTAAACTTAATGCCAACTGCTAAACAATCCAATGGAACATAATGGGAATACCACAGCCTGGGCACTGACTTACCCTCTAAGTCCAAAATCTTCACTTACCCATTGCTTCCATCCCCAGGTGATCAATTTGAACTTCAGCTAAACCAGCAGCTAGTATCCCTCGTCTCTGACAATGATATGAGAAAGTTCATTTCTCATGTTATCCAGACTTTAAAATGGACTGCTCTGAGCCCCATGTATAAATGGCTTGTGCCAAGCTCATCTCCAGAACAGGCCTCCTGATGAAGCTTCACAGTGAGCAGCAAGAAGTGGAGGCATCCAAGGCAGAATGGTACACAGACCAATGGATAACTGAGAACTATATCAATGAGAGCACAGAAGGCCTGGGTGAACAGAAAGCCCATAACTGCTGAAACAAGAGACCTAGAATTTTCCATCATTTAGGATATACCATTAAAGTGCCCAAACAGGAAGACCAGAGGCTTCCAGTCCATATCTTGTCTTGGTCATGTACTTTGGCCAAGACAGTGATCTGCCACTTTGCTCATTTATAGAATAAAGCAAACCTAACACACAAGATGAATTGTAGAAGAAAATACTTAATAATAAGATTATGTAACACATTAGATTTAGTATGTTCTTTAAGAACCTGAAAGCTACTCATCTGGAAGAGTGGGGTTTTATGTTTTTTTTGTTTTGTTTTTGTTTTGGCAGCTGATGCCCACTGGGGTCCAAACCCTTGGTGTTAACAACATCATGCTCTAACCAATGGAGCTAACCAGCCAGCCCAAGAATGGGGTTTTGTGAGCACCACGCTCAGCCAGTGAGCGAACCAGGCATCCGTATATGGGATCCGAACCCGGAGCCTTGGTGTTCTCAGCACCGCACTCTCCCGAGTGAGCCACGGGCCGGCCCAGAATGGGGTTTTAAATAGTTAGCTTGCATCCTTTCTTTCTTTTGGTGGTGGCCAGTACAGGGATCTGAACCCTTGACCATGGTGTTATAAGTACCATGCCCTCCCAAGTGAGCTACCCAACCATCCCAGCTTTGATCTTATCTCTTTGTTTTATAAAAACAATTGTTTTTTTTTTTTCCCCAGGATTTGGCTATAAAAACAAACTTATCTTGGCAATATCTGTGACTGTTGTAGTGATCATTAATTCAGGTTCTAGAATATGTCTGTCTTTATAATAGAATCTGAACCCATAAAACAAAAATCAAAGCCAATTTCCCACCTACTACTATTTGACATTCCTCTTCAGTCACTGAGACTGAGGCATGGCTTTGTTCTTTTATTGCAAAGTATATTCCACGGATTTTTAAAGGAACCTCCCTTCCAGGAGATCTCTATGGAATTAAAACCAAAATAACAGGCTGTTAGACTATTTTGAGAAGCTTAAGAAGGCCAGAGTTGATATGATAGTAAAATTTTGCAAAACTAAAAGTGTGTCAGCAATTTTATGTACTCACCAATCAAGCTCATTCTACCTCTGATTTCTTTCTCTATTACTAAAATGACAAGAGAGTTATAATCTTAACCCTCATGGAGCTGTCATAACCCTGGGGAGAAAAGAAGGGGCCTAAAGATAAAAGTGTTACCCTGGAGATTCATTATATTTACATAGCATCCTTCTTCTCCAGCATGTAAGGTGTTGTCTAAATAGATTTAGTCAAAGCACTGCAGCTAAATCCTGCATTAGACTACTCTAAAGCATGTCATATTTACAGGAGCCTGTTCCTGGAGCTTGCCTCTGTTTACCTTGTGTTCAATTACAAAATAGCTTATTACTTTCCCAACAGGTAGGTCCTGGCATACTAAAAGAGTGATTTAAGAAGCTGACAATCTTGACTCGACCCTACCAATCCAACCTCATTTGAGGTAAATTTACCTCATTTACCTTTTCTACCATCATTGTGGCCCTCCATTCCAGCCAAAGCAGACCCATTCCTATTTGTGTCTGTGCCTTTGCGCATCAAAAGTTCCTGTGTGTCACTGCCTGTGGAAGTCCTGTGAATCTGTCAATAGCCACTTTAAGTTCATCTTTCCTCATGAAGCCATCCCTGAATACTCTGGGCCTAGTCCCTTCACAAGATTTGTCACCATTTCTTGGAGTCTATAGTGAGGAATTCCTCTTCCCCTGAGAACTTAAAAATGTCATAAATAATTTTTTAAAAGACAGCTATCCAACAGAGAAACACCAAGGTTCACACATAATGGAGCAGAGCAGAGATGCAAGGTCCCTGGTCTACAGATGTGAGCAGAACCCAACTAGATGTATTAACATATTTAAAGAAAAACATGTCCATCTGCAGAAGGCTGGTCAGTGGTGAAAGCATAGACAGAGCAAGGAAGAGCCCAGTGAGGGCAGTGACCACCTAACACTGTGTGTGAGTAGACATGGTGCCTCAGGCAGATGTGGGGTCTGGCCGAGGCAAGGCTGTGCCTGCAGGGAGATGGGTGAATCCAGCCACCTCAGCCCTTTCCATTAAACACTGGAGGCAGCTGATTCCTTTTGTTCTAATTCTGTTCTCACATTAACCTTCAGATTGTGCTTGAGTGTGCCACAGGGACCCCTCTCTCCAGAGGGGTGATTCCCAGATTGTGTAGACATAGATGTTGTCTGTGCAATGAGATATATTTCTCATTGTCAAGTTGTAATCTAGCATTCTGATTTTTGTTCAGTCTTGTGATACTGATAAGGTGAGACTGCTCAGAAAAGGAGAAGTGAGCTCTCTCTTGGTGAGGACAAAGTCTAATTTCTGGATATAGGAGGCAGGGACCAGCCTGGGGTCAGCTTGCAGAGGCCTCCAAGTGGCATGTGGCCTTTTGTTTTTTTGAACTTTCAACTCCTATATTGCTTTTAATTTCTGAATAAAATTTAACCTTACCTTTGTATTTATTTATATGTTTTTATTATTTCATTTCCCCGCTGAGATGATAAGCTATATGAAGACAGGGAGCATGCAGTGTTTTCCCTATAGTAGAAATAAAGTTGTTCAAAGGAAGAGAGAGATGAAGCATTATGTCAATTCCACAATGAGGAATAATAAAACCTAATATTTGTATGAAGAAGTAAGCAGAGTCCAGCAATAGACAGACCTGTGTTCCTAAGACTTTTGAAATGTCACCTTTTAACATTCTAATCAGTGGGAGAAAATGAATAAATGCTAATGGAACAGCTGCCTAACTATTTGAGGGGTAAGAAATAGCAAATCCCTATTCTCACCTTAAACATATTTCAGTAAATGTAAAAAAAGAAAATGTAAAAATATTAGAGGAAAATAGAAGCAATATGTTTTATAATCTTGCAGTGGAGAAGAGCTTTCTAAGCCTGATATCACAGGCAGAAATCTTTGGTAGTTTTGCTTGTCTTGTCAGTGACATCACTAGCAAACTTAGCACTTAAATATAGCAAGCATGGGATGAACAGTTTTCCATGTATTGTATGATTTACTCCTCACAACAGTCTCATGAGGAGGATATTATCATCCCTCTTTACAGAAAAGGGAGATCAATTTAAGGCCCTTGTTGCAAAAAAAAAAAAGCAGAACCCAGATTCCCTTGACTGCAAAAACTGCACACCTTGCTGCCACTCTGTTTTGCCTCCTTAAAAAAAAAACTCAAAAAACAAACAAACAAACAAACAAAAAACACTGGGAAATATTTGGAACACTGAAGTAGAATGAAAACCACTGGAAGGATTATTATATTTAATACAAAGAGTTTTATAAACCAGCAAGAAAAAGACAATCCAGTGGAGAAAGGGTCAAAGGCTGTGAAGAGTGTGTAATTTATAGTCTGTGCCATAGCATCAGTGGCATAGGGGTGTGAGTCATTAGAGGCCTTTGTCATTTCATGGAATAGTCTGTGGAATATACTATAAAGCAAATGTACTTCACAGGGCCTGGTTTTGCAAAGCCCGGCAGTTTCAAATACTGACCTTGTGGAAGACTAGAAATTTTCCTCAGGCTATAAAGTCTCTGGTGAAAGATAAAGATTTGTGGCACAGCAAAGTTGCTCACTCAAGGACAGACTGGTTACTGCTTGATATGTGTAGATACTGGAAAATTGCTGGAGGGAGAAGGGATGTTTGCTAAGATCAAGCTTTTGTTGACAGGACCCTTAATTGCCTTACTGGAATGTCATCTGGCTCGTTTCACTGAAACTTACCAGCCTATGTTGTTAAACTATAACCCCACCTATGTTCTCTTCCTGTAACTTCCTGGTCTGGAAAATAAATGCAGGAAGAGAACCCCAATCTGGGGTTAATTTCCCAAGGAAGGGATGCCTCTTGGGAGATTAACCACTTTGGGGTCTCCCACTGCTTGGAAGAGATGGGCTCTGAGTAGTCCTTTGTGGCTCCATCACCCAGGGGAAGTGGGGTGACAAATCCACAGGGGGGCAAAGCAACAATAATCTTATATTTTCTTTTAGTACTTTTAAAGCATTATGTTATTTGTATTTTTAATCCATCTGGAATTTGTTTTATTTTGTTGTTTTTTAAGTATGGTTGAGTTAGAGAGTCTTACTTATTTTTCCCTTCATGAATTTTCAATTTTTTAAGACAATTATTATTGTATGGTGCATTCTTTCTTCAGTGACCTAAACTACCATCTTTATCTGGACTCTGTTCTCTTCTGTTGATCCATTTGTCTTTTTATGTGCCAGCACCAGGATCATACTACATAATTCCAGTTGCTTTATAAAATATTTTGAGTTATATATTTGGTAGGGCAAGCTCCAGCTCTTTGGTCTTCTTTTTCATACATTTCATAGCAATTCTTGCCCATTTTCTCTTCCAAATATCACTTGGTCAATTTTTGTAAAAATCTGTCTTGGGATTTGAATAGTATTGCATTGAATTTGTACATTAATTTGAGAATCAACACCTTTATAACATTCTAGGATCATGGTATCTCATGCTATGTATTTATATCTTCTTAACATCCTTCAGAAGAGTTTAAGTGTTTTCATCACATAGATCTTACACATCTTTTGTTAAATTTATTCCTACATACTTTACATTTTTATTGCTGTTGTAAATGGGATCATTCTTCTATTTTCTAATTAGTTATTAGAAACATAGGAAAGCTATTGAGGTTTGTGCACTGATCATTTGATTTTGTATGTAGCCACCTTACTGAATCCTCATATTACTTCCAATAGATTTTTACTTGTTTCTCTTGGGATTTTTAGATTTTACATCATTTTATATGCAAATAATGATAGTTTTATCACTTCCTTTCCAATACCTATATCCCATTTATTTTTCGTATTGCATTTATTAGGACATCAAATTAACAATGACAAACAGTAGCAGTAATAATAGGCATACTACTCTTGTTCTTGACTTTAAAACCATTCTGTTGTTTAGGCTTCTGGGAGATACTTTTATCAAGTTACAGATGTTTTCTTTTTTTCCTATTTTTAAGAGTTTTTGCTAGAAATTATTTGTTGAATATTATGTAAAGAGTCAATAAGTGCAAACTGCATGTAAGACTCTAAGCTAGATACTGTGAAGAATCAAAGAACTAGTAAACAGGATAGAGTTCTGTTCTCAAATATGTTATCTCACCAGGTAGATAAGACATAATAAATAAAAGGAATGAATAAAGATGTGGAGATAATGGTCATTGTGATGGATAATCGTGATTATGTTCCTCCCTACCCCCAAACAGATTTATTCTCATATGACAGTACCAGAGGATGATAGAGAAGGATAAGTAACCAAAGGTAAGTATTTACCTGGCAATTTTTAAATTACAATATTAGAACTAGAGAAGAACATAAAATGTATCTATTTCAATTCCCTCATTTTACAGTGAGAAAACTGCCAGAGGCAGGAAGAATACTTACTTAACCCAGTGCTCTGCCTGACCCCAGCAACATTAGTTCTCCAGGCAAAGCTGAGTTAGCAGGTAGTAGTAAGGACACATCTGCTGTCCTTCCAAGAGAGGAGGGGAGAGGTTATGGTGGTGCTTGTTCCTTCTGCTGCGCAGTGGGCATCAAGCCAGAGGCCTTCTTGAAGGCTCTGGAGAGGAGTACAGAAGGCCACATGATGTTGATGTTCAGCTTTTCCCTTAAGAACAGGAACTAGACAAGGATGTCCACTCTCACCACTCCTATTCAACATAGTTTTGGAAGTACTAGCAAGAGCAATCAGAGAAGAGAAGGAAATAAAGGGCATCCATATTGGAAAAGATGAAGTCAAACTGTCCCACTTGCAGATGACATGATTCTATATATTGAACAGCCTAAAGCCTCTACAAAAAAACTCTTGGAGTTGATAAATGATTTCAGCACAGTAGCAGGATACAAAATCAACACACAAAAATCAGTAGCATTTCTATTCTCCAATAGTGAACATGCAGAACGAGAAATCAAGAAAGCCTGCCCATTTACAATAGCCACCAAAAAAAAATGAAATACTTAGGAATTGAGTTAAGCAAGTATGTGAGAAATCTCTATAATGAGAACTACAAACCACTGCTGAAAGAAATTAGAGAGGATACAAGAAGATGGAAAGATATCCCATGCTCTTGGATTGGTAGAATCAACATTCTGAAAATGTCCATACTACCCAAAGTGATATACAAATTCAATGCAATCCCCATCCAAATTCCAAAGACATTTTTCTCAGAAATGGAAAAAACTATCCACACATTTACATGAAATAACAAAAGACCACACATAGCCAAAGCAACACTAAGCAAAAAAAAATAAAGCTGGAGGCATAACACTACCTGACTTTAAACTATATTACAAAGCTATACAACCAGAACAGCATGCTACTGGAATAAAAAAAGGCACACTGATCAATGGAATAGAATAGAGAATCAAGAAATTAACTCACACACCTACAACCATTTGATGTTTGACAAAGGCACCAAGTGTATATGCTGGGGAAGAGACTGCCTCTTTAGCAAATGGTGCTGGGAGAACTGGATATCAGTATGCAGGAGAAAGAACTAGACCCATACCTTTCACCATACTCTAATGTCAACTCAAATTGGATTAAAGAATAAATATATACACCCTGAAACAATAAAACTTCTCAAAGGAAACATAGGAGAAACACTTCAGGAAGAAGGACTGGGCACAGAGTTCATGAATACGAACCCCAAAGCACAGGCAACTAAAGGAAAAATAAACAAATGGGATTATATCAAACTAAAAAGCTTCTGCACAGCAAAAGAAACAATTAACAGAGTTAAAAGACAACCAACAGAGTGGGAGAAAATATTTGCAAAGTAAACACCTGACAAAGGATTAATATCCAGAATATACAAGGAACTGAAATAGCTTTACAACAATAAAATGAGTAACCCAATTAAAAAAGGGGCAAAAGAACTAAATAGGTATTTCTCAAAGGAAGATATACGAATGGCCAACAGACCCATGAAAAAATGCTCAACATCACTCAGCATGCAGGAAATGCAAATCAAAACCACACTGAGGAGACTTCTGGTCAAGATGGTGGATAGACAGTCCCTAGCATCACTCTCTCCCACAAATCAACCGATTTAAACTATAAAAACCTAACATCAAGTGCATATGGAATGGGGAGATGTGCAGCGGGGGAGGCAGAAGCTTCACAGAGACCACATGCCCTACAGGGCCGCCATTGCACGATCCGGCAGATAGGCTTTACCGACATCACCTGGCTCCATTCCCAGCCCAGCCTAGTGCACACAGAGTGGGCAGACATCCAGCACAAGAGGCAGAGGCTCTGCAGAAACCACACTCGCTGTGGGGCCACCGTTGCATGATCCAGCAGGTAGGCTTCACTGCAGGTACCTGGCTCCATTCCAAGCCTGGCCTAGCATGCTCGGAGCAGGGAGATGTCTGGCAGGGGAGGCAGGAAGTCCACGGGGACCACACTGCTGCCGTGTGATCCAGCAGCTCGGCCCAATGTGTACGGAGCACACAGATATCCAGCAAGGGAGATAGAAGCTCTGTAGAGTCCACACAACCTGTGGAGAGGCCACCGCCACGTGACCAAGCAGCAGGTAGGCTTCACCACTGCCAATTGGCTCCATCCCAAGCCCGGCCTAGCACGCACGAGCAGGGAGACATCTGGCAGGGGAAGCGGAAGCTCTAAAGAGACCACACGCTCTGCAGTGACTTGGCACATCACAGCAGCCCGGGCCAGAGTGCACGGAACAAGGAGAAGTCCAGCACGGGAGGTGGAAGCTCAGCAGAGACCACACACCCTGTGGTACCTCCCCGGGATCCAGCAGCCCAGCAGAGTCCAAGCTGACCAGAGAGGTGGCTCCCCAGAGAGGCCCAAGACCCGAGGCAACCACACATACAAGGCACTAGTGGCCAACTGAGCAGTCACGGAGGTAGCCATAGCTAATTGGAAACCACAGCAACATCTTAGTCAATAGTGTTAAACCTGTGGACTGTGAAACCCACTGCCACAATGAATAAACATCAAAAAAAAAAAGATACCAGAAATACAAAAAATCAAGAAAGTACACCACCAAAGGATAATAAACTCTCAAACTCTAGATCCTATAGAACAAGAAGCCCTTGAAATGACTGACAAGGAATTTCGAGTGATAATTCTAAGGAAAATGAATGAGATACAAGAAAACGCAGCTAGACATCATGATGAAATGAGGAAAAGTATACAGGACCTGAAAGAGGAAATGTACAAGGAAATCAATGTCCTGAAAAAAAATGTAGCAGAACTTGCCGAACTGAAGAAGTTATTCGGCGAAATAAAAAACACAATGGAGAGTTTAACCAGCAGGCTTGCAGAAGTTGAAGAGAGAACCTCTGAACTTGAAGATGGGCTGTTGGAAATAATACAAGCAGACAAAAAAAAAAAAAAAAAAGAAAAGAAAAGAAAAGAAAAGAAAAAGAAAAAAGAATCAAAGACACTGAAGAAAATCTGAGAGAGATATCAGACAACCTTAAGCACTCAAATATCTAAGTCATGGTTATTTCAGAAGGGGAGGAAAAAGGAGATTGCACAGAAAACATATTCAACAAAATAGTGGCAGAAAACTTCCCAGGTATAGGAAAAATCCAGGAAGCTCAACAATCTCCAAATGTATTCAACCCAAAAAGGACTTCTCCAAGACATGTTATAGTGAAATTGGCTAAACTCAAAGACAAAGAGAGAATCTTAAAATCTGCAAGAGAGAAGCATCAAATCACCTATAAGGGAGCCCAATCAGGCTAACATCAGACTTTTCATCACAAACCCTAAAAGCCATAAAGGAATGGGATGATATATTCAAAATACTAAGAGACAGAGATTGTCAGCCAAGAATACTCTACCCTGCAAGGCTATCCTTCCAAAATAAAGGGCAAACAGTATAGTTTTCAGACAAAAAAAAACTGCAGGAGCTCACCACCACACAACCACCATTACAAGAAATTCTCAAGGGAGTACTGGGTTTGGTACCTGAAAAATAACTACTACTGCCATAAAAACCCAAGAAAAATCAAAACCCACTAGTATAATAAAAATGGCATCATGAAAAGAAAACAAACAAACAAAAAGGCTATCTACAACCCAAGGAACCCAAAAAACAATTCAAAAGATCAATGAATCAAAAAGTTGGTTTTTTGAAAAGATAAACAAAATTGACAAACCATTAGCATGGCTAACAAAAAAAAGAAGAGAGAAGACTCAAATAACCAAAATTAGAAATGAAAAAGGCGATATTACAACTGATTCATCTGAAATACAAGGAATCATTTGAGACTACTATAAACAACCATATGTCAACAAATTTGAAAATCTGGAAGAAATGGATAAATTTCGGGACACACACAAGCTCCCAAAACTGAGCCATGAAGATGTAGAAAATCTGAACAGACCAATAACAATAAAGGAGATTGAAGCTGTTATCAGAAGGCTCCCAACAAAGAAAAGCCCAGGACCAGATGGATTCACAGCAGAATTTTACCAAACATTCAAAGAGGAATTGACACCGATTCTTTACAAACTATTCCAAAAGATTGAAACAGACGCAAATCTCCCAAACTCATTCTATGAAGCAAACATCATCCTGATACCAAAACCAGGTAAAGATATAACCAAAAAAGAAAACTACAGGCTGATATCCTTGATGAATATAGATGCAAAAATCCTCAATAAAATACTAGCAAACAGAATACAGCAACACATACGAAAAATTATTCACCACGATCAAGTGGGATTCATCCCAGGGATGCAAGGTTGGTTCAACATACGCAAATCAATAAATGTGATACACCATATTAATAAACTCAAACACAAGGACCATATGATCATTTCTATAGATGCTGAAAAAGCATTTGATAAAATTCAACACTCATTCATGACAAAGACCCTCTATAAGTTAGGTATAGACTGAAAATATCTCAACATAATCAAAGCCGTATATGATAAACCCACTGCCAATATCATCCTGAATGGGGAAAAGCTGAAAGCTTTTCCTTTAAGAACAGGAACTAGACAAGGATGCCCACTCTCACCACTCCTATTCAACATAGTGTTGGAAGTATTAGCCAGAGCAATCAGAGAAGCGAAGGAAATAAAGGGCATCCAGATTGGAAAAGATGAAGTCAAACTGTCCCTGTTTGCAGATGACATGATCCTATATATTGAACAGCCTAAAGCCTCTACAAAAAAACTCTTGGAGGTGATAAATGATTTCAGCACAGTAGCAGGATACAAAATCAACACACAAAAATCAGTAGCATTTCTTTTCTCCAATAGTGAACATGCAGAATGAGAAATCAAGAAAGCCTGCCCATTTACAATAGCCACCAAAAAAAATAAAATACTTAGGAATTGAGTTAAGCAAGTATGTGAAAAATCTCTATAATGAGAACTACAAACCACTTCTGAGAGAAATTAGAGAGGATACAAGAAGATGGAAAGATATCCTATGCTCTTGGATTATTAAAATCAACATTGTGAAAATGTCCATACTACCCAAAGTGATATACAAATTCAATGCAATCCCCATCAAAATTCTAATGGCATTTTTCTCAGAAATGGAAAGAACTATCCAGACATTTATATGGAATAACAAAAGACCATGCATAGCTAAAGCAACGCTGAGCAAAAAAAGAAAGCTGGAGGCATAACACTACTTGACTTTAAACTATATTACAAGGCTATAATAACCAAAACAGTATGGTACTGGCGTAAAAACAGACACACTGATCAATGGAATAGAATAGAGAATCCAGAAATCAACCCACACACCTATAGCCATCTGATCTTTGACAAAGGCACCAAGCTTATACACTGGGGAAGAGACTACCTTTTTAGCAAATGGTGCTGGGAGAACTGGATATCAGTATGCAGGAGAATGAAACTAGACCCATACCTTTCACCATGCTCTAACGTCAACTCAAAATAGATTTAAGAATTAAATATACACCATGAAACAACTCAAGCAACTTTACAAGAAAAAACAAGCAACCCAATTAAAATGGGCAAAAGAGCTAAGTAGGCATTTCTCTAAGGAAGATATACAAATGGCCAACAGACATATGAAAAAATGCTCAACATCACTCAGCATCCAGGAAATGCAAATCAAAACTACACTGAGATACCATTTCACCCCAGTGTGGATGGCTAAAATCCAAAAGACTCTGAACGATAAATGCTGGCAAGGTTGTGGAAAAAAAGGCTCTCTCATATATTATTGGTTGGAGTGCAAAATGGTGCAGCCTCTATGGAAAATGGTATGGAGGTTCCTCAAACAATTGCAGATAGATCTATCATATGACCCAGCTATCCCACTGCTGGGAATATACCCAGAGGAATGGAAATCATCAAGTTGAAGGTATACCTGTTCCCCAATGTTCATCACAGCACTCTTTACAATAGCCAAGAGTTGGAACCAGCCCAAATGTTCATCACTGGATAAGTGGATATGGAAAATGTGGTATATCTACACAATGGACTAATACTCAGCTATAAAAAAGAATGAAATACTGCCATTTGCAACAACATGGATGGACCTTGAGAGAATTATATTAAGTGAAACAAGTCAGGCACAGAAAGAGAAATACCACATATTCTCACTTATTGGTGGGAGCTAAAAATAAATAAATAAATTCACACACACACTCAAAAAAACCGGGGGGGGGGATGGAAGAAGACATAACAACTACAATTCCTTGAAGTTGATATGACAAGCAAACAGAAAGGACACTGTTGGGTGGGAGGGGGGAAGAGGGAGGAGGGAGGGATGTTTCGGTAATAGGTCACAATAATCAAACACATTGTATATCGACAAAAAAAAAAAAAAAAAAAAAAAACACACTGAGATACCATCTCACTCCAGTTAGGATTGCTAGTATCCAAAAGACTGTGAAAAATGCTGGTGAGGTTGCAGCTAAAAGGGAACTCTCATACTTTGTTAGTGGGACTGCAAAATGGTGCAGCCTTTATAGAAAATGGTATGGGGGTTCCTCAAACAATTGCAGATAGATCTACCATATGACCCAGCTATCCCACTGCTGCTAATATACCCAGAGGAATGGAAATCATCACGTTGAAGTTATACCTGTTCTCCAATGTTTGCTGCAGCACTCTTTACAATACCTAAGAGTTAGATCCAGCCAAAATGTCCATCATCAGATGAATGGATATGGAAAATGTGGTATATCTACACAATGGAATACTACTCTGCTATAAAAAAGAATGAAATACTGCCATTTGCAACAACATGGATGGACCTAGAGAGAATTATATTAAGTGAAACGAGTCAGGCACAGAAAGAGAAATATCACATGTTCTCTCCTATTTGTGGGAGCTAAAAATAAACAAACAAATACACAAACATCCTGGGGTGGGGGGAGGGAAGAAGACACAATAATTACAATTTCTTGAAGGTGATATGACAAGCAAACAGAAAGGAGATTGTTGGGAGGAAGGGGAGAGAGGGAGGAGGGAGGGAGTTTTTGGTAATGGGCCACAATAGTTAACCACATTGTATATTGACAAAATAAAATTTATTAAATAAAATAAAAAAATAAAGGAGAACCACATAAAGAGAACTGTGATTAACCCTGAAGAATGCCACCATTACCACTGAATTCCAGGTATGGGCCATATGAGTGGAGAGTGTACTTTAGGACAGTGTTTCATGGTAAATTTTTCCCCATGCCCCAAAAGGGACTATTCAATGTCAAGCTATCTGAAGCCCAGGTGGATAAAAGAGGATGCGGAACCTAGGGTCGTTGCAAGGTGTCTTGGTTATAATATATGTGGAAGATTTCAGAGCTTGTTATGAAAAATTATGGCCTGTGGATCTCCAGGCTGGGTACAGGATCACCTTAATGGGTTACAGGAGGATATTATGCAGCAGTTTTAAAATTGAGGCAGAGTGCAGCCAGCTGCCAAAAATAAACAGAGGCAGATGATTTGTGTCAAAGATGTATAGGCATTCACTTTGTTGAGTGAGCAAAGTTAAGATGCAGTCAGTGTGTATAGTACTCTACTGTGTGCTGTGCATTATCTATACAGAACTGTAGAACTGCATGGCCCAATATAGTAGCCACTAGTGCTACATAGCTATTTGAAAATACATTTAAATTTAAATTAATACAAATTAAATAAAATGTAAAAGTCAGCTCCTGTATTGCTAGGACAACTGTCTGGCTAGGTGACTGCACCAATTGTATGGTTAAGGCTAATTCATAACTTATGCCAAAATGTTTCATTATTTTAGTTACACTAAATTTTTCATTTGTATTGTCAGGGCTGGGGCCCACAGACCCTTCAAACCCATTGTACAGACTGAGTCACAGAAACCTCATATGCAGGTCCATGCTAGGTAATTGGGAAAGATCCCAGGAGCCATTGGCAGACAACACAAGCTCAGTCCTCAGCAGCGGTGGCAGGCAGCAATGGCCTCTCAGATGGTCTTGGGGACCCTGGCAGCAACAGCCTCTAGCAGCAGTAGCAGCCTCTCCCTAGCCACCCACATCCCCAGGGGTATCCTGGGGGCAGAGGGCACTATGGATCAGAGCCACTCATCTTTTATACTTAAGTCCAATAACCCAGGAACACCTGGGTGCACGCGCACAATTACATTAGACAATAACCAAGGAACACCTGGATTCATGTGCATATTTAACATCAAATGCTCAGCAAGATTCTGAACATCTGAGGGGACCTGACCACATTCCTTCACTTTCTCTAGAGTTCCTAAATTACATTTCAAGTGCTCAAGCCACAGGTGGTTAATGGCTACCATATTACAGCATGGTAGAAACTGTTTTCATTATTCAGCTCTGTTGGACAATGCTGGTGTAGAAAACCTCTGGAAGAGGGCTGGCCCATGCCTCACTTGGGAGAGTGTGATGCTGATAACACAAAGGCCATGGGTTCAGATCCCTATATAGATAGCCAGTTGGCTCACTTGGGAGAACGTGGTCCTGACAACACCAAGTCAATGGTTAAGATCCCCTTACCAGTCATCATAAAAAGAAAACAAAACCTCTGGAAAGACACACAAGAAACTGGTAGTAATAGTGATCTTCAGGGAGGCCAACTAGGGGGCTGCAGTGCTGTATACCCTTTTGTACCTTTCGAATTTTATATCATATGCTTCTATTATGTTTTTTAAA
This sequence comes from Cynocephalus volans, assembly GCF_027409185.1. Classification (NCBI taxonomy): domain Eukaryota; kingdom Metazoa; phylum Chordata; class Mammalia; order Dermoptera; family Cynocephalidae; genus Cynocephalus; species Cynocephalus volans. Next base: position 83,641,186 of record NC_084471.1, read on the forward strand.
AATAAACTTTACATTCTTATAATACCAAGAACAAGGATTCCATGCCAGCCAGCAAAAATAAATAGTTAAAAATAAACAAAAATTTTTAGAAACAAATTGGAAAGGGCTGGCCAGTTAGCTCAATTGTTTAGAGTGCCACCTTGTAACACCAAGATCAAGGGTTTGGATTCCTGTACCAGCCAGTCACCAAAAAGAAAACAAACAAACAAACAAAAAACAAACAAACAAAAAAACAAGCTAACAACTAATGGGCAATTTGACATTGAACTTAATTCAGGAAATATTTAGTACTTGTGGCTGGCCAGTTGGCTCAGTTGGTTAGACCATGGTGTTACAACACCAGTGTCAGAGGGTTTGTATCCCTGTACTGGCCAGCCAGCAAAAAAATTAAAATAAAAAAAAAATTGGGAATTAGGAATCCCTATAATGGGGTCCCTATACCTAAACAGTGGTTCACAGGAAATTGCTTTATAGTTTGCCTAAAACAAAATAAAATTATAGATATTATTTTACATTTAATTTTTTTTACAGCTTAACTTTTTAGCTCTTGTTACCATCTCTGCTCTTATGAGCTCATAGGAACAAAGTCAGTTAATAAATAGCAGAGGAATGTTAAAGGGAAAATGACCAGCCATCATGCACTGGTTGACATCTTTTTTCCCCCTGAGAAATATGTGTGAGTGATTGTGATTTTATCCTGCATGCATAAACAGCAGCCATAGTTCCTGTTGGTAAGGTTGGTCCTGGTTCTGTAACAGAAATAAGTGTTCTACAGAATGCACAACTTCGAAGCACCCTGCTTCCTGAGCAAGTCTGAGAATCAGTGTTATAGAGGAGGGGGATCCTGCCTGGAAGTAACCTGTCTCCAGGCCAGTTAAGGTGGAAGTGGGATGGGGGGAACTGTGCAACATCAAACTATGCTCTTGGAGAAAGAATACACATAGAACAAAAGGGGACAGGAGCATACAAGATGCCCTGCTCTAAAGGCAACCCCTAGAGCAGTGATTTCCAAATTGTGACTACAGATCCTTGGAGGGCCAGTTATGGCAGCAGGCCTCCAAACACATGTGTGCACCAAGCACTGTTTGCAGAACAAATAAATCTTATGTCTGCCACAAATATAATTATTATATCACTAACAGTGATCAATATGTGTGTGTGCACTGACCTGTGAAGTAGATCTTATTCTCCCCCATTAATATATGAGGAAACTGAGGCTGGGGGACAGATAATTTGCCCAAGTTCAAAAAGATATATTAGGGCTTTTTATGTTCCAGTTGAAAGAAATCCATCTAAAATACGCTTAAACAAAAAATGTCATACATTATATTGGCTCATCTAATTGAAAAGCTCTGCTTTCCTCTGTGATGGCTCCAGCCTCGGGAGGACTCACACCCCACATCTACAAAGATGGTCATCAGTAATTCCAACTTGACACTGCTATGGAGGAAACAGCTCAGAGAAATCCATCCCTCCAAAGGCCTCCAGCCTGCTTCGACCATTGGTCAGGGAAGAGGAGACTCTGATTGGCCAGCCATGGTCATGTGTTCATCCTGGAGTTGGGGGCTTACACCCCTAACTCAATTAGAGCAGAATCACAGAGAGTGGAGGAGGCTTATCCCTAAAACAAACAAGAGGGAAGTTCTGATACCAGGAGAGTGAGGTGAAGAAGGATGATTCTAGATTGAAGTAACCCTTAAGCCTAAAATCTTAACAGTTTTTCACATGTTCATAGATGTTATTGTGATAAGCAACACACAAATTCATTTGAAAGCAGTTATGCTGGGCTTGCTGGTTAGTTCAATTGGTTAGAATGTGCTGTTATAACACCAAGGTCAAAAGTTAGGATCGCTGTAGCAGCCAGCCACCAAATAATTAATAAATAAACAAACAAATAAACAAACAAACAAATAAATAAAAGCAGTTGTCTTCACGGTAATTTTTGATCCTTATAATTTTTTTTTTCAATTAATGGATACTAAAGAGTCAACTACTATCATGAGGAGGTCCAAAGAATATTCCTTTTTAAAAAAATATTAAAATGGGATTTTTTTTTTTTTTTGGTGGCTGGCCAGCATAGGGATCTAAACCTTTGACCTAGTTGCTACAAGGCTGCACTCTAACCAACTGAGCCAACCAACCAGCCCCTAGAAAAGGATTTTTAACTGAGGGTGTGTTCCAGCAAGGGGAGGGTAAATTAAGCAAGAAGAGAGGGGAGCCAGGAAATAAAGGCCCAACCCAGGAAGCAGTGAAGGGAAGTTCTAGGATGATACCTTTGTAACAGGTCTAGGAGGTAACTAGGACACAGGGAGGACAGAACCTGAAGGGAGGACTCTAAGGGCATGGGAACTAACTGCTATGTCAGGGCACTGGAGGACAACTGAGGATGTGATAATGGCAGAGAGCACCGAAAGAAAAGGAGAAGACTTTAAACATCCAATGGGAGGGAGATGTAATCAGAACATATTATTCAGCTCTGTGGTGAACAACATTGACACAGTCACAATTCTGTAAACATTATTAATTTACAGGAAATAGTGACACACTAAACCTTGAGAATGGACTGGGGCTGTGGATGTAAAAGAGCTAAATCCTTGTCTATATTGCTAGGAATTTGAATGTTTGTCCCCATCCAAAGCTCCCATTGAAACTTAATCTCCAATGTAGCGGTGTTGAGAGGTGGGTCCTTTAACAGATGATTGGATCATGAGGGTTATGGTGTCATTAATGGATTAATCTATGCATGGATTAATATGTTAATGAATTAATGGGTGATGCAGTTTGGATGTGCTTTCTTCTCCAAAACTCATGTGGAAATTTGATCCCCAGTGTGGCAGTGTTGGAAACTGACTGAGTCATGGGGCTGGATCCCTCATGAATGGATTAGTGCTCTCCCTAGGTGGGGGGAGTAATGAGTGAGTTCTAACTCTATTAGTTCCTGTGAGAGCTGGTTGTTTAAAAAGAACCTGGCACATCCTCTCTCTCTCTCTCTCTCTCTCTCGCTTCCTTTCACCATGTGGTCTGCTTGTATCCGCTGGCTGGCTGCCTGCTGCTTTTCTCCATGAGTAGAAGCAGCCTGAGGCCTGTGCCAGATGCAACTGTCCCAGAATCATAAGTCAAATAAACCTCTGTTCTTTATAAGTTACCCAGTCTCAGGTATTTCTGTTATAGCAACAGAAAACGGACTAATACAATGGTTACTGAGGGAGTGGAACTGGTGGCTTTTTAAGAAGAGGAAGAGAGAACTGAGCTGACATGCTCAGCCCTCTCACCATGTAATGCTCTATGCTGTCTCAGGACACTGCAGAGAGTCCCCACCAGGAAGAAGGACCTAACCAGATGTACCCCTGAACCTTGGACTTCCCAGCCTCCAAAACTATAAGAAATAAATTTATTTTCTTTATAAACTACCCAGTGCGAGGAAAATGGAGACAGACTGGTCAGGCTGGCTCACCTCATATGCAGCTGAGCATGACTCAGTCTGCCTGATGTAAATACGTTAACTACACATGTGTACCCAGGTGTTCATTGGCTATTTAACTTGCACTCATGTGTGCCTTGGCTATCGGACTCACACCCATGTGTTCTTTGGTTATCTGACTCTTGTATAAAAGACAAAGGCTCTGATCCACTGGGGGCTGAGCTTGCATCTTAATAAAGCATGTTAACCTTGCCAATAGCCCCCAGGATCTTTTTCCAACTACCTAGCTGTATATGAGGGATTTGTGACCCAGCTTGCATATGAGGGATCTGTGACCCAGCCTTCATATGAGGGATCTGTAACTCAGCCTGCATATGAGGGGTCTGTGACCCAATCTACATATGAGGGGTCTGTGACTCAGTCTGCACAACGGGTTTGAAGGGTCTACGACCCAGACCAACACCCAGTTTCAGGTATTCTGTTATAAGCAACAGAAAATGGACTAAGACAGAAGTCAATGGACAGTGTCTAAAATGGATAAACCAGGGCTGGCCAATTAGTTTAGTTGGTTACAGCATGGTGTCTGGAACCCATCTTTAAACTTATCATGGTCCTCTGAATATTTTCCCAAGTTTTCTTTACATTGCTATGTTTGTTATTGCAAAGGGAACTTGGACCCTAATAGTACCTTCAGCACCTGCCACTTCCTGGAGAGGGAGGATGGCTGAAGGGGACAAAGCAGGGTACAGAGTGTTACTTCTTATATGGGAAGCACTAAGGAGGGGGGCTGCAGGGGCAGAGATGGTGGACACTGGACAATATGAAGGGGTCTATTTTACCCCTGAGAGAAAGGTGGATGCTGAAGCAGCGGGTCATCAGTTAGATCTGGAACTTGCTGTGGCTTTTCAGGATTGGTCTTTGAAATTTTATTGCATAACGAGGGGTCCTGATGCAGAGCTTTGAAGGCCTGGACATAAGGAAACTCTGACCATTTCCCTTCCTCTTGCAAAACAGATCGAGTTGTTAGATCATCTTGTAATTGATGCTCCCACTTACAGGCCATGGCTATTGGTTCCCAAGCTTATACTGAGGCCAGGCCTCATTACAAAAAAATGATCAAGCATTTTTTCTTCAGATTGTCTGGGTCAAACCTGTCCCAATGGTTAAGGGTACATCTGAGAGGGGCATCCAGGAGAATTGACTGCTTCCCATTATACCCTGCAAGGAAGAAAGAGTGAATGTCTAAGGGGATGATCAAAATCCTCTCCAGAGCATCCTCTGAAGTAGAGTATTTTGCCCTTGAGGAGGATCTGTGGGCATCCTCAACTGGATTCCTCTGACCATGGTCGGCCATAGGGCTTTTTCTTTTGCCTTCCCTTAAGACTGACTTTGGCTCCTTACTCATGATCCTGTACTTTATAAAAGCAACTTGACATAACAATGCTTGCTATTGGCTCCTTACAGTGAATTAGTCCAAATTAACATGGGAGTATGTTAATTTGTGCTAGTGCCTGAAGTGAAGGTGGGGAGCAAGATCTGTCCATCCAAGTAGGTAGAAAGGAAGGCAATTAATATCCCATTGATAACAATGCTATTCCACAAGTATAACAGCCCAGACTGTGGGATGAGTTGAAATAAAAAAAAAAGTCTATCAAACTAATGTAGTAAGCTGGGAGATAGGTGGTGGAAGTTCTCTTAGCAAGGAATTTACATAGTAATTGTGTACTTCATCCTGTTGTTTTTCATAAACCTTTTGCACTTGGGCTCCCAAGATGCAAGCAGGGCCAAATAGAGCACCCACAGCCTGTGAGGGAGGCACCCCTGGGAAGCCGCAGGGGAAAGGGATCAGCTGAAACACTCTATGCCAGTTTTAATGCACTTCAGCTGGCAAGGTTATATCCTTTCTGAATTATCGCTAATGGATTTTACCCTAATTAAGATCCTACCTATATTTTGATTTGCTTCTTTTGTTCCTAAGTGATTTACAGGAGATTTTAAGCTTTGCTGTTGGCCTGAAATTCTCTCTGCAATCTTTACTCATATTTCCCAGGACTGCTGCTTCCCTGCTTTCAAAACCATGGAGTTGATTTTTATAAGAAATGCTGTGCCTTCACTGTCAGCTTCCACTGCTAAAACACTCTGCACCCCATTACTAACATTGCTTGTTATATGCAAATTAATCCCTGTATATATCCCAAAGTATCAAGGAAGCCCCCTACAAAATAGATTGCTTTTGGAAATAAAAAATGACATTGTTAGTCTGTAATGAGAAACTACACATGCTCAAGCCATCCTGTTGGCTTCAAGCATGGAATGTTACTTAGCTTATTTATTATTTCCATTTCATGCAACTGTGATTTTAAATATGACAGATGGTAATAAATCATTGGCTCTCATAAGTCATTTCATAACGCAATTACATTTTTACTAGTTACATTTTACTAATTACATTTTTACCTGCTTGGATACTAGCTCCACTTTATATGGTCCTGTCCCTCAACTTGGATTCTATTCAGGTATATGATTTGATAAGTTCTGTATTTATGTATAATTGAAGCCACCTCCATTAATATATCATCTATTGCTAAGCAACTGAGAAGTCAGACTGTATTGACATCATTTTGATGATTTCTCAAGCTTTTTCTTTTCTAGTCTTCTTTCTCATTTCCTGAATATAGTTACAGAAAACAAGAGTCAGAGAATTGCCAATGCATATCAACCCTCCCTTTGCCAAAATAAAGAAATGCACAAACCAAAAACAAGATAAAAGGGATATGCTAGTCTCTTCTCCATGATAGTCCAGAATAACTTCAAATAAATCCCAAAGGAAGGGCTAAATGTGAAAGCCCTTCTCATCTTCACAAGAACAGAACATAGAAGATGTCTGTAGAGAAAGTTAAGATAGTCAGGGTCCCTCAGATGTTCAGAGTCTTGCAAAGCATTTGATGTAAATACGCACATGCACCCAGGTGTTCCTTGGTTATTGTCTAATGTAATTGCACATGTGCACCCAGGTGTTCTTTGGCTGACTCCACCCAGGTGTTCCTGGATTATTGGACTATAAAGCATGAGTGGCTCTGATCCAAAGTGCCCTCTGACTCCAGGATACCCCCAGGGGGGCTACGGGGAGGCCTTTACTGCTGCTGGAGGCTGTTGCTGCCAGGGCCCCCGGGGATGCTGTGGGAGGCTACCACTGCTGTTTTTGTAGGCTGCTGTAAGCTGCTGCTGCTGCTGCTGCTGAGGAAGCTGAGGACTGAGCTCACATTGGAATGAACCTGTCAACTCTGCCAATGGCTCCTGGGGTCTTTTCCCAATTATCTAACACATGACCTGTATGTGAGGGGTCTGTGACCCAGTCTGTACAACAGGTTTGAAGGGTCTGTGAGCCCTAGCCTGACAATTGGTGTAGCCATCAGGATTCTGAGCAGGTAAAAGAGCCTGACAATTGGCACAGTGGGCAGAATGTCGAGAAGGTAAAGGAGCCATTAGCTCCTTGGGAGGGGAAGTAAATGTGGGTACCCTTGGGTATGTGGTGCTCAGTGGCTGTTTTCCTGTTGACCGGGGTATGGCTGTTGCTCTCTGTAATGCAGGTCAACATGGACCAGGTACTCCATGAAGTGGCATGGTTTCAAGATTTGAAACAGAAAGCAGATAGGTTGGAAACACCAGTACATGCACTGCAGGCTGAAGTGCAGCAACGGGTCATTCCTGCTTCCAACACCAGGGATGATGATGAATCCATTGGTGAGATGAAGGAGACTGTTTGTCTCCTGGAATGACCTGTTGTTCATCAGAAAGTGAAGCACAAGCAGCCTATGGGAATGAGCAGACTGGTAGGCAACCCAGAGGTGACCCAATTTACTGCCTATATCTCATATACTCAGGTTGAATTGGTTGGCTTGGGGAAACAGCTTTGGTGGAAACAGGGAGAGCCCCTGGCTGCCTGGCTGCTGCAGTTATGGGAACTAGGGGTGGATGGTGTGATGTGCTCTGGAAAAGATGTAGTAAACATGTCATGTTTGTCCAACATGCAGATGGCCCACTGGGTGCCACATAAACCTGATAGCCTGCCAGGTGCCATTTAAACCTGAGAAAGCAGACTGACTGCCGGTGCCACATAAACCCAAGAAAAGAGTGCCACATGCAGATGGGCAGATGACCTGAGGACAGGTGCCCCTGCAGAATTTCAAGTATGTTTTCACCTGGTGTAAAGGTGGAATAGTTAGCCTCCATTACCATGTGCCTGTCTCTGTGGCAGTGGTTATCGAATAGTCATAGATATGCACAGGGGCAGGGCAACCACTCCTTGATGAAATGGGTGAATGTAGCTGTCCAAATTGTGTGGGCAAACACCAGAGAACTGCCTGAGACTGTGAGTAAATAGCAAACTTACGGTGAGGTGGTTCAAGTAATTTGGGAACCAGGGAGGGGATAGCTAGATGCTAATAGCCAATACAATGGGAGAAAGGCCCTGAAGGCATTTCAGAAGTTTGGGAGAGCACCCCTCCCATCACAGAAGTGGAAGCCTAGGAGAACTGAGTTTTTCTGGAGGGCAGACCTGAGACACCAATACCCTTGGGAACCTGCTCTCTGCATTCTGGCTGGAAAAACCCTACCTCGGGTGGCCCCAAGCGTGATTTGTGCAGCAGCTCTGGAGAGCACAAGCTGAAAAGCTTGGTGGCATTCATGTTGAGTTAAGTTTGCAGGCCAGCAGAACCTGAGAGCAGTGGAGATGTGGCAGCCTCCATCTAGACTTCCAAAGATGTATAAAAGGCAGAGACCTGCTGCAGGGGTGGAGCTGCTGTGGAGGTCATCTATGGAGCAACATGGAGCAGAAAAGTGGGGTTGGAGCCCCCATGGAGAGCCCCCACTGGGGAAATGTCTAGTGGAGCCAAGACAGAGGGGCTGCCACCAGGAGACCAGAACTGTGGAGCTGCTGGCAATGTGTAGTGCTGGCCTGGAAAAGCTGCAGGCACCAGGGCAGCTCAATGGGCTGCACCTGGCAGAGCTGTGGGAGCAAGGCTGCACAATGTTTTGGGGACCCAGATGCCTCATTGTGCTTAATGTCTGCCCCATTGGGTTTTGGATTGCTTTCGGGCCTATTTTCCTCTGGTCTATTTCTCCCTTCTGGAATGGGAATGTGTACCTGATGTCTGTCCCACCACTGTATCTTGGAAGTAGATAGATTTGTTTTTTGATTTTTATGGGTTCACGGCTGGAAGGAGTTTTGCCTTTAGTCTCAGATGAGACTTTGGACTTTTGAATTGGTGCTGGAACAAGCTAAAGACTTTTGGGACTGTTGGGATGGAATGTTACTAAATATAGCTGAGAGGATAGAGCTATGGGAGCAAGCCTCAAGGTGTATAGAATGTACAATAGGCTATATGAATGTAAGGGTTAGTTATCTTCACTAAGGAAACGTTGTGGAAAATTCTGAACATGTAGATTTTACAGTGAGGGGGTGTAGGGAAAGTAAAGGTAAATGGTCAGGGTCTATCAGATGTTCAGAATCTTGCCCAGGTGTTCCTTGGTTATTGTCTAATGTAATTGCACATGTGCACCCAGGTGTTCCTGGGTTATTGGACTTAAGTATAAAGGACAAGTGGCTCTGATCCACAATGCTCCCATCCCTGGAATACCTCCCCCCCGGGGGGGGGGCATAGGGAGGCTGCTACTGGTGCTGGAGGATGATGCTGCAAGCTGTTGCTACCAGGGCCCCTGGGATGCTCCGAGAGACCACCGCTGCTGCTGTGCTGCTGCTGAGGAAGCTGAGGACTGAGCCTGCATGGGACTGAACATGTCAACTCTGCCAATGGCTCCTGGGGTCTTTTCCCAATTACCTAGCTCATGGCCTGTATGTGAGGGGTCTGTGACCCAGTCTGTACGATGGGTTTGAAGGGTCTGAGTCCTAGCCCAACAATGTCATTTATTGCCATTCTGATGAATATAGGGGTTAAAGATAGCACTCAAGTTCAAATACAGGAGAACAAAACTTCAGTTAAATTAAAAGGCTCCAATTTGCTGCTGCTCCCAGATGTCACTCCAAATTTCCATTCCATATCTATAAGCTGGTTAATCATCAGAATCTGACCTATGATCCATCAGGCAAGGGTGGAGGCATTCTGTTTCCACCTTTCAGAAAAGTGGTTTTCTCCTAAGATCCAGAGTTATGAAGTCCACCTGGACCTGCTCAGCTGTGAGACCCTTATTCAAGGTACCATTTGGAACCAAGAGGAACTACCCAATCGCACACCAGATGCCCCTTGGTCTAATGATCCCTAGATGCACCTCATTAACAACTGATGGGCAATATCCCACCACTGGAGAAATTGCTGGGGGAGGGGGGGTCTTCCACTTGTGTCATATGGCTCTGTTTTTTTCTCAAACAAAACCTCAGCAGAGCATGAAGCAGATCACAAACGAAACAGGGCAGTCAGCAATAATTGCAATAATCGGTGAGGAAACATTTAACGTGGTTTAGAAGGGTAATATTTCCATAGGGAAAATAAGACTCCACAGCCTGAAGGGCATGGGGCTCTTACCTCAATGCTGACCATGTCGAGGCAGTGGAGGAGGAGGCAGCAGGGGGAGGACTCCAGCTGGAGAAAGGGCAGACTCGCCCATTTTGCCTGCTGGCACCCAGCCAAGCCAAGCCAAGCCAATTGGGCTGGGTGCAATCCCGGGCCAGTTGAAGCTCAGAGAGTGGTCAGAAGTGTGGGAGGAGGAGGAGGAAGTAGAAAGAAAACGGTAAAAGTGAAAGCAGTAGTAAAGAAAAGCAGTTACCTTTTTGTTTCCCGGCCCATGCACCAAGATGTTGTGGGAAAACTGCAGGCTTCCTGTTCAGGCATCCAAGAGGTTGTGGGAAAAACTGCAGGTTTTGCCAGCGAAATCAGGGTTCTTGATGTCAAAGAATTGGACAAAAGTGAAAAGCAAAGGACAGGTCAGTAAGAGAGAAAGGACACCCCAGAGAGAATGGAGTGGACCTGAGTGACAGTGTGGCTCTAGAGCCCCAGGTGAAATATAAGGAGCAGTTTTACTTAGAGAGTATGCTCCATCAAGAGGACGGAGCCGGCTGGAGGGAAAGACAATGGCTCATCTGCCCCAATGGTTACGGGGTGTAACCCCACCCAGCTGGATTCATGTCATATGGTCATTGGTAGTCGGTGTTGATTGGCACCGTATCTGGTGGGAGCTCATCGTCCCAACGGAATGGTGCCCTACGCGGGGGCGGAGCTCCCTGTCTGTATTTCCTGTGGCCGTGCATGCCCACATCCTCAGGGAACTGGCAGTATTGGCTACCCAACTGACAACCAGGTTTCCTCTTCCTGCTCTTGTCCTTTTCTAATTTCCACAACAAGGCCTTTCTGGGAGAGGTGAAGGTGCCCAGGACGCCTGGCCCAGGTCAGTGGAGCTTGCTTCCAAGAGCTGGCCTGTCCCGCAGCCACCCCTGTGCACTCTTAGGACCTGCATATGGAGGTACCTCTCCCTACCCCCACCGCCCACTCCCGCCTGGCCCGCACTCAGTCCCTAGGCTCCCATTTGACCAAGACCTGCAAGTGTCGAGTGTCCAGAGCATGGTACCTGCCGACACCCCCTGCCTTGTCCTTCATTGGCTTTGGCTGCTACTTTTGACATTTTGTTCTGAGTCCATTTGAGAGAGAAGTGTCACTTCTACGATAGAAAAAACAAAAACAAAAACGTACAATTACATGGCTAGAAAATAAGCTGGCCCCTGAGCTTCGCGCCGCGCGGGGCTGATGGGCAAGTTGCGTACAGGGGAGTGCCAAAAGGTATAAGGTGTGGTCAAAACAAGTTTTCCTGAAAGCGCGAGAGGCTCCAATTAGGGCCCGGGCTCTGCCCGCCAGGCTGCGCTGATGCCCTCGGGAGGCAAAGGTCGGGCAGACGTTATTGGACCCACTCACAGTGGGCAACCTTCGGCTGAGGGAGGCGAAGTGACAGCCCAATGTCGCGCTGAAGGTACCCAGGCCGAGTGACGCCAGGAACCCAGGAGACAGGAGCTAGCCTGACGCAGACCTGCGGGAGGCCGGCGGTGCGGTCTCTCTCCGTCCGGCGCCGGTGGCCTCGCCTCTCCGCGCCGGGATGGCGTCCTAGGATCCCGAGCCACTCACTCGCTCAACGGCTCCCAGAGCTCCGCCCTCTCCGGATTCCGAGAGCGGTTGGCCCCGCCCCGCGGCTCCTCCGGGCCCCGCGATTGGCTCCGAGGGAAGGGGGCGGGGCCGGAGCTCGGAGCCAATAAGATGGCGTCAGCGCTGCGGGCGCCGCTTCCGGTTGTCAGTGGCCAGGACGCCGCGGCGACGGCTGGCGGGCTGAGGGGTTGCTGCAGCCCGGAGCGCGCCCCGCCACGCTCCCCGCTCCCTTCGGTGAGTTTCCGGGGCAAGGAGGGCGGCGAGGCCGAGATGCGAACGGGCGGCGGGCCTCCAGCCTTCTCCGTGATCCCAGAGCCCTGGTTGCCTTGAGACTGTCGGGCTTCAGAGCCCTCGACCCTTCCCAGCCGGTGCCCGCGCCCCGCGCCACCCCGACCCTACCCTTCGGCCCGCACTGCCCCTGCAGGCCTGTCCTCTCCATCCTCTCCCACCCGTGACCCGACCTCAGCCCTTACCCCCATCCGCTCACCACCAGTCTTGCGTAAATGCAGCCTCACTTGTGACCCCACGTTACCCCAGTTCCCACCCTGATTTCAGCCATGTCCCTTCGCCTTCCCCTAACACAACTCATTCTCACCCCCTTCTCTCTCTTAGACCAAGACCCTGGACAAGGCGGGTGTGCTCCATCGCACCAAGATGGTGGACAAAAGAAAGCAGCTCCGGTGAGAGTCTGTCAGCAACCAGACCAGGGCAGGGTGGGCCTTAGTTATGAGATTGACTGAGCACTTCCCATATGCCAGGTTTATCAATCCTCATGGTGACTTCATGAGAGGTCCTGTGAGGAAACTGAGGCACTGAGAGATAAACTGACTTGCTCAAGATCCTTGGCTTACCAGGTGTTAGAGTCAGGGGTCAGACCTTCAAGGTCCGGTGCCGCAGAATGTGCTTTTTAGCTCTGTGCCCTGCTCCGGGGGGTGAGAAGTGAGCCTCAGCCCAGGACCAAATCTAAGTCTTGTCCACCCCCACCTAGGAAGAAGCAATGGAATGCCTCCTGGACGGTGCTGGAGGGTGGCGTCCTGACATTCTTCAAGGACTCCAAGATCTCAGCTGCAGTTGGCCTGATGAGGCCCAGGCCCCCAGGGCAGGGACCATCCTATCTGGTCTTTATCTGATCTGGCTTGGGAAAGGCCAGGTCTGAGATAGTGGCACATGAGTGTCAAAGGAGGTGCGCCTTGGCAGAGAGGGAGCGATGACAGCAGATTCACCCCAGGACAAACAGTTCCAGCAGCCTTGGGGATGGGGAGCAGTCCTTGAGGTTGGACAGCTCCAGCCAGGAGGGCAGGGAGGCTGGGGCCTGGGAATTAAACACTGGGCCAAAAGACTCAGAATACAAGAACTATACCACCTCCAAGGATATGTCCTCCATCAAGAGGAACAAACAAATGTCCCATATACTGGGAGGGAGGGGATGAATGAAATAATCAGAGGTCTTCACAGCATGACAGCCAACCCCTGCCCTGTATGGTGATGGCTGTTCTGTAGTGGTAGATCACTTCCCTGTTCCAACCTTGGTCCTTCAGGAAACTGGCATAGTTGTAGCGAACCTTGAATATTAACACATTTTTAAAAATGCAGTAAAGATTACTGATCAGGAATGTTTTCAGTTTATTTCACCTTTTACTCATAGTTTTATGCACCTGTGTTTGGTCTGTCTTCTGTAAGTTAGGACACTTGAAACTGAATTATAAGAGACACTAAACATGCCTATATGGAAAGTGATGAAGAAGGCAAGTGTGCACATCTGAACAAACATGCTATGTATGAAGACAACGACCTTATCACGTAAATGTAAGGGCCTTTGATTGTGCCAGAGCCATGGCTGGAGCGGGGACAGGGCTCTGTCATCTTTCCTGAGGCTTTCTTTTGGGAGCACAGTAGGGCCCAGTTATAGACCTGAGGGCACATTGTACAACAGGGGAAACATATCCTTGCAATTATGGGGACAACCTGGCTTTCCTAACTTGTGGTGTAGAGGGAAGAAGACGTGACATCACTGGGGCTGCTGCAAAGTTAGATCGTGCAGAGGACAATTACAAACACATCTTTCTAGGGGTAATTTCAGCATTAGGTAACCTTTCTTCATTTCATGCCTATCTCAGGATATGCTTGCTTCTTATTCATGGAGACTTGATGAAATAGCCTAAGTATCTAAGTGTAGTTCTTTGGCTTCACAATAGAGTAAGAATAGCAGCTAGCATTCATGAATGCCTGCTGTGTGCTAGATGGTGTTCTAAGAACTTCACATGTATTAATTCCTTTAATCTTTGTATCCCTGTCATCCCCAAATTATGGATGGGAAACTAACGAACTGAGAGGTTGAGTAACCTGCTCAAGGTCACACAGCTGGTAATTGGCAGAGGTGGAATTTCGATCTAAGTACTTTGGCTTAGTTCCTGCTTCTTCAGTGTAACTAAGAAGATGACAATGAAAACACAAATAGATGGGCTGAGATCTGTTTGGAAAAAAATTGTCTGGACTTCTTGTTGATTATATTGGGGGAAAGAGGCCAAGTGGGGAAGCTGGGAGTGACTAGAGGAAGAAGTTACTGATGACAGCCTGGTTTCTAGGCAATCACACTTCTCCAAGGTAACATATTTAATATTTAATATTTTTAGCAGTTTGAATGGTGGCCCCTCCAAAAGATATGTCCATCTGGAAACTGTCAATGTAATCTTATTTGGCAAAAACGGTCTTTGTAGATGTAACTAAGTTATCTTGAGATGGGATCATCCTGGTTATATGAATGAGCCCTAATCTAATGACAAGTGTCCCAATAAATAGAGAAGACACAGAGAAGGCTATGCAAATATGGAGGTAGGTTTTGAGTTATGCAGCTACAAACAGAGGAATGCCAAGAATTTCTGGCAGCCACCAGAAGCTATTAGAAAGACATGGAATGAATTGTCCTCAGACCCTCCAGAAGGAATCAACCCTGATGACATCTTGATTTCAGACTTCTGGCCAACAGAACTATGAAAGAAAAATTTCAGTTGTGATTAGCCAACAAATTTGGGGTAATTTGTTACCGCAGCCCTTAGGAAACAAATACAATAATATTTAATTTAAAGGTAATATTAACACGACATTTTGTACCAAGGATTGGAGCCTGTTGGGGAAATAAATTTGGACAACATAAACTTTTATCAAAAATTTGGTTGAAATTTTTTGTGTGTAAGGGATTGTTTGTACCTTACGGCCCAGCCAGGGCTGCTACAGTTAAAGTACACCGAGTGGGAGCTTTGGAATCTCGAAGAAGTGAAAACTGGTAGGGAGTGTGAGGAGTAAGAGACCAACCCAAGGAAGCAGAGCCCCTGAAAGCAGCAGGCCCCAAACTAACAAATGGCTGCTTTGTGATTTTTCATGTACACTAGTTGGCTAGCATTGTTAATACAGGCATACCTCAGATGTATTACAAGTTCGATTCCAGATCACTGCAATAAAGAGAGTCCCACAAATTTTTTGGTTTCCCAGTATATATAAAAGGTATCTTTACACTATATTTTGTTAAGTGTGCAATAGCATTATATCTGAAAAAACAATGTACATACCTTATTTAAAAAATACTTTATTGCTAAAAATGCTAATGATCACCTGTCCCTTCAGTGAGTTGTAATCTTTTTGCTGGTGGAATGTCTTGCCTTGATGTTGACGGCTGCTGACTGATCAGAGTGGTGGTTGGTAAAGTTTCGGGTGGCTGTGGCAACAATATCTTAAAAGAAGGCAGCCATGAAGTTTGATGCATTGATTGCCTCTTCCTTTGGCAAAAGATTTCTCTGTAGCATACAATGCTGTTTGATAGCATTTTACCCACAGTAAATTGGAATCAGTCCTCAAACCTTGTCACTGCTTTGTCAGTTAAATTTGTGTAGTATTCTAAATCCTTTGCTGTTATTTCAACAATGTTCACAGCATTTTCACTAGGAATAGATTCCACCTCAAGAAACCACTTTCTTTGCTCATTCATAAGAAGTTACTCCTTATCTATTAGATTTTTATCATGAGATTGCACCAATTCAGTCACAACTTCAGGCTCCATTTCTAACTCTTGCTATTTCTACCATATCTGCAGTTACTTTCTCCACTGAAATCTTGATCCCCTGAAAATCATCCATGAGAGTAGGAATCAACTTCTTCCAAAATCCAGATGATGTTGACATTTTGACTTTCTGCCATGAATCATTGTTCTTAATGACATATAGAATGGTGAATCCTTTCCAGAAGGTTTTCAATTTTCTCTGCCCACATTCAGATTCATCAGAAGAATCACTCTCTATGGCAGCAATAGCCTTACAAAACGTATTTCTTAAGTAATAAGACTTGAAAATTGAAATTACTCCTTGATCCGTGGGCTGTAGAATGGATGTTGTTAGCGGGCATGAAAACAGCATTAATCTTTTTGTATATCTCCACCAGAGCTCTTGGGTGATCAAGTGCATTGTCAATGAGTAATAATATTTTTAAAGAAATCTTTTTTTACTGGTCAATAGGTCTCAACAGTGGGCTTAAAATATTCAGTAAACCATACTGCAAACAGTTGTGCTGTCATCCAGGCTTTGTTGTTCCTCTTATAGAGCACAGGCAGAGTAGATTAGTATAATTCTTAAGGGCCATAGGATTTTTGGAATGGTAAATGAGCATCAGCTTCAACATAAGTCACTATTAGGCTTCACAGTCAGCTTAACATAAGCACAGCCATGTTGAATACTCCCTCCACTGCCCTCCCACTCCCTCCCTTTCGCTCAAGGCCAGCGCATTCCAATAAGAATGTCTGGTACAAAACAAGATCTTGTAAGAATCAGAAAAACCACAAAGCTGTTAGTGCTCAGAATAGCTGCCCAACCTCTTCTCAGAACTTAGGCTCTTCCCCCTCACCCCCTCCTTCCCAAATTCAAACCCTATAAAGCCTCTGCTAGTACGTACAGGGACAGAATACTGATCTTTCAGTTTCCCCTCCAGGTTCACTGGAGTAAACTCCCTTGCGAAAAAACATTTGGCTTGGGGTCCTTAATTCTGTTTGTCTCACTGACCTAACAGTCACCAGCTTCATTAGCCCCTAGCAAGAGAGTCAGCTGTCCTTTGAAGTTTTGAAGCTAGACATTGAATTCTCTGTAGCTATGAAAATCCTAGATGACATTTTCTTCCAAAAGAATGCTGTCTCATCTACATTGAAAATCTGTTGTTTTGCATAGCCAGCTTTATCAATGATCTTACCCGGATCTTCTGGATGACTTTCTGCAGCTTCTGCATCAGCACTTGCTGCTTCACCTTGCACTTTTATGTTATGAAGATGGCTTCTTTCCTTAAACCTCGTAAATCAACCTTTGCTAGCCTCAAACTTTTCTTCTGCAGCTTTCTCACCTCTCTTAGCCTTCATAGAATTGAAGAGAGTAGGGCCTTGCTCTGGACTAGGCTTTGGTTTAAGAGAACATGTGGCTGGTTTGATCTACTATCCAGACCACTAAAACTTTCTCCATATGATCAATAGGCTTTCCCTTTCTAATCATTTATGTGTTTACTGGAGTGGCACTTTTAATTTCCTTCAAGAACTTTTCATTTGCATTCACAACTTGGCTGTTTGGTGCAAGAATCCTAGTTTTTGGCCTATCTTGACTTTCAACATACCCTCCTCACTAAACTTAATCACCAGCTTTTGATTTAAAGTGGGAGATGTGCACCTCTTCCTACTTGAACACTTAGAGGATATTGAAGGGTTATTAATTGGCCTAATTTCAATATTATTGTTTCTCGGGGAATAAGGAGGCCCAAGGACAGAGAGAGAGACAGTGAAATGGCTGGTCAGTGGTGTACACAGAACACACACAACATTCGTTAAGTCTGCTGTCTCATATGGGCATGGTTTATGGTGCCCCCAAACAATTACAATAGTAAGATCAAAGATCACTCATCAAAGATTACCATAACAGATATAAGAATAATGAAAAAGTTTGAAATATTGTAAGAATTAACAAAATGTGACACAGAGACACAAAGTGAGCACATGCTGTTGGAAAAATGGTGCCGACTTCCATTTGTAAAAAATGCAATATCTGCAAAGTGCAATAAAGCAAAGCCCAATAAAATGAGGTATGCCTATATAGCTTAAAGCTAATACGTTTCTCAGAATGAATTAAAAATTTACTCCCAAGAACAGGACCTGCATTATGGTGGTAGAAATGGTTTAAAATTTTCTGATTTCTACAGAGAAAAAATTCTATCTAAATGCAAGGAGTGCTTAGTATGATGGAGGTTGCAAAGACAAAGTAGGCTTGATGCTCATCATCTTCTCAATGCATTTGTTACTGCATTGATATGAATGCCTTTTTGTTGGAATTGATCTTTTAGTTCTCACTCAGCATAGTTACTCTAATTTATTTTTCAAATGAGAAATATGCAAATGGTCTTTTGGAAATGTGAAAAGATCAGAGCATTGTTCTGTGATGGCAAGAGGCGGCAGTGCAAATCATAATAGCCAAGCAGAGGTTGGTGGCGTAACTAAAATCCCAAGAACACACTGTTTTCCCCATTTTATTCTACAGTAAGTTCCCTTCCTCCCATCCCAATGTTTTTCCACTATGCTTTTCCTGTCTTTCACTTTACAATGAGCAATTTTTAAGAAAGAAAATTAAAATGTGATAAATGCAAAACATTCCTTGTGTCTGTAACTTTCAAGGTTACCTCTCTTGGCGTCATGCTTCTGTGGTTGTTTTCTTAATGCCCTGCGCTGGTACTTCTAAGGGTTTTAATTGAAATATGCAATTATTGATATATTTTCTTCACAAGGACATGTAAAAGTAATAGATTGTGTTGGTAGATCCAAAATTATTATTATAATTATTATTACAGCAAGTCAAGATTCTAATTAAAGCCTTCCTTTCAACTTAGAACCTTAATTGCCTTTTCTCATTCATATCACTTTGTTACAAAACTGTAAAAGTGATAGAAAAACAAGTTCTATCAATTGAACCTTCAGGTTTTAAAAATGTTAAATTGTTCTTTTGACATTACTGGATAGCAGATTAGGAGAACATTTTCAAATTCTAGGTGGGAAACAAGCATAAATTAAAAAAAAAAAAAAGTAATGTGTTTAGCAAGAAGCCGAGAAGAGTGGAAAGGAAAAATTGGTTTTCTTCTAAATTTTGTACGCTCTTTTGACTTGATCCCTAGTTTTGACAATGGCTACACTTATAAGAGCTAGTTTTTATGGAATGCTATTATAAATCACACTCTGGGCTAAACTCATTTGTATGGATTCACTCCTTTAATTCTACCAATGACTATGAGGTGGATAGCACTATTGTCATCTCTATTTTAAAGGTGAAGAATCATTGACATATTATCTCATGCCAGTCAGACTGGCCAGTATGAAAAATACAGAGAATAACAAATGCTGTTGAGGATGCAGAGAAAGGGAAGCCCTGCTACACTGTTGGTGGGACTGTAAACTAGTGCAGCTGGTATGGAAAGCAGTGTGGAGGTTCCTCAGACAACCACTGATAGAACTGCCATACGATCCAGCAATCCTACTGCTGGGTATGTACTCAAAGTAATAGAAATCATCATGTTGAAGGGATGCCTGCATTCCCATGTTTATTGCAGCTGTATTTACAATAGCCAAGAGTTGGAACCAAACTAACAGTCCATCAACGGATGACTGGATAAGGAAAATGTGTGTATTAGTCCGTTTTGTGTTGCTATAACAGAAATACTCAAAACCGGTAATTTATAAAGAACAGAGGTTTTTTTGGCTTATGATTCTGGGACAGCTGTATCTGGCACAGGTCTCAGGCTGCTTCTACTTATGGTAGAAAGTGGAAGGCAGCTGGTGGCAGGTACAAGCAGCTCACATGGTGAGAGGAAGCAAGAGAGAGTAGAGTGGAGGTGCCAGTGTCTTCTTAAACAACCAGCTCTTGTGGGAACTAACAGAGTGAGATCTCACTCATTAATCCCCCCTCCCCTGGGGAGAACATTAATCCATTCATGGAGGGATCTGCCCCCATGACTCAATCAATTTCCCAAACTGCCATATTGGGGATCAAATTTCCACATGAGTTTTGGAAGGGACAACACATCCAAACTATCAATGTGGTATATATTCACAATGGAATACTATTCTGCCATAAAAAAGAATGACATTCTCCCATTTGCAGCAACATGGATGAACTCAGAGAAAATTATGTTAAATGAAATAAGCCAGGCACAGAAAGAGAAGTACTGCATGTACCTCATTCATAAGTGGAAGCTGGAAAAAAACCAAAAACCAAAAAAAAAAAAAAAAAAAAAAAAAAGAAAGAAGGAAAAAAAGAAAGAAAGGTGCAACAACCACAATAACTCCTTGAACTTTCAAAAAGAGAGAATGGAACTGAGGCCACCAGGTGTGGGAAAGAGGGAAAGGCAGGGGAGGTTAGGGAGAAATTGGTAAAGGGCCACAAAAAATGTTTACATTGCGTAATGATAAAATAATTTAAAAAAAAACCCTACACATCTTAAAAAAAAAAAAAGATGAAGAATCAGAAACACAGAAAGGTTAGGTATTTTTTCCAATGTCACAAAGCTAGAAAGTAGCTGAGCAGGAACAGTGCTTCAAGCTCTTAGCCATTATGTTTAACTATCTCCTGTACATGATCAAAATCAGTCCTGAGGTTGAGCCAATGTGTGATGTTGTCAGCAAACTCAGGTCTGGCTTCCCACCCCCTCCAGAAGGAAAGAAAAAAAGACTCAGAAGTCAAATGGTTGGTGTTTAGAAAAGCAGATGTATTCAGCTGAAGGAGATGGTAGGCTATCCCATCTCAAAGACTTAGATTCACTAAGGGATTTTTAAAGTGGGGGTTGAGGGAATGGGACAAACGGAACATGGGAAGTGAAAAGCAGGAGAGGAGAGAAGGGGGTGTGAGCTATGAGGGGTCTATTAGGTACAAGGTCTTACCAAGGCCTCGTCTGTTTCTGTTCTCATCTTTGCTGTTATGTCAGGACCCTGAAATATTTTGATTTGCTCCAGAGTAGAATCAACCCTTCTGCAAAGTCTTTTGTGTAGTGTTGCTTTGCAGAGCTCTGGTTGACTTGGCTGGTACCCAAGGTTAGCTTCCATTTGGCCTTGATCACGTCTCAAAACTCTACAAGTCTCAAAGAAAGAACTGTTAACTTTTTTCCCCCACAATTTTCATTTTAAAAACATTTTGTTTGTTTATTTTGATAATTGGCCAGTACAGGGATCCAAACTAATGGCTTTGGTGTTGTAAGGCTGTGTTCTAATCAACTGAGCTAACTGGCCAGCCAGAACAGTTAGCTTTGCAAATTACTGATTACCTTCTCAGCCTTGTTTTCCTCTTTAGCAAGGAAGATAAGAAAGTCAGGGGGTGGGAAGAAAGAGTGGAGGGAAAAAAACCCCCTGTGCCTTTTACCCCCATACCACCCCCTCTCCCACAGGGAGTTTTAGGTCTCAACATGGCTTCAGTCCTGCTCATTCCAACAATGTGAAACCCAAAAGCACCACAGGAAACCAGCAACATTAAAATTTCACTATCCCAGTGTTTGTATTCACTGTAGTAGGACGTCTGCTCTCTCTGGCTCATGGATTCAGAGGAGAATAGCAAAGAGGAACGTGCTTCCTACAGAGGTAGAGGATTATCTAGGCTTGAGGTTGGAAAATGTTCTGTAAAGGGCCAGATAGTAGATATTATTGGCTCTTTGATCTCTCTTGCTAAACTCTGCCATTGTAGCATGAAAGCAGCCATAGAAAATATGTGAGCAAATGGGGATAGCTGTGCTCCCATAAAATTTTAATTACAAAAATAGATGGAGGCCTGGATTTGACACAAAAGCTGCAGTTTGATGACCCCTGGTCTGAAGTGTTATTTTTTTTTTTGTCCTCAAATTACAGTGAGGTCAACTCCCTTAGGAACCCATCAACTTTCTTCCAGTGAATAGATAACTGAGCATCCTGGGTGTCAGGGACTAATGTTGTCAATCCTAGTCTCCACCCCTGGTCAAGGCCATAGGTTCTTAACCTGTGGTCCATAGACTCCTAAGCAAGTTTTAGAGAGTCCATGAACTAGTTATAAAAGAAAAGATATTTTTCTTTTGTGTCTTTCTTGATATTTTGAAGACTCTGGAGGGAAATTGATCAAATTATGTCATTTCGGTAATTGTTTCAATACAAACAAGTATAAGGCAGCATGGGCTGTGACGGTAACCCGGTGAAGGTATTAGTCATCATTATCCCTAGGTTAGAACATCAGATGGTTGATAGGAATTAAAGAAAATCCCTTGAAACATGATCATGATTACGAACATTTCTATGTGCTCAAACTGGGTCTAGTTTAGGGTGGAAAACATAAAAACAAAAGTTTATGTATTTTTTGGCTTTTAAATCAGGTATACACTCAAATTCTGGTTTCTCTTCTTTCTAGCTATGTCAAGTTGTACAGACTATTTGCTCTTGCTGAGCCTCCGATTTCTCATGTATAAAATGGGATTGCAAAGATTGAGTTGAAATGTGTAAACCACTGAGCACAGCATCCCAATCAATGGAGCCCTTGTGAAACCTGATGAGACACAAGTGCTTGTGCTCCTGGTGTAGAAGGCTCTTGCCAGTGGAACCTGTGGGGGGACCTATCATCTGTTTCTCCTGAAACTCATCAGACAGTGGGATCTCTTGTGCAAGGAAGCTCATATAGAAAAGGCTTGAACCTGAAAAATTTTGGATTTTCTCTAAGACAAAGGATTATGCTAAGATAGTCTGTAAGACTGCTTCTGCTATTGCCAAGCAAACCCACCTTACATAATTAGAGAGGCCTTGGTGAATCCATATGTCCTAGGAATGGTTGAGTGGGTATATAATTTGGAATATAGAAGAAACTGAAGCAGAGTCTCTGCCAAAATATCGTCTTTACCCAAATTGTTGTTATTTCTGCTACTTTTCTGAAGTGGGTCATGTTGAAATCAGCAATTATCCCTTCAACATGCAAGTGAATGAAATTACTGACATATCTCAGTACAATCTGTTCTTGGGTTTTGTCCATTATGGCTAAGTTGGTAATTACTCATCCTTTGAAGCTTAATGTGGACCGAAAGAAAAGCGTCTTTGAAGGGCTGGCTTTGTGCTCTGCCTAGACAGCCCCTGTGCTGACTTTAGTGTGTTCAGGTCTGTTTCATGTGCTGCCAGTTGCTCAAGGCAGGGCCCAGGGCTCATGGTCTTTGTATCTCAGTGTTTAGGTCATAGTAATGATACTAATAGCTTACAGTGCATTACCATGTGCCTGCAGTGTATGTGTTTTGTCTCATTTTGTCCTCATGCCACCCAATTTACAGATGAAAGAACAGAAGCCAGAATGGCTAAGTAACTTGCCAAAGTCACATACCGAGAAAGTGGTAAACCAGGGAGAACTTGAGAAGTCTGACTGCAGAGTCCACAGAAACCATAGCACTACATTTCACTATACTGTCTCAGATAGTTTGTTTGTTAATGTTTGTTAGATTCATCCTAACATTACTCAGCATAGTCAAATTTATAAAGAGATCTGACCTTGAGGGAATAAGTGTATATTTAAAGTCTTAGATTGTTAAATGTTACTTCAGTACATAGAATAAAAAAAGATGATAGCCTTGGTTTCTAAAAATCATGATAATTTTTCTTTGCATATTAACAAAAATTTTTCACGTGCTCTCCACTGGCCTCTCAGACTACAAAGTCTCTTTGGTTACACAGATGTAATGGCTGTGTTTTAGCTGTGTTTTAATGATAAAATCTTGACTTACTATACACTTTCTCAAAAAGAACAATACCTTTCTAGATATATGATCAAGGTCAAGAAGATTTTTTTGAATTGCTGACATTAGCTGTGAGGATTTGAACCCTAAACTGTTATCCTTGATATAAGCTGCTTTTACTCCAAAGGGTCTAGTCTTCAAACTTGCTTAGGTTAAGACATGGCTGCTGTTCAGGCAAGGGCTTAACATAGGGCAGAAGTTTCTTGAAGTTCTTTATAAAAGCTCTGACAACTGAATATTAAAAGAATATTTATGCAAAAAAAAAAAAAAAAAGGACTATAAGGAAACTCCATTACTGGATGCTAAAGTCTGCTTTTTACTGAAAGACTAGCCCTGGGTGGTCAGAGAAAACATGTCCACAGTGGTCTATCATAATTATGCTGAAGGTAGGTGAGTATGATAGAGACTGAATGAAACCCACCAGCAAAGGCTAATTTCATCGGCCTGTATATGTAACAGCCTGAACAGAAGAGACTCCATTTTGTTAAGCCTTTGGCTTTAAAAACTTACTCTCCTGTAATCCAAACCACATAGCCTGCAGCTAATTGCCAGAACACAGTGATTCTCACTCTCACATTGTATGCAAATATTAGAGGGAAAATTAAACCAGATGGCCATTCTTTACTAGCTTACTAACCTGATATTATTTGAGAATAACAGCAACTGAACCCATGGAGAATGAAGTATGATGCTGGTCAACTCCCATGTGGGAAGTTCCTTGACAATTATCTGAAACACTCAAGCATGTTTGCAGTCCCCACTTGGTCACTATGAATCAACTTTCCACCACAGATCCCTATAAAACCTCTCCCTTTGCCAAACCTGGGAGAGGCAGAGATGGTCTTTGAGACATAAGTCCACCATTTCCCCAGGCTGCCAGCTTCCTGATTAAAGGCTGCTTTTCCTCACACCAACACTTGTCTCTCAATTATTGGCTACTGAGCAGTGAGCAAACAGACTTTTGGGGGTCTTGGTAACATACCTAGTACTGCTTAGCATATTAAAAAATGGAAGGCATGTATGCCAAAGAACATTTTTATTTTCTGTCAAAAAGTAAAATTTTCAAGATTTAAAATCAGATAAATTTATTTTAAAATAGTTTATTAGAAGAAGAATATAGAGAATATTTGTCATTGGTTTTGGCATCTCAGAATATGTTCCCCCTTCCTAGTGTAGGGGTCAAAGGAAAACTTTTTCACCCTAAAGCTTCACTAATAAAAATCACTGACAAATTTAGAACAATATGAAGAAAACGTGTAACAAATTTTATTATTTAACATACTGGGAAAAGGCAACGCACAAAGGAATCACAATGGAGTAGTGTCCCAAATGTCGCAAATTCCAATGGGGATACAGAAGCTTTTATACTAGCATTCATAAGAGAGAGAAGGTGGGGGGAAGTACAAGCCCCAGAACGATGGCCTGAGACCAGGCTTCTCTGATGTTCTGGGAAGAGGTGGTGTTGTAGGTGAAAGAAGGAAGTCAGAAGTTAAAGTTAAGTCAAGACATCCTGTATGCAAATGAAAATAATTTAGGTAATCTCATAGTTGCGTTCAGAAAGAATAACAGTAGCCAAAGGAAGAGTGCCTCAGAGGAAGCCTGACGGTTTGCATTTATAGATGTAAATTTTTTTCCACAAGGAGACAGCCTTCTGGTTTTTCCAGTCTTTCTGAATTAGCCATCTTGAACTATGTCAAAGAAATATATATTGGGGTTGAAATATTTTGCTTTTGCATACCATAACACTCCCTTTCTTATTTCTACAAGCCAGCTGTATCAATGTTCTCTCCAGTTCTGTGAGTCTCCCCAAATCTTGCAGTATAATCCTCTTCTTATTTATTTTATCTAAAGTTGGTTTCTGGTTTTTGCCACTAAGGTACATCCATTAAATTACTTTACTTACATTAAATTACTTTAAACGTAAATGGATTAAATTCTCCAACAAAAAGAGAGTAACTAAATGGATAAAAAATGAGATCCAACTGTATGCTGTCTATAAGGATTCAGTTTAGCATTAAGGATACACATATGCTGAAAGTAAAGGGATGGAAAAAGATATTCCATGCAAATGGAAACCAAAAGAGAGCAGGTAATGGCTGTACTTGTATTAGACAAAATAGACATTAGGTAAAAAAACTGTCAAAAGAGACAAAATGGCCATTATGTAATGATAAGGGGTTGATTCATGAAGAGGATATAACAATTGTAAATATATATGTACCCAACATCACAGCACCTAAATATATGAATCAAATATTAACAAAACTGAGGGGAGAACTAGGCAACAATACAGTGATAGTAGGGGACTTCAATGCTCCACTTTCAACAATGGATAGATCATCCACACAGAAAATCAATAAGAAAATAGCAGACTTGAACAACACTATAGGCCAAATGAACCTAATAGATGTGTACAAAACAGTTCCTCTAACAGCAGCAGAATACACACTCTTTTCAAGAAGCACTCTCCAGGACAGATCATATGTTAGGCAAGAAGTCTTAGCAAATATAAGTCTTAGCAAATATAAGGATATTGAAATCATATCAAATACCTTCCAACCACAATGGTATGATGCTAGAACTCAATGACAGGAGGGAAATTGGAAAATTCACAAATATGTGGAAATTAAGCAACACATACTTGAACAGCCAAAGGGTCAAAGAAGAAATCAAAAGGGAATTTTTAAAAAAACATTAAACAAAAATTGGACATACAACATATCCAAATTTATGGGAGGCAGCAAAAGCAGTTTTAAGAAGGAAGTTTATAGTGATAAATGCCTATATAAAGGAAAAAGAAGTATATCAACCTAAGTTTACATCTTAAAGAACTAGGAAAAAAAAAAAAAAAACCAAAAAAATCCCGAAAACCTAAGCTCAAAGCTAGCAGAAGGAAAGAAGAAAGATTACAGCAGAAATAAAGAAGCAGAGGCTAGAAAAAAGATAGGAGAGATAAAAAAACTGAGTTACATTATTGAAAAAGATAAAATTGTCAAACCTTTATCTAAATTAAGTAAGAAAAAAGAGAAAAGACTCAAATAAATAAAATTATAAATGAAAAAGGAGATAGTACAAGTAATATCATAGATATACAAAGGATCATAAGAGACTCCTATGAACAATTACACACCAACAAATTGGATAACCTATAAGATACAGATAAATTCCCAGAAACATACAACCTACCAAGAGTGAATCATGAAGAAATAGAAAATCTGAACAGACAAATAATGACTAAGGAGATTATATCAGTAATCAAAAACCTCCCAATGAAGAAAAGCCTAGGAACAGACAGCTTCTCTGGTCAATTCTACCAAAAATTTAAAGAAGAATTAGTACAAATCCTTCTCAAACACTTTCAAAAAATTGAAGGGAAGAAACATTTTCAAACTCATTTTTCAAGGCCAACATTACTCTGATAACAAAACCAGGTAAGGGCTCTACAAGAAAAGGAAGTTACAGACAAATATTTCTGATGAATATAGATGCAAAAATCCTCAACCAAATACTAATGAACCAAATCTAACAGCGCATTAAAAGGATCATTCATCATGATCTAGTGAGATTTATCCTTGGGATGCAAGAATGGATCAGAATAAAGGATAAATATCATATAATCATCTTAATATACACAGAAAAACACCTGACAAAGTTAAACAACTTTTGTTTATGACAAAAACTCTAAAAAAATTAGGTATAGAAGGAATGCATCTCAACATAATAAGATGCATAAATTTATAAATTTAACCAAGAAGGTAAAAGTCATGTATGACAAGCTCACAGTTAATATCATACTCTGCTGCCACCTGCTAGGACAAGGTGCTTCCATGGCCATATTGAGACATTTTGGGTCCCAAGTTTTCATTCAACAGAAAGTTACTGAATTCTAGTTGTGAATCCAGCACTCTTCTTGCTGCTGAGATTACATAAGAGAACAAAAATAGACAAAAATTCTATTCTTTATACTAAATTTTCTTGATTAATAAATATTGCCAGATTCATATTACCTCATTCGTTTCCTACATCCAGTTATGTTTCTCACAACAAATCACCATAAAGTGGTGGCTTAAAAGAACAGAAATTTACTCCCTTACAGTTCTGGAGACCAAAATCAAGGACCGAAATCAAGGTGCTGGCAGGGCTGGTTCCTTCTGGAGGTTCTGAGGGAGAATTCACTCCACGTCTCTATCCCAGCTTCTGGAGGCTGCCAGTGAGTCAAGTTCAGCGGCTTGTTGATGCATCACTCCAATCTCCACCTCCATGTCACCCTCTCCTCTGTGTGTCTTCTCTTATAACGACATTTGTCATTGGATTCAGGGTTCACCCTAATCCAGGATGATCTCATCTCAAGATCCTTAACTTAGTTACATCTGCAAAAACCATTTTCCCAAATACAGTTAAATTGGCAGGTTCAAAGGGAACGTATCTTTTGGGGGTCCACCTTTAAACCCACTACACACTTGTATAACTTATATTCTAACATATATTTTGGGGAGAAGACATAATAAACAAACAATAGGGAAAGCGGACAGTGTATTGCAAGGTGGTATACTGCTCTGGAGAAAAATAAAGCAAGGAAGGGACTAAGAGAATGTAGGGATGGGGAGGAGATTGAAATTTTAAATAGGGTGGTCAGAGAAGGCCTCATGAAAAAGGTGATATGTGAGCAAAGCCCTGAGTATGAGGGGGGCAGGAAATGCAGATACCCATCTGACACCAATGCCAGCTCTCTTCTCTTCCTACCTGTACATAAAGCAATATCACCAAAAGCAGACATTTCCTGGGCACACACTAGGTGCCAAGCACTTCATGTATATTATTTCTTTTCATTCTCAATGTTATGTCTATATATACATAGACTTATATATATCTATCTATATATAAAGCATATGTGTATATATATACACATATATGCATTTTTTGAGTGGGTTTTATTTTTTATTTTATTTTTATTGAAGCATAATTGATTATACATATTTGTAGAGTACAGAGTTGAATATCAATACCTGGGTACAATGTGTGATGAACAAATCGGGATAATTAGCATGTTCATTGTTACGAAATGTGATTATTCCTTGTGTTCATTAATGAATTTCTTTCTAACTCTCCCACTTTCCATCTCTACTAACCATGGTTCTGTTCTATCCTTCTGAAAGTTCAATGTGTATAAGTCAATATATTTTTAAAAACGTTAACGCTATACTTTTATTTTTTATTTATATATTTTTTGGCGGCTGGCTGGTTTGAGGATCCAAATGCTTGACCTTGGTGTTACAAGGCTGTGCTCTAACCAACTGAACTAACCAGCCAGCCCCAAGTCAATATTGTTAAAGTTACTATTTTTACTGGTGAAGACATTGAGGAGACAAAACATTAACGAACTCAGCCAAGATCCTATTGCTAATAAAGGGCAGAGCAAAGACTTAAATCCAGGAATTTCAGACTTTGGAGCTCATAGTGGACTTAACTGTTATGTTCTCTTGGTGATGGGCCTGTCTTGACTGAGCCCAGTAGTCCTCACATTGCTTCCCCTGCTTTCTTTCTAAATAATATATTCATTAAATCTCAGTAGTAGCTTACTGCCTTCTTGCAGGAAATAGAGCCTGTATCTAGAAGAGCAGAGGGAAAGGAAAGAGCTCATCTTCTGATCATTCTGGAAGGCTATATGGCCCTAAGCAGCAGAAGATAAGAATAATATGACAAATAGTAGTAATAGTAATAATAATAATAGTAATAATAATCATAATAGCTAGCGTTTACTGAGTCTTAAGTGCTCTTCATGTTATTTACGTGAGCCTGCTCCTGACATTTGCAGGGCCTGGGGCAGGAATACAAATAGAGGTGACAGGTTCAGAACACCCTATCCCCCAATGTGGCACCTTGGCATTTGAGGAAACAGTAGAAGCAGGAAGGTCACTCTTACCTTCTTCTTACCTTTCTCTCCTGAAACTAACCATAAAAGAATTATCTGGCCTTCTCTGAAAATAGATCATAAAACCCTCATTTCAGAGATGTCCTGCCCTATGTCTGGAGGAAAGGAATGTCACATAGAGACACAAAGAAGAATCTGAACAAACAGGCCTTGCTAATTTCCCCCTAAGTTTATTACCCCCTTTTGTCCAATCATACCCCCTTTTGTCCAATCATACTTCCACACGACTGTCCACTCTTCCTCAAACCTAAGCATAAAAACACACAGTTTGCCCTGTTTCTTTGGGTCTTCATTTGTGAAGCTTCCCACATCATGTAAAACTTAAATTAAATAAATTCATGTGCTTTTGTCGTGTTAATCTGTCTTTTGTTACAGGGTCCTCAGCCATGAATCTTGTGATGGGTGAGGAAAAGGTTTTACTTTTTCTCTGCTACAGAGGCCACATACCCTGTCTAAATATTTACAAATTATAAATCAAGCTAACAAAGTATTGAATGTTAATTAAATAAAACATTTTATCCTCCAATCTTAATGAATTAATCTTCAAAACAACCCAGGAGGCCATGTTTAAATTTCAAATCCTCAAATTTCTTCAAGTCCGGTGTAGGGATGTGGGGTTGCAGGGGAAGGTGGCCCAGGCCCACCCACCACTTTGGGTGGCACCACCAGGGGGTGCGCTGCCACACGTCCAAGCTCCCAGCACACGCTTGCCAAGAGCTGCTCCTTGGTCCTCACGTGGGTGCAGGAGACGTTCATACTGGCAGTGTGGTTGGCCCTCAGGAGGAAGAATACAGCCGTGAGGCTTGTATAGGCTCTGGTTGTGATGACAGAACAGTATTTCCCATTTTAATTCACATCATGTTACAAAGATGTCAATTTCAAATTTTGAGACCATTATTTCAGTGTTTATCGTGGATGCACTTCTTAAATTACATGCAGTAAAGAGAATCTCTTTTCTATTACAAAAAATGAATTTTACCTTTGTAACTTGTAAATACATTCATAGTAGCCTGTTGGAAGTACTACAAATAGCAATCATGATAGGAGACAGACGCAATCTTACCATTTTATGGTTAAAATTCAAACTATAGGTTCACACATATCTTTTGCACTTAAAAAAAAATAATACTCACATAACAATCATAAATATGTACGCACCCAATGTTGGAGCAGCCAGATTTATATAACAAACTCTATTAGACCTAAAGAAGGAAATAGACACTAATACCATAATAGCAGGGGACCTGAACACCCCACTGTCAATATTAGACAGATCATCTAGGCAAAGAATCAGTAGAGAAACACAAGATCTAAACAATACTCTAGACCAATTGGAATTGGCAGATATCTACAGAACATTCCACCCAACAACCTCAGAATATTCATTCTTCTCATCAGCACATGGATCATTCTCCAGGATAGATCACATATTAGGTTACAAATCAAGTCTCAATAAATTCAAAAAATATGGAATTATCCCATGTATCTTCTCAGACCACAATGGATTAAAACTAGAAATTAATAAAAATGAAACTCTGGAAACTATACAAACACATGGAAATTAAACAGCATTCTACTTAATGACATATGGGTCCAAGAAGAAATCAAGCAGGAAATCAAAAAATTTATTGAAACTAATGAAAACAATGATACATCATACCAAATCCTGTGGGATACTGCAAAAGCAGTACTGAGGGGGAAATTTATTGCATTAAACGCTCACTTCAGAAGAATGGAAAGATGGCAAGTGAACAACCTAACACTTCACCTTAAAGAATTAGAAAAACAAGAACAATCCAAACCTAAAGTTAGCAGACGGAAAGAAATCATTAAGATCAGAGCAGAACTGAATGAAATTGAAAACCAAAAACAATTCAAAAGATCAACGAATCAAAAAGTTGGTTTTTTGAAAAGATAAATAAAATTGACAAACCATTAGCATGGCTAACAAAAAAAAGAAGAGAGAAGACTCAAATAACCAAAATTAGAAATGAAAAAGGCGATATTACAACTGATTCATCTGAAATACAAGGAATCATTCGAGACTACTATAAACAACTATACGCCAACAAATTTGAAAATCTGGAGGAAATGGATAAATTTCTGGACACACACAAGCTCCCAAAACTGAACCATAAAGACGTAGAAAATTTGAACAGACCAATAACAGTAAAGGAGATTGAAGCTGTTATCAGAAGGCTCCCAACAAAGAAAAGCCCAGGACCAGATGCATTCACAGCAGAATTTTACCAAACATTCAAAGAGGAATTGACACTGATTCTTTACAAACTATGCCAAAAGATTGAAACGGATGCAAATCTCCCAAACTCATTCTATGAAGCAAACATCATCCTGATACCAAAACCAGGTAAAGATATAACCAAAAAAGAAAACTACAGGCCGATATCCTTGATGAATATAGATGCAAAAATCCTCACTAAAATACTAGCAAACAGAATACAGCAACACATATGTAAAATTATTCCCCACGATCAAGTGGGATTCATCCCAGGGATGCAAGGTTGGTTCAACATACGCAAATCAATAAATGTGATACACCATATTAATAAACTCAAACACAAGGACCATATGATCATCTCTATAGATGCTGAAAAAGCATTTGATAAAGTTCAGCACTCATTCGTGGCAAAGACACGCTATAAGTTATGTATAGAGGGAAAGTATCTCAACATAATTAAAGCCATATATGCCAAACCCACAGCCAATATCATCCTGAATGGGGAAAAGCTGAAAGCTTTTCCTTTAAGAACAGGAACTAGACAAGGATGCCCACTCTCACCACTCCTATTCAACATAGTGTTGGAAGTATTAGCCAGAGCAATCAGAGAAGCGAAGGAAATAAAGGGCATCCAGATTGGAAAAGATGAAGTCAAACTGTCCCTGTTTGCAGATGACATGATCCTATATATCGAGCAGCCTAAAACCTCTACAAAAAAACTCTTGGAATTGATCAATGACTTCAGCACAGTGGCGGGATACAAAATCAACACACAAAAATCAGTAGCATTTCTTTTCTCCAATAATGAACATGCAGAACGAGAAATCAAGAAAGCCTGCCCATTTACAATAGCCACCAAAAAAATAAAATACTTAGGAATTGAGTTAACCAAGGAGGTGAAAAATCTCTGTCATGAGAACTACAAACCACTGCTGAGAGAAATTAGAGAGGATACAAGAAGATGGAAAGATATCCCATGCTCTTGGATCGGAAGAATCAACATAGTGAAAATGTCCATACTACCCAAAGTGATATACAAATTCAATGCAATCCCCATCCAAATTCCAAAGACATTTTTCTCAGAAATGGAAAAAACTATCCAGACATTTATATGGAACAATAAAAGACCACGCATAGCCAAAGCAATGCTGAGCAAAAAAAAATAAAGCTGGAGGCATAACACTACCGGACTTTAAGCTATACTACAAAGCTATAATAACCAAAACAGTTTGGTACTGGCATAAAAACAAACACACTGATCAATGGAATAGAATAGAGAATCCAGAAATCAACCCACACACTTACTGCCATCTGATCTTTGACAAAGGCACCAAGCCTATTCACTTGGGAAGGGACTGCCTCTTCAGCAAATGGTGCTGGGAGAACTGGATATCCATATGCAGGAGAATGAAACTAGATCCATACCTCTCACCGTATACTAAAATCAACTCAAAATGGATTAAGGATTTAAATATACACCCTGAAACAATAAAACTTCTTAAAGGAAACATAGGAGAAACACTTCAGGAAATAGGACTGGACACAGCCTTCATGAATACGACCCCAAAAGCATGGGCAACCAAAGGAAAAATAAACAAATGGGATTATATCAAACTAAAAAGCTTCTGCACAGCAAAAGAAACAATTAAAAGAGTTAAAAGACAACCAACAGAGTGGGAGAAAATATTTGCAAAATATACATCTGACAAAGGATTAATATCCAGAATATACAAGGAACTCAAACAACTTTACAAGAAGAAAACAAGCAACCCAATTAAAAACTGGGCAAAAGAGCTAAGTAGGCATTTCTCTAAGGAAGATATACAAATGGCCAACAGACATATGAAAAAATGCTCAACATCACTCAGCATCCGGGAAATGCAAATCAAAACCACACTGAGATACCATCTAACCCCAGTTAGGATGGCTAAAATCCAAAAGACTCTGAACGATAAATGCTGGCGAGGTTGCGGAGAAAAAGGAACTCTCATACATTGTTGGTGGGACTGCAAAATGGTGCAGCCTCTATGGAAAATGGTATGGAGGTTCCTCAAACAATTACAGATAGATCTACCATACGACCCAGCTATCCCACTGTTGGGAATATACCCAGAGGAATGGAAATCATCAAGTCGAAGGTATACCTGTTCCCCAATGTTCATCGCAGCACTCTTTACAATAGCCAAGAGTTGGAACCAGCCCAAATGTCCATCATCAGATGAGTGGATACGGAAAATGTGGTAGTGGTACATCTACACAATGGAATACTACTCAGCTATAAAAATGAATGAAATACTGCCATTTGCAACAACATGGATGAACCTTGAGAGAATTATATTAAGTGAAACAAGTCATGGACAGAAAGAGAAATACCACATGTTCTCACTTATTGGTGGGAGCTAAAAATTAATAAATAAATACACACACACACACACACACACACACACACACACACAAAACCGGGGGGGGGGAGAAGATATAACAACCACAATTACTTGAAGTTGATACGACAAGCAAACAGAAAGGACATTGTTGGGGGGGAGGGGGGAGTGAGAAGGGAGGGAGGTTTTGGTGATGGGCAGCAATAATCAGCCACAATGTATATCGACAAAATAAAATTAAAAAATAAAAATAAAAATAAATGATCACTTGCTATTGGTGGGAAAAAGATTATGACCCACTGAAGGATCAGATGATCAGTAGGATTTCTTAGCAATAAAATATTTTTTAAATTAAGAAAAAATATTACTCTAATAAACCCAAAGCAACTGATTCAGTTCGGGTAGTGTGAGCTAAATTCTAAATTAGAAGAGTGGCTAAATTAGCAAAATTTTCCACATGTGCAGCGAGAGGTGCAGGATATGCTACCCCACAATATGGCACTTTGGAAATAGAGGAAACAGGAAAGCCACTGTCACCTTCTCCTCGCCCTCCTTCCCTGAAGCAGACCATAAAACCTAGGAAGGCCACTCTCTATCTCTCTTCTCCCCTGAAGACCTTCATGTGACAGGTGTCCTGCCCTATACCTGGATGGAGGAAATGTCACGCAGGACGCCAAGGGGAATCTGAACAAACAAACCTTGCTAAGTCGCCCTCCCCCTGAGTCTATTACCATTAGACCATACCTTTCATCCTTTTGTCATATTTTTGCACGACTGTCCATAAAAACACCCAGATTTCCCTGTTTCTGGGGATTTCTATTTCCTTATGAAGGCTTCTGTGTTATGTGAGACGTACTGTGTAAATCTGCTGGCTTTTCTTTTATTAATCAGCCTTTTGTCACAGTGGCTTCAGCCATCAACTTTGGGATGGGTGAGGAAAGGATATTATTTCTTCTCCCCTACAGCAGGTCACTGTTATCTTCAAAGCAGAGTCAGAAGCTGGGACGAAATTTAACTCTGGGGAGCAGGGTGCCCCTGCAGCTCCTGCCTGGAGCTGGGCAGGTGCGTCGGTGGCGTTTGCCACTGCTCAGAGCGCAGCTGCCCTGTGAAAGGCAGGGCTTGCAGGATAGCACCGCCAGCAGACGGCTGGAAAGAACTGTGTGCAAGAGTGTAACACGTTTGGCAAATTTTTGTAGTTTCATTATCAACAGAACCAGGGTTTCTCATATTATCATTAAAGTGCCACTGCATATTCTTTTCATTCCGGGCAGCAGATCCCGGCTGTTGGTCTATCCGTGAGAAGAAAAATCTTTTCACGGGACCAGCGAAAGGAAAGGAAGAGAGAGACTGAGAAACGGAGCAGCATAGGGCTTTATCACCGAGAGAAGGGTCACGCCAAAGAAGTGTGCAGGCATCAAGGGAGAAGTGCACGTGTCTAGACCTTGTCCTTTTCCGTCCCTGGGTGGAAGCCCCCAAAGCTGGTCCTCTCCTCTTTTTGTCCCTCCTCGTGTGCGGGTGAGAGGGTGCAGCGTTCCGATTGGTTGGGTGGTTATGGGGGATCCTGCATACTATGAGTCCATTAAGTGCCAGGTACAGAGGCGGGCAGTGCCAATCGGTGTGAATACTTATGACCAGCCTCCCTGGGGCGTGTCCGTATTCTGTCCTGCCTCAACTCTGTCTCAAGCGTTTAACTTAAGTGGCAAATCGTGTGTCACTACCGGTGAGCCAATGTGAGTCTATGCCTCAAGGAACTCGAGATCTTCTGAAGGGACAAATGGTGACCTCAGAAAAGATAAGTCCATGTCCTCCCAGAACCTCTGAGACCTTATTTGGAAAAAGGTTCTTTGCAGATGTAATTAAATTAAGGAGCTCAAGTTAAGAGCATCCTGGATTATTTACGTGGGTTGTAAATCCAATGACAAGTGTTATTATAAGAGACACACGGAGTAGAGACACAGGGAAGAGAAGTTGTCCATGTGAGGATGGAGGCAGATATTAGTGTTATACAGTCACAAACCAAGGAACGCCTGGAGTCATCAGAAGCTGGAAGAAGGAAGGAAGGATTTTCCCCTAGAAAATTGGAGGCAGTGTGGCCTTGCCAATACACTAATTTAGGACTTCTGGCCCCCAGAACTGTGAGAGAATACTTTTCTGTTGTTTTAATTCAACCAGCTTGTAGCAATTTGTTGCAGCAGCCCTAGGAAACTAATAGGAGGGATAAAGACAAGGAAACAAATAAGATACAGTCTGATAAATATTAATTATTTACATAGTAACTCTGCTCTGGGGAAACAGTTTTTTCCCTTCAAATCTCCAAAGTTCTCATAAAAAGTGGTAACACCATTTAATATAAGGCTACATTGGGGCATAGAAGTTTCTCAATTCAGTTTCTTAATTTAGGCTATAGTTTTGAGGGCTCTGGTACAGCAGGACCTGCCAGGAGATGTCCTACTGATTATTTTTGTCGTATTGAACCAGTGGACCTAGTACTGGCCCAAAACTCTCCATGTATTTTACCAAGAAATGTTTGTACCAAGCTTGCTGGTATAAAGAAAAGAAGGAAGGAAGGAAGAAAAGGAAAGAAAAGAAGAAAGAATGACTAGGGTAATATAAATTATAAATGAATATGTTTTTCATAAGCAGAAATTATAAAAGGAGGTCTTTTAGGTTAAATCCCAAATAAGTGTCATATTTCCATTTAAAAAAATTATCCACCTAATTTTTATTACACTTTCCAAACACTGTATCTTATAGACACTTGTTTTTAATGTGAAGATTGTAGTGTAAAAGAGGCAAAACATTTAGGTTACATATTTGGGGGCCTGTGAATTAAACTGACAACAGATTAACATGAACAAAGACATCTAAATATATTAATTTTTAATTTTACATTCATGGAGGCACCACAGAATGAAGTGAATACCCGAAAGGAGTGGTGAGACTTGAGAGCTTCTATGTCCTCTTAGTAGGGGAAAAGAAGAGGTGGGGAGCACTTGTGGAAGAACAAATGATGTCTTAGAAGGAGAGAGGACTTACCAAATACAAATGACTCTTTTTCAAGGATAAATGGGCCCTTAGGAGAATAGATGGGAGATATGATAGTTAGTGTCTGCCTGGGTGTGATGTTACTGCTCATCTCTATTGTCTATTAGAAAGGTAGAGCTGCTTCTAGGGAGGGGATTTATCACAACTGAGTTCTTTTGGGAGGCTCTGCATTTAGGCAGATAAGATATTTCAGGAACTCAGATGCCTTCAGCTCAAAATAATTCTTATGAGAAAGTGGTATATTTTGGGGTGACATCCTGATCTCCTTCATTAGTTTTTCTAATTTTAAAATATCCTACTGAAAACGTGACTAGCACACATGGAACCTGTAACCTGAAGACACCATGCAAAGAACTCACTTTTTAGTTCCCCTAATCCTCAATGTTTTAATCTCAGTCTTTGCCAAAATTCTTTTCTAATATGGAGCCACTTTATAGGAAGAAAAAAGAGTATTTGTAAGAATTGCCACAATGCCTCTTTCTTTTCCTTTCCTTCCTTCCTTCCTCCTTCTCCTCCTCCTCATTTTTCTCCTCCTTCTTCCCTCTTCCTCTTCTTCCTCCTTCTTCTTCCTCAAAGCCTTGCTTCAATTTATCTACAAACTTCCAGGCTTCTAGTCCTGGGCTGACCTTATATTTGATGATTTGGGGCTTTTTAAAAAGCTGGACAAAACAACAAAATTTTAAAAGGGAATTTCAGATTTGCTGAAATTCACTTTAAATTTGCTTAAATTTAAATGCAGTCTAGACCAAAAACATCCTTAACTTACTTCATCCTGATCTGTCATGTCCTTAAATTTATATGCACTGGCACATTATTGGATGATAAGCTCTTATTTGGGCCTCACGGATGTTAATCTGAAATGGTTAAAGAGCAAAGCCCTAGATGCTGCCCTGGCAGGTGTGTGAGGCTGCAGCATGGAAGGAACTTGGATTCAGCAACTTCTGTGCAGCAGGGACTCCTCAGGTCAGACCTAACCTGGAGGCTGCTGGCTTCTATGAGCCAAGGCAATGCAGATCCTTGTGATTTCTTTATCTCAAAGATTTGATGGATGGAAACATCCTCAGAAGACTGTGTATAACAGAAGTTCAGTGGTTCTTCATATTCTGAAAATTTTCAAAACCATCTTTCAAGCATTTTCCTAGCTCCCTGTCCTATAGGTTGGATCTGAAGAGCTTCTTTATGTTCAATATAGATAGGTACAGATACAGCTGTATTTTTTCCCCCTGTGCTAACCTTAGCATACTCATAATTATGGAGAGCAAGGTTACCTCTTTACCCATCTGAGAAACTATCTTGGTTTTAATTTACCTTTGAATATGAGATACCTCCTCTCGCCTTGCTGATGCCCTACCAGCTCTAAAAATCATGCCACATCTGTAGATAGGAGAGATAATGTAGCTTAGTTATGAGCAAGAGTGCAGGCTTTTGTGTCAGAAAGACAAATTATTTAAGGTCTCTAGGTCTGTGCTATCGAATACGTTAGGCACTAGCCACCTATGGCTATTGAGTCCTTGAACTGAATTGAGTGAATTGAGTGAATTGAGACATGCTCTAAGTATAAAATACAATGCTACATTTTAAAGACACAGCATAAAAAAATGTGAAATATCTCATTAATAGTTTTTTAAAAAATATTGATTTAATGTCAAAATGATATTTTGGATACATGAGGTTAAATAAAATGTGTATTAAATTAATTTCACCTGTTTCTTTTAATTTTTTAATGTGGCTACTAGAAAATTTAAAATTACCTCTTTGGTTCAGATTATATCTCTATTGGACAGCATCGTTCTAGATCTTAATTTGCTTATCCAATAAGTGGGGTTAATGATAGTAATTACCTTGTTCAGATGTACTAATGACAAGATCTGGAGCATAATGTTCAATAAATGATAATAATATATCATATAATACGGTTATAATTTTGCTTTGCATATTTATTTTCTAAGATAGAGAATTAGCGAATTATTTATGTGCTATAGGTGAAGGGTATACAATTATCAGCAATCCAGTCCACTCGAGTGTCTTAGCTTTTTAAGGACACTAGGCATGATGAAGTGCCGCAGAACAAAAACATTCCAGTTCAGTTCCTCAAAAGGATAAACATAGAGTTACTGTATGACCCAGCAAGTCTTCTGGTATATATCCAAGAGAAACAAAAACACAACAGATATCCACACAAAAATTGACAGCAGTGTTATTTATAATAGTTTAGGGGTGAAAAGGTAATACCTTTTCCTCACCCATCACAAAGGTCATGGCCAACATTCCTATAACAAAAAACAGATTAGCAGGAGAAAAGCTATTTATTTGTACAAAAATTTATTTAACAAAGTTTTACATGATATGGGGGTCTTCAGAAATGAAGACTCAAAGACCCAGAGAAAAGTGTGTTTTTACAAATCTGATGGAAAAAGTAGATAGCTGTGGAAAAACATGACTGGACAAAAAGGGTGTGATCTAATGGTAATAAACTGAGGGGGAAACCCAGCCAAGCCTGTGCGTTCAGAGACTTTTCTGTGTATCTTTAAGACATCTGCCTACCTCCAGGGATGAGGAAAGGTACTTATCACACGAGGACCTTTGGGGGGAAGTGAGGGGGTCAGAGATCTTCCTAGGTTTTATGGCTTGCTTTGGGGAAGAGGAGTTCTAGCTTCTATGACACTCCTTGGTGGGGAGGAATTCTGGTTTCTATGAAATGCCTTGGGGAGAAAGGGGAGTGAAAGAAAGAAGGATGGGAGAAGGTCAGAGAGAGTGAGGGCTTCCCAATTTCCTTCATTTCAAAGTATTCAGCATGCCAAGGTGCATACTTTGGGATATCATTTGCTGAGCCCCAACAATAGCTAAGTAACAGAAATAACCCAAATGTCTGAAGAGTGGATAAAGAAAATG
This sequence comes from Cynocephalus volans, assembly GCF_027409185.1. Taxonomy (NCBI): domain Eukaryota; kingdom Metazoa; phylum Chordata; class Mammalia; order Dermoptera; family Cynocephalidae; genus Cynocephalus; species Cynocephalus volans. The sequence continues at coordinate 83,681,027 of NC_084471.1, forward strand.
TGGTATATCCATACAATGGAACATTATTTGGCCATAAAAGGAAATGGAATATTGGTACATGCTACAGCATGAAGGAAACTTGCAAACGTCATGAGAATTGAAAGAAACCAGAGACAAGAGACCACATTTTGTATATCCTATTTACATGAAATTTCTAGAATAGGCAAATCTGTAGAGACAGAAAGTAGATTAGTGGTTGCCTAGGATTTGGGTGGTTGAAAGTAAATGGGGAATGACTACTAATTGGCATGGGGTTTCTTTTGGGGGTGATAAAAATGTTGTAGACTTAGTGATGATAGTCGCACAATTCTGTGAATATACAAAAAACCATTGCTTTGTTTAAATGGGTGAATTGTATGGCATGTGAATAATAATAAAGTTGTCATTAAAAAAAAGCTTCTACCACCTAACAGCTATTAGGATGGCTGCTATCAAAAACTAAACAAAACAGAAAATAACAAGCGTTGGCAAAGATGTGGATAAATTGGAATCCTGTGGACTTCTGGTGGGAATGTAAAATGGTGTAGCCACTACAGAAAACTATACAGTGGTTCCTCAAAAAATTAAAAGCAGAATTACCATATGATCCAGCAATTGCACTTCTGCATATATATCCAAAAGAATTGAAATCAGAATCTCAAAGAGATATTTGTAGACCTATTTTCATAGCAGATGGAAAGTAGAATGGTGGTTGCCCAAGACGGTGGGGGGAGAGAGTGGGGAGTTTTTGTTGATCATGGGTACAGAGTTTCAGTGCTGCAAGGTGAAAAGAGCTCTGTGAACAGATAATGGTGATGGTAGCAAAGCAATGTAATGCTACCTTTGTATACTTAAAATGCCACCGAACGTGCTAATGTCACTGAACTGTACCTTAAAAATGGTAAATTTTTTATCATATGTGTATTTTACCACAAATAAAATTTAAAAACCAGTTATTCAGAGTTTACAGTTGCATATTAAACTTAGAAAAATGAGAAACAGTAGAGAATTAACAGCCTAGAACTGGGAATTAGATGACCTGGGTTCTTGTTTTTGTCTTATGAGACCTGTGGCCACAAGCAAGTTATTCAAACACTTCTGAGCCTTCATTTCCTTATCAAGAGGACATAGTATTTCTAGCCACATCTATTTCACAGGGTTGTTGTTGGAACACTTGAAATAAATTTCATGCGACCACTGTGACTGTGAGGTACAGCGTCTTCAAACATAGAGTCATGGTGTAGATATGCATTTAAGGTATTGTTATTAGCTAAGGTGTCAATGAAACATGAGATTAGATCTGTGAATACTCTTAAAGGAAATCTCATTTATGAAAGTCCGGATTTACCAAAACTGTCTAATTTAGAGGACTATCATGTGCTATATAAGAGAATTCTCTGAAAAATATTTATGCTTAAAATAGTGACTCCCTGTGGGATATTATTTGCTTCAAAAAGTTTTGATTTACACATAATTTTCCCAAGAACAAAATATTTGTGATAGTGAGCTCAGTTATTAAAACATATGTATATACAGCCTTCTGTTTATGTTGATGTACATACATAGGCTAAGAAAACACACAAGTATTCACATAACCTTTCCTTACAGTCATTTCAGATGATACGCAACTCCACAATGTCTACCATTGTGACATTAAAGATTATTTAAGTATAATCTCTCTGGAAAATTGATAAATAGTCAATTGGGAGGCTTTTTTTATTCAACCCATCTGGAATAAGATATTAAGAGTATTTTGGAAGGTTCAGGGCTTGCTGTTTAAAGACAGAGAAATGTTTCATTCATCTCTTTACTTCTAGTACCTTGCATAGTGTTTGGTACATAATAGGGCTCAACAATGGGAGTGAACGTTTGAAGGTAACAGAAATTAGAGTATGGAAACAAAAGCGAACTCAAAAATAAACCGACCAAGCTGAGCCTGATGATAAGAAGACCCGTAATTGCATGTCCCCAAGAGAGCCGCCCCTCTTCGGAGCATGGGCTGCTTCTCCTCGCTGCTGCCTTTAACCTGGGCCTGGTTTCCTCCCCTTGCAGCCTGGAACTAGTCTCACTCAAGTTTTCAAACTGAATCTCAGGCCTTGTGGTCAAAGCCAAACAGACCTGTGGTCAGTCTAAAGCTATTCCTAAAAAGTTAGAAAAGCAATCTTCTCTACCCTCGCACAACATACTCATTCTACGACTTGAATTTTGTCATTTTTTTTCCTGCTGCAAACCACCATGTTTTAGAGACTGTGTCCTTACTCTTAAAGAAAATGCATAGTGGAAAATCCACTGCTTGATGATGTCCATTCTTCTGTTCCCTGTATTATCACGGACCTGACTGCATAGGCACCTACCTAGTCACGTGTCTGGTGTTCTTTAGACCTCATTAACAGTCTTCCTAGGAACCTCTACAATGAGCAGATTACCACTCTGTGTGCCATGGACTCTCATGGACAAACAAAATTCTGGTCCAGAACCTCACAAGAACTGGTGCTGAAGGTTTCAGAAAGAATGAGGAAGAATGATTTATCCATTTTATTTGTATGCCTCCGTGTTTTAAAAATCCCTAGTTTGTGTAAGAAATCTTTGGTTTCAAATGCAGCTGCCTTGCAGGCTCCAGTGGAAAAAGAAGTGAAAATATTTGCCAATAACAAGGAAACACATTGGAAGAGAAACTGAAATATCAATGCTCAGGTCCACTCAGCCTCAGACAAGAGCCATAGTCAACTTCAGGGCTGTGGGGTGTCTGTCGTCTGCTTTTCATCCTCTCTCATTTATTCAGGGAGGCACATTTCTTAACCTTCTTCACCATTGGGTTTCAGAACTCTAATCTACAAAGGCAGCTTTGCTAATTGTTACAAGCAAAGCATGGTGGAAAAGAAATGAGTTTTGTAAAGCAAAGGAGAAGAAGGAAGGGGAGAGAGAGGTGGCAGGATCCATGTGCTGTGATTTCCATTGACAGTGACTCACCCATCACCTCATTTGCACAAGAGTAGACTAAAATAATACCTTTAGATTACACAGTATATGTTATAAAAATGTTATATATCTTATCTCGTTTATGCTCATCTGAGTCCATAAGGCACTCTTCAAGTTTTTCTTTCAATTCCTGGTATTACCATGAAATTTATTATTCACAATATGGGACTTAATGGACCTAACATGGTTTAGTAACTTTAAGACCCCAATTCCAATCCAGTAAAGAAATGTTAGGACTTACCCTCTTCTCATCCCCTGAGCCAAGTTACAGATTGGCCATTTGGTTTTCAGCCCATGAGCACTTTGACCTCCTCTCTGCTCACTTCATGCTGACCATCGCTCTGCTCTAATGTTATATTTGTCCAATGATCTACAGTCTCTAGTCTTGTAACACATTCCATTGAGTCCCTCAGCAAAGTCCTCCTGCTTCCCTTCCTGGTCATAACCTTCCCATAGCACTCGTCCCCGTGATGCCTTTGTGACTGACCACCAGTCTGGTGCAGCCCCGGGTCCCTCCCTCCCTGGGCACTGCCCTCAAAAGCAGACCTCACTGGACGAGGTCTAGCACCTAGATCTCATTCCCTCTTCTGAGTTCATGTCTCCAAGGGCTGGAGGGAACAGTTCACACTGCAAGCCAGAGCAAAGAGACAAAAACATTGAAGTCAAGTATTTCCATCCTTACTCCATAGCATTCTGAACTAAAATTTTAATCTATTTCTCAGCCCAAAGTGTAGGTTAATAAAGTAGCAGAGAGACTCTACTTCTGCTTTGAAGTCATCCGTTTCTTTACGCTTCTGAGGCTAGGTTAAAAAATGCATTGTGGTGTCTGCCTTGCTCTTTCAGATCACTTTGTCTTGTGGGAAACCAACTGCCATGTTTTGGTGGCCCCACAGAGAAGTTCACATTGCAAGGAGCTGAAGACTAGAGTGAACAGCCATGTGAGTGAGCCACCTTGGAAGCTAACTCTCCAGCCCCAAGCAAGCCTTCAAATGAGTGAAGTCCCACACAATAGCTTGACTGCAAACTCATTAGATGCCTTAAACCAGAACCACCAGCTAAGCCAGATTTCTGACCTTCAGAAACTGTGTAAGATAGTAAATGTTGCTTTTTAAAAAATGGTTGCTAAGATGTATGGTAGTTTGTGGTCCGGCGATAGGTAACTAGTACAACAATTTTCTGCGGTAAATAGTTGTCTTCTTTTCGTCTTCTAAACACTGAGATTTTCCCATTGCTTCCCCACCATTGACATGAGCCATATAACAAAACATGAATAGTATTTGATAAAACTTTATCTTTCTACATTATTTTCTTCCCTCATTTACTTTAGATTTTATAGATCTTCATTTTGCTATTTCCTAATGTAACACTGCTCAGTGTATGTCTGATAATTTTTTTTACAAACTTAATTTTTTATTGAGACATTTTATTTATTTATTTATTTATTTATTCATTCATTCATTCATTCATTTATTTATTTTTCAGCACCTTGCCAGTATGGGGATCCAAACCGTTAACCTTGCTGTGGCAAGGCTGTGCTCTAACAAGACATTATATTCACATAAAAAATAGATCTTAAAAATTCAATTTAATGGAATTTGTAAATTAAAAACACTCATGTAAGTACAACCAAAAAACAAAATATAGAGCATTTATATATACCTGAAAAATTCCCTTATGCCAATTTTCAAGCAATTCTCCCTGACTGCATGTCCCAGAGAGAATCACTCTCTGATTTCTTTCGCTTAATATCAGTTTTAACTCTTCTTGGAAGTCATAAATAGTTACTCAGTATGTACACTCTTTGAATCTGTCTTGTTTAACTCAATGTAATGTTTCTGAGATTCCTCCACATTTGTGGTGTATTGATACTTTGCATCTTTCTGTTATTGAATAGTATTTTATTGTATGGAAGTACCATGATCTGTTTATCCATTCTCCTATTGATGGATACCTCAGCTGTTTCCAGTTTTGTACTATTATGAATAAGATTATTATGAACATTCTTGCACAAATCTTTTTGTGGACATAAGTTTTCATTTTTCTTAAGTAAATATCAGGGTTATAATTGTTGGGTCGTAGAGTAAACACACATTTAACTTTAAAAAACAGCCAATCATTTCCTTAAAGTGGTGGTACCATTTTAAATTTCTACCAGCAATATATGAGAGTTTCGTTGCTCCATATTATTGTCAACACTTGGGAATGCCAGTTTTTCTTTCTAAATTTTAGCCATTCTAGTGGGTATGAAATGGTAATTTGTTTTAATTGCAATTTCTCTAACAGAGAACTTTTTATTTAAACATAAGGAACTCATATCACTTCTATTTTGGATTTTCCATTTAAATCTTCTGCTCATTTGTTAACATTGTTCAGTTTTTATTGTTGATTTGTAGTTCATTGTACATAATGGATACAAGTCCTTCTTCAGATTTACATTTGAATATGTTTTCCCATTCTGTGGCCCTTCGTGGTGTCTTTTGAGGAGAAAAATTTAATTTTTATGAGGTCCAATTTATCATAGTTTGTACTTTTTTGTGTGTGGCTGGCCAGTATGGGGTTCTAAACTCTTGACCTTGTTGTCATCAACACTATATTCCAACCAAGTGAGCTGAGCAGCCAGCCTATAATTTGTACTTTTGAGTCTTACCCAAGAAAACTTTGTCTACTTCATGGTGGCGAAGATATCCTGTTATGTTTTCTTTTGAGAATTTTATGGTTCTGAAATTTCCCCTCACAATATTACTTTTCTTTTAAAACAACTTTACTGAGGTATAATTTATACGCCATGGAATTCATCTATTTGAAGTGTACAGTTCAATTACTTTAATAAAATTATGGGCTGTGTAACCATCACCATAGTCCTGTTTTGGTACGTTTCTGTCACTGCCGTCAAATCTCTCCTTCCCATTCCCTATCTCTAAGCAATTCCTAAGTGACTTCATGGTCTTTTGCATCTGCCTTCTTTCATTTAGCATAACATACTTAAAAAAATTGTGGTAAAATACACATAACAAAAAATTTACCATCTTAACCACATTTAACTGTAAATTTCAGTAGTGTTAAGTATATTCACATGGTTATGTGACCAATCTCCACAACTTTTTTTATCTTGCAAAACTAAAACTCCAAACCCATTAAATAAACTATTCTCCCCTTCTCCCTACCTCCTGACAACCACCATTCTACTTTCTGTCTTTATGAGTTTCCTTACTCTAGGTACTCCACATAAGGGGAATCATACAGCATTTGTCTTGTTTGTGACAGCTTATTTTACTTAGCATAATGCTCTCAAAGTTCATCCATGCTGTAGAATGTGTCAGAATTTCCTTCCTTTTTTAAGGCTGAATAATATTTCAATGTATATGCATACCACATTTTGTTTATTCATTTATCCATCAGTGGACACTTTGGGTACTTCAGAATTTTAGATTTTTAAAAAACATTGGGGGACTGTCAGAGGATTTTCAAGCAAGAATATTAATAATTAGTGATTATTAATGATTAATAATTAAAATTAAAACTCTTGCTTTTGCCAAATAAGGATATTAAATGATGTCTGTGACTTAGACTTAAGTAGCCTAGCTCAACAATTTGAACTCAGTAACAGTCATCTTTGCTGGCAGTCAGACACTAGCTTTGAGCCCTAGTTTAGATTTAAGGTTTCAGCCCAGTTCTTGAGTCTCTCCCCATGACTTCATGTGGCTGGGCAGACACTTGTCCTTTTCTCATGGACTGCATCCTCCCTTGGTCAGCTGCCTGTGCTGGGTCTGGCATTTCTCATGTCACCTCCTCAGTGGCTGGGACCCTATTTTCTCCTGAGACACGTTGCTTGTTGCTGCTTGTTCATGTGAAAGTCCAACCATCATCTGTTCTTGCTGCTTAGGAGGACCTCCCCTCCCCCATCACGTCACAATGGAGTCCCCATACCAATGCTTCTGACCACTTCCTGGGCCCACTTCCCTGCCCTTCACAGAGCCTGTCTTCAGGCAGATGGACTTCCATGCTCTCCTGCCTCACCCCAGGAGACACATCTGCCCTTGCCTGCTAGGCCTATCCTGAGGAATCTAGCCAAACATTGGCAGACATGTCCCAAGAGATGAAAACCTTTCCATAAATGCTTTAGGGAGAACTCCTCACATATTCTCATTAACATTTGAATTGCAAAAATAAACTTTGGAAGTAGAAGAAATCTTAGAAATCATATAATCTAGTGACAATGAAATTTTAGATATTTAAAAAACACTGAGGGAACTGTCAGAGGGTTGTCAAGTAAAGATATTAATAATTAATAATTAGTACACTAAATTTTGCCAAGTAAGGATATTAAAAAGTAAAACTACCATCTGCGTTTATTAATATTTTATAAGAGGAAGAACATTCTAACAGCAATAAAGTGGAATAGACATAATCTCAGAATTTAAAAACTGCATAAATTTAGTTTTATGAAACTCATTACACTATCTTCCTTTAATTTCCATTGGTCCACAGATCAGTAAAAACTATAATGTTCCTTCAACCAACATTTGGGAAAGAAGGCCAATCCTCTCATTTTACAGATCAGAAAGTGGTAACATAGTAAATTTCAATGATTTTCCAAGGTAACCAGCTAGATCAGTGTTCTTTTGACTACATTTGCTAAATTAAGTTTCTGATAGCATAACATGCCTTCCTTGTTGATGACAACATTGGCAAAAACTAAATTCAGTCTCAATTAACCATCTCTCTTCTCCAACAATTCTGCAGCACTAGAGATTCTCATGTACAGATAGCACATCAAATGGGTCCCACATATAGTACATAACACTTCTTATACTGTATTGTATCTCAAGAAGTAGATACTGGTGCTTCATTTTTGTTGAGATTCTTGTATGGTTAAAAATTTCTACTTTATATTGATAGATATGATTTGAAATTTTTACTTACAATAGGAAAGAACAGAGTCACTTTTCAGATTCCCCATGTTTCAAGTATCTGTACATTTAAGGATTGCAGAGTGTAGAGAACATCTCTTTTTAAGTTTACAGCCATTTTTCATTTTTATTCTTTCTTCAACTATTTATCCAATTTTTTTTCTGTCTGTATCCTGAGTTATTCTAGTAAGTGCTCTCCCACATATTACTTCTATCTTTGCTAATTCTGACTAGCCTGCCTGAATTCCAACTGTTTTACGTTTTTTTTTTATTAGCTTAGAATTTTCTCTTTATACTAAAGTAAGTGAATTACCTCATTCCAGCCTCTGAGTAAATAATCAGAAACTATTATTAATGTTGACATCTCTAACTATTTCAACTTATTCAATTGTAAGAAATTTCCATTATTTGAAATATGGCTGGGCCGGCCCGTGGCTCACTCAGGAGAGTGCGGTGCTGATAACACCAAGGCCACGGGTTCGGATCCCATATAGGGATGGCCGGTTAGCTCACTGGCTGAGCGTGGTGCTGACAACACCAAGTCAAGGGTTGAGATCCCCTTACCGGTCATCTTAAAAAAAAAAAAATATATGGCTAAAACATAAAAAAAGAGCCATGAAATTATATATCTTTTTCTGAATAAAAATAAGAAGGTAAAACACTTGTAGTAGATCAATTTAAGCCACAAACACTCCTGCATATTCAAAAAGGACATTCATAAAATAGGCACTTGTCCCCAGGATAGCAGATTATTCCAACATATTTTGCTGATGAAATTCTGACCCTAAAACTATACAGTGCTAAGCAGGTAGCTGATAATAAATAACCATTCCTGTTCCCTTATCCAGATATCAAAGTGCAATTGAGAGGAAGGTGGTGTTTTGGGCATTTTTGAAGTCAGGATGGATGAAGAACAAGAGCAAAATACTTGTGGATTATTCAGTGGCTTATATAAGACATTATATGCATTTACTAGGGCTGCCATAACAAGATGCCACAGACTGGGTGGCTTAAACAACAAAAATTTATTTTCCCACTGTTCTGGAAGCTGGGAGTAAAAGATCAAGGTGCCCACAGGGCTAATTTACTCTGACGTCTCTCTCCTTGGCTTGCAGATAGCTTCCCTCTTGCCTCTTCATGTGGTCTTTCCTTCTGCACACGCACATCCCTGGTGTCTCTCTAGGTGTCTTAATTATCTGGTTCTATAAGGAGGTCAGTCAGATTGTATTAGGGCCCACCCTAATGGCCTTGTTTTAACACAATTACCTCTTTAAAGGCTCTGTCTCCCCAAATGGTCGCATTCTGAGGTACTGAGGGGTTAAGGCTTTAACATGTAAATTATGCAGGGACATGATTCAGCCCATAAGAAGCTAATTAATATAGGAGAATGAAATGGCACTTTTTTTCTGACTCCTTCTGGGCTTTTCTTACAAAACAGGCCAAGTCAGCTCCCTGAGATTAATGGGGACTCACACCCAGGCTTTGGTGAGAGTGAATAAAACTTCTGTGGTGTTCAAAGATGAGCATCTAAGGACAGGGTTTGTTTTTTTAAAGGCTCACTTTGGAAACCCCCAATCTCAAACCGCAACCCAGAAAGGAAAGTGCTGAATCAGGTACACAGGAACTATTAGGAATTACCAAAAATAGTTTTTACTGCTCACTTGTTTTTTTTTATTGAAACATAGTTGATTGTACGTATCTGTGGGGTTCTGCACTGAATATCAATACCTGTGTGCAATACATGATCCTCAAATCAGGATAATTACTATATTTATCACTAGACAATGTAATCACTTTTTGTGGTCCTTTACTAAATTCTCACTAACCTTCCCTTCATCCTCACCCTTTCCCATCTCTGGTGGCCTTGCTTTTAAAAGTTCAACAAATTATTGTGATTGTTCTTTCTTCTTTCTTTCTTTCTTTCTTTCTTTCTTTCTTTCTTTCTTTCTTTCTTTCTTTCTTTCTTTCTTTCTTTCTTTCTTTCTTTCTTTCTTTCTTTCTTTCTTTCTTTCTTTCTTCTTTGTTCTTTTTTAGCTTTCCCTTATGAATGGGGATGTGTGGTGTTTCTCTTTCTGTGCCTGGCTTATTTCACATAACATAATTTTCTCTAAGTTCATCTATGTTGCTGCAAATGGCAGAATTTCATTCTTTTTTTTATGGCAGAGTAATATTCCATTGTGTATATGTACCACATTTTCCTTATGCAATCGTCCACCCATAGACATTCAGGTTGTTCCAACTCTTGCCTATTTTAAACAGAGCTGCAATGAACATGGCGTGCAGGTATGTCTTTGACATGATGATTTTCATTCCTTTAGGTATGTACCCAGCAGTGAGATTACTAGATCACATGGCAATTCTATCTGTAGTTGTTTGCGGAACCTCCATACTGTTTTACATAGCAGCTGCACCAATTTACAGTCCCACCAACAGTGTAGGAGGGTTCCCCTTTTTGCACATCCTCACCAGCATTTGTTATTTACTGTCTTTCGATAATGGCCAGTCTAAGTGGTGTGAGAAGACATCTCAATGTAGTTTTGATTCACATTTCCCTGATGCTGAGTAATGCTGAGCAGTTTTTCATGCTTCTGTTGGCCATTTGTATATCTTTAAGGGCAGGATTTAGCTTCATAGAATCTTGAAACAAATCTTTAGTGAGTAAGAACATCAACTTCCTCAAAAAGAATTACCAATTAAGCTTTTTACTCCTTTCTTCTGTTGTTCTCTTCAATCTTTGGGATAACAAAAGATTTCTACAAAAAAGACAGCGAGTTCTATATGCAGAAATAACTCTTGCCAGGTGCTGATAATTACAATACTACCGATTAAAATGTATTGAACCTTTACTCCACCAGAAACTATGGTAACTAAGGGTTATTCAATTAACCCCTACAATTTTCAATTAAGTGGGTGTTAATATCAACTCCAATTTATATAGATGTGGTAACTGGCATATGGAGGTCATCAGAACTAGTAATTGAGATGGACTTAAATTCAAACCCAGATTCTCTAACGTCAGGGGCCAGGCTGTAAACCCTCACATAGTGGATGTGTTAATTAAGATAATGAATATAAGTTGCTTAGGGTATTTCAAAAAGTTTGTGGAAAAGGGATTTAAAATATAAATACAAATCTTTTCAAAACTTTTTGAAGTACCCCGGTAGGTAAGAGTTCAATAAAAATTTGATGTTATTAATAAACATAGTGATATTTTAAAGCATGGTAGAGCTTGAATTTTCTGAGTGAGGACTAAAACTCCAATGGTCGCTAGAACCTGAAGTCTTTGAGGGCAGGCACTGTGTATTATTTATTTTCGTAGCCTGGGAGCCTAGAAAAACATATGTGGTATATCACAGGGACTCTAGCAATATCTGCTGAATTAAGAATAAATTTACTAATTGGAGTGATTAGACTAGTCACATATATGAAATGAAACTCAATTTAATACAGTTTCAAACATCAGAACTCCCAAAGAAAAGCTTACTTAGCCTTTGGCACCTGACCTACATATTTAAAACAAAGTCCTATGTCCTCTTCATAAAGCCTCATAAGAATGGCATTTTAAGGCACATACAGAATACTTAGAATTATTGTCTCTTATTTTTATTCTTATTAAATAGTATTTATCGAGCAGTAGCCTGCTTCTCAAATTGTGCTGAAGACTTATAAAGTACATAATGGGCTGATCCCACCCTGAATCTCTTGAGAACAAGACCTTGAAATGTCTCAAGAAAGGTATTAAATACTTGGTTCTTGGGAGATCGACAATTTTGAAATCCATTTCTAATTAAAATGTATGGTTTTGATCATCTTTATTTTTAGCTCAAAATTATAAAAAATAACTATTTTTAAAATAGTGTTTTGGGTTGTGATAACAGTCTCTTGGAAAATGGTCATTCTTATATATCAGTTCTGAAATGATGTAATTTCAGAGATTGTTTAGTCAAATGCCTTGATTCCAAAAAGAATGAGAAAGCCCGGTCCAAAGAAGCTTTGTGTCTTGCTCCAGGACACGTGACTGATAAGTGGCAGAATCAAGGCTCTGTTCCCTGATTCAGTGACATTTCTAAGCATCCAAAAAGAAACATGGCCTTGGAATGATGACATTTGAATAAGACAAGAGAACAGACAAGTTTCAGCACAGTTCAAATATTCAGAGCGAAGTGACATTATGCAGTCACACACGTCTGAATGTTCTTTATAATTTTTAAACCAATTTTTTTTGGAGACAGATTTTCTTGAGACTGCTCCAATTTTTAAATTAAAGAAAAAAGAGCTAAAGAAAGAAAGAAGATAGGAAGAAGTTCATTACAATCATACTGCTTAACATAATTAAAAATTGTATGTAAATCAACAAATATGTCTAAAAAATTCCTATAACTTTATTAAATTAAACATAGATGTTTAGCCCAAGATGTTGTGGTAAGCAACTGCTGCTAAAATCCTGAATATACTCAAGTCAGTATTTTACATTTAAATTGTATAGCTGCTGCTGGAGGTAAACCACTGTAAATTAGAGCATATATGCACAAACTTGGTCTCACCCAAACTTCTGTGTGGCTATTTTTTTTTTTTTTTTTTTGTGACCGGTAAGGGGATCATAACCCTTGGCTTGGTGTCAGCCGCACCGTGCTCAGCCAGTGAGTGCACCGGCCATCCCTACATAGGATCTGGCCCCACAGCCTCGGCGCTCCCAGTGCTGCTGTGCTCCCAGCGCCACACCCTCCCGAGTGAGCCATGGGGTCAGCCCTGTGTGGCTATTTTTAAAGTTGAGGTAATAAAAACCTTAGCTCCATAAGGATCTAATTGTTATACACACAAAGGCTGTCTCTCTGGAACTATCATAGAGGTTGGAGACAGAGGGCAGGTCTCATAAAGAGGAAATCACATGCAATAATTACCTAGGCATGTAAAGGACTCTCAGTCACCACAAAACCCACCCTGAAGAAGAGACTGCTGGCTGGAATGAATGGGAACACCAGGAACAACAAGCCCAATAAAATTTCCTTGTGCTCCAGTCTCTGAAACACAATAGTGAAGGACAAATTAATTTCTGTTTAATTCTACTTCAGTCAGCATTTAACTATCTCTTTCATTTTCCAGTTATCATTGAAGGAATGAATAAATTAGGGCAGTTTAAACCTTTTGATCAATGCTGAATTGATCACAGAAAGCCCTCAAACTAAAACCGTTGGCACATCAGAACAGTCACATATACCCCTGTACCTTGGATCCAGTGTCCCCCACAAACTTGACCCCCACTGTGATAGTGTTAAGAGGGTGAGAAATCCTATTATGGTAATTGAAATGTGGGGCCTTGAAAAGGTGATTAGATTGCAGGACCATACAATAGTGAATGGTCTAAAAATGGTGGTCATAGATGTGGTTTTGAAGGCTTTAAAAGGAGAGTGAATGAAGTTAGTCTTTTTCTGTTCTGTCATTTCTTACCACGTGAGAACCCTGCATTTCTGGAAAGCCACCACCAAAGAAGACATTCACCAAATGTGTTTCCTGGACTTTGGACTTCCCAGCCTCAGAGCAATACATTTTGTTTTCTTACAAATCACCCAGTGCCGAGTATTTTGCTATAAGCAACAGAAATGGACTAATACACTCTGACACACATTTTCTACCCAGAAACATGGGATATTGGCACAATATGGTCAGTGACCATTGCCTGTTGTTCTGGGCTGGCCCTACAGCAAATTTGCTTCTTGGTTCTGCCTCCTTTCAGAATCCCTTTTCCCCCAGGCAGCTTGTTTCCAGGGAGCAAAGTGCTGGACAGAATCAAGCACACAGTGGTACCATGGAGAATTTAATGATGTCTTCCCAGAAATAGATGCATTTAAACAACAAGAAGAACAAAAACAAAGCCCACCAGGGGAAGCAAAGCTTAGCACACAGAAAATTAAATGCTAATGGTAAAATTTGGGGTGCCCATGAGGGAGGTCATTTGAGCTGAAGAATTTCTTGGTACCTCTCAAAGTAAGCCAGTAAGCAAATATTTATTTCATCAGGTTTTTTTTGGAATAAAAAAATCATTGTAGTAATTCATTGAATTACCAAAGAACCTTTCTCTGATATTGTATGTATGCATTTGTAAAGATTTTTCTTTCTTTCTTTTCTTTTTTCTGCTTGAAATTATTATTTTTTTAAATTTTATTTTGTCGATATACATTGTGGCTGATTATTGTTGCCCCTCACCAAAACCTCCCTCCCTCCTCCCTCCCCCCTTCCCCCCACCAATGTCCTCTCTGTTTGCTTGTCGTATCAACTTCAAGTAATTGTGGTTGTTATATCTTCTTCCCGCCCCCCCCCCCCGGTTTTTTGTTTGTGTGTGTGTGAATTTATTAATTTATTTTTAGCTCACACCAATAAGTGAGAACATGTGGTATTTCTCTTTCTGTGCCTGACTCGTTTCACTTAATATAATTCTCTCAAGGTCCATCCATGTTGTTGCAAATGGCAGTATTTCATTCGTTTTTATAGCTGAGTAGCATTCCATTGTGTAGATGTACCACATTTTCCGTATCCACTCATCCAATGATGGACATTTGGGCTGGTTCCAACTCTTGGCTATTGTAAAGAGTGCTGCGATAAACATTGGGGAACAGGTATACCTTCGACTTGATGATTTCCATTCCTCTGGGTATATTCCCAGCAGTGGGATAGCTGGGTCATATGGTAGATCTATCTGCAATTGTTTGAGAAACCTCCATACCATTTTCCATAGAGGCTGCACCATTTTGCAGTCCCACCAACAATGTATGAGAGTTCCTTTTTCTCCGCAACCTCGCCAGCATTTATCTTCAGAGTCTTTTGGATTTTAGCCATCCTAACTGGGGTTAGATGGTATCTCAGTGTGGTTTTGATTTGCATTTCCCGAATGCTGAGTGATGTTGAGGATTTTTTCATATGTCTGTTGGCCATTTGTATATCTTCCTTAGAGAAATGCCTACTTAGCTCTTTAGCCCAGGTTTTAATTGGGTTGCTTGTTTTCTTCTTGTAAAGTTGTTTGAGTTCCTTATGTATTCTGGATATTAATCCTTTGTCAGATGTATATTTTGCAAATATTTTCTCCCACTCTGTTGGTTGTCTTTTAACGCTGTTAATTGTTTCTTTTGCTGTGCAGAAGCTTTTTAGTTTGATATAATCCCATTTGTTTATTTTTCCTTTGGTTGCCCGTGCTTTTGGGGTCGTATTCATGAAGTCTGTGCCCAGTCCTATTTCCTGAAGTGTTTCTCCTATGTTTTCTTTAAGAAGTTTTATTGTTTCAGGGTGTATATTTAAATCCTTAATCCATTTTGAGTTGATTTTAGTATACGGTGAGAGGTATGGATCTAGTTTCATTCTCCTGCATATGGATATCCAGTTCTCCCAGCACCATTTGCTGAAGAGGCAGTCCCTTCCCAAGTGAATAGGCTTGGTGCCTTTGTCAAAGATCAGGTGGCAGTAAGTGTGTGGGTTGATTTCTGGATTCTCTATTCTATTCCATTGGTCAGTGTGTCTGTTTTTATGCCAGTACCATACTGCTTTGGTTATTATAGCTTTGTAGTATTGCTTAAAGTCGGGTAGTGTTATGCCTCCAGCTTTATTTTTTTTTGCTCAGCATTGCTTTGGCTATGCATGGTCTTTTATTATTCCATATAAATGTCTGGATAGTTCTTTCCATTTCTGAGAAAAATGTCTTTGGAATTTGGATGGGGATTGCATTGAATTTGTATATCACTTTGGGTAATATGGACATTTTCACTATGTTGATTCTTCCAATCCAAGAGCATGAGATATCTTTCCATTTTCTTGTATCCTCTCTAATTTCTCTCAGCAGTGGTTTGTAGTTCTCATGATAGAGATTTTTCACATCCTTGGTTAACTCAATTCCTAAGTATTTTGTTTTTTTGGTGGCTATTGTAAATGGGCAGGCTTTCTTGATTTCTCGTTCTGCATGTTCACTATTGGAGAAAAGAAATGCTACTGATTTTTGTGTGTTGATTTTGTATCCTGCTACTGTGCTGAAATCATTTATCAATTCCAACAGTTTTTTTGTAGAGGTTTTAGGCTGTTCGATATATAGGATCATGTCATCTGCAAACAGGGACAGTTTGACTTCATCTTTTCCAATCTGGATGCCCTTTATTTCTTTCTCTTCTCTGATTGCTCTGGCTAATACTTCCAACACTATGTTGAATAGGAGTGGTGAGAGTGGGCATCCTTGTCTAGTTCCTGTTCTTAAAGGAAAAGCTTTCAGCTTTTCCCCATTCAGGATGATATTGGCAGTGGGTTTGGCATATATGGCTTTAATTATGTTGAGATACTTTCCCTCTATACCTAACTTATAGAGGGTCTTTGTCATGAATGAGTGCTGAACTTTATCAAATGCTTTTTCAGCATCTATAGAGATGATCATATAGTCCTTGTGTTTGAGTTTATTAATATGGTGTATCACATTTATTAATTTGCGTATGTTGAACCAACCTTTCATCCCTGGGATGAATCCCCCTTGATCGTGGTGAATAATCTTACATATGTGTTGCTGTATTCTGTTTGCTAGTATTTTAGTGAGGATTTTTGCATCTATATTCATCAAGGATATCGGCCTGTAGTTTTCTTTTTTGGTTATATCTTTACCTGGTTTTGGTATCAGGATGATGTTTGCTTCATAGAATGAGTTTGGGAGATTTGCGTCTGTTTCAATCTTTTGGAATAGTTTGTAAAGAATCAGTGTCAATTCCTCTTTGAATGTTTGGTAAAATTCTGCTGTGAATCCATCTGGTCCTGGGCTTTTCTTTGTTGGGAGCCTTCTGATAACAGCTTCAATCTCCTTTATTGTTATTGGTCTGTTCAAATTTTCTACATCTTCACGGTTCAGTTTTGGGAGCTTGTGTGTGTCCAGAAATTTATCCATTTCCTCTAGATTTTCAAATTTGTTGGCGTATAGCTGTTTATAGTAGTCTTGAATGATTCCTTGTACTTCAGATGAATCAGTTGTAATATCACCTTTTTCATTTCTAATTTTTGTTATTTGAGTCTTCTCTCTTCTTTTTTTTGTTAGCCATGCTAATGGTTTGTCAATTTTATTTATCTTTTCAAAAAACCAACTTTTTGATTCATTGATCTTTTGAATTGTTTTTTGGTTTCAATTTCATTCAGTTCTGCTCTGATCTTAATGATTTCTTTCCGTCTGCTAACTTTAGGTTTGGATTGTTCTTGTTTTTCTAATTCTTTAAGGTGAAGTGTTAGGTTGTTCACTTGCCATCTTTCCATTCTTCTGAGGTGAGCATTTAATGCAATAAATTTCCCCCTCAATACTGCTTTTGCAGTATCCCACAGGTTTTGCTATGATGTATCATTATTTTCATTAGTTTTAATAAATTTTTTGATTTCCTGCTTGATTTCTTCTTGGACCCATATGTCATTAAGTAGAATGCTGTTTAATTTCCATGTGTTTGTATAGTTTCCAGAGTTTCGTTTGTTATTAATTTCTAGTTTTAATCCATTGTGGTCTGAGAAAATACATGGGATAATTCCATATTTTTTGAATTTATTGAGACTTGATTTGTGCCCTAATATGTGATCTATCCTGGAGAATGATCCATGTGCTGATGAGAAGAATTAATATTCTGAGGTTGTTGGATGGAATGTTCTGTAGATATCTGCCAATTCCAATTGGTCTAGAGTATTGTTTAGATCTTGTGTTTCTCTACTGAATCTTTGCCTAGATGATCTATCTAATATTGACAGTGGGGTGTTCAGGTCCCCTGCTATTGTGGTATTAGTGTCTATTTCCTTCTTAAGGTCTAATAGAGTTTGTTTTGTAACTCTGGCTGCTCCAACACTGGGTGCGTACATATTTATGATTGTTATGTCTTCTTGGTGGATCGGTCCTTTTATCATTAAGTAGTGTCCCTCATTGTCTCTTTTTATGGTTTTTAGTTTAAAGTCTATTTTGTCAGATATAAGAATAGCTACTCCAGCTCGTTTTTCTTTTCTGTTTGCATGGTAAATCTTTTTCCATCCTTTCACTCTTAGTCTATGTGAATCTTTATGGGTGAGGTGGGTCTCTTGTAGGCAGCATATAGTTGGGTCCTCCTTTTTAATCCAGTCAGCCAGTCTGTGTCTTTTGATTGGGGAATTTAAGCCTTTTACAGTAAGAGTTGTTATTGAAAGGTGTTGATTTATTCCTAGCATTTTATTGGTTGTTTGGTTGTCTTAGGTGTCTTTTGTTCCTTGCTTTCTGATTTACTGTTTGGTTTCTGTGTTTGTTGGTTCCTTAGATTGTAGATAGTGTTTTTGTTTGTTTGTTTTCTCTTCATGAATGCCAATTTTATTATACTAGTGGGTAATTGATTTTTCTTGGGTTTTTATGGCGGTGGTAGCTATTTTTCAGGAACCAAATCCAGTACTCCCTTAAGGATTTCTTGCAAGAGTGGTCATGTGGTAGTGAACTCTCATAGTTTTTGTTTGTCTGAGAAATATACTATTTGCCCTTCATTTCGGAAGGATAGCCTTGCAGGGTAGAGTATTCTTGGCTGGCAATCTTTGTCTTTTAGTATTTTGAATATATCATCCGATTCCTTTCTGGCTTTTAGGGTTTGTGATGAAAAGTCTGATGTTAGTCTGATTGGGGCTCCCTTATAGGTGATTTGATGCTTCTCTCTTGCAGCTTTTAAGATTCTCTCTTTGTCTCTGAGTTTTGCCAATTTGACTATAACATGTCTTGGAGAGGGCCTTTTTGGGTTGAATACTTTTGGAGATCGTTGAGCTTCCTGGATCTGAAGATATGTTATTTTTTCTATACCTGGGAACTTTTCTGCCACTATTTTGTTGAATATGTTTTCAATGCAATCTCCATTTTCCTCCCCTCCTGGAATACCCATGACTCGGATATTTGAGCGCTTAAGGTTGTCTGATATCTCTCTCAGATTTTCTTCAATGTCTTTGATTCTTTTTTCTTTCTTTTTTTCTGCTTGTGTTATTTCAAACAGCCCATCTTCAAGTTCAGAGGTTCTCTCTTCAACTTCCACAAGCCTGCTGGTTAAACTCTCCATTGTGTTTTTTATTTCTCTGAATAACTTCTTCAGTTCAGCAAGTTCTGCTACATTTTTTTTCAGGACATTGATTTCCTTGTACATTTCCTCTTTCAGTTCCTGTATACTTTTCCTCATTTCATCATGATGTCTAGCTGAGTTTTCTTGTGTCTCATTCAGTTTCCTTCGAATTATTACTCGAAATTCCTTGTCAGTCATTTCAAGGGCTTCTTGTTCTATAGGGTCTAGAGTTTGAGATTTATTAACTTTTGGTGGTGTACTTTCTTGATTTTTTGTATTTCTGGTATCTTTTTTTTGATGTTTATTCATTGTGGCAGGAGGTTTCACAGTCCACCGGTCTGAGACCATTGACTAACTAAGATGTTGCTGTGGTTGCCAATTTGGTATGGCTACCTCCTTGACGGCTCAGTTGGCCTCTAGTGCTTTTGTGTGTGGTTGCCTCGGGTCTTGGGCATCTCTGGGGAGCCAGCTCTCTGGTCAGCTTGGACTCTGCTGGGCTGCTGGATCCCGGGGCAGTACCGCAGGGTGTGTGGTCTCTGCTGAGCTTCCACTTCCCATGCAGGACTTTTCCCAGTTCCGTGCACTCTGGCCCAGGCTGTTGGATCATGCAGTGGCGACCCCACAGGGTGTGTGGTTTCTGTCGAGTCTCCGCCTCCCTAGCCAGATCTCCCCCTGCTCTGTGCGCACTGGGCTGGGCTGGGGCGTGTCTTCTGCACCCCTCGTCTAACAGCTGGGCCTTCAAGACCCTGCTCGGCACCACCTCGCCCAGGAAGTCTACCAGGTTTCTGCTAGGCGCAGACGACCGGTTGCTCTGGGTGCCTTTGTAGCACTGTGTAGATCTTTCTCGCGACTTATCACCTTCCTCCTGGTATCACGGTTATTTGTGTACTTGTCTTATCTCCCACACCAGAGCGTGAGCTCCTTGGGGGAGGAGCCCACAGCACACGGTTCACCTTTGAATCCCCCAGGCATGGACCGAGTCCGGTGCCTGCCCACAGTCAGCTCTCCGGCAGGTTCAAGCGAACTTGGGAACTCGCCAACCACACTATTCCTAACCAGAAATTGGTTAGGCGTTTTTCCGAACTGGTGGCCACAGAGATGGCATCTGCCTCCCGGTAACAGGAAGTTTACCGGGGCTGGAGCCCAGGGTGCGGTGGAGTGACAGTCGGCCCAGCCCGTACTTCCTTGCCCTCCCAATGCTGGCTGGGGATGCCCTACGCCACCAACCCCGCCAGAGAACCATGGAGGGATTGGGAGGGGAGGCCTGCCCACAGGCCCCGGGAAGCCCCTTGCTGGGGCAAGCAAGTGGGAAGGCTCAGTGAGGAGCTGAGCCGGGTGAGGAGGACAGGCTTGGCCGAGCTGGGCCGGAGCTGCTACCACCTGAGAAAATGGAGGCAGCCCCGGGGCCGGTGAGTGGCCCGGTGGGGCAGGCGGAAGCTGGGCGGGCATCTGCCCCCCGAGCAGGGCTGGGCCGGGGGTCACTCACAGGGCTGTGCCAGGTTGGGCGCTCACTCTCTGCCTCTGCTTTGTCGCCATCCCCGTTCTCGGCCGCTGCCACCTCGGGCTGGTCAGTCGGTCCTGCGGCGCAGCTCGGGCGCTCCCAGGAATCTTCTTTTATGCCGGCCTGAAACTTCGAATCCTGAATAGGGCAGCTGGCCGCCTTCAGTGCGACCCCAGCCTCGGGGATCCTGGCTGCATCCACAGCAGCCCTGGTGCCGTGTTCCCTGTTTAGAGACTTGCTTTTGCAGCTACGAAACAGTTCTTTTCCTGCTCCATACTTCAAAGCTGTTGCCTGTAAATGAGGCAGTCTCTCCTGCCAAGGGCAAAGTGGCGGTCAGCCCCCACGAACGGCTACCAGCGGCGGTCCTCCCTTAAGAGATGGCAAGAGGAAGGTCCACAAGTTTCCCGGCTGCCTAAGGCCCAGTGGCCGCCTTTTCCACCTCAGCTACTCCGCGCCAACCGCTGCAGCCACCGCCATCTTAGGATCCCTGTAAAGATTTTTCTGCGAGTTATAATTTATAGAAAAAAAATCTCTCTTTATTACTAATGTGTTGTAATGGACACTGTAAAGAATAGTTTGTATTTCCATGTGTGTACATGATATAGATGAATTTGAAGAGAGTCCTATTTAAAATACACTTTAATATATTATACATATGGTATTGTTTCTTTTTTAAGAAAAAATTTAACAAGAAAATTATATAGACCTTTCTGTACTACAATTTTAAATGCTTCTTATGATCATTGCAAATAACCTATTATGATTGATAATGATAAATAATGAGAAAAAGAATTTTAAATATATAAATAATACTCCCTAATACAAATGACAAATTCTTTAGGTATACAGAGGAAAATATTTCAAACATCTTGAGATATTTGTCACTGGATTCTATTTAAAAATTTTGTTTTATGAGTACAACATATGGAGAAATGAAATTTCCAAGAGTGATTCCATATGATTTGGACAGTTTCCCTTAAATAATTAACAGTTCTACAAGTAACAATCTCATTTTTTCCTTAAAGAAAGCATATGCTTTAGAATTAGAGGAAAGAACAAAAAATAGCTTACATAACAAGACCTCAACTCAAATAAATGCAATAGGATGTTCTATTTCTATGACCCACTAAAACTGAAAAACAAAGGTGAACAAATGAGCAAGTTTATTTTATTTAAAAGCTGCAAACTATTTTTGTTATTTAGATTTTACTTTGAGTTTATGCAGTACATTTCAGTACAAGAACTAAAAGTACTTATTTAAAAAATGAATAAACATCTTCACAAGAATCCTGTGAAGAGCAAGGATTTCTTGCTAAAATTCAAAATGAATCCCAAAGAATGTGTCTTGCCAAGAGTTCATCATTACTCTGTGCCTATTAATGAGCAGTATGTTGATATTTTCTTTTTATTTGTGCACTTTTATTTATTAGAGATAGTTGAGCACTTCTTTTGACTCTTCAAAAGTTGAAATACTTCTTATATAAACATTCACGTGTCTCCCCAAAGAATTTTCGAAAGAGAATGCAATAAACCCTATTAATTCATCCTAAGAATGAAGAATTCAGAGCGCGGCAGAAGCAGAACTCTGATCAGGCCCGTTGTCCATGTCCCTGGACAGTGTTTTACCCAATGAGCTGCCTCCGGGCCCCCCATCAGGGTCGTGAGAGAGGAGCCCATCAGGGATCTGAAAGGGCGTCGCCTTCCCACTCCAACACCAGCCTTCCCACCTGCCCAAAGCCGCCTTCCTCACGTCCTTAACTCAGCAGAGCCCTGAGTGCCAAGCAGCCACCAGATTCAGAGGCACCTCCATCCTGGAGGCAGGTATCAGGTGGGGGCACACGCCAGCTTCTGCCTCCTCCTCACTTGCTGAGCCCCTGCCGTGGGCAGGATCCCCAAGACCTGGGGACACTGAGATGGGAGGAAGACTGATACCCAGACTGAAAAGTCACAATGTGCTCATCTGCCTCTCCACCAGGTTCTTCAGGTGCCGGGCATGGTCTTTATTTCTTTCATGAAAATCACCACTGTTGTAATTACACATTTTTCTGTGTTTACTGTCATTATCATCTGCCTTCCCCACTAGACTGTAAGCTCCACAGTGCAGGGAGCTCGGCGGCTGTGTTCACTGGGCATGACTTGTGCTTAGCTCAGGGTCTGGTGCTTAGTGGGTACTCAGAGATTTCTGCTAAATAAATCAATAAACCAGTAAATATACCGGGCAAGAGAGAAAACTAGGTGGCAACATGAGAGAGAGTAGAGAGGGCTTCCTGTTGGAGGTAACAATTTGGGCTTGAAAACTGCATAAATATTTATATGGCAGAAAACATTAAGGGAGGGGTCAAGACTATGGGTTTTCAAGCCGAAGATACAGAATGTATGAGGCAGGAAGGTGTCAAATGCCACATAGAGTATTTAAGAGCCATTCTGTACTTCTGGAGTGTAAAGTGCAGGGGAGGAATGGCAGGAAATAAGACTAGACATCTGGGTAGGAGAAAGAACACGAGGGTCTTCTGTGACCTGCAGCAGAGTTGACCTTCACCTAGAGGCAATAGAGAGCTCCTGAAGGGTCCCACGTGCACGGAAAGAAAAGCCTTGGATCAGGAGTCGATGTCCTGACTCAGGTCATGGCTCTGTCACTAATACACTTAATATGTCACCTTGAGCAGACATGCTAGCCCTTCTATTCTCAAGATAACTCAACTACAAGATGAGACCGGAAAGGCTCAGGGATCAAAGCCCAGCTGTGGGGCTGCATTTGCAAAGATCCCTCCAACTCTGAAAGTCTATGTCATCTTAGTTTTGGTACTCTGTGGTGTGAGGCCGCTGGGGAGCCTGTGTGGAGAACATGGAGATTCCACAGCGTGAACTTTGACAAATGGAGACCACTACTCCCTGCCTCTAGTGGGGAGTGATGATCTGAAAAGGCAGGAAGCAGGCCTGTGTTTCTATTTATCTTAAAAACATCTCATTTAAAACCATGGCAAACTACATTCCATGAAGCTAATTTTGAAAACAGTAATATCCACACATGAATCTTTAACCAAAACTTCAATTGTCCATATGACTGATTTTTCTCCCTCCTTTCTAATCAGCTCAGATAGATTTAAAATATTTAAGAAGATATTTTATTAAAATACGTGTCATTCTGTCAAGCAGAAAATTGGGAAATTAGGAAAAAATGTTTTCATTAGGATATGGCTAAATTTCCTAGGACAGGAAAAATTGGAAGGATACCCAATTTTGGATCTTGGGGATCACAGATATGAATAAACTTCACTAAACAATGTATAGTTTAATTCAGCCTAACAGTATTAGATGAAACTTGGAATCAATAAGGGACTAGAAGCAGGAATTTGGGGACATTTTCCAAAGGAAGTGCTTTCATTTCCAATGAAACTAATTTAATTTTTAGAAAAAGAATCCAGTGGAAACTAACTTATTTCTAATTATATGAGGAAAGGAAATACAAATTAAAGTACCTAATAATACAGCTACTACTAACAGCGTACATTAGTACACCCATGATGAACTGCATGATTTCAGGAAAATTACTTTTTTGTGCTTTAATTAGATGATCAGTTAAAAAAAAAAAGTGTTGATATTTGACCTATCATGTCTCATAGTGAACTTGTGGAAACAAGAGGTGGGATATTAATATTTTCCCTGTGGTAGGTTTTACTCAATTTTCCTTTTCTGGCTTGGGAGGATACAGAAAAGTACCCTCCTGAGCTGTAAAGAGGTAAATATCTTTCCTCAAGCCCCTGTTAGAGTTTCAAGGTGACCAGCTTAAGCCCAGAGAGTCGTTCAGCTGCCATCAGCACAGCCACACACCTGGCCAAGCAGCTAATGGAAGAGCAGCAATTTTTCTCAATGATATAAATTACTGAAGATGACCAGCTCTGGGGCCAAAACATAACCTGGATGCCCCTTGTTGTCCCTTCTTCTTCTCACTCCTTGCTCAGCTTCCAGAGCATGGGACACAGCTGAGGAAACACAAAGATACACACGCAGATACAGGCAGATACAGGCAGACACAGAGCCACACGCAGAAAGACCCAGGCTGCAATGCACAGGCAAGAGGATCTCAGGCCAGTCTTACAGACAAGAAAAGTGAAAAGCTTATTCACAGTAGCTGAGTCATTTCTGTCACAACGTAATGATTTCATTTTTGTCTAGGACCCTGGTTTAAACCTAAACCACCACAGCAACCCTACAGAGCAGGGTTTAGGGAGCTCGCCCGACATGAGCACTGGCCACATCTGTATCTCAGATGCAGACACGAATGGAGGACACTTTAGCTTTTTTTCTACTCTGAACGCAACAGGACAGAGCTGAACTGGGACAGAAATTGGCTGTTTCAGGATCTCAACAGCCAGCCCATGTTGTAATTGGCTCAAGCAGGTGATTCATTTCGTGACTTTCACGGACTCTAAATTTCACTGATAAAATTTAAATGAAGAAACTAAACACTGGGAGACAAAAAATAGACTTGTACACTCCATTTTTCTCTTAGCCAATTCAAAACTTGTTTTTCCAAGGCCAAAGTTTCTTCCTCAAGAGGCACCAATGACAGACAGGCGAAAGTATATTAAAATCAATAATATTTATAAAATTGTAAGACATAATATTCCATTTTCTACCATTTATTGATCACCACATGGAAGATGGTGTCTTTGCTCTGTAATCTAAAATCAATAAGAAAAAGGAACTAAAAATAATCTAGGGTTTTACTCACTTGGTGAAGATCCAAATATTTTGGAGCTGTATTTCTTGAAGGTTCATTTTGCTTTATCAAACAGATATGTTGAGAAATTTTTGGCTTACTTCATTTCATATGAAAACAACAATAAATCAGTAAACTTCTATTTTAGCAGCTAATAAGGAAGAGAAAGACTTATTTGCATAACACCTTCTGCAGGAGCTACTAATAATAGCAGATTTAATTTCTGCCATCCGTCCTGCATTTATGCAAAGCAAAATATCTTCTATAATAAAAATATGTTGCATCTCTTTGGACTACATTCAATTCCTTATTTCTGAGACATATGGTGATAAAAGCGTGATGGGTTATTTTGCTTCTTAAAAGGTGTTTAAAAATCTACTTTTGCAGATAACACACTTGAAAGAATAGTTCACTTCCTCCATAATTAAATGTAAAGTCAAACAACCGACTTCCGTAATTTACAGGGCAAATGTAATTGACTAATAAAATGTAGCAATGGATAGGAAAAGAAGCCCTGTGTTAAAAAATGTCACAAATACCTTATTTCTATGAGTATAGGAGACATTCATATACACATGCAACAAGATATGACACATGCATCCGAAGGGACTGCTGCCCATGAAATGGCATCAGCCTCAATTTTAAAATGTATCCAAGAGACAAGAGACTTTATATGATCCATATGAGGCTTGAAAATATGGTAAATAAAACATGAAAACAGACACTCTGACCAATGGATCAGAAGAGTGAACCCAGAAATCAATGCACAGACCTATAGCCACCTGATCTTCGACAAAGGCATCGAGAACATACATTATGGAAAAGACTGCCTCTTCAATAAATGGTGCTGGGAAAACTGGAAATACATATGTAGAAGAATGAAATTAGACCCATACCTCTCATCATAAACCAAGATCAAATCAAAATGGATTAAAGATATAAGACCTGAAACTATAAAACTCCTAAAAGAAAACTCAGGGAAAACACTTCAAGAAATAGGACTGGGCAAAGACTTTATGAATACGACCCCCAAAGCACAGGCAACAAAAGGAAAAATAAACAAATGGGATTGTATCAAACTAAAAAGCTTCTGCACAGCGAAAGAAACAACAGAGCAAAAAGACAACATACAAAGTGGGAGAAAATATTTGCAAACTATGCATCTGACAAAGGATTAACATCCAGAATATACAAGGAACTCAAAAAACTTAACAGTAAAAAAAAAAATAACCCAATTAAAAAATGGGCAAAAGAGCTGAATAGGTATTTCTGAAGGAAAGATATAGAAATGGCCAACAAACACATTAAAAAATGCTCAGCATCAGGGCAATGCAAATCAAAACCATATTAAGATATCACCTCACCCCAGTTAGACTGAGCATTATGAAAGAGATGGAGAGCAACAAATGCTGGCAAGGATGCAGAAAAAGGAGAGCCCTCCCACACTGCTGGTGGGACTGTAAATTGGCACTGCCATTACGGAAAATGGTATGGAGTTTCCTCAAACAGCTACAGATAGATCTGCCATATGATCCAGCAATCCCACTGCTGGGTATATTCCCAAAGGAATGGAAATCATCATGTCAAAGAGATAATTGCACTCCCATGTTTACTGCAGCTCTCTTTACAATAGTCAAGAGTTGGAATCAGCCTAAATGTTCATCATCAGATGACTGGATAGGGAGAATGTGGTATAAATACACATTGCAATACTACTCTGGCATTAAAAAAGAATGAAATATTACCATTTGCAGCAACATGGATGAACTTAGAGAAAATCATGCTAAATGAAATAAGACAGGCACAAAAACAGAAATACTGCATTTCCTCACTCATAAGTGAGAGCTAAAAAATATATATATAAATAAAAGAAAGATACAACAATCACAATAATATGTTGAAATTTCAAA
This sequence comes from Cynocephalus volans, assembly GCF_027409185.1. Taxonomy (NCBI): domain Eukaryota; kingdom Metazoa; phylum Chordata; class Mammalia; order Dermoptera; family Cynocephalidae; genus Cynocephalus; species Cynocephalus volans. The sequence continues at coordinate 83,708,077 of NC_084471.1, forward strand.
GGGAGAACTGAAATTACTACAAGTGAGAAGCAGGGGGGAGGGAGGAATTGGTAAAGGGTCACAAAAAGCAATGACATTTTATATTGTTGAATATAATAATTACTCTGATATGAGCATCATGTATTGCACACAGGTATTGATATTCAACTCTGTACTCCACAGATACGTACAATCAACTATGTTACAATAAAAATAAAAATAAAAATAAAATAAATATGCAGTGAAACAACACAGTGGTCACTAATTGAGTTGTTTTTTCCTAGAAGATTTCTCAAGATGGCAGAAACAAACGTGTTTGGCTAAAAATAGAGTAAAACTGGTTTTCCAATGACTCTTGGCATTAAATTGTTACCAAAAAAGATCTTGTAAAATAAGGCCCATGCTTTTCCTATGTAGTGTCTATATATAGAGAATTAGAGTGCATTGGCCAAAGTTATGAATGTTGAAAGGGACTGTGATAGATTTGAATGACTAGAATTTTCCAATGATTCCAGGAAAGCTGATTTAAAAAAAATTCCTGTTGTTGGGTCACTTTTTAATATCAAATACCAGAGTCCTCATGTTGGAAAATAACCTAAACCAATTTGGCTGCTTAAAGGTTGCCATGTCCTTTGTAAACACTGGTGGTCCCTGGTGTTTAGAGCCAGATGGGATGTAACATTGAAAGCCAGTCTTGGATAAAATGCAGCTGGAAGTACAAATATTTATTAGCAAGCAAGCACAAAGCGAGTTTTACACCATCTGCTCTTGTAAACTCAGGGAAGTTGCCATTCAGGCTTGTGGCTCTCCTATAAAACCTTACATGAAAGCTCTCTCTGAGGACAATGTAATACCACTCCAAGGCAGAACAGCCCACCTTCTGGTCATGTTGGGCTCAGAGCCTTTGTGAAGTGTGGGGACCAAAGAGAACTGGATTCCAGCTCTGTGGGGCCTGCTGGGCTTGCCAGAGTCTCAGACCTTTTTCATTCAAGGATGATGGTGCCTGTGCAATCTTTCTAGCCAACCATCTATCTTGCCCACCATTTATGTTGCCAGTATGAAATTATTTTATAACAACCCTCATGCTAAAGAGAAAATCTCTGGAATGGATTCAGACAACAATACTAGAAGTGCTTGTCGAGGCCCCTGAAGACCAGGGACTCCTGAGGAGGGTACTTTCGATGCTGGCTAACTGCCCCTAGATGTACATGAGAGTTAACCTCACATGAATGCAACACAGCATTGACACTGACTCATTTAAAGTGAACTGTAACACAGATGATATAATGCCTCATTCTGTGGTTTTGTCCTTTTCTATTTCCTTTTGTGTCTCATTTTTACTCCTAAGACATCTCTCGAATTACGCTTCTCTACAAAGATTCACTGAAGATCTTGAAAACTTACTAGAGAAACAATGAAAACCATAAATTTGTGGAGAGTTATATAAGATGCCACTTTAGCTTTATGTAGGGGAAGCTGTCACTTAACATATGATGAATAAGCTCTTATAGGTGAAGTGCCCTCTCCGAGTGCTTATCCTTGGTGGGTGGCTGGCAGCGTACCTTATTCCATCACAAGTCTTCACAGACGTAGTTATTGCCAATGCAGAAACACATGTATACAATTCTAATCATAGCCTTGACTCTGGTACAGACAAGTAATGTTTTTACCACTTAGAAACCAGAATACAGATGAAAGTTCTATGAATCTCTTTCTGGTTTTTATCTTACACTTACTGTTGACTGGTTAGAAACTCTCTATAACTTTAAAATGAAAGTTTCCAAAGGAATCTTTATTTAGGTGGTGTTGTTAAAGGGATAACTCTGAAGATTTGTTTGGTTATTCTTCTTTTTGAAGGCAGGGATAGGCAAGTTAGAGAAATTCTAAATGGTGCATGGAAGAAGCTATTACTGGTCTGTAAAATGTATCCACACACTTTCATATGTTCAAGTCAATACTTCTTGAGTGATTCTGAAATGTATTGGATGATAGAATCCCTATATTAAGTAAAACCTTAGTATGCTATCTAATGCCAGAGCAAATAATGCTAAAATGTGCTTTGAGAAATGCTAATACTAAACTACTCCAAGCAAAATGAGGTTAACATTTCCACATAAGAAGTCTAAAACCCTTCTCAAGAAACCATCTCACTATCTGGCAAATCTCTTCTGTATCTGAAATATATCCTTCTTGAAGATGTGGTATATATACATAATGGAATTCTACTCAGCCATAAAAAAGAATGAAATCCTGCCATTCATAGAACATGGATGAGCTTTGAGAAAATTATACTGAGTGAGATAAGCCAGGCACAGAGAAAGAAATACCGCATGTCCTCACTCATAAGTGAGAGCTAAAAAATAAACAAATAAGAAAGAAAGAAAGATATAGCAATCACAGTAATACATTGAACTTTCAAAAAGAGAGAACAGAACTGTGGTTACTAGAGGTGGGAAAGGGGAAGGGGGTGGGGGACTAGGGAGAAACCGGTTAATGGACACAAAGAATGAGTGTGTTTTGTAGTGATGAATATACTAATTATCTTGATTTGGGCATCACATATTGGGCACATATTTGTTCCCCACAAATATGTATAATTAGCTGTGTTTCAATAAAAATAAAAATAAAAGTAAAAATACATATATCCTTCTTGTTACATTTTAAACCTATTTCCCACTCTTTTGTCCTCAGTGTGGCTGAGAGAGTGGGCCACCATTCTCATCTCAAGAAATCATTATTCAGTGACAGAACCTTATTACGACATCCATCTACTTTCTCTGCTGCAACAGCAATGAGTTCAATTCATTAAATACATCTTAGGTTTTAATCCCCAACAAGGAGCAATCATCTCTGTGGCTCTACACGGAAAGCCATGGTGCTTAGAGACTACTGCAGAATCACAGGGGGTTAGTTTCTAATCAGCAAACAAAGCAAAAGTCACGCATGGTCAAAATTACTCCTGGAAACCCTTCAGAGCTCTGTGTTGGAGAGTGACATGCCATATCTCAGGAAGCCAAACCCAGAGAAATCATTCTTCAGAACTGGGACAAACAGCTGTTTCTTTGATGAGCACTAGATAAACTGAGACTTGTATAGAGACCATGTTGTATGAAAAATGAGTATCTTTATACTAGAATCCCATTCACAGCAAGATGCATACACCCTAAGGCTCACAGGAACTGAGATGGCCTTAGAAGGACAAATTCACTCCTATCATCTGCTTTCTCCTGAAACTACACTCATTAATGTCAATAGCCAGAAATTTACCTACACTATGTAGGTTGTTACTCCCTCCATCTTCTCTTTTTTATTTTCTATTTCTTTTCACTGACCTGGTATAATTAATTTGTGTAAATATAAGTAGGTAATCTTTCAATGTTATTTTTAGTCAAATTTAAAAGATAAATATATGTGTATATGTGTGTGTGTGTGTCTAGTGCAAGACAGGATAAATCGGTTCAATTTTGTTTTGTTTCATTTCCATAAACTTTGTTTTGTTTCATTTTAGTAAACATTCAGCAAACACCCACTATATGAAAAGGCTGAAGGGATGTTAGGAAAAAGATGAATATGACATTATTTCTGTTCCCAGAAACTTCAAAACAGATGTAGATGTGAACAAATAAAACTATAATGCAAGTAAGTCTATGTTAAGTATAATAACTGGACAAAATCCCCTTAATTGCCATGTGGGAGTCCTCTTCTTTATCCTTGGCAATGGTTCTCTTAGTAATATAGGGCCACTGATATTCATTCATTGAACAAATTTATATGCAGTGCCACATAGGTGCCAGAGACTATTCTAGGTTCTCTGTGACACAGATGAACCGAACAGAGACATTACAAACAATAAGTAAATTATGTAGTATGTTAAAATGTGGCAAGTACCATTGGGAAAAACAAGAGCATGACCGGGGTACCTGGGATACAGGGGGGTTGGCTGCAGTTTTACACACAGTGCTCAGGGAATCCTCACTGGGAAGGGCATAATTCAGCAGAGACTCTTGAAGGAGGTACTCAGGGGAAGAATGTTCCAGGGGGAGGGGCTCGACAAAGGCCCCAGGCAGGGCTGTGCTTGCTGTGTTCAAGGGCCTGAAAGGAGGCCAGTGTGGCTGTACTGAGGGGCAGCAGATGAGGCAGGCAGGTGGTGGGAAAGGGGATGGGGTGGGGGCTTTGGGCTCAGACCATGTCAGATCTTCTTTACCTTGGTAAATTTTGACTTTGAGAGAAATGGGAAGCTGCTGGAAGGTTTTGAGCAAAGGATTGAAATGATCCGATGTGTTATTCAGGTTGCTGCACTAAGAATAGACTGGGGAGAGACCACAAGGTTAGAAGCAAGCAGAAAAATTAGGAGAGAATGTGGTGACATGGACTGGGGTGGTATTGAGAAGTGACCAGACTTTGGATGTATTTTGACAGCAGAGCAGACAATATTTAGTGTTGGATTGGTTATTGTGAAAGTGGGTTATACAAATTGGGTTATTCTTGTCCTACCCAAACTAAAATTGGAGTTGTGGGGCCAGGAGGAAAAAGCACTTGGGACACACAGCACATGTTCCAAGAAGAATTTTCTACAAACCCAGCTGTTGAAATAGCCTGCTGTAATCCTAAGACTAGTTTTTACCTAGTAGCCACTGAAACAAACTGTCATCACTCTAAGACTAATTTTACCTACCACCGTCACTCACCAATCAAAGCCTGCCAACTCTCCAAAACTCTGCTAGTGCCAATGAGCTTTTTTGTTTTCAAAATAATACATAACATTCCTCTCCCTAATAAAATTCCCAGCCACCAGGTCTGTGTGTGCCTCCCTGATTGCAATCCTGTTTTCTCAAATAAGACATTCTCTTAGAAATTGGTCTCTCTCTATTTTTTGACTTTAACAATATAATGATTGTGAGAAAGAAGAGCTGTCAAACATTTTGGCCTGAGCAAGTGGTAGTATGGCTTCTCCATCAACTAAAAAGACTGTGGTGGGGCACAGGCTTGTGAGGGAAGACAGAGAGCACAGTTTTGACTATGTGAAGATCGAGATGTATCTTGACATCCAGGAAGAGATATATTTCCAGCACATTTACTTTTGAACACCTCTAGGTCTCTTACATTTACAATGTAATTCTTTCTTATAATATTTCAGGAAGAAGGTAGGAGACCATGTTATCATCAACATTTCCAAGTATGAAAAGTAACACATACAAAAATCATATAATTTGTCTAAAGACTTATAGATAAGCACCAATCTAAATTTTCTTTCTTTCCTGTATAACCAGCCAACTAGTTTTTACAGATGATTTCGGAGATTGTTGTTGGTAGTGTTTTCTCCCCAGGAAGTTGTGTCTGTCATGTTTCCCTCACCTTTATAGGCACTTTAGGCAGCATATTTAGGGATAATAGGCAGTGTAAGGATTTGGCAATTAATCATGTCTGTCTCTAAGGCATTAAGCACTTTCCAATAGGCTTTCTGTGTAGCAAACTTGCTTTAGCTAATTATACTTACCATGGTTTTCTTAGGATAGAAAAGCGTGTGTTCCTTAAAGAGATATTTCATTTTTCTGAGTAGAAATTGAAAGGACAGAATGGCTCCAAGTATTAAAAAATGTCTTTTGATCTTTATAACCTTTTTCAGAAATTCAGAAATATGGCAAGACTAAGTGGTAATAAATTTCTCTTAGAAAAATATAGAGCATTAAGAAAAATAATGTTGGCTGAAAAACCAATTCTACCTTTAAATTGTAGCAATTATTTTTGGCTCGCTCCCTGAAAGAATAATACAGATTATGAAATCTTGCTGAGAGTCACAAAGAGTAAAAAATTTTAAAAATGAACAAAAATGGGGGGGGGGGAGAAGCTGTTCATGATTTCTGTGGATTAGATGTGCCCCAAACTCATTGAGGCTTTATTTGCACTGACAGTGGTAAGATGGTGGGAAATCCTGTTATGGTAAGTGACAGGTGGGGCCTTGAAGAGGTGATTACATTGTCAGGACCATGCCCTAGTCAGTGGAGTAATGTATTGATGGTTTAATGGTGGTCATGGGCATGTGTCGGAAGCCATGCGTCCGTGGACTCCAGTGTGGGAATGTAAGAACAGTTCTCTGTTCAGCAGAGCTGCGGAGAATCTCCGAATGTGTGGCAAGGGGTCCCGCAGAAGTTTTCCTGAAAATCCCTATTCCGGTATTCTTTGGATTGCATGTACTCATCAACCCCCCTGGGAATAATTGGATGTTTTATGGAAATGTTTATGCTCTTGTGCTTCTGATGTGAGGTGGCAGTTGTACCCTTTAATGATACAAATGAAATTACATTTTTCTTGGTTAATGAAACTGGCCTTTTGGGAAACTTCTCAGTTACTAAAAACAAGTTTGATTTGATTAATGAAACCCAGGTAAAAATGTTGAAAAGTACACCTGGGTCTGTGATTTGTTCTAACCATTGTTCCGAAAAGAAGGTTCAAAAGCCCAGAGGCCTTCCCGTACAGATGGATGGATGGGGCAGTGGAGCAAAGTAAAATAACAATAAGTTTTCCTGTAAATTTACCCGCGGCACAAGTTGCCCAGGTCGTTATTCTACCACGCAGGGGTTTGGCTTTCACTGTCAGAGACGACAATTGTGTGGGTTAAATATTAAAAGTCTGGTGGGCTCCTGGAGGAAGAAATGGCATGCTACACATAGGAGCTGATAGACCTTCCTTTATATTTTTTAATACAGGGCCATATATAGAGGATAAATATATGGTATGGTAAGATTAAATATGAGTAAAATATTTAAAGTTTTGTTTATAGAAAAATCAGGTTTGGGCTTTTAAGTTGTTCAAAAATTTTTAAACAAAGAATCATTTTACATAAATAGCTAAATTCATATTATAAAAGGATGTGCATTTTTAATAATTGTTGCCTTTAGTTGATTAAGATAAAAAATTAAAATCAAAATAGGTGATGGATATGTGAATCATATGTTGTAAGAGTTAAATGTTTTACTAAGAAACCGCATGTGCTGCCAACTGTGAGAACTCTGGCCACTGGCCACAGACCTCGGTTTGAAACTCTTGCTTGCTGGTGAAGTTTGTTGCACTTTAAAGAATGATAAGTACTTTCCTAAAGTTTATGATCTATGACTGACTCGGAGCAGTCAGATGACCCATTATTTTCCTTACTTTAAAGAATGATATGTACTTTCCTAAAGATTATAATCTGTAAATAATGACATGTAGTTCCTTAAAAAGTTATGATTCTGTATAATCAAAAAAGGATGATTTAAATATTGTATTGATCTATTTTGTGCTCATAGTTTAATATTAACTTGATGAAAAATGTTTGCTTTATGTAGTTAGAGGATAGACATGGTATAAATAAAGGAGAGTGACTTTTGTCCATCGTCCACTGATGCACTAGACGTCCGTCTTTTTCTTCTTCTTTTTTTTTTTCTCGCCGACTCCACACATCCTTCTCGGGCTCTAAGAACCAGCTGGAGCTGGACTCCAGCAGGCATGGGTTTGATGGCTTTAAAAGGAGAGCATGTGAGAAGCTATCTCTCTCTCTCTGCTTCTGCCATTTTGCCACGTGACACCCTGCATCACTGAAGTCACCACCAAAGAAGACCCTCACTAGATGTGTTCTCTGGACTTTGGACTTCCTAGTCTCTGACACTGTAAGCGATACACATTGTTAATATACAAATTACTCAGTCTCAGGTATTTCTGTTATCAGCAACAGAAACAGACTAATACAGTGATCTCTCCTCTTTTCACAACAGAATTATCCAATTTTCCACCAATAACTTCATTGATTTGTTAAGGAGTAAGAATAAACATGAGAGAGGCAGTTGTAGTAAGTCATTTTGTTATTAAACACTTTGACTCTTGAAAATATATTTATCCCATCTAAGTAAATAAAAAATATTACATTATTAAATGATGTGGAAAACTCTGCCAGACCTGGGTGAACAGACAAGTGGGTAAATGCTCCAGTTACTAGACTGTCACATTATACATAACCTTAGGAAGAGGGATTTGTACAAGACTGAACCCATAATAAGGAGAATAACTTTACAGCAACATATTAATTATTGACAAAAAGGAATGACTTGGCAAATACTTTGCTCGAGGGCCTCTGACTTTCAGATGGCTGCTGAATGAAACGTTGCATTTCCAGTGCCTATTTTGTTCCAACCTCCAACATTGAGGGGAATAGAGAAATCCAACAATGACAGCAACAGGTTTTATGAACAGCAACAAAAGAAAAGTGATTCATTCCTATTTCCTGCCTGTTTTTGCTAAATTTCCAAACTCCCATGAAATGTGTCTAACGTTTTCCTTCTGTAGCTTGCATGCTCAGGTGATAATAAAGTCCATTTTAAAGTAAGTCACTGAATTTTCCCATTCTTTCTTTGTTTCTCTTGATAAACATTAAGTTTTAACTGAATAGTTTTATGTTATGATTCTGTCCTTCTGTTACACTTGAACGCACTGACTTCCCAAACTATGATTAGGGGTGAAAAACCTGAAAGTATATTACTAGCATTAACTCTTATGACAAGAGTTTAGAGAAGCTCCCTCTTTCCTGAAGTGGAGGATAAAGGGAGTTGGGGGCAAGGAGAGGATTAATTTTCATAAGCAACAGTAGCATCACATGTAGATTCTGATCATGTCTGGATCATGAAACACATAGATTCAAAAAAATCAGTCAGGTGGATCTTTCTTTCTTTCTTTCTTTCTTTCTTTCTTTCTTTCTTTCTTTCTTTCTTTCTTTCTTTCTTTCTTTCTTTCTTTCTTTCTTTCTTTCTTTCTTTCTTTCTTTCTTTCTTTTCTTTTTTATGACTGGTGTTTCTACAAACTGGAGACAGGAGCCCTTATTGTACTCCTGGATTGAAGCTGTGACAATTTCATGTTGATGGTGATGATGATGATGACAGTGACAAAGACTATGAAAACAGCTGGCAGGTATTTGATGCTCCCTATGTGCAGTCACCGTACTGAGTGTTTCGCGTGGCTTGCCCTGGTCCAACCTCACACTGCAGTGCAGGAACGAGGCTCAGCAAGGTGAGCTCACACAGGCTGGTCAGCGGCAGAGCCTGGCCTCAGGCTCAGGTCACTGCTAACTACTGTGCTCCACAGCCTCCTCTCCTGCCTGCCTCAGCACTCTTGATCTAGAACCTGGGGAGGGCTCTCCCCCACACCCATGCCAGGCTGCCTCCAACAAGGAGGAGACTGGCTCCCAGGCTCACCAGAGAATGAGTGGGTGTGAAATTCATGCTGTTATTCTGGGGATCTGACAAGGGACACCAATCATGATAAAATCGATTTGCTGAAAAACTAGAAGGGATCTTAACCAGCTACCATCTATTTCCCTCATTTTACAGCTGAGGAAATGGGAACCCTTGGAGGGGAAATGACTTGCCCAAAGTTAAACATCCTGTTGGGATGAGAAAAATAGAAAAAACAGATCAGAGAATTTGTAGTGGATGGATGTGCAAAAAGAGACATGGAATAAGGACAGGGACATGGGCAAATGGATACTGACTAAATCTTTGCCAAATTAAAAAATCTCCCTTGGATATATAGATTCTCAGAAATTTCTTTTCTTTTCTTTCTTTCTTTCTTTCTTTCTTTTTTTTTTTTTTAAAAGGAAAGCCTTCTTGTTTCACTTCAGACTGTGCAACTCTTGTTACAAATTGTCCTCTCGGTCACTTCTGAGTTTGTTCATGCCATTCCCACTTCCTGACATCCAGTCCCGTCATCCTACCCCTTCTCTAGCCACCATTTACCTCCTTTGGACTCTGCTGAACTGGACTCCACAGGTCCTTTCCTCTGATCCATGCTAGGGTGACCTCAGGGCCTGAACATTCCCGATGAGGCCAGGGCAGAGCCTCCTGAAGAAACCAAACTGTGATATGTTGTGTTTTGAATTGGAGGGAAGATTCCTAGAGCTTTCTTAGAAATATGCACCTCCAAAAAATAAAAAACAACAAAAAGGAAAAAGAAGCAACAGCTAAATTCCACTAAGAATTTCAAATGAGAAAAGAGAATGAGAGTGATCTACAAGGGAGCTCACAGGAAGATTGAGGAAAAAGCTGCTCAACCGTCCCAAAGTTGAAGTCTGTAGCAGAGACTGACTCTGAGATAATATATGTGGTATGTGATCGTACAAGTCACTGGAAAAAAGAAATAAGAATAGGAGAAAAATGTGTCTCTTGAGGTTGGGGAGTTATTGAATGCTTTGAGCCAGGGAACAGATTTTTTTTTGTGGGAAGGCAATTTCCTAGGACTTTCACCCTGACAATGAATCACTCTGCAGAGAACAGTAATGGGCCATCGGTGGGAGGGAAGATGATGATAAATGTGTGCAGAAGCCTGGAGGTGACTAAGGAGCACTTGCAGAAGAGTTTGCCGATCTTTTCCTAAGCTCTGCATCTGTGTTCCTCTTGGCACAGTGTAAGGGATGGCTGACAGGTTTCAGCTGGGTTTCTGCCATCCTCAGTTTCTCACCTGATTCCCCACCTGATTAGCATCCTAATCCTTGGAAAATTTATCCTCCCGTTGTTTCTTCTGTCTAAATTCCACTCACCCCTCACTTAAGAAGGAGCTGAAGTGGAAGTCACAGTCACCACTCACATGGATAATTAGTGTTAACTGGGTTCTGAGGGTCCCTCAATGGAGACATTGCAGTGAAAAGCAAAAAGTGAGGATGGGCTGTTTCAGTCATCACAGTCTCCCCTTCATAGAAGTCACTGCTAAAATGTCAGGAAGGCTGAGACATAGGCAAGCAAAATTCATGGACTCACTTATTCCTTCTCTCACTTGTATAATTCTACTGACTATGACTGAGCACCTGTTGTAGACAAGGCACTGTGCCAGGCAGTGAAACAGCTGGGCCACTAGCTACGCATCCATTTTTTCCAATTAAAAACACCCAAAGACATTTGGGGCAAATTTCTTTAAGGTTCATGCAAACATAAGAGGAATGAGTACAGCAAACTACCTGGACTATGCTGAAGATGATTCCTGCAGATCTGTTCTACACTCATCTGAAAGATACCCTGTGAGTTTGGTTATTTTTTTGTGCAAGGTGGGGGGGGGGGTGTCAAGGTATAATGCCCTCCAAATTGAGAAGGTACTTTGAGACCAAAGTAGGAAGTGGACAGTTCTGTTCCATAATCAGATATATCTATTAATTGAGTGATTTACGGACAGGAAAGATACATGCTGCAAAGAATCAGATGTCAGTAGATGAGAGCTCTCTGTCTATAGGTTAGACAATGTTCATATAGCAAAGCCCCTGTTACTAGAAATAACTTCAAAGAAATGTCTTAAGAAAAATAAGTTGATAACACCATTTACTGGGTGTTTTTGTGATTCACCACATGAAGGGGGTGGTTCTTGTGATTTTAGTGCTCAGATCACTGATGCCACCTACTGTAATAAATCGTTCACTCCCTAAACCTATGTTTCTTTTACATTTGCCCTAAGGTTAAGGTTAACTGGTAAGTGAAACAAAGGAATGAGGTTAAGCAGGAGACAACATGGTAGGTGGGGCACAAAATGGCATTGGTTTTGTTCACACTCTAATATTGTTGATTTGAAAAGCATCTCTATTTTATTATTGCTATGCGTGTGTGTGTGTGCACGTTTACTATATTTTAAATCAGAAAAATTCTGTGGAAAAAGGATTTTCAGCTGCTTTTAGTTTAAATGAACAAACATGTACTGAGAGTCATTCATTCATTCATCCATACATTCATTCAACTAACATATACTGACACCAACTAGTGTTGTCACTATGCCATGCAGGGGTGCAAAGCAAACAACAAACAAACAAACAAACTTGCAGACAAAGCGTGGTTCCCATGCCAAGGAAGTTTGCATTCTGGTGGAAGAGAGTCAGACATCTTTTAAATGTACACATGTACATGACCTTCAATTATTATCATTTCTAGAGGCAGGCTGGTTAGCTCATTTGGTTAGAGTGTAGCCTTATAACACCAAGGTCAAGGATTTGGTTACCTGTGCCAACCAGTTGCCAGAAAAAAATTTTTTAAGTTATTTTCACTTCTAACTTGATAAATGGCATGTACACAGATTAAGTTGTACAAAGGACACAGTGGGACGAGGAAAGAGTAATCTCTGTGCTCTCAAATAGTGTCCTATTAGGTGAAGACTGAAATTCCATCTTCTTAGCCTTTTACTCATGGTCCTCACCTTTCCAACTCTATAATCTCTTGCTCTTATATGCAAAATCCCTGAGTAAACAAATTGGCTTCCTAATTTTTACCCAAACATGTCACATACGTTGTTAACTCCATGCCTTTTCTTGTGTCCTTTTCTTGTCTGGAATTCTGTTTCTCTAACCCTGATTCATTTAAATTCTACTTTTCCTTTAGGGGCAAGCTCGTAGCTCCTCTTAATCAAGAAAACCTTTCATGCCATGCCAGCTCCTAGTTCAGTGCCTGGCACTGGGATCAGTATAATTTCATTGAATAAGTAAATTAATCTCTAGTCTGAACCAAAGCACATTCTGACTATGTCTCACTCTCATTTGGCATTTCCATTCACACTCTTGCATTGTGATTTATTACTTTATTTCCACATCCTATCTTTCTAACCAGACCCAGGGCAACTTCAGATCAGAGACCAAATCATTTACAGCTTTGAATCCTCATGTCAACTAGGGGCCTGGCACAATTGATATTTATTTTTTGTCACTGTTGATGAAGGAAATATTCTTTCAAATGTAATATGTTTCTAAATTCTTTCATTCTTCAAATATTCATTGATAGGCTACTATGTCCTCAGTGCTATTTCTTCTAGACACTGGAGTTACAGTGCTGAACATAACAGAGGTCTGCCCTTGTGGGACTTATATTCCAATTGAAGGAGGCAGAAATAAATACGTAAATGTGTAATGTGTCAGGTGGCAATTGATGCTATGAAGAAAAATTAAAACAGGTTAAGAAAGGTGGTGGGGGGTTGAGGGGTGCTGTTTTATATAGGTTGATCTGGGAAACTAGCTATGATAAGGTGACATTGAGAGAGATATATTGGAAGTGAGTGAGCAAGTCATGTCAATACCTAGAAGATAAGTGTCTCAGAACAAGCTGGAATATAAGGAGAAAGAGGAAGAGTGGTAGAAAATGAGGGCTTAAGCTCTAGAAGGATTTAGCTTTTACTCAGAATAAAGTGCAACTTTTTGTGAGTCTTGAAGTGGAAGAGTGACATCACCTGAATTACATGGTAAAAGGATTGTTCTGACTCTGTGTGGCGTATAGGTTACAAGGAAGCAAGGGTGGAAGCGGAAAGAGCAGATAGGGGGCTTTTATAATGACTTGGACCTAGATAGTAGGGTGGGAAGTGTAGAGAAGTGGTCAGGTCTGGATATACTCTGGACATATTTTAAAGGTAAGAATCAACAGAATTTGCTACTGGATAGGATGTGGGATAGGAGTTCAGATGATGGCAAGATTTTTGGCCTAAGGAACTAAAATAATGAGCTTGTTATTTACTGAGTTTTCAAGAGAAGCATGTTTGATGGTGATGGGAATCAGAGCGTTCGTTCTGAACATGTTGAGTTTGAGAGACTCTTTAGACATCCATTCAGAGATGTCAGAAAGTCGTCTGGACATTTGAGTGTGTAGTTCAAGGGAGAAATTCAAGCCAGAGATATAATTTTTGTATTTAGAAATACACAGATGGTATTTAAAGCCCAGAGTCTGTATTTAAAGCCAGGAGACACAATCAAGAGAGTAATAAAGAGGGAAGAATTCCAAGGATGAGAGTTGGGGTACTTCAACATTTAGGGGAAAAGGAATTGAGGAGGAACCAGCAAAGGAAACTGGAGGGCAGCAGGCAGGTGAGCGGAGAGCTAGGACAGAGTGCAGCCGAGTGAGGGAAGTAAGCAGAGGTGGCCAACTCTGCCAAGCGTTGCTTAGTTCCCAGAAGATGAGGACTTAAAATTGACCAGTGGGTTAGAAAATGAGGAGATAACTAGACACTGACAAGAGCCGTGAGGAGTTGCAGTGAGGGGGTGGGAAGCCTAACTAGACAGGGTTCAAGAGAGAGCAGAGGAGAGGTGTGGAAGCCAGGAGTACAGACAAGTATTCTGAAGAGTTTCGTCACAGGGGGGAGCATAGATACAAAGTGGAGGCTGAGGGGAGATGTGGATCAAGGGAGAATTTTTAACGATGGGTGATATTACAGCCTAGCTGCATGCCAGCTGGAATGATTTAGGAGAGTGGGGGAAATGATGCAGGAGAAAGAGTGGCGGTTGCTGGCATACGAGCAGATGAGAGGGTGTGGGTTTAGTGCACAAGCGGAAGCACATGGACAGTTTATCCACAGCAGAGGGGTGGAAAGCAGGTCCATGGAAAGTTGGGAATGTGGTGGTGGGAGTGTGTGGATGATCTGCTCCAGTGTGTTCTATATTCTCAGTGAGATAGAAAGCTAAGCCATAGTTAAGAGTAATGGAAAAGCAGGTGTTTGAGATGAGAGAGGAAGGTGTGAAATAGTTGTCTATGACACTAGAGTGAGTTAGGAAGGACAAGGATAGCATGACAGTACCAAGGGCCCGTAAGCTTAAGTAAGTGGTTGTGAATGTAAAGTGAGACCACCAAATGAAATTACAGTGATAGACCATGAGTCATAATTTGCATCACATATAGTAAAGCAAAGACATGAAATTATTGGGGGTATAAAAATACTTGGGATAAGGCATTTGCAATAGCAATGGATCTTTAAACATGACCCACTTCAAGGTAAACCTAAATTCTCTATTTTCCAGCACTGTGTCAAATGCATCGGTAGGCTCATTTTCAAGCTCTATTAAAATTATGTATCTAAAAATATCAGTTTTGAAGCATGGCTTAGGTACCAAAGTTGGTCATAGTTTCTTAGCTGGAAAACTGACATAAGCAAGTAGCAGAAAGTTACTAGCCTTAGGAAATGGGTGGCAGATGGAGGAGACGGCCGAGAGTAGGAGAGGCTGCATAAATTCGGCTGACTTAAGTCTGAGACAGGGGTCTCACTGAAGTCTGTGCTGGACACAGAGTGACAATGGCAATGCCCAGGGCAGCGGTGGGCATGGATGGATAGATCATGGTAATACATGGCCATTGCATCTTCTATCACTGATGGCAGTAGTTCTGATGCAGAACATGCTGGCATGGGCAATAAGTGGCCAGAGTGAAGGGGATTCTCATGTAATCAAGTCAGAAAGGGAAAGGAGAACATGGTGTTTAGAGAGAGTAGGAAGTGGAAGGTGGAATGTGGTCTAGAGGAAAAAAATGACTGGCATTGACATAGAGCCATTCACTGCTCAATGCAATCTTCATTCTCCAAGTTCAGCTTATTTTTCATTTAGTATGTTAAAAGTATTCCAAAGTGAACCAGCCCAAATGTCCATCATCAGATGAGTGAATACGGAAAATGTGGTATATCTACACAATGGAATACCACTCAGCTATAAAAAAGAATGAAATACTGCCATTTGCAATGACATGTATAGACCTAGAGAGAATTAAGTGAAACAAGTCAGGCACAGAAAGAGAAATATCACATGTTCTCACTTATTTGTGGGAACTAAAAATAAATAAATAAATAAATACACACACACACACACACACACACACACACACACACACACAAAACCTGGGGGGGGGAGAAGACATAACAATTACAATTCCTCAAAATTGATACAACAAGCAAACAGAAAGGACATTGTTGGGAGGGAGTGGGGAGAGGGAGGTGGGAGGGAGGTTTCGGTAATGGGCCACAATAATCAACCACATTGTATTTTGACAAAATAAAATAAAATAAAATACACAAATAAAAGTATTCCAAAGTGATTTATATGCCATGTAGGAAGGAACTTTGGGCAGCCTCTAGTTGCTGAGAGTGACACCCCTTGCTGATAGCCAGCAAGACATTGGGAACCTCAGTCTCACAGCAGCATGGAGGTGAATTCTGCCAAGAACTGAATAAATTTGGAAGCAAACTCATCCCTAGTCAAGCCTCCAGATGAGAACACCTTGACTGTAGCCTTGCAGAGAATTTAGCTAAGCCACACCTGGACTCCCAATCCATCGAAACCATGTGATAATAATATGTCATCTTAACCTGATAAGTTTGTGGTAATTGGTTACACAGCAATAGATAAATAATAGTGGCCCACATTCTATTTTTAGTTCCTTGTTGAGATGTGAGTATTTTGAGAGAGAGAGAGAGAGAGAGAGAGATGTTTGTTTGACAATCTCTGTTTTCCTGTGAGATATTTGCTCTTTTGATGAACAGGGTGATAGGGGATATGATACGGACCAACACAGAGGCAGATCAGAGGCAAAGTTGAGACCAGGCATGGAGGGAGATCCAGGATGGATTCAGCCACCTCCTTAAGTGAGGGAATGCATCAGTCCTGCCACTCCTCCATTTCCACCAAGTTGTCACTGGTGGTCACCTCCATTGGTCAGACTGCATATTTATACCCATGTGGATCTCAGTATTCGGCTTGTTTTCCAAGTGGCAGAGGTATAGCTTATGATTTGTGTTGGTTATGAGGGGATTGATGCAGGAAAAGATGAATAGATGAATGGATGGATGGACTGGGACAGACAATCACCTCTAGTAGGAAAAGAAAAAGCCTTCAAATCACCCTGCCTAGGGGTACCCCCTTGCTTTATATCCATGGGCAAAATACATGTTGAAGGCACTGTTAGGTAAGGAAGGTCTTCTCTCCCACCCTCAACCCCACCCGAGGTTCTCCATTTACAAGTCCTATACCTCGTTATTGTAAAATAGTAACAAAAATAAGCATAAATCTCAAGACAACCTGTGAGAATGTAATGAAAACCCGCTACTAAATACATCACTTATAAATAAAACCCATTGACTTTTTTTTTTCTCCACAGGGAAACTGCATGAGAGGACATGGCAAATAGAGAACTATGAAAATAGAACTAATGATGTTAATTATCTTAATCAAAATTAGACTGGCTATTTTCCTGATTTGTGTCACTTATTTATATAACTAGCCTAGGAAAACCAACATGCCTAGTCCAGCTTGAATCTGCAAGAGTCATAAAAGGAAACTCAACTGTATGTTTAGACTATGGGGTAACTGTTCATAGAAGGAAATAGAATAATCAGCCCTCATTGCTTAAATATCTTTTATCTCTACTATACATACATTTTAACAGAGTGACTATACTAATCTCAAACATTGAGAGCAAATTAGTTCATTTTAAAATTCATTACTGACAAAAGATTTAGTTCAATACTGAATTTCTGAATGGATCTCTATCAACACCATGTAAGATTAGATCCAGCCCTAGTGTATCCAGGGTGTGAGTAGCAGGAGGAGATGAGGGAGAAGCACAAAATGTACCAAATCTCTAGTAGTCATAATCTCACAAGTGATAAGGGTCACATTCTTCAGAGATATAAACTGAGATTTTTTTTTTTTTCTGGCAAGTAATAGACTACCATTCAAGCCAAAGTTTTCTTTCTTTCTTTCTTTTTTTTTTTTATGAAAAAACAAAAAACTAGAATCAATCTCTAACTTCATCTTGTAATTGTTTCTACAGAGTAACAAAACCTTAAATTCTGAATCTTGACTTTTCTCAACTCTGGACAAAATCTTGGAACATTCAAAAATCTGTGCTCTGTATCATCTATCTGTACTAATCCTCCAACTTGATGTTGGAACAGCCTGAAATATTCCTCAACTTGGAATGGTGTCTAATTTACTTTTCAAACATATGGAGTTTGTGTTTGTTTTCAGTAAGTGTAAAAATGTACCAGTGTGAATGTTCCATACTGGCCCCTGAGAGAGGAGCTGGGAAAGGGAAAGATAATGCATCTGCTCCTTTATTTTAATTTCTACTTTATTTCTTATATGTTTTACTCTGAAGCCTTATAAAATATAGTTTGTTTAAATATAAGTGAAAAAATTCAATAAAAGTTAAAGATAATTCTAGCAGGATAAAGTATTCCACCACTCCCTAAACGCCCTGACTAATATTACGATAGAATGGCAGAAGAAAGTGTTTGGTAAGTTGGAGGAGAGACAAAGATTGCAAGCATAAAAATGCACCAAGTTAAGCATTAAGAGATTTCTGATACTAGCAAAAGAAAGGTTTTCATGTCTTGTAAGCTCTTTATTGACCAAAAGGCTGTTTTTTCTTTTACTCCCCATCCCCACTCCCTGCAAACACACAAAGAACAGCTAAAGGCCTGAATTCTTTCTCTGTAGTCTTGTCCCCCGCCCTGCATGGCCTGGCCCCATCAAGAAAAAACAAAAACAAAAACAGACAAAACCACTGACTGTCAACAGAGCCGGAGGCCAAGTGGAAAGAGAAGCATGGGAGGAAAGAGAAGAGTAAGCTAGGTTTGAAAAGATAGAGCCCTGATCCTGTGTGCACACACATTCCATTTCTCTGACATCTTCTCATACGGCTCTACTCCTGGCCCACTCTGCTCCAGCCATGGTGACCTCTTTGCTGTTCTGTGACTCTTCCAGCACTTTTCTGCCTCAGGACCTTGGCACTAGCCTTTTCTCTGTCTGGAATGTTCTTCCCTAAATGCCCATGTGGCTAATTCTTTCACTCCCCTTATGTCTCTGCTCAGATGTCACCTTATTTTTGAGGACTTCTCTGTCTCCTTCATAGCACTTATCAACATCTGGCACACATTCATACAGTATATAAATATATGTAAATAAATAAATATTTACATAAATAAATGCATATATTATATAGGTACCTAATGTAAATATATACATACACACACAAATATTTATATTCATTTATTATTTAGCAAGTAAGCTCCATGAAGGTAGGCTCTTCCTTTCATTTACTGCTCAAGTTCCATCAACTGAAAGAGTATGTAGCCCATTATAAGTACCCAATCCATGCTGACTGAGTGAGGGAGGAAGGAAGAGTGAGACTACAGAGGACAGACTCTCCTGCTTATCAGCCAAGTGAATTAGGTACAACTGAGGGTCAATTCAAGGAGAAAATAAAAAAAATATTTTGTATTATCCTCCACACCGCGGGTATATGCTTGATCATCCAAAATGAGTAGTTTTTTTTTTTGTAGTAATGAACTGTACTTGTATACTTTTTCAAAATTTAAGGGCATAACTGGGTTATAAAATCACTTCAGAGAAACTCTTACCAATACAGTCCATATATTACTTGGGAAACATCTAGGTCAACAGAGATGTAATTATTGTATTGACATTTTTGCATGCATCTCATTCATTGTTCTATTTTATTATAGAAAAAGAAATGTCCCTAAAGCAGGACTTCTATTTTTATAAAAGTTTACTGTTATCTTCATTGTTTCAGAGTAAGAACCCTAAAATCACATTCTTAGTAACTAATCATCAGGCAGAAAAAGTCAGTTGTCCCTGACTGAAGAGGTTACTGGCTAGCTAGAGAATCAGACTTCTAAGTTCTGATTCAGTTCTCCCTTCCAGTGTGTAAACAGACCAGGAAGAGAGAGGCCAGCCACAAAACATGAGACAGAAGCCAAACCGCTTTTTCAAACTCTGAAAAAACAAGAGAAAGAGTCTAACTTGCCTCCAAGGATTGAGAAATGGATTAGTTAATGGTTTGCAATGAATTTTCAAGATGAAAGCCACTACAGAAGAGCTAAATCTTACTGTTACCTTAGCTGGAATGCATTGCTAACTTTTTCATGCTGCACTGGAGCATCAGAGAGTCTTTTCAGAAATTACACACACACACACACACACACACACACACACACACACACACACACTCTCTCTCTCTCTCTCTCTCTCTCTCTCTCTCCTCTCTTCTCTCTCTGACTTAAAGACCCTCCAAGAATGAAATTTTCATTCATGTATAACATTATCAAAGACACTGTAGGGAGGGCCATGCCTTGCCTATGTGTGTGGTATGTTACCATCATGAAGGTGCATATTTAACACATCTGACTGAGATAATGGCATATGGGGACTCACCAGTTTCCTTAATTAGTTGGGAGGAATCCAGGACACACAAACCCAGTTTCTACTACATTTGTTCCTGCAGACCAATTACAATAGAGCAGGCATGCCAAACCATGAGTGAAGGCCAGACTCTAATAATTTGCATTCATCCCTAACATTTCATGACGTTACTGAGTTTGGTTTTTTTATAGGTAATACACAGTCAAGGTTTTTTTTGAAAGAGATTGTGGCAACTAAAATCCAGTTGAACAGAATGTACCAGTAACTATTGGTTTGGAACACCTTTCCTGGCTCCTCCCACCTGATCACCTGCCCTTTTTTCCACCCCGCCAAGGTCAGCAGTGGAAAATCATCAAAAGAGTAGAAGGGTGAGGGTGAGTGGGAAGGATTATTTATTCCCCTACTCTCAAGTCTCAGTGGTAAATTGGCTGAAAGAATGAGAATGGGCTTATTTCTGTGGTGTTTCTCTAGTCTTCCTTCCACAAATGTAATTTGGAAAATGTTAAAGGACAAATAGTACGGTGTATGCTCACTGCTGCCTGTTCCCTTTTGGGCTTGGGTCTGGGTTATCCTCTGTCCTCTGACAGTAAGGCTAGCTTTTGTGCAATGTCCGGGCTGATGCTATGTGCCTGCCAACTTAGTGAAGGTTCTAGTGATGATCAAACTTGAAGGAAAGTGGCACAGCTTTGTCATTCACCATAAACTCATCCTGGCTCTTAAAAACGTCTTTAAAAAGTTATAATCTTGCCCTTGAAATAATGGATCTAGGATAATGATCAGCAATGGCTGCTAAAAATACTAGGTCAAAAGCTGATGGCAATGTATCAGCCTGACAACTCCAGAACTGAATTATCAACTGACTAACATTGATAAGTTTCACAACAGAAAACCTGATGGAAGTATACAAAACTATCTATGAAGTATTCATGTCTAAAAAGCAAACATGACCTGATCAAGCCTCTAGGTCTAGCTACTAGTTTATAGCAAAAATGAAGACAAAAGTCCAAGTCAACTGATAATCTGGGGATACAATCAGCAAAATCCAGAATGTGGGAAACCACAGAGCAAGTGACCCAGTTTTATCCAGAGATTCACTGCAAGAAAAAGTAAAAAGAGGTAAAAGGAACTGTAGATTTAAAATGCCTTAATAGACTTCTCAAATTAAATGTGTGGATTTTATTTAGAACCTGATTTGTTTTTTTTTTTTTTTTTTTATAAATTTTATTTTGTCGATATACATTGTAGCTGATTATTGCTCCCCATCACCAAAACCTCCCTCCCTTCTCCATCCCCCCTCCCCCCCCACAATGTCCTTTCTGTTTGCTTGTTGTATCAACTTCAAATAATTGTGGTTGTTATATCTTCTCCCCCCCCCCCGGTTTGTGTATGTGTGTGTGTGAATTTATATATTAATTTTTAGCTCCCTCCAATAAGTGAGAACATGTGGTATTTCTCTTTCTGTGCCTGACTTGTTTCACTTAATATAATTCTCTCAAGGTCCATCCATGTTGTTGCAAATGGCAGTATTTCATTCGTTTTTATAGCTGAGTAGTATTCCATTGTGTAGATGTACCACATTTTCCGTATCCACTCATCTGATGATGGGCATTTGGGCTGGTTCCAACTCTTGGCTATTGTAAAGAGTGCGGCGATGAACATTGGGGAACAGGTATACCTTCGACTTGATGATTTCCATTCCTCTGGGTATATTCCCAACAGTGGGATGGCTGGGTCGTATGGTAGATCTATTTGCAATTGTTTAAGGAAACTCCATACCATTTTCCATAGAGGCTGCACCATTTTGCAGTCCCACCAACAATGTATGAGAGTTCCTTTTTCTCCGCAGCCTCGCCAGCATTTATCGTTCATAGTCTTTTGGATTTTAGCCATCCTAACTGGGGTTAGATGGTATCTCACTGTGGTTTTGATTTGCATTTCCCGAATGCTGAGTGATGTTGAGCATTTTTTCATATGTCTGTTGGCCATTTGGATATCTTCCTTAGAGAAATGCCTACTTAGCTCTTTTGCCCATTTTTTAATTGGGTTGCTTGTTTTCTTCTTGTAAAGTTGTTTGAGTTCCTTATATATTCTGGATATTAATCCTTTGTCAGATGTATATTTTGCAAATATTTTCTCCCACTCTGTTGGTTGTCTTTTAACTCTGTTAATTGTTTCTTTTGCTGTGCAGAAGCTTTTTAGTTTGATATAATCCCATTTGTTTATTTTTCCTTTGGTTGCCCGTGCTTTTGGGGTTGTATTCATGAAGTCTGTGCCAAGTCCTATTTCCTGAAGTGTTTCTCCTATGTTTTCTTTAAGAAGTTTTATTGTCTCAGGGTGTATACTTAAATCCTTAATCCATTTTGAGTTGATTTTAGTATATGGTGAGAGGTATGGATCTAGTTTCATTCTCCTGCATATGGATATCCAGTTATCCCAGCACCACTTGCTGAAGAGGCAGTCCCTTCCCCAGTGAATAGGCTTGGTGCCTTTGTCAAAGATCAGATGGCAGTAAGTGTGTGGGTTGATTTCTGGATTCTCTGTTCTATTCCATTGGTCAGTGTGTCTGTTTTTATGCCAGTACCATACTGTTTTGGTTATTATAGCTTTGTAGTATAGCTTAAAGTCAGGTAGTGTTATGCCTCCAGCTTTATTTTTTTTGCTGAGCATTGCTTTGGCTATTCGTGGTCTTTTATTGTTCCATATAAATGTCTGAATAGTTTTTTCCATTTCTGAGAAAAATGTCTTTGGAATTTTGATGGGGATTGCATTGAATTTGTATATCACTTTGGGTAGTATGGACATTTTCACTATGATGATTCTTCCAATCCAAGAGCATGGAATATCTTTCCATCTTCTTGTATCCTCTCTAATTTCTCTCAGCTGTGGTTTGTAGTTCTCATTATAGAGATTTTTCACCTCCTTGGTTAACTCAATTCCTAAGTATTTTATTTTTTTGGTGGCTATTGTAAATGGGCAGGCTTTCTTGATTTCTCCTTCTGCATGTTCACTATTGGAGAAAAGAAATGCTACTGATTTTTTTGTGTTGATTTTGTATCCTGCTACTGTGCTGAAATCATTTATCAATTCCAACAGTTTTTTTGTAGAGGTTTTAGGCTGTTCGATATATAGGATCATGTCATCTGCAAACAGGGACAGTTTGACTTCATCTTTTCCAATCTGGATGCCCTTTATTTCCTTCTCTTCTCTGATTGCTCTGGCTAGTACTTCCAACACTATGTTGAATAGGAGTGGTGAGAGTGGGCATCCTTGTCTAGTGCCTGTTCTTAAAGGAAAAGCTTTCAGCTTTTCCCCATTCAGGATGATATTGGCTGTGGGTTTGGCATATATGGCTTTAATTATGTTGAGATACTTTCCCTCTATACCTAACTTATAGAGGGTCTTTGTCATGAATGAGTGCTGAACTTTATCAAATGCTTTTTCAGCATCTGTAGAGATGATCATATGGTCCTTGTGTTTGAGTTTATTAATATGGTGTATCACATTTATTGATTTGCGTATGTTGAACCAACCTTGCATCCCTGGGATGAATCCCACTTGATCGTGATGAATAATTTTTCGTATGTGTTGCTGTATTCTGTTTGCTAGTATTTTAGTGAGGATTTTTGCATCTATATTCATCAAGGATATCGGCCTGTAGTTTTCTTTTTTGGTTATATCTTTACCTGGTTTTGGTATCAGGATGATGTTTGCTTCATAGAATGAGTTTGGGAGATTTGCGTCCGTTTCAATCTTTTGGAATAGTTTGTAAAGAATCGGTGTCAATTCCTGTTTGAATGTTTGGTAAAATTCTGCTGTGAATCCATCTGGTCCTGGGCTTTTCTTTGTTGGGAGCCTTCTGATAACAGCTTCAATCTCCTTTATTGTTATTGGTCTGTTCAAATTTTCTACGTCTTCACGGTTCAGTTTTGGGAGCTTGTGTGTGTCCAGAAATTTATCCATTTCCTCCAGATTTTCAAATTTGTTGGCGTATAGTTGTTTATAGTAGTCTCGAATGATTCCTTGTATTTCAGATGAATCAGTTGTAATATCGCCTTTTTCATTTCTAATTTTTGTTATTTGAGTCTTCTCTCTTCTTTTTTTTGTTAGCCATGCTAATGGTTTGTCAATTTTATTTATCTTTTCAAAAAACCAACTTTTTGATTCGTTGATCTTTTGAATTGTTTTTTGGTTTTCAATTTCATTCAGTTCTGTTCTGATCTTAATGATTTCTTTCCGTCTGCTAACTTTAGGATTGGATTGTTCTTGTTTTTCTAGTTCTTTAAGGTGAAGTGTTAGGTTGTTCACTTGCCGTCTTTCTATTCTTCTGAAGTGAGCATTTAATGCAATAAATTTTCCCCTCAATACTGCTTTTGCAGTATCCCACAGGTTTTGGTATGATGTATCATTGTTTTCATTAGTTTCAATAAACTTTTTGATTTCCTGCTTGATTTCTTCTTGGACCCATATGTCATTAAGTAGAATGCTGTTTAATTTCCATGTGTTTGTATAGTTTCCAGAGTTTTGTTTGTTATTAATTTCTAGTTTTAATCCATTGTGGTCTGAGAAGATACATGGGATAATTCCAATTTTTTTGAATTTATTGAGACTTGATTTGTGACCTAATATGTGATCTATCCTGGAGAATGATCCATGTGCTGATGAGAAGAATGAATATTCTGAGGTTGTTGGGTGGAATGTTCTGTAGATATCTGCCAATTCTAATTGGTCTAGAGTCTTGTTTAGATCTTGTGTTTCTCTACTGATTCTTTGCCTAGATGATCCGTCTAATATTGACAGTGGAGTGTTCAGGTCCCCTGCTATTATGGTATTAGTGTCTATTTCCTTCTTTAGGTCTAATAGAGTTTGTTTTATAAATCTGGCTGCTCCAACATTGGGTGCGTACATATTTATGATTGTTATGTCTTCTTGATGGATCAGTCCTTTTATCATTAAGTAGTGTCCCTCATTGTCTCTTTTTATGGTTTTTAGTTTAAAGTCTATTTTGTCAGATATAAGAATAGCCACTCCAGCTCGTTTTTCTTTTCTGTTTGCATGGTAAATCTTTTTCCATCCTTTCACTCTTAGTCTGTGTGAATCTTTATGGGTGAGGTGGGTCTCTTGTAGGCAGCATATAGTTGGGTCCTGCTTTTTGATCCAGTCAGCCAGTCTGTGTCTTTTAATTGGGGAATTTAAGCCTTTAACATTAAGAGTTGTTATTGAAAGGTGTTGATTTATTCCTAGCATTTTATTCGTTGTTTGGTTGTCTTAGGTGTCTTTTGTTCCTTGCTTTCTGATTTACTGTTTGGTTTCTGTGTTTGTTGGTTCCTTAGGTTGTAGATAGTGTTTTTGTTGGCTTGTTTTCTCTTCATGAATGCCATTTTTATTGTACTAGCGGGTTTAGATTTTTCTTAGGTTTTTATGGCAGTGGTAGTTATTTTTCAGGAACCAAACCCAGTACTCCCTTGAGGATTTCTTGTAAGGGTGGTCGTGTGGTAGTGAACTCCCGCAGTTTTTGTTTGTCTGAGAAATATACTATTTGCCCCTCATTTCGGAAGGATAGCTTTGCAGGGTAGAGTATTCTTGGCTGGCAATCTTTGTCTTTTAGTATTTTGAAAATATCATCCCATTCCTTTCTAGCTTTTAGGGTTTGTGATGAAAAGTCTGATGTTAACCTGATTGGGGCTCCCTTATAGGTGATTTGACGCTTCTCTCTTGCAGCTTTTAAGATTCTCTCTTTGTCTCTGAGTTTTGCCAATTTGACTATGACATGTCTTGGAGAAGGCCTTTTTGGGTTGAATACGTTTGGAGATCGCTGAGCTTCCTGGATCTGAAGATCAGTGATTTTTCCTATACCTGGGAAGTTTTCTGCCACTATTTTGTGGAATATGTTTTCAATGGAATCTCCATTTTCCTCCCCTTCTGGAATACCCATGACTCGGATATTTGAGCGCTTGAGGTTGTCTGATATCTCTCTCAGATTTTCTTCCATGTCCTTGATTCTTTTTTCTTTCTTTTTGTCTGCTTGTGTTATTTCAAACAGCCCATCTTCAAGTTCAGAGGTTCTCTCTTCAACTTCGACAAGCCTGCTGGTTAAACTCTCCGTTGTGTTTTTTATTTCTCTGAATAACTTCTTCAGTTCAGCAAGTTCTGCTACATTTTTTTTCAGGACATTGATTTCCTTGTACATTTCCTCTTTCAGTTCCTGTATACTTTTCCTCATTTCATCATGATGTCTAGCTGAGTTTTCTTGTATCTCATTCAGTTTCCTTAGAATTATCACTCGAAATTCCTTGTCAGTTATTTCAAGGGCTTCTTGTTCTATAGGATCTAGAGTATGAGATTTATTAACTTTTGGTGGTGTACTTTCTTGATTTTTTGTATTTCTGGTGTCTTTTTTTTGGTGTTTATTCATTGTGGCAGGGGGTTTCACAGTCCACCGGTTTGAGACTAATGACTAACTAGGATGTTGCTGTGGTTGCCAATTTGGTATGGCTCCCGCCGTGACTGCTCAGTTGGCCTCTAGTGTCTTGTGTGTGTGGTTGCCTCGGGTCTTGGGCTTCTCCGGGGATCCACCTTTCTGGTCAGCTTGTACTCTGCTGGGCTGGTGGATCACGTACCACAGGGTGTGTGATCTCTGTTGAGCTTTCACTTTCTGTACAGGACTTCTCCCCGTTCTGTGTGCTCTGGCCCAGGCTGTTAGATCGCGCAGTGGCGACCCCACCGGGTGTGTGGTTTCTGTCGAGTCTCCGCCTCCCTGGCCGCACGTCTCCCCCCTCTGTGCACACTGTGCTGGGCTGGGGTGTGTCTTCTGCACCCCTCGTCTATCAGCTGGGCCTTCAAGACCCTGCTCAGCACCGCCTCGCCCAGGAACTCTACCAGGTTTCTGCTAGGCACAGACGACCGGTCTCTCTGGGTGCCTTTGTAGCACTGTGTAGATCTTTCTCGGGTCTTGTTCACCTTTGTATCCCCCCGGTATAAACCGAGTCTAGCGCCCACCTGCAGCCTGGTCTCCGGCAGGTTCAAGCGGACCTGGGAACTCTCCTACCACACTATTCCCAACCAGAAATTCGTTAGGCCTTTTTCCAAACTGGTGGTCGCAGAGATGGTATCTGCCTCCCAGTAACAGGAAGTTTACCGGGGCGGAGTCCAGGGTGTGGTGGAGTGACAGTCGGCCCGCCCGTACTTCCTAGCCCTCCCAACACTGGTCGGGACGCCCCACACCCCCAGCCCCGCCAGAGAACCGCGGAGGGAGTGGGAGAGGAGGCCGGCCCGCAGGGTCCGGAAAGCCCCGCGCCAGGCCAAGCAAATGGGCTCAGTGATGGCCGAGCAGGGCGGAGCTGCCCGCAGCTGGGAAAATGGAGGCAGCACCGGGGCAGTAAGTGGCCTGGTGGTGCAGGCGGGAGCCGTGTCGGCATCCACCCCCCGAACAGAGCTTTGCCAGGGATCACTCACAGTGCTGTGCCAGGTCGGGCGCTCGCTCTGTCTCTGGTTTGTTGCCTTCCGTGTTCTCGGCGCTGCCGCCTCGGGCTGTTCAGTCGCGGCGCCGCTCGGGCGCTCCCAGGAATCTTCTTTAATGCCGGCCTGAAACCTCGAATCCTGAATAGGGCAGCTGGCCGCCTTCAGCACGGCCCCGGCCTCCGGGATCCTGGCTGCATCCACAGCAGCCCTGGCGCCGTGTTCCCTGTTTCAAGACTCGCTTTTGCAGCTAAGAATCAGTTCTTTTCCTGCTCCACACTTCAAAGCTGTTGCCTGTAAATGAGGCAGCCTCTCCTGCTGGGGGCAACGTGGCGTTGAGCCCCCACGACCGGCCAGCAGCAGCAGTCCTCCCTTAAGAGATGGCCAGAGGAAGGTCCACAAGTTTCCCGGCTGCCTGAGGCCCAGTGGCCACCTTTTCCACCTCAGCTACTCTGCGCCAGCCGCCGCAGCCGCCGCCATCTTGAAAACCCTAGAACCTGATTTGAAGAAAACAACTATTAAAAAACATTTATGAGATAATCATCACAGCAACTTAAACGTTGATTAGAGATATGTATATGATTTTAGGAATCATTGTTTATTTTTAAAGTGTAATAATTGTGTCGAGGTCATACTTTTTAAAAGAGTTATTGTCTTTTAGAAATACATAGTAAAATATATATTTATAAAATAATATGATGTCAAAAAATTGCTTCAAAAAGTCCAATGAGTGTTGGTTGGTAGGAATGTAGATGAAACAAGATTGGATCCAACTGGATAATTGTCGAAGCTGGATGATGTATCCATAGGGTTCATTATACTGTTCTCTTTACCTTTGTTCAGATCACATATTTTCCATAATAAACACTTTTTTAAAAAATTAGGGGAAATGGAAAACAGAATTTCAAAAGAAAAATTTTCTTATTTTATATCTAGGTGCAGCTTGAACCATGGAATATTTGCAGGCTACATGCAAAATTATTCATTTTAATTTTAAGCTCTCTTTTTAGCCTTGCCAGGTGTGTGTCACCCTCAGTCTCTTTTTGTATTCTATAGCTGTATTGTCATATTGAAAAAAGGCAAACATGAAGAATAAAATATTTTTAAAAATTACAATCTCCATGGAATTATTCAGATCGATATTTTAAATAAAATATATGCAGTGCTATTCTTTAAGTAGTTGCTTCTGCAATCCAAAAAGAAAAAAAATATATAAAAAAGAAAGAAAATAAAACAACAAAACTAAAAGGGACTTTCTTAATACTACAGAGTCAAGATTATCTACTCAAATGATATCCCCTTTTAAAATACTTGCATCTTAAATGGAAACTAATAGCCACCCCCGACGCTTCTTGTTCATTTGAATTCTGATCAGTATTGCTAATTAACTGTTTAAATACTATTAGAAATGCTGGCATAGCATTGTATTTTTTTTATGTTTGCAGATTTAAACAGACAAGAAGCCATTTGGAATTAATCTGAAAACTAATTACATTTGCCGGGGGGGGGGGGAGTACTAGTAAAGCTGGCTATAATCAGTAAATAAATTATTTTTTAAAATTCATTGACTCATGTATTATCTTCCAAACAATCCTCTTGTAAAAATTTCAGAAGTTCAGTAATCTGTTGAAAATTCTGCCCTGCCAGATATCCTTTTTTTCTCCTTAAAAAAACAAACAAACAAACAAACAAACAAAAAACCACAAAAAAAGCCACAGCAAAAACAAAATGAATAATTCACTGATTTTCTACTCTTAATTCTACTAATGGGAAAACATGTCTTCTTAACAAAACGGAATGTTTAGCACTGAAAACCAGAAATTCAAATTAAGCAATTCAGTCATGTATTTTCACCATTCAGCCTAGCAACAGTAAAGAGGCTTCCTAACAGAAAAAGGAAAGGAAAGATAAGACTGCAGGGGAATTGACATACATCAACTGACACAATAAAATTGTGTGGCTCTTTAAATTCAAACCCTCATTTTTATCAAGAAAATTAAAAATAATTCAGAATTCTTTATGTGCAAAAAGTAACTCATAGCTCTGCTTTTCACCTAAGAAATAGCAGAAAGCTAAAATATTTCCTTCTTCCTAGAAATATGCCTATGATAGTTCACATGAAAAACTATTGCTCTGCAACAGAAATAGCAGCACTTGTTTGTTTTACGTGAGAAAGTTACTTCTTAGAGACAAGAATTTTTCTGCCTCTTGTACTTACAAATTTCCTTTCTATATAGATAAGGTAGGTTGGGTTTACTCCATAACTTGCCTTCTTGTTGGGGAGGGCATGTTACTTTGACCAGAGGTTTGTGCCACCTCTACCTAATTCCACTGTCCTCTTCCCCCTCATCAACATGTCATAAACTATACTATATCTAATAACTATCACTTTCTTGCTCAGTCTTGCTTTTAGATGAAAGAATCTGATGTACTAATAGTGCATCATGTATCTGAAAATTTGTCTTCTGGTAATCTCAACTAATAGTCTATAGTTAAAATGGAAAAACTTTGGAGATACTGTAAAGATCTTCTGACCTCCTTCCTCAGAGATCCAGCAAAGTAAACAAAAATGATGAGTGACATTATTGGAGCTAATGCATATGGAGAGGAAACAAATACCCAGGGTGGCTATATAATTTGCAGTGCAAAGTGAAAATGTGGGCATCTGTGTTCAAAACGCAGGAAAGAAAGTATAGTTAGAGGTATGAAAATAGTATAAAGTGTTTTTTTCTTTAAAAAAACTTTATTACTTATAAAATATAATACAGATAATTGTGATACATAAGAAACAAAAGTACAAAAATATTTTTGGTGTCGTAGTTTTATATAATACAAAAGATAATACTTTATTAATGTTTTGATTGATCATAAGATTTTTAGGGCTTGTTTTTCTGCAAATTTATTTATTAAGTCATTACACTTTTAGAAACTTCTTTTTTATGCTTTAACTTTTTTAATACTAGATTTTATTTTTTCAGAGCAGTTTTAGGTTCACAGCAAAACTGAGTGTAAGGTGCAGAGATTTCCCATATGCCCCCTGGCCCCACACATGCGTAGTTTCCCTGACTATCAGTGAAGAGGTTCAGAATATGAACCCCCAAATATGCCACTCCACTATAAGGATTATTTCAAGCTGAAGTCAATCAGAAAAAGCAGACATGGGATAAACTCTCTGTCTTCTTTCTATCTGCCTGAAAATAGAACATAAATTTCCTTTCTGAAGGTGTCCCCCCCCCGCCCCCCGCACCCCTGCCCTGCCTACTGTTCCGGGAAGGGGATAACAATCTTATCACCAGAGATATAATGACAACAAGAAGAGTCTACACAAACAAACCTTATGAAATAACCCTTCTCTTTCATTAGTTTCTTTCCATATATTTACATTCCCACAGTTGCCACCTCAGGAAGCCTAAAAACTTTTCCTTTGTCTTGTCACTTTTTCACAAATTTATTGTTCTTTTGGTAAGATGCTTTATAAGCCCAAGTTCTAACCACTCCTTTGAGTTGCTCACCATTGAGTTTCTCCCATGTGTATGCATGCACATGTTAATAAACTTCCGTTTATTTTTCTCTTGTTAACGTGTTTTTTGTCAGTCTAATTTTCAGGGCTCCAGCTGGAGAACCTAGGAGGTGTAGAGGAAGATGTTATTTCCTCTCTACATCAACATACCCCACAACAGTAGCACATTTGTTGCAGCTAAAGAACCTACATTGATGCATCATTTTTGCCCAAAGTCCATAGTTTATATTAGGGTTCACTCTTGATGTTGTACATTCTATGTGTTTGGACAAATGTATAATGGCATGCATACACAATTCTAATATAATTCAGCATATTTTCACTGCCCCCAAAATCCTCTGTGCTATGCCTATTCATCCCTCTTTCCCCCAACCCCCTGGCAAACACTGATCTTTTTACTGTCTTCATAGTCTTGCCTTTTCCAGAATGTCATATAGTTGGAATCACATGGTATGTAGCCTTTTCAGACTGGCTTCTTTCATTTATTAATGTACATTTAGCCCTCCACCTAGAAGCAGGCAAGAGAACATGCCTGGGTTCCTAGGCAAGGAGCCAAGGGCTGCAGCCCCCTCTGCCTGGAACCAGATAAGAGAGCATGCCTGGAGTCCTAGGCAAGGAGCTGAGGTCCACAGCCCCCTCCACCTGGAAGCAGGCAATAGAGCATGACAAAAATCCCACTTCTGTGTGGGTGGCCCACCACAGCCATAGCTGCCAAAAATTGCTTGATGCCACAGCAGCAGCCATACCCACTGTGCAGGTGTCCAGCTGGACACTCGACTGCATTGACACAAGCAGAGTCACCAGTGGAGACCAGAAAAAGAAGAAGATGTCTCTCTCCTCAAAGACCAGTCCAGAGTAACAGAAGAAGCAACTGCTCTACCAGAAGACCAGATATCAATGTAGAGACACTAGAAATATAAAACACACAAAAAATGACACCATCGAAAGAATACAGTCATTCTCAAATACCAGACCCTATAGAGCAGGAAACCATTGAAATGACTGAAAAGGAATTCTGAGCAACAATCTTAAGGAAACTCACTGAGATATGATAAGGCTCAGTTAGACAACATAATGAAATGAGAAAAAAAATCCAGGATATGACAGAGGAAATTTACAAAGAGATTAATACCTTAAAAAAGAATGTAGCAGAGCTCATGGAACTGAAAGATTCATTCAATGAAATAAAAAACACAAGTGATAGCTTAAGCAACAGGCTAGAACAAGCCGAAGAAAGAATTTCTGATTTTGAAGAAAGTCTTCTCAAAATTAGCCAGGCAGACAAAAAAGAAAAAAAAAAAAAATTTTAAAAAACAAAGAAAATCTAAGAGAGCTAGCAGACAATCTTAAGCACACAAACATTCAAATCATGGATATACCAGAAGGGAAGGAAAAGGAAAAGGCATTGAAAACCTATTCAATGAAATAATAATGGAAAACTTCCTGGGTATAGGGAGAGACACAGACCTTTAGATCCAGGAGGCTCAAATATCCCCCAAAAGATTCAACCCAAAAAATCCTCTCTGCCAGAGAGGCCCACCCACTGACTGAGCAGAAGCCCAGGTGAGCACTGGTCCCCACCGCTGTCCAAACCTGAGCCCACCCACCAATGGAGCAGGAGCCCAGGTGAGCACCATCCTGTGCACCCCCACTTCTGCCAATGGCCCACACCTGAGCCCTAGAGAGGCCCACCCACCAACCGAGCAGGAGCCAAGGCATTCCACCTCACCCTCAACTGCACTGATACAAGAAGAGTCACCAGCAGAGCCTACAAATAGAGGAGGAAGTCTTTTCCCTCATAGCCCACTCCAGAGTATTAGAAGAAACAAGTGTCCTACCAGCTGACCAAACATCGATAAAAAAATACTAGAACTACAAATAAACCAAGAAGATCTCCAAGACACTTTATAGTCAAACTGGCAAAGCTCCAAGACAAAGAGAGAATCTTAAAACAAGCAAGAGAAAAGTGTCAGGTCACCTGTGAGGGAGCCCTTATCAGACTAACAGCGTACTTCTCAACAGAAACTCTACATGCCAGAAAAAAATGGGATGATATATTCAAAACATTAAAAGACAACAACTGCCAGCCAGGAATATTGCAGCCAGCAAGGCTATCCTTTGGAAATGAGGGAAAACTAGTGTATTTTCCAGACAAACAAAAGCTGCAGGAGTTAACCACTACACAACCAGCCCTACATGAAATCCTCAAGGAAGACTTGCATCAGGAATCTGAAAAATGATAATCACTACCACAAATACACAAGAAAGAACAAAACCCAGTGGTACAACAAAAATGCAAATGGGAAAGAAAGAAACTAAATCTTACAACTACAAAGAGTGATAGTGACAATGTAATAATGTCCCTACTTTATTTCTGATTTTAGTAATTTCGGTTTTCCCTCTTTTTTCTTGGTCAGTCTAGATAAAGGTTTGCAAATTTTGTTGATCTTTTTAATGAATCAACTTTTGGTTTTGCTGATTTTCTCTATTGTTTTTTAATTCCCCATTTCATATATTTCTGTTGTAACCTTTGCTATTTCCTACTTATATTTGCTTTTGGTTTAGTTAGCTCTACTGTTTTCTATTTTGTAAAGGTTGAAGTTTACATTATGATTTGAGATTTTTCTTATTTTTAATATAGGTGTTTACAAGTATAAATTTTCCTCTAAGCACTTCATGAGCCCTGCATCCTATAAATTTTGATATGTTGTGCTTTGATCTTTATCTCTTTTTCCTGTGATTTTTATTTTTACCCATTGTTTATTTAGGAGAGTGTTTAATTTCCACACATTTGTGAGTTTTCTAATCTTCCTTCTGCTATGTGGTCAGAGAATGCATTTTCTATGATCTTACTCTTAAAAAAAAAAAAGAAAAAGTTTAAACAAAAAAAAATGTTCAAGGAAAGTTCCATTATCTTTCAAGTCTATTTTTCCATGAACTTTCTGAAGTGCCCTTGTTTGTGTTTATACTCTGTTTTATTGATTTTTCATGCAATTTATGTTGCTGAACTTAGATATTTCATTTGTGTTCTTGATTTCTTTTTATTAAGTGCACTTGTTGATTTGCTTAAAAATTAATTTGCTTTGAAAAGTTTATTCATCTTCCTCTGTTGAAATTAATATGATGTTTGCAAGCTTTTGGAACACTTTAGAGAGCTATCACAAATAATTCTAGAAATTATAAAATGAAATATGTATTTCATTCGTTTTTATAGCTGAGTAGTATTCCATTGTGTAGATGTACCACATTTTCCGTATCCACTCATCTGATGATGGACATTTGGGCTGGTTCCAACTCTTGGCTATTGTAAAGAGTGCTGCGATGAACATTGGGGAACAGGTATACCTTCGACTTGATGATTTCCATTCCTCTGGGTATATTCCCAACAGTGGGATAGCTGGGTCGTATGGTAGATCCATCTGCAATTGTTTGAGGAACCTCCATACCATTTTCCATAGAGGCTGCACCATTTTGCAGTCCCACCAACAATGTATGAGAGTTCCTTTTTCTCCGCAACCTCGCCAGCATTTATCGTTCAGAGTCTTTTGGATTTTAGCCATCCTAACTGGGGTTAGATGGTATCTCAGTGTGGTTTTGATTTGCATTTCCCGGATGCTGAGTGATGTTGAGCATTTTTTCATATGTCTGGAATGAAATACTGCCATTTGCAACAACATGGATGGACCTCGAGAGAATTATATTAAGTGAAACAAGTCAGGCACAGAAAGAGAAATACCACATGTTCTCACTTATTGGTGGGAGCTAAAAATTAATATATAAATTCACACACACACACACACACACACACACACACACACACAAAACCGGGGGGGGGGAAGATATAACAACCACAATTACTTGAAGTTGATATGACAAACAAACAGAAAGGACATTGTTGGGGGGGAGGGGGGGAGGGAGAAGGGAGGGAGGTTTTGGTGATGGGGAGCAATAATCAGCCACAATGTATATCGACAAAATAAAATTTAAAAAATAAATAAAATAAAATAAAATAAAATAAAAATAAATAAATAAATAAAATGAAATATGTAAATTTTAGCAAGTTTTACATCTCCAGCTTTTGCAAAAATGTGAAGCCCTACTTTCTACAGAGTATTTTGTTATTCATCTGTTACTCAGTTTATGTATTTGTTATTTGAACAAATAAATGTGCATATCCTTTAAAAATTAAAATAAGTTATATGCTAAATTCAGCAAAGAAATGTTATATCTATACATATATGAATTTATGTTTCCTCCATGCATTTTTATGGCTTGATAGCTCATTTCTTTTTTTGTTGAATAATATTCCATTGTTTGGATGTACCACAGTTTATTTATTCATTTACCTACTGAAGGACATCTTGGTTCCTTCTAAGTTCTGGCAATTATGAATAAAGCTGCTGTAAACATCTGTGTGCAGGTTCTTGTGAGGACATACATTTTTAGCTCCTTTGGTAAATACCAAGGAGTGTGATTAATGGATGACATAAGAGTATGTTTCATTTTTTAAGAATTCAACAAACTGTCTTTCAAGGTAGCTGTACCATTTTGCATTCCCACCAGCAATGAATGAGAGATCCTATTGTTCCACATCCTCACCAGCATTTGCTGTTGTCAATGCTCTGGATTTTGGCCATTCTAACAGGCCTGTGGTGGTATGTCATTGTTGGTTTAATTTGCAGTTTTCTGATATTTCTGATATTTCGATTAGGATTGCACTGGATCTATAGATCAAGTTGGGAAGAACTGACATCTTGACAATATTGAGTCAGCCTATGCACGGACATGGAATATCTCTCCATTTATTTAGATTTTTCATTTCTTTCATCAGAGTTCTGTAGTTTTCTTCATTTCTAGTTTGTAGATCTTGTACATATTTTGTTAAACTTTACCTAATATTTCATTTTTGGGGGTGGTGATTAAATGGTGTTGTGTTTTAATCTAAAATTCCACTTGTGCATTTCTAGTTTAAGGAAAGTGGTTGACTTTTGTATCCTGTAACCTTGTATCCTGCAACTTTGCTATAATAACTCATGAGTTCCAGGAGTTTTTTTGTTGATTCGTTTGGATTTTCTACATAACCAATCATGTCATCTGCAAACAAACACAGTTTTCTTCTTTCCCAGTTGGCTTTTGTATATTAACCTTGTATCCTGAAAACCTGCTATAATTGCTTATTAGTTCCAGGAGGTTTTTTTGTCAAATCTTTTGGATTTTCTACATAGATGATGATGTTACCTGTGAGAGATAGAAGCTGACCTCAGCCCTACTCCTATGTGTAATTCCTTTTTGTTTTCACTGCTGCAGCTGCTGCTACTTCTATGCTGCTGCCCACTTCTATGCTGCTGCCTTAATCTATCTGGGCCAAGGTCCTGCTCTGGCTGCCCCTTTGAAGACCCAAGGTGCCTATGTCTGCCCAGAGGCTTGTCCTTGCACACCGGCTGGAGCCCTGCATCTGCAGGCACTGCTGCTGCTGGACCACAATGGCCTCCAGGTGTTGTTTTGGCATATTTCCTTTGCTCAAAGATAAAATTATCAAGAACTTCGAGATGGCAACCACAAAGAATTAAAACCAGTGCAGGACCTTTCTGAGTCCAGCCCTTTACCCATGATTGTTGCTCTTCCTATATGGATGTTAGGTGGCTACTTAGTTTTTGGCTAGTAGGTGGCTATCTTGGTTCTAGAATCATTCTGTAGGACTCCTTACATCTGAAGCCCACTCCAACAATGATTGATGCTGTGGGTTAAATGTGTCCCCCAAAAGCTCATGTGTTGGAAACTTGACCTCCATTATAAGTGTTAAAAGGGTGGGAAATCCTATTACGGTAATTGACAGGTAGGTCCTTTAAAAGGTAATTGGATCTCGAGGACTGTGCCCTAGTGAATGGAGTGGTCCACTCATGGAGATGATGGTTGAATGGATGGTTGTGAGTGTGGTTCTGATGGCTTTATAAAGAGAGCAAGTGAGCAGGTTACCTTTCTTGCTCAGCCCATTCTCTCCATGTGGAACCCTGGTCACCACAGAACTCTACAAAGAGCCTCCACCAAAAAGAAGAGCCTCACCAGATGCACCCTTTGAACCATGGATTTCCCAGCCTCCAAACCTTAAGAAATAAATTTAATTCCTTTGTAAATTACCCAGTTTCAGGCATTCTGTTACAAGCAACAGAAATGGACTTGATACAGTGGGCATTCTGGTACTTCTTGCTTAGTTAGCCCTGATTCTGCCCGGACCATCCTCATTTTGGCTCTCATAAAGCTCCTGAGGTGTGGATACAGCTTGGCAGAAAGATGTTCTGTGTCCTCTAGGAGAGGGTTGGCTCAGCTCCCATTGAACAATTGCTTTTAGCAGTTCACCTTGTGCCTTGCACAAATCTGGCCCTCCTCTGCTCTCCAGCTGCTGGCATCTGTGCTACAGGCCATTGTTCAGAGGGCTGCTATTGCTCCCTTGTGCTGTCCTTTCTCCTTTTCAAAACCCTCTTCCCCATCACAAATCTTGGATCTGTATATTTATGTTGTTTTAGAGATAATACAAATCCAACATCCCCCTAGTCCTGGTCCCAGCTCTAGCCTTTCTTGCACTCAAACCCTGACATTAGGCAAAGCATTTATCTTAATTCACTAGGAGTGGGGCAGGGGAAAATGGGAATGCAACTGGGAAAATTCCACACTTTCTTACTTGATTCTTGGATTGGTTGCTGCATTAAGTGGTCTTTCTCACCTTTTTTGCTGATCCTGCTTTTCAGCTGACCTTGACATGTTCTCTTCCCAATTCTTCCCCCCACAAATTCTCCCCCAAGTCCAGTCTCCACTGAGAACCCTTTCTTTTCTGCTGCTCTCTCTCCCTACCCCTTCTCTTCACCTCCAGCAGCACCTAACTGAGTGGCTTTAGGAATGATCCTCCCTCTTTCTATACTGAAGTAGAGTCATGCTGTATTTCTTTTCTATTTCCTCAGCTCCTAGAAACAAGCTGAGATCTCAAATTCATGGTAGTTGCCTGTTCATACTGCAATGTGGAATGCATGTTGTAGTGGAAAAGTACAGGATGTCATAGTGATGTTCACAAAGTGGTCTGGTCCAAGCTGAAAGGACATGGCTTTTTCTTTGGTTCATTGCCTTGAACAGTAGGAGTTTATAAATAATTGAGTAAGTAGTAAAGACCTAAATTGAAAGACAACTCCCATAAATTAATGCCTTTATTTATTACATAGAAGCATGTGAAATGTACAGATAAAATTAGTAAGCAATGAATTACAGAAGCAAATCACTGGGTTGTAAGTGACTTTAGAAATCATCCAAAGCCGTGACTCATAACCTTTTGGGGGACCCTCTGGATTTCTGGTAAACAAATATTGTTGACAATTGAAATGGGACCATGAAAGGCCATAGACCCCATGTTTATGCCTCCCGATATGAAAGCATTTACCCCTAATGCCTGCTTGGAGATAAAAACTACATTGGAATTTTCCAAAGGAAGCTCCAACTTACTCAACATGGCAGTTCTCTGAAATATTTGGTTTTGTTCAATAAATTTCAAAGAGAAGATGTTTTCCATGTGAAAAAAACTTAGCCAAACAAAATCCAGAGTGTACTCTCACGAGCCCTTAAACTAGTATCTGTCTTCCCGTAGATACCTAATAGGAGAAATCTCTAAAGCAAGACAGATCTAAGATGTTCGGATATTTGCAAACCAAATCAGCATTGTAAATCAGTAGTAACATCCCGACCAAACTTTATCTCGATTTTCCTCTGAGTGAGTAAGCTAAGATTCTCTCTACTGTGAACAGAAGAATGGGAATGGAGACAAATTACTTTCTGCCAAAAGCATATTCTTTCTGTCTACTTCTGCAATTGAGAGAAAAATTGATAAAAACTATATGGCACAAGTGTTGAAAGCCAGAAAAGGAAAAGATTTTAAAAATAGCATTTTTTTCTTTTTTCACTAACAAAGAATAAACATCTCTGTACCATCTGTAACAAACAAATTCCAAGTATGAAGAAAGAAAGTAAGTTTCAATATTTGCAGAAAAAGTTCAGACTTTAGTATGCTGTTTTAAGAATACAGGCTTTGGAGTCAAACTGCCAACTTTCAAATGATGGCTTCACCTCGTGTGACCTTGTGCATTTGGCACTTGAGTCCTCTGAACCTCAGTTTGTTTCCTGCAAAATGGGATAATATTTATCTGATAGGGCTGTGTGTGGATTAAATGAAATAATCTATGTAAAGTGCTTAGTACTGTATGTGGCGCATTAAGAAAGAATTGAGCAGGACATTACAGAAGAAAAGGGAGAAATTTCTTTCTCTTTTTTTTTATTTGAGGCAGATGAAAAAGAATAGGATGACATGTTCCTATGTAGAAACAAAACAAAGAACATTGGTGTGAAAAGTTTTGAGGAAAAATTTCACAGACCTCCAAAAGAAATAAAAATAAAACCTGGAAAAGAGAGCGAAGAAATTCCCTAATTGTTTGAGCCTGTTTATCTTTTTTCTGTCCTTCTTTCTTTTAGAGGAATTTAAGAGCTGGAGGGTAATAGAGCCAGTCACAGTAGATGACACTTTTGTAGCTATTTGTCTGCTTTCCAAAATGTGCTGTAAGTTTAAAAACATTTTTAGATCTCTTTTTTTTTTAAAGTAAAATGCTTTTAATAATTTAACTGTAATTTTTTATTGTACACCTCCTTGCAAGATTGTATAGTACACCTCCTTCGTAAGGTTACTGTGATAGTCCAGTGGTATGAGGTACATAAAGCATAAAATATATTGATAACTACAGAAATCTGCTCTGACCAGGTCAGCTAAGTTGTAGTGCCTTGGGAAATCTGGGATGAGTCAGTAGTCATGGCCCACATTCTGGAAAATGTTATTGTAAGGCCATTTTAACTTAGAAGCAGACGTACTTGCACCAAAATAAAATAACCTAGAATGCTTCTTGTAACACTTACCCTAGATCCCTGCAGGTAGGATGTAACCTAGTAACTATCCCAAATCTATACCTCATGTATAACCAATAAACAAACTGGTATAGTGACTGGGGGGGTGGGGTGGGTCCTCTTCTCTCCTCTTTGATTCTCCCCCTTTTGTGTGATTATAAAATGCTGAATTCTGCTGACGTCCTTCGAAGTACATTCCAAGGCAACCTGGCTATGCTTCTTCTGGGACTGCAGTTCCTTATATATGCTTAAATAACTCCTTGCTATATATACTTGGCCTCAGTTGTTTTTTTTTTTTTTTAGGTAAACCATATTTAAAGTGTAAAATGCCTCACCATCATTGTGTATAGGAAGAAAATGATATAAAAGATAGTGAATCCACAGCATGAGGGCAGATACTTTTTAACAGACATGAAAAGTTTAAGGTGTTAGAAGGGTCAACAATAAGATTGATATGTTTGCAGCAAACAGGAAAGACCTTCACTGGTATAGACATTCTTTCCCCCTCTTCAGTGAAGCAAACAGTTTATTGTCGATTTCTACTTTTCTCATTTGTTTCCCTCATTTCCACAGAATGAGGTTCTTTAATCAGCAGCTGCCACGACACCCACCAGCTGGCTTCCAGCCTAAGCTACTCCACATGCAGCCTGCACCACCTTGCCATGTCTGCAGGAAATCTGCAGGCCTGTTAGGACACAGTGGGTCCCTTGTGAGTCACTTTGGCTGCTCTTGCTCCCTGCCGCATTCCAATTAGTCTGTGGCTGCTCTTTCTCTGCAGTCACTGGAACCTGCTCCTGCGTCAGGATCTCTTAGGAGCCATGTGACTGGGAAACCACATGATGCTGATGCCCAGTATCTGTCACCAGCCTAGATCTCAGACGCCCTTGGCAAAACCTACCTGAATCCTTAGAAGGTTATTTTCAGATTAGGAAATACAAAACAAATATTTTACCAGATAAGAAAGCAACTAGTTTTATGTTGAAGGGGAGATTATAAAGGAATTATTAAAAGGAAATCAGGTTTCTATGAGTTCCAAAAGCTGCGTTAGCACTATACATTTCTATTTTCTGAAACTGTTCTGCTTTATTCTTCGTGTTGTAATGCAAAGAATTTAAATGAATTGCTGCAGGATGTTTGTGGCATTGGTTTAACTCAAGCTGCAAACTGCAAATGGCACTGTATTTCTAACATTGCTGTAATAAAGTGAGGAGAACTGAGTAGCTGGAGCAGGTGTGGAAGATGTTCAGGGATTTGGGACCCAGAGGCAGGACTTTAAAGAGCTGCTGAAATTTCCAAACGTACTCAGCAAAATGCCCTTGGAGTCACTTTTCAAAGCAACCTTGTGTCAGCGCTCATCTGGGGTGGCTCTTTGTGAGAGGACACTGCTCTCCCACATATCATGGACTTCCCCTCAAACAAACCTGGTTGTGGAAGAAAGTCTCCCAAATCAACCAGTCCCTTCGTTTCAGACCATTCATCTTACGACAGGTGGAATCACACTGCCAACGCTATCGTGGTGTGTTTGCAAACTACCTTCTATGTAAAAACATTGGCAAAAATATTCAGAGGTCCAAAGAGGTTAACATCTCAAGGCACAAGTTTAACTCCTAACATGTGCCCAGCTTTCGTCAGAATCATGCTCTTTCCAACCCTATTTCTTCCTGTTAACAATGGACCCTCCTCAAGACCCGAAACCTCAATGGCAACCACCCCAACAGCCCATGCTAGCAGATGCCAACAGGAGGTTTACCTGACTCCCTCAGAACAGAGAGCCCCTGGAAATGATCCTCACCCTTACTTGCCTGAGGAGAGGTGCTGTCTGGGTGTCGTTCTGATTCTCTTTCCACCACCAACCCCCAATACCCATTTCTCCCCCTTTTAAAGAAAGGCACACCTTTCGCACATCCTGAACTTATTTTTATTTTATTGTTTTGGTGGCTGGCCGGTACAGAGATCCGAACCCTTGACATTGGTGTTCTAACACCACGCTGTAACCAAGTGAGCTAACTGGCCGGCACACACCCTGAATTTAACAATGACCCCTTGACCCCTCCCAGAGTGCCAGAAAAATGTACAATTCAAAACGTCGGTGCTGTCTGGCCAGGGTGGAGTAACAGGGACCAGATGTATCCTCTGCGTGATACAGCCTCCCAAAAGACAAAACACGAGGGCACTTTGAAAAGATTGTGGAAGAATGCAGTTGAAAGTTAATACCAATCTTTCCATGAGCTTTTTTGAAGTACCTGCATACCTGAAAAAACAGTTTTCAAGACACTGGACCTGAGGCACCGGAGGACCTGCCTGCGAGGGTTTCTAGGCTGCGGTGCAGGGAGGTGAACTAAGGCCTGAGCTGAGGAGGTGAAGCTGAGACTCCAGAAACCCAAGACAGCTAGAGCTCACAGGGCAGAGGAGCAGACAAGAGAGAGCTGCACAGAGGGAGAACTCCAGAGATCTGCAGAGGGGCCCCTTTGAGAATTCATCACATGAGTGTGAGGAAACTACCAGGAAAGAACCATCGAGAGAATTAGAGGGAACAGACTGGTGCTCGTGCGGGACCAGGAACGATGCCTGTTCCCACCGACCAGACTGGAAACACTCATCACACACAGGGCACTGGGTAAAGTCCTCAGGGAGACCTTGCCTCAGTGGTGAGGAATGACTAGTCGTAGACTGAGCACTGTTCCAGAACTGCCTAACAAATCATAAAAATAAGACCCCCAAACAGTGAACTGTTTCAAGTAACTTAATAGCTTTGTAGAACAAAGCTCAAGAAAATCTATAGGAATACATAAACTTCTATCATCCAACAAGGGGCTGGCATCCAATCAAAGACTACCAGGCATGTGTAGAGGCAAGAACACACAACCCACAATGCAGAGAATAATCAGTCAGTTAAAATAACCCAGAGCTAACCCAGATGTTAGAATTAGCAGAGAAAGATGTTGAAACAGTTATTATCAATCAAAAGCATGAACAAGAATATTCCTAGCAGCTTTATTCATAATAGCTAAAAACTGAAAACAGCCTAGGTGTTCATACAGGAAAATAAGCAGACTACTTCGCAATACAAAAAGATTCTCTAAGAAATGCAACATTAACGAATCTCAAAAACGTTATGCTAAGTGAAAAACACCAAACATAAAAAATGTACATACCATATGATTCCACTTATTTGAAATTCTCAAATAGGCAAAATTAATTTATGATGGTAGAAATCAGATTAATGGTTGCTTCTGGAATGAGGGGATCAACTGAGAAAGAGCACAGGGAACTTTTAGGGTGTAAATATTCTCTGTATTGATAGGGGTGTATGCATTGTAAAAATGGATCAAACTACAAAGTCTGCATTTCATGCAATAAAAATTCTTGTTGAAAATTTTAATAATCCAATAGAAAACTAGGCACTTTATGTAAAAGCAAATCAGGCCAATAATGAACATATGAAAATATGCTTAGTATCATCAGGATTCATGACAAAATAAATTAAAACCACAGAAGGTTACCATTGTGCATCTGCTAAATTGGTGATATTTTAAAATCTGACAGTATCTGACACCATTTGATCACATACTCTGCTGGTGCAATACACACTGGAGCAACCACTTGGGCAAACATTTTGGAATAAAAGGTAGTGAAGAAATCCATTCTCTGTGCCCTGAAATGCCACTCCTAGAAATATTTCTTTTAAAAAGTCTTGAAAATCAGAGTCTTGGGGGTCTTATAACAACACTATGATAACAAAGATCTGAAAACCTGAATGTTTATTTATAGGGTTATGGAGAAACAGTGATAGAGACAAACACGAGTTGAATACATTCATAAGTAAGTGGAATTTAATGAATTTCAGGTACATGGATAATATAGATGAATCTCAGGTGTGTAACTTTGAGAGGGAAAAGCAAATACCTACAATATGATTACATCTGTACATATTTCAAGAACATGCAAAACTAAACGGTGTGGTGTTTAGAGATTCAAAGATGTGGTAAAACAAAAAGACAAGAAAGGGAACAATGAACACAATTCTAAACCATGAGGTTTGAGAAGAGAACAGGATTGGGGGAATGGCACATAATACAAAGGTATTCATTGTAGTCATTCTTCAAACCTTATATATATATATATATTCTACTAAAGAACCTTCTTGTCCATCTAATACTTATTACAAAATTTAGTAAATAATTGAACAAAAAAGAATATAGAAAGGTAGACCAGAGAATGTGAGATAAAATGCTATATATGTAATTTTATCATCAAAGACAACCTAAAAATCTTTATAAAACTCAATTATAAATCTGCCAAGTTCTTAATGTGGAAATTTCTCATTTAGAATTATACAATTACCATGTGATAAAGACAGAACTGAACGACTGTTAGTGAATAATGTTGTTTATAAAACAATGCACCCAGATAAATGTCAAGATATTATAAAAAGTATTATTTATTACCAGCTCATAGTTAATTGAATGCCCTGTGGAGGCAAGATGCTCTGGTATAAAGGTTTTTGTCATCTCTATAAAGATACTCATTTGATCTGCTGTTTCACAACAGTTGATTAGGTGCAGGTAGAAAGCATCTTCCTTATATAATCTTTCAAAGTCATCAGAAGTTAACAGGGAATGACTTCCAGGGGGGAAAAACAGCATTTTAAAAAACCTAATATTCAAATTCAAAATGTTATTCCTTTCCTTCTGAATATTGACGTGTCTTCAGTGTATTCTTTAT
The DNA here is from genome assembly GCF_027409185.1 of Cynocephalus volans. Lineage (NCBI taxonomy): Eukaryota > Metazoa > Chordata > Mammalia > Dermoptera > Cynocephalidae > Cynocephalus > Cynocephalus volans. Next base: position 83,752,644 of record NC_084471.1, read on the forward strand.
GTGTATAAACATGCAAGTGAAATCTGGAGGAGCAGCATCTGAATCCAGATAATAGGTTGCCCGTGAAGGGAGATCAATTCCATTCTGACATTTGAACCTTTTGCAAGAATAAAGTCATCACATGCAGACCTATGTAGACTCAGGATTTCACAGCCTGACTGAATTGGCAAGTATTGACCCCAAAGAAGGAGAAAAACCATGTACTGTGCTCTGGTTTAACTAACACTGCTCCAGAAAAACACACAGCACAGTCTCCCAACCCAGCCCCACAAGCCTGGGACAGCCGCTGCCTGCACTTGGGGCTGCTTGGCAAGGGGCAGGTGGAATACAGCAGGAGAGGGCTGCGAGGGAAGAAGCAGCCTGTCTTGTGAAATTACCCCAGATTTCTGCCCTAATCTCTGACTGTTCAATTTTGATATTTTTGATATTTTTACTATAATTCAAAAGCAATTAACATGAAAACTGTTTTCAGAGACATATGGGATATCTAATACATTATTTATTCTGTTAGTAACAAGAATTCTAATACCGCCAGAATCTTCATATAAACTCAGAGAAGCTCTCCCTAGACTTGTAATGAAGCTTCTTCCACCTACTCCTGATCCTGTCAACTCAAGAGGGAACGAATCATGTGGCCAAGACAGGAATGAAAACAGAGATATGGCCAACTCTGTTCTCCCGTGGGGGAAACCAACCCTCGTTGCTCTTCAGGCATATTCGGAACCCACGCTCTCTCTGCTCTGCACACGCTACAAACTTTGCAATGATTTTTCAAACCACGGAAGCATTTATTCCACAAAATTCTAAAAATTGCATCCTGGTTAAGTGTTGGGCATTTCAACATAGTGTTTCCAAGCTACACTAGAATCATCATGAGTGTGAACAGTGTGTAAAGAAACAGCCCTCAGAACAGATCAAAAAAAGCTAGAAAGTCAAATCACTTAAGTCAATATCCCCAAATAGAAACATTTGAAGACGGAAAGTTTTTTCTAATGAGAAATTAAATGTAGACTTAAAAGATTATCCCTTTCCAAAAATCTACTTACCATTGTAATTAGTAACGAATGTATTAAGGAGACAATAATGTAGGTAAACATGATAACAGGACAGCAGGCAAACTTCTCTGCAACCTTCTGGGAGGCACTGCAGAGCACAGCAGGGGTGTGACACTGCTGCTCTTCCTAATTAGGCAAAGATTATTGCTAAATGCTGTTAAATTGCATAAAATATCCATATACAGCAAGGAGCCCATAACACATAATGTCACAGGAGCTCTGCATCTGAAGAAATCTGCTGTCTCATTAATTGTGTGTGCTGTAGCACTGCATGATGGAAGCAAAAGGGAAGACAAAGAGGAAAAAGGTTTGGTGCCAAGGCTCCAGACCAGTCTCTGAAACATAAAATTTGAGAGTTTGCACGTTGTATATGCAGCTGTGGATTATAGTAAAACAAGAGCCCCCAAATCACAATTTGGGGAGTGTAACAATCAAAACGATTTATAAGAGCATTTATCACTTTCCATTCAAATTGCCAGTTTTAAGTAGAGCATTGCCAGACCAGTTCAAGGGTAGAAAACCTTTTAATAGAAGATTTATCAAGATTCTAGAGGCTTCATCACAGAAACAAAGTAGTTTCTTGTGGAAAGTACAGGGCACACAGTAAGAAAATGGCACAATGTAGTAACCTTAAATGCCAGGCTTCATTTTTCAGATCCAGCCCCTAATCAGCCGGATTAGAGAGTAAGACTCCAGGAGGAAGAAGGGAGTGCAGGCAGCTGCTCAGAGGCTGTTGAGGCTTGGACAGAAACTACTGAAAATGGAGCAGACACTGAGTCCAGGTGGAGGCTGAAAACCTCAATAATAACAACGGACGTGTCTGAAATTGGAAAAAGTTGGAAAGGGCCATAAAAATCATGCAAAGTACTCAATTTACAAATCAGAAAAAAAGAACAGTGAAGGGATTAATTGAGTTCTAATCCTTTGAACTTTGACTTGAATTTTCTTTTCTTACTCCAAGTCCTGCATATCCACTTTTTAAATCCATTCCAGTCCAGCAAAGCATGGACTCTGGGAGTCAAACTACGAAAGTTCACAACCAGACCACTCTACTTGCTGGTGTGGGGCCTTGGTAAAGTTACTTAAATTCTCTGTCTCTTAGTGATTTTTTTTTAAAAGCTGTAAAATAATAATACCAAAATTTATAGGGTTCTTGTGAGGATTAAATGAGTAAATGTAGAGAAAGTGCTTATATGGCATTAGATATATAGTGTTGTGATCTATAAGAGTTAGCGATTATTATCTTTAATATGGCTGTTAATTATGGGAACATAAAGAGGAAAATGGCAGGAAGAGAAACTATGATTCTAAACAATGCTTTCAATTCTAAAAGTGGTAGTGGAGGCTGCTCCACCAATAATGTCAATGCATAAAAATGTAGCCATTCTTTAATTTAATTCATTACAGTTGCATGGAGATCAGAAATTATTCTCTTCCTGACCCAAAGCTACAGACATTTATTAAGTGATCACTGCAGATTCAAGGTCAGGGGATAGGGGAAGGGAAGGGAAATAAATTGTTAGTGTAAGACCAAAGATAGCAGTTGTACGAAGCAGTGGGGAAAGTCTTCTGGAATATGCTTCTGCCACCAAGATCATTGATTAGTTAAGGATTGTGTTGTTGGTGGCTTTAGTTGAGAGATTAGTGATGACAGTATTTCCTAGGAGAAATTTCAGTAGAGGTCATGAAGCTGCCAGAATCAATGGCCTTCTGCTATGTTAATTAGTTTGATTGTGGTAATCATTTCACAGTGTATACATATATCAAAACACCATGTTGTATATCTTACACATATACAATTTTTGTCAATTATACCTCAATAAATCTGGGGGAAAGAAAAGATGGCATTGCATCAATTACATTACCTTGCGTGCATTTTGAAGACCCATTTTGGTGTCAAATGTTCTTTTATTTGAACAACAATTATCATAATCTAAATATTTCATTATATGACAATTATCATTCAAGAGTTTCTATTATCTGTCGTTGGTGTTAGAAAACTGGAGTACAAATCACTGTATTTAAAAAGAAATTTACATGCGAGAAAATTTTACAGACAGGTCTAAGCTATCGCCAGGTATGCCAGGCTGTTAATTAAAGTCAGCACCCAGTTAAATATTGGCGCTCATGAAAACCTACTAAAAATAATTCCGAAGCTTTCATTTTTGGAGTATACTTTGTTATAATTTAATATTCCAACAACTATTCATCTCTTAAAAGTTAAATACAAGTCATGTGTAAATTCAAACAAACAAAAGAATCAGTGCCTTCCTTTGAACCTAATTCCCTTGATCTCCACCAACTATAAAAATGTCTGCACATATATACCTCTCCCTGGGAGTACAGATTTTGCAGTGCTTTTATGGCATGATACTGTGGCTTTCCAGTTTCTTCAGAGAGCAACAGAAACTTCTTTGCTCTTTACCTCTAGCCAGCCTAGTCTTCTCCCATACAGATGGCTCTGGATCACCTTCCAAGCCGAATAAGCATGTGCTTAGGACACCAGCAATGCAAACCCTATTCTACCCTGACTCACCTCCCCAAATGAGAAAAGTTCAACTCAATGGACATATCCATAAGTTTACAATCAAATAAATCTAGGAAAGCTACTTTAATTTCAGATTTCGGGTAGATATTGTATTATTTTGGAAAACAAAATATTTTCCACTCTTTATGCCTTTTATTTCTTTTCCTTATCTAAGAAATCACTTTTCCTTATGCTAAGAAAAAGTAAAATGTTACTTGGAATTACACATGGGGGACATCCAATGGCCATAGATGGCTCCAATCATTCTGAATCACTAGTGATTCCTCCAGTGTAATGTTCTCTCAACGTTATGACTTCTTTTTTTTTAAAACATGTAGCACACAGCTTAAGTGTCCTTACTCACATTTTTCACCTGGAAAATTGCAACTCATTCAAAATTCAGGAATTCCTCCTTTAATTCTCCAAACTCCACTCACTCTTGAGTTAGATACTGAGTCAGTTATCAAGGTATAGCCTCTCAACTTAATGTGTACTTTCACTGTCCTGATCTTGATTTTTGTAGCCGGACCCTGTAAATATTTGTCACCTGGCACGATGTTCACCTTTGTCAGTAGAGGGCGCCAGAGAGACATTGCAGGAGGAGGGGGCGCTTTTTCTGCTGCTGTGTGCTTGCCTTTTTCTTGCTCCTGTAGCACTAGACGGCGAGCAGGATACCCAGTGGAGCTCGTTCTCAGAGCTTTTTTAGAAGCACCCATGAGTGGCTTCTTGGCACGTTTTGTCAGCACCCCATGGGTGTTTTTCTGCTTCCAAACCCTAGCCAGTCATATTTCAGTGAACTCCTCTGCCATCCAGTGGACCTATAGACTTACCTTCTCTCCAGTGGGTTATGAATCTTAGCCTTGGATGGAGGGCTCTCTTCCGAATTTGTTCCTGGCTTGGGTGCTCTGCTTCAGCCCTACGGTTAGTAGCTGCTATATATCTGCTATACCTATATTGTTTAGAGTTCTCTTAACTCCTTACAGCTACCCCCCCCCCCCCCACACTAGTTAATTCTTTACATTGAATTTTCCCTTTTCAAATTACCTTGTGGTTTCTGTCTTCTGATTGGACTCTGGCTGATGCAGATATCTTGTTCACTGACTCTAGTTGCACTCTGTCCTTACCCCCAAAATAGCCCTAATTAAGCTATTTTGCCTAATTAAGCCCTAATTAAGCCCTGCCTGTTTATGCCTCATCCCCTGTTAAGATTGGGAATTCCATGCCAGACATCTCTCTTTTTCTCCTCCAGGTTTCTCTGCACCCTTCCCCACACTGCCCAAAGACTGGCCATCCTCATGTTCATCAATGGGTTCTCATGCTTTTAGTTTGATTCCCATTGGGAACCTTGACAGCAAATTGTAGAGAGGGAGGAACATGATGCTAGGGCATTTATTTCTCTGTTCATCGCCCCTCTCAAAACAACATTCTCTACACGAACTTCTTCCAGGTTGTAGTAACCATTCCCTGACCATTGCCCTTTGTACCTAGGAGAGAAAATAGCTCTTCTGTTGTTGTTCATGGGGTTATTGCACTATCCCTTAGGGTACACCTATAAGCCCTTCCAATTCAAGTGTCTAAACATCCCTTTGTCAATAAACCTTCCAATTATCCTAATTTGAGTACATTTTCTTTCTTGTGATTCTGCTCCATACACTGTGTCTCTATTCACTTATTGGAAAATACTTTTTGCCTATCTACTAGGCTCGAGACACTATTCTAAGTACTCACTATTCTAGGCACTTAGGGGGAAGACGAGAGAGAGAGAGAGAGAGAGAGAGAGAGAGAGAGAGAGAGATCCCTGCACTAGTGAAATGGACATTCTGAACCTAGTCCAACTTCTAGGAAGAGCAGATGCTATTTGAATCAATGATATATTCATCTTTTTATTAATTTCTTAAAATTCAATAATATATTAAAAGTTCTTGCCGAGTGAGTAAGCAAAAGACTACTGGCAACCTACAGAAGATACTACTGAAGGTACTAGGAAGAAGATAGGCAATAAGCCACACAAGAGAGCATTCCTTCAGCCAGTGACAACAGCCCCATAGAAGGGTGCAGCAGTAACAAGAGCTATACATTTTTCAACGTAAATCTATTTTTTTCATTGAATAAATTTAAAGACACCTACAACATTTTACCTGAAAAAGTGAGATCTTAAAAATAAACATAGAAAAGCGGGTTTTTCAGCTTTTCCAGAGAACAAATCATTGTAAAAGTCATAACTGTTATCTTCTGGGCTGAGCCCGTGGCGCACTCGGTAGAGTGCTGCGCTGGGAGCGCGGCGACGCTCCCGCCGCGGGTTCGGATCCTATATAGGAATGGCCCGTGCACTCACTGGCTGAGTGCCGGTCACGAAAAAGACAAAAAAAAAAAAAAAACTGTCATCTTCTGATTAAGAACTATCTCACACACAAATATCCTGGCTGGATTTTAAAATGGTATTTTATGGAAAACAGTCACATTTCTTAGGAGGAAAATGGATTAAGTTAAATGTCTTATTAATAAGATGTCACTTAAAGTTTTGAGCTCTAGTACCTTGCAAAGCTATCTCTTCACATTGGTCTGATATTTTCATCAAATAATGCCCATGCCAAGAGACCAGAAGGGTCTACTATATTCTGTCTGACTTGTCCTTTAAAAGAAAGCAAAGTCAGATTTACCACAAGCAAGCAGGGATTCTATTCAGACCATCTGTGAGAAAGAGCACCAGAGGATGACAGCATTGCTATCTGCAGTAGATGATGGTGGGTATCAACACCAAGGGAACTTAATTGTTTCTTGATGCCAGCACAGGTTTTTAACCTGCTCTTTTCCAAGCTGTTCTAGATTAGAATAAATGCTCATATTTAAAAGGGTCAGTAAAATCAATAATAGTAATTCTTAGGTTCCAACATGTCAATGGTCAAATGTGTATAGATTCATTTAGCACAAAGTTTGGGATACCCAAGACCACTCTCACTTCTGACACCAACTGCAAGTTAAGGTCCCCAAGATCACCTTCAGTTTCAATAATTCTCACTGAAAGGAAACTTAATGCATTCATGGTGAGAGTTTATTACAGTGAAAGACAGATTAAAATCATCTAAGAGAAGAGGTGTGCATGGGACAAAATCCAGGAAACTCCACACATGGAGCTTCCCAATGGGGTCACGGACAATGTTAACTCTCCCATCAATGATTATGCCAATAGGCACAGAGTATTGCCAACCAAGAAAGCTCACTTGAGCCTTGGTGTCCAGCTTTTTATTGGGGCTCAGTCACATGGACATGGGTGGCTGCCCATGTGGCTGACCTCAGTCTCCAGCCCCTCCAGGGGTAAAGCTGATATTGTGTGACTTAAAGCCCTCAACATACACCACATCGTTAGACCACCTGGCTTGGCCCAAGGCCCCCAGTAAACAAAGACATTCTTATGAGGCCAGAAGCCAAGGGCAAAGGTCATACCTCTCTTTGGGCAATATTAAGTTCCTTACATTTGGGGAATTAAAAAGAGCAGCAATCACAATTGGAAATTCCATTTAGTGTTATTCCTAAAGGAAAAAACAAAACCCGTTAACATCCCATTTTTGTTATTGTTAGCATGAGTTCCTTTTAATTTCCAGATTTATGCTGGGTAGAGTAGCACAAAATGTCTACATCTATTTTCTAAAAGCAAGACAAAAAGATTCTCACAGAGAAGAGTCTTGGTATATTTTTAGACCTTAAGGCCCATCTCCATCAGTAACAGATGACATAGAAGTAGATTTTTACATGTCCCTGAGGAGTATCAGAATTGGGACTTGGGGGAAGGAGTCTACACAAGCTAAAGGTGATGTACTTTCTGCAGTTTTCTATCAGTGAACTCTGGTTTCCATTAAAAGGGAATTCAATTCAATAAAGACTGAAAAGAGTCAAATAGTAGCTAACAGTCTAGCAAAGAGAATTTTCTAACACAATAAAATGATAAAAGAATAGCAAATAAGTATCAAATTCTTGAAACAAAGAAAAGAAAACCCAGGGAAACATTTAAGTCCATGTAACTGTTCAAAAATGCCTGCTCCTTGTGCAATCAAAAGCTTTTAAGATGATATGGTAAAGATTTTTTATTCTTATTTATTGGAATCAAGTCAAATATTCAATGTCAATATATATAAAAAAATTTCAGGCTTGGCATCGAGTCCAGTGAAAGTCCTTTAAGAAAAATAAAATGCTATTTAATAGTTCTATATAGTAAAATTATATATTCACATTAACCTCTGCATTTTATTTAAGGGCGTTTGGCACACAGTCAACCTAATTCTTCAACGGGGAGTGTCAACTCCCCTATTCTCCTGGCATGTTCCTTCTATTTTCCTCCTTTTGCTATAGTTTTTCATTTAATTTCTCTTGAGTAGGATCATCAGGATGACCAAGCACTTGTTTCTAATGTTCATAAGCTAAGATGTGTGTTGGAATTTTGTGCTGGAATTGTTTTCTTTCATGATTTAATGTTAGTCAATCAGTCGGTATTTATTAAATTTGGGCTTTGTGCACATACAATGCTAAGCGCGGCTGGGGTTGCATGAATGGCTAAGAATACAAGGTAGCAAAAGATAATGGTAAAATAAGTCAACCAGTTATTGATAATATTGGCATTCAGATAAGGAGCAACTGGCTTGGTTTGGGTGACCAGGAACAGTATTCAATCTTCAGAAAGAAATTATTCAATGGAAGGAGAAAAGTATATGCGTGTCAGACATTTCAGGAAAACCATGGCAAACAGAAAGCCCAAGGTATTTTTCAGCAGCAGTGAGGAGAATGTTTGACTGGATCAAAATGCTGAAGAAGGAAACCACTGAGATATAAGTCCATAAAGGTGGGCACGAAGCCATTGAGAGTCTACACATTCCAAAAGAACACAGATCAGGGGTGTCAGAGCTTAAGCTGTAAAACCAGGCAGATCCTATTTCCGATCCCATTTCTGCCACCATTAGCCTTGGGTTTCCCATCTGTAATATGAGGTAATAATGGTTACCTACCTCAGAGTGTTTATGTAAGTAATAGATGGAGAAACTCCTATCACAATGTTTAGTACACTTCAAGGGATTTAAAAAATGTTTGTTCCTATTATTAGCTACACTAGAGGGTCTTGGTGTAGTGACATGAAGAATCACTCATTTGGGAAACAATGCCCCTCACCCTGTCCAGCGGGAGGAAGCCACTTTTCCTACACTGCTTTTATGCACCTTTTTCAATGCAGTTTAAAGCCAGTCCAGCAACGCAAATTTGATCTGATCTGCTCTTACCCAGCCACATCATTCCATCATACCCAAGGACTCCAGGCTCAAGCCCCCCACCTCTGTACTCATCTATAGGTTCCCAGTAATGCTTTGGCACCTTCTCTTATATATGCTGAGCTGCACAGTGCAATGACCATGGGCCTAGGGGTCAAGGAAGGCCTGGATTCAAGTTCTTATGATAGATATTAGTTGGAAAAATTATTGTCTTAGTCCCAATTTTCTTATATTAAAAAAAATGTAAATAATAAAAGCAATTTGTGTACGTTGCTGTGAGGCTTACATGAGATAAGTAAGCAAAAGTGTGTCACCAAAAGAGGGCCAGGCACACAGTGGCCAAGCTACAAATGTACTGACAAGCCATGTCAGAGCCCGCTTCATGCCAGGCACTGGGCGTTACTGACTTTAATCATCATGCAGCCCTGTGGGAGAGATGCTCTTAGCAGTCCCATTACACACACAAGGAGGTTTAGCAAGGTTAAGTCACTTGCCGAGTCACAAATGGCGTGGGCGGCAGAGCCACCTCTGAACCAGGCCGCCTGACTCCAAGACTCTGTCCCGTCCCCTCCTACTCCACCTCTCAGAGCCCCAGGAGTGGGGGGGGGGACTGCGTGGGCCACTGTCAGCTCCCCCAGGGCCTCCCTGACCTCACTGACATGCACAAGGGGATGCCTTTGGTCAACACAAAAGCCTGATCAAGGGGAAATCCTTTGTGTTCTCCAGGGAGTCGTTTACTTCTGAGCCTGTGTTTTATCCTTCAAATCAGGAGCTGCAGCCATTGCTAGGGGTATAGAGAGGCCGCGAGAACCAGACTGAGGTCCCAGCTGTTCACCCCACGTGTATCTCTTTTCCTTCCAGAGGAACACATTTTGGTCAAAATTACCATCTTCTGAGCACATCTGCCGCCTCTCTCCCCTGGCTGTGACCTGACAACATTTGCAATCAGGTTGTTTTTATGCCTCAGTGTGAGCCTGAACTGCTATGAGCAGTTTTCTCAAACCTTGCTCTCCATCAGCCATTCCCTCAGTTTCTGTGCCAACAGTAACCTTTCTGTCCTCAACACCTCCTGTTTTTTTTTCACTTATTTCAGTATTGCTCTGCTTACTCTATAGTCTACCCTGGGGAGTTTCCCATTTTTTTTTTTTGCTTTGAAAAATCAAGGCGTTTTATTTTTCATTGCTATTTACACAGAACACTGAGGTCCTTGAAGATGTTTATTTATTTTATTTTGATGGCAAGCATTCAGCATTAATCAGGGAAAATAAATTCAACTTGCCTCTGAGATCCAGGCTCCAATCTTAGTGCCTTTTTATTCTGGGAAGACCTGCTGTTCTTTTATTCTACTTAAGTTCATAACATGTTTTAATGTATGTGTTGATACAATTGCTGCCTCACCAAGCCGCTGACAGCTATCTGTTTAAACTGGGATTCACTCTGCTGATCCAGGATGACGTTCTGTCTTTTTACTCTTCCACATGCCTCCTGTACTTTGAGAGCGAGCGAGTGTGATTCCCATAGGGATGTTATACTTACTCTCAAACACCCAGCTGAGTTGGCTTCTGTTTTATAAGGTCACGTGCCTTTGCTAACTGAGGAAGAGCTGCAGGGACCTGGTTTTTCCACTGGGTTTTAGGAGATACAGAGTATTTTTCACAAGAATGAGCCCTTGACCCCTTCCCAGGATATCAGTCCTTCCCACCTGCCCCCCGTATTTGTCACGTCCTTCGTTTGGATTACCTCAGTGAGCCAATGGGTGACCTGTACCAACAAGCTGGAAGAACGTCAGCTTTCTTGACAACTGTAAACATCAAACAGAAACTGTACCATGAATCACATTATAGAAATATCTGACAAATCAGTCTTTCAGAATATACCTCATTCCTCACGCTATTCATGTTGAAATGCCACTACCAAGTTTTCACGAATTTAATTTTTTATTATAATTTTATTTTACTTTAATTTCAGTAGTTGGTAGTTTTTAATTTTATTTTATCCTTTCTTTTTTAAACAACAGAAGCATTTATAATAGATATTTCTAGCAATGAAGAATCCTTCTGCCTTTAGGTATTTAGTGGTGCAGTCATAATCATTTTAAATGGTACTGTGGTTATGGGGATTACTTGGTACCTCTGGGGTTATTTCAATTCTGTGTAAACATAGAACAAATTTTGGTGCATCTGTTTGTGTGAACTCTGCTTAGAGACAGGACTCGGCTCCTATCACAAGCATTAGTCTATTTCAAGTTAGTTAAAAATGACTAATAGTTAAATAACCAGTTATATCACAACTGTGGTCCCATTAAATTCCAGAATAAAGTTGAGCCAGAATTTAGTAGGCAGAGATACAGCCCATGACAGTAGGAAAAAGCACCTCCCACTCAAAAGCCTAGCCTCTAGTAAATGGGGAATAACCCTCAACGTTGTGCAAGTAGATATCATTTTTAGATGAAGATTCTGATCTCTGCAGATTTCTCTTTGCATAAAGGCATAAATCAAATTAGTTCAAAGTGGGGCTCTGGAGCCAGGACACTAATTTTCAGTTTCATGATTTGCTAACAGTGTCAACTCCAGACGGTTAGTGTGAAGAGTAAGTGAATTAATATACAAAAAACACAATGGTGTTTGACATCATAATTACTCAATAAATATGAGTATTATCTATTATTTATTATTGCTAATTATATGCAACATCCCTAAAAATTCCTGGGGGTCTTTTAAGAATTCAGGTGTAAAGTACATACACGTGATGTATATTTAAAGGTATCATTCAATCAATTTTGATAAATGCACATGAAGACACAGAACATTTCTATCACTCCCTTTTCCTTTATCCAGATAACATTTCCAAGACACAACTAATCGTATAATTTCTGTAACTATAGGTTAGTTTTTGTCGCTTGTAGAATTTCATATAAATCAAATCATATAGTATGAACTCTTTTGTTCTTGACTTCTTTCACTTAAAAATTTTTGAGATTTATCTATGCTGTTGTAACAGTTGCATACAATTATTATTATTAGGTCTTTTTTTATTAGTGAGCAGTATCTCATTTATGAATATACAAGGTCAATGAACATCTGGGTTGTTTCTGGTTTGGGGCTACAATAAATAAAGCTATTATAAAAATTTATTTACAGAGATTTTATAGACATGCTTCGTCTTCTCTTGGATAGTTACCTAAACATAGAATTGTTGGGTCTTACGGTAAAGGCATACTTAACTTTTAAATAAGTTGCCAAATGGTTTTACAAAGTGTTTGTGCTATTTTATATTCCCATCAATAGCATATGAAAATTCCAGTACCTTTAAATTCTCTCCGACATTTGAAATTGTTGGTCTTTTAAATTTTATCCCGTCTGATGCTTATATAATGATATCTCATTGTGGTATTAATTTGAATTTCTCTAATGACTAATGATTTTTAGCACTTTATCATGTGTTTATTGGCCATTTGTTTTATTTTTTGTGAAGTGTATGTTCTAGTCTTTTGCCCATTTAAAAATTTTTTTTTCTTTTTTATTATGGAGTTGAAGGAGTTCTTTATATGTTATGTATAAAAGTCCTTTGTCAGATGTATGTGTTGCTCATATTTTCTCACAATCTATGGCTTATCTATTGATTTATTTGGTGGTGTTTTTTTGAAAAGCCAAAATTTTAAATTTTGGTGAAGACATCACTTTTTTTCTTTTATGGTTTAGCTTTCTGTGTCCTGTCTAAGAAGTATTTGCCTGTTATAAGTTTGCAAAGATATATTTTTTTAAGTTTTCATTCATTAGCTCTATTGCTTTACTTTTTACGTTTAGTTACATGGCACAATTTGAGGTGATTTTCTGTGTGGAGTGACGTAGGGGTTAAGGGTTTTTTTTGGTTTGTTTGTTTGTTTTGTTTTTTTGATATTCAGTATTCTAGCATATTTGTTGAAGAGATTTTCCTTTCCCCTTTGGGTTGCTTTAGTGCCCTTGTTGAAAATTATTTGACTGTATATTTGGGCTTATTTCTAGACTCTCCATTCCGTCTAATTGATTTGTTTGTCCTGTTTTGGATAATGTAGCTTTAGTAAATTTTGAAGTCAGGTAAGGTAAATCCTTCAACTTTTTCTTCTTTTTGAAGATTGTCTCAGCTATTTTTGGTCTTTTGCCTTCTCAAATATTTTTAAATAAAAGTTTTATCTTAGAATAGTTTGAATAGTTTTAGATTTACAGAAAAATTGCAAAGATAGTGAAAAGACTTTTCACATATTCCATGCCTCATTTCCCTATTGTTAACATCTTACATTAATGTGATAATTTGTCACAACTAATGAGCCAGTATCAACACATTATTATTGAAGTCCATACTTTACTCAGATTTCCTTTGTTTTTACCTAATGTCATTTTTCTGTTCCAAATACCATTCAGGAAATCACATTACACTTAGCTGTCATGTCTTCTTAGGCTCTTCTAGACAGTGATAATTTCTTAGGCTTTCCATGTTTTTGATGACTGGCAGTTTTGAGGGGTATGGATTAGGTATTATGTAGAATGTCTCCCAACTGGGGTTTGTCTGATGTTTTGCTTGTTACTAGAGTGGATTTGTGGCTTTTTGGGAGAAAGACCACAGAGTTGAAGTGCCATTTTCATCACATCACACGAAGGGCGCATGCCATCAGAGTGACATCACTGCTGATGTTCACCTTGATTTTCCGGCTGAGGTAGTATTTGTCAGGTTTCTACATGGTAAAGTCATCCTTCCCCTTCCCTCTTTTCCACACTGTAGGAAGTCACTGTGCACAGCCCACACTTAAGGGATGGAGAAGTGGTAAGTGCTGCCTGATAGGGAAGTATGTACATAAATTATTCAAAATTATTCTGCACTGGATATTTGTCTTTCTCCTATTTATTTACTCATGGATGTATGTACATGCGTATGTATGTATGTTCTCAGTCATTATCTACATTATTTGGAATTCTATGGAATTTTTCTGTATAGCAATTTTGTCTCTCCTTCCCCATTTATCCATTCAATCATTTATTTATGTACATATGGATCCATGCATATTTATTTTATATTTTATGTTATAATCCAATATTATGGTATTAATTTGGTTGCTCAAATTATTTCAGCATTGGCTGTTAGGAGCCCCTTCAGGTTGGTTTCTATATTCCTTTGACAGATTCTTATCATTGTTTTTGAGCATTTCTTTACTTGTTGGCAATGTAGGGTGCTCCAGGTTAATCTCGTATATTACCTATTTCAGTGCTGAAATTAGCCATCTCTCTAAAAAGCTCTGGTTTCTTTTACTGGAGAATGACATTAGAAATTGAGATCTGGGCACCAATGGGCTCATTGCTGCTAGGGTGTAATTGCTTCTAGGCTCTCTCAGCTGGTAGAGCAAGGAAATATAAGAGAGTACTCCAAAAAGTTTGTGGAAAAATGGAATTAAAAGATAATACTAATCTTTCCACAAACTTTTTGAAGATCCCTTGTATGTGTGTATACTAATCCGTGTGTGTGTGTGTGTGTGTGTGTGTGTGTGTGTGTGTGTGTGTGTGTGTGTGTGTGTGTGTCTTAGTCTGTTTTGTATAGCTATAACAGAATACTTGAGACTGGGTGATTTGTAATAAACAGAAATTTATTGGTACACACTTCTGGAGGCCGAGAAGTCCAATATCAAGATGCTGGCATCTTGTGAGGGCCTTGTTGCTGTGTCATAACATGCAGGAAGCATCAGATGGTGGAAGAGCAAACAGAAGGTGAGAGAAAGAGAGCGACAGGGGTGAACTACTCCTGCAATAATGAACCCACTCCTACATCAGCTGAATTGGTTTGTTCACGAGATTGGAGCCCTCATGACCTAAACACTTCTTAGAGGTCCCACCTCTTGATACTGTTACAGCAGCAAATGAATTTCAACATGAGTTTTGGAGGGGACAAACCAAAGCAATAAACACATTCTATGCACATGCCATTGAACTAGTGTGTGAACAAGAAGAAAAAGGGAAGTTTAGCATTACAGAATTTTGGGGATAGAATGGACTTTGGAAAGTATCCAACAATGTTGACCCACCTCATTTTATAGGTGACAAAAATGAAGATCAAGAAATGTGAAATAACTAGCCCAAAGTCACACAGCAAGTCAGGATTAGGGTGGAACTGAGTGGAACCTGGGTTTCCTGACCACAAGACCTCAGCTCTGCTTCTCTTTCTTTTCTTCTAGCAAAATTTGAGAATATCTATTCTCTATGTCACTAGCTTTTAAAAGAACAAAACAATTCCATGATTTGACAATGTTCAGATTTTTCAGAAACAGAAATGAGGACATTGGTGTATCTTTTAATTTCACGACATTCTATTTTTTTAGTCATCAACCTTGGCCACACCAGTATCTTTTGCTTAAATAAGGATTCAGCTTTCCAAAGTTTTAGCCTGTTATCTAGAGCTATAAATTACATGATTTAATGAAATGTCATTGGACTGAAACAATTTTCATTGGGGAAAAATCCATATATTTTATTAATTTTACTAAAAACAAAAATTACTGTTATCAAGTTAAACAACTTTTTCGTATCAAAAATATTTATCCATCATAATTGCTGCATAGCTAGTAATTCCTTTCATAATCAGTCACAAAGAAAAATTTCTTCTAAAAGCCAAATGCAAAATATAAAATAAATATCTATGAAAAGACATAACTGTCAGAACATAACATTCTATCAATCAGTAATTAAAATATACTAGTTATTTGTTAGGTACAAAGTGTGTGTGTAAACCATAATGTAAGACACAAACATTAACCTTTTCCTCAATTCAACTAAGACAGGAAGAAGGGGTGTGCATGTGTGCGTGTGCACGTCTATGTATGTCTGTGTTTGATATATTAATTGTTTCCATCCCTGAAAAATCCATACTTATGTGCCCTTTGAATATTTTACCAGTGCATTTGGAAGTTAAATGTTTAAGAAGAAATCTCTAATGTCAGTTCCCTCATGGAAACTGTTGCTTAGGCTAATTTTAAAATCAATATTCATTTTCTGACTTATATATAGATAATAATGACCATGGTTTAAATAGATGTAGAAATATTAAAAATTTGTAAAAGAAACATATCTTCCTAAATGGTTATAAAGTTCATCTATCTAAAGATTAAAAATTTTGTTGATGTTTGGTATTTGGTTTTCAACCTAATTGTTTATTTAACAGATGTTTATTTGTCAATAAAGACTATATATACATCAAAAAGGGTGTTTTGAAAGAAGCCAACTCTTAGTCTCAGAAACCAGAGAATATTCATACAGTAATTTTTTTCAAGACACAAACAACTTAGAATGACGACGGTATCCACCAGTTAAATAATTAAACCCTTTGGTGAAGAATGAAGTATTAATAGAAGGGGTCTTCATAAAGTTCAGGGGAAGATTTATATTATATTTTAGTTCCATTTTTCTAATAACTTTTAGAAGTATCTTCATATAGGAATTCTTTTGCCATCTAGACATTGATGAATTTTTGACATGGTTTTTATAGTGCATTTCATTTTCTATTTCTTTATGATTTTTCTTCTAAAATGTTATAAAAAAGAGAAAAGAACTTATAGACAAAGAAGGCAAGAGTACACCACTTTCTTAAAGTTAATACACTAAAGAAAAGAACAGCTTTGTAGAAAGTGATTCTAAGTAAGAATTCTTTGGTACAGGCTTTAGCAGAAAATAAATCTTAGAGGAAATCCTAGTTCTATCATTTACCAGCTGTGTGACTTTAAGCAAATTCCTTAATAGCTAGAAGTCTCTGATTTTTCACCTGTAAAATAGAATCCAACATAGTTAATACTAAATGCTTTACTCTGTGCTAGGCACAGTTACTAATCATTTTTATGTGTTATCTCATTTGCTCTTTTCAACAAGCCTATGGATTTGGTTCTATTATTGTTGCCACTTCACACATAAACACAGGCACAGAGAGGTAAAAAAAAAAAAAAATCCATGGAAAATCATACAGTTGTGAGTGGGGGAGCAGGGTCAGAACCCAAGCACTTTGGTTTGAATCCGTGACCTTTATCACCATATATATTGAGTACCTTGGAGGTTTTTGTAGGAGTTAAAATTTCAAAATACATGTAAAATATTGAGCACAGATCCTGCTCTTAGTGGGCAACTGTCAGAGAATAAAACAAAGACTACTGAAGCTAAAAGAAACCCAACCCTAGTTTACTAACTTGTGAGGAAAAGGAACACGTGTCAATGAAGCAATTTACTGACTAGTTTCACCAAGGGGACAAAATCAGGGATATTTAAGTGCTAGGAAGTGGGGGAGTGTGTGTGTGTGTGTGTGTGTGTGTGTTAACGGAGTTATTTTAAATAAGGATTGAAAACTAACAATCTGGATAAGAGGGAATAAATTTATAGTTCTACATGTGATTGGTTAAAACGTGTCCCAATGTTCATCAATCAGGGGACTTTTTGGATGAAATCAGTGAAGGCATGACATCCTAAGTAACTCAACGTTTATGGTTCTTTAACAGCTTCATATTATTACAACCAGTTGGGATGCAATATAACTTTCAGTTTTGCTGTCTTCCACTCACATAATGCTGTGAGTTGAAAATTTCCTTTTATACATGGTAGCTACGATAATGATCATAACAGTGATCATGGGGATAATTATAACCATGATGTTTGCTTCTGGATTGTAAGTAACATTAATTATTTATATTTGTTAAATTTTGTTTTCTCTCTGATGGACAACATGGTCTTCTGAATGCTTAATGATTTATTTTTAATTTTCAAGCATGTATGTTTTATGGATTTGGTTATATGCGTTCTGCAAGGAATAGTACCAGTCAATGTTCAAAAACATATGCCATATACCTTTCAGAGCTACAAACAGGAGTTTTCATCAAGTTATTTGAGATCACAAGGTTTACTGTCTGGTGTAGAATGATGTTCTCAGGAAAGAAATATTAATATAACCACCTTGTGCTTACAGATATAAAGCTGATGCTTCTTCTGTTGTAATCTCCACAACCTCTCAGAGGGCTACATTTTTAAAAAAGAAAAAATGAAAACAAAGAAATGAAGGAAAAATGGAAAGAAGAATAGAAGAAAAGGAAGAGAAAAAAGAAAAAGAAACCCAAACCCAAATCTGAACATTAGAGGCATTAAGTAAAAAGCAAAAGAACTACAAATTAAACTTTCCAAATTTGGCCTCAGAGCCCTAGTCATATTCTGCAAATGGAATGAGAGAAGTTTGAAATCACCATCACACAAACCAGAGGTTGAGAATTCCGTATGGCAACTGTTTAGTGGATGGAAGAAGCGAGGCCTGGGATGTTATCCCATGAGCCATTTATTTAGTAGCTGAATTGCATGCCAGTGGGAAATATCCACCTGCTGATAGCTTTCTCTTTCAACATATGCTCCTGAACATCCAATTGGAAGGCAGATTAGTCTATGCCAGCAGTTCCCAAACTTTCTGTCTCAGTTCCCTTTACACTCTTAAAAATTATTGAGAACCCAAAGAATATTTAGTTTTGTTTCTCAATTCTAGAAATATTTACCATGTTAGAAATTTAAAGGGAAATTTAAAAATATTTATTAATTCCTTTAAAAATAATAATACACCCATTATATGTTAATATAAATATTTTATTAAAAATGTATGCTTTCCAAAACAAAATGAAAAATATAATAACAAATCTCTTTAATGAGTGGCTTAATAGACGACAACTAGATTCTCATATCTGTTTCTGCATTCAATCTGTTGCAGTATGTTGCTTTGGTTGAAATACATAAAGAAAATCTAGCCTCACACAGATATTGTGTGGATTTTTTTTGATACTCCACCAGGATTGGATAAGTGGTCATTACATCAAAGTTAGTTGCAATTTGGACTCCACAACTTTATCAAATGAACTTTTGGTGTTCTGTTACATTAAAACATTGGATCTTTCACCAATGCGTGATTCTGTTACATCATGCACTGGTCATTTGTAAATTATTGGTTCACTGAGTTATGAAGATCTTCTAAATGATGAGCCATTTCATTATATAAGATAAAAAAGTCATATTTATTAATATCCAACCTTTATCATCAGAAAAGACTTAAAATATTAGGAAGTTCATAGTACAGGTGTAAATTTTCCAAAATTCTAATTTTTACTTGACAGCACAATTTTTACCTTTAGCAATAAACACTATCAGTTATTTTCCTTAAAGCAATGGCTTACTTCATTCATTTTAAAGAAAATGTCTCTTAAATTCTTAAACCTAAAATCTAGTTTGTCTGCCAGTTGTTCATTCAAGTAGTAAAAAGGGAATTCCCTAGCTAGTTCAGTTTGCAGCCCAAGTAATCACACAAGGGCTTTTTGTTAAGACCATTGTCTTGCTTTGGTTTGCAGCATAAGTGCTTTATGTGTACCTCAATGTCATCACACGTAGTGTCAAAAAGAAGTAGACTCAAGGGTGAAGATCTAATAAAATCAATACATTTTACTGCTTCATCAGGGACTGCAAGTACCTGACAGTGAAGAAATACAGTGGGCATCACTTTACCTTGATTTACCTACCGCTGCTTCTGCACAATTGCTGAAAATGCCAACACAGTAAAAAGGGCAAATAACATCTTAGTATTACAATGAAAAATGTTTTGACCTTGTGGAAGCATTGAAAGGCTCTTGGGGATGCTTAGGGTTCTGATAGACCAACTTTTTTTTTTTTTTTTTTTTTGTCGTTTTTTCGTGACCGGCACTCAGCCAGTGAGTGCACCGTCTGATAGACCAACTTTGAGAACCACTGGTCTATTTTGAGAAAGGAAAAAACTTTCATCCATTAACTAAAATTTACATGGGGGAGTGAATAATTACCAAGCAACAGTTCCCAATCAATATTAAGCAAAATGATCCAAGAACATCAGCAGCTAGAGACTCTACCAACTGCTATCCATAAATTAAAAAGAATTTGCTTCCTTAGCATGTGATTTATTTGGAAAAAGCTTTTAGTGCTAAGTTCTGAAAGAAGCCAAGAAGCATTTTATTATAATGATCCATTTCAATGTTGAGCTCAGTTTAAGCACCAAAGCAGTTTCCAGTATGCTTTCAGAAAACATGTCAAGATAATTTCCCTCTTACCACATACTCTGGGGTCTTGGTTGGAATAAATACCAACATTTTCTGCTAATGGCTCAGAAATACTAATAATGATTTAAAAAACAAAAAAACCTAAGCTCTTTAGCCTCAATAAGGAATAGTTTTCTAGTAACCTCTGTATTTCTGTAAATCCACTATAAAGGAAATTGAAAGTCCAACTCAAATAAATCAATCAACCTAAAGAACAATAAAGTTAGGAGAGTTTTACAGGACAAAATCTGTTCTTTAGTGGCACTCCCCAGGGCACACAGATCATAATTAAGGAAACTACAACACCAGACTAATATTGGGTTTTTTAAAAAAAGTTTTACAACAGTCCCTACCATTTCTGTCCTTCCTATCAAAAAATATGGTCATCTGGCCACCCTTGATGGTAAAATATTTCCTTCACCTACCTTTTCCTGCAGTACCTTCACATGCACTAATTATGCCTGCACTTCTGTAACACTAAAGGATACTAAGTGTTGGTAGAAGCCATCGTCATCTTACTATATTAAAAAAATATGTTTTGTAAGTGATGTGAAAGCTTTGGATGCATATGGATTAGAAAAGGGTATGAAAGAAATCTGAAGTGTTTCAGATGATAGAATCATTGGTGTAAACTGATTTAAAATTTTTTTAATTATTAGTGCTTTTACAATAATTACAATAGCTGGGTTGATATTAAAGCTGCTTGAAAGTTACTGTCCCCATAGGTCCCAGTATCATCACATATTTTACTACAAAGGGTCAAGTTGCAATGGTTTTGTAGCCATCGTGAGGTCTACAATAAAAGAACAAAGTATTTCTACCACCCAAGAAGAGGAAGAATTCTATCACAATAAGTGGCCTAGCACATCATTAAACAGACAAAATTCATATGAGAAAGAATTGAAGGAAGTGTGGAGAAAAGATAAATTCTTATAAGAGTTGGAAATGAACTTTAAAATAAAATACTAAATTATGTCCACTCATGAAGCGTGGTATGAATTAAGAAGAGTAGTAATTCATTGGTCAACCCCTCTTTTGACATCTACTCTTCATTAGACTTAATTTTTATCAGGATATTTAAAGTGTTGTGTTCAGAGGTTTTAAAACATGGCTGTAAATTCTGCGATGTACCTTCCATTGAGAGGTAAGGTCTCTGTTTCCTTCGCTTGAATCTTGGTGAGCTTGTGGCTGCTTCAGCTGAGGAGGTGCTATGTGACTTTGGAGGCTGCAGTTTCCTCCATCTTCACTAGGAACGTTTTTCTCTGTGAGACTTGAGCCACAATGAAAGAAGTCTGGCTATCTTACAATGCCATGCCAGAGAGGCCACATGTAGGCATTCTGCTCCACAGTGCAACTGAGCCCATCCAGTCCTAGTGCTGAAGATGGGTGTGAAGAAGCCAACTTGGAAGTAGATCCTCCAGCCTCAGCCCCTCAGGTCAGTTCTCACCACAGAAGTCACACCAGCTGGGCTTAGTCACACAGTGGAGCCAAGAAGAGCCTTCCTCATTGTGCCCTTTCTGAGTTTCTGACCCACAGAAACCATGAGCATAATAAAATGGTCATTGCTTCACACTACTGAGTTCTGAGATGGTTTGTTACTTAGCAATAGATGACTGAAATGGTGTGTGAGGGGAAGGGGTGGGCAGTGCAGGTGTGAACTCACAAACATGTCTTGTAACTGATGGTTCTGTTTTCTCCACATCTGATTCATTTAGTCACTTCATCAAAGGCAGCAGCTGAATGAGACTGAGAATGACTAAAATCAATCAACAGAGAAGATGTGTAAAAACTCAGCAAGATTCTCTCAGAAATGATCCATTGTTGTCAATGGTGACTTGGTCTACTCATGGCACTATGTGTGTGCAACACAAACTCACAAGCCCATCTTAGACATTTAAGCAACACCGGGAAGATTTTGCAGTGATTCATTGCAAGATGAGAGTGCAGTGTAAGGTCTATGAAAACGAAACATTAAAATGACACTTAAAAGATTGGTTAACCCTTCCAACAGTGAAGGTCATAATATTTATATGCCTCCTTAAGTCTCCTAAATTTTAAATAGTCTGTGGTTTTAATTTAGTGGTCAACATGAAAGTGTTCTCTACTCCCAAACCTGTCTTAACGTCTTGATTTACTCATCTATGTGAAGGAAATTACAATAAAGATTTTTAAGATCCACTAAGTGAAAGTCTAACTCTTGTTTCATCCACAAAAGGTAGAAAAATTTAAGCAAAAACATAATCACCAGCTAAGTTCCATGAGGGCAGGGCTTTGTTTTGTAATCTGTTATATCTCCCAGCACCTAGAAGAGTACTTAGTATGTACTAGGTGGTCAATAAATATTTATTGAATAAATGTCTGAACACGACAGATCCTGCAGGGGGGTTACTGCTGAAGAAAGAGGAAATGTTCATAAGTCCATTGAGTTGAAATTGTCCTTAGTGCATATTTTAGTCACTACCAAAGCTGTCTATCCTCAGTCCAATCTTTCCATCATAGAGTAAGACTTTTCTCCTTCTGGACAATTGCTAAGTGGCATATGCTCATAAATCCAGGCACTGAAGAAATGGTATTTGGTAGTAAACTCTTTTTTTCCTTACATTTGATGACATGTGTAAATGACATTTAACTGATAGAGTTTAAGCCCGATTTGTTTCAGCCTGGTACCAATGACCCTGGTTCAAATTCACGTGCAGTTCTTGTCACAAACAGCTTTCCAAGTTGAACAACAAAATTCTCATGCAATCCCTTCTCCAATTTGTAAAGTGTGGCCCCACCATGATTTGCAAACAGAAGCACTCCCAGGAATAGCAATGCTGCTGCTGCTGCTGCTGGAGATGAGAGCTACCATGGAGTTAAGTGTTTATTACAGGTACTGTCCCACTTTAGTCCTCCCACCTACTCTGTAGGGAAGGTACTATTGTTATCACCATCATCGTAGTCCTCATTTCTGAAAACAGGAAACATGTGACTAAGACAGGTTAAATAACTTGCCCAATATCAAATATCAAGAATCAAACTCTGGTTCCTCTGACTGCAGAGTCAGAGTTGTTTTTGTTTCTTTGTTTTTCCTGAGGCTGGCTGGTACAGGAATCGAACCCTGGACCGATTATCAGCATTACACTCTAACCAACTGAGCTAACCGGCCAGCCTCAAGAATAAGAGTTCTTAAGTCTGAGACTACTCTGCCTCTTAGGAGTTTTATAAAGGTTACCTGACCCATGTCTTACTCCAAAAGTACAAGCACAATTCACACAAAGAATTTTAACATTAAGTACATTTCTACATAAAAAAAATGATAGCTCCCTTTTCAAAAGAGGGAAACCTGCCCTCCTCAGCCATAAACTTGTCAACTCAATAGATATCTGGCTGACTTCAGCTGTGCTGTGGTGTGCTGTCCAGCCAGGCTCACTCTTCAAATGGGCCAGTGGTTGGGGATTAAAAAGAGAAGTGACCTGTAAAAGTCTGTCATTTATCCTCATGTGTTAGCAAAAATGTCCCACCTATGTCCAGAATCATGTAGTAAATGGCTCTCTTAATGGACACGAAAATAATCCCAAGATGTTCCCCACTCCTGAGAATTTAACAGGGAGACCAGTCACACATATAAGTGGGAAAAGAGCCTACTCACAGAGAGAGCCAAGCCCTTCCTTGCCCAGGACTCCCATCCCCGGTGACCCGGATAACGGGAAAGCGCAGGTTCAGGAGTTAAACGGACTGGGTTCCAATCCTGACTTTACCACTTACTAATAATTTTGTGAATACGGACAATGTTATTTAATCTCTCAGTTACTTATTTTCCTTCAGGCAAAATGGCAATTATATCGTCTACTCCAAAGTAGGGTTGCCAGAATTAGCACATAAAAATATAGGAGACTCATTTAAATTTAAATTTTGGATAAACATTGAATATTTAAAAAATATGTGCCCCAAATATTGCATGGGGCATACTTACACTAAAACTATGCATGAGACATACATAAAATTAAAAAATTATCTGAAATTAAAGTTTAACTGCATGTCCTATGTTTTATCTACCAACTCTACCCCAAAGGGCTATTGTGATGCTGAGCGAGATAACAGATATGAAGTCCAGCCCACTTCCTATACACGTCAGACAGATAACAGACATGACCGTCCTTTCTCCTGTGGAAGAACCTACGCCATCAATCATCCCTGCTTTGACCAGCTTCTTTATCTCTTCTCTCTGGAGTTACCTCTTCTATGACTGCAAACATTCAAGTCTCCCTTATGCATTAAATATAACATAAAAAATTAAAATCTGATATCTCTGCCAGTTAGCATCCTCTTTTTCCCTATTTTTTAATTGACAAATTTACTGAAAATGTTGTACGCTCAGTTCCAATACCTCCTTATCGCCCACTCTTATGTGTTCATTTCACCAGTAATTGAGGAGCCTTCGTCAGGCACTGGGGACACAACTATGAGCAAACACTGATGTGTCCCTGCCCTCATGGTACTCACCATGCAGTTGAAATCCGACTTCTGACCCACTGAAATCAACACGTTGAAAGTCATCAAGGCTCTCCTAATTCCTCATTTGTCTCCTCCATCACCCATCTAAACAAATACATGAATCCCTCTACTCTCTCCCTCAGGGACCTCATGTCTTCCTGAGATGTGATCCTCCCCTTCACACCTTCCCCCAGCAAATCCCTCCCTAGTCTTTCCATCCCAACAAAGAGCTTCCCCATCCACACAGTTGTTCAAGCCAGAAACCCTGGAGTCCTTCATTCTTCTTCTCCTCCCCCATCCCCTCCATTAGCAGGCTTGGTGGACTCTACAAAATATAGCCCAAACTGCCCATGTCCTCTCATCACCATTAGTACTATCTTGTCTCAAGATCCCCTCTCTCTGGACAAGGTGACAGCCACATAACTGGGTTCCTTGTTTCACACAGCTGCCAGACTGAACTTTAAAAAAAGCAAATCTGATCATTTCACTTTCACACAATAAAAAACAAAACAAACAAACCAAGAGACTCCAACGCCTTCCCATTCCACTCAGAATAAAACCCACATTTGCTTCCACGGCCAATGCAGCCCTTCATTATCAGGGCCCTGCCCACCCCCTCCCCTCAGCCCTTCCACTCCCTGCTTGCTCGTCACCTCCAGCCTGGACCCTCGGACAGGTCCTTGCAGGGCTGGCTTCTCCCCTCATTTGAGCTTAGCACAGACCTCACCTGCTCAGGGAGGCCTTCCCTGACCAACCCTGTGGCCCAGCACTCTCCATCACATCCTGCCCGTCACTCTTCACAGCTTTCACACGGGTCACTCAGTTGTTGATCATTCATAGTCTGTCTTTCTCTTCTGGAAGGGAAGCTACACAGGAGAGAAGACTTTTTCTTATCCACCAGGACATCCCTGGTGCCCACGACACTCTTGGCTCAATAAGTATTTGTCAATGAATGAATGAATCAGTGAATGAATGGAAGAAGCAGGTAAAGGAGGGAACGATTAGGAGCAAAGACCCTGAGAAGAGAGTCACCTGGGACTGAACAGAAGATTGAAATTGAAATAGCAAAAATTGTAACAGTAAAATGCTAATATTTTAAATATTAGTAAATAGAAATTGAAATAATAAAACACTATTGAGGAGAGTAGAATTTCTGTATTTGTTAAAATTCTTCGTTGCCCATTACAAGCAGGCTAATTTGCTAGCACCTGTGCTGGTCAATCTATGTCAATCGTCAAAGCTGAGTCAAAGAAGACAAACACATAATCGCAAAGGCTTTGGACAACCCCGTGCTCTAAGATCATTTTCCTGCCTCTTCATAAACATTTCTGAGAGGAAGAGTCCCCTGGGTTCCTTCCCACGCTTGTGTTGTAATAAATTCATATCAAACACAAAGAGCAGGGAAAGATAGGCGGGTGGAGGGCAGGTAGAGCTTTCTCCACCTCCAGCAAACTGAGGGAGCCTGTTCTCCGACGCCCGGGGCTCTTCCACCAGGGAAGCAGCGGCATGTTTGTTCTTCTTCATTGAGGCTTTACAGACTCACAGCTCATCGCCCTGCTTCCAAGGACAGTATGCAGCAGTTTTTCTGCTTGCTATCTCTAGCTGCCTCTTTCTTATCTGCTCTAATATAAGGCAGAAATGGAGGGAGAGAAGAAAAGAAGGAAGGAGGAAGGGAGAAGGAATCACAAAGAGCTGACTCAGTGCTTCACATCTCCAGGCATCACAGGCTGCACTAGGTGATGGTGCACATTGAACCTGTGCAGGGATAAGGACATACACGCACACACACACGTGCCCATACACACCCATACACATAAATACTCCCTGACACATACACACAGACAAACACCCATACACACTCATACACGCATACACACATACAACCATATACACATAAATACTCCCCATACACACACATGCACACATACAAACACATACCCATACACACACATAGACACACTGACTCTCTTCCCATACTTAAAATTCTCTTGCAATTTTTCTCTAAATCAGTGTTTAGTATTCAGTTATTATGACCCCATAACTACTGCATACAGGTGTGCCATACCTGAGCATTATGAACAATATGAGTACATTTTCTTTCTGGAACCAATCTGAGAATCAACTTCATACCCATCAGATTAGCAAAAGTTGAAAAGTCTGATGCTAATGAATGTTGGTGAGGAGGAAGAGCAGAGGTGCTTGTGTGACTGCGATTGCCACACCCATTCTGAAGAGCAATTTCTCTGGATATGGGACAGTGGGCAGGGGATTTCCATGTATCTCAGCAACTCCACCCATTAGTGCGTATCTCAGAGAAACTCTCATCTACACACACACACGTATACTCTGCAGCATAGTTTGTAACAGCAAAAATGTGAAAATAACCTAAATGACTCATAAGAGAATGAATAACAAATTCAGGAGATGAAACATTATATAGGAGTTAATGAATTTGGCTACATAATGATAAATATAGTGACAACTGCCACGGATTAAATGTCCCTCCAAAACTTACTGAGACTTAATCCCCACTGTGATAGTGTTAAGAGGGTGGGAAATCTTATTATGGTAATTGAGAGGTGGGGCCTTAAAGAGGTGATTAGATTGTGAGGACCACACACTAGTGAATGGATTAATCCATTGATGGTTTGACAGTGGTCATGGGCATGGTTCTGATGGCTTTAAAAGGAGAGAACATGAGATTACTCTCTCTCTGCTCCTGCCATCTCACCATGATATCCTGTGTCACTGTAGAGCCACCATCCACAAGGCCCTCACCAGATGTGTTCCCTAGACCTTGGACTTCCCAGCCTCTGAAACTGTAGGCAATAAGTATCATTTCTTTACAAATGACCCGGTTTCTGATTCTTCTGTAATAAGCAACAGAAATGAACTAATACAATAACATTTATTCAAAGTTTGAAAATAAATCAAGCAATGCTATTTGTTACTTATATACTTACAAATCAATAGTGATATGCATATTTATGCATATGGGATGGGAATGATAAAAACCAAATTCAGAATCATGGTTACTTCACAGGAGGGAGAAGACCGGAATAGGAAGTGGTAAAAGAGATTTCAAATTTATCTATATTTTTTTAATGAGGTCAATATGGTAGTGTTAAGATTTGTTAGAACTGGTGGAAGAAACAGGTACTCATTATGTTTTCTCTGACTTTATATTAGGCATTATATAAAAAATTTTTTAAATGAAAGGAAGAAAATGAACTTTCATTTAAAATGTTCCCACTGGAAAGAAGATGTCTGGTAAGAAATCCCACTCCGTTCTTGCAGCGTGAATTTGATATAGGAATAAATTTCTCTTCACTTGTGAAAGTACATCTAGCATTTGTTTTTGTTGCTGTTTTATTTTGCTGTGGCCTGATTCAGGGCTTCTGAAATTGTCCAGTGGCCATTCTGTCTAGAATAAGCAGATGAATTCAGGGTGGAATGGGCCATAGATTTCATGTAATATTGTGTGTGTGTGTGTGTGTCTCTGTGTGTGAAAGTGCGTGCCCATTGCTCTGGGAAAAAGGTCCATTGCTTCCATTAGATTCTCAAAGGGCCTGCTGTATAAGAAACTACCCCAAAGTCTAACAGAATAAAACATCCAGCATGTTATTAGGCTCACAACATTTGATCAGGAATTCAGACAGGGCACAGAGGGAATGACTTGTGTCTGCCCAGTGACGACCGGGACTAAGCTGGGATGGCTCAAATAGATGAACAAGTCTGGGGCCTTGGCATGTTGGCTTGTTTCTTCAACAAGAAGAAATAAGTCTTTGTAAAGTCTGATGGGGCTGGTGTGACCAGAATGGTTTCTGCACTCATTCCTGGTGCCTGGGCTGTGGTGGCTCCAGCAGCTAAGGCAGGCTGGTATCTCTCTCTCTCCACATGGCTGGCTTGAGCTTCCTCACAGTCTCAGGATGGCTGGACTTCTTAAATAGTGGTTGGCTTCCCTCAGAATGAGTGTTCTAAGAGATGGGAAGTGAAAGCTGCTGCTGTCTTCAGGCCCAGGTCTAGAAACTAACACAATGGAACTTCTGTCATGTTCTGTTGGTCAGTGCAGTCTCAGAGGCTGTCTAGATTCAATGGAGGATACATAAACCCCATCTCTCTATAAGGGAAGAATCTAAGATTTTTATGGCCACTGTTTATCTACCACAGAATCCACGACCCCTCAACCACGGAGAGCACTTGATGTAGCATCACTGTTGCATGATACAAACGTGAGCCCAGGCCTTGGTAGCAGATGTGCTAGGAGGTCTCCTGACCCTTGTGCTGTGCTCCTTCCATGGGGTGTGGGGTGCACACAAGTTAATGATATAGTCTCTAGAGTCACACAAACTTGGGTCCAAGTTCTGACTACACTCCTCGTTAGGTGTTTCACTTTGAGCTGGTTATCCTTTAAGCCTCATTTTCCTCCTCTATAAAACAAAAATAGTAACAGCCTCTATCACATAGGGTTGTTGTGAGGCTTGGCTGGTGCATGGTGAGCACTCAAGAAACTTTAACTGTTATTAGCCAGTCTCCCTGTTACATACTTTTATGGCACTCTGAACTTTTCCTTTGTAGCATTATGGCAATTGTAATCAGTTATACTCTAACTACTATGTGCTGTCTGCCTCGCCTATCAGACTATGAGCTCTTTGAAGGCAGTAATCATCTGTCTTGTTCCTGGCTTTATTCCAAATGCTCAACAGAGTGCTAGACACAGGATACATATTGAATGAATGAATGAATAAATGAAGGAATGAATGCTTCCATATATGAAGAGTTACTGGGTATATGAGTTAGATGTTTTGAAAAGTACAGAATTTAAAACTATGAGTAATGGGGCTTCTAAGCTACATGTCAGCAGTATTATTCCTTCTATAGAACCTCTGCTAGCTTATTATGAAGAAGGTTAAGAAGGATTATTCAGAGAACAAAAGAGACAATTATCCCCTTTGAGAAAAGCCTGGCTCAACAGTGACGGGATAAAGCATAGAGAAATGAATGAAGGCACCAGTGGGCTGGAGAATTACAAGACCTGAGGAGACATGACTTTAGTGATGAGTTCGGTAGCTCTGAAATGGACCAGAGGGGAGGGTCTGCAGTCGTCATATCCTTCTGCTCTCAGTGAGGTAAAGCAGAAAGAAATTAGGAAGCAGATTCAAAGAGAATGTAAGAAGAAAGTGGGAAACAGAGCGGGTTTGTAGAGAGCTCTTTTAAAAGTAAAGCAGAGGATGCAAGAAGAAAGACGTCCTCATATAAGCCAAGAGGAGGTCCTCTGGCTCATGGCTTTCAGGGCACTATTGGGTCTTTGCTGTAAA
Organism: Cynocephalus volans; assembly: GCF_027409185.1. Taxonomy (NCBI): domain Eukaryota; kingdom Metazoa; phylum Chordata; class Mammalia; order Dermoptera; family Cynocephalidae; genus Cynocephalus; species Cynocephalus volans. The sequence continues at coordinate 83,782,364 of NC_084471.1, forward strand.
ACTCACGTTTGGCATGAGCTTGGGTCAAAGTGATAATTGGGCTCACTGCCTTTGTCTCATGCGCTGGGATTTACAGAGTGCCGGGCTATTAAACAATCTCTAGGATCACATGCCCAGGCAGGAAGGTGACCCGAATGTCATGACTTATCCCAGCTTGTTGTCACTCAATAGTGGGTCTGTTATCTTCATGTCAAGGAGAATAAAGACATAGGGAGTTTAAAACAATACAAAGAAACCTCATTTTTTTTTCTTTTTAGATAAGTTCTTCATCTGACAAGGCAGACAACAGATCAATTGTACGAAGAAAAAGTTCAAAGAGATAGAGCATTGTAATTAAAGCCATTAAAAACTTAAGTCTGCATGTCAAATGGCTGCTATGTATGGATTTAATGCAGGAAGAAAATCTCAGTATGTGCTTGAAGTTCTAATATTCCCCAGTCATTCTTATCATTAATAATCTACAGGTAAAAATGTATGTGCTTATTTTTTTTCATAAAAATAGGCTACTAAGTAAAGTTGTTCTTCAATTTGAATATAACATTTTACTAAAAGTTATCATCTGATTTAGGCTTAATGTCTGGTGCCTTTAACATTAACAGCGATGTGCCTCATTGCCTTATAGTCACACTCGAAGTACCTGCTGAAGTATGTTGAGAAGGAGTAGAGAGTTAAAGAAGGCTGTAAAGAAAACACAGGTCAGATTCTGGAGAAGGTGCAAGGGTCTGGGAGTGAGAAAGACGAGCTTAGGGCAAAGGACGTGTGACATCTTCTCATTGGTATGTCCTCAGCCATAAAATTCATTGATGTGATCATGGCATGTGACAAACGCAAGAGCTTTCATTTTGTGATCTTTTTCCTAAAATCAAATCCCACAGGATACAAGATAGATCTTTGAAAGATATGATTATACCCAATCCTTATGCTGAAATGCAACAAAAACAGGTCTTGGGTCAACCTCACCTATTGAGAGCCAGCATCACCAGTCTGGGTAGTCTTGGGTGTCATATTCACCCACCCCATGTGATCCTAGATTACTGCTTCCCTCATTGGAACCAGATTTGAATTTTCTTTGCTGCCTCCTCTCTTTTTCCTCCTTTCCACTCATGACTGGTGTGACTCAGCTATTGCCAACACCTGTAGACGCAGGCAAGACTCACTGGCAACCACTCTTGGAAGACCGCACACTCTAGAGCTGGCAGTTTTAGGGGGAGCTGATAAAGAGGGCCAAATGGGTCCTGAGTCTGCCACCACAAATAACCAATCAGTGAGCAGCAGGACTGACAAAGGGAACCCATAAAGAAATAAAATGAACATAGGAGTCAAAGTCTCATGTCAGAGATCCACTCCTCAATGGCCACTGTCTAATTCAAGGCACATATTCAATGAACCTCAGTGTCCTCTTGTCAACTGGAAGTGAAAATGTGTCATTGATGAGGAAGGTAGAGTTCTAGTCTGATTTTTTTTACAGCTCAGACTTGTCCATGTCACTATATGACAGGCAAAAAATTAGACACATCTCCTCTGTGAATGCTTGTATTGCAAGAAGCCTACTTAGTTTTGCAATAACTAAAAAAATTAGCCTGATGCATCTTGATAATATTTTATTATAAATAGTTCTAGCGAACTATTTTAAATGTTTGGAGCTTTTTACTATTAGTTTTGTAATAAGTAATGGAGGCAGTTATTATTCATGTTTTTCTGAAAACAAGATTTCTTGTTAAATCCTTTTTAAACATCGGGATCTGTTTAATTAAAGAGCATTTTAAAAAAGAGTACTCAGAAATTCATGGCAAGCTATAAAATCTATTACCATTTGCAAGTACTTGTCTATGTGAATCAAGAATTTTCTCAGTCCAGTACAACCAAAGCAAAAAACTGAAGTAAACTAGATACAGATATAAATTTGCAGCTAACAGGTATTTTTCAATTCCAATTTTTTTGTTCACTTAAAAAGCTTTGTAGTTCTCACTGATTGACTTTATAACAAGGAAATGTTAAAAGTGTGAGTTTATAAAATAAGTTTATGCTAATAAAATAAATATTTTTTATTATGAGGGGGCCTTACAGAGATCATCTTTGAAAAAAAGTTTTATTTTTTAAAATGAATGTTTGAAAAACAGTGTTTTAAGAACATTTCCCTGTATGTTCTTTCTGTTACTTGATATTTTTAAACGACTTATGCCTTATCATGCTTGTGGGAGAGGGAAAACCGGTCATAAACCAAGCACACTCCAAACACTGTGATGCCCGTCTCCTTCACCAGCATCGCGCAGGTCCCCAGAAACAAACTGAGCAGCAGGAAGAAGGTAGAAGCCGTAGGAGGGAAACACTCCCCAACACAGCACTGATCCAGACTCCTGAGAAACAAGTGGGAGATCCTTTCAAACTACGAAGAGATGTGGGTCACTGAGAGATAACATTGCAAATAGAAGACCTATTAGCAATGTAACTCTGTCCTAACCTAATCATTCAGTACCTGAACAAAGACTTACCTGTAAGGGTGTACATCATAGAATTATTTAAAATTTCAAAGTTGAATTAGATACTGCAATAGGGCACTGGATGAACTAACTGTCACACGTGCTTATAAATAAACACTCCATAGTCATTTAAAAATGATGGCGATATATCATTTTTAGTGATATGGGAAGATGTTCACCATAAATTTTTAAGTGAATAATACATATTTCAAAATAGTATTAACAGCATGAGAGCATGGTCTGTGGCACCGAGCTCCCTGGGTTCAAATCCTAGTTCTGGTATTTACTAGCTGTGCCTTCTAGGCAATTTACTTTACTTCTCTGTGCCTCAATTCCATAATATGTAAAATAGATTAAATAGTAGAAACTACCTTATAAGTTTGTTCAGGTTATGTAACTGAGCTAAAGCATCTAAAGTGATTAGAACATATTAAATGTTCAATAACTATTAGTAATATTGTTACTGTAATTATTTTAGTAAAAATATGTATGTACATAGGAAAAGTCAGTAAAGACACATAATAAGATATTAACAGCAGTTCTCTTTGGTTTTGAGAATATAGATAATTTTATTTGGGTAAAATTTATATTTCAAAGTATATTTTCCAAGACATATTTCTAAATCTCCTCAAGGCTGCAAAAATTGTCTTTTCCCTTATAAAATACAATTGATTCCATGTCAACAAACAGTGCATTCCCTTCAAGGGGACAAAGTCATCTGTTCCTACTGTTGTGAAGTGAAGGCTAATAGTTCTATAGTTGTGACATCCTATCCTTGTTCCTTTTACCTGGTACAGTTCCATAAATTCCTAAAATTATATTCATAATATTGGGTAAATATGCATTTTTTTATAAAGAGATGCTCCATAGTTTCAATGAAAAAGTTAAAGAACAGCTCGTTCATAAATGACTTCACTTCTGAAAGTGAGAATAGAATAGACACTTATAATAAATAACACAGCTTGTTAGCTCACAGATCTGGACACCTGAGGCTTCATCGCACCCCTCCAATATGACAGCCACCCACCAGCAAAGCCCAGTGAAACAAGTGTAAACTAAAAAGTGGGGCCTCTTTCCCTTTTATAATCAGTGAACTGAGGCTTATTTTGATTTAAGATTGTCACAGCACCACTTCATATACTTAGGAACATAATGAGATAACAGAAAGACTAAAATGAATGCATCCTCCCTTTTAAAACAAAACAAAACAAGACCTAACCCATCGTGAGACTTAACGTAGTTCACTCTTAGCCCAGGGTCTTCACTGGTTTAGATCAGTGTTTCTTAAACAGAGACACTGGGTCACTTGTGGGATTATATTGTGCAGATGCAGGTCAATAAACTGAGCCAAAGATCAAGACTCACAACTTTAATCAGGCATCCCTCCCGGAAACCTATCCTCATTATTTGCTCAGGTTTCCTGTCCTGGTCCCCAGGAAGCTCCTGAGCCTTTCCCTGCAGGGGAGCTGTACCCCTATCTTGGACAGATGCCCAAAGTCACATCAATGTAACAATGACTTTATATAGGGAGGATTTGAGGAAGGACAGGGTAGTATTTTCATGTTTAATATAATTTTTAACTTCCCTCTAGGAAGAGTCAATTTACATCATCAAAATTCATTCATTCAATTATTTTTCAAAAGTATTTTTGAGCAAATGCTGAGTACAGTCACTGTGCTGGACTCTGGGGTGTCAGGGTGGTTAACAAGAATAAGTGGTTGAGAAGAGAGACACAAATGGCTAACTATAATGCAGAGCTGAAACTAAGGCGCATTTACAAAGAACTGTGCAGTGGAGGAACAACTTCATTCTGCCAAGAGCTGGAGGTGGGAGATGGTTCAGGGAGTGCTTCAAAGATGAAGTCACATTGTGAGCTGACTCTTTAAAGGCTGAGCCAGAGTTCACCCAGGCAAGGAGCAGGGGCAGCATTTCAAGCAGTGAAAAGAGCGGGATTGGGGGATCAATAATCAATTACTAGTGGGTAATAATTTTCTGGGAGTTATGTTGCTAATTGTCCTCATAAGATAAAGCCACTCTGTAATTATAAGGAGAGGCTGTTTAATAAGCGTGGGTGTTGAAGCTGGATCCCCCAAGGTTTGAGTTCACAGTCCTCCACCTGCTAGTTGTCTATCCATGGACAAGTTGCTTCTTAAACTTTCTGAACTTCAGCTGGTCATCTTAAAATGAGCAGAACAACTCCAACCTCACATGATTGTTATGTTTAATGAGAGAACATACCCAAAGTAGATGCTCCATGAATCTTGATGGCTCTCTCTCCTTTCCACATCAGAGAAAGAAGGTGGAGCCATGAAACACTAAACCTGCTTCATTCAGTGTTTGGAGAAATCATTTCATTAATAAAAAGTTCACATAGATGTTGTTTTAAATTAACTTTATTATACAGTATAATAAATCTACTCATAAGTCTAAATGAAAAACAATTCAACTATATGTGTACTTGTATACACGGACTGATACCAAGTTGCATATAAAAAGAGATTCTCTACCGACCTACACCAAAGGAATTTTGAACACAGACAAATGCTTTCACTGGGAACAGAGAGCTGAAAGCAATTACCATAATGCTGCTGCTAGACCACACACAGTCCATTGATCTGTGAATCTAAGAGGAGCTAGGAAATCAGGAAGGCTGGCATGATTTAAAGGAGGCGGGCGAGGGGAGTGTGGTGTCACCACGGTGTCAAGACCCAGTGCCACTCACAGTCTGTAGAGCGATGATTATGAGCAGAGCAGCTGTGAGGCCAGATCTGCTCATTCTACACACTGGCTCCTGGAGCATTTGGCTCAGCATTGTCTGCAAGGCCTCCTGAAGGTTAAACAGACAACCAGGCTCCATAGCAACAAGGTCCTGGAGCAAAGCCAGGACCCTGGATCCAGAGTGACATCATCAGATTACAACTGAACACCAGCAAAACACAGGCAGCACCACTGACCTGCAAGCTTCTGCTGTGGGTAACAAGTTGGAGTAAGACCATCACAAACTCAGCAAGGACAGGTCATGCTTTACTGGCACCCTGCAGCTCCTTCCACCCTACAGTCTGCTTAGGTGCTGCTGAAAATCCTCAGCAGCAGCAGAATGTGCCATTATATTTTCCGCAATAATGCTATAGTATCCCATATAGCAAAGGTTCATAGAGGAAAATAAAGTGTTAAAGTAGCCAGCGTTGATACCAGATCTAAAACCAGTTAATTACCATGTGAGTAAATATGCTAAGAATGAGCTGTTCATCCGGTCTCTTCAGCCACACCTGACATTCAGATACAGCCACCAAGCATTTAGTGGACACCAACTCTGTGTCCCACCTTGTGCTGGGAATTATGGAGAAATTAGAGTTCTGAAAATAAGGTGCTTGTAATCAATGAATGTATGTCTATACCAGGTACATGTCACTGAAAATTACCATGTCCAATAATTGTGTTTTATTCTGGTTAGTAAACTTTTCCCATGTTCCTCCTGTTTGTCGGGTACTATGCTGGTGGGAGGGATACAACTGTCCTCAAGGAATTTATCCTCTGATGGGGAGTCAAAGGAGGGAATTCTATATGAAATCAGCAAACTGCACATGTCATAAAGAGAAAAAGTAATTGCCACGGGAAGCCAAAGCAAGGGGGTAATGGGAAGGCTTCATGGAAGAGCAGGTCTGTGAGCTGAGACTTAAGGACAGATGAGGAGGATTTCAGGAAGCAGAAGTGAAGTAAACACATATTCAAGGCTGGAAAGAAAGAGGTGCATTGTAGGCAGAAGAAGCAGAGCAAGGGAATGGGGGACTAAAATACTAAGGGGCATTTCCAGAAGGGGAGGCATGAAGTGACAAGAGCATGGAGTGAATGCAAGTGGTGGGAGGGCGATGGTGGTTGGCAGGGGCTGGGTGATGGGAGGGCGAGCTGGAGGAGATTGGGAGTACAAGATGAAAAGCCTCAAATGCCACACTAAGACAGGCAGACTTCATTATGATGAAATGAGAAATTGTGGGATACTGAGAAAGAAATACAGAAAGGACTTGGTCAGCTCATGGTCAGAGAAAAATGCATGCAAATAGGCAACACTTGCCCCTGCCTCGAACTGCAGGCTCCATTGTCAGGGAGGTGGATTGAGCTGGGAGAACCTTGGGCACTTTCAGGAAATCCTGCAGGCATCAGCAGGCCTGACTGAGGGTGGGGACAGGGTCCCTGCTACACCCCAGCACCAAGCAGTCTTTGCTGATGTGAAATGTGCACAGGAATGTGGAAAGAATGAGGAAATGAATATATTTTTTCCCTGTCTGCCCATGCTGGACTTCATTTCTCTCCCTGCTGAGGTCCTTGCCTGTATCACAGCCACTGCTAGTTCTTGCAGTTATCTTTAGGTTCTTTTGCTTTTCTGTGAGATCTAAACAGCTCATGGCAGTGACCAGTCTGTGTTGTCCACGTCCCCTTAGAGAGTTCCTTGTACCCCTTGGATACTTATTAAAAATTTACTAAGTGTGTAAATAATATGGCAGATAAAGCACGCTAGTTGTCATATTAATACCAAAAAATGTTTGTTTGTTTTTTCCAATTTCCCTTCTTCTTTTTATCATCTACAGTCTATTTTTTTATCACAATTCAGCAGAGGGAAACTATTTCTTATTACCACTTTTTTCCTGCATAATCTTTAATTTTTTAAAAATATAATTCATCCTATGTTTTGTACAGAGTGCATCTCTTTTCCTTTTTCTCCCTCTTTCTCCTTAGAAACCTGAAGTGAGATCTGCTTTTTAAAATGCGTCTCTTGTTTTTCATTTCCTAATGTAATTCCCTTCACCAAAGTTTCCTTGACTTCTTGCTACACCTCTGCCTTCCTGTGAATGCGATGACCTTCTCTAACACCTTCCCCCAAATGAAAATCTGCTCACAGACTCCTTTGCCCCTTTTATCTTATTTCCATGGATTCTTTTCATCTAGTATCAAAGCCTGCTGCAACTTTTTTTTAAGATCATTTTACTAATGGAATTTTCCTTTTTCCTTAGGATCCAGCCTAAACTCTATCAGCTTGTGATCACTCTGCACAGGACTACCTGCTGTTTCCTGTACTCCCTCTCTGCAGGCATTGAATTAAGCTTGTTACCTGCCCTGCTCATTTGTGCCTTCTTATGGAAATTATCTCCAAAGTACTCTAAGCACGGATTTTCAGCTGGACTCAGAACTATAACACTGACATTTAAAGCAATGTAACATACTGCCAGTGACCCACTGTCAGGAATTCTATAGAGATTTCACAGCAGAAGCATTTTACCTTTTTGCACCACAAAAGAATTTCCAAAAATTATGTATTCTCTCTCATCTTTTAGGTTAATATTTAAACTTGCATCATAATTTTAAATAGAAAGAATTTTCAGTTCATTGTACATACTGACATTTTAAAATAAAACCTTAGTATCACTGCTTTAAATGTACCCAGTGGAATCTAAATGCCATAGCGATGTGAAACGCCATCATCTTTCATTTGTACAAAGATGAAGAAGCTCTTATTTAACAGCTGGGATATTTTACATGCTTTTTTTTCTTCTCAAAGAAATAATTCTGTTCCATTTTTTTCCCCACAGCCTTTGAGCTTACCGTAATATATACTTATGCTTGAAAATCGCATTAATTGCTCCATCTTTCAACATCATAAATAGGTATATAAATTTAGAATTTTAAATTTATTGTAGCAATAGGCTTTAAATGCAAAAAATTTAACTTGGATTAAGTTGTCATTACTTTTATTATTAACATGGACTTTATCAAACCACACATACATATACATGCACACACATAAATAACAAATTTTGATAATGAAACATTAAATGTAAAAATGCACTTTGGGGGCTATTGATCTTGGATCTGTAGATGAATATTACCTACATGTAAAATAAAATGATGGGCAGCATTGACAATATTCCCAGTTTTTTATTTATAGGTTGTTCATATGAGAATAGGAAGAGTTAGAAAGAAGTTATTTCACAGCAATGACTCAGTTCTTTGAACTCCTTTCTGAATGCCAGAATTCACATAGTGACTTATCTCCAAGAGTTTCATTTAATGTTGTAGCAGCTGAAACTCAGTTCCTTTGTTGCAAGCAAATAACTGGAACCCACCTGATGCAAATGAATTTGTAACTGTCATTAGAGTCATTTACTCCAAAAGGTTGTACCTTTACCAAAGGAGTTTTTACTTATATCTGTTACTCTTGCACTTAGAGGCATCTTGCTTAACCGAATAAAGTTCGAATGGCTTGTAAAATGGAAATACTGTTAATTTTAATATACCTTTGCCAAACATAATACCTTAAAATATGTAACATTTTAAAAACAAAATACTTTTATTATCTGAGAGGACTTCAAATAGTTCATGGAAAATGGAATTAAAAGAAAAATATATATAAACTTTATTTTTCAACACAAGCTCCATCAAGTTCAAGACACTTCTGTAAGTGATGATACCAGTTATTTAGTCCGCCCCTAAAAAAATTGAGGGTCTTAGGAGTTTAACCACATCAGTGCAGTCTTTTTTACATTATTAACTGAAGAAAAATGGGTGTCCTTTAAAAATTTTTTTGGAGATTAGGAAACACAGAGAAGTCAGAAGGAGCCAAGTCAGGACTGCAAGGTGGACGCCTAATGATTTCCCACGGACCCTCCCCAAATTGCCCTTGTTTGATGAGAGGAATGAGCAGAAGCACTGACAGGGTGGAGAAGGATTCTGTGGTGAAGCTTTCCCAGGTGTTTTTCTGCTAAAGCTTTGGCTACCTTTCTCCCAACAGTCTCCTAGTAAGCAGATATTATCATTCTCAGGCCCTCCAGAAAGTCAACAAGAAAAATGCCTTGAGCTTCCTAAAAAACTGGTGCCATGATCCTTGCTCTTGAGCAGTCTGCTTTTGTTCCCACTCGACCAGTTCTACCTCTTGGTAGCCACTGTTTTGATCGTGTGCTGTCTTCAGGATTATCCTGGTAAAGCTACGTGTCATCTCCTGCTGTAATTATTAAAAGAAATGCTTCAGGACCTTGATCCCACTTATTTAAAATTTCCATTGATAGCTCTGCTCTTGGCTACAGCTGATCCGGGTGCCACAGCTTTGGCACCCATTGAACAGAAAGTTTACTCAGCTGTAATGTTTCAGTCAGAATTGTGTAAGCTGAACCAGTTGAGATGTCTGTGGTGTTGGCTGTTGTTTCTGCTGTTAATGGTTGGTCCTTTTCAATCAGGGCACAAACAAGATTAATTTTTTCCTCGCGAATTGATATGGATGGTCTGCTGCTGCGGGCTTCCTCTTCATCATCTCATCCCTTCTTAAAACGAGTTATCCTTTTGTAAATTGCTGATTTCTTTGGAGCACTGTCCCCATGAAATTTTTTGCAAAGCATCAGTGATTTCACCATTCTTCCACCCAAACATCACCATAAATTTGGTGTTTCTTTTTGCTTCAATTTTAGCAGAACTCATGTTGCTCTGACGGGGGCTGTTTTCAAACTGATTTCTTATCCTTCTCAGTGCCTCAAACTGGATTCTGTTTAGACATGCAATAACAAGTTAGTATGAGTTAACTTTGGTGCAACAACTTTTGCAATCCATGCATAGTTTTTTTCATAATAGGAATTTTCTATGAACTCTTTGAATACTTCTCATATATTCATTATATATTTGTATGTAATACAAATATAATATAATAAAATATAATATATAATATAATAAAATATAATACAAATATATTTGTACATAATACAAATATTGTATGTTTAAATATTTTCATCAAAATATGGGGATTTAACTCATTCGATTTATAAAAAATGTCTACCTAATTGGCAAAATCATTATCAAACCAATTTCAAATCAGACTTACTTTCTGTCAGAAAGTGTGGCTTCATGTTTTTAATTCAAATAAACCTATGACCGCTCTTCTGGGTGAGAACCCTTCTGAAATCAGAATATCCCAACAGAGGCCACAATACCCTGTTTCTAGTGCCATGCTTTACCCTTTAGAGAAGGAGACTGGGAGAAAGATAGAAAGTTTAGTTTGGTTTTATGGAGCCTGATTAAAGGAGGTTTTGTTGACTCAAGTACTTCAAATCATCTCCTTGCTTGTGCCTCAGGTTTTTACACCAGAGGTATAGATAAGGCATTAATAAGACTAGGATGAGTGAGAATTATGACTTACGTTTGTAGAGAAGAAAAAAAGCTCCCTGTGGACGGGGAAGCGGGCATGGAGAATCATGGTGCTGTGACCACAGGTACATCCTCAGCCAGATCTGTTTTAGGAAATTATACAGAAGGAAGTCAAGCCTCTGGGAACTGAGTCCTTAAAAAATGTGCCCATGTGTTCCTCAGAAAGTCTTTGTCCAGTCTGAGAAACACAGGTACTCACTCCAGCTGGCTTAGAACAAACAGCCTGTGGTTATTGTGATGGGGCACAAGGGGGCCGGACAATTTCATTTCAGTGCACCATGAAAAGAGGGTTGCAGAGCCAGAATATCCCTGCTTTGTAAATCAGTACCTTTAGTTTTGTTCCTATGGAATCATTAGACTTCTTATGAAATAACCTGGAATATAATTTATATATGTATATATAAATTATAATTTATATATTTTAATTCAAATAAACCTATAGAAATATATAAATCATATATATAATATATATTTATATTTATGTAACAAATATAATTTATAATTTATAGTCTGTCATTCTAACTTGAAAAATGCCATGCTAACTTTTTAATGGTCTTTTCAGAGCTTTTGAAGTTTAGGATCATAAATAGTACAAATAAAAAGCTTGGAAGAAAAGACGAAATATAAATTTAGAGCAAGAATAATGAGTCAGCATGATAATAGGCACTTCAAATGATGCTTGCTGCTTACAACACCTTGGGGTATCAATTTTCTTTGACAAAAGACTGTGGGCCTTTATTCATACTTATAATGATAATGATGCTTAATAATTTTTAAAAAACCTGTTCATCTTGGATGTTCAATAAAGGCAATTGTGTTTATTCACAAAGGGAAGTTGTCAAGCAGATACATGGTATATTTATAAAGATAAAGAAAATGTTTTAGGGGCTTTTTTATTCTTGTTCACCCACTATTATTTATATTCAAGTAAAGAGAGAAAAAAATCAATTTAGCTTGTACTTATTCTTTTTGACCATCATTTCATTGAGTTCCTAGTGTGAACAGGATGCACAGCCCAAAGCAGCACATAACGAAAGCAAGTCCACGATTCTCAAAGACAGCTTTGTCACAGGTATGCACTAGCTCAAGGGCCACTAGGCAGTGTAAAATCATATTTACTGCATGGAAGCAGAATGGGTTCACGTGTGTCAAAAATATGTTTAGCCAAGGAGGTGGGGAAGGGGAACCAAAATAACGCGTCTGTATTAGCTATAAAGATATTATAAATGCCATTAAAATACCACTAGAAAAGCATAAATAATCCATTGTTTAAAAACATAAGCTATTCAATTAATTAGTTAGAAATGATTCCCAACGTCCAGTTATTCTGTAAATTTCAGTCTATATCATTTTTATTTACTCCAGAATTGTGGAGATATCACTGCACATATAGTACAATTATATTTCAAGAAATTTTGGTGTCATGGAAAAAGCAGAGACAGGTGCTGAGCCAGTTTGTCTCCTTCCTCCATGTGGATATACAATCCAAATCTGAAATACTTCTCCCCTCTCACTTCTGGACTCATCCTGAGTAGGTGATTGTCCAAAGGCAAGTCTTGCAGTGCTGCAGTGACAGTCTCAGTCACTAGAGACAATTTACCTTGTGATCATATCCACAGGTGGGAAAAACCAGGCATGAATGGTTTTCCCCACCATCGTGCTACCAGGAACCAACCTCCCACACTATGCATCTGGAAACACCATTAGTTACCACCTCACCAGGCGCTCTTCAGGGCATCAGAGACCTTATTCACAGTTTGCTGCTGAAATAAATAGAATGAGCAAAAGCATAACTTTCAGAATTTTTACTAAAAGCCCTCTTACGGAAATTCCCATTCAACTAAGGCCCTGACATTTAAAATTGCTGTAGTTAAACTAAAAAAAGAATCTCCCCCCACCACCAAAAAAAGAGAAATGTATTGTTCAATCTCTAAAAACTTCCTGAGGCAGAAATGCAGAAAAAAAGAGACTTTTGAAATTGCTTAAAAAATTGCTACCAAGTTACAATGTTAAAATTATAACTTAAAATTGTCAAGAAGTTATAATGTTCCCAACTGAATTAATATTGTTGTAGGGAATAATATACATGCAGAGAACTTGGTGGGGGGTGGGGAGCTTAGACCCTAACAGATATCGTTTATAGATGTCTATACACTAAAGCATTTTACCAAAACACTAGTCCAATTTTTATCCTTGTGCCTTGACTTTGGTGAATCAATTGAGAAAGTGAAGGTCTAGACCAGCACCACCCAACAAAAATATAATGCATGCCACATATGTAATTTTAAATGTATTAGTAGCCACTTTAAAAAAAGGAAAAAGAGGTGAAATTAATTTTAATAATATGTTTTAATTAATCCAATATATCCAAAATACTATCTTTTCAATCTGTAATCAATATTCAAAAATTATGAATGAGCTATTTCATATTCTTCTACTTTTGTTCTTAAAAATCTAGAGTCACATTTCAAGTGCTCAACAGTCACATGCGCTTGGTGGCTACTGTTTTGGTATGGATGTTACAGAATTCCCAATACGTGGTTACCTGCACAATTTATAACCTACAGAATTTAAGCATCTCTAGCTATATTCTGACAGATCAATCTAAGTGGAATAGAAGAGATCTTGTTGATCACTTAGTTTTCATTCCTGCTGAAATATTCCGAAATAATTATGGTGGATTTGTAATTTGGTTACGACACGTGCTAATCCTAAATACCTTATATATACACAACTTGCAACCTACAGAATTTCAAACTTCTTAGACTATTGTATGACAAATCAATCTAATCAGAATAGGAAAGAGGTATCATTGTCTACTCCATTTTTATTCCTGCAGGAATAAATTGAAGTAATCTTTTTTCCTACCCAAGGCCAGAAAAATAAAGTGTTGGGTGGGGTCTAACCCTAGTACTGTGAAGTAAGACTTGACCTAGACTGGACCTTGGTGTGAAAAAACCCAATTGTTATATGCCCCATGTATAGGAAACATCAGTGGACTAGACCACTGGGAGGAGCAACTAAAACCTCCACGTCCCCCATCAGGATCCACGTGTGGTGGGATGGTCTGAAAAACCAGAAAGACCCTGGAGAGAAGGACACAACCAAGGTCCCTGATCTCAGAGATGGGAATTTAGGCTCGGTTTCCTTGGGGTGGCCAATCTTAAAGGCTCAAGTTTGTGGTAAAAGGCTCAGCATAGACAAGATGAAAGATAGAAAGAATAGCAAATTCCTTGAAGTCAGGGTCTTTATTATATTTTCAGCTATATATCCAGTGCACAATGCTTGCCTCAGAGTTTGCACTCAATAAATATTGGAATGAATAGATGGATGGATGAATAAATGAATGAGTGAGTGAATGAATGAAATACTAAAGGAGTGTATTTGTTCTGAGAAGCTCTTAAAAGGGGAAATCTCCTCTTTCGAGTTACTAAGACCATCATCTACTCAAATGTAGTGAATAGGCTGCTCTGGGGCCAGCTTTAGTCTGTGAACTTACTTTGACTAGCTGTAATATGTTTAATATACTGACATCTTCACGTGGAAAAGTCATTTCTTTCTTCTCTTGAAATATCAGAAAAAAATGGTAACACTGGGCCAGCCTACGTGGACTATTTGAGCGTCCATTCAGTTGGGGTGAGTCTTCATCATTTGCCAGAGTCCCTGCCATTCCTTATTGTGCTCCTAATCTGAAGCTGTCATTTATCATTATACATGCATCATCATTTTTCTTACAGTAAAAAGAAGGGTGGAATTGGGGGAGGGTTATATTACTATTAAACATAGGATATCTAAAGATAGGCCAAAATGACGGCTCATTTTAAGAAGAAAAATGGAAGAAAGCATATTTCCTCTGGAAGAGAAAAGTATTTTCATGTATTTAATATGCAAAGTGCCCCTGAGTTGAAAGGATATAACCTTACATCCAGATTGCTTCACTCAGTTAGTACAGCTGCCTGATCTTTTGGGCATTTATACTTAATATCTTAGTAATCACGAGGCAATTTCATCTCAATCCAAGAAAAAATCGATATTTAAAAACTGCAATTCATGCTTGGATAATCAGAAATGTCGAAGCAAAATCTTGGTGACAGCCCATCCAAAATACCATCGCAAAATAAAAATATCTCAGGTCCCACATCACCCTGAACCTCCATTTTAACATCTAACCAGTTATTAAAACTTAACTACCTGTTTCAATAGATCATGAGTAGCTTTTTCTCACTCTGTCTTGTTCATCATTGCTCCTCCACCCTCAGCACGGAGCAAGCTCTAAAGGAAAGTTCACTGAATGAGTGAATAGTTATTGCACTGAGTGCGAGGTTAGAAACAATGGTCTGTCAGTTCTACGAGTCTCTGTTTAGTTTTTATTTCTCATTAAAAAGTAGTAGGAAATGAAAGCACTTATTTATATATTTCTGAAATAATCTTAATAACAATCTCTAATGGGCTGAGAACCTTCCAGACTGTGGCAAATAGGAACACAAATAACCTTTGTTCCACGTAAAACTCCCTCTGCCTCTTTGGAAAACAGCCCAGGAAGGTGGAGCAGTAACCAGATCATAGGGGCTAGAGGGCGCCCTTCCCGGGAGATGGCGTCCTTGCCAGGAAAGGTCGCAGGGGCACACAATCTGGAAAGCAAGAAAGTCATGGGAACAGCTATAAAGGGAAGGGGAGGGGAGACACGTGTTCTCCTCTTGGCAAGCTCAGAAGTCGGTGCTTTAGAGAAAGTACATCTTTCCAAGGAATTCAAGACCCCCTCTCTTCCACCAAGCCTCACACCCCAAGTGAAGAAGTCGCAATGGAATACTCTGAAAGCCCATTCACTTTAATGTTCCACACCATCCAAGGGTGGCAGTATCTAAATTTTAATTCCGGGCCTTGGAGGGTTTGCAAAACCCGCGAACCCCAGCTGCTTTAAGGGCAGTAACAAGCAAGCAGTGGCCAAGGAGGCTGTCCTCTGTCCCTCTGTCCTCACCGCTCCCCCACCCCTCACCAAGGCTCCTCAGGAAACCGTCTCCTTGTGAGGGGGAGTCCGGCCTTCCCCAGGGGGCCTACCCATAATAAATAGCATATTTCAGTAACACTGCCTCTAACTCACTTCTATTTATTTAAAGTCGCTTAGAGACCATTTCTGAAGGGCTGGTACACTGTAAACACTGCAGGTAGTTACCTTTCTAGAACAGGAACTGTGCATATAAACACATGGCTCCCTAGAGGCTTCTGGTAAATCCATGTTA
Organism: Cynocephalus volans; assembly: GCF_027409185.1. Lineage (NCBI taxonomy): Eukaryota > Metazoa > Chordata > Mammalia > Dermoptera > Cynocephalidae > Cynocephalus > Cynocephalus volans. The sequence goes on from NC_084471.1 coordinate 83,798,268, forward strand.
ATAGGCAGGAAGAGCATAAGTAGTCCATGTCTTCCTGGGGAATTTCTAATGATCCCAGTCAACAGGGAAGTTTCCTTTCCATCCAGGGAAGAGGACGTAAGTATAAACTGAGTTGAGTTTTAATGCCTTCATGGATGATTAGAGAATCTCTGTCCAGGTTGAGGGAGAAGGCACAGCTGAGTGAGGGAGTCAAGAAGGTCCAGATCAGGTGCAGAGCAGGTGTGTTCCTGGGAAGCTTCAAGGAAAAGACACCAGGAGAGAAGCACTGCAGAGGGCATTCCTGAGTGGGGGTCAGATGGCTCAGTGATGTTCCAGTGTTTTATTATGTTGTTATGTTATCCTCTGCTATATTAGTTCCTCGTTCATTTCAGGGAAAAAAGGCATGCACACTCTGCATGCCCTTTCTTTTAGCATGTTTCTAGGATATTGTCTATTGTCTCCAAGGTCTAGAAGAGTAGACCAATGGATTCTAATCCAGATCAGCACAATTTCAAAAACAAAACCTGGAGTAACAACAATGGGTTGCCTTAAAAAAAAAAAAAAAAAAGCCAAATAGAGACCTTAAAACAAAGCAACTTTCACATACTATCACAATCATTGGACAAGCTATTTTAACACCCTAAATGAAAAAGGACTGCCAAAAGACAAAATTACAATAAATTTAGTTGTAGATCTGATTGGCTTTTATTTGAGATTCATGAATTGGGGAAGCATCCATTCTACAAAAGAGCATGAGAGTTCCCATTGGGCAATGGCAAAACAGTGGGTTTTGTAAGTTGGGAATGCAGAAATGGAAAAATAAAAACAAAAACAAAACAAAACTGATTGGTTAACATCAGGCTATTTCAGGTTACTTTTTTGTAAGGACTAAAGCAGAGGTGACTTCCTTCTTATGCTGACCTAGGTAGACTGTAATCTCTTGTTTTCAGAAAACACTGGCCAGTTTTGGGATCTATCTGCTTCCTTAAAGTTTCAGTTTGATGATGCAGCACTTAGCACGAGTGACTCCATTTTGGTTTGGTCTGGTCTGTTGGAGCCTAGTGCAGCAGCTCAGTCCACAACAATGACTTCCCATAATTTTTGTCTTAACAGGACGTAATATAAAAAAGGACAGGATGAAAAAAGTAGTATAAGGTAAGTTTTACTAACCCAGGAGCTACAGCCAGACTCCCACAAGCCACTGCATAATCCTCCTAAACAGCCTTTTGTTTCTGTTCTTGCCCCCTACAATCTATTGCCCACTTTGCAGGAAGAGAGCATTTAAAACTTGGATCACTCTACTCTTCTGCTTAAAGTGCTCCAACTGCTTCCCATTGCAAATCAAAATGCCCTGCTTTCGTGTACAGAGCTCCACATCTGGCTGCTGCTGCCCACCTCTCTACCTCACCTGTAGCTCTCCCTAACCCCCTGCTCTGTACTCCAGCCACACTGGTCTCTCTGTTTCCAAACCTGCCAAACTAGCTCTTGCCCTGTGGCCTTCACACTAGCTGCTTCCTTTGCCTGGAATTATTTTTCCCCCTTGTCACTCAGACTTCATTTTAATGTCACCTCTGCACAGAGGTCTCCCTTGACCATCTTATGCCATTGCATCAGAGCAGCCTGTTTTAACTTTCTGTAATCATGCTTATCATCACCAATTACTACTCTTATTTAATCTATTTCTGTACTTCTTTACTCTTTGTCTTCCCCTACTACTAGAAGACAAGCTCCTTATGGGAGGGTCTTTTTTTTTGATAATGTAGAAATGCCTTAGGTTATCATTATGAATATTATTATTCTGTGGTATATAGTATGGGTTGAAACATATGGATATAATGGCTGGAAGAAGAATCCTGTTCAACACAATGCAAAACAATACAAAATAAAACAAAAAGTTTACAGTATAAGTTTTAATATTTAAAGAATACCAACTTACATGCCATGTATACATGTGTCAAAATATTACTCTGTACTCCATAAATATGTACAGTAAAAAAAGTAAAGGAATAATACCAACTTGGAAAGACTTGTATGAAATGCTTCCTAGTGGCCCAGTTTATTAGTCTGAAATTGAACTCCTTTTGTATTCAGGCAATCTCAACCTAATTTTTTGAAAAGCAATAAAAATTCTCATGGAAGTTTTTTCCTGTTTCAAATGCAGAAGGTACTTTCAAAATTAAATAGTTTCCAGCTTTTTACTGTCAAAACAAAAAAGCATAAGCCTCATGACCAAGTTAGCACAGGAAATATTTAGGGTTTTCACATCACTATATGCTCACGCGTGTACACAGAGGGCCTTAAATCATCCATTCACCTCTGTTTAAAAACAAAAGGAAAGAATAATTTCACTTTTGGTAAAAGAGGGGTGTAACCGTTTCCCTTAGTAGTTCTATCCCATGAGACCAACAGGGTTTCCAAGTTAACTGTCCTCAAAGAGGCCACCTACAGTTGTGGCTAGGAGAATGGACTCAAAAGCAGACTTGCCGCGGGGCAAGTCACCTAACCTTTCCATGTGGCAGTTTCCTCAACTGAAAAACTGTGGCGATAATAATACCTAATTCTTAGGGTTGTTATGAGGATTAAAATGACGAAATGTTTAGAACAGTAAATGCTACACCGAGTGCTATGTAATTAGAAATACTACATAAGTGTTATTATCATACCCAGTAGTTCCCAACTTTAGTGTATCTAAGAATCACTTAGTGTGCTTGTTACACGTGCAGATTCTCTGACTTTCCCCACCCCTGTACCAGCCAAAATTCTAGAGATCTGAAAATTTTAGGGCAGGATGTGGAGGGCTAACTGCTACATTTTCTAGCCAAACCAGCTCTCTCTGGTAATTCAGCACACATCCACTTACAATTTAAACTAAAATCCAGGGAAGAAAAAAATTAAACATACTTCCTTATCATCTGTTTCTGGTGTCTTGAATGGTGGGTTCTGTAACACTTCCCTGGTTTGTTTCCACAGCCCAGCACACCGCACATTCTCCCGCCTGCCTCGATAGCCATTTGTCTTTCTTCCTCCCCATCTCCTGTCGTCATCACAGCTCTCAATGCTTATAAGTGGTTTCCATAGTCTTCTTAGATTATTTAGCCAATAGATAATACCATCTGGTTCTTGTTTTTCTCTAAGGTGAATCCCCTCAGCCCTTAATCATTAGGTTACCATTCTATTGTATTCCCACCAATACCAGGAACAAAGGAGCAAATCACAGCCACTCAATGTATCTGAAGTACCTACAGATGTGATTCCAGGCACCAACGCAAACGCAACAGTGCACTCGGAGGGGAAGCACAGCTCCTCACAGTTGTGACGCAACTGTAACGCATCACATTCTCACGTAGCTTTGAAAGAAATGGTAGGGAGGGAAAGGAGCGCTGGGTCCATGAAATGAGCAGACATAAGGGTACTATAGCAGTGCAAAGATGAGCTGAAACTAGATATATTCCCCTCTCACCCTCTCAGGCACATAATGCCTATAAGAACAATTCTATCTGCCAGCAAAAGAGACAGAGACTGCCAAAGGCTATAAGGCAGGTTTCCTGTGGGCAAAACCCTGAAATTAGCTGCCAAGTGAGACTAATGCTGGTAGCCTTGGGGGGCTACAACTGGGTCTTGATAGGAGCAGACACTGACTCTAGACTGAGCTTTGCTTACCCGTGGTAGATGTGAGTGCTCAGAGTGCTATAAAAGAAGTGAAAGAAAGTGAGCTGAGATGCCAGGTACCGTTCAAGCTTTATTAAAGAAAGAAATCTGCTGGGCTGTGCTCAGAGTGGCACAGGGCCCAGGGCTGCGCTGAAAATGGTGGACAGCACCAGGTGTGGGGGTGGTAGAGCTTATACAGTGCGCCAAGGGCTGGCTGATACCATCAAGGAGGGTCACGATGCTAATGTGGATCAGGGTGGAGAACTGCGTCCTTGCAGAAGTAAAAGGGGTTTCTGTTTAAGTCAGGAGGCTTGTAAAGGGAAAGGGGTAGGGGAGGGGAGGAGGTGGGCGGCACCATTTTGTACTTGGGCTTGTCTAAAGTGGCGCTGGTTATGTTGCAGATCTATTATTCCTGCCTTTTAAGTATAGGAAAAAGGGGAAAAGGGCGGAGGTCTCATTCTTTTGAAGCTACTTCCTGCTGGAGATGGGTGAAGATATGGGACATATAAAAGATTTAGGTGGTGGGGTATTGGTTTTGTGTGGGGAGACTGTATTCCTCTGGGGAAGGGTCACTGATTCTGAGGGGCTGATATCCTCCTTGCAGGGACAATTCAGTGACCTTTTGGTTGGTGAAAGCCTGCGTACATTCCTGCAAGAAATTAGAGAAATACCAAAAGAGACAGGGACCCAAAAATAGGATGAGGCACAGTTAGGGGTCCTAGTAGGGGCATAAGCCAGGGTATCCAAGGGTTTAGTGAAAGGGTTTAAATTGTTTTGGATCACCCTGGACTCATTTACATAATAACAGCATCCCTACCCCAAGGAGAGGCAGGTGCCTTCCTTCTCAGCTGTAAGGAAGTAAAGGGCCCTACTGCCGACTGTCATGAGTGAGGTGACCTGTCACTGGAGGGAGGAGATGTTATCTATGCTTAGTCGTTCTGAGAGTTTTTGATAGAATCAAGAGGCAGTAGGAGGGCCCGCTATGCCAGTTCCAGTTGCAGGAAGGATCCCTGCCCCAATTAAAAAGGCCCAATTAGTGCCCCATGGGAGTGGGGGCACTTCCTGAGAGGGAGGGCTCGAAGTTAGTCCCAGTCCCATCTCCATCTCTCCATCTGTCTGGAAGGTGATGTCAGGGATGAGCCAAGAGAATATGCAAGAAATTGCATTGGGGGCAGGCAACAGGTTAATGTAGTTTTACAAAGGAAATATATTCTGGTTTTAGGGCGTGGATGAGGAGGGGGTAAGTGAGTGGCAGCGTATGGTGTCAGTGAGGCAGAGTGTGGGCAGGCCCCGCACAACGCTGACAGTCCCCACTGAGGTGAGATTAGAGGAAAGTGAAGAGACATTTGTGGAAACATTGTGGGCTGCATCGACAAGGAGGGGGGTGGCCACAAAAAGTTTCTCGAGAAGTGGGAGACAGAAGAGTCACTCAGCGACCAGTCTGATTCGCTGAGGACTGCATCATCCCTGAGGACCTGGAACCTCCATGTTCCAGGTAAGGGGGAGCATTGAGATAAGAGGAAAAACATGGGAAGGATGTAAAGGATTAGGGAGCCAAAAGAATTTAAGGGGACATTGCCACAATGAAATTGCTAAGAAGCATCCTACCGATAAGAGGTAAAGAAGTGCCAGGAGAAATCTTCCTATAATGTTACACTGCTCTGGGGCAGCTGCTGCCAATCCTGTAGCAAGTACTAGAACAGACAGTACAATGTAGCTCTTGTGCGAGGGATGTGAAGTGGGCCTGGAAGAGTGAGAGGATAATCGCTGGGGGAAAGATCATCCTTCTGGGATTGGGGGAAGAGTGGAGGTCCTGGAGATTTTCAGTTTTGTGGGTCCTAAAATGGATGAAGTGTGAGGAGATGTCAGGTTGGGGGTTGAGCAGGGGGACCCCCTCTGGCTTGGTGTTAACAGATGTTTGGGTAAAGTCTCAGGTGCTAGTTTTACCAAGGATAAGTGATACCAAGGGGCCTTTCTTAGTACTTTTACTGCTGTGGGAGGGGTGAGAAGTACCGTATAAGGCCCTTCCCAACATGGTGAGACAGGCTTTGGGATTCGGGTCTTAATATACACTTGCTGTCCTGGGCTCAGTTTAAAGTCTGAGAGGATGGTGGGGAAGGGATGAGGTAATAGAAGGTTGGCCTGTTCCCAACGAAGATCCCTAATGAGCGAAAGCGTAGGGAGATACTGGCCTAAAGGCGATGAGCTGGGAGGGAGAGGTGTGAGAGCAAAGGGCCTACCGTACATAAGTTTGTGGGGGGCTGAGGCCAGTTGTGGGTTTGCCAGGGGGAAGCCTGTAGGTGAGTGAGTAACTGGTGGGCAAGCCAAAACAAAGGATGATTTCTGAGGTGAGAGCATGCGTTACTGCTGTAGCATCCTCTGAAGTGCAGGGAAAAGCCTCAAACCATCCTGAAAAGGTATCTACTAAGGTTAGAAGATAGCATGTCCTTCTGTGAGGAGAGTAATATAAGGGCTGAAGAAGGCGTAGTAGGAGCTCATAGCCTGTATGAACTGAATTATGGAAATCTAAAAGGATTTGCTCAGCTTGTGTAGTAGGGAGGACATAGGAACTGGAGAGAGTATACCAGTTGTCCTTTCTCTGTGCCCCCAACTGTTGGAGGTGTTGTATTTCTTGGGGTGTGTTTTGGGGTGAGGGCATGGGAGCCATGAGAAAGACCTGAGTGGGAGAGGAAGAATGGGGGCCTGGTGACTGAGCAGCCTGTTTTGCAGTTAGATCTGCCAGGTTGTTTCCCTGGGCTATGGGGTCATTGGAGGTTTGGTGTCCTCTGCAGTGTATAACCCCACCCTCCTCTGGGAGTTATGCAGCCTCAATAGCTTGTGTTAGGTTTACTATGGCATAACCTGCCTGGGGGCAGGTGTGGAGGCGGCACTCCCATCTATAAACCGTGTAATGGGATGCGGGGAGATGCGTGGAAAGGGATTGAGAAAGAGGTCTAAAGCCTCTGTGCAATTGTGTTCTAAGGGTCATGAGTGTTTTGGGATGAGAGTGGCTGGATTTTAAAGGAGGGCAAGGTTTAAAAGATAACTGGGAGTTTTCAATGAAAGTAAGGTAAAGCAGGAAAGGGAGAGAATTGACTTGGCCTTGTGGCTGAGAAGGTCTTGACTGTTGCTTAAAAGTTAGTTTAGAGTTTTCTTATGTTAAAGGGGAGACTGTGGCCAAGGCCCATAAACAGGGGCCCATTTTCGAGCTGTGGTGTCTAGTTGTTTAGAGAGGTGTGCAACCAGGGAGAAAATATCTTCTGCCTTTTGTCCCAAAACCCCAACTGCCAGTCTTTGGATTTTGGTGATGTATAGGATAAAAGGGTGAGATAGGTTTGAGAGAGATAGAGCTGGGGCTGCGAGGAGAGCAGCTTTTAATCGCTGGAAGGGAGAATGAATGGGCTTTGTGGGATCTAAAGGAATGGCTGGATCCCCTTTGGCTGCCTCATAAAGCGGTTTTGCCAGCATGCCAGAGTTAGGAGTCCACACACGGAGATATCCTGCAAGCCCCAGGAAAGAGAGAATTTTGCTCTTTGTGGTAGGAGTAGGGAGTTCAGAAATTAAACTCTTGTGATCCATTGTTATTTCTCTAGTGGTGGGGGTGAGGTAGACTCCCAAGTAGGTGACTGAAGGGGAAGAAATTTGCTCCTTGCTGGGGGACACTCGATGTCTCCAGGAGGCCAGGAAATTAAGGAGAGCAAGAGTGTGGGCCTGTGAATCCTCACAGGAGGGGCTACAAAGGAGGAGGTCATCCACATATTGTACTAAAGTGCTAGAGGTTGGGGAAAGTTCAGATAAGTCTTGAGCTAAGGCCTGGCTGAAGAAGTGGGGGCTATCCCAAAACCCTGAGGTAGTACTGTCCAGGTGAGTTGTTGGGAATGGCATGTGTCAGGATCAGTCCCATACGAAATGGTATGTGCTGTTAGGCTTTATAACCAGAAGGATGGGTGTATTGAAAAGCGAGTGGGTAGGCCATGAGAGATGAGAAGAAGGAGTTTGTGTATGATGGGTTTTAAGCCTATTAGGTGTTTGTTAGCAATGGGATACTGTGGAATATTGAGAACAAAGACGGGTTCAGCAATTTAACAAGGATAGGGGAATGGTGCATAGCAATGGAGGGAGAAGAAGCATCCCATACTACAGGATTAACCTTGTCTGAGGGGGAGGGGAAGGTGGAAGTCCCAGAGGCCAGATCTGGGTGTGGCCTGTAATGAGAGTATTGTGGCTGGAGTTAAAGTGTTTAGGGTAAGAGTAGCTTTGAATTTGAAAAGAATGTCCCATCCCAGTAAGGGGGCTGGGCATTGAGGCATTATTAAGAATTTGTGTGTGAATTGGGTGTGATGTAGTGTGCAGGAAAAGGGTTTGAGTGATCCATGGATGGTATTCTGATCCTGTGATCCCTACTATTGTGATAGACCATGGGGTTGTTTGTCCTGCATATTCAGGAAGGGTAGAATAAATGGCCCCTGTATCAATGACAAAAGAGATCGGCTTACCTGCCCCGAGGCGAGTTATTGTGGGCTCACGTGTGGTGATCTCCATGGGGGCCTCAGGCCCTGGGCATCATTAGTCCTCCCTCTGGGCAAAGCTGAAAAGCTCAGGTAGGGATGGCCATGAAGCCAAAGGCTGTAGGTTGGGGACTGGGCCACTCCCTCTCTGGTGAGTGGCACAGTCAATCCCCTAGTGACCTGGCCATTTGTAGTGAGGACAGGTTACAATAGGCCCATGCCCAGTGGCCTGGATGACCACATTTGAAGCAGTTCTTGGGTGGCTTGCCTCTTAAGGCAGCCAGCTTTGGAGTATGTGAGCCATGGATGGCATTAGCCAGGAGCTGGTATTTGGCCTGATCTCTTTAATAGTTTTTTCAAATATCAGGGGCTGATTGGGTAATAAAATGAAAGTGTAAGAGGGCCATGCCTGCAGGGGAGTTTGGGTGTATACGTGTGTATTCATGTAAAGCCTCAGAGAGGCGGGTTAGGAACTCACTGGAATTTTCAGTGGATCTCTGTGTGATCTCTCTAAGCTTGTCATAATTGACTGAGTTTTGAGTAGCCTTTTGGAGGCCATGAAGTAGGTGTGTGATCAGATTATCATGGAGATCCCGATCCCTGTGGCCAGCCTGGTAGTTCCAATTTGGGTCCATGCAAGGAACAGCAGCAGCTCCCACAGGCCACCTATTATTTTGAGCATGTATGTGAGCCGCCATCCAGACCTGCTCCCTGTACATGGACTTGGACAATTCCTTCCATCCCAGCCACTTCATGGAAGGGTTATAAAAAGCCAGAGCTGAGGTGGGATTGTTACCTAACGAAGGGGGAGAAGGGGCGGAGTTGGGCTGAGGACAAGCATCTGGAGACCAGGTGTGGGGAAGAGAGAGAAATGTGGAGGGCTCATGGATCAGAAGATTGATCTGAGTCTGGAAGGAGAGGTTGAGCATGAGCTAGGAGAATTTGAGACATAGGACAGTTTTGATAAAAGAACACGTTCAGAGATAGGAAAAGGCCTGAACAAGGAATCTCTACAGATTTTGGCATTTTGGTGAGTGTCTAAATGGAGTGCCATCTTGTGGCCACTGGGATCCATTGCAATGAGGCATTTGAGTTTTAATGTCTCCCGGAGGCCGAGAAATTGGCCAGGAGACGGCCCAGAGGCATAGAGTGCAGAGTACAGTAGAAAATGAGACATTTAGGTTCAAAGTCTCCCTGGAGGCAAAGAAATTGGCCAGGAGACGGCCCAAGGGCATAGAGCATGGATGTTTGGATAATGAGGATCCCGTGTAGAGAGTGAGAAAGGGCAGTCAGTCCTGGTAGAAGAAAAGTGCCAGCAAAGGGTGTCTCCTTTGGTGCCCACCTTCTTTTTGAGAGAAAAGCCAACTACAAGCTAGAGGAGCATCCTCCAATAGCTGGGGGACATGAGAAGAGTTCCCTTGGCCAGGTGCCTGGGCTTTGTAGAGACCTGAGTCATAGAGAGAGTAGTCAGGAGAACTGTAGAAGTAGGCAGGACAGACCCACTGACTCATCCCGAATTTAGGCTGGTGTTGGATGCATTGGTCTGAAATGGCAAAAGGAGAGAGAGTCCTGAGTGTACCCATTTCCAGCAAGTCCAGGAAGGACGGCCGAGGGCCAATCACCCAAGAGAGAGGGGATTGTCCACAACATCGGCCAAAACCCTTCCTGTGTTTCAGCACCATAATGAGAAAAAGTGAGCCAAGATGCCAGGTACCGTTCAAGCTTTATTAAAGAAAGCTGCTGGGCTGTGCTCAGAGTGGCAGGCAGCCCAGGGCTGCCCTGAAAATGGACAGCACCAGGTGTGGGGGTGGTAGAGCTTACATAATGCACCAAGGGCTGGTTAATACCATCAAGGAGGGTGATGATGCTAATGTGGATCAGGGTGGAGAACTGCATCCTTGCAGAAGCAAAAGAGGTTTCTGTTTAAGTCAGGAGGTTTCTCGTAAAGGGAAGGAGGTAGGGGAGGGGAGGAGGTGGGTGGCACCATTACGTATTTGGACTTGTCTAAAGTGGCACTGGTTATGTTGCAGATCTATTAAGAAGCAGAAGAGAAGATAGTGTATTAACTTTGGCCACCAAATCACATTTCTTCAGGCCAAGGAACACACTTTACAGCCTATAATGTCCAGAAATGGGCAGAGAGATATTCTCCTCAGAGTAATACGAGTTTGGTAGAGAAGCAGAACTGGCAATTAAAACACTGGGTATCTAAAATGGGGGGAATAAAGTCATGAAGGGCTGGCTTACACTCTTCACAAGTGTGAGCTCACACTCAGCATGAGTGGGCCTAGGGAAATGTCCCCACTAGATAGAGTCCTTTCTTTTTCTGGTGGATCTAGGAAAAGGGGGGGGGCGGGGAAGGATGCTGGGATGACTGCAATTCCTACGGGGGGTAGGGGTACTGATATAATGACTATATATATATTTTTTGTCTTCCCCACTCACCACCTTGATTGTTTTTTTTCTGTCTGATGCAGTGCTCACAGGACCAGGCTGCAACTACAAGTGCTGAGAGTAGGTATGATTTCTAAGCAAAAAACAGTAATTATGGTTTAAAACTTTTATGTCAGAATTCCTCAGAGGCCTGATGGTGTGGCTTGTGCCTTCATCTCATCTAGCAAAATTGGGGCTATGTATGCAGCTATGTTGTCTGGTGGTAAAATAGCCCACCAGTTTTGCACCTATATAAACCTATTCTATATGGATGGGAGTGGACTAAGGGGGACACTTGCTAACTAGTATTCCTAAGGAATACTTGCTAACTAGTATTCCTGCCTGCACTCTAGACCCAATGTCCCTTCCAAAGGTGGAACAGTTTGGTTACAAAGAGAGAGAAGAAAGACTACTAGCTGAGGTTAAGGGAATGCATAAGTGGGCAATGTGATGAGGAAAATTTGAGGTTACATCAGTACCTTGGAAGAGGCTCAGAGCAAGAGATGACGTCTCTTAGCTCAATTATACCAGATGCCTGAAAGGGTGAAGCTATATGTTTGCTGAGACCAGTCCTGCTTTTGGAACCTGACAGAATCAAATGGAAGCCTGCAAACCTGAGTGGCTTTGCTCTGAGAGACATTTTCATATAATATTTTCAACCTAAAAAAAGAAACTCAGAAAGACAGGCTTTCTATAAGAAAATATTTTAATTAGAAATAGAAAAGGGCTGTAACTTGGGTTTGCATGCTATGAAATCACAGGAACACCTGAGGAAAATTGGGACAAAGGAAAGTTTTTAAAGACAGAGGAGAAGTCCACACAAACTGCTTTGAAACAAAGCTCATTGGCCTCAGGAACTCATTGTAAGAGTTGGCGTTAGTTCATTGGGTAGGTAGCTGTTGCTAGGCAACTGTCCTGATCTCAGCATCTTATCTGAAATACTACAGGCCATTTCTGTGATAAGCTCTGTTTGAGCAGTACTTGCAGGTATTTCAGGAAAGCAAGCTTGAGACCTTTTTCTTTATGGCCCTCCCCAACTCCACTTTAGTTAGGGGTTTGACATAACTGACTCCATTTCATGACTGTTAACTTTCACAATATGATGATGGACTGGACTAATTATTAATGACTGAATGGGATTCTAGTAATGTACTAGTATCTTTTGAGTTGTATACGGGGTCTGTGGCCAGATACCCATAGGGTGGACTGTGAAATAATAAGAAATATATATTTGGTATCTGACCCTATTTTGTGGCACACAGCTCAACACCCTTGGGAAACCCAAAGTGATAAGTATCTTTTTGTATGCTATTGAGAGGAGTAATGGCTGGGGGCTCCTGGATAGCCTAAGGATGGGGGCTGGTTGCCAGGGGAATCAACTATGTGATTAAAAGGTTTGAACTTTCAGGTCCACCCCTTAACCTCTGGGGAACGGAGAGGGGTTGAGGTTTAGTTAATCACTAACGACATGATTTTATCAACCATACCAATGCCAGAATAGGATTTAAAGAGCTTTCAGGTTGCTGAACACATGGAGGGTGGCCTGCCTGGAGAGTACATAAAAACTCCCTGCTCCTTCCACCATACCTTGCCCTATGCCTCAGTTTCATCTGGCTGTTCCTTAATTGCCTCCTGTTATGAAACATGGGTAATAGTAAATAAAGTGCTTTCCCAAGCTCTGTGAGAAGCTCTTAACAAATTATTGATCCTGAGAAGGAGATCGTGGGAACCTCTGATTAGTAACCAAGTCAGATGGAAGTTGTGGGTAACCTGGGAACCTACTGCTTGTGACTGGCATCTACGGTGAAGAATGGTCTTGAGGGACTGTGCCCTTAACCTGTGGGGGTCTATACTAACTTTAGTTAGTGTCAGAATTGAATTGAATTGTAAGACACCCAGTCAGTGTCCGCTGAAAAGTGGAAAATTGCTTGGTGTGGGAGAAACCTCTACACATTTTAGCAACCAAAAGTGTTGCATGAATGTATAGAGTTTGTTTTCCCTACACATCTACCGTCAGAAGTAAAGTATGGAAAGTGGCAAGAGTACAAAAGGAAAAACAGTTTGTTTTTTCCTATACCATCAGAACCAGAGCTGCTCTCAATATCACAGCCTGCCAATAATCAGGACCCACCCAAACCCTCTAAGTGTGTCCAAGGAACTCATAGGCTGCCTCCATTTTCTTTTGCCCCTAGGGAGAAAAAGGTAAGGCTGTCAAGAAATAAAACTGTTCTTTGTTTCCGTTAACAATTTGTCATCAATTTCCCATCAAAGGATGATAGCATATTGTAATGATGAATAAACTATTCTGATTTGACCATCACATGTTGTACCCAACTACTGATAGCCAACTTTGTACCCCACAAATGCATATAATCATTTATGCTTCAATAAAAAAGAAAAAATAAATAAAAACAGAGATCTAATTCTCACATTAAAAAAAAAAAATCCCTGTCTTAAAAAGTATCTGAAAAAGTTGCTTACCATTCCTCTAAATTATTTATTTATTGAGTATCTACTTTGTGTGGCCAGAACTCTTTTAGATGGAAGGAGCTTGCACTGTAGTAAGGAAGGAAAAAACAAATAAATATCTAATGCCAAATAGCGAAGAGTGTTATTAAAGGAAAAGTAAGGTAAGAGAATATCGATGAGGTCAGGAAGCAGACAGGATAACAGGGAAGGGATCTCTGAGGACGGGACCTTTGAACAACGCCTGAACAAGCCATGAGAATCTCTTCAGAGTTCTTTCCAGGAAGAGGAACAGCGAGTCAAAGCCCTGCGGTGGCAGTGGATTTGGTGTGCACAAGAAAAACAAAGGTTGGTTTGGAAGGAGTGAGCAAGGTGGAGATGAAGCTGGAAAGACAGCCAGGGGTCAGATCAAACAGGGCCTTTTGGAACAGAAAACCTCTACTGCCATTAGGAAAACAGTGCTATTTCTCTGGCATGATCAGGCATTCCTTGTTTTAAAATTGGGATAACTGGGTCCTCAAAGTTTGGAAAACTATGCAAGTAGCTCCAAAAGAAGATAGAAAGAAATTTATTAAGATAAGCTTCTTCAAAAGAAGTCTCCACACTTCATTCATGGATTCATCTACATGATATACACAAAACTCTCACAATCCAGGAACATGACTGTTTCTGTGTTATCCCCCACACTCCCAGACTCTAGTCTGAAGCATAATTTATCAGGCTCCCTTCATTCCTAACCTTCTCTTCTCTGCTCAACTAAGATAAAATGTATTTTCCAGATAATTTTCAAAAGCTCAGTTTTTCATGTTCTCTGTAGGATAAATGGTCTGGTGCTAGGTCTCATTTCAATTGAATACTCCACTCTAAAAAACCTTTTGGTTCCCTCTTAATTTTAAATTATTCACATCAGAAATATGAGAAATGCTGAATCTCAACTTCAAGGTTGTAAAAGAAAAACCATTTGGCCAGGATGCCGGGAGGTTTTTGACTGTTGGTAGCACTGTCAGGTTGTAGGGTCCTGGAGCAGCCAAGGGTGGGGGTCCACTCTATCCTATTGGGGAATAATGCTCCATGTCATTTGCACATCTTTTGTTACAGCTTTTGTCCTGGACTGCCTTTTCAAAGATGATTTGGTTACAAACAGTCTTTGAAGATTGAGATACTGTCTCCCTTCTGTGCAGAGGACAGATTTGTTTCCTATCCAGGATAATAATGTCTGCTTTGGGGAAAAGGTTGGGGGTCACTAAGAGTCCCTTTAAAAGACTGGGGTTCACCTGCTGTGACAGATACCACTGTGGGTGAAACAGCCACGTCTGAATCACCCCCCTGGGACTCTAGGGTCAAGAAGAATCAACTGGACTTGAAGCTCTGCTGCCTGTCCTGTCCTGAGTGATTAAGTAATGAAGTACTCTTAGCTCTGACCCAGGCCTGCCAATCTTCTTCCAGCATCTATAAGACCGTGGCAAGCGAATTGTTTGCTTGGAAGCAGGATAAAATCTCAGACCCTTCACAGTTTTTGATACTCCCTCTGCATCGCCCCCAAATGCACCCAGCGTTGGCAGATCATAGCTTCCTCCTCTTTAGTCCGAGTGCGACCCCAAAGGGGCTCCCACAGTCCCCCCATCTGCAAAGCTGCCCACAAGACTCTCAGAAGTAACCAGCATTCCCCCCCGACCCGCTCCCTTCGGCACACACCTCCCCTCCGGGGACGGCTGTGCTAGGACTGGCTTACTCGGCTACTGGGGGAGTGGGATGAGTGCGGAGGCGGCTCCTCCAGCCCGCTCGCCGCTCTGTCCAGAGAGAACAATCGGCCTAGAGCGCAGACACTTGGGAAAACTCATCCCAACTCTCCAGCCCTCGCCTCCAGCCCAAGAGCCCAAGAGCCCAGGTTAGCCGGATCGAGGACTTGGGAGCAGAGTGGCGCAGGCAGTCAGAAGAGGAGGGAAGCCTGGAAACAAGACGTGGTAAGAAACAGAAACTCCCTTAACGCCAGTCGCGCACCTTCTCCCGGCCCAGGGCCCAGGCGGCGACGGGGAGCGCCAGGTAGGGCGCACTTGAAGGTGAGGACGCAGAGCGGCCGGTAGGACTTGTGGCTGGTGTTCTCGGCCATGCCCTTGTCCCAGAAGTCGATGGTGAAGATGCCCCAGCGCAGCGGGGCGCCGGGTCGCACGTCGGGGTTGTTCACGATCGCCCACACGTCGTCGTGCACGAACTCGCCCTGCAGGGAGCGGCCGTAGCACAGGCAGCTCGCCCCGGCCAGCAGCGCCGCGGCCCCGGCCGGCGCCAGCCCGCAGCCCCTTCGCCGCCTCGGGCAGAGGTGGTCACCACCATCGCGCCGCCGCCGCCGCTGCCCTGGCCTCCTCCGCTGCCGGGGCTCCGGCGGCGCGAGGCGGCTGCCCGGAGGTGGGCGCGGGCATGGTGCGGCGGCAGCTGGATCCGCCGCGGGCGCCTCGGGCTCCGCCGCCGCCTGCGCCTCGGAGTTGGCCGCGGGGCGAATCCACGGCGGTCCCCCGCCCCCCGCCCTCGCCACCGCCCCCGCCCCACTGCGCATGCCCGCTCGCGCTCGCCTCCGCCCCCCCATCCCGGGACTAGGGCCGGTTCACCCGCGCCCCGGCCCCCGCCGCCCCCGCCTCGGCTCGCGGCCGCGCTCCCCCGGCGCCCGCGTCCCCGGCGGCGAGAGCTCATGCGCGGCTGCCCTGGAGCGGCGGGGAAAGGCACCCCGGGGTCCCGCCTGCTGTGCCTCCCTGTCCCCATCCGTCGCCCCAGAACCGGCTGGGGAGGGGCCGGGCGGGCTTAGCAGGTGCGCAGCCTGCAACCCCGCACCCAGCGTCCCCGAGAGAAGAGTGGCCGCTGCTTCCCGGGAAGTTCCCGGCTTTTCAGCACCCGGGACAACAGCGGCGGCGGCGCCGGGGAAACGCTGTGGGCCCGCCCGGTGAGCTCCTGCCCCGGCTTTGTGTCCCTCAGCCGCGCCCGCGGTCCCGGCCTCCGCGTGGAGGAGACCGCGGGGAAACGGAGCTTCCAAAGCGGCTTCCCAAAGGCCAGGAGAAAGGCTCGCCCCGGCCAAGGACGGCCAGCCCGTCCCCGGGCTTGTTTAGAGGCGCCACCGGCTGCTGCAGTTGACAGCCCATTTCTCTGCCCGCACGTGTAAAAGTCCCAGGTTCGACTTTCGGTTTGGGCCTGGGGGCTGAACTGCCTTCCGAAGCTTTTCTCCTCATTTTAGTTTTTACTTAAACTCTTAAACAATTTGGGAGATGCCGAGCGAATTATTCTTTCTTCTCATCCAGGCAAAGAACTGTCAGGCTCTGGCTTTGGTTCCTAATTAGGTGTCCCTGTAGCGCTGATAACGTGACTTCTTTGGAGGTTTAAATATCGGTTAACTCTTTCAGGCCCCTCGTAAATTACCATTGCTGCCCGGTATTGTATATATTCGTTGCTTGGAATTGGACACATCCAAGCAGAAGAACCTGAAATGCCAAATTTGCCATTGCTTTGGCATTTTACTATCCAAATGTATTCCATACAAAAGAATCAACGGCAGCATAATGGAGTCGTGGACTAATCAGTGAGTAGAGTGACACAGTCGCCTGGAAAAAAGCGTTCCAAGGCAGACTTCATTTATCTATTTTCGGTTCATTTTTTGGTGTCCTGAGGATTAGTGACAGGAAAAAGACTGAAAATTCGGAGCATGAATGTTTTCCTCTTTTCATCGAAATTATTTTACACTGTGGTAGCTTTAGCTCTTCCTCGGGTGTTGGGTCTGTCTCCACACACAGGACCCTGCCTCCTCCGGGAACCTGCACTGCAGCGCTGCTCTTCCCTGCCCATCAGACTGACACACTTATACCACGGCCATAATCTGTCATACAGTGTGCAGTGGACTGGGCTGCATGACCAATGCTGCTCAGAGTTGGGGTGTGTGTGAGTGTGTGTGTGTGTGATGCTAACTTACTCTTGTTAGTAGGTGTTAGAAGTCAGTGTGTTATCTTCCCAAGTAACATGCTTGCATTTTTTCAGTTTTCTGAAGACAGTCTTAACCCCCAAAGAGGGACCCTAATAATATTTTTGTTGAGAGCAGGCCTTTTCTTCTTAAAAGCTAGCCCTGCCCACCGGCTTCTTATCTGAGTTGTCTCCTTTCTCAGAGGAAACCCACGTGAGTTTCCCTGTCATTGGAGGGAAGTGAAGAAAGGTGGGTAAAGGCAGAGAGCTGGGACTCCACGGAGATGAGTGAAAGTTTCAATGAAAGAAACTTCAGAGCTTGATTGCAGGTGTCCGAGCACGCAATGTTTCATTAAGCTTTCCTCTAGGTTCAATGGCATCTATATACCTGATAACACATTTGGGATCGACTTAATTCATGATATTAAGGTGCCTTCCATCCACTCAGAGATAATGCAATAAGAAATATTTTAAAATATTAAAAAAAATTTTTTTTTGCGTCTTTATCATTCCCTGATTCAATACTGCTCTGTGTTACAGAAAAATAGTGTGAAAATGTTGATGTCCAAGAGGGAAGGTTTATGTTACTATGCCAGCCCATCAAGCTGTCTGCTTCTCTGTTAAAGCAGGAACACTGATTATGCCTAATAAAGGGACTGCAAAGGAATTAGACTGAAGCCTTGTTATTTAGTCTCTGTTTATATTTAAAGCATTTATTATTATACTACTACTGCCTTTGAGACACAGCTATTTAAAACACAATTATTACAGAAATGTCTCTCTAAGGTTTATCCAAGTTAAGCCACTATATAAATGAGGATGGACCATATTCCTGAAAGAAATTAGAATAGAGCAAAAATAAATCAGGGAAAGAAGGTTTTATAAAATCTGAAATTTGTTTTATTAACATTTTAGTAAATTACTGCTTTTTGTGCTTTTCTGCATAATTACATACACAGTTCAGGAATGTACCATATTATTGATAAATATGTTGGCTCAATGTTCCAAAGGCAGAAGGAATGAACGTAGAATTGATAATGTAAAACAATTATTTTTCTTATGATTATTAAAATATTACTGGTTCTTGAAGAAATTTAGAAAAATATTAAAAAGAAGATAAACATAACCCTGACCTATCATTCAGAAATAACTACTATAAATACTTAGGTATGCTTAGTCTAATCTTTAATCTATACATGTAAATACATGTGCTTTAATATAAATTGGATTATACTATATATTCTATTTTGTAAAAAGGTTTTAAAAAACTTCATAGATAAGTTTTTCCATGCAATTAAATATTCTGCTATAACAGAATATCTAACAGTTGTATAGTGTTACGTCATATGAAGGAATCAAATTAAGCTAACCAATCACATTTTTCTTGACTAGGTTGCCTTTATAATATGAAACCCAAGAAATTATTCTAATTCAATTCTTCTCACAATTACAGTATATATTTGCCATATATTTTGATGGAGGCTTACCTGGTATGAAGCATTCTTTAAAAATTATTGCCCAAGAGCACAGTACAATCTTGAGTTTCCATTTTTATCTCTACTGCATATAGGTCAACTGTTGACTAGGCCAAGTCTGTCCTCATCCTGAACAAGTCCAAGTGTGTCATACTCTCTGTCTTTTATAACTGTACCCACCAGTGTTTGATGCCACAGTTTCAGCGGTTATCAAGAAGTTACCCATGTCTTACTCCACTTCATCTATGGTCTTTGTCCGATGTGTAAGCCCCTAATATTCAAGATAGCAATACATCTTATTAGCCCTATTCCCCGAATATCTGGTTTTGTTATCCCCGAATAATAATTAAGGCAATATAATGTTGGTGCATAGACAGACAACCAGAATAATGATACAGATCACATTTGTATTACATATATTTTTACAGCCATTCATCTCTTTTTTTTTTTTTTCGTGACCGGCATTCAGCCAGTGAGTGCACTGGTCAGTCCCATATAGGATCCGAACCCGCGGCGGGAGCGCCGCCGTGCTCCCAGCGCAGCACTCTACCAAGTGCGCCACGGGCTCGGCCCCCAGCCATTCATCTCTTAACAACAGGGATATGTTCTGAGAAATGTGGTGTTAGGTGATTTTGTGATTGTGTGAACATCAGAGTGTATGCACACAAACTTAGATGGTATAGCCTATTACACACGTAGGCTATATGATATAGCCTATTGCTCCTATGTTAGTAATACGTTGCGCTACAACCTTACTATGACTGTGATGTCACTAGGCAATAAGAACTTTTTAGCTCCTTTGTAATCTTATGGGACCACCACCTTATGTGCAGTCTGTTGTCTGAAACATCATTATGCTGCACATGACTGAATTCATTTACTATTCATAATTGCTTATAAATGGGTCTGTCTTCAGATTTTCCCTTGAATATTTTGCCTGGCTGGGAAGATAAAAGTTTGGGATAGATTTCCATCAATTAAAGAATACTTTGGAAATGTTGACCATGGTTGGAAAGAATTGGTTCTAGTGCTTAAGCTTAAAGACTTTTGCTACTCTGGACAGTTAGACCCTTCATTATGTAAGAACACATATGTTAGAACTTGCCTTGTTGACTCAAAGGGAAGTCAGCCACCTAATATCACCCACACATTTTGTTTAGTGGTTGGCTATTCTTTCAACATTTCCTATCTAAACTCTAAAATAGTTCAGTGCTGCTGAGTGCATATAATGTAAGAACTATGAACTTTTAAATTTTTCTACCTATGTATTCATAGAGACATAATGGTTTGTGTCAGAACACTGAGAAATGTGTTAGCTTGTAGAAGTCTTTCATTAACATCAGAAAGTATTCTCTTTAATCCATATTGAAATTGTAATGGGGTGGAAGGATAGCTAGAGAAGAAAATTTATCCCCAAAAGTTCTTAAGGTTGCTTTTACCTTCCTTCATTCCCAAGTTTACGCTCCTAACTCAATGAATCTGGAAAGCTAATGTCAGTTTGTCCAGATTCTTGGGGAAAAACCTCCCCCCACCCAGCTTAACTGGCCTAATACACTAGTTTAATTTTTATCTGAAAATCAATGTAAAATGTAAAAATGTAAAAAATAATGTAAAATAACCTTCCAGTATAAAAGCATACTTTAGAAACCAAATTAGTTTGATGAGTATGTGAAATTAGAGGGTACCTGGAGAAAAGACCTCTATTTGAAAAGTACTCCTTTCTTCATGTGATCATGGAGATACACTATTTCCAGATTCTCTCCTGATATCTCCATATTCTCACTGATACATTAAGTCAAATCATTTGTAAGAGAAAGATTTATAAATTCCATAAATATTAGATATTAACTTTAGAAATCTCTCTAATGTGAAGCCTCACATGATATATTTCTCTTAATAGCTAGAAACAATTTGACTTTCTTCTACGAGTATCTATATATTTCATTATTAGGTAAGAGTTATGTAACTTTTGTTCCAGTTTTGTCTTGGCTTTCAGGAAATTCAGAGTTAGGTTTTCTGTTCAATTGTGGTGTTATCCTTAACTTGAATTTCCAAGACAATTATCCCTCCCCTGTTGTTACATAGCACTTGTTTTTCTGTTCTTTGAGTTAATGGATTTATTATTCCTGTCTTTTATTATAACCCCACATCAAATACTGATGTAGGAAGGATATGCATAATAATAAATGAAAAGAATAAAATGTTAGGTTGAACATATGAAAAATGTCCCATATTTGACCAATTTCAACCAATGAAAACGTCAGTTTCATGAGGTTTAATGTAATAGTGAACAAATGAAGATGTTATCTAACATTACTGATGGGTAATTAGAACTGGAAAAATCTTTGAATACCATTTTTCTAATAGGTTTTTGATTCTGTCATCTGGTAGCTTTTGATTCCTACCACATATGTTCTTCCACAACAAAAATATCCTCAAAAACTTCTTAGAACCTGATTTTAATAATTTTCTGAATCGAAAATACATTTTTCTTTACTTCCAAGTGGAAATAAAACACAATTTTCTTTAGGTCTAGAAACAATCTCCTCAAAACTTCTCAAGAACAGTGTGAATGTACACTTTGAAATCAAATTGAAGCTGCCCTTTTAAACAATGTATAAAACAGGAATGTCGCTTACTTAATTTAGACAACTTATCAAAACAACAACAACAACAACCGGTGTTTAGATGCAATTACAACAGCTGGAGCTAGTTCCAAATATCAGCATGAAATTCTTGTTTCTGATACTCTTCTGCCATGTGCTCACTGTATCTGCTGTGGGTAGGGAGTCTTACAGGAACAGAACATGTCTAGGTATATCATTACAGAATTAGGATTAAATTTGTATTCATTGGAATAAAAGCAGCAGAAGTGACTGTGACAACCTGAAAGAACAATGACAACACAGTTACCCTTCAGTCTTTTTCAGTTTTTTCCTGCTATGTTCTTTGATGAAATCCAAGGTATTGGATTACTTGTCAAGAGCAGTTTGATTTTTAAATGGTGAGACAGGGCATTTTGTGACTGTTGCTGTGCAATGTGCACCTGAAGCCTTTTAGGTGAAGTTTTTCTCTCTGCCTTGTAATGGTTGATAGCATTCAGAAAAATAATAGTCCACTATCCATTAAATATTATAAAAATGCTTAATATGGCCCCAAATTGGAATGGATTAGCTAGCACTATAGAGGGTTGTGTTTATCTTTCAGCTAAATTGTCACTGTTGTTTTCCGGATAACTCACATTATTCAGATGTTGGATAAAAACTAGTAAGTGATTAAAAAAAATGACTAATTTAAAAAGGGGAAATATCTGACAGCCCATTACTGCAGTGAAGATTGTAATAATTCTGGGTTGTATCTAGTCCAATTTCCAGAGAGAAAAAAATGCTTCTCTAGGAAAGGTTCATTTCCTTCAGAAATCTCCCATGGCTTTAGCTTGATCCTCCCCCTTGGGCACACAAATATACACGATCACACTCACACATGCTTTAAAAATGTTCCCTCACAGTAGTGTTCCATGTCATTTTTAGCTTGGGGAAGTTTCAGGTGAGGCCAAGACATGAAGATTTGGTGTTTACTTGGACCATGTCATTTACGTTTTCAATTTGTTGAGTGGTTTCCATGTTCCCAGAGGACCACAACCCATAAGAGCTGATGGATGGGCTGACAGAGCCTTCCAGGCTTAGGTTGGTGTAATGTGAGCTCAGTGCCTGGAAACAATAAAACAGCGATTTTCTGAGAGATTTACCTGCAGAAGAGCCAGGAACATAAAAGCTTTTTCACTTTCCCACCCTAAGCCTCTTTTCTCTTAGCATTAAATGTAATCTCAGTGGCAACTGCTGTCATGGTTTGAAGGGAAAGACCAGTGGAGCAGGAATCAGAGGAGCAGGGCCCCAGCCTGGTCAGAGAGGAGGCTTCATGTGGGGAACAGCAGAAGCACAGGCTGCAGGGGTTAGGAAATGTCGTATCTTTTCTCTTGACTGCTGGACAGTGGCATCCAGTTGACATATGACAAGCAATGGTTCTGGCTCCAGCAGCAGCTATCAGCCAGGGGAAGGGTCCTCCTCAGTTGAGTTCATTGAAGCTGAACCGCACTGTCTAAAATTCACGTTGGGAGCTGGTTGCTGAGCTCAGCTGGTCAGAGCATGGTGCTAATAACATTAAGGTGCAATGTTTGATCCCTGTGCCGACCAGCCACCAAAATAAATAAAAATAAAATAAAATAAAATATAAAATAAAATTCATGTTGGACATAGTCCACAACACTGCATTCTCAGAGAGCTGCACCTTGAAACTGGTTTTTTTTATGTCACAGAGCAGGAAGGGGTGTGTGTGCTGGACTCAGTGGCCCAAGACAGCCTCAGGGTAAGGCGGTCTGGACTAAAGTGATGGGAGATGGCTGCCAGTGGGATCTTGGGGCTGCAAGTCAGGGATGGAACAGCGATCAATTAACTGTAACCTGAAGGGTGGATTCAGGCCCACAGCCCACTGGACACGTTTTGCCTACCATTGCCATTTCTTCTTTGGCAAACTTAACTTTGGCATGTGGTATTTTATATTCATGATCATACAGTAATCCTTATCTCTTCCAAATCTTAAGAAACCATTAAGTTAAGATAAGCTATCTGGATGGCTTAAGAAAATAATGATGAAGTAATTTATTTTAACGTAATTTTAGTTTTAAGTCATAGACCACCAGATCCTACCCTGAAACATCCTATTTTTTCATGGTTTAAAAATCATAAACCCTAAACTCTGGGTCAACATATATGGGAATGTGGCAGATAACATAATGAAGAAATTCCCTGCGGGGGATAGGATATAGTTAAAAACGAGAGAGGAACATTTTCCTTTCCCCACTTAAAAGGATGATCAGGCTATTCAAGTGGAAGGCATTGAGTCCCCTTACTTTGGGACAGGGTTAGGAGAAAGGCTTGAGAAGGTGAAGGGGATAGGGCAAACCAGTTTATTTTCTTTTTTCTAATCCTAGGTTTCGACTGATGGAGACCTACCTGCTCCAATCCCAGAAGGTGCAGGACTTTAACAGAGAGATCCACGGTGGCCTGGGGGGTGAATGTCGCAGGCTTGGAAGCCTCAGTAGGACCTGTGGCCAAGCCACATAGCCACGGGCAGCAGGACTGTGACTAGAAAAGATACCCGCCTTTGAGGCAGGACATGAGCTTGTCCATCAAGTGGTCCTCTGGGTGGCAATCCTGATGGACTCAAGACCAGAGGCCCTCTTTCCATTTTTCTAGATTAAATATGTCCCCCAAACTTCATGTAAATTGACATTAATTATCCTCCCAATACATGCAGATTTAACTTCATTTGGAAAAATTTAAAAATGTAATGATTCTTATGCTGACGTATTGAGGGGAAAATGTATACATATTAATGAGGAGCCAGTGGTTTTGTTCTCAGCTTACTCCATAGCTAAAATGACCATTTCTTAACTAATGAGCAGCCATCACTGCATGAGCCTGGCAGGAGTGACCATTAATAAGGGAACAAATGAGAGCCAGGTCAGCATAAAGCTACAGGCAAGTGTAAGTCCAAATGCAAATTCTATTCAGAAACATTAGGGTTTGCCTTTAAATTGATGGAAGGGACAACACACATAGCAAACAGTAGGTTGTCCATGGTCTACTTCCTACAAATGCTGGAATGAAAAGTGATTCGAGTTTTGGTTGGTTCCAACTTTAGCTCAGAAAACTTGTAGTTACCTAGAGGCCAGAGATTAAGACACAATTTCTAGGTCTGTTCAGGCATACTCCTAGCCTTCAATCCTGAGTCTGGACTCACACCTCTGACCTTGACCTAGTTACTGGCCCCAAAGTAGCAAAAGTGTTAACCACCATCAACTTCTCTTGTGTGGAGCAATGATGAGAAGCCCATATGGAGCCATCTTCCTAGCCAGAGCTAGAAGTCAGAGCACAGGCAATCCACCAGTGAGAAGCAGAAGGATTTCAGAGGCTCTGGCTGGGAGTCAGCAGCTGTGGGAAGCACATGAACATGGGCCAAACATCTTAACTTTTTTTTTTTTTTCAGAGAGAAGCTTTGATTGTTCTGGCTCAGCCTCCCATTTCTGTCTAACCTTCTTCTTGGCATCACCTGCAGGCCTCTGCTGAGTGGTGCTTTCTGGGCTGACTGCTGACATTACATGACTTTCAGATGGTGATTTTCTGTCTAAATAGATGAGTGAGCATTTCCCTAAGTTGCATCTTATTTTGCTAGCATCACACATGTCTCTGCTTTCTTGCATATAATCAATCATTCCACTTCATCTGTGGGTTTCATTAATGAGTCATTGACTCCCTCTTCATGATTGTTAGTGAAGATGTCAGAATTCTGACTGGACCTAATGCCAGTTCCCATGGCTTACTGCTGGCTACCCTGACAGCTCTCAGGGGAACTTCAGTCTTCTTTATTATCACAAGCTAGTTTTAACACACTTTTTATTAACTCACTTTAAAAAAATTTTGGACGTTGTACTTATTAATATTCACCCAATAAGCTCCTATTTTGGGAAGAAGGGACAGATGGCCTCATGATACACAGCACAATGTACACAACTGTTAAATCCCAGTGTCGACTAAGTGCATAGTGTAGGCTCATTTATTTATTCGCTTTTGTCTATCAAATAACAGATAAAGGATTACACCCTTTCCCTATAATCATCTCTGCTTTTTATGCCCTTCTAATGCTCACACTTGTTTACTTAGCAGGAGCTTTTCATTTCAGTCTACCTTTGTGGCTAGCTCTTGGGATGTTTTATGAATAGTAGCAAGTTATTGGATGGCTGGAAACCTTACACAGGTGGCTAACATTTAACTTTGGACAAACCAATGGTTTCGTGCCCTGAAGAGCAAGTACTGTTTGCTGGGTTTTATTTGCTTGCTTTCACTCACTTTCAGTATAAATATCATTCTAATTTTGTGCCTTAAATCAAAGGAAATAATCCACTAGACGAGGTTGATCTTCTTTTCTTTGTATCTCTAGGTTGCTAGGTATAGCAAGTATTTACATTCCAGGCAAGCCTCATCAACAACTTTTCCATCTTTGCCATGCAGTTTCCTTTTCTATGACCATTGGAAGCACCCTTCTTCCTTCTATTAAAGTACTCTTCAAAAAAAAAAAATCCTGCTATAATGTAAGCTGAATATAAAATTATATCTGTGCTATCATTTTAACATGTAAAAATATGTATTTGGGTACAAACTGAAAGAAAAAAGAAACAGAAAAGCTTGACTTGTTGAAGAATAATTCTGAGTAAATTATTCTTCATTTTAGAATAATTTCCTTTAACATTATAAAAGTTATTTATGCAGTATACTCATATATTCCAGGTGAGGGTATGGTCTTCCAAAACTATGAAAAATAGTGGTGTTTAAAATGTCTTTGGGGAAAGATTTTCCTTCTGCTTAGAGCCCAAACTGAAAATGAATTTCTCATTAGCCAAGTGCTATGGCATTTCCTGAGCAAAATCATTAAACATTTCCCAGGCAATAGAATCTCCAATGCTACTGCACTAGAATTGCATGCTGATATCATATGGGCTATGCCATGTGATAAATAAACCATCCAGAATGTTAGTTATCTCTTCCATGTATGTGTGTTCCAGTTATTGTGATGCTTCTTTAAATCTGCTAAATAGTATAGTAGTGTTATGCAGTGTCATACAGTATAGCTTATATAGATAATATATTGTGGTATAGTATATTACACCATATGATATTTTAGTGTGGTATATTGTACTATAGTATAATATAGTATGGCATAGTTTAGTATAGTGTAGCATAACATTAGTGTAGTACAGATTGTCTGCAACTTTCAATGGTTCAACTTAATTTTTCAACCTTATGATGGTATGAAAGTAATATGCATTCAGTGGAAACTACTTCCAATACCCATACAACCATTCTGTTTTTCACTTTCAGTATGGTATTCAATAAATTACATGAGATATTCAATACTTTATTATAAAATAGGCTATCTGCTAGATGATTTTTTCCTAACTGTAGGTTAACCGTAGGTAAGTGTTCTAAGCACATTTCAGGCAGACTAGGCTGAGCTATGATGTTCAGTAGGTCAGGTGTATTAAATGCATTTTTGACTTACAATATTTTTAACTTATGATGGGTTTATCAGGATTTAAAATATCATAAATCAAGGAGCATCTGTATAGAGTGATATGGTATAGAGGATATAATCTAGATTAGTGTAGTATAATATAGTTTAGTATAGTATGGTACGGCATAGAGCTGCATAGCATCTATGTAGCGTAGTAGTTAGAACAGTGACTTTGGAATAATAGGCTAGTCTTGAATCCTAGTCCTACCGCATGCTAAGTGTATGATCTTGAGCGTATTACTTAATGTCTCTGAGCACCAATTTTAATATCTGAAAAATCAGGATTAAAAATACTTAGTATGCATTGTGAGGATTAAGTCATTGTGAGAACCACAAAGGTAAGGGATATAAGGAGTAAGTGCTAAGGGTTAATAAGTTCTCAACAAAATCTCTCCTCTTAATGTACCTCACTGACAGTGGGAAGAGTAATGAAGATCCTAGCTTTAAGAAAAATGGCTTGCTTAAAGTATCTAGTAAGAATTGGTTAGACTGACTCAGAAGTTGCTGGGTAGTTATGTATTCACCTCTTAAGACTAGAGTTCTCAGTGAA
This sequence comes from Cynocephalus volans, assembly GCF_027409185.1. NCBI lineage: Eukaryota > Metazoa > Chordata > Mammalia > Dermoptera > Cynocephalidae > Cynocephalus > Cynocephalus volans. The sequence continues at coordinate 83,825,393 of NC_084471.1, forward strand.
ACTCCCAATCAGTTGCTATATTTCCAAAGATAGAAGATGTCCCTGGAAGGATATGGAGTTATTAAATTCTAGTACTACTGATGAAAACAGAAGTGAAGAGTTCTAAGATGATTCATAAATGGCAAACAGCTGTAGTCTTTTATATTTGGGGAAAAGCAGTGCTAACACCATAAACAAGTGTATCTGTTTCATTTTGTGGTTTTCTCTTCCAAAACACCCAGAAAGAAAAGATCCAGATGTGCTGACAGATTTGCTCCCCAGAATAGTGTGAAAGGAGGGGATGTGGAGAACAGCAATTGAAATGAAAGCCCACTGGAAAATATGGTGGGAATTAAAAGTTCAAGACAGTAGAGTATGAAAGTAAATTCAATGCAAATTTCTTTCTGTCTTGACTACTAATAACGATCTTGCCCCTGGCTGACTCTGATATGTTTCAGATTTAGAAGTGCTTGGCAAAGATGTTTGTATCTGTATACATAAGAATCTCTGTGGCCCCACTGAAAAGAAAACCACCTCTAAAGGAACATACCCCCTCTACCTGAAAGCAGGCAAACAGCAGAGCATGCCTGGGAGGTCTAGGCAGGAGTCAAGGGCAGCTGGCCCTCCACCCAGAAGCAGGCAAGCAGCAGAGCAGGCCCTGGGAGCCAAGGCTGGAGCTGAGAGCAGCATCCTCCTTCTGGAAGCATGCAAGGAGCACAGCAAAAACACTACTCGTGTGGGTGGCCCACCCTAGCCACCACCATAGTCACAGCTGCCATAAAAGCAGCTTGATGCCACAGGAGTAGACACAACCACTATGCAGGCATCCCACCAGACACTGGACTACATTGACACAAGGAGTGTCACCAGTGGAGAGGGGAAAAAGAAGAAGACGTCTCTCTCCTCAAACTCCTCTCCAGAGTAACAGAAGAAGCAACTGATCTACCAGATGACCAGACATCAATGTAGAGATATTAGAAATACAAAAATCAATGAAAATATGACACCACCGAAAGAATACAGTAACTCTCAAATAAGCAGAAGAAAGAATTTCTGATCCTGAAGATAGTGTTTTTGAAATAACCCAGGCGGAGGAAAAAAAAAAAAAAAAAAAGGAAAAAAGAATTTTAAAAAACCAAGAAAATCTAAGAGAGCTAGCAGACAACCTTAAGCACACAAACACTCAAATCATGGGTGTTCCAGAAGGGAGGGAGAGAGGAAAGGCATGGAAAAGTTCCCAGGTATAGGGAGAGACGTGGACATTCTGATCCACGAAGGCCAAAGTTCACCAAGCAGATTCCATCCAAAAAGATCCTCTCCAAGACACATTATAGTCAAAATGACAAAGCTCAAAGACAAAGAGAGAATCTTAAAAGAAGCAAGAGAAAGCATCAAGTCAACTATAAGGCAGCCCCTATTAGACTTACAGCAGACTTCTCAACAGAACCTCTACAGACCAGAGAAAATGGGATAATATACTCAAAATACTAAAGACAAAAACTGCTAGCCAAGAATACTGTGCTCAGCAAGGTTATCCTTCAGAAATGAGGAGAAATAGTGTAGTTTCCAGACAAACAAAAACTGTGGGAGTTCATTACCACACAACCAGCCCTGCAAGAAATCCTCAAGGGAGTCCTGCATCAGGAAACTGAAAAATGATAATCATTCATCCTACCAGCTGTAGTTCTGTTCAGACTTTCTGGTTTTTGTCACAATTCAGCCTTGGTAGGTGACATATTTCTAGGAATTTATTCATTTCATCTAGATCATCTAATTTGTTGACCAAAAATTATTCACAATATTCTCTTATAACCCTTTTGATTTCTGTAAATTTGCTTGTAATAACAACTCTTTCATTTTTGATTTTAGTTATTTGAGTCTTCTCTCTTTTTTCTTAGTCCGTCTAGGTAAAGGTTTGTCAATTTTGTGGATCTCATCAAAATACCAATTTTGGATTTCATTGATTTTCTGTATTTTTTTTTTTCTGTTTTCTATTTCTTTTATCTATGCTCTAATTTTTATTATTTACTTCCTTTGCTAGGTCTGGGCTTAGTTTGCTCTTCATTTTCTAGTTTCCTAAGGTGCAAAGGTGATTGCTGATCTGAGATCTTTCTTTTTTATTAATGTATGCATTTACATTAAATAAATTTCCCTTTTAGCAAAAAAAAAAAAAGTATATATATATATATACACACACACACACACACATACACAAAAGGAATTTTTTTTTCAGTCTTTTTTTTGGAGGTGTATCTGGAGTTTAAACATACCTACTTATTTTTAGTGACATTTTTAATCCTGCTTTTTCATTTAATGTTACGTCTGAAAATTTGTCTTACATACTCTTCAAAATTATAATCTTAATAACTGCATTATACTACATTTTATGAAGGTCCGTAATTTATTTAACCATTCTCATATTGTTGGACATTCAGTTTACTCCCTATTTTTAATCTTTATATAACAGCTTTCCATATTAAAAAAAAAATATTTTCTTTGATTATTTGCTTATGTTTTCAAGAAGTAGGATAATTGGTTGAAAGTGTGTGAACATATTAAAGACTTCTATTTATGAATCCAATCTGTTCTTCAAAAAAGTTTTACAATTTTTACTTATTAGAAGATTTTGACATTGTTTCTCTCATAGCACCAGTATTATAAGTATATTTTTTCAGTTTGAGAAATGAAAAATGTCATTTTTCTGTTTTAATTTCCATTTCTATGAACATCTTAGAATGTATTTATTAGCCTTTTGTGTTTCTTTTGAGTGTATGACTTGTCTGCTCATGTCCTCCACCAAATTTCTAAGATTTTTCTAATTCATTTTAAGAGTTCTTTATGCATTAATGATGTTAATCTTTATGTGTTAAATTTGTTCCTTATCAAATGACTTTAAATTCAACTTGGAAATAAATAAAATAAAATAAATAAAAAATAAAATAAAGGAACACACAGGGCTCAAGAACACACAGATGACAGAAACAAAAGAGGAAATGTAGGTGTTTAGGGTCAATTTAACTTTTTAAAAATGACATGTAATGAAAAGCACATTAAAACAGGGACCAGAAGACTGAATTTAATGACTGATTGACATTTTCTAATGTTGTGATCTTGGGGAAGTTTCTAAGCAGCTGTCTCCACACCTGTATTATTGAGAAAATATTATCTCCCTTTCCTATATTCCAGAGGAATTGTGATTATCAAATAAGATGGTGTATGCGAAACCACTCTGAAAAACAAAAATGCTGTATGTTAGGCTAATTTTCCTTATTGAAAAGAAGAGTGAGGCAGTGGGAAAAGTGGAAAGTGTAAGGGCTTTGGAATCAGAAGGGCCTGTGCTGTCATAGTAACTCTTCCTCCCCTCTTAGTAGCTTTGTGGCCATGAGAAAGTCACTTTCTTGGCCTCAGTTTCCTCGCCTGTAAAAATGGAGTTAATAAACACTACCTCATCATTGTTTTAAGGATTAAGAGACAATGTATGTAAACTCAGAGACATTTTTGTTTGCAGTTTTAAAGTCATGGCTCATGCCTCTAAATATGTCAGGTCTTTATCTTAATCATAAAAGCACTTGAATTTGGCGAGGCTAAGTGACTGGCTCAGTTTACTAAACCATACATCAGCAGATATAGAATTCTTGCTGGAGTTTTCTTGGTCATATTATTTAACAAATTGACGTAGGAATATTGACAATTGAAGACTTTGAGAAAATATGTGTTTGGACTCAAATTAGGATGACATGAAAACAATGAAATACATCTTACAACTTAACACTAAGAAACAGTAGGAAGCGTACGGTATTTTAGAAGCCTTTTCTCTTATGTTGAACAATTTTCCTGCAGCCACATTTCAACAAAACTTCAAATGCACTCTTCTTTCTCTACAAATCAAGTATTTTTCTGTGTTAAAAAATTAAATAAAAATTTATAAAGGGAAAATATTAGTGTGATTCAAATAGGTTTAGATTCCCTAAGCAAACCAGATATACTTAAGAGCACTTGAAGAATTTGTGCCTCTTTGGGTGACCGGGCCTCTCTAGTGTCCAGTTAGAACATTATATTCTATATTTCACTGACAACTCTGCATTCTGGACTCCCATCACCATTACCAGTGAGAAGGGGAGGGAAAGAGGAAGAGGTGTAGTATATCAGCTCCAGGTATTGAGTCCCATATTTTGAATTATAATATAAATATCAAGTTCTCGAAAGATATGGTCTTGGTTCTCTCTAGATAAAAAATTGGAGAAATGTTACTCCTTAATCACTTTTATTTTTCTTTAATTCTCATTTATTACATTAAAGGCCTAATGAAACCAAGGCCAAAGTTCTTTGTTGTACATTCCAAATTTAGAAGTTATTTTCCCTTGGTCATTATGATCAACTGTCACAAGAAGGCTATGCACATGGTGAGGACTCGGACATCATCTTCTTTAACTTTCGGATCTCCAGAACCTGCCACTCGGTGGGTGCTTAACAAATGTTTGTTGGATACACAAACCAATGAATCTTGCTGCTCAAAACCAATTAGCCATTGCTATGGACTGAATTGTGTTCCTTCCCCAATGTTGGAAGTCTTAATTCCCAATGTGGTTGTATTTGGAGACGGGACTTTTAGGAGGTAATTTACATTAAATGGGGTCCTAAACCAACTAGTGGCCTTATAAGAAGAGGAGAGAGTTGTCTCTGCTTGTGTGCACTAAGGAAAGGCCACGTGAAGACAGTGAGAAGACAGCAGTCTGCAGGTCAGAAAGAGAGCCCTCGCCACAGCCCCACCATGCTGGCACCCTGATCTCAGAGTTCTAGCCTCCAGAACTGTGAGGAGATAATTTTCTGTTGTTTATACCAGTCCTTGGTATTTTTTTTTTTTTTTTTTATGGCAGCCCAAGCAGACCAAGACCAAAAGTAAAGGCTGAAATGTTTGTCAAGGGAAAAGTACTTTTTGAATCACATGCATATGTGCACATGTACGCATTTATATTCCTCCCATACATAAAAAAATATATAAAGAAAGCTAGATTTATTAAACGTGTCAAGTGTAAGCATGATGAAACTAATTGCGCATGCCACATAGAAATTCAGCTAGTGATGAGACTCGAAAAAGTAAAACTCTTGGTCAGTAATTGGAAATGTAGTTTGAGCCAAACAACCAAATAAATACTAAATCAGCAAAGTAACCCATCTGCTTCCTACTTAGATAATTCATTTTTAATTACTAACCAGATGCAGTTTTTTTTTATAGTTTAGGAATAACAGCAAACTGAAACCCACACACTCGTACCCACGCACATGCACAAACACACATATACATGTTTTAAAAAGAAACTTTCCACTGTGATTAAATATTTAAAAGATACTAGTTAGTACTACTTCTATGCTTCTAAAAAACAAGTGTTAGTATCTAATTCTTTTAGCACCACAGAGAGTCTCCTTTGCAGCTATAATTTCCAACTTTTTGCTGTATAACTTACATATGATAAAATGTGCCTTTTTAAAGTGTACAATTTAATGAGTTTTGACCAATGTATACCCCCAAGTAAACTCGACTCCAATCAAAATATAGAACATTTGCTTTCTTCTGGAATGTTCCCTCATGCCTGTTTGTATTCTATCCCATTCTGGCCCTGTGTAACCTCTAGTCTGCTTTGTCATCATAGATTAGTTTTGTCTCATCTAGAAATTAATATAAATGGAATCATGTATTATGTACTCTGTGTCTACCTTCTTTCACTTTGCATAATGTTTTAAAAATTCATCCATATTGTCATGTTTGTTGGTAGCTGGTTCCGCTTTACTGCTGAAAAGTATCTTTTCCTTCCCATGGTGAAAATCCTCTTCCCTACCTATATTGACATATTTATTTATTTGCTTTATCCTATGAAACACTAAAAATTATTTCAGAACTGTCTGATAGTCCATTAACCTTGTTTTGATTGTATTTGTCGCTATTTTCTAACTAAAAGGTGGAAATTCAGAGTAAGTTAGGCTTTGTAAAGTTTTCTTAAAGAGCCTCTAGGGCTGCAAAGTTTGGATCAGTGGGACACCATGACAACTGACCTTGGCTTTGAGGATTTTCTGGGGATATGACCACTTCAGTTTTCCTAAATTGGGGTACACTGAGGTAGCCTTCGTTTGGCTCCAACAGCTTTCTAGAATTGCTATCATATTAAGATTTTGGTACAAAGCATGTAAACTGCTAAAATAAAAATAGGTTCCACCTATTAAACCTTTACTCTATGAGGCTAAGCACTCTGTACCTATCTCATTTCTTCCTTATAATGCCCTGCAAATCAAATCTTACTGAGCACCTATGTCTACCAGCTGTCATAGAGCTTATAGTCTGAAGGAGAAACATTAAAGGGAGTCTGATATCTGTTATGCTAAGCCTGGGACTTATGAAAATGTATATCAGGGGAAGCTAATCTAATCTAAGGGGCAACTAAGATCTCACTGAAGAAGTGATCTTTAAGCTGGGAGTTGGAAGACAAGTAGGATTAGCCAAACCAGAAGAGGGACTAAAGAGCATTCCAAAGTGAATGACATGCATGCAGATTTGGAGGTGAGAAGGGCCCTGGTAGGTATTGAAAAACATTTTTGTATATTTGGAATCCAGAGTTGGAGGCAGAGAAGGACAGCTGAGCCAAGCTGTGCCTGAGCCAGGATCAGAACCACTGTGGAGGCCTGTAGTTTGGGATACTAAGAATAGGTTTTTGAATACTGTTCACTCTTGAACGGCAGTGATGTTTGACAAGCACCTACGTAATAAGATTCAGAGACCCGAATTCTAGTGGATTGGTAAGAGAATTCAGAGGGAAAAATGTCCAGTGGTTTCTCAGGTTGATCATTTGTAATAACATGATGTCAATTTATTTATGACACTCACTTTATAAATACTTTATTATTGAAATTCCAGTTAATATTACGCCTCCTGGAAGAATAATACTTGTTCTTATTCACCCTCAGAAGGTGATCCGTCTGAAGGAAAATTCAGACAACATATGCAGTGCGAGGACTTGTTTCTACTATTATGCTGTCTTTGGCTAAACGGAGTTTAATTTGCAATGTTGTTAATCTGACACTTTTCACAGACAATATTTTATTTTTACAAGTTAATGGTTACCACACAGAATACTTCTGTGTGCAGAATCCAAGAAATTGATTAAAAAACAGTCAATGATAAATATCTGTGTATTTTAAGAGCAACATTGACATTGAAAATTGCATCTCTGTTTTGCATTTATAGTAAGTGAATAAATCTAGCATTGCAAATTCTCAAGGCAATTGCAGGGAGACCAAGACAAATTTGGTCATTAATCATATAGTGAAACTAGACACAGGAGAAAAAAGAATTGAAATGAAACTCACCGAACCAAAATAACACATATTGGAAAATATACAGATTGCCTGGTCAAATATAAAATCCAAGTAATGTTTTTGTTTCTGAACTCTCTCCTGACCTAGAATAGTGACTAATTATGAAGAAAACTTTCTAAGAATGAATAGGGTAGGAATGAAGAGAATATGTTTTATATGTTGAAATTGCTTTTAAAATTAAGATGAAGTATTCACAGTGACATAATTATAATATTATAATTGGTATAGAATTATGGGGGTTATAATATAGGTAAAGAATGAGAATTGGATCTTTGACTTAATTACGCCAGGATGTGTAGTATACCAGTGAAACACTGGGTGTGATCTGACATTCCTGGAATAATGAAACATTGGAGAAATGAATTATTTAAAGATGCTCAGCACCAGTGAGCTATCAGTTTGACAGAAAGTTTTTCTTTTTGTTGCTGGAAGGAATTTTCTGGTTAGAAATTAGGGTTTTAGAAGCATTATAAATGTAGAAGAGCTCAATAAAATCAGTTATGTTGTTACAACTAGAGGGTTGTTTTGAAATTGCAGATGATTAAGGCTCTGCAGTAGATTGAACTATGTCCCCCCCAGAGTTTAATGTGTTGGAGGCTTCATCCCCACTGTGACAGTGTTAAGTGGGTGGGAAGTCCTACTATGGTAATTGAAAGGTGGGGCCTTGAAGAGGGGATTAAGTTGATGTTTTAATGGTGGTCATGGTGGGTATGTTTCTGAGGGCTTTAAAATAAGAGCACATTGGAAATTTTCTCTCTCTGCTCTGCCACTTTCTGCCACGTGAGATCCCTGCATTGCTGTAAAGCCACCGCCAAAGGAGACTCTTTACCAGATGTGTTCCCTGGACTTTGGACTTCCCAGCCTCTGAAACTGTAATCAATAAATTTCATTTTCTTACAAATTACCCAGTTCTGTGTATTTTTGTTATAAGCAACAGAAATGGACTAATACAGGTACTGAAGAATTAACCCCAGAAGATATTTCCTTTTTGATCCCATTATTGATATTCCATATGGCCCACGGAACTATCTTTAATCTTTCTCTTTCCCCCTGTGATTGCGATAGTTTCTAAGGAGTGATCCCCAACTCCACCCGCTCTGACAGGCTACATAGGCCCCTCCTGGTCTCTCACCAGCCCCACCCTGGAAGGCAGCCACAGCGCCTTGCCCGGTCTCTCCTCTGGTCTCTTTGTTAGTGTGTGCTGTACCCATGGATAGAACCAATTTTCTCAGACAGTTTTCATCATGTCATTTCCTGGGTGGAGGCTCATTTTACCACATAAATCCCAACTCTTCTACCTGTCTTTGGGATCTCCACTACTTTCTTCTTTCTCCTTTTCACAAAAATTCAGAACTTATTCTCTAAAATGAGTGAACTATAAGTTTTATGAATTTATTTGGAATATTTATGGAGGAAAAGACATCAGATTAGTGTTTTGGAAAGATCACTCTGGACTGGGGCAGGACATACCAAGAGAAGCTAGGGGGGTTTCTGTTGGGCCAGTGCAGGAGACCTTGTGGATGACGACGATGACTTGAAGCAGGAGCTTGGCAGTGGAGACAGAGTGAAATAGATAGTTTTGCAATCTATTTAGAAGGTGTGTTTCCCCAACACTTACCAGAAATACACTGTCTCTAAATTTTCTCCCAGTCCTTTTAACTTCAAACCCCACTCAAATTGTCACTTCTTCTAGCTATGGGTCACTACCACTCTAGATGTGTGACCTTGGAAAGATTTTTTAAAACTTGGTTTTGGCCATTTATAAAAGAAAAATAATAATAGCGCCTGCCCTAAATAGTTGTTTTAAGACTTAAATGGCTCAATGCTTATCAAGATTTTAGCTCAAAGTCTGGCACATAGTAAGAACTCAATAAAAGTTAGCTGTTGGTATTGCTACTACGTCTTGCCTGATTAATCTGCAGCAGTTGATTAACACTTATAGAACAGAATCTTTTAATCTTAGAAATGGAAGAAATCTTAGAAACCAACCTATCACATTCTCTCATTTACAGATTTAGAAATGTAGTCACAGGGATGGGGTAGGTGGCGGTTTAACAGTGCTAGTTCCAGAACAGGTCTGAGTTCCCCACCTCCAAGATCAGTGCCTTTTTGCCCTGGACCATAGACATTTTTTTTCCTCTGTACATCAATGTGTGTTTTATCTCAAGTAAAATTTAAACAACTTGAGGGTGTGACCCCTCCTCTGGTGATTGGCCCATTGCTCAGCAGGAAGTTGAATCAAAATGCCTGCTACTGCATGGGTAATATGGAAATGAAATTCAATGCTTTATGTTACCCATTAGTTTAAATTTATGATTTATGAGCTAAATCGCTTTCAGTTCCTACTTGCCACATGATGGGAGAGATTAAAACAACCTAAACAAGTCATACTTTATTTAATAACTAATAATGATCTAATGCTCCTGGCTTGAACTGCTCTCTGGGAGGAAGTGTGGTACTTCTTGTGCTGCAATAATATGGTTAGGGTACCTCTGAGAAGACTCAGGTGAGCACTTGCAAATTTGCCCTTTCAGTTTACTAGGCTCTGATGCTGAATCCTGTTATCTCCTTAGTCCCCACAGCCCCCTGTGAAAACAGAGCCTGTGATTAGAAAACACCAATGTGGTCTTCCAATGCTTAGGTGGAGAGATGGAAAGAGATTCTTCTGGATCCCTGTATTAAAAAAAGTCTTACATAATATGATTTTTCTTCTTTTGTGATAATTTAAAACTATACATTCCTCATAAGTGGCCTAATTGGAGTCAGTAGAATGTTTACTCTTCCATTGCATGATACAAGGAGATTAACTTTGCTGTTTCAGTTACTTAGGACTCAGTCACACTGAGGTGATGGTTTTGGGACTTGCCACAGGGAAATAAGTTTGTTCACAGTTGCCATCTTAGGAAACTTGTAGAGCTCAGCTTATGGTACAAATTTGTTTTTTTAATATTACTGATTCCACATTATCTTTTTCATTCTCATTTTCTTAGTTTTTAATTCGTCTTCTTTTATTTCTTTTTCTCATCTCAGTTTTTAACAATAAACATTATTGTCAAAACTCTCTGAATTGTCCCCTAATCAATAACAACAACTATCACAGGAAAAGACTGTCATATTTTTCTTACAATATCTAACTCTAGGAATACTGATTTTCATAGGGTGATAGAATTTGAGAATTTGAAGGGACTCTAGAGAGTCTGAGAGTCAGCCATTTGGGTATCCTTGCTGTGAAGTGCTGCTCGAACCCTTTGTCCAAATACGCTGTATTATGTTCCCCAAAGATACCCCTGGAACCTGTAAATTTCACCTTATTTAGAAAAAGAAGTTTTGCAGATGTGATTCAGTTAAGGATCTTATGATGGGGAGATAATTCTGGGTTATCCGAGTGAGCTCTAAACGTAATCACATGTAGTCTTATTAGAGAGAGAGGCAGAGGGAGATTAGACGCAGACAGAAGAGGAGAAGACATTGTGACCACAGATGTAGAGACTGGAGTGATGTGGCCATAAACCGAGGAATGCCAGCAGTCACTGGAAGCTTGAAGAGGCAAGGAACAGATTCTCCTCTGTAGCCTCTGGAGGAGAGAAGCCCTGCCAACACCTTGATTTCAGCCAAGTGATTATGATTTTATACTTTTTGCCTCCAGAAATGTGGCTTATGAATAATGTTCTGTTGTTTCAAGCCACCAAGTTTGTGGTAATTTGTTACAGCAGGCATAGGAAATGAATATACTCCCTCTATAAAAATTGGGTTATCTTTTTCTTATCATTTTAAAGGAGCTTGTTACATATTCTGGACATGAGATCTCTGTAGCATACCTAAATTTCAAATATCTTATTTCATTTAGGGACTTGCCTTTTCACTCTCTGAATTGTGTCTTTTCATGATTAGAAGTTCTTAATTTTAATGAAATCTGATTTAGCAAACTTTTCATTTTTGGTTGGTGCTTTTTGGGTCCTGATAAAAAGATCCCCTTCATGACTCTTAACATTTAGGTCCAAAATTCATCTGAATTGATTTCTATCATGGGGTGAAGTAGGGGTCAAGATTCATGTTTTCTCTACATTTCATTGACCCAGAACCATTTATTTAAGAAGTGGTCATTTCCATACTATACTGCAGTTATATCTTTGTCATAAATCAAGTGACTCTATGAGTAAGTTTTGGTTGTCTGGGAAGCAAATGCCAAGATAAAATTAGAAGTACAGTACAAGAGATTTATTGGGGGTAAAGGAAAAAGGGAAGAAAGTTAAATGGGAGAAGGTGTAGGAAAAGGCAGGGAAAACCTTCATACCTGTGAAGATCTGCCACCTGTGAAAGGAGAGAAGGGAAGAAGGAGGAACGCACGAGAAGAGCCTCAGACCAGCACTACAGCTAGAGAAAGTCCTGGCCAGTTCAGTGGAGAGCTTCAGGGAAAAGATGACCTGTTTGAACAGTCCTGAGCTGGACAGAGGTGGCCAGACCCTTGAGCTCCCACTGCACTCAGTCATTGACTGAAGCTTCCCAGGAAGAACATGTCCTGGATTTGAATGCTACAGCAGATCCCTAAGGTCCTATAGCTAGTGCACTCTTTGTGGCAGTTTCTTGCTTGAAGGAAGATCTGAGAAATACATCTATGTGGCTTCCACGGTCCACTCTTTGCAACATGCAGGTCCACTTCTTTATGTACATGGTTCCCACTGGCCTCCCTTCCTGAGGGGATGCTCCAAGAGGAAAGTTAATAGGACACACAGCAACCCTGGGTTTGGCAGCTGTTCTCACTGTCTTTACTCCTCTATTATCCATTTTCCTTACCTTCAGTTGTCACTTCTGTAGGTCCTGGTGGTTTACCTGGTAGTGTCACCCAAAACCCTCATTCCTGAGTTATCAGAGTCCTTAGTAACCATACCCTTCTCAGGCCAGGATTGCTGTGCATGTCCATTTACAGTTACATTTGGGCAAGCAAATACCAAGAGGTACTACAGTGGATAACCTGAGTTTACACATTCTCCACCCTGCCTTGTTATATAACAGCAGCTCTATCTCATCCTGCTGACCAGTGTCAATTAGTCCTGCCAAAAGTCTGACTCCTTTTCTCACCTGACAGTCTCTGAATACAAGAAATCTGAAGTGTCAGGCAGCAGTCATTGGTCAATGGATCTTTTGCTTTGTCCCTTGGCCAGAGCATGCCCCCTTGGAAGATGAAAACCTCTAAGCATGCAGAGACCAGGGTTTGGGGACGGAAGGCACAATATTCCCCAAGGGATACGAGGAGTCACGGTAAGTGGGGCCACTCCGGCTTCTACTCATTGTGTCCTGAATCCATGTGTTCTTCCTGTTGGAGATACAACACCATATTGAGGTTGCTGGAGGAGAGCACTTTATACTCAAAGAGGATTGCCTCTGAGTTGGAACTTTAGCTGCACACTCGGTAGGACAATACAATGCTCTGCCAGACCAGCTGCTTCTGGATGGTGTGGCATGTGATACAAGCAGTGCTCCCCATGATCATAGGTCCACACCACACCTCCTTCATTGTGAAGTGGAACTCCTGGCTGGATGCTATGTTGTGGAATCAAGCACTCTGTAAGTCTCTGGGTAATAATGCTGGCTGTGGGCAAGCAAATGCATGTCTGGAATAGTTGTCTATTCCTATGAGGACAAACTAATGGCCCTTCTAAGAGAGAAGGCGTCCAATAAACTTGCCACCAATGTTCAGTTGGTTTCTTAGAGGAATAATGTCATATTGGGAGCTTACCATTGGTCTTTATTGCTATCAGGTTGTATATTCAGAAATGGCAGAAGCTACACTGATAGGGTTTGGATGTGTTGTCCCCTCCAAAACTCCTGTGGAAATCTGATCCACAAAGTGAGTGTTGGAAGCTGTTTGAGTCATGGGGGTGGATCCCTCATGAATGGATTAATGCTCTCCCTGAGGGAGAACGAGTAGTGAGTGAGTTCTCGCTCTATTAGTTCCTGTGAGAGCTCGTTGTTTAAAAGACCCTGGCACCTCCTCTCTCTCTCTCTTGCTTCCTCTCGCCATGTGATCTGCTTGTACCCGCGAGCTGCCTGCCACTTTCTGCCATGAGTAGAAGCAGCCTGAGGCCCGTGCCAGATGCAGCTGTCCCAGAATCATAAGCCAAATAAACCTCTGTTCTTTATAAATTACCCAGTCTCAGGTATTCTGTTATAGCAACACAAATGGATTAATACATACACCAATCTTCATTAGCTGAAGCCCAGGCTGTTGGGCCAATTTGTAGCCACTCCTGGGAGTATAATGCTTACCAAACATTATATGAATGAATCTACCAAGCAGATTCAGAATGAACCAAGCTCTGGGTTTGGCCAAAAGGGATCTCCTGTGTGGCCATAGGTGTGAAATGGAGGTGAAGCACTGGTGCAAAATCAAGGGATGACATTAGGGTCTATTGCCACCTCTAGCCAGTTTAACCCCTGGTTCTCAAAAAAAGTATGTTTATATATGGTGTTTACACATATAAGTTTATTATAAATGTTACTGATATGAAGGATGTGTAGTATTCAATTTATAAATAATAATAAATTAAGCAATATTCTTTATTTTAAATTCCATATAGCCAATTGATTCTTACACAGTGCTTTTTTGATTTTTGCTAAACTCTTGTATCCATAGCCAACCTATGGCTGCAATTGACAAACGAATGTAGTTCCAATATAAGTATTGATTGATATTTTGATATCAATCAATTTTAATGAGTAAAACAAAAGTGGAACAACAATGATGTATGTTGGAACTTTACTCCCTTGCTAATGACATGACCGACTTACTGGCTGGGTGGAATATTATTATAATATTATTTAACATATTATAATATTATAATATAATATAATTTCAGTTTTTTAATTCTGAAATAATAACTTCCCAATTCTTTGTGTTGTATACAATGTAATGGCTAAAATTCATCTGAATTGATTTTTATGATGGGGTGAAGTAGGGGTCAAGATTCAGGTTTTCTCTATATTTCAATGTAATGACACATTAAAATGTAATCTACATTACTAAGTTTTTTCCAATTATATTCTGTATAGACAATACACAACTATACAACTGTGTAGACAGTCTACAAAAACAATAAGTCAAGTCCTCATTTGTAGCAATTTCCAATTTAAGTGGTATAAACACTTCCAAAAGGGCAATTTCAAACAACCAACATGACCACTTAATGTGGAGTTGTGAAGAGATGTGCTGTATCACAGTTAGAGTATATCTACCATCCAGACATAAAAGACATAAATTATTTTAAAAGCATAACAGTAAAATGTAGTAAAATAAGTATGAAGTAAATAAAGTTTGAATATTTCTTTCCTTTGTTTTTAATTTATTTAATTGTAATTGATGTAATTTACTTTTTAATAATAGTTGTGTTAAACAACTGGCTTACAAAATTCCAGGAAATTTAACAAATGGCTTTGTGAGCCAGTACAAACCCATTCCACTGACCCTAGCTCCACTTGTACTTGATCCCAGATGTAACACTTCCATCATGTGTCAGAGTGCCTTTATGCCTGTCCAGCCTCACAATTTGGAGGGGCTGGCAGAATCCAGATCATGACGGGCCATTCTAGTGCATGGTTACTTAGAGTGCCACAAGCCCAGCACTCTACCAGGGCCCAGTAGCACAACAGGAACTGTTTTTGAGTGTGCATAATTTACTTCTGTACATGGCATGGACTTGTCCCAGAACCTATGGGTCTGCATTGAGATTCACCCCAGATGTTTGGCAAACACTTTATACAATGTCTTTTCCCACCACTGATACCTTTAACATAGGGGTCTGTCCACATGCATGCCCCAAGGGGGAGGGCAGCTTGCACAGGACAGCCTGGGCTTGCTGCACACTTCTTCCCTGCTGTGGGCCTGTGTAAGCTGGCAGCCTTTTGGGTCCCAGTAGTTAGGCTGGAATAGTATTCCTAGGTGTGGAATATGCTATCTCCAGAACCAGTAGAGGCCTGACAAGCATTATCCTTTCTTCTTGGGGGTGAGAGGTGTAGGATGCAGCAATTTGTCTTTTACTTTGGAGGGAGTATCCTGGCTACTTGATACCTAAATACTTTACTAATATAACAGGTCCCTGAATCTTTGAAGGACTTTTCTCCCACTCTCAGCAGGGCATGTGTCTTGCCAAGGCCTCCAGCCTTAGTGGCCAGAGGGGAAATGGAAGCGATTCCTGAGGGGTGAACAAACTTTCTTGCAAAGTAGAGGCTGCTGCATCTTCTTCAAGGCTAATGAGTTAGGTGCTCACCTTATTAGGAAGGGTTAGGTCACTTCTGCAGTCTCAGGAATTTCAGAAGATCTGCGACTTCACTATTTTCAAGAGCATCAGCCACAGTATGCCCATCTCACGTACCAGTGTCTCATTCTTTCCCAACCAGGGCGCTCATCTTGGCATAGCCGACCAGCCTATATTGGGAATTTAACTTTCTATGGAGCTCTGCTACTCTTATGGATAAGTCTTGGGCCTGATCCTCAGTTTTCTCTGCCTTTTAGTTACAGAAGATGAGATTCTCTTTCTATGCTTCCAAAGAGGATCTCTCAATTTCCATTTAACTTTTAACGGCCAAGTAATCACTTCCAACTTTTCATTAACTTTCTGAACAGCATCAATCAGCTTAGCAAGAGCGACCCAATTCCACTGTCCTTAGAGTTACAATTTCTCTTACTTTTTCCCAAAGCCTGAAACATTATGCAAGCTAGTGCATTCCTTCCACCGCATAACATACCTTCTGATCACCAGTGAAAATTCTCACAATTGAACTGATACCTTATGCCAGCACTATCTGTGCTCCAGCTAGCACCAGTGACAGTGTACCTTTTCCAGCTGGATTGGTAGATGATAAAACTCCAGGAGCTGATCTTAGCATCTGCTTTCTTGGACCACTCCTGTCGGCAATGTTTTCAGGTTGGGATCCCTAGGAAGCAGACTCAGATAGATCTCGTGTGCAGGATGTCTATGTGTGTGTGGGGGGGGGAGGGGTCTTGGGATCACCACCTGTGCAAAGGGAGGAAAGAAATCAGAATTGGGCAAAGGGAGAAGCTGAGCCATGATGTGGTCTCATTGAAGGCCCCTTGAGGAGAACTGCAACTGGAATGGCCATCAGAGCTGTCACTACTTAGGGCAAAAGGTTCAAGCAGGCCTTGATAACCTAACATCCATCAGTCACTGGATGCAGGCTACCCTGGAAGCGGGAGGTGACATTGACGGAGATAATTCTTTTCAGGCAAGGCAATCTGAAAAAGATTGATATCTAAGGGTTTTCCACCAGCAGCATTCCCTGGACCTGAGAATAAATCCTTCAGTTCTGAAGGGGATCTGAAAAAGCTCATCAGAGACCCACTATCAACATGGAGCCGTGGTAATTCACAAGGAGCCTGAAAGAATTAACAGGCTTTCAAATGTAGAGACTTACCTATGTAGTGAACGGCACTCCAGGATATCTATTGATAGATTATAACTAGTGTTTTAAAAAGAAAAACAACCTTTGAAGAAGACAGGGAGGTTTAGGAGCCAAAGCCAGAGGCCTTACCCAGTTCTTTGGACTGAGCAGGACAGTTCAAACACGTGCAGAGCCCAGAAATTAATAATCCGACCCAAGTGACCCACTTGGATGAGTAATTTGCTTGACATCTCTCGGATTGCCTCAAGAGTTTAAATAAAAATAAACTAAGATGAAGCGTTTTAGAAATGAGCTTAGTCCCCAAGCCCTAGCAAAAATCGAACCTGGGACTTCCAGAAGTGCGGATAGAGAAAGGTGCGGGCGGTAAAGGAAAGCAGCGGCGCCTGTGACAAAGCCCGGCGGGGCGGGCTGCACGTCCTTGGCCAGGGCGAGCCTTTCTCTCGGCTTTCGGGAAGGTGCTTTTAGAATCCCCCTCTCCCCGCGGTCTCGGCCAGATGTGCCCCTCCCCAGCCCGTTGTGGGGAGATGGATGGGGACAGGGAGGCACAGCGGGCGGGACCCCGGGGTGCCCTGCCCCGCCTCTCCCAGCAGCCGTGCGCCGCGATCGCCGCTCCCGAGCTCTCGCCGCCGGGGACGCGGGCGCCGGGGGCTGAGCGCGGCGGTAAACCCGGGCACCGCGTGGGTTTTTCCGGGCGTGTGTGTCGAGTCTGGGGCAGCAGAACCCGGGCAGGCGCAGTGGGGAGGAGCAGGGCCGGGGGCTGGGTTGCCAGGTAAGACGCAAGGCGTCCTGTACTTTATCGATCTAGCAACCCGACGTGGAGCGGCTCGAGAGGCACGGGCTGGGGAGTTGGAATGGCTCTCTCCTAGGTCTGCGCTCTCGAGCGGCTTCTCCCTTGATGCAGGGCTGGGACGCACCCTCACCCACCCCAGACCTGCCCGACTGTGACAAAAAAGGACCCGCGTGGATCGGAGGCCGGGGGCGAGGGCGGGGGAAGAGGGCGGGAGCTGCTTCCAAGTTGGAATCTTTTGCAGGCGGGTGGGCAACTTTGCAGATGGGGAGCAGGATCCTGGGAAAGGACAAAGGTCCTACTCTGCACTCACTGAGCCTTACCAGTCTGTCAAAAATGTCCCTCACCAAGACTTGAAAAGATGCAGAGAATCCCTCCTTCCCTCCCTTCCTTCTTTCTGTCTTTTATTTATGGTGTGAATAATTTACATGCATAAGAGGAACCATGATGCCATTTCTTCCCTTTAAACCCTGATCACTTTAGAATGTGTTTAGCTTTCTCCCCATCCCCAGGTAAGAGGTACCTGCTGGATGGTCAGCAGTGCTGTTATACCAAAGAGCAAGTGGAAGTTTTCCTCTGTAAGAATTACAGAGGGTGCTGGTGAACTTTATTTAGATCACTTCCTTAAATACATATAGACTGTTCTCAATACTTAAAGAAATCTTACTACCTGCCCAGTGAACGTCTCTTTGCTTTAGATGGCAAATTTAAACCAAATAAACTGTTTATTCATTTACCCAAAGTCACCTTTATATGCAGTTAGTCTTCCAGCCACTGGGGATAAGGGTCCCTAGTGACATAGCTCAAACATGGTCGAGAGAAACATGGTTGAGGGCAATGGCAGCTTTACAGGAAAAAAAGTATCTGCCAAGTTAATAATATCTTAGATATTTAGAGAAGGTGAAGTAACACATGTGGACTGAAAGGGTGTGCCTTAGATTCCATCCTCGTAGGGTGGGAAGGAGGAAAAGCAGGAGGGTGATTCCTTGGATAGTTCAGGCTTTCATGAACAGATGCATCTTCTGAAGAGCTCTATTTTTTATCAACATATTTATTTTCTGACTTCCTTTGTAGCAATATTCGTATTTTTCCTAACTTTGAGTACTGTTATCCCACTTAAAAAAAAAAAAAAAAGAAAAGAAAAGTCGGGAGAGCGGATACTTGATCATACTGAAGAAATGGTATCACTCCCCCTCCTGCCCCCCAAAGAGACATGCATGATAACAGATGATTTCTGTTCTCAAGGCCCTGTTTGATCTGGCCCCTGGTTGTGTCTGGGGTGTAGTCTTCTATACATCTCTAACTTGTTCACCCCACATTCTTGTTTCCTTCTAAAACCCTTGTTTTTTGTACACTCAGGTATGCCCAAGCATGCTGCCACCTCAGGTTTTTTGCAGTTTCTGCTTTCTCTTCCTGAGATTCTCTTTCCCCGGATATTCTCTGGGTTTGCCCTCTCACCTCTGCCAGGTCTCCAGTCAAATGTATTACCTCATCAGAGAGGCCTTCCTTGGCTACCGTATCTGGAACAGCAACCCCTCTCCCTAGCCCTGCTATTGCTCTGCTTTAATAGCACTTATTATGTATTTGCTTGTTTTTGTCTCCCCCAACACAGTGTAAGCTCCATGAGGTGTATCCCTAGCCTCTAGAACACTCAATGAATGTTAATGAATGATTATTTTTGTGAATGTTTAGTAACTTTTACAGTTATTTATTAAGGTCGGTCTCTAGTTTGTTTTTGTTTTTATTTTTAAATGCAGATGTAAATTTTTCTTGGTCTCATTTATATTTTTCTTCCTCATTCTAAGGGAAAAGCGGAAGGAAGAGTTCTCTAGAAAAGGACCTTCCAGGCAAAGGGCACGGGTAGTTCAAATGCATTAGGTGAGAGTGGCTGCAGTGCAGGGAGTGCGGGGAGAGTGTCACAATGACCTGGCTGTCCAGTGGGAGAGAACAGCCAGACATGGAGCTTTGCTGGCTGGAGTATGGAGTTTACATTTGTTCTAATAAATTGGAGGATTTTAAGCAGAAGTATGCGGTGATCTAATTGAAGTTTTAAAAGCTCACCTTGGCTTTGGTGTGGAAATTGCTTGTAGGGGCTGAGAATCAGAAAAGATAACTGGCTAGGAGGTGTTTGCTGGCTCCTCTCTGTTTCTCATAGGTCAAGTTCAGCAATGCTTCAAGCATTTTATAAAGATATTTTACATACTTATCTCTTATTTGACAATTCCTTTTGATATTCTGAAATCTAATTGAGCACACTTCAAATACCAGGGTCTTTTTCCTAATCCGTTACAGAAAAAAAAAAAAAGACCCATGTAGATGGTATGTGCACATTTTACCATTGAAGTGATATATAACTTCCATTTGCTATCACTTTATATAACTCATCAGAATGTAATAATAGAATAATAATATCATCTCTCAAGATATTTTTTATCTTAAGAAAGCAATAAGATCTTTGTCTTCTGTTAAATGAAAGTGATATTGTATAATCTAAATGTTTGATCTTAATTATCACATCTATGGGAATCAGTCATATGAGTCAAGGATTTGACTCAGTAGCTATTTTGATCTTCTCCCTTGGGTATTAGTCAAGTTGTTCCCCTCCTTCACACTTAGGCTTTTAATACAAAAGAAAAAAAGTCAGTACCATGCTATTTTCATTATTATAGCTTTGTAATATAGTTTAAAGTCAGGTAGTTTAATGCCTCCAGCTTTATTCTTTTTCTCAGGATTGCTTTGGCTATGCACAGTCTTTTGTTGTTCCATATAAATGTCTGGATAGCTTTTTCCATCTCAGAGAAAAATGTCATTGGTATTTTGATGGGGATTGCATTGAATCTGTAGATCACTTTGGCTAATATGGACGTTTTCACAATGTTAATTCTTCTAATCCAAGAGCATGGGATATCTTTCCATCTTCTGGCGTCCTCTTTAATTTCTCTCAACAGTGGTTTGTAGCTCTCTTCGTAGAGATTTTTCGCATCCTTGATCAGCTTTATTCCTAAATATTTTATTTTTTGGTGACTATTGTAAATGGGCTAGCTTTCTTGATTTCTTTTTCTGTATGTTCACTGTTGGAGTATAGAAATGCTACTGATTTTTGTGTGTTCATTTTGTATCCTGCAACTTTGCTGAAATCATTTATCAACTTTAGGAGAATTTTTTATAGAAGCTTTAGGCTGTTCAATATATAGGATCATATCATCTGCAAAAAGGGACAGCTTGACTTCATCTTTTCCAATCTGGATGCCCTTTATTTCCTTCTCTTCTCTGATTGCTCTGGCTAGTACTTCCAAAATAGGAGTGGTGAGAGTGGGCATCCTTGTCTAGTTCCTGTCCTTAAAGGAAAAGCTTTCAGCTTTTCCTCATTAAGGATGATATTGGCAGTGGGCTTATTGTATATGGCTTTAATTATGTTGAGGTACTTTCTCTCTATGCCTAACTTGTAGAGAGTCTTTATCATGAAAGGATGTTGAATTTTGTCAAACAGATCAGTGGAATAGAATAGAGAACCCAGAAATCAATCCATACACCTACAGCCATCTGATCTTTGACAAAGGCAGCCAATCTACATATTGGGGAAGAGACTGCCTTTTCAACAAGTGGTGCTGGGAAAACTGGATACTTATCTGTAGGAGAATGAAACTAGATCCGTACCTTTCACCATAAACCAAAATCAACTCAAAATGGATTAAAGAATTAAATATACATCCTGAAACAATAAAATTCCTTAAAGAAAACATAGGGGAAACACTCCAGGAAGTAGGAGTGGGCACAGAGTTCATGAATAGGACCCAAAAAGCACAGGCAACTAAAGGTAAAATAAACGAATGGGAGTATATCAAACTAAAAAGCTTCTGCACAGCAAAAGAAACAATCAACAGAGTAAAAAAACAACCAACAAAGTGGGAGAAAATATTTGCAAATATACATCTGACAAAGGATTAATATCCAGAATATACAAGGAACTCAAACAACTTTACAGCAAAAAACCCCAAATAACCCAATTAAAAAATGGGCAAAGGAGATGAACAGGCTTTTCTCAAAGGAAGATATATGAATGGCCAACAGACACATGAAAAAATGCTCAACATCACTCGGCATCTGGGAAATGCAAATCAAAACCACACTGAGATACCATCTCACTCCAGTCAGGATGACTAATATCCAAAAAACTGAGAATGATAAATGCTGGAGACATTGTGGAGAAAAAGGAACTCTCATCCACTGTTGGTGGGGCTGCAAAATGGTGCAGCCTTTATGGAAAATGATATGGACGTTCCTCAAACAATTACAGATAGACCTACCATATGACCCAGGGATTCCACTGCTGGGAATATACCCAGAGGAATGGAAATCATCATGCCGAAGGGATACCCGTACTCCAGTGTTTATTGCAGCTCTATTTACAATAGCCATGAGCTGGAACCAGCCCAAATGTCCATCATCAGATGAGTGGGTATGGAAACTGTGGTATATCTACACAATGGAACACTACTCTGCTATAAAAAAAGAATTAAATACTACCATTCACAACAATATGGATGGACTTAGAGAAAATTATATTAAGTGAAACGAGTCAGGCACAGAAAGAGAAATACCACGTGTTCTCACTTATTTGTGGGAGCTAAAAATTAATAAATAAATAAACACACAAACAAATAAATGGTTGGGGGCGGGGGAAGAAGACAGAATAATTACAAAAATTCCTTGAACTATTTAAATCAAGGGAACATAGGGCCGAACCCGTGGCGCGTTCGGATCCTATATAGGACTGGCTGGTGCACTCACTGGCTGAGTGCCGGTCATGAAAAAGACAAAAAAATAAATAAATAAATAAAAAATAAAATAAAATGCACCATTCCAGATAAATCAAGTGAACAGATATGATGTGGGCGGGGGTGGTGGTAGAGAGGAATGGGTAAAGGAGCATGAAAATCAAGTACAATGTATTTTGAGAAGTAAAATTTAAAAAAGAAAAGAAAAAAATACCAAATGACCAGTGTTTAGATGTCATTTTATTTGCAAAGGAAAGAGCAGGAATGTTGCAGGTAAGTTTTAAAGAATCATTGCTTTTTCGAATCATGAAAAATAAGTATTTGTAAAAAATTAGGAAAATTCAGAAATGCACAAAAATGAAAATAACATTCACATGTAATCCCACTACTGTTAACATTTTGGTGTGCAGTTTACTATTCTTATTGATATATGCATATATATTTATTTAATAAACACACATACATATGAGCTGTCTTGAAACAGTTCATGGAAAAGGCATAGTTTGAAAAACCTATGCATGGATTTCAATTTTTTTGCACCAAAATAAACATGTTATAACACGTCTGAACAGGATCTAGTTTGAGGCACTAAGAAGGATAAGACATCAGTTTGAAAATAGCTCCTATCAGAGCAACATGAATTCTGCTAAAATTAAAGAATGAACATCAGATTTGTGTGAAGTTTGGGTGGAAGAATGGTGAAATCACCGATCCTTTACAAAAAGTTTATGGGGACAATGCCCCAAAGAAATCAGCAGTTTACAAATGGATAACTCATTTTAAGAAGGGACGACACAATGTTGAAGATGGAGCCATTGATAGTGGCAGACCTTCCACATCAATTTGCTAGGGAAAAATTAATTTTGTTTGTGCCCTAATTGAAAAGGACAGATGACTAACAGCAGAAACAATAGCCAACACTGTAGACATCTCAATTAGTTCAGCTTACACAATTCTGACAAAAATTACAATTGGACAAACTTTCTTCTTGATGGGTACCAGAATTGTTGCAGCCAGATCAGCTGTAGACAAGAGCAGATCTCTTAATCGAAACTTTACCCAAGTGGGATCAAGATCCTGAAGCATTTCTTTGAAGAATTATAATGGAAGATGAAACATGGCTTACCAGTACAATCCGGAAGACAAAGCACAATCAAAGCCATGGCTACCAAGAGATGGAAGTGGTCCAGTCAAAGCAAAATGAACCAGTCAAGAGCAAAGGTCATAGTAACAGTTTTTTGGAATGCTCAGGGCATTTTGCTTGTTGACTCTGGAGGGCCAAAGAATGATAACATCTGTTTATTAGGAGAGTATTTTGAGAAAGTTATCCAAAATTTTAGCAGAAAAAGCCTGAGAAATCTTCACCAGAGAGTTCTTCTCCACCACGACAATGCTGCTACCCACTCCTCTCATCAAACAAGGGCAGTTCTGTGAGAGTCTTAATGGGAAAGCATTAGGTATTCACCTTACAGTCCTGATTAGACTTCTTCCAACTTCTTTTTGTTTTCTAATCTTAAAAAATATTTAAAGGGCACCATTTTTCTTCAGTTAATAATGTAAAAAAGACTGCATTGACATATTTAAGTCCCCAGGACCCTCAGTTCCTTAGGGAGGGACTAAATGGCTGGTATCATCAGTTACAATAAAAAATGTGGTGAAGAGCACTCCTGTACATATATATCTTTGCACACATCCCTGGTATTTCCTCTTGTCTCAGTCTTGGAGATAGAACTGCTCAGTCAAATATACTTTTTAAGGCTTTTGATACATATAGCCATATCCTCCTCCAACCTGGACATCCACCAATGCTATGAGATTGCCTGTTTTCTCTCACTGTGATCATAAGTGTGCCACATTTTGAACAAATGGATTTGCTAGTCTGGAAAGGTCAGCCTAAAGCAAAAAATAGTATAAAGGCAGCCACGGGGTGATAGTCCCTGAGGGAGCTGAGCTCAGTTTATTCTGAGGGCTGGAATCTCACCCTGCTCTTCTCTCACAGCTATTTTCCTGGTGTTTTCTGGTTTCTGGCAGCCCTCCTATGCTCTCCCTTTATGGGGCG
Source organism: Cynocephalus volans (assembly GCF_027409185.1). NCBI lineage: Eukaryota > Metazoa > Chordata > Mammalia > Dermoptera > Cynocephalidae > Cynocephalus > Cynocephalus volans. Next base: position 83,849,781 of record NC_084471.1, read on the forward strand.
TGATGTTCTCCCCATGTCTTAATTGGGCTTCCTAGTCATTTTGTCCCCTGATCTTTTCTTATTTCCTCTGGTGGGACCTGTGGCAAGTGGGTTATTTCATATCAGGCTCTTAAGAAAACTGAGTTACTTGGAGGGTGTGCCAGCATACGACTGGTCAAGTCTCACTTCAGAGCACTAGCCTTACATCCCACCCCAAGTTTCATTTTTCTAGTCTTTGGTGGGCACATGATTACTTCGATTTATTCCAGTGGGAATGAAAATACGAGGAACAGCATCTCTTTTCTATTTCCATTAGACTATTCTATCAAATTACAATCCAGGATTTTCAAAATTCTGTAGGTTATAAACTATGCACACTTCAGGTATTTAGAATAAACACCTAAAAACCATTTGTAAATCCAGACCTCCACATTCTCAAATGATTTGGCAAAGAGAAACTGTTTGCATAAGAGAAGCAAATCAAAGGCTTGAGCATAAAGCCATGGAACCATTGTTTCGGTAAAATGGTCTGGAGTGTAGACAGTACTGACAACTTCAGTGAGAGTGTATAAGCTCTGCTCCCTGCCCCCTAGTCCCTACACCCCACCATCTGCATGTACATTTCTCACTCAGGAATGTTATATCCTGTTTAAAAACCCAAGGCAACATTTAGAAGTCTCCCTGTTCTACATTTCTATCTCCAGAAATTTTATTTTAAAGAGAGATGAACAATGGTTCTCTCTCTCTCTCTCTCTCTCTCTCTCTCTCTCTCTCCCTCTCCCATTAGTTTATTTGTAATTTTAGAATTCATCTTCTCAGATCAGTGGGAATTTATGTCAGGAGACTTTTCATAAAAATTCCAAATAGTCATGGTTTTGCCTACCCATGGAGATCTCAGCTGCAGCTACTGGTGAGCTTTTTAATTCCCTGAAGATCCACTTATGGGGTGGTAATTAGATGATGCTTCCAGCTGCATAATCTGGAAAGTTGGTTCCTGGTGGCACCATGGGTGAGAGAACACGTTCATGCCTGGTTTGTCCCAATTGCAGGCATGATCACAGGAGAACAGGCATGGTGATTCCTGCCTCATTTCTGGTCACTGTGACTCTGACCCACAGTGCTGCAGGACTTGCCTTTGTATATTCAGTGGTTTAGGAAGAACGGACAGTGAGAGTTCAGAAGTAGGAGGGCTTGGATTGCATTATACATGGAGTGAGGGGAGGAACGGGGTCAGCATCTGCCTACCTGCTGTATATATGAAACCAGAGTTTCTTGAAACAGTATTCTATTGCATTTGCAGTTATTTCCCACAATTTGGTTTAGGATAAAAAGTGATATTTACTCAAATATACAGAGTAATAGATGTTGGGAGTAATTTTTAACTTATTGATTGCATAGCTTATCTTTATAAATAATGGTACTTATTGGTATTCTCTGAAGGCAAGAATCAGATATTCTGTTTTTAGCTAATGTATTTTCACTCAGTAAAAAAATTTTTTTACACTGCCCAGAGATTCTTGTGCTGATGTGCACCTGTGACAAAACTGGCTTCAGGAATCGTGGTCTTGCTTTTGTTATGGTGCTGCTTGTGGCTGTGTACTGTGTTCTCTGTTCACACACTGAAGCGGTAAGTGTAATTGGAATATAGAATAATGGACCAAAAATAAAGTAAAAGCTAAATTGACCTTTTTTTCTCTCTCTCAAAATCAAATGTTCCACTAGAATTGAAGCTATACGTGATAAGCAAGGGGAAAAACTCCATTAAAGTAGTTTCTTTATCTTTATAAATCATTAGCTGGATCTGCTTGGCAGCGTCCCTTTATTAGTGTTTAAAATTGCCTTTGTCGTACCTCCAGGACCAACTGCTTTTTGAATTAATCACCATTATCATTATAAATAAGAGTAAGAGCTACAGTTTTTATTGCAGAATTTCAAGACATTTGATGTTTTGGGCATCAAACATCCTTTGAGTTGCTTATCATGCTGAGTTATTATTCATGTTCTAAATTTATATGTTTTCTCACTCCTCCTTTATATTTATAGTATTTTTAATGCAGAACTTTGAGTGCTCTGAGGGGTGACAAAGAAAGTTAGCATAGCATTCTTCAGATTAGAAAATACAGAATTATGTGACCTATTCATTATATTTAAAGTTACTGAAATTTAAGTACAGTGATTTAAGGGCAATGACACAAAGCTGTTCATCTAGAAAGTATAGATATTCTGGCTCTATGACCTTCCTTTGATTATTCACCAACACCAATTTTGTTCTTTCACAGTACCCACAGCTAATTTACACTAAGCCAGCTGGGGTATGCAGAGGGTACACAAAAGCTTTACAAAGGACAAATGGGCACGACCATTGTAAAAACATATTTCCAGTGCCTCACCTCCATTTTCCTAAGATCGCATGAAGATTTACTTGGGATTGTGACAACAAATTAGTTCTCCTTTCTCCCCTGTCTTCCACAACTGCCTTTCTCTCAATTTACAAATAATTAAGGCACACCTCTTATCCACAGTGGTATTGAGCCACGAGTGTAAAAATTGCTGAGACACTAAACAAACAACAATTTGAAATATTGGTGCCAGCAAACCCCCTTTCATCAAGGCACCAAAACCCAACATAGAGCTTTGGTTTCCCCTGCCATATTCTTATTTCTGTAAAAAGTAATGCATGGAATTAGAAACAAGATATTTTGACCTATGTCAGGGTTGACATGAATGGAATTTAGTAGGGAGCTAGTTGTTATAGAGTACTGAAAATATGCTCATTTGAACTTGAAAATGAAGTTAGCCTTTTTTTTTTTTTTTTTTTTGTAACAGAAAGAAGTCTTATTTGGCCAATGTATTTGATCATGCAGTGACTTTGCCAGTTAAGCTGTATGGTGGGTATTTTTCATAAATTGAATGAGCTAATTCACAGCTCCAAGATTTTGATGAAAATACAGTCACAACACATGTGTTAACAGACAGCGTTCCCTTAATAGCTCATGTTCCTACAAAGCCTGAGCCTTCTAAGAAAAGACATGTTTAAATAGTAAACAGCCTTGGAAGCTGGAGAGAGTGTATTCTTCAGGAGAATATAGTGACATACCTCCCGTCTTGGAATATCTTGGTTAAATAAGGTGCTTTTGGGTTAAAAGGCTAACAGATGTAAGCAATAATATTCTGTTAAGTCTTGGAAAAGTATTTTCGTATGTATTTCCTAGAAACTGAGAAAGTGAATAACTCTAAGAACAGGGTAGCAAATCTATGATAGCTAATCTACTGTGGCAAGTGTGGTGGATCCCAATTATTTGCTTTCGACAAAATAGAATGAAGACCCATTGAGCTGTCAGCTGATACTTTTATAAATAGATGTTTGAATATAAATCATTATATAATTTCTGGCATATAACATGGGAGGAGATCAAAGGATTGAGTCACTGCTGTGGTACAACTAGTCCTTCCAATTTCTGTAGTTCCTGTGAACCATCTGTAAAGAAAGAAGCTAGAAGTAGAGATGATGCTTTGTGTTTTCTCCTTCTAGAAACAAGAAATAGTGATCTCAGATACAAGAATTAAGAACCTACGCACACACACACACAAAATCCTCAAGACACTCAAAACAGTTTTCTATGGTCTGAATGTTTGTGTGCCCCCAAAATTTACATGTTGAAACCTAACTTCCAATAGATTTAGAGGTGGGGCCTTTGGGAGGTGATTAGGTCCAGGGGGTGGAGCCCTCATGAGTGGGATTAAGTACCCTTATGAAAGAAGCCTCAGAGAGCTGTCTTCTCTCTTCTACCATGTGAGGACACAGCAAAGAGGCACCGTCTATAAACCAGGAAACGAGTCCTGACCAGACACTTCATCTGCCAGTGCCTTGACCTTGGACTTCACAGCTTCCAGAACTGTGAGAAATAAATTTCTGTTGTTTGTAAGCCACCTAGTTTTGGGTATTTTATTACAGCAGCCTGAACACATGAAGGTACAGCCACAGCCATCTTAGTAAGAGGTACGTATTTTATATTTAATACTTGTTTATCAAAATTATAACATTTATGTTGCATTGATTGTATACTAATAAAACTGTAATGACAACTTAATCTAAAGCACTTTTTAACACTTTTAAAGCCTATAGTTAATTTATGTGCATATTTTGATGCAGAGGAATGGAACAATCAACAAAAAGAATTTAAAACATAAAAATGTGCTACACTAAGACAAAATGCTGAGGGGGACGTGGAATAGAAATATGGGAGAAACAAGAAGAATGTAAAGTGAGCTTTTTCACATTTGTGTGAATAGATCATGGGCTTCAATTAGTACTGTGTCCAGATGCCATTGGATAAAGAGGGATATCACTGTTTTGTTCTGTAATGCCAGCATTTACAATGCACAGATGGCGGTAGCATCCTTTCAATTAATTACCTTGTGATGAAAAAAATTCATCTATCCATTTAAAGAGGCAACATGTAGTACATAGTTAAAAAAAATTATTTCGGAAAAACATGAGGAAAAAAAAGCCAAAGACCACTACTCTAAGTTCTAAAGAACGTCTGATATTGTATGCCTTCCTTTATTTATTTATTTATTTTATTTATTTATTTTTTTACTTTTATTTTGTCAATATACATTGTGGTTGATTATTGTTGCCCCTTACCAAAACCTCCCTCCCTCCGCCCTCTCCTCCCTCCCTCCCAACAATGTCCTTTCTGTTTGCTTGTCGTATCAACTTCAAGTAATTGTGGTTGTTATATCTCCCCCCCCCCCAGTTTGTGTGTGTGTGTGTGAAATTATAGCCTTCCTTTTTTTAAAGTATAGCCCATGGATGGTATTATCTAATGATTGATTGTTTTAGTCCAGTTAAAAATCTGTGCTAATACTAATGTGGGGATAATTACTGGGAGAAAGAATAAATGAGTAGGACAGTTACTCTCCTAGTTTAAAGCTTGCAGAGAGAATGCATTAAACTGTAGGGAAGCTTAGGCAATATGATCACAAACTGATAGAATTTAGACTGGAGACTAAGAAAAGGAGAATATGCTATTAGTAAAATGACCTTTCAAAAAGGTTTTAACACACTTGGGCACTAATTGAAAAGAATCCGTGGAAACAAAGAAAAAGAACAAAGTCGTCTGAGAGTTTGACATTTATTTAGGGAAGGATGTTAGAGAAGGTCATTTGCATTCATGAAAGGATGACAGAGGTGTAGGAAGGAGGTGAGAAAATTTGTCTGAGGATGAAATTATACCAGGAAATGAAAAATCAGGAGATTCATTTAAGTAGATCCCAGGTTTCTGAGAAAGAGGACACGAAATAAGAAAAAAGATGATTTTGTGGATGACAAAGGAACGGAGAAACATTTATGCACACACACATGACGATAAGCAGAAAAGGAGTAACGGGAAATATCTCTTCTTTGTTAAGTGTTGAACAACAACAAATCCATAAATGACACGAGAAATGATGGCAAATTTAAATCATTTTCTTTTTAACATATTGATGTGAGACAATTAGACTGTTTTATCTTTCCTATTATTTTTACACTCGACAGATAATGAGCAGCTGCTGTTTGCAAGGCGCTGTGCTAGGTGTCAGGGCATATGTGGATACACACAGCTTGGTCCTCGCCCCTAAATTACTCAAAATCTTAGAGAAAACCACAAAAACATATAAATGGCTTCAGGAGCAAGCAGGATGCTGTGATACAAACAAGAGAAAGAATTTTTAACTTAGGTAGGCAGGGGAAAATCCATTCATTTACTCCTTTTCATAAATATTCATTACAGGGCAGCACTATGGGAGGAGCTGGGGTGCGGCAGGGACTGCGATGCCCTCAGTCCCTACCCTGCCGCTGGTGCAATGAGGAGTTTGCTGACAGTGCTAAGGGCATGAGAAATTCTCCCTGGTGGTGGTACCTTGCAGGTTTTTGCTCATTTGCATGCATTTATCTTGAGTTGGTCTTTTACTTCCCAGCACTTCACGATGTAGTACTTCATGATAATATGATTAATTCTGCCTGGCATAACATGACATTCAGGGCTTTGCATAGTGTGGGTCCAACTTCCCTCCCAGCTTTGCCTTCTTTTATCCTCCCTCCCATTTACACATTTTATTCTCCTGTCACTTTATGCTTACCCTTCCAGAAACACACCATATTGTTTTAGTTCCCAGTTCCTCTGCTCTGTTTCTTCTGGCTATAATGCTGCTTTCTTTTTCTGTCCTTGAATGTGTATTTTCTTTTTTTTTTTTTTTTTAATTTTATTATGTCGATATGCTTTGTGGCTGATTATTGTTGCCCATCACCAAAACCTCCCTCCCTCCCCCCCTCACCCCCAACAATGTCCTTTCTGTTTGCTTGTCGTATCAACTTCAAGTAATTGTGGTTCTTATATCTTCTTCCCCCCTCCCCGGTTTTTTTGTGTGTGTGTGAGTGTGTGTGTGAATTATATATTAATTTTTAGCTCCCACTAATAAGTGAAAACATTTCTCTTTCTGTGCCTGACTTGTTTCACTTAATATAATTCTCTCAAGGTCCATCCATGTTCTTGCAAATGGCAGTATTTCATTCGTTTTTATAGCTGAGTAATATTCCATTGTGTAGATGTACCACATTTTCTGTACCCACTCATCTGATGGTGGACATTTGGGCTGGTTCCAACTCTTGGCTATTGTAAAGAGTACTGCGATGAACATTGGAGAACAGGTGTACCTTCGACTTGATGATTTCCATTCCTCTGGGTATATTCCCAGCAGTGGGATAGCTGGGTCGTATGGTAGATCTATCTGCAATTGTTTGAGGAACCTCAAACAATGGTATTCATGAAGTCTGTGCCCAGTCCTATTTGCTGAAGTGTTTCTCCTATGTTTTCTTTAAGAAGTTTTATTGTTTCAGGGTGTATATTTAAATCCTTAATCCATTTTGAGTTGATTTTAGCATACGGTGAGAGGTATGGATCTAGTTTCATTCTCCTGCATATGGATATCCAGTTATCCCAGCACCATTTGCTGAAGAGGCAGTCCCTTCGCCACTGAATAGGCTTGGTGCCTTTGTCAAAGATCAGATGGTAGTAAGTGTGTGGGTTGATTTCTGGATTCTCTATTCTATTCCATTGGTCAGTGTGTCTGTTTTTATGCCAGTACCATACTGTTTTGGTTATTATAGCTTTGTAGTATAGCTTAAAGTCAGGTAGTGTTATGCCTCCAGCTTTATTTTTTTTGCTCAGCATTGCTTTGGCTATGCGTGGTCTTTTATTATTCCATATAAATGTCGGGATAGTTTTTTCCATTTCTGAGAAAAATGTCTTTGGAATTTTGATGGGGATTGCATTGAATTTGTATATCACTTTGGGTAGTATGGACATTTTCACTATGTTGATTCTTCCAATCCAAGAGCATGGGATATCTTTCCATCTTCTTGTATCCTCTCTAATTTCTCTCAGCAGTGGTTTGTAGTTCTCATTATAGAGATTTTTCACCTCCTTGGTTAACTCAATTCCTAAGTATTTTAATTTTTTGGTGGCTATTGTAAATGGGCAGGCTTTCTTGATTTCTCGTTCTGCATGTTCACTATTGGAGAAAAGAAATGCTACTGATTTTTGTGTGTTGATTTTGTATCCTGCTACTGTGCTGAAATCATTAATCAATTCCAAGAATTTTTTTGTAGAGGCTTCAGGCTGTTCGATATATAGGATCATGTCATCTGCAAACAGGGACAGTTTGACTTCATCTTTTCCAATCTGGATGCCCTTTATTTCCTTCTCTTCTCTGATTGCTCTGGCTAATACTTCCAACACTATGTTGAATAGGAGTGGTGAGAGTGGGCATCCTTGTCTAGTTCCTGTTCTTAAAGGAAAAGCTTTCAGCTTTTCCCCATTCAGGATGATATTGGCAGTGGGTTTGTCATATATGGCTTTAATTATGTTGAGATACTTTCCCTCTATACCTAACTTATAGAGGGTCTTTGTCATGAATGAGTGCTGAACTTTATCAAATGCTTTTTCAGCATCTATAGAGATGATCATATGGTCCTTGTGTTTGAGTTTATTAATATGGTGTATCACATTTATTGATTTGCATATGTTGAACCAACCTTGCATCCCTGGGATGAATCCCACTTGATCGTGGGGAATAATTTTACGTATGTGTTGCTGTATTCTGTTTGCTAGTATTTTAGTGAGGATTTTTGCATCTATATTCATCAAGGATATCGGCTGAATGTGTATTTTCTTGACTCCTGCTTCCTGAAATCCTTCTCATCTGTCCTTAAGTCTCAGTGCACAGGTCGGGTCTTCTGTAAAGCCTTCCTAGCCTCTCCAGTCAAAATTACCCCTGTCCTTCTGTGTCTTCCCCTGATACTTAGTCTTCTTTCTGATGTGTGCAGTTTCCTGGCTTCATAATTTAAACCCTCTCTTGACTCCCCATCAGATCTTGAATTCCTTGCACATCATCTGACAAATAGGAGGTGCATTAAAAAAAATACTTGTCCACTGGAGTAAAGCACTCATTTATTGAATCTGGTGATGTTCACTAATTGAATTGCAGTACATGCCTGGTATAGACATGTAGCAGTTCATTGCCAGCATCTTGATTTTTAGAAATTTGGTCCCATCCTCCTAGAGGCCCCAGAAAAACATAGGACACAGGATAGGTGTTCAATAAATGCTCGGTGGTTGTATCTGAATGTACAGATGTTACTGAAGAAGCCAGATAAACAACTCCTTCTGCCTTTGCTCACTTGGTATTAGATCTGGTGTCAGAGTTAGCAGTTTTGATGCTTTCTTTTCCTCTCTGAGTCTCTGTTCCAAGGGGTGCTACATTCCGTACAGAAGGGCACATTGGGAGGGCATATTCTGCCTCTGCTGAGGCTCCCCAACATTGCCTAACTGGATTGTGGAGTGAGAACCAGGGCTTCAGGACACCATGAAAGTATTAGTTATGCTTGCCTTGCTTGTAATTGCCTCATTCCAACCTGCAACCCCAGGAAGCACTTACAGGTCGTGGTTTTATCTGTGTTCTGTACATCCAGATGTGCAGTTAGGGGTGTTCATTCAGGCCCACACACCTGCCTTTGCTCCAGGACCTCATTGCTGAGGAGCCTGGTTCTCTGTTCAACCTTCAGGAGGCCTTGCAGATGGTGCTGAGCCAAGTGCTCCAGGAGCCAGTGTGGAGAACGAGCAGGTCTGGCACAGCTGCTCTGCTCATAATCATCGCTCTACAGACAGTGAGTGGCGCTGGGTTTTGACACTGTGGTGACACCACACTCCCCTCGCCCACCTCCTTTAAATCATGCCAGCCTTCCTGATTTCCTAGCTCCTCTTAGATTCACAGATCAATGGACTGTGTGTGGTCTAGTAGCAGCATTATGGTAATAGCTTTCAGCTCTCTGTTCCCAGTGAAAATATTCAGCAATGTCCAGAATTTTCCTTATTGTTCCAATTATCTATTGCTGCACTACAAGCTATCCCAAAACTTAGTGGCTTAAAAATATATATTTTTTATTATTCTTATTGTATCTATGATTCTGTGAATCAGGAATTCAGGGCACAAGAAGGATGATTCATTTCTGCTCTGTGTTGAATGGGGCCCCATCTGTGAAGCTTCAAGTAACTGCGGGCTGGAACAACTGGAGGCAGCAGGGTGTCATTGGACTTCTTACATGGAGGCCCGGGGAGCATGAATTAGTGTTTCAGGACCTAGGAAATAGAAGCTGCTATTGTCTTAATGTCTGGGCCTGGAACTGGCACTACTTTCATCAGATTCAGTTGGTTGTAAGTGACAGGGCCAGCCCAGACACAAGGGATCGAGTACTGGGAGGAGTTGGTTCACTGGTGTCCTCTTTGGAGATAAGGTTTTACAGTAGAATCAGTAGGTATAGAATTTATCTATACATTTGTCTTGGTATCATACATATGTGTGCATATAATTAATTTGTATATAGATTTGTAATGAATAGATTTATTATATAATCTAATAAAGTTAATCAAAACCAGCATCCATTTAAACCTTAAATTAGTAAGACGCTTTCCATGAACTACACAAAAAAATTATCTCATTCCTCTGTGGCCCCACTGCCTTAGTCTGAAGGGAGTGGAGAAGAGAAAGTTGCCAATGTTTATTGAGCACTTCCAATATGCCCCTGTGATTTTTATATGTTGTCCCATTTAATACAGCAATTATGTGAGGTTTCTTTTATTTACAGATGGGAACACCAAGTAGGTGATTGCAAAAAATGGCCACAAATTCTTTCCCTTCCATAAAGAGGGGTATTCTATTTCTCTATCATTTGAGTTTGTGTCAACCTTGTGCCCTGTTTTGTCCAAAAGAACACAGTGGAAGTGACAGTGGGGAAGTTCTGAGCCTGGATTACAGGATTCTGCACACAGCAATTCTCACTTTGAACCCTGTCACCACCAGGTGAACAAGCCCAGGTCTCCTGCTGGAAGGTGAGAAAATGAGAGACCACCTGTAGCACAGATGAGCTGTCCTAGGTGAGGCCCCAGATCTGTGAGAGAGGCCAGACAAAATCACCCATAGCAGTGAAGCAATGGACTGAAGATGCATGGGTGAGCTGGAAGAGACAGAAGAGCCACCCAGCTGAACTCAGTCCAAGTTGCTGACTAACACAAAACTGTGCTAAATGAAGGTTTTTAAGCCACTAAGTATGGAAGTGGTTTATTATGCAGTAAAGGCTAACTGATCCATGAAGCTCAGAGAGTTTAAAGTAAAATCTTATCCATGTGCACACAGCTAACAAGCACTGAAACCTTATAATAATAACAGCTACTTACAATAGTGAAGGATGACCCTAAAACTTGTGTCATGTTCATTGGGCAAAGCACATGTGTGTAGTTGTGCATGCGCTTGTACAATTTTACACAAGGTGATGTGGGCAGGTCTGAATTTTAAAAATGATTTAGGCACAGTATAGGCTCTAAATTAACAACACATTTACAAAAGTACAGACATACCCAGAGAGGGAATAGGGTATTTTACTGATCTGGCAGCACCTTAGCTTATAAGTGTTGATGACCTCCTTTGACGTAACACATTTGAGTGCATTTGTTGTTTTCTTATCACCATTTTTTAAATTAAAAAATATATTATTAAAAATGTATGGAATATCTGGAGCACATTCAAAGAATCTAAAGTTCCTACAGAAAATAATGTAAAAATTTTTGACCTGAAATATTAACAGACACAAGTTAATGAAGAATCTGTGAAAAATTTCAGCTTGCTGTCAGTGTTTAATGCAATTTCCAGTCGCATTTTATTAAGTGTTCAAGATTTTAGAGAGGGTGTGGGTATGGGGGTAGATTGTTCACCGTCAGTGGAAATTTATTGTGTGTATCCTTACTGTGATTCAGGCTCTGTGATGGGTACTGGTGGACTGTCTAAATGACGTCTTCTCACGGGATGCCATTCTCCACTGCAGGCTGCTGCCCTTCCATGTGCAGATGAGAGAGGGTGACGACCGAAGTTTCTGGTTGATTTCTGGGAGGCAGACTCTGAGACAGAGTCTAGTGTGCTGGTGTTTATTAAGGCGTGTTCTTGGATGGGAGGGACAGGAGAGGGAGAAGTTGGCATGTGACACAGTCTTAACACAGCCTAGACCGACCCCAGGGAGAGCTCCCTAGCTAGAATGGCCCTGCAGAGTTGTCCTGAGTTGGGTTGAGATGACCAGGCTTTTATACACCTGCATCGTTGCAGACGGGCCACTTGGGAAGGGACGTGACCTTGGGTGAGGCGGGGCTCTGCTGCTGAGGCCATCTCTGAACAGTCTGATAGCTAAAAACTGTCTTCTAACAGCACTCTCAGCAGCAGACAAGTTCTTCATTGGAGGGAGATTTGGGCAATTCATTCCTCCTGCTGCTTGAATCCAGTTTTTTAATATTCATTCTGGGACCAGCTCTTCCAGGATTAGTGGACTTCTTCCTGGGGGGATGTTGGAATAGGAAGATTAGCAGAATAAAACAAAAGCTCCACAGTTGGAGCTGGTCTCAGGATCACAGTTGCTACTCATTTCCCTTCCCTGGTACCAGTCCTCGATTCCTCTAACATTCGGCTAGCACCTCTGCTCATCTTGTGGCTTAGCTGGTGCTGGGATCCAGACCCTTATCACTGAGAAGTCTGGTCCTGATCACCCACAAATTTCTCGAATGGGTCACTGGGAGTGATGGGAAAGTGGAGTCACTCCAGCTTCTATCCCTCGGTGCCTGGACCCATGTAGTCTTCTTTTTGGATACACAGCATCTTATAAAAGTTTGTGATTTACCACATGTACTGCATCCTGGAGGATGGTAACCATCCTGTAGAATATTGCTTCCCAAAGTATTGCTTCAGCCATGACTTCAACTGTCCTTTCCAATACTACATCAGATTGGCATCTTCTGATTGCTGTATTGTGTGATATGATCGATGTATTCCACAGTCATAGGTCCACTGTCATGCCTCCTTTATTACAAAGTGTGTGCTGTGGTTTGATACAATGCTGTGTGGGATCCTGTGCCAGTAAATCAGACACTCCATATGCTCTAGGGGTAGGGAAGCATGAAATATTTCTCTATTCTGCTTTGAATGAATTTCTTACCCTTCCAGGGTAGAAGGAGTCCAATGTAGTCAACCTGCCACTACAAATTAATTGGCTGGTTAGTTTCCTTAATGGCTGGTGCCATATTGAATACTGAGTATTGGTCTCTTTTGCTGGTAGTTTGGATTTTTAACAGCAGCAGTAGCTAGATTGGCCTTAGTTGGACTGTTGGGTCCATGTTGTTGACCCAGAGATAGCCTCCATCCCTGCAACCTAGGCTATTTCTTTCCTATGCCCACCACGTCAGCACTGGGGTAGCTGACTTCAGAAGGTCACTAATGTCAACTGGTTATTTATTTATTTTTATACTTGGTTATTTAGTGCTCCCAGGTGGGCATTAACATGCAAATGAAGATCACACTTCATACCCACTTCCATGTGTCCATCTGATGTCAGAGGTAGGGTCCAGAGGGGACTGGCAAGAGGACTAGGTGGGTTGAGGCTCTCATATACCTGTACTCGAAGAGACTGGCTATCATGATGCTTCAGGACTCCAGGTATCAGTGTCTACTCAGACCCTGTGTCCAATGGTCCTAAAAAATGTTTGGGTCTTTCCCCAGTGCACACAGGACCAAGTAAATGGTGTAGGTTCCTCTAAGGAAGAACCAGAACAATCATTTCTGTGTACACTTGGCTGTGGTGTTAGAGGGTGCTGGAGGGTCCCCTCCTTCTGCAGACTTGCCTTCTTCTTCAGTCATTAAGATCTGTGTATAAAAACTTGTTCATGTCTGGAAACTCTGCAAGAGATTCTGACTTTTTATTGGAGACATTCCCCTCGGACTCCTGACCATCTACACCTGATTTATTTCCATGGTACAAACTGAGTAGCATCCTTGTTGACTGACGGTCTATTGGACCCCCAGGACACTGTCTTCTATTAACCATCCCAATACCTCCCTGTGGCTCAGGTCTCCTGACTTCAACCCCAGTGCTCATTATGGTAATTGCTCTCTGCTGGATTTTGACAGTTAAGCGCTGCTTAGTGGCTCCTGCTGCTTCTAGGTGCAATCTTCCACATCGCAATCAGTGAGCCTTACAGCCTGATGGCCTCTCCTCCCCTCAGCCCTGGCCTACCCTCTCACTAGTTTGTTCCTTGTGACCTCAGCAAATGAAATGTCCTCCAGGCCTCCCTGGGGAACATAATCATTTGATTGGGGCAGGGGGAGGGTTTCAGGCTTTACTCTGTTATCCACTTGAGTGTGCCCTCCTCTGAGCCTTTTAAGCCATTTCCCCCTATCTGTCATCCAATTCTGACATTTCCACCTCACTTGGCATGGGTCTTCGCTTTTCCATCTTCTTAGAGCCTTGCTAGTGGCCAGTTTACACCATCTCCTGGGATCTTTGCCAAAGGATTAGATGTTGTTTCCTAGAAGAATTCTCCCAAATTGATAATCTTGCTTTTAGCCAACCTTATGTCCTGGCCCTCTTGACCAAGCACCCTCAGAATACAATTGTACGTGTGATCTTGCTGGTCCGAGAGGGCTAGATCATGCAGCTGCTCTGGTGTAGCAGCTTTCCTGATGAGGCGAGAGGCTTCTGCATCATCTTCAAGCAAGGATATGAGGAGTGTTAGTCCTGGAGAGGGGTGGGCCACCTCTGTAGCTTTCAGAGGGTTCTGGGGACCCTCTCAAGATTATCGGTGGGTTTCAATCTAGATGTTTCATCTAATTTGTCAGAGTCCCATTCTTTCCCAACCTGAGATATGACCTTGGCATTGCAGATCTGGCTTGGATAGGGGTTTAACTCTCTTTGGAGCTCAGCTACTCTGACAATTAAGCCCTGGGTCTGGTCTTCACCTTTCTCTGCCCTCTCTGCAGAGGTGGAGTCTCTTTTTAGTCTATCAAGGAGGCTCTTTGGCTCTCACACATAGCTTTTAATCTGTAATTAATCTCTCAGCTACTCATTATCCACCCCCAAACACACTCCCACCACCACTTCCTCTGAAATATCTAGCACAGCAGTAACCAGCTAATTCCATTATCTTTGTAGCTGCTCTTCCCCTGTATATCTCACACACCAGCTGATGTATTCCCTTCCACTAGTATATCATCCCAATTGACCACCGCTGAAAGTTTAAAAAATTCAGTGGCTATGCTGTACCAGGGCTGTCTGTGCTTCACCCGGCACTGGAGAGAGGGTCCTGGGTACCACAAATTGCTTTTAGTCAGTTGATCACAGAAGGAAAGCTATTGTGTTTGTCACACGTCAATGTGATTACATTGATGTAACTTATAGCTTAAGGTCCACCAAGGAAAAGTCGCTACGCACATCCTTTGCTTCTAGCTCTTTCTGCCACATGCCCAGATCCCGGTCCTTCTCTCTGAAATATGTTGTCTTTAAGGCATTCTTAGAGCCCCCTCAGCCTTCCCAGTGTGGAGCCCCCTGGGCAGGTACTTCGGTTATGACTAATGCATCCGAGAGGGTGATGTACAACAAAGGTGCTGCTTGGTGGGGAGCCTGTTTACTTCTTCCAGTACTGCTGCTGGAAAAACTGCTCTAAACAGTGTTGGGACTTGCCTATTGCAGTTCCACAGAGGGTCAGTTTGAACCACATAGACAAATTGTTCCTTTATTGTCATATATCATATTCAAACTAAAGCACAACTTTAGTAGCCCATTTAACTAAAAAAGAAGTCTAGAGCCATAGGCATTGTGATATGTAGAGTACTGATAACAATGTCATGACTAAGCATGTAAGAAGTTCAAGCACATACTGAGAATTTCTTTCCCTTGATATGCAAACTCTAAGTCAGTAATTACCAAGCAAAATCACTTTTGATCTTTTTCTTTACATGGCTGATTTATTCTCCTATCTTGTCAGATGATGAATTTTACCTTAAAAATATTCCTCTTTTTTTCTTCCTTTTAACATTTTCCACTTCTTTATTCTCCTTGACGTGAAGAAGACAGCAGCTCAATTGAATGGCAACAAGCTGAGATATGTCATTAAATTTTAATCACCTTCCTGCCTGTGAAGTTCATGATTGGAGATCGTTTAATAGAGCCTGCTGCTCTGTTGGCTCTCTGTAAATCCTTCACAAAGGAGCCACATGTGAAAGGTAAAGAGCCCAGTTTCACTATAACCCAAGCTCATCTCGAGCATGCTCATGCTCACAGCAGCAGTATGTGAGAAGCCCCTTTGTGCCACATCCTCACCAATACTTTGTGACATCAAATTTTTAATTTTTGGCAATCTGAGAGGCATGAAATTGTATCTCAGTGCAGTTCAAAAAAGAAATTGTAGTTGTAATAAACTGCAGCTCAGCTACAAATGATATATACATGGCCATAATAATGAAATATGAAAACTGATTTAAGTGAGTGTTGTGAGAGAATAACCTTTGGAGGATGCAGGAGCACGGAAGTGTGTGCTTGTAGGTGTGTACAGGAGCACACTCGTGTGTGTGTGTGGGGTGGTGACCGATGGTGATGATGTCAGGCAGCCACATCCAAGTTTTCCATTGAAAGAAGTCAATGTGTTATCACACCAGCTGAAAATTGAAAAATCAGGTACTAGTAGTATACTTATGTTATCTTAAAACATGGATGTAAATACCAGAAGAGAAAAACAGGACAACTAAAGGACGTGGCATTGTTTACTTCCAGGAGCAGGACTTGAGAAAGGGATGGGATGGGCCAGGAGACTGCCAGTTTCTGTTGCAAACCTTTTCATTCCCTTTGACTGTTTTCCCTCCATTCCATGTGCAATCAGGGCAAAGGGGGGCCCTCCATGGGTGCAGCCCATGATGAGCTCTGGGTCCGTGCCCATGTTCAACGTGCAGCACTGCTTGGTGCAGCCTGGGATGCCTGGAGACTTGTGCACTGGGTCAGCACTGTGCGCCCTCCCTTCCTCCATGTTGCCCTCCCAACCTTTCTTCCTCATTTTCCTGCTTTTTTTCCCCCTATAGTAGATAAGGGAGGAGGAAAAGTAGCTGAAGGGGAGAAAGAGAAGCAAGCAGAAGTCTGCCCTCACTGGGAAGCAGATTGATGGGCTGGGAGTCTGCGAAGCCTCATTTAAGAAGAACAAACACCCAGTGCTTACCTGGTGGAAGAGCCTCGGGCCCTCAGTTTTATGGGGGGCAGAGCACTCTATCCCCCTGCACCCTTCTCTCCCTGCTCTTTTTGTTTGCTATGAATTTATTACATCACAAATATGGGAGGAAGCCCAGGAGATTTTCCCCTCAGAAATATTTATAGAGGCAGGAAAATGCTCTTAGAGCATGAGATTTTCCAAAGCCTTTACAGTTTTGCTGTCATCTTTGACCCTGCTATGAAGATTGACAGACAGTTACCAGCTCAGGGGCTTGCTGAATTAGACTGCTTCTAATGGACAAGTAAGAATTTTAATAATATGAGAGTTCCACTTAACTGTATTCATATTTTATCACTTCAAGTGATGTCTTCTGTGCAATCCCCAAAACCTCTCTCTTTTCAGGGTCTTTGTTCCTAGTTACTCCTTCCTTTACCTGTTTCTATCCATCCATTCATTTATACCATCAGCTATTCATTCAACAAATATTTATTGAGCATCTACCATGTGCCAAGCATGTCATAGGCACTAGGGATGTCCTGGTGAATAAGAAAAGTCTTTTCTCCTGTGTAGCTTCCCTTCCAGAAGAGGAAGACAGACTATGAATGATCAACAACTGAGTGACCTGTGTGAGAGCTGTGAAGAGTGAGGGGCAGGATGTGACCGAGAGTGCTAGGCCACAGGGTTGGTCAAGGAAGGCCTCCCTGAGCAGGTGAGGTCTGTGCTGAGCTCAAATGAGGGGAGGAGCCAGCCCTGCAAGGACCTGTCCGAGGGTCCAGGCTGGAGATGACGAGCAAGCAGGGAGTGGAAGGGCTGAGGGGAGGGGGTGGGCAGGGCCCTGATAATGAAGGGCTGCATTGGTTGTGGAAGCAAATGTGGGTTTTATTCTGAGTGGAATGGGAAGGCATTGGAGTTTTTATTTCAAAGCTTTTAAAAGTGTAGGGGAGATATGATCAAACTTGCTTTAGAGATCACTCTGACTGCTGTGTGACGCACTGGCTATGGGGTCTGGAGTGAAGCAGGGAACTCAGTTAGGAGGCTGTTATATTGTTGAGTGCGATAAGTCAATGGATCTTGAGCCAATGCAGTGATCATGGAGAAATGAGGGGATGTGGGCAGCTGAAGGGTATGTTCTAGATACAGTGTCAACAGGACCTGCTGATGAAAGGGATGGGGGAGGAGAGGAAGAAGGAAGGACTCCGGGACTTCTGGCTTGAACAGCTATGTGGATAGAGAAGCTCTTTGTTGAGATGGAAAGACTAGGGAGGGATAGGTGTTTAGGGGATGATAAAGTCTCAGGAAGACATGAGATCCCCAACAGAGAGAGAAAAGGGATTTGTGTGTTTGTTTAGAAGGGCAATGAAGGAGACAAATGAGGAATTGGGAGAGTGTTAGGGACTTTCAGGGTAGTGATTTCAGTAGAAGGGTGGGTCAGAAGTCAGATTTCAAGGAGGCTCCATAAGGACAGGGGCATGTCAGTGCTGGCTCATGGTTATATTCCCAGGGCCTGGCAAATGGTAGGTGCTGAAATATTTGTGAAATGTATGCATGAATGAGCAGGTGGCATGGCAGTGTTGGACTGAGTACAGAACACTTTCAGTAAGTTTGTCAGTGGGAAGAAAGAGGATGTTAGCTGCAGCAATGGCAGGTTTTTGTATTTATTTTCAATTTGACAGATAAGGGATTCCTGTGGATGGTTATAGTAGCAGGAAAGAAAACCCCTAGGAAAGACTGATGAAAGAAGTTGTTAGTTACCAGAAAGGGTAACTAACAGAAGGAGGTCCTAGAAGTGGTGGTGGTGTGTGGGGGGAGTTTGAGGAAGAGAAGGTGGAGGGAAAGGGAAGAATAGGAAGGAAGAGGAGTGGAGGTGGGGGGAGGAGGGGAAGGGAGCCAGGAGGGTAGAGAACAAACGCGTGGTACAGCCTCCAAGGTGCCAGGGCTGTGTCAGGCACTTAGGTGTATTTTCTCACATAACCATCATAGTAGCCCTTTGGGACAGACATGTGAGGTAGCAGAGGATCCAAGAGGTTAAACCACTAACTGAGATTCCAAAGTGAGTCTGGGGTAGCATGAGTTTGTGTCCAGAGCACGTGCTTTTATCATTAGGCCACACTATGAGCAGGTTGGAGTTCAGAGTCCTGGTGAGGAGTTAGCTCAGGTGAGGAGTCAGGTGCTAGACTTTTGAGGTTATTTTCATGTCTCACTCCAAACACCAGCAACAGACAGTGAGATAACTGGACTGCAGTAGGCAGCACTATTGAAATGGGACAAAGGTTCACAGGCTGTCATGTTTCTAAGCAAGGAGGGTAGCTTCTTTCTTTTGAAAAGAAAACCGTCATAGTTTTATGTATGAATGTCAAAGTATTAAAGTAAATTGTGGATCTTTATTTGTCCTTTTGTATCAGGAGGTAGATTAATAAAAAGTCTGAAGAGGTGATACCATCTAGGACTTAAGATCTCCGACTCTGTAGTCAGCGGGCCCTGGTTTAAATCATGACTCCAGTTCTTCTTAGACAATTTGTTTAATTTCTCTGTGCCTCCGTTTTTTCCATGTGTAAAATGACAATGATGATAATACCTTCTTCAGGAGAGGCCGTGAGGACTGTATGTGACAGTACATATCTAAACTCCTAATGCAGGGTGAACCATTCAACAACGGGACTGTTGCATTGTTATCTTTGTTTTGTTATTATTCTTATTATTTTCCTGAAAGCATATCATAGCTTAGGCTGCCATAACAAAAATACCACAGACTGGGTGGCTAAAACAATAGGAATTTATTTCTCACAGTTCTGGAGGCTGGGAAGTCTAAGATCAAGGTACTGGCCCATTGGGTTCCCCAGTGAGGACTCCCTTCTTGGCTTGCAGACATTTACGTTCTCCTGTGCTGCTACAGGGCAGAGAGAGAGAGGAAAAAAAAGAAAAGGCAAGCCTCATGGTGTCTCTTCTTACAGGGTCACTAATTTCATCACGAGGGCCCCAACCTCATGACCTCATCTAAATCTAATGACTTTCCAAAAGCCCCATCTCCAAATACTATCACATTGGAGGTTAAGGCTTCAGCATATGAATCTGGGAGGACTCAATTCAGTTCATAGCAAGCGTGAATGCATGTGAGAAATAGTGGATCTGAAATTCTGAGATACACAGTTTGGGAATGGAGTTGTGTGAGGTTTTTTTTTTTTATTGTTGTTTTAGTTGTTAATTCACTCATGAGAGTTCTTTCTGAGTAAAACCCTAGGGTGAAATTATATTGAGCTGACTATTCTGAAGCTGACAAAAATCTGGCTAAATAACTTATCAGGTAAATAAAATATGGGTTACAGATGTCAACAAACATGGGTAAAAAGTCTTTCCTACTTATTTCATTTCTTTAGTTGACTGATTTTATTTTCTTTGCAGTGATTGGTTTAAAAGTAGAGTGTCCCATGTTAGAAACCCCGGACTGTGGGTACACAACTCTGAATCAAGAGAAGTTTCATTTACTATTATCTTTTCCCTGAGTTATTGCTTGTGAAATAGTAAATGCCTTGTATTTACACACTCTTTCCCCACCCTACCAGTATGTCGAATGACTGCGCAACATGTTTTCCTTTAACATGAAAGGAAAAAACAAAAAACAAAAAACTCAGGGATTTCTACATGAAGTCGTATCTTTATTTTCCTTATTCTTGATATATGTGTGTGTGTTACAGTTTGATGACAGTCACCACAGCACGCATTGAGACAGTTCTTGGCTCAGTGAATTCATGGATATTTACTTTCTTCTCTGCAGTAGCCTGTGCTGCAGACTCTGTCATATTCCCTGATTTAGCAATAGGTGTTGAGTGCCCGTATGTGTCAGGCATCATTCCAGGTGTTAAGAGAGATGTGGCGGTCAATGACACAAAATCCTGCCCTCATGGAATTTAGCTGGATGATCATGATGTTTTTTACTTAAAATGGGCTCATGGCCTTTTGTGAGTGAAACATTGATTAGATTTTCACTCAGTGAATCTTAACTCTTTAATTACCTTGTATAAAAGCATGTAAGTCAATTTATGAGAGAGGGCTGGATTTGGAGAACAGTTTCAAGGATTTAAGGAGGCATACAAATATTTCGACCAGCATTGTTGGAATGAGTAACTAAATTCTTAAGTGTCGTTTTAACATTTTATTTTCATAGACCTTGTGCTTCTTTCTTTTTCCCCAAAGTAGAAAACACTGTGTAAATTATCCTTATATTGTTTAATCTCCTAGGGTAGAATGTTAAGGTTTTATTCCGTACCTATAGTCCTATGACTATACACAAGTCCTATGACACAAGGTTTTCAGATCGTTGTTAATAGCATCACACCAGAATGAGAGAAACTTGGTGAGCTAGGTCAGTGCTAGGAAAAAAATCTGTGACTAAATCATGTCTTGTTAATAAATAATAACATTTTCCTCAGTGTAAAATTGTTGTTCACACACGATTTCTCCTTCCCCCATTTGAAACACCTTTTCTTGCGGATGGAATTCGTGTGAGTAGTTCTAGAATCCATTCTGCTGCTGCCTGTCAGAGTGAAAAGATGGAATGAACGAGGTGAAGTTAAATGACGAGTCTCCACAGAAAGTACAGCCACTAGGTGAAAAGATGTCTGTGGGTTCTTGTTTGCTTAACAGATTAATCCCTTCATTTGTAAGTTTCTTGATAAGAGTTTAAGCCTCATTAATAAGTAAAGGTTCTTAACTCTGAGCACAAAGTCATAACAGTGGACATGATTTCAGATTTTTTGAAGTTTTCCCCCCGACTTCTCTATGTGTCACTACTGGTTTCTTTCCACTAGAACTTTTGTTTTTTTATGTTTAAAGATGTCTCAGGACATCCATTGCTATGAAAAATTTTTATTTTCTTGAGGGGTAGAAATAATCTAGCTTTTCGTTGTAGACCTTATGATGGCTGCACCAAGACCATTGTCACTTACCTTGGTGAAACAGAATGGTGGTGGTGGTGGCACTAAGGGAGCAACAGCTTTGCCATGGCATTTGGTTACTGGCACAAACCAAACCAATCAACAAGACTACTGTAACGTCATGTGCTGTTTGTATATCTGAACTCTGTCATTAGATGAACGCACATTTAGGGTTGTTATGTCTTCTGGATGAATTAACCCCTTTATCATTATGGAAAAGCCGTCTTCTTCTTTTCCTTTTTTGAATTGTATATATTTATCATACATGCCATGCTGTTTTGAAATATGTATACATTGTGGAATGGCTAATTCAAGATAATTAACATATGCATCACCTCACATATTTGTCATTTATTTGTGGTGAGAACATAAAATCTATTCTCTTAGCAATTTTCAAGAATACAAAACATGGTTTTTAAGTATAAACACCATGCTGTACGATAGACCTCTTGAACTTATTCCTCCTGTTTAATCAAAATTTTGTATCCTTTAACCAACATTTCCCAAACTCCCACCCTCTGGTGCCAGCCACTGGTGACCACCAGTCTATTCTACTTCTATGAGTTAGACTTTTTTTAGGTCCTACATATAAGTGAGATCATGTGGTATTTGTTTTTCTGTGCCTTGCTTATTATACTTAACATAATGTAGGCCAAGTTCATCCATGTTGTCAGCAGTGATAAGATTTCCTTTTTTTGTAGGGCTGAATAGTATTCCATTGTGTATATATGCCACATTTTCTTTATCTTTCATGTGTTGATGGACACTTAGCTATTGTGAAACGCTTCCACACTATTGGTGGGAATGTAAATTCGTACAGCCATTATAAAAAACAGTATGGAATTTCCTAAAAAATGAAAAATGAAACTACCATATAATCCAGCAATCTCACTACTGGGTATATACCCAAAGGAAATAAAGTCAGTATGCTGAAGAGATATCTGCACCCTCATGTTCATTGCAGTACCATGGCTTTATTATAGCATTCATCATGCCTAATTGTAATTCTTTGTTTCATTGTCAAAGTTTCCCTTGGGGTAAGTTGTCTGAGTACACGTGACATAGTGATTTATGATGTCCCTAGTACTATTACAATGCTCCTTCCATGTTACTGATCAGTGATTGCTAAATGAATTAATATGTCCACTCTGGACTTCAGAAAGGGACCATCATTTAAAAAAATATATATATATGCAAATAGATTCATGGCACCAGCACCAGCTGGTAAATGCATTGCAAACAAATCTTACAGATTGAAGATTTGGCTCACAGGGTGAGCGCATTTTATTTGGCTCACAAAGAGAACTCATTCTGCAGTAAGAGTAATATGGTCAGCAAAGGAGAAAATAACATTTGTTGCTTGTGTACATGTTAAGTAGTATCTTAAATGAGTGAACATACAAGTACAATCTAATAATAGACAACATTTTTATTGTCCACTTACTATGGATCAGGAACTGTACACATTATTATACATATAATATTTTAAATTATCACAAAAATATTTTGGATAAATATTCTTATTATCTCTATTTTACAGACAGGAAAAGTGAAGTATAGAAAGTAATTGGCCTGCAGTCATACAGCTTCTAAGCCACAGAGCTGAAATTTCCACACACATAATCTGGTCACACTTTCACAAATGTCCATGCTCTTAACTGTATAATGTACTGTTTTTCCCAAGATATCATTTAACTGTTACAAATGCCCTGTGAATTATATTTTTATTTAATGATAATAAAAAAGCAAACACATGATGCTTTTCACTTGTTGGGAGTATATTAAACACTTAACAGAATTTGAGTCATTTAATCTCCAAACAACGCTGTGAAGTTGGCACCGTTACTACTTTACAGTTAAGGAAACTGAAGCACATGGAGTTGAAAAATTTCCTCAAGGTCACACAGCAAGGAGGTGACAAAGGAAGAGTTTGAACCCTAGCTATGTAGGTCCAAAGGCCATGTGACCTTAAGCACTACTTTATGCCTCTCACAGCGGAGGCTAAATAACTTGGCCAAAGTCACACCTCTGGGAAGGGACAGTGTTGGGATTTGGATTTGAGTCTCCCCGACCGCAGATCTCATACTGCCTCCTCTGCACCACCCTATCTGCTTACACCCTACCTGTACTTTGTTTTCCTTCACGTAGTTGGTGATGTAGACAGATCTGCCAGACTCTATGCTAAAGAAACAAGGGCTGGGAAAATGCTTTTTTGCAGATTTTGTTTGCCTGGAAAAATCTTCAGTTTGCCCCCATATTTGAAAGGTGTTTTCACAGGGTATAGAATTGTGACTTGACAGATTTTTTTTCCCCCAACTCTGTTGTCTTCTACTTGCCTACTTTCTGATAAGAAATCTGTTCTCATTCTTATATTTGTGTCTCTGTAGGAAACGTTAGTTTTTTTCTCTGGTTACCTTCAAGATTTTCCCTTTATCTACGGTTTCAGCAATTTGACTATGATGTGCTTCAGTGTATTTTTCATAGTATTTATACTGCTTGGGCTCTCTGAACTTCTTGGATATGTGGTTTGTTGTCTTTCATTAATTTTGAAACTTATCTCTTCAAATACTCCTTTTGTCCTGTTTTCTATCTTTTATCCTTCTGGTACTCCAAGTACATGTATGTAAGATCATTTGATAGTGTCCTGTAGCTCTTAGATGATGTTTTTTTTTCTTCACTTTTTAAATTTCTTTTTGAGTCTGGATAATTTCTATCTTAAAGTTCACTGATTCTTTTCTGTACTGTGTTCAGTCTGCTGATAAGGCTGTGGAAGGAATTTTCTGTTACATACATACATATGTCTGTGTGTGTTGTATGTATGTGTGTATATACGCACACACACATATATACTAGATGCCATACTAGAACTTCTATTTGATTCTTTTTTTAGATTTTATATCTCTGTGCTGAAATTTCCCTTTGTGAATGCATGTTGTCTACATTTTTCACCAAATGTTTTTAACACAATTGTTATAGCAGTCCTGGTCTGTTTGATAGTTTTAATATCTGAGTCCAGTCTGTTTGATTGTTCTAATATCTGAGTCATTTCCGAGTCTGGTTCTGTTGACTGCTTTATTACTTGAATGTATCTTTTTTTTATTCTTTTTTTAAAAAAATCTTATTTACTTATTTATTATTTAATCGTACATTTTTTATGGGATGCAGTTTGTTGTTTCAATACATGCATATATTATATAATGATTTCTTCTTTTGTATAAGTTTTTGTTGAATACTGGATGTTTTATGTAAAAGAGCACTGATGATGGAGGTAAATCCTATTTACACCTGAAATGAGCACACTGCTTCTTTTATTAGGCCCTTAGTGGTTATCAGTAGTTGAGCTTAATTTGTTGTTGCTGCTGCTGTAGTTACCTTCATCCCATCCATCTTCAGATTCCTCCAGGGATGGGATGCTGTTGCTTTGTGCTGAGCATGAGGCCTGGATTACAGCAGGGCTCTTTTCAGTGCTCCAGTTCAACTCTCGGCTATGAGTAGGTCCCACATGCCTGAGCTGCATGGATTTTTTCCCCATGGTCTTGTTCCTCCCCAAGCAGTAGATTGCTATTACTTGTTATTTGGTGGAGGCTCATGGGGAGGTCTGGTGGGGATTTTTGGTTCTATTTAGCCTTAGTCTTAGGAAGGCCTTGGTCACCCACCTACTTTTGGGGGTGAGCTTTCTTAGTGCTTCAGACTTCTGGTCTCCCTACACCACTCCTTCCCGCTCCCAACAGCCATAATCTGCCCTAAATGAATGAAGGAGTCTTTGAAGGGAGCTCTTGAGTGAGAGCAACCATCCTGCCACTCTCCCAGAAGTAGCAGACATCTGCTTTGTATCCATTTAGGACCCTGGGTTCAAGCAGCTTTTCCATTTGTCCCTCAGCTGCAGACGCTTTTGCTGTTAGCCCTCCCTCATCTGCAGTACACCTTTGTCTGAGAGCAGGGGCAGGAGGGTTTCCTACCCCACTCCCAGTGTCTTCCAGATATTGCTTCATATAAGATGGGGTATAGTGCCTGTGTTCCACTGAGGGGAGCTATTCTAGGTACCATCTCTGCCCCATCTTATCAGCATCTGACAGAAACCC
Organism: Cynocephalus volans; assembly: GCF_027409185.1. NCBI lineage: Eukaryota > Metazoa > Chordata > Mammalia > Dermoptera > Cynocephalidae > Cynocephalus > Cynocephalus volans. The sequence goes on from NC_084471.1 coordinate 83,875,383, forward strand.
CTGGAAAAAAGCTAACGAATGAACACAGACTCTCCTTATGTCTGAGGCTCCAAGAGATTCCAAATTGACAGCCTAGCCCATACCCAACATTTAAGAATTTGTTAAAATTTCACCTGCTTTTTTTTTTTCTTACGTTTATGGTGGTGGTTTCTTTCCATACTATGTCAAAGGTGAAAGAGTGTCTGTTCTATTTCTCCTCAGAAGAGCTTTTCACTCTTTGGATTTTAGTACAACTTGGTTGCTTTAAAATAATGTATTATTTTTAAGAAAGAAAACAGGATGCCTTTATAATATATCATATCATTTGAATTCAGTAACTCAGATACCTCTATGGCCTTTGCCAGTTTTTATCCAATTGAATAAAAAAAGTTTTAATATTGTCTAGAAAATATTTTTTATTGTTGTTAATATGATGAACTGTCCCTAGATTTTAACACTTAGTACCTGAGTTAGAGATATTCTTAGTGCATGTTAAGGCATTGGAGAGGTAGTTGGGTGATTACTGATGCCCAAGCAAATGTCCTTAAGTAGGAAAGGAATTATCTAACTAGGAACATGTCCAGATGACCCCATTTTATCATAAGAGAAGAAGAAATGATGGGAGCCCTTTGGAAATTTATAAAAGAAACTGTATTAGACTGGTACTGCTAATTTTCCTAATTATGTGCCACTTTCATTTGGGGATTGTCATTAGGGTAGAGGATTTTGTCCTAAAGAGTCTTGCCTCTATTGCTCTTTGCATTGGTTAATTTACCCAAGCTGGGCTCTCAAATTCATTTACAGTAAAATGTGGAGAATGTATTATTATATGTTTGTAGCAGAGAATGTTGTTATTCCTTCAAATCAAGTCTCTAGAATATGTTTTGAAACAAGAATTATGTTGATGTGCTCACTTGAAAGCTTATTGGAAACTGCATTGGTACTTGAACTGAACTCAACACTAAAATGGTTCATTTTAATAAAAATGCTTCTTGGCGTCATTCAGATATTAGCACTAAAAGCTTCTTCCAAATAAATCACATGCTAAGGAGAAAAAAAATTTAAATTTATGGGTAGCATTTGATAGAAATTCTAGCTACTGCCATCCTTGGTTCATTTTGCTTAACGTTGGCTGGATGCTGGTGCTTGGCAGTATTTTGTCACCATGTGAATTTCAGTCAATGGAAGATGAATTCTCTTTTTTCTCAGTTGAGATTAATCAAAGTTAGGCATCTACTTTCTAATATATATCCAGGAGCATGTACTGAAAGAGATACTATTGGAATGTAGGCATTTCTGGTTGACATGAAATTCAGTCACTGTCAGAAAAGCTTGCAGGTAGAATATCCCAAGCTTCAAACTTTTCCACCAGCTAAACATCACTATGTGGAATTCTCAGTCTTTGGTTAAGACCTGTGATCTCAAAATCACAAAACATCTTTCCAAAACACAGGTTTTGCAAAACACAAGTTAGAGCTTTGTATTTTATAGTCTTCTCTGCTTCTCTGTGTGTCTGTTTCTTTCTTCTTCCCTCCTTCCTTGTTTTTAACGTAGCCTGCTGAATGTTTGTGATTGTAATAAAAGCAGTCAGTTTAGATTGTAAAAACTCAGGAGGTACATTGATAGTTCTTTCATGAGAACATAATTCTAGACCAGGCAGCAAATCCTTGTAGTCCCAAACTACTTGGTTAAAAATTCCACTGTTCTTTTTTCCTGAAAATCATACATCCTATGCTTTGAACACTGACTGATATTATGTTTTGTAGAATGCTTATGTTAGAATGCCAGAAATATGCATGCTTGAAACATTAAAAGAAATAACACAAAGAGTTTAGAAGGCCAATTTTTTTCAGCAGAAAGAAAATGAAATTGCAGATACAAAAACAAGTTAAAAATATAAAAATTATTTCATAATTCAGTAACAAGCATCATGATTATTAGCCCCATAACCATTATGGTGACCACCATAGCTACCCTGGATTGGGTACTTCCTAAGGGGCAGAAGCTATGTTAATCATATTACGTACATTTAAAAATTTTACTTCTTACAAAAGCTTGTTTTATTAGTCCATTTGCCATGGAACTGGGGAATTTATAAAGAAACAAAATTTATTTCTTACAGTTTTGGAGGCTAGGAAGTCCAAGGTCGAGGGGTGTGTCTAGTGAAAGCCTTCTTCCTTGTGGGGACTCTCTCCAGAGTCCTAAGATGGTGCAGGGCATCACATGGCGAGGGGGCTGAGTGGGTTCCTGTTCTCTTTTTATAAAGCCACTAGTCCACACCCATGAAAACCCATTAATCCATTCACCCATTAATAGCTTAATCAATTCTTGAGGGCAGGGCACTCATGATCCAGTCACCTCCTATAGACCCCGCCCTTCAACACTGCCACATGGGGATCAAGCTTCCACATGAGCTTTGGACGGGACAAACACTCTGAGGATAGCACATCTGAAATAAGTGGTGTACAGAGTGGTTAAGAGCATAGACTCATTCATGCCAGAGTGCCTGGGTTCTTATTTTGCACCATCATTTACCAGGTATATGATGTTGGATGAATTTACTCAACTCTCTATGCCTCAAGTTTTTTATGTGCACAATGACAAAAAAGACTAGTACTTATACCTTAGGGTTGTTGTGATAAATAAATGAAATAATATATGAAAAGGATTAAAACAACCTGGTACATAGAGGCAGCTAGTAAGTGGTAGTGCTAGGATTTCCCCACATTTATTTTATGCCAAATCAATGTTGATGAATTATTGCTGAGGACCATTTTCTTGTTATGATGTTTCCTCTTTCTCTACTGGGTTAAGTATGAAAAATGGTATAGTTTTGGTTTGACATGTTTATAAGTTATTTGCTCTTTTTTTATGAGCTTATATCATTTACAAGGGAACAAAAACAAAGTAGAGGGTTCTGGTCAAGATGGCAGAATAAACAGTTCCCAGCGTCACTCTCTCCCACAAATCAACCAAATTTACAACTATAAAAATGTAACATCAGCCAAGCTGGGGCAGCTGGAGCTCAGGGGAAGAGGAGCAGAGACCTATGGAGTTCAAGAAGGGGGAGAAACTACGATGAGAGAAAGAAAAAGCTTCTTGAGCATTTGAGGCCCGTGGCTGCTTTAAGGCTCGAGCTGCTGAGCACATGGAACAGGAGCCGGCAGAAGCTGCAGCTGTGCCCTTCAGATGGAGTTACTTGGAGGTGGCAGGAGAGAAGAGGGCCTTGGCAGCCCCTAGGACAGCAAGACCATTAATAGGGTTCCCATGGACCTACGCAGGAGCGAGGAGCCAGAACAATTAAAAAAAGGAAGCTATTCAGAGGCTGGTGAGTCATTGCAAGGGACCGGCGCAGGGCCCATCCCATGGGAAATGTTTGGAGCATGGGCGGTGGGCGAGATGGGAACACCGGGAGAACACTGGGACATAGCAAGGACAGCCAACCTGACCCCCAATCAGCACAGGACCACTCAGAGGAGAGTGCTCTGGAATGCAGAATTGCATGGAGTGCAGTTTGGTGAAAAAACTCAGGCCCAGATCAGAGATTCTACAGAACACAGTTCCACTGGGTCTCTGGAGAGCCAGAAGTATCTATAAGATCAACCATTAAACCCTGAGCTGCACAAAAAGCCTTCCCTAGGGAAACAGCAGCAAAGTAGCAATTTAAACAACCACATGGCTCAAGTACTGGTTCCCACAGGAAGTTCCCCTGTGTTAGAAGCAAAGGACAAAAAATTAGTTCCGGGCCAGGCACACCACCAGCACCTTGGGGCCTGCCTGGGAACCAAAGGCTTGGATCTGGGGACCAGACCCCACTCCCACATCCAAGCACACCACCAGTGCCTCGGGGCCTGCCTGGGGACCTGAGGCATGGAGAAGGGGACTGGACCTCTCTCTCACAACCAGGCACACCAAGCCAGTGCCTCAGGTCCTGCCCAGTGACCTGAGGTATGGAACCGGCGACTGGACCCTCTGCCCACACCGGGCACAAAACGCCAGCACCTCGGGGCCCACCTGGGTACTTGAGGTATGGAGAAGGGGATCAGACCCTCCTCCTACAACCAGGAACATAGTGCCAGCACCTTGGGGCACGCCCAGAGGCCCAGGGCATGGAGAAGGGGACCAGACCATCCTCCCTCAACCAGGCACACCACACCAGCACCTCGGAGCCTGCCCAGGGACCTGGGGCATGGAGAAGGGACTGGACCCCTCTCCCACAATCAGGCACACCAAGCCAGCTCCTTGGATCTTGCCCGGTGACCTGAGGCATGGAGAAGGGGACTGGATACCTCTCCCACAACCAGGCACATGGCACCAGCACCTTGGGGCCTGCCCAGGGACCAGAAGCATGGAGAAGGGGACCAAACACACCCCAGAACCAGGCATACCACCAGTGCCAAGGAGCATACCAAAAACAGCACCTCCACGTGGGTGGCCCACCACAGCCACCACAATAACCATGGCTGCTGCAAAAGTGGCTAGACACCATAACCACCATGCAGATTGTCTGCCAACCACTGGAGTGCATTGACACAAGGAGAGTCACCAGCAGAGACAAAGAAAAGAAGAGGATGTCTCTTTCCACAAAACCCATTCCAGAGTGACAGAAGAAGCATCTGCTCTACGATAATATTGGGGGCCTGATCACACCTCTCAGCATTGGACAGATCATCTAGGCAACAAATTAACAGAGTAACCATTATTCTTTCAGAAGGAGAGAAAAAATCTAGGGTAATTAGAGGGGGGAGGGGGAGGGAAAGGGGGAAGGGGAGAGGTTGGACAAGGGGCATAAAGAATAATTATGATTTGTAACAATATATATGCTAGAAATATTGATTTAATCAACATATCTCAATGTTCAACCCCCAAAATATGTATAATTGATTTTCATTCAATAGATAAAATAAATTTTTAAAAAATAAAGGAAAAATAAATAAATAAATAAATACAAAACAAAGTATAAAGAAATCGATAATAAAAAGAAAAAGTATTCTGGGGCAATACTGCAAAGATCATCAGTGTGCATGGTGTGCATAGGATGCCTGTGTTAACAGTAAATCCTTTCACAAGGGTGTATTTATTTAACGGGTGAGAATTGATTGAAAAGATCTGCTTGTGTTTATTCTTTATTTTTCTGTAACTAGCAGATTGGGAAAAAAAATACCCTTTTTGACAGTTTTAGAGTCTCTATTGAATAAAGCAATGATGTTAAATAAACAAATCATTGAGTTGAAATGCAATAAATAAACAAAGGCATAGTTTACCAATTTTTAGGTAGATAAACACTATTTTCATTTAGGAAGTTTTTTTGGTAGGCAAACTTTACAAATATTAATACAGTTTGCATTATGCAAGTCACAGTCATCTTTATTTTATATAAGCTAGAAAATGGACATTGATTTTGAAATCATTCTAAGCAAAAGTCTCCATGGGAAGACTCACATTCAAGGTTTGCTCTTAAAGATTTAACCTCTGCAATTACTGGTGCAGTATTTAAAGACAACATAAATCTGGATTTCTAGGGAATGGAGGTAATTAATTTATCATAATTTGAAAAAGAAAGAAAATAAACCCAAACAACCATCCAGGGTTGGGTAGGTGAAAGGCTACATGCTTGTGTTGAGGTTAAGGGCTGAGCATTCCTCTGTACCTAATGAAGAATCAATGGATTTTTGTTATTGATTGATAGAGCTTTATGTAACTGATAGTTAAGTCTTCATCATAGATTTCTCTTTTATACTTTGCATTTAGCATTAGGTAATTTTTATTTGTGAGTGATTGTAGAAGGAATTACAGTCTGTGGCACAAATATGGAGAACATATATATTTATATATTTATATATACACACACATATATTAAACCCACAAATTAATTTTCTTACATTTCTGGAAGTTAGAAGTTCGAAATGAGTCTCAGTGGGCTGAAAGTCCTATTGGCAGGTCTGGTTTCTTCTGCAGGCTCTGGGGAAGAATTTATTCTCTTGCCTTTTTCACAGCTTCTAGTGGCCATCTGTGTTCCTTGGCTTGTGGCTCCTTTCTTCACCTTCAGAGGGCGTCACTCTAGTCTCTAATTTGTTATCACCTTACCTTCTCCTCTGACTGACTCCTCTCACATCCCTTTCTTAAGGACCCTTGGGATTACATGTAGGGCCCACCCAGGTAATCCAGGGTAATTTCCCCATCTCAAAATCCTTAACTTAATCACTTCTGTAAAGTCTCTTTTGCCATCTGAGGTTACATTCACAGATTCTGGGGATTAGGACATGGACATTTTGGGGGCACCATTATTCAGCTGAGCACAACGAGTATTTTGGTTGTTTTCAGTTTCTCACTATTGAAAACAGTCGTTTGGTGCATATCCTTGCATGCCTGCTTGTGCTCACGTGGGAGTATTTCTCTAGAGTGAATCCCAAGAAGTAGAATTGCTGGACCATAGGTGACCATTTTAAATTTCAGTAGAGAGATACTGCCAAATTGCCCCCAACGCCAGTGACTTGTAGCAATTTACACTTCTAGTATGTGTTTGATACTTTTCCTCACACCCTCACAGAGGCCATTGTAGAACTCATGAGTTTGCTTGAATTTTTTACTTGCATAAGCCAATGGCTCTCCAAAAGATGAGTCCAATAGATAAACTGGGTATGTGGAAATGCACGCCGACCCCTGGTCAGCCAAAAGAAGCCAGAGTTTTCTGTAAGTGCCTCCCAGCTGTTCCTGCCTCACTTCAGAGCAACTCTCTTGTGGTTTGATCTCCTTCACCTCGTGAAGAGACTCATTTTAGTCAGCAATCCAGTTAATACAGACCGTGTCAGACAAGAGAGAACAATGACTTCTTCTGTTCTGGTTTGGGGATGCTGCCAGAGGCAGCCGAACCAGGAGTTTCTTTGTTTCTTGACACTGATTCCTTTCTAGTCATGCAGTTATGGTATAAAACACCTACTGGTTTATTTAATGTCTAGAAAAGGTAGAACATCTGATTCTGAGTTTGGGGCATACGCTAGTTGTATCATCCTGAGCAAGTAACATTCTTTTCAGTTCACTCTCCTCACTTAGGTTTAGCCATTTATTGTTAAGGATGTTACAAAGGATACAGATGAAGAGACGCACAAGGCAAGGTGAGGGGTAGGGGTGTGGAGCTTCCGTGCTCTCCTTGGGCATGCCACCCTCCAGGAACCTCCATGTGGTGAACATATATATTGTTGGTTAAATCCCACTGTTGGGAATATACCCAGAGGAATGGAAATCATCAAGTCGAAGGTATACCTGTTCCCCAATGTTCATCGCAGCACTCTTTACAATAGCCAAGAGTTGGAACCAGCCCAAATGTCTATCATCAGATGAGTGGATACGGAAAATGTGGTACATCTACACAATGGAATACTACTCAGCTATAAAAACGAATGAAATACTGCCATTTGCAACAACATGGATGGACCTTGAGAGAATTATATTAAGTGAAACAAGTCAGGCACAGAAAGAGAAATACCACATGTTCTCACTTATTGGTGGGAGCTAAAAAATAATAAATAAATTCACACACACACACACACACACACACACACACACACAAAACCGGGGGGGGGAAGAAGATATAACAACCACAATTACTCGAAGTTGATACGACAAGCAAACAGAAAGGACATTGTTGGGGGGGAGGGGGCAGGGAGAAGGGAGGGAGGTTTTGGTGATGGGGAGCAATAATCAGCCACAATGTATATAGACAAAATAAAATTTAAAAAATAAATAAATAAAATAAAATAAAAAATAAACATACACCCATAAAAAAAAAATGGTTGTTGATAACTGTAATTTTTGTCTTTATGCAAAATTTTATCCTCAATGCAGTTTGTTTCTCTGCTATGATTTTTCATTAAATTATATAATTTACAAATCTAAATGATGGATGAACTCCTTAGAAAAGCTGAGAATTAAGAGCCCCTTTGGTCCTTTTCAAGCAGAAGGTTTGGATGTTATCATGGTTGAAGACCAGGAGAACAAGATGTCTGAAGTACCATTGACCCTCATTGCTAATTTTGAAAAAAACTGCAACGCATAGAACCACTTACTGGTTTCACTCTTCTGAAAGCTAATTTCACAGCATAGATATTTTTCTGGTGGTGTCTGTGTCAAAGATACAAGAAAGCATATCAGGTAGGAGAGGAAAAATGGCTTGTCTGGCAGGAAACCTGGGCTCTATTATGATTCTGACTTGCTGTGTGATCTTGGGCCAGTTATTTCACTTCTGTGGGTCTCCATTTTCTCATCTTTAAAATGCTGGCAATTGGAGGAGGTTGATGTTTCTAAATATCTTTTAAGTTCCTTCTATATCCAATTCTGTACAATGCTGTACTGCCAATTTTTTTTTTTTTAAATTGCTATTCTTTCAATGGCGGGTGAAAAGTTCAAAGTTCTGCCTGGTGTTAAGGGCTGAGAGAGAATCTCCCTTCTGACCTACATTAAAAGACAGCCATCAATTCATTTAGTTAACAGTCATATTCATCACTTACTGCATATTAGCAGCTTAGGAATCACTTGCTTGTTAGAAACTGAAATGCTTTCAAAACTGTTTAAGCAAAAATGGGGACTTTATTGGAATAATACATGAGAATCTCACAGAACCCAGGGGTGGGTGTGTGATCCAGGTTTCTGGATGCAGGAAATGGTAAAATCAAACTAATTTATTTTTCACCTCTTCAAGGATTGTGGCTTTCTTTCTTTCTTTTTTTTTTTTTTTTTTTTTTTTTTTTGCTTTTTGCCCATGTCTTCTTCCTTTTGCCTCTTTTCAAAGACTGTTTTCTCTAATTTGGAAAGTGTAGAGTTGCCTCCATCCCAGCTTTGCATGGCCTCTCAGATGGAATCTTTAAAAGAGACAAAATAGAATTTTTGTGCCCTGATTCCAGATTCTCATAGAGACTGACTGGCCCAGCATGGGTTAGATATTTGATCCTACTGGGATAGTCATATAAATAAAAAGCACAGTGATAGAAGTATGCTCAAGGTGCTATGGGACTGCAGCCCAGAGCATCTTACCAGACTTGGGAAGTTTAGCTAGAGCTGGGTTTGAACAGACAGTAAACTGAAGAATTCTGAGAAAGTCTCCAGACAGACAGTGTAGCACTAACTGGTGGGGGGTGTGCACCTACAGAATGTGCGAGCGTGGTAATGAACTGGTCCTGACAGGAGCAGTGGGCAGGATGAGCCTGGGGAGGTTGCAGGAGCCCTGTCATGTACGAAGTTGAGGGCAATGCCAAGGATACCCTTGTCCCTGGCAACAAGTGCAGTGACATGATCATCTTTGATTTAGATTCCTATGTAGCAAAAAGTGATCATACAGCCAGAAGGCACCTATTATTTAAACGTGAAAAGTAAAAATACTCAAGCCACTTGATCTTAATGGTAACCTTTTGGCAAATGACAGAGCAAAACTTCTAAGATTTTTACCATAATTGAATCCGGCATATTTGTGAAAGCTCAATATTGATGATCTCTTAAATAAAATTTTCTTTCTATCTATTCATAATGTGAAAGAATTTTAATATTTTAAAAGTGATGTCAGGGTGTGATTGCTTTCCTATCCCACAGGATGGAGAAACTGTGTCATTACCCATACCTATGAATTGACTTAAGCCTCTAAAAATTGAATTTTATTCTAAACAACATCAAAATTAATGGAAAGTTTTTTATTTATTCAAGTTGCTAAGTTTCTAATTTGATTTATAGCTTTGAATTAATATCACAATTCTAAATGCCTACAGTTGGATATAGTTGGATAAAATGAGAGCTGTCTGCTGGCCAGTAAAATTTGGGACCTTGGTTGGAAGAGAAATATGTCCCCACAAAATTGGCACTTGGAAACAAAATGAATGCATTGGCAGTATTGTCTTGTTTTCTTGTTATTATAAATGCATTAAACATTCATAGACTCATTTTCTATGTTTGTTATGCCCACTTTTGATAATTTTATTACAATAGTGAAATAGCAGCTAGTTTATGTTGATAAACGTACAACTGAATTCCCTTGAAGAATGGGGGAATAGAATCGAGAATGTTTCATTAGTGGGTCTGCCAGTGAAAGTTAAAATAAAGACCATTTATTAAGCACACTTCCATCGGATTATTCTTGTGTACCTGGCCGATATGTAAAACTCAACTAATTATGTTGTTTGGCTTGGGATGTAACTCATGCTTGTTGCATCCAGGCAGCCAGTAAACTTCGTACTAGAGCAGATTGCTTATTTACTTGGCGAAGACTATAAACAGATGCAAGATAAATATATAATTTTTGGCTTGATCATTAGGAAGTTCTGCAGCTTAATGTTGACTATGTTTTCTTAAGCGACATAGCAAGTGAAGTTCAACATCAGACTGCAGCCATTAACTGTCAAGAATTCACTTTGATCAAGATTATATGATAAAGCCTGTAGCATCAAAGCTCTTTTAGTTGTCCCATAAGGAAAATTGCATAAGATTTGAAGGGCTGTCCTGGTATACATTTTTATTTTTCCCTGAAAAGTGGTTCTGGAATTTCCTCTCATTTATCTTTAATCATGATGGAGTCGCATAGCCTAGTGGTTATACTCGTAGCTAACCTCAGGAGTCAGAAGTTCTGGGTTCGAGTCTCAGTTTTATCAATGAGTAGCAGCACAAACTTAGGTTATTTCTTCACTCCAAAGATGAAAATAATGGATTACAGCCTCCTGAGGTAGTTGTAAGGTTAAATTACTATGAATAAATTACTATGTAGAAGTAGTTTAGCTAAAGGCTCAGCACAACTTAAAGCATTCAATAAACATTCGTTGATGATATTATTATTATTATTCTATAATAATCCTCATTGAGTTGACTAGTTTTTCTAGAACTGGGTATGGGGGAATAGAGTGCAGTATCAGATAAGCTTCCTGCCTCATGCTTCTATAATGTTATTTTTCAATTTCTTGAGTTTTTGGATTAATTTTTCATTACCTGTCTGTCACTGGGAAGAAAAGGAGGAATACTATGGAGTGTCTACTTTAAGCCAGGGAGTTAATACATTAACCTGTCATCATGTTCCTGCACAGCAGCAGTTTTTGCCACACTTATTCATGTAGAAGGCAAAGCTCAGGGCAGTTGTACAATTAGAACAGCGTTACATAGCTAGAAAATGGAAGATCCAGGTTTTGAACCCAGATCCTGACTCCATTCTGTAGGCTTCCCTGCCCCAAGTTCAAGAGATTTAGCCCCCTCACAATTTTCTTAGACAGCTGGAAATTCAGTAGACCCAGAGAGAATTGTCCTAATCTATTTTTCTCCTTACCATGTAGGTCCTGAGTGACTTTAGCCTATGTTTTGCATGTGTTGGGCAGTAATAATTTGCTCTGCTCTTGTCCATGTCATTGTTATGCTGGAGATTAGTGAAATTTCACTGTCTAGGGCTGTGGGCTCAGCACTTTTCAAAAGCACTTTATTCACCTTGAAGGAAAATGTGAAATGTGTCACACTCCATCTCTAAGCTACCCCCTAATACATTTTTGAGGGACTATAAAGTGACAGCCAGTTATCCAATAGAATAAAATCCTGGGTCCTGATTATTATAACTGATGGGGTTTTTGTTGGATTGTTCTGTTCCTCAATGAAATAAATTTATGTGTAATATTTCTGGGGGATAGATTTTCTTTTTTTTTTTCAAAGTCAACTACTTTTCAAAGTCAATGAAGGTCTGTGCAAGCATTCACTGTGGGCATGCAAAAGTTATGTTTCACTGTAACTGGTCATGGCTGTGCACCATTGTGTGATAAGATTTTTTTTTTTAAGTGAGGCAGTTAATTTAAGTAAAAGTTAAATGTAGTCTATATGCCTCCTAATTGAAATGAAATGTCCTGTGATCCTAACTTTTATGTTTATACATTTCTTTTTAATTCCTTACCTAGACATACATTTCTTATTCAAGCATACTCCTTAATAATTCTGTCATGGGTTGTTTTTTTCCTGAAAAGTTAAAAAATTGGGAAAAAATATAGAAAAATAAAACAACACCCATATTTCTACCGCTTCAAAAGAATAACTTTGAGCATTTTGGCTTTGTTTTCCAGTCCCTCCAGGAAATGAAACATTGCAGATACATCTAGTGTCTCCCTTAAGTACATTTTAAAAATTTTTGTTCCTTTCCACTCTGCTTTGGGCAAGAACTATGGTGAAGCTGGTGTGTAGACTTCCACTTATAGTCTATTTTCTGAGACTGTCCATCTTTTCTAAATTATCTAAGAAACTGCTTCAGCCTCAGGTTTATCAGGTCAGACAATCAATTTCCTCATAGTGAATATATTGGAAGTGGAAGAAAATACTATAGGACTCCGCAGGTTTTACCCTTTTTTGGTTTCCTAATTCTTTAAGGTATTACATGACCTCGTTTCTCTGGATCTCAAGTTACCCAGAGAGGTCGGTGCTAGAGTAGTCCTGAATTCTTAACGATTGACTTTCAAGCAAACTAGTATCTAACCACTGCCTCCTTCCCTTCCAGTTCGTGTCTCTCCAGCATTTCTTCCATTCCTGCAAGGCCTCCAAGCTTCGGGTCCTCCTACCTTTCACTCTCAGTTACCCTCGTGTCTTTACCGTCTTTCTTGCCCATGTTAGAGTCCTCGGTCCGTCTTTAAAATCCCTCTTTGCCTTGCTGTTAACTCTCCTCTTCCTCTGTCCCTTCCTGGTACGCATCTGGTGAAACCACGACTCAGTTTAACTCCACTTTTCTGCCTATTCTGCCCGAGTCCAAACAACTAAATATTCATGGAACAAAAACACATAACATTGAAGGTTTATGAATACAAATTTCAAATGGGGACTCAATGCTACTGCCAGTCCTACTGAGCTTTGTAGTGTGGCTGCTGTCTCATGCTCCAAAATGATTGTTTCACATCTCCTCCCTCTTCAAACCTACAATTTTCTTTTACTACTTCGGTTTTCCTGCAGAGGCTGGTTACCCCTCCACATCAGCCTGGCTGCCATGGAATGCTGGAATTCCAAAGGGCCCTGAAGAAACACATCTTTTCCTCTCTATCTATACCCTTTCCCTTGGCATTCTCATCTAGTCTTATGGTTTTACATATCATACACAAGGGCCTTCGAAGAGTTTATGGAGAGATTCATATTATCTTGTGGTTGAATTTTTCCACGAACTTTTTTGAAGCACCCTTGTATAAGCTGCTGAAGTTCGAGTTTATCTCCACCCCAACCACTACATCCATACAAATGCTCACTTAGCATCTCCAGTGAGATGTTTAATAGGTGTTTCAAACTTCCTCCTCAAATATGTCCCAGACTTCTCCATCTCAATAAAAGACACCATCATTTGTCCAGTCACTCAAATCAGAAATCTGAGACTAATCTTGAATTTCCCCATTTCCTGGCCAAATTCTCAACAATACTTCAAACCATATCCAAACTTCATCCACGTTGCTCCACCTCTGTTGCCTCTATCCTGAAACAAGCGATCATTGTCGCTCATTTAGTCTAAATCAAAAGCTGCTACTTGGCCTTTCTATTTCTGTAATCCCTTCAGTCAGAGGGATCTTTAAGAGAAATCAATAGCACATCTCAAGCATGCTTAAACACCTCCATTGGCCCCCCTTCCACCTGGAACGGAACCCTTCTTCCTCACCCCGTCTGCACACCTCTCTCATTCCATTTCCCACCACTCCTTCCCTTGCTCACACATTCCACCCACACTTGCCTTCCTTCTGGGCTTGGGACAGGCTGATCTCATCCCCCTGTAGGGCCCTTTGTGCTCACATTCCCTCTGCCTGAGCTACGCTTCCCCTGGACCTCCTTTTCTTCTACTGCCTCAGTTTCCCTCTAAGTGGTCATCTTAGAGGCTGGTTACCCCTCCACGTCAGCCTGACTGCCTTGGAATGTTGGCATCCCAGAGGGCCCTGAAGTGAGGGTTTTTTTTCCTTCTCTGCCTATACCCTCTTCCTTCGTGGGTCTCAGCTCTTCAGAGAGGCCATCCTGACCCTCCAATCTAAAGCAGCCCCAGGTCACTTTCTATCCTGTCACCCTGTTTTGTCTTCCTCAGAACACTTAACACCACCTGCTGTTCCCTGCTTCTTGATTTCTTTGTGGCTTATACCCCTCAGTAGAGAGTGAGATCCATAAATGCAGCGGCTCCAATCCTCTTGTCCACTACTGTCTTCCCAACTCCAGGAGTAGTGCCTGGCTCACATTAAATGCTCAATAAATGTTTGCTGAATGAAAAAATGAATAGTTGTTAACTGGTCATTCACTAAAATGCTCTTTTTGGTGTCACAGTTAGATTGAATTGTCCTGGAATATTTAGATTATCAGAATGGAAAAACAATTCTGTAGGAACTATTTAGTTTGAGAACAATTCTCTGGTGTGTTCTAGTCCAAAGAAAATAATAAACCAGAAGACATCTTCCATGACTCTGTAAGGCAAATATATTTACACTAAACATCTGTCCTTCCTTTTATATGTTCTCTTGTGAGAATTCTCCTTATTGCTTTTGGCATTTGTAGGCAAATTTGTCTATATTTTAAGAACATTGCAATTTCGGTTATAGATAATTATGTCTTTGGGGTGCATCTTATGTTAACAAAAATGCATGTAACTTTATGCTGTTTGCTACAGCTCTTTCGTTTGCTGAGTTATTCCTGACAGCTCTGGTTTTCAATTTTTTATTGTCAAATTTTTTGTTAAACCTGGATCCATATTGTGGAGAAACAATTTAAATGTTTATTTTCTCAGCAAACCACCACAGCCTGTTTTTTGAAAATTATCTTCAGAATAATCATTCCTCTTTGTTGCAAGTCCTGTGCTTTCACTTTAGAATGAGCCTGAGATTGGGACCCCTTATGAGACCCCTCCCTTAACTTTCCTTAGCTCAAAATTTCCTTCCCTTCTAAAGGGTGACATGTTTCCCTTTACTTTATTATTTGAGCCCATGTGCATTGCTTTATTTTCCAACTGTACTGATTAGTTATTGTTTTATGATATTATTTCCCTTTTAGGTCGTTTGTTCTTTTCCACTCCTATCTTACTGCCTGGAGCAATACATGCCTCACAGCTGACTTTCAGTCGGCTGACTTTCACTCTCCTGATCCTGCTGTCCTGGGGGACCCCCCCGAGCCAGTAGTGACTCTGAGTGATGCACCTGAGATGCACCCAAGTTACAGGTGGGTCAACTTTCCTTCATTCCCATCACATGTTATGACAGAATGTTTTATGAAACTTAGACATTTCTGTCAGTTTAATTATACAAATATCTATTCCTATTTATTCTATGTCTACTAATCAGATACAATACAGAATTCTAGTTAAAAAAAAAAAAATCCCCCGGCATATTTTAGGCATATTGAGAATAATAATGCTAATTGTTTCAGTTTCTACCAGAGAAACAGAAACGGTAGGAGATTATTTATTTATATGTATATAATATATGTATATATCTCAATCCTCATTATTCCCAGATTATGCCTACTTGCTAATCCCCAAACCAATACTCATGGTACTTTCACAGTCATTCCTAGACACGCACAGAGCAGAAAATATTTGAGTCACGTGGCACACATGTTCCCAGCTGAGGTTGAACAAAACAACCCTCCACCTTCTTGTTTCAGCTCTCATAGTATAACCAAGTGTCCTTTTTTGGTCTACTTAGTGGCATGTTTTTTGCATTTTTGTGCCCCCCCTTTTTTGGTGGATTCACAGTTTAATGGAGCCCCTAAACTTTGTGCTGAAGTGCTGTCTAGTGTTCCTAAGTGCAAGAAGGGCGTTACATGCCTTATGGAGAAAATACATGTACAAGATAAGCTTCATTCAGGCATGAGTTACATTGCTGCTGGCTGTGAGTTCAGTCCTATAGTAATCCAGAAAAAGAAAGAAGAAATCCACTGCTCTGTACATGAGGCTGCTCTGACAAAGTGTTAAAATAACAACTACAGATTTGATGAAGCTATGGAAAAGATAGAAAAATGGCTAAATTTGTGGATTCATTAAATAATGACTGACCAAAAAAAAAAAAAAAGCATAGTGGACAGCACTGTTGTGAGGCTGAAAGCAAAGAAATTTAAGGTAAGATCATGTTACCCAGAACTGGAAAAATGCTAAGCCCTTTTTGGCTAGTGGTAGGTGGTTCACACATTCAAAAGTTGATATAGTTGGAAAATGTTAAACGTACAGGCAAGGCAGTTTCTGCAGATCAGGAACTACAAGGGAGTTTTTAAAATACCTGCCAGGTGTTATACAGAAGAGTTATGTGGAGGAGCAGATTTTCAATGCCTTGTTTTACAAGGACATTGGTGAATGAACCTATATAACACAAATGGCCTCCAAAGCTCCTGGCTTTAAATCTTTCAAATATTTCACAATTAATTATTCGTAATAAATATGTATTAAATAAGGTGTCAGAAACACGCATAAAGCAAGGTTATGTATTGATTGGTTGATGAAAATGTTGTGACCAGAGGCTTGCAGGAACCTAACCCTTTATTTCCCCTAGGAGCAATGGTTCTGTATTCGCTAATTCAGTGTTCATGGCAACTTTATTAAATATACTACAGTGAATAATGACAATCACTTCTTTCCAACAAAGTGAATAAGTTTACACAATTGTGGAATCGGACTAGCCAATTCCAAAACCTGAAGGGCAGGCCAGCCGGCTGGAAACTCTTGAGCAGGGCTGGCAATATGGTCTAGAGGCATAATTTCTTCTTCCTAAGGGAAACCTCAATTTTGCTCTTAAGACTTTTCAACTGGTTGGATGAGGCTCACTCAGATTATCCAGGATAATCTCCTTTACTAAAGTCAATGAATTATAGAAATTAATTACATTTACAAAAACACCTTCACAGAAACACTAGATCAATGTTTGATTAAATAAGAAGGTACTATAACCTAGCCCAGCTGACACACAAAACTAACCATCACACTAGCTAACATTTGCTGAATCACCACTATGTTCAGGCACTGTTCTTAACATCTTCATACTTATTTAACCCTCACAAAAATCTTAGGCAGTTGGTACTCAAATTATCTGCATTTTACAGACAAGAAAACCGAGGCACAGTAAGCAGAAGTAACTAGCTCAGGACAAAGAAGCTAGTGGTAAAATTGGAAATCAAATTTCTACAGCCTGACTCTCTAGTCTCTACTCTTAACCAATTCACTCACTCACCTTATGAAAAGAGAAAGTAGCTATAGCAAGAAATCTCATAACTGCAAAGGTAAACAGAATTTTTACCTTAAAAATAGTACTGTCTTGGCCAACATTGAGGGTTATGTGTCATTGGTGAGGGTCCAGGCTTCTGTGCAGAAGTTGCTCTCTCCTTCCATTATGGGCTTTACCTCTGCCCACCTAACCAGGCTCAGCCTGGGTCTGGGTTTCAGGAAACCCCAATTATGATGTGACTGGTTATCTAACAATTACACATTTTTTACTACCCTGGAATAGGCTAATGCTTATGACAGAAGCCAAATATTGTCAAGAAAATAGTTCACCCAAATAGATCCACCAAATATGTTCTGACAATGTTTACAAAGAATTGAGATAACCCCAGAGGTCTCAGGTGATCCCCTTAATCACTGTATGGTTTAAAGTGGTTTTGACAAAAGCACTAAATGACTTGAGGCAGAAGAACCTGTGATTGCTAGAAATATCTATTGTAACTATTTTAGTTGTAAAAAGCAAAACAAGTCAAAATAGAAATGCAAATTACTGACTACTGAAACTGAAGCAAAATAAAATTAAATAAAATTGAGCTTCATGAAAAAATTGACAATGGCAGTTCAACATGAATACCATGGGGAATGTGGCATATTCCAAGACTAAGTCTTCAGCTATTTTCATAATGGGATTCAAATAGTTTTTTTGTTGGCTTTATTTTGTTTGTTTGGTTTGTAGAACTCTCAAAATAATTTGTAATCTTCCAGTTTATGGATGCAGGTCACCATCTGCTTACTGACGCAGTCCCCCAAAAGGACTTAGAAACTGTGAGGAAAATTTAAGAAGTATATACAATCAACTCTCCCTATTTGTGGGTTCTGCACCTGTGGATTTAGCCAACCATGGAAAAAAATAGTAGGGAAAAAAACTACATCTGTACTAAACATGTACAGAAGAAACAATACAGTATAACAACTATTTACATAGCATTTACATTGCATTAGGTATTATAGGTAATATACAGATGATCGAAAGGATACAGGAGTGTTGTGAGAAATTAGAAACGGATAAGAGCAGGAAGAGGAAACCTGGCTGTTTGTGAGTAGGATAGCTGGTAGGGCCGCTTCCCTGAGGACACAGGCATGCACGGCCACAGGAAATAAAGACAGAGATGGAGCTCTGCCCCTATGTAGGGCACCATTTGGTTGGACCAATGAGCTCCCACCAGCTGAGGTGTCAATCAAAAGAGGCTGCCAGGGCTCAACCAGTGACCAAATGGCACAAATCCAGCTGGGAGGACTTAAACTCCCGAGGAACACAACTGTTGGTGCTCTTGAACTACAGTCTAGTTTGAGCCTGCTCCATCCTCTCTGGAGTGTACTCTCTCTCTTTACTAAATATGTCCTTTGCTTTTCACCTCTGGCGTGTCTTGTCCAATTCTTTGTGTGAGACACCAAGAACCTGGACTTAGCTGGTGGAACCTACAATTTCCTCAGTTTCCTTTAAAAGGAGGATGTGCCTAGGTTATATGCAAATAGTACACCATTTCATACAAGGGGCTTGAGCATCCATGGATTTTGGCAATCACAAGAGGTCCTGGAACTATCCCCCATGGATACTGAGGGATGTCTGTGCTAATGTCCTAGGGTGAGGTTAGGGGTTTATGCATATGAAAAATATGCTGTGTCTCCTAGAACCACATGAAAAATCAGATCAGGCCACTCTTCTTTAGGTCAGCAAAGGCATGTGGCCTTATGAGAGAGAGTCCAACTCAGCTGGTGTTTGAGAGCAAGCATATCATCCCTATGGGAAGCACACTCCCTCTCTCCCAAAATACAGGTGGCACGTGGAAGAGTAAAAAGACAGAACGTCATCCGGATCAGCAGAATGAATCATAATTCAAACAGATAGGTGTTGGTTGCTTGGTGAGGCAACAGATGTTTCAACATATACTTTAAGGCATATCGTATACTTAAGAGAGTAAAAGAGAGTAACTGATTGTTGTACTATAAAAAAGGTACAAACGCTTGAGCCCTATTCAGAGAAGTAAGTTATATTTATTTTTTTCCAGTGAAGTGTTGAATATAGGTCTTCGAAGAGATGTAAGTGAGCAGTTTCAGGTACATTAATGTTCTGTGAAAGTTGCCATAAAAAAGCTAGGCTTTGTGTTGTCAAAGCAAAGAGATGGGAAGCTCCCCAAGAAAAGGACACGGCAAGCACAGCAAAACTGAAATGACTGATGAAAAGTGGGAGGCATTGAATACAGAAAGGTTACTGTTGGCACAGAAACTGAGGGAATGGCTGATGGAGAGCGAGGTTTGAGAAAACTGCTCACAGCAGTTCGGGCTCACACTGAGGCATAAAGGCAACCTGATTGCAAATGTTGTCAGGTCACAGCAAGGAGAGAGAGGAGGCAGATGTGCTCAGAAGATGGTAATTTTGACCAAAATGTGTTCCTCTGGAAGGAAAAGAGATACACGTGGGGTGAACAGCTGGGACCTCAGTCTGGCTCTCATGGCCTCTCTATACCCCTAGCAATGGCTGCAGCTCCTGACCTGAAGGATAAAACACAGGCTCAGAAGTAAACGACTCCCTGGAGAACACAAAGGATTTCCCCTTGATCATGGCTTTTGAGTCGACCAAAGGCATCCTCTTGTGCATGTCAGTGAGGTCAGAGACACCCTGGGGGAAGCTGACACTGGCCCACGCAGTCCCCCCCTCAGGGTTCTGACAGGTGGAGAAGGAGGGGACAGGGCAGAGTTTTGGAGTCAGATGGCCTGGTTCAGAGGTGGCTCTAGCTCTGCCACCCACACCATCTGTGACCTGGCAAGTGACTTAACCTTGCTAAATCTCAGTTTCCTTGTGTGTGCAGGGGGACTACTAACAGCATCTCTCTCACAGGGTTGCTAAGATGATTAATGTCAGTAACGTCCAGTGCCTGGCACAAAGAGGGCTCTGACATGGCTTGTCAGCACATTTGTAATATGGCCACATGTGCCCTGCCCTCTTTTGGTGATCTACTTTTGCTTATCTCATGTAAACCTCACAGCAACATACACAAGCTGCTTTTATTATTTATATATTTTTACATGTAAGAAAATTGATTTCAGAGAAAGTAACTGATCAAGAGTAACACATGTTGTCAGTGTTTGAATCCAGGCCTTTCGTGACCCCCCAGGTCCATGTTAACTGTACTGTGAAGCTCAGCATATGTAAGAGTGGACACTGGAGCATTACTGTGACCTACAGCTGAGTGCAGAGGTGAGGGGCTTGGTTCTGGAGGTCTTCATGTATAACGGAATGGTGCGGCTAGGTAAGAAACCAGTTAAAACCTGTGTTGTTGGTCTGACTAAATTGCATCGATAATAAGAACTCATACCTTTTTGATGGCTTGATATGTACTATACACTGTGAAAGGAGTTTTTCCATTTAATACTAACAGGAATTCTCTGAGGTAGTTGCTATAATCATCTCCATTTTTCAGATGAAGAAACTGAGGCTGGTAGGTGGCAGAACCAGAATTGGAAAGGACACATGTCTGGCCTCAGAGCCCATGACCTTGACACCTTGTTCTCTCTTTGTCAGGCAGCTGTAGATTAATTGGCCTGGTGTCCACATTTCTAGTTTCATCTTCCCCTGCCCTTTTGCTGTAGTTTGCTCCAACCAAATCCCTCTCCTTACTGCCATGCAATGTACTGGTGCTTTCTGATTGCCATGGTTTTCCAGTATCTTCTATCTCTGTATCTTCTCTCCCATAAAGTATCCATTTGATACTTTTTCTTGAACCCTCTATGCAGTTCGTTGCAACGCATCTGGAATCCTATGGCACTTTTTATTGACTTACTCAGCAACTATCATTTGTCAGTTTGTATTCTTGGATTACCAAGCCATTGAGGGCCACGCCTTTTTTTCCTCAACCCCCCAGTCAATTGAATAATTGACTAGTTTCAGGAAAAAATATCCTTTTTTTTTTTTTTTTTTTTGTGACCGGGAAGGGGATCGCAACCCTTGGCTTGGTGTCGCCCACACTGTGCTCAGCCAGTGAGCGCACCTGCCATCCCTATATAGGATCCAAACCTGCGGCTGCGGCGCTCCCAGCACCGCACTCTCCCGAGTGAGCCACGGGTTCGGCCCAAAATATACTTATTAAGAGAGATAATTATAAAACATGAAAGAAAACAAATTTATTGTAAATTGTAGCACAAGTAATAACTTATGGGTATTAGAATAGAAAGCCTTTATCTTGATTATTTCAATAAAAAAAGTGAATGCATGCAAAAAAATTATAGCCATGGCAAAACTATAACAAAAAAGCAAAAAATGGATGAACTACACCAGGATAATGTTGGAGCTGACACATTAGTTTGGAAGACTTAGGTCAACTGTGTCCCCAAATCTTTGAATGTGTAACAAAATGCAGCAACTAAAGTGACAGGAAAAATCTATACTATATACAGCTATTAAGTAGCATTTCATTTCTCCTATGTGCTGTTTAAATAACCTTCATGCCAAATAAAGTTTTTATAAATCATAGTATTTGATTACCTGGCTTTATCCAGATAAATGAGAAAAAGATAATTTAGAAGTAAAATTGGTATTAGATTTAGACAGTTCCATTGTGTCTTCTTTCAGTAATTGGTTGCACAGGAGCAAGCAGTGTCTGTAGTTGTGTTGTTTTAAATAGTTATCTAGTTAACAAATTTTTTTCTTTTAAGAACTTAATATTTATTCCTTGATATTTTGCTATCATGTTGTTTTATGTGAATGTGTGTGTGTGTGTGGGGGGTTAATATATATCTGCCTTACTAGACATTTAGGCTTCTATGCACCGCATTTTTGTACTTGCTGAATTAAATCTTTTAGAAGGAACTATATAGTTCATTGATAAAATATTGAAAAAGTCAGATTTTCATTATTAGTTTCAATTTACTTCTCATTCCTTTCCCCAAACATTCCTTAGGAATATGTAGAATTCGTTCCTATTTCATGTACTAACAGAGATAATATTTGTAAGAAAATCTGAGATCTCTAGAGATACCATGACACTTTCCTCTTTTTTGATTATCTTCCCATCTTGCCTTCAGATGTTTTCAGAGGAGAATGTACTATTTTGTGTCATTGTTGTATTACCTTGCATAAAAGAGGGAATTAAAAAATATTCTCAAAGAAGCTTTTTTCCTTTTTCGAATCAATTTAGTGGAATGTCTCAACGTGCTTCCTACCTTTTTTAGAGCCCGAATAATTCTGTACAAAGTTGACTACTAACATGTGAGAGCAGACGAATCATTATTACCCTGTTTACCAGCGCTTTTAAATGTGTGCAATTTATTTTAATATGGAGCAGCTGGAGAACAATCAGGTGTGAACTCTCTTGGCACTGAGAAATAATTAAATCATCTTCATGCTAATGCCACTGTCCTCTGCTGCGCGTGCCAGTGCTGTCATCATCTAGTGATCTTTCTCAGAGACAGTTCTAAATGTAGAATCCCTGCTTGTTGCAGCAAATCTGACTATTTTAAGGGATAAGTGAAGGAAAGGACAGGACAGCATCTCCTCAACCTTAGGTATGGTCATTATTTTGTTGACACTGTAGTCAGATGTGAAAAGATGGTTTTGCAAGCCACTTAAGCCCAGAATTTTAAGTGGTGTAGGTTACCAATAGTACATCTAGCCTCATCTTTCTGCCTCTTAAGTAAAGAAATGTGCTGTTTTCTACAAAATGAATTTTAAAAAGCCACCTTGGAACTATGCATGTGGGATAATTCTTGGGGAAATTGTTGGTTGTGCTGAATGTGGTCACTAGATCTGACAGGCAGCCCCTAAAACCTCCTTTGTGTGTTCATTTTAAAAATTCCACTTACTCAGGTAAAATATTTTTGGTGTCTTTGAATGTACTAGATAAAAATAAAGTAAATGAATTTAGATTGAAATAATTATAGCTTTTGATTCAATTTAGATCATCCTTCCTGCTGCCCCCCTCAACCTGCATCCCAGCCACTGATTCCGGAGTGGCTCATTCCCCATGCTAGTCCTTTGGGGAATATCTGCCATATGTAACCAACAGTCTCTTTCCTACCCTCCTGGAACGTACTCTTTTAATATCAAAAAAAAAGGAAAAGATTTAGTATGAAGAATAAATATACTCATCCATTTAAATTAGTGCCAGGCACTGGTTAGGTCCAGAATACATATATCCACGAGGTCAGGTCTTTTTCTCGGCAACTAGAATCATGTCTAGCACAGAAGAAGACACGTCACCAGATGGAAACACAGTGAATGGGACACATCTGTAACAGGAAAAGGCAGGCAGGCTCAGATCAGAATAACTGGAGGAGGGCTTGTTCACAAAGGCAGGAATATGCCATACAGGGGGTGGTGTAGTACCCCAGACTGGCTAGAGAAGAGTTGCTGGTATCACCCCTAGGCCTGAAGGGAAGGGGGAAGAGGTTACCTGAACCAAGAAGGAGAGAATCTTGTAGAAATGTTCCCTTGAGGGATGCGAGGAGTGACAAACCCTTCTTAAGGCAACATTGCAGAGAGGATGCCATGGGACTAAATAAACCCAAACCTTTTTCTCCTCCGTTTCTCCCATCTCTGGCCAGGGCTCTCCACGAAATCAATCTAGAAGCCAGAGGACATGGGAGCCTGTTGTCATAGACCTGATAGGGCAGGCTTCTGGACAGAAAGCAGTGTGGAGAGAAGATATGAAGGGGAACCAGAAGACACCCAGCAAATACAGATAGAGTGTCCTGCTCGTGAGAGATCCCTGTCTAGGAGGAGACAGAGTAGTAAACAGGACAGCTGGCTTGACATGTGCTCCGGGAGTGGTACACACAGCATGCAATTGGAGCACGAAGGACAGATACCTACTGCAGAGGGAGAGGGGTTGGAGGGCTTGATGGGAGGCATTTCTGAACTTTGAAAGATGAAGAGTTTCCTGGTAAGAAACCTAGCCCCTGAAAGCTAGGGACTGGCCTGGCACCCACAGCACATAAGCAATTCACACAACATCAATATCAATTTCTTGCACATAAACAATTTCACAGCATTGACATCAGACAGTGTTGATGGATTTGTGCTTGGATGAACCAAGTCAAAAACAGTAGCACTCTCTAAGTACATCTGAACACAGACAAAAGCATGAAAATCATCCAAACCACAAAAACGGCCAAATATTCCTCTATCCTGGATAATATGAGCCACTGCTATTTTTACAAATCACGGATTAAGCCTGTTCCACTTTTTCTACCTTGTTGATAACATCTGAGATGTTCAATCATAGAATTACTAGCACTTCCTGACATTATCCAGTCCTAAGCAAAGTCCATCCTTCCCACCCATATTCACCTAATACTAGCCCAAATCCTATAATAACTCCTTTCTGATGTTCGAATTTAGATGCCCCACCGATCCCCAAGGTGTGTGTTCTCCTTCTCTGAAATGAGTAGCAATAAACTGAACTTAGGCAGACACCAGTGTGTGTCTGGTGGGTTTTGAATATAGGGTATTGGCACTGCATATAATTAAGAAAGACAATTTAGACTGACAGTGTAGCACATAAAAATGCATAGAATGAACAGATTATACTACACTGGTAAAAATACAAGTAGTTAGAAGTGGTTGGAGCTACCTAAACCCATTAGAGGCTATAAATATGCCCCCATGCGTATGTAATTAAAAGCGAATGTTGCTTTTTCCTAGCTTGTGTAATTAGGTGAAGAAAAGAAATAACATGTATAAAAATTGAAAAAGATTTTACATTTTGAGATAACTCAAAACTTACCTGCATGCAAAAATTAACAGCTTTTTCTAGACTTTATGATTGTAAAATTATAATAGATTCATAGAGCTGTGCTTTTCTAATTTTTTGTGGGGTGGGGTGGAAGTGTGGCTTTCATTGTGGATGTCCTAAATACACTTAATTGACCTGCTGGGCAATCCAGAACTCTAAGGGTTTTGTGGCAAAAGGTAGGACTGGAGTAGGAAGCAGGGACAAGACGGTGAGTGGCCTTTTATATGGAGCCAGGCCCAATGTAAAATGTTCCTTGAAGACGCAGAGATGTCACTAAATCAAGCCCTAAAAGCCTTGCATAATTTAATCTATATTTTAAAGCAGAGGGATATATATATGCTGAAGTTTATAGTTAATAATCATAGATAAAAATAATATTAAAACAGTAATTGCTAAAACATATCAACTTTACTCTTGTTCCAGGCAACATGCTAAGTACTTTCCATTCATTCATTTTGTTTATCCTTACAAGTTCGCCATGAGGTAAGTATTATGATGATTTTGCAAAAGGAATCGAGAGACAGAGAGTTTAAGGAATTTGCCTAGCTCATACAGTTAGTAAGGGAAGATGTTGAGATTTAGAGCCAGGAAGTATGTTTCTAGAGTTCATACTTTGCTGGATTGGAAGAGTTGAAACTGTGGTGTGGAGCAGTATGTTTTAAACCTTCACGTGCATGGGGATCTTCTAGGGACCTTGTTTCAAGATAGTTTCTAGTTTAATAGATCCTGAGATGTGTCTGAGAGTCTGTGTTTCCACCAAATGCTGCTGATCTGCTTTGTGTGACAAGGGATAATGAGCTTGGAGTTAGAAAAGTGGGCTCTACATCCCAGGGATAAGACTCTGGGTAGTTCAGTGCAATTAATCTCTTTGCTGTTCTTTTCCCCATTGTGTGAAATGAGCAGGTGGGTGATTTTTAAGGTCCATTCAAGGTTGTAAAACCCTGCAGTCCCCTGACTTCAGACAGGTGGGAGGCTCCTTTCAGCTGTCATTGTTGGAGTTCTCCTGGTCACGATTGTGCAGGAGGCTGCTGAGCGGGAGGCTGGTGTGCACAGCCTCCTCCTCCCCATGCACTGAATCCAGAAGACAGCTCCTGAGCTTCTGGACTGACAGGGTCTGCTGTGATCAGCTGTTTCCTTCCAAGTCTGAGACATCTCCCAGCATCTGGCTCTGCTCCCTTCTGCCTCATGGATTCTCATTCCCTGTCACAGCTGATTAGGGCACTGGATCTAAAAATGGAGACTGATATTTAAGGTACCACATCGTGTCATTTATTTTGTGCTGAAAATTGTTACTGTGAAGAAACCTCTAGTATCTTAAAACAGCTCCTTCCTTTCAAAGGGTTTCCACTACTAGACCAACAAAAAATACTTAACTCTCAGTGTGGCCAGCCAGTGCTCTGCTTAAAATTCCTCATTTTCAAACTGCTCTGCTTTTTTAATATCTGTGAGGCCCTATGCATAGGAAGTGATAAACCCTTTAGAAAGTGATAACTTAAGCTTCCAAGAAAGTTTCATTGTTACGGTTCCCTAAATCTCCAAGCTTTGTACATCTGATTTAAGACTTCATTTCGCTATAACCCACAGCTCTGTATTCACTATGCAAATCACAGATTTGTGTTTCAGGTGATCAGTGTCAGTGCACAATAGTAGGCCTTTCTTTTCCTTCTGTGTGCTTTGATCATGCAGTGCAGTAACACACACTGAATAATCATGCAAAGAATTTCTTCAGATGCAGAGCTGCTGTGACATTATGTGATATGGTTTCCTTGCTGAATGTTGACATTTTGTGAAATTTAATTGCATTTGACAGTGCTCCCAACCTAACCAGGCCAGAGCACCAGTGTTCTGTTCGTGCTGTGCTCAGCAGTCCCTTCTGGAAGGTTGTAGAGAAGAATTTTGCTGTCCTGTTACCATGTTTATGTAATTCATTAGCTCTTAGCTATACCCAGGGATGATTATGAGCCATGAAGACATTTGAACGGGATAATCTTTTAAATGTGTATTTAATTTCCAAGTAGAAACAAATCTTTCCATCTTTAGAATGATCTCTGTATTGGGTTATTGAATAACTTGGCTTCTTAATTTTTCCTAGTCTGTGTTTAGGGATGTTTTTATTATGTGCTATTGATACTCAATGATTATTCCAATTGTGGTTTAGGATTAGTATGCCTGATACTTAACCAAGAATGGAATGGGATTTTTAGGATTATTAAGAGATTTAAGGTGCAGAGCATCAGAAGTTGTTATAAAGCTGGTGATGGGTGCTATAAGGGACAACGGTTCCCAAAATCCTTGGAGAAAAACACAGTTGGTCTGTATCTCTGTCCATATGTCTGTCTGGGTTAAGTGTTCCATTCCCTCTTGGGTCGAAGATCTGGAATAGTTGGAAATATTATATATCTGGGTTGGGCTGGCTGATTAACTTAGTTGGTTAGAGTGTGGTGTTGACAACACCAAAGTCCAGAATTTAATCCCTATACCAGCTAGCTGCCAAAAAAAAAAAAAAAAAAAGAAATCTGGAAGGCTCTTCTTCTCTAGGATTTTCTTAGGAATGAGAAGATGGTGGAGTCTTTGTTAGTAACAGAGTAAATGCTATATTTAAATATCCCCTGTGTCTCTGAAAGCAGTTTTTATATTACTTGCTTTTGAATTACAGTGAAAATATCAAAAACATCTCTTCAACAGGCAGAGGTTAGGGCAGAAATCTGGGGCAATTTCACAAGACAGGCTGCTTCTCCCCTCACAGCCCTCACCTGCTGTATTTCCACCTGCCCCTTGCCAAGCAGCCCCAAATGCAGGCAGCAGCTGTCCCAGGCTTGCAGGGCTGGGTAGGAGACCGCGCTGTGTGTTAGATTTTTAGATGGTTCATTTTAAATATAAAAAGGCATCTATATAATTTTTATCTCACATTTTTTCATGTATCTTTATGTATTCTAACTTTTTAAACATTTAGATATTTTTATTAAGTATTGAATATACGACAAAAATTGTAATAAATTATTTGATAAATTTTACACGATTTAGAATTAATTTAATGAATACCTCTATATTATGTGTCCCTCTCCCAACCCATTCTTTTCCAACTTCCTTGACAGTACCATTATCCTGAATTTTATGTTTCTTTTGCCTTTTTTTATCTTTGTGATTTTTATCATATATATTAGTATCCCTAAAAATTATGCTTTTAAGTTTTGAATGTTTTTGAAATTTATATAAATCAAATCATCATTTTGTAGGTATTATTTTTGGAATTGCTTTTTTCCACTCACTTTTAAGTTCCTGAGATTCATCTACATTTTTTATTTTCGCTATAATAGATTCCTTTCAATGGCTGTATAATATTCCATTATAGAATTTTACCATTGTGTATCCGCAATGCTATTGATAGACAGTTGGTTTTTCACTATTTTTCTACCACAAATGGTCTTGTTTTGAGCAGTTTTTATATGTTTATTGATGTAAATGTACAAGACTTTCTCTAGTTAATACTCCCAGGATTCACATTTCTGGATCATAGGGCAAGGACACCATTAACATTATTAAATGAGCCAAAATTGTTTCCAAGTTCATTATAGAATGTTCAATCCCATTAGCTGAGTATATGCAATCCAGTTGATCCACGTCTTTGCCAATACTCAATACTATCAGACTTTAAAA
The DNA here is from genome assembly GCF_027409185.1 of Cynocephalus volans. Lineage (NCBI taxonomy): Eukaryota > Metazoa > Chordata > Mammalia > Dermoptera > Cynocephalidae > Cynocephalus > Cynocephalus volans. The sequence continues at coordinate 83,903,961 of NC_084471.1, forward strand.
TTCTTTTAATTTTTTCCTTTGGAAAGATTTTTTCTGTTCTTTTTAAAAAATATTTTATTTTATTTTGTCAATATACAATGTGGTTGATTATTGTGGCCAATTAAGAAACCTCCCTCCCTCCTCCCTCTCCCCTCCCTTCTAACAATGTTCTTTCTGTTTGCTTGTCGTATCAATTTCAAGGAATTGTAATTGTTATGTCTTCTCCCCCCTCCCCGTTTTTTCTGTTTATTTATTTATTTTTATCTCCCACCAATAAGTGAGAACATGTGGTATTTCTCTTTCTGTGCCTGACTCGTTTCACTTAATATAATTCTCTCAAGGTCCATCCATGTTGTTGCAAATGGCAGTATTTCATTCATTTTTTTATAGCTGAGTAGTATTCCATTGTGTAGATATATCACATTTTCCGTATCTACTCATCTGATGATGGGCATTTGGGTTGGTTCCAACTCTTAGCTATTGTAAAGAGAGCAGCGATGAACATTGGGGAACAGGTATACCTTCGACTTGATGATTTCCATTCCTCTGGGTATATTCCCAACATTGGGATAGCTGGGTCATATGGTAGATCTATCTGCAATTGTTTGAGGAACCTCCATATCATTTTCCATAGAGGCTGCACCATTTTGCAGTCCCACCAACAATGTATGAGAGTTCCTTTTTCTCCGCAACCTCGCCAGCATTTATTGTTCATAGTCTTTTGGATTTTAGCCATCGTAACTGGGGTGAGATGGTATCTCAGTGTGGTTTTGATTTGCATTTCCCGAATGCTGAGTGATGTTGAACATTTTTTCATGTGTCTGTTGGCCATTCGTATATCTTCCTTTGAGAAATGCCTATTTAGCTCTTTTGCCCATTTTTCTATTGGGTTTTTGTTATGGGCTAAATTGAGCACCCCAAAATTCATATGTTGAAGTCCTAACTCACGGTATCTCAGAATGTGACTGCATTTTAAGATAGGATCTTTAAAGAGATAACTAAGTTAAAATGAGGTCATTAGGGTGGACCCTACTCCAATATATGACTGGTGTCCTTGCAAGAAGAGACTTGGGCACAGATAGATAGGGAGGGAAGATGATGTGAGGACACAGGGGGAAGATGACGGTCTATAAGCCAGGGAGAGAAGCTGCAGAAGAAACCAACCCTGCCAACACCTCGATCTCAGACTTCTAGCCTCCAGAACTGTGAGAAAATACATTTCTGTTGTTTAAGCCATCCATTCTGTACCCAGTGGTACTTTGTTATGGAAGTCCAAATAGACTAATAAAGTTGTTAATTTTAGCAACTTCCTCTATTGTTTGCACTTACTGTGCTTACTTAAAAATCCTCTCTATTCTAAAGTCACGAAGGTATCCTCCTATATTTTACTTCTAAAAGTTTTAGTTTTGCTTTTTATATTTAAGACTCTAAAGAACCTGTAATTGAGTTTTTGTGTGTAAGAGTAGCCTGAGAGTGCAGTTCTTTTACTGTAAGAAAACCCAATAATCAGAATATGATTTAGAAAAAAAAAAATCCAGCCTTTCCCCAAAGAAGTTTCCATATACCTATGAGTCTGTTTTTACTTTTCCTTTACTAATACCACATGGTTTTAAATATTATAGCCTTATAATAATTCTTAATATTTGATACAATAGCTACTCTCACCCAATTATTTTGTCTATGGGTTCTTAGCTGTTCTTGGATATTTACTGTTCTAAGTTTATAAGATTTTGATTAAAATAGTATTGAATTTATAGATCAATTTCAAGAGACTTGATATCTTTAAGATATTCAGTCTTTCTACAACTGCCAACTTGGCTGGGACTTGTACTGTTTTAAGTGAAAAAAGTCAACAGCTCTTAAAACAGGCATGCAGTATCTTAAGCAAAAGTCCCATTTTGGTGAATCAGCAAGCTGACTGCTTGCCTGGAAAAAAATCTCAATTAATGTGCTCTGGCTGTTCACAAGGTACTTCAGGATGACCTTTGTCCTGCTGTCTTTTAAAGAATTCTGTATTTTTGAACTCATTGCTCAGCATGCAGTTAAAGAATCATTGTGATATCAGGATGTTTATGCAACGCAGAGTAAGTGTCTTTTTCACAGTGAAACTTTTTATGTTTGGAATAAGGTAGCTGTGCCATTGAGTTTTCATTTATATTTAATTTTTATTTTATTTTCCCTTAATTACACCATGCATATTTGTTTTCTTTGTCTTTTGATTTAGGCATCATGGCACCATGGCAGGGGGGTTTCTTTTTTCCTGAGTTGCATGTCATCAATAATCTAAAATCTACCAACTTTTAATCTTATTAAGTAACTTGTATTTGTCAAGTAAATCAAACACAAATAAATTCTAATAAAACAGTAGAAGGTCTTTTTCATGGTAACACACTGTTTACTGGTTCTCAAGCCATGGGATTCATATTAACATTGTTGTTAACACTTAGCAATGATAGTTGACGTCTATTCACCATTTGTTGTGTGTGAGGGCTGTTTTCCATTTTACACATCCTATCTCATTTGAGTCTTACCTTATCACGTGGTGTATTAGTCAACTTGGGCTGCCATAACAAAATACCATAGACTGAGTGGTTTAAACAACAGAAATTTATTACTCACAGTTTTGGAGGTTGGAAAGTCCAAGGTTAGTGTGCCGGCATGGTCAGGTTCTGGTGAGACTTCTCTCCCAGCTTGCAGATGGCTGTCTTTTCTCTGTATCTTCAGATGGCAGATGGAGAGAGAAAGCAAGCTCTCTGGTGTCTCTTCTTATAAAGGGGTTAACCCCATCAAGAGGGCCCTACCTTTATGATGTTATCTAAACCTAATTATCTGCCAAAGGCCACATCTTCAAATACAACCACACTGATAGTTAGGGCTTCAACATATGACTTTTGAAGGGATACAATTAAGTCCATAGAAGATGATTACTGTCATTAGCCTATTTTTTTGGCATAGAAGTATAGGTGAGGAGAGTTAAACACCATACCCAAGGTCACTTGCTAGTAAGTGACAGAGATGTAATTTGACCCTAGGCTATTGGCCCCAGACCCAGTGTTCTTAATGTCTATGTGATGCTGCTTCACTTGAAGAATTGCATGGGAACAGCTGGTATTACAGAGAATTAAATTGTGTCTTTTAACTCCGAACTCCCTAAATTTTGCTAGTCAGCTTGCCATATGCCCTAAAAGTAGAAAGTGATGTAAAGAGTAAAGAAAAAGACAGATTTCCCCGAGTTCCACATTCCTCATTCTTTATTCATGTTGTACTTACTATCCCTACCCCAAAGTTTATCCTTGTTCCCCCTGTTCCTTACCATCCTTGTTTTCTCTTTGAGTTTGCTGACTCCAATGACTATCTTGTTTTCCTCACATGCTAATAGGTATTCTAAGCACACTGGGTAATTTTGTTAGAAATATAATAGCAAGCTAATAAAAGATATGGCTTTCATAATAGGTAGAAGGTATGTTTTCTTTTCTTTTCCTTTCCTTTCCTTTTTTTTCAAAAAGATGATGGGTAAAGGGATCTTAACCCTTGACTTGGTGTTGTCAGCTCCATGCTCTCCCAAGTGAGCTAACTGGCCATCCCTACATAGGGATCCCAACCTGTGGCCTTGGTGTTATCAGTACCACACTCTCCAAGTGAGCCATGGACTGGTCCTTTTCATCTTTTTATACTTTAAAATTATTTATTTATTTTTTTGGAAGAAATCATGCACATATATGGTATTTGAAGTTAAATTCTAAATGTACAAAAGAATAGGAAGCAAAAAAAGAGTTTCCTTTTTTGACCCCTGCCCACCATGGTATGGGATATACTAGGATGTAAAAGGAAGAAATTTACTACCTTGTCAAATATGTTCGTCACTTTCAGATGCTTAATTTTTGGGTTGCTTTAAATTATTACTCTCTACTTGTTTAACTTCTGTTTTTACATATCTCATGCATGGTAAATATTATAGCCAATGTTTATTTTGAGAGGTTTAATTCATTGTCAGGGATCCATACACACACACACACACACACACACACACACACATATATATATATATATATTTTTAATAAGTGCCTGTCATTGTTTCATCATAAATCTGTTGCAAACTGAAGAGGCCTAACTGAAGTGCAATTATTGGTCCATTAGATTATAATAAAATGCCTGTTTTGTGGAGAGAATTACATAACCCCAACATCATAAATTTTTTAAATTCTAGAATAATTGTTAAATGATTGTTTCTTTCTACTTTCAAATTATAAGTGAGTGTTACATGATATATATAAAAGAACAGTCTCATACCTAATATGAAGTATCTAAACCAAAGAATGCAATTCTTTGCATTCTGAAAATGTTACATACAATAAGATATTTTGAGTGAAAGAGAGACCACATTTATATAACTTGTATAACCAGCATACTGTTATAATTGTTCTATTTTACTATTAGTTATTGTTGTTCATCTCTTACTGTGCCTAATTTATAAATTAAACTATACCATAGGTATGTATGTATAGGAGAAAACAGTGTATGTAGGGTTTGGTGCTATCCATGGTTTCAGGCATCCCCTTGGGGTCTTAGATATCTCCCATGGATAAGGGGGAACTACTGTAGTGTGATATTTTTCTTCAACAATGAAGGTGAGAGAATGAGATTAACTCTATCAGTAAGGCATGTACTGATATCACCCTGGCATCTAGATGGCAACTGCTCCTGATCAGCATTGTCACCTGCAGCAGAGCCCCATCTGATCCCAGCAATCCTAGCTACTAAAGGCCACCCAAGATATCCGAAGCGAGAGGAAAACTGTGACAAGGAAAATGTAGTTGGCTTACCTGGTTTGCTATCAGAGTAATTAAAAAATAAGTTTGCTTTGTAAATTTAAAAAACAATGAAGGTAAAATTAAGACATCATTCTCAGAGGAACAAAAACAAAGAATTTGCTGCTTCTAGACCTACCCTGCAAGAAATACTAAAGGAAGTCCTTCAGGCTTAAAGGAAATAATACTGCATGGTAACTAGAATCCACAATAAAGAATAAAGAGCACAAGAAATGGGAAATATGTGGGTATATATGAAAGGCTGCATATATATATGTTATATATAAAAAGTATTTTGTATATAACATATTTCTCTTTTAATATCTTCATTTCTTTAAAAACACGTTTAAAGCAATAATTATAACATTGTATTTTGAGGATTATAAACTATAAAGCTGTAATATAAATGTGAGATATTTGATTTTATGTGTCAACTTGACTGGATTAAGGGATACTCAGAGAGCTGATAAAACATTACGAGTATTTCTGGGTGTTTCTGTGAAGGTGTTTCTGAGAGAGATTAGCTTTTGAATCAATAAACTAAGTGAGGAAGATCATCCTCACTAGTGTAGGTGAGTATCATCCAATCTACTGAGGTCCCAGAAAGAACAAAGGCAGATGAAATGTGAGTTTGCTCTCTTCTTGTACTGGACATCCATATCCTACTGCTTTCGGACGTTGGAGTTGCAGGTTCGTACATTTTTGGACTCTGGGACTTACATCAGTGCTTCTACTCCCACCCCTCCCCACCCCTGGTTCTCAGACCTTTGGACCCAGACTAAATTACACCACCATATTTCCTGGTTCTCTAGGTTGCACACAGCATTTCATTGGACTTCTTGGCCTCCATTATCATATGAACCAGTTCCCATACTAAATCTCTCCATATATCTCTACATATATCCCATTAGTTCTGTTTCTCTGGAGAACCCTGACCAATACAATATGATAATAACACAAAGGAGGGGAGAAGAAATGGAGCTATATTGAAAAAAAACCATTTTAATGTTTTACTGGGATTAAGTCAGTATTAACCTGAAACAGATTGTGATAAATTAAAGATACATATTTTAATCCCTACAGCAGCCACTAAAACAATAACAAAAAATATAGCTACAAGGTCAAAAAAAAAAAAAGAAATTAACATGGTAAACTAAAAAATGTTCTTAACAACAACAAAAAAGAAAGATAGAAAAGGAGGAACAGAGGAACAACAACAACAAAAAGTATAAGAAAAGGCAAAAAGGCAGACATAAATTCAATTGTATTATTAGTTACATTACATGTGAATAGATGAAACACTATTCCAAAGGTGGAGATTGTCAGAGTAGATTAAATAAAACATGGTTCAATTATATACTGTCTATAAGTGAAACACTTTAGATTCATGCTGTCTACAACTGATAACATTTTGATTCAAAAACACAAATAGGTTGAAAATAAAATGATAGAAAAAAGATATATCATTGAAACAATGGCCAAAAGCGTCTGGGTGGCTATATTAATATCAGACAGAGTATACTTTAAGAAAATAAGATTAGTAGAGACAAGGAACGACATTTCATTCTGATTAATGAAATTAATTATATATATATACACACACATGCATAGAAGATATGGCAATTATAAATGTATATGCACCAGTTAAAAAGCCCCAAAATATGTAAAGCAAAACTGACAGGCTTGAAGGGGAAAAAAAAAAGACAATTTGACAGTTACAATTGGATATTTCAATATTAATCTGAGTAATTGATAAAGCAACTAGACAGAAAATTAGTAAAGATATAGAAGACTTGAACTATACTATTAACTGACTAGACAAAACTGATATGTAGAAAACTTCACCCAACAATAGCAGAACGTATTTTTTTTATTCAAGCAACATATTACACCTATTCCAGATAGACCATATGTCAGGTCATAAAACAAGTCTCAATAATTTTTATTAGGATTGGCTCATAAAAAGTATCTCTTCTGACCACAACAGAATTAAACTAATGAACAAAAGAAAGAGATCTGGGAAATTCCCACATATTTGGAAAGTAAACAGAAACATTTTTAAATAAACCATGGATCAAAGAAGAAACAAAAAGGAAAGTAATAAAATATCTTGAAGTGCATTAAAATAAAAATAAAACATATCAAAAATTATGGGACGCTGCTAAAGAAGTGCTTAGAGGGAAATTAATATATTTAAATAATTACATTAGAAAAGAAGACCTGAAATCAATAATCTAAGTAAACACCACTAGAAACTAGAAAAGAAAGAGCAAATCAAGTCCTAAATAAGTAGTAAGAAAGAAATACTAAAGATCAGAGTATAAATCAATGAAATAGAAAAGAGAAAAATAGAGAAAGTTGGTGAAAATGAAAATTGGTTCTTTATGAAGATGAACACATTTAGTAAACCTTTAGTTAGACTAATCAAGAATTAAAAAGAAGAAGATACAAATTTCTAAAATCAGAAATGAAAATGGAGATGTCACTGCAAAGCCTAAAGAAATTAAAAGTATTATAAGGAACTACTAAGTACAACTTTATGCCCCAAATCAGGCAATTTAGATGAAATGGATGAATTGCTAAAAAGCACAAATAGATGAAACTGACTCAAGAAGAAACAGAAAATCTCAATAGGTCTACATTAAGAAAATAAATTATTTGTAACAACATGAATCAACCTGGAGGACATTATGTTAAGTGAAATAAGCCAGGCACACATAAAAAACAAATACAATGTAATCTCCTTTATATGTGGAGTCTTAAAAAGTTGAACTCATAGAAGCAGAGAGTAGAATGGTCATTACCAGAAGCTGGGGCAGGTGGGGTAGGGTATTGGAGGCAATATTGGTCAAAGTAAATAAAATTTCAGTTAGATAAGAGGAATAAGTTCAAATAACCTATTGTGTAACATGGTGGCTATAGTTTATAACAATGTATTGTAGAAGGGAGGACTGCTGCTGGTGGCCGGTCATGGGGGCTGACCGCCACTTTGCCCTTGGCAGGACAGGCTGCCTCATTTACAGGCAACAGCTCTGAAGTGTGGAGCAGGAAAAGAACTGTTTCTTAGCTGCAAAAGCGAGTCTCTAAACAGGGAACACGGTGCCAGGGATGCTGTTGACGCTGCCAGGATCCCGGAGGCCGGGGCCGCGATGAAGGTGGCCAGCTACCCATTCAGGATTCGAGGTTTCAGGATGGCATAAAAGAAGATTCCTGGGAGCTCCCGAGCCACGCTGCGGGACCGAGTGAGCAGCCCGAGGTGGCGGCGGCCGAGAACGGGGACGGTGACAACGCAGAGGCAGAGAAGGAGGTGCCCGACCGGGCACAGCCCTGTGAGTGACCCCCGGCCCGGCCCTGCTCGGGTGGCAGACGCCCACCCATCTTCCACCTGCCCCACCAGGCCACTCACCGGCCCTGGGGCTGCCTCCATTTTCTCAGGTGGTGGCGGCTCCGGCCCAGCTCGGCCAAGCCTGTCCTCCTCACCCGGCTTGGCTCCTCACTAAGCCTTCCCACTTGCATGCCCCAACGTGGGACTTCCCGGGGCCTGTGGGACGGCCTCCCCTCGACTTCCTCCGCGGTTCTCTGACGGGGCTGGTGGCATGGGGCATCCCCAGCCAGCATCGGGAGGGCAAGGAAGTACAGGCTGGGCTGACTGTCACTCCACCGCACCCGGGGTTCTGGCCTCCAGAAAACTTCCTGTTACCGGGAGGCAGATACCATCGCTGTGGCCACCAGTTTGGAAAAACGCCTAACTGATTTCTGGTTAGGAATAGTGTGGTTGGAGAGTTCCTGAGTTCGCTTGAAACTGCCAGAGACCTGACTGCGGGCAGGCACCGGACTCGGTCCACGCCAGGGGGATTCAAAGGTGAACCGTGTGCTGTGGGCTCCTCCCCCAAGGAGCTCACGCTCTGGTGTGGGAGATAAGACAAGTACACAAATAACCATCATACCAGGAGGAAGGTGATAAGTCCCGAGAAAGATCTACACAGTGATACAAAGGGACCCAGAGCGACCAGTCGTCTGCACCTAGCAGAAACCTGGTAGACTTCCTGGGCGAGGCGGTGCCGAGCAGGGTCTTGAAGGCCCAGCTGATAGACGAGGGTTGCAGAGGACACGTCCCAGCCCAGCCCAGTGTGCACAGAGTGGGGAGACGTCTGGCTAGGGAGGCGGAGACTCGACAGAAACCACACACCCTGTGGGGTCGCCACTACGTGATCCAACAGCCTGGGCCAGAGCGCACGGAACAGGGAGAAGTCCTTCATGGGAAGTGGAAGCTCAGCAGAGACCACACACCCTGCAGTACCACCCCGTGATCCAGCAGCCCAGAGTCCAAGCTGACCAGAGAGGTGGCTCCCCGGAGAGGCCCAAGACCCAAGGCAACCACACACACAAGGCACTAGAGGCTAACTGAGCAGTCATGGAGATAGCCATACCAAATTGGCAACCACAGCAACATCTTAGTTAGTCAATAGTCTCAAACCGGTAGACTGTGAAACCCCCTGCCACAATGAATAAACATCAAAAAAAGATACCAGAAATACAAAAAATCAAGAAAGTATACCACCAAAAATTAATAAATCTCAAACTCTAGATCCTATAGAACAAGAAGCCCTTGAAATGACTGACAAGGAATTTCGAGAGATAATTCTAAGGAAACTGAATGAGATACAAGAAAACTCAGCTAGACATCATGATGAAATGAGGAAAAGTATACAGGATCTGAAAGAGGAAATGTACAAGGAAATCAATGTCCTGAAAAAAAATGTAGCAGAACTTGCTGAACTGAAGAAATTATTCAGCAAAATAAAAAACACAACGGAGAGTTTAACCAGCAGGCTTGTTGAAATTGAAGAGAGAATCTCTGAACTTGAAGATGGGCTGTTTGAAATAACACAAGCAGACAAAAAAAAAAAAAGTAAAAAGAATCAAAGACATTGAAGAAAATCTGAGAGAGATATCAGACAACCTTAAGCGCTCAAATATCCGAGTCATGGGTATCCCAGAAGGGGAGGAAAACGGAGATTGCATTGAAAACATATTCAACAAAATAGTGGCAGAAAACTTCCCAGGTATAGGAAAAATCACAGATCTTCAGATCCCAGAAGCTCAACGATCTCCAAACGTATTCAACCCAAAAAGGCCCTCTCCAAGACATGTTATAGTCAAATTGACGAAACTCAGAGACAAAGAGAGAATCTTAAAAGCTGCAAGAGAGAAGCGTCAAATCACCTATAAGGGAGCCCCAACCAGGCTAACATCAGACTTTTCATCACAAACCCTAAAAGCTAGAAAGGAATGGGATGATATTTTCAAAATACTAAAAGACAAAAATTGCCAGCCAAGAATACTCTACCCTGCAAGGCTATCCTTCTGAAATGAAGGGCAAATAGTATATTTCTCAGACAAACAAAAACTGCAGGAGTTCACTACCACACGACCACCCTTACAAGAAATCCTCAAGGGAGTACTGGGTTTGGTTCCTGAAAAATAACTACCACTGCCATAAAAACCCAAGAAAAATCAATACCCACTAGTATAATAAAAATGGCATTCATGAAGAGAAAACAAACAAACAAAAAGGCTATCTACAACCTAAGGAACCAACAAACACAGAAACCAAACAGTAAATCAGAAAGCAAGGAACAAAAGACACCTAAGACAACCAAACAACCAATAAAATGCTAGGAATAAATCAACACCTTTCAATAACAACTCTTAATTTAAAAGGCTTAAATTCCCCAATCAAAAGACACAGACTGGCTGACTGGATCAAAAAGGAGGCCCCAACTATATGCTGCCTACAAGAGACCCACCTCACCCATAAAGATTCACACAGACTAAGAGTGAAAGGATGGAAAAAGATTTACCATGCAAACAGAAAAGAAAAACGAGCTGGAGTAGCTATTCTTATATCTGACAAAATAGACTTTAAACTAAAAACCATAAAAAGAGACAATGAGGGACACTACTTAATGATAAAAGGACTGATGCATCAAGAAGACATAACAATCATAAATATGTATGCACCCAATGTTGGAGCAGCCAGATTTATAAAACAAACTCTATTAGACCTAAAGAAGGAAATAGACACTAATACCATAATAGCAGGGGACCTGAACACCCCACTGTCAATATTGGACAGATCATCTAGGCAAAGAATCAGTAGAGAAACACAAGATCTAAACAATACTCTAGACCAATTGGACTTGGCTGATATCTACAGAATTTTCCCTCCAACAACCTCAGAATATTCATTCTTCTCATCAGCACATGGATCATTCTCCAGGATAGATCACATATTAGGTCACAAATCAAGTGTCAAGAAATTTTAAAAAATTGGAATTATCCCATGTATTTTCTCAGACCACAATGGATTAAAATTAGAAATCAATAACAAACAAAATTCTGGAAACTATACAAACACATGGAAATTAAATAGCATTCTACTTAATGACATATGGGTCCAAGAAGAAATCAAGCAGGAAATCAAAAAATTTATTGAAACTAATGAAAGTAATGATACATCATACAAAACCTGTAGGATACTGCAAAAGCAGTACTAAGGGGGAAATTTATTGCATTAAATGCTCACCTCAGAAGAATGGAAAGATGGCAAGTGAACAACCTAACACTTCACCTTAAAGAACTAGAAAAACAAGAACAATCCAAACCTAAAGTTAGCAGACTGAAAGAAATTATTAAGATCAGAGCAGAGCTGAATGGAATTGAACCCCCCCAAAAATACAAAAGATCAATGATTCAAAAAGTTGGTTTTCTGAAAAGATAAATAAAATTGACAAACCATTAGCATGGCTAACAAAAAAAGAAGAGAGAAGATTCAAATAACAAAAATTAGAAATGAAAAAGGTGATATTATAACTGATTCATCTGAAATACAAGGAATCATTCGAGACTACTATAAACAACTATGTACCAACAAACTTGAAAATCTGGAGGAAATGGATAAATTTCTGGACACACACAGGCTCCCAAAACTGAGCCATGAAGACGTAGAAAATCTGAACAGACCAATAACAATAAAGGAGATTGAAGCTGTTATCAGAAGGCTCCCAACAAAGAAAAGCCCAGGACCAGATGGATTCACAGTAGAATTTTACCAAACATTCAAAGAGGAATTGACACCGATTCTTTACAAACTATTCCAAAAGATTGAAACGGACGCAAATCTCCCAAACTCATTCTATGAAGCAAACATCATCCTGATACCAAAACCAGGTAAAATAACCAAAAAAGAAAACTACAGGCCGATATCCTTGATGAATATAGATGCAAAAATCCTCACTAAAATACCAGCAAACAGAATACAGCGACACATACATAAAATTATTCACCACGATCAAGTGGGATTCATCCCAGGGATGCAAGGTTGGTTCAACATATGCAAATCAATAAATGTGATACACCATATTAATAAAATCAAACACAAGGACCATATGATCATCTCTATAGATGCTGAAAAAGCATTTGATAAAATTCAGCACTCATTCATGACAAAGACCCTCTATAAGTTAGGTATAGAGGGAAAGTATCTCAATATAATTAAAGCCATATATGATAAACCCACTGCCAATATCATCCTGAATGGGGAAAAGCTGAAAGCTTTTCCTTTAAGAACAGGAACTAGACAAGGATGCCCACTCTCACCACTCCTATTCAACAGTGTTAGAAGTACTAGCCAGAGCAATCAGAGAAGAGAAGGAAATAAAGGGCATCCAGATTGGAAAAGATGAAGTCAAACTGTCCCTGTTTGCAGATGACATGATCCTATATATTGAACAGCCTAAAACCTCTACAAAAAAACTCTTGGAATTGATAAATGATTTCAGCACAGTAGCAGGATACAAAATCAACACACAAAAATCAGTAGCATTTCTTTTCTCCAATAGTGAACATGTAGAAAGAGAAATCAAGAAAGCCTGCCCATTTACAATAGCCACCAAAAAAATAAAATACTTAGGAATTGAGTTAACCAAGGATGTGAAAAATCTCTATCATGAGAACTACAAACCACTGCTGAGAGAAATTAGAGAGGATACAAGAAGATGGAAAGATATCCCATGCTCTTGGATTGGAAGAATCAACATAGTGAAAATGTCCATACTCCCCAAAGTGATATACAAATTCAATGCAATCCCCATCAAAATTCCAATGACATTTTTCTCGGAAATGGAAAGAACTAACCAGACATTTATATGGAATAACAAAAGACCACACATAGCCAAAGCAATGCTGAGCAAAAAATATAAAGCTGGAGGCATAACACTACTTGACTTTAAAGTATACTGCACAGCTGTAATAACCAAAACAATATGGTACTGGCATAAAAACAGACACACTGATCAATGGAATAGAATAGAGAATCCAGAAATCAACCCACACACCTACAGCCATCTGATCTTTGACATAGGCACCAAGCCTGTACACTGGGGAAGAGACAGCTTCTTCAGCAAATGGTGCAGGGAGAACTGGATATCAACATGCAGGAGAATGAAACTAGACCCATATCTTTCACCATACACTAAAGTCAACTCAAAATGCATTAAAGAATTAAATATACACCCTGAAACAATAAAACTTCTTAAAGAAAACATAGGAGAAACACTTCAGGAAATAGGACTGGACACAGACTTCATGAATACTACCCCAAAAGCACAGGCAGCCAAAGGAAAAATCAACAAATGAGATTATATCAAACTAAAGAGCTTCTGCACAGCAAAAGAAACAATTAACAGAGTTTAAATACAACCAACAGAGTGGGAGAAAATATTTGCAAAATATACGTCTGACAAAGGATTAATATCCAGAATATACAAGGAACTCAAACAACTTTACAAGAAAAAAACAAGCAACCCAATTTAAAAAATGGGCAAAAGAGCTAAGTAGGCATTTTTCTAAGGAAGATATACAAATGGCCAACAGACATATAAAAAAATGCTCAACATCACTCAGCATCCGGGAAATACAAATCATAACTACACTGAGATACCATCTCACCCCAGTTAGGATGGCTAAAATCCAAAAGACTCTGAACAATAAATGCTGGCGAGGTTGCGGAGAAAAAGGAACTCTCATACATTGTTGGTGGGACTGCAAAATGGTGCAGCCTCTATGGAAAATGGTATGGAGGTTCCTCAAACAATTGCAGATAGATCTACCATATGACCCAGCTATCCCACTGCTGGGAATATACCCAGAGGAATGGAAATCATCAAGTCAAAGGTATACCTGTTCCCCAACGTTCATCGCAGCACTCTTTACAATAGCCAAGAGTTGGAACCAGCCCAAATGTCCATCATCAGATGAGTGGATATGGAAAATTTGGTACATCTACACAATGGAATACTACTCAGCTATAAAAACGAATGAAATACTGCCATTTGCAACAACATGGATGGACCTTGAGAGGATTTTGTTAAGTGAAACAAGTCAGGCACAGAAAGAGAAATTCCACATGTTGTCACTTATTGGTGAGAGCTAAAAATAAATAAATAAATTCACACACACGCAAACAAAAAAAAAAACAACCGGGGCGGGGGGGGGGGGGGGGGAAGAAGACATAACAACTACAGTTCCTTGAAGTTGATACGACAAGCAAACAGAAAGGGCTTTGTTGGGTCGGAGTGGGGGAGGGAGGAGGGAGGGAGGTTTTGGTGATGGGGAGCAATAATCAGCCACAATGTATATCGACATAATAAAATTAAAAAAAATAATAATATATAGCTCATAGAGATCTAAGGGAATTCAATGAGTTAAAATGTGAATGGCTGTTAGGACCCATGGTAAGCATCGTATATATGTTTGCTATTGTTTTCATGGTGATACTTATCATAAACAGAAGGAAAATGTTATTAGAAATGTGTGATGAATATCAGTTATTGCTAGATGAGCTCAGCATCAGGGCTATCCTTTTTCATTGTAACACCACACAGAGCAACTTTTTTTTTCTTTTTTTTTTTTTTTTTTACATAAATCAGGGAATGGAAGAAGGGTTTTTTCCCTTACTGTATAACAAAATCACTCAATTTGAGTTACATGCCTCCAAACTCCCTTACCAGTTTTACATCATTTATTTTGAAAGATCCTTCACTGGATGACCTGGTTCAATTTTACTGAAAGCAAGGATTTAGAGACCCGCTGACTTGCAAAAGGTTTTGTCTTAGGTCTTTCCAGTCATTTTCCTTTGCAACCATAATGCCAATTTTGAAATTAAACCTGTGCTTGGTGACTCAGGAGGTTTTTACCCACCAGGACAGTAGACCTTTGTGATATTCTGGGTGAGGGAAAGGTTCGCCTTCCTTTTATAATGTGGTAGAAATGGCTATCAGGAAAGAGAAACAGTGCAGTACTTGGACTGCCGGCCTTCTCAGGCAAATCAGCTTAAGGAAACAGTACATGTGGAAAGTCTTTGTGTGGGGCTTGGGGACAAGTCCTTTGGTTTAAAGAGCTGGCTCTAGGGACCCTCTTTTCTGTCGGGTGTTTGAACCAAGAACATGTCACACCCAGCATCTGTCCATTTGAGTTTTCAATTCTCATTCCTGTTGGGAATAGGTGCTCATAGAGGGCCTGTCAATAAACAGGATGAAACATGGTCAGAAAGAACATAACTGCTATTATGGCTGGGCACATATTGTGGGTTAAAATTTATCCTCAGGGGTTAACTTGTTTGGACATTTTAACATAAAGAGTAGCTTGCAAACCCTACATGATACTCTTAGTGTGTTTCTGTTATAAAATAAATGATCTGAAAATGGCATTCATTTCTAGGATTCCCTTCTATGTAGCTTTTTTGTTTGTTTTTCAGGAAAGGCTGTAACACATTTGAGAGTAGGAAAGCCTCTTGAAAACAGTATCTGAGATGAGCCAGCAGATACAGGGCAGCTTTATAGAGTGGCTTTGGGAGTATGTTGCCAAGTGCATGTAGAAATGCAAGTTATTTTTCATGCCCTGCCTCTGGGTCCAAAACTGCTGAGTATTTCCCATGTATGATCCAACTACTCCATTAAATTCCCTCATTACTGTTAGAAACATACTGTCATGTGCAGTTTATAACTTGCATTAAAAAAAGTCGCCAGTATTCCAACACAGTGCATTAATTTTTTGGCATTAAAACAATGCAGAACATTTCCATAGGTTTGAAGGAATAGAAAAGCAGCATTCTAAAAAAGTAATACACTCATTATTTATTGATGCTGATCTATTGAGATAGGGGTTTTTTTTGGTTGCTATAAAATATAACAAGCATACAACACAATGGAAATCACAAAATGCTCTCCAAATGCCTCGTCATCATATGAAAATATATGTCAAGAAAATTACGTACAGAAAGCTAGTCACTCACAGCATGAGGAAAGTTATCTTGAACAAGCATGTAATGGTTAATTTGGTTACGGTTAGTTACAAAATGGTTAATTTGCTATGAGAAGGACCAATAGTAAGATGCAAGCAGCCCAAAGGAGGTTGTTCTGACAACTTTGCACCAAACAGGACAGGCAGATTTTCTCCCACCTCAGAGAAGCAGAGTTTACAGTTGATTTCTGTTCCCATTGATTGCACTGAACAAAGTCCTTTAATCAGCAGCCACCACGATGCCAACCGACTTCCAGCCTGAGCTGTCCCACACGCAGCCTGCACCACCTTGCCAGATCTGCAGAAAATCTGCAGGCCCGTTAGGACACAGCGGGTCCCTTGTGAGTCACTTTGGCTGCTCTTGCTCCCTGCTGCGTGCCAATTAGTCTGCGGCTGCTCCTTCCCCACTGCCCTCGAGACCACGCTCCTATTTCAGAAACCATGTGACTGAGAAACCAAATGATGCTGATATGAAAGTTTGTCATCAACCTGGACCTCAAATGTCCTTGGCAAAACCTATCTGAACCCTTACCAGACCATTTTCAGTCACGAAATATGAAAGTTAAATATTTTACAAGATAAGAAGCAAAAGTATTTACACAGGAACTAGTTTTATGTGGTGATTTGGAGGAGGGGAAATAAAGGAGAATTCAAGGTAAACAGATTTCTGTTTTTCAGCTCAAAGAGTCACAAGGGACCCGCTGTGTCCTAACAGGCCTGCAGATTTTCTGCAGATCTGGCAAGGTGGTGCAGGCTGCGTGTGGGACAGCTCAGGCTGGAAGTCGGTTGGCATCGTGGTGGCTGCTGATTAAAGGACTTTGTTCAGTGCAATCAATGGGAACAGAAATCAACTGTAAACTCTGCTTCTCTGAGGTGGGAGAAAATCTGCCTGTCCTGTTTGGTGCAAAGTTGTCAGAACAACCTCCTTTGGGCTGCTTGCATCTTACTATTGGTCCTTCTCATAGCAAATTAACCATTTTGTAACTAACCGTAACCAAATTAACCATTACATGCTTGTTCAAGATAACTTTCCTCATGCTGTGAGTGACTAGCTTTCTGTACGTAATTTTCTTGACATATATTTTCATATGATGACGAGGCATTTGGAGAGCATTTTGTGATTTCCATTGTGTTGTATGCTTGTTATATTTTATAGCAACCAAAAAAAACCCCTATCTCAATAGATCAGCATCAATAAATAATGAGTGTATTACTTTTTTTAAATGGAGACTAAAGGTGTGTTTCAATTTTAAGGCCAAGTTGGTAAAGCAGACATAGAGTTGAAAGAGAATGGTCCAGTCGTGATAGCCTCCATTACCTTCTGGGAGTTGAATTCTGAAAGAAGAGACGAGAACAGAAAAACAGGCTCAGCCGAGGTGGCAGGTGGGGGATGTGTGGTTTCTCTGACTTCTTTTCCAAGTTTTGCTTCTTTTTTCCAGACATCTGCGAACCCCCCACCCCCCCTTCGGAACTTTTGTTTCTGCTATATTGTATTTTTAAAGTATTTTAAAAGGCCGTTTGTTGTACATGGCAACACATTATTCTATTTTTACTCCGCTCCCTTTAAGGTGGAAATATTTTCTTTCTCTTTTTTTTCCTTTTTTCTTCCTCTTTTTTCCCTTTCTTGCATTGTTTTTTTCTTAATGTGCCAAGTATTGTTCCAAATGTTTTACATGAATTATCTTATTTAATGTTTACAAAGCCCTATGAGGTTATTATTTCTATTATTGTTATTCTTATTTCCCCAATTTTACAGAAGAGAAACTGGGTCTGAAAGGTCCAATGTGTAGATCTAAAATTGCTCAGTTAGGAAAGGATTCATTTGAATCCAGGTATTTTGGCTCTGGAGAACATAGTCATATGTTCTTAAAACCACTCTGTAAAATGACATCCTTAAATTCAAACTTCTCGGTGAATTTGAAACTTCACACTTGTACTTTCTCTTTATGGGTGGAATAGAAATTGATGTTATTTGATATATGGTGTAAAAAGAAACAAAACATTGATTTCTCCTCTTCCTCATTTTGTCATTCTATGCCTGCTTAGTACCCTTTCTTGCTGATTTTTCTTCTATTTCTACAATTAGTCTGAAAGAATGTGTATTTGGCAGAACAGCACTTTATTTTATTCCCTTGTTTGCAAGAAAAATAAAATAGCTTTCTTTACTCAGAACAAAACTAAGATAACATTTTGTTCTGACTTTATCCCTGATTTGATTTGCGAAGGTTCTAAGCACCTTGGATGTATCTTTTTTTCATAGATTATTTCTTCTTTTATATGTCTCCCAAAAAACAAGGTTTAGGAGAGTATATTCTGGATTTATATTTAGATTCCTGTGGATATTTTTTTAAAGGAAGTATCTTTTCTTTGGAATTTATTAAACAAACCAAAGTTTTTCAGAGGACCTGCTATTCTGGGTATGCTGTGGCTCTGACCAGAAATTTCACCATATCTTAACTGTACGTTACGTCATGAATCTAAGAGGATTGTGGGGGAAATGCTCCTAGAGCAGATCCTTATCATGGCAATCGTGGGCTTTAGAGGGTCTCATTGCAATTGTCTGCAACGTTCATTTATCAAAATTCTAGGGAGTCTCTGAAATGCTAAGGGCACTGCTTTGGATGACCTCTAGAGTTACTTCTAATCAAATTATTTATTTTATGATTTTTGTTGATTATGATTAGTAGTTTCTCTCTTTGCATTTTATGTGGGTTAATTTAGTAAATAAAGTGTATTAAGTTTGTTGAAAGCCTCCTTGCACAATATTCCCCCCAGCTGTATTTATTCCTTCACTCACTAATTTATTAAATTCACACTGAACCGAAGCAAGACCATGTCCCCTCAAACTAAGTAAGATTATCCAATTATGAGCTCATTACAGTATACTGTAGTTCTCCATGGCAATTTCACCACTCTTTGAAAATTGTGTATTTGTGAGATGTCTCTCTCACTGGACCAAAAACCTCAGAAGGTCAGGGTCCCCCAGTGTTAGACACACTGCCTGACACATAGTAGGATCTCAAAACATCTTTCTTGAATGAATAAAGCTCTATGTCACCTTACAGGGCCTACTATGTAAATGGGGCTCACTTTGTATCGATTGCAAGCAAGTAATAACCATGCATTCAAATACCGTAGGGATAGAAAGTAGAAAAGAAACACAACATGAACCTTACCCTCAGGGAGCTTACAGTTCAGTAGAGGAAAAAGGAGTACTGAGCACACGCTTGTCAGTGAAGTGCTGTGGAAGATGAAGAGGAAGGGGAGAGAGAGGACGGCTGGAAAGACAACTTCTTGGTGAAGATGGGACTTGGGGGAGGATTTGAGGAGAGAGAACATTTCAAGGTCACCTGAAGAGCAAGACCAGAAAGAAAGGAGAGGAAGACCACATGATGCAGAGACCAATCCAAGAATAATGTAAGAGTCTGGAATTTTTGCAGTCACAGTGCAGTCTTCAACTGCCTCTCTCCTTGGGCACTAAAAGCAAGCGCTTTGCCTAATGTCAGTGGGTTGGAGCTGGCCAGGCTAAGGGGCCACTGGAAATTTGTGATGGGGAAAAGGTTTTCAAAAAGGAGTAAGAGCAGTGCTGGGAGCAATAGCAGAGCTCTGAACCACGGCCTTGAAGCACAGGATGCATAGGCTAGAGAGCAGAGGAGGACGAGACTTATGTGGGGGCACAAGGGTGAGATTCTGAAAGGAATTACGTAATAGCAGCTACACAGGCTCTGTTCTGGAAGGAGACAGAATACCATTGATCCAAGTTAAATCTCTGTCTCCCATGGACCTCATGATGGAAAAGAGGATGGGTGGGTCAGCAGAGGTAAGGAAGGACAATCACCATGCCCATCATGGGAGAGGGGCTCTTCAAAGTCGGGGTGACATGCATACATAGCCAACCCTGCAGCATGGTTCTAAAACCAAGACGCCCCTACGTAACCCCCAAGCATCCACTTTATATCTATTTGGAGACATTTAGCCTTCTGCCCAGTAATTATTGTCCCTAATCCCCCAGCACATCTGCCTCGTAAGACCTAAGGTGGCCCCAGGTGTAACTGCTTTATCCCCTCAAGGCTAGGACTA
The DNA here is from genome assembly GCF_027409185.1 of Cynocephalus volans. Taxonomy (NCBI): domain Eukaryota; kingdom Metazoa; phylum Chordata; class Mammalia; order Dermoptera; family Cynocephalidae; genus Cynocephalus; species Cynocephalus volans. The sequence continues at coordinate 83,924,192 of NC_084471.1, forward strand.
GGATCACCTTCATCCACCACTACTTCAACCACACGCTTTCCACAAAGAAGAAAGTCCACGTTTTCTCCCATTGTTGCTCCTCCCCACATCACAAATCATAAATAAAGACTGTCCATTAGGCTTCCTCTCCCTTCCCCTTTCCTTTGTTGTCACAATTTAAAAAACAAAACAACAAGAGTAACAAAACTCTATCAACTTAGAGAGAGAGAGAAAAAAAGAAAGAAAGAAAGAGAGAGAGAGAAAAGGAAGGAAGGAAGGAAGGAAGGAAGGAAGGAAGGAAGGAAGGAAGGAAGGAAGGAAGGAAGGCTTTGTAGAATGAGAAACCACAGAACAGGAACCAAAGTTTACCAAAAATGCCCTAAGAGAGTGTCATCAGTGGTGTCAACAATAAAATTCTGGGACTAGGAAACTAATTCTAGTCATTCATTTGAACAGAAATCATTATTTTTACGGATAACTGTTCCCAAGTGGTTAACGATTCCTGGAGCCAACGTTCCAAATGAAAGCATCTGTTTTAAAGCCTGTTAAAGTACTTCCAGAATTGCTTCTTCACATTCCCACATTTCAGTGAAGACGCCAAAATGTGGCTAGAAGTAATTACTTCAGACTAAGCCCTGATGCTAATAGTGTTACCTCATTAGCATTGTGGCTTAGAGAGGAGCCAGGGTATATTTTTAATGAGTTTAGAATGGTGATAAAATTAAAGTGGAACTGTTGGGCAGAAGGAATATGTAATCCTATTACACTAATGTCTCAACATAAAGGGAATAGCAATGGAGATTGTATTACTTTTGCTTTCGTCTCTGCCTTTAATGTTTCTGGCTGTTCAAGCTCTTGCCCTTTGGGATATGCACACCTCCCTCCCATCCGAACCGTTCCCTTCTTGCAGGTGCCAGAATAGGTTTCAGTCTCTTCATGAAACTCTTCCTGACCACCAGATGCATCTTTGTCTGAAAGCTGGTGGCACTGTTGGGCACCATAAACTCTGTTATAAATTTTATGTTACAGTTCTATCTCCCTCCGTGGCAGTGCCATGCACAAACAGCCTCAATAGATTGATTTTATTTCTAGTAAGTGTAGGAAAAAGACATGTAGAGGACATGAGCAACATTCAGTTTTGCTCAACAGACACTTTTTGAGGAATTATTGTGTATAGGGCATGCTGTTGATGCTTAATAGACATGTAAATACATCAGGCTTCCCAGCATCCCACCCAGAGTGTGTAATCATCTTCATAAACATCATTTGAACTCTTTGTAATGAAAGCACCATCAGTGAAGGAAGGCCTGAAAGACATAAGGTCATTCATTCATCCATCCATCTATTCAGAAACATTAAATGCCAGTGGTAGGTGTTGGGGCACAGAAGTAAAAAATGTTGTAGACAAAGTTCCTACCCTCATGGAGATCCTTGGCTCTATAGGGAGACAGAGATGGGGTTAGAACAAAAATCACAGAGGACTATGTATTCCATAGTAAGGCATTTGAATTTTATTCTAAATTCTATGAGGAAATACTGAGGATGTTAAGCAAGGAAGTAACAAGAATAATTTGTTTGAGAAAGGTCTTTCTGGAAGCATGATGGGTGACAATAGTGGTCTAAAGGTGTGGCAGAGCAAGTTTGACTATAGGGAGATCAGGAAAAAAAAAAAAAAAAAAGACCATCAGACATTCAAGAGAATCTTTTCAAAAAGAACTTTTTAAGAAAAGGGATGTCAACCACAGACTGGGGAACAGGAAATATTTTTGGCTGAATACTACACCAGTTTAAAACCTTTTTTTTTCCTTTTTGGTCACCTATACCAAAGATGAATTAAAATAATTAGGAACTTATTGGCTTTTGAAAAGAAATTACTTTTGAAAACAAAATTCTGGTTATAATCTATGCATTTTGTTAAACAGACATGCAATAAGAAGCTTTATTTATCTAATTTGTTCAATTAAACATGAAGCCTTTAGGAATAAAATGGCTTTCAAAGGTATTCATTGAAAATATTTTGTGGTTTAGTACAACTCTTTTTCCTCTCAAATAAGATTTTTTTTTTATTAATAAAACACACCAAAATGCAATTTAAGTTTCCTTCACTTTACTGTGTTCTCTTCCAAGAACTGAAGCACGTATTTTCACATAAAAGAATGTGTTAAAAGCAACTTATAAAATTCAATGAGAGCAATAAAAACTTGTAGAGACACGTAAAAGAAAGAATTTCACATGAAAAAAGATTCTTGGTTGATATATCAGGAAAATTTAAGAATTTTTCTTTGTGCAGCTGTTACCTTTTCTATTGTGAAATTTATTAAGAAAATAATCCCTTAGTCTAGATCTAGTTCTTCCTTCTCCTCCCACACTTGCTTTGGAACAAATAGGACATTCCCAGCATCTTGTGGGGTCCATAGTTAAAGATTCTTGTGCACATAGACTCAGCTTGTTCTCTCCCAGTCTGGACAGCAGATTTATAACCCCACCTATCAAAAAGTCAAAATTCTGTTGCCTGTTAGTCCTAATAAAGCTGTGGGAGTTTCCTGAAGGGAATGCTGACAAGCCTAATTGTCCACAGCTGGAGAGTGTAGGGTTGATTCCAGCCATGAGATTTTAACCCTCTCCTTCCCCATTTCACCCTTGACTTTACAGATAGGAGCTGGGCTCCAAGGGTTCACAACAGAGATTTTCAGATTTTCATGATAGTGTAGGTCTGTTCATATGCTGGGATGACTGTGAGATGTTGATTTGGATTGGATGGTATAGTGATGGTTAATATCAAAGGGTTTAGAAATACGAGGAATATTAGGGAAGACTTCCATTGTTGCTGCCATCCCCAGATATTTCTGGACATCTCTTATGAGAGGGTGCCCCAGTGCACAATAGTGATATAAAGAGAAGCCTGCAGTAGAATCCAGGGAGACAGGATGTGTTCGTGTGAAAGTAAAAGACATCAAGGTTGATGTTATGCCAAGTGCTAAAACAATAGCAGGAAAAAGAGGAACCCATAGTGGAATAAGAGGGAATTACGGAGATCAATGAGATGTACAGCACGAGGTCTGGAAAGCAAAGAATGGGAATTTCAGGAAGGAGAAGATGACCAACGGTATTGACTATCATGGCAAAGTTAATGAGACTAAGGACTAAGAATGAGTTAAAGTAATTCCACTTTGCCATTTGGAGGTCGTCAGTGACGGGAACATGCAGTTTCAGTTGAATGGGGATGATGAACAAGAAGATGTGAGCACAGCCTGAAGGACAGACTCAGGGTTACAGTCGTTACGGGTAACAAAATGTTAGAAAATTGAATTCAGCCACCTTGCTATAGTGGTGTTCATCTCAACAATAAAAGCTCACTGGTAAATACGCACACATGCACAAACAATATCCAAGTCATTGGTTTATCTATTCATCAGTGTAATTCACAATATTAACATAATAAGATTAAAAATAAAGAAAATATGCATACGATCATCTCAATAGATGCAGGAAAATACTTGACAAAATGCTATATCCATTCATGATTTTTTTAAAAAACTCATTAAAGTAGAAATTAAAGGGAACTTCCTCAACCTAATAAAGGCATCTACAAACAAATTCACAACTAATATCCTGCCAAGTGGGGAAGCCTGAACTAAGCTGGGCAAATGAAATGAATAATTACTCTCTCGGTGTTGAACTGTATTCAACATTATATTAGAGATAAAGTGTAACAAGGCAGGAAAAAAATGCATACAGATTGGAAAGGAAGAGGTAAAACTGGATTTACTCAGACAATATGATCATGAACCTAGACATTCTGAAAGAGTGTCTGTATAAAAAAGCTACTACAACTAAATAAGTTTAGGAAGGTAATAGAATACAAAGATAATATGCAAAGACCAACAGTATTTCCATATACTAGCAATGAACAACTGCAAAATGAGATTAAATAATAATATTTACAATAGACAAAATCATGAAGTATTTACAGACAATTTTATCAAAATATGTACCAGACCTGTACACTGAAAATTACAAAATGCTTCTCAGAGAAATCAATGAAGACAAAACAAATGGAAAGATTTACCGTGTTGTGTCCATGATTCAACATTTAATATGGTTAAGATGTTCATTCACTTCAAATTGGTCTAAAGGTTCAACGTCATTCTAATTAAAATTCCAACAGGCTTGTTTCCCAAAATTTCTTCTTAAATTTTAAGATGTAAGTTTTAGGAATTCAAAGGACCTTGAATAGCCAAAACAATTTTAATGAGAAGAGAACGTTGGAGAACTTATTCTATGTGATTTCAAAACGTACCATAAAGACATAGTAACCAACGGAGTGTGATTTTGGCCTATGATAGCCATATAGAGCAATGCAGCAGGACAGAGTCCAGAAGCAGACCCACAGATGGTTTGTCAATTGATACCCAAGGCAATAATGTGGGGAAAGGAGAGATTTGTCAACAAATAGTATTGGGAGAATTGTATATCCTTATAAGGGAAAGGAACAACCTCAACCCTTCCCTTACACCCTATTCAGAAATTAATTTTAAATGAGTGTAGGGGCCAAAGAAAGACATCCCCTTCAACCCACTGAAGGTTCTCTGAAAAATCACCCGATAAACACAGATAAATATGAAGAAAAGTCACAACAAATTTTATTATACCATAGTTTTATGTGAGGTGGGAACCTTCAGAATGAAGACCCAAAATACAGGGAAAATCGTCCATATTATGCTTAGGTTCTATGAAGCAGGCACAGCAGGGTAGAAATGTGATTGGACAAGAAAAGTATGATCTATTGCTAATAGACTGAGTGTGGAAACCCAGCAAGGCCTGCCCAGATTCTTTTTGGCCTCTCTGTGTAACATTTTTCTCCAGGGTATGGGGCAGGATCCTTTCTGGAATGGGGGCCTTATGACCTACCACCAGACAAGGTAGGTCAGAGAATTTCTTTATGACCAGCTCCAAGACAGAGGCAGAAGGGAGGGGTAGCGTATATCTATGACCCGCCTTGGGAAAAAGGGATTCTAGTTTCCATGGCTTGCCTCAGGAGAGAGTGAGGCTCAGAGACAGGAGGGTGGGAGAAGGTCAGAGGAAATCTTTGCTTTTGCGGCTGCTTCTGAGGCCTTCACTGTGGGGTATCACTTTCTGAGCCTCGACATTGGTCATAGGCATCATATATAAAAGTAAAATCTATAAAACTTTTAGAAGAAAAAAATATCTTTGTGACCTTAGGGTAGTCAAAGATTTCTTACACCGGGCAGAGCATTAACTATTAAAAAATAAAAGTCTATAAGTTGTTCTTCACTCAAGTGTAAAGCACCTAGAAAACAAAAATGAATCAGTAATCCTCAAACTGGAAGAAAATATCCACAGTGCATAGAGCTGACACAGAACTTGAATTCAGTATATATAAAGAAATCTTACAGCACAATAATAAGACAAACAACCAAACTGAAAAAATGGTCATAGGGCCGGCCCCGTGGCTCACTTGGGAGAGTGCGGCACTGGTAGCGCCGAGGCCACAGGTTCAGATCCCGTATAGGGATGGACGGTGCGCTCACTGGCTGAGCGTTGTGCAGACCACACCGTGCCGAGGGTTGTGATCCCCTTACTGGTCCAAAAATAAATAAATAAATAATAATAATAATGGTCATAAGGTTTGAACAAGCATTTCACAAAACTAGATCTATAAATGGCCAATAAGAACATAAAAGATGCTTGACATCATGAGTCATCAAGAAACTACAAACTAAAACCTCCCTGACAGCACAATTCGCCCACTAGATTGGTCAATATTAAAGACTCACAATACTAAGAGCGAGATGTGAGGCAGCTGAAACTCTCATATATTTCTGGCAAAGTGTGAAATAGTATAACTATTTGAAAAACAGTTGGTAGTCTTTAATAAAGTTAAACATACACTAAGCATAAGACCCAGCAATGCCACTCCTTGGGTATTTACCCAAGAGAAATGAAGACATACATCCACAAAATTTTGTACATGGATGTTTACAGAAGGCTTATTTACAATACCTAAAGTGGAGATAACCCAAATGTCCATCAACAGCCAAATACATAAACAAATTGTGACATATTCACACAACAGAATGCTGCTCAGCAATAAAAAGCTACAAATTACTGATAGAAACATCAACATGGATTAATCCTAAAAAAATAATGCTAAGTGAAAGAAGCCAGACCCCAAAGAATATATGCTGTATGACTTTCTAGAACAGTCAAATCTAATCTGCAGTGACAAAAAGCAGATCAATGGTTTCTCATGCAGGGGGAGGTTGGGAATGACTGCACAGGGTCACAGGCCAACTTTTGAGAGACATGAAAAGGAGTGCCTCTGTCAAAATGTATCTAAATGTATACTTAAAATGTGTGCACTTTATTTCATGTAAATTATACCCAGTAAAGATTCAAAAAAGTAAAAAACCATGATATATATGCAGATTTTACGGTTTGGTTTGGTTTTGTCTTTTTAAATAGGTTTAATGTCATAGGAAGCTCTGTGTCCCATATAGTTAGATGTGGTGGAATTAAAAATTAATGATAAAATCCTTTTAGTCAGTGGTGTAAGGTATATGTACTTGATTTCAGCTTTTAAAATATGAACCTCCACTGTAAGTAACCAAGCAGCTTTCCAGTCTACTAAATAAAATATTTGAAATCCATTAGATTGTACATACTAGTTTATTCTGAATAGTCTTAGAAGTTATTAAACTCTTTTTCTTCTCATCTCTTTTTATTCCTCTTATTATTTTAATAAAACGAAAGTGTAAAAAATGATATATCAGCTGATTTCAACCTGATGAAAGCATTTGTCTGGCAGCCATGAAGTTTGGATGAGAAAATTGTAGTTCTTTTATTTTTCAGAATGAATGAGCTGAAGCCAGTTAGTGTTTATTTTTCAGTGCAGAAATACTTCCTTTTGATTAAACTTTTTACACACAACGGCTGAATTATGGATCCCAGAGATACGTTCAGAGAAGGATGAAAAAAGGTATTACCTTCTTCTTTGAATTTTTTATTAGCCCTTATTGGTTTATTCTTTTGCATTGTACCCACTTGTCGGAGGATGGCAGTTAAGTCTCGTGTGTGTAAACCTCTAGAATCTGGAACTTTATAGTGGAAAATTTTCAGAGAAGTTTGATTGGGGCATGAGTTTGGGTTTAGGCCAAAAAGAGTTTCTTTAAAAAATAATTTTAAATATGACTATGATATTAGTCAGATTTTTAGAAGATCAGGTATAATCAAATTGTTCTTTCATAAATTCAATTTACTGCATTAAATATCTACTGTGCAAAGTCCTGTTCTGGGACAGCAGGGGAAACAGAGTTGAGAAAGGACTAAGGACTACCCTTATTACTTAGAAAATCCCAGTGACTTTCTTCATTTGAACACTAATTTACACATGGTTTGGTGATTGGAAATACAGCACAGTATGATAATACATCATGAGAAAATGAAATTGGCTGCAAATAAAATGAAATGGAGACATTAGATTAAACAAGTCTCTGTGAAGGTCATTAGCAATATGAAGCTGAGTAGTCTTTAAGTGTTCAGTAATAACAGTCAGGGCACTGGTGTGTGAATTACAATGAGGTGCAGGCATGGGGCTTGGCCAGCCAATGAGTTTGTGGGCAGAGAGCACCTTTGCACATCGGTAGGAAGCCTCCCTCCCCAGAACAGGTGCAATCTCCACCGGGGAGCACAGGGGTTGTGTTTCTGCCCCTATTTGTCATCTCAGCAGGGGTGTCCTCACACTACAGCACTACAGTGGTCTGACCTCAGTACGCAAGCTGAATCAACAAGGAGAATATTAAAGCCAAATTAACGTTTTATCTTTTAGGGCAATACCGTGTTACCTTTTCCTTTTCCTTCCGAGAAGAAGGAGATTGGCAGACAATAGAGGGATTGTCCTATTTCTGTACCTATCCAAGTTGGAGTCCTTCACTCCTGGGCTGCTGGAGGCGATTGTTCCCTATTTGTGTGTGGCCCCAGAAGGCTAAGACCACAGGAGATTTAGTAAGTTTAATGGAGCCATGGTAACTGTACTAATAATGGCTGCTTTGGGTGACTTTATGTGCTGGGCACTGTATTCAGCCAGTTACATACATCATCTCAGTTAATTTACAGCTAAATGACCTGAGTCCCAGGCAGGTTAAATGGCTTGTCCAGTCTCCCTGCTCACGCGTAACTGGTTAAGCCAAGGATACAAGCACTGGCCTATCTCTCTCCCTGGGTCGTGGTGGATTTGCCCTATCAAGCTGCCCCTGTAGTAATGAGGCTGCCCTTTTTTTGAGAGCTTAGAATGAGAGGATCATTAGAGAATACTCTGGAAACAGAGCCAAGAAGGTTCAGAAACTTGCTCAGTACAGAACTAAATCTACAGGGTTAGCTGAAAGGAAAAGGGTCCTGAAGAAAGCATTTTAAGAATCAGAGCAGTGCCGTGGATAAAGGCTTGTGCTGTAAGGGTCAGCTGGGCCCGGGTGACATCCTGGGTCTGCCATTTGCTTTCTGTGTGACTGCTTCTATTTTCCATTCTGGAAAATGAACATGATGATGATAGCTCCTACCCAGGAGCAAAAACCATGTAGGGCCATCAGTATATAATCACTGCTACATATGTGGCCTAAGTCATATGGGAACCCAGAGAGAATGTATGAATGAATAAACAAACAAACAAAAAGGACAAACCAAAAACTTATTTTTGATAAGAACGGAAAAGAGGTTTTGGGAATACATTTGGTGTTTGTTTTGTTTATTTTTGTCTCTGTGTTTGTTTTTTAGTGTCTCACCCTTGGCAGTGTGGTGGTGTGATTACTGTTCACTCTAACACCCAGAGCACCTGAGGACCAGGGGCGGGGGTAGGGCCTCTGCAGACAGACCTCCTTATTCTCAGGATGCATCATAGATGTGGTTCAACTAAAACTCTAGCATTTTTGATTGATTTCTGATTTTTACATTGTAAATATCTTATGCTTTAGCTGAATTGGTTAAAAATATTAAAAGACTGGCAAATATACATACATATTGAATAGTAGGATAAACCAGAATTTCTAGTTTCTTTAGCAACTTTCCAGCTTAAACTTTCTTTGTGTGTCTTAAATACAGATGCCCAGGTCTACAGAGATATCAGGAGAAAGTTTCAAAATTTATACAACTAAAAGAAGTGTGTACCTCAATTTCGCATAAACCATGATTATGATGTACAAATTACTTCTATAATACTAACAGACATGTTCATCAAACTTTAAAATCCTGATATGAGTAACGTTTGAATACATGTTTTGAATATTCTCTGCTGGGGTCGATGTGGTTCTTTTTTCTACACTGAAATGTTATTGATGGCTTTCCCCCAAGGAACTTTCCATGTGAGTAAACTTCAAAATAAAAAATAAAATAAAATACACACCAAGTATTCTAGAAGCGAAGGCTTAAAAAAAATCCACAGGCTGTTTTTAACACAACACGTACTTGCCTTTGTCCTCAAGGTATAAAAGATCAGAATTCCAACTGCAGACCTACAGAGATCTTTTTCCACACAGCTGTCCTCTCTGTACTCTTTGATCTCTAGCCAACCCAGCCTCCTGGGACTCCCTGCTCAAGTTTAGTGGGGGAGACCACAGAAGTCCACCTTGGTATCCCCTCCCATCATCATTGCCTGAAAACTTTCTCCAAGCCAAGCTAGGTGTCTTCAGGGTCACTGTCCTTCATTGCCTGGTGCTTTTCATTATTTTTTTTTTTTTTTTTTGTAGAAACGGTGACTTATAAAGGTGTTTGGCAAGACTGTGCAGAGAATGACTTATTTCCAGAAATGGTCCTATCTGCAAATATAGTCAAACCCTCATTCCTTAAATATAAGGTCTTGTTGAGAGCAGGAGGGAGTGGCCTGTTCTTTGGACAAGTTTTGTTTGGGCTAAGAAAACATTTCTCTTCTTTTCTATCAACATTATTTACACTCTTTAAATTGTGCTATGTTTTATTAGGGCCACCTACTCTGCTGAAGAGCTTTGACCATGGCTGAGGTGATTTATGTGAGCAGGAGCAGTGGTCTGCAGAAAGCCGAGGCTGCAAAACATCTTCCTTGGCCTCTGCATGAACTAGTGTGTGAAAAACATGCATTTAAAAAGTTTTTAGCTCTTTATTTTGAAATTATCTTAGGCAGAGAAAAATTGCAAAAATCGTACTAACTAGGAAATTAACATTAATGCAATACTATTAACAAATCTACAGATCTTATAATTGGCCAATATTCCCACTAATGTCCTTTTTCTGGCCCAGGATGCAATCCAGAATCCCGAGTAAAAATGCACCTATCTTAAGTGTACATTTTAATGAGTTTTGAAAAATTTATAGACCATACAACCACCACCAAAATCAATATGCAGAACATTTTACCACCTCAAAAGAATCCTGTACATTTCCAACACTTCACAAAGTTTGTTATACCTTTTCCTAGTCAATTCCCCTCCCCACTTGTGGCCCCCACAGCCACTGACCTGCTTTCTACCTAGAAATCAATTTAACCAAGGAAGTGAAAGATCATTTCAATGAGAACTACAAAACACTACTGAAAGAAATTAAAGAGGACATAAGAAGGTGAAAGGACACACCATGCTTTTGGATTAGAAGAATTAACATTGTGAAAATGTCCATACTACCCAAAGCAATCTATAGATTCACTGTAATCCCTATCAAAATGCCAATGACATTCTTCACAGAAATAGAAAAAACAATCCTAACATTCATATGGAACAGCAAAAGACCCCAAATAACCAAAGCAATCCTGAACAAAAAAAATAACGCCAGAGGCATTGCACACTACTTGACTTTAAATTATAAAGCTACTGTAACCAAAACAGCATGGTACTGGCATAAAAACAGACACTTGGACCAATGGAGCAGATAAAAAATCTGCGAATCAACCCACAAACTTACAGCCAACTGATCTTTGACAAAGGCAACAAAAACATACATTGGGGAAAAGACTGCCTCTTCAATAAACAGTGCTGGGAAAATTGGGCATCCATATGCAAAAGGATTAAACTAGACATGCACCTCTTACCATGTACTAAAATCAACTCAAAATGGATTAAAGACTTAAGTATAAGACCTGGAACCATAAAACTACTAAAAGAAAACATAGGGGAAACACTTCAGGAAGTAGGACTAGGAAAAGACTTCATGAATAAAAGCCTAAAAGCACAAGCAACAAAAGAAAAAATAAACAAATAGGATAATATCAAACTAAAAAGCTTCTGCACATCAAAGGAAAATCAACAGAGTGGAAAGACAACCTACGAAATGGGAGAAAATATTTGCAAATTATACATCCAACAAGGGGTTAATATCCAGAATATATAAATAATTCAAACAACTTCACAAATAATCCAATTAAAAAATGGGCAAAGGAGATGAATAGACATTTTTTAGAAGATGACATATAAATGGCCAACAAATACATAAAAAAAAAGCTAATCACTAAGCATTAGGAAAATGCAAATCAAAACCACATTGAGATATCATCTCGCCCCCTTACACTGGCCATTATTAAAAAGACTGAGAGTAACAAATGCTGACGAGGATGTGGAGAAAAGGGAACTCTTCTACACTGTTGGTGGGACTGTAAATTAGTACAATCATCATGGAAACAAGTATGATGGTTTCTCAAACAACTACAGATAGAGCTACCATATGATCCAACAATCCCACTACTGGGTATATACCCTAAGGAATGGAAATCATCATGTCAAAGGGATACCTGCACTCCCATGTGCATTGCAGCTCTATATACAATAGCCAAAATACGGAACCAAACTATAGATGAGACCTCTCTTTTCTAGTATTCCAAATAAATGGGATCATATTATGTGTACTCTTTTCTGTCTGTCTTCTTTTGTTTAGCATAATTACTTGGGGATTTGTCCATGTTATTTTATCAGTAGCTTTTTGGGTTTTTTATTTTTATTTTTTTATTGCTAAGTAGTATTCCATTTTATGGAAATATCTCACAATTTCTTTATTTGTTCACTGGTTGATAAATGTTTGGATTATTTCTGCTTTGAGGTATCCAGAAGAGGAATCTTAGGAGGGTAGACCTATCCATGCCCTTCTATTTACTCTTTTTCCAAGTGGGATTCTAGGCTAGTGAAGGTAAATACAAGGAACAACAGCAGACTGGGAATCAGAATACCATTACCTGTACCTGTTCCGGCACTCTCTTATGAAAGCTCATTGGTGAAATTGGTTTGAGCTTAAGGCTTAAGTGAGGCTTCCTCTTCCCCTTGCCTTAAACATCTGAGACATCTGAGATGTCTGGGATTGTAGATCCAGACCCAGCCTACACTATTCACCCTATTGCAAGCATAAAATTGGGAAAAAGAAAAAGAGCTAGGGGCCGACCCTGTGGCTCACTCGGGAGAGTGCAGCGCTGGGAGCGCCGAGGCCTCGGGTTCGGATCCTATATTGGGATGGCCGGTGCGCTCACTGGCTGAGCGCAGTGCGGAAGGCACCAAGCCAAGGGTTACGATCCCCTTACTGGTCACAAAAAAAAAAAAAAAAAAGAGAGAGAGAGAGCTAGTGTTGTAATTGTGAGCTCAGGAACCAGACTGCCCAAGTTCAAGTCTCAGTTCTGCTAATTACTGGACACATGACCCTGGGCAAATTGAAATTCTTTCAATCCTAGGCTTTTGTATGTGCTCTTCCCTCTACGTCATCTTCTAGTCCTCTCATGAATTCTTCATCATCCTTCATGTGTTAGTTTCAGTGTCACTCTTTCAGGACATTGTTCCTGACCTGTCTCAGCTTCTGCTTGCAGCTTCTCTCTGCTTGAGATGCGAATCTGCATCCTTGGGGCTGGCTCACTGGTCTGGTTGATCTCGGAAACTGCAGCGCAGTAGGCTGGTCTAGGGCTTGCCCTCTCAGCTGTGTGCATCCTCTCCTTGTGGCTGGTTTTCATTTGGGGTTTCCGAATCTGCCTGTTCTACATGGTGTTCTCTCTTACCATGCAGTATCCAATACATACATTTTTCTTTAAAACGATTTTCATGAAGGACCTTCAGGACTGCACACTGCTTCATTTCATCCTTTATTGACAGACATTTATTGTGTACTGACTGTGTACCAGTGTACCAGGGACTGTTCATCAAAGACACACAAGCTTGCTTTTTTTTTTTTTTTTAATAAAAAGTATTAATCACTGGATTACAGGCATGCAGAAATGCCAGTGAATATAGAAGATATTATGTTGAGCCGAGCCTGTGGTGCACTTGGTAGAGTGCTGCGCTGGGAGCGCGGCGACGCTCGCGCCGCGGGTTCGGATCCTATATAGGACTGACCAGTGCACTCATTGGCTGAGTGCCGGTCACGAAAAAAACGACAAAAAAAAAAAAAAAAAGAAGATATTATGTTGAAAACATGCTGGATAAACTGGCTTTTATTTTAAAAGATTAGCGGATGGCTCCAGATTTGGGTTTTGGTCCTATCTCTACTACTTATCAGCTCAGGGTTACTGGAAAAGAATCTTTCTAAGCATCATCCTTGAGATGGGGAAGTGTTCTGACTGAGACAGTTACTGGGAGAATTAGAAGAGATAAAAATATGCAATGTACTTTGCTTTTACATATGAAATACACTAAATGCCAGATACAGTTATTACATTGAAACTTCCCTGAAATTGTTAATGACAGGCGCCGCTGATATCACCAAAACTGCTTAAAGCTGTTAATTGTAGTGTGAATAGAAATTGTTAGTCTGGGTTCTCTGACTATATTAATGGTATGGTATATTGAGAAAAGCACTGAATTGAGCATAAAGAAACTAACTTCAGTTTGACTTTTGACCCTTTGACACTAAATGACTGTGTGACTTTATGCAAGTCATTTGATATCTCTGGCTTCATTTTTCTCATCTGTAAAATTATGGGAGCTCTTACGGTTCCTTCTAATATAATAGAACTTTGTCTTCTCTTTAATGATTTTTCAAACTGGTTTAGAGAGCTGAAACTATATTCCTATGTGCTTTCCAAATCCCCTATTTCTACATTCTCCGGCACAATAATAGGAAATATTTTCTTGTGCACAACCCTTTCCTTGTATGGGATGCAAGGGATAGAAGTTTAATGTTTCAGGAAGAAAACTTTATTGTTAATTTGAGCCTTGATTTAGTTGAGACTTTTGTGAGTGCCTTCTTTGACTAGTTAGGCAGCTTCTTCCCTTCAGAATCTGTCTTTGAATATCAAAGGAGACATGAACGTTTGTTCTGCTCTAGTGTAGAGGTGTAGAATGCCATTAGTCATTAAGGTTTAGATGACGCACTTCAGTTTGTTCAAGGAAGTGCATTCCAGAGAGAACTTACAGAAATTTAAATTCCCTTTGTTGTTTTTGTTCAGCTTTGATCTTTCCTAACGTGAACTGTGTCTTCTTCACCAGTTTGGCCAGCTGAGAAACTTTTTTTCCCTACTGTTCAAAAGAAAATAGGATTTCTGAATTTTTACTCTAAAAACATTGAATTCAAATTCTTTGTTGTTAGAAGATGTGACTCTTTTTTCTTCTTCTTTATTGCCTAAAAGAACAAGGAAAATTATATTAGAATGATTAATGTTTTAGAAGACATTTTATACAAAGCTTTTGGCAATTTATGGTTGTAATGTAAAACAGTAATGGCACTTTGCAATGGGATGTTGGTTACCAGAGTCAGTATTTAGGCAAACATTATCAAGTGTTCCTATACTCTGTGAAGGGCTTGAGACTCTAATAGAATGCCTTCATTTAAAATACCAAGAATTAATGTGGGGAAACAATGCCTTCCAAGTGGTTCTTTCTGATCTTTGTATCCCAAACTGTGAGCATGCTTACTTGTCACCCTGGTCTGATACTGAATGGTGAAAAAAGAAAAAAGAGAGTGAGAAAGAGAGAGTGAGAGAGGGAGCAGCGGCAGGGAGAGAAAGTTATAACTGGAGGAGCAAAAAAGATTTTATAAGTTCATTTCAGTTCAGTAAATATTTATCGACCATCTTGCTAAGTGTAAGGCAAATACTAGTCACTTGCTGGTACCAATGAATAAGAAATAACCTTGGTCTTCCAGGGGTTCACAAACTTGTGAGAGAGATGGCTGAATGCATTTTTTACTACTATGAGGCTGATTGTGTTAAGGGCTATTACGTAGACACCAGCGATGAGTTAAAATCAGAGGCTCCTAAGGAAGACAGCCCTGGCCAAGCCCGGCTCTGCTCTTCACACTTCATGTAACCTGGGGCAAGGTATCAACCATTCTAAAGATCCAGTTTCCTCCTTTATAAATGGAAATAATGACATTTACCTACAAGAGCCACTGTAAGGAACATATGCATAGAAGATTATATAATTATATACATAGAGGATCACATGCATAGAGAGAGATTCTATGTATAGATAGATACATGCATTGGCACAATGTCAGACATACAGTAAGAGTTCACAAATGGTAACTAAGTGGCGTGATGGTCCAGGGAAGGGAGAAATTAAGTCCTACGGGGGGATTATGGACATCCTCTTAGAGAAAGTGAGATTTTATTTGGTTTCAAAGAATGAACAGGTCTGTAATAAGGGCCATGGAAGAGAAAGGCATTCCAGGCGGAGGAAGCTGTATATTCAGAGGTTGCAAAGTACAGAAAAGGAGGACCTAGGGGGCATTGGGGGTCACCTAGTGCCCTATTCATCACCCTATGCATTTCTTCATCTATATTTTTTGGAATACCCTTTTAATAACTAGTAAATGTAAGTCAGCATTTCCCTGAGTTCTGTGAGTCCCTCTAGCAAATTAATTGAAGGCAAAGAGGGTGTCGTGAGAACTCCATCTCGAAGCCAGTCAGTAAGAAGTTCCGAAGGCCCAAAATGGGGTCAGTTGTCTGAAGTGGAGACAGTTTTGGGGGACTGAGCCCTCAACCTGTCAGATCTGATACTATCTTCAGGTAGACAGTGTTGAAATTTACTTGAATTAGAGGACACCCAGCTGGTGTCCACTGCAGAATTGATTGCTGTGTGTGGGAAACCCCCCCGACACATTCTGTCACAGAAGTCTTCTGTGTTGTTGCTGAATGAGAGTATGGAAGAAACACTTTGGCTTGTTTATTCCTGTATTTTCAACTACCTCTGATTGTGATGGTTGCAACCGAAAGTACTGAGTGAGTAGAGGGCCTAATTAAATCTATTTTTTAGGAAGCAAACTCTTCTTGAGTGAATGAAATTGAGAAAAGAGACTAGTTTGGGTGAGGCCACTGAGGGAGGTCTTTGAGATATAAACCTGGAAAGAAACTGAGGCATGACTTAAACAAGAAAGATTTATTTGAGCCAAATTGAGTGACTGCAGCCTGCAAGTCACTTCCAAGTTACCTTGGAAAGTGCTCCAGAGAAACAAAGAAGAAGTTGGACTTCTAAGGGAAAATGGACCAATCAGAAGAGGAGGTGGTTACAAAATTGTTTTTCTAACATTACTATTGGTGCTAGTATCTTTAGGTAGTCTTGGCAGTAAGGGATTGGTTGTGACAGGCAGTGAGATGATCCTCAGGTAGATATTCTTCATTTTGACAGGAGGTATGTCAAATAACAATCAACAGATGTTCGACAGACAGGTGGTCAGCCAGTGTCGGTCATTATGCCTTCAGTGGGTTGTGATCCTTGTGATTGATAGAAAAGTTTAAAAGTTCAGAGTGTCTTTGGATGTGATTGATTGCAAGAGTGCAAAATTGCAGAGTGCCCTCAGATGAGATGTGCCTGAAGCTCAAGGTGAAATTACCTCCCGACTCCATTTTAGGTGCCTTGACCAGACTGATGCCATTTTATTTCATCAGAGGTAATCAGTGTGAGAGACAACAGGGCAAATAGACAAGGGAGCACAGATTAGAGAGACTCTGTGAGGTAAAATCTACAGCATGGAGGACTATGGACAGTGAACTTTAAGAGCAAGAAGATACAGCTTTGAGGTTTGTGTCTTAGTCCGTTCAGGGTGCTATAACAAAATACCTTAAACTGAGTAACTTATAAACAACAGAAAATTATTTCTCAAGTTTTGGAGCCTAGGAAGTCCAAGATCAAGGCAGCAGAAGATTCACTGTTTGGTGATGGTTTCTCTCTGCTTCAAAGATGGTGCTTTCTCACCATGTTCTTACCTGGTAGAAAGGACAAAAGGGCCAAATGAGCTCTTTCATGCCCTTTTATAAAGGCATCAATCCCATTCATAAAGGCACAGCCCTCATGATCCAATTCCTAAACATAAAGTTTGCCATTCTAGAAAAATAATTTTATCCACTCCTAATTTTATCCACTATGTCAAAATAAATAAACAAAAGAAGTTGAGAAAATGAGTTTTCAGCAGCATTTTCCCATTCAACTCCAACCCTCCCAAGCACTTTCCCCACACTATTATTCTCTGTTCCTTTCTACTATTGTTTATTTTAATCTGGTAAAGAAGTACCCAGAGTTTGGTCTTTGTGGTGTTGAGTTGAAAATGGTACCTACAAGGGAGCTAGGGCTGAGAAGAGGCTTCAGCAGTTTGGGATCACAGATCATGTTAAGATTGAAGTGCAAAGCTAGAAAAATACACAGACACAAATATATGCAAAATGTTACTTATAATGTCAGGGGTTGTGGACTGCCTTAAGCCCATCTTAGGACAAGAGCTGCACATGTTTTGGGAAAGCTGACAGTATCTCTGGGTTTCCTCCTTGCCAAGCCCACTCCTGGAAGCTAACAGAGAAGAAAGGGGGACATAATAAACATGGTATTTGGGGATGAATCCTGTCCAGAGCTTGCTAAAAGGGACTCAGTTTACTGTTTTCCATATTCTTCTCATTTTCTCTATTCATTAAATACTTGGATAGTCAGTTTTCTAGGTGTGTACCACTTCCACCCGTCTTGTTGGTGTGATGACAGGGGACCTGATATTAGGAGTGAAGGGGAGAAAGAATGGGGAAAGAAGACACATGATCTGAGGGAGTTGGTCATCTCTCAGTGACATTTGGGTTGGGTACATTTAAATGTTACAAAATACACAAGGCCATATATATTTTGTAAGTACCAAAATAGAAGTTTCTTTTGGAGATACTAACTCACGCTGGTAGTGAGATCTTATGAAAGGATTTTTCCAGAGAGACCTCGTTCAGGTGCAAAATTTTGAGAATGGTGGGGAGAGATCCTCTGAGGAAAAATTGGATATAAAAAGAGTAAAAAAAGGAAAAGTAAAAATGTGTGGACAGTAAAAGTGAGGTGATGGTTGCAGGCTTTTATGATTAGATACAACTGTTTTGTTTCCTCTCTGTCTTTGATTTATAGTTGATTTGCATGTAGTAATCACCTTAGGATATAGTGAAAAAAGTTATGCAAAATTAGAAAGTAACCAATCACATAACTGAAAATTGTGAAGTTCACACCCTCCTGCTTCTTCCCTTTAGCTGTCCTTATTTAGTCAGCCAGCACATATATTGCACAAGAACTGAGCTGAAGTGTGCTACGGCAGACGCCGGACTCACACAGGCTTCCTGTTCTTTTGGAAGGTCGTACTCAGGTAAGTAAGTGTGGTTGCAAAGATCATTGATAAAATAAGCACACATGATATAAGGCAGGTGTGCACTGAGACCACTTCTGATACTTATTCGCTTTGTAGCTTCAAAGAAATCACACACCTTACCCAACCATGGTATTCCCTCTTTTTTAAGCATAAAAAAATGTAACCCAAATGTAGTAAAGTTCCTTTTTCTCTGTATCCTCACTGGCACTTATTGTTTTCTGTCTTGTTGATAACAGCCATTCTAACTGGAGTGGAGTGATATCTCATGGGGGTTTTAATTTGCATTTCTCTGATGATTAGTGATATTGAGCATTTTTTTATGTGCCTGTTGGCCGTTTGTATGTCTTCTTTTGAGAAATGTCTGTTCAGGTCCTTTGCCCATTTTTAAACTGGGCTATTTGATTTTTTGCTGTTGAGTTATTTGAATTCCTTATAAGTTCTGGATATTAGCCTCTTGTCTGACGTGCAGTTTGCAAATACTTTCACCTATTCTGTAGGGTGTCTCTTCACTTTGTTGATTGTGTGAAGAAGCTTTTTAGTTTGTCTACTTTTGCTTTAGTTGCCTGTGCCTTTGTAGTCTTGTTCAGAAAAGTGCCACCCACTCCTATTTTGTTTAGCATTTTCCCTAGGTTTTCTTCAAGTAGTTTCATAGTTTCAGGATTTACATTTAAATCTTTAATCCATTTTGAGTTGATTTTTGTGTATGGTGAGAGATATGGGTCTAGTTTCAATCTTCTGCATGTGGATATCCAGTTTTCTTAATACCATTTGTTGAAGAGGCTGTCCTTTCCCCAGTGTATATTTTTGGCACCTTTGTCCAGAATCAGTTGGCTGCAAGTGTGTGAGTTTATTTCTGGACATTCTATTCTGTTCCATTGGTTTGTGTCTCTGTTTACATGCCAGTACCATGCTATTTTGGTTGCTATAGCTTTATAGTATATTTTGAAGTCAGGAAGTGTGATGCCTCCAACTTTGTTCTTTCTGTTCAAGATTACTTTGGCTATATGAGGTCTTTTGTGGTTCCACACAACTGTTAAGATCATTTTTTGCTATTCCTGTGAAGAATGTCATTGGTATTTTGATAGGTATTGCATTGAATCTTTATATTGCTTTGAGTAATATGGACATTCTGATGACATTAATTCTTCCAATCCATGAACACATGGTATCTTTCCATTTATTTATGTCCTCTTCAATTTCTTTCACCAGTGTTTTATAGTTTTCATTGTAGAGGTCTTTCACTTTCTTGGTTAAATTTACTCTTGGGTATTTCATTTTGGGGGGTAGCTATTGTGAATGGGATTAGTTTCTTGATTTCTTCTTTAGCAGTTTTGTCTTTGGCATATAAGAACGCTACTGATTTTTATGTGTTGATTTTATTTTTTCGTTTTTTTGTTTTTTTTCCTTGTCAAAACCATGGAAGGTTCTTTTTATTTATTTATTTTTTAAAAATTTTAACTTCTCACTATACATGGTAGTTGATTTTCATGACTGTTTACCCATTCCTCTTTATTCAATTCATTTGTTAGTTCAAGTAATTTTTTGGTGGAGTCTTTAGGGTTTTCTCTGTATATGATTGTGTCATCTGCAAATATTTACAGTATGACTTCTTCCTTTCCAATTTAGATGCACTTTATTGCTTTCTCTTGCCTTATTGCACTGAACTAGAACTTCCAATACTATGCTGAATAAGGGCGGGGAAAGTGGGCATCCTTATCTTGTTCTAGATCTTAGAGGAAAAGCCTCCAATTTTGGTTCATTAAGTATGATATAAGAGGTGCTCAGTTTACCTGGGCTTGGGTTTCAGGACATGCCTCTGGGTTTTCTGCCACTTCCCAAGGTCTCAAGCCCCTTCCTCTGGGCTCTTCCTTGGAAGAAAGCTACATTGCCAGCTAGACCTATTTTCAGCACCAACAAAGGGAAGATGAGACAAGGGGTTGGCTTATGCAAATCCAGCAGCTGAGCAAGCTCAATAGAGAGCACAGAATATTCTTGAATATGCCTGGTGCATGTGATAGGATATGACTAATGAACATGTTCCAGGAAGAGACAGACAGAGCATGTGCAAAATGAAATGTATATAACTGGGAACCACCTCCTTCACTGAATATTCATTAAACAGAGAAACTATAAAAGCCAAATCTCAGCCAAATGTGGGGTTGATGCTTACTTTCCTGGAGGCAACCTGCACTTCACTGGCTGAGGTGTGGATACTTTAGTTTGTATAACACTTACTTTCAGCAAGCAGGTGCTCACTCTCTTGAGCCAGCCTGTACAGAACTCTAAGTATGTTGTTCTTGCTTTTGTGTTAGACTTGGTGTCTGTACTGAACTTATTTTTGTGTTAAACTTGGTGTGGGCCTTGCTCAATGTCTGGAGCTATGCCACACACTGCCTGTGGAATCTGTATTTCTTATCTGTTATATTAAACTTGTTCTCACTTTCTTCTGTGACTCTGTCCTTGAATTCTTTCCTGTGGCAGAGTTAAGACCCTGGTAAGAGGACTGCATGGGTTGAAGCTGACAATCAGGCCCACTGGACCCTTTGACATCAATATTAGCTGTGGGTTTTGTCCTATATGGTTGATAGAGTTTGGATGTGCTGTCCCCTCCAAAATCATGTGGAAATCTGAGCCCCAATGTGGCTGTGGTAAAAGTTGTTTGAGTCATGGGGGTGGATCCTCATGAATGGGTTAATGCTCTCCTTGGGGAATGGGGATAATGAGTGAGTTCTTGCTCTATTAGTTCCCATGAGAGCTGATTGTTTAAAAGACCCTGACACCTACCGCCTTCTCTATTTCACTTCCTCTCTGCATGTGATCTGCTTGTACCCACTGGCTGCCTGCCACTTTCCACCATGAGTAGAAGCAGCCCAAGGCCTGTGCTAGATGCAGCTGTCCCAGAATCATAAGCCAAATAAATATCTGTTCCTTATACATTACCCAGTCTCAGGTATTCTGTTATAGCAACACAAAATGGACTAATACAATGCCTTTTATTGTGTTGAGGTTCATTCCTTCTATACCTAATTTGTTGAGTGTTTTTATTATGAAGGGGTGTTGAATTTTATCAAATGCTTTTTCTGCATTAATTGAAATAATTGTATGATTTTTTCCTTCATTCTGTTGATGTGATGTATCACATTTATTGATTTACATATGTTGAATCATCCTCGCATCCTTGGGATGAATCACCCTTGATCGTGTGAGTGACATTTTTCATGTTTGTTGGATTCTGTTTGCTGGAATTTTATTGAGGATCTCCCCATCTGTGTTCATTAGGGATATTGGTCTGTAGTTTTCTTTTTTTATTGTATCTTTTTTGTTTTGGTGTGAAGTTAATGTTGGCCTCATAGAATGAGTTTGGAAGTATTCCCTCCTCCTCAGGCTTTTGGAAGAGTTTGAGAATAATTGGTGTTAGTTCTTCTTTAAATGTCTGATAGAATTTGTCGGTGAAGCCACCCAGTCCTGGGGTTTTCTTTGTTGGGAGACTTTATTACTGTTTCAATCTCATTACTCATTATTGTTCTGTTTAGGTTTTCAAGTTCTTCATGATTCAACCTCAGTAAGTTGTATGCGTCCAGGAATTTATCCACCTCTTCTAGATTTTCCAGTTTGTTTGCATATAGTTGTTTGTAGTAATCTCTTGTGATCCTTTGTATTTCTGTGGTATCAGTTGTAATATCTCCTTTTTCATTTCTGATTTTATTTATTTGAGTCTTCTTTCATTTTTTATTTATTAGTTTAGTTAAAGCTTTATCAATTTTGAATTCTAGGTTTATTCTACTGTGGTTTCACAAAATAGTTGACATAATTTTGATTTTAAAAAGTTGTTGAGACTTATTTTGTGACCTAACATATGGCCTATTCTAGAGAATGTTCCATGTGCTGCTTGAGAAGAATGTGTGTTCCATAACTGGTGATTCCAATGATTTTTAAACATCCATTAGATCCAATTGTCCTAGAGTGGAAATTAACTCTAATGTTTCGTGGTTAATTTTCTGTCTGTATGATTTGTCCTTTGCTGAAAGTGGGGTATAAATTTCCCAGCTATTATTGTATTGTGTTCTGTCTCTCTCATTAGTTCTAATAGTAATTGCTTTACTTTTCTGTGTGTTGGGTGCATATGTATTTAGAATTGTTATATTGGGGCCAGCCCATGGCTGACTTGGGAGAGCGTGGTGCTGACAACACCAAGTCAAGGGTTCAGATCCCCTTACAGGTCATCTTAAAAAAAAAAAAAGAATTGTTATATTGTCTTGTTGAATTGAACTCTTTATCATTATATAATGCCTTTCTTATTTATTTATTTGTTTGTTTGTTTGTTTATCTATTACTTTCCTTGGTTTGAAGTCTATTTTATCTGATACAAGATAGTTACTTCTACTCTTTTTTGGTTTCCTTTTGCATAAAATATATATTATTTTCCATCCCTTCACTTTCAGTAGATGTATGTATAGGTGAAGTGTGTTTATGGTTCTTGTTTTAAACTCTTTTGAGCCACTCTGCATCTTTTATTTGGGACATTTAATCCACTTACATTTAGAGTTACTATTGATATATAGGAATTTGTTACTGCCATTTTGTTACATTTTTTTCTGATTGTTTTGTACATCCTTTTCTCCTCTTTTTCCAGTATGTCTTCTTTTATGATTGAGTGGTTTTCTCAAGCAGTATATTTTGATTTCTTACTATTTATTTTTAGTATGTTGCTTATAAGTTTTTTGTTATGGTTACCATGAAACTTACAAAACACATGTTATAGTTTTTGCAGATTACTTTATATCAGTAATGACTTAATTTTGATAGCTAAGAGAAGGAAAAAAACCAAAGCCAACTGTGTTCTTTGATGTCACTTCCCACCCACTTTTTTACATTTTGGTGTTTTTTTCAAGTTACCTCTTTTAGTATTGCTTATTTCTTATATGGTTGTTATATTTATTAGTCTTGTTAGTTTTTTCCTTTTTTTTCACACTAAGGATATAAGTGTTTTATTCGCCACCCTTACTATATTGGAGTACTCTGTGGTTGTCTATGTACTTACTTTACTAGTAAGTTATGTATCTTCAAATGTTTCCTTCTTACACTTATGTGTCATCTGTTTTCAGACTGAAAAACTCCCTTTACCATTTCATGTAAGCATGTGTCTAATATTGATGAGGTCCAATAGCTTCTTTTTTTTTTTTTTTTTTTGCCTGGGAAAGACTATTTCTCCTTCATATTTGAAGATTAGTTTTTATGGATACAGAAATCTTGGTTGACAGTCTTTTTCTTTCAGTACTTTTAATATATTATCCCATTCTCTTCTGAACTGTAGGGTTTTTACTGAGAATCCAGTGGGAGATGTATTGGGGCTCTGTTGAGTGTTGTTGTTTCTTTTCTCTTGCTGCTTTCAGTATTCATCTTTGTTTTTTGATAATTTGATTATGATGTGCCTTGGGATGTTTCTCTTTGGATTGTATTTGATTGGTGACCTCTGAGCTTCCTCTACCTGAATGCTATCATCTTTCTCCATGCTTGAGAAATTTTTAGCCACTGTTTCCTTAAATATGCTTTCTAGAGCTCTTCCCTTTTCATCTCTATTTGTTACTACAATTATATGAACCTTATTTAGTTTGAAGGAGTCCCATAGTAGCTGGAGTTCTATTTCACTTTTTCTTAATATTTTTTTCTTTTTGCTCTTCCGACTGGGTAATTTCATACATTCTGACTTCAAACTCACTGATTCTTTCCTGTGATCAAGTCTGCTCTTGGAGCTTTCTATCAAAATTTTCAGTTCAGACAATGTATTCATTATTTCTAGAAAAAAGTATTTTTTTATTAATTTCTATTCCTTCATCAAGCTTTTTTTTTGCATTTGTATTGTTTTCCAAGTATTATTTAATTTTCTATCTGTATTTTCTATGACTTCCTGAACATCTTTAAGAGGGTTATTCTGAATTCTCTATCATACAGTTAATAAATCCACTATTCTTCTGGGATCATTGCTGATGCTTTGTTTGTTTCCTTTGGTGGTATCATAATTCTCTGTCTTTTCTTGATTTTTGTGTGTTTATGTTGATGGCTGCACATTTGAGGAGACAGCTACCTCTTTCAGGTTTCACATGTGTTCTTTGGTGGTGTTAGACCTTTACTGGTTAATATCAGAACTTTAGCTCTGGTCTGTGTCTTTTTTTTTTTTTTTCGTGTTCTGTGGTGGATTAATAGCAACCACCACCTCTTAAACACTGCACTTGAACTAATTTGCTGTCCTGTGGTTAATTCCCCAACTGGGGAAACTTATTGTGGGGAACAGGACTTGAGCTCTGTGCCTGGGCTAAATTGTGGGTTAGCTATTGTTTCTCAAACTGGGGAAAATTTTTTGTGTGTTTAGGATTTTAATTTTTGGATTTTTGGTCACTTCCAGGTCATGTGGGGTCACCACAAACTCAACTGAGATGTGCAGAAAATGTAGCCTGGGACTAAGTCTTTCCTGCAAACTGTGCACCCAGCAGTTCTATAGCACTGACCAACCATCACGTGGCATTTGTGCCAAACAGAAGACCAAACAGTTGCCAGTGCTGCAGTCTGCTGCTCCCCTGATAGGTTATCCTGTGTCCCCTGTTCCCCCTCTCCCAGCACTCCAAACATTTCCTGTTGGGCAGGCTGCACACAAGTTCCCCATGAAGACTCACTGACCTCTGGGTGATTCCTTCCTCCTCCCATCTGCTGTGGCCTCTTGCTCCTACACAGGTCCAGGGGCAGTTTTCTAGTGGCTTTACTGGCTTGAGAGATGGAATGGTGCACTCCAAAACCCCTACTCCATGACAGACTTGAATTAACTTCACATGAAGGGCATCTGAGGCTTTGCCATCTCTGGGTAGCTATTCCATGTGATGGTAGCTGCTCCTCACATTGTTTCATGCCAGCCTAAGAAGCAGCTGAGGCTTGGAATGATTGCAGTGGTTCTTTCACACCCACAGGAACTCCATGGATCTCTCCTCTTCCTTCAAGTTCCAGTGATCTTAGCATAGCAGTTCTTGTGTTTTAATAGTTGCAAGATGATCAACTGATGGGCAGGAGCAATGTCAATGGTTGTCTATGCTACCACCTTGGTCTGGTCACTCCTAGAGGGAGAAGGAAGCCAGTTTTTTGTGATGCTGTTCTTTCCCATAAATTTTCTATCAGTAATTATATATATAAACATCATTCTTTTTATTTGTAATGTCAACTGCTAATATATTATTATTTACCCCACGTTTTTCAAAGAAATCAGCTTATGGCTTTATTGATTTTCTCTACTGATTTCCTGTTTTAAACTACATTGATTTCTACTTTAGTTTCTATTTATTTATTTATTTATTTTCCTGCTTACATTGGATTTAATTTGCCCTTTCTTTTTTTCTGGCATCTTAAGGTGGAGGCTTAGATGATTGATTTTTTTAATCTTTCTTCTTTTCTAATACATGCATTCAATGCTATAAAATTCCCTCTAAACACTCTTTTCACTGCATCCCACAGGTTTCGTTAAGTTGTATTTTCTTTTTCATTTACTTCAAAATATTTTAAAATTATCTTCTAGATTTACTCAGTGATCTACGTGTTATTTAGTAGTGTCTTTTTTAATTTCCAAAATTTTGGGATTTCCCACCTATCTTTCTATTATTTACTTCTGGTTTAATTCCATTGTGGCTTGAGAGGAATTCTTATATGATTTTCTATTCTTTAAATTTGTTAAGGTATATTTTATGGCAAAAATGTGACCTATCTTGATGAATGCTTCATGTGAGCTTCAGAAAAATGTGTATTCTGTTGTTTTTGGATGGAGTCATCTATAGTTGGCCATTATACCTAGGTGATGATGGTGTTGTTTTCTTCAATTATATCCTTTCTGGTTTTCTGCTTGCTGAATCTGTCCATTTCTGACAGAGAGGAGTTGAAGTCTCCAACTATAATAGTGGATTCATCTGTTTTTCCTTGCAATTCTATCAGTTTTGCCTCGCATATTTTGATGCTCTATTGTTAGGCACATACATATTAAGGTTGCTATATTTTCTCGGAGAATTGACCCTTATATTATTGTATAAAGCCTCTCTTTTTCCTTGCTCTGAACTCTGTTCTGTCTGAAATTAATATAGCTACTTCTGCTTTCTTTTGATTCATGTTAGCATGGTATATCTTTTTCCATCTACTTACTTTAAATCTATTTGTGTCTTTATATTTAAAGTAGGTTTCTTGTAGACAACATATAGTTGCTTCTATTTTTTGATCCACCCTGACAATCCTTGTCTTTTCATTGGTCCACTTGGATCATTGACATTCAGTGATTACAGATATTTTTGGATTAATATCTACCATATTTATTATTGTTTTTACTTGTTTCCCCTGTTCTTTGTTTGTATATATACCTTAGCATTTGAACTGGTGAACTCTGTAAATTAGGTTGCCTTCCCCAATGTGAGTGTGCATCATCCAATTCATTAAGGGCCTAAATAGAGCAAAAAAGGTGAGGAATTTTGCCTCTTTTTTTCTTCCTGCCTGCCTGATTCAGCTGGGATATCAGTCTTCTCCTGCCTTTGGACAGGAATTTACACCATCAGCTCCTCTGGTTCTCAGCTTTCAGACTCAAACTAAAATTACACTATTGGCTTTTCTAAGTTTATAGCTTGCAGATGACAGATTGTGGACTTCTCAGCCTCCAAAATTGGGTGAGCTAATTCCTCATAATAAATCTTAATCTCTCTCTTTCTCTTAATACATACACACACACAAAGGAATTTCAAAACTTTTGTGAAGAGATTATCTTCCAATTCTATTTTTTCACAAACTTTTCAATGTACCCTCATATGTGTGCATATATGTACACATATGTATATTCATGTGTATACACAGGTGTGTATACATATACGTACTTATGTAAATATAGGATACATATGTTTATACATATATATGTATGTGTATACATACATGTGTATGTGTGTGTTTGTGTATAGGATATATCTATAGCTGTATGCTATTGGTTCTGTTTCTCTGAAGAACACTGACTAATGCACATGGTTTCTGAAAAGATGTTGGACGTAATTCTTATTTTTTATTTTCTATGTGTAAGGTGGGTTTTTTTTGTTTTGGTTTGGTTTTGCATTGACTTCTTTCAGAATTTTTTCTTTAGTTTTGATTTTCTGTAGTTTGAAATGCAACACCTAGGTGTATTCATCCTGCTTGGTTTTCTCTGAGCTTTCTGGTCATGGTTTGGTGTGTGACATTAATATGGGGAAATTCTCAAACATTATTGTTTCAAGTATTACTTCTGTTCCTTTCTCTCTCCTCCCATAATGGTATGTACTACATGTTTTGTAGTTGTCCCACAGTTCTTGGATATTCTGTTCTTTTTTTTTTTTTAACTTTTTTCCTTTGTTTTTCAGTTTTAAAGGTTTTTATTGAGATATCCTCAAGCTCAAAGATTCTTTCCTTAGCTGTGTCCAGACTACTAATAAGCTCATCAAATACATTCTTTATTTCTATTACAGTGTTTTTGATCTCTAGCATTTCTTTTTGGTTCTTGCTTGAAATTTCCATCTCTCTGCTTATATTGCCCATCTGTTCTTGCTTGCTGTCTACTTTATTCATTAGATCCCTTAGCACAATAATCACAATTAAAAAAAAAAAAAATCCCAGTCTGATAGTATGTCTTGTCATTTTTTCTCGATAGCCAGACTTGGTGTACTGGGTAAAAGGAACAGCTGCAAATAGGCTGTTAGTAATGTGGTGATAAGGTGTGGGGGGAGGGTAAGCATTCTATGGTCCTGTGGTGAGTCCTCAGTTTTTAGTGAGGCTGTGCCCTTCACGAGTGCTTTTCAGTCCCCACCCTCTAAGGTGGAAGAGGACAGCATAATGGGCTACAGTTGGATATTTCCCTCCTCCCAGTTTAGTTAGGCTGTGATAAAAACCTCAGCAGGTTAGACTATGGTTAAATTGTTTCTCTTAATGGCAGACTTGTTAAGGACAGAGTGCTCTGGCTTATTTCAAAATGGTTCCCTTTCCCCTCTTCAGGGGAAATTTTCTCCAGTATTCCCTGTGAAGACCTGGCAGGGCTCCAAGAGGTAAAATTTGCAAAAGTGTGAGGACCCTCTGAATACTCTGTTCCCCTGAGGTTTCATTCTCTCAGAGGTGTCCACATTGATCTTCTGGCAATTTGTCTATTACAGTTTAGGTTTTCCTACCTTGTGGCACTGGTTCTTGCAGAGATTTCTACTAGTGGGTTCGTGCTCTGGTAAATTGTGATTCTCTGTATTTGCTTTTTGTTCCTTCCAATTTGGGGGCAGCATTTTGCCCTATGACCTCACTTCTCTTTCAGATTTAAGAAGAGTTATTGACTTTTCAGTTTCTTCAAGTTTTTACTCATCGTTAGAACTGAGTGATGACTTCCAAGCTTCTTAAATACCAGAACAGAAACCAGAAATCTTTTGAGCAGTTTTTTAAAAAACAGGCAGGAATATTTTTCTAGAGAATACTGCAACATCTTGCATAAAATTAAGATGTCACTGCCTGCCCTAGAAGCATTTATTTCAGTGTATTTATTAGTTGTCAAATTTCAATCCATCTGTTCTTCGAATAATTTACTCTCTCTATTTTATTTTTATTCGTTATTTTTATTTCAATTATCAGATTTCTTTCCATCCTATCTTCAATGAAATCATAATCTTTCAAGATACAGTTTCTAACAGTTTTGTAGTTGGCATTTCCATTAATATGTCTAAGAATTTAAATTTAGTCTGATAGTTTGCTAATTACCTTGATCCCCCTAAAGGAGGGCATTGTATAAGTGTGAGATTAAGATGATGTTAAATCATTGCATATCCACTATCGCACTAATGAGATGCATTGGACTGATGCTGTTATAGACTGAATTGTGTCCCTTGCCCCTTCCAATTATTTACTATGTTGATTGCCCTAACCCCCAATGTGACTATAGGCCATAAGGGTAGGGCCCTAATCCAATGTGACTGGTGTCCTTATATGAGAAAGAGATACCAGGTGTGCACATACACAGAGATAAAGCCATGTGAGGATGCAGCGAGAAGGCAGACCATCTGTAAGCCACAGAGAAAGGCCTCAGGAGAGACCAAACCTGCTGACACCTTGATCTCAGACTTCCAGTCTCCAGAACTGTGAGAAAATAAATTTTTGTTGTTTAAGACACCCAGTCTGTGATATTTTGTTATGGAAGCAATAACAAACTAATATAAATACTATACATTTATTCTAATTTTTGGATTTGGGCCACTTAGGCAAATAAGTTCATGATATTTACTGTTAAAAATCCAGCCATGACAACCTCAGAATGCAATGCTTTATCCCTTATTTAAGCAAAGACCTCCCAGTGATTTCAACAGAAACAATGAAATTGGTCCTAACCGGAATGGAGAAAGAAAAATGCCCAGACTTGCCTATGAACAAAACTCACCATGGCAGCAATGTTACCTCAGCCTCTAGGTTTCTTGCCCAAGGTAGACACAGGATCCAAGTAGACAATGGGATGAAAAAAAGAAAAAAAAAAAAAAGACTTTTCCTTGGGGTCTGTTGAAATAAATGTTTGCTAGCACAGCATTCAAGAATTGGCATCATTCCAACTGTTTTCAACACAAGAAACAATATTTTGCATCACATTAAAAATAACATTCAGGAGGCTACGTGAGCAGAATGGTTAAGAGTCTGGGTTTGGGATTGTAAAGCCCAGCTCTTGCAGTTCACTAACTTGTGTAACCCTAGGTAAATTACTTAACTTCTCTAAGTATTGACCTTCCCATAAAGAGAAGGAGAAGACAATGATAAATACCTCCTGGAGTTGTTATGAGAATAAAATAAAATGTAAAGCATTGAGCAGAAGGTTTGACAGTGAAGGCACAGTGTTATCCTTACCCTGCTGTGTCTCTGACTCATACCATCACTGCTTACTCCATTTTTTACCCACCAGCTTCTGCTCCTCCTACTCTGTCCATCATTAGGATAGAAATGCTCACCATAGGATGTGTTTGTAAAGTGTCTTGAAGTATCCTCCATAAAGCTGGATGGCCCTGAGGAGTGGTTATACACTCACCAAATTTTTTGTTCTCTGAAGGTGATTATATGTGCGCTGCCTGTGGGTAATGGAAGTACCCATGCTACTCTTTTCAGAGCAAGAGAATCTAATTTCATTTTTGTCTGACATTTTTGCAAGGTCAGTAGAAATAATGTTTTTGAAACCTCATCTAGGTATTTGTTGGATAGTTGTTGATAATCCTACTATGTCATATTTTGGTTTCCTACTTTAAGGAAAGAACAGATGCATTCTATGCAAGATGTGGAGAGGTTAGAGTGGCGAATAGAAATGTACAGCTATTTTGCAAAGATAGATTCAATAACACGTCACCATTTGTCCTCAAGAATTCTAGAAGTATTAGTACAAAGAATAATGCTGATCCGTAAATCTAGTTCAATGGTAAGGCTTTCATAGAAATTTATGGTAACCCACTTTGGTTAAGGGGTTATTTAAACATTCTATGGTATCATAATTGCTATATTATTTATATATATATATATTTATATATATTATATATATATAATATATGCCATATGAATGACTTATACTATTCTTATTTTTAGAATTACTTATATTTATGAATTATGTATATATATCATATGGGACTGTATAAGCAATTCTAAATTAGTTCATTTTAGGCACTTTTTGTTCCTTTTCATTCATCTTCACTTTGATGTCTACCTTCTAAAAGTAAAAACACAAGGATTTTATTTGTGGGGGAGAATTTTTGGAGGACACATATTGTTACCATGCTATCAATACTGCTTCTAACAATAATCATTAAAAAATGTATTTATAGGCATTCAATAAATTCTCTTTTATGTTCTTTTGCAACTTCTAAAACCAATTCAGAGCAGCATATGGAGAGCTCTAGAGGTGGTTCTTTGAAAGTTAGACTAAAGCAGGGTTGGATTTCATTTGAGAAAGTAAAATACTAACAAATATCAACATCTTAATTTCTACACCATTGAAACTATTTGTAAAAACATGATGTCTCAAATAATATAAATAATATGATGTCATGTTTAGTAAAATGTTCACTCTTCAAATTCTTTCCCTCTTATCTTAAAGCCAGCCAGTGATGATACTTTTTTTTTATGTTTGTCTTAGCTTTTTCAGAATAATTTACATGATGAGTTGCCTATTTTGTCATAAACATTTATTTAAAAATTAGACCTTTAATAAAAGCCTCTGGCAGTGTTATGCCAGCCCTCTACCTTTATCTGAACTATTTTATAGGCCGCCCAGTATCTGTTGCATATGACTTGATAGAAGCTAAGAGTAATAAGTGGTAGAGACAGTGAAATGTAGGAGGTTAATGAGATAAAACATGGAAAGTACTGAACACTGTGACTGGTCTAGAGCAATTGTTCCATATGTGATTGTTTTTACTGTTACTTATTATTATATTTATGATTTTTTTTGGTCTCCAAGACCTTGATAAATCTCCTCATGAAACACACACTCACATACACAAAGAAATTTGTCCTATCTGGATCTTGCTTCCACAGGGCTCCACTCTCTGTGATTTTTAATAAACTTAAGCAGCTCTACAGAAAAAAGTAAAACTTAATGGGCGTTAGACTCCATTTATATTCCTCAGCATTTACCATCTTATGATAACATGATACTCTACAGTGCTAATATATACTCAGTAGTATGTTTAACTATTATTCTAAATTTGCTTGCCCTAGCTTCCTCCTATAAACTAATTTTTCAATTATGTGTATATATAAGGGCATTTCAAAAAGTTCATGAGAAGATCTGTATTATCTTTATTTCTATTTTTTTCATGAACCTTTTGAAGTACACTTGTATATCATTTAAATACTATATTGTAATCCAGATTTTCTCCATGATATAGATATTAAGAAGATCATTTAAAAATCCTCACATAGTTGATCAGCTTTTGAGTCTGCTTTTATCATTTATTTCATTGCAAAGTAAAAATACAGGATATGTAGATTTTCTACCTTTCTGATATTTCTCAATTGTGTTTTTTCTTATCTTAATAACTAAGCAATTTAAAAAAATAGTTTATATGCACTTAATAAAAAAGTGGTTGTCTTAACGTGTTATTGAGTTCTTACTATTACAGAGTTATTCTTATATTATTATTTGATGCAGGTTTTAAAATATTGTATTTTTATTCTTAATTTTATATCTACTAAACCTGACATTGTAAGCTGATGAGGCTTTCAGGTACAGTGTATTAGCCATTTTTAATCCATTTTCTTCAGAATATATTGCTACTATGTTGTTTGAACATATACATGCAATAGTTTTTTGTTTAGTATAATTTCATATGTAAATTAATTTATTTAATGTAATAGTAACCTTGTTAATCTGTCTTATTTTTTTTTGTGCCTTAGTAGAAATCTCTCTCTTTTTCTTTTTCTTTTTTTCTGTGTAATATGTACAAGCATGAAAGGCTTTAAATTATCCTTTGACTTTTAGCTAATTTATATTTTAAAGTGTCTCTTATAGGTGTTATATTGTTGGATTTTGTTTTTATATCTGTTAATAAACTATGCTGTTTTATTGAATTTTAGTTCTTCTATCTTATACATTTTAGTTGACAGCTTTCTACTACTTTCTTTGCCCTGTAAATTTTTCTTTATTGCTTTTTCTTTTATTCCATTTTATTATGATGTTTCTGTAGCTGGTTTTAAACTCTTAATTTCCCATTAAAAAGATCATCTACCAATCTGATCACATATTTTTAAAATCAATTCATTTTGACATAGTTGTTATTACTTTTAATATGTGTTTCAACTGAATAAGTTAATTTTGCTTTTTTAAGCATATACAATTATTTTATTTTTATTTAAATTGACAGATAACATTGTATGTGCTTTTTTATTACATACAACATGATTTTCTAAGTATATACAAGGGTACTTCAAAAGACAATAGAAAAATGGAATCAAAAGATAATATGAATATTTCCATGAACTTTTTGAAGACCTTTTATATACACTGTGGAATGGCTAAATCTAGCTAATTATATAATTTTGAAAATCTATATTTTCTTAACTAAGACACACAGTCAAATATGTAAATTTTCAGGGGAAAGAGAATTGAATATATAAGTGAATATATTTGTCTCTTGGTTGGGTGACATTCAGACACTATCAAACAGGTTTATTTATATTATCCAGGCTAAATTTAATTTTATTAAGTTATACTCTTTGTGGATATTGCATGTTAATGTTCATATTTATTTATTTATTTTTCCTTCTTTTAAAATTTTTTATTTTATTTATTTATTTTTAATTATACATATTTATGGTGTACAGAGTTCTATCAGTATTTGCGTGTAGTATGTGATCAAATCAGTATTATTAGCAGGTTCATTATAACAAATCATAATTTGAATAAGTTAATTTTGAATACCCTTTCAGGGTAATATGAAATTAAATTCTATGCTTGCTTTCACCTTTGGCATAGTCAGGAACACTTTATAAAATATTATTTTTATTTTGTGCTTCTCAAAATGTGGTCTAATTAACACTTTTATGTGATAATTCTAACCATTCCTCTTCCTAATCTGGCAATCTACCAGTTCTTAAGAATTATATTTCATTGTTTTTAAATTTCCATTTATTCTTGTTGGGATATTTTTAGCTGTGAGACTTTATTGATTTTTTTTTCAGCTTTTTCAGGTTTTTTATCACTTTAAAAAATTACCTTTACTTTTTGAAGAGAAAAGTTATCTTTGCTGGATTCTGTCCCTTTTCTCTTAGCTGTGGGCTGATTTCCCTGGGAGACAGCCTGTGTCTAAAGTCTGAGCATCAGGGCATTCATATCATTACAGTAAGAAGCAGCCTGTTCCCTGAGGCTACCAGTCCCCAGAGAAACAAGACAGTCAAAAGGGACAGATGGATGGGAACAAGCGTAATTTGCCACACCAGACTGCACTCACACTCACCAAACAATTTACATCATCTGTTTCATATTACATATCATCAGTACGAAAGTGCCTGCCCCACGGTCCTTTGATCTTCAACTCACTGCTTTCCAAACTGTATAATCTTAGCTGCCAGAGAGGTTGTGGCTTCTTCCATTTGGTGGCCTGAAAAAAAAAATTCTTCCCTTTCTTTGGTGGATGCAGTGGCAAAATTAGTACCTCAGGTCATTTATTTGCAAGGCACTGCCTTCAACTCCCAGGAATCCAGACATGTACATGCTGTAAAAAGCAATAATAATCCTTAGTAAGGGCTTTGGTGGCAATTTCATCCATGACTTCTCAATATGAGTCTATTCAAGTGTCTGTACTCAGGCAATATATTCTATAGAGAGCAATCTGAAGTATCCCGTTATCACATCTTCATCTTTCTCTCCTTTTTAAATCAAGACCTCATATTCTGGTCTTTTGTTTCAAACTTTTAAAATGTGACAAGTAGGTACTGAGGTATATTTCAGTGAGGATTGTTCCCAGATGGCTTTTCATATTCCTTCAAGATGTCTGTATTAGAATTTGATATCTTGACTGGCGTGGTCCATGCCATGGCGGGGTCTTGAAAAGAATAGCTTGAGCTGCCCTTTCCGAGTTGGCAAGGCCCCAGAGGGAGAGCTGCTGGCAGGGCCACGGCTACCAGCACTTGTTTTCACTGTAAAGATCTCTGCCTCGGCATAGTGGTGCTGCTTTCGCTTTCTCTTTTGATGTTTTGGTCAGTGTGGCAGTTTCCTGAGTTTCCAAAAGATGTAAAAAATGACACACAAACAGTTGTTGTCATAAAATTAGATTATCCCACAAAAGATCCGGGAAGATTGAACAATTCCAAATTGTCCCTTTTGAGTCAATTTATTACACCAATGGATGTTTTAAAGACACCTTATGAATAGCCAGGAGCAATTGTTTTGACTAAAAAAATTAATAAACAATAGAAATCCCCATCCTCTTCCCACCATCTGGGTAAATGATTATATGGGTTATAAAATGGGAAAAGGAAAAATTTGGCACCCTCCTAGGGGACGTCTTAAATATGACTTAAGTTGGCAAACGTCATTTACAGGGGATTATATTAATGGTAAGAGAATGGTTGGAATTAATGGAAAAAGATACTATACAAAGAATTGAGTTTATGAGAAAGAATGCATAGAAACCCTGTTACTCATTGGTGTCCTAAGTTAAATAAAAACATCTTAGTAAGATATTGGGACAAAAACATATGATGCACAACTTTCCCTCCTAAAAATAAAGATTATAGATGGAATTTTGAATGCACCTGGTTTTGTGAGGGATGGTGCTGTGCACTTTGACACTTTACATTGGGCCACACAGCCGCTATATTAAGTACACGCATGATAAAGCTGTTCAAATATCCTTTATTCTTTTTCCAAATGAACAATAGGTTCTTGCCTATAGAAATATGAGAATCATTAAATTTTTAGTTGATTATAAGTTTGTTAGATTTATAAGTTTTAAATATAATTGTTAGAATTTTCTTTTATAGTATTTAAAAGTTAAAAAAATATATAAGGTTTGTTTAACTAATTTATGCTTGCTGGTAGTAATAAGTTTAAGGTTAATACGAGGGCAAGAAGAAAAGAAACACAATGTTGAAAAACGTCAAGAACAGCGAGTCACGGACTAATTGACCACACAACAGATATAATCACCAGAAAGAATTGGCTGGCCACCGAGTTTTATTTAACTTTGTAGATTATTAATTTTATGAGAACTGGCGTAATTTTAAGAAAAGTTTCCGTTTAACTATTGGCTTAATAATTTTAAGGGTTTATGTAGTTAAAATGCCCACATTAACCCCCCCGTGTTGTGTAACAAATAAAAATGCTGTTTTCAGTCTGAAGGCTGCTTCAGCTGCTTTAGCCGCTCTGGCTGCGACAGCGCTGACAGCCCGCAGGGTGAGAACGTGCTTCAAAGGAACCAAGGTCTCTGCCTGTGTTTTTTATTTTCGCCACCTTTCCATCCCTCTTTCAAAGACCCCCAACTCGACTGGAGCTGGTCTCCGGCACTTGACAGTCTATAAAATTATCTTTAATTTATTCCCTAGGTTAGATTTCCACTTTGCTTGCATTTTTATGTCCTTTGGTACACTGATTATTCTCAAATTGGATTTTGCTTGTTTGTTCCCTAGTTCTGTAGATTTCTCTTTGTCATTAGCTCTGAAAGTTAGCTGTGTTTTCACTTGCTCTGTCTGCTGTTACTATCACAAGTTCTTCAGTCTGGGTGTCAGTTCTACTCCTGTTGGTCTCTGCTGATGCGTGACTTCTTTTATAGGATTAATAAATGTCACGCAACTTTTAATAATATCTTTGCACCTTGTTTTTGTAATCTCTTTTTTTAAAGTAGTGAGAGCAAATTACTCTATAATCATAAAAGAGTTTTTGATGATGCATGTCTTTTGTAGTTTCCTATCCATTTAGTAATGGCTTTACTACTAAAACTTGGGTTTTCAAAAATCTTATGCGTGCAGTATGTGTGTTTGTTATTACTGTTAAGTTTTCCTGTTTCAAATAGTACCTTCTTGTGAGTTTCTCTCTGAGTTTCTTCCCCTTTTGGATTATCTCTTTTTCTGGATTTAGCTAGGAAGAAATCTCCTGTCATTTGTTTATCTTTCCCAGAAGTTCTTTTTCTTTTCCCTTACAAAACTGAGGGGGAAAAGAACCATAGTATGGTTATACACAATGTGCCATCTTCCCCCATTCATCTTTCCTTCCTGTTTATCTCAGATGTGTTTATATAGTAGCTTCTAGAATAATCCCCTCCACCATATTACTTAACCAATAGGGTTATGATGGTCATAATGGCAATGATAATCATGATATTTTTCAGCAATTAAAAATTCTGCAACTGTATAGAGCTTTTTCAATAATTACCTACTTGGTAACTTTATAAAGCCCTTGGGTAGGATGGGCAGGTGGTTTTCAAATTTACAATTGAGTAAACTTAGTTTCAGAGAGGTTCCATGACTTGCTCTTGGTCACACAGCAAGGACAGACCTTGAACCTAGGTATTCTGGCTGTAAAGATTGAAATCTTATTATAATAC
This sequence comes from Cynocephalus volans, assembly GCF_027409185.1. Lineage (NCBI taxonomy): Eukaryota > Metazoa > Chordata > Mammalia > Dermoptera > Cynocephalidae > Cynocephalus > Cynocephalus volans. The sequence goes on from NC_084471.1 coordinate 83,961,790, forward strand.
ATAACATCTTAATTTCTACATTAGTGCTATGGCTTTCAATTGAGAAGAAAAGATTCTATCTTAGTCCAGTAAGAGAGATAATGTTAGTCCAGGAGCATGTTTCCAACCCCTTGAAGTCATGCCAAGTTGATACTTAATTGTACTGTGGGTGGCATACTCTTTAAAGATCAGCAGCATAAACACTAGCTGAAAAGAGCTAACAGCGTAAGCGAGGAATAGTGTGTGTTCCCAAAAGTTTGGATGACATTTGGAACTCAACTTCTTAATTTTGATCAGTTGACATGTCAGACTACACAGGGGACTAGGGCTAATCAAGAATCATTATTCAAGAAATGCTGGTGACAAGAACCATTTAATCTTTCACATTTCTATTTTATCCCAAGCAGCCAATTATAGGCTGTCAGCATTTCTGTGTATTTGATCAATAACTTTTCCAACCTGTAGTGAACAGAGTGTGCCGATCAATTGAATGACATGACATTGATTGTAAATGTGTCTACTTTCAAGTCGTGTAGAAAGCTGTAATTAAAAACTGAAGGATAAAGGAGTCATTGTATTTTGATTAGAGTGAACATGGAGGACAGCCTATGAATTAGCAACACACAAGGAGTGATGCAGTCTCTGAACAATTTCCTCCCGCCTGTAGAAGCCGCCCAGGGTTCAGTCCTCTTCCTGGTTGTCCAGGCCAAAATACTTGGCAACTCTGTGGACTACTGTCTCTCCTTCAGCTGTCACAGTCAAGCAGTCACCAGGGCATACAGTTTTGATCTTTTAATTCCTGCAGAATTTCACCACTATCTCCTCCACAGCCACCACCTTAGTGAAGGCCGTCACTGTGTCTCACCTGGACTAACTAACTGGTCTCTCTGTCCCCACTTTTGCCCCTTTTCAGATCCATTTTCCACACTACTGCTAGTTTACCTTTCTAATTAAAATACTAAGTGGTGTTCTATAACTTTTAGGGTGGAGATTAATATTCCTTAGTAATGCGTATAATTGTGACCTGGCCTTGCTGATCTTTTCAGGCTCAACTTTGATACCTCCCGTGCCCTTCTTCTTCAATGTTAGGCACTCTCCATCCTAAATTGCTCTCAGTTACCCAAGTATACCAAGTTCCATTTGGCTCAAAGCTTTTTTAGAAATGCCTACATTTCCTGAATGCCCTTTCTTTTATCCCTAAATACTGTGCTTCTACATAGATTCTGGGACTTCTTCCCTGAACTTTCTTGTCCCCAGTTTTTGTCATGTCTGATGCCCTGACACTTTATACTTTCTGCCTTATTACACTGAATAGTATTATTGTTTATTTGCTAATCTTCTCCCTTTTGATGTAAGTCCCTGAGGGCTGGACCATGCCTCCCTTTGTATCTGCAGCAGCCTGCACAGTGTTGAGCCCAGAACAGTCCTACAGTAAGTGTTTATCGAATATATGTGGATAAACTAATTCTCGAAGATCTACTTCCCCTATGATATCTACATTTACTTCTCTAAATTTTAAAGCTACACTAACCATTATCCATATATCCAGCTTGCTGTGTGTTTTCTCTCTAAGACTTCTCCACCTAGACTTCCTCTTGTTCACTCTAATATGGAGAAAGTAGAGTAACTCATTTTCTTATTGTAACCAATATCAGAGCATCACTGTTCCATCATGAGCCCAACTTATACAATGTGATAACAATGTATTTGATGATGTATAATAATGGAACCCAATATCAGCCTGGGTCTCCAAATTCTCTGAGGTTTCAATGAAATTGATTCAATTTTACCCTACATCTTGTGGGATAGTCACTGCCCTCCCCAATGTTTTTCTGACTCTGCACAGACATACCATTCTTGGGGGCATCTCCCATTTCAATAAATTCTTCCCGATGAGCTGCTGTCTCATCTAAGCCTTGCCTCTCAGGACTTTTTCATTGCTCTGTTACATATATTCATATATCCATGTACGTGCATATATCCAAAGTCCTGTATTCTTCCCATCCCAGCGGAAATTTCTACAGGATGAATTGCTAGAACATAAGTATTCACCAAAAAGAGTTCTGAGTAGAGGCAAAAGCAATGCAGAAAATTTAAAGAACAAAAAATCAGGATGTTGATTTGGGGACTCTTGAGAGTGACAAGGGGTGCAGTCAGGGTATTAAGGAAGAAGAGTATAGGGTCAGGAATCTTGAACCAAAAATGGAAGACCAAGGGCATGTGAGAATGCGCAAAGATGTGGAGGGTGGGTTGAGGGACCGGGTCATTATCTAGAATGAGCCCTAGAGTTCTTGGCTTGACATTATGAGCCTGAAAAGCTTGATAATGAGGTGGGTTGGTCAGGTGTAAAGACTAGGTACAGCAGACAAGGTATACTCTGCAGTCTGCTGCCCTCTGATTTGGATGTTCTGTAATCTGTTAACTTGTATTTTGCTTAGCTTATTCTGAGTGGTGGGAGACTTCGGTTTCACTTCCATTTTTGTTGTGAAATATAACTTAGAATTTGAGTTCCATGTGAACATGTTTCTTCCATCACCAGAAACATGGTGCTATGACACTTCCTGAGTATCAGCATCTGATATCATGCCCTGGCTAGACCAAGCACTGCTGTATAGTTCACTTTATAACCACTGTAGTGCAGAGCATGGTTTTCAAACCTGGCTGGGCATCAAGGACGCTAGGAGAGCATGTTGAAAGTCCCAGCTCTGTGGTGCTTTGCCCAGCGATTGTGAATTAATGCCTTCACCAGACTTGAACTTGAGAACTGATATCATAGATTCACAGTAACTTGTTCAGTCAGAGTAATGGCATTAATATTCCTGTGAATATGAATCTTTAGAAACTGGATACTTAGACATTTACCTGTGGAAATCTGAGATGAATAACAAACAAAAAGCATAAGCGAATCAGGATTCTTCAGAGTGTTGGAGCCTGCAGTAGATAACACAAGCCGGCAGTTTCAGAGACAGGTGTGGATGCTGTCTACAATGTGGCCAATCTCCACCTCCTCATAGCTGATGAAGAGAGTAAGTAGTGCAGTGCATGCCTGATGGAAGGTACTATGCCTTTATGATACTGAAAATGTCAGCCTTCACATCTAAATAAATGGATAAATTGGACCCATAGGGAAAGAACATAAATCCCCCTATCTGCATCATGTTATTTTCATGAGATTTAGTATGGATGAGGAGATGGAATAGAATGGCTTAAGTGGATGCATTTGTTTCTGCTATAGAGAAATGTAAGAAAAAGCATGCATTACTGTGTAGGAAAACAATGGGATATGAAATGACAAAAAATGCTATTTATTTAAGAGAGAATTCAACATGTTTCCTTACAAAAAAGCTTTTCCTGATTTTTCAATTTATATTGATGACATGACAGAGACTCAAACCCTCAGATTTTGTTTGTTACTGCCTCACTGGCTTTACTTTAGAGTAAACCACTCTCACGGGACAAATTTTACCCCCACCTGTTTTTGTAAGGCCCCCAAAACGTTTTTTACATTTTTCAATGGTTGAAAAACCCTAAAGAAGAATGATATTTTAAGAAATATGAAACTTATATAAAATCTAAATGTTAGTATCCATAAATGAAGTTTTGTGGGAACACAGCCAGGCTCATTCATTTAGGTCCATGCCTGCTTTCATGTTAGAATGGCAGAACAGGAACCATGTGGCCTGCAAAGCTTGAAATATTTACTGTCTGGCCCTTTACAGAAAAAGTTTGCCAATCAATCACTGCTTCGAGTCTTAATAGACTAGACTGGAAGCTCCTTAAGTCCAGAAGCTGCATCTTTCTAAAACGTGTATCTTAAGAAACCACTAACAAACTGCTTAACACATATTAAATTCTCAGTAAAAGTTTGAAGAAAAAGGTGTTTGAAAAATAATGTAGTACAAACTGAGTTTCTCCTTTTCTCTGCAGCAACTACCCTAGGGCCTTTATTAGGAGGGTCCCAGTACGTGTTTCCTTGAATTGAAATTTAACTATTCTTTTGTATAAAGCTTCACCATGTTTCAAACTCACCTGCTCACCTTGAGGACTTGATCAAGCACAGATTTCTAGGCCCCACACTTGAATCTCTGATACAGCAGGTCTGGGGCACACCTGAGAATTTGCATTTCTAAAATGTTCCCAGGTGATGCTGATGTTTCTGGTCCAGGGACCCACTTTGAGAAACACTGATCTAAATATGCTTCCCAAACCAGAGTGATCATCAGAATCCCGTGAGGAAGCATGTTCAAAATATGGATTGCTAGGCTTCCCTGCCCCAAATTCTGATTTATCAGATTTGAGTTTGGGTCTGGGAATCTGTGTATCTAACAAGATGCCTGAATGTTCTTGGGATTTCTAGTGTCACTCCTTTGGGGATCCATGAGTGTAATGACATCCTCTGAGATATGAATGCTGCTCTATATTCATAGTGTTAGTGCTATATTCATGGAATAATTGATTCATGGGTTTGGAAGAGATCTTCTAGTTTGTTATTTAGTTGTCAAAACTCAAATGACACCATGATGGATGAATTATTTAATTTTTTAAATCTTGGAGCCGAGGAATGAAAGGAAACAGTACAAGATAAGGCAAAGAGGAGAACAGCTATCTTTGAGGATGGTGTCTGAGGTAAGAGCTGTTGGAGGTGGCACAATTTGCCTCTGGATAATGGATCAGCACCTGGAAAATCCTGATCCGACGTAAATGGCTTTACACATCTTGAAGAAAACTACATAATCCTGCATATTATGTTTCCATTAAAATCTTCAGTTGCTGAGAAACCGATGAAAATTAAAGAACTGTCCTTTTCTTCAGAAATTGGAACATAATGGCAAAATAGTTTTCACAATGACAGAAATGTCAGGCTCTAGTGAACACTGTGTAAAGCTTTTAATTTAAAATTTTATTTCTTGCATTGTGAGGCTCTAACAGAAATGTTCGGCAATGTAATCTTCTATTGGCTGTACTGTGAGGAGAGAGTCTATGCTCATTGTAAGCTCCTACCAGCCCTGGTGTAGTCAGGTGGGAGATCAAGTTCACCTGGCTGCAGGGCTGAACAAAGAGCCTGGCCTCAGCAGCTGCTTCCACAGAAGCAATATTTGACCCATCTTCCTGTCCATTCTCCATGTGAATCCAGAAGAGGGAATGAGAAGCCATGTGATGCAATGGAGTAAGAACTGGATTTGGAGCCAGACAATTTAGGGTCACGTGAAACCTAGCTGTGACAGTCACGACCACCATGCGAGGCTGTTTCCTCCACTGCAAAATTGAAGGGGTTTTGTTGGTATCAGATGACTCTTATACAACAGCACTTTGTAAACCAGAAAGCATTATACCCACTTATGGGATTGCTAATATGTTTACTAATATATAGACAAGATTCATGTCTGGAATTCCAGAAGCCCTTGTCTGGTGCAGAGTATACAACCAGTACATGATTGTTGAATGAAAACTGAGCGAATGAAATGAGAGGAAGAAAATTTATTGGTTTAAAGTAAATATGTTAAATGCTTTATGGAGCAGAACTAGACTACACATAAGAAATGAATCAAGTCTGTGTTTGCAGAAGGGCTCATTTGCTTCTTTGTAGGTTTGTGATTTGGAATTTGTTTCTTAGATGCAGAAATTTATCCCTATTTATCCCTTTTTTTTTATCCCTATGAACTTGCCTCTGTTGATAACTGCATTAATACCATATTAAAAAACTCAGGAGTTTTATTGGCATCTCAAATCTACTTTATATTTATCTGGGTAAGAAAAGTCCTCCTTTAAGCTGTTTTATTGTTTAATGCAAAATTAAAAGGAATCTGGTATGATGTAATTTGCATATTGACATTTCTGTAGCCTATAAAGGAGTCTGCATTCTCACTCATTTTGCATGGGTTGGTTTCACTAGGTGCTGAGGGCACATACAGAAGAAGTGGATCTTCAGCACGTACCCTTAGCTAGATGCCTGAACAAATGGAAGGATAACAGGTGCTTTTACAGAAATGTAGATGTATAAGGTATCTTCAGCATGAGCAAAAAGTACAGACTTGAAATACTTCCATGTTTGAAGGTATTATTTTAATATAGGGTTGATTTCTCAAAACCCGTCAAATTCATGTTTATTTACTTAAAGAACTAGGTGCTGGGGAAATAACCATGCATAAGATATAGTCCCTGCCCCCAAGGAGCATCTGTTTTAGTGGGGAGGACAGGCACCTTAATGGGCAGTTATGGGGTACGTGCTAGCCCCTGATGCTGTGGGATACCAGCCTGGCCTGGGGAGGGGCCATGACAGGGAAGGCTTGTCAGAGGAAGTGAGATCTGTGCTGGGACCTGAAGGATCAGGAGGAATTGGAGTCCAATGACCTGTGAGAGTTGATTCCAGAAGATGAGTGAGCTGGTCAGGTGCTGCTCTCGGGAATGTGGAACCTGAGGGTGAGGCAACTGGCCATGAAGACTGAAGTGACTGTATGTGGAAGACAAGAGAAAAGAAAAGGCTGGGACAGCCATGATGGCCATGCCCCAGCCTCAGTTATGAACAAGAGAAGGCTGTGAGCAGAGACAGGTGGCAGAGCGAGTGCACAGAGCAGAGCAGGACAGCGAGGGACGCCTGTGGCCCAGAGAGATGGTGCTACCTTACCTCCCAGTGGCTGTGCAGTCTGATTCCCAAGATGCTTGGTGTTGTGATTATTTCCTGCCCTCAGCTTCTACGAGATTCCTCTATTCTCAAATCAACCTCATCTTTACTTGAACTAGCCTGAGTGGGTATTTATTTATCCCTTGTAAGCCAGAAGACCTTTTTTTGTTTTTTTCAAACATGATAGAAGATTATTTCTTTCTCATGTAGAAAAGCCCAGGATGAGTGGTCCAGTGTGGAATGGCATTCCACAGTGATAGAGATTGAGGTTCCTTCTATCATTTTGTCCTGCTGTGAGTGACTTCCTTTCCTAAAGTCATCTCATGAACCAGTGTGGTTGCTCCTGCCCCAGCCATCACTCTATATTCCAACCACAGAAAAGAGCAAGAGGGAAGGAGAATGTAAGCCAGATCTTGAACTTAGTGGGAGGCCAGCAAGAAATTCCTCTGGTGTCTCTTTAGAAACACTTTGCCTTCTTTTGCTGTGCAGGAGCTTTTTAGTTTGATATAATCCCATTTGTTTATTTTTCCTTTGGTTGCCCGTGCTTTTGGGGTCGTATTCATGAAGTCTGTGTCCAGTCCTATTTCCTGAAGTGTTTCTCCTATGTTTTCTTTAAGAAGTTTTATTGTTTCAGCGCGTATATTTAAATCCTTGATCCATTTTGAGTTGATTTTAGTATATGGTGAGAGGTATGGGTCTAGTTTCATTCTCCTGCATATGGATATCCAGTTATCCCAGCACCATTTGCTGAAGAGGCAGTCCCTTCCCCAGTGAATAGGCTTGGTGCCTTTGTCAAAGATCAGATGGCAGTAAGTGTGTGGGTTGATTTCTGGATTCTCTATTCTATTCCATTGATCAGTGTGTCTGTTTTTATGCCAGTACCATACTGTTTTGGTTATTATAGCTTTGTAGTATAGCTTAAAGTCAGGTAGTGTTATGCCTCTAGCTTTATTTTTTTTACTCAGCATTGCTTTGGCTATGCGTGGTCTTTTGTTATTCCATATAAATGTCTGGATAGTTCTTTCCATTTCTGAGAAAAATGTCTTTGGAATTTTGATGGGGATTGCATTGAATTTGTATATCACTTTGGGTAGTATGGACATTTTCACTATGTTGATTCTTCCAATCCAAGAGCATGGGATATCTTTCCATCTTCTTGTATCCTCTCTAATTTCTCTCAGCAGTGGTTTGTAGTTCTCATTATAGAGATTTTTCACATCTTTGGTTAACTCAATTCCTAAGTATTTTATTTTTTGGGGAAATGCAAATCAAAACCACACTGAGATACCATCTAACCCCAATTAGGATGGCTAAAATCCAAAAGACTCTGAATGATAAATGCTGGCGAGGTTGTGGAGAAAAGGGAACTCTCATACATTGTTGGTGGGACTGCAAAATGGTGCAGCCTCTATGGAAAATGGTATGGAGGTTCCTCAAACAATTGCAGATAGATGTGCCATATGACCCAGCTCTCCCACTGCTGGGAATATACCTAGAGGAATGGAAATCATCAAATCAAAGGTATACCTGTTCCCCAATGTTCATCGCAGCACTCTTTACAATAGCCAAGGGTTGGAACCAGCCCAAATGTCCATCATCAGATGAGTGGATACGGAAAATGTGGTACATCTACACAATGGAATACTACTCAGCTATAAAAACAAATGAAATACTGGCATTTGCAACAACATGGATGGACCTTGAGAGAACTATATTAAGTGAAACGAGTCAGGCACAGAAAGAGAAATACCACATGTTCTCACTTATTGGTGGGAGCTAAAAATTAATATATAAATTCACACACACACACACACACACACACACACACGCACACAAAATAACCGGGGGGGGCGGGCGGGGAAGAAGATATAACAACCACAATTACTTGAAGTTGATACGACAAGCAAACAGAAAGGACATTGTTGGGAGGGAGGTTTTGGTAAGGGGCAACAATAATCAGCCACAATGTATATTGACAAAATAAAAGTTAAAAAAATATATTAATTAATTAATTAATTAATTAATTTAAAAAAAGAAACACTTTGCCTTCCCTGTTCCTAGGAGCTTCAGGGCTCCTGTTGAGTGGAATCTCTGGATGCCTCCCAGGGTTCACCTCTGTTCTGGACCTTCTGCTCTGCTCCCATGTGTTCCAGAGACTCTTCTGTGCCCTCCTCGAGGAACAAATTACCGAGGAGCACCACCCTCTATCCTATCAACTCAACTGAGAATTGCTTGTAGTTTACTACTGCTAGCCCTGTGGCCTGGGGTTTTTGACCAGTTCCCAATCAGCCCAGCCTTGGTTTTATACCACACTCCTTAAATGAATCTGCTTCATTTCACACTTTCATCATTTGCTCCTAGCACTTTTCAGAGACCATGGCCTGAGACTTTGGTATTGATATCCGTGTAGACATTGCTGGAATCTGCCATGACTCCATATGAACTTGATCTATGATTGTCATCCACTCTCACGGTGACATTGTTGCAACAATATTGCCATTTGACCTTTGCAAAGTCACTAGGAGACTAAATCTTAATAGTACCACTATTTTCCCAGTTTAACTTTTTTTTTTTTTTTTGTCTTTTTTGTGACCGGCACTCAGCCAGTGAGTGCACCGTCCAGTCCTATATAGGATCCGAACCCGCGGCGGGAGCGTCGCCGTGCTCCCAGCGCTGCACTCTCCCGAGTGCGCCACGGGATCGGCCCCCAGTTTAACTTTTGAATGCCAGTTGGTTGAGGTTATTAGAATAAAAATTCCCAAATATATAAAGTGCTACACTTGCTTTTATTAATTTTTTTCTTCTCAAAGTAAAATTGAACAAAAAGGTAATGGTTATTGGTCACTGTGCCATGTATGGTAATGTCAGTGAGTGGGGTGTGGATGAGTGGGTAGAGGAGGACAGCCACAGTGAAGCTAATGGGAAACCCCAGTGGGATCAGGATGGAAATAAATCCCATTGTTTGCAGGAAGGGGAACCCCTGCCCGACTGAAGCTGTGATTTCAGTATCCATAATTAACTGATTTTAGAGCCCAGAGGTGATGAAGAATTGACCAATAACAGAACCTAGGTCTTCTGGCTGTTGAAGTGACTCAAACTTCTGAGATAATCAAGAAAACTCTTGCTCTGCTAACTCCACACCATCTACTCTGCTAGAAAAACAAGAGTTAGGCAAGACCCTGGGCACATCTCACCTAGTCCACCATATGGTCTGAGCAGATATTCCACTGCAACATCCTTGAGCAGAAAGCTTCTTTCCATAATCCCAAACTCAGGTGGCCAAAAAACAAGCTTATTCTCTTCCCCTCACAACTTGAACCTCTTTTCCATACACTATTCTGGCAAATCACTACCACTTTTCAGTCATCTAAGTCAGAAACGGGAGTCATCTTTGACAATTCCCCTTCTTTCCTTGTATGTTAGTGTCAGAATTCTGGTTTTGTTTGTGTGTGTTTTGTTTCTTTGAAGCAGACTATCTCCTCTTCCTTTATTTTTGTTATCACTGTTATTTTGTAAGACCTGGGGGCCCTTTGAAGCATCTGTGCTAACTCTGGAGTGGTGAGGGCAAAAATAGGGGGCAGCCTAGGCAGGCAGGTCAGATCACCAACTCCTTGAGAGTGGAACAGAAGGAGCTGGGGCAGGGTGAGGCACTACACGCTGGTCTTAAAGCTCTTTGATATTGAGACTGGTGTCCTTGACAAAGTAGACATTTTTCTTCTGCACAAAGAAGGCAAGTTCTATAGAACAGATCAATCTATTGTGTTGTCTTTATAGGAACAAGGATTTTTTTTAAGTGAAAGAATCAGAGGACTCCTTTGATTTTTGAGCAGTAATTCTGATATATAACAAACAATTGCTACTTGACTTTCGTTTTTGTTTTATTTTCATATGTACCTTTCACAGGCACACTCCTATGACAAGGGGGTATTTGGGACTCCTGTTATTTCTTGATGAAAAGTTTTCTCAAAGGCAAAAGAAGAGAGCCTGATTATCTTTTTTAACTTAATTCATCCTGGATTTTTAAAACCTGTTATTTTTCTTGATTAAAATAATGATTCGAATTTGAAGAGCCAGACAATTTAATCAAGTACAGCGGGTGAATGCCAACTGCCCACAGTCTTGCCTTCACTTTCCTTCAAGTATTTTGGTTATGAATCTCTTTACTTTTTCCCAGCTAACCAATGAAAATGCATCACTAGGTTGTTTAATTCCTGCCTTATTATTGCTGTATATTGTGTTTTGTTGGCAAGATTTTAATAGCTTTCCTCACATTAACAGAATTTATAGTACAAAATTGCTTTTGCTTTATAAAAAGAGACCTGGCAGGGTGGAAATTTTAAGCTGATCACTTAGTTTCTGAAATTTCAGCAGAAACAAACAAGATGATTAGTTTGAAGTATAATTCACAATCCATTAGTTAAAAAGAAATACTTGAGTGGCTGATTACAGCTACCTCAAACAGATCCCCTAAAATGTAATTCAGTTTTGGAGTGATTCTAAATGGCTTCTGTATTAGGTTCTCCAGAGAAATAGAGCCAGTAGAATATACGTATACATATATGTATATATACAGAGAGGGGGGGGAGATGTGTATTAGTCTGTTTTTGTGTTGCTATAACAAGATACCTGAGACCAGGTAAGTTTTAAAGAACAGTGGTTTATTTGGCTCACGGTTCTGGGACAACTGCATTGGGCGTGGGCCTCATGCTGCTTCTAATCATGATAGTCTGGCCTGTGGGTACAAGCAGATCACATGGAGAGAGGAAGCAAGAGAGACAGAGGAGGGAGGTGCCAGAGTCTTTTAAACAACCAGCTCTCCCAGGAACCAATAAAGTGAGAACTCACTCACTACCCCACTTCCAGGGACAGCATTAATCCATTCATGAGGGATCCACCCCCATGACTCAAATAGCTCTCAGCACTGCCACATTGGGGATCAGATTTCCACATGAGTTTTGGCAGAATGACACATCCAAACCCTATCAAGATGTATTATGGGAATTGGCACACATGATTTTGGAGGCTGAGAAGTCCCACAATATGCCATCTGCAAGCTGGAGAACCAGGAGAGTCAGTGGTGTAATTTAATGTGAGTCCAAAGCCCTGAGAACCAGGGGGGAAAGAAGGCACTGCTGGTGTAAGTCTCAGAATCCGAAGGCCCAACAACTAAGAGCACCAATGTTCAAGAGCAGAAGAAGATGCATGTCCCAACTCTAGAGGAGAGAGTGAATTCACCCTTCCTCTGCTTTTTTGTTCTATTTCGGCCCTCAAAGGATTGGAGTATGCCTATCCACAATGGTGAGGGCAGATCTTCTTAACTCAGTCTGCTGGGTCAAACTCAAATACTGGTTCAAATTTCTCTTCCAGAAAAACTCTCATAGACATACCCAGAAATAATGTTTTCCCAGGTATCTGGGCATCCCTTAGCCCAGTCAAGTTGACATAAAATTAACTACCACAGTTTCTTTTTGCTTACATTTTTAAAAATTTCCAAATGCTGTGGTAATATTTCAAGTAGTATTGAAAGAGTTTATTAGCAACAATGATTTGAGTTGGAAAGTATTGAAGAGTAGGGGGTGTTTTAAATTTTCTGGGCACAATATACATGGATTGAAAGGAGACACCAGTTTGGATAAATGCATAGTCCTGATTCATCCTGGTACACTCACATCGCTATTCCCCTCTTCCCCCCTTTTTCTTTTTTCCTTTTTAAAATTTTTATTATGGATAATTTCAAACACACACTAAAAAAGAGACAGCAGCATAGTAAACCTCCCAAGTACCTCAAAACTTAGCTTCAAGAATCAACAACTCTCGGTCAATCTTGTTTTATTGACACCTCTACCTATTTTCTATTTTTTCCGTACACTGGATTATTTTGAAGCAAATTCCAGATGTTCAGTTCGTTTCATGTATAAATATTTCAGCATGATCTCTAAATTATAAACATTCCTTTAAAAACATATAACTTAAATGTCATTATCACATCTTAAAGAAAATGAGGCTATTTATTAAATATCCAACTCAAATTTCCTGTTTTGTTTCATTCAGTTTTTATAGAAGTTTATTCAAATCAGAATCTAAACAAGGTCCACATATTGTACTTGGTCAATATGTCACTTAATTCTCTTTTAAAATTCTCTTTTAATTATGTTTCCCTTTCTCTTACTCGTTTCTCTTTTCCTTACAATATAGTTGTTGGAGAAATTGGTCATTTATTCTATAGACTTTCTCACAATCTAGATTTTGCTGGTTGTATTCCCATGGTTTTACTTAACATCTTATTCTGTCCTCTGTATTTCTTGAATAATCTGGTAGGTAAATCTGAAGGCTTTATCAAATTCTGGATTTTATTTATTTATTTATTCATTCATTCATTCATTTATTCATTCGTTTATTTATTTATGACAAGACTGCTTCCTAGGTGCTGTTGTGAACTCCCACTAGGAGGCACATAGTATTGGTTGTCTTTCTTACTTTTTGCAGCATTAAGATTGATCACTGGGTCCCGGTGTTGTCAGCCTAATCCATCTATTAAATCCCCCACCAGCTTTACATCTTACAAATTCAGTAGCCATTACCCTAGATCCATTATTTGAAGAGGGAGAGATTGTTATATTTTAAAAATAATTTTTAGAGTCAGGATATGCCTTGGTGACAAAATTATGTGGTTTTTCTGCAAGTTTCTTGTAGTTTGACTCTAGATTTTAATGCAAAGTCACAGGGAATCTTGAAATAGCTGGTAGACACATAGCATTGGTCTAGATGTTCTGTATGAAAGCAAGCCTGGAGTAACGCATGAGTCAGTGAGGAAAACAGCACCAAGTGGAAAAAGAAAAAGGTAATATCTAAAAAACTAATAATAACAAAGCTGGAATCGGTGTATACTGCATTGTTTGTACATTAATGTTTTTTATAAAGAATAATATCATAGTGAGAATACCACTGAGATATTCCCATCCTCATATCCTTTAACTCATTTAACTCTTAGCATTTGAGGGTGGGGGAGTGAATAATTCAGTTCATTGACTCCTACACTCATCATCGTTGGTGATTTTCCACTGCCTACCCTGGAGTACTAGGAGAAAATGAGAAATCAGGTGGGAAAAGCTGGGAATGATGATCCAAATCTATAGCTGTGTTTGAAGATGACTCATAGATAAATTGATTCTTAAATGTGAAAGTCAAATTAGAATTATCTGGTCTGATGTCTTTTCCAACTCAGGAATCTGTCCAAAAGAATCTCTGATAGGTGAGAGTTGTCTTTTTCTTATACTTGGCTCTTTTATTTGTCGGCCATTCTTACTTCTACTATTGGCTCATGTGCTCTTTGAGGGCAAGGGATTTAATTAATTGTCAAATTAATCTGTATATTCCTCATAGGGCATAGCACTATTTAACTTACTACAGATGCTTACTAAGTGTGCGCCGACTGATTAAAAATTAAATACATACATTTAATGTCTTTCCGGCTCCAAAGGGGAAGGGTTCTTAGGATGCCCTCCACCTCATCCTAGCACCTAATCACAGGCAGAGACAGGAATAAGACCGCTCAAGCTCTCCCTGCCTCCACCCATCAACCTCCATCTCCAGGTCCACTTGGCCTTTCTTACCAGTGATGTCAGCAGTTAGTAATATGCTCTAGGCTTTCTTACCAGTGAAGTCAGCAGTTAGTAATATGCTCTAGGCTGGCTGGTTAGCTCAGTTGGTTATAGCGCAGTGTTGTAACACCAAGGCCAAGGGTTCAAATCCCCGTACCTGCCAAAATATTATTAATAATAATAAATAATAATCATAATGATAATATGTCTGAAGGCTAGCTCTTCCACTTGTGAATTTTATTCCCCCCCTGACACATTTGGAATTTTTAAAAAATTAAGTTGAGTTTTTAATTTCAGTATTCCATGCATTATTAAAGTGAACATAACAAGCTCATTAATCCCTCCTTGAGCTTTTTAAAAATTCTAGTTGCTGTTCCCACATGCCAAATGAATAGCACATCATGAGAAGCCTGAAGGCCAGTGGATAGAGGGGTTATAGTGGGATGGGGGGTGGAGGGGCAGAGGTCAGAAGTCATAAACCAGCTATGTTCTGCCAGGTGGGCCAGAAACCTAGAGCATAATGTCATAGAAGCAAGTGAGCCCGCACTTAGTGGGAATTCTAGGGCATTCCATAGGCTTCTACTGCCACATGCCACCCGATAGATTAATCCTTTTCCCATTATTCGATATCATTGCTGAGGGTCACCAATAGATTCCTAGTGTGGTGCATAGTCCAACCTGCATAAATTATGGCACTTTCATCCCCAAAGCTTCTCATGTTTAAACTACTGTACTGAAAACATTTCCCAAAATGAGACACCACCCACCCCCATTGGTTCTCTTTTCTGCACCTCCCTTCCTACTCTGTGGGTGCCAGAGTGCCTCCATTACATATTTACCCACTAAAATCTCTCACAAGTTTTATTCTATTCTCATTTCCTTGTTTTTTATTAACCACACACATCTAATAGCTCACTTCTCTTCATCACCCCCTCTCTTGTCCAAGCTACCTTGGCTCCTTGCATTTGCTTCTGCCTCCTTCCTGCACATTCCTCACCTAAAGTCACCATTATCACCATCAAACAATGACTGCTCAGCCACATGTTCCCTTTCACCACCCATACCCCAACCACCACCACAGTCTCCTTCTGTGCTTTCCTGTTGCTCTTTGGATAAAGCCTCAAGCATTTATCTTTGGCTACAATTGTGTGATCTGCCTAGGCTGACTCTTCAATGCCATCTCACACACAGCTTTCCGTACTCCACCCACCACAGAATTCGTGCCCTCTACTTGGAATGTCCTTTGACTGCTCAGCTCAAATGTCTCTTTCTTAGGGAAGACTTATCTGACCGAGGAAGGACCATATCATATGCTCTTAAGGAATTATCTTTGTAACATATTTATTATGTTACAGATATTATATGTCTATAAGCAAATGATTATATATATTTATTTTTAACTGTTTTCTTTTTGTGTACTGTTGCCTGGTCAGCACCTAACATAGTAACTAGTCCATAGTAGATGTACCAAAAAATGATGAATTTAATGATTAACTTAAATGAATCAATTCAATGAATTCTGTCTTCCTTTACCTTCCCCTTCATGATTATATTAATAGTTCCAGAAATGTTTGTATAAATGAAGTGATTATGAGTTGTCTTTTAATTATTCTTTATCTTATTTCCACCTCCTGGCCTTCTACTTGGGGCTACTTCTACCATTATTCTGTGGTAGTATTGGAAAGCCGTCAGCATCCCTCTGGGAGAGACCGTAAAGGACGACTGGGACTTAACCACCGTCTTTTTGTTGGGTGTGTTGATCATGTAGAGCCTGCAATGCTTAGCATTCTTCAAGGAGATTTTCTCAAAGTGCACATGAACTTTCTGCATTTAAAAAAATGTATTTTACTCATGTATTACTCTGCTAGGGCTGCCATAACAGAATGCCACAGGCTGAGTGGCTTAAACAACAGAAATTAATTTTCTCAAAGTTCTGGAAGTCCAAGACCAAGCTGCCAGCGCTTGGTTTCTGGTGAGGCCTGTCTTCCTAACTTGCAAGTGGCCATTTTCTAGCTGTGTCCTCACATGTCTTTCCTGTGTGCCATGCACTCCTGGTGTCTCTTCCTCTTCTATAAGGCCATCCATCACATTGAATTAGGGACCCACCCTTATGACCTCATTTAACCTTACCTACTTCCTTAAACACCCTGTTTCCTGTAGGAGCCATATTGGGGGTTAAGACTTCAACATACAGATTTGGGGAGGACTCAATTCAGCCTTTAACAATGCTTTAACACTTTCTCCAGGGGGCTGGGTCTAAATTGAATTTACTCTCCTAACTATAAAACTTTCTGTTTCTCTTTTAACTTTTACTGATAGGTGACATCTATTTTAAAAGGCCCTAAAAGGGATTAAAAGATTATGGCCCCTTTGTAGCATTTTTTTCTCTGTTTCTACCAACTCTGGGACAATTGGATCAAAAGTTTGAAATTAGCATATATGAATTATTTTTTTCATGATTGTCAAAATTTCAAGTTAAATATTTGACTTAATATAATGATAAATAACATAATTTTAAGTACTAAAATACAGATTAAAAAGATGTAAATAGAGTAAAAGCAGGAATAAATTTAGAGCTGACTTGCATACAAAATAATATGTATTTCTGAAAATTTTTGTAAAGCGCTTAGAACATACGTACTTAAAAGCAACCCTGACATAAGTATTTCTGTAAATCCATTTATAAGTAGGCTTTTTAAAATGATATTTAAGAATCGTCTAATAAACTCTTGCATACTAATTAGTTATGTGACTGAAAGCTGAAATTTTACTTTCTTAGTAATTCAGACCCTGATTGCCTTATTTAAAATGCATTCATGTCCCTTCTCCCCAACTTCCCATTTTTCTTTCATTGCTTTATTTCTTCCATAACACTTATTTTCTGAAATACGATATAATTTGTGTATGTTGTCTATTGTCTGCCTCCTTCAACTGGAACGTAAGCTCTATGTGGTCAGGGTTCGTCTGTTTTGTTCTCTGCTGAATCTCCAGCCTTCAGAGCAGCGCTTACCACACAACAGGCATTCAATATACATTGACTAAACAAATAAAGTAGCAACAAGTCATGTATCTGTCCAATTGGATTTTGATAGCCAGGCCTTTTCTTTTTAATGTAAAGCAAATATAACCTATAAAGTAGCGCATCAGAATTACCTGGAGGGCTTGTTACAGTACAGAGGGTTGGACTCCACCCCTAATTTTCCAATTCTGTAGATCTGGGATAAGGCATGAGAACATGCATTTCTAATGAGTTTCCAGATCCTTCTGATGCTGATAGTAGAGGAACCACACTTTGAAAAACACTGCTTTGTGAAAAGCAACACTCAACAGCATCTTGAAATATTGGGAATGAATATGAATTTCTTGCATCTGGCCTTAGCTCATGGTTTGCTACATCTGCTATGTTATTACTAAGCTGCAAGAGCAAATGTAGTGGAGCACTGGATTGGTTTGTCATAAGTGGTTTCCTTGACTTCTTCCCAACTAATTAAGGAGAGTGGTGAATCTCCTTGTGGCTGGCACCTCATTCAGGCGTGTTGAAGATGGACCTTCATCATGGCAGTAGACTGGCAGTAGATATAAGCAAGCCTTGGCCCTACCCCAAATGTCTTTGTTAACATGATGAATGAGTGAAAATTTCCCTTGGAAGGCTGGTATAGCTTTTATTTTGGTGGAGTGTTTTTAAAAGAATCTCTAAGGTCGCATGAACAAAAAAATAGCAATGCATTTCAGTCACTGAGATGATAAGATTTAGCCCTTCAGTGGTGGCTTTCATCCTGAAAATTCCTTGCAAACATTAACTAATGCCTCAGGCAATACTTGGAAAAAACTTACACTCCCTATATTTTGTTTTTTTCAGAGGTTGTAGACAGAGGTTTGGCGTCTATCACTTGTTTTTGTGGCCTGGCCTCCACAGTCTATTTTTACACTGAAAGACAGCTGGGAATCAGGCCTGAAAAGTGAGATTCCTCTGCTAGTTAGTAACCTCTGCAGCAGGTTATTTTCTGCCTCACTTGGTATTTCTGATAATCCTCTTTTTTGTGTGCAATGATTAGTTACTAAGGCAATGATCTTAAGGACTTTGCCTCTGTTTATCATCCAATAGGGGTGAATTTACACAGAAATAGAGATTCTGCTTCATGAACATTCTTCTCTTTTAAAAAAGAACAATAAATGAAATGTATGCAAAATTGTCAGTAAAATAAACACAACTCTGTTGACCTAGAAATTTTTCAGTAACATATTCAACATATTCAGTGTATTGGTTTAAATTTATTTTATAACCACTAAAATTTTTAAAAAGGTATGAAGTCCATTGTCAGAAAGAATATCTTTTATTGTATGAGAAAGCACATACACAGAGGTCTGAGGATTAGGCAAAATATTTCTTTTATTTTCATTCATAGCAAATTCACCTTGACCAATAAAGCAAGGATAACCCCTTTCTCTTCCTTCTTCCTCATTCACTTAATATTTTTTGAGTGCCTACTATAGGGTAGGTACTTATCTAGTTGTTGGGATTAGAGCAGTGAGCAAAACAAAGGTTCTGGCCTCAGGCATTTAGGAATAATCAATAAATAAAACTGTGTGTGTGTATTAGAATTAAGGGCTGATAAATGCTTTGTAGATGTCAACACAGGGCCCTCAAGTAAGATGACACTTGGCAGAAGTCCAGAAGGAAGTGTGAGGGGAGTCACCTGGATATTTGAGGGAAGAGCATACCAGACAGAAGGAAGGTAGTTGCCAGTATCCTGAAGAAGGAACACGGTAGATACACTCAAGGAGCAATAGTGAGGTTGCTCTTGCAACTCAAGCTGCAGCAGAGAGTCAGGGGCAGGGTGGTACTAAATGAAGGCAGAGAGATACAGGAGTATACAAACACATACAGATAGTTCTCTCCTTTTTTTTTTTTTTAACTTCCCCCAAACCAGTAGGTGGGTTAACATAGGTAGGAGACTGAAAGAGTAGATGTTTGAATTTTATGAGATATTGTCCATGATTGGGTGGAAGAGATAAGATATATTAGCTTTTCTCTAGAAAAAAAATAGGAGATTAAATATAGGGATTGTTCCTAATTTGGATCATTTTTTTAATACCATTAGAAATTTAAGACCTCAAGCTTAGCTTCTTGTTTATCACAGAAGAGCTCATGTTGCATCTTTAGGGATTATGCCCCTTAATAGGAATCACAATGAGAATCTGTGTATAGAACTTTGTCCATTCTATGTCTCTCCATCATATCCTGCTACTACTACCATTCTCCATGTACTGACTGAATTTGAGCATATTTTACATCATATAAATAGTAATTTAGGAATTTAGTATTGGATTAAGTCTTTTGTAAGAAATAAATTTTAAAATGAACTAATTTGCTGTTGACCATTATGGTTGGATTAATCACCCCATTGGAATGTATGTACAGTGGAGATAAAGGGAATTAAAGCTACAAAGGCTGATTATACATACCATTTTCTTCTATGAACAATTAATGTTTATAACATAGGAGGATCATAGTCTGAACATGCACCAGGGTTTTCCTTGATGACTCTTGCAGATTTAAGCTGGACTAGGTATGTGGTTTTGCAATAAATGGTGACATAAATCAGGAAAACAGCCAGTCTAATTTTGTTTGTTTGGAAGAATTAATGTCATTGGATCTATTTTTTATAGTTTGCTACTTCCCATGTCTTCTAATGTGGTTTCCCTGCACGATCAAAAGAAATATCATTGAATTTTATTTATGATTAATTTATTTGACATTGGTTTTTCATTACATTTTCATAGGGTACCTTGAGGCCTGGGGGGTTTTTTGGGTTTTTTTTTAATTATGCACTTTAAATCATGTGGTGTAATTGTAAATGGAGAACCTTTGGTGGGCTTAAGGGGTAGAAGAGATGACCTGATTTGCCTAACAATGACCAAAACAATAATATGTCCTTTGCTCAAGGTATGAAGCAGTGGTGTCCAACTTGAAAAGGTGATTTGAGGACTTTTTTTTCCCCAGTAGAGATGACCATTTGTTCCAGCCCATCCATCCACCCACTCATCCATCTTCTCTCATATCATTCTCCTCATAACCAACACAAACAATAGGCTACAGCTTTGGGACCTGGGAAACAAAACAAGTTTTCAGGCCCACATAGGGAAAAATCTGCAGCCTGACTAATGGAGCTGACTACCAGTGACAACTTGGTGGAAACAGAGGGGGAGAGTTGGGGATAAAGCAGACACTCACCTAGGAGGCGCTGCATCCATCTCAGGATGTCCCTCCATGCCCGTTGTCAGCTTTGCTCTTGATCTGCCTCCATGCTGGTCTATATCACACAGAGATTGTCAGTCAAACATCTGTCAACACACACATGCATGAACATACACACATACACATGTAATATAATGACATTATTTACCTTTGTACTTATATCCACACCTCATTGCAAAATGGATGTGGAGCAGGTTAGAAAAATGCCTATAGAACAATAGAATAGATCATTGTGTGTCCAAAGACATGCAGAATGAAACTGCTCGTGCTCGGTGTTGCCGGGAAGACACCTTGTATCTAGATCTGATATATTAAAGTTTTATAAATTTTTATGGCACATAGTTTCCTTTGGAAAACTTTTAAATTCCAGAATAAGCAATTGTGAAACTTGATAGAATAAATAACAGATTGTAAGCCGAAAATTTTTTTAAAAAGGTCTTACCTGGAGAAACCGTACTAACACATTTTGTCGTGATGGTTCCATGACAAAATTGATTGTGTTCTCTTTTCTGGCCTACATTTCTCTTTAGTTCCCTCACTATCCAAGAACCACACTTTTTATTCTGTGACATCAGTTAACAAATATTATTAATGTGCTGTTACATGTTGCTATGGTTTGAATGTCTCCCCAAGCTCATGTTGAAGCTTAATCTCCAATATAGTATTTGAAAATTAGGGCCTTTAAGAAGGTGACTGGATCATGAGCGTCCTGCCATCATGAATGGATTAATCCATTAATGGGATAATGGATTAATGGGTTATCATGGGTGTGGACTGCTGGTTTTATGAGGACAGGAAAACGCACACTAGTCTGTGTGCTCTGCCCAGCCTTCACTATGTGATACCCCGTGTCACTATGGGACTCTGTAGGAAGTCCACACCAAGAAGAAGGTCCTCACCAGATGTGCCTCCGGACCTTGGACTTCCCAGTTTCGAAAAGTGTAAGAAATAAGTTTCATTTTCTTATAAAGTATCCAGTTTTAGGTATTCTGTTATAAGCAACAGAAATTTGACTAATACATATGTAGAGACTTTATAGTCCATATACCATATGCCAGCGTGTTCTTCCATGGGACCACTGCAGTCATATAGAAGGCTGTCACCATGACTTGACCTGGGCATGGACACTGTTACTCTGTATCTAGACTAGATTTCAGTGAGGCCTCTCGGTTTTATGCTTAGCCAGCTCACTGCTGTTTTCTTCTACCTGGCGCAGATTTAGTTGACTTCTCCATCTGCTGGCCTATCACTTATGTGAAAACTTTCTGCTGTTTCATTGACACATTCTTTAACTCTGTAGTTATGGCACAATCCAAAGCTGAGATTATTTTAAATCATTTTGAGGGGGTGGGGATGGGGGTGGGGATTGACTCAGTGTTGAAAAATATAGAACATGGAGTTGTACCTTATCTTAAAAAAGAATATATTTGAAAACTAACTCCATTGCTCCATCCCAGATATTTAGGTCATTGCTTTGCTATGTAATGCAAATTGGCACTTACCTCTGGTCACTATCTTTTCATCTGATAGTCTTACTTCAAAGTCATGACCACTGACTTGAAGTGGACCCTTGGTACTGCCATGATATCCTGCCCATTACCCTGGTCCATTCACTCTTCCTCATTCTTAGACAACCGTTTCACACCTTCTCTCCTTGCTCCTTAATCTCCAACACATGTGACTCTTAGCTGATGATCCTGCTTTCTTTTTCACTGAAAAATAGAAACAATAAAGAACAGGGCATTCACAAGCTCTTGCCACCATGTGTCCCAGCTCCCCTGCGTCTGGACCACATGCCCTTCCTCCCTCTTGAGCTCTAGAGCCATTTCCCTCTCACTTGCTCACACGCCCTGTGTCACCCCTTTCCTTGCACTTACTGAATTGTTCCACTAACATACACACATGTGGAGATATCTTACACTTGTAAAAACCCTCCCTTGACCTCACATCTCCCTTCAACTACCACCTCATTTCTAATTCCCTCTTTAACAGAAAACCTTCACAGTCATTGTATATTCACATTGCCTGTACACCTCTCATTTCCTTCCTTCTCGAGTGTTTTTCAGGCAGGCTTGTTTTTGCCACTCCGTGAAGGTAACTTTACTGAGGTGATCAATGATCTCCTTTTCAAATCCAATGGCCCATTCTCAGTCTCACCTTGACCCTTCAGCATCTCTTGACTCAGTTCACTTTTCTTTCCCTTGAAACACTTCTTTCCCTTGTCTTCACTCTCCATTTAGGTTTTGTTTGGCCTCACTGGACACCTTTTTTGGGTAACATACTCATTTCCCTGAATTCTAAGTGGTGTAGCATCCCAGAGTTCATCCATGGACTTCTAACCTCTAAATGATCTTTCTATCTCTATGAGGATCTCATGTAGTTCTCATGGCTTTAAACAATACCTATATAGTGTTGACCTCAACATTTATGTCTTCAGCTTGAACCTCCCCAAACTCCTGACCCATATCCAACTGTCTGTTACTTCTCCTCTTGGATATAAAATATGTATCTCAAATTTAATATGTCCAGCACTGAACTTCTGATTCCCACCACCCCAACCTGCACTTCCTGAAATCTTTCTCATCAAGTAATTGCCAAGCCCATTGTCCCAGTTTTTCAGACCAAAAACCTTGGATTTTCATAGATTCCTATTCCTCTTGCTTATCACATTAATCCATCCTAAATCCCAGTGGCTCTTTCCTTAAAATGTATTCAATCTTTCAACCTCCGTCACTACCACCCTAATTCAAGTCACTATTATTTCTTGCCTAAGACAGTTTTCTAAAGTGGTTGATCCATTTTACATTTCCACAGCATTGTGTGAGTTCCAGTTTCTCCAGATACTAACCAACGCTTGCTTTTATTCATCATTTTCATTTTAGCTAGTCTTGTGGGAATGAATTGGTATCTCATTGTGATATTAAGTTTAACTTCCATCATCATTAATGATGTTGAGCAGGTTGACCATCATGTTTAATTGCAATTTGCCTCTTGCCCATGCTTCCCTCCAGATACTCTTTATCTGTTCTATCCCTATTTCTTTCATAACACTTATCACCTTCTAACATGATACAAAATTTACTTATATTTATTGCTTATTGTGTGTCTCCCTGATAATCTCCCTTCCCACCTAGAATGGTGGCAGGGAATTTTTCTGTTTGGCTCATTGATGTACCCCAGTGAATGTGGAATTGAACATGGTATTCATTTGGAATTGAATGTATATTTGCTGGAAGAATGAATGACCAATTGCCCTTCATTACTATTGCTGAGCACCATTTCTGACAATGCAAAAGTTCTCAAGAGGACTCACACAAAAGAAGTGAGGTGGAAGGGTTTTGACCACTCTTTCCCTTGATTATCCATCTCTCCTTGTACTTTCTGTGTCTGTCATAAGCAGAGGCCAGGTCTGAGTAGCATGATTAGTCACAGTGAGTAGTTACATATATAGCTGTATATGCTGAACCATATGGTGATTCTCACTTACAGAACTTGATGGAAATGAAAAATTACCATAAAACTGGGAAAGAATTTGAGTATAGCAGAACTACTTTTATGGGAGTGGGAGGGATATACATATGCAGGGCAATGCCTCTGCAGATTTTAAAGAAAAGATAAAATACTAGATATTACGCTATGTGTGGCAGATAAAGATAGTATGAGACCTGCTAGCTGTTTTGGGAAGCTTAGCTTTCCCTACTTCCATTCTGTCCACTTCATTATGAATATGATCTAAATATGCCACTCTCCTGCCAAGTAATCATTATGATCTCTTTGTTCTCTATTAAGTCCATATTCCTTAGCAGAGCATTCGGGTCCTTCACCAGCTGGACCAGCCGTCTTTCCAGTTTCAATTCTTGTTGTTTCTCTTCATTTATGCAAACTTCCAGCAACACAAGGAGCAAAGTTCCAGGTTGTGGGCTCTTTCTTACATGGACTTTTCATTTCAGGTCTACTTGTCTTTTCTTTTATTCTATCAGCATTAAATTTTTCTACCACCACATTCCACCCAGTATACATTTACACACACACACACGCACACACACACACACTTTTCTTTTGTTTAAGAGAGTCTTATTTGCTTTACAAGACCTGATTCAATTGTCACTTCTCGGTGCAACATTCTTCCATGGTTTAAGCAGAATTAATTTCTTTTTCTATTTTATTATGATACTTAATGCAGTCCTATTTGGATTTAAATTTTATTTATGCATATCTCCATCAAATATGAATTCTGAGCCCAGGGGTAGGATTATATTATATTCTTTTTTTTTTTTTTTTTTTGCCTAACAATACCCCCAGTCTTTGCCTATAGTGCTTGTTGAATATTTATTAAGTTGAAATAAAATAAAACTAAATAGAAAATAATGATCCATCTTGCCTTGTACTTAGAAGATGTTGAATAGATTTTTATAAATTTAACTACAATGACAATGAAGTACATTTTAACATACAATGAATTGTATCATAGGCACATTTACACAAATTCAGCTATACTAGATTGATTTTAAAAATGAAAAGCAAAAATAAAAGGGAGAGAGAAAAAACAGCTTAAACACTGTGAATAAATTTCTTGCTATTGCTCTTGGTGAGCAAAGTCCCAGGAGAGGGCAGGAGATGAGACATGCGGATTTGTCTTTCTCTTAGTTTCAGTTCCTGTGAGCCATCATGGTGTTGGCTTCTTGTTGTGGTGAATGAGATTCTAGTGTTTGAACATTTGCATTTTTCGTAAAACATGGCCTCTGAGAAGAAAGCCAAATTCTTTATTTGGTAGAGCCATCTGTCCCAGATCTGGAAGGCAAACTCTGCTTTGGGGGCATAGCGTGTTCCTCTCCACCACCAAGCCTTTCTAATAGGGTTTCAAGAGTAATTTTGACTCTACATGATTTTGCTTCATTTGCTGACTTTTGAACACACACAAGGTACCACTCCACAGTAATCTGTTAAGTGGCATGGTACTAAGTATGGGTCATATTTCTAGTAGACTATCTAAATATATGGTCTGTCTAACTTAAAAAGTAGTAGAAAAAGTAGATAATTCCAAGTATAGCAACAAAGATAGCTAACACCTGTGGAAGATGAATATGTAAGAAAGGTCCAGTCACTGTACTGATTGCTGTTGTGGTGAGGAAGATGCATGGATGTACGAATAAACACTTCATAATGAATAATGATGTCTCACACAGAAAAGGGCAACCAGCTGTTCTTCACTGAGAACAAAACAGCAGGAGATGTTTAAAATATAGCATGAAGGCTTTATCTCAGATACAGAAAAAAATGTTCTGTCTGCCAGTCACTGAGAGGACTTCTTGAGAGAAGTTACAGTTACTTCTTGAGAGAAGTTTCTCCTAATGTGAAATCATTTCTTTTTAACCTCATTCTGTCTAGAATCATTCCTCTCAATATTTTTCAAAGTATGTTCTAGCATTTTATGGACTGTTAAGGGAAGTTTCCTCCAAAAAAGATTCTGTTATCAAATGTATTTCAGAGCCACTAGGCTTAACAACGTAAAGCAGATTTCTGTACTGAAGGGCTTCCCAGGGCCTTTGCTATGCTCCATGTTTTGTGAGTTTCTGGTGGAGACAGGGTCTTGTATAGCGAAAGCATTTCTAAAATTTATTTGATCATGTAACCCATCTGTTTTGGAGGCTTCTTTTAGGGTTTGTGCTCTGTAAGACTTTTTTTGGAGATATGTTAGCCCAGATATGTGAAGGTGGTAGATATATTAGTGGACTTTAGTGGAATGTTTAAAAATTTTCTCAGGTGGCTATGGTTAACAATATTGTATTGCATATTTCAAAATAGCTACAAGAGAGGATTTTGAGTGTTCTCATGACAAGGAAATGATAAATGTATGAGGTAATAGACATCCTAAATACCCCAATTTGATCTTTACACAATATCTATGTATAGAATCATTATGGTGTGCCTATAAATATGTACAATTATTATGTGTTAATTAAACACACACACACAAAAAGTCATAAGGCAGTTCAAAAAATTTTCACAATAGCATATTCCTACTTTCAAAAATAACAACAACATAAAACTCCACAGAGATCTATTTTTTAAAAATCACCTAAATAAGGATTCCTTTGAACCATGCATTTTCTATTTTTGGACACTTTCCAGTGAGCCGCAGTGGAATGACAACAATGAATGTTTAGGACCAGAAACTAATGGAATCTTAATCCTCATTCTGGTTTGTGAATACATTACTTTTGCTGTCAATGGTAGAGGCAGAAACTGTAATTATAAACATGCATGTTAATTTCTACTATAATGATCAGTGTGGCCCTGAAAGCTCATAATAAAATGAGAGGCAACCTCAAGGCCATTTATAAGATGCTATAACATGGGGAGAAGAGTTTCACCTGAAATCACTCACTGACCACTGTGTTACATAACAACTTCCTCATGTAATGCTGAAGTACCACCTCACATAACTCTTCACAGACTTAGCTACCGTAGTGAGCTTTCACATTCTTGAGTGAATTTTTTTTAAAATAAACATAATTGGAAAGATATATTGGGGAGAAGTTATTTCTGCATCTGCTTAACTGTTAGTTTAAAATGAGGCAGAAAAGTACACAGAAGGGACAGTGAGGGAAAGTCCACAAACAGAGGTGATATATTGTCTGTGTGGTGATTTACTTCAATATCGTGTTGAATGTTTGTGAGAATAAGTTAACTCTAATGTACAATCTAGAGGTGGTTGGTTAGCATTTGAAGTACCCAAATCAGGAGCTCAGGAGTCTGTGCTTCTTAGGGATCTATATTAGTCTGAGTTCTTCAGAGAAACAGAACGTGTGTGTGTGTGTGTGTGTGTGTGTGTGTGTGTGTGTGTGTGTGTGTGTGTGTGTGTGTAAATATGAGAGAAAGAGGGAGAGAAAAAGAGAGAGAGTGATTTCAAGGGATTGGCTCACATGATTGTGGAGGTTGGCAAGTCTGAAATTTGTGGGGCAGACTGGAAACTTTAGCAAGGTTTCTATGTTGCAGGCTTGAGGCAGAATTACTTCTGCTTGGGGAAACCTCGGTCTTTGGTAGTAAGGCTTTCAACTGACTGGATGAGGCCCATCCAAATTATGGAAGGTAATCTTTACTTAAAGTCTACTGATTGTAAATGTAAATTACATCTAAAGAAATAACTTCACAGCAACATCTAGACTGGTGTTTGACCAAACAAATGGACACCATAGCCTACCCAAGTCGACACATAAAATTAACTATTACAGAGTCTTCAGAAGAACTCTCAGTATAGTTGTCAAAATCCATACCAGAGGTTTGTTCTTCAGAGTGAGGGTTGTTAGAAAATAATTTTATATTGTTGAAATAAGTAGTGGTCAGACCAAGTGATTGGCTAGAAAGAGTGTACAGGCACCATTACCCTTAAAAGAAAAAGGTCCGATTCCAGCCAGCCCAACAGCTTTATGGAGCTAGAACCCAAGCTCTGTTTTGTCCTGTGTCCCTGCAGGGAAGACTCTGTCGACTGACATGACTGGAAGGTAAGCTGAACCTGCCTCAGAGTATCAGTCAGTCTCCTCAGAGAAAATCTGCCATGCAAGGTTCTTGTATGAGGGCCCAAAGACAGAGTGGGGACTTCCTGAGCTCACAAGAGCAGATGGTGTAGGACTCTTTGTATCTACTTGCTAATAAATGTTTGCATTCCAGCAGAATTTTGTCTGAGACTTGCTTTCATTGTTACATCCCATCTGGCTCCATCACCAGAGGCTACAGTTTTTACAAAGGCATCAGTCCTTTTTCGATGGCCGCATTGGCTTAGCTTAGTTCACAACATGAGGACTTTAGAATTCTATATTAAAAAGTGATCCATTGGGAGGAACCCTGGGATTTCCTCTCTATTCTAGTCGACTACAGTCTTTTGTTTTTATGTGGGTGACTTTGGTCAGTCTTCTGACTCCTATAAATTTAGGTCCTTATTATGGATGAAATGCCTTCGTGTAGGAACAATTGAATGCCAAGAGTTATTGGAGAAACAATTTTACCCCTTTCTTTTACCTATTTGAGACTCCTAAAATTTTTAAAGGAATTTTCCAGGAGAACAACAGCTCTCAATTAGTAAAACATGTTGGGTTTTCAATCTTATCTTTAATGTAATTTTAAACATGTGAATCATACCAAGCTTCCTTTCTTTTATATACACTTAAAAGATGTAGGTTGATGCTATTTGATAGAAAGCAATCCTTTTAAGGACACGTTTTCCATGTCATGAAACAGTGAGAATAAATGTACAAATGTCTGAATTCAGAAAAATGCAGATATTTACACCATTTAAAAGTATACGACCTTTGCTACATTTTATTAGTCCATTAACATTTCCCATTTAAGCTATAGAAGGTAAATATTTGAATACACATTTGAAAGTGGAGAAAGTACTAGCTAATCAAGTGAGATTTCTCTGAAAATAGTTCTTTAACCACCTCTTAAGAAGCTCAACAATCCATCATGCTTTATCACCATGTACTCAGAAGTGGGAAAATGGATCTGTCCAAAGAAATACACTATATTTTGATTTAGAAGATATTTTGCTTTCGAAAGAATACATTGATTGATAACAGGAATCAACTACACTATTAATAGTAGCTCCCCAGAACTCAGTTATACAAATAAATCTCTTACATCTTTTTTAGCTAACATAGATGCTTACTAGATTTATCATTCCTTTTATAATGTGGCCTTGAAGTAAGCCAGGAATTTCTCTGCAAGTTTGTTTGATAAAACATGAATTCTGATCTGCCTTTAGGAAATGTTGCTCTAAACTACCACTGAGTGAAACCATGGACTTTCAAGGTTTTTTTTCTTGTTGATTTTAGATGATAGAATGAAGGCACTATAGCCTATGTGTCAAAATTTGCTGAAAGATGAATGAGAAGTCATTCCTCAAGTGAGGGTGACTCAGAAAATTTTGGTGGACAAATGTTTCCCTAAAGCAGTACTGAGCAATGATAGAAGGCTACTTGTGCCAGGCATATAATTTTATTCCTATGGAAATGTATATTCCATAGGAACAAAACTGTTAATAATTCCATAGGAATAAAACTATTAATGCGTGCATCTAATTTTCAAAGAAGTGCATTAGCTATCTTTTCATTTTCTCCATCTCTGTTTTCTGCACTTCATCGAAGCTAACTTCACTGTTGGCTCCACTTTCAAGTTTAAGCGTTCTGGACCTCATGTTCCACGGTGCACATCTTAGCTGAGCCTCACTCATCTCCTGTGCTGCCACCAGGACTAAGGTGCAGTGAATGAGGTGCCGGGCCTGGGCCTCCAGGTAGCTCTGGAGCTGTTGTGCTCCTTGCTGTCCCTGCTCAGCCCTGGATTGGTTCTGAGAGCAGGACGGGACTTTTGCTTAGGTTTCCTATCTTCAGTTCTCATGAGTTGCCTTGTCTAGCATTCATCCCCAAGCCATAGTCTTCCCTGAAGCCACGTGGGTCTGACCAGTGTCCTTCATCCAGTCTCCTGCTTGACCCTTAGTTTGCCCAGCTGGTTTTGGCTCTGTCACACATGGGTACATCTCTCTTAGAGCAATACCACTATTTAGATTTCCCTACTCCACCCGCCTGAGTGGAATAGTCAGCACTGAATGCTGCCAAAGTGGGACTGAGCACCCAGCTGCCCTCCCCAGCTGAGTGTCTGTAACCGAGTGGAGTCCCCTCCCCACATATGTCTGGTCTCAGCTCATGCTCGCTTCCTGATGCCTCAGAAGCCATACTGCCTGTGATGGTTACTTTTATGTGTGAACTTGGAGGATGTTTTTGGATGAGATTAATATTTAAATCAGTGAACTTTGAGCAAAATGGATTGCTCTCCATAATGTGGGGGGTCCTCATCCAATCAGTTGAAGGCCTGAATAGAACAAAAAGACCAGTGTCCCTGAGCAAGAGGGAATTCTCTAGCAGATAGTCTTTGGGCTTCATCTGCACCTTCTGTTCTCCTGGGTCTCAAACCTGCAGGCCACAGTGCAGATTTGGACTTGCCAGCATCCAGAATCCCATGAGCTGGTTCCTTATAATAAATCTCTTTCTCTCTATATACACATCCTATTGGTTCTGTTTCTCAGGAGAATTTTGACTAAAACACTGCCTTGTGTTGTAGTCCCTCAAATTGCAACACTATAATAAATGTATGTGTTTATATTTGCCTCTTGTATATATTCATGTAATTATTGTGGGAAAATGAGGCTCCATGTTGACTTGGATCAGAGCTCAAATCGGCTATTTTATTTTCTGCAGTCATGGGAGAGTCAGCCAACATGCCATTTAACAAAAGACCTCAGGCCTTTGCAATTGCTGTTCTCTCTGTCTGGAAGCTCTTCTCCCTGATAGTTGGATGGTTTATTCCTACATTTTGAATTAGGTCTATACTCAAATGCCCCTTTTCAAAGAAGCCTTTTCCAACCACTGCCTAAAATAAAAACCTCTGTCATCCTGCAGATCTTTACCTTGATTGATATTTTTTCCTAACGCTTATAATTACCTGACATTTTATTATGCATGTGTTAATTTGTTTGCCTTCTAATTCCCTGCTAGCATGTGAAGTCCGTGGACTTTGCTTTGTTTGCCACTTTATTTCTGGTGCCAGTACAGGGACTTGCATAGATTAGATGTTTGGAAAATATTTGTTAAATGAAGGAAGGAAGGAAGAAAGGAGTGTTCTATAAAATGATAGAATAATTAACACAACAAAACTTGTAAGTTTATGTTCCATTTAATTTGAGTGAAGTCAGAATTCTGTAGCAAACATACGATTTTAGTGAAAAATATAGTTCCCTGTAATAAATATGTTACAAGGTTGAGAGATCATGGTAAGATTACATTATTGGGAAATTTATAGAAAATTTTACAGAGGAAAGAATTGTGTATTAAAGGGAAACATTGTGGTTGTGATGACAAGTAATGGGGTATGTTTGGACTTCACATTTAAGAAGACCTTTGTCATACCTGGCAGATTTCCAACTGTGCTGCTTATTCACAGTGCCTCAGTGGTCACTGGAATGTGGACATTCTCCAGTTTTCCCTTGCTTTGCTTATTGAGAAGAGCAACTTTAGAGCATTTGAATGCTTATGCTAAAATAATTAAGGCTGGCCAGTTCCTCAGCTGGTTAGAGAGTGAGCAGCATTATAACACCAAGGTCAAAGGTTCAGATCTGTACAGACCAGCTGCCAAAAGAAAGAAAAAAAAAAAGAAAGAAAGAAAGAAAGAAGGAGAGAAGACTACTAGGCTACTAGTATGTAATTTTTTTTTATTCGTAAGGTAGAATATTGTGGCTGGTGCACAGACAGGTGGGTGCTACCATAGCAGGTGGGCCCTATGAAATAACAAGACAGACTAACTGGCAAGGATCTCAGATTGTTGACACGTAGTGTATCATTGCCTCTCTCTAATTATAGGATAGCTGTGTTGGCGTTCAGCTGGCAAAGTGAAGCCGTGATGCCCCTCATTGAGACCCACAGGGTTAAGACATTCCTAAAACACCACGGCTGGGTCTTTGGCAGTCTCTACATCACTGAGTCTCCTCTGCCGGCAGAATGCATTTTCACTAGATAACAGTCAAGCAGTGGACAGACTCACATTGCTCCCA
The DNA here is from genome assembly GCF_027409185.1 of Cynocephalus volans. NCBI lineage: Eukaryota > Metazoa > Chordata > Mammalia > Dermoptera > Cynocephalidae > Cynocephalus > Cynocephalus volans. Next base: position 83,993,853 of record NC_084471.1, read on the forward strand.
TCTTTGAAAGTGGCTTTGGGGTTCAAAGCCAGCTGAGCTGCAGGAAGAGGACAGGCTTTGGAGTCAGCCAAACGTCAGACTGAAACCGGCCTTGCCTCTCACTGTTTGAATGAACTTGGCCAAACTATTTAATCTCTTGGAGCTGTAGTTTCTTCATCTCAAAAGTAGGAATAATTGTATTTATCTGGTAAGTTTGCCATTAGGGTTCAACTGGCATGCAGTAAACACATTGGGAGATGACAGTTTTTTCCTACTCTCCACTAGTTGCCCCTTATTGTTTTGTTTTTATTAGTTTGTTTATTATGTGATTTGTTTGTTTTTCCTTTGACATGTCTAAGTCTATTCGTCATAGCACACATAGAATTTGTAATTTGGAAATGACCTTATACTTCATCTAAGCCAATTTCTTCCATCTCCTTTTTCTACCTTACTCTTAAAACACACTCACACAGAGTTTTCTACTTTCTTTTGCCATTTCCCATTTCTGGTCATAACCATGGATAAACTATGATAAAGAAACTTCAGTTAGATACCCCTCTTATCTCCACAAAGCCCCGTAATGATTTCTTTTCAAAATGGAAAAAGATTTATTCATGTTTATAATTCACTAAAATCCTCCTCCTTTCAAACTCATACCGTGAGGAGTTTCAGGGCCAGACTCTGTCCTTGTCCCATCTTTCCCCTTCAAGAGAGTGGAAGAACTTCACCTTGTTTCCCTTTGAACACTGGAAACATATAAGCAGGATATATCTCACATTTCTAAATAGAGCTATACTTTGTTTATTCATGCTTATAGTAAAAAAAAATATCTTAGAGCTATGATATCCCACCCCACTTAACCCAGAAAAAAAATTTTTTTTTTTGCTCTTAAGGGATAAGTAGTTCTGTTTCCAATGAGGTACAATTTATACACAGTAAAATGCACTGATCATAATTTTTATGCGGACACAAAGGAGTTTAAACTCATGACCTTGTTTCTGAGAACTTTAAGAGTACTGATTAAAAACAAAATAAAATAAGACCAAAAGGGCGATGCAGAGAGATCTAGTTCTGACCCTCAAAACAAGAAATATAAAATACCAGTGTATGAACACTCTGAATTTTCATCTGCTTTGAGCTGCTGATCATTATTACACATGGTGGTACCTCTTGCAAAAGAAATTTGGTCTTTGAAAAGGCCAAATTGTAAAATCTGTAAAATTGCAAAGGCTAATTGTGATGCTAATTTGCATCATCATTGGTAGTATTACAAGTATAAAGATCATGGATTAAAAGTTTTGTGATCTTTTAAATAAACCTGGCCCTCTGATTCACTCAGCTAAAAACTTGTTTTATTTTCTATGGACAACAGCAAAGGCATTGGCCTACAGAAAATTCTTAAAGCATATTGTAGCTCCTGAGTTCTGCTGTCAGAAAACCCGTATAACCTTGACATTTACTGGCTTAACATCTGTAATTAAAACTATTTGTGAGGGACCCAAAGATCTAATATATATAGCCATTTTGAATGGGATAATAATTTTCCTTCATATTGCTGTGAGGATCAAATGAGGATTTGCTTAAGTACCTGGCACACATTTAGATTGCCATGCTGCAAGGTTTATGAGTGAGAGTCACTCAACCCTATCTGATGGCCCAGCCCCTCCACCTCATGTGACTGGAATTCTGAACATATTTCTCGTCAATTTCAAGAAAGAATTATTATTTATTTATTTTTTTTTTACTATTTTTTTTAAATTTTATTTTGTCGATATACATTGTAGCTGATTATTGCTCCCCATCACCAAAACCTCCCTCCCTTCTGCCTCCCCCCCTCCCCCCCAACAATGTCCTTTCTGTTTGCTTGTTGTATCAACTTCAAATAATTGTGGTTGTTATATCTTCTTCCCCCACCCCCGGTTTGTGTGTGTGTGTGTGTATGTGTGTGTGTGAATTTATATATTAATTTTTAGCTCCCTCCAATGAGTGAGAACATGTGGTATTTCTCTTTCTGTGCCTGACTTGTTTCACTTAATATAATTCTCTCAAGGTCCATCCATGTTGTTGCAAATGGCAGTATTTCATTCGTTTTTATAGCTGAGTAGTATTCCATTGTGTAGATGTACCACATTTTCCGTATCCACTCATCTGATGATGGGCATTTGGGCTGGTTCCAACTCTTGGCTATTGTAAAGAGTGCTGCGATGAACATTGGGGAACAGGTATACCTTCGACTTGATGATTTCCATTCCTCTGGGTATATTCCCAACAGTGGGATGGCTGGGTCGTATGGTAGATCTATTTGCAATTGTTTAAGGAACCTCCATACCATTTTCCATAGAGGCTGCACCATTTTGCAGTCCCACCAACAATGTATGAGAGTTCCTTTTTCTCCGCAACCTCACCAGCATTTATCGTTCATACTCTTTTGGATTTTAGCCATCCTAACTGGGGTTAGATGGTATCTCAATGTGGTTTTGATTTGCATTTCCCGGATGCTGAGTGATGTTGAGCATTTTTTCATATGTCTGTTGGCCATTTGTATATCTTCCTTAGAGAAATGCCTACTTAGCTCTTTTGCCCATTTTTTAATTGGGTTGCTTGTTTTCTTCTTGTAAAGTTGTTTGAGTTCCTTATATATTCTGGATATTAATCCTTTGTCAGATGTATATTTTGCAAATATTTTCTCCCACTCTGTTGGTTGTCTTTTAACTCTTTTAATTGTTTCTTTTGCTGTGCAGAAGCTTTTTAGTTTGATATAATCCCATTTGTTTATTTTTCCTTTGGTTGCCCGTGCTTTTGGGGTCGTATTCATGAAGTCTGTGCCCAGTCCTATTTCCTGAAGTGTTTCTCCTATGTTTTCTTTAAGACGTTTTATTGTCTCAGGGTGTATATTTAAATCCTTAATCCATTTTGAGTTGATTTTAGTATATGGTGAGAGGTATGGATCTATTTTCATTCTCCTGCATATCGATATCCAGTTATCCCAGCACCACTTGCTGAAGAGGCAGTCCCTTCCCCAATGAATAGGCTTGGTGCCTTTGTCAAAGATCAGATGGCAGTAAGTGTTTGGGTTGATTTCTGGATTCTCTATTCTATTCCATTGGTCAGTGTGTCTGTTTTTATGCCAGTACCATACTGTTTTGGTTATTATAGCTTTGTAGTATAGCTTAAAGTCAGGTAGTGTTATGCCTCCAGCTTTATTTTTTTTGCTGAGCATTGCTTTGGCTATTCGTGGTCTTTTATTGTTCCATATAAATGTCTGAATAGTTTTTCCATTTCTGAGAAAAATGTCTTTGGAATTTTGATGGGGATTGCATTGAATTTGTATATCACTTTGGGTAGTATGGACATTTTCACTATGTTGATTCTTCCAATCCAAGAGCATGGAATATCTTTCCATCTTCTTGTATCCTCTCTAATTTCTCTCAGCAGTGGTTTGTAGTTCTCATTATAGAGATTTTTCACCTCCTTGGTTAACTCAATTCCTAAGTATTTTATTTTTTTGGTGGCTATTGTAAATGGGCAGGCTTTCTTGATTTCTCCTTCTGCATGTTCACTATTGGAGAAAAGAAATGCTACTGATTTTTGTGTGTTGATTTTGTATCCTGCTACTGTGCTGAAATCATTTATCAATTCCAACAGTTTTTTTGTAGAGGTTTTAGGCTGTTCGATATATAGGATCATGTCATCTGCAAACAGGGACAGTTTGACTTCATCTTTTCCAATCTGGATGCCCTTTATTTCCTTCTCTTCTCTGATTGCTCTGGCTAGTACTTCCAACACTATGTTGAATAGGAGTGGTGAGAGTGGGCATCCTTGTCTAGTTCCTGTTCTTAAAGGAAAAGCTTTCAGCTTTTCCCCATTCAGGATGATATTGGCAGTGGGTTTGGCATATATGGCTTTAATTATGTTGAGATACTTTCCCTCTATACCTAACTTATAGAGGGTCTTTGTCATGAATGAGTGCTGAACTTGATCAAATGCTTTTTCAGCATCTATAGAGATGATCATATGGTCCTTGTGTTTGAGTTTATTAATATGGTGTATCACATTTATTGATTTGCGTATGTTGAACCAACCTTGCATCCCTGGGATGAATCCCACTTGATCGTGATGAATAATTTTTCGTATGTGTTGCTGTATTCTGTTTGCTAGTATTTTAGTGAGGATTTTTGCATCTATATTCATCAAGGATATCGGCCTGTAGTTTTCTTTTTTGGTTATATCTTTACCTGGTTTTGGTATCAGGATGATGTTTGCTTCATAGAATGAGTTTGGGAGATTTGCATCCGTTTCAATCTTTTGGAATAGTTTGTAAAGAATCGGTGTCAATTCCTCTTTGTTTTTTTTTTTTGTTTGTTTGTTTTTAATTTTTATTTATTTATTTTTTTTAATTTTATTTTGTCGATATACATTGTAGCTGATTATTGCTTCCCATCACCAAAACCTCCCTCCCTTCTCCCACCCCCCCTCCCCCCCGACAATGTCCTTTCTGTTTGCTTGTTGTATCAACTTCAAATAATTGTGGTTGTTATATCTTCTTCCCCCCCCCCCCGGTTTGTGTGTGTGTGTGTATGTGTGTGTGTGAATTTATATATTAATTTTTAGCTCCCTCCAATAAGTGAGAACAAGTGGAATTTCTCTTTCTGTGCCTGACTTGTTTCACTTAATATAATTCTCTCAAGGTCCATCCATGTTGTTGCAAATGGCAGTATTTCATTCGTTTTTATAGCTGAGTAGTATTCCATTGTGTAGATGTACCACATTTTCCGTATCCACTCATCTGATGATGGGCATTTGGGCTGGTTCCAACTCTTGGCTATTGTAAAGAGTGCTGCGATGAACATTGGGGAACAGGTATACCTTCGACTTGATGATTTCCATTCCTCTGGGTATATTCCCAACAGTGGGATGGCTGGGTCGTATGGTAGATCTATTTGCAATTGTTTAAGGAACCTCCATACCATTTTCCATAGAGGCTGCACCATTTTGCAGTCCCACCAACAATGTATGAGAGTTCCTTTTTCTCCGCAGCCTCGCCAGCATTTATCGTTCAGAGTCTTTTGGATTTTAGCCATCCTAACTGGGGTTAGATGGTATCTCAATGTGGTTTTGATTTGCATTTCCCTGATGCTGAGTGATGTTGAGCATTTTTTCATATGTCTGTTGGCCATTTGTATATCTTCCTTAGAGAAATGCCTACTTAGCTCTTTTGCCCATTTTTTAATTGGGTTGCTTGTTTTCTTCTTGTAAAGTTGTTTGAGTTCCTTATATATTCTGGATATTAATCCTTTGTCAGATGTATATTTTGCAAATATTTTCTCCCACTCTGTTGGTTGTCTTTTAACTCTTTTAATTGTTTCTTTTGCTGTGCAGAAGCTTTTTAGTTTGATATAATCCCATTTGTTTATTTTTCCTTTGGTTGCCCGTGCTTTTGGGGTCGTATTCATGAAGTCTGTGCCCAGTCCTATTTCCTGAAGTGTTTCTCCTATGTTTTCTTTAAGAAGTTTTATTGTTTCAGGGTGTATATTTAAATCCTTAATCCATTTTGAGTTGATTTTAGTATACGGTGAGAGGTATGGATCTAGTTTCATTCTCCTGCATATGGATATCCAGTTATCCCAGCACCACTTGCTGAAGAGGCAGTCCCTTCGCCAGTGAATAGGCTTGGTGCCTTTGTCAAAGATCAGATGGCAGTAAGTGTGTGGGTTGATTTCTGGATTCTCTATTCTATTCCATTGGTCAGTGTGTCTGTTTTTATGCCAGTACCATACTGTTTTGGTTATTATAGCTTTGTAGTATAGCTTAAAGTCAGGTAGTGTTATGCCTCCAGCTTTATTTTTTTTGCTGAGCATTGCTTTGGCTATTCGTGGTCTTTTATTGTTCCATATAAATGTCTGAATAGTTTTTTCCATTTCTGAGAAAAATGTCTTTGGAATTTTGATGGGGATTGCATTGAATTTGTATATCACTTTGGGTAGTATGGACATTTTCACTATGTTGATTCTTCCAATCCAAGAGCATGGAATATCTTTCCATCTTCTTGTATCCTCTCTAATTTCTCTCAGCAGTGGTTTGTAGTTCTCATTATAGAGATTTTTCACCTCCTTGGTTAACTCAATTCCTAAGTATTTTATTTTTTTGGTGGCTATTGTAAATGGGCAGGCTTTCTTGATTTCTCCTTCTGCATGTTCACTATTGGAGAAAAGAAATGCTACTGATTTTTGTGTGTTTATTTTGTATCCTGCTACTGTGCTGAAATCATTTATCAATTCCAACAGTTTTTTTGTAGAGGTTTTAGGCTGTCCGATATATAGGATCATGTCATCTGCAAACAGGGACAGTTTGACTTCATCTTTTCCAATCTGGATGCCCTTTATTTCCTTCTCTTCTCTGATTGCTCTGGCTAGTACTTCCAACACTATTTTGAATAGAAGTGGTGAGAGTGGGCATCCTTGTCTAGTTCCTGTTCTTAAAGGAAAAGCTTTCAGCTTTTCCCCATTCAGGATGATATTGGCAGTGGGTTTGTCATATATGGCTTTAATTATGTTGAGATACTTTCCCTCTATACCTAACTTATAGAGGGTCTTTGTCATGAATGAGTGCTGAACTTGATCAAATGCTTTTTCAGCATCTATAGAGATGATCATATGGTCCTTGTGTTTGAGTTTATTAATATGGTGTATCACATTTATTGATTTGCGTATGTTGAACCAACCTTGCATCCCTGGGATGAATCCCACTTGATCGTGATGAATAATTTTTCGTATGTGTTGCTGTATTCTGTTTGCTAGTATTTTAGTGAGGATTTTTGCATCTATATTCATCAAGGATATCGGCCTGTAGTTTTCTTTTTTGGTTATATCTTTACCTGGTTTTGGTATCAGGATGATGTTTGCTTCATAGAATGAGTTTGGGAGATTTGCGTCCGTTTCAATCTTTTGGAATAGTTTGTAAAGAATCGGTGTCAATTCCTCTTTGAATGTTTGGTAAAATTCTGCTGTGAATCCATCTGGTCCTGGGCTTTTCTTTGTTGGGAGCCTTCTGATAACAGCTTCAATCTCCTTTATTGTTATTGGTCTGTTCAAATTTTCTACGTCTTCACGGTTCAGTTTTGGGAGCTTGTGTGTGTCCAGAAATTTATCCATTTCCTCCAGATTTTCAAATTTGTTGGCGTATAGTTGTTTATAGTAGTCTCGAATGATTCCTTGTATTTCAGATGAATCAGTTGTAATATCGCCTTTTTCATTTCTAATTTTTGTTATTTGAGTCTTCTCTCTTCTTTTTTTTGTTAGCCATGCTAATGGTTTGTCAATTTTATTTATCTTTTCAAAAAACCAACTTTTTGATTCGTTGATCTTTTGAATTGTTTTTTGGTTTTCAATTTCATTCAGTTCTGCTCTGATCTTAATGATTTCTTTCCGTCTGCTAACTTTAGGATTGGATTGTTCTTGTTTTTCTAGTTCTTTAAGGTGAAGTGTTAGGTTGTTCACTTGCCATCTTTCCATTCTTCTGAAGTGAGCATTTAATGCAATAAATTTTCCCCTCAATACTGCTTTTGCAGTATCCCACAGGTTTTGGTATGATGTATCATTGTTTTCATTAGTTTCAATAAACTTTTTGATTTCCTGCTTGATTTCTTCTTGGACCCATATGTCATTAAGTAGAATGCTGTTTAATTTCCATGTGTTTGTATAGTTTCCAAAGTTTTGTTTGTTATTAATTTCTAGTTTTAATCCATTGTGGTCTGAGAAGATACATGGGATAATTGCAATTTTTTTGAATTTATTGAGACTTGATTTGTGACCTAATATGTGATCTATCCTGGAGAATGATCCATGTGCTGATGAGAAGAATGAATATTCTGAGGTTGTTGGGTGGAATGTTCTGTAGATATCTGCCAATTCCAATTGGTCTAGAGTCTTGTTTAGATCTTGTGTTTCTCTACTGATTCTTTGCCTAGATGATCTGTCTAATATTGACAGTGGAGTGTTCAGGTCCCCTGCTATTATGGTATTAGTGTCTATTTCCTTCTTTAGGTCTAATAGAGTTTGTTTTATAAATCTGGCTGCTCCAACATTGGGTGCGTACATATTTATGATTGTTATGTCTTCTTGATGGATCAGTCCTTTTATCATTAAGTAGTGTCCCTCATTGTCTCTTTTTATGGTTTTTAGTTTAAAGTCTATTTTGTCAGATATAAGAATAGCCACTCCAGCTCGTTTTTCTTTTCTGTTTGCATGGTAAATCTTTTTCCATCCTTTCACTCTTAGTCTGTGTGAATCTTTATGGGTGAGGTGGGTCTCTTGTAGGCAGCATATAGTTGGGTCCTGCTTTTTGATCCAGTCAGCCAGTCTGTGTCTTTTAATTGGGGAATTTAAGCCTTTAACATTAAGAGTTGTTATTGAAAGGTGTTGATTTATTCCTAGCATTTTATTTGTTGTTTGGTTGTCTTAGGTGTCTTTTGTTCCTTGCTTTCTGATTTACTGTTTGGTTTCTTTGTTTGTTGGTTCCTTAGGTTGTAGATAGTGTTTTTGTTAGCTTGTTTTCTCTTCATGAATGCCATTTTTATTGTACTAGCGGGTTTAGATTTTTCTTAGGTTTTTATGGCAGTGGTAGTTATTTTTCAGGAACCAAACCCAGTACTCCCTTGAGGATTTCTTGTAAGGGTGGTCTTGTGGTCGTGAACTCCCGCAGTTTTTGTTTGTCTGAGAAATATACTATTTGCCCCTCATTTCGGAAGGATAGCCTTGCAGGGTAGAGTATTCTTGGCTGGCAATCTTTGTCTTTTAGTATTTTGAAAATATCATCCCATTCCTTTCTAGCTTTTAGGGTTTGTGATGAAAAGTCTGATGTTAACCTGATTGGGGCTCCCTTATAGGTGATTTGACGCTTCTCTCTTGCAGCTTTTAAGATTCTCTCTTTGTCTCTGAGTTTTGCCAATTTGACTATGACATGTCTTGGAGAAGGCCTTTTTGGGTTGAATACGTTTGGAGATCGTTGAGCTTCCTGGATCTGAAGATCTGTGATTTTTCCTATACCTGGGAAGTTTTCTGCCACTATTTTGTTGAATATGTTTTCAATGGAATCTCCATTTTCCTCCCCTTCTGGAATACCCATGACTCGGATATTTGAGCGCTTGAGGTTGTCTGATATCTCTCTCAGATTTTCTTCCATGTCCTTGATTCTTTTTTCTTTCTTTTTGTCTGCTTGTGTTATTTCAAACAGCCCATCTTCAAGTTCAGAGGTTCTCTCTTCAACTTCGACAAGCCTGCTGGTTAAACTCTCTGTTGTGTTTTTTATTTCGCTGAATAACTTCTTCAGTTCAGCAAGTTCTGCTACATTTTTTTTCAGGACATTGATTTCCTTGTATATTTCCTCTTTCAGATCCTGTATACTTTTCCTCATTTCATCATGATGTCTAGCTGAGTTTTCTTGTATCTCATTCATTTTCCTTAGAATTATCACTCGAAATTCCTTGTCAGTTATTTCAAGGGCTTCTTGTTCTATAGGATCTAGAGTATAAGATTTATTAACTTTTGGTGGTGTACTTTCTTGATTTTTTGTATTTCTGGTGTCTTTTTTTTGGTGTTTATTCATTGTGGCAGGGGGTTTCACAGTCCACCGGTTTGAGACTAATGACTAACTAGGATGTTGCTGTGGTTGCCAATTTGGTATGGCTCCCGCCGTGACTGCTCAGTTGGCCTCTAGTGTCTTGTGTGTGTGGTTGCCTCGGGTCTTGGGCTTCTCCGGGGATCCACCTTTCTGGTCAGCTTGGACTCTGCTGGGCTGGTGGATCACGTACCACAGGGTGTGTGATCTCTGTTGAGCTTTCACTTTCTGTACAGGACTTCTCCCCGTTCCGTGTGCTCTGGCCCAGGCTGTTAGATCGTGCAGTGGCGACCCCACCGGGTGTGTGGTTTCTGTCGAGTCTCCGCCTCCCTGGCCGCACGTCTCCCCCCTCTGTGCACACTGTGCTGGGCTGGGGTGTTTCTTCTGCACCCCTCGTCTATCAGCTGGGCCTTCAAGACCCTGCTCAGCACAGCCTCGCCCAGGAAGTCTACCAGGTTTCTGCTAGGCACAGACGACCGGTCTCTCTGGGTGCCTTTGTAGCACTGTGTAGATCTTTCTCGGGTCTTGTTCACCTTTGTATCCCCCCGGTATAAACCGAGTCTAGTGCCCGCCTGCAGCCTGCTCTCCGGCAGGTTCAAGCGGACCTGGGAACTCTCCTACCACACTATTCCCAACCAGAAATTCGTTAGGCTTTTTTCCAAACTGGTGGTCGCAGAGATGGTATCTGCCTCCCAGTAACAGGAAGTTTACCAGGGCCGGAGTCCAGGGTGTGGTGGAGTGACAGTCGGCCCGCCCGTACTTCCTAGCCCTCCCAACACTGGTCGGGACGCCCCACACCCCCAGCCCCGCCAGAGAACCGCGGAGGGAGTGGGAGAGGAGGCCAGCCAGCAGGGTCCGGAAAGCCCCGCGCCAGGCCAAGCAAATGGGCTCAGTGATGGCCGAGCAGGGCGGAGCTGCCCGCACCTGGGAAAATGGAGGCAGCACCGGGGCAGTGAGTGGCCTGGTGGTGCAGGCGGGAGCCGCGTGGGCATCCACCCCCCGAACAGAGCTGTGCCAGGGATCACTCACAGTGCTGTGCCAGGTCAGGCGCTCGCTCTGTCTCTGGTTTGTTGCCTTCCGTGTTCTCGGCGCTGCCGCCTCAGGCTGTTCAGTCGCGGCGCCGCTCGGGCGCTCCCAGGAATCTTCTTTAATGCCGGCCTGAAACCTCGAATCCTGAATAGGGCAGCTGGCCGCCTTCAGTGCGGCCCCAGCCTCCGGGATCCTGGCTGCATCCACAGCAGCCCTGGCGCCGTGTTCCCTGTTTCAAGACTCGCTTTTGCAGCTAAGAATCAGTTCTTTTCCTGCTCCACACTTCAAAGCTGTTGCCTGTAAATGAGGCAGCTTCTACTGCCGGGGGCAAAGTGGCGTTGAGCCCCCACGACCGGCCAGCAGCAGCAGTCCTCCCTTAAGAGATGGCCAGAGGAAGGTCCACAAGTTTCCCGGCTGCCTGAGGCCCAGTGGCCGCCTTTTCCACTTCAGCTACTCCACGCCAGCCGCCGCAGCCGCCGCCATCTTGAAAATCTAAGAAAGAATTATATAATCACATAATGTCTGGGGGGTTTCAGTTGATTAAAAATACTTAGCATTCTCTATTGTAAAGTTCTTCTTTAATAATGAACATAAGAAATATCTCTGAAACATGTTGATTTCCCTAAGCAAGAAAGTTATTATGGTCATTAGAGAACAAGCAGTAAAAAACAGCAATGAATATAACTAAAGAATTTCAGATGGCAAACACTGTATCCTGATGAAAAATGTCTACTGCAAGTGTCAATTCTGTCAGACCATTGTAAGACAACTTGTGTGCTCAAGAATTTACCACTTCGACTCCATGTCACCTCTACTGTGTGTCAGTGCATTATCAGAGATGGAAGCTAACCCTAGTGGGAAGTCCCATAAAGCCACACTGGTGCCTAAAAATCTTAGTGATAAACATGCAGCCCCAGTCACTAATTTTTCCTAGCATGTCTGTGAAGGTTAATTCTAGGTGTCAACTTGGTTAGATAAAGCAATGCTGAGAAACCTGGTAAAGCTATCTTTTCAGGTGTTTCTGTGAGGATGTTTCCAGCAGAGATTAGTATGAGATTCTGAGTGGCCTGGGTGTGAAAGACCCCCCCCCCAATGTGGGTGGGAGCCATCCAATCTGCTGGGGGTCTGGAAAGAACAAAAGACAGAGGAAAAAGGGCAAGCACTCTCTCTATCTGCTGGAGCCAGGATACACTCTTTTCTCCTGTCCGTGGACATCAGAGCTCGAGACTCTTCAGCTTTTGGGTTCCAGGACTTACACCAGGGACATCATCAGCTTCCCTGGTTTTTAGGCCTTCAGACTTGGACTGAGTCACACTACCAGCATCCAGTTTACAGACGGCCTATTGTGGGACTTTTCTTCATAGTCATGTGAGCTAATTCCCCTAATAAATCCCTCTCATATAATTATAACATATTCTATTGATTCTGTGTCTCTGGAGAACCCTGACTAATACAATGTCACATTTTTATTAAGTACCTAATATGTATCTGCCTGTTTCTGAGATGACAAATTTGAATGTATAGTGCATGCCCCAAGGAAACTCACAGTGTAACAGAAAAAACAGCCCCATAAACAGATACAAAGCAATGAGTTAAAGGCACCGATGGAAGTTTGTACAGGGTGTGGGAGGAGCAGTCGGCCCTCTGTATCTGTGGGTTCCACATCCGTGCATTCAACCAACTGTGGATCGAAAATATTTGGGGAAAAAATTGTCTGCATTTAACACATACAAACTTTTTTCTTGTTATTATTCCTTAGACAATACAGTACAACTGTTATTTATATAGTATTTACACTGTATTGGGTTTTATAAGTCACCTAGAGATGACTTAAAGTGTACGGGAGGATGTACATTGGTCATATGCAAATACTATGCCATTTTATTTCAGGAACTTGAGCATCTGCAGATTTCGGTATCCACAGGGGTCCTAAAACCAATATCCCATGGATACTGAAGGAAGATTGTACCCAAAAGATGTGGATGGAGAAGAGGAAATGGGTGTTGAGTAGACAGGGAAGGTTTCTTAGAGAAGAGAAACTTAGTCGTAAAGTATGAGTAGGAGATTTGAAATGCCCACGAATTGTTTGTTAAAAATCACCAACTGTCTTGCTGCAGCATAAAAACACAAACATACTGATATAAAATGACTTCATATTTAGATCTGTATCTCCCAAGTTTCTCTCTGGATAGTATTGATGGGAAGGAGAAAAGAAACGTTATCTGTACTGCCACAGGGGGAGAGGAGAGGAGACCCCAAAGGGGGATGCCGTGACCTCATAACTGTAGACTTGGCCATGTATTTGGGTTTTGCCTCGTCCCTGTTGGGCAGCCCTTTTCTGGACAGCTGCACCTAATACATGTCAGTGGGAAAGATTATGAATTTTCAGAATATGTGAGCTTTGATGTGAATCCAGCAGGGAGTCTAAGTAAGCAAAGAGTCAGCCATCCAGTTGTCAGTTTGGCAAGTGTCTTAATCCAGGGCTGAAGGGGAAGCTTTTCTGTCATCAGCTTCCCTGAAGATTGATAAATTGGATGCAGACAGCTGGAGCCCAGAAATGCCAAATAAATCTTTAGGACTGAAATATAATTGTGCTATATGTAGAGCTATGAGAAACACCCACACAGCCCAAACCCACCAGGATTCTGTTTAGAGTTAAGACATATTATATTAGAAACAGTAATAATAATTGGTATCATGAGCCCTATTTCTGTCTTTGTGGGGAGTCAGCTGCCTGCTGTGGATGGAGCCTGCAGCACCCAGGGCCAGCCTCTCCCTCTCATCACGGTCACTCCCATGCTGCTGGCCATGACTCTGTTGGGGGATGGTGTGTAGATATGGTTGTCTATGTGGATTTGTGGGCGTCTGTTTCTGTTTTTGTGTAGGGGTATGTGTGTGTACATCTGTGTATGTGTCTTTGTGTACATGTGTGTATGTGGATGTGTGTGTCTGACTGTTCATATTTATCTTGTCTCTATATGTGTGGAGGGGCATATCTGTGTGTATCTGTGTGTGTGTGTGTGTGTCTATCTTTCTGTACATGTGTGGGCATGTGCATGAATCTGTGTATATGTCTTCATGTACATGTGTGGGCCGGGCCTGTGTGTGCATCTGTGAGTGTGTGTCAGATTGTACGTGTGTAGGGGGGGATTGTATGCATGCATGTGTGCTTGTCTGTCTTTGTATACACGTGTGAATGTATTGTTCATCTCTGTGTGTATACCTGCGTGTCTGTGCATCTGCCTGTATGTGTGTGTCTTTGTGTACATGTGTGAACGCATTGGGTATCTCCATGTATATATCTGTGTCTCACTGACTGCCTCTGTGTGCGTGTGCGTGTGCGTTTTCACCACTGTGCCCAGTGCTCTGGAAGCCGAGCTTCCAGGTTCCACATAGGCCCCAGACTGGGGTTTCCTCTGCAGTGATTTACAGCACAGAGAACGGCTGCTGTTCTTCCCTTGGTTGCTTGGCCAGAAGTGTGGCCGTGCTGATGGTGGTCAAGCAACTCTTTAGACTTACACTCGTCATCTTGGAGACTCTAATAAGAGTGTTGACAAAAGATATTTACCTCCTGCAGCTCAGGAAGATCTGCCCAAGCCAGAAAATGAAATTCAAGCTCAGTAATACCTGCTACATGGCATCTATTAATATCACATCATTTATTTTCACAGGCTTGCTTGAAGTGGGATAGATCAGCAATTATGACCTCTCTATATACATATGTAATAGATTAAAGTAATATATTTGATCAGAGGCAGAAATACTGGGTGTCAATGTTGGTTGCATCATTAGCTATTTTAATTCTCAGTCTCTTTCCTTCCTAGTGTAATTAAGAATATACATATTTCCATTGGCTCTTTTCTCAGAAATGAATGTACTATGTTTACTTTGAAAAATGCCACAAACACCTTCTTTCTGTCCCCTCACATTGTGTTTGAGTTTCATATGAATTATTTGGCTGAAATAAGCTATAATTTTTTAGACAGTTTTGTTAAATAAGCTATAAAAATGTTTAGCCAATTTCTGATCCCCAGTTTCAATATTGGGCTCTTCTCCCGGTTTTTCTTATCCTTGAAAATGCGGATATATCTCAGTGACATATTTTTGCCTCATTTTCCAACTTTCTACTTGGCAGATGCACATGCAATTTAAAGAAATACCATCTTAAATATTTTAAATCCAACTTGGCCGATTGGGGAGGAGGAAGGGAAAACAGTATTATGGAAAGTAGAATTTGAAGCTAAAGAGGTTCCTTTGGCATCTTTAAAAAGTTAAAGAAGTTAAGTAATTATGAACATTATTGTCTTCAAAATTATCCCCATGGATTCGGGTCATGGTCTTTAATTGAATATTTTTTTTTAAAAAGAAAAAAATCCCAGATCTACTCCCTGCCTCTTCAGGCCGGTGGCCTAGAAGTAAAGCAGAGTGGTGGCCTCTACAGTTCAAAGCTCACACTGTGAAATCTCCACCTTCCTTGTCCCATGATGGCCTCATCATGAGGTATCATGATTCAGATATCACAGACTTTAAGGACTGGAGAATCTTTGCAATCATCATTCCCAATGAGCCTCCTCGGGCACGTGAAGACAGGAAGAGCAAGGTGCAGAGCCACGGCTTGATGCTGGCCCTGTTGGCTCCTGATCTGGGCATCTTCTTTCTACACAGTGGGACTCTTCAATAGCTTCTCAGTGGCTGCCTGGGGAAGGTTAACTCTACAGCAAGGTACGCAAGTCCCTCACTTTCTCCGTCCTGGTCATGTCTAGTTTAATTTCCTGCCATTCCTCCCTCACCACGTTACATTCAAGAAATACAAATAGCCCTTAATCACAGTGCCATCTTTTCATTGTATCCTCACAAGGTGAAAAGAAAACAAGAGAGCTCTCTGAGATCCCTTTCATAAGGGCACTGATCCCATTCATGAGGTCTCCACTCTCATGACTTAATCACCTCCTAAAGACCTACCTCCTAATACCACCGCACTGGGGCTTAGGATTTCAGCATATGAAATTTAGGGGGATATAAACATTTAGTGTATAACAGGTACTAAAGGAACTCTCCAGCTCAAATAATCTCGTGCACTGGCACGTAAAACACCACCATTAATAGTTAATTCCCTCTATACTCTGCTTTCTTCTCCAGGTGCTTCTCCCGGTGCTTCTCCCTCCAACCCCATAATTCATCTGAGAAGACAACTTAAATATTCCACGCCACCTTAGAGTGATTGAGTTTTCCAGCTGTTTTGTAGCTGAGGAGAATTAGGTGCCTTGGGGACAGCTGTGCTGAAAGGAGCAGGAAGCAAAGAATGGGGCTGTTGAGGGCAGGGTCTCCTTTGATTAGGGTTTTGAGTAGGCACAGCTCGGGGACTATATGGTACAGATATCAGATGTTTCTGGATGGCAATTGCGTGTCAGAGGTACAACATGTGAATGTTTTGATGTGCTAGGCTTTTATCTGAGGACATTCTCTGTTCAATTCAGTTTATTAACAAAAGGTTTACGTTTGTCTAATTTATTCTTTCCTGCAATGAGAATTTGAATAAGCCAATAAATAGAGTAGAATTAAATGAAAATTAATTTGTCCTTCATGATTGTGCTTTTCCAAAACTGGATGTTCTGGTTACCTGTTGCTAAGTAGCAAACCACAAAAGGAGTGGCTTACAATGACAACATTTATTTTGCTTACGAATCTGCAATTTAGGGTGGACCCAGTGGGGATAACTAATCACAACTCCACTTGGTGTCAGCTGGGACAGTTCTAAAGCTGGGAATGGAATCATTCCAAGGCTCCCTCGTTCACATGTCAGGTAGCTGATGCTGGCCTTTGGCTGAGAGCTTAGCTGGAGCTGTCAGGCTGAATTACCGACCAGCGGCCTCTTCCTGTGGCTTGTGCTTCCTCACAAAGTTACGGCTGAGTTCCAAGGGTGAGCGTCCTGAGAAGGGGAGTCAGGGGAAAGCCATATCTCCTTTTTGACCTAGCCTGAGAAATTACGCAGAATCTGTTTTGCCACTTTCCATTCATCCAGGCACAAATCTTCACTCAGATTCAAGAAGGAACATGTGGGACCAGAAATACTGCTTTGGCCATTTTTAGAAAATACAATCTGCTACAATGGAGCATAAAGAAATTTTAACTGACTCATTATTTCTGGTTTTCCCTTTCATTCCAGTCAGTAAACTCTGCTTCAGGGTAGGTTTTGTGATGGCCAAGAGAGTCCTTTATATGCCTAGATAATTATTGAGTATGATTTCCTTTTTAATGAGATCTGCCATTCATCACCAACACTTATTTGTCCAGAGAGAAAAACTTTTGTGCACATAAAATTAGATCCATGCGGATTTAAGGTTTTTATTACAATGGCTTTAAAATCAACCCCACAGACTTTTGCACAAGATTAAGTCCAGGCCTGTTCACTTTAGTTTATAATGGTTTGCACACAATTGAAAGATTTACAGAACATCTGAAATATTGATTTGAGTACATGTAGGCTCTTAGCAGCAAAAGTTTTTTGCAAAGTCTTGAACCAAACATCTATGTTTTCTGGAATGTAATTAAAGTAGTAATCTAGAAATGTGTTTATTTGCACAAAATTATTAATTAATCGTGTTTAATTAAGTGACATTGTTTTAACTTTTTCCTTTTTCAAAAGGATTAAAACTGAGGAAAATTTCACACAAATTTGACCTTAAGAAAAATAATATAAGGTTTTAAAATTATAAACAGTTCAGTTATTTATGATTACATAAAGCCACTTAGATTTTGGATATTTGAACTATTCTGAAGCTTGTCTTTGTCCTATCATTGTCTTTGCCTGCAATCATTCTGAGGCCATGTTTCTCTTCAGATGCTTGAAAAATTCCTACATCAGGAGATAGAGTCTTAGTTCTGCTGCTAATCAGTGGTATGACCACAGCAAGAAGCAAAATGTCTTTGTATCTCATTTTTATAATGGGGTCATTTGACTAAACAATCTCTAAAATTATTTAGTTAATGAATAACATATAAGAGTGCATTTACTGAAAGGGAGTGCTATAGACCAAAACAATATGAAGAAATAATGAGTTTTTCTTCTGATGTTGAACTAATAATTAGAAATGATCAAAACTATACATTTTACTTAAAAAGGGCTTTTAAAAAGTTTTACTGTCCACAAAACAATTACTTAAGCTCTCTTGAGACATTTCAGTGTCTAGTTTAATGACTTGATTTAGGGAGTGGTCAGCTCCTTACCATGCTTTATATGGTGTGTTAGTCCATTTCTGTTTCTTATAGTAAAATACCTGGAACTGGGTAATTTATAAGAAAATGAAATTTATTGCTTACAGTTTGGGAGGCTAGGAAGTCCCAAGTCCAGGGAACATGTCTGATGAGTCTTCTTTGGTGGTGGCTTTACAGCAGCACTGGCAGCAATGGCAGAAAATGGCAGAGCAGAGAGAGGGACAGACTCTTTGTGCTCCCCTTTTAATGACCTCAGAACCACTCCCCTGACCACCGTTATTAATCCATTCACTATGGCATGGCCGTATAATCCAAGCACCTCTCCAACGCCCTACATTTCAATTACCATAATAGGATTTCCCACCCTCAACAGTTGCAGTGGGAATTAAGCTTCTAATATACAGACTTTGGGGGACACAATTCCATCAATCCACAGCATATGACTTAATTACTATCAGTAGTTACCTAATAAATACTATTTGATAAGGGCAAAAAAGTTCAAAGTTCTGTGCATTTTGAATAGGTCTTAAAATAATAGTCTTATGAAGCCTTGCTGATAATGAGGGATATGCCCATATTACAGACAAGTGAAAGTAGGCAGGGACCTTGGTTCTAGGCCAGTTGCTCATGCCAAATTCTTCTCTGGGAGTTTTGATGGTTGTGATGGATTAAATGTGGGCTTCATTATATATTCAGGACCATTTTGAACACCTTTTAATTTAACTTATCTTTATAGAACACTTAGTCTAAAGTAGGCACGCAGTATGAAAATCTCAGGCTATAAAAGTAAATGACATTCAGTGCCTGTCCTCAAGGAACCTAGTGGCTGTCAGAGTGTCAACACTTAACCAGAACACTAAATAAACCATGATATCCCTTAAAATGTCATGATAGTTCCTTTGTATTAATCAAAATATTCCTGATATTTACGAAAAAATAGCAAGTTTTTACTGAGCCCTTATCATATGTCAGATATAATACTAACCACTTTATATTCATTACCTCAAATAATACCCATTTTAAGAGGTGTTTTGAGCATAGCTTCTATAGTCAGAGATTCTGGATTCAAATTCTGGCTTAACCACTAGCTGTGATGACCTCAAGCCTTATTGTATTGAGGTATTCTGAGGATTAAATGAGATCATCATATAAAATCTTTAGCACAGTGTCTGGAATAGTAAATGTTCAATAATTGCTATTTATAATTATTGTTAGTACTATTATCTCTATCAAGTAGGTGACACAGAAGAGGAAAGTGTGACTTGAATAGTCCAGTAACTTGCCCAGTTTCACAGCTCTTATGTAACATACTTGGAATGTTTACTGCTGTTTAATGCCAAATTTCTTCACTTCCAAACTATATTTGGAAGTTATATAGTTAAGTTAACCTATATAGTTAACATTATAAAACATAATAACATATTTCAGTTCTTTCACCTCTGCCAAGTGATCAAAACTTGACCCCTCCAAGAATTCTGCAATCAAAACCCCATGTTGTCTGGTTTTGTGTTGCAAAGACTTGCATGTGAACAAACTTAGTTTTCTCTTCCAAAGTCATGTCTATCTTGCTGGAACCAGGAAAATAGTTTGTGAGGAAGAACAGCAAGAAAAAAAGAGCAGGAAATTTGAATATTAAATATGAATATCCTTTTTGAACAGGAAGCAATCTTTGTGGCTTGGATTATTCTTTCCAAAGCTTTTGTTCTCTTATTTTTATCCTAAGATTATACATTTATGCCCCTATTTTGTCTTTTATAAAATCCACATTAGACTGGGTCAAATGTCTAAAATTTCTTAGGATTAATGAAGCAGAAATAGTTTATGAGAGGCTCTCCACGCAAAGTTATAGAATGTGGTCAGATATTCATTCACATGCCAGATTAAGGGGGATTTACTCGCTTCAGTGCCAAAGAGCAAATTCCGAAGCTACTTTAGGAAAACACAAATGAGAGGAATGGAAAAATAGACTGGAACGAGAAAAGCTGAAACATTATCTTGGGATAAAGTTGATCAGAAATAACACAGACTGTGGGAGTAGAAATTAGGTCGTATTGTAAGAAAAAAAGGAAAATATTTTAGCTTTAATTCAGTCCCTGAGCTTATGCACATATAGAAATTTTGAAAGAGTGACCACTGCTATTTTCAGTTTTGAGTAAAATCTTCAAATCATGGCAATCAATTTAAAAAGCAAATTTTTACCAAATAAGAATCTCTACAAAAACAATCCTGCAGTATTTATTTCTTGCAGTACAAAATCCAGGGTGTTATCCTCGAAGTCACAGTTAGTTTCCTTATCTGGTATGCAGGACCTCTTCTGGGGAGACATCTATGGATGTGAACTTCACAGTCGCTGGAGAACAGCAATGGTTAATTGAGATTAAATATAGTTGTCAATATTCATTTAACAGGATCAGAAACTTAGCTAACTTAGCAAAAGGAACATTGAATTAGAAATCAGTATGCCCCAGCAGGCCACTGATTAGTTGGTAACTTTGGGTAAATGATCATTTTCTCATCTGTGAAACAAGAGGTGTGGTCTTGCTCAGGGACTCCCCAGTGCTAGCTGGAGAAACATTGCTGGCCTGTGAAAGAGTTTTCAGGAGAATGAGTCCAAATGAAACAAGAAAATAAAATAAAGAGGAAGAAAAAGACAATATGGTGACTTATTTTCATAAAGCTAAATTATGTCATTTTAAATTCTGAGATTGTTAATCCTGTAGAGTTGTTAGCAGTGTCTTTCTCTTATTAAATAAGGGAAAAAGCAGATGTTCCTTGTCGGCAAAATAGTCTTCCTCCTTATCTCTCCTTTTATTCTACCTTCTATTCATTTGGAAAATCTAAAAATCTAGGAACCACTACTCTGCATAATTTCTAAGGCCCCTTCCATCTCCAAAGTTCAATTGCTGTGTGTGTATATGTGAGATCCAAGGTAATGCTGTAGAGAGTATTTGGGGGAGAGGGGGTTTTCCACTTAATTTATTAGACATGTCTGCCTACATTTGGTTGGGTTCAGCAGGATGGACCCAGAAGGAAAAGGCATAGATCTAGAATCTGATGCATCCCCTGGGGTGAGGCAGGAGAGCGTGGAAGTCCACCTGCCTGAGGACAGGCTCTGTGAAGGGCTGGGCAGTGGGCCCAGGGAGTGGTCAGCAGCACTGGTGTGGGGACTTCACTGTGAGGTGATGGGGGAGGTGAACGTCCTTGTAAGCAGCAAGAACAGATGATGCTCGGACGTTTATGTGAACAAGCAGAGACAAGGAACATATCTCAGAAGGAAATGGGGCCCCAGCCATTGAGGAGGTGACATGAAAAATGCCAGAACCTGCTCTTCAAGGGGAGAAATGCCAGACCCCACTATTGGAGAGAGGATGCAGTCCATGAGAATAGGTCAGGTGTTTGCATGAGTCATGGGGAGACACTCGAGAATTGGGCCAAAGACTAATATCTAAGCAGGGGCTCGAGGCCACAGAGGTAGCCCAGTCCCTCTGTGTAAGGCACACTCAGTGGGGACCAGACAAGATTGAACCTACCAACATGACTCAAGTAGTTCCAGATTTTAAAAGGGCTGGGCCACAGGAATAGTAGAAAGCCCAGAAGCCAGGCAGAGGCTTTTAGCTTGATGCTTCATTTGACATCTCACAGTACCATTCTTTACAGGGACAGGAAAAGCAGACTGGCCTTGTCAAAAATCCATTCTATTGAAAACATCGGTAAGTAACTTGATACACAATTTCGTAGTTCTGATGTCCCCTCTATCACTCTCTGTGTTTCTGTGTGCCTGTGTGTATATGTATGACTAAACTAGAAAAGTCATCCAGTGATTTGCTGGTCCTGAATTTATGTGCTATGCAGTCCTTCTAGGATAGTCTTCACCCCTGAAATTACTTTTTATTTTATTTCTTTTCTCAATTTCATCAGATCTGTCATTGCTTCCCTCTGCTTTCTCCTGCCTGGATGCTGTTAACCACAGGTCTTAATGGCTACACGTGCGTACATACAAAACCACATCAGACAGGGTTATAATCTTTGCTTCAATCATCAAGCATAATCTAGAAAACCCAAGATGAGAGTGGAAAGTTTATTTATTTACCTATATTTTTGCCTACCATGTTCGTTCTTCCTTCCTGATGTTCTAAGTTTCCTCATTTTACCATTTCTTTTCTGTTTAGGGAACTTCCTTTAGCCATATTTTTAGGGCAGGTCTGCTGGTGACAAATTTTCTTAGTTTTCCTTCATCAAAGAATGTCTTGATTTTCTTTTATTCCTGAAGGATATTTTCACTGGATAGAGAATTCTGGGTTGACAGTCCTTTTTCTCAGCACTCAAAACATGTTTTGCCTCTTTCTTCTAGCGTATATGGATTCTATGGGAAATCCACTGTCCTTTAAGTTATTTTTTCTTTACAAGTAATGCATAGTTTCTCTCTAGATGGTTTCAAGATTTTTTTTTCTTTGTCTTTAGTTTTGTGAAGTTTGTAATGTCCCTTGATGTGGATTTCTTTGTATTTATCCTGTTTAGGGTTTTCTCAGCTTCTTCAGCATGTTGGTCTTTTGACAAATTTGGAAAGTTTTCAGCCATAATTTCTTCTAATACTTTTTTAGCCCTATCTTCTTTCTTCTCTCCTTCCAAGATTCTAATGATGTAAACGTTAGATGTTTTGTTGTAGTTGCACAGTTCCTTCTTTTTTCAGTCTATTTCCTCTCTGAAGTTCAGATTTGAAATTTACGTTGTTCTGTCTTCCAGTTCACTGATTCTTTCCTCTGTCCCTTCCCTTCTGCTGTTGAGCCCATTCATTGAGGTTTCTTCTGTCAATTATATTTTTCAGTTCTCAAAATTCCCATTGTTTCCTTTTTGTATCTTTTATTTCCTTGCTAAAACTTTCTAATTTTTTTGCTGAGACTTTCTATTTTTTCATTTCTTTTGAGCATGTCTTTAATTGCTCATTGTAGCATTTTAATGATGGCTGCTTTAAATCTTTGCCAGATACTTCTAACATCTCTGTTCTCTCAGTGTTGGCATTTATTGATTGCCATTTTTTATTCATTTTGAGATCTTCATGGTTCTTGACATGATGAGTGATTTTTGACTGAAACCTGAATACTTTGGGGATTATGTAATGAGGCGCTAGAACTTATTTCACTCTTCAAATTTATCTGCCTTCCTTTGACACCTCTCTGGCAAGGAAAGTGAGGGCGCACCATACTGTTAATACCAGCTGGGATTAGAATTCCAGGTATACCAGTTGGCCTCTGTTGATACTCAATGAAGTGACAGTGGAGGGACTTTTTGTTGCTGCTGGTCAGGGGTGGGACTTCTGGCACCCCACTAGATCTCCACTAACATTTCCCTAGCTGGGAGGAATAGGAGTGCCTTGTTACTGCTCCCCAATACCCTTCCTGTCTCCACATTTTGTGGGGGCTGCTTCATGACCACTGGGTGATGGTAAAAGTCTTGACTCTCTATTAGGCCTCCTCTGACACCCTACAGGGGGAAGTAGGGTTGATGCCTCATTAATGCTGGGTTAGTGGAAATCCAGGCTCCCCATGTCATCTCCACTGACACCAGGGGGCAGGGGGAGTCATAGGATTTGTTACCAACCAATGGGGATAAAAGTCTCAGCTCCCTACCTGTCCTTCTCTGATACCACCACAACAGGTAGTAGGGGGCAGACTGAATCAGCTCCTTATAGTCTGGTAAGGGTGCAAGTCTAGGCTCCCCAACTGGCATTTTTTGGCATGGGTGGCAGTGAGGACACAGTTTTTTCTGTGGTGTTTGGTTAGAGTAGAGCAATTACTGTCTGAAAGTTTTCTATCTTGTTTCACTGCCCTTTTCATGGTCCTTTAACTAGAGAGACCAGGTTTTTGTTGAGCCTTTTTCTTCTTTTTTTCTGGACCTGTTGGCATTTCTGAGTTGCTGTCTTCCCTAGTTCCAAATCTGGGATATAAAAGGCAAAAAGAAAAGCCAGGGAACTGACCACTGTGTCATTCCTTGGGTCCTGAGGTCCCTCATCCATCTGCCTTCATCTCACCACCTTTCAGAGTCTTCTTAGGTTCATTTTATTTATAACATCCAGGGTTTTTAGTTGTGCTTAGCAGGAGGAATAGGGAAAAGTATGTCTATTCTGTTTTCCCAGAAGTAGAAGTCAATTGCCTGCATTTTACCTGAAATTATCAAAAAGATTCATTATTCTCCTCACTTGTTCATTCATTTGCTCACTCGCTCATTCATTTAGTAGCACTGAGTGCCAGCCACTCACTACCTCTCAGTAATGTAAGGCTCAGAACTTCTAAGGATTAGTGCTGGTAGAGGGAGCTCCAGGAAGAAAGAGAGGACATGCCCAGTCTCTTTCTTCCTAGACACAGATTCTCCCTGATGTCTTTAGCTCTGTCTCTTGCTACTGTATTGACTCTTAGTCAGACCTCCCCAGGCTCAGCTGGAACCAGCTAGGACTATAACAAGGCAAGGAAAGTAAATATTAAATATTTATTTATCATTACATAGCCAAGCTTATAAATGCATGAAAGAATTTTCCAGGGAAAAATGTTCTAAGGGGTTTTTCTTAATAGCATGCCATTTAAAAAAAAAAAAAAAAACTTCATATTAGAAAATTATTTCCAACTTACCAAAAAGTTGCAAAAATAAAAACAGTAAAATGAAAACCCATCTACTCCTTACTGAGATTCACCCCTTGCTAACACTTTACTCCATTTTCATTATAATTTGCTCTCTCTCTCTCTCCACACACACACACACATGCACGCACACTTGCCATTGACATGCTATCTGCACTTTAATTTTGTCAATTAATCCAATAATGCTTTTTATAACATTTTTCCCCCTCCAGTACAGGATCCAGTCGACGATCAAATATTGCATATATTTGAGGTGTCTCTTTAGTCTCCTATAACCTGGAACAGCCCCTAACTGCGATACTTTTTAAAACAATAAAATGGTAAAACTGTGTCTGTTCGACATCATTAATGCTATTTATAGGTACTCTCAGCAGACTGTGAACATATTAACATGCAATTAGATAGAACTTTCAGTACTTTATAGTAGGCAAAAGGATCTTTTGGCAGCAGGTAATTAAATAAAAAATGAAGCCACAGCAAAACCATAAAAACATAAAATGCTTGACTCAAAATTAGAAAGTTGTTTATGTAAATTAGAATGGGAAGTATTGTTCTTTTATCACTTAAAATCTTCTGGGGTGATTAATTAAAGTGCATTAGTACAATTTAGACACTAATTAAATGATCACTAAATTCTAAAATGAGAGGTTTTAAAGCTTAGCTAAAATCACTTGCTTTATTCTAACTTGAACAGTCAAATATTGCTAATTTGCTTCTTCTGATAAATCCCCTTTGGCCATGCATCATAAAAGCATGAGATTATTTTAAGTATTGTGTTCAGAGTAGCCTGTCAATAAAATCACATTAAAAATCAGAGGTATCATTAGCCTGCAAATTGATCATCTCCACATGCCAGAAATCAGCTCCATTCCCTGAGACCACAGTGCTGTTTCTCAAACATGCTTTGAAAATGCATTTTAAATGCATGGTCATGGCAACAAGAATTTGACTTTTTGTTCTTGCATGTCAGTGGCTCCTTTGTATTCTGTATAGCAGTCCGAACTCTGGTCAGCATCCTAGAGTTTTATTCACGAGAACCACCTGAATTCTTGTTTTATCTTCCTGAAAGCCAGAAAAGCACATTGTTTTTTATTGACTGAATTTCCATGTTCAAAGGGAAGCTTTGCCTTGTCCCTAGAGATGAAGAGAGAGTACTTCTCTCCATACCTTGCACTGATGAGGTCTGGATTAAACCAGACACTGAAAGATCTTTTGCATTGGAGGAGCCTCTTAATCTCTTCAATATTTCTTTTAGGATTTTAAGAAATATGACACTTGCCAAGATATTTTCAAACCTGAGTAGAGATTATTTTATGAGTTATGACTTCTTTAAACCATATCTCAGTTCAGTGGTTGTCTTAGTCTGTTTTGTGTTGCTATGACAGAATACCACAGACTGGGTTATTTATAAAGAAAAGAAATTTATGGGCCAAGCCCGTGGCGCACTGGGGAGAGTGCAGCGCTGGGAGTGCAGCGACGCTCCCGCTGCGGGTTCGGATCCTATATAGGAATGGCCGGTGCACTCACTGGCTGAGTGCCGGTCACAAAAAAGGCAAAAAAAAAAAAAAAAAAAGAAATTTATTTCTCGCAGTTCTGGAGGCTGGGAAGTCCAATATCAAGTCCAGCATCTAGTGAGGACCTTCTTGCTGTGTCATCCCGCGGAGGACGGAGGACAGATGAGAGAGCAAGAGAATACGAGCGCACAAGAGGGTGCTGAACTCACTTTTATAACAAACCCACTCTCGCGATAATACACTCACTCCCAAGATAACACATAAATCTCTTCATGACAGCAAAGCCCTCATAACCTAACCACCTCTTAAAGGCCCCACCACTCAACACTGTTGCATCAGGGATTAAATTTCCAACACATGAACTTTCGGGGACAAATTCAAACTAAAGCACTTTTGAAAAAATTATCTTGATTTTCTTTTATGTCAATGTCTTTGGGTTACCACAGCATGTTAGGGGCATGCTCTGGAGTCAGACTAACACAATTGGAGTCCATCACTAGTGAGAAACTTACCAAACCCCTGCAAGTCTCAGTTTCTTCATCTGTAAAAGAGGATAACAGTAGCAGTGACTTCATGGAATTTTAGGAGAAGTAATATTTTAATTAGACGAGGCATATAAAACCAGTATACCTCAGATCTATGCACGACTCTAGGTGTCAACTTGATTAGATTAAGGAATGCTGAGAAACCTGGTAGAGCTGTCTTTTAAGGTGTGTCCATGAGGGTGTTTCCAGAAGGATTAGCATCAGAGCCTTAGTAGACTAGGTGGGAAAGATCCACCCTCAGTGTGGGTGGGAACCATCCAATCCACCACGGACCCGGAGAGAGCAAAAGACAGAAAAAAGGTGAATATCTCTTTCTATCCACTAGAGCAGGGACACGCTTCCCTGTTTGTGGACATTAGAACTCGAGACTCTAGCTTTTGGTTCCAGGACTTACACTCAGGACACCACTGGCTTCCTTGGTTCTGAGTCTTCAGACTTGGACTGAGCCATGCTACTGACATCCAGTCTGAAGACAGCCTGTGGTGGGACTTCTCATCAAGTGCATGAGCTAATTCCCCTGATAAATCCCTTTGCATACATTGATAACATATCCTATTGATTCTGTCCCTCTGGAGAACCCTGACTAATACACACAAGGTTCCCATCCTGGGCCCTGGCCTCCAGAGCACTCCATTTGGGCCTCCTTTAGTGTTCCTTCCTCCAAAGTGAGGAATGCAGGAAGGGTGAAGAGGTGGGAAGCAAGTGTTTACCCCTGTCCTCCAGTTCATGCGACTCCTTCTAGGACAAGTTCTGGGCACCAGGGCTTCTAGACTCCCGGCCAGATGTCCTCTAGTCTACTTCAGGACCTTTGCAGCCTCCTCCTTTGCATGTGTCCTCCTGAAGCTGACCATCCTGCCAGTGTGAACACCTCCTCTCCTGAGGGGGGCCAAGGAGTTCAGTTTTCAAGGGTGTTGGGGGAGCTTGGGTTTGTGGACTCGCTTGTTGGGAGAGGAGGGCATTTTCCAACTTAATCCATGCCCATGCCCAGTGTAAATAAAAATAAATGTTTATAATCATAGGTGCAGGGATCTTTAGTTTCTATTAGCAGGAAACTAGCTTTGTTATCTCCTGAGAACAGTGATGACTGCAGTCTCCAGCAGGGAACGGTTATAGTTTATACTACCTTACATTTGTTTGGAGTAAAATAAAACATAGCAACATCATTCGATAAACTTTTTCTCTCCTTATTCTCCAGATTGCAGACAGCAGCTCATGGGACTTCCTGGCCTCTGTAATCACGTGAGCCAATTCCCACAATTCTCTCTCTCTCTCTCTCTCTGTCTCTCTGTCTCTCTCTCTGTCTCTCTCTCTACCCACATATATATATATATATAATTTATATTTAAACTTTGTAGTGTCTTTCTTTTCTTTTCTGTTATTCTACCCCTTCCAGTGCTGCTCCCTCCCCCTCACAGCAGGTGCTTTCTATCCTCTGACTATGGAGAACGTCCCATTCCCTGAACCAACCAAGCCCTCCCTCTACCCCAGCCCCACCCAGTGTTTCTCCTTGATTCTAGTCCTAATAGTAATTTGTATCCTGAATCTTCCCTGATCTCCATTCTCAACCTATTTCATAAAATAGGACTTACCAGTTTTGATCCTTCATTCCTCAGATCCTCAGTAGCTGATAGCAATTGATATAATATCATTCATTCATTCACTGAGAAAAGATTATTTTTTGAGCTTCCACTAAGTGCCAGGCACTGCACTAATTGCTGTAGATAGAAGGGTGAAGGAAACAGAATTCATGTCCCCAAGGAGCTTCGGTCTGTTGAGGAAAATCAATAAACCAGCTGTTTGGGTACAGCGTATAAGGACTCTGACTGCAGTAGGGACAGGAAGCTGTGGGAGTGAAGGAAATGGTTTCATGGAGGTGACATTGGAGATGGAAGAAAATGAAAGGGATGTGGGGGAGGACATCCTGGGAGGTGCAAATTCTAAGGCTTGATACCCAGGAAAAGGCAAACGGGGTCCCACAAGATGAAGCAGCTAAATGACCAATAGACCTCCCTCGTGTTGCCTTCAAGGATGATGGCCTCAGCACGGAGAAGCAGAGAGAAAAACCTTTAGCCTCCTGTTTTTGTTCCCAACTCTTGTGTCTTTCCTGATGAAAAATTCCACAGGAAACAGGACTAAATGGAATACTTGCTTCTGCATGACTTGAGAAAGGCCTGAGGGGGTCCTTCACTCGGGGAAAGCTTCACATCCCCCTCCTGCCAGCATCCACCTCTGTTGGCATTTAGGTGGCTGTACATCCTGCACCTCATTAGAGAGCAGAATGCTCTTCCTAGTAATTAAGTGCCTGGGCTTTAAAGTTCATCAGATTGAAGTTCAAATCCTGGTCTCTAATTTGCTAGTGACCTTGAATAAATCATTCAGCTTCATGGAGAGAAGCCTCTTTTTCCTTACCTGCAACTCAAGGGACAATCATACCTGCATTTATATGAGTACTTGGCACAGTGCCTAACACATGAGAAGTGATAATAAGAGGTAACAATTTTTAACTTTCCAAGTAAAACTTATGGACAATCTTCAATCAGAACAATCTGTGGTATGGCTAGCAAAGTTTTTTTCCAAACAGGCGTGCAGAACCATTGTCATATTTGCAAGTTTAGAAATATGAGGATGATAAGTTTAAAATTATCTATTTCTATATTGATGACATTCTAATGAGATGAGGGGTTTAGAGATACTGAAATATTCATGTATTACTCCATTCGTGTGCTTTATATCCCTTTGAAAAGTAATCATCTCTATGTCCTTTTCATGTATGTATCTCAGCCCAGTGCACTTGGTCCACACTGGGAACAAGCCAATTTACAACTCTCTCTGCCTGGTGCTCTTCTCCCAGGTCATTTCAGGACTGACTAGAAGGGGCAGCAACAGGATTGTGGCAGGACTTGTTCAGTTTCTTTAGGCAGGAGTGTGTGGCACCTCCGATCTTCCCCACTGACAACTTCCCCCAACCCAAAATACATTGCATTTAGAATTATGCAATACAACAATGCCCAAATCCTATATATTCACTGTGTTTTTTAGGAATCATGAATAACTTACATACCTTTGTAGCAATAGGCCTATACCTATATTCTTGTGTTAAGCAAATTCAATTCAACCAGATGGTGTCAACAGCAGTGTTAGGAGAGGGAAATATAAAGACGAAGAAGTTATCATGTCACTGCTCCCCCACTACCGTACACACTAATCATGTGAGGATATAGTGAGAGTATGAACACTGGGCTGGAGACCAAGATGACCAATCATCTTTGATAAGACCAGCAGAAAAGGAAGGTTATTGTAATATTCACGGAGGAAATAATATTTGAATTGGGCTTTGAATTGGGCTCATCGCAGGATTTCATCAGGTGGAGATGGGGGAGGATCATAGCATCTACCACAGGGATGTTGAGACTAACATCCACAGTAGCATTCAGAGGAGGTGCAGTAGTGAGGTCATGGTCCTGGAGAAGCTAACAAGTGGGTATGGAGCTAGAGAGAGGAGAAAATATAAGGAAGACTCCAAAGTTAGGGGACTGCATAAAATAAGCGATCCTTGTCTTCTTGTTGTACCTTGATACCCTCAATAAAAAGTGGTTAACACCTGCTATTAGTTACTTATCTTAGCATGGGTAAGGGCATTTCCTATATAGTACTCAGGAGTGTTTCTACACATTTACAAGAGTGTAGATTTCAAGTCCACCCATCATAGTTTCCCATTATATGATATGTAAAGGAGGAAGCTGACCTAATGCTGTCAGTGACCCTGTCTATATCTTAGCTCCACCTTCTTAATGCACGCAGGGAAAAACCAGTACAATTCCAATATCTTTCTGAGGCTTACAAGACAGAGAATTCTGATTTAGCTACATCAATGCTTTGCCTCTTACACCCATCCATTTTCTACTTCCATTTTCCTTCAATTTCTATTCTCCATAATAATATGGAATACAGGGAGAAATGCAAGGTTTAGATGAGGGAAAGAGCTAATAATGAGTTCAGTTCTCCCTTGTTAGTATACAGTGCCTGCAGAATGTCTGGAGGTTGAACTAATAAACAACCATGGGAACTAACGCAGAGCTGGAGCGCCTGATGCAGCTAAACCCAGGTGTAACCCAGGACTGAGTGAGACAGGAGGACAGGGCAGAGCAGTCAAGGATGTTCACAGGTGATTCTGCCATCTCAATGACAGGATAAGCAAGGCTTTCTGCTGAGAGCAAGAAAATGAGGTGGGTTAGAGCACTAGAGGAGAGCAATGCATATTTGGAATTATTGCATTGGAGAATTCAGTAGCTGATAAGTAGTAATTGAAGGAATAACTGAGCAGCACTCATGTTTAAAATAAAGTGAGAAACTGTGGAGTTATGGGTTGTCATGCTATTCATCTACATAGTTTTCACCCACAATATTTGACCACCCAGAAGAAAGCAGAAAGTTGGGCTGATTCAGAGTTGTGGGCTGGTCAGGTTCATGCTGCAGAAAATCTGGCAGGAGTTTTCTGCTCAGATTGTGATTCCAGTGCTGGTAGGTTTCAGGCAGTGGCATGTACCTTTCCATTCCCATCCCAGAGAAAGCTATCTGCCTATATTAGTGTGAATGTATGTGTTTAAAGGTGACCAAAACCCCAGACTGGCTCAACTAATGAAGGGAATTTATTAGTTTACGTAATAGGATTCATGACTGGTAATGTATCTTGAAGGATTGTTATGACAGCCAGCCAATTTTTCACAAAGGTGCCAAGAACATACATTGGGGAAAGGACAGCCTCTTCAATAAATAAGTGCTGGGATTAGACCTCTGTCACTTACCAAATACAAAAATCAATTCAAAATGGGTGAAAGCCTTAAATGTAAGATCTAAAACTTCAAAACATTGGTCTGAACAAAGATTTAATGGAGAATACTTCAAAAGCACAGGCAACAAGAGCAAAAATAGACAGGACTAGAGCAAATTTAAAAGCTTCTGTATAGCAAAGCAAACAATAAAATGAAGTGACAACATACAGAATGGAAAAACATATTTGCAAACTGTTCATCCAACACAGAATTAATATCCAGAATATACAAGGAATTTAAACAACTCAACAGATAAACAAACAAACAAACAAACAAATATATAATCTTTTCAAAAAATGGGCAGGTGACCTAAATAGACATTTCTCAAAAGAAGACATATAAATGGCCAACAGGTATATGAAAAAACGCTCAACATCAGTAATCTTTAGGGGAAGGCAAATCAAAACCACAGCATCCCAGTTAGAATGGCTATTACCAAAAAGGCAAAAAATAACTGCTGGCAAGGATGTGGAGAAAGGGCAGCTCTTTTACGCTGTTCATGGGAATGTAAATTAATAAAGCCATTATGGAAAACAGTATGGAAGGTCCTCAAAAACTTAATATGGAACTACCCTATGATCCAGCAATCTCACTACTGGGTATTTATCCAAAAGAAAGGAAAGTAATGTATTGAAGAGATATCAGCACTCTCATGCTTATTGCAGCTCTATTCACAATAGTCAAGATATGGAATCAACCTAAATGTTCATCAACAGATGAACAGATAAAGAAAATGTGATGTATATATATACACAATGGAATACTATTTAGCTACAAAAAGAATGAAATCCTGTCATTTGTGGCAGCATAGATAAGCCCAGAAGACATTATGTTCAGTGAAATAAGTCAGGCACAAAAAGATAAATAAATGGAAGCTAAAAATAGTTGAGCCCTTAGAAGCAGAGAATAGAGGATGGAACGAGTTTGGGGGTTGGGGATAGGGAGAGTTTGTTTAATGGATACAAACACAGTTAGATAGGAAGAATAAGTAGAATAAATGCTAGTATTCGATAGTAGTGCTAAGTGTCTATAATTAACAATAATTTATGGTATATTTTCAAATGGCTAGAAAAGAGGAGTTCAAATGTTCCCAACACAAAGAAATGATGAATGTTTGTGATGATGGGTATGCAAATTACCCTGATTTGATCATCACACATTGTATATGTGTATTGAAATATCATGCTGTACCCCGTAAATATATACAATTATGTCAATTAAAAATAAATTTTTTAAAAGGCAAACAGAAATGGCCAATAAACATATGTAGAAACAATCAAAATAAAAACAGAGAAACAAAAAAGATTGTTATGGCGATTAAATAAATTAAACATGTAAAGTGCACAAGACAGCTCCTAGCACATAATAGGTACCCAATAAAGAATGTGGTATCTCAACATTGTCATCTAGAACCCATATTTTTGCATCTCTCCATTCTGCCTACCTTGCCACCAGCTTTTTCCTTGTTCATATCCACTGGGAAAAGACCCTTTTACAGAAGGATAAGGAACCATCTTTCTCAAACACCTCACAGCTGAGTCTAATTTGGGTCATATTTCTATACAATGTCTATGGCCAAGGGAATGTCATTTGTTTATTAACATTTCCTGTCTTTACTAAGACAATCATTATGGTTGGATAAATGAGTTTAACCTGAATAGATAAAGCGGAACCCATTGGAGAGTTGGAGGTGGGGTCTATATTCCTGCCCAGATTACATGCTTATTACATCATGGGTGGGGGTGGGGAACAGTGGAATATTTTCTAGAGAGACGACACTAAGTTCATTGTAATAATTATAATCAAGGGAAAAACCCCCCACAATTTCCTTAAGTAAGATTGAACAGAA
The DNA here is from genome assembly GCF_027409185.1 of Cynocephalus volans. NCBI lineage: Eukaryota > Metazoa > Chordata > Mammalia > Dermoptera > Cynocephalidae > Cynocephalus > Cynocephalus volans. The sequence continues at coordinate 84,027,063 of NC_084471.1, forward strand.
AAACATTCTCTTAGGCCCCCATGGAATTGCTTCATCATTGCAAGGTAGAAATGTTCTGCTGTGTAATTACTATCAGAAAAACTTTTGTATTAGTTTCTGGTGGCTGCTGTTACAGACTACCCCAAATTAGGTGACTTAAAACAGAGGAAGCTTATTCTCATAGTTTTTTAGACCAGAAATTCAAAAATCAGTATCACTGAGCCAAAATCAAAGTTTCAGGGCTGCACTCCCTCCGGGGGCTCATGGGGAGAGTTTGTTCCTCCTTGCCTCTCTCGACTTCTGGTGGCTGCTGGCATCCTTGGCTGTCGGCTTCATCTCTCTACTCTTCAAGGCCATCATCTTTAAATCTCTCTTTGCTCTGTCTTCACATTACTTTCTCCTCTATGTAGTCATATTTTTTCTTGTATAAGAATACATGAGATTGCCTTTAGGACCGACCCTGAGAGTCCAGGAAAATCTTCCTGTCTTAGGACTCTTAACCTAACTACGTCTGAAGAGATTTTGCCACATAAGTAATAGTAACAGGTTCTAGGGATGGGGACCTACTCTTTTTTGGATCAATTACTCAGCCTATTATAACTATCTTTAGATCAATTACTGTAAAATAATTACATTCAGTTTGGGCAGAAACCCTTAACCCGCAACCTAGTACAACAGGACAAATGATTATTTAGAAATATATTCCACAATTACCATATTTCCTTAATGGTAAAACTTCATCAGCTGAAAACAGCTTTTGAGAGGGGAAAAAAATAAAACTACATTAAATGTCCACATCAATCCTGATTTTAGAAACATTGTAATGTGGGGAAATGTACATTTTAGAATTGAACTAATGTGGTAATTTATTTTGGAGATAACACCAGAGAGTTACATTGTTTTAAATTAGATGCTTTATGAGTAATTACTGAGATTTTTCTAAAGAGCTGTCAACTTCTCTGAAAGCTTTGCAGGGTGGAATCATCATGACTGTGAGTAAAGTATAGAGATCGCTCCTTTGCTGATATGTTGGGGATCCCAGAACTTTTTTTAGTGGTAAATTTTGGCCATTCACTCATGTTTTTACTTGGACACTTCTGCTCTGATCTCTCTGGTTATATTTCCCCACCTATAATGATTTGGTTTTGCCAGCCACCTAGGTTATTTGTTCCAAATAATGGAATGCTCTAAGTGAATGAAGGAAAGGAGAGAGGAACAAACTGAATTGATCGAGTGTGCAGGGTCCAAGGAATCACGGATCACCAGGTTTTGTTACTTCTCCTTTCTTGGTATTTCCTGGATCCTTCCACTTCTCTCTATACCCAATGTGGGAGGCAAGATAATGACACCCCAAAGTTGTCAATACTTTAATCCCCAACTTGTGAATATGTTCTGCTACATGGCAAGAGGAAATTAAGGCTGAAGATCAATTAGGGCTGCTAATCAGCTGGCCTTAAAATAAGGAGATTAGCCTGATTATCCAGGTGGACCTAGGGTAATCTCAACAGCCCATAAATGGTGAGAGGGAGACAAAAGCACCAGAACCAGAGAGACGGCCTTACAAGAAGGAGTTGAATGGTCTTTGCTGGCTTTAATGATGGAGGAAGGGGGCCACGAGACTAGGAATACATCAGCCTCTAGATGCTGGAAAAGGCAAGGAAACAGATTCTTCCCTAGTCTCCAGAAAGGAACTCAGTCCTGCTGACTGACTTCAGATCTCCAGAATTATAAGATAATAAATTTGTGTTTTTTTTAAGCCACTAAGTTTGTGCTAATTCTTTAAAGTAGCTCTTTTGCTTCCTTAGGTTACTGAAACAAGCCCTGATAGAATCTCCAGCTTGGTCTTCTTCTGATCCGTTTTCACTCTGCAGAGCTGTCTTTCTAAAATGATATATGAAACTATGCTATCTACCCTAAGTGAATCATTCTGCAGTGTAAACAACATCCAGTTCCCCACAAATATGTACCAATAAATGGTGAAATAAAAAATTAAAATTAAAAACTTAAAAAACATAAAATGATATACAATTGGTCTTCCTCATCTATTCAATTAACATCATCCAGTGATTCTCTACGATGCTAAAATAAATCCCAAAGTCTCTAATGTGACCCACAGGGTCCCTTCAAGGCTTCTCCACTTCTAGACCTCCTTCTGTGTCCCAACCACCCTGAATTTCTTCCAGTCCCTCAAAAGCCTCAAACTCTCTTCTCTCTGGATCCTATGTTAGAAAGCATCCTCCTTTCTCTGCAGGTGCTCCTACTCCTCTGGAGGCTAATTTCTACCTATTCTTAAAGTCTCAGCTGTCACTGCCTCCTGGAAGACTTCCCTAGTCCCCATGTCTGGATTAGGTGTCCTCTTTGTAATGAACAAGTCCCATCAGTTTCCCCTTCACTGTCAGACAATGCGTGAGAGGCTGACTTAGTTGGGGAAATCTCTGACCCGTGTGGGTCCATTTGCCACTATAGGATCACCAATCACATCTGCCAGACAGAACTAAAGAAAAGGCTTTTTATCTTGGAAGACATCAACCAGGAGATAGAAGGTAAAGTCCCAACTGCCTCCCAGATCAGCTGAGGGCTGGGGTTTATATAGGTAAATGTATCAAGTAGACGGGATGTAGAGTCTTCAAGGGTGATGGACAGCTGCCCCCTGCTTTGAGAGATGGATGGGATGAGACAGGACATGGAGTGCTCAAGCAAGAAGGACAGCTGCTTTCAATACAGTCTTAGTCATTAAAAAAGGGAAAACAAAGTTAGTCCTATAATGTATACATGAGTGTGGGGGCGCGGTTTCTACGTTTATACCCTCTGCTCCCGTGAGACCCTGATCACTTACTCTTACAGTCCATTTTGTAGTTGCCCTTATTTCCTGCCCTCATGTAAGCTTCCTCAGGGCAGGAACTCTGACTGTCCCCTAACACAGTGCTTGACACATAGTGGGTCCTACGTATATATTAAATCACTGTACCCACTCAGATCAGAGAAATGTGTGAAAATTAATTTGACCAAACCATCTCGGTTCAGATATTTCCCCCTTTTAATTGTTCTACAAGGACTCACAGATACTTTTACCTTTTCCTCTCTTTCCCCATCACTTGGAACTGTCCTCTTCATGCTGTTGTCCAGGCAGGTTTGTGATAATTACCTTACCCAACCCCAACTTTACCTCCCACCATAACTGTGTACTTTAGGCACTTCTGAAGTGTTCCTGCACAGTCTCTAGGTCTGGAATATGTTTTCTGTCCAAACATGGAACCCCTGAGACCTGTGCAAACAAAAGCAAGAACATGGAGGTGGAGAGAGACCTTGAGCTACCAATTGATTTATTTTTAATAGGGAAAGATACTAGAAAGGAGGAAATAGTAAAAGTAAAGAAAGCAAAGAATAAAAGTATCTGTCATGTTGTAGCTAATTTTTTAGTTTGCAGAGGAGGTTGTGATTGCAGGATATTTTATTTATAAAACAATTTAATCTTTTGTTTTATTGTTTTCACATTGATTAAATGAAGCTATTTCATCAAATCCCATGATTAGAAAGCCTGCCCTTTTAGAGAGAGAGATGTGAAAGGACTTAACTAATGCTGGAATTCCTCCTAAAAGGATAAGTTTTTATAATCATTCTCTGCAGGGTTCAACTTTGCAGCCATGTCTTTGTATCTTCTGCCAACCGCACCCTAAATTAGGAAGGCTAGATTGGCCTGATATTTGGAGAGTGGCATGTTTTTCTTGTACTGCACACCCTCAGATCTGTAATTGGGCCTTGCTATACTCCAGGAAGATGCCTCAGGTCAGGTGACAGAGCCCCAACCAGGCTCCATCTACATCTTGGCACATACAAAGACACTTATATTTACATGCTAAGGGCATTTCGTTCATATTCACTTAGGATGCTTTCTCAAATGAGCATTCTTAGTTTTGAGTATAGGATTATTTAATAAGTCATATCTTCATTTATTTTGGAAGTCTTGGTTTAGATAGAGATAATGCACCATTTCAAAATACAGGTTCATACAGCCATGAGTGAAAACATGAGGTAAAATGACAAATTTCTATTATTTTTAGCTCAGAAGTTCAACTCTGCCCCACAATGCCTCGGTACACTATATCCATGGTAATTTCCTGAAAGGCCAAAATTGGAACAAGGAAACAATCCTCCATTGTTCCTCAAATAAGTGCATGATACATGTTTTTGCTTTTCAGATCATTGTTTATTTCACTCATCTCCTCCCAGTGTATGGTGTGTTCTTTTGTTTGTTTCTCTTGACAATAAACATACCCTTGGAGGTGGTATAGTTCTTGCTCAATGTTCAGGTCTGTTATTAAGTGTGATAACTTTAGCTTGTATTTTCGTTCTTTGTGTTTAAATATAAGAGTTTTGGTAGTTATACCTTAAGAAATGAAGAAGAGACACTCAGTTGAGTATATGGAGGTAAACAGGAGGTGGTTGTCAAAAATATTTTGATGACTTCTCAGGACTTTTTTTTTCTAAAAATCACTAATGACACAATTTGATATTCTCCAGGTTCCCACAACTTGAGAAGAATTTATGTGGAGACATTCTATAGCAATTGAAGTATTCTACCTCATTAGTCATATTAGATTGAAAATAAATGTGATGGTACTCCATTGCCATACCAGGAATGTGAGACTATTTACAAATTTATATGCATATTGATATTTATTAAAAAATAAATAGTTCTTACACTGTCCTCATATTCTTCCACTAGAAGGCAGTATATCAAACATGATATGACCTTACTGGAGAAGAATATATCTAATTACTGTGTTAATCAACAGCTGTATGTAGTGCTCTTGGGTACTCTGCTCAAATCATGACATTGACTCTTCATAGTGATTTTCTTGAAAAGGTTTCAGATCAGATAAGTATTTAACCTTGAATATGTAGAGATTTGAGAAAAAAAAGCTTTGTCTCCGAATCTTGCAAATGTGAGCAAGACAAAGCAAGGTAAATCCTCTTCTGCTACTTAATACTATCAGGAACAGGGCAAAGATGTCTTTATTTCATCACTGCTTTTCAACATCTTACTGGAAGTATTAGCTAATGCAATAGCATAAGAAAAAGAAATAAAAGGTAGACAGATTGGGAATAAAGAAATCAAACTGCCTTTGTTTATAGATGTCATGATTGTCTATGTAGAAAATCCAAGAGAATTGACAAAAAACCATCCTGGAACTCATAAGTGACAACTGCAAGGTTGCAGAATACAAGGTTAATGTACAAAAGTCAATTGCTTACCTGTATACCAGCAATGAACAAGTAGGATTTGAAATTAAAAACACAATGCTATTTAAAACAGTCCCCCAAATAAAGTACTTGGGTATAAATCTAATAAAATATGTACAAGATCTATATGAGAAAAGCTACAAAACTCTGTTGAAAGAAATCAAAGAAGAACTGAATAAATGGGGAAATATTTTATGGTCATGAATGGGAAGACTCAATAATGTCAAGGTGTCAGTTCTTCCCAACTTGATCTATAGATCCAATGTAATCCCAATCAAATTTCTAACAAACTATTTTGTAGATAAATGATTCAAAACAAAATGATTCTAAAGTTCACAGGGAGAGGCAAAAGACACAGTATAACCAACACAATATTAAAGAAGGAGAAAAAAATTAGAGGGCTGACATTACCTGACTTCAAGACTTCCTATAAAGCTACAGTAATCAAGACAGTATGGTACTGGTGAAAGAAGAAACTACTAGATCAATGGAACAGAATAGAAAGTCCACAAATAGACCCATATAGATGTAGTCAGCTTATCTTTGACAAGCAAACAGAGGCAATATAAGGGAGAAAAGATAGTTTTTTCAACAAGTGGTGCTGGAACAACTGGATGTCCACATGGAAAAAAGATGAATCTAGACCCAGAATTTACAACCTTCAAAAAAAAAAAAAAAAACTCAAAATGGATCACAGACTTAAATGTACAACACAAAATTATGAAGCTCCTAGAAGAGAACAGGAGAAAATCTAAATGACCTAGGATTTGGCTATGACTTTTTAGATACAACATCAAAGGCACAGAATCATTTCCCAATAGCCACAAGAAATATAAATTACAAAGGAAAAATCAGGCCAAAGTTTCATGTTTTATTGAGGAATAAAAGATGTAGGGGCCAAGGGAAGATATCTCCTTCAATCCCCTGAAAGTTCTTTGAAAAATCACCCAATAAACACAGGTTAATATGAAGAAAAGGCATAACAAATTTTATTACATCATAGTTTTAAGTGACAAAGAATCCTTTAGAATGGATTCCCAAAGATACAGGGAAAAGTGTCCATATTTATGCTTAAGTTCTATGAAGCAGGCACAGCCATGTAGAAATGTGATTGGACAAGAAAAGCATGATGTAATAATGCTCATAGACTGGGTGGGGAAACCCAGCAAGTCTGTATATTCAGACTCTTCTTGGCCTCTTTGTGCAGCATTTCTTCCTCTGAGTTAGGGGTTGGGACAATTTTGGGAATGGGGATCTTATGACCTACAATCAGACAAGGTAGGTTAGAGAATTTCTTTATGTCAGCTCCACAACGGAGAGGCAGGGGGAAAGATTAGAGTATATCCATGACCCACCTTGGGGAAGAGGGATTCTAGTTTCTATTTCTTACCTCAGGAGAGAATGAGGCTCAGAGACAGGAGGGCAGGAGAAGGTCAGAGGAAATCTTTGCTTTTGAGGCTGCCTCTGAGGCCTTCACTTTGGGGTATTGCTTTCTGGGCCACAACAAAGTTTTGTTCAAGATTTATTAAAAATTCATTTTCCTACACTGGGAGACAGTTTACCAAAATTTACAGTGATTATCTCTGGGTCATGAAGTTATTCTTGATTTTTATTTTCTTTTTAAGATGTTCTTATTTGCCAAATGTTCTTAATAAACATCTTTTTACTTTAGCTGTTAGAGAGTGTCATTTTAAACTGAAAGGACACAATTTAGGGGGTGTTGACTTTAACAGTTAATTAACATTTAGTAATTTTAGATTGCATTCATGAGTGAAGCATAAATGTACTAGGCTATAGGACGGAAAGATGTGTTTTAGTAATTTCTTTTCATTTTAAAAGGCTATTTTTCTATCAGGTTCAAACAGAAAAATAAGGCAGTCCTTAAAGCAAAGCTCAGAATAAGGACATAAAATGAACAAAAATTACTGCAGTTAATTTTACAGGATTATTAAAGCTGGTTAGGTACTATCAGCTTCTCTCTGCTGAAATTATAAAAATAAATCATGTTTTATCAACTGTGCTTCTGGAAGAAACATGCCTCTTGAGAAATTTTTTTTAAAAAGCTACAAATATACTGCATAGTAATTTTTGAAATATTTATCTTCCCATACCAGGCTGAAAACACTTTCTACCTTGAAAATATTATTTTTGTGTAGATTTCCTTGTTGCAAATATTCAAATGATATTGGTCATTTTTGAAATAAATTGTCACTTTTTAATGTGCACTAGAGAGAAAGGGAAAAAAACACGAGGACTATTTATCATTTTAATGATTATTTACACAGGTAATTAGAAGATTGTCTCTACTAAGACTGTTTTTGTACAATTTCCTGAGGGAGGAATTCTTCCTCTTCTCGTTTGTCCATTCCACATTCTAAGTGCAGTGTTCTTAACGTTCTTCATATTTGCACACAGTAGGGAGGAGAATAATTGGGAAAATGCAGGACTAAGGTGATTGTGTCAGCAATCGGTTCTAGCCAAAGTCTGTTACTGCTATGATGAACACATTGACTGCAACGATAATACTTACATTTATCACCTGGGTTATATTTATCTATAACACCCAATCGGTTCATCTCTCTTATATTTTTCAAATTTGCACAATATTAAATTGGTATTCATAGTCTAGATGGCCATTCAGCTTCAACTTTCAATTTTATTTTTAAAATATTGCAGAATTAGTGCCGCTCCTTTCCTTTCTAGCATAGCATATTTTATTTCTGCAGTATGAGCAAAATCTCCCCTGGAAAAAAAATGCTGCTTCTAAGGTTATGCATTTAATTTAAAACCTGAATCAAAGAAAAAGGTCAGAACCCTTTTCTTAACAGTTCAGCAAACATGAGTGCTGGCTTTCCTTTCTGTGTGGGGCAAACTTTCTTATTTTTACTATTGCGGTACATTATAGCTTCTGATTATATATTTCACGAAATCAGAGAACCACTGGAACATCTTCCAGAAGCTTCCAAAGCTTTACAGCCATTTGGTTTTGTGACAGTTACTTATTGCGTAGCAAACTATCCTTCAAAATAAAGAGCTTAAAATAACAACAATCATTTATTTGCTCAAAATTTTGCAGTCAGGCTGGGCTAATCTGGGCAGCTTGTCTCTGCCCCACATGGTATCAGTTGGGCAAACTCATGTGTTTGCAGACAGCTGGTTTCATGGCTGGGTCTGGAGCATCCAAGATGGACTTGTTCATATGTTTGGCACCTCAACTATGGTGGCTGGAATGAATGACTACTGGTTGCCTCTCTTTCTTCAAAGTGGTCTATTATCTTCCAGGCTCTCTCTTTTTACATGGCTTGAGATCCATGAGGAGGCTTGCTTGGGCATCCTTATACAAAGCATCTTCAGGCAGCAAGAGAACAAAGGCAGAAGGTACAAGACTTTTTAAGGCCTAGGTCTGGTAGTTGTACAGCATTACTTTTGCCATATTCTGTCAGTCCAAGAAATTAACATTGTATGAAATCTGGGAGGAGTGGCTCATTTGGAATTATTTTGTAGTAAGAAATCCCAATTACCCTAAGGAATGTTACTATCATTCCATTAAAGCAGACGCAAATAATAAGTTAAACATATTTTCCTCTAGTAACCATCCAAAATCAGCTCACCATTCTTACACAAAAACTCCAAAGTGGTAGTCCAATAAAACCACAGAAGAAATGCAATGAATCCTGCTTGAATAAACTACAGATGAATGCCTTACGTGAATGTGTACTTGGCCAATACCTGGCTGATTAGTTTTTAAAGTCAGTTAAAAGTGGCAAATCATAAAACAAATTATATATAATTTTAAAAATTTCATTTTAACCTACAATAAACAAATGTATACTTATTCACCAATATTTTAATGTCAAGCCAAGGGCTTTTCTTTGAGTAAGAGTCTACTGATTAGAATACTACTTCATCTTTCCTGTATAATCCCACCAGTAATGATAACTAATTACTATAAATTTTAATAGTTTTGAAATGGAATAAAAACTTAAACACAATTGCATCTCAATCTGTTTAGAGAACCTTAGGTTTTTATATTTTCTTTTTAAAAATTTTTTTATTGAGACATATTGATTTTACATATTTACAGGGCACAGAGTTATATTTCAATACATATATACAATGTGTAATGATCTCTTCAGGGTAATTAGCATATTTATCTCTGCAAAACTTAATCACTTCTTGATTTTTATATTTTCTTCCAGTCTCTTACAGTTGTCTCACCCACATAGTACAATTATCTGAGTAACTTTGTTATCATATCTTTCTACATCACTTGCATAGTTTTCATGAAAATAGCAATTAGCCCTTTTTACACTTAAATTTGATCAACTTGTAAATAACTTATACAATATTGATAGAAAGTACAACAGGGATAAATTTGGGCATCAACTCAACTGACTCTTAGCAGCCGTGCAACTCACTACGGTGGGAGCAGAAGTGCCCAGGCGTACTAGGGAATATTTGTCAGGTTATGGGCAGCCGCCAATATATTTTACAAGGAAAACAGGGAATGGCTATTAATCTGGTGACATAATAAAGTGGAATTGTTTAAAAGAGTTTTTATTATAGATGAAATATATCTACCCTAAGTAAATTAGTAAAAACTAGGAGTTTTACTATTAATTCAGACTTTCTGCATGACTCAATTATTGTTTGATTGATGTAGGTTGCTCATCAATAACCTTGCATCTAAGAATGTAAACTAAAATTCTCTATTACTGGATGGTTAGAAGGTCTCAGTGCTACCCCAGCAAAGTCCCCATGTTCCATTGAATGTTTGCTCACCTAGAAGCCCTTTCTCAAACTCCACTGCCATAGGGCCGTGCTGCACCCAGTATCTACATGACTTGCTCATGTGCCCCAGGTACTGGGTTATCAGCTATGTGCGCCTGATAAAAGGTCTGTGATCTTTGATCAACCTTGAAGGCCATTTTCTTCTGTAAAAGTATTGGTTTCAGTACAAAAGTGTGTTAGTCAAATAAGATTTGTTTGTTGTAGACAAACAACAGATATGTTGCCATGCTGTTAAGGAAACCCAAGTGTACTTACACAGTCTTAGACCTTTTGGAAATATCTGGTCATTTCCCAATGTATCTGTGACTGACTTTTTGAACAGAAAATACAAACTGAAGGAAAACTGTATGCAAAGAGTTTGAAGTCCTCGACTTTCTATCGGTAAACTAAAAGGAAGGAATATGCTCTTGAATAAGGAATCCTCAGTCAATTTTTAATTTGCTAACACACAGAAAAGGAAAGGATTGAAATAGTTTTGATTAAAATCAAATTAATATGTAAGTGGAGACTTGTCATGAGAATGGCCCATTTATATATGACTTTGTCATCCACCCTGTAAGGAAATTCCATGGGGCTCTGATAAATGTAGACTGAGTAAACTAAGTAATAAATGAATGAATGCTGAAGAAGCCCCATATTGTATGGATATAATAAAATCCAAAAAAATCTAATCTTAGGTATAAGTTAACCTACTGTTCAATGATATCTTGTTATATCATTTAGTAAGATCATTTTATTATAATTCTAAGTGAGAAATGTAGTCAATACAATTAGTGGTTTGAATATTAAAAATTAAAACTCACTGATTTTTTTTTTAAAGTCTTTACATTGCTTATTTGAAAAAAATGTTTAAAATAGCTGCTGGAAGAATTAAAACACCAATGCTATTTGTCACTTGGGTTTAAGAGGAGGCGCAAAGAGGAGATCCTCTGCTGTAGTGGTCTTTAGCATTTTGGGACTCACCTACCTACAGAGACCCCCAAATATCCTTTATAATATCACAGTTAGAAACTTGAAATTACTTTTGTCTCTTCTTGATAAAATTACCTTCTCACTATGTGTGCAGCGTTAAGTCTGGCAAAGTAATAAATAGATATCTATTCAATCAGAGACATTGAACATTTTTTCATATTTAAAAAAAATGAACTGGAGTTTTAAGTTCATAGTGTAAACTTTTAAACTAAATTTCAAAATCGGGCACTAAATTTTTTATTCAGAAAGGGTTTGTTTTGTTTTTGACCTCATACCTCTCTTGTACTTCAAAAATAATTGAATCGCTGTTCTGTTATACGCATCAATAGGGCCGTCAGGGCAGGATATTCTTAAATTGTTAAAACAGAGTTAGTAGTGGTACCTATCCTGCTGACTTATTGTGAAAACTCATTGAGTTAGTTCATGAGGCACTCTCAGAACAGACATTGGCACCAATAAACTTTGTGTAAGTGCTAGCTACCATGACACCCTGTGCGCCCCACCGCCACCCACCTCCGCTCCATGGAGCCACCACCTTCTCCAGGCTGGATCACTGCGGGAACTTCCCCGGGGCTTCCCGCCTCCACGTGAAGCCCTGACAGTGGCCCGCTCCCTCTCTGTCCCCGTCGCCTACCGATGGCTCTTCTCCCCCAGCTCCAGCCACGTGCGGCTCCTGCTGCTCCTGGAACGCGCGCAACAGGCACAGCCCCGCGCCTGGGCTTCTGCACTCGCTGTTCCGTCTGCCCAGAGCGCTTGTCCCCTAGTGTCTGCGCGGCTCACCTCCCCTCTTCCTTCGGGCCATCTGTCACCTTCTCCATGAGGCCTTCCCTGACCACCCCGCATGAAATCTAAATACAACCCCCACCCCCAGCACTGCCTCTCCCTCTGCCCTGATTTGCGCGTTTCCGCAGCTCTCTGCACCCTCTACCGTACTTGCTTCGTGCTGCGTTAGCTGCCTGCCCGCCTCTGCTGGAAGGTGTTCACCACAGGAGCAGGGGTCCCTGCTTATATCCTCAGCACAGAGGACAGGTATTCTTTGGAATACCTTCCCTCCTCCTCTGAGCCCCCTCCCCCACTCCCAGAGACAACTCTTCTGCCTCTCCTGGTGGAACATGTCACCTCTGTGACGACCTCAGCCAGTGTCAGGACCTCCCGAGTGCTCCTCTCAGTGTCAGCCCTCAAAGCACTGTATCTAAATAAATTGGCTTTATTGTCTCTCTTGACCACAGGAAATTCTTGAGCTAAGGACTGCATTCTTTTTCTCTCTGTGTCCTCTGCACTTCAAGAAGGACCTAACACTTTTCAGGTGCTCAATACTTGTTTGTTGAGAGAAAGACTGAATGAACATGAATGCATACAGTCTTGGTCACAGGGCCCTTAGAGACAGAATTTCTCAACAGGAGGCCTGTTAGCATTTTGGGTCGAAAACCTCTTTATTCTGTGGGACTATCCTATGCATTGTGGATGGTTAGCACCTCTGGCTCCTGCCCACTCTATGCCAGTAGTGCTCCCCATCACCGTAACCACCAGAACTGCCCACAGGCTTTCCTAGATGCTTCTTACGGAGACAGTGCTGCTTTGGACTGGGAATTTCCGGGCTAAGATTGGTGCTTTGTAACGCAGTGGTCTCTGCAGTGGAATACTCAGAGGAGGCGAAGAGAACTAGGTCTCTCATTGCAACTTCCTATTGTATACATCCCAACTGCTCTACTGAAATCAGATGATGCTCTAGGAAAAACTACATCTTCACTAGAAACAGATGAGGAGAGCATTCAACCGCTGCAGAATCCATTCATTATTAGTACGTATTCCCCTTATAATGCCTGTCTCAGAAATGACATGTGTTATTGTGCTTTGCTGATTTTGAGTCACTGGGGTTTGCAGTACAGCCCCAAACACTAAATCAAAATCAGAGCTCACAGACCAATGAAATCCAAACTATAGTGGGAGTGCTTGTTAAGAATTCAGACTCCTAGGTGCTGCCTCTGACCCACAGCTTAACTAGCTCTGAAAGGGCTTCTGGCCATTTTAACAAGCTTTCTAGCTGATTTCTTAAGCACCCTCCTTTGAGAACTGTTAACTCACACCATGCTTTCTTTGAGTGATCTCAAAAGAGATCCTGACTTCTGGCTCTTTTTTTCTTGAATGGACAAAATATGTATATAGTAATGTAGTTAATTTGAGCATATTCATTTACTTTGGGAAGGGTGGTTTTGGCATTTCAAATTCACATAGAGCATCGAAGAAAATGAGTATGATTACACACAAAAAAAAATCTTCTGAGTTTTCCAAGGAACTTATTTTTTAACAGAGTCTAAGTCCTGACAGTCGACTTTGGTAGGGTGTTTGCCAATTTCTGCCTGCCAGTGAATCACGTTCTCTGAGCTGTAAGAAAAATAAGAAGAGACTGCATGTTCTTCTGTGTCCTAGCACTCTGAGATCTCATACAGAACAACATTTGGTAATTGAAAATTTTATAATCCAAGAATATTTTAAGATGCCATCATTTTCAGGTTCCTTATAGATGTATATGGATGCACAAAGATTTTTTTCTGATTCTTTCATGTTTTTTTTCCATGAAAGAACTTTTCAGAACTCAAAGTTTCAATGAGGATTGGAAGCGGCTGCTCTAATTTGTTGACTTGGGGTTCCTCACAGGAGGCTGAATGCAGCCCCCTCCAAATGGAAGCCCTGTCCTGCCTAACTTTCTAGAGAGGGAATGCAGGATACCCACCCCTCCCCCGGTCTCGTCAGAGGACAGTGAGTGACTCGTACATGCGTTTCCTGCTGCCTCTGTCTCTTCCCTGACTCGGTCCACCGACCAGGGTACTACTCATGCTATGAAGTATTATAACAGCAGCAATTCCTGTTGATCACATTGGTCTGTCACGCAGGCACCTCAGAACTTTGAATATTATTGTAGCCTTAGATGTCGTCTTTATGTTGAGCATACCTGAAATTCCACTTAGTGTTGGCATTTCAGAGAGGCTTCAAGAAAAACTGCTCAGGTGTCTGCGGGGTCAACTGCTTTGGATAATGAAGGATTGACAAACTTTGGAGTGAACGCTCAACAGGCACTTTCTTACAGTCTTGAAATACAGATGGCCCCTCATCTTTCACACTGAAAAGCATGCCGCATAAAAGAAAGTTGTTTTGAGGGTCACTGGGTTAGTAATGGAGAAATAATGATTGGTATTTTGACAGATGGGAGCAAGTGGAAGGCTGTTGACAGCAGTGAAGAAAATTGTTTGGGGGAAGAGAAAATTGGAAAGAAGAGAAGCAGAGCTGGTGCCTCAGCCTGGCATGGGTTCACTGGACAGCTGAGTGCCACCAGCCAAAGGTCCACCACCCAAAGGGGTGGTTTTACACACATCATTTTATTTGTTCACATATAAACAAATATGCATTTAGCAGCCTAGTGAGATGTTACTGTCCCTATTTTTCAGTGAAAGAGGCTAATATACAGACATAAATCCAAAATTGTGCAGCTAAAAAGTGTCATAATAAGAAAAGTCACCCAGGGCTGCTGAGACTAAATCCAGTTTTCTTTCCATTTTACCAAAGCATTTTCCATCCATCTGATCATAAAAACTGAGGCTCATTATCCTCACCCAAAGCCATCAGGAAAAGGTTAACTTATGGTCACCTTCTTCATTTAAAAAGCAGAGAAGTATGATAGTGCAATTTAGAACGAATTTTATTTAATAGAACCCTTACCCACTGGTACTGAAAGGATTAACCCTTCCATTATCAGGGCAATTCAGTTATTTACCAAATCTCACTTCTCGAGGGAAATAGCCAGCAATGGTCTTACTGTAAATTGTCTTGGAAAATAAATAGGCTAGAGTCCTTCTAGGTCATTCCTAGGTCATCTGTACTTTACTCATTGTGTGAGGTTAGATTAGTTAGTGAATTTCTGATTTTGAATGTGTCACATTTTCCTAAATCCCCTTATAGTTTTGTTTAGGTGTATGCACAATGGACCAGAAGGAACACAATAAAAGCAGGAAGTGACTATCTGATTTGTTAATAACCATCTCAAATAACAAAAGAAGGAGGCCAGTAGGGTTACCTACTTTTATCAATAGGCAATTTATTGACCTGATAGTTCAGATGTTACAACAAGAACTAAGTTCAAGTTAAGATCACAGACCAAATGCTTCTCAGGAATAAGAAAAGATCTAGGCACTTGATGAATGACAGAGACTGACAGGAATGAATCAGTTTCTTTGGATTTTTTTTTTTGTACTGTGAAAGTCAGGTTTATGAATTTCCAGTCACATTTCCCCTTTTTTTCTCAATATGAATTTGTAAATAAATATCTTACCTTAAACATAGTTAACTTCAAATAAATTATTGTGTGAGAATGTCAATCAGACAAATAAGTCATAGTATACATTCAGAAAGGAAATTGCAAACAGGAGTGCATGCTACAGTAAGAAAATTACTGAAACAATAAAATGGCCAAAATCTTTGGATTTTAAACAGATTATACAAAAATCTAAAGGACATGTCTCAAATCAAATATAAAATTAAATTTTAATCTTATAGATTTCACCAATAAGTAATCCTAGTTTATTGTCTGGATAATAGTACCATTTTACTGCTTTCCGGACTTCAGCCTGTGCACTTTTGGTTGAAGTTAAGAAGAGCAGAGCTGAATGCATGTTATATTTTAATTTATATTTTCCTATAACACTTAGGAAGCCAAGTTTTATACACTTTCTGAATGTCATCTATTCTAAATCTTTCCATCTGCCATATTTTCAGGGATGTAATATTCATATGACATAATAGATAACAAATTTTCTACTTAAAAAGAGAAATCGCAATAGCCCAGTTTCCTGAAAATTGAGTTTATTTGACTTCTGTCTTTGTGAACTGTTCCCTAAAAGCTGAATAGATTGGCCAGTGAAACAAAATGAAGTGATTATCCCAATGGAAATTTTAATTAGTAGCTGCATATTTACCATTTCATTAATGAGCTATTATTCCTGAAAGTTGAATTGAATTGTCTGTTTTGAAACCTCATAGATTTACTGGAGACATTGGCCTTCTTGTATTTTTTTAAGAACATCAGTTCTTAATAATATAATTGAGGTAATAATTATTTGTGTAATTTTTTAAAAATCCATAGTTTTCTTAATATCTTCTAGCCATTGTCTTCTCTACTGTAAAGTAGGGGAGATAATAATTTCACCTTAAAGAATAATGAAGGTTGCATGATCTAATAAATGGAAAAACACTTTATAAACTATAAAATATAATACGAAGTACCAACCCTACTGTCATAGCTTATTTGGATGTCTATTTTGTTGTGGTGCTTGTTCCTGCCTTCCATTTCCCCCTGGGCACATCCTCCCTCTCAAGCACTGTGTGCTATTCACACGTCACAGATACAAGGGCTAGGGTGGAAAGGAGTAATAATGTCCCTGCCTACCAATTTCACCAGTTGTATTTAGGAAAATGCTAGTAGACACAAGAGTCCCTTAAATGATCAAACATTTGTTGTGTTTTGTAAGCACTAAAGTTCTTAAAAATGTTTTAATTAAAAAGATTAAAATTCTCAGTGGGTGAGAGATTATTTCCATGACTACTAACGTTTTCCTCTTCCCTTCAGCACATTAAACTATATTTCTGCGTTTATTTTGTCTTTAAAATGAAAATACTTTCTTCTACCTCCAAACTATTTTAAACATCAAACAACAGTACCTTCTAAGGAATTTTTCAAATTCAATTTATAAAAAAACAATGAAAGAGCATTAGCGAGAGGGTCACCATAAACAATACAAATGACGAATAGAACTGTGAGAAAGAAAACATAGTGACTACTCACATGGTCTTTAAAAAAGTTAAAGATCATCATTCTGTTCCAGCTCAGTGAAGCGTTTGTTGAGTTATACCAATGGGACTGTTTTCTCGTTTCGTTTTGTTTTGTTTTGTTTTAGATGGGATTGGGAATAATTACTCAGGACTTTGTATGACATGCCTGTAGAAGTCAACATCAAGATGAACTTCAACTTATCCTGACAGACATCTCTTGAATTATTCACCTTTTCAATAGAAAACACCCCTCCTCTCTTGGCTCTTCTGAAGACCTCAAGCCCCAATCTAGTTCAAACACGTGTTTAAAGGAGAAATACACAGAGTGTGTATTGTTTCTGCATAGGTCTGTGGTAAATGAGAAAGATGTATGTTTTAAGAAAACATACTTTATAGAAAATCAAAATAAAAAATGATTTTTTAAAACCTGTTTGTTGAAGAATTCTTTAAATGAAGTTGAGCCTTGTCTCATAACTAATGCAATGCTGAAACATGATTAGGTGAAATCCATAGGAATTTTCACTGGATCAGATATCTAGTGAGAAGAGATATTGCTTCCAGACATTTGCCATTATCAGGACAAAAAATACCTGCACGTTATCCAGATGGAGGGTTGTGCGTGGTAATAGAAACAGTGAGTTGTTGCAAATACTAGCAATCCCATTCTTTGATGGGTTGGGGCTGTTTGTTCAAGCAAAGTCTTTGCTTTGACTGTGGCCATGTTGAGGTCCTCCCTGTAGGCTTCATGATTCTGCAGCTGCAGATGGTCTTTGCACACAGGATATATGAAAGTTCTGCTTGACTCGCTACACGTACATTTGCTTCTCCCTCCTAAGGACAGGGCCACGCTTTAAACAGTTTCCTCTTCTGTGATGAAGGGAGTGAAAGGTCCCAGGGATGCTTTCTATTACTGCACGTCATGGAGGAAAAAAACCAGCATGCCAATTGCCTCGCTGTGTTCACTGGACACCCTTAGATCTGTTGATGGTCAGAGAGCTGAGCTTAGCATAAATAAATAAATAAATAAATAAATAAATAAATAAACCAATCAAATTTTGAATTATAGTCCTGTCTACTATGTGCTCTTATACCCACTTCTAAGAAGCAACAAAGTAATTCTTAGACACAAGCTGTCGGGGAGAGTTTCTAGGGCAAGGCCTGAGTGGGATAGCACAAGGGTATTTTGTGCTGAAGTCATAGTGTTGGAATGAGCAGGACTGAAGCCATATTGGGACCTAAAACTGCCAGTGATTTTTAAAAGGACAGTTTTTTTTTCTCTCCACTCTTTTTTCCCATCCCCTGACTTTATTATCTTGCTTGCTATATAGGAAAACAAGGCTGATAAGCTAATGAGTACTTTGCAAAGCTAACGGTTCTTTCTTTTAGACTTGTAAAGTTTTGAGGAGTGATCTGGCCAAATGACTGGAAGCTGACCTTGGGCACCAGCCAAGTCATCCAGAGCTCTGTGAAGCAAAACTATGCAAAAGACTACAGAAAAGACAATTCTACTCCACAACAAGTCAAAATGTCAAAATCTTGCAAGGTCCTGAGATAACAGCGAAGATGAGAACAGAAACCAGACAAGGCCTTGGCGAGACCTCGTACCTGACTCATAGACACAGACCCCTCGTAGCTCACATCCCCCTCTCTTCTGCTTTTCACCTCCCACATTCCATTCCCTCACCCCTCCTTTAAAAACCCCTCAGTAAATCTAAATCTTTGAGATGGGATAGCCTACCATCACCTTCAGCTGAATACATCTGTTTTTCTAACACCAACCATTGATTTCTGAGTCTTTTTTTTTTTTCCTTCTCAAGGGAGCAGGCAGCTGGACCTGAGTTCAGTAACAATAGCTGTGATATCCACTAGCTGCCTCTCAGAGATGGTACCTTGGATCCTATTTCTTAGTTACTGCCTACAGTGTGGTCGTGTGTTTAGGCAGGGGGTGTTAAGAAGGTCTTTGAGCTGTCTTTGCCAATTAAAGGTGTCTGGAGAGAAGCAGCAGGGTGTTCTAAGGCTCAGTGTATTTTCTTTGTCCGGCTGCCTCTCCTATGTCTCTCAAAGCAGCTTCTAAGCTCTTATGTGGCCTTTTAAGCTAATGCTGCTTGCCTTCTGTGGCTTTTCAATAAAAACTTCTTCCATCCACAAATTAAATTGATCTTCTTAGATCAGGCAGAACAGGGGAGCAAGCACGACATTTAATTGGCCAGAGACTTGACAAGCACTGATCCTGCTTTTATTACCTGGGCATTATCTTGGCTTTTCTACATTAAAAGCCAACCTCATATGCTTTTTCTAGTACCTTGGGTGACAGAGAAGGAGATGACCTATTAAACGCCAAATATGTCTACTCTAAATGCAGCCAAAACAGCTAAGTTATATAGTGGTGCTTATTTGGCTCCTTTGTAGTTTTGAGTTAAGGACGTAAGCTAATTCCCTTCCTTTCTTAACTGGTACAAACTTGGTTTACTGATGAACACATAGCCAGTTCTTTGCATCTGCTTCTGAACATCAGGAAAGCTGCCCTGGAACCCCCCACCCCCCCATAACTGTGAACTGCTTAAATATTTTTAAAAGTGTTTTTTTCAGGAATTCAATGCAAAATATATATATATATATATATATATATATATATATATATATATATATATATATATATATATATATATATATATATATTATGCCAGGCAGAGGCTAGTGGCAGAAGAAGAGAAAATTAAACAAAACAGAAAAGAAAATCAAGAGAAAGAACCACCACCTGGCATAAATTTTATACTCTTGCCTTTCTTCATAATATAGATTCTTTACTCAAGAAATTTCTGCCATCATGTGCAAACAGAGAGTACTATACGAGCAGGTGGTCAGCTACCCCACCAGGCCAGAAACTCTGCATCTGAAGCAAGGAGGATTTTCTAATGCAAGAACTTGAAAGTAATTTTAACCCAAAGAGAGCTAAAATTTATTTAATGCTGGTAGCTTTTGTCTTGTAGCTTCAAATCATACATGATTAGATGGTTATTTATTTTAATCCACTGTGTCAATAATTTTCTTATTGAAGTAAAATTCACCAGTGTTTGATTTTAATAGTGAAATACAGGGGAGACAAAAGAACAAGCAAACTCTGCCTAACTTAGAATTTTTTGCAGTCAAATGGCTCAACATTTTCACTTTTTCAGGTTGTATCTCCTCCATGCACGTGCCCCAAACAATGGGCACAACAGAGAAAAAGATGCCATCAGAATGCTCTTCAGCTAGAGAGCCACAGCATAACTGGCCCACTTTAAATCTTAAGAATATCATTAAGGAAGTAGAATGTCAAGGGAATTTGTAATTTCGACTGTTTTAGTTAGGGTGCCACAGTCTCCTCCTAGGACAGAATAACCAGGGATTTCACACTTTGGGAAGATTTAATAACCATCTGAATTATTTCTTTCCCTTGTCAGTCAACAACATTTCTCAAAGTGTCTTTCTAAAAATGCTACTTCTGAGGAATGTCCATAGATGTTCTTAAATGGTCAAGGTGGGAGTGGGGAGATCACTGGTTAAGCAAAGACAGATGTCTTTATTTCAGGAGCCTTTAATATGTTAATGTGCCCTTTGAAAACTTAAGAAGGAAATAGGGATACAGCATTGTCTAAGACATGATTTTGGGGGGAAAGCATTTCTCAAGATCAGCATTCTAAGGAGTATAATTTGGGGAGAAACATGCAGGATTATAATTCAATTATAATGACCAGTTTAACACAAACAAATCAATGGAGGGGGGAAGAAGACAGAATAACCTCAAAAATTCCTTGAACTATTGTCAAGTGAACAGCTATGATGGGGGGGAGGGGTGGGGGTGGAGAGGTACAGGTAAAGGGGCATGAAAATCAACTACAATGTATATTGAGAAGTAAAATAAAAATATATATTTATATAATGACCGGTTTATGCTATGAGTAAGAAACAGCGAGCCGAGATCGGTAGTGGTAACCTTCACTCTTATGAGTAGTGTTTGTGATAGAGAATAAAAAATTTTAACACAAGAGCAGCCATGTTAGAACTTAATGTTTGGGAAAGAATTCTTCTTGAACAATAGACAATCACTGCAGCTTGTAGG
Source organism: Cynocephalus volans (assembly GCF_027409185.1). Taxonomy (NCBI): domain Eukaryota; kingdom Metazoa; phylum Chordata; class Mammalia; order Dermoptera; family Cynocephalidae; genus Cynocephalus; species Cynocephalus volans. Next base: position 84,047,974 of record NC_084471.1, read on the forward strand.
AGTAATAAAACAAGGTCATATATCAGTAACTTTCAGAACTAAGTTTTTCTTTGAGGTTACAGGTATCTTGAGAAGGAAATAATGTCAGAACCAAAAAGTCTGACTCCAAGCCTCACAGGACTGAACCCAAAGAAAGAGATTAAAACAGGCTGACCTGCACACAGTCAACAGCACCCATCTTTGCATCAGTTTTAATAACCTTCTCCCCTTGTCCTTTTTTCTATATACACCCCTCTGAAAATTTGAGGCTTTGAGACAGTTTTTAGCCTAGCTGTCTCCGCAGGCCTGAAAAGAGACTTCCTGCCTCACACCAACATTTGGGACTCTCAGTCTTTGGTTTTTGAGCAGAGAGCAGCTGAACTTGGGTGCTTGTGACATCTGGTTTTTGCTTACTGTCATATTATGAGTTGATAATGTAATTAGGTCATTGAAGACTGGATTAGAATTGGAGTCCTGAATCTTGTGTGTTTATTAATATAAACCTTAGACATGTGGATGATGTTGTTAGTGATGGTAGTGGCAGTGATGGTATTTTACTTCCAAACTAGTCAGAATGAGAACAACTGCAAAAAATAGAAACATTTTTTAAAAAGATTGGAACCAAAGTAATGAAATATTTATGTATGTCTTTTGAGAAGCTGAGAATTCACACAAATAATGAAGCAGTTTCTGAATTTATAAACTTTTGAAGGGTGAGGAATGTTGAAGCAAGCACTTCAGGCTGTAAGGAAATTTAAATGAAGCTTTTATTTAGGTTTGCAAACTGGGGAGACCACCTCTCAGCATGTGAAGGAAGTCTGCCCAGCAAGCAAAAAAAGGTGAGGTTTTATAGTGTCAGTTCAGGAAAGTCAAACAATTCCAAACATTGTGTGAAGATATAATGGATAACTGCCTATGACATACTGAACAAAGAGTTTCTCAGGTCTCTTACAATACTTATGGATATTCTATCAAGGCTATTCGGTGTGTAATTCCCATATGTTTAACAGGTTGACACATCCTGTCTTTCAGGATTTCTCCAAATGGTGTTATCTCTGCTTATCTACACAGGAAGTCTGTTTGTCAAGTAGTATTCTAATGAAGGGTCTGCTTCTTGGACTAGAAAAAAACAAGTCAATTAAGTTCAAAAAAATGGAGTCACTGTGGTTCTTTTCTTTGACTCTCCTTTTCTGGCCTCTTTTCTTCTTCACCGGGAATATGTTCATTCATTTTTTACATCCTCCAGGTCCTTTTTTATTTACTAGATGAGTGATGATTGCTTTTAAATGAATTAAAATAACTCACCAGAAATTCAGTCATCACATATCATATAAAATATTGTAATGTCTTGCTTTATCTACAAAGATAATAAACTAAAATTAACAATAAAATTTTCTTTAAGAATATTTTGAGTTTCAAGCTTCAGAAATAAAAATAAAAGTACTTTGAAGGGTTTTCTTTTAAAATTTGAAATTTAATAAACTAATTATAACAAGGCAATAAGACTGTTTTTACTTTTAGTTTATAAATGTTTTTGTCGCATCAGAATTAATCATTTTTGTAAAAATTCTGATTGTTCTAAGCAGACTTAATCTTATCTCAGTTCATTCCTATAAAGCCATGCTTGCCTAACAACATACACAATGACTGAAGTGGCTGCCTTCAGTTCTGTCTTTCATTCATGTTTTGTCATGGGCTCTCTCCAGATCCCCCTTAAAGTTAATAGGCTGCTTGTGTTCTTCTAGTTTCTCTTTTACAGAATTGACATAATTGCCTTCGTAACTGCAGTATAAGGCAGCTTCTCCACCTGCCTGACTACCCCCTGCATCCTAGGGTCATATTCCCAGACAGGCTTGTACTTTTTGCTAGTGTGTGTGTGTGTGTGTGTGTGTGTCTGTGTGTGTGTTCAGGTTTTTCTTTAATTCAACTAAGTGGAACATGGTTGTTGGTTAATTATGGAATAATTTTAATATAGTGTGTGATGATAACATTCATTATGGGTATTAAGTAAATTTTATGTTCAAAAATGGCCTCAGCTCTTATGATGGAATACAAAATGAAAGAAATGCAGCACACAAAATATAAATGTAAAAAAACAGATACTATTTGATAGAAACTGAGAAGGGTGAATACTGAGGATGAATGAAGAAATATATACAGGTGGCATTTCAGCACCAGAAAGCTTCCTAAGACAATAAAAAGAAATCAACAGATGAAAGAAACGTGAGTGCAGTTATTACAGTATTTGTTTAGATTACAGGACTATATGGTGTTTATCATATTATTGTACTCCTTTTAGGTTGTATGGCCACTTATTTCTTCAGGTGTAATTCTAAGGACTCACTTTTTAAAGTTATTGCTGTTTCTCAATATGTTCTACTTAAAGCCCAAATAATAGAAAGGCTAGAAAAATTCCTTATCAACCTTTTTGGGTCCCTGGATCATATAATACAATTAAAAATTGTAGATGTGGTTTTTTTTTGTTGTTGGCTAATTCTTTTCAAGAAAGCCAGCTTTAATGGCCTGGCTACAAAATGATGTTTTGTTCTCATGAAAGATATCCTGCAGTTATGTTACAGCATTGTGCTGAATGTGGCTTCACACGAGAAGGACAGAAGAGATTCTTTAAATATCATTTCACCAAGACCTAAGCAAGAAATCAATACTGTAGTCTTCCCTTCTCAGTTCACATAAATTGCCAGTAACTTTTCTTGTGTTACTACATATGAGTGCAATTTAGAAACAATATACATATTTTGGGAGGTGGAAGTGGCTCCCTTAGAAATTCAAAACGTTCAAGCAAAAAACAACATAGGAATTATTTTCTTTTATTCCACTGCAGTGAAGTCAACTCTTGATGACTGTCTCAGCTAATGACTATGTCTTACATTTGTACGTGGGGTCTTCAAAAAGTTCGTGAAAAGATTCCTGTCATTTCTAATTTCATTTTTTCACAAACATTTTAAAATACTCTTGTATAGTACTTTGTTGTTTTCAAAGTGTGGGCTTGGTCTTTACTTCATGAGAATCTCACAAATCTGTTAAGTAGATGAGGATGAAGAAAAACTAAAGCCCTGAGAGTTTAATTTACTTGAATAAACTCACATAAGTAATTGGTGAAAGGACCTGGATTGTCATGCTGGTCTACAATCTGTTTATTTTCTATTCTTGTTGTTGTTGTTTTGTTTTTTGTTTTTGCAAGCAGGATGGCTACATTTCAGTGCAGATAATTCAATCCAGTAGATTAGAATAATTATAATAGATAACATCAGTATAATACTTTCCTTTTTCCAGAATTATTTCATGTCATTTTCTTATTTAATTTTTAGGGTAACTCTTGTTATAGCTATTATCATCCTTATCCTCATTTTACAGATTTGGAAACTGCTATGGTGTGAGTGTTTGTCCCTTCCAAAGCTCCTGATGAAGCTTAATTCCCAGTGTGGCAGTGTTGAGAGGTGGGGTCTTTAGGAAGTGATTGGATCATGAGGACTCTGCCCTCATGAATTGATTAATCCACTCAAAGATTAATGGATTAATGGGTTAATGAATTACTGATTACCATGGAGTGGCTTTATAAGAAGAGGAAGAGACCTGAGCTCAGTAAGCCATCAGGCTCTTGCCCTCTCACCATGTCATGTCCTGTGTCACCTAGGGACTCTGCAGAGAGTCCCCCTAGGAAGAAGACCCTGGCCAGATGCTCCCCTCAACTTGGATTTCCTAGCCTTCAGAACTATGAGAAATAAATTTGTTTCTTTATAAATTACTCAGTTTTGGGTATTCTGTTGTAATCAACAGAAAATGAGCTAAAACAGTAACCAAAGTTTGAAGATCTCATGTGACCTTGAACTAGTATATGGCAGACTCAGGATTGAATTCCTGCCCCTGGACTCCTTGTCCTGTTCACTTTCCATTACCCATGATGCCAAAATAGCTCTTCAATCCAAAAATCATTTTGTGTTCAAATTCAATGATTTGTGTTTTCCTCTTTGGGGAAAAGAATCCTCCTAACTGTGTCTCTCTGAAGGAGATATTAAATTTCATTTACATTCCCCTGAGCCAGCATCTCTGAGTGGCAGAAAGAGGTGACCCAGAAAACAGCAAGGCAAATCCAAATTTTGATAACTCTGAGCCTTCTTTCTATTTTCCTTAAGATATTTATACTTCTAAGTGCAGTGGGTCAAAGTCTGCAAGCAAAAAATAATATTTTAAATTGATTTTTTGCTTAATTTGTTTTGACTTATTTTGTCCTTCTGCCTCACAAAAGAATGCAGTTTATTTTTCAATTGTGCCCTTTAAAATTATTGTCCTTTTAAAAATAAATCTGAACTTTGATGTTTATTCCAAAAACCAAAGTCAACTCTCCTGATGTGAGCAGTTAACATTAGATTTGGGCACTCCAACAAGGTAGGGATCGTCCTTATTCCTTATTCTTATTTTATAAGTAAGGAAACTAAGGAAGTCTTCTTCCCAGGGAGAAGACTTGGGAATAGAACCTAGATCTGTTCAGTCTGAGCTCTGTTTCATCATCATGCTGTACTGCGTTCCTGGGCCACCTCAAAGCTGGAATAGTTCCCAGAGCTATGATTAATGACTGTTACTGAAATAAATGTGATGTTTTGATCAGTCTAGAAGCTCTAAAGATGAAGCCCTATCAGACTATTCCATTCCTATGGAAAAAATCTATAGTGGTGGAGACACATTTTCTTGGGTCCTTGGAACTATATGACAATTAACTAGGTTTGAGTCTTTTCACAGTAATAGAACTCTCTAAATGTTATACAAATACTTTGACTTCTTCCATAAACATTTGGGTTCTTACATGAACCTAGAAGGCAATCTGCTAAGATTCTGTATAGAATAGTCCAATGTGAAAGATTGGTAAAGAATAGCCTTCATGTTGCTATTCTTAACTTACATTAATTAGACAATAGGCGTTGTTTAGAAATAAAAGCATAAAAAATTATCTTTTTCTGAAAATAGGCAGAATTAGATTATTTTTATGGATAAACAGTGCAAAGGTCCAGGATAATGTCATAGAATATTTAAATTTGGAACATGAGAAAAGTTGTTGATACTTGGGTAAGATATTTGTTGATGTTTATTTTTGAAACCAAAGATGAAAAATCTAATGATAGAATCACATCCTTCCCTAATTCCCAAAACTACCTTTTTGCTACATAAAAGTGGTTGTCATAACAAAGCTTAGAACTCAGAAGAAAATGTAGCCATTTAGTAATTGAGAAGTGTAGAAGATTGATTTGATACTGCAATATATTTAATGTTTCTTTAATCTGATGCCTGAGCAAAATGATTTTCAAGAGAATAAAGGATCAAAAAAGAATGAAAACCATCATTTTTGAAATCAATATTTGGGGGAATATTTGTCTTTACACTTTGAAACAAGCCATACAAACTTTTCATTAAAAAAAAAAAAAGAAGTTTGGAAACTCGAGGGCAGATGCCTTCTTCACTACTCTCTTACTGAAGTCCAAAAAAATCTGAAACTCCAAGCCCAATGGATATGACTACATTGCAATGGCAACATTTTAATTAGAATTCTGAGACTGACAAGTTTCACCTGCACACACACACACACACACACACACACACACACACACCACACACACACACACACACACACACACACACACACACACCACCACCACCACCACCACCACCACCACCACCAGGGGACACATTAATATGCAGGTTAAGTCCTTCTTATCCCTCCTTTCACACTCATTACATTCTTTTCCTCTCCTCTCTGTTCAGTCTGTTCCTGGCCCTTTTCAAGACTTTTCACCCACATTTTTAAATGATCAATCCAGCATCTCATACCACACCCACCTCCCTTACCAATGCCACCTCACAGTACCCTAAACTTTCTCCCATTGTCCATGCAGACTCGAGCACCAGGAACATCATTTTCTGTTGCTACCCATCTTATGCTGTCATCTTTAGTGGCTGTCAGTCCTGGTCCCCCAGTCTCTCTGTACCCTGCATCTGGGGCTTTCAGTCTATTCCATTTCAGGCGTGCACCAGCAAGGTCAAGCCACTGACTTCTTCATCACTGAGATCTTCTCTGTCTTTAATACTGAATATTGAAATGTTCCTCTTTGTCCTTCTCCTCCTGTCTCTCACGCTCCTCCTTTCTCCCACTCTCTCTCTTTTCTATCGACCCTCATCTTTAAAGTGGTCATGATTAAGATCCTCACCCTCCAAACTACTCTGTGCTCATTTCTCTTCTCAGGCCCCAAGTCTGCATTCCCTTCCTTTCTTCCTGAAACAGCCGTGTTTACCCCTCACTCTTTCATCTCTGCTCATTACCCGTCCATTGTCCCATTGTCCAGACTGGTCTCAATATTTCTTCGCATTCATGGTCTCTAAGCCCACCTCTAACCTTACCTGGCCATTGACTAACACATATGGTGTTCCCCTGCACTGGATCACATCTGTCCTTGTAAGTGTGGGGACAGCCCACAATTTTAGTGGGTACCCAACTGTCTCTTTCAACTTTCTCTAAGCCCTCACCCAGGTTATAATGTAGTAATGAATAAAAATCACAGATTTGAGATAAATGGGATTTTACAATGTCCTGAAAAAAAAAACTACTAGTAATAAATAGAATTTTATTTAGGACTCATCAGCTCACCTTTTGTGGGCTCGAAATAATACCTCCTAAATATTGTTTAGCACCCTGATGAGTGTTTCTCCTACTCCTACCCACTGTCCCATGTATACATGGAGTAAGTAGCAGAAGGAATCGTCCTCAGCTTGGACTAAACATATGGAGGTCATCCAAACTGAGTAGTTACATTGCACCTTTACTCTGCCTCGAAGTGTCCCTCTTGTTAAGCTTCTCTCTTCTATTGCTGTTCTTTGGGAGGACGAGTTGTGTCATCTTTTTAGGGCTGCACTTGCACCCATGTTCCTTATCCTATTCCTCCCCCACCCTTCCATCCATTACAGTTACTTCGTTTCTTATGTTTCAGGTTGGCCGCCTTCCTACCTCCAAACTGCCAAAGATGCTCTCGAGGTGCTACCCTGACATAACGGGGCCGGCACTGACTGCTTCTCCTTCCTCCCACCCGTCAGTGCAAGCTGCTTTTTTGAACATCGACTGCAAATGCCTAAATTTTTCTCTCAGCCCTTAGCATCCTGATTTTCCTAGAACAAAGAATTTGACATTGTTGAATTCCCTTCTTTTTGAAGTTCTTTCTTTCTTTGCTCATGTGGTGTTATTGTTCTGCAGCCTCTGTATCCTACCCTCTCTAAATTTAGGGGCATCAGAGACAATCCATGATTACCCACTGTCTACACACATAAAAAGCTCAGCATTCAGGAATTTCAGTAATCTAGCCTCTTTCCACAGCTATTTCTTCACTACTCTCCCATACCACATAAACCCAGTCCTCCAAGGTTTTTAGGGGGAAAAGCAATAAAAATATTCTAAAACTGATTGTGGTGATAATTGTACAATTCTTTCAGTATACCAATAGCCATTAAATTGTACACTTTAGATGGGTGAATTGTATGGTATGTGAATTATATCTCAATAAAACCCTTAAAAAGAAAACAGGAGACATTTGAAACCATTTTAGGGAGACAAGCAAGCTTCATAGTTTTTTAGGGGTTACATAAATGTAAAAAGAGAAAGGATATTTAAAAATCATACAGGAAATTTCAGATAAGTATTATGCACTTTCTTAACAATATGAATGACCTATTTACTCTGACAATACAGATCATCTCCGAGATGCCATCAGACAGTGTTAACAATTCCTAATGCATTTATCTTGACTATGTAATAAATAATTTAAGGAAGCCAGAAGCCAAATACTGATTTAGGACCCACCTATAAGGAAAATCACATCAACCATTTGAACTGAATTGACACATGTATTCAGAAAGAAAAAATAATCAGTAAAATTAATTTTTTTTCCTGAATTGGCCAGACAAATATTATAGGTAATGAAGTCCACAGGTTGTTTTTCAGTATTATATTAATAAAGCCTGAAGTCCCTAGGTAATATGTTGAAAACAATGGGTGAAGTAAAAATGGTTGAATAAGCTGTATAAGTACAAAGCACTACAGTACATACTCTGTCCAATTAGCCACAGGTTCATTTTAGTCTGAAGTCGGAGAAAACAATGCCCTGAATCCCTGATGAAATGATGTGATATCGAAGGCAAAATGGTAATGACTCTCAGACCTTCTATTGATGGTGTTCAGTTGGCCCTGGAAGAAACCACGGCATCCTGGTTAAATAAAACAAACAGTTAAAAGTAAAAATTGCTTCAGCGTAAGCAATGTTATTTCCCTCTGGAAATCTGCATTTCCTTATCAGTTAAATAGTGTAAATAAGTAAAGAACTATAATGCTCTATGACCTTTCTGCCAAATTAGCAATTATCAAATTTTAATGCCATTAGTATTACCAGGAGTGCTTGTTACAACACACATCCTGAGGCCCCTCAATGATAAATGGGTCGGGGGCAGGAGCCCCAGGGGTCATCATTCATAATAAGCAGCCTAGGTGACGCTGGCAGAAGTGGTGCTTAGGCTGCATTTTGAGAAACGCTTCTATGTGGAATTTCCCTGATCTCTTGATGCTTGCTGTCAGACTGAATGTATCAAGACACTAAGAGCCAACCAAGAAAAAAAAGATGTCTCTGGGACAATTTGAACCAAGGGAACAGTGGCTGGCTGATGTTCCATAACTCTGGTTGCCTTGGTGATGTGAGAGGCTGGGGGTGAGATGGAGCTGGGAAATGCTGCGATGGCAAGAGAAATTTTTCCTTCCTACAAAAATTCTGTTCTGATTGTCCACTTTGAGTTAGGTGAGGAAAAAACCATGCCTTTGGTCCCATGAATCCAAATGTCCATCACCACATAGACAAAAATCTCCCAATGTTTTGTCAGCAACCTCCCACACCCCACTCTCTATGTTTTCCCCAGAGACCACCAAAAGGGCACCTCTTTGAAAGGGGACACTGGGACCAGGAACAGCTTCACTACAGGTTTGGTAGGAGGAGCACTTATGAGAAATTAGACTGTGATCACAGGGTGCAAATTTTCCCAGGAAACATTGACGCTTCGCCTTTGGTTATTGGCAGTGACGCTTCTTTCTCACGTGTTGAGTGAAAGCATTTGCATCCTCTCACTCCTTGGCTCTGTCTTAAAGACAAGAAATTCAGCAAAAGCAAACAAAGCCTCCCCACATTTTCTTTTGGCAATTAAGGACTTGTCAGTTTATCAATTTAGATATACTTCTTAGCTTCCTTTTTAAGTTTTTTGACACATTTATTTTAAATGATGGCAGATGCTTGTTTTATAAAAATATTAACATTGGAGGAGAACTTAGGAAATGCCAGTAGCAGAAATAAAAGGATTTGGTAATCCACTTGGCAGCAGCGATCCTGGCATGCTGAGAAGCCCCCTCAGTTAACATGCCTTGGTTGGATTTCTCTTTTGTGGGGGGTGTTGGATCTCAAAACAACATTTCTCTAAATCAAGCAAGATTCCTGTTTTTGTTTGTTTGACAGACTAAGCTGTGTATAAAATTAGATATTATCACTTTTTAAAAATATCAGTTTTGAGACTTAAATTCTAAACAGTCTAATGATGAGTATCTTTTTAAAGCATCCGTCTTTTTCTAGGACACTACCATGCAGTCTGAATGTGCTCTGTCACACAGAAAAAGGAACATTGGATCATACTCTGTGTACCTTCCTTTAGGATCAAGTTCACAGAGCACATCTCTGGGCAATACAATGGAAATATAGCATCTAGTTTACTGGTTCTTTAGTGACATTTGACTTTTTACAAAAGACACAGAAGAAGTGAATGGAGGACCGATTCCTATGATGCGGTGGTGAAGAAGGATTTTTTTAAAATCTGAAAATCACACTTACTATAGTTACCATTGAGTGAGTAGACCCCCCTCCCCCACCCAGTGGATTTACAGTATCAGATTCTGGTCACTGTAGCAACAATGGGAGATGGTCAGGGTGCCCCCCTGTGTGGTGTGAGTGGCCAGGCTCTGGTTGCCTTTAGCACCCCTCCTCCCAGCTGGAAACTGAGGAATGGAGAGATGGAAAGGTCTGACCCTGTGCAGCTATGGAGCAGCAGGAGTGGAGAAGCAGCTCACACAAGGCCTCACCCGGGGGCTGCCACAGAGTATGTCTTGAGGAGATGTGAGTCCTGAGTCCCCCTTCTTCGCTCCTTGGAATGGCTCTTTATAGTCAGCTTGGCGAAGTTGCTGCTCTGCTCTCAGGCAGAAGGAAACTCGTCCCACCATGGCCTTGCCTCGGAATATGAGGAGCCAGTTCTGTGCATGGAGGTGGGTTGGAGGGAAACTAGTCCCAAGCCAGTGTCACTCCAAAGCAAAAGCAAATATGTGTATATAAGCTAAGTCCTTTCAGGACTGAGGAAAAGCATAACAATAATGCTCCGAAGATGGGACCGGAAAGAGAAAGCAGCTGACAATATCCTGATTTAGCCAGGATTTGTTTACCCCATAGCCAAAGGGACACTTTGATGATGCATTTCATGCACGCACTGATTACTGTCTAAATCCCAGCTCTGCCCTCACCAGCAGTGTGACTTGGGTGAGATGCTTCACCTCTACGAGCCTCAGTGGCCAAATCTGTAAAATGTGCATATTCATTTCTACTTCTCCAGGTTCCTGTGAGGGTGAAATAAACAAAGATGAGTGTTGTGCTTAGCTGAGAAGCTGGGACATAGGAAGATGCAATAAATGTCAGCTCCACTTGCTCCTTCCCCACTCTCACTAGAATTTCCACCAAAAGCTTCATTAGCCAATTTCCTACAAAAAGGAGGTGGCTGTTACAATGACAACAGACACTGTCAAATGCAAATGTTGCCCAATGAGGAATGAGATGGATCTTCCAGTTCTTCTTGTCCCCATACTAGTAATAAAAATAAATAACTAATGTTTACTGCTTAACTATGTCCCTGGCACTGTTAACATTTTATATCCATTCTTATTTAATACAACATTTTTAGGATGAAGGAATTTTATTATTTCATTCCATATACTTTGTTGGGGCTTGATTTGCTGTACCTTTTTCATTTTCTTGACATGGAATTTAAAATCATCAATTTTCAGTCTATTGTCTTTTCTGACATGCACTTAAAGCTAAAATTTCCCTCTAAGCACTTTTTAAGCTGAATCTTAATTTTAATATGTTATGTCTTCATTTTCACTTACTTTAAAATATTTCCTAATTTCCAACATGACTCTTATTTAAACCAATGGTGAAATTTAGATGTTTTCTTAATTTCCAATCAGTTGGTGATTTTCTGTTAATAATATCTAGCTTAATTCCATTGTGGCCAGAAAATGTACTCTGAATGATATCCATCTTCTGAAATTTATTGATGCTTGCATTATGGCCCAGTATGTAGACAGCTTTGGTAAGTGTTCCACTGTGCATTTGAAAAAGGTATTTTCAGTCATTGTTGGTCACAGTGTTCCTTAATGTCAGTTAGATAAGTTTGTTAATTGTGTTATTCCAGTTATCTATATTCTTCCTGATTTTGTGTGTGTGTGTGTGTGTGAGTTTATTCTATCAGCTATTGACAGAAATGTTCAAGTTTCCCATTTTAATGTGGAGTGTCTATTTCTTCCTTCATTTTTATGAATTTTTCATTTACATATTTTGAAGTTATATTACTGGTTGCATACAAATTAAAAATGCGATATCATCATGTAGATAGATCCCTTTATCATACCTTAAGGTCACTCTTTATCTCTGATAATACATTTCCCTTTAAAGTTTCCTTTACCTGATTTTAGGATAGCTATGCCACCCATCTTTTGGTTCAGGCTTGTAAAATATGTGTTTTTATATTCTTTTACTTTTAAACTTCTCGTGTTACATTTCTGCCTTTTGTAACAATATTATTGAAATATAATTTGCATACCACACAGTTCTCCTGTTTAAAGTATAAAAGTCAATAATTTTAATATATGTACAGAGTTGTGCAACTATTATTATAATCTATTTTAGCATATTTTCACTACCCAGAAAAGAAAATCCATACCTGTTAGCTATCAATCCCCATCATTCTCTGTTCTCCCTAGACTTAGGCAACCACTAATCTATTTCTGTCTCTATAGATTCGCCTACTCTGGACATTTCGCATAAATGGAATATTACAATATGTGGTCCTGTATACATTTCTATCGCTTAGCATCAGGTTTCCAGTGAATATCTCTGCTGTAGCATGTATACTGCTACTCCATTTTTTTATTGCCAAGTTATATTCGATTGTATGAATATACTGGATATTTGGGTTTTTAAATTTTTGACTTATGAAAAATGCCTCTATGAACATTGATGGACAAGTTTTTGTGTGGATGTAGGTTTCCATTTTTCTTGGGTATATATGTAGCAGGGTTGCTGAGTCAAATGGAAATTCTATGTTTAACTTTTTGAGGAATCACCAGACTGTTTTTCTGAAGTGGCTACACCATTTTGCATTCCCAGCAAAAGTGTATGAGGGTTTGACTTCTTTGTATCATCAACATTTGTCATTATCTGACTTTTTAATTGTAACTATAATAGTAAGTATAAATGAGGTATCTCATTATGGTTTTAATTTACATTTCTCTATGGGTTAATAATGCTGGGCATCCTTTTATGTGCTTACTGGTTATTGGTATATCTTCATTGTAGAAATATCTATTCAAATACTTTGCCTATTTAGGATTCTATTTAGATATGTTAATTGGGTTCTTTTTCTTCTTATTACTGATTTGTAGGAGGTCTATGTGTATGCTAGATGCAAGTCCCTTATCAGATATATGATTTTCAAAAATTTTAGCCCATTCTGTGAGTTGTCTTTTCACTTTTTTGATAGTGTTCTTAGAGCAAGATTGCCAAAGAACAAGATCATGAAGACTTATTATACCTGTGCTTTTCTAAGAGTTTTTCAGATTTAGCTTTTACATTTAGGTCTTTGATTCATTCTGAGTTAATTTTTGTATATGGTGTGAGGTAAGGGTTCAACTCCACTCTTTTCCATATGGCTATGCAGTTGTCCCAGCACCACTTGTTGAAAAGATTGTTCTTTCTCCACTTACTTATCTTGGCACCTTTTTCAAAATATCAATTAATTGCATTGAGGGTTCATTGCAGAACTCCCTATTCTATTCCATTGATCTGTGTGTCTACTCTTATGCTAATACCACACAATCTTGATTACTGTTGCTTCTAGAAAGTTATAAAATTGGTAAGTGTGACTCCTTCAACTTTGTTCTTCCTGTTCATGATTGTTTTGGCTACTCTGGGTCTCTTGAATTTCTATGTGAATTTTAGGTTTAGTTTATCAGTTCATGCAGAGAATTCAGCTGAAATTTTGATAGAGATTGCATTGAATCTGTAGATCAATTTTGGAAGAATTGCCATCTTAACAGTGTTGGATCTTCTGATTCATGAACATGGGCTATCTTTTCATTTATTTAAGTCAAATATAATTTCTTTCAATAATGTTTGGAATTCAGAGCATAAATTTAGCACTTTTTTTGTTAAGTTTATATCTAAGTATTTTATTTTTTCTGAGTCCACTTTAAATGGTGTTGTTTTCATAATTTCATTTTAGGTTTGCTCATTGCTACTGAATAGAGATATACAACTCATTTTTTTACATTGATCTTGGTGTCCTGCAAACTTGCTGAACTCATTGTTAATTCTAATAGTTTTTAGTGGATTTCTTAGGATTTTCTATCTATAAGATCATGTCATCTTAGAATAGAGATAGTTTTACTACTTCCTTCTCAATCCGTATGCATTTTATTTCATTTTCTTGGCCTGGGTATCACCTCCAATAAAATGTTAAATAGAAGTGGTAACAGCAGATATTCATGTCTTGTTCTTGATACTAGGGGGAAAGCATTTAGTCTTTCACTATCCTGTCTTTTTTTTCTAAATATTCACCTTTATTTTTTTATTTTTTATTTTTTATTTATTTATTTATTTATTGTCTTTTTCGTGACCGGTACTCAGCCAGTGAGTGCACCGGCCATTCCTATGTAGGATCCGAACCCGCGGCGGGAATGTCACCGCACTCCCAGCGCCGCACTCTCCCGAGTGCGCCACGGGCTCGGCCCGTAAATATTCACCTTTATAACTAACACTAATGTCAGCTGAGAGAATTCTGAATTATTACTTTGCCATTTAGACTTCATCATCTCGGTGTTTGCTTTAGAATGGGATTTGGGGCTTGATGACCTTCTTTAAAAAATTTTTTTAAACATCTTGCAAAGTGGCATGAACTGAATTTGTTAGCCTGAGTATTTTGTACCTAATGACCCTCCAAAGCAAAGCAAAAGTAGAATCACCATACAATGTAGAGCTAAGAAGAAATATTCCCTGTGCCTGATGGCTTTGTATCTTATAATACTCCCAGACTAAATCAAATTATGTGATGGCATGCCTTTCTTTGTAGGTGGTCAGACCTTCATAGAATTTTTTGAAATATAGCTTCTCATAAAGAAACAAAATTTACAGTGAATCACTTTGATGGTACTTACCAATATGGCAAATGAATGTTAAAGGAGGACCTAAAATATTTAACTTTATCATCCCTATGAAGTGCCAAGCACTCTCACAAAGCTGTTATATGAAAGGCCAGTCCTGGGATAAAATCAAATAAATTAAATACTATTAAATCTGTACTATCTTATGACACCAAGGTCAAGGATTCAGATCCCCATACTGGCCAGCTGCCCCTCAAAAAGATAAAATGAAATAAAATATATCTGTACTATCAAATTGCCATTTTTCTTTTTTTCTCCTGATTTTGAAAAGCATGCAAGTTAAATTGTTGGGGAGACAATAAACTCTACAAGGTTTCAGCCTTTGTTTCCTAAGTCTACTCCTCCTTGGGAAAGATCTCTGAGGAAGAAATTGGAAAAAGTTTTAAAATCCTTAAACTAGAAGAACTATGTCTGCAATAAAATCCATGATAAAACTTCCAGAGCTCAAACAATAATAACAAAAAAAATTTTATTTAAAAAAATATGAACTCACTGAAGAATTACTTCAGGGTATACTTTAGTGTAAATGCTGATTATGTACAAACATAAAGGACTTCTGCAGTGCCTTACACACACTCTTTAAGTGTTTGCTGACTAGATGAATGAATCAGCAAGAAAGCAGCATTAAGAGGACTGGCTGTATGTGCAATTTTATTATAAACATGCAACTTTAATCCCAGGAATTGACTGAATCACAATAAGCAGAGAATAGCATGGACAGCCACCTCCTCTGGGAAACTCTAATACCTGCTCCTCACACAGTCCCTAGCAAACAATAGGCAATGATAAATGTTTGCTAAACCAAATCATTAAATGTAAGGTCTGTGAGAGAAATACAATTTTTTCAAGGTCTGTGACAGCAAACTGCCTTCTAGGTGAAATCGCCTTGTAACAAGGTGCTTCTGGCACTTCAGAACAAATATTACAGAGTCAAAATGAATTCTTCCTCTGCAGAACTTCATCCTGCAGAGACTGGAGCCATGGGGGTTTGTACCAGCTGCTGTCCTTGATACTTCATGGAGCAATCCTGCTGAAATCCAGCCTATAGATAGCCTGCTGGGGACCTTGAGTCAGTGGGTCTGGGTGAGGCCTGAGACCCTACTTTTGTAAGGAGGCCAGGTGATGCCAAGATGACCATTGATGGCCACACTCTGTGCAACAAGGCCTTAGGGGAAGAGGTGGGTCTCTTAAGAAAGGGTAGGATCAGGATGTGCAGGCATTGCCCCTGGAGTCAGAGGACAGCCATGTGAGCACACATGAGTCAATTCACTTTCTTAAGTCCAAACTGTCTCAGGGGGAAAATGGGTGTAAAAATAACAGTAAAAATGATAGGACTATAGTACCCAGCTCAAGAGATCCTTGTTTTTATACACCAACGAGGAACTAGCAGAAAAAAGAAATCAAGAAAGCAAACCCATTTACAATATTCACCACAAAACTAAAATACCTAGGAATAAATTTAACCAAGGAGGTAAAAGATCTGTACAGTGAGAACTACAAATCACCACTGAAAGAAATTAAAGAGTACACCAAAAGATGGAAAGATATTCCTCATTCATGTATTGTAAGAATCAATGTAGTGGAAATGTCAGTAGTACCCAAAGCCACCTACAGATTCAATGTGATCCACATCAAAATATCAATGACATTCTTTACAGAAAGAAAAAAAAAAAAAACCCTAATATTCATGTGGAACAACAAAAGACCCTGAATAGACAAAGCAATCTGGAGAAATAAATAAATAAATAAATAAATAAATAAATAAATAAAGCCAAGGGCAATACACTTCATGAGTTTAAGTTATATTACAAAGGTATAGTAACCAAAACAGCATGGTGCTGGCATAAAAACAGACACATGTACCAATGAAACAGAAAAAAGAAACCAGAAAGAAACCCACATATTTACAGCCAGCTGATCTTTGACAAGGGCACCAAGAGCATATGATGTGCAAAGAAGAGCCTCTTTAATAAGTGGTACTGGGAAAACTGAATATCCATATTAGAAGAATGAAACTAGACCTGTACCTCTCACCATATGCCAAAAACAACTCAAAATGGATCAAAGACTTAAGTATAAGACCCAAAACTTTAAAACTCCTTTAAGAAAACATATGGGAAACACTCCTTACAGGGTGGGCAAAGACTTTATAAGTAAGGCCCCAAAAGCACAGGCAACAAAAGAAAAAAACAAACAGGTGGGATTATATCAAACTAAAAAGCTTCTGCACAGTAAAGGTAACAATCAACAGGGTGAAAAGACAACCTGGAGAGTGGGAGAAAACATTGACAAACTATAAATCTGACAAGGGATTAATATCCAGAATATACAAGGAACTCAAACAACAGTAAAAACAAACAAACAAACAAATAATCTGATTGAAAAATGGGCAAAGGAGCTGGATAGACATCTCTAAAAGGAGGACATACAAATGACCAACAAGTAAGTGAAAAAATGTTCAACATCACTAATCGTCAGGCAAATGCAAATCAAAACCACTTTAAGAGATCATCTCACCCCAGATAGACTGGCAATTATCAAAAAGACAGAGAATAAAAAATGCTGATGGGGTTATGGAGAAAGCGGAACCCTTCCGCACTGTTGGTGAGACTGTAAATTAGTACAGCCGTTATAGAGAATAGTATGGAGGTTCCTTAAATGACTATGGATAGAACTATGATACGATCCAGCAATCCTTTTGCTGGGTGTATACCCAAAGCAATGGAAATCATCATATTGAAGGGACACCTGTCCTCCCATGTTTATCGCAGTTCTGATTACAATAGCCAGGCTATAGAACCAACCTAAATGTACATCAACAGACGACTGGATAAGGAAAATGTGGTATACATACACAATGGAATATGACTCAACCAAAAAAAAAGAATTAAATTCTGAGATTTGCAGCAACATGGATGAGCTTAGAGAAAATTATGTTAAGTGAAATAAGCCAGACACAGAAAGAGAAATACAACATGTCCTCACTCATAAGTGTGAGTTGAACAAATAAATGAACAAACAATAAACAGAGAGAGAGAGGGAGGGAGAGAGGGAGGGAGGAAGCAGCAATCACAACAATACATTGAACTCTTAGAAGGAGAAAACAGAACCATGGTTACTAGAAGTGGAAAGGGGGAATGCGGGTAGAAAACCTGGAGAATTACCTGCAGTTCCTCTTAAATCTTAATATCCATTTCTACTGAGGATTCAGAGGCTGAACATCTGTTAGCACCTTAAGAAAGTCTAGTTTAATTGACTTTCAGTGAAAATCCATAGTAAATCACTTAGTGTTTGCAAAAAGCAATGAGGTATTGAAGTCTATTTAAAGTATTTAGAAAAAGTGTTATTGGGCTGAGCCCGTGGCGCACTCGGTAGCGTGCTGCGCTAGCAGCGCAGCCACGCGACCGGTGCACTCCCTGGCTGAGCGCCGGTCACGAAAAAAAAAAAGAAAAAAAAAAAGAAAAAGTGTTATTAACAATCTACAGATCTTGGAGAAATAGAAGATGCTATTACCTTCTATGGTTGTATTGCCAATGTGATTAGTATTGAGAGGTGTGGCCTTGAAGAGGTAATTAGACCATGAGGGCTCCTCTCTTGTGAATGGGATTAAGGCCCTTATGAAAGAAGCTTCATGCAGCCTTGCTTAGCTTGCCCGTCTGCCTCTGCCATGTGAGCACACAGCACTCCTCCCATCCAGAGGATGCAGCCCTCACCAGACAACCAAACCTGCCAACACCTTGATCCTGGACATCCCAGCTTCCAGAAGCGTGAGAAATAAATATCTGTTCTTTATAAATCACCCAGCCTGTGATATTCTGTTATAGCAGCATAAATGAACTAAGAAATTTTACTAAAGGATTCCATTAAATATGGCCCAGAGTTTGTATATGGGTATTTAAGCTTTAATGCTTTATTGGCAGAGCAGGTAATTGTTTCCATTTAATTTCACACAATATTCTTTAATTCACTGTCAATTTTATTAGTTATGACTTATAAAATTTATAAATTAAGATTGTCAATTTTATAAATTAAGATCTTATAAACAGATTTTCATTTGATGGCTTTAATTTGTAAGCTTGTAATTGGTACTAATCTCCATGACTGTTTTCTTTTAATAAAATTATAAGCCTAGATTTTTTGCACAAATATTTACCACTCTAGAGTAGGTGGGTTTTAGGCCAGAATAATCCGTTCTATTGATATATTTTCCATCACCTTGGGGACATAATCTCTCATGAACAATATAAGGTTGCCTGTAGCTTTGTATTAATCCTCAGGCTTTGCTTAGAAATTGGTTATGTCACAACTCAAATGAATCCAATTACTGATAGTTTTATAGAATTTGCATCTGAATTCCCTTGAGAACATCAAGGACAGTTTGGTGATGACCTCCTAAGAGACAGTATTTTTTAATGGCATAAAACACAGAGGTAGTTTTCTCTTCCTCCTTCTTTTTTACTTTTATATAAATGATTTGATACCATTTTTTGATATTCTGGATGCATATCCTTGCTATTGAGTTTAAAAATATAAATTGTCTTCTCTAAAATAATTACACAGTTTTTGTAATAACAAGAAGTGTGCCAAATGGACAATAGATTCTCTGTGACTTTTTTTTTTTTTTTTTTTGCCAGAAAGAATATCTTTAACATCAAAGTCAGCATTTTGACAGATGCCCCACCACATTCAGTCTGCTCTTATCTAGCAAATGCTTCTGTCCTACAGGTCAGTTACCTGAGGCCACGATTTTTTTTTTATTTTTAAATTTTTGGCCACAAAATGTCTTAATACATTTAAAAAGACTAAAGTAATAGAAAATATGTTTTCTGACCACACTAGCAGAAGGAAATTTAGAAATTCACCAATATGTTGAAATTCAACAACACTCTCCTAAATAAACAATGTGTGAAAAGGAAAATTACAGGGAAATTAGAGTTCCTTGAGATAAAAATAGACATCCTCTTCTGTTTCTGGTCTCCACTGGTGACTCTTCGGTGTCTATGCAGCCAAGCGTCTGGTAAGCCATCTGTATGGTGGCTGTGGCTACTGCTGTGGCATTGTGCCACTTTTGTGGCAGCCATGGCTATGGTGGTGATGGTAGTGGGCCACCCGCACGAAAGTGGTGTTTTTGGTGTGCTGCTTGCCCGGTTGCAGGTGGAGGGGGAAGCCCTCAGCTCTAAGGCTGTAATTTGTAATCAGCTAGTCCAGGAAGATTCACCAGTAAGCAAAATGAGGACAGTCTTTGGATATTTTAAGAGATTTTTCCATGGCTGTGGTATGAGCTTTTAAAGCATGAGGGTTTTAAAAAAATATTTTAACTAAAATAACGTTGGCTGTGCTCTGGGGTATACACCATTAGGCCCGGTCCATCCATTTGTTGGTGTGAAGTAGACACACAGCTGCTCTTTGAAGAAGATATTGGTTCTACCTGTCAATGGTCTCTAGTCCCACCTAACCTTCAGTCTTGTATTTTCAAAAGAGAACCCCAAGTCTGCCTTCCACCTGGCAGATTATCAAGAACCTAAAATGTTCTGTAATTGGAACTGAGGACATTTCCACTACAAGTTCTCACCAGAGACTATCACCTTGAAACTCTCTTCTATGAGATTCTCATCAAAACCTAGTTTTGAGAAATAATAGTTATGAAGAGGTTAACCTACTGGTCTTCCTGCTGTTATTTAAACAGACTGTCATTTTAGGGTTTTGCACTGCTTCTTCTACAATTTGAATGTGTCCCCCCAAATTCACATCTTGAAAACTTAATCTCCAATGTAACAGTGTTGGGAAGTGAGGCCTAATAAGAGATGACTTGATTAATGTAGTTATCACAGAGAGGGTCAGTCAGTTATCTCCAGAGTACGTGGTTGTAACAGTGAGCCAGCCCCTCGTGCTCTCTGTCTCATGTGCTCACTTTCCCCTCTGTCTTCTACCACAGGATGACCCTCACCAGATGCCGGTGCCATGCTCTTGGACTTCTCAGCCTTCAGAACTGTCAGCCAAATCAGTCTCTTTTTTTCTTTATAAATTACCCAGTCTGTGGTATTCTATTACAGCAACAGAAAATGGACTAAGACAGTTTCCTATGCTCACTTTTATCCAAGATATCCCTGTAGCCTTCCTCATTTTATTCATGTCTCTACTCGAATATTATCACATCTGAAAGGGCTTTTATAAGGACCCTTTCTACCATAGTAACATCAAACCCCATCACGTTCTCTATTACCTCCCCCTGGTTTAGATTTTTCCATAGCATTCATCATATGACATTTATTTTACTCTTATTATTGTTATCTGCATCCCCTCAATATAATATTATTCACTGCTATCTGTCTAGTGACTGTCACATAGCAGGCATTCAATTAAATTTGTGGGATGAATGAATAAATGAGTGAGTAGAGACTTAAGAATGTGTAGTCTGTCCATTCCTGCATGTATGTAAATTTTATTCTTGTATGAAGATGCCCAGATCATCAGAGACTGGAGCATGCAAGGCACACTGTTTAGGGACCCTCCTAGAATTGCTTTTAGCAGGTTGTATGCCAGCATAATGTTTTTTCTCCTATGCTAAGGAACATTATAAGAAACATCCATTTGCATTATTCATTATAGCTACAGGTTTGGAGATGCAGTTAAGGCCATCACTCAGTACATTATTAGGTGACTTCTTTATGCAAGCACAAGAGTAAAATTCCTCTCCTGAACTGAAGATTCATTTTGCACTGATTCATTTGCACTGATCTTTGCTAGTCAAATCCATGCCCCTGATGAATAGCCATGTGTACTGTGCTTTTCTCTTGGCTAGTCTTACATCTGCTCCTGGGTTTTTTTAAACTTACTCTTGGTAATTTATTTTATACAATTTTTGCATGTATCTTCACATGCTGTCTCAATTCCTTTATGGAAAGAAAAGACATAAGAGTAAAAACTAAATGTTTGTTTTTCCTCCCTTAACTCAACCAGGATAGATAATAAACATGTAATTGCTCTCCCAAATGAAAATTACTCTTACCTAATAAAAATGATAGCAAATGCATGTATTTTTGTGAGTACTTTACAGATATGAATGTGATTTATATTTACTCATACAGTTCCATCTTCCTGTAATGTCATCTTCCCTGTTTTCTTCCTTCTAAATCTTACCCATTCTCCAAGATCCAATTCAACTTCCATCTTCTCCCAAGAGCATCCTTATACTTCCCCATCTTTGCTCAATATTATTGAAACATTTATGGTACACACCTCAACAAGTGAACTGCACTTTTATTTCCTATATTAGTATCTGAACCATGATTTAAACCACATATTGATTTTTAGGTTTGCAGGCTTGTCTCCTGCTAAGACTGTCCATGTCTTGTAAGAGAAGCATTATGCTTTTTGGTATACCCACTTCTCCCACAAGGGCTTCATGTATCACCGTATAAACCAAGCACTCACTACAGTTTCTCTTGACTTCATTTACTTTGGATTTCATTTAACCTGCCATGTTACATAAAGAGCATTTGATGGTGGTTTTCAATAACACTCCGAAGTTCTAATTGAACCTCTTTAGACAAAGTGTAAAATTGAACCTTAAACTTGGAATGATTATGATTCTAAATTGGTGAACTCCAAATTCTTGAAAAGTTACTAGATGTTCAAGATGTCTAGTGACCTTGAAATTGATTTTAGTCTCTTTCTGCTGATCTTTGCATTCATCCTTAGCATTGACAAGTCTTATAGAAGATGGAAGTTTTAAAAAATAACAAATGTATAGCTTGTGTTCACTTATGTTTAAGAAATGATAGATATTGTATTTTAGAATCAATAAGATGATAGATTTAATTTGAGTGAACCTCAATGGAAAATTGATGTGAAATTATTGCATTTCACATATTTGAGGTTATAAGCAATTTTTTTTTTAAAAAAGAAAAGTATTAGTAAGACCATGATCTTGTTCTGTATCCAAAGGTCATATCCTTTGCCAGTCTTTCTTGCATTATGTGATTCTAAAATGCTATGAGATCTGAGAAATAATGAAAGATTCTTTCTTAAGGCTTTTGGGCAATTGATTTTAACATCAAAGAGGCAGAGAAGCCAGTGAGTATAGCTCTGGATTGCTTGCCCTTCTCTGACTTTTATCACCTCATCATCATGTTTTAAATTCTCTAATAACTAGAATATGCTCCTGCACCCATGCAAAACATAGGAATCGGTTAGCAAAAAAACCACTTGACCCAACATTCTTAAGCAGCAAACAACTCTTTTTGTGATGATACCATTTTGTTTATCATGCCAGCATTTCAGGCACCCACGCTATATGAAGTAATTGTTTACAAACCTTTATCAATCTGTCACAGCTTGTGAAATCCTTTGTCAAACCACCTGTCATTTCTTAGTGACACTGTCTGTCCGCATGCACAGCCCACGCTTACTGTAGATACGCATATCTGGTTATGGGGAGAAAAGAGGATTATAAGGACAGCAGCACACATCAGCTTTATTTCTTTTTTCTCAATCCAATGCAGGAATCCCCATATATAACACTCCCCAAAGGGAATTATCTAGCAACTGCCTGAGAACTTCCAGGAAGATGCATCTTGCTATTACACAAAGAAACATATTCTATTTGGGGGCCAGTTGAATGGTGAGAAAGCTCTTCTCTATATTTATTTAGCTAGAATAAAGCTACCTGTAATTTGCACCTGATGGGCTCTGTCCTTGTTGTACCTAAAAGCCTGTTAAGTGTATGACCATAGCTAGCACCTTACTTCTCTAATCATATCTTTTCTAAGCCAAACACACCACTTTTTTTTTCAATGTGTCTCTCATCTGCCTAGTTTTTTATACAGTTATCTTCTGGCAATATTGCCTTGCCTTGTCTTTAGATCTCTGTTCTTATTGTTATTGTTTTAATGTGAACTTTTAAGCTATGTCACACCCATGGTGAAATAAGCCTGAGTGAAAGGATTCGTATTTATCTGTATTTAATTTCACTTTCTTGATACCAGCCTGAAACTTTAGATTTCCTGGGACTTGATTTTTTTGTACTTGTCTTAATACATTTTTCTAGCTATTTAAACTGACAAAAAATTTGATAAGAATGCCTCTGAATATCTATTTAAATCATGGATAAAGGTGTTACAGAAAGCAGAATTGATGTTAAGCTTATGGCATGTCTGTGGACCCATCTCTTTAACTTGACCTCTGTTTTAATCAAAATTCTCAAATGCAGTTATTCAACCAGCTATGAATTTACCTAATTTATTATCATCCAGTTCATAGTTCTCAGTCTCATCTACCTTCATACCATGAGATTTTTTGTCAGGTACTTTGCTGAAAGCATTCCCCTGATCTTGGCTAATGAAGTATATAAAAACATATGATTAGTTTGGGATGACTTGTTCTTAATGCTTCTACTGAACATATTTCCTTATCCTTAATGACCAAAAATAGATGAGTGACATAATCCCTTTAGTATTTAACCTGTGACTGATATTATGCTCACTAATCTGTTATTTCTAGAACTCACCTTTCCAATTTTTAAAAATTGAAAGAATATTAGATTTAAATGTTCTGGAACCTTTTCCATTAACCATAATTCCTTAATTGCTATCTTACAACGACATTGTTACCTACTAGTTGCATAATACCTCTCCTACTGATTCTTACTAATATCTGTAGATATTCCATGGAGATGAGTACAACAAGATCTAGAGTAAGGCACCATCAAATTGATAGGCTTGACCAAAGGGAAGAGTCACACAGGTAGATGGGTACAGACATGGAGGTGAGCCCAGCATTGCTGGACTATATGGTAGTTCTTCTTTAATTTTTTGAAGTAACTTCATACTGCTTTCTATACAAATTGTACCAATTTACATTCCCACTAACAGTGTACTGAGTTTCCATTTTCTCCATTCACACCCTTGTTAACACTTTTTATCTCTTGTCTTTTTCATTAATAGTCACCCTAACAGGTATGAGGTGATAGTTCATCGTGGTTTATATTGGCTTTTCCCTGACGATTAGTGATATTGAGCACGTTTTCATATACTTGTTGGCCATTTGTATGTCTTCTTTGGAAAAAATGTCTATTTAGTTCCTTTGCCCATTTTAAAATCAGGTTGTTTCGTTTATTTTGCTCCTGGGTTATATGAATTCCTTATATATTATGGATATTATCCCCTTATCAAATATATGGTTTTCCCTTAAATTTTTTTTATCCCATAGGTTGACTTTTATTTTGTTGATTGTTTGCTGTGCACATCTGAACCAAATTTGGCATGGGGAACCCATCCTTCTTTTATGGTAAGACATATGATGATAGATAAGTAGATAGATGGATAAAATTCTAAAGACTGTTCAGCTAAGATTCCCATCCCTGGTTATTCAGTTAAACACTAATCTAGGGACTGCTGCTATGGAGGCACTTTGTAGATTCAATTAAAGTCCCAAGTCAGTTGACTTTAAAATACAGTGATTATCTGGGCAATATTGATGTAATCATGTGAGAAGAAGAAGAAAGCAGCAGAAGTTAGAGAGATTTGACACATGAGAAGAACTATCAGATCATCACTGGTTTGAAGCTGTTGGAGGTCCCATAAGAAGAATTCAGGTGTCCTACAGAGAGCAGGCTCCCAGCTATAGACAGCAAGAAGATGGGAACCTCAGCCTTATAAACACAAAAAGTTGAATTCTGCCAACAACCTGAATGAACTTACAAGCAAATTCTTCCCCAGATCCTCTAAATCAGAACCCAGACCAGCCAACATTTTGACTTTGACCTTGTGAGATTCTAAGCAGAAAACCCAGTTGAGTCACAGACTTTGACTTATAAGCTGCCAGTTAATAAATAAATGTTGTTTTACTAATTTAGAACAGTCAGTTAATAAATGTGTTGTTTTAAATCTGTGCTAATTAGTTACAATGCAATATACAACTAATATTTGCTCTATATGTGCATAAGCATATGTTATATTGTTTATAAATTTATGTCCTGTTCTGTTCACTTGTCGTATTATATAAACTATAGCACACATCCTTCATGTTGCTACATGGCCTTCATACCTACCATCTTAGTTGCTTCTTAGTGGTTATCAAATTCATGTATTAGAGATTGTTTAATAATTCCTCCGTTGTTGGTCACTTAGATTCTTTTCTATTTTTTTGTGGAAATGAAGATCTTGATGCATAGGACTTCTAAAAGATGGATTTTGGATGATCAACTTAAGACAGATTCAGAAAGCAGAATTCCTGGGTCAAAAGGTAAGAGATAGGGCTGACCCCTTGGCGCACTTGGGAGAGTGCGGGGCTGGGAGCGCAGCGACGCTCCCGCCGCGGGTTCGGATCCTATATAGGAATGGCCGGTGCACTCACTGGCTGAGTACTGGTCACGAAAAAGTCAAAAAAAAAAAAAAAAAAGGTAAGAGATATTTCATAGCTACTCATACCAATATTTGAATGGACAAGTCAATAGAAACTAAATCCTAGCTGAAAGCATCCAGAAGCACAGTTACTGTGCCTGGGAGTATAGAGAATGACGTTGAAAATGGCATGAGATGAATCTGGAGAAGTAGAAAGTTTCTATTGTGTGCAAAATATAGAAGTTGTTTATGTTTCTTCCCTTTTCATATTCTCCTGACAGTGCTGGAGTCCTGTGGCTGCCAGCTCTTGTCACAAGTTTCTTTTAGCTTTTAGCTGGTAATGTTTGACATTTCCTCTTTAAAGTGATTTTTCTCTCTTGCTTAAATTGTTAGCTTGGTATTGATCACACATGGCTAGCTGCTGAGAAAACCCCAGATTAGAAGAGAGCCAACATTTGCTGAGTAGGGGAGTGGGGATGCCAGATTAAATGATTCATTTCAGCCATATGCGGAAAAAGAACTAGAGAGCAGTTACTGAAAATGAGTCTCTCATGAAATGCCCATATTGCCCACAGAAGCATGAGAGAACTATTTTGTAGAGGAAAGAGTGCACAGGTAGAGGATGAAACAGGATGTGTGTCTATTGTATCTTTTGAGTTAGTGGATTTTGAACAGCATGTGTCATAAAGAAGTAATTGGAATAATTAATTGGTCTTTGTCCTAACTTCCTATGGCTGCTGTAACAAATTACCAGCAACTGGTGACTTAGAACAACTGAAATTTATTTTCTCACAGTTCTGGAGGCCAGATGTCAGAAGTAAAGTGTTGGTAGGGCCACACACCCTCTGGACGCTGTAAGAAAGGATCCGTCCTTGACACTTCCCATTTCTGGTGGTTCGATGCCTTCCATGGCTTCCTTGGCTTGTGGTCACATCACTCCAGTCTCTGCCTCTGCCTTCTCTGTGTCTCTGTCTTTTTCTTTTTCATCATTTATAAGGACAATTGTCATTGGACTTAGGGCTCACCCAGGTAATCCAGAATGATCTCATTTCAAATTCCTTAACCAATTACATCTGCAAAGACCTTTTTTCAAATAAGGACAAATTCAAAGATTTCAGGGATTTTGATGTGGATATATCTTTTGGGGGCTGCAATTCAACCCATCATAGTCTTTAATTTACCAGAGGTATATTATTTTGGAAAAACAATTGGTTTATGGGAAATAATTTATGACCCATCATTAACTAGGGTGAAAACTACTTCCAGAAAGTGGTTCAGCACTTGACCATGACAGCAGGGCAGTAAAATAACTTTCCAGTCATGGCACCCCTGAGTCCATCTCTTTTTCTACAGCTCCTTCATGGGTTTGGAATACTATCTCTACCCTTCTATGTGGTAAATATATGTTATTAGAGATTATCCATCAAGCACTGTTTACATGTTAACACTTCCGGGTATAGCATTTGCCAATTTCCATGGTGTAAGTACTCCTACCACAGCCTATTTCAAGCAGTCAAGGTGATGTCACTGAACACAAATTTAGGAAGAGGTGTGCCCCATTGGATCCAGCACACCACTATCAGTAGACAGCATTAGGTCAGAACCATTCTCTGTGTCACACGCATTTTTTAATTAAAGGTGACTTGTAAATATTTTATCTTCTTTCCCTCCTGAACTCACAATGTCTATAGAGACCAAGAATGGTCAGACTTAGTTCAAGAACTGTTGCTTTGCGTTGCTTCGCCCCCCCACGGATTTGTCACCCCACTTCCCCTGGGTGATGGAGATGCAAAGGATTACTCAAAGCCCATCTCTACTGAGCAGTGAGAGGCCCCAAAGTGGTCAATCTTCCTTTAGGACCCTCAAGAGAGAGGCATCCCTTCCTTGGGAAATTAATGCTGAATTGGGGTTCTCTTCCTGCATTTATTTTCCAGACCAGGAAGTTACAGGAAGAGAACAAAGGTGGGGTTATAGTTTAACAACATAGGCTGGTAACTTTCAGTGAAACAAGCCAGATGACATTCCAGTAAGGCAATTAAGTGGTCTTATCAACACAAGCTTAATCTTAGCAAACATTCCTTCCTATAGCAATTCTCAGTATCTTTACATAACAATCAGTAACTAGTCTGTCTTTGAGCCAGCAACCTGCTGTGCCACAATTCTTATCTTGCAACAGAGACGTATACCCTGAGGGAAATTTCCAGTCCTTGCAAGGTCCAATATTTGAAACTGCAAGGCTTTGGAAAACCAGGCCCTGTGAAGTACATATGCTTTATAGTATATTCCACAAGGAACTTCTAACTTTGTAAATTAAATGGAATAAGGACTGCCTGGAAATTGAGCTTCAATGTATAGATAATACTATTATTTAGGATAAATGTGCTGCCAATACCAAGAACAAAACAACAAATTGATTTTAAATATGATACACATCACGTATTTTCTTTATGAAGTGATTTCTCTTCATATTTTTTTAAAGTGGAGTTTTAATTTCTTTCTGAAATTCAGAGTCGTGAGTGGAAAAAAAAAGAAAGACAAATATCCAGGACATTTTCCACTGGACCAGAATTATAAGACTGTTCTTTTTGGGATAGAGAAATTATAGATGTAAGTTATTTGATCTTGACATGTGTGCTAATTTGAAATCCCCTGTTAAAATAGTGGACTTCAAAATTTGCATTTCTAGTTGAAATCTAGCTGGGAAACCCAGTACAGGAAGGAGAAGCTTTAGATGAAAAACTGTGCTCTCTGTGCCTATTTCAGAGCAGTAAAAAAAGTGGGGGAAGTAAAATTAATTCAGGTAAGATAGTAATTGCCGTATTGTTTACTGTTATGTTCTGTGTCAGGTAGATACCTCGTGAGAGAATTGACTTTAATCCTTTCAGAAAAACACTTCCCCTGAGTCTGTATATAAGGGTGTTTTTGAGACCTAAAGTATCTATGGAATTTTTAAAGCGCATATTTACACTGCACCTGACACTGGGATTACTGCACAGGAGAAGGGAGGTGGGTCTTGGAGTTTTGGTGGCGCCTGGCTGGTCTGGGCTGATCTGGGGAGTGGCTGCTATTCTCCCCAGGCACCTACATACAGAAGCTTCCTTAGGTTTCTCTATGACCTTTCCTGTGAAATCCTGGTAGGGCCACCACCATGTCTGTTTATAAAATTGAAAATCCCACATGCCAGGATCTTGTTTAGGCCCACACAAACTGGACTGGAGGTTTGGTCATCCTAAAGCCTGATGGGGTTCCTGGAGGAAGATCCAGCAGGGACACGAGACATCTCCTCCCACCCTCTTGTCTGTGGCCCCCAGGGGCTTCACACTCTCCCAGCTAGCCCACACTCAGCATGCAGCAATTTGTTAACATTTCTGGTTTAATCTCCCTACAGGTTTATATGGCGTTTGGTAGCTTCTGCCCTAGGTAAGCAGATGCTCAGGTCCTGTTCTTCCTGCAGGTGTCTGTGTCTTGAGTTGGTTGTCTGCCCTGCCACATCAGTTATCTGATGGGTTCAAGAAAAGTCATTAATGTGCAGTTTGTCCAGGTTTTCTTCTATTGCAAGAATGGGAGTGATATAGGAGGTGCTCGGTTTCCCTGAGCTTAGGTTTTAGCACGTGCCTCTGGGTTTCCAACCACTGCCTGAGGTCTCAAGCCCCCTCCTCGAGGCTCTCCCCTAGAGCAAAGCTACTGTTGCAAGTTGGACCTGTTTTCAGCACCAACATGGGGAAAATGAAATCACAAGGGGCTGGCTTATGCAAATCCAGCGGCTGGGCATGCTCAATAGAGAGCACAGAATATCCTTGAATATGCCTGGTGCCTGTGATAAAATCTGATCAACAGACATGCTCCAGGAAGGGACCCACTGAGCATGTGCAAGACTAATGTTACATAACGGGGAACCACGCCCTTAATTGAATATTCATTAGATAGAGAAACTATAAAAGCCAAATCCCAGCAAAAGGAGGGTGAGGTTGTTGCTCACTTTCCTGGAGGCAAACGGTTGTTGCCTGGCTGAGGTGTGTTTACTTCACTTTTTGTCAAACTTACTTTCAGCCAGCAGCTGCCCACTGTCTGGAGCCAGCCTGCACTCTGTCCTGAGCTCTTTTTTTTTTTTTTTTTGTCTTTTTCGTGACCGGCACTCAGCCAGTGAGTGCACCGGCCATTCCTATACAGGATCTGAATCCGTGGCAGGAGCGTTGCTGCGCTCCCAGCGCTGCACTCTCCTGAGTGCACCACGGGCTCGGCCCCTGTCCTGAGCTTTGAGTATGTTTTTCTTGCTTTTGTGTTAGACTTGATGTCTGTACCGAACTTACTTTTGTGTTAGACTTGGTGTGGGCCCTGCTCAGTGTCCAGAGCTATGCTGCACTCTCTCTGTGGAAACTGCATTTCTTATCTGTTATATTAAACTTGGTTTCACTTTCTCCTGTGACTCTGCCCTTGAATTCTTTCCTGTGAGTAAGAGGACTGGGCGGGTTGGGGCCCACTATCAGGCTGCCCTGGACCCTTCCTCTGACATCAGGAGAGGTCTTCTTTCCAGTTCTCTACATCTTCCAGCTGAAACCAGAAGTCATACTAAGGGTTTTAATAACTGAATCTAAAGTAAATAAACATGAGTATGAATTGTAGGTGTTTGTGAATGGTTAATATTGACATACGCATCCAGCATATTTAAAGAGTGAATTGTAGTGCATGCCATGGAGTGGATGAGTAGCTCAGTAAACATTAGTGCTTTCCCCACTGATACCCTTCTCCTCTCCCTGCCCACCAGGTGTAGATTATAGCATTATTTTTTAAAGATTAATTAATTTTTTTTAAATATATAATCACATTTTAAAAAATCAATAATAATTCCTTAATATAATCAAACATTAACCATGTTTAAATTTCTCCAATTCTCTCCCTCTCCCTCTTTTAATCTTGCATGTATTATCTTTGTCATTCTCATTTAAATAAATAATTTAAGGAATAGAAAGAAGTGAATTGGGCTAGAATAAAGAATTGTCTGAGAGCTCAGACTTACACAACTACGGAGTTTCTTAGCTGACACTGGTAAGGGACATTCAGGAGAGCCTGCTCTGCTGGGGTTAGATAATACCGATCAGGTGGGCCCATATATCAAGTGAATGGCAGTAACCCTAATAATGTCTGAGGAATAAAATTCACTAGGCTTGGCAGGACACTCAGAATGTCGACAGCCCTATTGTACCTTGGGACTATGATTTCTCTAGCTCTCTAAGTTCAGCTCAGTAAAATCTGCCCAGTTCTTATAATCATATCTCTAAGGGGAGTTTTCCAGGCTGCAGAAAGTAGTATGTATGATTTATTGAGTAGCAGACTTCTTTTTACATCATTTATACAAGATTTTATAAATCTACGATGAGGAAATTCTCCTCTACTATGATGCAGATAGTTCACCTAAATCTAGACACAGGTGCAGTGTAGACACTAGCTTTTTATTGTTCTTCCTTTTCTTATTTCATATACATTACAGAACTACATTTACTATTTATAATTGATAGAATGCTCTTGTACCTTAGGTGCTGTATAAAATGCTCCTACTGCAGTTCATTTAAAGCAACCGTATGCAGGAAGGGATCATATTTTCTTTATGATCTGGGCAGAACCACGTATAATCTTGGCAAATAATGAATACTTGTAAATAATGAAAAGAAAAATTTTAGGTTTAAGGTAAAAACATAATATCATTCTCATTTCCCAGTAGACTGCGTGGCCTGCAGTAAAATTCCATTTTAACTATTTTTCTAACCTGATATGCACACAAGAATTTTTGTTCTGGTAAATTTGAAGGTCTCTTATTTTCAAGATTATAAGTTTAAAAATGTTGAATTTATTTAATATTGACCTACCAAAGAAGTTTGCATAATTTACACTCAAAATTGTTGTATATCCCTATGTGCTGACCTGTTAGCAACACAATACAAATTAGGAATTCCACACATTATGAAGAGACTTCAAGGGTACAACTGATTTAAACTTCTACTTCATTAACAGACAATCGAACCCCCTAAATAGCCCACTAACTTCTCTATTTAACTTGCCAACAATATTCTTTCACTTTGCTCTGGTATTTTTGTACTTATGAAATTCCCCCAGCCCCTCCTCTGCCACCTGCTGTGTATCTGTAGACAGACCTGTCTTTTGCCACCTGCCAGTCAAACTTGCTTTCTAAACAGCATGCCTGAGAAGATTTGTGCAGAGAATGAACAGACCCCTGGGGAAAAGGTATACCAGTTTCAGTTATCTACATATAAACTCACTAGGTTGCTGCTTTAGAGAAAGTTATCTAGACTAGGAAGAACTAATTCTGCTTCTCCCCCTGAACTTCACTTGCCCTGAGACCTTTGTCGAGGCATTTAATCTCTTTGTGCTTCAGCTTCTGTGTTTGTATAATGGTAATTTTGTCTACTACTTCATATCTGCTACATCCCAAGAAGAATTTCATGCAGCTAAGTGATAAAAAACAAAACCAAAAACATTAGGATCACATGAAATCATGCAAATGAAAGTTTTCTAATCCACGTACTTCACTAAGTAAATGCAAGATGGCCTTATTATACAGTTAAAAGTCCTATCAAAGTAAACAACAGCAAAACAAAAATGTATAATTTAAAAAGAAATTTTTAAGCTTCAACTGATATACACTTACTTAGAGCAATATATCAATTACATGTCCCAGCTTAGTAGTTGAGTCGGACCCTTAAAATTTGCTGCAGGATGATTTTCTTTTGATAATAACCTGTCATTTGTCTTAACATGAGACAAGAATGATGGATGAATAACAGCCACTGATAATTTCAGAATATCATATTAGCTAGAATGGTGGCCAGCAAACATTTTTATTAAACTTCTCTAAATAAAAAAAGATACAAGGTTTGATTGTTAGTTGTTATGTTCTTTGGTGATTGGAGTAAGCAGTAAACGGTCTGAAGTTAGGCAGTGGCAAGCAGAAGAAAATTAACCCACTAATAATAAGGAAGCATCATCTAAGTCAGAAGAGAGATCAGATTAATTAAAATAATTAAGTATTTTATAATTAAGGAAGCTCTCATATTACCAAATCTTTACTGGCAAAGTGTTCCCAGAGAGGGCAGTGGTGCATTAATAATGGGCCATAACTCAAGTTATCACGTGGCCATGGAGAACCGGGGGAAACTCTACAGGCCATTGAGAGAGAACTACATGGCCAAAGAGCGGTGAAGAGCCTTTCCTCCCTTTGCAAGTTGCTCGTAAATCTAAGCATTGTTTGCTCACCTTTTAGGAAGTTGGAAGAGACCTGCTCGTTAAGTGTCAGCAAATATCAAAAAATTAGGTGATACTGATTTTTCCCCTCAAACAGAAAAGTAGAGCATTATAAATATTATTCTAATGAATGACTGTTTAGCTTGTTGATTGCAAGATGGTGTTAATGAAGCTAAAATTGAAATTCGTTCTTTTATATTTCATTTCAGACTATTGTTTTCTATATCCCTAACAAAAACTAGCAATTTTTTAAAATGAGAGCATATGAAAGACTGTGCATTAGCAGAACAAAGTCATCACCATTGACGAGAATGAAACTTTGTGCTTTGGTTCCATAGGGGTAACTCGGTAGAGGGAGCCATCCTTGTATCCAGAAGGTAGTGACATCATTATTTTATATTTTACTCTTTTCTTGATGTAAGCTCCACCCTCATGGTAAAGCACAGTTTCAGTCTAAGAATAAGTCCTCTCCAAATATTCAATGGCACTTAGAAATATACTATTTGTTAGAAAAGTATTGATGCCCCTTTCTTAAAATTTTGTGTACTACGGGTGATACAAAAACAGGTGATACTACCATCTTTGAGAGTGAGCACTGAATTACAACACGGCAGTGTGAAGAAGCTTTGCAGATTTACTGGGAGGCTGCAGCACACAGGGAACTTTGTCTGCATGGTGAGTAGAAGACTGCAGAGAAAGGAGCTGGGAAGATAAGTACTATGGACAATAAAGGAAGGCTTTGATGAGCCCAAAATTGCAACCAGAATATCTACGGTACATGAAGTTTGTAAATATTGATGTGAATGTGACACCAGTATTAGATCCATTCACCGAAATCAGAGACGCTAAAATTGCTTTTTTATCCTAATTTTCACTTCCATGCACTTGCTTCTCATTCAATATGCAGTCAATGAAAACTTTTTTCCTATTAAGTGTGCTCTTTAAACCATATTTACCAGCATTGTGTATCTGAGTCATCATTTAACAGTATTAAGTCAATTTATTATTACAAAGCAAAATGATTTCTCTGGGTTTCTTTGGAGATTCTTGCTAGTCACATGTAGACATGTCCACAAACACACATGCATACAGACACACATGCAAACATACACACAACTGTAAACTATGTGTTGGGAAAATATAGGAAAATGGTCAGGGCCCCTCAGATGTTCAGAATCTTGTCGAGCATTTACTGTGAATTGGTTGTGTGTGGGTGGAGTTAGTGCGCCTGTGCAGAGCTGCGGTTTGGCTGGAGTTTGCTACCTCGGTGGCCGGGGCACATTCAGCCGTGCTTTTGAACCTCCAGCTTCCAAGGACCTGTTTGCTGGTTACCTAGCTCATAGACCTGCGTGTGAGGGGTCTGGTGACCCAGCCTGGTGTGTGTGGGGTCTGGTGACCCAGCCTGGTGTATGAAGGGTTTGTGACCCAGTCTGTGAACGGGCTTGAGGGGTCTGGGAGCTCCAGACCCAGCCGTAGCTCACAATTGGCCTAGTCGGGGCAGGATTACCCGCAGGTAAAAGAGCCCGACAACAGACATGGTCGTGTAGCTTTACAATTGGCGTCACAAACAGGATTAGTAGCTCTACGATGGGCTATGTCAACAGGATGCCACACTATGGTACATACAGTGTTCCGGGAATCACTAAATAGATGCTGGGCATTTTTGATAGGAATGTTTTCTGAACGCTTCTATTCAGGGATGCTTTATTTGATAAGATAATAGCAAATTATGTTCTAAGCCAAAGTCTGTGTGGTTTTGCAGGCTCAGGTTTTGGCTGTGATGGGTCAGACAAAAGGAACTGAAAAGACGACCAATCGTATTGTGTCAGAGGAGACTGGATGCCTTAAATGTTATCGCCTCTTGTCAGCAATCTGCAGCAAGCAGAAGCAGCATGACAAGGTGGAGAAGGACACTGTCTGGAGCTATTTGTGATTCATGGGTAGAAAATGGTGTGCATCTGAAAGATTTTCCAATTTGCACTTTTATAAGACTGAGGAGTCTTTAATATCCTTATTTGACACATCCTATCTTCTAGGCACTTTTCACAGATAACTACTTAATTCCTTGGATTTCTATCTTGAAATAAAATTTTCTTGGCTTATGCTTGATATAAAAATGTTATGGGTTATTATTTCAGTTTGTTTTTAGCTGTTTCTATTATGACGAATACTCATATTGGTATGCTTTATTGTTTGCCATGCCTCTCCTAATACATTGTGTCATATTTTCCTTATAAAGGGCATGTAAAAACCCTGTGAAGCAAATGAACCACTCTGTATAGCAGCTACTAACATTATCTCCATTTTAAAAATTACACAACCATTAAGTCCATGAATTAATTCGACAAATGTATTGAATGCCTGTTATGTGCTAGATATCATGGGAGGCAATAGAAATAGAGTCATGTTAACAGAAGAAACAAACAAACAGAAGGACTGCACTCGGCCTGCTGGGACTCACAGTCCTGACAAAGCGCAGACTACACCAAATCAAACAATCACACCATGAGTTATGTAAAATTATACCTGTACTCAATCATGACGTGAAGAATGACATGGTCTCAAGAGAGCCAAGGGTAGTACCTTCCAGGCAAAGAAATTCTGCACGAAATGGTCCTGGGAAGACGAGACTATGGCTTATTAGAGGAACTGAGGATGAGGAGCCAGAGCACATGTGAGATGTAGATACAGGGCTGGGCCAAGTAGTTTGTTTGTTATCCTCGGAATAACGGAGAATGTGGGGGTTTTAAGCAGAAGAGCAATGTGATCAGATTTGTGCTTTGTACTTTGGAAGGATGTCTGGCTGCAGGGCAGGTGGGTGTGGTGGGTGCTGGAGGCGGAGTAGGCACCTGAGAAGAGGAGGCTGTTGGAGTGGTCCAGACAGACATGTGGTCAGGGCGGATGTCTGGCCCCATGTCTTGATTTCTCTCAGGTGCGTCCCTCGACGTCCCTGTACTGTGGGCAGGGCCATCTTACTACCACTCTTCTACAGACGGGGAATCTGAATATTTCAGGATCACGTTATTTCTCGATGAGAAAGTCAGGAATGATGTGGGTGTCCTGATTCCCACCCCCCTGCATTTACGTCATACACCATGTCAACTAATCATAGGAACAAGAAGTAGAATTTTTATTATTTCTGCAGGATTTTCTTTGTCTGATCTGCTTTGAACCTGTCTTAATTTCCAATCTCTGCAGTCACTTGGTGATGTAGATCAAAGACAAACAAAAAAGCATAAAGTCACATAAGAATTTTTTTCACAAAAGGAAATCAACTAAGAGAACAGAACTTTCTTGACCAAGCTTTTGAGATATAAACAGTTAATAAAATCAAGACATTAAATTAAGTTCATGAATGAAAATTAGTACTTTATCAGTCTCTATATATACTTATGCAGTAAAATCTAAGATTGTTGGCATGTTTGTGTAATGAATCTTTTGATTAGTTGACATTATTTAGTTTTATAAATGAGCCTTTTAAAAAAATTTTTTTTCAGAACCCCACAACACCTCTGGATTATCTTCAGAATTATCACCTTTAACTTGGTGTTCATGGCTTCCCACATTCTTGCCTCAAACTAACTTCTCTCCTTCTCTGCACTCTCTGCAAGAACCCTCTACTACAACTGAGCTATTGTCTGAATGTTGTGGACATTTCCACGTCTGCATGCATGTGTCCTAGGACTAGCTGCTCCCATCCTGATCTGATTCCCACACATCCACCAAAACACAGTTGTGTCCTTTTCCCTGGGTAAACCCTTTCTGACCACACCTGTTCCCAGTGACCTTGTTTCTCCTATGCTTTTAAAACACCGTCTATACCAATTCCTTGAAAGCCATCATTTATTGCATTGTAGATAATCTCCTTGAACAGAGGGACTGTTTCTTCTATGTTTGCCTCATTGTGTCCAGCATCTTGTAGCTTGGTATCCAACATATACAGCATTCAAATAAAATTCATACATAGCTTGCACATTAATAAGACATTTACGAATAAATATAAATTTTATGTGAATACCATACCTTTCCTTTTCCTGCAAAAGCAACTAGTTGAAGTTATGGAAGTGACAAGAACACACAATTATATTATGGGCAATATAAAGTTCTAAATGACAAAATTTTGTCGTAAAATTAAATACCGAGTTCCTTTAAAATATTATTAATATGATTAACAATGTTATTAAAAAGCAAGTGCAAAAACATTTGGAGAAATAAATTTGAACCAGAACCCTTAACATAGAAAACCATGACAAACTTGGAACAGAAATTATCTATTACCTAAAAAGTCTTTTTTTTCCAATAGCATACTTTTTATTAATTTTTTAATTGACAGATCATAATTGTATATATTTATGGGGTACATTGTGATGTTTTGATATATGTATCCAATGTGAAATGATTAAATCAAACTAATTAAATAACCATCACATCACTTACTATCATTTTTGTGCTAAAACACTTGAAATTTACTTTCTTATTTATTTTGAGATATACAATACATTGTTGTTGACTATACTCACCGTGATATACAATAGGTCTCAAAATTTATTCCCTCTTTCCAACCAAAATATTGTGCATTTTGACTAAGAACTCCGAGCTCCCTCACTCCCCTCCCTGAATCGCTGGTGAACATTATTCAACTCTCGGCTTCTGTGAGTTAAACTATTGTAAATTCCACTATGTAAGTGAGACGATGCAGTATTTGTCTTTCTGTGCTTTGCTTACTCCACTTAGCATAATGTCCTCCAGGTTCTTCCACATTGTCTTGAGTGACAGGATTTTCTTCTTTTCCTAATGTGAAGTAGTATTTCATTGTGTGTACGTATATCACATCTGAAAAATCTTTTTAACACCTGCCCTCTTAAGTGATGCTCTATAACTAACAACATAATTTTCTTTGTAAATATATATACGTATATTACTAAGTGCATTAATACATTGATTTGAGAACAAAGGAATTAATGATCATTATAGGAAGGAGATAAATATAAGAAGAAGAATATTGGGCTAGTAATAATAGTAAAATTGGGCTGAATACATACTGTGTATCAGTTACTACTTTGTTTTTTTCTTTTAAACTTATTTATTTATTAATATTATTTTTTTACATTCTAGGATGTGTAAAGAAGATCCTCATAGAGATTGCACTCAATACAATATTTGTTCTTAGACAAAAAGAAAAATTTAAGAGGAAGAGATAGTTCACATTTCTAACATTTTAATACATTTCATATGGCAGCAGAGAGTCATCACGTGTTGCTCTAGACCAAGCAGCAAATTTCATCTTAAAATAAAGAAGGATATTTTAGTAATTAAAACTCTCCAGCAGTGAAACAGGCTTCCTTCAGCAGTAATGAGCATCCAGACATGGAGATATTGAAGCATAGACTGGATAGCCAGGTCAGTGATATTATAAAGGACATGGCAGCATCGAGTGCTGTGCTGGGCTGGAGAACTACTCTAAGATTATATGGTAATAAGAAATTTTTATTACAAACGCCATTTATAATGAAAAGAGCTGAGAACTACAGTTTTCTTACAGGTCAAAGCCAACTGGAAATGATGCACTGTAATAGAAATCTCCTGGATTCCCTACAGGCATCTTCAGCCTCTTTTCATCCACAAGGTTAGCTCTGCAGGGAAATTACACATTTCAGTTTCCTCCACTCTGAAATCAGCAACTTACACTGTGTATGGGACTTTAGAAAATAATAGGAAAGGAGTCGTTTGTCAGCTAGTAGTAGCTAGTTCCATAATGATGATTATTGCATTCATATTTAAATTCTTGTGTGTGAAGAGAGTGCTTTCCACAAAAATGTTGAGATCTAGTTTTTGTGACATGAAGATATATGAATGTTTTTAAAAATCTATTTATTTAGAGCTATAAAGCAGTCATGGAACTAAATCAAAATGAGCCACAGAACTAGGTGAACATAGGTGGACTCCAACACAGGGTCTGAGAAATAAAGAGTTTTTATATGGCCAGAGCTTTCTTGTTTTTTCCCCTTATCTCTTTCTTCACTCAAACAGTTGAACACCTATAGGTTATTTTTTTCTTCCAGTTATTTGAAGATGGAAAAGAGAGATATCTAGAAAGTAAAATTAGTGCAGTTTGTGCTTAACCATGGTAACCGGATACTGAATACCATGAATCTCTTGTTTTGCTTTGTTTTTAATATGTCTGTGTAAGTTGGGTACTGTGATTTATTGATCATAAAGAGAACCATATGTACTTTGGGAAGTATCATTTAACATCAATTAAGATCTGCTTTATGCTTTAAAATGATTAAAATGGCAATTCTTATGTTATATATATATTTCACCACAATTTTTTTTAAAAAGATCTGCTTTACATGAACTAAAATCCTGTTATTGCAATGGTTCTCAACTGAGAGGATTTTGTCCCCCAGTGGTTTTTAAAACCACTTTATTGAGGTATGATTGACATACAAAAAGCTGTACATATTTAATCTGTGCAACTTGTTGAGTTTAGAGATAAGTGTACACCTGTGTAACCATCACCACAACCTATTCCATAAACCTATTTGTCACCTTCAGAAGTTTCCTCCCAGCCCCTTATATATTAATTTTTGTGTAATAAGAACACTTAACATAAGATCTACCCTCATAGCAAATTTCTGAGTATACAACACAGTATTAAGTATAGACACTAAGCTATATGAGTACAGTAGATCTCCAGGACTTATTCATCTTGTGTAACCAAAACTTTGTTATTCTTTGGCTACTAATACCTCCCCGTTTTCCCTTCCCTTCAGCCCCTAGCAGCCACCATTCCACTCTGCTTCTATGAGTTTGACTATTTTAGATTCATCATATAAGTGGTATCATGTAGTATTCATCCTGTGTCTGGTTTATTTCACTTAACACAACATCCTCCTGCTTTTAATTTTTTGGAGGAACCTCCATACTGTTTTTCACAGTGGCTGCACCAATTTATATTCGCACCAACAGCATACACGTACAACATTTCCCTTTTCTCCACATCCTCACCAACATTTATGTTATTATTTTTTTTTCTTTCTTTTTTTATTCTAGCCATTCTAACTGGAGTGAGATGATATCCCACTGTGGTTTTGATTTGCATTTCCCTGATGATTAGTGATGCTGAGCATTATTTCATGTACCTGTTGCCCATTTGTACATCTTGTTGCAGAAACGTTTATTTAGTTCCTTTGTTCATTTTCAATCAAGTTATTTGTGGTTTTTTGCTATTGAGTTACAGGAGTTCCTTGAATATTTTGAATATTAACCTCTTATCAGAGGGTACTTCAAAAGTTCATGGAAAGGTTCATATCACGTTTCAATTCTATTTTTCCACAAACTTTTTGAAGTACCCTTGTATAGTTTTTCATTACATTTTTTCTCTATTCTATAGTCACCTTTTTACTTTGTTGATTGTGTCCTTTTGCTGTGTGGAAGCTTTAGTTTGATGTAATCCACTTGTCTACTTTTTCTTTTGTTACCTGTGCTTTTGGTGTCATATTCAAAAAGTCATCGTGGAGGTCAACATCAAGAAGCTTTATCCCTATGTTTTCTTCTAGGAGTTTTACAGTTTCAGGTGTTACATTTAAGTCTTTAATTCATTTTGAGTCTTTTAATTGATTTTTGTGTAAGATAAGTGTTCAGTTTCATTCTTTTGCATGTGGGTTTCAGTTTTTCCAACACTATTTATTAGAGTCCTTCTTTTCTTCATTGTATATTCTGAGCACCTTTATCAAAGATCACTTGGTCATGTATACATGGATTCTCTATTCCATATTTCTGGGCTCTCTGTTCTCTCTCATTGGTTTATATGCCTGATTTGATGCCAGTACCATACTGTTTGGATATGGTAGCTTTGTAACATATTTGAAATCAGGAAATGTGATGCCTCTAGTTTTGCTCTTCTTTCTCAGAATTGCTTTGGTTACGAAGGGTCCTTTGTGGTTTTATATGAATTTTATGACTGCTTTTCTATTTCTGTAAAAATGCCATCAGGATTTTGATAAGGATTGTGTTGAATTTGTAGATCACTTTTGGTAGTATGGACATTTT
This sequence comes from Cynocephalus volans, assembly GCF_027409185.1. Lineage (NCBI taxonomy): Eukaryota > Metazoa > Chordata > Mammalia > Dermoptera > Cynocephalidae > Cynocephalus > Cynocephalus volans. The sequence continues at coordinate 84,089,176 of NC_084471.1, forward strand.
AACAATATTGATTCTTAGAATTTGTGAACATAAGATGGCTTTCCATTTATTTGTGTCTGCCTTAATTTCTTTCATCAGTTTTATATCATTTTCAGTGCACAAGTCTTTTACCTCCTTGGTTAAGTTTATTCCTAAGTAAGCTCAAAATATCAGTAGTGGCCAAGGTTGAGAAACCATATATTAGAGCTTAGTGTGGCTCATTTTCTTCATAGCCTGACTTAAATGTCAAGAATAAATTGTAACTTCAAATATTTTCCTTTTCTTCTGTGTAGAATACTTGCTCTCACTGGAAAAGAAGCTTGCTTTGCTCAATAGTAAAAGCTACCCTTGATGAATCTTCTTGTCCAGGAGAACTGAAAACAGGAGACCATATTAAGTTATAACTAATAAAAACAAAGATTCACCATAATTTACTTACTCATCCATTTATTCAACTGATAATTATGAAGGATATTCTATGTCAGGTATTCTTCAAGGTACTGAGAATATAGCAAAGAACAAAATCCTGGCTTTATGGGGTTTTTATTCAGTAGGAGAGGCTCCAGACAGACAAACATATAGAGAGGCATAAATGAATGCTACAGAGAAATGGAAAGCAAGGAAGAAGGTTGAGGAGTGCTGGAGGTAGAGGTTGCAGTTATAACGAGGTGGTCAGGTAGGGCGTCAGTGAAAAGTACTTTTAAGCAAAAGGCATGAGGGAGCAGGCCATGTAGCAATCTGGAAGAGCATTGCAGGCACAGGAGGCAGCCTGTGCAAAGGCCTTGCGTTACAGCAAAGCACCACATGGCAGAGGCAGAGCAAGTGAAGGCAAATGGCAGGAAGTGAGTCAGCAGTCTCAGGGGCCAGATCATGTAGGGCCCTGAAGGTGATTAAAGGGACTTCGGCTTTTAAGCCTGATGAGTTGGAGACCTTTGAAGAACTTTGAGTAGGACCACTCATTCAGATGGGATATTCTCAGGCTTTCTCCCATTAGCCTCTATGAGGGTACTTCAAAAATTTGTGCAGAAATAGAATTAAAAGATAGGAGGAATCCTTCCATGAACTTTCTGAAGATCCCTCATATGCTCTGCAGCCCACAGCCACAAAGTATAAATATATTAAATGGCAAGACAGAGATTAGGATGCCAGCCTCATCCTGTAGCTGTAATGTACCCAGTGCTCCCTGGCCCATGGAACTTATTATTATGCAGAAACTTGACCATTCTAAAGAATACAACAAAACAAAACACAGAGACCCAAAAGGTGATCCACGGTGCTGGGGAAGGAGAGGGTGATGTGGGTATTACCCTGGGACTGGCAAGTCCTGATCAAATAGAGGAGGTAGGGTGCGTGTGAGCAGAACCTTCACCAGACACAAGGACTGGAACCTTGTCCTACTGATAGGAGACCTGCAGGCCAGGTGCACCACATCTGATGTGGCCCTGCTGGTGATGCCACCAATGGGTGGGAATTATTCTTACCCGACCTAAAGGCTCACTGATGGGCACATGATGCTATGTGGTCTGGTCCCAGTCCTGAGCCTCATTCCTTCTCTGAAACTGGGTGAGGCTTGGATGGGCTGAAGCTGTGCTAAAGGTGCAGGAGGGGATGCCGCTGTGAGAGAAAGTGAGACTGAGAGACGACATGAGACTGCTGGGAACATGGATGTCTCTGGACAAAATATTTGGTAATGAAAGGAAATATGCTTACATTTTGAGATGGAGCTAAACTGGATCAAAAAGGCAACACCAACATCCTCCACGAATACCTGGTAGCATTAAGCCAGCCATGTCATTTTTCTTTGCAAAAATGCCCTAGGATAGTAATAATATTGTCCAGAAATTATAAGCTTTAAACTCCTTAGGATACGGGGAATTAAGATATTAAATAAAAGAATCTGAACCCATTTTTAATAGCTCCTTTTAGTACATTTTTGGAGTAGAGAAAATGAAAGAGAAATTTAGGAAACTAAGTGTTGCCACACTCAGCTTAGGTTTTGAGTGAAGGGTCAGAAGAAATGAGCCTGGGGTGACCAGAGAAGGAGATGTCAAGGCCCGAGACTGGAGCCCTCAGTTCAGGGAGACTTCCAGGTGATAACTAGTTGCAGCAGAAACATATTTGAAAACTCTCAGTCGACTACACATTTGTGCAAACCTTAATAAATATCAGCGGTACTTGTAGGACAAATGTTGGTGCTGAAAAGAATAATGAAATGTAGCAGTCCCAAATTCCCGTTTATTCAGGGATTGGTTAATCCTCCTCCTCAGAGTCAATGTTAATAACAGGAGTAATTTGAAATGACCTTTACCATTTCTGTTTGGTCGCACAGGGAACCTGAGGATCCCACTCAGCTACAAGGAGCAGTTGTCCGTTCATTCACTGCCACTGTCCTTTTCACTTTCCTGACAGGTGATGCTGTAAGGAGCACACACTCTCACCCAGTGCCTGGGCAGGAGTAATATTAACAGTAACAGCAGCAGAACAGGGTGTGCTCACTGTGTCAGGCTCTGTTCTGGCTTTTCACACATGGTTCTTTCTTTCTTTCTTTCTTTCTTTCTTTCTTTCTTTCTTTCTTTCTTTCTTTCTTTCTTTCTTTCTTTCTTTCTTTCTTTCTTTTTTTTATTGCATCCAAAATATTTTATTAGTAAAGAATAAAGAACAAGCCTCAATAATGCATTCCTAGCATTCAAAGGCTAATCTTATAAATTTGAAAACTTAGTAAAAACAACTTGCATAAATACAAGAAAAGATAACAGAAAAACAAGCAGTCAGTAAATGTTAGTGGCTAATTGTACATAGTACTTTCACCCCAAGAGATACCGTTATAGTCTGTGACTGAAATCAAGGGAGTAACCATCTCTCATCCACATGAGAGCTTTAAGCAGGGAGTAAAGTAGAGAAAACTCATGCTTTTTGGAATAGGGAAAACTAAAAGACAATAGCTCTGAGACTTTGCAGGAAATGGATTCCCCAAAAAGTGAGCCAGATAAGGGAGAAAATTGATTTACAGCTGGAAAGGGTCTGGAGGAAGTGAACAGTTGGGACAATGACCAAGAACCAGGCAGACCTGAGGACGACAGGGAGCATCAGACAAATGAGGCAGGACCAACACGAGGGAGGGACAGTGTGTTCAGCAGGTCAGGAGAGGGACAGGTGGGGCTAGAACCCTGTACTGTACCTTCCTTCCTGCATCAACGTGTGCAGCAGGCATGTGTTTCCACACATCTGGGGCTGAGTAAACTTGTTACTGCTATCTGTCATTTTCACTTTAAACAACTGACATTTTTATTTAACCTATACTAGGTAAAAGTCACTCATATGCACATATTTTTAAGTTGAACACAAGCACAGCTCCACTCAGTAGGTAGGGAAAACTTAAATTCTTTTATCAACACTCCTGTAGTTTCAGAACACTATTTTCTTTCTCCTTTCCTCCCTTTCTTCCTCCTCCCTCCTTCCTTCCTCTCTTCCTTTCTTCCGACAGTGTGGATTTCTAGCCAAGACTCTCCTTGATAAGAACACTAGGAAATGATAGCCCAGCTGTTACTTCCAGAAGGTTCAGCGGATGTCCTCATAGTGTTCATAAGCAGAATTGAAAATCTGCTCTTCTGCGGCTTAACCTTGTGATATGACTCTTTTCCTCCACATTCCCCAGCTGGTCAGGTACTTAAAGCTGCCAATGAGTTCTTCAAGAACACGCAGTGACAGGATGGCAAGGCACACACAGGCAGCATTTTCTTAGTTTCCCCACTTCCGCTATGAGAGCGATCTGGTAGATCAAAATACAACCGTTCTCTTCTCTCTCTCCCACAAGAGGGCTGGGTGACTGAAAGGGATTATTTTGAGAAAATTTACAACTGTTTTCAGATAGCAAATTAATAAAGGAAAATCTTGCCAATTCAAAAAAAGGATGAGACACCCAGTCCTGTGAGACGAAGCTGGTGCCTCTAGGAGAGAAGGAAAGATGATTTCTTCTCAATAATAGTTCAGAATGTTATATTTTGGAACAATTGCCCATAACCCTGGTGAGAGATTTTCATCTCTGTGGAAGAATATAAAAATGCAAGAAAAGACTGGGGGTGGGGAATAAAAACTTTTAGCCCCATTTATGTGTGATTTAGCTCCTGGTTTACCTTTGCATGTTGCTCTGCACTTGCAAATGGGAGAGATAATTCCATTTCTTACTAACTTATGTCCAAGAATGGAAAAGCTTACAGGGCAGTGGAGGCAGAGTCTCTACCTTTCATGCGATGAGATATTTCAAAGATGGCAATCCTGTAGGGGTCAATCATTTGGAGAATGCTACTAAGAGGAGGTTCATGCAATTCTCCCAGAAACAGAAGTGGAGTATCTATAGTTTTTATAACACCATCAGGAAGATGTGGGGGAAAGGGATAGTATTAATTGAGCCAAGAGTATATTATTAGAACCCTGTTAAGAAATAAACTAAATTTCACTCTGATACAAGCTTTTCCATTATTCTCGTATATCAAAACTCCAAAGTAATAGATGAATATCCTTGCCCCTAGGAGCTTGGCACCACTAATTCTTTATGATAATGTTTAAAAATTAGTTTATGTTCATTGCAAGTATCACTGGAATAGTGACTCTTCTCTAAGGTTTGGTTTGATCCTCTCTGTTGTGTAATTATTTCTAGCCATTTCTTTTCTCATCTTTGTCATTTCTTGTCAGAATTAATTCTGTTGTTCTAGTGTCTTGAGTTGGACTCAGTGCATTAACTTTATGGCCTTTGTTAATCTCTAATACAATCAAACTTAATATATTAATCTCTCTTCTGGGAGCTTCGCTAAAAGGGAATAACTACTTTTTCAAATTTTACATATGAAAATTTTCATTGAAGATTGTTTATAGCAATCTTCACCTACCAATATGGAAACTGTCTAGAATATTAGGTATTCCACTTACTACAGTATTATATAATCTCTAAAATTAGTGGAAAGCCCAGTTGACAAAATAGGAAAAATGTTCTTAATTGAAAATTGGAGAACAGTAAATTATGTTTATCCTTGCAAAAAATAATATGTGCGTATGAACAAGAATTCAAAAGCATCAGAAAAATGAAGCAATTGTTTTATCCCCTGGATAGAAGTTCAATTTGGTTTTTTGTCAGGTTTTTTTAGAAAATTTGGATGAATAATTTTCAAATATATGTAAGGGTTTTTTGCCTTAAAGAGGAAATGTCAGTTGTTTGGACAATCAATTAACATAGTCTACTTCATTATTTCAAAGTCATAGAAGTGAATTATTGTTTATTTATATGGGATTAGAGTAGCTAGAGAGGATAGGTGGACTTAATTTTGACCTTCTTCCTCTGGGCTGATGAGATAAATTTGCAAAGCAAACAGACTATCATACATTTATCTAAGGATGTGTGAAACAAATGCTTGAACTTACACCAAACACTACACCTTGACAATAGAGAATATACCTCCTTCATTGTTGGAGTGACAAATATGGAAATGGAGAAAACTAGAATGAACACTTTGAGGGCATAGGAACAGTGACATCCAATAGTCTGCATTAGAAGCACTGGTTTAGGTCTTTCCAATTCTGTAGGTTTGGCTTAAATTCCTTCTCCATAATGCCTTCTTGGAGAATCCCTTCCCAATAAGTTTTTTTTTTTTTTTTTTCCTGGAACTGATAGTTCTTATGCCTTTACCAGTCACTTAGGAAAAATCACCTGCTACCACTCACTTGAGAATCACCACTTGTTCATTATTTATTCCAATGAAGTTTGATTCTCATTTCAGCTTTCTTTTAGAGCTGTTTTCTTGGAAGTTTTCATAACCACCCAAGTCAACATTGTTTTTTCTCAGATCTTGATATCTAACACCATTCCCTCCCAGGACTCCTTGCAGAAGTGGCTGATTCCACATTGGGGAAAGGTAGGTATAAGATGAGCCTGGAACATTTTGTTATGCCAGAAAGTAGAGAAATGTTCAATACATTGATGGGAGATGTCACAAGAATAAAGGATCCTGTGTGAAGGGGCTCTCACTGGCTAAATATGGAGCAATCTGGACATCAAAATAACTAGGTATAGGAATGAATTATAAAATATTGAAAAAATAAGAATTCATGAGTTTACACCAATGACAGAGAGAGGGAGCAGAAGGGTAGGAGGAGGAGGGACTCTGGTTCACAGTAGACCGCGCGTGTCCATGATAACTGTGCAGGGAGTGTAGAGTTGGAAAATCATTATTTTGCAATCATCATAGTAAAGCTTGGATCAGGCAAGGATTATCAATAGATGTTAAACACCTAGGGAAATTTTTGATAATGAGTGTGATATTTGCATAGTCTTTAAAGTATCTCTCCACAGACTTCTTATTAGTTGTAAGAGAGGAAAAAAGTATTTTTTTAATCATCTATTTTGGGGCATTTCTTTCCTTTTTTATTTATTGAAACACAATTGATTGTCCTAATTATATATTAGAGACATCTACCAACACCCTGATGGATGATTAAGTTTACATCACTAGTAAGAGAAAGATACATGTCGTGTGCCTATCCTTAAATGTGATACCCTAAAAAGTATGTGGCATAAAATCATCTATGAAGTTTTCTGGCCAAGAGAAGATAAAGAAGATAAAGCAAATAATTATGGATAGTATGTATATCATCTTTGCACACCAATGTTAGTATTTCTGAATCTGAATTGTTTAAAATGTGATTGTGGACTGAAATGGCACTCTAGCTTTAATGATAGTAGATAGTACCAAAATACCCCAAAAAAGTACAGAATACAGACATATTCAAGTCATGGCACTGTCCCTTATTACTAGATTTATGACCTTGCCTAAAATATTTATTTTACTTTTTGCTTCATTTTCGTCATCTGTAAATAGGGATTAAAAACAGTCTTACTGCATAGGATTGACATAAAGATTAAACAGTGTGTGTGAAATGCTTAGATTACTGCCCCGCATTTAGTAAGAGATGTGTGTTTTGAAGTACAAGTGTGCTTCATAAAGATCATGGAAAGATTGCATTATCTTTCAGTTCTATTTTTTCATGAACTTTTTGAAGTATCCTCATATTAATCTCTACTCCTATCTTCACAAGCATAATCATTCTTATCGGTGTCGTTCTCAACGACAGCATGTGGCCATTTCTTCACACCTTGCCATCACTTGGTTATTATTTTAAAATCAAAGCTCAGCATATGTTTAGTTTAAAAAGTTAAATCTTAGTGCTTATTATGAGAAACAACTTTTGCCTCTGCCTTTCATACTCCTTTTCTCTCTTGCAACTAAAAAAGAAGTGTTTGGAAAGACACTGGCCAATTTCTTGAATGGCAACCACTTTCAACTCATTTTGCTAATTCTTTGTCATTTACTTGCATATTTTTAAACGACATGCTTTTGTTTTAAATAGCATGGTTTTCTCCCCACACTCATGCTACCTTTCTCCCATCCCCCATTCAGTGCTTACATTATGCCTGTGTACATTCAGTTCACGGCTGAGCCATGCACTGTGCTGTGGTTGTGTTTCTTTAAGTATTCTATTAGTTTTATGTGGGATAGATTTTCCCCAGAGCTTTCTGTTCTCTTGTCTTTCTTAGTTGCTCATAAGCCTACTGTACAGATGTCATCCTGGGATCTGGGATCTCCCTTTGCCATCATCTTTGAGATTTCCTTGGCCTTTTTCTTGCATTAGATCTCTTGTGTTCTGGATTCTTTATCTTTTTCTTTCTTTTGAAACGTACAGCACTGATAGGTTTATTTTATTTATTTATTTATTTATTTATTTATTTATTTATTTAATTATACATGTATGTGAGGTACAAAGTTGATTTTCAATAGTTGTGTACAATATGTGATGAATAGATCAGGATAGTTAGCTTATTCATCATTACAGTGTGTAATCATTCTTTGTGTCTGTTAACCGATTTCCTGTTAACCTCCTTTCCTCTTTCCCTGCTCCCCTTTTCCACCTCTAGCAACCATGGTTCTTTTCTCTCCTTCTAAAAGTTCAACATATGATTGTGATTGTTATTTCTTTCTCTCTCTCTCTCTTTATTGTTTATTTGTTTATTTATGGATTCAGCTCCCACTTATGAGTGAGAATACATGGTACTTCTCTTTCTGCACCTGGGTTGTTTCACTTAGGATAATATTCTCCAGGCTCAACCATGTTGCTACAAATGGCAGAATCCCATTCTTTTTTATGGCTGAGTAGTATTCCATTGTGTATGTGTACCACATTTTCCTTATGCAGTTATCCATTGATGGATATTTAGGTTGGTTCCATCTCCTGGCTATTGTCTTTTTCTTGCTTTACTCCCTTGTTTTGGTGGGGTACCTCCTTCAGAAGCTTAGTGAGAAAGGGTGCATGAAAGGTATATTCTGAGATCTTTGTGTGCTGGAGAACATCTTTTTTTATATCCTCACAATCAAATACTATTTGGGCTGGGTAAAACTTTTAGGTGGGAAATAAGTATGTTTTTCTTTTGAATTTTGACAGCAAAACTCCACTGTCTTCTAGCTTCACGTATTGCTGTTGAGATCCAACGAAATTGTGATTCTTGAGCCTTTATGTGTACACGTGATATTTTATTTCTCCTTCTGAAAGCTGTTAGAATCTTCTTTTTGTCTTCCCAGTTGTGAAATTTCATGATGCTAAAACTTGTTGTGAGTCTTTTTTAATATATTGCATGAATTTTCAGTGGGCTTTTTCATTTAGAAATTCCATCTTCTCTAGTATTGTATATTTTTCCAGAATTCTCTTGATTTCTTCTTCTTTCTTTTCCTTATTCTTTTCTTACAGAACTTCTATTATTCTGATGGTGTTCCTCCTGAACAGATGTTCTAACTTCCTGTATCTTCTCTGCTATTATTCCCCATGTCTTAGCCTTCATGCTGTTGTCATTTCTGAGAGATTTTCCTGACATGTATCTTCTAGCTCTTACCACAAAAAAACGGGTGGGGGGCAACTTTACAAGATGATGGATGTGTTAATTTGCTTGGCTATACTGATCTTTATACTGTGTATAAGTATATCAAAATATCCATGCAGAACAACTTAAATATATATAATATTTTTTAAGAAAACAGTAATAAAAACATTTAAAAAGGAAAAGAAAAATTAGTATAGTGCTGTATATAAGTGCCACATGAGTGACAGAATCTATACTATAGGAGTTGAAAGCTGAGAAAGATTTTTATGGCTTGGATGATTAGGACAGGATTGGTGAACAAGCCAGCTTAATCAGGTCTTTGAAGAACAGACACAAATTAAAGACACAGAGAAAAGGGAAGGATATTCTAAAACATTGGGAAAATACAAGCTTAAATATGGATATTAGATTAAGGAGTGAATGTTTTAAGATACAGACTCCAAACATTGAAATCACCTAGGAAGCTTTTAGGTCTTGGGTGAGGCCAGAAAATGTCTATCTGAAAATATACCTCAGGTGCTTCTTAGGTAGTCAGGCATGTGTTTTAGAAGAACGCATCAGAGTTGGCTTGGAAGAGTAATCTGAGGACAGATTGTAGCAGGCATAAATTCTGGACTAAAACAACCTATGCATATTCAAGAGAATATTGCTGAATGTTTTTTCTTAAGGGTGGTGACCAAATGGACTTGAGAGTGTTGCTGGGAATATTGTCAGGCAATTACATGCAAGGACAGCTAAAGGGAGATAGACGCAGGAGCTGAGTGTTGGGAGATTCCTTTACCAGTTTAGGAATGAACTAATAAGGGCCTTTCCTGGTGTTGGAGTCACATTGGATGGAAAGAAGCAAATAAGAGAAAGACATTTAAAAAAATCAAGATGAATGAGGAGAGGACATTGTAAAGATACCAAAAGTTTAGACTGATGGGGAGAATGATGGAAAACTGGTGATGGAAATGGGGAGACAAAGAATTTTCAGGTAAAATGTTAAATCTGGGTTTAGGTGTGCTGAGTTTGAGGTAAATCACCCAAACGGAAAAGTTCAGTAGTCTCAGAGGAAGCTTTAACCTAAAGGTACTATTTCAAGAGTCCTTGCTGTAGAAGCGATGCTGAAGCTGCAGGTAGTCTGAGACTTTCACGGAAGAGTGTGAACAAGAGATGAACAGGTGTTTCCCAAGATCTGGGTCTTACGAAGTGTCCATAGTTAATGAAACAGCAGAAAATAAAGCAAACGGTGAAGGACACAGCAGTCAATGAACTGGGCAAACCAGAGATTTGTAATGTCTTAAATTTCCTTTGCTACCCTACAGTTAGGTGTTAAGGCAGTACACAGAAACATGTCTTTGAATGAGTGTCATTGCTTCATGTTTGTGATAGTGCTATATTTTTGTATGTTACTGCCTGAGGCATTTTCACTGCAATGGGATTACATCATCTGTTATTCCATAGAATTGTCACTAGACTCTCTTATCTCTTCTTGCTCCCTCTACGACACCCCTAAAATGTGACAGCTACGCAGAATCAGGATGCTGCTGGCTTCCAGCTGCTGGTGATTCCACTCTGTGAGGATCAGAGGAGAGCATTGTCAGTGGTTTATACGTTGGCAGGTCAGCGTGAGCCATATCCAGATCGGAGTGCGTGTGCTGTATTTGCAAGAAGTGTGGCTGGATTTATAAACTCGTTGATACCTAAGTGCCATTTTAAAAATTGTTAGATATCAATCCTTCAAAAAATAAGAAATTATCATTATTTTGATTGTTCTTCCTTTTAATTCCTTATGTTAACTGCACAACCTGTACATTTTTAATAGTTTAATAAACTATATTCTTATTCACATCATTATTATATTTTGGAAGCAAAGGTAAAGAGTAAGTGCTGGGATGAGTCTTGCTGAGGAAGAGTGATCAGCTGAACCAGCCACCTAAGCATCACAACCACAGATGGACCAAAGTCACCTCACAGGTTCTTGCAACGACTTGTATTCCTGAAAGAAGATGAGAAAATACTCTGCATTTCTATTTGTTGGACTTTATGTGGTAGTGATTCCTATTGTTGACTGTCCGTCTTTGTACTGGAGAAGTTCTTTTTTATATAAATTATCAATGATCACACCTAATAGAATTATGAAAAATAGTTCATATTTACAAAAATATATTTTCAAGAAACATGATGGAATAAGCACCCGATTCAGTACCAATTCACCTAATTCAGTTTCCTTTGTTATTCCCACAGATGTAGGGATTTCTGCAATTTCTGTACCAACCCTCCTGGAATCATATGGGAAATCTGAAATCCTTTCTGTAGTAAAGACCCTAAAACTAGTGGAAACCAACTTAGAAACTTGTTTTCCTTTTGCTCATTTTTAGTTGATTTTTTCCATACTTTGACACTGAGGCATTGCCTTCCTTGTTGGACCTGAGACATCTTTTATTATACTAGTTAAATAGCAGCTGTATTTGAAAACCTGAGTTAACTAGCAGCATCTTTCCAAAGTGGACAAAACAGGGTTTAGACTCCTGACTGATTGGCGTCCTGGGCCAATCCCCATCTGGCCAGCCTTTTAATTGGTTTGTGGGTGATCCTTAAAACCCTTCATCAGAGAAGCAATATATCATTTCTGAAGGCAGAAAAAATTGAATGAACAGAGTTCTCACACACATTCAGGTGTGCCCTCACCTGAAAAGGCACAAATCTCCTTTTTCTATTCTACCCAAGCTTCTCCCCAGAAAACAGGGTTCCTTAAACCAGCCATGACTGAAGTGCCTCTGTTTCCCCTACTGCTCTTTTGTGATCTCACCACATGCTTCTCCTCTCTCCTTTCATTTGACTGCTGTGCTATAGGCCTTGATAAGGTGGACGTTTTACTTTTCAATAAAGTCTGAAGTGCTGATTAATATATTAGATCAGATATTATAATTTCTGAATTAAGATCATGTTTTACAACTTAAAGGGATTTAGTACTACTTAAGAGTGACCAGCTTAGTCAGTGAGCCTGCCAGAGATTTTATCCAATGGAAAGGGAAAAAATTCTTTCTGTAAATAAATGTTAAAGGGACATTGGAAGATAAAACTAAAATTGAATTTTGAATACACCCTTTGAGTTGTACTTGCTTAACGTACTTGTTTAATAGAATTTATAGTACAATAGTATCTAATGCAAAATGCATGTTGTATCTCATGTTTAGTATATTATTTAACAAATATTGATTGAGTCTCTGCTCCTTGCTTAGCAGAATGTTAGATACTGGAGGTGCCGTTTTTGAACTAAACAGACACTGTGCCTACCCCGAAAAGCACTTTATCTACGCAAGAAGTTGATATCCAGGTGTGCTGCCACCAACCAGATTTGATAATCACTGTACTCAGGTAAAAAGGGGATTCTTCACAAGTCCAGCCTATCTGGACTTGGGATCATGTATGGAAATAGAAGTGGTCATTCTAGCTGGAGAGCTCTGAGAGAGCCAATTGTTTAAATAGATGAATTTCCCTCTCCAGAGACAGCAATGACTGCAGTTTTCTTCTTTTTCAGCACTTGGCTTGTTGTTGCTGTGAAACCACCAAGGGGATTTAGCTGACATTTGACATTTTGACAACCAGGGAATCTGAATCCGGAGGGAATGTATCAAAAATTCAAGCCTCATTGGAAATGATTCATGGCAGCAGCATCAGGAATCAAGCAGCAGAACCTAGAGAAGGCAGCATCATGTGCCCTGTTGCAATGGTGTTCGAGGTCAGCAGGGGAGGGCGTGCCACCAGTGGCGTGCTGTGGCACAATTTCAGTGCTGGCTCCTGCTGCCTAGCTCTCTTATTTCTTACATTTTCCAAGCCTGCTTCTTCACCTTCCTTTGAGTTCTGTGAGCAATCTAAAGTCTTTCTAATACGTTTCCTTTCCACTTACATTAGCCAGAGTTGGTTTCTGTTGCTTACAATCAGGAATGGTAATTGATACGAGGAGCAAGCTAGTACTTTGTTCCTAGAAAGATGAGTGGGCCCAGATGCATTATGATTCTCTGTTCATAAAATTAACTTGGGATGAGACAAGGCAGGAGCATCTTCTCCTTTTCATAGTTTTGAGGAGCAATTTGTTATGCATGCCAAGCTTAAAGAGAACAGGATCAAACCATTCACTCTCAGTTGGGACACTCAATTTTTGCAGAGACTGTCCTGTCTGACAATTTAAGAAGGACACCTGGAGTTTATTAAACACCTGCTATAAAACAAGCACTATGTTAGGTATTATCTCATACCTGTTTAATTCCTGACATCCATTGTGCAAGCTAAGTATTACTATTCCAGTTTTACAGAAGCTTGGAGAGGTTAAGATGCTTACGGAAAATCATGCAAGTAGTGTGTGGTGGAGAATGACTCCAAAGTTCATTCTCTTGCACTCCATTTCAGTGTATATGGAATACAGGGAGCCAGGTTCTCCCAATTAGAAATTTATTTGGTCTGGTACATCAGAGCTACTGCTCCGAAGTTAAAGTTCCATCTGCTGCTGAGCTGTGATCCCAGGGAAGGAGGGGTGGGGGTGGACTGAGGGGACAGTTCTCACAATCTGCGAAAATCACAATCCCCTCGGGACAGGAACCATACTGGGGGCTGGTGCATTAATCAGCCTCTGAGAATCTGCTTCCTAGAACCTATATTTAGGAAAACCTCTTTCATATCCCTCCTCCCCCATTTACATGGTATACGAGGCCGTAGTAAATGAAAATCCAAATGCCTCTGATATGTTTCCACCTCTATCATTGCTGTTTATTCTCCTTTAGAAATGATCTACTTTAAGGGTTTCTATTCAGTGTTAATGAGCTGTGCCATTGCTTAAAATATCTTATAAAATGAAAGGTTCAACATTTTCTTCAGTGATTTGTGGAAATGTAGTAATCTGAGAAATATGGACGTGTTGATATTGAAAACACAGTGGGCCGGGTTATTTTCTTTTGATAGAGGGAAGTGTGATAAAGATCACTAGAAACAGAAAATGAACAGAAAAATGATAAATTATACACTCTGTTTGAGTAGCATGACTTTTATTTCAATAAGTGGTTAGGAGTGTGACCTTTCATTTTATTTGAGAACTACAGGATGGATGGCTCACAGTGCTTGAAATTGTGTCACCCCTCTTAATTAGGGTCACCAAGCCTCTCCTACACTTTGTAATGTAAGGAAAGGCATACAAACCCTGAGCTTAATAAAAAGATAGGTATTGCCCATACAGGAACACTGGAGAGGAAAGTCAGCCTCAGATGTGAGGAGGAAATAGGTCATCTGGGTAATCTCCAAGGCGTCTCCTCTTTCCAAGACTCTATGAGAGGCTAAAAATGAAGAGGGCTCCATGGGGTAATGGTGAGAACTCTGGACTCGGAAAATGAAGAGTAATATGATAACTGAATTTTCCTAAAATGATATAATTTGTATACTTTCAAACTAATATGCGTAAAAATAGATATGACATAAACCCAACTACTTAGACTCAGATTTATATCTGTCAGTCATCTGACTCAGGGACTATCCTCTTCCACCCCAGCTTTTGTTTGTTAAGCACCTATATTTTTAATATGCAAAACTTTCTACAGGTGAGACGGCTTGATCAAATTTATAGGTTACAATTATATGGCCAAAAGCCATATTTGGAACCATGGGTGATTCTCTTTTAAACACGTTCAGGCATTATCTCTAGTTAATGCTTTTTAATGTGCTCATTTGTAGTAGTAGATGTGTTATTTGCTCAGTGGGTCAACTCTACTACCACAAGTCATTGACTCTGGTAACTGCAAAAGTTGATAAATGCAGAGCAAGCAGAGTTTCTTAGTAGACCAGTTATTGTGCACGGAGGACTTGCATTACTGCAAAACTGCTCCTCCAAATCATTCAAGAGGATTTGTATGTCTGGACATGCCTTTCTGCCCTTGGGTTCTATTTTTAACATATCCTGTTTACATTCAACTTGAAATCTAATTTTCAGAAATGTTTGGGTTTAAAATAGGCTGCCAGGTGTAAACACAAGAACAGGATAGTCCGCATAACTTAATACAGGCCTTTGACTCCCCAGGTCTATTGTTAAGCTGTCACTTCATGTTAGCTATTTGGCAGCACTTAATTTTATTCTGCCATGCAGAGAACCACAAAATTAGAATAATGGGTGGTGCTTTCAGTTACACCCCTTATATCCTCACATACCTTAATAACTGGATAGATGAGAAAATGCTATAAAGTGCAATTTTTATTGCACTTCTATTTATTTATTGCAATTCGATTTTCTCACTACACGCCTTCATAAGATTGTAAATGTGATCCCAGGGGAAAGTGTTTAACTCCATGATACTATTACAGCAAACTTTAAGTGTTAAAGTTTAAAGTATTTGCTTCCTAAACAAAAAAATGCCAAGTCATAAGAGAAAATGTTGAGGTGAATGTTTAACTCTCTTTTTTGAAATATAGAACAATGAATAAGCATCTCTAGGCATAGAGATTCATTTATTAAGGAAGAATGTACAGAAGTTATTAAATAAGTGAGCTTGGCTGGTGCCGGATTCTGCCCTTTGCTTGAGCACACTGTGGGTGAACCTTCAACATTCAGATTCTATTCCCAACCCAGAGCAGAGGAAGGCGGCTTCCTTGCCCCCAGAATCTTAATAAAGTATTTTACTGGCACATAGTTCTTGCTACTCTGTAAAACTTTACATAGGTCTCTTAACTCATGTTACGTTCACTCTTGTCTATGAAAAGCATATTTAAGAGACAACACGCTGTCGTAAAGGCTATCCACACTAGTATTAGTAAACTTTCCGATCCACCAGCATCACCTATCTCCCCTCCAATTTCCGATATATTTCTACATAACTCTTTTCTTCAACTTACTCCACTATTAGAAAACTTAGTTTATATTAAAAACAGACTCACTGTTTATAACAAACTCAATAAATGCTATTTAGACCTTTGAAGATGGAAATCTGATACATTCTGAATATTTGCACTTTAGAGGTAAAACAAAGAAAAACCATGGGGAAAAAGCAAGTGTAGAAACAAAAATGCTATGGTACAAATTATGAACACATCATTAGGAAACCAGAAACAATGTCAAAATCTTTAAAATAAATAATAACAGAAATAACTTAAATAGTTTTTAAAATTCTGCATGTTTTGGGCTCTAAAATCCGGCGTGCTATATAATCACTTATCACATTGGATATGCAGCGATTGAAAACTGGTACTGATGCTGGGAATTCAATGGTAAAGTACTTTAAATTTATATATGTATACACATACATATATACACACACATATATACATACAGTTAAATCTTTGTGCCTTTCCAATATTTAGTCCAATATTTAGCACTGGGCTGGGCACACACTCTAAAATTAGTCAGTACTTGCTGATTTCTGCGTTGCTGACTCTGCTCATTTCTTCTAGTAGTACAGGGAACAGTCCAGAGAATGATCATTCCTAGTTGCTGAAGGGCATAAAGATGTCATTGACATCATTGTCCATGCCTTATGCACTTCACTGTTTTCGAAGATAGAAGACTGGAGAGTAAAATTACGGAAGAGTTTTGTACATGATGAGCATACTAGAATTGCCACAGAGATTCTTTTTTGTTATTACTAATTTAACTATTTCGGATGAAGAAAATATTGAGGGTGACCAAAAGTAAAGAGTAATCAGTAAAATTGATTTTATTTCTTTAGAAGATCACTCTCCTCTTATCTCAACTCTCTCACTGATGCCACAAGTATCAGCAGAATAAATGTGTTTCCAAATTTCAGGTGGACTCTGCAAACTCACTTAAAAGTAATGATATAATTGCCAGAAAATAAATCACTTTAAAGGTTAATTTGATTAAAAAAAATAAAATAAAGAGTTACTCTAAGTTTTCTGGAATTACACTATAAAACTAAAGTTTTTGTGTTTTAAGTTCAGAATTAAGCTTTCTTATGTACTAGATTAGGTCCCATGTACCATTTGCAGAAAGAGTTGGTCTCAGTATGTAGAGACTTGAATGATGGATTTAGAATCATCTTCCTTTTAAGCAAGCTGGTCTTTTCCGTTCTCTGTTTTCTTTATTCCATAATTTCTTATGCATCATGCACCCATTGGTTCTCAATAAATGCTAATTGAGTGTGTAAAGACGTTAAAGTCAGCAAGTGAAGAAATTAGGCTAAAAATTGTCTCCCTATCTTCTTTGTAGAGCACGTGCCATTTGAGTAGGTGTTAGTTTGACAATAAAATAAAATCAAGGGACATCACAAGTGAGTTTGGTTTGCTTTATTCTGACATACGAAAATTTCCAGTCAGTCATCTGAGCAATATTTCTCTTTTTTCACAGGTCTGAGGATTGACAGTTTCTATTTGTAAATGTTTTTGATCCCCTTGTTTAAGTAAGCTACAGTGTGTTCTCAGATAGAATTAAATTTATCAAAGGTGCACAATTTTAGAATACAGTACTTCCATCCATGAATTAGCATTACTACAACTTTTGATACTTTTATTAATAGTTATAAAAAGCATGCACAAAAATGTCTAATTCAGAATCAGAACCCCAGAGAGGTCTAAAGAAGGAGTTCTAAGTTTTTGCCAGTTTTAGAAAGAAAGAGTAACTGAGGGCAGGGAGGATTATTTCATCATCCATTCAGCATAATCTCACAAAGGTTAAATGGAGTATAAGGAAAGAATGATTCAGTAGTCTAATTTAATAGTTCTTAGCACAACAGAATAAATTAACAACTACGTGCCAAGGATTGCTCTAGGTGCTAAGGCTATGGCAGTAAACAAACCAAACAAAAGTCCTGCCCTTTTCAAGTTCACATTCTTATATAGGGAGACAAGCAATAAACAAGTAACTAAAATGCCATAATTTATTTATTTTAAGATACACATTTTTGCACATTTTAAGACCTCAGAGATGTGTACATGTCTTACAGGTCTGTTGGGCAGGTGTCAGTCAAGACATAGCTGTTGTTGCCTACGCATGTATATCAGAGCTTGTAGAATGAAGTCAGTAATGACAACGGCAGAGTGCTCTTGAGAAATGCTACATCACCAGAGCTGTTGATGGCACAGTGTGCAGTGCTGTGTGGAGAAACACCCATGTCAATGAGGCCACGTTGCATGATCTAGAACAGTTGAACTTTGAACATGATAGAAGCTGAGCAGTATCTTAATCTATTCTGCTGATATTTTCCTCCTGTGTTTGTACAATAGTGATACATAATAAAAATCAATGTTGAGATAAGTCTAAAACAGCTCTTTGATTATAAGATAATTTCAAAATGGTAAGAAAACAATGTGTCAATCTTATTTGCAGCAATTTTTAATTTAATTAATTTCTTAGTGATGCAGAAAATAATAGTGTTCTTGTAATTGATGGTTTCTTAGATTTGGTGAAATATGATACATGTATATTAGACGGTAATAAGTGCTTCAGAGAACACAAAAACATAGAAGGATGTATAAGGAATGCATTGAATGCGCGGTTTGCAATTTTAATCGGGTCACTGAGAAAGTGATATTTAAATAAGACTTGAAGAGGGACTGAGCTATTCAGACAGCTGAGAAAAGTGTATCCCAGGCAGAGTGAACAATCAGTGCAAAGGCCCTAACCAGGAGCATACCTAGCTTATTTGAGGATTAGCAAGGAGGTCACGTGGCTAGCTAGAGTGGAATGAGCAAAGAGTAAAGTCAAAGATGAGGCTGAAAGTTCATGATGAGATAGAAGGTGCTCAGTTTCCGTAGGCTCAGGTTTCAGGACACACCTCTGAGTTTTAAGCCACTCTGTAAGGTCTCAGGCCTTTCCTCTAGGCCCTCCACTAGAGTTACTGCTGCTTATTGCACCTATTTTTGGTAACAACACAAGGAGATTGACACCACAAGGGACAGACTTATGCAAATCCAGTAGCTGAGCATGCTCAGTACAAGGATATAAGTACAAGGCTTATATGACCCCAGTGCCCAAGCATTCGAAGTGGAAGGGAGTTCATCTTTTGAATGACCTTCCACTGGAGACACTAAAGAGCATAGAATATTCTTGAATGTGTTTGGTACATGTGATAGAATTTGACCAATGAACATACCCTAAAAGACCAACTGAGCATGTATAAAATTATGTTACATAACTGGGAACCACTCTCTTAGCTGAATATTCATTAGATAGCATGAGTATGTATTAGGTAGCAAAACTATAAAACTTGAATCCTGGCAGAAGGCAGGGTTGTTTTCTACTTTTCCTGGGGCCAACCCAGCCTCCACTGGCAAGGTGAGGTATACTTTATTTTTGTATTAAACTTACTTTTAGCAGGTTGATACTGACTCTTTGAGCCAACCTACACTTTGTACTAAACTCTAAGTGTATATTTCTTACTTTTACATTAAACTTAGTGAGGGTCCTCCTTCGTCTCTGGAGCTAGAGTGCATTTTTCTCTATGAAGTCTGTGTCCCTTACTTTCTACATTAAATCTGCTTTCACTTTCTACTGTGACTCTGCTTTGAATTCTTTCCTGTGGTGGAGTCAAGAACCTGCTAGAGGATGGGGTGGGTGGAGGCTGGCTATTAATCCTCCCCACACCTTCTCCTCCAATATTAATGGGGGGAACAGCTCACACTGAACCTTGTAGAAGACTATAAGGTTGTATTTGGGGATTATAAGGATTTCCACATTTGCTTTAAGTTAGATAGGGATCCATCAGAGGATTTTGAGGAGAAGAGTAATATGATCTGGCTTAAAGTTTTAAAGGATCACTGCAGTTGCTATATGATGAAAAATACTGAAGGGAGATGAAGACAGGATCAGGGAGAATGGTTAGGAGGTTATCGTGATAGTCCAGGTGGAAAACGATGCTGGCTTGGACCACAGTGGTAGTGTTGTGAAATTCATGAGAAGTGATCAAATTCGTGATTCATTTTGAAGGTAGATCTAAAAGGTTCTGCTGATAATTTGGATAAAGAATGTGAGAAAAAAGAAGATTCAAGGTAACTACAAGGTTTTTCATCTTAACAAGTAGGGAGATGAAATTGGCATTACCTGAGATGGGTAAGACAACCAGAGAAATAGGATTGGTGAGGCTAGCAGGAGTTCATTTTTAAACATGTTAAGTTCGAGATGTCTGCTAGACATCCAAGAGCAGATGTGACATAGACAACCAGATATATGAAACTGGGGTTCTCACCACCAGTCCTTTGTCAAAGTTTCCCCAGTCATCTATTCATTGGCTGGAGTGTGTCCTTTTGTAGTTTCCTCAAGTAACTTTTCCAATGGGTCACACATTCATATCAACAATATTCCCTGAGTTCTTACATGTTCAAAGTAATCTGATGATACCAAGTCCTGGAGATAATGTGGCCAACAGGCTCTGTCAATCACAGGTTGTCATGTAAATTGGTACAACTATTATGTCAAATAGTTTGGTAACATATTTTACAGTCGAGCATTTACCAACCCTATGAGCCGGCAATTCTATACCTACATATACATTCAAGAGAAAATCTTAACAAATACATCAGAGGACATGAAGGAGAATCTTTATAATAGCATTGTTACAGTAGGAAAGGCTGGAAATAATCCAAACGATTTTCAACAAAAGAATGGATAAATTGAGGTATTTTCCCACGATGGAATTTTATATAGCCATCAGAATAAATGATCTACAGATAAATCCAACAATATGAACCAATCAGCAATGTACCATATTTCGTCTGTTCTAACGTGCAATTTTCTTGTATCTTAGAAATCTCAGCTTACTTGTCAGAACTTTTTTCCTGTATTAGTGGTTGTGCCAGTTACTAAGATATCGCCTCTCAGGCCCAAATTCGCCCTTTTATAATCTGCTTTGCAATACAGGGTTTGACACTCTGCAAATCACACTTGCATGTTCCCAGCTGGCTCAAGGAGAAGCTCTGTAGTAGGGAGCTCCAGGGGAGATTGCAGTGTTAGAGGGTGAAGGATTTGCTCCTCCTGTTGGCTGCCCAACTCTTCCCTGTTCGTGTGATCTCCATCCCCAGCATCACTTCTCCACAACAGCAGTGGCAGTTCATTCCTGTAGCAGCAGCTGAATCCAGCTTGTAATTTTTTCATCACTTGCGGAACCAGTTTAGTAACAGCCCTCCCCAGAGACAGCCTCCCCTCCTCAGAGGCCTGGGTCCCAGCCCCAGGGAGCCCCTCTCTGGGCTCAGAGACACCAGCACCACCTGAGCATGACTCCTCCTCAGAGGTATGAGTTTCAGCTCTACAGAGTCCCTTTTCCAAGTTTGTCCCTTAGCTTCCTTTGTTTTCTGAGCTGTTGAGGATGATAGTTTCTTCCTGCAGGTTCTACCACCATGATACCTTAGGGTTCTCTTTACCCTTTCAGTGAGTAACAACTTCATACCTGGTACTAGTGCTTTATATACATTTTTTTCTGGTGAAGTAACTGGTATGGTTTCTGTCTGACCAATGCAATAGTACATAAAATAATTGTGACACTTATAATTCATGGGATATTATATTTGAAGTCTCAGAAGGTCATATCCAGCAAAATAGCTTCTGCACAAAGTTAAAAACGAATTTTAAAAAACCTGTTTGTATTTTAGGAAAATGCACACATGCATGCACGATTCGGGATAGTGCTTGCCTCTGGTACAGGGAGGTAGAGACATGGTATGATGGAAGAGCCCATCAGTAGGCATGTTACTAGAATGTTCTGGTTCTCATAGTTGGGTTCGTGAGTTTATGTTATTACATAAATAATGCCTAAATACCTACATAGAAACACATATGCAAGTTACATTCATTATTCATATATATACACATAGATATACATGCATGCATGCATATACACGTTTATAAAATAAGACAATGTGTTAGACATTGATAAAACTATAAAAAGAACACTGATTAATCCAATTCTTTAAACCAGAGATCAAAACAAAACAAAATCAAGTTATTTTTCTTTTTACTTAAAGTAATGCTTGGCTGAGCATGAAATACTGGATTATTCCTTTCTTGAGTAAACTGTAATGTTTCCTCACTGTCTTTTGGTACTGAATATTTCTGTGGAGAAGTCTAATGCCATCTTGGTTTTATTTCCCTTAAAAGTGAGTTCATCCTATGGACTTTTTACATCTTTAAGAGATTACAGAAGGGATTTGTTCCACGTTGTTAAAGACAACAGTTTTACCAAGGTGTGACTCGGTGGTGATGGTTCTGGACCAACTCTGTTGCTCAGAGTGCCCAGAATGTTCTTTAATTATATGTTAAAATATTAAAATATTCTGTTGCTTTATTTTGGTTTTCTTCTTTAGAATTCCAGTTGAGCATGTATGGGCTATGCTTTATTTCAGTTCTACAGCTCTGATGTGTCTATAATTCTTTCTCTTTCATTTTGTTTGTTCTCTCACTTCTATGCTCTGTGCCTGTGATCTCAATGCTGTCAAATCTCCCTTGTGCTCTTCCTAATTTATTATTTTATGTCTATGATTTTTTCCTTTGGTTTCTTTCCTGAGTTCTGCCATTACCTTCTGTTTTCTGTTCCTCTCTTCCCTGAGTTTGTCTATCTTGGTTTTCCTATTTGGGATTCATTAATTTTTTAAAATCAATGATAAACTGGTTATAATTTTCATCTGCTTTAAGGCAACTTTTCCCAGAAAGTGTTCTGTGTGTAGGATGTCTTGCTGTCCTTCCTCACATATTTTCTTAGAGTATTATATGAATGAATACTATATATTTCCTTTTAAAAATTATTTTTATTATTGTTGTATTGTCCTGAACCAGCTTTCTGTAAGAAGTTAGAGGTAGACAGAAGGATGAGGAGGAGTAAGGGCCAGAGTAGCTTTCCTGGGTTAGCACTTCCTCTTCTCTTAGTGTAGTGGAGGATCGATTCCTTTAAATACAGTACTGTTGTGTTCTGCGCCTCTTTGAACTTCACCTAGTTCCAAGATATCTTAGCCAGCCAGCCTGCCCCTCCCCTAGTTTCTTCAACCGAGAGACAGAACTTGCCTTCCAAGGTGATCCCCACACTTTTTGAATGCACGTTTTGTTGATGCTTTCTGAGATATGCCAGCTCTGGCTCCCCAGACACCCTCCATATCTTTCCTCTCATCCTTTCCCAGGACTTCTAACCTCTTTGATCTAAACCCTACCTGCAGCAGTTCCCTTGTAGGGTGGAACTTTCTCCTTCTGAGGGAGTGATTTTCTGGAGATTTCTGAGACATGCCGCTGTGGACGCTTCTGTACTTTCCATTCCTCCCTGATGCTTCCCACCTGGCTTCCTGTAGGGTTTTGTTGGCCTCAGTTGCTCTCGGCAGCTTTTACATGTAAATGAAGTTAGCAGGTTTTCTCTGTCTCCTGATTACACTGTAAACACATTTTATGACTCTTTTCTGCGTGTTTCTCTGTATGGTTTCCAAGAGAGGTTGAAGCAAGATTCAGAATTAAGCTGGCACTAGATGCCTACCAGAACTCCTACAACAGTGTTTAAAGAAAAAAGAGGAAAAAAAAAAAACTGCCATTGTATTCGTTTCAAAATCTAGTTTTGATCTTTCAAAGGAAAGATGTGAAAAAGAAAGTTGGCCTGAGGTTTGAAGCAGATGTTTTGACTGATTTGTGTTCATCTCAGTCAACTGTTTCCTTGAGGGCTTAGAAGCAGGATGGTGTAGCAGGAATTCAGGGCACGTGGCTAAGTTAAACATTGAGGGTGAAGGGCAAATATTTCCACAGGGCCAAATTTGGTACATGATTACCACAATTTCTTGGTGGTTTTCTTCAATAAACAGAAGGAGATAAGTCAAGGGGGCAGAGAAAGAGAGGACACACTTGAACTTTGCCACTTAGCCTGTGAAAAGCAATAGAAAGTGCCAAAGGAGACAGTTCTGAGCCTAAGCAGAGCCAGAAGAAAAAAAATCTCCCTCTGACAAGAAAAACAATTGCAGTACATAAAAGTTCAGAAATGGTTTTAGGCCATGCAATCTGAAGAATAAGTTCACCTTAATTCTGGAAGCCAAACATAAGTCAAATTGCAATTAATAAGAAATTTTAATGTAAAGAGGTTTCATGTTATTCATTTAAATCCTGCTAAATGTTGTATCTCTTGCATTTAGCTAATAGTGTGTCTTCTCCAAAATGTCATAGGTTATGGAAAATGCTGAACCACCTGGATTGTTAATTTCATCACATCTCTGGGTTATCCATATTGAAATACATTGCATTACCATCTATCTCGTGACAATGGCCAGAACTGCAAGTCTTGTGCCTTGAAGAAAAAATCAACTACTTTCTTTAACAACAGAAATATCAGAAAGTCTGGAAAAATGTTAAGACCCAATGCACCATAACCCCAGCGGCTGGATTTCAGACATCCTGACAAAGGGTAGACAATATTATTTTGCTCAAGAGACTCTTTTCAGAATCCCACAAATCACAGTTAGGTGGTTGTCCACTCACTTTCTGCCCCTAAATCTGGCCTCTACTAGCCCTGACAACCTTGGCCAGATGCATCCTTAACACATTTCTCAGATCGCTGTGAGTGGGTGCCAATTCAACAGCAGGAAAGTGCCGCCGAAATGGATATCCCAGTCCTGGGATCTTGTTCTGCTTTGCAAACACGGCAATGCTTGACTTTATTACAGGGATTAAGACCTGTGATTTAAATGATGTAACATCAACAATTCCCTGTTAATCCAATAATGATTCAACAACTGCTCTTTAGATCCTTTGATTTAGTGAAATGTAATAGCGTAGTTTTAGAACCTTGAATTCCAACTACATTAATTGCTATACTTAGAAGGCAGCTGTCGAGCCTTTAATCCCTCTTTACAGCAGTGACATTTAATTGAATTGAATTATATTAAATTACTCTGTAATAGTGACTGTTCCTTTGTTTGTACTGTATGACTTTTTTAAAATTTACTTTTTTATTCTGAAAGCAATCAAACTTCAAGGCACAGACCAGATTGCTTTGTGTTTTTATATAAAATCTAGGAAATAAAATAGTACATTGGTGAGACAAATGGTGGCAGTCTCTAAACATTTTTCTTTCGGGGATATTTGTCACTCCTTAATGGTAAAGATACACTTATATGTGTACTGCTTTTCAGTTATGTCCATAATCTTTTAAAATTGAATAGCATAAGTATCGCTCTTCTGTTATTAAATGGAACCTGCATTGACACATTGTGAGTAGTAAAAAAGGACAAAGAAATGGAAATACTTTCTAAAAAAATGTGCTGCTTATGGAGAATGCATTTATTATTTCTTAAAGCATAGCACTATGACAGGGCTCCAGGGTGCCTGTAAGCCTCTGAGTCACAGTCTTTCCTTCTCTGTACCTCATGTGTCCAGCCCCTGGAGAAATGTCTGTGAGGTGAGGTAACCTGCATGGCACACTCCAAGCTGCCTCAGAAGAAAATGGCTCTAGCAATTCTTTAGGCAATAAGTTATTACATCTTTTTAAAAAAATTTTTACTTTAACATTTAATTGTACACATTGGTGGGGTACAGTGTGTGTTGTTTCAATACATGTATATACTGTACATTGATTCACTTAGGATAGATAGCACAGCTTTGTACCCATTAGTCCACACCTCCGCCACCCCCACCCCACTCCCGCCCTCCCTACCTCCCTGCCTCTGGTAACCATTATTGTACTCTCTACTTCTATGAGAACCACTTTTTTTTTCTTTTAAGATTCCACACCTGAGTGAGATCATGCAGTATTTGTCTTTCTGTGCCTGGCTTACTTCACTTAATTAACATGATGGTCTCCAGTTCCATCTATGTTGCTGCAAGTGACAGGATTTCATTTTTTTTAATAGCTGAATAGTATTCCATTGTGGAGATGTACCAGTTTTTTTAGCCATTCATCTGTTGATGGGCATTTAGGTTGATTCCATCTCTAGGAATAGTGTTGCAATAAACATGGGAATGCAGGTGTCTCTTTGATATATTGACTTCATGTCCTTTGGGTATATACCCAGCAGGGGGATAGCTGGGTCATAGGATAGTTCAGTTTTTAGTTCTCTGAGAAAACTCCATACTGTTTTCCACAATGGCTGTACCAATGTACATTCCCACCAGCAATGTAGGAGGGTTCCCTTTTCTCCGTATCCTCACCAGCATTTGCTATTTTCTGTCTTTTTTGATAATAGCTATTCTAACTGGAGTGAGATATTTCACTGTGGTTTTAGTAATGTTAAACATTTTTTTTTCTATATGCTTATTGACCATTTGCATGTCTTCTTTTGAGAAATGTCTATTCAGGTCCATTGCCCTGTAATTCAGTTATCTGTTTTTTTGCTGTTGAGTTCCTTATATATTCTGGATATTAGCCTTTTGTTTGATGTGAACTTTGCAAACCCTTTTTCCCACATTGCAAGCTGTCTCTTCATTTTGTCGATTGTGTCCTTTGCTGTGCAGAAGCTTTTTAGAGTTTGATATAATTCTATTTATCTATTTTTGCTTTTGAAGTCTGTGCTTTTGACATCCTCTTCATAAAGTCTTTGCCCAGCTCGATGTCCTGAGGTGCTTCCCTGTGGTTTCTTCTAGTCATGGTTTAGAGTCTTACACTTAAGTATTTAATTTATTTTGGGTTGATTTTTGTATATGGTGAGAGGTAGAGGTATAGTTTCATTCTTCAGCATAACTATCCTGTTTTTCCAGCACTATTTATTGAAGAGACTGTCCTTTCCCCAATGAACACTCTTGGTGCCTTTATCAAAAATCAGTTGGCTACAAATATTTGGCTTTACTTCTGCCTTCTCTATTCCATTGGTCTGTGGGTCTGTTTTTATGCCATTACCATGCTGTTTTGGTTACTATAGCTTTATAGTATATTTTGAAGTCAGGTAGTGTTATGCCTCCATCTTTGTTCTTTTTGCTCAGGATTGCTCTGGCTGTTTGGGGTATTTTGTGGTTTTGTATGAATTTAGAATTGTTTTTTTTTTTTCTATTTCTGTGAAGAATGTCATTGGCATTTTGATAGGGATTGCATTGAATCTGTAGATTGCTTTTTGTAGTGTATTAGCCCATTTTTGTGTTGCTATAACAGAATACCTGAGAGTAGGTAATTTATAATGAAAAGAGGTTTATTTGGCTCATGATTCTGGGACAGCAGCACCTGGCACAGGCCTCAGGATGCTTCTACTCATGGTAGGCAGCCTGCAGATGCAAGGAGATCACATGGTGAAAGGAAGCAAGAGAGAGAGAGGGAGGGAAGATGTCAAGCTCCTTTTAACAACCAGCTCTCACTTGCTCACTACCCTCCTCACCCCAGGGAGGGCATTAATCTATTTAATCTATTCATGAGGAATCTGTCCCCATGAACAAAATATCTCTCAACACTGCCACATTTGGGGCTCAGATTTCAGCATGAGCTTTGGGGTGACAAACATATCCAAATTACATCAGGTAATATGGTCATTTTCACAATAGTAATTCTTCCAATCCATGAACATGGATTATCTTTCCATTTTTTTTTATGTCCTCCTTAATTTCTTTCACCAATGTTTTATAGTTTTCATTGTAAAGGTCTTTCACCTTCTTGGTTAAATTTACTCCTAGGCATTTCATTTTGGGGTAGCTATTGTGAATGGGATGACTTCCTTGATTTCTTCTTTAGATATTTCATTATTTACAGATGGGAATGCTACTGACTTTTGTGTGTTGATTTTTTATTCTGCTGTTTTACTGCATTCATTTATTAGTTCTAGTAATTTTTTGGTGTAGTCTTTAGGATATTCTATGTGTGTGATCATGTCATTTGCAAATAGGGATGGTTTGACTTTCTCCTTTCTGATTTGGATGCCCTTCATTACTTTCTCTTGCCTTATTGCACTGACTAGAACTTCTAGTACTGTGTTGAATAAGTGTAGATATCCTATGCCTTGTTCCAGATCTTAGAGGAAAAGCCTTCAATTTTTGTCCTTTCCATATGATATTAGTTGTAGGCCATCTTCTTTAAGATTGAAGAACTCCCTTTAGCATTTCTTGTAAGGTAGATATAGTTCTGATGAATTTCCTTAGCTTTTGTTTGTATGAGAAAGACTATATCTCCTTCATATTTGAAGGTTAGTTTGCTAGATACAGCATTCTTGGCCAACAGTCTTTTTCCTTCAACACTTTGAATATATCATCCCACTCCCACCTAGTCTACAGAGTTTCTACTGAGAAATCCACTGAGAGGTGTATTGGAACTCTGTTGAATGGTATGGGTTTTTATTCTCTTGCTACTTTCAGTATTCTTTCTTTGTATTTGGTTTTTGATAATTAGGTATGATGTACCTTGGGGTATTCCTCTTTGTATTGAATTCAATTTGTGACCTCTGAGTTTCCTCTACCTGCTGTCATCTTTCTCCACAGTTGCAAAATTTTCAGTCATTATTTCCTTAAAAATGCTTTCTAGATCTCTTCCTTTTTCATTTTCTTAAAGTACACCAATTATTGGAAAGGTTATTTCACTTGAAGGAAGCCGATAACTACTGCAATTCTGTTTCATTTTTTTCTTTTTCTTTTTTTCTTTTTGCTCCTCTGTTTGGATAATTTCATATATTCTGTCTTTGGCTAACTGATTCTTTCCTCTGTTTGATCAAGTCTACTGTTGGAGCTTTCTATCTTGTTTTTTTTTAGTTCAGATAATGTATTCTTTATTTCTAGAATTTTTTTTTAAATATGATTTTACTTCTTCAAGTTTCTCATTCTCCCCCTGGATTGTTTCCCAAACAACATTTAATTTCCTTCCTGTGTTTTCTTGTGACCCCCTGAACATCTTGAAGAGGATTATTCTGAATTCTCTGTCAGACATTTTATAAAAATCCACTCTTCTGGTTCAATTGCTGTGCTTTGTTGTTTTCCTTTGGTGGTCATATGCCTCCATACTTTTCAATATTTGTGACTTTAACCACAATAATACATTGAACTTTCAGAAGGAGAGAACAAATCTATGATTACTAGAGGTGGGAAAGTGAGAGGGAGAGAGGGGTTAGGAATAAATTGGGTAAGGGGCACAAATAATAATTACAATTTGTGATAATGAATATGCTAATAATAGTGATTTGATCATCACATATCATACACAAATAATAGTGGTCAACACTGTGCAGCAAAAATATGTATAATCAATTATGCTTCAATAAAAAAGATAATACAAACCTTTCCATGAACTTTTTGAAGACCCCTCATATAGAATGAACAAGTCTAGAGATTTAATGTACAGCATGAGGACTATGGTTAATAAAGTTGGGTTGTGTTTAGAATTTTTTTGAATTAGTAGGTTTTAGCTGCTCTTGTCACACAAAATAGTAACTGAGATGATAGAGATTTTGAGTGTAGGGGAGCTGGTACTTATACAGTGTGAAAGGATGTGATGGTGATGAAGGGCTTGGCATAGAACCTGGGAAGAGGGGGAAAGGAAGAAAGAGAGATGGTCAGGAAAGTTCAGGAGGATGAAAGAAAATAATTATGATTTGCAATTTCTATCCTTGTGTGTATCCCATAACATCATGTTGTAAACCTGAAATATACATAATAAAATTTACTTTTTAAAGAATCAAAACACAGATGATGGAGCTACTGCTGGCAGCCCCTAGAACCTGAGCCCTGGGGGAGCCCATCGGCCTCAATCACACACCCCCACGCCATCTGCAACCAGGCTAGTGATGACAGAGCCACTGCCAGAAGTCCCTGGGTTCCTGTGTCATGGTAAGCAATTAAGCCAGCTAAGGAGCCAGCCATGGGCCATCCCTGCACTCCCCCTCCCCCTCCCATCCCTCCACAACATCATCTTAGAATGTAAAAATAAATAAATAAATAAAAACAAAAAGTTTAATAAAAAAATCAAAAAACAAAACAAAAGAAAACAAAATTTCTGTCTTTATGTTGATGCCTATGCACTTGAGGAGATGGTTACCTCTTCTAGGTTTTATATGAGTTTGTTAGTGGTGTTAGACCTTTACTGCTGAACATCAAAACTTCAGTCTATGGGGTTTTTTTCTGTTCTGTGGTTGATTAACAGTAACCACCACCCCTTAACCCCTGCACTGGAACTAATTTGCTGTCCTGAAGTTAATTCCCAAATTGGGGGAACTTCCTGCTGGGACCAGAAGTTGAACCAGAAGTTGAACTTGAACTTTAGCTCTCTGGTTGAGCTAAATTGATGCTTTGCTATTGTTTCTCTGACAGGAAGAAAGTTTTTGTGTGAACTGGGTTTTAATTGTTGACCTTTTAGTCACTTTTGGGTCATGTGTGGTCACCACAGATACAACTACACTGTGTAGAAATTCTAGCCAAGCTGAGTCTTTCCCACAAACTGTGCCTCCTGCAGTTCTGTTGCACTGACCAGTCTGTACTGTGTGGTGCTTGTGCCAAACAGAAGTCAGATCAGCTGCCTGTGCTGCCCTCTGATGCACACCTGGTCGGTCAGCCTACCCCCAACACTGCAAATGTTTCTCCTATGAAGACTCACCAACTTCTGTATGAGTTTTTTTTTTTTTTTTTTTTTTGGCCAGTGGTCATGGCACATTTTTTCTTCACAGATTCCAAGTAGCTTCATGCAAAGTGTGCTGCTGCAGTTTTGCCTTCAGCCATTTCTCTTGGAGAAGATAAAACTGAAAGGCAACATTTGCTAAATTCCCTTCCTCTCATAGTATTTAACACCCCACATTTCCCAGGGCCTGTCACTTGCTTCCTGTCCATCCTCCTGACCTTTCCTGGCCATCTCTCTTTCTTCCTTTCCTCCCCTTTCCAGCCTCTACCCTAAGCCCTTCAACACCTTCACATCCCTTGACACTGTCCAAGTGCCAGCTCCTTTACACTCAACAGCATATGGCAAACAAAGTTCCACTTTGCCTTTTACTAGTGTTTCATAGGAATGGCACATTTATTCCTCAGCCCACTTTCCTGATACTGGCTCATAACAATGGATAAAAACAATCAGTGAATTCTTCTCAGGAGAGGATGGAGAGAGAATAAATGAGTGGTGGTGGCAAAAACAGAGCTTTATTTACCTGGTGGGAAAAAAAGCTGGAAACGTTCACTTATGTTTGTCTTTTTAACCTACCCCACATAGAATGATGGGCTGAAGAATAGACAAGTTATGAATATGCATTATGTTCCTACTGGGAATCAGGCTCTAGTAAAGATATGATAGAATCAAGCCACATTGTACCTGTCCTTGACAGCATTGTGCCTCAGTGATCTCTGTAGTGCCTTAGCCATAACCCAGAAAGTACTGCAGATACTCAGGGGAATGATCATAATGAGGTGCTTTCACAAGATCAATCCAGAAAGGGTATGCAGAGGTCAGGAACTGCTGAGATCACAATGATTTCAGGATGTCTTTAGGGAGTTGGATAACAATAAATTTATTTTAACAATAAAGTTTTCACTTGGGTAAAGAGAATTTGCCTTGTGTTTGGAAAGCAGACAGAAACTAATTTGGTGGAACTAAAAATCTATAAAAGTTTGGCATCTGTCCCTCTATAATTTGAGGGGTGGAGAAATGTAAATTTTTTGACCAGAAGCTGCTTAACCATTTTTTGTTGTTATTCTATTTAAATGAATTTTCCATACTCTTTATTGGTGGTGCTCAAATAGCAATTTTTTAGAGTGAGAGAAGAAAGTGCTAAGAGAACAAAGGCCATAGGCTAAGTTCCTGTACCGGTATCATCCTTCAATTCAACCAATTTTGTTGTAAACATGTTCAAGCCAAGTAAATTCAGCTAGAATTTATGGAAGATTCACTTTATACACAGCACTGCGAGATGCTGAAATAGTTTTTTCTTAAAAAATTGGAGACACCATACCTCTCAACAATGCCCTAACTAGGTAGGTGATTGAGAGGATTGAAAAGAACAGTGAATATAAAATGATAAGCATGGTACCTGACACAGAGTAGGCACTTAACAGATACTTGGGGATGAATGAATGAACTATAAGAGTGGGTTAGCCTGGGTGCTCTATAAGCTGTATAATTTTTTTACTTTTTGAAATAAATCTGGGACTCAGGAGTCAAGAGTCTTGAGTTCTGAACTAAGATCAGCTCCTGAGGCCATGCTGCAGGCCCTAATTCGGGCTGTCTGGCCTGAATCCAGCACTCACCACTTACCAGCTTTATAACCCGGGGCACGTTACTTTACTCCTTCATCCATCCTTCACCTTTCTCATCCATAAATAGGGATAAAAACAGAGCCTGTGTCATAGGATTGTTGCTAAAAAATGTTTGGAGTTTCTACCATCATCAAAAATCCCCTCCCATTTGGAGCAATTGCAATTCCACCCAGTCAGTTTTGTTTCTTTTCCCTGTCAGTCTCGTCCAGATGCCTCCTTTCCATCATCAAAGTCTTGAGCACCATGTTCATAGTCCTGTCAGGTCCCCTCTTCTGCCATACTATTTTGCCTTTTGTAAAGAGCTCTGAGTTAGAAGCTTGGCCTCACAGTCCCTTCGTCTCTCCCACTCTAGTGACATTTACCTCTGCTTCTTGTCAGCCATTCATTCCCATGATCACATGTGCACATTTTTACTTCCCTGAGACCTTTCTCTGAAACCATAAATCCCAGCAGTGCCCCCTCAGTCTACAACATGTTATTCTTCCAGATCATCTACACCCTCATCCCACTTCACCTGCTCTTTGGTGCCTCAATGTCTTTCCTCTTCATTTACTCCTAGTCAATCATAAATTTGTTCAACCTGCTGCATTGAGTCCTTATCCCATCTCAGGCATCATTCTTGGTCCCAGACGTACAAAGGTGAACAACACGAATGAGTCTCTTGTGCTCAAAGAGTTGACACTACCAGCAAGGGAAAAAAAGACACAAATAAACCAATCATAACATATCAAGATAATTTCAACTAATGATATGTGCTAGGAAGAAAATAAACCACAGTGAAGTGGTGGAGAGACCGGTGAGGACTAAGGGAGGAGGAGCAGCTGGACGTGAGATCTGGAGAAAGAGTATTCCATGAAACGAGACCTACAAGTGTACAATCTGTGAAGTGGAATGAGCTTGATGTGTCCTCGAGGTAGCAATTAGACAAGGTAATCGGAGTGTAGTGGATGAGGATCAGCATGGACAAGAGGAGCATGAGAGTTGACACCACGATTCCAGCCTGTCAGTATCTGCGGATTCGTCCTCGAATAGTCCCTCTTCCCCACCACCAGGACTGAATCAAGTCCTGCACTTTTACCCACATCTCCAGCATTTCTCAAATATGTCCCCTCCCCTCCACCCTTTGTACCGTTGTTCCACTTGAGGCTTTCATCATTTCTCGTCTGAACCCTTGTAAGAATCTCCTAAATTGCCTCTTGCCTTAACTTGCTCTGCCTGGTTCTGACCCACAGAAAGTGAGATAATAAATACATGTTGTTTTAAGCCACAAAGTGTGTGGTGATGTTGTTATGTAGCAATAAATAATTAATATAAGTACCTACCCAGAGCAGAGATTGTGAGTGCTCACCAAATCTGCACGTGCTTCTTTTCACTTCCCTTCTCAAATTCAATCCTAAGAGTCAACTGATCTAGCTAAAATGAAAATGTGATTCTGTTACTTTCCATCATTGAAAGGATATAAAACATAACCTCATCACGACAGAAAGTCCTTCATAGTCTGGTAGTACAGTGAAATGGTTTAAAATATGATTTTAAAAATAAACCAGAATTCCAGCTCTATACTTGTTGTGAGGTCTTAGACAAAGGATTTAATCTCCTTGTGCCCCAATTTCCTTTTCTGATAAATAGGGATATAATAATAGTCCTACGGTGAACAGACTCTAAGATTCTTCCCAATTGTTCCCAGTGCCTGGTACTCCCAACCCTGTATAATCCACTCTCCCTGAATGAAGGCAAGACCTGTAACTTGCTTCTAACCAATAGAACATGGCAAAGAAGATGAGCGATCCCTTCTATGATTATACTATACGAGATTGCAGCATCAGTCTTGCTGCAAAACTATCCTTTGCTGGCTTGAAAAGAGAAGCTGTCATGTTGTGAAGGCCCAAGTGGAAAGGAACTAAGGGGGACCTTTGGTGGACAGCCAGCAGGAATCTGAGGACCTCAGTCTAGCAGCCCACAAGGAGCTGAATTCTGCCAAAAACTATGTGAGCTTGGAAAAAGATGTTGCCCTAGTCAAGCCTTAGATGAGTTCACAGCTCCAGGCAACACCTTGATTGCAACCTTCTGAGACTCTGAAACAGAGGTCCTAGATAAGCTCAGCCTGGACTTCTGACCAACGGAAAGTGAGATAATAAATACATGTTGTTTTAAGCCACAAAGTTTGTGGTAATACTGTTATGCAGCAATAATTAATGTAAGTACCTACCCAGAGTAGAGATTGTTAGTGTTCACCACATCTGCATGTGTTTCTTTTCCTCTCCCATGTGGGTATTTGGCATTCTGGCCATAGACTGTGAGCAGAAGCTCTTGGAGGCCCACATGTTCTAAGTGCCATGGCTACTAGATGTAAGTAGGCTGCCTAACCCACACTGGACCTTATGAGATGGAAAATACGCCTTTATTGTGCAAAGTCACTGAGGTCTTGGGGTGTGTGATTAACTCTGCATTAAAAATCTTCACTAACAAAACTACCATGCAAGGGTTCTTATAGGATGAACCAAAATAACATACAAAAGCAAATAGCACAGGTCATACAAATCAGACTCAATAAGTAATACCACCTTTACTTTATCACATCTTGCATTCTATGTGCCTGCACTTTAGAGCTACTTTTTAGTTCTATAAACACACCAAGTCATCTCAAGCCTTTATGCCATTCCCTCTGCCCGAAATGCCCTGGCCTGGCTTGTGCAGCCCTCAAAATTTGACTAAGGTGGCACCTTTCCTGGGTTAGGTGTGTTCTCCTTTTCTTTCCATAGCAGAGTGTTCATGCCTCCCCCAGCACTAGCCGCTCTATACTCAACTCCTCCCGGCACAGATAGGGAGCACCTTGAAGGGAGGGGTCAGAGGCTCGGTCACATTTTAGCTTCTTGATAAGTGTTTGCTGTTTACTATGTCAGATTTACATCATTCCTTGCTATATACCTAGTTAAACCTCACTAGAAAAATTTTAAACCATATCCTTTCAGGATCTCCCCATGAAAAAGCTATTCTTAGGCACTATTTGTAGGACAAGAGCCCTATATTCATGTGAAGAGTATTAATTTCCCATTATCGTCCATTGTCTCTGCTTTAGATTGAGTCCCAGTGCTCCTTTTAATCTTTCTGCTATAATTTTTTTTTTTTTTTTTTTGACTGATAAGGGGATCGCAACCCCTGGCTTGGTGTTGTCTGCACCACGCTCAGCCAGTGAGCGCACCAGCCATCCCTATATAGGATCTAAACCCGCGGCCTCAGTGCTACAGCACAGCTCTCTCCCGAGTGAGCCACGGGGCCGGGCCGGCCCCCATTTCTGCTATAATTTTAATTCCCAATGCTACAGTTGTCTTTCCAAACTCTCTCCTTATTTGTGAAGTGCAGAATTCTGCAGCAAGTTGTAGAAAGGGTCCAATCATGACCGGGGGAATAGTTGGCCCTGTAGTCTCTGCTCTGTGGTTTTTTGTTCTTGAACTCAGTGGTGCTCTGTTAGTCAGCTGCTTGTCTCTGGGACCCACGCATCTATCAACCTTACATTTGTGTTATCTCTTCTCCCTCCGACTTCCCAGACTTAAGGGAAACTTGTTGAGAAGAAGAAATTTTGTCCGTACATTTTCTCTAATTGAGATAGGTAATTTGAAATTCTAGTGCTAAACTTTAGTGTGCTTAATAGCCTAATGACACTGATAATAATGAAAAGAATCTCTCTTCTTGACCATTGGTGGCAAAGATTCATCTATAGTGAGCTCAACCTCTTATGTCTTGAGTTTGCACCTTAAAATCCCAGACATAATAATAATTTCTAACTCCTGTGTATAACTCACAGTGTTGTCAGGAGGTTGAAAGACAAGACTTGCAAATGAAACTTGTGAGCTTATTAATGTGTTTGCTACAGATTCACAGGAGAAGTATAAGACAGCTATTCTGATTTTTTTTGCTGCATTTCATTTTGGCCTTGGATGTGGCAGTATTTTTCTCCCTAAGATATATTCACTTTCTTAGACACTATTCACATTAGCTGTGTATTTGTAATAGTGTTTTCTGTAGACATGTTGTAGCCCATGACCAGGGAAGAGAGAAAGTATTTCTCATTTAGAAAATTGCCCTCTAGGTATGATAATTGTTTCCCAAGTATCAGTAAAGAGCTCAGATATGTCTAAAAGCACCTACATCATTCCCCAGACTCTTAATAATATGATATTACCTTTAATATCATTAATGAAAATGATACCTTTAAATAGCACTGTATAATTTTCCAAGCATTTGGACATATATTAATGCATTAGGTCATTACACAAATCCCATGCTTAGGTGTATAGAGCAATTTCTATTTTAAGAGAGGGACTCAGAGAGAACTTCCTCACATTCTCACAGCCAGAACAAGTTGCAGAGTTGGAAAGAGTACCCAGTATTTTCAACCCAAAGCCACTTCTCTTTTTACACAGTATAGTATTCTGTTCACTATCTTTTCTACAGTCACTAACAACCTTTACTTACATGAGTCTTAGAAATAACATCCTTTCCAGGTTGTGTCTGATTTTATTGCTCTGGGTTCCAGCCACATAAACATCTAAGTAGTGATAGACTTTCTCAAGCCTTCATATAATTTTTACATATGTCCTATGAGTTATTACATCTTTTTTATTTAATGATAATAAAAGAACAAACACGTATATGGTGCTTTTGACATGCCAGATGGTATTTTAAACACCTAAAAGAATCTGAGTCACTTAATCTTCAATCAACATTATGAAGTGGGTACTATTCTAAGGAAACTGAAGCACGTACAAGTTGTCACTTCCTAAAGGTCACACAGGAAGGAGGTAGAAAAGGACAGATTTGAACCCTAGCTATCTAGGTCTAGAGGCCATGACCTTCAGCACTACCCTGTGCTTCTCACAGAAGAGGCTAAATAACTAGGCCAAGGTCACACCGCTGGAAAGGGAAAGTGTTGGGACTTGGATTTGCCCCTGAGTCCCTCTGACTGCAGACCTCACACTGCCTCCTCTGTTCCAGTCCCACCACACCGCCCTATTGGCCTGTACCTTACCCGAGCTTTGAGTTCTCCTCCAAACAGTTGGTGATGTAGACGGGTCTCCCTGGCTCTAATGCTGAAGAAACAAGAGCTAGGGAAAATGCTCTTTTGCAATGTTATTGGAGTAAACTCTGTTTTTCCTTAGATTCATTAGTTGCAGGTTTAAAATTTCCAAACGTAATTGCCTTTAAAAATTCGTTAAATCTGGAAGGGGCTGAGAGTCTTCAGCAGGCTGGCAATTGTGTGTGGATTGTTTGACTTTAATATATTTATAGAAGCTGTGTCCGTCACCAGGCCTCTGGGAACATTTGTGCTATTTAAAATATAAATTAGAAAAATATGCTGACGTAATTGTCTGCCCTGAGGAATTTCCCCCTAATCATAGCCTTAATGCCAATGTAAAAATTCTCACTTGGCTCTCCTTCCACAGGCAGAAGTTGGAGTATGCAGATGAAACTTAAAAGTTAGCTTATGCTTAGAAGTTAGCAAGAAATGCTGTGCATCAGCAGGAAGTCCTTTCAGACTAGAGTTCCCCATAGACATGTCTCAATCCTTCCTTCTCCTGCTTCTCTCCCATCCAGGAGCATCTTATTGCTCCCACCTGCTGGCATCTGTAACTTTGCCACGGTGTCCCCTTCTTGTACATCTCCAGTTGTTCCTCAATCCTTAAGGCTGTAAGACCCCTTTAGGATCTGGAACCAGCTAGCTTCCCTGGCCTCCTGTCCTCCCCCATCTCCTCCTAAATCCCATGTGTCCACCCTCTGCACCCTGCTCTGCTCGCGACCACCATTACTCCCTGCCAGAGCCTGGGATTCACTGCGCCCCCACCTCTGCTCCCACGTAGGCCATTCCATGAAGACTTGATGGAGCACCTGGTCAGAAGTGACCTTCTCTGCTTCACAAAGCCACTAACACCTTATCTGTAAGCTGGGGAGTCCCTTTCATGGAGTCCTCACCATTACTGGTGCACACTGCTTCTATCCCCTGCTGACCTAAAGCTCTAGGAGGGCAAAGATTCTGAGGTACAGAGGTAAGTGCCTGCACCCTGCCTGGCAGGCACACAAAAGGCCCTCAGCAAGTGGTGGTTTCCACTTCTTTCTGCATTATGAAACAGTGGTCCACAATGCCTGGCTTTTAGTAGGTGATCAATAAATATTTTTCAATAAAGAATGTGCTGTGGCAGAAATTATTAGAGAGAAATTTGAAAAAGTTAGAAGCAATTAAAAGAAAATTTCTAGACTCAGATTTTCTTTTGGGGGAGTTCAGAACCTGGATATGAGACAAGTACTCTTCTCAACACGGCCACAGTGTGAGCCCATTGAAATATAAGCCAGATCATGATTACATTTTAATCCCAGAATCTGCCAGTGGCTCCACATCCTTACAGGACCTGCAGGGCCCTCCACAATCCAGGTGCCCATCCTCTCCAACTTCATCTCCTTCTGGTTACGCACTTCCTCAGTCTGCCCAGCAACCCTGGCCTCCTCAATGTCCTCTTGACACATTAGGCATGGTTCTGTCCCAGGGCCTTTGCACATACTACCACTCGGCCCAGAGTACTTCTTAAGATACCTACATGGCTCTTTCCCTTCCCACACGCAAGTCTTCCCTCAATGTCACCTTCTCAATGAAGTCCTTCCTGACTACCCTTTTTAAAATTGCGCATGTGCACACACACACACACACACACACACACACACACACACTCTCTCTCTCTCTCTCTCTCTCTCTCTTTATCCTTCCTTCAATGTTCTTTCCCCCAAACCCTTATTACCTCCTCATATACTGTATAGTATACTTAATTCTCTACCTTCCTTCTAGTACTATGAAAGCTCTCTGAGGGCGGTAATTTTTTTTTTTTTCCATTTTATTGTCTTCTGTGTTTCTAGCCTAGAACAGTACTTGTCATGCAGCAGGTCATTCATAAACTTGTGTTTATTGTAATAATGAATGAAAGAAATCAAGTGGCAAGATACCAATTTCCCCTGGTTCTCCAAAGAGATGACTCCCCTCATTTCTGGCCGCTTCTGTTTGACTACTGAAGTCTCCCAATCACATTTTACTAATGAGCCGAACTTGCATTGCTTTAAAGTAAATACTTTTTCTCTTCCCTTGTGTCTAAATATTGTTACCTAATTTTATTATTATAATAACAGCTGCTAAAGTATAAGGCTGGAAAATTTTTGCTAAGATTATACAAAAAGTTATAAATTCAAGGGAGGCCATAAGGACATAAAGGAGAATAAAATTTATAAAACCACTTTTATCCATTAATTCTATCAAAACATATTTACTGAGAACCATCATGTTCCAGGCCCAGTCCCAGGAGCTGGAGTCACAGTAGTGAACAAGACTAGTTCCTGTCCTCATGGAGTCATGTCCA
The DNA here is from genome assembly GCF_027409185.1 of Cynocephalus volans. NCBI lineage: Eukaryota > Metazoa > Chordata > Mammalia > Dermoptera > Cynocephalidae > Cynocephalus > Cynocephalus volans. The sequence goes on from NC_084471.1 coordinate 84,128,537, forward strand.
TAGACAATTAACCAATAAATAGGTGATTCAGGTTGAGATAAATGCTGAAATGAAATTAATGTGATCTGCAAAGATAGAGAGTGAAAGGATGTGTTTTATACGGGGTGGCCAGGAAAGACAGAGTAGGGAGAATTTGAGCAGTGATCTAAACAAAGAAAGGGACAGAGTCGTTGATGATAAAGACAGAGCATTTTTGGCTACAGGAGAAGCAAGTGCAAATGAGCTTGTGCATTTGCCATCATCATCTTATTCAATGATGCTAATAGTCTTGTGGAGTAGGCACAAGAGGTTAAATGAAACTGTCCATCTTCAGGGTAGAAATGAGGAAAGGCAGCAGAAATGTGAGCAGTCTCAGTCCCTTGTCTCCAAAACAGATGAAATCGGTGCCTTTCAAATGTAGTCCTAGGACCTGTAGCATCAGGGTCCCCTGGGAGCTTGTCAGAAATGCCAATTCTTGGGCCTCTCTCCAGACTTACTGAATCACACGTTCTGGGGATAGTCCTTTAAAGTTTGTATTTAAACAAGCTTTCCAAGTGACCCTGATGCACAAAAGTTTGAGAAGTATTGGAATCGATGATCTCAAATATTTAAACTTCAATGTTCGTATTAATATGAAGCCAAGAGGATGAACTAGATTGAGGCAGCTTCCGTGTTGGGAGGCAAAGAGGAGAATATAGAAAACACAACAGATTCCATTTCTATTTAGCATTCCTCACCCTTTCTCTTAAGATGCTTTCTTTAAGTCATTCACTAAGGCCAGGGCACCTCCGGTGGTATCCTTTCAAAAACCCTCTCTAAAATGCACAAAGTATGCAGAGATCTATAAATGCTTATGAGCATCAGAGAAATGAAAAAATTAAAGGGCCGGAGAAAGTGAAATCTGTGGAATTAGCTGCCCATTGAATGTCCCAGTGCATATTCTGTTACATTTCACGTCCTAAGGGCTTTTGTTTTGTTTTGTTTTGTTAGTTTGGGCCCATACCGTTCAGGGACATGATAAGCCCCTTGAAATTTCATGCGAAATTTTCTGTGTACTTTCATTTTTCAGACAAGGTCAGTAGTTTTCATAAAATATTCAAAAGAGTCCATGACTCAAAAAAAAAAAAAAAAAAAGATTAAGAACCACTGTATAAAAAGTGTGGTTATCCAACTCTGGCCAAAAGTTAAATGCAACTTGAAAACCCTAGAGCTTCTCAGCCTAAACTCAGAGTATGGGAAAAAATTAGCTTGGTGGGTGGCACTTTGCTTTGTACATGCAGCATACTCTTTTAAGACTTAAAACCTCATAAATAGCGATTCCATGCCTGTCAGTATTGTTTTGGCTTAAGAGGGTGGGGTTACGAATTCTCCTGGCTTTCTTCCAGGCCCATGATTTTTCTTCCATGGCCTCTGTTGATGACAACAGGCTTTAGATTCTAACTTAAAAAAAAAACGACATAAGGACACACATACACAAAGTACAAGTTACTTTGGTCCTAAATGCTCCTTTCTTTTTTTCTGCATAAAAAAAATTTTTTTTAAAAACCCACCTTCTTTTATTTCATTGGCTTTCCCTCTGTCTAATTCTGTTCACAGTGGGGCAGAGTTTTCACTTGGAAACACCAAGTGTCATAAACAGCCTTGGTGCTACTATACAGTCATTCAAGATTTCTCTTTTATTTCCTAGGGCCCAGCCACCCCGAAAGGGGGTTTATTGGAAAAGCAGTAATAAACTTTGAAGAGGATGATCTATATTGTTCATGGGTTGGTCCAGGTATCTCTCTTTTAATGCTTTAACTGGGCAGATTTCATGCCTTTTCCTTCTGTTAGAGTTATCCAGATTGCTGGGAAGAGAGACAAGGTCAGGCTACCTCAGTTAACGGGGGTTTATTGTGGGAATAGATGGAAAGGAGAAGGAAAAAATCTAAGCTGCTGCATGCATAGAGAACCAGACCTCATTTGTGCTTTCTTAGTTGCAATGGTAAATTTATTCATCTAACAGCCACCGGTGGGGGGCAGTGGGAGGCAGGAGAGGATCTTCCAACCCCAGGTATAGAAGTCCACTCTACCTCTGGCTCAGCTTTTGGGTCTCTGGTTGCTTCTCTCCTGCCTTGTCCTTGTTTTGGACTACCCATACCTTCCTCTCCATTCTTCTCTCAAAGTCATGGCTTCTATACACTGCCTCCACTCCTTGTATCTCTACATGTTTACCACTCTACTAAGAGGCCATGCCCTTTGTATGTCTTCAATTCAAGCCTTCCAAAGGAAAGGATCTGATTAGTTTGACTACTCTCCCTCTTGGATAGAATATTCCCATTGAGAAGAACTCTAGAAGCAGTCACTTGGATGGTCAACTCCTGAGTGAGTGTGGCTACATGATCAGAGATACATGATAAAAAAAAACTCCTGTGAATATTTTTACAATCCTAACAAAGGAGTTGTGAATGTGGCAACTGTCTTCAGAATGGGGCTATGTGCATAGCAAGTTGTGGTAGGCAAAATAATGGCCCCAAAGATGTCCATGTCTTAATCCATGCTATCTGAAAATACATTACCTTACATGGCAAAGGAGACTTTGCAGATTTAATTAGGTTGAGGATCTTGAGATAAGCAGCTTATACTGGTTTATCTGAATGGGCCCAATGTAACCACAAGGACTCTTAAAAGATGAAAGAGGGAGGCAGAAGGTCAGAGAGAGGGAATTGAAGGTGCTATACCACTGGCTTCGAAGATAGAGGAAGGGGCAATGAGCTGAGGAATGCAGTGGCTTCTAGAAGCTTCAAAAGCAAAAGGAAGGATTCTCCCCTCCAGCCTCTAGAAGGAATATAATCTTGCCAATTCCTTAATTTTAACCTGGTGAGATAGAGTCAGACTTCTAACCTCTACAGCTATAATATAAATTTGTTTTATTTTAAGCCACTCAGTTTGTGGTAATTTGTTATAGAAGCAATAGAAAACTAATACACAGACCCTCAAAACACCCTCTCTAGGAAATTCTCCTGTTTATTAAATAAATAAAGAAAAAGTTTCAGAGGGAATTATAGACCTACGCAGCTTCACTCCATACTGGGCATGACATATCTGCCACTTTTCTGCCTATCCACATAGACTTTTCCATAGTCTACTCTCATCTATTGGTTTGGCTCTTGACTAGTCAGGAAATTTTGATGTCCCTTGAAGTTGGTTAGAGCTGACACTGCCTGTCCCCTCCCACCCTCTCAGTCCTGAAGGGTGAGGGGATATAACCTAAACCTGGCCATAATTGTTGACCCAGGAAAGAAAGCAAAACACAAGCATAAGAGTCCCATGTTATGGCAGAGCCACAGGAAAAGACGTTCTCCTTAAGCAGGTGGGATATGATTGTCGGGCGTTGTGTGAGCAGCCTGCATGCTGTGGATAAGGAGCCATCTGCAAAACGGAAAGAAGTGGAGCCCTGACTGTATTGTTTTAGATCCTGGATTGAGCTATGCCTGATCTCTCTCTATTCTTGGTCTTTCTAATTAAATGAGTTATACATTTAATCTAGCAACACATCCTGTTAGCTTCATTTTCTAAATATATCCAGAATCCAGCCATTTGTCACTATGGTACTGCCATTCCTTAGTCTAGTCCGCAATGGACTCCCTGGGTTACTGCTAGCGCCATTACCTGGGCTTCCTGCTGCTGCCCTCACCTCTCTTCACTGCTCTCAGCCTGGCGGCCAGATGACATTCTCAAAATGTAACTCAGCTCACAACATGACTCCACGGTCTCCCCATTTTACTCAGAGGAAAAACCAAATTTTTTGCAGTGGTCCAAGGTTCCTTATGGCATTGACCCTGCTCTGCCTCTTCCCTCTCTGACTTCACATCCTCACATCTTGACTTAGTTGCCTTCTCCCGGGGGAGACCTTCCCCAGCTGCTGCATTCTGCCTCAGGCTTTAGCTTTCCTCCCAGCACCGCCAGGATTGAACATGCTCTGCATTTTGTTCCTTTATCTTCCTGTAAACTGTCAGAACATTTGGTGCCTTGCTACAAATTATAAAACAGTGACCCTTCCTCCAGGCTAACAATGCAGCGCACTGGGATTCAAGGCTTGGCTGTGCAGTCCAGATCTGACTCCAGCCCCCATTCGCCTCCTCTCTGGGAGCTTCCAACTGGGCATTGCACAAACCGTACGGTGTGTATGGCAGCCATGCACCTTCTATTGTCTGTTTCCCCCACTAGAATATACACCCCAGAAGTCAGAGACATCTGACTTTTCTTGTGTATTTCATTAGCTGCTGTTCCCCACTATTTAGAACAGTGCCTGGTACATGGTAGGAGCTCCAGAAATGTTTGTTACAATTAATATGTCTGTAATTTTTCTTTATTGCCTATGCTAGCTTGAGTTGGTTTTCTGTTACAACCAAAAGAGTTCTCGTGTACTAGAGAAATGATCAAATATTTATGTTGAACAGCACTCATGACGTAAATTGCTGTCCTCCTGGAACAATTCATTTCGTGTTTTGATATTGATACTTCTTTGAAAATGCCAGTATCAAACTGAAAATTCCATACATTCTACCTCCCTGAAAATTCCATATATTTCTTATTTATAGATTAGGCAACATGGAAAAATATTAATTCTTGTACTATATGACAATTCCTCAAATATCTGAAGGTAGGTTGTAGAGCCCTCTCATCTTCTCTTTGCTTAGGAGCCTCAGATTTCTTCCACTATTTCTCATGCAATGATGTTTTAAGAAATCTCATTCTCCTTGCTTTATTTGTTGTTTATTTTTTATTGAAACATGATTGCTTGCACATATCTGTGGGGTACAGCATTGAATATCAATACCTGTGTGCAATATATGATGCTCAAATCAGGATAATTAGCATTTCCAACATTATATAATGTAATCATTTTCTGTGGCCCTTCAATTTTTCACTACACCCTCTTCCCTCTCCTCCTTTCCCAACTCGAGTAGCCTCAGTTCTGTTCCCTTCTTTCAAAAGTTCCGTGAATTATTATGATTGTTGTATATTTCACTCTTTTTTTAGATTAAATGTGTTGGTTTTTTACCTTTCACTTATAATGAGAACATGCAGTATTTCTCTTTCTGTGGCTGGTTTGTTTCACTTGACATAATTTTCTCTAAGTTCATCCAAGTTGTTGCAAATGACAGAATTTCCTTCTTTTTATGGCAAAGTAGTATTCCATTGTGTGAATTTCCCTTATCCACTCATCCATTGATGGTTGGTTCCAACTCTTGGCTGTTGTGAATAGAGATATGATAAACATGGGAGTGCAGGCATCTCTTTGACATGATGCTTTGCATTTCTTTGGATATATACGCAGCAGTGGAATTGCTGGATAGTATGGTAGATCCATCTGAAGTTGTTTAAGGGATCTCCACACTGTTTTGTACCAATTTATAGTCCCACCAATAGTGTTGGATGATTCCCCTTTCTCTGCCCTCACTAGCATTCGTTATTCTATGTTTTTGATAATAGCCAGTCTAACTGTGGTGAGATGATATCTCAGTGTGGTTTTGATTTGCATTTCCCTGATGACTGGTGATGTTGAGCATTTTGGGGAGGCTCCCACCTCATGTTCAAAACCCTGAGTCCTTCAGGCCTGAATCCTGTCTTGATTCTATTTCCTGTTGCAGAAATTTGCCTAGAGCTTCAGTCTTATCCTGCTTCTGTGTCTTGCTATGATCTTTCCATGGTATTGGAGCCTTTTGCTGATCCTTCTCCTGGTGAAAGAAGACCTAGTACCCAATGATAAACTGTAAGATGTCAACATCTGCTTGCCATGACCTCTGAATGTTAGCTAACCTCAATGTTTCGCAACTGTACTCTGCCTTCCTATTGGGATATTCACTATTTCTACTGAGAACCATATTCAAAACCATAATCACTAATTATGGTTATAATTTTTTCTTCCTTAGCTAGCCTGAATTAGTTTTCTGTTACAAACAAAAGAGTATTTTCTCTTTTGTTTAGAGCATGATAAATGCATGAATAAGTAGAAAAGACAGGGAAGACCCAATTAGAAAGGTAGGACAAGAAGAATGTATTAGTACTAAGAGGGAAAACAGTTTCAAAGAGAAAATTGTCAAAAATGACAAATGTTGCTGAGAGTTCAAGGAATTTGAGCATGACAATACACTACAACTATTTTTAGTAGAGTGCCTCTGATATGCAGAGATAAGTTTTTAATCCCTGCCTTCAGTCCATTAAGGCAGAATTACTGCACATCTTGAGTACCAATTCAAAGCTGTCACCTTTACTGAATTGGGTGGGTCTGTCCTTGGCATACAGCTACACTGACCTATCACAGTCCATCACATACAGGTCTCCTAAAGCAAGAGAATGGAATAGAAAACTTGAAATTACTATATGTACTGGCTACCTACAATAGAAAGAATGAGTAGATTCCATTGCTTGCAGGAGAAAGAAAAAACTCAGAGACTCTTCTTATTCCACAAAACCAGGACAGTTCTGGGATGCTGAAAGATATAAAGCATCCTCAGGACATCTCAGATCTACATACAGAGTAAAAGGCAGAGCAGGTTGTCCTAACTGCAAGTTCAGCATCAGAGGCTCTGGTCCCTGGAAGATGCCTCTGGTAACAGCAGCTTTCAGCTGGGTCATTCAGAGGGCTAGGATGGAGAGGGGATGTAGTGGGTATTTATCACTTTCCTGCTGGGCAGCATCTATTCTCTTCTTTTGATAACATTGATAGTCTTTCAGATAAAGTGCCCTGCTCTCACCTGGTCAGGGTCGGAAAGTGACTCAAACAGAACAATTTGACTTTTTCCTGGGATTTTGAATCTTGACCCCAGTGTTGCAAAGACGAGAAGAAAAAAAAGAAAAGAAAAAGGCAACTGATGTTTAATCATTGCTGTGCTGGACTTCTGGGACTGTCCTAGCTCTGTCCCTTTCCCAGGCTCCCTCTCTACCTCTGCTTATTCCAAGAGCTTCCCACTGTTCTAACAATATATATTTCTTACCTGTATGATTGCAGCCAAAGAAACTTGATTGACACAAACATCAGTCCAAGGCGGACCAACTCCTGCATCCCCTCAACCCGCACTTCCCTTAAGGAAGCCTGGAGAACAGAAACTCATGAGCGCCTCTCCCATTCTCCAGTGTTAGGATTAAAGCAATTTCTTCTCCTCTGACGCCGATTCTCTTCAAGCCACTACTCATCTTTTTTTCTAAAGCCACAGTAGAAAAGGGAAAACCTGAAAATTATTTGACTGTAAATTGAACAGAATATGTAATGAAACAAAATTTGACATTGACACAAGTGCTATCTACAAATGTTGGTAACAAAGTAAGATTAGACCTCATGAGACAAAAAAAAAAAAACAAAACGTAATTTATTCCATAGAGAAATGTGGTGACAGATTTGCTAGAAATCCCAGCTATAATGAGCAACCTCTTCATTTTCACTTTTCTGGCCATCACAGAAACAGCCAAACTCTGAATGAATGCTGAGATACATTATATTACTTTCTTTTTCTATTATAGTCAGATGTTATTTCTGTTCACAATTATTTCTTGGCAGACCTTATCAATTAGCACTGCCAAAATCAATCATCTAACTCTAAATCTGATCAAGTTACAGTCTGAATTGTGGGAGGTCCTGGGACATGCTGAACTGTTATCCAAGCTTTACCCTAAACTTAAATGGCATCTGTTTGATCAGTGAACATCCACAGGGCATACCCCATTCTCAAGTTAACTAATGTTTGTGTGTTTCTTCTTTCCAACAAATTTGTAAGCCCTGAGAAGACAAAAACCATGCTATAGTGGAAAAACATGGACTTTGGAGCCATTGGCCTTGAGTATGAGTCCACGCTCCATGCTTGCTCCTCTGTTCACCACTTGTGCAAACTCAGGCAAGTTAGTTAACCATGTGAACCTCTGTTTCTTCATCAGAAAACAGAGAAAGTAACCACTACCTGATAATCAAAAATGTTACCATATATTAGTTCCCATCCCTATTTCTCTTGTTGCCTCGTCATAATGCCTGCTCTAGTGTTCTGCATTTACTGGACAGACATTAATAGCATCCATTCAACAAATATCATCCGTTCAACAAATATTTATTGGCTACCATGTACCAGGAACTGTAACTAATCCTGAAGCCACACCCATGAAAACATCAGCCTTTGGTCAGCCTTCATTCTCCATCATTGGGAAACATGCCAAGGTGGCCCTTGACTCAGGGCCTTAATTACACAATATTACCATTAGAGTTAACTGAAACTTTTTCTCTCTGGTGAGATTCAAAACATCCAAGAAGGACTTTGTTGGATCAAGCCTGAATGAGTTTTCCACCCTGTTTCAATTAACTGTAGGATTTAAGCTTCCTTACTGTGACTGACCCAACTTGGATCTGGGAACTACGCCAGAACCAATCATCAGCTTGTATAACAGGACCCATTGGAAACATTTGTCATATTATCAAGGCTTTGATTGGAACGTCACATTTTCAGTTATGACAGGACAACTTTAAGGAAAACTAAGGTTGACTTTATGGAACCAGTTAAGCACCTTGGAAAAAAACCGGCCTGGTAACTTACTTTAAGGTTTTCTTAGCCTTATAGATCCAATTAGGAAAGCCCAGGAAATTTAAAAATATTTTAAGGACTTTAAGAAGAACATAATTCAACTAAATCTACAGGTATTGCACGTGAAGTCTGATAGCAAGTCCTTGGTTTAGCTTCCTAGCCTCAAAAGGCTTTTAAAAGTCCAATCTGGGATTCCCCACTAAAAGTTCAAGCAAAGTGAAATTAAAAATAGCCTATCTGTCAATGTCCTTGATTCTTTTTTCTTTCTTTTTGTCTGCTTGTGTTATTTCAAACAGCCCATCTTCAAGTTCAGAGGTTCTCTCTTCAACTTCGACAAGCCTGCTGGTTAAACTCTCCGTTGTATTTTTTATTTCACTGAATAACTTCTTCAGTTCAGCAAGTTCTGCTACATTTTTTTTCAGGACATTGATTTCCTTGTATATTTCCTCTTTCAGATCCTGTATACTTTTCCTCATTTCATCATGATGTCTAGCTGAGTTTTCTTGTATCTCATTCAGTTTCCTTAGAATTATCACTCGAAATTCCTTGTCAGTTATTTCAAGGGCTTCTTGTTCTATAGGATCTAGAGTATGAGATTTATTAACTTTTGGTGGTGTACTTTCTTGATTTTTTGTATTTCTGGTGTCTTTTTTTTGGTGTTTATTCATTGTGGCAGGGGGTTTCACAGTCCACCGGTTTAAGACTAATGACTAACTAGGATGTTGCTGTGGTTGCCAATTTGGTATGGCTCCCGCCGTGACTGCTCAGTTGGCCTCTAGTGTCTTGTGTGTGTGGTTGCCTCGGGTCTTGGGCTTCTCCGGGGATCCACCTTTCTGGTCAGCTTGTACTCTGCTGGGCTGGTGGATCACGTACCACAGGGTGTGTGATCTCTGTTGAGCTTTCACTTTCTGTACAGGACTTCTCCCCTTTCCATGTGCTCTGGCCCAGGCTGTTAGATCGTGCAGTGGCGACCCCACCGGGTGTGTGGTTTCTGTCGAGTCTCCGCCTCCCTGGCCGCACGTCTCCCCCCTCTGTGCACACTGTGCTGGGTTGGGGCGTGTCTTCTGCACCCCTCGTCTATCAGCTGGGCCTTCAAGACCCTGCTCAGCACCGCCTCGCCCAGGAAGTCTACCAGGTTTCTGCTAGGCACAGACGACCGGTCTCTCTGGGTGCCTTTGTAGCACTGTGTAGATCTTTCTCGGGTCTTGTTCACCTTTGTATCCCCCCGGTATAAACCGAGTCTAGTGCCCGCCTGCAGCCTGCTCTCCGGCAGGTTCAAGCGGACCTGGGAACTCTCCTACCACACTATTCCCAACCAGAAATTCGTTAGGCTTTTTTCCAAACTGGTGGTCGCAGAGATGGTATCTGCCTCCCAGTAACAGGAAGTTTACCGGGGCCGGAGTCCAGGGTGTGGTGGAGTGACAGTCGGCCCGCCCGTACTTCCTAGCCCTCCCAAAACTGGTCGGGACGCCCCACACCCCCAGCCCCGCCAGAGAACCGCGGAGGGAGTGGGAGAGGAGGTCGGCCCGCAGGGTCGGGAAAGCCCCGCGCCAGGCCAAGCAAATGGGCTCAGTGATGGCCGAGCAGGGCGGAGCTGCCCGCACCTGGGAAAATGGAGGCAGCAGTCAATTATTATTCTCACTGCAATTGTGTAAATAATCAGGTTAAGTTTGATGAGACTAGACTAATTTTGCAAACAAATTGTTCTTACTGTGAATATCTTTGGTAGAAATGGGGACAACTGTTGAGAGAAAAATTATGTTTCAGTGAAAAACTGTGGTGTGCCTGTTATCAGATTCTAGACCTGTTCATTGTCTTGGAGATTTTGTTATCTATAAACTGCTCTGTTCCTGAAGCCCTGCAAATCAAAGTTGGACAACTTGATGTAAGTTTCAGAGGACATCACTTATGCCTGCCAATGCATGGGCCACTCAGTCTTCACCAAAATGCCAGATGCCATAACCAGAGACATTCAAACTGCAAACCAGGAAAATATGCTTCAAGCTCAAGTCTAGAAATCTTCGTGACTAATTGCCCTCTGGACTCGGAGACTGAGCTTATAGTTTGTTCTAGCTATTAACCTTTATATTTCTTTTGTTTATTTTCTTTTGATTGTTTTAGTTGGCTTAGCTCATGGGGGCCCTGGCTATGGAGCATACTCCCCTTTTTTGGTATTATTCTCCTGATAGTCATCATTGTAATCTCCCTGGTGTGCTGTATTCTCTCAAGGGTCCTAAATGCATATTCACAGCCAGCAACAGTATAACAGATGGTCTTACTGTGATTAAAGCGACAAAAACAAGATGAATAACAAAAGGAATATTTCTTTAACGAGCCTGGCATTATGAATTATAAGTTTTACATTGAGACAAAGACAAACCAGCCATGCTGGTGATGTCGAGTAGTACCTATGCCCAATTTTTGGTCAATCTCTCATAAACGAGAGGCTGCCCCAAATGAGGGAATTGTTAAAAAAATTTAATAGGATGGCCATTAGGCTGAGATGGCTCCAGTGCTGTGGGTTTCTATGTAATGAAGCCCAGTGTAAACAGTAAAATGAAGCTTAAGCTTAACCAATCAGAAACAGCCAATTAACCTCTAACTAGAAACTTTCCACTAGGTCACACCCAAATAAGGCAAATGCTAATTTCTTTACCTTGCTTCTGTATTCAGCCTATAGAAGCCCACTGCTCATGCTGCAGAGCAGAACTCTCTGAACCTCTTCTGGTTCTGACTGCTGCCCAATTCATGAATTGTTCTTTGCTCAAATAAACTCTGTTGAATTTAATTTGTCTAAAGCTTTTCTTTTTGCAGCTATGACTGCAAAGCAAGTGCAGAAAAAGGAAGAACAGTGTGGGATCTAGAGAGGTAATAGAAGATATAGGACTTGAATCTTTGGAGGAACCTCCAAAGATGATTTAAGTAAAATTTGATTAAGTGAGGAAAAGGGGAGAAGATATCTCAGAAACACAGCATGACTTGTGTGTTTATGTAAGGGGGGAGGAGATAGCAGAGTGCAAATGGGTCTTATTGGGACAGTGAGGAAATCGTGGATAAAGAAGATGAGAAAATTATTGGAGGCAGACTATGAGAACCCTAAGAAACAGGAAGAGGAGTCTGTTTTTTTAATGCACCAGTGAATAGGGAGGCAGTATAGGTTCTTGAGCAAGGGAGGGGAACAAAAATGAATTTAGGAAGATTAATAGTTCCCATGGTAAAGAAACTGATCATGGAAATGTTATCTGGGAAGTCAACAACAGAGCCTGAGATAAGGCCCTGAAACAGTAAATTAAATAGAAATTGTTGATTTTGTGACAGGTTAGATATAGAAGCTCTATTATTTCAGCAAAGAAAAATCCAAAAATAGCTTCAAGTTTTCTACAGGAATAGTGATACAACAGGAATATTGGATTGGAGGGACTGGTGCCAGTTTGGTTTGTGGTGGTGAGAGTAACAGATTTCCTTTTGGCATGTTTAATTCTAGGAGATGGCAGAGCATCTGAATGGACATATAGACAGCTGGAAGTACTGCCCTAAACTTTAGGTAAAATCTAAAGGTTTAATTGTAGGAAGCCAAAGTTATGTTGATAATTTTATTTAGTAAAGATGTGTTGAATCTTTACTAAATGGAAAGGTCTGGACTAGATATTCTGTCAGTATAAAGAAGGAAGCAATTCCTGCCTCTTAGCTACTTCTTTTCCGTGGTGGATATGTGCCAAAAAAAAAAAAAAAAAAGACATTACTATAACACAAATCAGCCTATAACCTGTTTGTGTTTCTTGGTATTTTTCTAACTGAATAGTAGGATTCTACACTAAAAACAACATTAGAAAGTGTTCCTAAAAACTAGGGGGCAGCAAAATTTATTTTCACTGGTTGCCATGGCAGTTGAGCTTGGCATTTCCTGGAGAAGACTCTAGCTTGAGTATTTTGAGGTGGCCTCTGTTGGGCTCCAACAGCTTCTTAGATTTGTGGTTCTCTTTCATATCATGGCTCAGATTGTGTACATTTGTCTGATAAAGATAGCTTCCACTTATGAAGCTCATAGTTTTTGGAACTAAACACCCTATGTACATTATCTTTTAGTTCCTGAACAGCTTGCATAAAGCAAGTCTCAAAACAAGCCACTAGGTTTAGATTACACAGAGAGCGTTTCATTCATCCATTCATTCCACAGATATTTACTGAGCACCTACTCCCTTTCAGGTACTTTTCTAAGCCCTAGGGATAGACAGTTCCTGGCCCTTACAGAGTTTACAATCTGAAGGGGAAATATATTAAAAACTTAATTACAGTACGGTATTATGCTTGGTGTTATAGGACAGAGAGCTTTGGGAATATATATCATGGGGAATGTAATCCAGAGGACAAAGAAAGCCTCACTGATAGGGTAGGTGACCCTTAAGCTGAGACTTGAAAGGCAAGTGGTGTTAGCTCAGCTAAAAGGAGACAGAGAGTATTCCAGGCAAATAAACTAAAAAAACATGTCTGCAAGTCTGGGAATGCAAGGGGAACTGGCTGATTAAAGGAAATGGAAAAAGTTCTGTGTGTTTGGCTGGTAGTATTGGATGGAGGAGTAGGGCCAGCTGAGCCAACTAGTTACTGAGCCAGGATTAGAATTTAGGCTTGTTGGACGCCAATGCCTGCTTTGACACTTCTCTCCAAAGCCTGTTGGAGCTCATAAAGAATCCAGATAAAACTGCCATTTTCAGGTGTCCCAAAAGTCCGAAAGAAATGGATTTTTCATTTGAGGATGTCAGTGTAGTCCCACTGCATGGATCTCTAGTTTTAAACAGCATACGTTTTTGAATATTGCTAATTCTGGAAAGTTAGGACTTTCCACAAGCAACTATGCTTTAAGATTCAGAGAAGTGAATTCCAGAGAATTAAAAGGGACTTCATGGGGGAAAGGTCCAGGGGTTTCTCAGGTTGATCATTGGAAGCAACTTACTGTTACTGTTTACTCTATAAATGACTATTTTAAGATTGAAGTTCTAGCTCATATTATCTCTCTGTGAAAATTATTCTCATTTTTAAAAGTGGCCTCTGTGAGAACTGAGACTACACCTCAGTAAGAGGATCATATTCAGCCATCTAGTATCTTTAATCAAGAGAGGGTTTAACTTGTAATGTTAATCTGATCCTTTTCATAAGCAATATTTTTTACCTTAAAAGCATAGGTAAAAAATGTGTCTACCATATAGAACTGTTCTATGCATTATCGTCAAAAATGATTAAAACAAGCCAGGTGCGGTGGTGCAACTGTAGTCCCAGATACAAAGGAGGCTGAGTGAGAGGATCGCTTGAGTCCTGGTGGTCCCCCCCTCCTGGGAGGTCACCATATTGAGGCCAAACACTGAAGACACCTGACCCACATGGCACACTACAGCCAAGAACTTCTGGGTTCACGCCTAAGGAGAGGTGAACCGACCCAGCTGGAAAACAGAGCAAGTCAAAATGCCCGGGCTGATCAGTAGTGGGAGCGCGTCTGTGGATAGCCTCTGCACTGCAACCTGGGCAGCAGAGTGAGACCCTGCCTCCAAAAACATAAAAAATAAAATAAATGAAAGAGTAAAACATAGTTAATAATAAATGTCTGTGCATTTTGAGAGCAATATTTACATTTAAGATTGCATCTTTGTTTTGCCTTTATAGCGAGTGAATAAATCTAATACTGCAAATTCTCAAGGCGACTGTGGGAACACAAGGAAAGTTCAGTATTTAAGCATATTGTGAAATTAAACATAGCAGAAAAAGAATTGAAACAAAACTCACTGGACCAAAGATAATCCGTATGGGAAAGCATAGATTTGCCTAGTCAGCTGTGAGATTGAAGCGATATTTGTTTTTCTGAGCTGTATCCTGACTTAAAATAGGCAGCAGTAGTAAACAAAACACTATGCATTTCCTTTTTGGGACCAATAAATTGAGAATTAAAAGAATATGCTTCATATAGTGGAAGTATTTCTCCAAAAGTTTTTACATAATTCAGGAATTTGAATGATTACTTTCAGGTAATCATTTATATTGGTATAGTTAAATATTATATTATGAGGATTAAATAAAGGCAAAGATTTACACCCTGAAGGTATGTATAATATAAAATAAAATGATGGATAGAAGCTGAAGTTGTTGGAATAATAAAGTATATGATAAATGAATTTTTCAAAGATTTTCATCACCTATCAGCTCTAGAAACTTTATCTTTAAAATTTATTTTGTTGCTAGAAAGGATTTCTAGTTCAAAATTTGAAACTGGGGCTTGCCACAAGTAGATTTCCTTTGAAATTGCTGGTAGTTATGGTGCTAAAGGAGTAATGCACTGAGACCTGTTTGTTTTGTTCCTCATTTGTTTAGTTTCCCTAAGACTCATGAAGTCCTGGTTAATCTTTCCATTTCCCTTCTCTTTTCCTTTAGCCCTTCCCAAAAATCCTGGACAGTTTCCCCAGAAGTGTTTCCCAGCCTGTGCAGCTCTGTCAGGCCTGTCAAGGGGCACATCTAGCTCCCTCCCTGGTCTCCCTCATCAGCCCCACCCTGGAAGGCAGTCGCCACCCTCTGTTTTCCCCCTCTGCCATTCTGTTCTACACACAACTGCGGGGACTACTTTTTCTCAGGCAGTTTTTAAAATGCCATGTCCTGGCTCAGCCTCCACTATTTATTCTCTCCCTTCCCCAATTCACCAACAATCAGTCCTCCAATATGGATGGTATATTAGTCTGTTTCTGGAGCTTATAACAGAAATAGCTGAAACTGGGTAATTTGCAAAGAAACAATATTTATTCCTTACACTTTTGGAAGCTGGGAAGTCCAAAGTCCAGGAAACAGTGGTTAGAGCCTTGTTCTTGCTGGTAATGACTCTACAGCAGCACAGGGTGTCACATGGGAAGAATTGCACAAGCGAGAGAGGGAGAGGGAGGGAGGGAGAGAGGGAGGGAGGGAGGGAGGGGGAGAGAGAGAGAGAGAGAAGAGAGAGAGAGAGAAAGAGAGGTGTGTGCCAGGCTCCCTTTAACAAGGTGTTCTTGTGGGAACGAACAGAGAGAGAATTTACTCACTTCTCCCCCTAGGGAGGGCTTTGATCTACTCATGAGGGACCTGCCTCGTGACCCAAACAACTTGCAACAGTGCCACATTAGGGATCAGATTTCAGCATGACCTTAGGGGGGGACAACATATCCCAACTACATCAGATGGACTCCACTATACCTTTCATGTATTCATTTAGCAAGTATTTATCAAGGGATTGACAACATCAGATTTTCTTCTGGAAAGCCCACACTGGCCACAGTGTGAAAATTGCATTGGGCTGTGTGGGGCAAGAAACCCCATAATAGATATTGATGATTTGAAGCTGGGTCCTGGGGAGTGGAGATGGAGTGAAGTAAGTGGTTCTGCAACCCATTTGAGGGATAAACCATCTGTATCAGTTGTATGACCCACCATGCTAGCTGTTTAACTTGGGGAAGAACGTAAACCCTGCATGCCTCAGTTTCTCTCTGTGAAGTGAGCCTTCTAATATCACTTGCATCATGGAATTGTTTTAAGGCCTGTTAATTCTGTGACTGTCTTTTCTGATTAAGCCACAATTCTGAACACTCTGTTTTTTATGCCTTTAAATATATTAATTCATATTCACAAAACAGAATTAAGTAATTTGGGAGCTGGAAGAGATCTTGGGAATTGTCTTGTTCAATACCCTTACATACAGATCTGGAAATGTGGGCATGGAACTGGGAGGTGAATTGTCCAGGATCAAACAGTTCATCAGCACTGAATCCAGAGCTAGTTCCCTGTTACCCCAACTCCCTGGCCTATAGGCCTTTTTCTGTATATGTTTATTGTATCTGCTTAACTATAATTTAAGCAACTTGAGGGCATGGCCCTTCCTCCAGTGCTTGTCCATTGCTCAGTACGAAGTTTTGCACCAAAATGCCTGCTGCCACACCAATAATGTAGAAATGAGATCTTATGCTTTATTTTTAGATTAAATGGATTTATGGGCTAAACCATTTTTAATTTCTACTCACAATATAATGAGAGAGATTAAAGCATCCTAAATGAATCATCCTTTATCTAATGACCATTTTACTGGATTTCAAAGTCTTCCTAAAATAATGATCTAACATTCAGTATTGAAACTATTCCTTGGGCAATTCTGAAGGTTGCGATAATATGGTTAGGGTACCTCGGAGTGCACTGAGTTGAGCATGTCCAAATGGCCTCTTCCTGCTTACTGGGTCTTCGAGAGGAGAATGAGGTTCATTTTTGCCTTTGTTCTTATAGTCCCCCTGTGAAATCAGTGTCATCACAAAACACAGAAACACATATCCCACTGCACAGGTGGAGAAGCTGTCTTCTAACATGTTTAACTATTCAGTTACCCAACATGTCAGGGTGTCATTTCAGAAAGAACCCACGAGAGGGTTTCTCCTTCAGAGACTCTGTTTAAAAAACTTACACAATGTGATCTCTTCCTTGCCTTCTTTCTGATCACATAAATCTAAGCATTCCACCATATCAAAAAAAAAAAGTATCTCAAAGAGATATCTGGTTCATTGCAGCATTATGCACAATAGCTAGGACATAGAAACAACCTACATGTCCAAAGACAAGTGAATAAATAAAGAAAATGTGGTATACACACACACACATAAAGAAATATTATTCATCCATAAAAAAGGAAACCCTGCCATTTGCAACAACATGGATGAAACTTAAGGGTATTACGTTAACTTCAATAAGTCAGAGAGAGAAAGACAAACATTGTATAATCTCACTTATATGTGGAATCCAAAAACATTGAACTCATAGAAACTGAGAGTACAATGGTGGTTGCCAGAGACTGGGAAGTGGGGGAAATGGGGAAATGTTGGTTAAAGGATGAAAACTTTCAGTTATAAGACAAATAAGTTCTGGGGATCTAATGTTAAGCCTGGCAGTTATAGTTAATAATACTGTATTGTGTACTTGAAATTTGCTGAGAATAGATCTTAAATGTTCTTACCAAACACACACACACACACACACACACACACACACACACAACAAGTAACTATGTGAGGTGTCAAATATGTTAACTAACTTGATTGTGACAATCATTTCACAATATATCCATATATCAAACTATCTCATCATTACACTTTAATTTGTACAGTTTTTCTGAAGGCATGTGTATTTAGCTCCATGACAAAAGTTTCAGCTTCTACAGGATACTCTTGTCACCAAAAACAGACACAGATTTCAGTTCATCCTTGTGGGTTCCAGCCTGCTTAAGAGATTCCCTTCCTGACTGCGCTGTGAACTTCAAACTCCAACATCAGACAGACATATAGATCTACAGGGATGGCTTAACCAGCCCCCATAATTGTATAAACCAATCCCCTTTAATAACCTCCTTCATATATGTGTGTATGTGTGTGTTTGTCTAAATATGTGTATATATATTAAATGTGACACACACACCCTCCTACTGATTCTGCTTCTCTTGTTAAACCTGACTGATGCAGAATTTGGTACCAGGAGTGGGGAAGCCAAGAATAGTGCCTTCAATTATTTATCCATTCATTCAACACAAACGGACTCATACTACACACATAATTACATAGTCTACCTTTATCATTTAAAATTGTATCTTGAACATCTTGTTCCACATGAGTACTTCATCTCTTTTTAATGGTTAGAGAGTCCCTTGTAATTATGTACTATAATTTATTTAATAAAGTATGAATATGAGCACTCAGAGTGCTTCTAATGACAATAAATACTTCTGTATATAGATCCATGCATACTTTTCTACTTATATTCTTAGGACAGATTCCCAGAAAAGAAATTGCTTAATCAAGTGATATGTCCATTTAAATTTTTGATTCATTTTATCAGAATGGTTGTTCCAATTTACTCTCTTACCAGCTGTGTATGAAAGGACCCAATTCTTCAGAATTTCCTTGGTATTTGAAATCAGGGCATCCACGAGTAGATTTCAGTGCTTTGTTTTATGAACTGAACTGTATTTACTGTTGTTTTTAGAGATCTCTAATAGCCAAAGTCCCTTTCCTAAACCATCTGGCTGCTTTTCCCTTCAGGTGGCATCTTAATAACTAACTTTTGAACTCTTTGGGTCAGTGGCTGAAGCCAGAGCCTTTCTGGTTCCAGTTCCCCTGCCAACTTCAGGAATCTTCATCAGGGCCACCTCTCACCTTTTCAGACCATGCTCATAGTGAGTACATAGCCCAGTGCTGGCTAAGGAGGTTTTCTGACAGCAGCTTGCTTGTGGGTAGTGCTGATGTGCTTTCATTCACCATTGTTTGCAAAGTACTAAAGTAATTGGAGATCTTTAGTAGAAAATTCTTGCTGACTGAGAGAGGATGAACTGCTGAAATCCTTTAAACTCCCACAGCACTTACTCAGAACCATTTGAATGCATTTAAAGCATCTTTTAGAGACTGCTAAGAGGAGTTTGAAAGTTGTTATGAGAACCTACCCGGATAGCAATGTTCACATAAATGTTTATTTTTCATCCTGTTTAGAAGAATGTTCTCACAACACACGTTTAGAGGCAATGAGGGTCTCAGTATAACATAATCCGTTTAAACTATAAACCATAAATATCCATTAAAATCTCATCCCACCCATACTTTCTTTTTCTTTTCAAATGTAAAAGAAAATGACCTTCCTCTTTTCGAAATAATAACTGTGAAAGCGGCTCCACTTCAAGTATAGCAGTTGAAATGGCTTTGGCCCTTAACCCATGGTCTTTTCTCCTCAATCTTTCTTCTCTGGTTCTTTGTTCAGGTGAAGAAACTCCATCTCCTTTATATAGATATTCACATACAAGAGAACTTGACATGGGCAATAGCAGTGTTTCAGTGAGTAAAATGTTAAGGAAGTACTGGTTAATCCATAAGTACATTTAAGCAATGAGCTGCCACTATCAGTGTTAACATTAGACCAACAGGTGTAAGAGGTTTTATACTTATCTTGGAGATCAGAATGAATACTTGAACTGACGGACTTGGAGAATGAAAACTAATTAAAATAATGGATATGTATCCTAGGCATCCTGAGTTGCCTTCCTAATGACAAAGATGTAGTAGCATTTAAATAATTTTCAGAAATGTGAAACAGAAGGAGTTTTTTTCTTTGTTTTGTTTTCTTTGCAAGTGAGGTTTATTTCAGAGATTTGGGAAGTATCCTACTTCTGAGTGGCTTTTTGGATGTGAAGTTGCTGGCTAATTAGTAAGATCAATTTTAAGGCATAAAACTGTGTGGATGTGCTTGTGTGCTGGTAGCCATTTAGGTGAAAGCATCTTCTTATTAACAAGGAAAGTTTCCTCTGTCATTTGGAGTCACCTGAAACATTTTCTGGTTTCGCTGAAAATTTCTGGTCTCTATTGTCCAAATTATCCAGAAATGAAGTGCTTTTACCCCTAACATCTTTTCCACTGAACAGTGCCTTCACAAGTTGTAGTCACTCAACAATATCAATTATGTTTTTAGGGAAAAATTTTGTCCATAGAAATAAAGGTGGCAAGGGTGTGAGGGGGTCCCTGGTCCTCAGACAGGCAGCCAATGGTCAGCTCTAGTGACAAAGCTGCTTCTCTCTAACATTGTCTTGGTATCCTGTTAATAGGTAACGATCATTTGAATCTTTCAGGATCTGGAGCCACTGCCATTTTTAAAAGGAGACTGGGGCAGGAAGAAGGGAGTGGATTGAGTGTAAGAAGGCTTTAGATTTTTATTTGGGGGTTTAGCTAATGATAAATCTTAGGAAGGCAACTCAGTATGCCTAGGATACATGTCTTGATGCAGATCTCTAATTCTGTTAGAGACAGTTTAGAGGCCATTCTAGTTCAAATCTGTCTTGTACAGATAAGGAAAGCAAGGGCTTTGACATTTTCTTCATCTATACACTTTGCTGAGTCTGTTCATGCGATAGGTGTTCAGTAAGTACAATTGCAGTGAATGAGGACACAGATGGAGGAGTCAGACAATGGTGGAACAGAAGAAATACAGTAAAAATTTGTTGTCAGGCCTAGCTACAGGAAGTACTGAAGTTAATGAAATATTTTTTCTAATGGAGTGCTACACTGTCCCAAGAATACACAAAGCTGAGCATAATTTTTAGTCTTCTAGGTTGATTGGGGATGCATAATATGCTTGTGTAATCCTCCAGGACCTTTGCAAACATGAACACCATGCTGGTGGAGCTCTGAAGTGCCACTTGTAGAGATTTCTACTAGATAGAATGTGAGAGTAAAAGTTAACTATAGACTGAATAGATCACTGCCCTCCAAGAGCTTACCAATTAAGTCAGGTGACCTCAACAGACTTGAGGACGTGTAAGCGCTGGCTTCCAGATCTCATGCCAGTTGTGTGGCTCATTGTCTAAGTAGAAAGATGCCTTTTTTGGTTTTTCTGGCAGCTGACCAGTGTGAGGATCTGAACCCTTGACCTTGGTGTTATCAGCACCGTGGTCTAACCAAGCAAGCTAACTGGGCCAGCCCTAAAAAATGTGTTCTACTAAGGAACATTTAATTTCTTGTCTGGTGCCCTACGGAAGACAGTGCTGGATGGATGAGTGAGCATGGCCTGTGACTTGGGATAAAGTGCCCTCTTTGAGAAACTAAGTAGTCCATACATAAAAAGCAACACTGTATTCCTGATCACTGAACCACTGTTCTCTATCTTCTTGGCTGCCAAACTTTTTTTGATCATGTACCCCTCTCATGCTTTTTAGCATGCACCCCTGATGTATGTGTATTTATCTATTTATAAATTATACATGTATTACTCTACTGATACATCAGGGTGCTTCAAAAAGCTCATGGAAAGATTCTTATTATCTTTTAATTCTATTTTTCCAACAAACTTTTTGAAGTACCCTTGTATAAGGTACATACAAAGCAGACATTTAAAAGGACAAGGTAGATAAAAATATATATATATATATCTAGTGGTTCCTTTCTGCACAAAATGGGGGGTAAAACCCATACTGTGCATGATTTCTAACCATCTCTGGCCTGTGTGAATGAAATGGCTCACATGATAGCAGCAGCTGTACCTCACTTTTCATTCTGGTTGTTCCATCCAAATATTATGCTACCTAAATACTAATCCAGAATTAACCTTTAATAAAATAATAGTAAGGGAAAGGAAGACAGAGAATAATGCAATAGGTAATCCGTACATACACCACCACCCCCAACACACACACAACAGCAGCAGTAGTAGCAGCAACCAAAGAAGAAACTATGTGGAGCTGCTACAATGCTCATCTCTGTCACCAGAGGCTGTGGCTGGTATTTATAATTTCCTTCTTCCATTACACGTTCCTTGTGTCCTTTTCAATAGGCCAGGACGTTAGCTAGTCAGGGTTCTTTTTCCGAGAAGTCCAAATCTTCAGTGGCTCCTTTCTTTATTGGTGGCTATAGTTTTCAGTTAATTTTTACTATTGGAAAAGGAGGTAGAAGGGTCATCACAGACAATCCCCTGGGTTCCAGATATAGTCCTCCTTGTCTACATTTTCTAGCATCAGTTCAATTTTCTCATGGTAATCAGGATCAACCGCCCAGCCACAGAGCAATCCCCTCCTCCTTTGCCTGTCCGTTTAAGCTTGTAAGGAATCCAAAATGATCTAGTAGCAATTTCAAACTCCAGTTCCACAGAACCAGTGTTGTAAGGATTTCTCTCTTGGGAACCAACACCTGTACATAGCAGAACTTAAAGTTGTAGACATGGATACAAAAACTCTGCAAGTGGGTTATTTGGTAAAATAATGAGGAGTCATTCTCACTCCAACCCATGGATCCTTAGACCCATGCGTGCTGGCTGCAGCACACTTAACCAGACATATTGTTACCCAGTTGAAAGTATATATCCTGTAAGACAGAACCTTATCTTTTCAGGGTGTTGTGGTTTTTGATGCTATTTTATATGGAAATTTTAAATTTTCACGTTGGTTGTTGTAGTACATAAAAATACAACTAATTTTAGTATACTAACCTTGATCCTGTGACTTTGATCATTTTATTTATTAGTTCTAGTAGTTGCGTTATAAATTCCTTTAGAATTTCTATATAAACAATTATGTTGTCCGCAAAGGGAGAGAAAGTTTTACTTCTTCCTTCCTGATAATTTTTTTTAATATCCTTTTTATTTTTTGTCTTATGTGAAAGTCTAAGACCTCTGGTACAATGTTGAACAGAAGTAGTTAGAGTGTATTCTCTAAGGAGGGTGCGCTGTACACTGCTTAGCTGGTTCTGGTATCCCTGAGTTCTGAGAAGGGGCTGGGACCCACACCTCTAAGGAGGGTGGGGCTCTGGGTTAAATGTGTCCCCTAAAACTTCACATATTGGAAAGTTGACCCCCATTGTAAAAGTGTTGAGGGTGGGAGATCTAATTATAGTTTTTGGAAGGTAAGGTCTTTAAGCTGTGATTAGATTGTGAGGACTGTGACCTCATGAATGGATTGATCTATACACAGACTAATGAATATGGTTCTTTCTGATGGTTTTATATGGAGGACAATTGAAAAGGTTAGCTTTCTTGCTCTGCCCAGTCTCACCAGCTGACACCTTGGATGCCACAGGACCCTGTAGAGAGTTCCCACCCAGAAAAAGTCCCTACCTAGCTGTGTTCTCTGGACCTTGGACTTCCTAGCCTCCAAAATTATAAGAAATAAATCTCATTTCTTCATAAATTACCCAGTTTTAGGTATTCTGTTATAAGCAATAGAACAGACTCATACAGGCAGGGTGCTGGCTGGCTGGTGCAGGTGTCTCCTGAATCTGGATCTGCAAGTATTACTGAAGTTGCGAACTGGAGTCAACTGCAGCTACAAGAAAGAACTGACATTGCTAAAATGAAGCATTGCTAGGGTGATATGCACAGGAACAGGAAAAAGGACAGGAAGCCCACAGGAAGTAAACAGGAAAGAGCAATCCTTTCTTCTTCCTGAGCTGTCCGGTCTCCCTCTAGTGACCTCTCTGGCAAACAGAGCTTAATATAGAACCAGTTGGCAAAACAGAGATGTAGTTTACAGAATTCCAGACCCAGCATCACAAGGCTGAGTATAGAAGGGTGGATTTGGAGCTGTGAGACACCAGCTTAATAGGAGGCACTCAAGAATTACACTGTATGGGTTTATCAGGTGCAGGCCTGTCTTTTCTTGGATCCCAGGGTGAGTCTTAGAAGTCATTAGTCATTGACTCTATTTTGTTTTGTTTTCTTGGTTCAGAGATTTGTCTGGGAAATACTGTTATGCTCTGACTAACATAGCCTGACTCTGCTTGGAAATCTGTCTCCTGTGAGAAGCTGGGAGCTTCACTCTGTGGATATGAGCTGGCTACCTGAAACCTCTTTCCAGTTTCACCTCTAGCCTAAACTCAGCCCATCCCAGCTTTTCTCCTTTTCTCTTTCCCCCACTTTCCCTGACTCATTGTAACATCCTTCACAAAAGTATTTTATTCTTGGCCCTGAAACATGAAAAGTTTCTTCTTAGCATCTCCTGTGTTAAATAGCATGCTTCCATTGAGTATACTGTTAGTGTAGCAATTTCATCTTTCCTTTCCTCTTCAGTATTCATATACACAAATTCACACAGTATAAACATATATACACCTGGAAACTTTAGAATATAAAGCCTGACATTTTTTAGCTCAGAGAGGTTAAGGGAATTTCTCACCATCACCCAAATAGAGAGAGGCAGTTGACATTCAGCCTCCACATTCGCTGATTCTAAAGCACTTACCCGTCCTATTTTCTCACACTGTCACTCTTCTCTTCTTTTTAATAATAAGAATAATAACTCCACTTACATCACTTTATTTTTCAAAGTGCTTGTTGTATGTGACAATCATAACTTCTGGAAATGAGGACAGATCATATTATTTTCTCTATATTGCGAGAGAGGAAACTTGGCATAGAATATTTCCCAATAAAAGGAGGAAAACATTTCCAATAGGAAACATCTACTAGTTAATGATTCCATCTCCATTTTAGTGCACCTTTCATTAAAATTCACTTTAAAAACATTTTAAAGTTAATCCTACGTGTATAATACCTGTAGTCTCTTTTTCTTCCACTGCCTGTGTACTACTGAGCACTATTTGTACACTCATAGATGGTTTTATTTTCCAGGGGGGCATGTGTAAGAATGCAAATGCCTTGGCTGAGTAGTTCCACACCTGAAACATATCAGATCTAGATAAGGTCATTATCCGCAGTCACGTTAGAATAAAATCTGTGCTGAATATATTTGTAGGAAAATTTAATGTCTTCCATTTGTTCCCCAGAGTATTAATTAGTACTTTTACATTTTTATTCTAGTTCTCTTCTTTTCTCTACTTTCATTACTTGGGAGGGGGGTGTGCTGTGGTCTGAATGTTTGTGTGCCCCCAAAATCTATATGTTGAAACCTAACTCCCAAGGTAATGGCATTAAGAAGCGGGGCCTTTGGGAGGTGATTAGGTCATAAGGGCTTCCCCTTCATGAATGGGATTAATGCCTTTATAAAAGAGGCTTGAGGGAGCCCTTTGCCCTTCTGGTAGGTGAGGATACAGCCAGAAGGCACCATCTTGGAAGCAGAGAGTAAGCCCTCACTAGGCACAGTGGATCTGCTGGTGTCTTCAACTTCCCAGCCTCCAGAAATGTAAGTGATAAACTTTTATTGTTTATTTTTTTAATTTATTTTTTATTAGCATATTCATTGTTACAAATCATATTTATTCTTAAATTTTTATTATTTATAAGGTATTTTGTTATAGCAGCCCAAATGGACTAAGACAGGGCATATCTTTTAGAACATCTGGTTCTTTACTTCGTGTATGTTTTGACAGAGAGAAATACAAAATGAAGGGTACACACTCATTTCTTACTGCATTGTTGGCCTTGCATTACCCCAGAGCTAGGAGAGTGCAGCTATTTATCATTTATGAATCATCCTAAAAATCTTCTCTTCTGTTGCACATCAGTGTCATGGGGGTTTGCAGCTCCACATCCTTCCAGAGCCCTATTTCTCTGTGAAGTGGAGTAGCTGATTTGCAGGATCTCTTACAACTCTAGTCTTAAGCAGTAAATTGGCAATTGCTCCACTACTCTTTAGCTATATCCCAGCCAATCAACATCAGAAACTTGCAGCAAAACCAGTAACTTCATCCTCACCCCTATGCCACTGAGATACATAAAATAATGAGAAGTTTTTATTGGAGGCCTCTACTGTCAGCTTCTCCCTATTTACAAACCTAACTTCACCATGATGACTAATTTTATATGTCAACTTGGTTGGGCCACAGTGCCGAGATATTTTGAATAAGCAATATTCTGAACATTTCTGTATGGTGTTTTTTGGATGAGACTAACATTTAATTTGGTGGACTTTGAGTAAAGCAGGTTACCCTCCATAATGTGAGGGGGCCTCATCCAATCATTTGGGAGTCTTAATGGAATAAAGACTGACCTCCCCCAAGAGAAAAGGTATTCTTCCAGCAGACCGCCTTTGGACTCCAAGTGCAATTCTTCCCTGAGTCTCCAGCCTGCCAACCTGCCCCATCAGATTTTGGATTTGCCTAGCCTCCACTATCATGTGAGCCAATTCATTAAACTCTCTCTCTCTCTCTCTCTCTCTCTCACACACACACACACACACACACACACACACACACACACACACACACACACACACACACACACATCATCTACTGTAAACTTAAATTTTGGCCACCTATTAAAGCTCCCCAGCCATCCAGTAACTTGCTGATTTTCATAGAATGCCCTGAAAGCAACCAGAACATACACAAAATCAAAAGTTTCTGTCAAAAAAAGAAAGCAAATTAACAGAAAAGCATGATGCTGGAAAGGCATAAAAAGCATAGAGGATTATAGAGGAGGCTGTAGTGCTGCTTCTGTCTGTCCATAGACAAGGTGAAGGAATAAGTGAGCCTGCACTCTCTGGTTAGAGAGGCTGGGATTTCACGGCTGTGTGTATTGTGCTGTATCATGTGGCCATCTGTCCTGGTCCTATGAAAATCAGGAGTTCCTTGGGAAAGCATTACATTTTACAACATCCTAAGAAGTGTTTCTCGCAAAATTGGTTACAATTGGTTTGGGATAATGATGGCACACATATGAGCGTGATGAATGCCTCCTCCAGGAGCTGTCAGGGCAGCCAGCAGTGAGCCATGGGAACTGGTATTAGGTCCGGTCAGAATCTGACATCTTCACCAACGATCTGGAAGAGGGAGGCAATGGCTCATTAATGAAATCCACAGATGAAGTGGAATGATTGATTGGATGCAAGAAAGCAAGGAAATTAGTGATATTAGTAAAATGAGATGCAACTTAGGGAAATGCTCATTCATCCTTGAAACAGAAAATCACCATCTGAAAGTCATTTAATGGTAGCAGTCAGTCCAGAAAGCACCACTGCTAGCAGAGGCCTGGAGGTGATGCTGGGAAGCAGGTTAGACAGAGATAGGAGGCTGAGCTGGAATAATCGGAGCTGCTTTCTGGAAAGACCTCCCAATGCTAAGCCAGTGTTCACATGCTTCCCACAGCTCCTGACACCCAGCCAGAACCTGTGAATTCCATTCTGCTCCTGCCCAGTGGTGAACCTGTCCTCTGGCTTCTAGCTCTGGCTGAGAAGGTGGCTACAGATGGGCTTCCCATCATTGCTTTTAATGAGGCAAAGTTGGCAGTGTCCAACACATCGCACCTTTGAGGCCAATAACTAGGTCAAGGTCAGTGGTGTGGGACCAACAACCTGGAGGACTGGATAGAGTTCCAGTTTGGGTCAGGAAATGTTGTCTTCATCTCTGGCCTATACCTCCTTTCTAAGACAGGTGTGTGCCACATTCACAGTCCTGCTGCCCATGGCATCACTGTTTCTGTCACTACATGGCTTGGCCACTGGGCCTGCTGAGGCACTTTGAGTTCCTTTCCATGGTATCCGTGTGCCACCTCTTCAATGTCCCATGACTTCCTCAGGCACTGTGTGGGCGTGAAGAATGTAAGTGTTCACCAGTGAAAACCTGTGACTTAAGAAGGCCCAGTTGCAGCCATTTGTTTCCTCCAGTCTCAGGGGAGGCCTACTCTCTCCTCAGCTTGTAGCTGAGCTCTTCCCTCTCATCTCCTCTCCCCTCCACCTTCTTGAGTGTGAGCCTAAAAAAGTCTCCTGACCTTGCTCTGAGGTAAAGAGAGCTCAGGCCTCCTGGACTAATAACTTTCTTTCTGTCTATAGTGATGGTCCTATGCTCTGTAGAGCAATAAGACACAGACAATTTCTCTACCACATCACAACATCATGTAAATTAGCCCCACATTAACTTTTTAAACCCTGAAAAAATAGGTTGTTTCCTTGTGAGAGCCAAGAAGTCCATTAAATGAGACTTTTCCTTATTTTACATGTATAGTTATTTAACATTTGGATTACTGGGTGAACCTAGAAGCGAATTGTTACATGATTATTAGATTAACAAAGAAGAAATAGCAGTGATAAGCAGAATTGTCATAATTCTATGCATTTTAAATCAGAAAGTATCTAATGGACTGTGGATTTGGATTGGGTACCCTGAATCTGGGCTACTTCAAAGTCAAGGTTAATCGATCACTATTACATCCCTGACTTGCAGCCCCAAGATCTCGCTGGTAGCCACCTCCCATCACTTTAGTCCAGACCTCCTTACCCCAAAGCTCTCTTAGGGCACTGGGTCCAGCACACACACCCCTTCTTGCTCTGTGACATAAAAAGACCAGTTTCAAGACGCAGCCCTCTGAGAATTCAGTTTTGTGGACTATGCCCAGCAAGAATTTTAGACACTCTGGTCTCGCTCTGATAGACTCAGCTAAGGAGAACCCTTCTTTTGGTTGACAGCCTCGGCTGGAGCCAGAGCTGTTGTTTGTCAAATATCAACTGGATGCCACCGTCCAGCAGTCAAGAGAAAAGATCTGACATTTTATAACCCCTGCAGCCTGTGCTT